>NC_140579.1:315420894-320220894 GCF_964204655.1 Triturus cristatus
GTGCGCGACCAGATGGCCGAAGGGGCTTGCGCGACCAGATGGCAGAGGGGACAGGCGCGACCAGATGGCCGAGGGGAAAGGGAAGGGGAAGCCTCCCCGGGCTCTCCGGGCACCATGCCGCGTGGCAGGACCCCGGACGGAGCCAGGGGCGGGGAGGCCGCCCTGGGGGCCCCCAGGGGCCAATGAACCCAGACGAGCCTGGGGAGGCTCCCCGGACACAACGGAACCCCGCCCCGGGCCTTTGGCAGTGCCGCAGGCCGGGGGACGGGGCCCGGGGCCGGAGACCCCGACCCGGGGCCCGGCCGGGCCCCTGGAACCAGCCGGAGCTCCTAGGCCCGCAGGCGCAGGGGAAGCCTCCCCGGGACCTCTGGACCCCGCCCCGGGCACCCTGCCACATGGCAGGACCCCGGACGGAGCCCGGGGCGGGCAGGCCACCCTCCCCCGGGCCCCCAGGGGCCAATGAACCCAGACGAGCCTGGGGAGGCTCCCCGGACACAACGGAACCCCGTCCCGGGCCTTTGGCAGTGCCGCAGGCCGGGGGACGGGGTCCGGGGCCGGAGACCCCGACCCGGGGCCTGGCCGGGCCCCTGGACCCAGCCGGGGCTCCCGGGACCGCAGGCGCAGGGGAAGCCTCCCCGGGCCCTCCGGACCCCGTCCCGGGCACCCTGCCGCGCGGCAGGACCCGGGACGGAGCCCGGGGCGGGGAGGCCGCCCTCCCCGGGGCCCCCAGGGGCCAATGAGCCCAGACAGGCCTGGGGAGGCTCCCCGGACACAACGGAACCCCGTCCCGGGCCTTTGGCAGTGCCGCAGGCCGGGGGACGGGGTCCGGGGCCGGAGACCCCGACCCGGGGCCCGGCCGGGCCCCTGGACCCAGCCGGGGCTCCCGGGACAGCAGGCGCAGGGGAAGCCTCCCCGGGCCCTCCGGAACCCGTCCCGGGCACCCTGCCGCGCGGCAGGACCCGGGACGGAGCCCGGGGCGGGAAGGCCGCCCTCCCGGGGCCCCCAGGGGCCAATGAGCCCAGACAGGCCTGGGGAGGCTCCCCGGACACAACAGAACCCCGTCCCAGGCCTTTGGCAGTGCCGCAGGCCGGGGGGCGGGGCCCAGGGCCGGAGACCCCGACCCGGAGCCCGGCCAGGCCCCTGGACCCAGCCGGGGCTCCCGGGACCGCAGGCGCAGGGGAAGCCTCCCCGGGCCCTCCGGACCCCGTCCCGGGCACCCTGCCGCGCGGCAGGACCCGGGACGGAGCCCGGGGCGGGGAGGCCGCCCTCCCCGGGGCCCCCAGGGGCCAATGAACCCAGACAGGCCTGGGGAGGCTCCCCGGACACAACGGAACCCCGTCCCAGGCCTTTGGCAGTGCCGCAGGCCGGGGGACGGGGCCCAGGGCCGGAGACCCCGACCCGGAGCCCGGCCGGGCCCCTGGACCCAGCCGGGGCTCCCAGGCCCGCAGGCGCAGGGAAGCCTCCCCGGGCCCTCTGGAGCCCGCCCCGGGCACCCTGCCATGTGGCAGGACCCCAGACGGAGCCCGGGGTGGGGAGGCCGCCCTCCCCGGGGCCCCCAGGGGCCAATGAACCCAGACAGGCCTGGGGAGGCTCCCCGGACACAACGGAACCCCGTCCCAGGCCTTTGGCAGTGCCGCAGGCCGGGGCCCAGGGCCGTAGACCCCGACCCGGGGCCCGGCCGGGCCCCTGGACCCAGCCGGGGCTCCCAGGCCCGCAGGCGCAGGGGAAGCCTCCCCGGGCCCTGCGGAGCCCGCCCCGGGCACCCTGCCACGTGGCAGGACCCCAGACGGAGCCCGGTGCAGGGAGGTCGCCCTCCCCGGGGCCCCCAGGGGCCAATGAACCCAGACAGGCCTGGGGAGGCTCCCCGGACACAACGGAACCCCGTCCCAGGCATTTGGCAGTGCCGCAGGCCGGGGTACGGGGCCCGGGGCCCGGCTGGGCCCCTGGAGCCAGCCGGGGCTCCCAGGCCCGCAGGCGCAGGGGAAGCCTCCCCGGACCATCCGGACCCCTTGTCCAGGGCACCCTGCCACGCGACAGTCCCCGGGACAGGACCGGGGCAGCATCCGGGCCCGTCCTGCTGCCGGCTGAGGACCGAGAGGGGTCCCAGAGTACCCTGTCCCTAGTAATCCGGAGGAAGGCTACATAGCGGTAGGGCTCCCGCCTTAACCATGGGCTCGGTGGGCTCTCTGCTTCCCGGGGGCTGGGGGACAGCGGCTGGGACTCGGGCACGGGGAACACCGACGGAGCTCTCGGGCCCGGGCGCCCCGGGGGTAGGACTGCCCAGGACCCGTGGAGCCCGACCCTGGGCACTTTGCCACGCCGCGGGCCGGAGGAGTGAAGCCTGGGAGGATGTTGCCCGGGCGTAGCCCATCTGGTCCCCGGCAAAGAACCGCCAGCCCCGGAGGGGTCTTCCAGCATACCCTGCCCATACTAATCCGGAGGAAGGCTACCCCCCTTTCTTGTAACCCACGCGCTCCGAGTGACGGAGGGGACCCTAGGCCCGGACGCGCCCGGCCTCCTGGAGCCCTGGCTGGGATCCGGGAGGCAAATAGACCCTCATCGGTACTTCCAGGCCGGCCCGGCCATCTGGTCGCCCCATTGGGAAGCATTGCGCGCGACCGGATGGCCGAGGGGAGAGGTGCAACCAGATGGACGGGACTGAAAGAACTCCCATCTGTCCAACCCCGAGCCTTCGCGCTAGGGTTCCTGCCTGCCCACGCAGGGCTCTGTGGCTGCAGGGCTCAGGGGCTGCAGGGCTCCAGGGCTCCAGGGCTGCAGGGCTCTGGTCCTGCAGGGCTCCAGGGCTCCGGGCTGAAGGGCTCCAGGGCTGCAGGGCTTTGGGGCTGCAGGCCTCGTGGGACGCCCGGGGGACCCATGGAGCCCGTCCTGGGCACTTTGCATCGCCGCGGGCTGGAGGAGGAAGCACCCGACGCCCCGGGGAAGTGACGTCTGGGCTTGGCCCATCTGGTCCCCGCCTGAGAACCGCAATCCCCAGGAGGGGTGTCCCGGCATACCCTGCCCCTACTAATCCGGAGGAAGGCTACCCACCTTTCTTGTAACCCTCGCGCTCCGAGTGACGGAGGGGACCCTAGGCGCCGATGCGCCCGGCCTCCTGGAGCCCTGGCTGGGATCCGCGAGGCGGATGGACCCTCATCGGGACTTCCAGGCTGGCCCGGCCATCTGGTCGCCCTATTGGAAAGCATTGCGTGCGACCAGATGGCCGAGGGGAGAGGTGCAACCAGATGGACGGGACTGACAGGACTCCCATCTGTCCAACCCCGAGCCTTCGCGCTAGGGTTCCCGCCTGCCCACGCAGGGCTCCGTGGCTGCAGGGCTCCGGGGCTGCAGGGCTCCAGGGCTGCAGGGCTCTGGGCCTGCAGGGCTCCGGGGCTGCAGGGCTCCGGGCCTGCAGGGCTCCGGGCCTGCAGGGCTCCGGGCCTGCAGGGCTCCGGGGCTGCAGGGCTCCGGGCCTGCAGGGCTCCGGGCCTGCAGGGCTCCAGGGCTCCGGGCTGAAGGGCTCCAGGGCTGCAGGGCTTTGGGGCTGCAGGCCTCGGTGGCTGCAGGGCTCCGGGGCTGCAGGGCTCCGGGGCTGCAGGGCTCCGGGCCACCTGCAGGGCTCCGGGCCTGCAGGGCTCCGGGCCTGCAGGGCTCCAGGGCTGCAGGGCTCCGGGCCTGCAGGGCTCCGGGCCTGCAGGGCTCCGGGCCTGCAGGGCTCCAGGGCTCCGGGCTGAAGGGCTCCAGGGCTGCAGGGCTTTGGGACTGCAGGCCTCGGTGGACGCCCGGGGGACCCATGGAGCCCGTCCTGGGCACTTTGCCTCGCCGCGGGCTGGAGGAGGGAGCACCCGACGCCCCGGGGAAGTGACGTCCGGGCTTGGCCCATCTGGTCCCCGCCTGAGAACCGCAATCCCCAGGAGGGGTGTCCCGGCATACCCTGCCCCTACTAATCCGGAGGAAGGCTACCCACCTTTCTTGTAACCCTCGCGCTCCGAGTGACGGAGGGGACCCTAGGCGCGGATGCGCCCGGCCTCCTGGAGCCCTGGCTGGGATCCGCGAGGCGGATGGACCCTCATCGGGACTTCCAGGCTGGCCCGGCCATCTGGTCGCTGTTAGATCTGGGGGTCTCTAGTTGGCAGGGTAGGTACCACTGTCCAAGTAGGGACCCTTGCTTCTAGTCAGGGAAAGGGGGATACACTGTTAAGATAACCCCTGCTCACCCTCTAGGTAGCTTGGCCTGAGCAGTCTAGGCTATCAAAGGCAATGTGTAAAGTATTTGTACCAACACTCACAGTAACACAGTGAAAACACCACAGATTTACTCCACACCAGTTTTAGAAAAATAAGGTATCTTTACTAAAAACTTCACAAGACCAAATACTGCAGACAAACCAACATATACTTCAAAAGGTTACTTTAAAGATAGTTCAAGAGTTTGCAGAAAGTACTCCAGGATGTCAAAATCAGTGTCCTGCACAGTGCGACTCTCAATGCACAAAATGCGACACTCTCGTGCCCAACAGTACCTGTAGTTGCGATAAGGTTCCCAAAAGCTATAACAAGGAAGATGGCAAAGGCGATGCGATGCTCCTGAGATCCTGGGGAGGCTTTGCAGCAGCCCTGCTTCACGCAGCAGAGGTGGATGCGCCGGCTCCGATCTGTAGGGGGAGGATGCGATACCTTTGGCTTTCGTTGCGTAGGTTTCTTGGGGGGAAGCTTCACGCACAGGTTCGATGCGACACTCTTCGATGTGGTGCGATGCGTGGTGCAGCGTTGCCTTCCGGCGCCGCAACTCTCGATGCGCCACGGAACGGGACTCTGCGTCGACGCACGCAGCGACTGGAGACTTTTCACGCACCGGTAGTGGTGCGGCCCGCAAACTGGTTCTGCGACGACCCTCGCAGCGTCAGCAATCTTCTCGCACCGGGACGATGCTCGACGCACTCGGCGATGCGGGGACCCTGCGTGTTGCGATGGTGCCGCGATGAAATTTTCCTCGCACTCTCGTCTTGCGACACGCAATCGGATGGTGCGTTGGGTACCAGTCACTCTTGTTCACGCTTCTGCTTCCCAGCTCCCAAAACACAGCAAAACGACCTCCTGAGGCCCCAAGACTGGGCAAGCACTCCAAGGCAGGTCAGAACTCCTTCAGCAGAGTTCCAGGGGAGCTGGTGGTGAAGTCCTTTTGTTCCTGGGACTTCTTAACAGGGAGCCAGCTCTTCTCAGGCCCTTGGAGATCAGAATCAAAAGAAGGGGACACAGCAAAGTCCTTCCCCTCTCCTTGGCAGCAAAGCAAAACAGCAAGCAGGCAGTCTTCTCCTCTTCAGTTCTTTTCAGCTTTCTCCTTGGCAGAGGTTTCTTCTTAGTTCCAAAGTGATCTAAAGTTTAGGTGTCTGGGGTCCTCTTCTTATACCCCTCCAAGTCTTTGTCTCTCTTTGTTCCAGTGGGGGGATTCCCCTGCTCAAACCGGTTCCTGGGTGTGCTCTGCTCTGGAGCACCTGGTTCCTTTCAGAGTGAGGGGCAGGGTCGTTAGACGCTCAGCAGGAGGTGGAGCCTTCTTTGTGCCAACAGAGGCAGAGTCCTCAGCCTGGCCAGCAGGGGGTGGAGCCAGCTTTGTGTTTGGCAGGGACAGCCCTATTCAAACCCAGGGACTACTCCTCCCACCCATCTAAAGCAGATCTCCCTATTCACCCTGCTGCTGACTCGTCCAGGCTCCTGGAGCCACCTGGCCCATCACATGACACCCTTCAGCCAACCAGCACACAGGCACACAGGAAGGTTAAACAGGAGAATAGCTACTTTCTAAAAAGTGCTATTCCCACACAGTGAATTTAAAAACCATCTTGCTAAAAAGATGTATAATTAAATTCTGAACACAGAGACACCAAACTTGGATTTTCTATCTTGCCCTTATGGGAAGATAGGCATGTAAACAGCCTTCCCCATTCTATCCTATGGGCAAGACAGCCTCTCAGCAGTGAAAAACGAAAATGGCTGTAATTCACTACCAGGGCATGTTACACACCTCAGTACATGCCCTACCTTTCAGATACACTGCACCCAGCCCAGGGGGGTACCTAGGGCCACCATAGGGATGCCTTACATGTACAGAAAGGGAAGGATAAGGCCTGGTCAGTGGGTGCACGGGCCAGGTCGACATGGCAGTCCTGGACTGCACATAGGCACTGCAAGCAGGCCTAAGACATCATTTTAGCGCTACTCCTGTGGGTGGCACAATCAGTGCTGCAGCCCACTAGTAGCATTTGAATCACCAGCCCTGGCACACGCAGTGCACTTTACTAGGGGCTAACAGGTGAAACAAATATACCAATCATGGATAACCAATCAATACAACAATTTACCAAGGGAGCACTTGCACTTTGACACTGATCAGCAGTGGCAAAGTGCCCAAAGCATCTAAACCAGCAAAATCGAAATTCAGCATAGCATCAAAAATACAGGAGGTAGAGGCAAGAAGTCAGGGGTAGCCACGCCAAAGATGCCAGGTCTAACACGTGTCCCCTCCAGCTGAAAGTGGGGAGAACTACCCACCCTCTTGGGAGTTCTCATCGCTAAGGCGGAAAAACCTGGACAGACCATCAGCGTTGGCGTGTTCTGTACCGGGGCGGTGTTCCACCGTAAAGTCCATCCCCTGTAGGGAAATGGACCACCTCAACAGCTTAGGATTCTCACCCCTCATCTGCATCAACCATCTGAGGGGCCTGTGGTCCGTCTGAACCCGGAAGTGAGTCCCAAACAAGTAGGGCCTCAGCTTCTTCAGCGCCCAGACCACAGCAAAAGCTTCCCTTTCAATCGCACTCCACCTCTGTTCCCTGGGAAGTAGCCTCCTACTAATGAAAGCTACAGGTTGGTCCAAGTCCTCATCATTTAGTTGTGAGAGCACCGCTCCCACTCCATGCTCAGAAGCGTCTGTCTGCACTATGAACTCCTTGGAGAAGTCAGGCGCCTTGAGTACAGGTGCTGTACACATGGCCTCCTTCAGGGCCTCAAAAGCTTCTTGGCAGGCACTGGTCCAAATCACTTTCTTCGGTAACTTCTTGGAAGTTAGTTCTGTCAAGGGAGCAACAATGGTGCCATACCCCTTGACAAAACGGCGATAGTACCCGGTGAGTCCTAAGAAGGCTCTCACCGCTGTCTGGGTTTTGGGGGTTCCCAAGCCCGGATGGTATCTATCTTGGCTTGTAGGGGCGCCACCTGGCCGCTTCCTACCTGGTGTCCCAAATACACCACCGAACCCTGCCCTATCTGGCACTTACTGGCCTTGATAGTGAGGCCTGCACTATGCAGAGCCTTCAACACTGCGCAGAGGTGTTGCAAGTGTTCTTCCCAAGTGGAGCTGAATACAGCAATGTCATCCAGATATGCGGTGCTGAATTGCTCCAGCCCGGACAGTACCTGGTTGACCAGTCTCTGGAATGTGGCAGGGGCGTTCTTCAACCCAAAGGGCATGACACGGAACTGGAAGTGCCCCTCTGGAGTTGAAAACGCAGACCTCTCCTTGGCCCCATCAGTTAAGGCAATCTGCCAGTACCCAGAAGTTAAGTCGAACTTACTGAGGTAGTTGGCAGCTCCCAACCGATCCACGAGCTCATCAGCTCTGGGGATGGGGTGTGCGTCAGTCTTTGTGACCGCATTGAGCCCACGGTAGTCCACACAAAACCTAAGTTCTGGAGTGGCACCTGGCGCAGCAGCTTTCGGTACAAGTACCACTGGGCTAGCCCAGGGGCTGCTGGAGGGCTCAATCACCCCTAGCTCCAACATCTTAGAAACCTCCTTCTTGATGCTGGCCCTGACCTTGTCAGCCACCCGGTAAAACTTCTGTTTCACAGGCATGCTATCTCCCGTGTCCACATCATGGACACACCAGTTGGTGATACCGGGGGTCAGGGAGAACAGAGATGCAAACTGACCCAGCACATGGCGACAGTCCCTCTGCTGTTCTGGGGTCAGGGTGGGCGAGAGGACCACTCCATCCACTGACCCATCTTGCTCCTTAGCTGCCAGGAGGTCAGGAAGAGGATCGCTATCCTCCTCCATCCCTGCATCTGTAGCCAGTAGCATTGTTATTTCAGACCTCTCAAAATGGGGTTTGAGGCAGTTCACGTGTAGGACCCTCATGGGGTTCCTGGGAGATCGCAAGTTGACCAGGTAGGTCACCTCACTCTTGTGCTCCACCACCTCATATGGCCCAGCTAACTTGTCCTGGAGCGCGCAAGGCTCCACTGGCGCCATCACCCACACCATCTGCCCAGGTTGAAATTCCATCAGAGTGGTATGCTGGTCATACCACCTCTTCATCTCATCCTGGCTGGCTTCCAGGTTCGCCTGAGCGAGGGCCCGGAAGCGCTGTGTCTGGTTGCGGATGGCCAGCACATAGCTGAACACATCCTGAGGGGTTTTCCCCGGGGATTTCTCCCAACCCTCCTTCACCAGACTGAGAGGTCCTCTAACAGGGTGCCCGTACAAAAGCTCAAAGGGACTGAACCCTAGAGACTTTTGTGGTACCTCCCTGTAGGCAAATAATAGGCATGGCAAAAAGACGTCCCACTTCCGTCTCATGGGCTCTGTCAGCCCCATGATCATGCCTTTCAGGGTCCGGTTGAACCTTTCAACCAACCCATTTCCTTGAGGGTGGTAAGGAGTGGTGAACTTATAAGTTACCCCACACTCCTCCCACAGAGACTTCATATACCTGGAGATGAAGTTGGTACCCCGGTCAGATACCACCTCTTTGGGGAAACCCACACGGGAAAAGATCCCCATCAACGCACGGCCCACCACCGGGGCTGTGGTTGTCCTGAGAGGGATAGCCTCCGGGTACCGGGTGGCATGATCCACCAGGACCAGGATGAACCTGTTGCCTAAGGCGGTCCTGGGGTCCAGTGGCCCCACAATATCTATTCCCACCCGCTCGAAAGGGGTGCTCACTACCGGAAAAGGCTGGAGAGGGCCTTTGCATTTTCCTCCAGCCTTGCCACTTGCCTGGCAAGTCTGGCATGATTTACAAAAGGAAGCGACGTCCGTCTTCATCCCGGGCCAGTAAAAGTGGGTGGCAAGCCTTTGTCGGGTCTTGTCCTGCCCGAGATGTCCTGCAAGCGGCACGTCGTGAGCCAGACCCAGTAGGAAGTCTCTGAACCCTGCGGGTACCACCAGGGTACGTGATCCACTGGGCTCAGCAAACCTAGGCTCACTGTACAACAAGTCATTCTCCCAGTAGAGAAAAAAGTTCTTCGGATCAGCACCTGTTGCCTGGTCTGCAGCCTGGTGCCGCAGACCTTCAAGAGTAGGGCATGTCTTCTGCGCACGGCAGAACTCCTCTCTGGAGGGACCACCCTCTTGCTGCCAATGGGTCAGCTCAGGTATGTCTCCCAGCTCAGCGACCTGTTCCCCTGTAGGCTCCAGGGCATCCCCCGTAGGTTCTGCTCCTTCCTGGACCGTGGGAACAGCGGGGGTGGACGCACCACGCCCCTTGCCCTTCCTCTTTCTGGCAGGGACCTGGGCCACTGTTTCAGGCTCCAGGTCTGCTTCACAACCCTGTCTGGCTGCCATGGACCGGGTGGTCACACAGACCCACTCAGGCAAACCCAACATCTCCAAATGAGCCTGGCGTTCCACGGGGAACTCTCCAGGTCATTACCTAGCAGACAGTCTACTGGCATGGATGGACTCACAACAACTTTGAGAGGACCTGAGACCCCCCCCCCACTCAAAGGGAACATGTGCTACCTTGCAAAGGCGCACAGAGTTGTCAGCTGACAATACTGGGTGAAGTACGTCTGGAATGATCAGCTCCTCAGGGACCCACTGACACCTGACCGTAGTCACACTGGCTCCAGTGTCCCTGAGAGCCTCCACCCTCCTCCCATTGATGGTCACCCACTGCCTGTACTTCTTAGTGTTATCAGGGACAGGGGTTTCCTGGACCATCTCTGTGTCTCCTAAAGAGACAAGGGACATAACTGCTAAACCCTCCAAATCACTAGAAATTAAATCCCCCCCAAAAGCTACACTAGCTATACCCGGTGTTGGAGCACCAGTGGGTGCCTGGGATTTCTTGGGACACACAGTAGACTTGTGACCCAATTCCTGACAGTGATAACACTTAATGGGACCCTTGTTATCCGACCTGCCCTTAGGTGGCCAGGTTGGTTTGGGTTTTGACTTGGGGGGCTGGGACTGGTTACCCTGGGAACTATTTTGGGCCCTTGTGAGAACTCCTTTTGGTTACCCTTGTCCCCCCCACTCTTCTGCTGGGGACCCTGCCCACCTTTGGCAATGGTACCCACAATTCCTCTGTGGACCCTGGTACTGGTCCAGCGGTCCGCCTCCTTAGCAAGCTCAATGGGGTCCGTCAACTTGCTATCTAAAAGATGCTGGCGCAGCTCTGGAACACATAGACTACTCAAGTGCTCCCAACTAATTAAATGTAACAACCCCTTATAATCAGTTACCTTGCTGCCCTTCATCCAACCTTCCAGTGCCCGCGAGTACAGATTCACACACTCCATCCAAGTCTCAGACTCTTTCTTCTTGGAATTTCTAAACTGCAGTCTATACTGCTCTGGAGTAAGTCCATACCTGAGACATAGGGCCTCCTTCATATTGGGATAGGTCATGGCACCTGCTAATTCTAAGGGCTCTAGAGCACTCCTCCCAGAAGCCTCAAAATGTTTCCACAGGCCCGCCCCCCAATGCTGTTCAGGCACACCATTCATTCTTAATGCTATCTCATACGATGTAAACCAGGCATAGATATCTTCACTCCTATTGTAATTCTGTACTAAATCTTTGGGGATATATACTTTACCCCCCTGCACTGGCTGTGCGCTGCCACCATTTGAACCGGACTCCACCTGCTTGGCCTTGATGTCCAGTTCTCTCATGCTCACTTCATGAGCCAGAAGCAATTTCTTCTCCTCCAAGGCACGGGCATTCTTGTTTTCCTCCGCCGCCTTGTCTACTTCTGATTGCTTCATTTTCATTTTCATAATTTCCAATTCATGGTTTCTCACCCTTTGATTCTCCTCCAACTCCTCTGGAGTGAGCCCCCTACTGGAATGGGAGCTGCCAGCCCTTGAGACTGGTCTGCCCACAGGCAGATCTTGGGGAACAAAACCATCCTCTTCATTTGCATCACTTTCCTCTTGGGCCTCCCACCAGGCCTTCAGGACTCTTTGTAGCACATCCTTTCTAGCTCCGCTTTTAAAAGAGCAACCACGGTCTTTGCAGAATTGCTTGAGATCTTCAACTTTGTATGAATATAAATCCGCAATGGAAAACTCCAATTCTGCCCTCTCACTTGTTGCCACCTGAGACATGATGCTCTTGAAGAGTTACTCAAAAGTAGAATCAAAAATAATACAGTATGTGGTTGTCTATTGGTCTGCACTCCTAGTGATGTACACCAATTACTGTGGGTCAAGTACAAATACAAGTTCAATCCTCACCGCTGACCACCAATGTTAGATCTGGGGGTCTCTAGTTCGCAGGGTAGGTACCACTGTCCAAGTAGGGACCCTTGCTTCTAGTCAGGGAAAGGGGGATACACTGTTAAGATAACCCCTGCTCACCCTCTAGGTAGCTTGGCCTGAGCAGTCTAGGCTATCAAAGGCAATGTGTAAAGTATTTGTACCAACACTCACAGTAACACAGTGAAAACACCACAGATTTACTCCACACCAGTTTTAGAAAAATAAGGTATCTTTACTAAAAACTTCACAAGACCAAATACTGCAGACAAACCAACATATACTTCAAAAGGTTACTTTAAAGATAGTTCAAGAGTTTGCAGAAAGTACTCCAGGATGTCAAAATCAGTGTCCTGCACAGTGCGACTCTCAATGCACAAAATGCGACACTCTCGTGCCCAACAGTACCTGTAGTTGCGATAAGGTTCCCAAAAGCTATAACAAGGAAGATGGCAAAGGCGATGCGATGCTCCTGAGATCCTGGGGAGGCTTTGCAGCAGCCCTGCTTCACGCAGCAGAGGTGGATGCGCCGGCTCCGATCTGTAGGGGGAGGATGCGATACCTTTGGCTTTCGTTGCGTAGGTTTCTTGGGGGGAAGCTTCACGCACAGGTTCGATGCGACACTCTTCGATGTGGTGCGATGCGTGGCGCAGCGTTGCCTTCCGGCGCCGCAACTCTCGATGCGCCACGGAACGGGACTCTGCGTCGACGCACGCAGCGACTGGAGACTTTTCACGCACCGGTAGTGGTGCAGCCTGCAAACTGGTTCTGCGACGACCCTCGCAGCGTCAGGAATCTTCTCGCACCGGGACGATGCTCAACGCACTCGGCGATGCGGGGACCCTGCGTGTTGCGATGGTGCCGCGATGAAATTTTCCTCGCACTCTCGTCTTGCGACACGCAATCGGATGGTGCGTTGGGTACCAGTCACTCTTGTTCACGCTTCTGCTTCCCAGCTCCCAAAACACAGTAAAACGACCTCCTGAGGCCCCAAGACTGGGCAAGCACTCCAAGGCAGGTCAGAACTCCTTCAGCAGAGTTCCAGGGGAGCTGGTGGTGAAGTCCTTTTGTTCCTGGGACTTCTTAACAGGGAGCCAGCTCTTCTCAGGCCCTTGGAGATCAGAATCAAAAGAAGGGGACACAGCAAAGTCCTTCCCCTCTCCTTGGCAGCAAAGCAAAACAGCAAGCAGGCAGTCTTCTCCTCTTCAGTTCTTTTCAGCTTTCTCCTTGGCAGAGGTTTCTTCTTAGTTCCAAAGTGATCTAAAGTTTAGGTGTCTGGGGTCCTCTTCTTATACCCCCTCCAAGTCTTTGTCTCTCTTTGTTCCAGTGGGGGGATTCCCCTGCTCAAACGGGTTCCTGGGTGTGCTCTGCTCTGGAGCACCTGGTTCCTTTCAGAGTGAGGGGCAGGGTCGTTAGACGCTCAGCAGGAGGTGGAGCCTTCTTTGTGCCAGCAGAGGCAGAGTCCTCAGCCTGATCAGCAGGGGGTGGAGCCAGCTTTGTGTTTGGCAGGGACAGCCCTATTCAAACCCAGGGACTACTCCTCCCACCCATCTAAAGCAGATCTCCCTATTCACCCTGCTGCTAACTCGTCCAGGCTCCTGGAGCCACCTGGCCCATCACATGACACCCTTCAGCCAACCAGCACACAGGCACACAGGAAGGTTAAACAGGAGAATAGCTACTTTCTAAAAAGTGCTATTCCCACACAGTGAATTTAAAAACCATCTTGCTAAAAAGATGTATAATTAAATTCTGAACACAGAGATACCAAACTTGGATTTTCTATCTCGCCCTTATGGGAAGATAGGCATGTAAACAGCCTTCCCCATTCTATCCTATGGGCAAGATAGCCTCTCAGCAGTGAAAAACGAAAATGGCTGTAATTCACTACCAGGGCATGTTACACACCTCAGTACATGCCCTACCTTTCAGATACACTGCACCCAGCCCAGGGGGGTACCTAGGGCCACCATAGGGATGCCTTACATGTACAGAAAGGGAAGGATAAGGCCTGGTCAGTGGGTGCACTGGCCAGGTCGACATGGCAGTCCTGGACTGCACATAGGCACTGCAAGCAGGCCTAAGACATCATTTTAGCGCTACTCCTGTGGGTGGCACAATCAGTGCTGCATCCCACTAGTAGCATTTGAATCACCAGCCCTGGCACACGCAGTGCACTTTACTAGGGGCTAACAGGTGAAACAAATATACCAATCATGGATAACCAATCAATACAACAATTTACCAAGGGAGCACTTGCACTTTGACACTGATCAGCAGTGGCAAAGTGCCCAAAGCATCTAAACCAGCGAAATCGATATTCAGCATAGCATCAAAAATAGAGGAGGTAGAGGCAAAAAGTCAGGGGTAGCCACGCCAAAGATGCCAGGTCTAACAGTCGCCCTATTGGAAAGCATTGCGCGCGACCAGATGGCCGAGGGGAGAGGTGCAACCAGATGGACGGGACTGACAGGACTCCCATCTGTCCAACCCAGAGCCTTCGCGCTAGGGTTCCCGCCTGCCCACGCAGGGCTCCGTGGCTGCAGGGCTCCGGGGCTGCAGGGCTCCAGTGCTGCAGGGCTCTGGGCCTGCAGGGCTCCGGGGCTGCAGGGCTCCGGGCCTGCAGGGCTCCGGGCCTGCAGGGCTCCGGGCCTGCAGGGCTCCAGGCCTGCAGGGCTCCGGGCCTGCAGGGCTCCAGGCCTGCAGGGCTCCGGGCCTGCAGGGCTCCAGGGCTCCGGGCTGAAGGGCTCCAGGGCTGCAGGGCTTTGGGGCTGCAGGCCTCGGTGGCTGCAGGGCTCCGGGGCTGCAGGGCTCCGGGCCTGCAGGGCTCCGGGCCGCCTGCAGGGCTCCGGGCCTGCAGGGCTCCGGGCCTGCAGGGCTCCGGGGCTGCAGGGCTCCGGGCCTGCAGGGCTCCGGGCCTGCAGGGCTCCAGGGCTCCGGGCTGAAGGGCTCCAGGGCTGCAGGGCTTTGGGGCTGCAGGCCTCGGTGGACGCCCGGGGGACCCATGGAGCCCGTCCTGGGCACTTTGCCTCGCCGCGGGCTGGAGGAGGGAGCACCCGACGCCCCGGGGAAGTGACGTCCGGGCTTGGCCCATCTGGTCCCCGCCTGAGAACCGCAATCCCCAGGAGGGGTGTCCCGGCATACCCTGCCCCTACTAATCCGGAGGAAGGCTACCCACCTTTCTTGTAACCCTCGCGCTCCGAGTGATGGAGGGGACCCTAGGCGCGGATGCGCCCGGCCTCCTGGAGCCCTGGCTGGGATCCGCGAGGCGGATGGACCCTCATCGGGACTTCCAGGCTGGCCCGGCCATCTGGTCGCCCTATTGGAAAGCATTGCGCGCGACCAGATGGCCGAGGGGAGAGGTGCAACCAGATGGACGGGACTGACAGGACTCCCATCTGTCCAACCCCGAGCCTTCGCGCTAGGGTTCCCGCCTGCCCACGCAGGGCTCCATGGCTGCAGGGCTCCGGGGCTGCAGGGCTCCAGGGCTGCAGGGATCTGGGCCTGCAGGGCTCCGGGGCTGCAGGGCTCCGGGCCTGCAGGGCTCCGGGCCTGCAGGGCTCCGGGCCTGCAGGGCTCCGGGCCTGCAGGGCTCCAGGGCTCCGGGCTGAAGGGCTCCAGGGCTGCAGGGCTTTGGGGCTGCAGGCCTCAGTGGCTGCAGGGCTCCGGGGCTGCAGGGCTCCGGGCCTGCAGGGCTCCGGGGCTGCAGGGCTCCGGGCCTGCAGGGCTCCGGGCCTGCAGGGCTCCGGGCCTGCAGGGCTCCGGGCCTGCAGGGCTCCGGGCCTGCAGGGCTCCAGGGCTCCGGGCTGAAGGGCTCCAGGGCTGCAGGGCTTTGGGGCTGCAGGCCTCGGTGGACGCCCGGAGGACCCATGGAGCCCGTCCTGGGCACTTTGCCTCGCCGCGGGTTGGAGGAGGGAGCACCCGACGCCCCGGGGAAGTGTCGTCCGGGCTTGGCCCATCTGGTCCCCGCCTGAGAACCGCAATCCCCAGGAGGGGTGTCCCGGCATACCCTGCCCCTACTAATCCGGAGGAAGGCTACCCACCTTTCTTGTAACCCTCGCGCTCCGAGTGACGGAGGGGACCCTAGGCGCGGATGCGCCCGGCCTCCTGGAGCCCTGGCTGGGATCCGCGAGGCGGATGGACCCTCATCGGTACTTCCAGGCTGGCCCGGCCATCTGGTCGCCCTATTGGAAAGCATTGCGCGCGACCAGATGGCCGAGGGGAGAGGTGCAACCAGATGGACGGGACTGACAGGACTCCCATCTCTCCAACCCCGAGCCTTCGCGCTAGGGTTCCCGCCTGCCCACGCAGGGCTCCATGGCTGCAGGGCTCCGGGGCTGCAGGGCTCCGGGCCTGCAGGGCTCCAGGGCTCCGGGCTGAAGGGCTCCAGGGCTGCAGGGCTTTGGGGCTGCAGGCCTCGGTGGACGCCCGGAGGACCCATGGAGCCCGTCCTGGGCACTTTGCCTCACCGCGGGTTGGAGGAGGGAGCACCCGACGCCCCGGGGAAGTGTCGTCCGGGCTTGGCCCATCTGGTCCCCGCCTGAGAACCGCAATCCCCAGGAGGGGTGTCCCGGCATACCCTGCCCCTACTAATCCGGAGGAAGGCTACCCACCTTTCTTGTAACCCTCGCGCTCCGAGTGATGGAGGGGACCCTAGGCGCGGACGCGCCCGACCTCCTGGAGCCGTGGCTGGGATCCGCGAGGCGAATGGACCCTCATCGGGACTTCCAGGCTGGCCCGGCCATCTGGTCACCCTATTGGAAAGCATTGCGCGCGACCAGATGGCCGAGGGAAAGGTGCGACCAGATGGCCGGGACCGAAAGGACTCCCAGCTGCCCACACCGAGCCATAGCGGTAGGGCTCCTGCCTGCCCTTGCAGGGCTCCGGGGCTCTGCATCAGGGTCCCTTGTCCCGGGCAGATGGACACTTGGCAGGCCGCAGGACGTGGGATCCCAGGCCCTGACCAAACATCAGGAGGCCCGGGGCTGGTCCCTGCTTCTCAACGCAGCCAGGCCGGGGAGATAGGGGAGCCTGCCCAAGCACGAGGGACCCCAGTCCCGGGCACACGGTCCCTCAGGTTGTGCGCTCGTTTTCAACAATTTTTTTTTCAAAATTCCGCGAAGAGGCATTCCGCAAATTCCGCCCAGCC
The DNA here is from genome assembly GCF_964204655.1 of Triturus cristatus. NCBI lineage: Eukaryota > Metazoa > Chordata > Amphibia > Caudata > Salamandridae > Triturus > Triturus cristatus. Next base: position 315,437,527 of record NC_140579.1, read on the forward strand.
CTAGTCTCCACCCCCTGATGGCGAGGAGGTAAAGTTAGCCCCGGGTGTTTTAAAAACAAGCCCGGGATCGCTAACCCTCCACGTCAATCAGAGAGTGGAGAGCTTATTACTCCACCCTTTCACAACTCATTACAGGGTGTGGTGAGACCCACTTTTGATGAGTTGGGAAAGCGGTATGGCAGGAGGGATGCCAAGGAATCGAGTCTGCGCAGATTCGACCTCAGACTGCTTCCCGCCGTGAGACTGCACTCTCCACTGTGGTGGAACTTACTGGAAGCCATTTGATATACTGCGGCGTCATCATTCGACTCCAGCAAGACAGACTTGACTCCATTTAAAGCAGATTCCGACTTGAGTCCAGAGAGACAGACAGTACTGCAGTGCACTGCTGGCAGCAGCTAGTCCCCCAGGTTGCTGTCCGGAGTACGACTGGACTGGACTAAAGTAAACTCCGGAGTCGGCAGTTCACCAGCCCCTGGTAAGACCCAGGCGGGTATTTTTTAAAGTTATATAAGCCCGTTTACTAGAGCTTTGCACTACTGCAGCTTGCTTCCCTCTGCTCACTTCTCTGCTCGCGGCTACACAGCAACATCCAAGGAGGCTGGAATGTAAGAATTTGAAACGCCACCTTTGAAATTTGGAGCACACACTTCTACAGCTGGTAAAATTATTTTTAAATGGCAACACCAAGTCTCTGAGAGTACGTGCTGCCTCTACGCGCTGCCCTCACGGTATGGGGAAATTAAGCTCACAATGAAATAATGTGGCCACCGGGTGTACACCGCAACGCCAGTCACATCAATTTTTCCATGTTAACTAGTCTTGCACGAATCAACTCTATTCCTTCAGGATCACTTTTCGGGCTGCCAATAAATGTTAAATAAACGCTGCGGTTGAGTGGAGGGAGCAGAGAGTAAAATTAAGGTTAGGCCCCCAGGGCCGGGGTCGCGGTACTGTGTCGTGGTGGCCATATTAGAATTTCAGTTCATTTACCTCCCCAGTGCCAGCATTTGTGGTGAAAAAACGAACTTTAAATAAACAATATTGTGCTGTTCTACTTACTTGGTTTGGTTGCTTTTGAACACATCAGTTTTGAGTTTCTGCTGTGGATGAAAGAATTCCGAATCTGCTTGGCCGTTTCTTATCTGTTCCTGGGAGACAGATTTATGTGCAACGAGAAAAGGGGATACGCGGTTTGATTACTAGCACGGGACAACCAACAGGACTGCCTTTTCTGTAGGACCACCTTTTGTGAGTGAGTTTGAAGATTCATTTCTTTATGAACATGTATTGTTTACTGTTTTGTAAAATTGTGTGTGTGGAAAGAATGCTGGTGTGGTGTAGTAAATACGTTCATGGCCCGTGTAGTAAAATCCCTGCTTCCCAACTTTAACATACTGTTTGATCCTGGGCAATTAAATTTACCCACATGTGCCTAAGCACGCGCTCCCGCTCTTATATCGGAAATGCTTAGAAATCTGTACTATGAAATGACATTTATGTAACATAACATTAACACTTACAGAGCTTGTTGACAGTATTACCGGGCCAACATATGAGTGGTATGGCATCTCCACCCCTCATACTCACTCCCTGAACTGGTGTAAAGCACTCCTCTGAATATTCATTGGGGAAAAGTAAATCATTATTCATATCCGCCTAGCATTTGGTCTACTTTGCTCCTGCCTTAAAGCGGTTGCAGAAGACAAAAAGTGCTGACCCCCAACGCTATAAGTAGTGTGTGTTTGCCCTACTTATAGCGTTGGGGGTAAGCATTTTTGGCTTCCCGATTCTGTCGCCACAGTATGTACTTATTCGCCTACTGTGGAGTGGAAGTAAGTTAGTGATTTGGTCACTTGGCTCTTGGCATAATCTACCAAATTATAAGGACAGATTCAGCCATTTGAAAGCTCATACTCTGTGGGACGTTTTAAATTCATGCTCGTCCATTTTAATGATATCTTGAAAGTTTGCTTGCACTATCGCAAATACATAAGGTTGGCTTGTTCTTTTTGACGCTCAATGGAACCTTTTTGTCCTGATGATGACCGTGTAATTATACAGTGGTCGAAACGCCGTCAACGCTTATGTGGCCATAAAACTAACGAAGGACACATCCATTCTGTTTATGTTGTTCCTTCTTTGTAACGTGTATTGTTTCGTTTGTCACCTGTCTGGTTTGTAATATCTATTGTCTGTATACCAGTACACTGTATTGAACGTAATTGTCGTAATTGTCTTAATTGTTTTAGAATATGTAATAAATTTGTCATAATTCTGTCTAAATTATCTTTTGCATATGGATATTTTTCTTTTTTCTTTATTTCTTTTATTTCTTAATTGTTTTGTTTGCTAATTAGACTTGAATATATATATTGTGTAATTTTAAGCAAATTGCTTCTTGAACCATTGTTAGGATTATACATTGACTGCCCCTGGTTCTGGTGTTTTGGGCTGCCCCTGTGGTTGCTAATGATATTCAAATCTTTGCAGGCAGGGATGCGGGTAGCTATCAATATTGCAACTGGTGCTAAGGCACCAGGGCCAAAGGATGTGAGTGTCCCCAAATGATGTCTGTATTTTACCACCCAACTAGGGGGAAGAAGGCGCATTCCCTCGCTTGCACTACGGTCCATGGTTCCCTTCTTACGCTACGCTACGCTACTTCTTCTAACAAGCACAAGGAATTTTCCTTAAGAAACACAAGCTCCACCCAGTGCGCTCTTTGCTGCTGTCATAGGGCCTGCTCTGGGAGGCAGGCCCACGTGCACCGAATGTCAGCTGCGGGCCTTGTCTGCCGAATTTTGTAGGATTCCGAATCCCAAAAGGCTGTAGATGGTGCACCTGACACAATTGGACACACGCCTGGCTGCACCTGTTATCTTTCAGCGCCCGTTGCCGCAGCGCCAGCACTTCTGAGCCTCCTGCCAGGTTTCATAGCAGGCCCCATTACTTGCACATTCATTCATATGGTTAACGTAATCTCAATAGACATTGGAGCGTGTACTGCGCTCACCCTGATCCTTCGAAACCCGCAAATAAATTATATTAGATCGTCGATATGCTGCTGGTTCCCCAATACCAGCCTGCGGTGCTTGCAAGAAAGGCCTTTGTGGCAGGCCTCGCGACAAAGGCCTCGGTGGAAGCACCGTGAGCACCGCAGTCTTTCCATCGCTCTGTGCCTCTGTTTCAGGGTCTGACGTGAGCTCAGCGTTTCCTGCAGCCAGATGTTTATTCTCCAAGAGCCCTTCAGACAAGGCCAGTGAAACCTGACGGCTGCCCTTTGTTTGTTTTTGTGCCTGAGAGAAGAAAAGCATTTTCTAAAAAAAGAAAGTCCGAAAACCTAAGATAAGGAATTTAAGGTAGGATTACTCCATTTGTCCAAGTGATAGCATAAGACATCCCACAATAACCTCCTGAGTCATGAAGGGTTAGAGAGTTTGGCGCTTCAGTTTTTACTCAATCGACACAAATTCTGCGTTTGTTATTAACTGGCTGTAAAAGTGTCTCCTGTTAGAAAGTGCTCCTTAGGAAGTCAATGTCATTGAATAAAGGAAGGGCCGTACTTATCAATAAAGCAGCAAGTGCAGTGTCACCGGGCCCAGGCTTGTGGGAGACCCACTGGACTCCAAACACAGCTGTGTTTTACCACCAAAGCAGTGGTTGGGGTGCGCGTTTTCCTTGCATGCGTAAGACCCAGGCACGTTTGCTGCACTACTGAATAATTGTGGTGGTGGGGGGGCATGGAGGTAAAGTTTAAGTATTTGTGATTGAGAGGCAGGGGTAAACAGAGTCAGGATGGGCTATCCAGTACTTCCGGTGTCTCCTGACATTACCGCCAGTTAAGACGGCATTCACCCCAAAGCCTAACCTTCCTTGTCAGTATCAATCAATCAATCAATCAATCAATCAATCATTGCATTTATAAAGCGCACTACTCACCCGTGAGGGTCTCATGGCACTGGGGGGAGGGGAATGCTGCTACTGCTCGAAAAGCCAGGTCTTGAGGAGTCTTCTGAAAGTCAGCAGGTCTAGGGTCTGCCGTAGGTGGGTGGGGAGGGTGTTCCAGGTCTTGGCGGGGAGGTGGGAGAACGATCTGCCGCTGGAGGTCGCTCTTCAGATGCGGGGGACTGTGGCGAGGGCGAGGTCGGTGGAGCAGAGCTGGAAGGTGGGGGTGTAGAAGCTGGGTCGCCTGTTGAGGTATGCTGGTCCGGTGTTGTTGTGGAGTCCCTTGTGTGCATGGGTGAGGAGCTTGAAGGTTATCCTTTTGTTGACGGGGAGCCAGTGCAGGTCTCTCAGGTAGGGTGTGATGTGGCTGCGGCGGGGGATGTCGAGGATCAGGTGTGCAGAGGCGTTCTGGATGCGTTGAAGCCATTTCAGGAGTTTGTCCGAGGCTCCTGCGTAGAGGGCGTTTCCGTAGTCGAGCCTGCTGCTGACGAGGGCCTGGGTGACCGTTCTTCTCGTTTCGGTGGGGATCCATTTGTAGATCTTGCAGAGCATGCGGAGGGTGTTGAAGCAGGAGTTGAACTGCTTAGTCATGGAGAGGGTGGAGTCGAGGATGACCCCTAGGTTGCGTGCGTGGTCGGTGAGTGTTGGAGCTGTTCCCAGTGAAGTCGGCCACCAGGAGTCATCCCAGGCCGAAGGGGTGGATCCGAGTATGAGGACCTCCATCTTGTCCGAGTTCAGCTTCAGTCGGCTGTTCCTCATCCATTCGGCGACGGCCTTCATTCCTTCATGGAGGTTGGTTTTGGTGGTGTGGGGGTCCTTGGTGAGGGAGAGGATCAGCTGGGTGTCATCGGCGTATGAGATGATGTTGAGGTCGTGCAGTCGGGCGACGTGGGTGAGCGGTGCCATGTAGATGTTGCGTTGGGCTGAGGGATGAGCCCTGGGGTATGCCGCAGATGATCTCAGTGGCTTCGGAGCGGAAGAGGGGAAGGTGGACACTCTGTGTTCTGATGGAGAGGAAGGAGGTGGTCCAGTCCAGGGCCTTCTCTTGGATCCCAGCGTCATGGAGGCATGTTCGTAGTGTACGTTGGCAGACCGTGTCAAAGGCAGCTGACAGGTCCAGGAGGATCAGTGCCGCGGTTTCTCCATTGTCTAGCAGGGTCCTGATGTCATCGGTGGCGGTGATGAGGGCAGTTTTGGTGCTGTGGTTGCTGCGGAACCCGGACTGGGACGGGTCCAGGATGCTGTTCTCCCCGAGTTAGCGGGTCAGTTGTTTGTTGACGGTCTTCTTGATGACCTTTGCCGGGAACGGGAGCAGGCAGATGGGCCGGAAATTCTTGAGCTTCTTGGGGTCCACCTTGGGTTTCTTGAGTTAGGCGTTAATCTCAGCGTGCTTCCAGCTCTCCGGGAAGGTTGCTGTCTTGAAGGAGATGTTGATGGTTTTCCGGGGGTGCGATGGCAGTGCTGGCTTTGTTGAAGATGTGGTGTGGGCATGGGTCTGACGGAGATCCGGAGTGGATGGTGTTCATGAACTTGATGGTGTCATCGTCGTTGATGTTGGTCCAGGAGAGCAGACGGTTGGTGCGGATGGAGGTCGTGGGGTTGGAGGTCTCAGTGGTTGTCGGGGAGGTCGTGCCATTGAAGCTGTCGTGGATGTCTGCGATCTTGCGATGGAAGAAGGTGGCCAGCGAGTCGCACAGGTCTTGCGAGGGTGGGATGTCGTTGGTGTTGGAGCTGGGGTTGGAGAGTTCCTTCACGATGTTGAAGAGCTCTTTGCTGTTGTGTGCGTTCTTTTCTAGGCAGACTTTGAAGGAGGCCCTTTTGGCGGATCTGATGAGGTGATGGTGTCTGCAGGTGGGGTTCTTGTGGGCTGCGTAGCTGTCCGGTGTTCATTCACGGAGCCAGTACTTCTCCAGCTTTTGGCAGGTTTGCTTGGAGGCCTGGAGGTCTTCAGTGAACCAGCTGGCTTTCTTGCTGGTGTGGCTGTTGGGGGGTTTCTTGAGCAGAGCGAGGGTGTTGGCAAAGTCGGCGATCCACTGTCTGAGGTTGCGGGCGGTGGTGTCGGGGTCGGTGGGGTTGGCGGGTGGGCTCTGGGCGAGGGTGGTGGTTAGCTGGTCTTCGGTGACTTTGCTCCAGCAGTGGTGAGGCATCTGTTGGGTGCGGTGGGGCATGGTGGGTTACCGGAAGGTGAAGTGGATGCAGCGATGGTCGGTCCAGTGGAGTTCGGTGCTGTGGTTGAAGGAGATGTGGGGGCTTGCGGAGAAGATGGGGTCAAGCGTGTGGCCGGCAGAGTGGGTGGGTGTTGTGATGAGTTGTCTGAGTCCGAGGTTGGCTAGGTTGTCGATCAGGGTGGTGGAGATGGTGTCGTTGTTGTTCTCGAGGTGGAAGTTCAGGTCTCCGAGGAGGATGTAGTCCATGGAGGCGAGGGCGTGTGTGCTGATGATGTCAGCGATGGAGTCGCTGAACTGTGGTCAGGGTCCGGGGGGTCTGTAGATGAGGGTTCCTCTGAGGGTGGTGTTGGGGTCGGTGTGGATTTGGAAGTGCAGGTGTTCAGCGGTGCTGAGGGTGTCATCGATGTTGGTCGAGACTATGAAAGTGTTCCTGTGGACGATGGCGTTACTGCCTCCTACTCCATTGGTGCGGTCCCTGCGGGTGATCTTGTAGCCTTCTGGGACGGCTATGGCGATGCCGGGTGCCGAGGAGTGTTTCAGCCAGGTCTCCGTCAGGAAGGCGACGTCTGGGGAGGTTGAGTCGAGTAGGTACCAGAGTTCAATGGCGTATTTGCGTGTGGAGCGGGTGTTGAGAAGAATGCGTCTGAGGTGGTTGCGTTCTTTCCTGGTGGGTGGGTGGGTTGGCGTGGTGGATGCTGGTGAAGCTGCAGTTCCGGCAGGTGAAAGGTCCTTGGGTGCACTTTGGGGTGGAAGCAGGTGTGTGATTCTCCGATGTTGAGTGTGTGGAGGGTGCTGGCACCGTAGCGGCGTCGGGTGTCGTGGCGTTCGCGGGGGCCAGGGGTTGTGGGGATGGGCGCGGTCCAGGCGCGGACGGGCGCAGACGGGCTTGCCTTAGGCGTGCCTTTTGCGTGCCAGCGGTGCGCCCGCTGCAAGCGGCCGCAGCGCGGCCTCCATATAAGGCGAGGTGGGAGGGAGGGGCAGCTGGGAGGTGAGAGCGGGCGGCGAATGGGCGAGCAGGGGGGGCGGGGCCGTAGGGACGCAGCGGCGGGGAAAAAAAACGGGTGAAGTACAGCGGGGGGAAACAGAAGGCAAACCAGGGCACAGACAAAAATGGCAGGAGGGAAAACAAGGAGATTAGGCATGAGGGAGATAAAAAAGGAATTTAGGCAGTGAGAAAACACAACAGAAATCACAACAAAAAGCAAAGAAATTAGGCAATGAGAAAATACGACAGAAATCCCAACAAAAAACAAAGGAAATTAGGCAATGAGGAAACACAACAGAGATCACAACAGAAAGCAATACAGCAACAGTGCAAGAAGACAAGTCCAACCTAGCATTGCAGCAGTGTGGGGAGCGACCTGCCTGAGAGTAGTGCTGTGCGACCCAACGCAAGGCTCTTTCCTGCCCAGAATTGATCAGCCAACGTGTTCTCAGGGAACACCTGTCCAAGACCTCTCTAAAGTGATACAGGAATGACAGGCCAACAAAGGTAGATAAAGTGTGGCTGGAATGAGAATAACGCAAATGGGATCTTCCACTCGAGTTAGTGAAAAGGACTCTTGGGTTGAAGATGAAATGTTCCTATCAGTGCCTGATCAGGTAGCCTATATCTGTTCTATTTTTAATTTTTCTTGCCATTTCTTTCACTCTTTGTCATGAGGCCCAAGGGAATTTAATGTTAGGCTTTTGAAGTATAGCTGTTATGACAGCTGTAACTATTCATTTTGTTATGGTATTTTGGTTTTTATTGTGATTGTTGTTAACCTTGGTGCCTTCAAGATTGTTTAAGTCCATGCTTTAAGTACTGACTCTTTGTTGGGAAAATTACAACAAATACAAATTACTTTTACGAGGTTACTGCTAACATCTTTGGAAATATTATGTTTTACATTATTTGGTCAACAAGGGAGTGGCTGCCTAGAATGCTTGCATGACAGCATGGATAGTACAGGAGCCTAGAGGAAATTATTATGGTCGCAAACTTGAATCAGTGCTGTTAATTGTTCCTCCTTAAATGCGTAGCACAGTGAGAAATCAGCTGAGTACAGGTTGCGGGTTCTATCCCTTCTCATTACCATAGTTATGGTTATTATTTCCCTTCACTCATAATCCCCCTTTGCCCATTGCACTGTGCTCTTCCTCATTGCCATTTGATCTTGATGGAAAGAGATCGCACTGTGCATCAGATAGTTTTACACCGCACCTGGGACCTCTGGTAAGTGGAGTCACCAGTCATTCTTTGAATTCAAGCTCTAAGACCATTTTCGTCTCACACATGAACCCTCAGGGCTATTTACTGTAGCCTTCCTTTTCACCCTTTTTGGAAGCTGAAAGTGGGCTTTTAAGACCTTTGGTGTTTGCTGTTTCTCAGCCTCACAGGTAATGCTGCTAATGCTTTTTGTTGTGTTACAGAACATCAATTAAGGACACAACTATTGTCCTCCAAAAAGATAGTAGCCAGAATATTGAGTACCCAAAAATAATGGCGGCAAACATGTATATATTAATATAGATCACTATTCTTACATTCACATCTTTTGGGGGGAACGTTTCCTTTTCTTGTGTGTTTTTAGCTTTGGGGCAAATCTCAGCAGACTTTTTAATTTGTTCATTGTTTTGTGTTTGGTTGCATCTTTTTGCACGGCATTCGGAGTTTGTTGGACTCCATGCCACTGCATCACACTGTAGCTGTAGCCACTACCGGCTAGCGGCCATTTTGGACGTGACGCGCGTTCCTCGTGGTCAGCGGTCCAGTTGTTGCACGTTGCATACCAGCATTAGCCAAATTCTATTCAATGGGTTCTGGTCGTACGCGCAGTGGGCGAGTGCAGCGGGTGCGTCGATGGCGCGCCGCAGGCGCGCGTAAGGCAAGCCCGTCTGCGCCCGTCAGCACCAAGTCAGTGCTCAGGGCGAGTCAATCTGCCTGTTTGGATTCAACGATTAGAAACAACTTCCAGTATTCTAGCATATTTTTAAAGTCATTTAGAAATCCTCTATGTCCGTCACACAGTGACAACTTGGTAGGCTCCACTAGTGTTACTGTTTGTGTGGACTGTGGCTTTTGTTTAGCACCACAGCTTCTTCCTGACAGCATATCTGCTAACTCACGTGTGCAGGGGAGCATTAGTGCCGATCTCATTAATGCTAAATCTTTGAGGAAGCATTATGTAGACGTCGCAGATTTGGACTCTGATAATCTTCTAGATCTATTGTTCATTACTGAGACTTGGCTTGATGCATTCTCTAATCCTATTGTGGCCTTGGCCACTCCTGCTGGCTATAAAATTCATCGAGTTGATCGCCCAGTTGGCAGAGGTGGGGGCCTGGCAATTTTATATAGAGAATGCTGGTCCCTGCATAGCAAAACATCTACTATCTGGGGTGCATGTGAGGTCCTTGATTTTAGCTTACAACTCTCTGCCCACTTCACTCTGAGGGGATCTCTGATATATCGTCCGCCGGGGACAGCCAATGTATTTTTGGAATCATGTGGGGACGCTTTGGCAGATAGAGCACTGCGTTTTTCAAACTATCTGCTCCTTGGGGATATCAATATCCATCTCGATTCTATGGAGGCAGCCGACTCGGCTGCTTTTATGGACTCTCTTCACTTAGCCCAGCTCTCCCAATGGGTCAGATACCCGACCCATCAAGGGGGGCACACTCCGGACACCATCTGTGCCAATTTACCTATTCTAGTTGAAAGGCCACTCCCGTTCGCCTGGTCGGATCATTTTCCCATATTTTTTTCATGGGACATCAAGCATCCACCACAACCATTTCGTTCTTATCGGCCTCCCACCTTTAGGAAACTGGATGCCGGGCAGCTGAGCGGCTATTTGGCAGCCTCGCGCCCTACCCTTTCTAAGGACCTAGAGGATAATGTGTCAAGGTTTGCAGATTGGATTACTGCTTCAGTCGGCACTCTTTCTGTTCCAGGCCAGCCTAAACTGAGGAGAGAGTCCCCTTCCAAGCCTTGGTTTACTTCTGATCTGAGGACTTTGAAACATGCTTGCAAGGTATTGGAGAGAGCATGGCGTTCCAGCGGCTATTTCCCTACAGCCAAACTTGCACTCAGATCCAAACAGAAACTTTACTATGCGGCTATTGGAATGGCCAAAGGCCGGCACTTTTCCGATCGTATTGATCCGGCTAATAACAATTCTAAAGAAATATTTTCTATTGTGAAGAGTTTTGTGTCTCCCAGTGCCCAGGTTCTGGCGGTACCCTCCTCGGTTACCTGGTGCAACACCTTGGCCAAAAAATTTGGGGACAAAATAGTTAACATACAAGATTCTTTTTCAACCGTTTCCAAGAATTCTACTCTTGCCTCGCTGGGAGAGCAGATGATAAAAACTAATTCCCTCTTTTCTGCATTTAAACCTGTTGATCTGCCTTGTACCCTTAGAATTCTTGAGGCACTTAAATCTGGATCACCTAAGGATCCATGTGCAGCTAGGCTTCTGTCAGAAGTGGCAGACTCTATTAATTTTGAAGTTAATCTTATGGTTAACAAGTCGCTTCGCGAGGCTTGTGTCCCATTATCATGGAAGCAGGCGCTGATCTTCCCCCTCCTCAAGAAGCCATCTCTTGACCCTCTGTTCCGAGAACTATCGTCCTATTTTGCTCTTGCCAAGTTTGGCTAAAGTATGCGAGAAGGTTGTTACGTCTCAGCTCACCAACTATGTAGAGGTGTCTGGTTTGCTTCATCCAGCCCAATCTGGCTTCCGTGCCTCTTATAGTATGGAGTCAGCATTGCTGGAGGTGACTGAGGCAGTCCGGGAGTGTTTGGAGGCCGGCGGGAGAGCAGCTTTGGTTATGCTTGATCTCTCGGCGGCATTCAATACGGTTCTGCACTCTTTACTCCTTGATCGCCTGGAGGAAATTGGTATTTCGGGATCGGTGCTGTGCTGCATCAGATCCTTTTTGGAAAAAAGGTGGCAGCAGGTTTGGCTTCCACCTTGTGCCTCCATGCCTATGCAACTGACAACTGGTGTACCGCAGGGGTCATCACTTAGCCCTCTTCTTTTTAACATCTATGTGACTTCGCTGGTTTATCTTGCGGAGTCACTGGGGGCTAAAGTGATGGCCTATGCAGATGACACTCAGCTTCTGTTTTCCTGGAAGAAGGGTGACGACTCTGTTGGGGCGGCGCAGCATTGTTTGTACTCTGTGTTCCATTGGCTGGCGAGTGCACAATTGAAGTGCAATGAAGAAAAATCTGAAGTTCTTTTGTATGGCTCGTTTCCAGTGAACTTCAGGGAAAGGCTATGGCCCCCGGGTTTTCCTCGACATACTATGGGCAAGGGCACTGCAAAAAACCTTGGTGTCTGGTTTGACGAAAACCTGATCTTTTCAACACAAGTGAAGAAACTGGTAGGAACCTGCTTTGGCACTTTGAAAACCTTGAGGAAGTTTCTCCCTCTTCTGCCTGTCAGTGCTAAGGAAACTGTGGTCCGGGATTTGATTTTGTCCCGATTGGACTATGCCAATGCTCTTTTGGTTGGTAGTCCAGGCTTCCTGGCAAAGATATTGCAAGTAGTTCAAAACTCAGCAGCCAGACTGCTTCTGGGACTTCCATCTACACATAGTGTTCGGATCCATTTACGTAGCTTGCACTGGCTCCCAGTTGAATCTCGGCTGAAATTTAAGATCTTATCCATTGCACATCGGGCCCTTTAGGGTCTAGGCCCTACCTATCTTCAAAAGAGATTTGCTTTCTATAGACCTAGCAGACAGCTTCGCTCCTCGGACCAGCTTCTGATGCAGATTCCTAGGTTCAAGCGTCAAAGGCTTGGCGGGAGTTCTTTTGTCCGTAAAGCCGGCCTGGCTTGGAATGTGCTACCGTTGGTACTCTGTGGCACTCAGGATCCACTGCTTTTTAGAAAAAAGCTTAAAACGTTGCTTTTTTAGTTTCTGATCTGTGTACAGTTTACCTTTTTCTGGAGTAAGCGCCGGGACACTTTAAGTAGCCGTGCGCTTTATAAATGAAACATAACATAACATAACATCTACAGACTTAGAAGATATATAGATATACATCATCAATGGCACACATCTGTGAAGCTAATTGTAGTAAGCCTGTAGTGATATGTATTTTCTAACCTTCTCAATATTTTGGTTGTCAAGTACCTGTCTACGATGTTTTTGCAGCGTGATATATTTTAACTCATTAATCTGGTCTCTCGCTAGGCTCAGCTCGCATATGTCTTGTAGTCATAGTAACACATATTTTTGATCATGCTAAAATACATGTGGAAGGACACTAGTGGTCACATTATAGTGCAAATATTTTCATGACCATCAGTGTGGAGGTAGGGTTATTAAGTGCACTATACTCTGAAGCTGTCCCTTAAATAAAAGTGTGTGCCTCTTTTAGATTTAGAACTGGTTGCGGTGCTTCTTTAAAACGGTAGTCCATCATCACTGTTTTCACATACACTTATTGGTGGCTTAAAGGTGTTTTGTGTGTGTGTGGGGGGGTGTGTGTGTGATGAGTGTATGATATGTCAATGTGTTGAATGAGAACAATATATACAGCCTGTCTTTGCTCCCTTCACATATAAAATTACAGCTATGTAGCTTTCAATAACAGGGCTCTTCTCCATTTAGAGGTTTCAAGTGACCTCAAACAGGAGCAGAATTTGAGTTGTCTATGATGTCATTTGGAAACTGTGGATGGACAACTTCATGTTATTGACAGCTACCCACCTAACATTTTTTGTTAAGTATTGTTCCTTCACCTGCCTGCACAGCTCATCCTTTGGATCAACTGTGCATGGGATCAGCTTTGAAGGGCAAGAGTAGCCATGGGAAATCCATACACAAAATGGCCTTCGCGCCACATTACCGTACTGTAAAATTAATATTAATCCTGTGCCTTGCCACACGCTCTCAGTGCCTTGTTAATGCCATGCAATCCCCCTTATACACAGAATACATCTGGCCCCCTACCACCATTTAACAACCAACTCATTTGTAATATCTCCTCTTTGAAATACTCCAAATATATCTGGGATTCCACTGCCCTCACCCACCATCCTCTGCACATTGCTGCTATCACCATCTTCATCATACTACCTGCTCTCCATTGCAGAGAAGAGAGCTGGTGCCACTCTAATGGAGGCCTTCTCATCACACTAAGAAATTTCTATCAGTGAGGGCATAGGCCAGAGATCCATGCTGACACATGAGATGTTAGTAGGCAATCTCCCACATCTCTCAGATTCTGCAGAGACCTGTGAGAGGGACGGAAGATGGAGGACCATAAATTGTAATTCCACTGTCTCTCTCAGGTCTCTGGATAACCAGGGAAGGTGGCGGATCAGCATTTGCATGAGTACCTGCCTAAGAGCTCAGTTCCATTCATTTCTGGCATTAGATTATTTGCGTATCAGCAAACTTTGTTGCATGCTTTATCTTCACCCTTTATGACTTCTGGAGTATGATTGCACACTGCCCTGGGCTATGTGGTACCACTTCTGGGCATCAGAGATATGAAGTTATCAGCCTACTTTGATCTTACAGATATTAACACAAGTGCTGTTTCACTCCTTACACAAGCATCATTTGGCCCATTAGGAAAATTATATTAAAAATGGGTGCTATAAAGTGCTGGAATTTTATACAGGACCTGAATAATATAAGTAAGAAATAAACATGTTTGGACAAATAAATGCACCTTCTAAGTATGTTTTATTCAATATACGCTGCTTAGAAAATGGAAAAAACATGAAAATCAATGCCAAAACATGAACAATTCAATTGATATCCACTATCTAAGTCGATTTTACATGAAATTACATACTTTTTTTCTTGGTTCCCCTCTTTTTCCAGTTTGGTGTTACTGGACTATAACTTTCCTCCTAAAACAGATATTGTGCATTAGATTTATGTGATTGGCCTATTTACCTTTCTTTTAAGAAAGGCACAAGAAATGCTTCAAAGGCATGCAAGTTTAGTGGCAGTGTGTATTTACACCACACGCATATGACAAAAAATAATAGTTTCCTGGTACACCATTGTGCTCTTGCTGGAATGCACTTGAAAAGCAATGCAGTGACACTTGGTGGGAAAAGTAACTTTGCCATGTAAAAAGTCCTATTTTTATACCGTAGATAGGTCATACTTAAAGTGTGCTGTGTGAGCACACAATGTTAGGTAGTTAATATTAAAAAAATGTGGCATGCTACATATTGAGCATATGAACAGTGATATTACATAAAAGCTATTTTCACAGTGAAGGTAAGGTTAGATTTTCCATTAACAGGCTTAAGTGGATATATCATTCTTGTTTTATATCTTTGCTTAGGAATTGCTTGAATCATATTTAAAGTTATTTTCCACTTCGTTTCAAAAATCTAATTAAAATGTGACTATAGATTTCCGATAAGTTTAAGGCAAAAGTAACTTGAAAACAGTGTACTTTAAGCTACCTGAGAGAAAACTGGTTCAGAGCGAGTGTGCATCTCATCCCACTACAGAGACTCAATACACATTCCTGGCTGTTAACAACCATGCTCTTAGAAGACAGCATACTGGCTTCTGGGCCTGGGAAGGGGAAGGGGAGTGATGACGTCATCAACTAGCCACATATCAGTGAGTGACTAGTCATCAGGAAGGAGGACTGGAATAGAGGGCAAAACACAGGATGGCTTTCTCATTTTTTCTTTGGACTCTGTGGTGTCATATGGGGCTAGCAAAATTGGCACCCATTCCTGTCCACCGCCATCCTTAACTTTTTTGCGTTAATCCCAGAAAGAGGGAAACAATTTCTGGCCTGGTCGAGGGGAGTTTCTCTAGATAGCAGGAGTGAGTAATCTTGGATTAAGAGCTCCTGGGAAAGTTTTGCAGTAAAAGTGTTGAAAAAGGAGGTGGTGCAAGGTAAGACATTAGACAGGATAGGGTAAGTGTATGAAATTCTTCAGTCATTGGATAATGCACAGGATAACACTGGCATTTTACCACCTCCTATTCAGTACATTCTCAGAAGGACATTCAGAACTTCAGGGAAGACAGCACCTGAAAAAGGAAGACTTTTCTGGAAATAAAGGTATCAAGAACTCTGACTCCTGCTGGCATTCAGGGACTAAAACTGATCTTCAATGGTAAAATCTACTATTTGCCTGTCCCAGGGACACAACAAGCAACATGACTTCTGACTTCTAGAGGCTCCAGATGGTTACAGCAGACTGACCCTGCAGGAGCACTGGCTGGAGAGAGACCTGGTGCCTAGAAACCAGCCCTGGGTACCTAGGGATTGAAGGAGTGACCAGAAGGAACTATCCCAGCAGTTAGAGGTAAGTGGCACTTAATCATAGTCATTTTCCTCCACTCTAGAGGAAACGAAAAAAGTGTGGAGGATTGCCCAGGAAAGGTGCAAAATGGGTGGGGAAAAGGCAGGATTGTGCCATATCTGAGCTTTTTGATGCACTGATCTCTGGTTTAGCAGGTCCTTGTGGTAAAGACATCAGGTCTTGTGCAGGTTGCATCTTTGGGTTGCTCATGGATTTTGAGAACCTAAAAGATGATTAAATCCAAAAGTTAATCCTTGGACTGGGGCAAGATGGCATATCCATCCCAGTGATGAAGCAACGCATGCAGTTGTGACATGCTGCTTTGTTCCTCTCAAAGCTTTCAGCACCAAAACTAGTGGCTCCGGAGAGACAGCTTGAGAATAAAATATCCAACTTTGGAGGTCTCTGTCTGGTTTGAGCATTGGACATTGCACTGCTAGAAGGCTTTGGCCTTCAAAAAGTAGACTAAACTCCTGGCTAAAAACAATGACTGGGGTGACCAACTTTTGTGTATCTGACCTTTGCACTATTATGGTTTGCCTGAAATCACATCTAGGTTCAAGTCAAATACAAATTGATATTTTTGATTGGGGTTTTTAGTTTTCAAGATGTTGTTTTCCTTAAACCATTCGCATCTCCATTTCCTTTTGTCCAATTTTGATTGCTTTTGGTACTGTTTGCTTTAGAATGTTTTATATTTTTCTGACTTAGTTTGGGAATTCTATTCTGTGTTTGTTCCCTGGTTTTACAATTGTTGATATTGCTTGAATTTGCATTATTTTCTCTGGGAAATTGGCAGCTATATATGCATTACCAGGAGTTTAACAGAAGACATCGAAGAACCACCGAAGAAAATTGTGTTTATTATCTTGGCAGGGGGACCCATCCCAATTTCTGATAAAACTAAAATCCAGAAGCCATGCACTACAAAACGTTCTAACATGAATCTCAGTCCAGACTTATTGCCTTATGACATAGGTGCTTCTACCCTGGTGTTGTAAAGAATAATGATGTGACATCTAAGCATCTACATCACTGTCTTTTGAGAAAGGATAGATAGTTTTTTTTAACTATAAAGTAGACTGTATATTTTCACAATCGAATGTTAGGTTTTGTACTTTTATATACTCCTATAATTGTACCCTTATGTACTTTGTTTCTGTATACACATATACCACATTTTTGTTGGATCAAATCTCCAGTTGTATGTCAGTGAGTTAAAATGCATAACAGCAGAGTGAAATTGTAATAAAATAAGCAAAATGAAAATGTTTTGTAGCCATAAGAGTAGTGTTCCTACATACATAATGACACTTGACCCTAAGAGGCCCCTCATATCACAGGAAGGGTTTCCTGTTTTCTCTCTCTTGCTTATCTGTTATGAGCACCACTGGAAGAACCCGTGCCTTGAGCCAGATTGAGCAATGTGCCACCAGGCTGCAACAGCCAGATGCCAAGGTCAGTCTTTGAGGATGCCTAGATCTACTCTTCGCTGCTGGCATGCTCTGAAATAGCTTCTTGGCTGTTCCTTGCTGGTTGCTGACGGACGTGTCAATGCTCAGGGAAATGATGGAAGGTCAGGCTGCTGATGCACACATTTATACAACTTGACATTTATTTGATACACCCTTCAATGGACTGCCGTGAGGACAAGGTTTTGTAGAAGGGAGCTACACGACTAACATGCGCGCCAATGATCTGCAACAAATGATGTATAGGAAGCAATGACATACGACCAATTCTGCTAATCTGTATGCCCTTATTACTCCGATAACGATCCAATATGGTCAAGTGCTAAAAAAAACCTTATGACAGTTTTATTCTGAAACTGTACTGTGCCTGGTCAAACATATGCTCTGGTTTGAAAAGGTACATTTTTAAAAGCAAAGGTGTACCAAATACACCTTACTGGGCTTGCAGGTGTTATGCAGTGAAGACAAAATCAAAAACTTTCAAAATAACATTGGTTACTGATTTCATTTACCTTGTCATGACAGGGGTGCAAGTTATAGTTAGTTCACTAACCTATAACTGGCAAAAGTCAGTGTTTTTTCATTTTTTAAATGTTAGTTGTTATCTAATTTCAACAGTTAACTACAACCTCGCTTAACCATTTGTTTTTTTGTAGTGAATTTCGTTCTTTTAGCATATGTCAAGATCTTATTACCACATCTAACTATAACATCACCATAACCTTTGTTTTTAGTGGATTTCTGTGTTTTAAAGAAAATCATATTCTAAGTTAGGCATATAGCCAATCTCAGTGGCAATCTGTGCCAAACCCTCGTGTGGGTCCATCCTCCCCCTACTGTGCACGTCCTTTTGCCATGCGCCCTGGTGGCATGGCTGCATTGCCTGGCCTATGGCCAGGCCCTGCAACCAGCCCCCTGTGGGTGACCTGCACCCAAACTCCTGCCGTTGGCCAAACCCTCTACTTGGAACAGTAAAGCGGGTA
This sequence comes from Triturus cristatus, assembly GCF_964204655.1. Lineage (NCBI taxonomy): Eukaryota > Metazoa > Chordata > Amphibia > Caudata > Salamandridae > Triturus > Triturus cristatus. Next base: position 315,455,397 of record NC_140579.1, read on the forward strand.
GCTCTTTAACTCAGATGTATGTGGAAGGCAAATGTACAGTCACAGGGCCAGATAATGATATTAAAATTAATGTTTATCCATACATTAATATACTAGGTTTAATTGTTCACTATAATTTTGTACATAATTAAAGACAAATTTAGAGATGTGGACTTATAGTCTCTTTTTGCAATTGCTAAATCCATAACTTTGCAAAACGCTGATGGAATGTGTTAACCCCCTGAGTACAGCATTGGGTTTTAGGAAGAATACATCTTAGAATTGCTAAATCCCAAGATAAATAAAACAGCTGTTATACTGAAGTGGCCCCATGTTGGTTCACATATAAGACTGCTCTAAGTAGTAGCCTTATAAGGTGATTTCTAAAGAAATCAACTTGTTTTTCATGTGTTTCGAAGCAGGGCAGCCAGCATGATTTTATCAAGGAATGAGTGTAAGGAGATCATGCACAATCTTCCATACTAGGCAAGGGCACACCCAGCAGAGATTATTAATATCACTAGCAGCTCAGTCTCCTGTCCATTACCTGAAGTTGTACACTCTGCAGAAGAAGGAAAGACATGTAACATTTTGGAACGACAATGTCCTCATCTCAAGCAACTCTTTTGTCAACGTGAACACAAGTAGCTTTTTATTCGCTCTACGTTTGTTTGCTATTTTCTATTATTATGTGGCACTATGTGCCTTTTCCTGTTGTTTCCATACATACACATTATCTTGTTAAGGATGTTCACTTCCTTTTACTTTATTCTGTTACTGCTCTAGAATGTGCTCAGTCAGCATTTTAACAATTTTCACCCAACGAAGGACTTCTATACCATTGATCTGCATGTTGTTTGCATGCAAGTGCTTGGGATATCAATGACTTAGGACACCAACTAAACATTGGCACAGTGCTGTATGGAGATTGAATGACCCAATGCTCATTAAATAAAGCATGAGCCTGTATGACGCAGGGTAGGAGATTGAATCTAATCTAAAAGAACAGAAAACAGGCTTGGTCTTTTAAGTCTCGCCTGGCGAATGCAGCGCATGCGCTGCACTCGCCATGGAGAGGACCTTTTGTAATTGATTCAGCCAAAGCTGAATGAACGCGCGTCCAGATGGACAAACATGGCTGCTCTCGCCGCCCGCAAAGCTAAACATGCACACCTAGGGACAACTAAATGCACGCGCAGCCCTATGCCATCTTTGTGCACACGCGTGCGCATTTTTTTGTCCATACGCTTGTATGGCGGCGTGCTTTCGCTTTTCCAGACAGTGCTGAGAAAGCTGGCGCGAGGCTTCCCAAGAGCATTGCTTGTTCCTACTTGTTTAAAACTTTTCTTTTCTATTTGTTGTTACTTCCTTTTTCAAACTACTTTTCTTTCATTTGTCAACGGTTCCTTTCTTTCATTTTCTCTAACCCTCACAGAATTTCAATGTAGTTTTTGATGCTTACCTTCTTTCGCTGGTGAGATGGCTGGTAGCTGCCCCTCCGCCAAAAGGGAGCCTGTCCCGCAGAGCTCCCACCGCCGATACTGAGACGCTTGAGCAGCAAGTTAGGACCAACAGATCCTGGGACATCTGTGCACGGATCGTACCAACTGTCAGTGGAAAAGGGGGGTGCAAACTCCCTCCAGAAGCTGCCTCGAAATGACAAACCACTTGAACGGACCGGCCCCCTGGCGGGTGGCGCGCACAGCTTCAGGGAGAGGTATATTTCTTACTTCTAAAAGGGAATAAGCTATGCGGATCGTTCGATGTCAGACTCCCTATGCATGCTTCCCCCAATGGAGGCCCTGAATCCCACTGCCCTTGTCTCCGAACGCATTCCCTTTTGAACCTGGACAATTGCTGCCCCCACTGGAGCCCATTCTGCTCCTAGGCCCAGGGGTTAAGGTCTGAAAGAATGGATGAGGGAGGGGGCAGTAAAGTTTTTATTCCCTCTCTTTTTAGCTCTTCAATAGAAGTGTGTGAGGCAGCTGGCCATTCTTTACCAGTCCTGGTGATAAACGGCCAGCCGAATGCCAAGCCTGTCTCAGCCCATGGGTGCAGAGGACCCCAAAGTGTGCTGGGGAAAGATCGCATGAGGCACAGGGTCAAGACTGATTTGCATATGGCTGCGTTCAAACTGGAATGGCATGGTGAGCAAAAAAACGATGGATTTAGGCCCAGATCTCTGTACTGGGGTGAATTGTTCTGCATTCTGTCCATCAACTGTTGTTTTTGCATTTGTCACCCCGAATGGGATGGGTATGCTCAGACGTGAGTCCCGTGCTCTCCATGCCACTGGAATCAAGCTATCCTGGCTGAAGAGGGGTGAAACCCCGACACCGGTCCTAGGATGCTTGGTTCCAGTCCAGGGAGGACCTGGCTTGGCAGTTTGGGCTGGACTGTTCCCATGAGGCACAGGGTCAAGACTGATTTGTATATGGCTGGGTTCAAACTGGAATGGCATGATGAGCAAAAGAACGATGGATTTAGGCCCAGATCTCTGTACTAGGATGAATGTTTGATATTGTTCTGCATTCTGTCCATCAACTGTTGTTTTTGCATTTGTCACCCCGAGTGGGACGGGTATGCTCAGACGTCAGTCCCGTGCTCTCCATGCCACTGGAATCACCCTGAGGGGAAAGATGTGCAAGCGGGGTGTGCACTGCTGGCTGGGAAACCACTGCACGGCGAGGGGAGTGAAGGGCGAGAAGGCGCACATTTCTAGGCAGCAAAAGTTCACAGGACTCAGAGACTTTAAAAACATTTTTGCAAAGTACTGTAGAAGAATGATTCCCAATTTTGACACGTCATCGGGGTCATCAGTAACACCGAGAAACTATTTAAAACTCGAGGCTGTGTTGCAAGGAGAGTTGAGACTTCACATCCGGTGAAGGGTGTTTGAGGTTGTCTGAGATGGATACACTCAGCTGCTGAGATCTGTTTGCAACCTGCAGGCTACTCGCCCCTTTCCCACCTTTGCACCCCGATGAGTTGCATTACTCTGGGACTCTAAGAAGATTTCTAAGCTACAGTGCTTCAAGGCTGAGAATAAGTGGTAATTAGCACCATAGGTTTAATATGTGTATGTTTTTTACTAGCAGGGTCCACTCGTGTGGCGGCTTTCGGATTCTGCCCCCCCCCCCGAATTCTAGGAAGCATGTGACTGAAGTTTATTTTTAATAGCAATACTTCAGTCTTCATTACTTTAAAACATGTCCCAATCTAATTTCGACGAGTCACAAACAGGACGAAGCGTGTCTGCTGTAGCTGAACGTTTCTGAGGGATGTTTGTCTTTGGTTGACAGAGTTGGTTATTATATAGTAACACTTAATTTGTACAACGTAAACCAGCTTTTTATATACGGCATTTAAGCCCACTGCACCGAACTATGCATTTCCTGTTACATAACTCTCAATTCAAAGCTGTGATCATCAGGTTACAAACCAATCTCTTCAGCAGGCACATTGAGCCATTTTGCCAGGTACAATCATGAAGACATGCCCTTGTTTTTTTTCTGTCAATCTTTCAAGCTACAATAAGTAGACTTTTCTCAAGGAAAATGTGCTTAGAGTAGGGGTGGGCGGAATTTGCGAAAGTGACTTTCGCAAATTATCGCGAAAATGTTACAAATCTCCGCAAACACGCGGAAATATCGCGATGATGCAGAAGTTTTTTTCCCGCCCGTTCGCGGTATTTTCTGCATGGTTGCGGCTCACCAACTTACCCATGCGGTTGCTTGCGGACGCGGCCATCTTGTTTTCACTCTTCTCGCGGTGCATGATCGCGAGAAGAAAGACGTGATCGCGCAACCAATGACATTACTGCGGGCGCGAACTGTCGCGAGACAGCGCAAATGGCTACCAACAATCCAACATCTTGTGGAGAACGCGACCGGATCGGGAAAACTTGTCGGCGAACGCGGGGATTCAGGTAAGGTGACCGCGCGTGCGCGAGAATGTATTATTTTACAGCGCGAGCAAGAAACAAATTATCGCTAAGCTGCGGAATGCGGAAATTTTGACATTTTCGCGCTCTCCGCGGAACGCAAAAATTTCAAATTATCGCAATTTCTGCCAGCGGAAAGGAAATTTAGCCTAGGCCTAGCTTAGAGACAGTTCCAGCGAGTTCCGTGCTTCCGGGGTCGAAAGGCTTGGTAAATGACCTCGGAAGGTCATGTGGTGTTCCATGAGATACCACGACAGTGGAATACTGTGCGCAAGATAAATGACACAAAACAATAACTATGCATGTGCCCTGAACTGGCCTTGTGTATTATTACAGAAACATACTGTACAGATCTTTACAAAATGTACATTTTCCCCCATGTTGAATTCTATGACCGCCCCAGAGAGTAACTAAAGAGCTCTTTCATGCTGCTCTCAGTCCACTGTTATACAGCAGCTCAGCTTTTGTAAATGACAGATGTCACTATTGTCACTAGTAGCACTGGGAATCACATCGTCGGCCCCAGAAGGTGGAAAGGCTCATCACCCCAGACCGTAGCCTGAAAGTTCTAAGCAGATGTCCAGAGCAGCATATTAACCTACTGAGCTATCTTGCATCAATCAATCTGCACAGTGATTCCACACACTGAGTTCTGCATAAAGGTCTCTACAGAATGACATAATTTACAAGGATATATATATTTTTTTTCCAAGGCGAATACGTATCTATCAGCCATGTGTCAGATTGATTTGATGAATACTACAAATCTGAACATGGATTTTCAGTGAGAACATATAACATTTTAATGCAAACGTTTTTTGCTTGTTCATTTGCTTTGGAATGCACGAGTATGTTGCTGAGGCTACTTTACAGCAAAGGAAGAAGGATACAACATCAGGGGACTGTGCAGAACACAGGGAGGGAACTGATGCGATACATGAGTGGTAGAGTGTACCTCACAGGTCCAGTCCTCTGCTCTCTTCTCAGCAGGAGGAACAGCCGGACTGGACTTGGCGTAGGGAACACGCAACCACGGAGGAAGCAGCTGGTGCCCACCGCAGCTCCTTTAAGTGGGACTCGTACTTCGCAAGCCCCATCCCCGGATTCAGCGTCACTGTTCCAGAACCAGTGACTAAAAAGGACGGTACCGAGGCAAGAGAGGTGTGGCTCGAACCCGGAAGACGAGACTAGGAAGAGGACGCCGGCTGAGAAGCCTGGAGAAGAGCTTCACCAAAGCGAGACGCCAAGACCCCGCTGTTACCTGCGAGAGAGGTGGAGATTGAACATTAGGAAGAGCCCGGAGGTCAAAGACCCCATGCTACGCCCAGCCACAGTCCTGACCGGCGATTTGAAGGAATTTACTCGCACTGCTCCTGCCTGTTGTACCCGTTCCCTTGCACTCCTTCACATCCGCAGCACCGTATGCAGACACTGGTGGTCCCTCACTCCCTTTTCCCTGAGGTGTCAGGTCTGATAACACGACTCACGGTTCCTCCGCCTGTTTTCTCTTGTTTTGTTTTCCTGAGGAAATCTGGGTTGCCTGGAGGAGAAGACCATGGAAGAACTCACCCCTGAAAGCAGCCCTGACTCGGGGAAAAGACTATCCATAAGACATATTATTCCTGTGTTAACGCTGGCTTATTTCAAACGCAAATATAAAGCCAATAAAGAGCGCAATAACACTTTGGGAGTAGCCGTCATTTCTTACGATTCCTCACAAGTGGTGGAGAATGCGGGCATAACGTCCGTTAGTACAGACATAATGGACAATTTAATACAGCATTTGTAGGCTTTCCTGTTTTCAGTTTCTATTTTTGGTAAATTCTGGTGGTGTTTTTTCAGTGTTTTCCAGTGATTTCAATACCTCAAAAAACAGTGCTTTTCAGTGGTTACTCATTTTCGCGCCATAAAAAACAACTGAGACAGTGTTTTACCGGTGTTTATGGAACGCTTTGCTGTTATTATTGCTTGCTTTCTTCATCAGGCCCCAGCCATGGTAAGGACCACACTGTATGACATTTAAAGTGAATAAGAGGGTGATCATGATGTGTGCTGAAGAGATGAATGCCAGAATGTCACCATCTGACCAGACCATGCAGTGTATATAGGTACAAATTACAGAGAACCGTTTGTGGCAGCCAGCAACGTCTCACAGTTCGGATCATTTTTCATAATTTACCCTACAATATCACTGGGAGCTTCGGACGACATGATTTACAAGTGTTCATATGTGCCACCAGAATTACACTCTACAAGCATAATACAAAGGTACACATTGGATGAGCAGAACAGAAAGTGTATTTAGAAAGTGTATTTTCACCCCGAAGAGCAAGAGCACCACAGTGCTGAATAACTGATATTTATTGTTTCCCGACTCTGTGGCACTCGTCTTTTCAACCTCAGAAGATGAAAGGCTGAGTGGATGGGTGTGCCAGGATTTGAACTAGGTTCCATTAAGTCAAACACGGGTCCCTACAATGGATGTATTAGTCCACGGAGCAATCAGCCCTGGATATTTTCTATTTTATGATTTTTTTTTTCTACAGTTTTATATTTTGCTAAACATTGATATACATATATATCTCTAGGGCCTTAACCTTAAATAAAAAAAACATTCTTCAGAAATTGTATACTGCTCTACATTTCAGAAGCTTAATACAGTCATGCAATACTTTCCATTGTCCTTTGATTCTGCAGCTCAGATTTAACAAGCATGTGCAATGCAATAGGTCTCGCATTTATGCAAGTTTAAGCTATTAGCATTGTATTTAAAAACAAAAATAAAATAAAAAGCATTGTTATTTGCAATGTCAATAGCTCAAACTCGCGTAAATGCGAGACCTATTGCATTGCAAGTGCTTGTTTTAAATGAAAGCATGAATTGGTCACTCAGCAAGTTGGAAGTTACAGTCTGTGTTCCAGAGTCGCTACCCCTCTTCTGCTCAGAGAGTGTTGCATTGCATTGTATCATCGATATAGCGCCCTTACACGTGTTGAGTGCACGAAGCGCTGTTTGGTACTTCATTTGGTGTCTTTCAAACTAATGGCTCACAGCACATATATTGCATTTTCTGCGTTGTTTACGCGTGGGTACCATTGGCCAGCTGTGCCATAGGATCCAATATCTAAATATGGTGCCCTAGCTCACATATAGCTCCAATGCCTTTGGGTCGAGTTCCCACTATATAATACTGCTGTGGCTGCTGAAGTGAATGGAGCGTGAGGTCTATTGCGACTGCGAGGTGTACACATTCCGAGAATGTGCATACGGCTTGCACTGCTGTACTTGAGCTGTGCCTCTTTTGTGCGTGCAATGGAAGGTGCATGGCTGTGCTGTTCCTATTGTGTATTTGATAGACTCTTGCACTGCTGCTGTCTGTTATTTACCGACCCTAGGTGGCGGAAGCTTGCTCACCTAATGAGTGTACTGTTTCAGTTCTAGCGCCTGTTATGTAGCTGTTCTGTGTGCTCAACTCTAGTGACTTTCTGGTGTCTCTCCGCTGTACTTTCTGCTTGTGAAAGGAAAGTGTGCTTTGCCTGTTTTATCTGTGTGAGGGACGCTTGTTCAGTGGCTGCCTGTGCTTAATTTGAGCCGGTGGTTTTTGGCGCTCGGCAGAATTGTCAACATCGACTCTTATGACAGTCTGCCATGCTGTTTGTCTAATTTAGAAATTAGTACAAAAGTGTATTATTAAATGATATACATTAGAAACGACTAATACCTCTGCTCAAGCCATTCTAACAGCCTTGGGTATCTGGAATGGCCTGACTAGTCGCACTTGTAGCAGTGTGATGGTAATAGTTCTGTTGGTACTGTCATTGGCTGCGCTTGCAGGGGCAATAAGGTGGCGCAAGCTACAGTGGCCTCCTGACAAAGCCCTGGCACTTTTTTTTTTTTTTTACAAACTAAGCACTTCTGCCTGCGCTGTATCTATTTACAGCATGATAGGGAGGTTACACCGCTCCTGCCTGTGCAGTGCCTGTTCTCCGTACCTGCGTGTGTAAGTAGGGCAGTCGGCTCCGAAGGTTCCAGTTCATCTTATAAACACAAGATTTTATTTAGATGCCTTTGGTTCTTCACAAAACCTCTAACCAAAGAAATTTGATGAAGAAAAAGCATGAATGTGGCACTTTTTTTGTGAACAAGGTCGGCATGAACAGTTCTTTGTGCTCATTCGGTGCTTTGAAGCAGCAGGAAGGAAGCATGAGGCGCTTTAACTGCAGTAAATAAATACATGCAGTACTGCACACTGCTTCCGCCGCACTTTCTCACACAGGGCTAACATTAAGAAATGCTACGAGGAGGAAGAGGTTAACTTCCCAATTGTTTCAAAGCTCTGTCATTTATAAAAGCGCAAGCAATAATAAAGATTTGACTAAGACCACACAGCGTGTGAACGTGGTGAAGATGGGCTTAGACCCACGTGTCCTGATTCCAAAGTAAACAATACACTGCAACAATAGCAATTATCAATGCTAACACCGGTGATGCGCCTACATGTTTTCAGCAGGCACTGCCATGTGGGAACACCCCCCTCCCCCCGCATAAAATCGGACGAGGTGTTAGTATTGAATCTCCTTTGAATCTCGGGTGAAAGAACAACAAAGCCTCGTTAAGTGTCTCAACAGGGGTGTAACACTCACCTCGGCACCTCCTGTGGTGTATGTAGCCAGTTCCTCCTCAGGGCACAGACACTGGCGGCTAGTCTCAGTCCCACAGTTAATACAAAATGCAGACCCCGTGGAACTGGGAGGAGCGGATACCCACGGCCGGCTTGAAGCTCCAGGCTTTGGGGGAAGTTGCACATTTATGGAGAAGACTCGCCTTCTTAAAGGTGGAACTACTTGTAATTGAGTTGCAAAACAGTGCCAAATAATTAGCACGAAAGGGATGATAACTTTTAAAAATAAGGCTGACAGCAGGGTGAGAGGAGGAGCGCGTCTCCTCTTGTTAATTCAATTAAAACAAGGCCACTGCGCTGAGATTAAAAGACACTGGAGCTCTGGGTTCAACTTAAGCCCCGGGGGAGACATAGACTACAGCGGGGAGTGAGGAAATTCGATTTTCGATCACGATCGCATTGAGCCACCATTTTGTGCTCTGCCGCCATTTTGTGTTGCCCTCACTCAGGCAGCACGACGAACGAAGTCTTTTCTGCTTTTCCTGCAATATTGCGTCAAAATAGCCTTGTGCCTCTGTTTACGAAGCTGGTGTTAGAGACTGGCCGAGTACACTAATCCCTGTCTGGTTCCTCTAATCCCTGTCTTAACTATCTGTTGGTTCACACTATTCTCTCCTGACTTAATCTTATCTTCTGGCCTTCGCTGTCCTCCGCTAGTATTCTCTTGTTTCACAACTGTCCTCCAAAACACACCTCTCGCCACCTGCAAACCAGTTACAAACATGTTAATACCTTAACCTGTGGGAGGGATGGCAAACACCATTAGAGGAGAGGATTCTTCGAGTTACTCGATATCTTTGTTTTCCAACCTTTCCTATTGGACACGTTCCGTCTTTAACTTGACCTAATTAGTCCTTCATGTATGTTTTAGGTGTGTTTTGTGTTAATGTATATGTTATCTATGTACTATATAAGATTGTGCGCCACGGAGTGAAGTGGCAGTCTCCTGAGAACATACCGTGTGTACTTCTAGGACAACTGTACTAGCTGCAGCTAATAAAATCTGATCTTTTACGCCGACAGAGTGTCCCCGTGTCTCTGTTAGCTGAAACAGGAGAACCCAGGAGATTAAGGCGTACCCTGCGCCGCCAGGTCCAAAAAGGTTCTGGTTCTTCAACTGGCGCCCAACGTGGAGCGGCTACAGAGGTAGTGGTTCTGCCTGAAGGTCGTGAGGAACCCCGCAAGAAAATTCTGGAGGAATCGCGAGCCACGTCAAGCGACCCCTGTATGTCGAAAGTGGTCCGAAGGTCTTTTGCAGCGCGGTTACTCCTTCCTGACGGCTACTGACGACTGCTGCCCTGACTGCCGTCCTGCCTTGGCCCTCTTTCGATGATGTATGGTAAAGCGAGACGACAGACGGGGCCTCTGTTGGTGTAAGAAGACATCTTAGTTAAGTATTGGTGGGTCGCTCCCACATTTGGTTCTTTGGTCCTTAGGTTCTTTGGTTCATTGGTTCTTTGGTTCTTTGGTTCTTAGGTTCTTTGGGTCTTTGATTCGGGTATTGCAATAACAGAAGCCGAGGGGTAAGTACACTTGTGCTGTGTTAAGTATTTAACCCCCTTGATGTTTGTGAACAGTCCGGTGAAATCACGAGATGCCTGGTCTGACTAAGTTTGAGAAACTTTGTTGTTTTGGTTGTAATAGGGATTCCCGACTGGAGGACTCTTGTCCGATTCCTTCGGTTGGAACTCCCACTTATGAGCTCTATACTAAACATGGTGTTGGCCCCATTGCCTTTAACGAGGCATGGATCCGATACACGAAGAATGATGGTGTTTTAAAATGGCCAGAAAATGGTAGCTTTGAGCCTGACATACTAGATAATTTGGAAACTATTTTATTTAAAAGAAAAGCCCAGCCGGCAATGTTTGACTCTTTCCGCCTTTGGCGTAAGGAAGCCAAACAGAGAAAAATTAAGCAAGAAAAACGAGATAAGAAAGCACAGGGTATGTCAATTATACAGGCTGCTCAGCAATTTAAAGATGATAATGCGAAGGAAATTTCAGAGAGACAGCATCGTATGGTGATAGATAAATGCTATCCGATGTTGCCAGCTTCCCCCTCTGATAAAAGAAAGGATTTAGAGGAGGACTCCTTGATGTCTCACTTATTGAGATTACCTACAAGGTGCTAATGCACCCCCATTGTTACAGCCTGTTCATCCGCAAGTTGCGCCTCCGCTTGCTCCGGCTCTTCCACATTTCCCCCTTCAAGTATTGCCGCCTTTGCCAGCTTTGCCTTCAACTCCTTTACCTTCATCTTCTTCGCCTTCCGCTCCTCCGGTAATTACTGATTTCCCTTCCGTTAGTTCGCCTAATACCTTGTCCCCTATTCTTATGTCCAATTTTCCGTCTATGCGTAAACGACTCACAGAAACGGTCTCTGGTCTTTTATCACCTTTCTTTGAGGCATTAAATGTGTCTCCGGCTTTTTCTCGAAGACAGTCTCGTAGTCAGTTCCCAGCTTCCGAAGAACGAGAAAAGTTGGACTCTCTCGCTCCCAAATGGATTGAGAAGGGCCCTCGGTATAGTGTACCCGACATTTTGCCTACCTTCTCACAGTGGAACGCGCCTACGCAGAGATATGTTTTCAATGCTATGTGTGATACTCTTATTAAAGGTTGGGAGGATAAGGACTTGGGTTCGGTTCCTGAGGGTCTGTTAGACATTCAGGCTGATTTTGATAAAGGACTCATCGTGGGTTCTAAGGTTGAGGACGCTGTAAAGACACTTGTTTCCTATAGAACCTTATTTACCTCACAGACTTTTCTAGATTCCGATCCTTCAGTTAGGTTGACACTGAAAAATTATCCAATGAGAGAGGTTCCTCCGGTATGGAGAGAAGAGGTTCCAGCAGCAGGTGCTAATCCAGCTATTCCTGCTCACTTCCAGCAAATATGGGTACATGTCCCCTGCTAAAGGTCTGAAGTTTTAGCCCTTAAACAGTCTCTACCGGATCCTCGTAAAAACCCTGCAGGATATTATAAAGAATTGTCACAAACTGTTGAAGCCTGCATCATGAATTTAGAAGATATTGATATGTTGATGGGGAATGTAGTTCCACAAGCATTATGGGCTAAGATTCGTAAAGAGAATCAAGCCCAAGAATTAGGTGGAAACTGGGATGCTATAATTGCCGCAGATAAAGACCAAGTGCGTGGTGCGAAGCCTGAGGCTTTGATTTCAGAACTCCCTGGTAGGATTATTACATTAATGAAAACGATGATGCCTGCCTTGAGAGTTAATGGGGATAAACTAGCCGCGTGTAAGCAGAAGAAAGATGAGAGTGTCTCCGATTTCTTCACTCATTTTGAGGAGACATTCATTGATCACAGTGGTCAGGACATGACTACGGAGGGTGGACAGCGGTTATTTGTAGATAAGTTCGTATTTAATTTGCTTCCCGAGCTGTCGCATAAGTTGAAAGACTCCGAAAGTTCATGGGCTGTTTCTTCTTCAGCCCAGATATTGGCTACTGCTCAATATTATGAAAATAGAGATAAAGAAGAAAAGATAAGCAAGAGAAAAAGACTAAAGAATTGAAAACTAAGGTTCTCTTGCAACAGGCTTATCCACCTCGTTATGCTCAGCCCCAGTTTCAACAGCCTCCGCAGTTTCAGAGGGTATATCAAAAGCCTGAGCCATATATTCCGCGACCTTTGCTGGGTCCTAATCAATGTGCCTATTGTAGAGAGGAAGGTCATTTTAAGAATAGTTGTCCGGTTTTATTGCAGCGAAATGGGACACTATCTGCTCCACGAGGTTGTGCTGGCCTCCAGTCAGCAAACAGAGGTAGAGGTCGAGGTATATTGACCCAAGAACAGCGTTCCCTTCCTCTCTCTAGTTCCGTGAACTACTTTGATCAGCAAAACGCTCGGTCTACACAGTATTACAATGAGGATTGTTATATTGAAGACGGGAATGAAAGTCTTCATGCGAACTAGGAAAACAATGGACAAAGTAAGGGAGTTGTGTCGATTCCAGAAGATCAGAATGGACCTTATGTTAATGTCACTACAATTGGTGTTTCAGAGCCATTTCTTTTAGATACTGGTGCGATGAGAAGTTCTATCATTCATTCAAAACTCCCTGGGGCACCTTTGTCTGGCTTAACGAATGTATCTGTAGGTTTTTCTGGCGCCCCAGTTCGAAATCCGGTTTCTTGCCCTTTGCCTATTTCAATTGGGCCTTATGATTTAGAAGTTCCGCTTCTCTTAACGAATGGTTGCGGCGAGAATTTATTGGGCTTGGATCTATTGAAAAGATTGCATGCAACGATATATTGTTCTCCTTCTGGTGTATATCTCACTTTAGGACAGAAACTGACTTCTCCAATGTATTTGCCTAAAGATCAATTTCCTCCTGAATTGCTCTCTCTTCCTACAACGCTTTGGGCTATGGGTCCAAATGATGTTGGTTGTCTTGAAATTCCACCATATGTTGTCACTCTTAAGCCCAATGCTGAATTACCACGTGTTCCTCAATATAGAATTTCCACTGAAGGTGAAAGAACACTTTTGGAAATCATTCATGACTTGATTCGGAAAGATGTGGTTGAGGAAACGAGAGGTAACATATGTAATAGCCCTATTCTTCCTGTTCTTAAACGCACTGATCCTTCTCAGCCTCCTGTTTATCGTTTTGTAATTGATCTTCGGGAGGTAAACAAAATTGTTGTACCACAGTTTCCTGTTGTCCCAGATATCACTGCGCTGTTGACGATGATACCTTCTACAGCGGTTTGGTTTTCTGTTATTGATCTGAAAAATACTTTCTTTAGAATTCCCATTGCCGAAGAAAGTAGGGATATTTTTGGATTCTCTCTTGGAGGCCGAAGCTTCCGGTTTAAGCGCGCGCCTCAAGGCTATTGTGAAAGTCCCTCTATTTACAGTCAAGCTTTGAAATGTCATCTCGATGCTTTCTCTTTGCCGTCTGGTGCTGCTCTCATTCAGTACATGGACGATTTGCTAATCGCTGCTGATTCAGAGGATATATGTAAGAATGTGACGGTTGCATTGTTGCGACACTTATCCGATCTTAATCATAAGGTTTCACCTTCTAAGCTACAATATGTTCACCGAGAGGTTACCTACTTGGGTCATCTCTTATCAAAGGAGGGAAGACGATTAACCCCAGAACGTATCCAAGCTATTGCGCGAATGTCTGTGCCATCCACACAAAGAGAGGTACGTGCCTTTCTGGGCATTACTTCCTATTGTAGGCAGTGGATCCCTAACTTCTCTCTGTTGGCCAAGCCTTTGTTGGCACTCACTTTGAAAGATACGCCTCAGCCCCTTCCATGGACTGACGAATGTCAGAGGAGTTTTACTGATTTACGTGCTGCTCTGTGTTCTGCTCCTGTACTAGGTACTCCTGATTACAGTAAGCCTTTTACGCACTATGTTCACGAAAGAGAAGGTTGTGCGTTGTCAGTTTTAACGCAGCGATTTGGAGATAAACAGCGGCCATGTGCCTATTTCTCGGCTACGTTAGATCCAGTAGCTAAAGCATTGCCTAGTTGTCTTAAAGCGACAGCAGCAGCAGCAATTTCTATTCGACAGTCTGCTGGAGTGGTGCTAGATAATACTCTCATTGTTATGGTGCTAGATGCAGTGGATACTTTGCTAAACAGAACAAAAACGCAGCATCTTACGAGTGCGCGTTTGACTGGATACGAGCTGACGCTTTTGGCTAGTCACGTGCCTATCAAACGATGTAATACTTTAAATCCAGCTACTCTGTTGCCTCTACCAGAAGAGAAAGGTGTTCAGGAGCAACATGATTGTTTCTTTCGTACTGAGGAAGAGACAAAGGGTAGAATTGACTTAACAGATACGCCATTAGTGAATCCGGATGGAACGCTATGGGTAGATGGTTCTTGTTTTAAGCTTCCTAATGGAGAAGTAACTTCAGCCTATGCTGTTACTACCTTGCATACAGTCGTGGAAACAGCACGCATCAGACATAACTCAGCCCAGGCAGCTGAACTGATAGTCTTAACCAGAGCGTGTGTGTTATCCGAAGGAAAAAGAGTGAACGTGTACACCGACAGTCAGTATGCTTTTGGTGTAGCGTTCAATTTTGGACGTTTGTGGAAAGAAAGGGGATTCCTTACTTCCCACGGCACTAAGATACAACATGGTCAGTTGGTGACTGACCTTCTTGAGTCACTTGCTTTGCCTACCCAGATAGCAATTGTGAAGTGTAGTGCGCACAAGAAGATTACTGACGATATTGGTCGCGGGAATGCATTTGCGGATGAGGTAGCGAAAAAGACAGCTAGAGATGCTACAAGTCGCATGTATGTTGCAGGCCCTGCAAATTGGGTCAGAAAAAGAGGAATGTATGATGATACAGTAGAAAGTGTGAAATCAATTCAAGAAGAGGCTACAGAGAAAGAATTGAGCAGGTGGAAAGAAAGTACAGGAATGTTAGATGAGATGGGATGTTGGGTGGAATTGTCCTAGCACCAACGTTGGCTGTTACCAGATGCCTATGTACTACCTGTAGTTACTATGGCGCATGGTCCAGCCCACCTAAGTGCGAAAGGAATATGCAAGCTTCTGGCTCCAGTATGGCAAAACGAGGGAATACCGAAGTGTGCAGACAATGTAGTGAAACATTGCATTGTTTGCTTAATGTACAATCCGGGAAAGGGAACCCCAACTCCAGCAGGTCACTTTGCTCCTCCGACCTATCCATTTGAGGTGTTGCAAATCGATTACATTCACATGGAATGATGCAACAATCTCAAATATGTTCTAGTGGTGGTATGTGCCTTTTCCCGATGGATAGAGGCTTACCCCCTGAAAGACAATACTGCTTTATCTACAGCCAAAGTACTTCTAAAAGAGTTTTTCCCTAGATTTGGTTTGCCGCGCATTGTCTGGAGTGACAATGGGAGCGAATTTGTGGGCCAAGTCATGTGAAAGGTTTGTGCAGGTCTTGGTATAAGATAAAAATTCCATGCGGCAAACCATCCACAATCAGCGGGTCTAGTGGAGTGCTATAATGGCACCCTCAAACTCAAGCTTGCTAAAGTACAGGCTAGTACAGGCCTTAGTTGGCCCGATGCACTACCTTTGGCTCTTCTATCTACCAGAACGGCTGTGCATTCTCGTTTGGGACTTAGCCCTTATGAGGTAGTTTTTGGACGCCCGGCCAATATATGGGGAGTCCCTCTCCCTAAAAAGTATTCAGACTTGCCATACCCAATGTTGATTGATTACTTGCACGACCTCACAACTAAATTGCGTGTTCTCCATCAACAGGTTCAGAGCGCTCTGCCAGAGGCCTCCACAGACTCAGGTCATTCCATCCGACCAGGTGACTGGGTTTGTGTGAAGAATTTTCAAAGGATGAAGAATTTCGAGCCTCGCTGGAGGGAGCCCCGTCGGGTCCTCCTAACAACCCGTACAGCAGTGAAGGTTGAAGGAAAGAAGAACTGGATTCACGGTGTACACTGCAAGAAGGTTCCCTTGCCTTTGCCCTTTGATCAGTGGGTCCGTAAGGGTATAAGTGACTCTGAAAGTGAGAAGGTTCCCCTATTTGTACCCTTTAGTGATGCACGTTTGATTGGAACATTGTCGGAAAAAGAAAACGACGACATTCTTCAGGAAGCGATAACACCTCATCGTCGCTTGAATACGACAAATCCGCGAACATTGTTCCGAGACCAAACTGCACCTGATAAAGAACACTATAACCTAAGACCTAGACTAAAGAACACTTAGGATTTTCTCTCTCCTATGTAGTATTCTATCCCGGTTGCAGGGTCACGGTAGGAGTCTTGGTTGTGATCTGATTAGTGGCGATAGGCCTGCAGTACTTGCAGTGTCATAGGACGGCAGACCATCGTGACCAAGTGATTAAGGAAGATTGCCATGAGCATCCATTTAGAAGATGGAAACTACATTAGGCGAAAGAGAGAAAAGGAGCAAAATGAAGAATAATCATTGTAAAATAATATACAGTCGTTGTAGTATAACCTTATGTGTTTTCATATTATTGTGTATTCTACTGGCGTGTATAGGTTGGATTGTTTATGCTATGCAGCAAAAAGTTGTCCCTTCTTCTGTTACTGTGCCTTCTTATTCTACTATCTCTCCGCTCTCTTTCATACACTTCCTCAACATGAACTCGTAAGAAGAATCGAATACTACAATAATTCGTTTATTCAATTATTACAGCAACACCAATTAGTAATTAATACAACCGATTGTTGGGTGTGTGGATTAATGCCTCATACCACAGAAAAGGGGATGCCATATTTAGTCCTTCCATTCTCTTATGAAGGTTCTGCTTGGGCTTATTTTGTAATTTTCTCTAACGCCTATCAAAGCCGATTTAAACGACCTGTCAGTTCTTATATTGGTGGACCAGATTTCAGTCATAGTTCATTGATAAAGGGAATGGTAGCTATGGCTAAAATCATGGAAAATAGTAAAATTTCTATTGATGAGAGGAAAGCATACGCTAATTGGAATGTCACCCATTATATCACAAGTCTTAGTGATAAGGTTAAACAAGGAAAATCTCCACCAATTTGGACTGTACCTCATCAAGGCAATTTCTGTCTGCAAATCAATGGCCAAACTACTGACCCCGAACAAAGAAAAAGCTTTTGTTCTCATACTTACATCCACTCCTCTCAGAATTCGCAACCATTAATGCCATCTCAGGGCACGTATTCCATCTGTCATGATAGAGCCTATACGTGGTTGCCGACTGTTTTTTCTGGAACTTGCTATATAGCTATTCTTCTTCCCCCTACATACACTGCTTCTTCAAATTTTCATAAAAACAGATATGGCAGAGGAATTATTGATTCCAAAGACACAGCAGGTCAAGAGGGAGGAGACTTCCTAAAGGGATTTCTTCCTTTTTGGGGTCCTATGGCAAAAAGCAGGAATATGAGGCAACTGGTTCGTGTCGTAGAGACTACTATAGACATCACTGTAGGAGCTTTAAGTAATATTACAGCGGAACTACAGGCGGATCGTCTTATGACTTTACAGAACCGAGTTGCCTTAGATGTTATTCTTGCAGATCGTGGTGGAGTCTGTAAATTGATTAAATCGAGTTGTTGTATTTATATACCTGATGACGCTCCGACAGTATACCAGGCCATCTCTAAATTACATGTAATCTCTGAGTCAATTCATCAGGACGAAGGAGATTGGTCGTTATTGGGATGGTTTTGGGGACTACTGTCCAAATGGGGTTGGAAAGTGCTAACATTCCTTGGTATGGTTTTAGCAATCGTATTCTCTTGTTGTCTTTGTATGCACTGTGGTCCCGCCATCTCCGACCTTTGTGCTACTATGTGCATCCCAAAACCCAAGGCACAAAGAACAGAGAATATTAGAATGATGTTGCAGCAACAGCTTGATTACCTCATGGCCATCGACATCGACTCAGATTAACGTGAGTCTATGTATCTTGCCTGAGTTCTGGCAAAAGGAGGGTCTGAGGAAATTCGATTTTCGATCACGATCGCATTGAGCCACCATTTTGTGCTCTGCCGCCATTTTGTGTTGCCCTCACTCAGGCAGCACGACGAACGAAGTCTTTTCTGCTTTTCCTGCAATATTGTGTCAAAATAGCCTTGTGCCTCTGTTTACGAAGCTGGTGTTAGAGACTGGCCGAGTACACTAATCCCTGTCTGGTTCCTCTAATCCCTGTCTTAACTATCTGTTGGTTCACACTATTCTCTCCTGACTTAATCTTATCTTCTGGCCTTCGCTGTCCTCCGCTCGTATTCTCTTGTTTCCCAACTGTCCTCCAAAACACACAAACGTATCTCGCCACCTGCAAACTAGTTACAAACATGTTAATACCTTAACCTGTGGGAGGGATGGCAAAAACCGTTGGAGGAGAGGCTTCTTCGAGTTACTCGATATCTTTGTTTTCCAACCTTTCCTATTGGACACGTTCCGTCTTTAACTTTACCTTATTGGGCCTTCATGTATGTTTTAGGTGTGTTCTGTGTTAATGTATATGTTATCTATGTACTATATAAGATTGTGCGCCACGGAGTGAAGTGGCAGTCTCCTGAGAACATACCGTGTGTACTTCTAGGACAACTGTACTTGCTCCAGCTAATAAAATCTGATCTTTTACGCCGACAGAGTGTCCCCGTGTCTCTGTTAGCTGAAGCAGGAGAACCCAGGAGATTAAGGCGTACCCTGCTCCGCCATGTCCAAAAAGGTTCTGGTTCTTCAGGAGGGACTCAGAACCATCGCCGAGTGCAAAGCGCAGCACCCGTTTCAAGAGCACCGCGCTGAAAGTAAAAGTGTGTTTGAAGTCCATGAACAGCGGGAGGATGGTGAAATGTTTCATTTTAATTACCGATGCCTAGCTCAGATGCTGGTTTGTACTGCTTTGGCTCCCTCAAGTGGCCAAAAGGTGCAAATGACCAAGTGGTGAATCCAATTTGAAAAATTCAGCGATACTCAGTTTAAACCGGGTCAGCTGATTTGCAATCGGTAGGGTAATGTCAGGCAGAGTCGGTTTTAACCGAATTCCGGACAGCCTAAGGATTTGATAAAAGGACAAAACAAATTAGAATGGGTCGTAGAGCGCCAAATGTCCTTGGCGCAAGCAGACCGGGACATATTCAAAAATACCATGGTGGTGCAGATGGAAGGACTACACAATCTAGCGGAGGACCAGGTCCAGGTAACCTCTCGGATCAGAATGTGAAGAGCAGCCCTCACGGACCTCCTGGTATATCCTTACAAAAGTACATCATTGGGGAGGATCCAGATACCTTCCTCCTCAATTTTGAACATGCCGCACGGGCATGTGGATGGCCTGTGGAGAAATGGCCCTTCTATTTGTTACCCCTGCTTTCCGGAGAGGCGCAAGCCGCCTACCAAGTAGCCAATGCTACTGTTAATACCCCTTATGCAGAAATCAAAACCGTAATCCTGGATCATTTGGGGCTGGATGCAAAAGCCTATTGGGTGCGGTTTCGGAGGGAAAAAGGAACCCCCAGTGAAAATCCCAAGACTCTGTTTTTTCGCCTTAAAGCCGCTGCAGACACGTGGCTGAAACCAGGGGAAAGCAGTAAATAGGAGATAATGGACCGGATACACCTGGAACAGTATTTGGAGACTTTACCGTATAACACGCAAAGATGGTTAAGACAACACACCCATCTCACCACGGAACAGGCGGTGGAGATGGCTACCTCTTTCTCTCGCGCCCAGCCTTGTACTACTTTATGGGAAGCAGAAAAACATAGCCGCCCTAACAGGGTAGACAAGAAAAACGGAGCAACAGTAAGCCCAATACAGACCACCTGAAGGCACGTCCCCACCGACCTGAGGTTGCTTTTCCCCAGGGTCCCCAATGCTTCGAATGTGGTGATTGGGGCCACATTGCTCAGCTTTGCCCTTCACAAAAACCCGCCTGAGGAACCTATGGACGTAGGATGCATACCGAAGTCCATTGTATACAGTGCAGAGTTGGGACACACATTCCATGTAAGTGTACTGGTGAATGGATGATGGATTAAGGCCTTGTTAGACTCGGGGTGCAGGCAGTCAGTAATCCAGAGGGAGCTGGTTGAGACATTGCAGATAATACCGGATGCCCTCGTACATATAAGATGCGTCCACAGAGACATCAAACCTTTCCCTGTAGCAGAAGCGATTCTTACCCCTGAGGGTGGTTCTGCCTCGGTTATAAGGGTGTGAGTTAAGGGAGGCCTTCCCGAAGACCTAATAATAGGAACCAACAATACGAAATTCCTTAGCATGTTCCTAAACACTGTGCACAGACATAGAGAAAGGGCACAGCAGGTTAGTCCCGAGAATGTCCCTCAGACGGCCCTCCTCACTCCAGAACCGTGGCTCCTAGATAGGAACTTCAGGTTTTCTCAAACCAATGATCCAACCTTGCACAATGCATGGAGAGCAGCCCAAGAAGAGAGCGACCGCATTCATCCAACCTATCCCTATTTTTCTCGAAAGATGGGTTGTTATATAGAAAGGGAAACAAAGAGGATACGGCACAATTGGTAGTACCTCGGGCTTTTAGAGAGCAGATACTGTTTTTTGCCCACTCCCCTCTTACCGTAGGACACACTGGTATAGAGAAAATCACCCAGAGCGTGTTGAGATACTTTTACTGACCAGGGGTTTATGGGGACATAAAAAGACACTGTCAGGAATGTGCCATATGCCAGAAAAAGAATTCCTATCGACCTCTTCTGGTACCCCTACAACCGTTACCAGTCATAGGGACCCCATTTGAGAGGGTAGGAATAGACCTGATAGGTCCTCTGCCAAAAACCCGCAAGGGGCATCAATATGCCCTTGTAATT
Organism: Triturus cristatus; assembly: GCF_964204655.1. NCBI lineage: Eukaryota > Metazoa > Chordata > Amphibia > Caudata > Salamandridae > Triturus > Triturus cristatus. Next base: position 315,476,331 of record NC_140579.1, read on the forward strand.
GTGGATTACTCCACTAGGTATCCCAAGGCTTTCCCTCTGAGGGCCCCCACCACCAAAAACATCACTGAGAAACTCATTGAGCTCTTCTCTAGAGTTGGGTTTCCCAGGGAGATATTAACAGACCAAGGCACCCCCTTCGTTTCTCGCCTCATGAAAGAGGTATGTAAGACCCTAAACGTTAAACACCTCAAGACGTCCGTATACCATCCGCAGACTGACGGTCTTGTAGAAAGGTATAACGGAAACCTAAAGATGATTCTAAAGAAAATGCTGAACACTGAAGGAAAGGAGTGGGATCAGCTCCTGCCCCTCACACTTTTCGTCATAAGAAGTCAGGTCCAGAGCAGCCTCGGGTGTTCTTCCTTCGAAATATTGTATGGGAGGCAACCAAGGACGATCCTGGAGATGAAAAGGGAGGCCTGGGAAAAGGAGGAGGCAGATGAGGCCAGGGGCTTCTTGGAGTAAACACAGTGCCTGAAATCCCGTATGGGAAAGCTGAGGGACCTTGCATACTCCACCCTGGAAAACAAGAAAATAAAGCAGAAATATCACTATGATAAGGGAAAGAAATGGAGACAGCTAGACGCAGATGACTGGGTGTGTATGTTTTGTTACTCTCTTTTGCCAGTAAGCTAAAAGTATAGTGGTTAGGTCCCTACAGGGTAGTTGGTAAGGTCGGAAAAACCTCCTATTGAGTCCAGGTGAAACCATCTCGGGTACAAACATACCATATTAACCTATTAAAACAAGCATTAAAAATGCGATAGGTCTCGTCTTTTATTAAGTTAAAGCCATTTGCTTTCCTATAAAATACCATTAGCAAAGCAAATGGCTTTAACTTAATCAAAGGCGAGACCTATTGCATTTTCAATGCTTGTATTAGGATGCCTACCCCTACTCCCAAATTCACTAAAGAAGTTTCAAGCACTAGAGTGAAAATCGGCCTAAGGATTATGTCGACAAAATGGAAATCTGTTAATACACAGGCAGGCTGCTTTCACTTGTGTTGTGTTTCCAAACCTGAAATCTGGAATGTAACAGAAACTTGCATTAATACGTATCTTCATGTCACAACAACGGGTTCCCCCGGCACTGCACTACAGATGCTGGAATTGTCATCTTATTCTTACTGAACATTAAAATTCGGCCCCCAGTGGACATTAAAACCCACCGATCACTTCATGTTCTGTCCAAGACACTTATTGGATTACCTCGCTTGACAAGAAGTTGGCCCAGATGCTATGCTAATTTAATTTATTAAGCGCAAATAGATCAGTTCCATTGGAGTATCCAGGCGCTCAGGATAGGCAAGTGTTAGACTAGGAAGTAAGAGGGTAGCTCACCAGCGTATCAGAAGAGCCATGTTTTAAAACGTTTTTTAAGGAAATCAGGATCTTACAAGATGGAATAGTATAAGATAATTTATTAGGTAACAAGATGGAATAGCATAAGATAATTTATTAAGTAATGCATGCGTGATTTTCTTCAAATATTGCAGCGGAATTCTCAATAACTGCACTTATCTTTAAGGGCTTTGTCTCTGCAGGAATTAGAGGAAGGGGCTAGGGTGAGCTTTTAAGGCTTGGAACCTACAATCGCCTCCACTGGCTATCATGGACGTCAATCACCAAAATGCCGGGGGTAGCGGAAGGGACTTCACATGTGCCTTGACCTTCACTTTAACTCACACATACATATGCTTATAAATACACGCATTCACACATACACACACTCACACACACTCTGCCTACACATGCACACACTTTCACACATACACACACTCTCTCTTACATAAACATACTCAAAAGTGCAAGCACGCACACTACATACATACATTTAAAAGCATTTTTTTTACTTACCTCAGCTGCTCGGGAAAGTCATATTCCAGCAATTTGTACTGCATTTTCATTAAAGTAATGGCAAAATGTAATATTATTCATAATTAGTATAATACAAAATGGACAAACAACGAGTTGAGTGAAGCCCCCTCCGACGTCCAAATGGACCAGCTGCTTCTGGTCCTGCCACTGATTTCACCACTGCCGACGATAAGGGTCACAAAGGCAGTGCCAGGGGTCACAGGGGGAATGGCAGGGTTCACAGCAGCACCCCAAGCGAGCCCTAAATGACGTCCATGCTGGCTCTTTACATATCCCAGAGTCCCACGTGCTCCCGAACGCTATGAAACTATCACAATTCTGAATTGATTTCCACCTCCGATCTCGCTTTAATTTGTGGCACGTTCCTGATTTTTTTTTTTGGCATCACAATAGCAGTCTTGTGAGGCTTCATTGGATATGGTATAAACCATTATACGTAAACGGATGCAAATATATAAATATATATTATGAACCCCTTTATGAACTTGAAAGTTGTATTTGTAAAATAAACTCTAGGCGCTGGCAGCACTGGATGGTGATGAGAGAAGATAAGTACATTGAATGGACATCATCAAACAAGAGTGGCAGCTCAAGCCAACCCGGCCCCATTATCTCCCCAGCACACTTCGAAGATTGACTCGAGTGGAACAATCGCCCGATGGCCTCTGGTACCCGGCAGCGGGCCCGAGAAACACTCTCCCAACTCAGAGAGGGAATTTTAATCTGACCCTGGTAATTTCCCTTGGGACGGTGGAGGTGGGTCATCGGCAGGCAAGCTGCATGCCTAGCTCTAAAGATTGCACTCGCCAAATCGATCGAACTGCTCTGAGAGATTACTGGTAATCATTGGAGAAGGGCGAAATTCACACGTTTCAAAGATGAAAGGGGGCTGGCATCATGGCTGCAGGTAAGAATCTCCCAGAAAGGAGCTCGCCGCAGTGATGCGAGAGCAGAATCCGCAAGAACGTGGGCACATGTGGAATATCCCCGCACGACATGCAGGGTGCGGAATCCCTGTCCATGGTGAAACAGGTGCTATCGAAGGAATTGGCCGATGGTGGGACAAGAAACTGGCAGGCGAGGAAGAGGCTGGGTGATGTAACAATAATGTACAACAGCAGAAGGCGCGCGCCCGTGTTTGCTCACATACAAGAGGAGCGGAGTGGGGTGTGTGCCAGGAGCTGCCTTAAGAGGCTGCGAGGCTTCTTGAGAGAGCTTACAGGTTGGGACGGTGTTTTAGAAATACGGGTTCTCATTTATGAGAAGTGACGGATTGCTGCGTGAAAGCAGCGATGCGTCACTTCTTAGGGCGCCCTCCTTGCGACATAATGGATGTGTCATATTTACTGTATGACGCATCATGTCGCAAGAAGTTACAGATACGTCAGTATTTCTGACATATCTGTAGGCGCAAATGTGACGCATTGCTGGAGTGTGTCACAAAAGTGACTCAACTCCAGCAATGTGTCCTTTCACACAGGGCAAGCCCCATGTGAAAGGGCCTGTGTCAGTTGTATGCCTGCTGTGAGGCAGGCGTAAGATATTGACACATTTGCACCCTAGAAGTGGTGCAGTGAAATCTCGTAGATTTCACTGCGTCACTTCTACGATGCTTACTTACGTGGGAACGCCCACCCTGCATACATTATACCTGACGCAGGTATAACTTAGCGCAGGGGTTTACAAAGTGACGCATCTGCTCAGATGCGTCACTTTGTAAATAGGGCACCACAGGAGGCATGTTTTTTGCCGCCGATGCGTCAAAAAAAGTGATGCAACGGAAGCGCAAAACTGTCGCAAGGGCTCATAAATAAGCCCCACGAAATTTAGCGAGAGAAAGACAAACCGCTCAGAATCTTAAGGTGGAAAGCTATTAATTGAACACAGTGAGGTTAAGAAAACAATCGGTTGTAAGCGTGCAGCTGGGAGAGTAAACATTTTCGGGCCTGATTTAGATTCCGCTTAAGAGTTAGTGTGTCATAAACATGGCGGATATCTGGCCCGCCTTATTTCAAGTGCATTGTGTCCCATGACACTTGGAAAAAGACGGACTGGCCATCCGTCACTTTAGCAACGGACTAACCCATTCCAAAAAGTCTAAATCATGCCCTTTGGCTGGTTGTCACAAAGTGCCCGCCAGTGTAAGGAGCGTGCATTGTGGAGAACCGACTTGCCTCGTGCTAGAAGTGAAGGCACATACTGAGAGAAAATATAAGACTGAACCAGGGTGCTCTTGGCAAAATTGAGATCTTGAAGGACAGGAGACGGGAGTACGAGAAAGAAGTGAGTATAGTAGATACGTTCACTAGAGACTAGAACGATTTGAAGGGATTTGTCTGTAAAGAATGTTAGAAAAGGGCAGAAGAGTTTGTATTTTTTTAGTAGACAGTAGAAAGCAGAATTGACCCTTGGGGAAGTGCGGTTTGCAAGCTCATTTTTATTCAAAGTGCAGTTCAAGAGTAGAGATGAAAAGAGAAAAGATAATTGAGTCAGGGGGAAAAGGGTGCAGGGGTTCAGGGGTGAGAGCACAGGCCCTGCACTTGCAGTCAAATGACCATTCTCTTTGCACGCTTTGCTTATTGTACTGGAGCCTGGCAGCCATCATGGCTCTCTTAGCTGTGAAACACAGAGCCACACAGTGACCTCTGTAGTGCTGCACATTCAGTGGAGAGAAAGGACTGTATTTCATGTCGCTATGCTGAAGGAGGTAATTACGGCACAATCTCTGGAGTGTTTTTCATAAGACTGCTGATCTTGTATTATGAGTTCTTAAGCAGAGCTGCTGTTTTCTTGACTCCTGCAAACCATTATTTTGTCGGTGGCCAAAGACACACAATCCTGGTTTTGTTGTATCTGTCAGCAGCCTTTGACATGGTGGATTACAGCACTGTTTTAAGAGCATGAAGCTTCACGTCAAAGGCCCACCAATGGCCACCTGCTGCACTTAACTAGCTAGAGTAGGGCCTTTTGTCTAACATGATTACCTTGAAGAGTGGAGTTCCTCAATGGTCACTGATGCCTCTAGTGTTGTCTAATATTCATTCATGTCCTGTCAGCGAGCGTTCTGAAGAGTCCAGGGTACGTATACAATCTTATGCAGATAGTTCCTAGCCATATATTAATCTGCACAGAAATTCTGATCTCTATCACAGCTCTTGAGCTTTATTTTAGAAGATCAAATTTATCCTTGGCTTCACAAAAGAAATCTGTCCATAGTAGTTTTTTTCTGCAACTGAAAAAAATCAGATCTATCCGTCTCTCTTTTATAATAGAAGGTTACTGGTAGGACCCATCATAAATTGCCATCTGGACTTCTGTAATTACCTATAGGCAGGACTTTGTCAATGCTGATACACCAGCTACAATTAGGTCAGAGTGCAGACGTTCGAATGGTCCTTGGCCTCATTTATAGTGATCCATCCTGCCTCATCGTGTCGCAGATCACGTAATTTGCTCCCCGTGGCAGCCAGCATGCATGTTAAGATAAGCTGTCTGACATTTAAATGAGTCAACTAACAGGCCTCTATCTCTAGCAAACCTAAGCCATACAGAGGTTAATCAGCGACAATGTCCATAGTATATCAATATTCTCAAGGTAAAGTTTGGGAAGGTGTGGGGAGGTTCAGATTTCAGAGTGGAGACTCTTTTTATGTTAAAGACATTCTACAGCACCGCAGTGCATTCACTTCCACAGTTGCCCCTAATGCCGAGTGACCACACATTATGCCAATGAGCAGTATAAGTCACAGCCCGCTGTCAGGAAATTAAAGGTGTGTAAAGGCTTGTCGAAGCACAAGATGGACACTCAATTTTTATAAATTCCTTCAATCTCTGGGCAAGAAACAGAATTTCAAAAATCTTCTGGAGGACACCGAGGTGGAATTAGCTTCACCACATTTGAAATCTATGGTGCATGACTGATTCCTTACTTTTGTGACTGACAGCAAGGCCACACTCTATTCATTGGAGTGGCCAGGTGGTTTTTCAGGTTATGTTGCACTGAAACTTCCACCAATTTAATACCTGTTTTAGTACATAGTAACGTCTTACATGTCACCACTCGCTTATGTCTATCACCTGAAAACATGGTAATAATCTCTTTTTATTCAGATCTGACAAACACGTGAATGTGTTGCGTGGGGTCTGTAAAGTTAAGACATTTTACGAGAAAACTGTGAATCGCCTTATCAAAGGAAGAAGAAAGACGGCAGCACATCAATATCAATTATCAATCCTTCTGAAGGATGTTGTAATATCACCTCTGCTGTTCGGTCTTTTCAGAAAAACCAGCTCTAATCTAATGCATAGCCCTGGATTCCCAAGTAAGTGAATAGAAGGAGCTATTCAAGCCGTACATTGGTTTATTAATTCACATAATATCATATGTCCATCTATATTTGTGCTAGAGTGTCTGAAAATCGTGCTAGAAGATAATATCTTTGAGTTCAACCAACAACTCTATGAACAACAACAAGGTGTCAGTATGGGGGCATCTTGTGCCCCCACTGTGGCCAACATCTACATGACCCTCTATGAAAAGAAATACATTTTCAATGAGATAGCGCCTTTTTATGAATCAGTGACCAAATGGTCACGATTCATTGATGATGTTTTCTTTATTTGGTCAGACACGCACGACAAATTACTTGAATTCATAGAATGGATCAATTTATGTGAAAATAACATCAGTTTCACACATAACATCAGTACGGAACAAGTCGAATATTTGGACATCCTTATCAAACACCATGAGGGAGTCCTAACAGTAGTATTATTCACCAAAGCCACAGCAAGGAACACTCTGCTACATTATGATAGCTTTCATCCAAAGAGTCAAAAGGATAACATACCATTTGGCGAATTTTTGCGCCTTAGGCGCAATTGCACGAACATCTTAGATTTTGATGAGAAATCTGTTGTAATGAAAACTAAATTTAAAGCAAGAGGCTACCCCAATAAGATTGTAAGAGATGCATATAAAAGGGCCCGTTACTATGACAGACAACACCTGCTGACTAATATAAAAACTAAAAAAGATCCATCTTTAGTTTTTATAACCAGACATTCTATGCTGAATGCCAGAATTCGTCAAGTAGTATGTTCAAATTGGCACATACTTAATGTTGATAAACCCAAAGTAGGGGACATTCTACCTAAACCTCTATTTGCGTAAAGACGGAATAAACATTTAAAAGATCACATAATCCATTCTAGGATGAAAAAGGAGACTAGCCCCCAACAAAGGACCATAGATGGAAGTAAACAAGTTGTTGGGAACTTCAAATGCGCTTCGTGCAAATCGTGCTCAATGGCTATTGAAGCACCTACCTTGACATTCAATGACTTTAACATCGTTCCGACAACGCTGAATAACTGTAAGTCAGCCAATGTGATTTATTTGCTCATATGCCCCTGCCACATGGGATATGTGGGGGAGACAGGAAGAGCATTTAACGTGAGACTAACAGAACATAGATCTGCAATCAGAACGCAGAAACTATCGGCACCTTTGGTACAACATTACGTTAATCTAGGCCATATGCCAGACGATATACAGTGGTACTTCCTTGAAAAAATCAAACCAAAAGAAGGTTTAATGATGGACAGAACCAGAAAAATGAGAGAAGTGTATTGGATTTTTGTCCTTAACACTGCAATCTCAGGACTGAACCAAGAGATACCTTGGGATCAAGCTATCAAAAATAATAAATAGGTGACTCCAGGTGTAAACTTGCTTTGTCTTAGTATGACTAACATACATATTTGATGAGCAACAGACAGTCAGGGTATTAGGATAAGGCTTTTTACAATTGTGATTTGATCCATGACTTTTCACATCAGGACTACATAGTAACAGTTTATCCAGTCAACTACGAGGCAAGTTTATTAGATTTAGTCTGGTTCCATTACAGGCCTATCATTAGGGCACTAAGTTAATAAGACAAGCACACGCACGCGAATATAGAGGCATCTCATACATCGTGTCAATCGACGTGTCCACAACTATAAATAAATTAGCCATACATTTTCGTTCACTGTAATTAATCAATCTATCAGCATAAAAAGAACTTGCAATATGAGACACTCTGATAGGCACAAATAGTATCACTACAATATGGCGGAAGTAAATACGTTCCAGTTTGGCTCCACCGCAGTCCTATTTCTATGACATTGAACTATCACGTTGAACGCCCGGACGTAACCACAGCGAAGTTAAATAGATCACACTTATCTCGGTTGTGGCAATCACGGAACCACACGGAGACGCGGACAGTATGAAGAAAGAGGTGAGGAGCCACAGGGGGAGTCCTACGTATTAGTTACGATATCACAAACTAACTTTAGACAGATATTAACGTATACGGGTAATCAAGAGAAAGATAGTGGCGGTTCACTTGACTTGCAAACTAATAGGAAACACTGTTTGCCTTCAACTAGATTGACATTGAACCATTACGCTGAGCGCTCGCATGAAACCACGGCGCAGATAAATAGATCATATTGATCTCGGTTGTGGCCATCACGGAACCACACGGAGACGCGAGCAGCATAAAGAAAAAGGTGAGGAGCCACAGGGGGAGTCCTACGTAATAGTTACGGTATCACAAACAAACTTTAGATAGATATCAACGAATACGTATAATCGAGAGAAAGATAGTAGCGGTTTACTTGATTTGCAAACTAATAGAAAACACTGTGTGTCTTTAACTAGATTGATGGACAGAGCCGAATACATAAAATTCTGACGAATACGTAAACAAGAGAGACTTTTTTTCGTCAAAATAAATTACAACTTACAATTCAGGTATGTCGGTTTAAATACATTGGCTAATTCGTACAATTAAGGAGTGAAATAACTAATAATACAACGTAATATAAATAGATTAAGTCAAAGCGAGTGACGTCATTAGACTTACTGATAATTCATAATTAATGCCTGCATTTAACATGAACGAATTCAAGTATGTTTGGCCATACCTTACTGGCAACCTTCGTTACATCTAGGCACCCAGGCTTACATCTTGCTTGAAGAAAGGATACATTTTAACCATTATCAGGAAAAAGAGACCTTAGTTTACCATCACAAGCCATGTTGACAGTCAACTGATTCTATCAAACGAAGTGAGTATTCGTATTGGTGAGATTACAATCTTATAAATATAAAGCCAATGTAGGCATTTGGATAATATCACAGTATAATAGATCGAATCAATAGTGTAACTAATGCAGATAGAATAAAAAATCGGAAGTTAGTAAATTTATACCCCTTCTGAAACTGATTTAAGGTTTTGTGTTCTTTTTTGACGATATACCATGTCTATGCTAGCAAATTGAAGTCAAGAAGATTATTCTTCAAGTATATAAGCCTTTTCCAAGTCTAGATACGCAATAGGTATATAGATCAAACTTGAATAATAGTTGAGTTGTTTTAACGCCACACTTACCTAGTCCTATGAAAATAATGGTGATATATTTATGCTCCCATTAGGCATAAACAAAGACTGTATAGCATTGATACAGATATCCTCCGAACATCCAGAAAATGACTTAAATGTAATCTACATCTAAGGTATGCAATCATATAAATCGGAATCTGATGTAACAAGCTAGTGTTTTTCACACTAATATAATCTTGAGACCATCAATGCAGGGTTCTTAGATTTTATATAACTACGACACAGTTGTTGCCCTTGGCTGGATTTGGGGACCTTAGACTGGGATTCCTTGAGTTTAATTCTCATATCAATGTATATAGTTCCCTATAAAAAGTAAAGTGATTGCTATTTCTGACTCCCTAAGCATATAAAAAGGCTTTTTAATCTACTTATATACTTATTATTTGGTAACTGTTTTATTATATTTTTTTGTATATAGTGCACAAATCTGAATGGGCACCTGACGAAGGCCTAGCTGAAACGCATTGTCTACCTACAGCCCATGTATTTCAGCTGTTCATAAAGTATTTACCTGAACGGAAAAAATTGTGGTGTTTTAGAAATATCAATTGTCTGAAAAGATTTAGTTATGAACATGCTTGCACTGCATCTTGTATCTGAATAATTAATCATGCCTCAGCGAGATTTACTTGCACTCTTTGTGAATCATTTTGTATGTATAAAGAGATTGTATTGATGTATCTTTTTCTATAAATGTATATGTATATATTGAGTAACTGAGTGATTGTATAAAAAATATATATTCGTTGTAAAACAACAAAAAAGAAATTAACTAAAAAATTAATTAAAGAGAAAAACGATAAACAGACGAACTTGCTTATTCTGTCATTTGTAAACGTACTTTCCAGAAGTACATGCAAGTAAAGTTTATCATTTAAATGTTAGTATTTTTCTATGCTTTTGGGAGTGAATAGGCAACGAAGTTAATAATGACACTGTGCCCGGTGTCCAATCTTTTCCAACAATAATTCCCAAGTAAGAGAGCCTTTCAATAAATATGCATTAATCGATGGTGTGGATTGCCGCTGATGCATGTTGTACAGTTAAGTGAATTAGTAAAAGTACACTCAAAAGATACCTTTAAGGTGAGAACAAAGCTGCGGGAAGAAAAAGGTGGGGTGATGGAAAAACTTAATGAGGATTTAGCTATATGAAAGAATAACAATTAATAAAAAGCAGGCTGTGCATTTTATTCAATTATATAGGGGTTTGCTCTGTGCAGTAGGACATCTCAGCAAGATAAGGAAGCTGAGGGATATGTGTGTCATCTGCAGGACAAGGGCAGGATAACCCATCCTTTCATTCTTCTGAATTTTATAAATCAAGTTCAGTTGACGTTTGTGCATGTGAGACGAGATGACAAGCCGGTCCCTGAGTTGTTCATGAGCGGACTAAGCAACATTTGAAGCATGCATGATTCAGTCTTTCATTTCTCAGAATTTGCTAAAATTAGGACAATTGAGGTATGCAATGTTATATTGAGAGAGAGCTTATGGTCTGTCGGCCTTAAAGCTACGTGGACGCAAGTCATGTCTTAGATATTCAAACACTTTTGATGTGGTCTTACAGCCTGTGCTGGATTTAGGTGCCTCACTGAGCATAGGGTCACCTAGCAGCTATGCAGGAAAGGTACTTATCTCAATGTATGCATAGTGGTAACTAGGTTAAACGGGATATTAACCCCACTTGAAAATGCCCCTCATTTACAGCTAAATCTACTTTGAATCAGCCTCTGTATTCTGAAAGTACATAGACCTGCTTGCATCTCAAGAGAAAGACACAAGGAGGCCATTCCATTGTTATAGCAATACCTAGGCACATATTTATTGTTCCATTGGTGCAACGAGGCGCAGAAACTAAAGTTGCTGCTGCATTGCGTAAAGGGGAGAAAGCAGTGTAGAGTCATATTTATAAAAATTATGTGAAGCCTTGCGTTCATGCATTAAAAAAGCTGCCTTGTGCGAGGCACAGCCTTTCACAAAGGTGCTGAGGTGAATGTGCCTGCCCAGCATAAGATTTATACTTGAAGCATACTCTTCCAGTATAAATTCCTATGCATAGGCATACTTTGATGCTTGCCACACATTAGATGCGTGCTGTGCTGTGAAGAACACATACAATGTGCGACTTGCCTGAAGAGAAGCCATTTCTTCTTTTAACATTAGGCCGGGCCAAAACTTTAAGGGAGCAGATGTGGCCTAGCAATCAGAGCTGCCTCCTTAGGAACCTGGGGACCCAGATTGGAATCTCGGTCTCCTCACTTGTCTCAGCATCCTGTGTTTCTGGGCAAAGCAATTAATGTGTCTAAAAAAAGATTGTGTTAAAAAATATATTTGTGTAATCCCCACTTGATGTACATGATTTTATAGATGATCCCCTCACCTGTCATGCAATGTACAGCTCTCCATTGCTTTCTAGCTAGGTTTTTACTATATAAATACCAATGCATGCATACATGTCTACTCTTGTGTAATTTAGGGGTTTTTGTGTTACGCTTGTTGTGCAAAATTCCTCATAATTACGCCATTATGCCATGTAGCATAAATACGCCATCAAATCACAGTACAATTATAGCATGGGAACAATGCGGACAACCAGAAAGTGAGCAGCTGTTGTCCACAGCGGTTGTTTATTTTTTTGCACTATTGTATAGTGTGAAAAGCGTCCTCACGTGAAAAATTAGCACAGATTTTGTAACAAACTATAGTGCAAAATGGTGGATTTATACTTTACATAGTTATGCATAATTTCACATAGTTATTCTGAAATTTTGCATAATTATGCAAAGTAAATTTCACAAATTTGCCACATCGCTATTTACCACCTGCTTTAAAAAGGTGTTATTTTTATGGAAAGTCCAGTCTTCCTGTCCTAGTAGATTGGGCGTAGCGTCTAGGTGTGTTTTCCCCAATCCTTCCAAGTTATAGCTCATTACTTTTTGACACAAAGTGATACAAAGTAATGCAAAACAGCACAAAGTACTAGCTACGCTGAGAAAAGGGAACCTTTCCAGCACAAAATATTTTTTGCGCTAGAAAGTGAATACCCTTGTGATATTTTGCAAGTGTTAGAAGGTGGTTCTGACACCATGGGCCGCCCGGATTGTTCGCTTTTTGAGCACCTAATTGTTGAGCTTTTACTGTGGGGGAGCCTCATAAGTTGAGACTCACCCACAGTGAACTCAGGATGTAAGAGACTGCGTGAGGATTTTACTGGTGTCCCCCTGGCTTGACCAGGCCACTGCGCAGCAGCTGGAGTAAGGGACACCGGGCTGGTTACATGCAGGCACATGTGTACATGCGTGTGCATACGTGTACGGGCTGCGCAGGGGAGATTCCTAGCGTGCGCAGTCCAGGAGCAGCTAAAAAGTGAATGGTGTGGCAGGACCTATGCAGAATTGGGTGGTGACATGGAATAGGCTTTATACAGTGGGAAGAAACATGCCAGGGAAAGTCAGTGTGCTTTACAGTGTTTATTCCATTATTCTCTTATGGGGATAGGGAGCACATAGGCTAGTTTCACTTTCCTAAGGCCTACAGATTCCAGACACGCACTAAAGTCCACTGTAGCTGATGTGAAAAGAAGTATTCTGCAGAGTCCAAAGTCATATTTGTAATGCTTTTGGGTCATCCAGAACTGTCATATTTCTCTGAGCCAGCCATGACCAGACCCAGGCTGAGGGCTGACCTCAGCTGGATGGATTGATAACCTTTCTTCCACAAGCTAGGGCCTCCTCTCCACGAAGAGAAGATGGGTGGGGCTACAGGCTCATCCATTAGCAGCTGTCACTGGGTGCCAGGCACCAGGCTGCACCAGGGAGGGAAGGCAGCGTGGGGGAAAGGGGATTCAGAGACATGTGGTCGTTTTGAACAAACCCAGAGGCTGGACAAGAAGGAGGGAGCAGGGGCAGGGAAGTGATGTGTCGCTGTTTGATAGGACCAACAGAGACTTCCTGTCAGCCCCCTACTCAACTTTTAAAAAGTGCTTGCACAGGAAGAGAAGCTCTCTCTGGGGTGTGGTCTGCTGAGGCTGAAGGTGCTGGAGCCTGGCGCAATGGGCAGTTGGAAGGAGAGACCCCCTGACTGCCCCCAGTCCCCTATCAGCACCAGAAGAGGAGCCCAGGACCGGTGCGCAGAAGCAAGGGCCTCTGCGCAGGGAGAAGAGAGGCCCAGGAGGAGAGCCAGGCGAAAGGCTGGTGCAGGGAGCCAGTGAAGACCGCTCCCTGCAGAGTGTGAAGTAACTACACGTGGGCAGGTTGTTGACTCCAAGATATATTTATTGGAAGAGGAGTAGACAGCTTAAACAACCACTCACTAGATGGCTTCCACCAGAGATCTAACCGCCAGGGATGGAACCTAGAATGCCATCAGAACAATAACAGTCTGCCGTCCTATGTGACAGTACATAATGTAAACACTACACACCTTCCCCCTTTGAAAAAAAAAACAAAAAAAAAAATAAGTATAAAACAGAGTGAATTTCTTATAAATGACAATTAAAATCTAACAAAATCATTCGTTTTAACAGGTGGTTTTCTAACACGGCAACTCTTTCTTAGAACAGATGTTTCATCACCCTGGGTAGGTGAACATTCTATAGGAATGACATTTTGGTTCACAATGGGAACATTACTTGGCGCCATGGCGGCATCCGGAATCGAGGTTGATTTTGCAATACTGTCACAAGTACAAGTAACATGAGTATTGAGAGATGGAACCGAAACATCAGGTTCGGAACCAAAACAACCCAGAGTATCTAGAAAATGTTGAAAATCTTCATTTTTCTTAATATTTACAGAATCTTTCTCCGGAAAAATACATGGTTTGGCAACCACATTCTTAGATCTGTACATAGATATTCGTCTGAAATTCCAAATTTTTCCCCCCTTGTACACTGACAACTTTGCTAAACACCTCAATTACTTTAACCGGGTAAGACCATTTGGACCATCTTTTGTAAGAACCACCAAACTTAACGCGTACAAAATCACCCACATTAATTCTATAATTCAAGGCGATTTTTACAATTATCTCTTCGCATTTTGTCTTGATATTTTTGAACACGTTCTCTGACTAATTTAAGATCCAAAATTGGGTCATGAATATTGTTTGATCTCAACCACCACGGCATGAGTTTAGAACTTGGTTTCCTTCCTCTTAACATTTCAAATGGAGAACAACCGGTAACTGAATTGGGAGATGTGCGATATGTAAGTAAGGTGGCTCACAAAGCTTTCCTCCAATCAATGTTCCTCTTAATAGCAAGTTGTATTGATTCTTTTACAACCCTATTAAAGCGTTCAACTTGGCCATTGGCCATAGGATTATAACTAGAAACTCTTTTATGAATAACGCCACATTTATGTAGAAACATTTCTAGCTCTTTACTGATGAATTGTGGACCATTATCTGAAACAAGTTCAGCGGGAATACCTTCCAGACTAAAAATGTTATCCAAGAATTCTATAACTTGATTGGAAGTGATTTTATCTACAACTTTGACTTCTGGCCATTTTGAAAAATAGTCTACCAATACTAGGTCAAATACATGTTTTGCAGAGGGGAGACACAAAGGACCAATTATGTCAATGCCTAGCTTCCTCCATGGCCCTTGAGAATACTCAATGGGAGAAATATCTGCAGACAAAGGTTTAACTGACTTGTCACTCCTGGAACATTGGACACATTCTCTAACCCATCTGTCTACCATACTATCAATAGAGAGCCACCAATAAAATTCTCTCAAGCGTCGCTTAGTGCAAGACATACCCAAATGCCCTTCATGGGACAAATTAATTAATTGTCCCCTAATTTTCCGAGGAGGAACGATTTTATCACCTCTAGTTACAAATCCATGTGAAAACATAAGCTCATCCTTGATCTTAAAGAACGAACTCATTTCTCCACTCAACTTTCTCTCTTCAGGCCAACCATCTTGTAAATATTTTGCGACGTCATACAGGATGTCATCTTCAGACATTGCTTTTGCCCAGATTTCCTCCGAGATGGCCTCCGAATTTATACTATGGTTGACATCTTCTATGGTATAGGCTATATCACACTCTTCTACATCCTTAACAAAGTTAGGAACATCAGGTAAAGGTAGCCGAGACATGCAATCAGCATGCACATTCATGCGGCCAGGAATATACACAACTGAGCATTGGTATTCCTGTAATTTGGCGGCTAATCTAGCCAAACGGGCTGTAAGGGTTCTGCCACCCCCAGCTGATAACATATTTATTAAAGGTTTATGATCTGTCCTCAATTGAAATTTCGTGCCCCATAAAAATTGTCTAAAATGCTGAGCAGCCCAAGTACATGTAAGTAATTCCCTTTCAATTGTGGAATAATTATATTCCGCACCACGTAAAGATCTTGAAGCATAAGACACTACATACTCTTCTCCGAAATTCTTTTGCATGGGCACAGCGCCTAAACCAGTGCTGCTAGCATCCACTGCTACGATGCAATCACCTCCGATAGTGAAAGGTCTTAAGAAAGGGGCAGAACTAATTTCTTTCTTGAGTGCTTCAAAAGCTAATTTCTGCTCCTCACCCCAGGCAAATTTAGTATTCTTTTTTAACAAAATACGTAGAGGAAACACTTTTGAAGAATAGTTCTTCACAAATTTACTATAAGATTCAGTTAGACCTAAGAATGAAAACAATTGTTCTTTAGTAGTAGGTGCAGGTGCCTTTGAAATACTAACTACATGGTCTAGCTTCGGTTTGATGCCCTCACTTGATATTTCATGACCAAGATATTCAACACTACCCTTCCTAAATTTACATTTTGAAAATTGAACGTTAAACCTTTCTTCTGTATGCTGTCCAATACCTTTTTTAGATTGGAGTCATGTTCCTCCAAATCGTTCCCAAAAATTAAAATGTCATCCTGGAAAGCAATTGCGCCAGAACAACCTTCCAACACACCCTTCATAAGTCTCTGAAAAACAGAGGCAGTACTAGCTAACACCAAATGGCATCCGTGAAAATTGAAACATGGCCTCCGGTGTAATAAACGCAGTTAAGCATTTAGATTGCTCATGTAACATAACTTGGTGGTATGCGCTTGCTAATTCCACGGTAGAAAACACACAAGCACCAGACAAGGTGGAAATCAATTTGTGTATATTAGGTAAAGGATGCCTGTCAATCCAAATCTCTTTATTCAAACTGCGGAGGTCAACACACAAACAAAGATCTCCATTGCCTTTGAGGAAAAGAACCACCGGAGAAACCCATGGAGAAGATTCTATCGGTTCAATAATGTTACGAGACACCAGGTCTCCTAGCATGTCTTTCAATTTGTTGCGATAGGCTAAAGGAACATTACAGACTTTATGCCTCACGGGAACAGCCGAATCTTTAAGTATTATTTTGTGTTTAAAGTCCACATATTTTCCAAGCGTGTCATTGAATACACTCGGAAACATGGTTTTTATATTTAGCACAAATGCCTCATCGTCAGTGGAAACACTATATACAGGCGGAGAAGCATTTGGATCCAATTTTATACCCAACTCTTGTTGGTGGGGCCATCCAAGAATGGATACTCCTTTGGTAGCTACATACAATTTACCTTTAATTTTCTTTCCTTTGAAAACCAAATCTGCCCAAATAAAGCCCTCCAAATCAATTTTGTGCCCTGAGTAGCTGCCGGGTCTAATGTCAGGAGGTAGTCATTTTCTACTATCTCATAGTTTCTCGAAAATATCCTTGCCAATAATAGAATACCAGGCACAAGAATCAATCATCATTATCACTTCCTTCCCATCGACCAATATATTGCCAGAAGGGAAACCTTTACAGTTATTCTCGCAGACACAAGAAATGCAATTAAGTTCATTAAATTCTGTTGAGATTTCGTCCTCTTCACAAGTAACACAGTTAACTTTTTGTAAGGACCTGCACATTTTCCCAAAATGACCTGCCTTCTTGCATTTAATGCAAATTTTATTCCATGCTGGACACCCTTTGTAATGTCCCACATGATCAAAACTACCACACCTATAACAAATCACAGGATTTCTTCTACTACTAAACTTATTGTCTTTGAATCCAGAGTCCTTTCCTGTTAACAAAGGGTGTTCTCTTTGGTGTGAATTGATTTTTTACGAGTGATACTTCTGCTACGGGGTCTTGTACTTTCACATTAAGTGTTTGAGGCTGACCTCTGATCTCACTGACAAACTTTTCAGATTGTTCAATTCCTTTTGCAATGTTAACTACAGAACTTAATGATGATTCAGTGCCTAACCATAACCTTTCTTGTATTTTTTTACTCTTTGTTTTCATCATAATTTTATCTCTTAGTACCTGTTCGTAATTGATGGTATCAAATGCACATGAACCAGCTAGGAAACGTAAAGCAGATACGTAGTTTTCAATAGACTCATCTTCTCTCTGAGCACGAGAATAAAATTTGAATCTCTCCATAACTACATTTATTTTCTTCCCAAATCTTATACTCATTTTTTTGACAGCGACTTCAAAAACATTCACTCTGCTTTTGAGGCAAATTATCAAATTCTTTAATACCGTGACCCCCTAAACAATGTCTCAGTAGATCAAGTTTTCTTTTAGGAGAACAACCGTCCTCCTCTAATACTTCTACATAGGCTAAAAACATGGGATACCATAGGTCCCATTCCATCTTTGGTTCACCAGCAGAAGGCAAAAAATGCAGGGGTGCTGAAATATTTGACATTGTAGTAGAAAAAAAAAAATAACCAATACTAGTACTAACTAAGTGGTCTACAGCTGTATTTACATGCCCAACACTTCCTTACGATATTCAAAGAAATAGTGTATAATGCACAAATGTATATCACACACGAATTGCTTTGGTTAATAAAATAAAAGCAAATATATTACATTAGAAAATAAAACTATTGATCTTGTCTTATTATTTTCCCATACTTAGAGGTGTGCGAATCACCGAATTGAAATTCGCATCTTGCAACGTTTTTTTCTTTCTTCTTTCCACCTTGTAAGGAAAATGAAAGAAAACAAAGAAAACGATCCAAAAAAAATGATCTCACAGTCAGATTTTACAGCATAAGACACTTGAGATGGCCGCCAGATGCGTCAAAACGCTCCCCTCATGCAGTGCACTCTGAATCCCATGATCCTCTTGTGTGGATGGAAGAAGCTCCGAACGTTGAGCTAGGGAGTTCCAACGTAAGTATATATATATTTTCTTAAATGTTGATGGCCAAGCGAAGTATGTCAGGGCAAAGGATATCACAATATTAAATCAGCCGCGGGCGCATTCAGAGCGCGACTCTTTTCCCTCTCCTTCAAGCGTTCGTCGCTGACACGCCACTACACACTTGAGACAAACAATCAGCCGCAGGCGCTATCAGTGCGCAACTTCCCATAAAGTAGACACCTTCCTTTTCACTTCTGCCACTAACATACGCATGAGATGCCACTTAAGTGGGAATTTCAAGGGCCGCTGGTGCAATCATAGGCACATCGCTCACGTAGAGCCGCCGGTGCATTCACGCACAAATACGACATAGAAAGTACCTTATAACGACTTCCAAAAGTGAACGTTGGCTTCTAAAGCCAGAAAAGCGGAGATAAAGCCCTTGATGATATGCCCCCAAGTGAGCAGAATTCAAAATTTGAAACCAACTATTTTTATATTTAAGTAACCTCCATAGTGGTGCACTTTTGTGATCCCCACTTAGGGCCAGTTCTAGGATTTTTGGGGCCCCGGGCAGAGGGGGATGTGCAAGGCCCCTCAATTTACACACGTGACACCTTCAGGGCTCTGAAAGCTGCTTTGTGCAGACTCCTCCTGGGCCTCAGCTTCCCTCTCTGCCACCTACAAGGACCTCTTTCACAGCTCATATCAGGCTGAAGGTGTGAAAATAGCTTGGGGGCTAAGAGTTAAAACTGTACAGAGGGTAAATTGCTGACAATCGGTGTCCCTCAGTGTTTCTCAATGGGCAGCCAGGCAGGAGGCCTTATTGCAGGACAAAATGAGTCTCCTTGCAATGGCACACGATGAGGTGTCCCCCTCCCCTAGGTGTCCCCCTCCCCTAGGTCTCCCCACACCATTCCTAAGAGGCCCAGGGAGGGGGTCCCCTCCTGTAAGCCCAATTGCAAACAGACACCTTTCTTCAATGGGATCGGCAGGGGCACAAGAGGTTTGGTGGTGTGTTGCACTGGTGCGGGCCCCATGCCGGAGGGCTGAGTGTGAGGCCCTGGGCAGCTGCCCACGCTGCCCATGGTTAGAGCGGCCCTGTCACCACTTTGCACTTTGTTTGACATGGGCGCTGAAACCTTAATCTATCACCCAAATTTAATAGTACAATATGAACTGCCAGTAGCAGCCAACATGGATTGTGGGTGGCGGGTGGGGGGGGTAAGCGGGGAGGGGTTAAGGAGATTATACATGTTTTTAACAAACGTATCCTACCGCCACGTCTCTCCGTCGTCTCTCCTCGGAACAGGAAGCAGGCAGCCAGCCTCCCCTGACCGGTCCCAACCCTGCATGGGATTGTCCTGAGCACCATGGTTCGGCGCTCAGCCAGAAACTGGGGGCCTGGGCATGTTCTCCATGCAGGATGTAATGCAGACTGCATGGAGACTATGTGAAGTGTGCAATGACTGTTTGGTCGGCCCGAGAGGGCTGACCAAACAGTCACTGCACACTTAGGAGAGTGCTACCACTCCTCCCCTGCCCTGTGAGCACAGCAGCCCCTCCCTGTCTCACAAAGCTGCTGCAGAGGAACAAAATAAAATGATAATAACATTACGTTATTATCATTTTCCTTTTCCTTTCTTGCACTGGTTCAAAGCAGTGGGGCGGCACTCCCCCACTTTAGTGGAGGAGCCACCAGAGTTGATGGGCAATTTCTTCAGGTTCTATAATCGTTTCTTTGAGATGTGGGTCCTGGTGATGCAGACTCCAGAACTACTTGCAAGAGACACTGGCATCTTACTAAGGTAGTGTATTACAGACAAGTGTATTTCTATCATCATATTGGAAAGGGGCGTAAACCTTAATCAATAGCCTTATCCTGCTGGCAAAATTTCTGCAGTGAGAGCAGAGTAATATTATTTCCTTTCAAACGTTCTAAATTCATGAATGTAGAAAGCACCTTCCCTTGCCATATGTGGTGGGATGACTGCTAAAAAAGGCGTTCACATAGGGGAGGTTGAAGAGATAAAATGCGCTCAACCAGCCATATTTCACTGCTAGGGAGGTACGCCACAAGTGTCCACATACATGGCTACCCAGTGCAAACAGGTTCTGCTTTTAAATCAGGTGTAACATCAAGTGAGACCCAGAATATGGGCACACTTTTGTTGTTCTAATTCAGTTTTATTTAATTTTTTGAATGAATGAACCAATTTTGAACCTTTATCTTAATGTAGTTCAGATTTCCAAAATAAGGATTGCCAGTAAGTTGTTTTCATTGCAGTGCGCCATCCTCTAAAGTGCTAACTCTTGACTATAGAAGGCACTTTTAAGTGCATATGAATGTAACCTGTTCTGGCCAGAAGCTGTGTCTGGATGCATCACACCAAATGAAAAACACATTTAATGGTCGAGATGTTGTTATTGTAGGGTCTGTTTTTATATGGTACATTGCGTTGTTTTGCTTAGATTAATGGGCATAGGGTTCTTATGGAGGGTCCAGGCTCAGCTTTACCTGTGGTGAGGAACTGTCCTCAAGACACGCTTTGGCCTTCTGGTATAGAAGACGTGCAGTCCTACCCAGGGGGGTTCCAATGTCTGCCCCTCCGTTGCAATAAGCATGTGGAAAGGCATCTTCCTGAGATATGATCCTAGCAGCATGGACTGGATAGCAGTGAGGAGTAAACAACTTTGAATAGCTGCAGATGAGATGCATGTACCTTTCTGAAGTGCACGGTCTTTGGTCAGGGTTGTGTTATCTTACGTGGGTGGACCACAGTCTTTCGCTCCTAGGCAGACAGTGTAAGATAATCCTTTCAGCCAATCCACTGTTTCATATTTGTTATACCAAATCGTCAGTGTATACAAGCATGCCTCCATCTTCTTGGGCTAATTGTCTCCATATTGGACTGGAAACAGTTGACTACTCTATACATCATTTCATTGGTTCAGAGCTAGGGCACTCTGTGTCTCTCTAAAACTTTCAGAATTAAATAGGGATCTGAATATAGAGCACAAAGTCTAGATGGAAAACCCGTTGCACTCCCACAACAAGCGGCATAAGAAGGCGGAAATCTTCCTTGAACACTATGGTGAAAGCTCACAGAGATGATGCAAGGTATTTAAATTAGGGGTGGGTGTAGCTCATGTAATTCAGTGTATCGTAATCACACAGAATTACCTAAGAATTCCACAAGATGACACATAATTACACAACAAAAGTAATTCTGCATTTAGCACTATTTTGTAGAGCAAAAATGCCCTCTTGCATCCAAAATAGGCGCTAATGTGCAGTTAAAGTAGGAGTTTTTCCCCAAAATTATTCGTAATTACATGAACAGAAGTAATTGCATTATTATTAGTAATTCTGCATCAAAGAGTAATGCAGAATTACTGAAATTACTCTGATTTCTCTAATGTAATTGTAATTCCACCCAGACCTAATTTGAATATCACGCAGAGTGGTGCTATACAAAATGATGGGGCCCCCTGAAAAATGTGATGAGGAGTCCGTGATCCTCTCATATGTCACAGATATTCATTGGCCTTGGACTGATTGGGGGCCTGCTAAAGTGTTGGATGCCTCCTGAAGGGTTTGCCCTCTCCTGCTACAGGTACTGCAGGAGCCTGTGTTACACCCCTGAGCATGCAATGCATATCTAAGCTTTACGGTGTGCAGAAATTGCACATTTCTGCCAATTCAGGTATATTCACTTGTATAACGAACACAAAGTACACATTTCATTTTGTATGCATGTATATGTGTAGTCTTTATGAATAAGTGTGGCACTGGTATGGTTGTAACCTGTAATGGTTAGCCACATCAATTTTCCAAACTTATCTTGTGTGTAAAGTTTGTATTGTAGAGTGGATCCCTCTGCAAAGCACCTGATAAAAGTTTAATAAAGTACATACACGTGTTCAACATACATTTTGGTTTCTTAGAAATATAATGCTATTTTGGAATTGTAGCCTATATTATTTGTACTATTTAGTGCTACATAATAGATATTTTTTACATATACACCACTCAATACTTTGCACATCCTTAAAAATATTTGATACCCATCACCACACTTTATGCAACCCTTATGCCAAATCCCTCTTGTTGTAAGTAAGATGCTCAGGTAAGTATATGAAGTATCTGGCTACATCAATGAAGACCCACAAAAGTTAATACTCTGTCATTGGTGCCTAATTTTCAAATAATTTCCCTGTTCAGGGTAAGCACAATTGTCCATTCAGTTTGCCTTTAGGTGTCTACACATCAGGCAAGTCTCTTGTACATTACTCACACTCATACATGTATATTTAATGTTGATTTACCTTTGTGAATAACGTTTACTTCAGGCGCGTGCACACTTTGACTTTTTCTTGGTCTATGCTCATTTTACCCTAGGAAAAATCTGTCTTGCCCCTACAGCATTTTTGGAGCATCCTAATAGAGAGGCCCATCACAGATCTAGTAATTGGGATAAAGTACCACCTTCTGTACACTGTAATGATATTGCAAGTCACTGAAGAGTTTCTTAATAAGTTTAGGGAACTCTGAGGCGACTTACAATATATTTAATATGTATGACAACAAGTACTTTATTTCTTATAATACATGGTCACACCATCAACGTTACCTCAAACCACTTAAACCTTTGATGCATAGCTTTTTCATATGAAATAGAAAGGATGTTTGCAAACATAAAGAATAAAAATAGAAACTCTGGTGCAAGATTAAACTCATCAAGAAAGCTGTTAGCTAATTATTGCAAAAAGATATTCGAATTAGTTTAATACAAGTAGGTTTTATAACAACAATTCGAACTTTTCTATAATTACCTTAGGACTGCAAAAAATTAAACATGCTGCCATAAATACCTCCTTTCTGCTTGTCACTGTACAGCTAGAAAAGCAATGCAGAAGAAAGAAAAGCCATGTTTCATGTTTGTTCTTTAAACAACTGTTTTCGTTATGCTCAGTGACATGACATGACTTTTCCCTTGGCTGCTAGGTCTGGCAGCAGGCATTGCTATGTCAGAACCCATCTGGAACAAGCTATTGCAGTTTGGTGGCTACGTCAATTCTTTTACACTGCAGAATCCCATGTATGATAAAGGTACTCTCCTTAAAGTCAGGTCTTCTGGGTTCAATTCCAAAGTATGCTTGAGAATTACCAACACACCATATGAAGGTATCTATAGCATTACTAAAATGTTCCTCCTATATTTGGGCCATCATTAAGATTGATGGTGTAAATCCTGATGTGATTTACAGTGCTTGCAAAGCAAACAGTGCACTTAACTGACTTTAATACTTAGCACACATTACATTGAATTTGTGATGTATATCTGATTTTAAGTGCAATTCTTTAGTGTCTACGTGGAGATGCATGAAAAGCTAGAGGTACCTCTCCTTCCTGGCCGGCATGTCAGACGTTTCTGCTGTGCCTGAGTCTTCAACTTGAAGTGGGGTCACTGAGAATGTTTCAAACTTAACAAATACCTTGCAAGGAAAGTATAAACACATCAGATCTTTCATCTGGAGCCATACAGGGTACCAGTAGTGACAAGTGCTTGGGAATTAGTAAATATGACAGCTTTGATTTCAGATCTATAAATCAATGTTGCAGCACAAGTGCAGGGCACTCAAAAAGTGTGGCGCAGAAGGAAGAAACCCATATGAAAAACTGAGTCAACCCTGTGATCTTAAGCCTTCTCCGGAAACTAAAGTCAAACAGTGTGAAACCCAGCCGAACACCGAATCATGTGCTCAGCGAACAAAGCTTGGTGGTGAACAGCCCCCCCCACTTCTGTTTATCCACAAGAGGATTTGATGGTCACATTAATGAAGAAGGTCAACCTCTCAATCCACTCTGCCTTAGATACGTTTATTCCAGTTTCTAGCATAGTGAGTGGAAAGCTCCATTCACTGGCCCCTTGGTTTAGCCAACAACTGTAGATTAAAAGAAATGATAAACGCTCCTTGACTGTAGCTGGCACATTTCTTATGATTCCGCCATTAAAGCTAGCTATAAAGAGGCAACTAAAGAAGATCACACGTCCATCAGAAAAGATAACTTAACCTTCTATGCAGAGAAATTGACAGGTCCAACCATTCCAGCAAAGACATCTTTTATATTGTGAAATCCTTGATGGATCCAGCACGCCAAGCACCTAGCCTCTCTGTCACTGAAAATAAATGTAACAGGTAGCAGATTTTTTCTTTAAGAAAGTAGCTGATATATATTCTTCTTTAAAGGGCAATTCTACTGACGATGCGCCCATTGCCATCAGTTCAAATTCACTTGGCATGCATGTTCTTGATTTATTGGTTAAGGACGGAATTCAGCCCCTCTTTATGTCTATTAAACCTGGTTTCCCACCCAATCCGACAACTCTTTGGATAATGAAAAAGGTAGACCCTGTTCTTCCCCATGTTTTCCTTGATCTTCTTAATCTCTCAATCAAAACGTCGACGATCCCAAAGACCTGGAAGTTTGCAATTGCCCCACCACTACTGAAAAAAACGCTCTTTAGAGGCCTCTAACCCTGGGAAGTGTTGTCCTATCTCTCCTTCCATTTCTGGCTTAAATTCTCGAAAAACACATTAAGAAACAGCTATCTAGATAACATAAATCCCATAGTCTCCTACACTCTTTTCAATCAGGCTTTTGCACTGGTCATAGTATGGAGTTGACATGCCTTGAGGCTACAAAGGAACTCAAACCCACTCTGGACCAGAGTCGTACTTCAGCCATCATCCTTTTGGATCTAAGTACTGCTTTTGACACTGTGTCCCACCTGGTGTTACTCAGAAGACTTGAGTGCGGATCTTACGTTGCTTTGGACTTCCTCTTATTTGCCAATCCATTATTTTCAAGTGACTTGCAAATGCTTTGCCTCCTCTCTGCAAACAATTGCTTACTGTGTTCCACAGTGCTTTTCAACAATCTACACACTCTTTATTATTTATGTCCAACTCCTCAAAAACATTTTTAAGCCTCCAGCTTTTCCATACTTTAGTACGCCGATAATACTCACAGGATCATTGGCCTGTGCCCAGGTCCCACCCAACTCAAATGATGCTTAAAATGTGTGTCCAGATGGATGGACAGGGCCTGTCTGAAGCTTAACAGTAAAAAAAAATGGATATTCTCATAGAGTGGAAGCAACCAAGCCTATGGGGGACCCTACGGTGGAAGGAAGATCTTGGTCCTGTACAGCACCCAATGCAAGTAGTTAAAAACGTACGTATATGGATCGACAACCATCTGAAGTTTGACCAAGTGATCAAAATGCTGGTGGTCTGTTGTCTTGGTCTTCTTAGATGCCTCAGGAAGTTCCTCTGGTTGGTACCTTCTCCCACACAGAAGACCATAGTCCAGTCGTGATCACCTCTCCCCTGGACTACGATAATGTGTTTTATCTGGGAATTAACAAGGCCCTCCTCCCTATGGAGAGTTTATCCAGCATTCTGCTGCTTGCCTCCTAGGACATCTTCACGAGTGTTTTCACATATGTGTCCAGCTAGGGGATATTCATTGCCTCCCTGTTGAAAAGTGCACCCAGTTCAAGGCACCTTGTTTCACCTGCAGAGCCTAGTTCAGATGCTTGATTAGCCCCTACTGTCCTTCCAGATCTCACACTACTTACTGACCAAGGTACACGGTTTAACTACTCCAGGATGGGCAGGTACTCTTTCAGATTCCTAGCCCAGAATCTTTGGACCCTGTTCCTCTGCAGTTATGGGGTTGCCCGACAAAAGGAAAATTCCGTCATCAACTAAAAACTTTGCTTTTCTAATTGTCGGCCTTCTTGGCTTACTGATGCTCTGTGATTTTCGTTTAGCCCTAGGAAACCCTACTTGGGTAGCCATGCACTTTGTAAATCAATGAAATATATAAACAGAATTTTAAATAAGTGCTACAATAGTTATTGGTTTTTGTAGGGTCATTTACAAAATATTTGCATTTTTATTCTTAAAGCGCATGCAAAACGGCATTGCAACAGGTATTATTCTCACCTCAGTAAATGGTGCCTAATTTATTTAGCTAAGAATGATGAAAGGAGTAGGCCCTGTCTCAAGTCACCCATCGGAGCTGCAGTTTGGACACAAATAAGCTCTTAAAACATGAAATAAGTTTATCAAACGCATTTCCGACATGGCCTGGAGTGCATGCTCATTAACTTCCATCAGTGTTGTTAATTTCCTTTAGTAAAATGCTTTCATGTCTGCAACGCGACCCGAAAGTAGACATTCGTTAGACAAAATGCGTACCAAGGCGAAACGGTACTGTTTATTTCCTCTATCACTACAAAAACACACAACCTACTCGTTATCAAACCGAAATGCTGGATTATGCAGCCATTACAGCTGGTTTACACTGCTTTGGCAAGCCAGATGCATTTTTTCTCTATGTTTGCCTTGGGGTAAAAAGGAAAACAACGAGTTATTTGAATTATTTTCCTTCTCTGAAATCTGATGCCAAGAGCAATATGTACATGTTCTCATCATTTAGGTTGATAGGAGGAATAGCCAAAGAAGTACTTGGAATACACTGAAACTGGAGAGCAGGTGTTTATGTGCATCCTGTGTCTAGGCCAGGGGCATAGAGCAAGCTCCTACTGTCACCAAGGAAGCCCCCTTTGAGCCTCAGCTCTATGTATTTCTAGTGGTATGGGAATCTTAGTGCCCACTCCACATTCTACTGGTGGGGACCCATGATTTTAGGTTCCACCTTAAGACAGTGCTGTGTCTGTGCTCTATTGAGCATTGTCAGTCCTTTGCATTTTGCTGCATGCAGGGGGCCGACTGACCTTTAACTCTGTGTTTCTGGCTACATTAAAGGCTTTGGCCACTTTACTGCTGTTTTGGGACCTCCTCATAGGGGTTGTACACATACTGCCTCACTAGCATCATTGAAGGTAAAAAACTTGCTCATAACACTTTTGGCGTTGCCGCTCCTGTTTACTTATTAAACACACACTGACTAGGGGTGGGTGGAACTCGCAAAGAAGGCACTCCATGGAATTCCGCTGAGTTACATGAAAATGCTGCGAGATTAGGCGGAGTTCTGCGAATGGGTGGAAATCAGCACATTGCACTGCTCATGCTGATTTTTTACTGGCAGGAGCTTGTTCCACACAACAAAGTCAGCGCGAACTGCACCTTATGGTGTGCCAGAGGGTGTTCCTTCTTTGCTACCGCTTGAGTAGAGTTTCTTCTCAAGCTTCAGCTTTCTCACTGCAAATGGGCTGGAGCGCTCGCGACCGTCCGTGTTGAGAAAATCTTTCCAGGTGCCCTTTTAGCACCCGAAAATCATGCTAGGGGACACCAATACTCCAATTCTCACTTGCCAGCTTACTGTTGGTGAGCCGTGCATGATAAAAAGCTCTGTCAGGTGGCGATTTGCAGAGTTTTGCCGGAACTCAATGTTAAAAGCGTAATGTGGAACGTGGAGTGGCCAAAACTTCACGAACTCTACCGGCATAGCAGAATTTATCCCCCACTCCTAATACTGACCCCTTTTTGCACCCATGCACAGCTAATGCTCGTAGTGTGCAAGGTCGCCAAGGGATATCCACAAGCAGTGCTTAATTTGTAAAAAAAATATAAGTGCCAAGGCTCTGGTCAAGAGGCCTCTGCAGCTTGCACCACCCATTGCCACTGCCAGCTTTGCCAATGACAGTACCTACACAACTACTAACCAGCACACTGCTACAGCTGTGACAATTCAGCCTATTCCAGATCCCCAAAGCTATAAAAATAGCTTCGGCAGCAGGTATAAATTGTCTTTAATGCATATTGAATTAATAAACAATTTCTGTTCTGCTCCTCTCTAAATTATACAAACAGCACCACCATGCGGCAGTTCTCATAGGTGCTAGTGTCAACAATTAAGTGGTGGTGTCTACAATGAAGTGCCAGTGCCGACAATTAAGTGCCGGTGCCGACCACCGGAAGCCACCAGCTCAAATTAAGCACTGCCCACAAGGACCCTTCATTGGACGACCAGCCAAGGCTGTTTGTGGCGTCCAACTCTGCTCCTGGCTGGAACAGAGCAAAGGGGCATTGAGCAAAGGAGCTCACACACCCACTTTAGGCACTACAACATTTGGGCCTTGTACAAATAAATGATTGAAGTGGAAAAGCGAGAAACTGCTGCAGTTTTCACGAGCTAACTATCAGTAAATGCCACAAATAATACAATGATAGCACAACGTTCATTAAGCTTCCCCCCTTGTGGTTTCAAGTTAAAATTGGTACTACCCCTTTTTAAGTTAGTCCGAGAAACAAAAGATTGCCGACATTCACCTAGTTTCAAAGTTACAAGGCAAACGATTTTACAATTAACACAGGAGAGCATGGAACATTCATTTTAAGTGTCAACTTGCACTCGCAAGGAAATATGGAACTTGCACAAGACTGATCATGCACACCAACAGAAAGAAGGAATGGACAAATAAAAAGGCCTGAAACACTACTCTATCTATCTCGTAACAAAGGTTGTGTGGGGAGCAGTCTATAGGGGCAACTCCTCTATTCGCTGTGGATGGCACCCTCGCTTGGCACAGTAGAAACAGTCCATCACAGACCTCTTTCATTTTGTGAAAAAAGCCCCCTGCTGTGAGTGGGTGTGCTATGAATGCGTGGCCACATTTTACCCCCTTTCCTGCTTTAACATGGCACCTTCCTGAGTTGTAGCTACTTGTTTTGTACTCACAAATCCGGTGTCTTTGCTTCGCACCGTTTTCCCGAAAGCCAAGGAGTGGCGTAACACAAAATATTGGGCTAGACCTGCAGAATGTGAGGAGGGCCCCTCCAGTCTTCCATATCTCACAGATTTTCATTGGCTTTGGGCTGAATGGATTATGGAACCCCTTGAGTGGTTGGGGGTCCCCTACCCCACAGTGGCCTGCATTACATCCCTGAAGCAGAGACCTGTGGGAAATCTGGCCGTGAACAGCTTGACAGAGAGACAATTAGCCCCAAGCAAATCATTCTCCAGATATTAAGATTCTGCTTGGCAGAGTCCATTATCACAGAGAAAAGCATATAGGTTTAGGAGCAATCATAAAAATATAATTACATAGGTATCATTACATTCCATAGCCGGCAGAATGTTAAAAAACCTGAATACACATTTAGTCAGAAGTAAAACAGTGGCACAACCTTTCCTCCTCATTTCATCTCGAGCAGCTTGTTTATTTTTGAACTGAGCAGTTTTCTCTCATTTCATTTGCATATTTTCCACAATATGTTTATTTTATGTTGAATGCGAAGGGCTCTGGTTCCAAGTTGAAAAGCACAAACGGCGGTGGAGGCTGTGAGAAATACGATGCATCCCTTTCACATTGATAACTCTCAAGAGTTAATGAAATGACCCCGGAAGCCTTGCTGGGTTGTTTCATTTACCCCAGGCTTCTTTTTTACGTACAAGTGTCATTTCATTTGCAACTTTCAGCAAGTTTTCATAGTATGCTTTACATGTGGACACTGCTATTCCTGAAGCTAGGCCCAGGTGAAATTTTTGTAAAGCCTGTGTAATCTTTTGTAATTTTACTATTTTGACGTTGTGCATGTTATACAAATTCCACAAAATTATGTTATTATGTCACATTGTGTAATTACGCACAGTTTGTGGCAAAAATGTAGCCCAAGCTCACTAGAACAATGTAAACAACCAAAACGCAAGTGGCTGTTGTTTGCAACGCTTGCTTTTTTATGCTATATTTTTTGCATGCAATGCATCCTAATGTCTAAAATGGATGCAAGGATGCATTCTGAGTGTGAGTTGGCGATTTAGCACTATGGGTCATTCTTCCAAAATTTCACATAATTGCAGACAAGCAAATTATGTGAATCTGGCACACTTCTAATACAAAAGCGACATAGATTCTTTATAAGAACGTTCTAAACTGAGAAACACAGGGGATACCAAATATTATAGGCCATATAGGCTATTATATTTGTTATCCCTTTAAAGGAATCGGATGTAAAACCTTTAGGAGTGATAGAAAAATGTGAAACGATTCTGTAGTCTGCTATCAAATAAAATGTTACTTCAACTGGTCAATGGCTCAAGAGCCATAATCTTTGGTATCCCTACAGTAAAAGATGTTGGAAAGCAAAAGGAAGGTCGCTATTTGGCATAGAAATAAGGTGCTCACCCATCCAACATAAGACGATGTCAAGTTGAATCCTGGTAAGTTCTAACCCAAGAAACAGAGGGGATACCAAATATTATAGCCGGTATAGGCCATTATATATGGTATCCCTAAGGGAACAGGGCGTATAATCTTGCAGCATGATGTAAAAAATGCGAACAGATACTGCAGCCTGCTATCAAGTACAAGGCAACTTCTAGTGGTGAATGGCTAAAGGGTAACCAACAAACATAGGGGAACACAAGATATTACAGCAAAGCGTGAGCCATAATATTTGGTATCCCCATAGGAAACGATTTTGGAAAGCAAAAGGAAGGGTGCTATTTGGCATAGAGACATATGCTCGCCCATCCAACATAAGACCATGTCTAATTGAATCCCGGTAAGTTCTAAACCAAGAAACACCACGGATACCAGATATTATAGCCAGTATAGGCCATTATATGTGGTATCCCTTAAAGGAACCGGATGTAAAATCTCGTTGAATGATGTAAAAAATATAAAAAGTTACTGATAAAGCCACTGTAATTTAACCTAGATTGAATAGTAAGTGGAATGGTTACTAATAAGTAGGTCGGTCAACGGACAGCGAAGTACAGGACCTCAAACTTGTGGTATCTTCACAGCACCAGTCAGTGTTTAATTTTTAAAAAAAAATATGCATTGGCCCAAAGTTTTTTATAGGCACTCTCTGCCAACACCAAAACACACAAGATGATGGACGGAATGTTGCACATTGGCAAAACATTCACCCCCAGTCACAGATCTGGGTTTAATCCATCGTTATTTTACTCACCACGCCACCCCAGTTCAGACATGACCATATGCAAATCAGTCTTGACCCTGTGCCTCATGGGTACAGTCCAGCCCGAGCTGCCAAGCCAGGTCCTCCCTGGACTGGAAACAAGCACCTTAGGACCAGTTTCGGGGTTTCACCTCTCTTCAGCCAGGATAGCTTGATTCCAGTGGCATGGAGAGCACGGCCCCCCCACATCTGGGCTTACCCTTCCCACTCGGGGTGACAAATGCAAAAACAACATTTGATGGACAGAATGCAGAACAATATCATACATCACACCAGTACAGAGATCTGGGCCTAAATCCATCCTTTTTTTGCTCACCATTCCGTTCCAGTTTGAACCCAGCCATATGCAAATCAGTCTTGACCCTGTGCCTCATGGGTACAGTCCAGCCCGAACTGCCAAGCCAGGTCCTCCCTGGACTGGAAACAAGCATCCTAGGACCGGTTTCGGGGTTTCACTCCTCTTCAGCCAAGATAGCTTTATTCCAGTGGCATGGAGAGCACGGGACCCACGTCTGGGCATACCCTTCCCACTCGGGGTGACAAATGCAAAAACAGCAGTTGATGGACAGAATGCAGAACAATGTCATACATTCACCCCAGTACAGAGATCTGGGCCTAAATCCATCCAGCAACACAATTGATTGTTGTCTGTGTTTCAATTTGTATGGGGCCTATGTAGTGCAAATTTAACCATGCACCCCCTGAAATGTCTGCTCTTAAGCTTGAGTCAAGTTATAGGAAAAGTGGATGAAGTCCATAAGTGCCACAATGCCAGTTAAAGTATGCCACTGTCTCTAAGGCAACAGCTACACTCCATGCATTAACCCTCTGAACTACATCTGTCTATACTGAGGGACAGCCTTTCTGTCATCCCAGTAGGGCCATGTGAAAAGAGAGTTGAAATTGATCCTTGTCCTTTGCTTTCAGAGATGTTATTGACACAGAAGGCATATGTTTGCAGTATGGTCAAATAATCATTGCGGAGCAGAAACACATCAGCAGTCAAATACATTGAAAACCAATGTAAACAGATGAAAAGGAACATTAGGTCAATCTTTCTCTTACAAAATTCTTCCTGCATACTATAAACTCGGCTTCTACTCTACACTCACACTACTGGAAAATATGCAAAATTGAAAGTAGATTGGAAGTTATTGTTTCAGTTTTCACATAGCCTTTGTAGAAATTATTTCTATTGGCATTGCTCCTTTAAAATAGAAAGTGATCCCAAAAGATCTGACACACATTATAGATAGTTAATTTTGTGTATAAGCAGATTGTTTCCTATTAAAAAAGAGAATAGAAGAATAAGGCATAAAGCCTGCAGGTG
The DNA here is from genome assembly GCF_964204655.1 of Triturus cristatus. Classification (NCBI taxonomy): domain Eukaryota; kingdom Metazoa; phylum Chordata; class Amphibia; order Caudata; family Salamandridae; genus Triturus; species Triturus cristatus. Next base: position 315,509,122 of record NC_140579.1, read on the forward strand.
TGCGCTGCCTTTGTGTAATGCTTCTTAGCACTGTGCGACGTATGCAAGCTTCAATTCTGAAGAAGAGTCCAAGGGCATTTGCAGCTTACACATGTGTTTTACCTTTCTTGTCACGTGGTACTCCGTAGCCCCTGTTGACTACCCTCACCAATTTATTGTTATATTCTGTAATTAAAGCCAAAGACACAGAAGTCCGTATATTCTAATGTACAAAGGGCAATGCCTCCTCCTAGACCAAGTGTCTTATTGTGATATATATCTCTATTCTAAACTAGAGTCAAGCTATTTTTCTATAATGGACAGTGCCCTACTCAGCACCACATTTGCATTTAAACCTATAAACAATGTCATATGACAAAAGTACCGCACAAACATTTCTCTACTTGAAATACAAAATATATTAAAAACAATTTATTAAAAATGATTTGTCACATGTTCATTCAATAGATCTGTACACATTCCTCCCAGAAAGGGTTACAGTCTAATTCCTTTATAGATGTAGATAAAAACTTTAAAAAATAGTCGCGGTGACACCTTGATATTTTCACCTCCTTCAGGACTACAATAAAGTTTTCATCAGATCTTCTCATAAGATGAATTATGTTCCAATTGCATGATTTGTGGAGGATAAACTCTCACCACAGCAAGGGCCACAGGGATGGAGCCTTTAATTTTTTAGAAAAATCTTTTCTCTGTACCTGTTAGAGCCACCGTATTATTGGTGATGAGGGAATTGTAGATAAAACTTGCCACAGATCTTTGTCTGGCTACTTCTCTCTGTTCACATCAACAAGTGTTGCCTCCCGTGTTGATTACACATATATTGGGAACTGGTATCCGTGTTTTAACATTGGTGGTACCAAACTGCAATATTGATGATGTTTTGTCGAAAGTTCATTAAAGCCGGCGGATATCCGTTAGAGCAAGGAGGCCGCAAGTTCCTGATTTGGCTTTAATGAACTTTCAACAAAACATCATTAATATTGCAGTTTGGTACCGCCAATGTTAAAACGCGGATACCAGTTCCCAATATATGTGTAATCAACACGGGAGGCAACACTTGTTGATGTGAATAGAGAAGTAGCTAGACAAAGATCTGTGCTAAGTTTTATCTTCAATTCCCTCATCTCCAATAATACGGTGGCTCTAACGGGTACAGAGAAAGGATTTTTCTAAAAAAATTGAAAGGCTCCATCCCTGTGGCCCTTGCTGTGGTGAACATAATTCATCTTATGAGAAGATCTAATAAAAACTTTATTGTAGTCCTGAAGAAGGTGAAAATATCAAGGTGTCACCGAAACGCTGCGTCGACTATTTTTTAAAGTTTTTATCTACATGTATAAAGAAATTAGACTGTAACCCTTTCTGGGAGGAATGTGTATAGATCCATTGAATGAACATGTGACAAATAATTTGTAATACATTGTTTTTAATATATTTTGTATTCCAAGTAGAGAAATGTTTGTGCGGTACTTTGGTCATATGACATCGTTTATAGGTTTAAATGCAAATGTGGTTCTGAGTAAGGCACTGTCTATTATAGAAAAATAGCTTGACTCTAGTTTAGAATAGAGATATATATCACAATAAGATACTTGGTCTAGGAGGAGGCATTGCCCTTTGTACATTAGAATAGAGGGACTTCTGTGTCTTTGGCTTGTGTATGTACCCCGTCCCTTCGCAAAGCAGAAGGGTAACTCCCCCCTTTTTTAAACCTATATTCTGTAATTGCAATGTTCACAGGGCGCCCATGCACCATGCCTTTTGGCCAAATTAGCTCTATACAAAATACCACAAACACACACACACCTCTGTACACTTGGACACCTTGTCATGGGTGCACAGCCAGAAGAACCCTTCTATTAACTTTCCATGTAAATCCATCCGTATGACATAACCGTGTACATGGAGAAAAAAAATTGCTACTCTTGAATGGGGAATACATTTTCTATGTATTCCTTATTTTAATTAAAAGACTGAAAACACCCCACTTGCAATTCATTTGATACAGTGGAAGTCTTCATCCCAATAACATCTGGAAAAATACCTGCGCACATCACTTAATCAGCTAAATAAATGGCAGTGGGGAAGAGCGTAATTCAGATCTTTTCTTGTAATTTAAGATCCAATCAGTGACATGCACTCTTTGATGGAATGGTAGAAATATACCTATATGCGCTTTCTTTGACAGGATACCTGGGGTTGTATTACAGCTGGGCGCACTGTGTCAGGGACCGCGAGCAACAAATTTAAGAGAGCAGGTGCATAATAGGAGATTGAGAGTTATCCCAAAGTAATGGAGTCTGTGGAGTGTTGTGTGATGGACCATGGCCACGACTACTAGCCTTAACTTCGAGAGTCAACCTCCCTAACTGGGAGGACATCCAAAACTCAGTAATTACTGTATCACACAGAATCAGTAATTACTGGGAGACAGATTTCAAACATGGTCACCTCAACACCTAGCGTGAGGACCTTCGACTCCGATACATAGAACAGTGCCATGTACATGCAAAGGGCAAATGCCCCTCATACGGGGCTGGATTATACTAGGCCGCATACATCCAACAAGAGCAGTATTGGCCGTACCCAGCCGCATAGGCATAATTTCCGTAGTATAAATACAATAGCACTCAACCTTCTAATGGTTCTACTGCTCAAAAAACATAAATTAAAATGAACAAATATACATAAAAAGGGAAAGCTTAGGAAGTTAAAAAAATAATCTAAATTTAAAGTAACTCAATACAATGTCAGTCCAAATTCTTATTCCAATCATGCAACTTCTTCTTTCAGGTTCAGACAATGCACACAAATTGCTTGGGAAACCAAGTAAGTATTCAAAATTTGGCTTGATGCAGTGATCAAACAAACACCAAGATTCTTCTCATAGATTTTAATATAATGCAGGAAGCCAAGTCCTGATATTTCAAAGCAAACGTATTCTTTATACTTTACAAAATCATGGGCTGTTCTGAGGGACGTTAGTCACTCCACAAGGTTCCCATCTCTGTGTGTTGGGAATTTGGGGGTACACACTGAAGTTGATGTTGAAGGACAAACACCACCAGGTCCTGCTTCCGTACCTTTTTCTTACCTGTGGTCATCAAAGACGGCTGTAAGCGTTCATCGTTCATCTAACGTGTGTGAGCCGCCTGGGTCGCCACACATGTGGATGTGTCCTGGATTGCCCTGCTTTCGACAGCTCGGGCAGGGGGCGATGCTGGTCAGGTCTGTCTGGACGCCCTCATCCCGTTGTTTCGGGGCCATGTGTACTTAAGAGATCAGAACACTGCAGTTTATCAAGATTAATTGTAAACTGCCAACAGAAACCTATCATCAATAAATCTAAAGTAATGAACCTGAAGTGCTTACTCATTAAACTGTTCTTATAGAAAGCTTTCTGCCGCCCACGCGGCTCCAGTCCAATCGCTATAAAACTGCAACTAAATAAATGGTTCTGGCCCGGAGGATCGAATAATGCGAAGCGCGGGGGCGGATGTTAATTGTGCCATTTGCACACCAGACGAAGCACGCTGCCTTTAAACGGCCACGTTTGCGTTTCAAGCCATGGGGAATATCATCTCTTGCAGCAGTTATCTGCTCTGTACGTTCATTTTCCAGAAGAGCTGATATGTCACTGCATTATGAGGTTAATCAGATTGACAAGAAGCTCAAACCGGTTCCGTTTATCCTATCCCATATAAGTTGTTGTTATAAGCACCTGTAACGTTTAAGAAAAAAACTCACCAACCATATGCCTTTAATGTGCAATTAGCGCAGGCACATTGGGAAAAATAAGAGCCAATTTTTCTTATACACGGAAGCAAACATCTGGATGCGGCGTAAGAGAATGCCGCTTTTGACACAGCACATCACAGACTAACAGAATTCTAGCTAAATACATTCAAGTTCGACGTGATTTAAAAAAAAATTACTAATGTAAGTCTCGCCATCTTTCTGTGTCGTTTTTGCTAGGCACCGAGCGTGAGGGGGCTTTATACAACTAAAAGGACCCCGGGCTCGGTTTAAAACTTCCCCCATGCAGAGGGGAGGGTGCAGCCTGGTGGCTGTTGTGTCCTGCGAGACACATTCTAGTGTCTCGACAGGCACTGACTTAGTAGCCACTCCCCTATGGGAGTGGGCACACACACACCCCACACCCATCCATCACCGACATCACGAGTGACGTGACTCGGCTAATAAAAGGGCCCGAGTGCACATGCTCGTGACCAGTGACTGTACCCAATCTCCTGGTCTCCGTGTCCATCATTCACGTCATGTGGGCCTGAGGCCCGACATAACATTGGCGACGAGGGGGTCTGACCTCACTTGCGTGCCACATCGCACCTCAGCTTCCGTGAAAAGGGGGAGATATTCAGACTGTCACAACTGCCTGCCTGTACAAGTGCACACACACACACCCCCGACAAGAGGGTGAACCCTGGCCTCGCCGGGATGGAGATGGGGACGAGCCATCTCTAACACCGTGCCAATCGCTTGATGGTGGAGGACAGGCAGCGCTATCTGCACAGCGCCAAAGGAGAACATGTTGAAGCCCTTCCAGGTTTGTCCGGGCCCATGCTAAGCAATGCTCAAGGCGATGAGGTGCCTGTAAGCTGAAGGGAAGCCGCAGCGTGATAGGAGCGGGCCCCTGGTTCCTCCCTGCTGGACTGCTGTGACAGTGCTGCCACTCACATACCACCCATTTGTCTTCATGAAACGGGGCAGGAGGAATGGCCACGAAGGGAACTGCACAGAAAATAGCTGCAACCCTACAGGCGCGAGCTCGCGTGATGAGGTGCCACCCGTTGCTGCAGCTGCTTGCCGTTGTGACCCCAGCTAAAGTCCCCGCAATGCCCGCAAGAGACCACCGACACAACGGCGCCAGGAGGCCTCTGCATTAAGAAAAGTTCACCCAGAGGCGCCCCACCAAGCGGCGTGAATATCCAGAGGCCCTGTCACCCACCTGGCCTGAATCGTACCACGCGGCGCATCGGAAACATAAGGGCAAAACAATGGGGACAAAGTGCTAGCGCATAAAAACACTAAATAAAAGAGAACACACAGAGGCCACGTACCGGAATCGTCAACCCCTGCGCGACGGGGAAGGAGTAGCTGCAACGCCAGCGGGAGCGTCTCACACAAACGTCTTGATTAATGGGTGAAGATTGAGGCCGCACGTCAGCAGAGAGTCTACCAGCGGCCGTAGGGAGCGTCCGTGGATAGTGGCAACACCGCCACCTAGCGGTGAGTTCTGGTGCCACACCTCAGCAGTGACCAGTAAGCGATCCACACGCTTAATGAAGCTTTTGCCCCTAATCTTAAACCACCTAGCCACGCCCACAGTGCGATCCTCGCTGCCAGACATCACAGAGAGAATGCCGGCATCTCCAGTGCCCCTGAGGCTCATAGTACGAGTGGAGTTATTGCGGCTACCTGCAGCGCCCGAGAAAGACAAGTGATGCCCGCGGCAGTCGGGAACAGCTGCCTGGCCTCTCTGTAATCACCTGCAGGGCCACCTAGTGGCCAGCAAGATGCATTGCACATACAAACAGTTGTACAGGAGTCCACTGCACAGCACCAGAGCCCACAAGTGACGGAAAGGAAGGTGACCCCAGCATAATAAACCACTTGTGGGAATTCAGGCCAGTGCAGACACATGCACCGAGGTGTACCCTGCAGTGCCACCCACAAGCCAATTGCGGCCATGTACCAGATTGCAATCGGCAGTTAAAGGGTGCCAACAAAACAGAGACTCAAGCCATGCCGAGCCTGCTATTGCATGGTACAAACCCCACATCATCACCTCCAGTGCCCTGCACTCCCAAGCAGCCACCACAAGGATACTAGTCATGTGGGCTGACTACTTCCCGAAGAGGAGAGGAATGGTGTACACAGCAAAGAAGCCCTGATAGAGAGCGCGCCACAATGGATACTGTGCGCTGCACGCCCCCTAGCAGTCGCCTACTGCCACTGCAAGCGGAGGAGCAAACGTGAACTGGTAACACACTCTCCTGCCCCGCATGGACTCACAAAAGGGAAAGTGGTGGCAGGAAAGGCTTCTGCAGGAAATGGAGAGGAAGGCTGTGAAGGACACAGCCAGGACTGACGCTGATTACACCACATGCCCTCAGTGGCTGTAAATCACCACAGCAACAGCAAGGTCTAAGCAGGCAGCAAGCCCCCCACCTGAAGCGCCAAAAGGAGTGGGTGCAGAGCATGCAACTGTCAGTGGCTGACCAATGTCACAGCCAGCAAGTGCTATGCTACACCCCCCCCCCGTGGCTGTCTGACGCCACCTGCAGCAAGGGAACTGCGTGGCGTGCCCGAGTGGCGAACGGCCACCACTGCAAGAAAGCCGAACAGACAGCAACGTCACAAGGTACCCATCCACACCAACAGCACAAGAAAGCCTGGTGCAGAGCGCGCACTGCAAGTGGCTGCCTAATGCCACCGCCGGAGAGGAGATTGCATCACTCGCTCCTACTGGTGTACAGGCACAACCGCAAGCTACAACACAGGCACACCAAGTGCCAAAAGAGAATGCCTAAGAAGACAGACGCTCGAGAGATAAAGACATCTCCAGAGGGAAGCACTGCTGAAACCAGCAAGGAGATCCCAGACATCTCCACAGCAGCAACAGCAATGGAGCCCGGAAGGGGCCAAACACAGAGCAGTGTCCTCCCTCACACTGCCCCACGCAGGAGTCGTCAGTGACCCAAGGCTGACGAGAGGAGAGTCGTACACCACAAGTGGACAGCCGCCACCACTAGCTCACTACTGCCCGCGGAAGCCATTCCCTGGAGAGGGAACACCCGGAGTAGGAGCTTCGCTCCCTACTGCCTGTGGAAGCAATTCCCTGGAGAGGGAACACCCAGAGTAGGAGCATCAAGACGCCATAGCTCACCCCTGCCCATGGAAGTCATTCCCTGGAGAGGGAACACCCGGAGTAGGGGCGTCAAGAAGCTGCCTGATGAAGGAGCACCCAAGATAAGCGGCTCCTCGCCATGCAGCTGAGAAGAGCGGCTGAAGTCTCGCCTGGATGGTCAAGAGACCATTGAAGTTAATAGGCCCGTTGGCCTTGTTAGAACATGGTGCATGTCACTGCACCCAGAGAAGCAGAGGAAAAGTGAAGAACTGGACAAACTGAGGTGTGTTAAAGACAATGGGAGGAGAAGCAAGAGGACTTGTAGCACCACAAGCCAAGAACACCTCCAAAGACACCAGACAGCCACCAAGGCGGACCGACGGCCCTGGCGAGAGCACCAAGGGAGAACCACGTTGCTCCCATCGCTTCACAGTGAGACCATCCAGCCCAAGTGTTGGCAGTCGGAGTCGAGTGGCATCCCTGCTCCTGACCGCAAATGCCAGAGGTGCAAGAGAAGATCCAGAAGAGGCAATCATGTGGCTACGGCATCCACCCAGAAACCTCCTCTCCTAGTTAATCATCGCCACCTGTCGTCCAGGCCCAATGGCAATTATTCATCAGTGCCATGTGCGCGACACCGCACTCATCAAGATATGTGGAAGTGTGACCGGAGGGTCTACACCAAGAATCGGAAAACCAGCTGAGGTCAGAAGAGGAAGTCGTGAGTGGCGGGGCTGGACGATGAAGAAAACCCAAGCTACAACAGGAGGGAGTCCTGACACAGCGACAGCAGGGGAAGAGGGGGATAACCCGAGAAGGAACTGGCAACCGCACAGCGGGAGTCCGAGGGTAAGCCGCACAGCCTGCGCGAACTGAGTCTCATGCCTAACGTTTCTTAGCGGATGCATCACTCCTCCATCATCGAAGTCCCAACAGCTCAAGAAGTCCAAGTACACAAATGCAAGTGCCCCCCCAGAGAATGTGGAAGTACCTGGCCAATCCCTGCCTCAGGTGATCGACTCCAGAACCAATGCCTGCATCCATCAAGGCAAGTCGTCACCCGCCGTCGTCCGATTCACCACACGACTGGCAATGCTACCATGCCAGTCCTCATCAAGTGCGTCTATCGACATCATCTTGAATACACATGGAGTGGAGTCCTACGCCATCGCCACACGAGCCAAGAAGAAAAGTCTGAGGCTACATGCTAACCTGGTCTGCACCTGAACTGCGGCAGCGAGAGCATGTCCTGACCAAGATCCATACATCCTTGAGGTTTGTGCGAGAGACTGGCTACTGGCTCCTCGGTGGTTTGCAGCTGCCCCCAGCCAGCACACACGCAGCCCCATTGCAGCCTACCAGCAGTCCTGTGGCAAGCCCGATGAAGGGCCTCCCCAGGCGGGAGAGCTGGAAGAGACATTGCCCCACCGATAGGTTGCCGGACACAGCAAGACAGCCTCATAGAGACTTCAGGTGAGACGGAGATAATCCAGTGAGCTGTCACCATGGACTCCCACCATGATCTTGACGCACCCAGTAAATGAACTATTGTTGCGCACCATATACCATCATCCAGGTCAGCGGACAGAAGCTACGTGAGACTAAAGGACGTACTTACACAGGCACGTTCCTAGTGTGCAGATGACATCTTCAAGCAAGAGTTTGTGTCCTGAACTGATCAGGTTAAATGATGAATACCTGCTGAGAGTGTCCTGCCACAGGTGACTCAACCGGTCTCTGTCTGCCGTCTTCGTGATGCCGGAGCCGAGAAACTGATGGACCCTGTGGCGTATATTTTGGTTACTGTTTATCCCTACAGATTTAACTATAGAGCTTTTGTTTTCATTAAAATTTGGGAGGAATGTTGTGTCCTGCGAGACACGTTCTAGTGTCTCGACAGGCACTGACTTAGAAGCCACTCCCCTATGGGAGTGGGCACAAACACACCCCACACCCATCCATCACCGACGTCACGAGTGACGGGACTCGGCTAATAAAAGGGCCCGAGTGCACGTGCTCATGGCAAGTGACTGTACCCAATCTCCTGGTCTCCGTGTCCATCATTCACGTCATGTGGGCCTGAGGCCCGACACAACAGTGGCTGAACCTGGGTTCTTGAAACCTCTCTTAGCCCTGTCACTCTGGCAAATCACCTAAGCTCCTGCGCCTCGAGCTGCGGCTGTGCAAGAATAAAATGTGCAGTGTGACTTTTAAACTTTTCTAGTCACAGCATCACCGCCTGGTTTCAGGATCTGCTCTCACAAAAACGCCACACTTGAATAACTGTTGTCTGCGCATCTCGTGTTTGAGGTCCTCCTGCTGCTGCAATTAAAATGCGCCAGCCCGGCTTGGAGTCAGGATGGCGCCACGTCAAGCACCCATAGAAGTAGAAGAACCTTCCTGTCTCTAGATCTTGGCTTCTTTCTAACTACAAAGATACACTCGATTAGGGTCACCATGCGCATTGTAATCAAACTGGGTGCTGAATAGATGCCGTGGGCCAGTCTTGCCTTTTTCACTGGGGGGAAACGGTAAAATGTACTAAGTCCAGAGAGCAGGCGCTCGTGGTCCGTGTCAATGAGATGCCTATCACCAACCCAAATCCCTCTCAGGCGCACACGCAACGTGCAGCTTCCCCGCTTCAGAGAACTTGCTGGGAACACCTTCTTCAAGCTAACTGACCCATTCCCAGGAATCCTGGAGCATTTTCAACTTCTCCCCAGGGAAATCCTTGTGTGTTTTCAGCATCTTCCCGAAAGCTAGAGGGTTCTCTTGGAAAGAAACATGGGTGAGAACTACCCATTCTTACTTACAGCACACGCTCAGAGTTGTCACAGAAGTGTCTTTAGCCCCCAAACCCTTCAGGCCCCCCAAAAACTTTTAGGGGGCCCCATTCAAGCTGAGGGTCAGTTTTAATTATGAGATATTGGCGAATCAGGGGTCCCTCATCAAATTCTGCGGGGGGGGGGGGGGAGGGAGGGAGGTCCTATTACTTTGCTTTACGTCACTGTACAGTGTACAGGCATAACTCTGCCATGCAGTTGAGCTGCCTGCCCTATGATAAATTACAATATTACCTCATTAACACACTTTTGTGTCATTATTTGAAAAACTCTTCTGATGAGGTCCAAGCAAACAAAAGCAGTATGGTAACTGATGTAAAATGTGTCTTGTGTGAGGCAGGTTCAGCCACGGAGACAGATGACATTTTACCTGACAGAAGCAAAAGCTGTTTCCAATTGGTATGCAAAAAAAACGGTTTTGAGTTGGGTTGTAATATTGACCTCAGAAACATATCAATGGTGACTCAGTGAGTCGAACAATCGCCTCTGAAATGTTCAGTGGTCTGAAGGTTAGAATGCCGGCAGGGCCAACTCAGTCTTTCATCAGTAGTATTACATTCAATTAGGGTCATGCTTGTTATCGGTAAAGTTTAGACACTGCAAATGTTTGGGCTAAAACACTATACAAACAAGTTATTATTATTATATAAGTAAAAATGTTTCATGTATCAAGGAAAATCACTTTTAATTGCTAAGTTTGTACAAATAGAAATATATCAATTGTATTGTATTTTTCTTCCTCCTCTTTGTTTCATATTCAGAAGTGAAAGCCATTTGTGTATCCCATTAATTTCTAGTCAAGTGCCGACAGGACAAGCTCTACATTTGAGATACATTAAGGTAATAAAGCATCTCTTGTATGTTATTGTATTGTGTATTTTTATAGCACTTACTATCCCATATGAAGGGTCGAAGCACTTTGCTATAGCACACTACTATGTGGGGTCAGTGTTAGTTTCTAGTGCTTGTAAGTATTTTGGTTATTTATGTATTAATCCAACCTATTATAATTGGAAGGCAAATTACTTTCATGCTATAGTCTAGAGAGAGTAAATTGGTAAATGTATTGATGCAGATGTTTCAGTTGTCAATAATTTCACATTCTTGAAGGTTTCTTTGCGATTTGTGGGTAAACAGGGAGCATGCAGTTTAATATGTGTGTCCTGTAATAGTACAGTGCCCTGGTATACTGTTATTTTGAAATGAGTGTAGTGTTGTTAGAAGTTTATTTGGAATACACATGTTTAGGACATGATTGCTCATGCAGGATCATTGAGAACTAGGAGGAAGTGTTCAGAAAGGTTTAGCCAAGGAAGTTAAGAGTTATAGGACAGAGGCCTTCACCCATCTAAATGACAGAGACTGCTACAGACGCAGAGACATGCAAGCAGTAAAAATGTCTTGGAATGAATTTTATACAAAGTTGATGGCATGGAAATCAGCAGGATTGCTGACCATGGATGAATTTAAATTTTTAAAAATGGAACATCCCATCACTCCTGTAATATATTTAATTCCCAAAATTCATAAGGACACATGTAAACCTCCAGGTAGGCCCATCATCTCTGCCCAAGGTAGTATCATGGAGAATGCGTGCAAATTTGTTGACTTTTTTCTTCAAGGTCACGTAAAAAAACTGCCCTCGTATATACAGGATACAGGGGACTTTTTACGCAAAATCAAACATGTAAAATGGGAACCTGGTTGTATATTGATCTACTTAGATGTAGCTTCACTATACACTAGTATCCGTCACCAGGATGGCTTAAAGGCAGCAGAATATTTTTTGAACTTTTGCCCCATGAACAGGTACTTGCATATCAAAGTGCTCTTAACTATGATTTCTACTTGCCTGGAGAACAATTTCTTTCTCTTCCAAAATCAGGTCTTTCAACAGGTCAGGGGTGTTGCCATGGTCTTGAGAGAGAGTTACCAATGATGAAATAGACGTGGGCAAGCTGGTGAGAACCAACCAGTAGCTCCTCTGGTGGTGCGCACGTGAGGTACTCTCTCTCTCTTTACGCATTTTTTCACCTCTTCATCACTGAGGGTTTGTGTAGAGCTTATCAATCTGTGGACTGACTTCACACTTCTTTCATTCTTTCATTCTGTCTTTACTGACTTACACAATTTTTAATTTTGTAGCATACTGGATGGGGTGATACCATATAATATAATGAGCGCTGGTGGTTTGTGAAAAAGCACACTCCCTCCACCCATTCCAGAACAAAAATAAATATTTGCTACAGTGTGCCAGTACTTTTTGTGTTGAAACTATTGTTGATTGGAGGGCGTTCTGGCACGTTTCCCCTCTTTAGCTCCTCTTGTTTGATTGAAAGTGTTGCCATGGGGGCCTGCTTCTCTCTGAATTACGCGTGTTTGCACATGGGACTCTGGGAGGAGCAGGTCCTAGTGACGGGCCATGGGGACACCTTGAACACACATGTCTTATGCTGGTTTAGGTATATAGACGACCTGTTTTTAATCTGTAAGGGCACGGAACACTCTGCACAGCACTTTATTGCACAACTTAACATTAATAATCATAATCTTAAATTTACTGCCCAAATGAGCAAGGAGAGCATTTTTTACCTGGTTGTGGAAGTCTTTGTGAGTAATAATAGACTGGAAACAAGACTTCACAGGAAACCCAGGGCAGGCAATACAGTCCTACATGCGCATAGCCATCATCCGCCACATTTAATTAAAAGCATCCCTTTTGGGGAGATGCTACGGATTCGCAGGATATGCAGTACAGAGAGGGAATGCTTACAAGCGCAATTTGAATGTAGAGAGAGGTTTTTGGAGAGAGGTTACTCTGAAGACATACTGAACTCTGCCATGACCAAGGCAAACAGAATACAAAGGTCTGCTGCACTCACTGATAGAGTTGCCACAAAAGACAGTCAGGAGCAACCTATGCGCCTCATACTGACATTCAGTAAGCAACATAAAACCTTGCGCAGGAAAGTCAATAGAAGCTGGCCCCTGGTCTGCAACGATCCTGTGTTGGGGAGTCAACTGGTAAAATCGCCCAGCATATCCTTCAGGAAGGCCTGCTCTATGAGCAACTCTTGACTCAGAAATAGTCCTGAAATCAGACAAACAACAAAAACATGGCTTAACAGCAGGACGGGTTTCCTGAAATGCGCTACTTGTAATGCATGTAAATATGGCAAAAATACATCTGCTTACCATAAGCCATTTCAGCCCAAACTAGTTAAAATCACTATTTCTCAATTGTAAGACGGAGTATGCGGTGTATGTGCTGGAGTGCTCATGTGGCCTGCGGTACGTAGGGAGTACGAAACTGCAGGTGCACAAACGAGTGCTCCAGCACATCAGAGCCATCACCAATAATGACACTGCATATCTGGTGGCTAGGCACTTCAGGGAAAAACACGACAATAACCTGTCGCATTTGAAGTACTTTGTCATAGACATGGTCTTGCCATTGAGAAGGGGTGGCAATCGTGAACAACTACTAAGACAAATGGAAACAAGGTATATCTTAGAGTTGGACAGTAAGACACCCCAAGGTCTGAACGCAAGCGAGGATTTTTTCACCTGCCTATGATATAGTTAAATCTGCTCGCATTATGCAATTTAGCACAGTTATACTGCCACCTCCCAACATGTTTTTAATAATAGCAATTTTTAGGATTTCCCTTTTTATAGCATTGCACATCCAATCACGGCTGTGATTTGGAATGGTGCGAACACTGGTAGTTTATGCACAGGCACTATGCACTTTTTTTTCGACAGGTAAAACCACATGGCACACTTGGGCAGGACGTCTTTGTATATTTTTGCGATGCAATATTATTGTCATAAACCCTTTTTTTGCGGTAACTATCATAAATCAGTATTCAAACTTGATTTTAAGTTACACGCAAATAGAGCTTTATAAATGACCAATTTTTTATTCTTTGACTGTCAAGTTTGGAATTGCAACTTTGCTGCTTAACTTTGCGGGTCTTGCACAATGGTCTTTTATATATGTATTTTTTAGCTCACATTTTAGCATTTATATGAAATCTTATTTATGCTTTAACTGCTATTTAAATATTTATTTATGTATTTATTCATAAATATTTATTGAGCCCGCGTTATTTGCACCATGATATTCATCATTGTACTGTAATGCACCTTGACATTTACTGCATTCTAACAGACCATGTGAATTATAATATGTTGTCTATGTCAACGATTACCTGTGATGGTGTTTTCACGTGTTTTGAGCACTTGCAATTTAAATAGAAGCAAAAACTCCCCATTAGCGTATCATGTGATCAAGGCCTCAGTGAGGCTGAAACGCGTAACGGCGGTGGTGCAGGGCATCTGAAAATAAAACCTTAAATTGCACCGATACCTGGGTCTGCCTTCGTCCTTCCAGGGGATTGTGGTGGCGAAGTATTGTGGATATTTATATATATATATATATATATATTTTCACTGAAAAAACCAAAGGTTTCAGTGGCGTTATAGTTAGGAATTGGCATTTAAAAAACCTTAGAAATTCACTGAAAAAACCATAGGTTTCAGGGGCGTTATAGTTAGCTGGACATTTCCCTCATACAAAACCCTAGCAATTCCCCCGTTATAGTTAGTTCAGCTAACTATAACTCGCGCCCCCGCAATGCACTGCTGATGACGTCACATATTACATCACTCATGACATGGTCAGTGACATCACTGATGACATCTGAAATGACATCACTGATGACATCACTGATGATGTCATCCATGTGATAAATTAGTGCATCTTCTCACACCCTTTGATATACACAATCAAAATTTCAGACGTCCATTCTCAAAACCATAGATACTCCAATACCAATAACTGCATACCCACTCATTGACTCTTAGATCTACAGAACACATCCACTCACTCACCTGTACAGTCACCCATACTTACAGTCACTCAAAACAGGACTATCATATGCATTTATACACCTACATAGACACTCACACACCACCAATCATCCATAGAGGTACTCTCACACCTAGTCAGTCATGCAAATAATTAATCACACTCCCATTTACTCACCTATGCAGTTCACTTACTCATAAAAATTGTACCACATTCTTACGCTCTTATGCAATCACTGATACAAGCACACACTCATCCATACAGCCACTCTCACAATCACACACTCTCACATATACCCACTTATATACTCTTACACACATATATACTGCCTTTCACATATGTAGTTACTCACACATGTACCACTGAGATATACATTCAATCACCAACACACCCATACATACACTCACCCAACCATACAGTCCATCACAGATGCACTCTTAAAACCATGCACCCATAGAATCACCCACTTACACATGTATGCACAGAGTCACACACACCCCACCCACACAAACACTCAGGCACCCATACAGATACTCAGACAACTAATCAATAACCCATAGAGACACTCATATAGCTATTCACAAAAATCATGCAGCCGCTTATACACCGACAGACAGATACAGACATTCACACAGTTTAGTCACTAGTCTGCAGTAAGATACATTTAATGACTCACTTATAGAGTCAGTCACGCACCTACTAAATCATCCATTCACACACTTATACACCCACTCATTCTTCCATAGGTTTTTCCCTATATATATATTAAACATATTTAAAATTTACAGAAACACACACTCACTGGATGATGTCATCAGTGATGTCATCAGTGATGTAATTTCAGATGTCATCAGTGATGTCATCAGTGATGTCACTGACCATGTCATGAGTGATGTAATATGTGATGTCATAAGCAGTGCATTGCGGGGGCACGAGTTATAGTTAGCTGAACTAACTATAACGGGGGAATTTCTAGGGTTTTGTATGAGGGAAATGTCCAGCTAACTATAATGCCCCTGAAACCTATGGTTTTTTCAGTGCATTTCTAAGGTTTTTTAAATGCCAATTCCTAACTATAACGTCCCTGAAACCTTCGGTTTTTTCAGTGAATTTCAAAGGTTTTTTAAATGCTAATTCCTAACTATATCAGGCCTGAAACCTATGGTTTTTTCAGTGGATTTCAAAGGTTTTTTAAATGCTAATTCCTAACTATATCAGGCCTGAAACCTATGTTTTTTTCAGTGAATTTCAAAGGTTTTGTAAATGACAATTTTTAATGTATTAATTGTTATACTGATTTTTTTTATACTGATTTACTACATTTTTTAAACTATTTATTTTTAGATAGTTTTTTTTTTATTACATTATAATTACATTATACATTACAATACAAAATATACTTTCTCAGAATGAATTACTTTAGTTTAAATACTTGGCAAATAGGCAACAGACTTTTAAATACAGTAGTTACAGTTGTTGCAATGGCCAACCCAATTTCAAACACAAAGCAACATTGAGCTCAATGTGAATTTCTAGTTAAATGCAATTAGTTACTTTATGGATTACTTTTCTAACCACAGGACTGGATCCTAGATTCAGTCCTTGGACATCTCCTGTAAACAGTTGAGTAAAATTGTTTTGGTTACAGTAGTTTTAAGGAATATTATTGTATTTTAAAAGTTGAAACTTAGAAATTTTTTCACATAGAATCACCAATGTTATCATACGGCAGAAAATTCACTTAGCAGGTAAGTAGTGTTATCGTTACTTTTTCTTACTCAGTGGTGGATCCTGGATCCAGCACTGGCCAACTTCCTGTAAACAGTTGAAAGAATGTGTTTAAGTCATACAGACGATTATTTAGGAATATTTTTAGTTTGTGAAAATAGACACTTAGAAACTTTTCTGCTGAAAACCACACAATGGATTCCTATGGACGGAAATACAAGTTACTGGTAAATACGCTTAGATTTACTTTTCAGGGTCAGTGCTGGGCTAAAAGATGCAGCACTGGGTTCTCTCCTGATAACAGGTGAGTAAATCGGAATTCGTAGTTCGGCTGATTTTAGAGGAATATTTGTACGTTTAAAAAATGGACACTTACAAAATTTTCTGGTGAAAACCACACAATGAATTCCTATGGAAGGATATATAAGTTACTGGTAAGTACGCTTAGAATTGCTTTTCAGGGTCAGTGCTGGGCTAAAAGATGCAGCCCAGGGTTCTCTCCTGATTACAGGTGAGTAAATCGGAATTCGTAGTTCGGCTGATTTTAGAGGAATATTTGTACAATGGTGAAGGAAGGTGGCGGGGCCTGAGGTGATATGTGTGCAAACATGCCCTGTGGCACGTTTTAAGTTGGGGAATTAATTCCTCTTCAATCCTGAGGTCCCCTGGGGGCCAACTAGCACACCAGGTACCTCCAGTATGCGCAAGGGGGCTGCATTGCAGAGAGGTGTTCAGAGGCCACGCCCCTTTTTACATCACTCTGCAACGCAGCTCCGTGGCAGTTACTGGAGGTATCTGGTGGGCCCCACGGCCCCGCCGGCTCCCCGCCTCCTGTGGGAGCCGGCATTGCTTTTCCACAAGGGGAGCAGCTAACATGCTGCTCCCCATGTGGAAAAGCAATCTGCTTTGCTATTTGGAAGAGAGAGCAGGTTTCCCTGCTCTCTCTTCCAAATAGCAAAGCAGTTTGCAATGGCAGGCTGGGAGCCGCGAGGCTCCCGCCCTGCCATTGCAAACAGCAGTGTCCCGGGGGTGGGCACCCCGGGACACTGCAGGAGCGGGCCCTGGGGGGTGGCGGTCCCCAGGGCCACGACAAGGCTCCACGGGGGGGCCACGCGGCCCTCCTCCCACTTAAGTTAAAGCCCTGGGGAGGTGGTGGTCCCCGGGGCATGTGGGGGGCCATGAGCCCCCACACATACATTAAGATAAGCCCCAGGGGGTGGCGGTCCCTGGGGCTGGAGGGCCCATCTGGGCCCCCCATGACTATGAGAAATTGCCCCCGGGACTTGGCCCCCCCGGGGGCTTCCTTTTTTTTTCCTCAGCGGGATGTGCGGACCCTACGCGCATCCCGTGATTTCGAAAAAAAAAAAAAAATTCGGGGGCTTTGGGGGTCCTTGTGGGACCCCCTGACCGGGCCTAGGGGGTCATGGTGTTTCTACTTTGCCCCCTTTTCGCGTTTTGCGATTTTTTGGGGGGGATTCTTGTGCCTCGGTTCTACCGAGGCACAAGATGGCTGCCAACACTTCCTGATCTGGAGTGTTGACAGCCAATTAGCATTCAGCTCGTGCACGACAGGGTGCGCGCTGGGTGCGGGGAGGGTCCGCGGATCCTCCTCGGCCATAGATATCACTAACTTTTAACTCTAATTTTCTCAGGAACTACTGAACGGATTTACACCATTTAAGCAAAAGGCACGAGTCTGAACTGAGGACCACCTCTTTGCCAAATTTGGTGTAATTCCGTTCAGCAGTTTGGGCTGTAGCTGCGACAACAGGTCCTATGGGAAATTGCATGGGGAAAATGCGTTTTGGGACACCCCTTTTCTCTCGGCCCCCGTTTGACGAATCACTGCTAAACTTTCAGGGTAGGAGCGGAGCGGAGCTGACCACAAGTTTGGAAAATTTCGTGAAGATTCGTCAATCGGCACCAGACTTATTGGGAATAGAATGTTGCGGATTTCCTATGGAAAATAGGTCCTACCTATAACTATCTACTGGCGACCGCCAGTAGATTATATATATATATATATTACCTACTGGCGGTCGCCAGTAGGTAGTTATAGTTAGGACCACGTTTCCATAGGAAAACCTCAACATTCTATTTTGAATAACTTTGGCGCCGGTCGACGAATCCTCGCGAATTTCTCAAAATAGGTGGGGCGCTACGCTCCGCTCCTACCCTGAAAGTCTCGGGGGGATCCGTCAAGCGGGGGCTGAGATAAAAGGGGGGTCCCAAAACGCGTTTTTCCCATGCATTTTTCCATAGAACCTTTAGAACGAGCTACAGCCCGAACGGCTGAACAGAATTACTCAAAATTTGGCAGAGAGGTAGTCCCTAGGTCAAGGAAGTGCCTTTTGTAGGTTTGGTGTAAATCTGTTCAGTAGATTCTGAGAAAATAGCCTTTAAATCAATATATATATCTGAGCCCGCTTACGGTACGCTTACCGTACGCTTACGGTAAGCGTACGGCGGCGTGCGCGAGCGCGATTCTGATTGGCTGTTAGATCTTAGTAAACATTCGAATCGGCTGAAACCAGGAAGCGGCGGCCGCCATTTTGTGTATTTCACTCTGAAAAAAAAGAGTGAAAACAAGGAAAGGGGGCAATGAGGAGAGTTACAGACCCCCTAACATTTGTAAGGGGGTCAAAGAAGGACAGAAAAGTACAAAAAAAACATTTATTGATTTTAAAAAAAAACACGGGGTACGCGTACGGTAAGCTTACGGTAAGCGTACGGTAAAAAAAATAAAAATAAATAAATGAAAAGCAGATTTAAGAGTTTAGATATTAGGGAGCTCTAAAAAGAGCTGTTGTGTTTATGAAGTCATTTTTTTAGTGGTACCTACAAGTAAGTACCGATGCAGAGTCTAAGGTTCAAGAGGAAGACTCTGTTCCCTTCATCATTGAAGTGCACACCATCTCCTCTATAAATGTCTTGCATGTCATAACGCAAGTTGTTGTGGTAAATGGCACCCATACCATAGTCACGGAGGAAAGCAGAAACAGATTTGTTGACGTGCTTTCTTGCTTTGTCAATCTGTGGACAGAAATGATTGGACCAGTTCCATTTTTGCCTTTGGCATATGTTGGAAAACACAAAGGCAGTTTTAGGGAAAAGTGTAAACAGTTGTGCAAAGGTGTCCTTCATAAGCATTTCCAGACCTACCCCAGTCAAAGTGCCTAGGTCATTGCCACCACAGTGCACTATTATGAGGTCAGGGTGTTGGATTTGAATGAAGGATTTCACCAATGGCATCAATTGGTGCCACTTTAACCCTCTCTGACCAATCCATTTAATGTCTACATTTGGCAAAGCAAGGTCTCTCACCATATCTGTTTTCTCTGCAAACTTTTCACTCCAGAAGACATAGCTGTGCCCTACAATCCACACTGTGAACATCTTCAAAGGAGAACTGGATGCACTCAGGAGGTGTCTTTCAGTAGAATGGCAATATGAAAAGAAAGACAGTTTGGAAATGGAGGCATACATATTTTTTAGAAAACAAAAAGAACTGATTGGCTGTTTCATACCATTCTAGAAAAAAAACTAGGCTGTATGTGAAAATTAATACAAGCATGTTTTGTATTGGTACAAAAAAATGTGTAACCAAAGAACAGTACTATGGATTTGCTGTTAGGTTTGAAAAGTCAAGCACTCTTGCTCTGTGGAATTGAAACATTGTGTGTCGAACTTCTGACCTAACTGAACACAGCAGTGTTCCATGAGCTGTTGCTATGGTAGCAGGCAGAAGTCAAGTTGGGGGAAGGGTACTAGGCAGAAGTCAAGTTGGGGGCAGGGTACTTTTGGAAAAGGGTTGGTTTTCAACCAATAGAAATGTGTGATTACATTTAAAAAAAAGGGGGAAGCACTGAGATTTGAAACTTACATGTATATGTGTGGAAAAAGAGAGGGAAAGTTTGCCATTATCTGGTTCTGCTGAGAGGAGACAGGTGAACAGAACAGAGATCCTGGCTCTGATAATCTGCTGTTTGAGTGTCACATTTCTTTCAGAACTAACTAATTTTAAAGGTGAGTTTTCAGTTTGAGAGGGTATGTATGTGGTAACTTAAGAAATGAATAATAGAAATGGGAATTGTTTTTGTTGTAGTTACACATGGTGGTTTCATAATGTGTCAGTGTGTAAAAGTGATTTACATTTGCCCCTGAAAAAATAAAAGAGCAGTAAGTGTGCTTTGAAATTGGCAAAGAAATTTCGTTTTGGCACTAATGTGAAAACATGACTCTGTGTGCATAGAAGAATTATAGACAGAGATTTATTGCGTCTTGCTCTGGTGATTTCACAGTTGCATTAGATGGAAAGGGGGAGCGAATTTTTGGGGGAAGAAGCAGAGGCTTAGCACACACCCATGTCCTTGCCGTGTATAGTCATGCACAGTATGTACAAGCCAGTGGGGTTTTCAGGTTTAAGTCTGTAATGCAAATACATTCAGCATCACTAAGGCTGGTTGCCCTTGGTGGAGTGTAGGCAGTCACAGAGAATGCACATGGTGGTGGTCTGAAAAAAAAAGAGCTTGGACACGTGCAATTAAATAAAGCAAAAATAGTGGTTTCATAATGTGTCAGTCTGTAAAAGTGATTTCAAATTGTAAAAAGAGATTTTCACTTGCCCCTGAAAAAATAAAAGAGCAGTAAGTGTGCTTTGAAATTGGCAAAGAAATTTCGTTTTGGCACTAATGTGAAAACATGACTCTGTGTGCATAGAAGAATTATAGACAGAGATTTATTGCGTCTTGCTCTGGTGATTTCACAGTTGCATTAGATGGAAAGGGGGAGCGAATTTTTGGGGGAAGAAGCAGAGGCTTAGCACACACCCATGTCCTTGCCGTGTATAGTCATGCACAGTATGTACAAGCCAGTGGGGTTTTCAGGTTTAAGTCTGTAATGCAAATACATTCAGCATCACTAAGGCTGGTTGCCCTTGGTGGAGTGTAGGCAGTCACAGAGAATGCACATGGTGGTGGTCTGAAAAAAAAACAGCTTGGACATGTGCAATTAAATAAATTTTTAAAAAAGGTTTCATAATGTGTCAGTCTGTAAAAGTGATTTTCACTCGGCCCGAAAAAAAAAAGAGCAGTAAGTGTGCTTTCAAATTGGCAAAGAAATTTCGTTTTAGGACTAATGTGAAAACATGACTCTGTGTGCATAGAGGAATTATAGGCAGAGATTTATTGCGTCTTGCTCTGGTGAAAATAAGGCAAAAATATTTTTTTGAAAAAAATGTAAATATGTATACTGTATTATAAATTGTTAAAAAAATATTAATTCTTTTTTCTTTTTTTTCAGATCGATATAGAACATTTTCGAAAACTACAACCATTTTTAAAACTATTTTTTAAAATAACAAATTAATAAATATTTTTTTGAGTGAGTATGGTAAGTCAATAATAATAATTGTAGTCTCTCAAGGACCTTGTAATGTGATAATTGATTTTTAGTGTTTTTTTTAAAAAATAAAAAAAAGGTACGCGCACCGTACGCGTACGGTAAAAAAAAAAAAAAAAAGGTTTTAAAAAACATATGTAAAAAAAAGATGAAAGATAAGGTTGGCTCTTAAAAGAACCGTTGTGTTCATGCAGGGACAGAGGAAAGGAAGCATGGGAAAATCATTCAAAGCTACAAATGTGCTGATCTATTTTGTTGTTCACTAGGGAAACACTGGTCTCCCTATGACAAATTAGACCTTTACAAAATGTGCAATGAATATCAACCTTCCGAAATCGAGGGTTGATTTCCAGAGGGCCAGCAAAAGGAGATTCTCCCCCCACAGATGAAGGGCTCACCTGACCTGCAGAAGAAGGAGTCTGCCCTGCAGATGATGGTCCAGGCTGAGCTGCTGTGGATGTACTGGCTCGTCTTTCTGAAGAGTTACCTCCAAAAAGATGACCATGTGTCCTTCTGTGTACTTCCTGGAGGTGTCTCTTCATGGTGTGATTCCCAAAGGAATACTTCCTGTTAGGATTACCTCTAGAAAGTACACGCTTACACAGCTTGCAAGTAACTAAGGGTGCATTCACCTTTTGCTGGCCTTCTGGAAAAGTAAAATACTCCCAAACGTAAGAAGGCTTTACTTTCCTCGCTCTCTGCCTCAAGACAGTGCTGCTGGTGCTAGCCTCACTCTCAGAAGAGCTCTGCTGTTCTGCCATCGTATCCCAAAGACAAACCAGCTCCTTCTCCCAAGGGATCACAAGCAGAAATGAGGGGAATGGGTGTGGTGTAGGAGAGTTCTAGAACTGAAAGTAGTTTCAACCAATCAAAAGTTGTGTTTCAAGATCACATGACCTACCGTACGCTTACGGTACGCTTACGGTACGCTTACGGCAAAAAGTACGCGTGCGCGTAAAAAAGACACGCGCTTGCGCGCATGCGCATAACAGTCATTTCCCGGCACTTCCGCGTAACGTGCGCGTGTTGCGTAAGCGCGCACGCGTCCCACGCGCAGTACGCGCGGCTACGCAAAGTACGTAACTATGCGCAAGCAGCGTAGATAGATTACGGACGTTGCGTAAACCGTACGCTTACCGTGAGCTTACGGTACGCGTACTATAAAAAAAAAAAAAAAAAAAAAAAAAATCTGGAAATACATTTTACATGTTTATTTTAAAAAATATATATAAAAAAAATATTTAAGGATTTTAAAAATTTAAGCATAGTCTTTATAAAAGATAAGAAAATTAAATTAAAAATATGTTTGAAAAAAATGAAGAATAAAAGAAAAAAATAGCATTTAAAAAACCTTGCAAATTCACTGAAAAAACCATGGGTTTCACACACGTTATAGTTAGGAATTAGCATTTAAAAAACCTTGAAAATTCACTGAAAAAACCATGGGTTTCACACACGTTATAGTTAGGAATTAGCATTTAAAAAACCTTAGAAATTCAGTGAAAAAACCATAGGTTTCACACATGTTATAGTTAGCTGGACATTTTACTCGTAAAAAACCAATGAAATTGCCCCGTTATAGTTAGTTCAGCTAACTATAACTCGCGCGCCCGCAATGCACTGCTGATGACGTCACATATTACATCACTCATGACATGGTCAGTGACATCACTCATGACATCACTGATGACATCTCAAATGACATCACTGATGACATCACTGATGACATCATCCTTGTGATAGAGTGGCAGACCTCCTCTCACCTTAATATAAGCTTTGATACACACATTCAAAAATAGAGACTAAAAATTTCAAAACAATGGACATACCAATACCAGTTACAACAACCTCTTCAGTAATTCTAAGATCCACATACACATCCACTCATTCACCAACAGTCCTATACAGTCACTCATACATGTACTCACTCATCATATGTACTCATACATCTATACATCCTGTTACACAATGCCACTCATCCATAGAGTTACTCACACACATAGTCACTCATGCTAATAAAGAATAAAACATACATTTACTTGCATATACAGTAATACACACACCACCATACTTACTTCTACGGAAACTTACACATACTTAGTCTTTTAAACAATCACTTATAGAAACACATACTTATTCATACAGGAACTCTTTCAATCTCTCCCTCTCACATATACTCACATATATACACCAATAGTCACATATACTAGTTAAAAACATATGTAGTTACTCCTGAAGACACTATTGAGACAGTCATTCACTCAATAACACACCCATACACACACTCATCCACACATACAGTCCTGCACACATGCTGTCTTCAACACATACAAACAGTGAGTCACTCATTCATGCATCTATGCACTACGTAATACCCCCCACCGTACCATACAGACACTCAGACTGATACTCAAAAAAACAACTAATAACCTATATAGACACCCATGTAGCTACTCACCAACCCATGCAGCCACTTATACACAAAGTGAGAGATACACTTAATCAGTCAGTAACACAATCAATTTTTCAAAAACAAATCATCCATTTAGACACTTATATACACATTTATTCTTCCATCGACCTTGAGATACACATATATAAAACATATTTAATTTTCAGAAAAACACACATTCACTGGATGATGTCATCAGTGATGTCATCAGTGATGTCATTTGAGATGTCATCAGTGATGTCATGAGTGATGTCACTGACCATGTCATGAGTGATGTAATATGTGACGTCATCAGCAGTGCATTGCGGGCGCGCGAGTTATAGTTAGCTGAACTAACTATAACGGGGCAATTTCATTGGTTTTTTACGAGTAAAATGTCCAGCTAACTATAACATGTGTGAAACCTATGGTTTTTTCACTGAATTTCTAAGGTTTTTTAAATGCTAATTCCTAACTATAACGTGTGTGAAACCCATGGTTTTTTCAGTGAATATATATATATGTATTATCTACTGGCGGTCGCCAGTAGATAGTTATAGTTAGGACCGAGTTTCCATAGGAAATCTCAAAATTCTATTTTGAATAACTTTGGCGCCGGTTGACGAATCCTCGCGAAATTTTCAAAACTAATGGGGCGCTCTGCTCAGCTCCTATCCTGAAAGTCTCAGGGTGATTCGTCAAGCGGGGGCCGAGAAAAAAGGGGGTCCCAAAACACATTTTCCCCATGCATTTTTCCATAGGACCTTTAGTCGAAGGTACAGCCCGAACGGCTGAACAGAATTACTTGAAATTTGGCAGAGAGGTAGTCCTCAGGTCAGGGAAGTGCCTTTTGCAGGTCTGGTGCCAATGTGTTCAGCAGTTCCTGAGAAAATAGCATTTAAAAGCATGTAAATATCTATACGCGCGCACCGTGTGCGCACGGTGCGTGCACGGTGCCGTGCGCGAGCGTAATTCTGATTAGTTGTTAGATGTCAGTCAACATTCGAATCGGTCGAAATCAGGAAGTGTCGGCCGCCATTTTGTCTGTCACAATGAAAAGGAAAGGTGGAGAACGTGAACAGGGGGCAGGGTAGGGAGTTCCTGACCCCCTAGCCTTTGTCAGGGGGTCACAGTGGGACCCCGAAGGGCCAAAAAAAAGATTTTAATTTTTATAAAAAATTCGCGGGGTGCGCGCACAGTGTGCGCACTGTAAAAAAATGTAAAAAAAACAAGATTTAAAAATGAAGATTAAGTGTTTAGATATTAGGTGGCTCTAAAAAGAGCCGTTGTGTTTATTGAGTGTTTTTTGTTACCTACAAGTAAGTACCAATGCAGAGTTTAAAGTTCAAGAGGAAGACTCTGTTCCCTTCATCATTGAAATGTACACCGTTTCCTCTATAAATGCCTTGCATGTTGTAACGCAAGTTGTTGTGGTATATAGAACCCATACCATAGTCTCTGAGGAAAGCAGAAACAGACTTATTGACGTGCTTTCTTGCTTTGTCAATCTGCGGACTATGTTGGTTGGACGAGTTCCACTTTTGCCTTTGGCATATATTAGAATATACAAAGGCAGTTTGTGGAAAAAGTGACATCAATTGCACAAAGGTGTGCTTAATAAGCATTTCCAGGCCTACCCCAGTTAAAGTGCCTAGGTCATTTCCACCACAGTGCACAATAATAAGGTTAGGCTGTGGGAGATGTAGAAAGGATTTCACCAAAGACATTAATTGGTGCCACATTAACCCTCTCTGACCAATCCATTTAATGTCTACATTTGGCAAAGCAATACTTCTTTTTTCTGCAAACTTTTCACTCCAGAAGACATAGCTGTGACCTATAATCCACACTGTGAACATCTTCAAAGGAGATCTGGATGCACTCAGAAGGTGTCTTTCAGTAGAATGGCAATATGAAATGAAAGATAGTTGTAAAATGGAGGCATACATACTTTTTTAATGAAAAGAACTCATTGGCTGTTTCAAACCATTCTACACTAAAAACTAGGCTGTATGTTTACATTTATAAAAGCATGTTTTGTATTGGTTGTGAAAATTGTGTTCCCACAGATCATTAGTTTGGATTTGCTGTTAGGTTTGAAAAGTCAAGCACTCTTGTTCTTTGGATTTGAAACATTGTGTGCTGAACTTTTGACCTCTCTGCTCACACCAGTGTTCCATGATCTGTTGCTATGGTAGCAGGCAGAAGTCATGTTGGGGGTAGGAATGATTTCGAAAAGGGTTGAAATTTGCAACCAATAGAAATGTGTGTTTCCATTTGAAAAAATGTGGGAAGCACTGTGATTTGAAGTTAACATGTATATGTGTGAAAAAAGAGAGGTTCTGGTGAGAGGAGTACAGTTCAGAGATTCTGGCTCTGATAATCTGCTGTGTGAGTGCCACATTTCTTTCTCAACTAACTACTTTTAAAGGTGAGTTATGAATTTGAGAGGGGATGTATGTGGTGTATTTTGATATAAATAATAGAAATTTGTTTCTTCTTTTAAAGTTGTGTTTTACATTTTATGTTTTGGAAGATATTTAACTGCCTTGAACTTGTAAGATAATATGGAGTATGTCTTCACCATAAATTAAGGTGTACTGGTATTACCCAGGAATACGGTTTTGTGCCTAGAATCACACCATGAGTCTGTCTGCACACAGGAATTGTTCTCAGATATTTAATTTGTGTTGCTCTTGCTCTGTTAGACTTGCACTCGCAGGAAAGGAGCAGCTTGTTTTCTTGAACTGTGATGGTTAGCATTCAGCAGAAATCACTACCTCACAAATGAGAGGCAAATGCAAACACATTTGAAATTAGCATGGTACATTTTCCTTCCACTTTTAAAGTTGTGTTTTACATTTTATGTTAAGGAAGATATTTAACTGCCTTGAACTTGTAAGATATTATGGAGTATGTCTTCACCATAATTTAAGGTGTTCTGGTACCACCCAGCAATACTGTTTTGTGCCTAGAATCACACCATGAGTCTGTCTGCACACAGGAATTGTTCTCAGATATTCAATTTGTGTTGCTCTTGCTCTGTTAGACTTGCACTCGCAGGAAAGGGGCAGCTTGTTTTCTTGAACTGTGATGGTTAGCATTCAGCAGAAATCACCACCTCACAAATGAGAGGCAAATGCAACACATTTGAAATTAGCATGGTACATTTTCCTTCCACTTTTAAAGTTGTGTTTTGCATTTTATGTTAAGGAAGATATTTAACTGCCTTGAACTTGTAAGATATTATGGAGTATGTCTTCCCCATGATTTAAGGTGTTCTGGTATCACCCAGCAATACGGTTTTGTGCCTAGAATCACACCATGAGTCTGTCTGCACACAGGAATTGTTCTCAGATATTTAATTTGTGTTGCTCTTGCTCTGTTAGACTTACACTCACAGGAAAGGGGCAGCTTGTTTTCTTGAACTGTGATGGTTAGCATGCAGCAGAAATCACTACCTCACAAATGAGAGGCAAATGCAAACACATTTGAAATTAGCATGGTACATTTTCCTTCCACTTTTAAAGTTGTGTTTTACATTTTATGTTAAGGAAGATATTTAACTGCCTTGAACTTGTAAGATATTATGGAGTATGTCTTCACCATAATTTAAGGTGTTCTGGTATCACCCAGCAACACTGTTTTGTGCCTAGAATCACACCATGAGTCTGTCTGCACACAGGAATTGTTCTCAGAGATTTAATTTGTGTTGCTCTTGCTCTGTTAGACTTGCACTCACAGGAAAGGGGCAGCTTGTTTTCTTGAACTGTGATGGTTAGCATTCAGCAGAAATCACTATCTCACAAATGAGAGGCAAATGATAACACATTTGAAATCAACATGGTAGATTTTCTTCCACTCCTGCAATGGGTGAGGTAGTTTTTACATGTTCAAAACTCCAAATAACCTTTACCACACATGTACTCTTACATACATCTCTGCAGTCTTCATGCAGTTGTGCAAGCGTCCATGCAGATCTCTCTTGCACCTGACAATACACAGTCTCCAGAAACACACTCTTAGTACACAGGCAGCAGCTTCTCCTACACTGCCATGCATACTACTCAGCTCTGTGTGGTATTTCAGATAGCAGTGTGTAACGCTAACACATTCAACGTCACCAAGGCTCATTTCCTTTGCTCTACTCTAATCACTCACCCTGTAACACATGCTGATGGTCTCAA
The DNA here is from genome assembly GCF_964204655.1 of Triturus cristatus. Lineage (NCBI taxonomy): Eukaryota > Metazoa > Chordata > Amphibia > Caudata > Salamandridae > Triturus > Triturus cristatus. The sequence continues at coordinate 315,537,455 of NC_140579.1, forward strand.
GTAGCTGTTAGGACATGTGCTCTTTTCTGCTTCTCTAAAATATAAGGAAAATGTGTCAGGCTGCCATAGTAATTATCACTTACTCTACCACAGTAGAAAATGTGCTTTGAAATTGCCAATCAAAAATCGTTTTGTGCCTAGAATCACACCATGAGTCTGTCTGCACACAGGAATTGTTCTCAGAGATTTAATTTGTGTTGCTCTTGCTCTGTTAGACTTGCATGCGCAGGAAAGGGGCAGCTTGTTTTCTTGAACTGTGATGGTTAGCATTCAGCAGAAATCACTATCTCACAAATGAGAGGCAAATGCTAACACATTTGTTATCAATATGGTACATTTTCCTTCCACTCCTGCAATGGGTGAGGTAGTTTTTACATGTTCAAAACTCCAAATAACCTTTACCACACATGTACTCTTACTTACATCTCTGCAGTCTTCATGCAGTTGTGCAAGCGTCCATGCAGATCTCTCTTGCACCTGACAATACACAGTCTCCAGAAACACACTCTTAGTACACAGGCAGCAGCTTCTCCTACACTCCCATGCTTACTACTCAGCTCTGTGTGGTATTTCAGATAGCAGTGTGTAACGCAAACACATTCAACGTCACCAAGGCTCATTTCCTTTGCTCTACTCTAATCACTCACCCTGTAACACATGCTGATGGTCTCAAGTAGCTGTTAGGACATGTGCTCTTTTCTGCTTCTCTAAAATATAAGGAAAATGTGTCAGGCTGCCATAGTAATTATCACTTACTCTACCACAGTAGTAAATGTGCTTTAAAATTGCCAATCAAAAATCGTTTTGTGGCTAGAATCACACCATGAGTCTGTCTGCACACAGGAATTGTTCTCAGAGATTTAATTTGTGTTGCTGTTGTTCTGTAAGATTTGCACTCGCAGGAAAGTGGCAGCTTGTTTTCTTCAACTGTGATGGATAGCATTCAGCAGAAATCACTATCTCACAAATGAGAGGCAAATGCTAACACATTTGAAATCAACATGGTAGATTTTCCTTCCACTCCTGCAATGGATGAGGTAGTTTTTACATATTCAAAACTCCAATTAACCCTTACCACACATGTACTCTTACATACATCTCTGCAGTCTTCATGCAGTTGTGCAAGCGTCCATGCAGATCTCTCTTGCACCTGACAATACACAGTCTCCAGAAACACACTCTTAGTACACAGGCAGCAGCTTCTCCTACACTCCCATGCTTACTACTCAGCTCTGTGTGGTATTTCAGATAGCAGTGTGTAACGCTAACACATTCAACGTCACCAAGGCTCATTTCCTTTGCTCTACTCTAATCACTCACCCTGTAACACATGCTGATGGTCTCAAGTTGCTGTTAGGACATGTGCTCTTTTCTGCCTCTCTAAAATATAAGGAAAATGTGTCAGGCTGCTATAGTAATTATCACTTACTCTACCACAGTAGTAAATGTGCTTTGAAATTGCCAATCAAAAATCGTTTTGTGGCTAGAATCACACCATGAGTCTGTCTGCACACAGGAATTGATGTTAGAGATTTAATACGTGTTGGTATTGTTCTGTAAGACTTGCAGTTGTAGGAAAGGGACAGCTCATATGATAGAATTTGAAAAGCACAAATAAAAAATCGTAATGTATTAAAATTACATAAAGGTATTTTTTTTTTAGTTTCTTTCAGGTATTGCTGAACAACAGTGAAATTAATTAAAGATGCCTATAAAGTCAAGAAAGAGAAAAGAACAGCAACAACATCTATATTTGAAGACAACTGGACAAAAAAAATTAGTTGAAGAACCTCATGTTGGAAAAAAGTCTTCTGGTAAGCAGACTAAGGATTTTTAAAAAAATTATCTTCAAACAAAGAAAAAATGTTAAAAATATATCCTCTGCAAATAGTGTTTCAAGTACAAAACAGCAACAGATTTGACAGGTTTAAAAGAGTTGTCTATTTGCCATTGGATTTGAAAAAAAATATTGAAACAATTGATGCAGATAGTTTGGAAACTGAACCATTAGTTATTCTGGTTAATCGTGTACCTACAAAGAATAAGAAAATTTGGCAGGAGCTGGTAGATGTACGAAAAGTACAAAGAGCAAATTTATATTTGAAAAGAAATAATAAATGGTATGAAACAATTTATATGGATGAGGATGAAGAATAATTACTACCAGACACAGGAATACCAACTGGGCAAATTGAAAAAGTGGATAAGTCAAAAGAAGAAGAAATTTATGAACATTTCAGCATACATCCTCTTCATTCTAAAGAAGATATGGGAAACACTATTGATCTCTTTCAGATGAAAAAAGCACAAGGAACTCCCGTGAGTGTATGGGAGGAGAGCTTGGAAGCTTGTTGTTTTCCCCAGCTGTTTCCTACAGGAAAAGATGGACGATATGATGAACGTCCAGTACAGATTCCTGCTTCTGAGTATCGGACTACAAGATTATATGCAGAAGATCCAAGATTTCGTCAAAGTATTCCTTATTTGTTCCATCTTTTATTTGAAAGTGACTTGTCTGCACTATCTTATGCAGTAAATCACATTTTGAAAACTGAAGTACATCTACATAATGTGTCTGCAAAGGATTTTCTGAACAAAGTGCAACAGCGAGATGATCATTTGGAATCTCAATTGATTAATTTGATGGCTTGTCAGTGTGGGACTAATGAATATTGGTACTGATGCCATGGAGAATTGAAATGTATGTTACGGAATTTAGGAACTCCTACATGGTTTCTTACCCTAAGCTGTGCTGAGTACGCTTGGGATGATTTACTGGATTTTCTTCGAGATGCAAATTCAAATATTGAAAACATCCAATACAAGACAGCAGGAGAATTGTGCTCATTGGATCCAGTTAATGTTTGCAGATATTTCAATCATAGATTTGAGGCTATGATGTCCTTCATCTGCAATAAAAAAAATCCACCTCTTGGAGAAGTTGTGGATTTCTTTTGGAGAAAAGAGTACCAAGCAAGAGGTGCTCCACATATTCATATGCTGTTGTGGATCAAGGATGCCCCAAAATTTGGAACAGATGCTGATGAAGCAGTTTTATCTTTCATTGAAGAATACGCAACATGTGCTATACCTAAAAACACAGAAGAAAAAATCTTAAAAGAGCAAGTTTTACGTTTCCAAAGTCATCGGTGTGGAAAATACTGTCGACGAAAGTACAAAGTAAAGATAAATTCTACACAAAATGTCGATTTGGATTTCCACGACCTGTTCTTTCAAAAAGAAGAGTAAACAGTTTTATGTCAGCTGTGCGACATACTATCACAAGAAAATCGCCGAAAAATACCTACAACCTAAGAAGAAAAGAAGAGTCGAAATATATAAATGACTACAACCCAGTCATTTTATCCATGTGGAATGCTAACATGGATATTCAATATGTAGCTGACAATTCTATTGCTGTTGCTCTGTATGTCACATCTTACATCACAAAATCTGAGAAAACGTAATTGAAAGAAATGTGGGAAGAGATTTCTCACGAGAAGACTGTCAGTAAAAAGCTATACAGTTTCAGTTTAAAGATGTTATCGCATCGAGAAATTGGATCATACGAATATTCAGATAGGTTATCATCTGCAAGTCTGTACTCCAAATCCAGAAGAATAATTTGGGTAAGTTTAGGCCTTGCAGGAATGCGAAATCGGGTATTGAAATCTATTCGAGAAATTGAATATTTAGCTGAGTACGAATCAGAAAGTACAGACATTTTAAGAACAAACATGTTGGACACATATTACCCACAAAGAAGTCATCATCTTGAGAACATGTGTCTCTATGAAGTGCTGCAGAACTACATTTTTAAACGGAATACCACAGAACACATCAACAATGGAAAATATAAAGTCACTGGTGAGGAAGGATGTTTGGTGAAGCAAACAAAAGGAAGTTTGATTAATCACCGGAAGCTGAGTTGCGATACTACTGACAAAAAGGAATTTTACTACTTGGCACTTTTACAGCTGTTTAAACCATGGCGTTCAGAGGACGAACTACTTCGAGATTTTCAGAGCTATAAAGATTCCTTTAATGCTTGCAAAGATAGCATAGAATGCAGTACTTTCACAACTTATGTTCAAATGTTAAATGAAGAAATTGAACAAGAAGCAACAATTGCAGCTGAAGTAGCTAGAGACAGTTCTCAAGACAGTCAAAGTTCTGGGACGTTCAGTCAAGATCCTCTAGGACAACCAATCGTAGAAAATTAAGCTGCAATAGCCAAGACTGAAGTGGAAAAAGCTATGAATCAAGCTCAGGAAGATTTAATAAACTTACCAAATATGGAACAGCAACAGAATGATGAACAACAACAAATTTATGAGGAAGTCAGAAAAAAAATTGATCACGGATTACTACATGAAAATAAAGAGTGCTCATGCACATCTTTTAAACCAATCAGAATGTATGTGAGTGGACAAGCAGGAACTGGAAAAAGTTTCATAATTAAAGTAATTAGAAGCTACCTACAGAACAAAACGGATTCAACTTTGTCTTGTGTTGTTACTGCTCCAACTGGGTTAGCAACGTATAACATAAAAGGAGTTACCTTACATCGTTTGGTAATGTTACCAGTAGAGCATGAGAACAATATACAATACCACAAGCTAACAGGAGAAGCCTGTTTTGAAGTTTCAAGTGTATTGAAGAAAATGAAAGTACTCATTATTGATGAGGTAAGCATGGTATCGAACTTAATGCTTGCCTTTGTGCATTTAAGAATGCAGCAAATTCTAAAGACAGACTATGACGTCTTATTTGGAGGAAAACACGTCATAGTTTTTGGGGATCTTTTGCAGCTCACTCCAGTTAAAGGACAACCAGTATTCCATACACTTACACATGAAGACACGAAAAAGTTGTTAGGAAGTATAGGTAATGTGAATTTTTGGACATACTTTGAGTATAAAGAACTCATTACCAATATGAGGCAAGCCAATGATGAGGATTATGCAAGTATTCTCAAAGATATCAGAATTGGACTACTCACAGAACATGGCAGAAAAGCTTTACAGAGTCGATTGCTATGTAATGTGTTTCCAACAGAATAAATAGTTCCAGAGAAAATATACAAGAAAATTGCTGAAAAAAATACTGTAATCTGTTTAATGCCAACACTACATGAATGCTCTATATTCAATCAAGAACTTTTGAATTTGGAAAATGAAGAGATTATAAAACTGGAAGCTGTGGATAAAATACAGCATGAAGGAATAACTATTTTATTGACAAGCAAATTGACAACTAAATTGGATTCTCTAGAGAAAAACATATCGAAAACAGCTGGTTTGGAAAAGAATCTTTATGTATGTATGAACTGTCGAGTCATTTTAAGACTTAATTTGGATGTAGAAAAAGGTTTAGTGAACGGAGCTATGGGTAAAGTTGTGGGTTTTGTAAAGTACCAGAAAAAAGATGGAATTGAATTTTTAAAAATAAAATTTGATCAGATTGAAGAGGTAAAAGACATTAGTCGCTGTTCAGTTTGTTTTTTGCTAGTGAAAGACTTATATGTACGTAGGAAGCAGTTTCCATTTTCTCTAGCATATGCTGTAACTATTCACAAATCTCAAGGATTAACTGTAGATAGTGCTTTTGTAAACATTGGATCTAGTGTGTTTAAAGAAGGTATGGCATATGTTGCTTTGTCACGCGTGAAAAAAATATCTGGTTTATTCATGATAGACTTTGATGACTCAAAAGTTAGTGCTGATGCAAACTGTGTAAAGGAGTATAATAGATTAAGAAGAAGCTATGCTCCTCATTTAGGTCAGTATCCTGTGTTTGAAAAACGTGTGGTTTGTCGGAAAAGGAGATTTGAGAATATCTGTAATGAGGATGTACAGAAGAGAAAACAAAAAGAGAGTGATGTGACTGCAAGCAAAAAGAAAAAGGACAGTGTTGAAGAGGTTGTTGGTTGTCATTTTGAAAATAGCTCTGGTGTCAACTGCTACGCAAATGTAGTGCTGAATATTGTATTTTATCTTGAAATTTTGCAAGAGCAGAAAATACTAAATCATGGAAAAAGATTCTGTTCTCTGCTGAGTCTCCTTTATGAGAAGCTGAGTAATGATAAAAGTAAAATAGAAAGTGCTTCTGATGTTAGAAATCTTTTAGATGTGTGTTCTGGACGTACACAATTTACACAAGATGTCCAGCAAGATACACAGGAATTTTTAATGTATTTTCTTATGGTACTGGAAGATGAAGGGGTAGAAATAGAAAATATATTTGGTGTCTCATATAAATGGGAACATTGTTGCGAAAACTGTATGAACACATGCAGCAGTAATGTTGATTCTGAAAGGTTCATATATTTAACATTACCAGAGAGTAAATCAGTGAATTTTAGTAAATTAGTTAAAGATGCTAATCACAACATGGAATGTTCTCAATGTAAATCAGACATGTTATCAACGTTATTTTTTAAGAAATATGGACAGTATGTAATTTTAATGATACAACGTTGTAGAGCAGATGGAACAAAATTGGAAACTTTACTAAAGAAGTTTGTAGGAAATCAATTATCAATATCAGGTAAAACTTTTGTTGCAGTTGCAATAATTTTTCATGATGGAACAACTATAACTTCTGGTCATTACACAGTTTATCTTAAATGTGAAAAAGGATGGACACTGTGTAATGATTCTCAATTGATTTTCAAGCAACGTTTGCCTTATGATTTACCAAATTGTTACTTAATTTTTCTAAAACCAAAATTTTAGATACAAATTCCAGCATCTGAAGAAACCATTATTTCAATTTTATAGGATTAACATTGGATATTTCACTTAAAAAAGATTTTAAAATTACCATTTGGCCTCATGGAAAGGTAAAGGTAACAATTGTGGACTTCTTTGACAGATATTATTTTGGTGTATGTGATTAAGCAGCAAGATTTACAGACGTTATTTATTGCAAATAGTTATTGTTCTTAGAATGTTTTTTTAATATATTTGTGACATTTCTATCAAGGTCTGTTTTAGTGAGGATACATTCAGGGCTTTTTTAAACAATCTTTCAGATTGTTTTTCTTTTGGCCCGCTGTTAAATGATGAATACAATTGATATCACTATTTTCAGTGAAATTCAATACATTCTGAAAACAGCAAAAAAAGGGCAAAAAATTGCTTTGTGAAATATGAAAAAACATGTACTGTTTAATAAAATGTATTGTTGAATATGAATACTTTTTTTCTTTTTTTCAGATCTTGAAAGAAAATTTAGGAAATGTAATCCATTTTACTTGCAATTAAAAAAACCCATTTATTTCTAATTAAGTTATTTTGTTGGTCAGGTAAGTTTAAAATATCTGTATTTCTAACACCTTCCCTTTCATGCTCCCTTTTCGTCACCTCTCCTCACTCTGCTTTTCTCATTCCTCTTTCCTCTCTCTTCTTGCTTTACTACTCTTTCGTAACTCCCTCACTCCTTCTCTACTACTCCCCTAGGTTTACTGCCTCCATCACAATTTTTTCAACCATGTTTCTCTCCCTGTCTCCATATGTCTCAGTCATTCTAACTGCCTTACTCCTTCTCAGTTCCTTCCTCTCACTCTCTGTTTCTGTCTCTCTCCCTTTGTCTGTCTTACCCTTAATTTCCTTAACATCTCTGGGGCAGTTTTACAAGCCCCCTGCGCCATCACTACGTTACTTTTCATGACGTACTGGTGGCGCAGGGGGCTCCTCCATATTTACAAGGAGGGGAAAAGCCACCCTGCGTGACTTTTCCTCTCCTCATAAATACAGCCACTTCACACGCAGCACTGTGTGTTGAAGGGGCATTCTATGGTTGTTGTTGTGGGTGTTCCCACGCAATACTCATAGAACTACACACTTAGAGGTGGCGTAGCGAGGCACAATAAGGAGAAATGTTTTCATTTCTCTTCATTTTTTCCTCTTTCAGTGCGTGCTGCATGCTACAGCACGCATTGAAAGAGGAAAAAGCCTCTTGTGATTGTTTTTGTGCAGGAAGGTGTCCCTTCCTGCACAAGAACAATCTCCCCACCAAGCAGGCATCCTTGTACCATGGAGTAAGGGAGCTTGCGTCGGCGCATGGCTGCAGTTTGTGCACCAGCGCAGGGGAAGCATAGAGATGCAACAAATTCTTGTAAATATGTTGCATCTCTGTGCTTTGAAACTAACGCAGCACGGCGCAGCAAAATTACTTGCTGCACCGTGCTGCGTTAGTTTGTTATAAATCTGCCCCTCTGTTTCTACCACTCTTCCTCTCTCCATCACTCATTTTCCATCTATGTTAATTTTTTAACCTTCTCCGTCGTTCTCCTTCCCTCACCTTCCGTAACTGTCACTATTCTTTACTCATAGTCACTCCTATTCTCCTACTTCACTTCCTCCTGTCTGTATCTCACACCCCTTCTCCTTTTTGCATTCTTTCTTTCAATCTCCCTCACTCTGTTTTGCTCATTGACATCCTGACTCCCTTTCTCGCACTCCAGTTTCCTAAATCCCTCCATCCCCTCACTCTCCATTTCTCACTTTCCCTTACCCCCTTTTCTAATCCTCATGCCCGTAAAAAAAATAATAAAAAAAAAAAATTAAGTGTTTTGACGGTGGTTGGCTCTAAAACGAGCCGTTATCTTTTTTGAGAGTTTTACGGTACTGAAAATTTCTTTGGATTTGCTGTTAGTTTTGAAAAGTTAAGCACTCTTGCTCTTTGGATTAGAAACATTGGGGCAGATTTACAAGCCCCTTGAGCCATGTTAAAAGTGACGCAAAAGTGGCGCAAGGGGCTTGTAAATCTGCCCCATTGTGTGCTGAAGTTCTGACCTCTCTGGTCACACCAGTATTCCATGATCTGTTGCTATGCTAGCAGGTAGAAGTCATGTTAGAAGTAGGAATCATTTGGAAAGGGTTGAAATTTGCAAGCAATACAAACGTGTTTCAATTTAAAACAAAGGTTGAGAACATGGAAAGGGGGCAGGGTAGAGACTTCCTGACCCCTAGTCTTTGTCAGGGAGTCCCTGAAGGATCACAAAGGGTGAAAAAAATGATTAATTTTTTTTTTTTTAAATGCCGTGCACGCCCACGGTAAAAAAAAAATGGAAAAATAGATTTAAAAAACACGTTTTTGTGTTTAGTTTTTGGGTGGCTCTAAAAAGAGCCCTTGTGTTAATGTAGGGACAGAGGAACAGAAAAACAAAAAAATGAAAAAAACTATGGCCGGGTGCATGAGTGCTGCGCTATCTTCCTCTCAATGAGATCAATACTGGTTTCACCAAGAGAAATAAGAGCATGACAGTCAATGCACCGTGTGTACAGCCTCCGAAAAGCAGGGCGTATATCAAGAGGTACAGAAGTAGGTGAAGGCGCCACCGCAGATGAAGTGCTCGGCTGAGCTGCCAATGAGGTGCTCGGCTGAGATGCTGCGGATGTGCTGAGCTGAGCTGCTGGAGAGTTTTCACTAGCAGCTCGAGCAAAAGCCACAGGATGTACTCCTTCAACGTGCCTTAACATCGTGTGAATACTAAAAGAGTATTTCTTATTAGCATTTCCACGTGATAAGGTCCGCTTAAAAATAGTGCAGGTGACTTTGGGAGCATTTACCTTCTTCTGCCCCTCAGGAAAAGTGAAAAACTGCCATATGAAAGAGTCTTTCTGCTTCCTCTGCCTCTGTGGCACAAGAGTCTCCTGCTCACTACTAGAAGATGGCTGCTGCTCTGCCATTGTATCACAAAAACAGATCAGCTCCTTCTCCCAGGGAATCAGAAGTAATAATGAGAGGAGTGGGTGTGGTATTGGAAGAATCTGGAACTGAAACTACTATGAACCAATGAAAAGTGTTGTTTCCTAATCACATGACTTGCCTGGGTGTGGTGTTGGAAGAATCTGGAAGTGAAAGTACTATGAACCAATGAAAATTGTTCTTTCTTAATCACATGACTTGCCTGGGTGCGGTGTTGGAAGAATCTGAAAGTGAAAGTACTATGAACCAATGAAAAGTGTTCTTTCTTAATCACATGACTTGCCGTGCGCGCTCCATGCGCGCACGGAGCGCGAACGGTGCATGTGCGCAGCACGCGCGCATGCGCGGACGTAGCACGCGCATGTGCGAACTTAGCGTGCGTAGCACGCACGCATGTGTGAACGTAGTGCGCATGCGTGAACATAGTGCGCGTAGCATACGCGCATGCGCGAATTTAGCGCGCGGAGCACGCACGACGTACGCATGCGTACGTGGAGAAAGTACGCATGAGCACACGGAGAATGTACGCATGCGTACGTGGTGCGCGCACCGACCTTAGTGCCCATAGCACGCGTGCATACGCGAACGTAGCGTGCGGAGCACGCACGACGTATGCATGCGGACGTGGAGAACGTACGTACGCGCACACGGAGAGCGTACGCATGTGTACGTAGCGCGCGCACCGAGCGCGTACGAAGCACGCACGCATGCGTGAACGTAGCACACGCGCATGCGCGAACGAAGCGTGCGGAGCACGCACGACGTACGCATGCGTACGTGGAGAACGTATGTATGCGCACACGGCGTACGTATGCATGCGTACGTAGTGCACGCACCGAGCGCGCATGGTAAAAACCCTTTACAAAAAAGAATTAAAGTGTTTATAAGTTAATAGAAGATATTAACTATGCTGTTTAACTTTATCCAATTTTTTTTAAAAAAAAGCTAAGCTATTCCAAATTAAAGGATACAGGTAATCTATAACTATATACATAGGTAACTTTTTGTAAAAGAAATATATAAAAAATATAATAAAACATTCATAAATTAGCATTTAAAAAACCTTGCAAATTCACTGAAAAAACCATAGGTTTTACAAACGTTATAGTTAGGAATTAGCATTTAAAAAACCTTGCAAATTCACTGAAAAAACCATAGGTTTCACACACGTTAAAATTAGCTGGAAATTTCACTCGTACAAAACCATTGAAATTCCACCGTTATAGTTAGTTCAGCTAACTATAACTCACGCGCCCGCAATCCACTGCTGATGACGTCACATATTACATCACTCATGACATGGTTAGTGACATCACTGATGACATCACTGATGACATCTCAAATGTCTCAAAAATCGCGGGGTGCAAGTTCAAGAGGAAGACTCTGTTGCCTTCATCTGTGAAATTAACACAGTCTCCTCTATAAATGCCTTGCATGTTGTATCACAAGTTGTTGTGGTATATAGAACCCATACCATAGTCTCTGAGGAAAGCAGAAACAGACTTATTGACGTGCTTTCTTGCTTTGTCAATCTGCGGACAATATTGGGTGGACCAGTTCCACTTTTGCCTATGGCATATATTAGAATATACAAAGGCAGTTTGTGGAAAAAGTGACATCAATTGCACAAAGGTGTCCTTAACAAGCATTTCCAGACCTACCCCAGTTAAAGTGCCTAGGTCATTTCCACCACAGTGCACAATTATAAGGTCAGGCTGTGGGAGATGTAGAAAGGCTTTCACCAAAGGCATTAATTGGTGCCACTTTAACCCTCTCTGACCAATCCATTTAATGTCTACATTTGGCAAAGCAAGGTCTTTCGCAATACCTCTTTTTGCTGCGTACTTTTCACTCCAGAAGACATAGCTATGACCTACAATCCACACTGTGAACATCTTTCAAGGAGATATGGATGCACTCAGAAGGTGTCTTTCAGTAAAATGGCAATATGAAAAGAAAGATAGTTGTAAAATGGAGGCTTACACACTTTTTTTTAAATAAAAAAAAACTCATTGGCTGTTTCAGACCATTCAACACTAAAACCTAGGCTGTATGTTTAAATTTTTAAAAGCATGTTTTGTATTGGTTCAGAAAAATGTGTTCCCACAGAACATTACTTTGGATTTGCTGTTCGGTTTGAAAAGTCAAGCACTCTTGCTCTTTGGATTAGAAACATTGTGTGCTGAACTTCTGACCTCTCTGTTCACACCAGTGTTCCATGACCTGTTGCTATGGTAGCAGGCAGAAGTCATGTTGGGGGTAGAGATCATGTGGAAAGGGATGAAATTTGCAACCAATAGAAATGTGTGTTTCCATTTGAAAAAATGTGGGAAGCACTGTGATTTGAAGTTAACATGTATATGTGTGAAAAAAGAGAGGGAAAGATTGCCATTTACTGGTTCTGCTGAGAGGTGTACAGTTCAGAGATTCTGGCTCTGATAATCTGCTGTGTGATGTGCCACATTTCTTTCTCAACTAACTACTTTTAACGGTGAGTTATGAATTTGAGAGGGGATGTATGTGGTGCATTTTGATATAAAAAATATAAATGTGATTCTTGTTTTAAAGTTGTGTTTTACATTTTATGTTTTGGAAGATATTTAACTGCCTTGAACTTGTAAGATATTATGGAGTATGTTTTCACCATAAGTTAAGGTGTACTGGTATCACCCAGGAATACTGTTTTCTGCCTAGAATCACACCATGAGTCTGTGTGCACAAAGGAATTGTTGTCAGAGATTTAATTCGTGGTGGTCTGGTTCTGTAAGACTTGCATTCGTAGGAAAGGGGTAGCTTGTTTTCTTGAAGTGTGATGGCTAGCATTCAGCACAAATCAAAATCACACAAATGAGAGGCAAATGCTAACACATTTGAAATCAACATGGTAGATTTTCCTTCCACTCCTGCAATGGGTGAGGTAGTTCCTACATGTTACAAACTCCAATTAAAACTTACCACACATGTACTCTTACATACATCTGTGCAGTCTTCATGCAGTTGTGCAAGTGTCCATGCAAATCTCTCTTGCACCTGACAATACACAGTCTCCAGATGTACGCTCTTAGCACACAGGCAGCTGCTTCTCCTGCACTCCCAAGCTAAGTATTCAGCACTGTGCGGTATTTTAGTTAGTACTGTGTAACGCTACCACATTCAACATCACCAAGGCTCATTTCCTTTGCTCTAGTCTAATCACTCACTCAGGTTCCACATGCTCATGGTCTCAAGTAGCTGTTAGGACTTGTGCTCTTTTCTGCCTCTCTAAACTATAAGGAAAATGTGTCAGGCTGTTACAGTAATTATCACTTGCAAAACCACTGTAGTAAATGTGCTTTGAAATTGCCAATCAAATATCGTTTTCTGCCTAGAATCACACCATGAGTCTGTGTGCAGAAAGGAATTGTTGTCAGAGATTTAATTTGTGGTGGACTGGTTCTGTAAGACTTGCATTCGTAGGAAAGGGGCAGCTTGTTTTCTTGAACTGTGATGGCTAGCATTCAGCACAAATCAATATCTCACAAATGAGAGGCTAATGCTAACACATTTGAAAACAACAGGGTAGATTTTCCTTCCACTCCTGCAATGGGTGAGGTAGATCCTACATGTTCAAAACTCCAATTAACCCTTACCACACATGTACTCTTACATACATCTGTGCAGTCTTCATGCAGTTGTGCAAGTGTCCATGCAGATCTCTCTTGCACCTGACAATACACAGTCTCCAGAAGCACGCTCTTAGCACACAGGCAGCTGCTTCTCCTGCACTCCCATGCTAAGTATTCAGCACTGTGTGTTATTTTAGATAGTAGTGTGTAACGCTACCACATTCAACATCACCAAGGCTCATTTCCTTTGTTCTAGTCTAATCATTCACCCAGGTTCCACATGCTCATGCTCTCAAGTAGCTGTTAGGACATGTGCTCTTTTCTGCCTCTCTAAACTATAAGGAAAATGTGTCAGGCAGTTACAGTAATTATCACTTGCAAAACCACAGTAGTAAATGTGCTTTGAAATTGCCAATCAAATATCGTTTTCTGCCTAGAATCACACCATGAGTCTGTGTGCACACAGGAATTGTTGTCAGAGATTTAATTTGTGTTGGTCTGGTTCTGTAAGACTTGCATTCGTAGGAAACGGGCAGCTTGTTTTCTTGAACTGTGATGGCTAGCATTCAGCACAAATCAATATCTCACAAATGAGTGGCAAATGCTAACACATTTGAAAACAACAGGGTAGATTTTCCTTACACTCCTGCAATGGGTGAGGTAGATCCTACATGTTCAAAACTCCAATCAACCCTTACCCCAAATGTACTCTTACATACATCTGTGCAGTCTTCATGCAGTTGTGCAAGCGTCCATGCAGATCTCTCTTGCACCTGACAATACACAGTCTCCAGAAGCACGCTCTTAGCACACACGCAGCTGCTTCTCCTGCACTCCCATGCTAAGTATTCAGCACTGTGTGGTATTTCAGATAGCAGTGAGTAACACTAACACAATCAATATCACTAAGGCTCATATCCTTTGCTGTAGTCTAATCACTCACCCAGGTTACACATGCTCATGCTCTCAAGTAGCTGTTAGGACATGTGCTCTTTTCTGCCTCTCTAAACTATACGGAAAATGTGTCAGGCTGTTACAGTAATTATCCCTTGCAAAACCACAGTAGTAAATGTGCTTTGCAATTGCCAATCAAATATCGTTTTCTGCCTAGAATCTCACCATGAGTCTGTGTGCACAAAGGAATTGTTGTCAGAGATTTAATTTGTGGTGGTCTGGTTCTGTAAGACTTGCATTCGTAGGAAAGGGGCAGCTTGTTTTCTTGAACTGTGATGGCTAGCATTCAGCACAAATCAATATCTCACAAATGAGTGGCAAATGCTAACACATTTGAAAACAACAGGGTAGATTTTCCTTACACTCCTGCAATGGGTGAGGTAGATCCTACTTGTTCAAAACTCCAATCAACCCTTACCCCACATGTACTATTACATACATCTGTGCAGTCTTCATGCAGTTGTGCAAGCGTCCATGCAGATCTCTTTTTCACCTGACAATACACAGTCTCCAGAAGCAGGCTCTTAGCACACAGGCAGCTGCTTCTCCTGCACTCCCATGCTAAGTATTCAGCACTGTGTGGTATTTCAGATAGCAGTGAGTAACTCAATATCACTAAGGCTCATTTCCTTTGCTGTAGTCTAATCACTCACCCAGGTTACACATGCTCATGCTCTCAAGTAGCTGTTAGGACATGTGCTCTTTTCTGCCTCTCTAAACTATACGGAAAATGTGTCAGGCTGTTACTGTAATTATCACTTGCAAAACCACAGTAGTAAATGTGCTTTGAAATTGCCAATCAAATATCGTTTTCTGCCTAGAATCACACCATGAGTCTGTGTGCACACAGGAATTGTTGTCAGAGATTTAATTTGTGTTGCTGTGCTTCTGTAAGACTAGCATTCGTAGGAAAGGGGCAGCTTGTTTTCTTGAACTGTGATGGTTAGCATACAGCACACATCACTATCTCACAGATGAAAGGCAAATGCAAACACATTTGAAAACAACAGGGTAGATTTTCCTTCCACTCCTGCCATGGGTGAGGTAGTTCCTACATGTTCCAAACTCCAATTAACCCTTACCATACATGTACTCTTACATACATCTCTGCAGTCTTCATGCAGTTGTGCAAGCGTCCAGGCAGCTGCTTCTCCTGCACTCCCAAGCTAAGTATTCAGCACTGTGCGGTATTTTAGTTAGTACTGTGTAACGCTACCACATTCAACATCACCAAGGCTCATTTCCTTTGCTCTAGTCCGATCACTCACCCAGGTTCCACAGCTCATGGTCTCAAGTAGCTGGTAGGATATGTGCTCTTTTCTGCCTCTCTAAACTATACGGAAAATGTGTCAGGCTGTTACAGTAATTATCACTTGCAAAACCACAGTAGTAAATGTGCTTTGAAATTGCCAATCAAATATTGTTTTCTGCCTAGAATCACACCATGAGTCTGTGTGCAGAAAGGAATTGTTGTCAGAGATTTAATTTGTGGTGGTCTGGTTCTGTAAGACTTGCATTCGTAGGAAAGGGGCAGCTTGTTTTCTTGAACTGTGATGGCTAGCATTCAGCACAAATCAATATCTCACAAATGAGAGGCTAATGCTAACACATTTGAAAACAACAGGGTAGATTTTCCTTCCACTCCTGCAATGGGTGAGGTAGATCCTACATGTTCAAAACTCCAATTAACCCTTACCACACATGTACTCTTACATACATCTGTGCAGTCTTCATGCAGTTGTGCAAGCGTCCATGCAGATCTCTCTTGCACCTGACAATACACAGTCTCCAGAAGCACGCTCTTAGCACACAGGCAGCTGCTTCTACTGCACTCCCATGCTAAGTATTCAGCACTGTGTGGTATTTCAGATAGCAGTGAATAACACTAACACAATCAATATCACTAAGGCTCATTTCCTTTGCTGTAGTCTAATCACTCACCCAGGTTACACATGCTCATGCTCTCAAGTAGCTGTTAGGACATGTGCTCTTTTCTGCCTCTCTAAACTATACGGAAAATGTGTCAGGCTGTTACAGTAATTATCACTTGCAAAACCACAGTAGTAAATGTGCTTTGAAATTGCCAATCAAATATTGTTTTCTGCCTAGAATCACACCATGAGTCTGTGTGCACAAAGGAATTGTTGTCAGAGATTTAATTTGTGGTGGTCTGGTTCTGTAAGACTTGCATTCGTAGGAAAGGGGCAGCTTGTTTTCTTGAACTGTGATGGCTAGCATTCAGCACAAACAAATATCTCACAAATGAGTGGCAAATGCTAACACATTTGAAAACAACAGGGTAGATTTTCCTTACACTCCTGCAATGGGTGAGGTAGATCCTACATGTTCAAAACTCCAATCAACCCTTACCCCACATGTACTCTTACATACATCTGTGCAGTGTTCATGCAGTTGTGCAAGCGTCCATGCAGATCTCTCTTGCACCTGACAATACACAGTCTCCAGAAGCATGCTCTTAGCACACAGGCAGCTGCTTCTCCTGTACTCCCATGCTAAGTAGTCAGCACTGTGTGGTATTTCAGATAGCAGTGAGTAACACTAACACAATCAATATCACTAAGGCTCATTTCCTTTGCTGTAGTCTAATCACTCACCCAGGTTACACATGCTCATGCTCTCAAGTAGCTGTTAGGACATGTGCTCTTTTCTGCCTCTCTAAACTATACAGAAAATGTGTCAGGCTGTTACAGTAATTATCACTTGCAAAACCACAGTAGTAAATGTGCTTTGAAATTGCCAATCAAATATCGTTTTCTGCCTAGAATCACACCATGAGTCTGTGTGCACAAAGGAATTGTTGTCAGAGATTTAATTCGTGGTGGTCTGGTTCTGTAAGACTTGCATTCGTAGGAAAGGGTCAGCTTGTTTTCTTGAACTGTGATGGCTAGCATTTAGCACAAATCAATATTTCACAAATGAGAGGCAAATGCTAACACATTTGAAAACAACAGGGTAGATTTTCCTTCCACTCCTGCAATGGGTGAGGTAGATCCTACATGTTCAAAACTCCAATTAACCCTTACCACACATGTACTCTTACATACATCTGTGCAGTCTTCATGCAGTTGTGCAAGCGTCCATGCAGATCTCTCTTGCACCTGACAATACACAGTCTCCAGAAGCACGCTCTTAGCACACAGGCAGCTGCTTCTCCTGCACTCCCATGCTAAGTATTCAGCACTGTGTTGTATTTCAGATAGCAGTGAGTAACACTAACACAATCAATATCACTAAGGCTCATTTCCTTTGCTGTAGTCCAATCACTCACCCAGGTTACACATGCTCATGCTCTCAAGTAGCTGTTAGGACATGTGCTCTTTTCTGCCTCTCTAAACTATACGGAAAATGTGTCAGGCTGTTACAGTAATTATCACTTGCAAAACCACAGTAGTAAATGTGCTTTGAAATTGCCAATCAAATATTGTTTTCTGCCTAGAATCACACCATGAGTCTGTGTGCACAAAGGAATTGTTGTCAGAGATTTAATTTGTGGTGGTCTGGTTCTGTAAGACTTGTATTCGTAGGAAAGGGGCAGCTTGTTTTCTTGAACTGTGATGGCTAGCATTCAGCACAAATAAATATCTCACAAATGAGTGGCAAATGCTAACACATTTGAAAACAACAGGGTAGATTTTCCTTACACTCCTGCAATGGGTGAGGTAGATCCTACATGTTCAAAACTCCAATCAACCCTTACCCCACATGTACTCTTACATACATCTGTGCAGTCTTCATGCAGTTGTGCAAGCGTCCATGCAGATCTCTCTTGCACCTGACAATACACAGTCTCCAGAAGCATGCTCTTAGCACACAGGCAGCCGCTTCTCCTGCACTCCCATGCTAAGTATTCAGCACTGTGTGGTATTTCAGATAGCAGTGAGTAACACTAACACAATCAATATCACTAAGGCTCATTTCCTTTGCTGTAGTCTAATCACTCACCCAGGTTACACATGCTCATGCTCTCAAGTAGCTGTTAGGACATGTGCTCTTTTCTGCCTCTCTAAACTATACGGAAAATGTGTCAGGCTGTTACAGTAATTATCACTTGCAAAACCACAGTAGTAAATGTGCTTTGAAATTGCCAATCAAATATCGTTTTCTGCCTAGAATCACACCATGAGTCTGTGTGCACAAAGGAATTGTTGTCAGAGATTTAATTCGTGGTGGTCTGGTTCTGTAAGACTTGCATTCGTAGGAAAGGGGCAGCTTGTTTTCTTGAACTGTGATGGCTAGCATTCAGCACAAATCAATATCTCACAAATGAGAGGCAAATGCTAACACATTTGAAATCATCATGGTAGATTTTCCTTCCACTCCTGCCATGGGTGAGGTTGTTCCTACATGTTACAAACTCCAATTTAAACTTACCACACATGTACTCTTACATACATCTGTGCAGTCTTCATGCAGTTGTGCAAGCGTCCATGCAGATCTCTCTTGCACCTGACAATACACAGTCTCCAGAAGCACGCTCTTAGCACATAGGCAGCTGATTTTCCTGCACTCCCATGCTTACTATTCAGCACTGTGTGGTATTTCAGATAGCAGTGTGTAATGCTAACACATTCAACGTCACCAAGGCTCATTTCCTTTGCTCTAGTCTAATCACTCACCAAGGTTCCACATGCTCATGGTCTCAAGTAGCTGGTAGGACATGCGCTCTTCTCTGCTTCTCTAAACTATAAGGAAAATGTGTCAGGATGTTACAGTAATTATCACTTGCTCTACCACAGTAGTTAATGTGCTTTGAAATTGCCAATCAAATATCGTTTTCTGCCTAGAATCACACCATGAGTCTGTGTGCACACAGGAATTGTTGTCAGAGATTTAATTTGTGTTGCTGTGCTTCTGTAAGACTAGCATTCGTAGGAAAGGGGCAGCTTGTTTTCTTGAACTGTGATGGTTAGCATACAGCACACATCACTATCTCACAGATGTAAGGCAAATGCAAACACATTTGAAAACAACAGGGTAGATTTTCTTTCCACTCCTGCCATGGGTGAAGTAGTTCCTACATGTTCAAAACTCCAATTAACGCTTACCATACATGTACTCTTACATACATCTCTGCAGTCTTCATGCAGTTGTGCAAGCGTTCATGCAGATCTCTCTTGCACCTCACAATACACAGTCTCCAGAAACACACTCTTAGCACACAGGCAGCTGCTTCTCCTGCACTCCCATGCTTACTATTCAGCACTGTGTGGTATTTTAGATAGTAGTGTGTAACACTACCACATTCAACATCACCAAGGCTCATTTCCTTTGCTCTAGTCTAATCACTCACCCAGTTTACACATGCTCATGCTCTCAAGTAGCTGTTAGGACATGTGCTCTTTTCTGCCTCTCTAAACTATACGGAAAATGTGTCAGGCTGTTACAGTAATTATCACTTGCAAAACCACAGTAGTAAATGTGCTTTGAAATTGCCAATCAAATATCGTTTTCTGCCTAGAATCACACCATGAGTCTGTGTGCACAAAGGAATTGTTGTCAGAGATTTAATTCGTGGTGGTCTGGTTCTGTAAGACTTGCATTCGTAGGAAAGGGGCAGCTTGTTTTCTTGAACTGTGATGGCTAGCATTCAGCACAAATCAATATCTCACAAATGAGAGGCAAATGCTAACACATTTGAAATCAACATGGTAGATTTTCCTTCCACTCCTGCCATGGGTGAGGTAATTCCTACATGTTACAAACTCCAATTAAAACTTACCACACATGTACTCTTACATACATCTGTGCAGTCTTCATGCAGTTGTGCAAGCGTCCATGCAGATCTCTCTTGCACCTGACAATAAACAGTCTCCAGAAGCACGCTCTTCGCACATAGGCAGCTGATTTTCTGCACTCTCATGCTTACTATTCAGCACTGTGTGGTATTTTAGATAGTAGTGTGTAACGCTACCACATTCAACATCACCAAGGCTCATTTCCTTTGCTCTAGTCTAATCACTCACCCAGGTTCCACAGCTCATGGTCTCAAGTAGCTGGTAGGATATGTGCTCTTTTCTGCTTCTCTAAACTATAAGGAAAATGTGTCAGGCTGTTACAGTAATTATCACTTGCTCTACCACAGTAGTAAATGTGCTTTGAAATTGCCAATCAAATATCGTTTTCTGCCTAGAATCACACCATGAGTCTGTGTGCACACAGGAATTGTTTTGTCAGAGATTTAATTTGTGTTGCTGTGCTTCTGTAAGACTAGCATTCGTAGGAAAGGGGCAGCTTGTTTTCTTGAACTGTGATGGTTAGCATACAGCACGCATCACTATCTCACAGATGAAAGGCAAATGCAAACACATTTGAAAACAACAGGGTAGATTTTCCTTCCACTCCTGCCATGGGTGAGGTAGTTCCTACATGTTCAAAACTCCAATTAACGCTTACCATACATGTACTCTTACATACATCTCTGCAGTCTTCATGCAGTTGTGCAAGCGTCCATGCAGATCTCTCTTGCACCTCACAATACACAGTCTCCAGAAACACACTCTTAGCACACAGGCAGCTGCTTCTCCTGCACTCCCATGCTTACTATTCAGCACTGTGTGGTATTTTAGATAGTAGTGTGTAACGCTACCACATTCAACATCACCAAGGCTCATTTCCTTTGCTCTAGTCTAATCACTCACCCAGGTTACACATGCTCATGCTCTCAAGTAGCTGTTAGGACATGTGCTCTTTTCTGCCTCTCTAAACTTTACGGAAAATGTGTCAGGCTGTTACAGTAATTATCACTTGCAAAACCACAGTAGTAAATGTGCTTTGAAATTGCCAATCAAATATCGTTTTCTGCCAAGAATCACACCATGAGTCTGTGTGCACAAAGGAATTGTTGTAAGAGATTTAATTCGTGGTGGTCTGGTTCTGTAAGACTTGCATTCGTAGGAAAGGGGCAGCTTGTTTTCTTGAACTGTGATGGCTAGCATTCAGCACAAATCAATATCTCACAAATGAGTGGCAAATGCTAACACATTTGAAAACAACAGGGTAGATGTTCCTTACACTCCTGCAATGGGTGAGATAGATCCTACATGTTCAAAACTCCAATCAACCCTTACCCCACATGTACTCTTACATACATCTGTGCAGTCTTCATGCAGTTGTGCAAGCGTCCATGCAGATCTCTCTTGCACCTGACAATACACAGTCTCCAGAAGCACGCTCTTAGCACACAGGCAGCTGCTTCTACTGCACTCCCATGCTAAGTATTCAGCACTGTGTGGTATTTCAGATAGCAGTGAATAACACTAACACAATCAATATCACTAAGGCTCATTTCCTTTGCTGTAGTCTAATCACTCACCCAGGTTACACATGCTCATGCTCTCAAGTAGCTGTTAGGACATGTGCTCTTTTCTGCCTCTCTAAACTATACGGAAAATGTGTCAGGCTGTTACAGTAATTATCACTTGCAAAACCACAGTAGTAAATGTGCTTTGAAATTGCCAATCAAATATTGTTTTCTGCCTAGAATCACACCATGAGTCTGTGTGCACAAAGGAATTGTTGTCAGAGATTTAATTTGTGGTGGTCTGGTTCTGTAAGACTTGCATTCGTAGGAAAGGGGCAGCTTGTTTTCTTGAACTGTGATGGCTAGGATTCAGCACAAACAAATATCTCACAAATGAGTGGCAAATGCTAACACATTTGAAAACAACAGGGTAGATTTTCCTTACACTCCTGCAATGGGTGAGGTAGATCCTACATGTTCAAAACTCCAATCAACCCTTACCCCACATGTACTCTTACATACATCTGTGCAGTCTTCATGCAGTTGTGCAAGCGTCCATGCAGATCTCTCTTGCACCTGACAATACACAGTCTCCAGAAGCATGCTCTTAGCACACAGGCAGCTGCTTCTCCTGTACTCCCATGCTAAGTAGTCAGCACTGTGTGGTATTTCAGATAGCAGTGAGTAACACTAACACAATCAATATCACTAAGGCTCATTTCCTTTGCTGTAGTCTAATCACTCACCCAGGTTACACATGCTCATGCTCTCAAGTAGCTGTTAGGACATGTGCTCTTTTCTGCCTCTCTAAACTATACGGAAAATGTGTCAGGCTGTTACAGTAATTATCACTTGCAAAACCACAGTAGTAAATGTGCTTTGAAATTGCCAATCAAATATCGTTTTCTGCCTAGAATCACACCATGAGTCTGTGTGCACAAAGGAATTGTTGTCAGAGATTTAATTCGTGGTGGTCTGGTTCTGTAAGACTTGCATTCGTAGGAAAGGGTCAGCTTGTTTTCTTGAACTGTGATGGCTAGCATTCAGCACAAATCAATATTTCACAAATGAGAGGCAAATGCTAACACATTTGAAAACAACAGGGTAGATTTTCCTTCCACTCCTGCAATGGGTGAGGTAGATCCTACATGTTCAAAACTCCAATTAACCCTTACCACACATGTACTCTTACATACATCTGTGCAGTCTTCATGCAGTTGTGCAAGCGTCCATGCAGATCTCTCTTGCACCTGACAATACACAGTCTCCAGAAGCACGCTCTTAGCACACAGGCAGCTGCTTCTCCTGCACTCCCATGCTAAGTATTCAGCACTGTGTTGTATTTCAGATAGCAGTGAGTAACACTAACACAATCAATATCACTAAGGCTCATTTCCTTTGCTGTAGTCCAATCACTCACCCAGGTTACACATGCTCATGCTCTCAAGTAGCTGTTAGGACATGTGCTCTTTTCTGCCTCTCTAAACTATACGGAAAATGTGTCAGGCTGTTACAGTAATTATCACTTGCAAAACCACAGTAGTAAATGTGCTTTGAAATTGCCAATCAAATATTGTTTTCTGCCTAGAATCACACCATGAGTCTGTGTGCACAAAGGAATTGTTGTCAGAGATTTAATTTGTGGTGGTCTGGTTCTGTAAGACTTGCATTCGTAGGAAAGGGGCAGCTTGTTTTCTTGAACTGTGATGGCTAGCATTCAGCACAAATAAATATCTCACAAATGAGTGGCAAATGCTAACACATTTGAAAACAACAGGGTAGATTTTCCTTACACTCCTGCAATGGGTGAGGTAGATCCTACATGTTCAAAACTCCAATCAACCCTTACCCCACATGTACTCTTACATACATCTGTGCAGTCTTCATGCAGTTGTGCAAGCGTCCATGCAGATCTCTCTTGCACCTGACAATACACAGTCTCCAGAAGCATGCTCTTAGCACACAGGCAGCTGCTTCTCCTGCACTCCCATGCTAAGTATTCAGCACTGTGTGGTATTTCAGATAGCAGTGAGTAACACTAACACAATCAATATCACTAAGGCTCATTTCCTTTGCTGTAGTCTAATCACTCACCCAGGTTACACATGCTCATGCTCTCAAGTAGCTGTTAGGACATGTGCTCTTTTCTGCCTCTCTAAACTATACGGAAAATGTGTCAGGCTGTTACAGTAATTATCACTTGCAAAACCACAGTAGTAAATGTGCTTTGAAATTGCCAATCAAATATCGTTTTCTGCCTAGAATCACACCATGAGTCTGTGTGCACAAAGGAATTGTTGTCAGAGATTTAATTTGTGGTGGTCTGGTTCTGTAAGACTTGCATTCGTAGGAAAGGGGCAGCTTGTTTTCTTGAACTGTGATGGCTAGCATTCAGCACAAATCAATATCTCACAAATGAGAGGCAAATGCTAACACATTTGAAATCATCATGGTAGATTTTCCTTCCACTCCTGCCATGGGTGAGGTTGTTCCTACATGTTACAAACTCCAATTTAAACTTACCACACATGTACTCTTACATACATCTGTGCAGTCTTCATGCAGTTGTGCAAGCGTCCATGCAGATCTCTCTTGCACCTGACAATACACAGTCTCCAGAAGCACGCTCTTAGCACATAGGCAGCTGATTTTCCTGCACTCCCATGCTTACTATTCAGCACTGTGTGGTATTTCAGATAGCAGTGTGTAATGCTAACACATTCAACGTCACCAAGGCTCATTTCCTTTGCTCTAGTCTAATCACTCACCAAGGTTCCACATGCTCATGGTCTCAAGTAGCTGGTAGGACATGCGCTCTTTTCTGCTTCTCTAAACTATAAGGAAAATGTGTCAGGATGTTACAGTAATTATCACTTGCTCTACCACAGTAGTTAATGTGCTTTGAAATTGCCAATCAAATATCGTTTTCTGCCTAGAATCACACCATGAGTCTGTGTGCACACAGGAATTGTTGTCAGAGATTTAATTTGTGTTGCTGTGCTTCTGTAAGACTAGCATTCGTAGGAAAGGGGCAGCTTGTTTTCTTGAACTGTGATGGTTAGCATACAGCACACATCACTATCTCACAGATGTAAGGCAAATGCAAACACATTTGAAAACAACAGGGTAGATTTTCTTTCCACTCCTGCCATGGGTGAAGTAGTTCCTACATGTTCAAAACTCCAATTAACGCTTACCATACATGTACTCTTACATACATCTCTGCAGTCTTCATGCAGTTGTGCAAGCGTCCATGCAGATCTCTCTTGCACCTCACAATACACAGTCTCCAGAAACACACTCTTAGCACACAGGCAGCTGCTTCTCCTGCACTCCCATGCTTACTATTCAGCACTGTGTGGTATTTTAGATAGTAGTGTGTAACACTACCACATTCAACATCACCAAGGCTCATTTCCTTTGCTCTAGTCTAATCACTCACCCAGTTTACACATGCTCATGCTCTCAAGTAGCTGTTAGGACATGTGCTCTTTTCTGCCTCTCTAAACTATACGGAAAATGTGTCAGGCTGTTACAGTAATTATCACTTGCAAAACCACAGTAGTAAATGTGCTTTGAAATTGCCAATCAAATATCGTTTTCTGCCTAGAATCACACCATGAGTCTGTGTGCACAAAGGAATTGTTGTCAGAGATTTAATTCGTGGTGGTCTGGTTCTGTAAGACTTGCATTCGTAGGAAAGGGGCAGCTTGTTTTCTTGAACTGTGATGGCTAGCATTCAGCACAAATCAATATCTCACAAATGAGAGGCAAATGCTAACACATTTGAAATCAACATGGTAGATTTTCCTTCCACTCCTGCCATGGGTGAGGTAATTCCTACATGTTACAAACTCCAATTAAAACTTACCACACATGTACTCTTACATACATCTGTGCAGTCTTCATGCAGTTGTGCAAGCGTCCATGCAGATCTCTCTTGCACCTGACAATAAACAGTCTCCAGAAGCACGCTCTTCGCACATAGGCAGCTGATTTTCTGCACTCCCATGCTTACTATTC
Organism: Triturus cristatus; assembly: GCF_964204655.1. NCBI lineage: Eukaryota > Metazoa > Chordata > Amphibia > Caudata > Salamandridae > Triturus > Triturus cristatus. Next base: position 315,563,015 of record NC_140579.1, read on the forward strand.
AGCACTGTGTGGTATTTTAGATAGTAGTGTGTAACGCTACCACATTCAACATCACCAAGGCTCATTTCCTTTGCTCTAGTCTAATCACTCACCCAGGTTCCACAGCTCATGGTCTCAAGTAGCTGGTAGGATATGTGCTCTTTTCTGCTTCTCTAAACTATAAGGAAAATGTGTCAGGCTGTTACAGTAATTATCACTTGCTCTACCACAGTAGTAAATGTGCTTTGAAATTGCCAATCAAATATCGTTTTCTGCCTAGAATCACACCATGAGTCTGTGTGCACACAGGAATTGTTGTCAGAGATTTAATTTGTGTTGCTGTGCTTCTGTAAGACTAGCATTCGTAGGAAAGGGGCAGCTTGTTTTCTTGAACTGTGATGGTTAGCATACAGCACGCATCACTATCTCACAGATGAAAGGCAAATGCAAACACATTTGAAAACAACAGGGTAGATTTTCCTTCCACTCCTGCCATGGGTGAGGTAGTTCCTACATGTTCAAAACTCCAATTAACGCTTACCATACATGTACTCTTACATACATCTCTGCAGTCTTCATGCAGTTGTGCAAGCGTCCATGCAGATCTCTCTTGCACCTCACAATACACAGTCCCCAGAAACACACTCTTAGCACACAGGCAGCTGCTTCTCCTGCACTCCCATGCTTACTATTCAGCACTGTGTGGTATTTTAGATAGTAGTGTGTAACGCTACCACATTCAACATCACCAAGGCTCATTTCCTTTGCTCTAGTCTAATCACTCACCCAGGTTACACATGCTCATGCTCTCAAGTAGCTGTTAGGACATGTGCTCTTTTCTGCCTCTCTAAACTTTACGGAAAATGTGTCAGGCTGTTACAGTAATTATCACTTGCAAAACCACAGTAGTAAATGTGCTTTGAAATTGCCAATCAAATATCGTTTTCTGCCAAGAATCACACCATGAGTCTGTGTGCACAAAGGAATTGTTGTAAGAGATTTAATTCGTGGTGGTCTGGTTCTGTAAGACTTGCATTCGTAGGAAAGGGGCAGCTTGTTTTCTTGAACTGTGATGGCTAGCATTCAGCACAAATCAATATCTCACAAATGAGTGGCAAATGCTAACACATTTGAAAACAACAGGGTAGATGTTCCTTACACTCCTGCAATGGGTGAGATAGATCCTACATGTTCAAAACTCCAATCAACCCTTACCCCACATGTACTCTTACATACATCTGTGCAGTCTTCATGCAGTTGTGCAAGCGTCCATGCAGATCTCTCTTGCACCTGACAATACACAGTCTCCAGAAGCACGCTCTTAGCACACAGGCAGCTGCTTCTCCTGCACTCCCATGCTAAGTATTCAGCACTGTGTGGTATTTCAGATAGCAGTGAGTAACACTAACACAATCAATATCACTAAGGCTCATTTCCTTTGCTGTAGTCTAATCACTCACCCAGGTTACACATGCTCATGCTCTCAAGTAGCTGTTAGGACATGTGCTCTTTTCTGCCTCTCTAAACTATACGGAAAATGTGTCAGGCTGTTACAGTAATTATCACTTGCAAAACCACAGTAGTAAATGTGCTTTGAAATTGCCAATCAAATATCGTTTTCTGCCTAGAATCACACCATGAGTCTGTGTGCACAAAGGAATTGTTGTCAGAGATTTAATTCGTGGTGGTCTGGTTCTGTAAGACTTGCATTCGTAGGAAAGGGGCAGCTTGTTTTCTTGAACTGTGATGGCTAGCATTCAGCACAAATCAATATCTCACAAATGAGAGGCAAATGCTAACACATTTGAAATCAACATGGAAGATTTTCCTTCCACTCCTGCCATGGGTGAGGTAGTTCCTACATGTTACAAACTCCAATTTAAACTTACCACACATGTACTCTTACATACATCTGTGCAGTCTTCATGCAGTTGTGCAAGCGTCCATGCAGATCTCTCTTGCACCTGACAATACACAGTCTCCAGAAGCACGCTCTTAGCACATAGGCAGCTGATTTTCCTGCACTCCCATGCTTACTATTCAGCACTGTGTGGTATTTCAGATAGCAGTGTGTAACGCTAACACATTCAAAGTCACCAAGGCTCATTTCCTTTGCTCTAGTCTAATCACTCACCAAGGTTCCACATGCTCATGGTCTCAAGTAGCTGGTAGGACATGTGCTCTTTTCTGATTCTCTAAACTATAAGGAAAATGTGTCAGGCTGTTACAGTAATTATCACTTGATCTACCACAGTAGTAAATGTGCTTTGAAATTGCCAATCAAATATCGTTTTCTGCCTAGAATCACACCATGAGTCTGTGTGCACACAGGAATTGTTGTCAGAGATTTAATTTGTGTTGCTGTGCTTCTGTAAGACTAGCATTCGTAGGAAAGGGTCAGCTTGTTTTCTTGAACTGTGATGGTTAGCATACAGCACACATCACTATTTCACAGATGAAAGGCAAATGCAAACACATTTGAAAACAACAGGGTAGATTTTCCTTCCACTCCTGCCATGGGTGAGGTAGTTCCTACATGTTCCAAACTCCAATTAACCCTTACCATACATGTACTCTTACATACATCTCTGCAGTCTTCATGCAGTTGTGCAAGCGTCAATGCAGATCTCTCTTGCACCTCACAATACACAGTCTCCAGAAACACACTCTTAGCACACAGGCAGCTGCTTCTCCTGCACTCCCATGCTTACTATTCAGCACTGTGTGGTATTTTAGATAGTAGTGTGTAACGCTACCACATTCAACATCACCAAGGCTCATTTCCTTTGCTCTAGTCTAATCACTCACCCAGGTTACACATGCTCATGCTCTCAAGTAGCTGTTAGGACATGTGCTCTTTACTGCCTCTCTAAACTATACGGAAAATGTGTCAGGCTGTTACAGTAATTATCACTTGCAAAACCACAGTAGTAAATGTGCTTTGAAATTGCCAATCAAATATCGTTTTCTGCCTAGAATCACACCATGAGTCTGTGTGCACAAAGGAATTGTTGTCAGAGATTTAATTTGTGGTGGTCTGGTTCTGTAAGACTTGCATTCGTAGGAAAGGGGCAGCTTGTTTTCTTGAACTGTGATGGCTAGCATTCAGCACAAATCAATATCTCACAAATGAGAGGCAAATGCTAACACATTTGAAATCAACATGGTAGATTTTCCTTCCACTCCTGCCATGGGTGAGGTAATTCCTACATGTTACAAACTTCAATTAAAACTTACCACACATGTACTCTTACATACATCTGTGCAGTCTTTATGCAGTTGTGCAAGCGCCCATGCAGATCTCTCTTGCACCTGACAATACACAGTCTCCAGAAGCACGCTCTTAGCACATAGGCAGCTGATTTTCCTGCACTCTCATGCTTACTATTCAGCACTGTGTGGTATATCAGATAGCAGTGTGTAACGCTAACACATTCAACGTCACCAAGGCTCATTTCCTTTGCTCTAGTCTAATCACTCACCAAGGTTCCACATGCTCATGGTCTCAAGTAGCTGGTAGGACATGAGCTCTTTTCTGCTTCTCTAAACTATAAGGAAAATGTGTCAGGCTGTTACAGTAATTATCACTTGCTCTACCACAGTAGTAAATGTGCTTTGAAATTGCCAATCAAATATCGTTTTCTGCCTAGAATCACACCATGAGTCTGTGTGCACACAGGAATTGTTGTCAGAGATTAAATTTGTGTTGCTGTGCTTCTGTAAGACTAGCATTCGTAGGAAAGGGGCAGCTTGTATTCTTGAACTGTGATGGTTAGCATACAGCACACATCACTATCTCACAGATGAAAGGCAAATGCAAACACATTTGAAAACAACAGGGTAGATTTTCCTTCCACTCCTGCCATGGGTGAGGTAGTTCCTACATGTTCCAAACTCCAATTAACCCTTACCATACATGTACTCTTACATACATCTCTGCAGTCTTCATGCAGTTGTGCAAGCGTCCATGCAGATCTCTCTTGCACCTCACAATACACAGTCTCCAGAAACACACTCTTAGCACACAGGCAGCTGCTTCTCCTGCACTCCCATGCTTACTATTCAGCACTGTGTGGTATTTTAGATAGTAGTGTGTAACGCTACCACATTCAACATCACCAAGGCTCATTTCCTTTGCTCTAGTCTAATCACTCACCCAGGTTACACATGCTCATGCTCTCAAGTAGCTGTTAGGACATGTGCTCTTTTCTGCCTCTCTAAACTATAAGGAAAATGTGTCAGGCTGTTACAGTAATTATCACTTGCTCTACCATAGTAGTAAATGTGCTTTGAAATTGCCAATCAAATATCGTTTTCTGCCTAGAATCACACCATGAGTCTGTGTGCACACAGGAATTGTTTTGTCAGAGATTTAATTTGTGTTGCTGTGCTTCTGTAAGACTAGCATTCGTAGGAAAGGGGCAGCTTGTTTTCTTGAACTGTGATGGTTAGCATACAGCACGCATCACTATCTCACAGATGAAAGGCAAATGCAAACACATTTGAAAACAACAGGGTAGATTTTCCTTCCACTCCTGCCATGGGTGAGGTAGTTCCTACATGTTCAAAACTCCAATTAACGCTTACCATACATGTACTCTTACATACATCTCTGCAGTCTTCATGCAGTTGTGCAAGCGTCCATGCAGATCTCTCTTGCACCTCACAATACACAGTCTCCAGAAACACACTCTTAGCACACAGGCAGCTGCTTCTCCTGCACTCCCATGCTTACTATTCAGCACTGTGTGGTATTTTAGATAGTAGTGTGTAACGCTACCACATTCAACATCACCAAGGCTCATTTCCTTTGCTCTAGTCTAATCACTCACCCAGGTTACACATGCTCATGCTCTCAAGTAGCTGTTAGGACATGTGCTCTTTTCTGCCTCTCTAAACTTTACGGAAAATGTGTCAGGCTGTTACAGTAATTATCACTTGCAAAACCACAGTAGTAAATGTGCTTTGAAATTGCCAATCAAATATCGTTTTCTGCCAAGAATCACACCATGAGTCTGTGTGCACAAAGGAATTGTTGTAAGAGATTTAATTCGTGGTGGTCTGGTTCTGTAAGACTTGCATTCGTAGGAAAGGGGCAGCTTGTTTTCTTGAACTGTGATGGCTAGCATTCAGCACAAATCAATATCTCACAAATGAGTGGCAAATGCTAACACATTTGAAAACAACAGGGTAGATGTTCCTTACACTCCTGCAATGGGTGAGATAGATCCTACATGTTCAAAACTCCAATCAACCCTTACCCCACATGTACTCTTACATACATCTGTGCAGTCTTCATGCAGTTGTGCAAGCGTCCATGCAGATCTCTCTTGCACCTGACAATACACAGTCTCCAGAAGCACGCTCTTAGCACACAGGCAGCTGCTTCTACTGCACTCCCATGCTAAGTATTCAGCACTGTGTGGTATTTCAGATAGCAGTGAATAACACTAACACAATCAATATCACTAAGGCTCATTTCCTTTGCTGTAGTCTAATCACTCACCCAGGTTACACATGCTCATGCTCTCAAGTAGCTGTTAGGACATGTGCTCTTTTCTGCCTCTCTAAACTATACGGAAAATGTGTCAGGCTGTTACAGTAATTATCACTTGCAAAACCACAGTAGTAAATGTGCTTTGAAATTGCCAATCAAATATTGTTTTCTGCCTAGAATCACACCATGAGTCTGTGTGCACAAAGGAATTGTTGTCAGAGATTTAATTTGTGGTGGTCTGGTTCTGTAAGACTTGCATTCGTAGGAAAGGGGCAGCTTGTTTTCTTGAACTGTGATGGCTAGGATTCAGCACAAACAAATATCTCACAAATGAGTGGCAAATGCTAACACATTTGAAAACAACAGGGTAGATTTTCCTTACACTCCTGCAATGGGTGAGGTAGATCCTACATGTTCAAAACTCCAATCAACCCTTACCCCACATGTACTCTTACATACATCTGTGCAGTCTTCATGCAGTTGTGCAAGCGTCCATGCAGATCTCTCTTGCACCTGACAATACACAGTCTCCAGAAGCATGCTCTTAGCACACAGGCAGCTGCTTCTCCTGTACTCCCATGCTAAGTAGTCAGCACTGTGTGGTATTTCAGATAGCAGTGAGTAACACTAACACAATCAATATCACTAAGGCTCATTTCCTTTGCTGTAGTCTAATCACTCACCCAGGTTACACATGCTCATGCTCTCAAGTAGCTGTTAGGACATGTGCTCTTTTCTGCCTCTCTAAACTATACGGAAAATGTGTCAGGCTGTTACAGTAATTATCACTTGCAAAACCACAGTAGTAAATGTGCTTTGAAATTGCCAATCAAATATCGTTTTCTGCCTAGAATCACACCATGAGTCTGTGTGCACAAAGGAATTGTTGTCAGAGATTTAATTCGTGGTGGTCTGGTTCTGTAAGACTTGCATTCGTAGGAAAGGGTCAGCTTGTTTTCTTGAACTGTGATGGCTAGCATTCAGCACAAATCAATATTTCACAAATGAGAGGCAAATGCTAACACATTTGAAAACAACAGGGTAGATTTTCCTTCCACTCCTGCAATGGGTGAGGTAGATCCTACATGTTCAAAACTCCAATTAACCCTTACCACACATGTACTCTTACATACATCTGTGCAGTCTTCATGCAGTTGTGCAAGCGTCCATGCAGATCTCTCTTGCACCTGACAATACACAGTCTCCAGAAGCACGCTCTTAGCACACAGGCAGCTGCTTCTCCTGCACTCCCATGCTAAGTATTCAGCACTGTGTTGTATTTCAGATAGCAGTGAGTAACACTAACACAATCAATATCACTAAGGCTCATTTCCTTTGCTGTAGTCCAATCACTCACCCAGGTTACACATGCTCATGCTCTCAAGTAGCTGTTAGGACATGTGCTCTTTTCTGCCTCTCTAAACTATACGGAAAATGTGTCAGGCTGTTACAGTAATTATCACTTGCAAAACCACAGTAGTAAATGTGCTTTGAAATTGCCAATCAAATATTGTTTTCTGCCTAGAATCACACCATGAGTCTGTGTGCACAAAGGAATTGTTGTCAGAGATTTAATTTGTGGTGGTCTGGTTCTGTAAGACTTGCATTCGTAGGAAAGGGGCAGCTTGTTTTCTTGAACTGTGATGGCTAGCATTCAGCACAAATAAATATCTCACAAATGAGTGGCAAATGCTAACACATTTGAAAACAACAGGGTAGATTTTCCTTACACTCCTGCAATGGGTGAGGTAGATCCTACATGTTCAAAACTCCAATCAACCCTTACCCCACATGTACTCTTACATACATCTGTGCAGTCTTCATGCAGTTGTGCAAGCGTCCATGCAGATCTCTCTTGCACCTGACAATACACAGTCTCCAGAAGCATGCTCTTAGCACACAGGCAGCTGCTTCTCCTGCACTCCCATGCTAAGTATTCAGCACTGTGTGGTATTTCAGATAGCAGTGAGTAACACTAACACAATCAATATCACTAAGGCTCATTTCCTTTGCTGTAGTCTAATCACTCACCCAGGTTACACATGCTCATGCTCTCAAGTAGCTGTTAGGACATGTGCTCTTTTCTGCCTCTCTAAACTATACGGAAAATGTGTCAGGCTGTTACAGTAATTATCACTTGCAAAACCACAGTAGTAAATGTGCTTTGAAATTGCCAATCAAATATCGTTTTCTGCCTAGAATCACACCATGAGTCTGTGTGCACAAAGGAATTGTTGTCAGAGATTTAATTCGTGGTGGTCTGGTTCTGTAAGACTTGCATTCGTAGGAAAGGGGCAGCTTGTTTTCTTGAACTGTGATGGCTAGCATTCAGCACAAATCAATATCTCACAAATGAGAGGCAAATGCTAACACATTTGAAATCATCATGGTAGATTTTCCTTCCACTCCTGCCATGGGTGAGGTTGTTCCTACATGTTACAAACTCCAATTTAAACTTACCACACATGTACTCTTACATACATCTGTGCAGTCTTCATGCAGTTGTGCAAGCGTCCATGCAGATCTCTCTTGCACCTGACAATACACAGTCTCCAGAAGCACGCTCTTAGCACATAGGCAGCTGATTTTCCTGCACTCCCATGCTTACTATTCAGCACTGTGTGGTATTTCAGATAGCAGTGTGTAATGCTAACACATTCAACGTCACCAAGGCTCATTTCCTTTGCTCTAGTCTAATCACTCACCAAGGTTCCACATGCTCATGGTCTCAAGTAGCTGGTAGGACATGCGCTCTTTTCTGCTTCTCTAAACTATAAGGAAAATGTGTCAGGATGTTACAGTAATTATCACTTGCTCTACCACAGTAGTTAATGTGCTTTGAAATTGCCAATCAAATATCGTTTTCTGCCTAGAATCACACCATGAGTCTGTGTGCACACAGGAATTGTTGTCAGAGATTTAATTTGTGTTGCTGTGCTTCTGTAAGACTAGCATTCGTAAGAAAGGGGCAGCTTGTTTTCTTGAACTGTGATGGTTAGCATACAGCACACATCACTATCTCACAGATGTAAGGCAAATGCAAACACATTTGAAAACAACAGGGTAGATTTTCTTTCCACTCCTGCCATGGGTGAAGTAGTTCCTACATGTTCAAAACTCCAATTAACGCTTACCATACATGTACTCTTACATACATCTCTGCAGTCTTCATGCAGTTGTGCAAGCGTCCATGCAGATCTCTCTTGCACCTCACAATACACAGTCTCCAGAAACACACTCTTAGCACACAGGCAGCTGCTTCTCCTGCACTCCCATGCTTACTATTCAGCACTGTGTGGTATTTTAGATAGTAGTGTGTAACACTACCACATTCAACATCACCAAGGCTCATTTCATTTGCTCTAGTCTAATCACTCACCCAGTTTACACATGCTCATGCTCTCAAGTAGCTGTTAGGACATGTGCTCTTTTCTGCCTCTCTAAACTATACGGAAAATGTGTCAGGCTGTTACAGTAATTATCACTTGCAAAACCACAGTAGTAAATGTGCTTTGAAATTGCCAATCAAATATCGTTTTCTGCCTAGAATCACACCATGAGTCTGTGTGCACAAAGGAATTGTTGTCAGAGATTTAATTCGTGGTGGTCTGGTTCTGTAAGACTTGCATTCGTAGGAAAGGGGCAGCTTGTTTTCTTGAACTGTGATGGCTAGCATTCAGCACAAATCAATATCTCACAAATGAGAGGCAAATGCTAACACATTTGAAATCAACATGGTAGATTTTCCTTCCACTCCTGCCATGGGTGAGGTAATTCCTACATGTTACAAACTCCAATTAAAACTTACCACACATGTACTCTTATACATCTGTGCAGTCTTCATGCAGTTGTGCAAGCGTCCATGCAGATCTCTCTTGCACCTGACAATAAACAGTCTCCAGAAGCACGCTCTTCGCACATAGGCAGCTGATTTTCTGCACTCCCATGCTTACTATTCAGCACTGTGTGGTATTTTAGATAGTAGTGTGTAACGCTACCACATTCAACATCACCAAGGCTCATTTCCTTTGCTCTAGTCTAATCACTCACCCAGGTTCCACAGCTCATGGTCTCAAGTAGCTGGTAGGATATGTGCTCTTTTCTGCTTCTCTAAACTATAAGGAAAATGTGTCAGGCTGTTACAGTAATTATCACTTGCTCTACCACAGTAGTAAATGTGCTTTGAAATTGCCAATCAAATATCGTTTTCTGCCTAGAATCACACCATGAGTCTGTGTGCACACAGGAATTGTTGTCAGAGATTTAATTTGTGTTGCTGTGCTTCTGTAAGACTAGCATTCGTAGGAAAGGGGCAGCTTGTTTTCTTGAACTGTGATGGTTAGCATACAGCACGCATCACTATCTCACAGATGAAAGGCAAATGCAAACACATTTGAAAACAACAGGGTAGATTTTCCTTCCACTCCTGCCATGGGTGAGGTAGTTCCTACATGTTCAAAACTCCAATTAACGCTTACCATACATGTACTCTTACATACATCTCTGCAGTCTTCATGCAGTTGTGCAAGCGTCCATGCAGATCTCTCTTGCACCTCACAATACACAGTCCCCAGAAACACACTCTTAGCACACAGGCAGCTGCTTCTCCTGCACTCCCATGCTTACTATTCAGCACTGTGTGGTATTTTAGATAGTAGTGTGTAACGCTACCACATTCAACATCACCAAGGCTCATTTCCTTTGCTCTAGTCTAATCACTCACCCAGGTTACACATGCTCATGCTCTCAAGTAGCTGTTAGGACATGTGCTCTTTTCTGCCTCTCTAAACTTTACGGAAAATGTGTCAGGCTGTTACAGTAATTATCACTTGCAAAACCACAGTAGTAAATGTGCTTTGAAATTGCCAATCAAATATCGTTTTCTGCCAAGAATCACACCATGAGTCTGTGTGCACAAAGGAATTGTTGTAAGAGATTTAATTCGTGGTGGTCTGGTTCTGTAAGACTTGCATTCGTAGGAAAGGGGCAGCTTGTTTTCTTGAACTGTGATGGCTAGCATTCAGCACAAATCAATATCTCACAAATGAGTGGCAAATGCTAACACATTTGAAAACAACAGGGTAGATGTTCCTTACACTCCTGCAATGGGTGAGATAGATCCTACATGTTCAAAACTCCAATCAACCCTTACCCCACATGTACTCTTACATACATCTGTGCAGTCTTCATGCAGTTGTGCAAGCGTCCATGCAGATCTCTCTTGCACCTGACAATACACAGTCTCCAGAAGCACGCTCTTAGCACACAGGCAGCTGCTTCTCCTGCACTCCCATGCTAAGTATTCAGCACTGTGTGGTATTTCAGATAGCAGTGAGTAACACTAACACAATCAATATCACTAAGGCTCATTTCCTTTGCTGTAGTCTAATCACTCACCCAGGTTACACATGCTCATGCTCTCAAGTAGCTGTTAGGACATGTGCTCTTTTCTGCCTCTCTAAACTATACGGAAAATGTGTCAGGCTGTTACAGTAATTATCACTTGCAAAACCACAGTAGTAAATGTGCTTTGAAATTGCCAATCAAATATCGTTTTCTGCCTAGAATCACACCATGAGTCTGTGTGCACAAAGGAATTGTTGTCAGAGATTTAATTCGTGGTGGTCTGGTTCTGTAAGACTTGCATTCGTAGGAAAGGGGCAGCTTGTTTTCTTGAACTGTGATGGCTAGCATTCAGCACAAATCAATATCTCACAAATGAGAGGCAAATGCTAACACATTTGAAATCAACATGGAAGATTTTCCTTCCACTCCTGCCATGGGTGAGGTAGTTCCTACATGTTACAAACTCCAATTTAAACTTACCACACATGTACTCTTACATACATCTGTGCAGTCTTCATGCAGTTGTGCAAGCGTCCATGCAGATCTCTCTTGCACCTGACAATACACAGTCTCCAGAAGCACGCTCTTAGCACATAGGCAGCTGATTTTCCTGCACTCCCATGCTTACTATTCAGCACTGTGTGGTATTTCAGATAGCAGTGTGTAACGCTAACACATTCAAAGTCACCAAGGCTCATTTCCTTTGCTCTAGTCTAATCACTCACCAAGGTTCCACATGCTCATGGTCTCAAGTAGCTGGTAGGACATGTGCTCTTTTCTGATTCTCTAAACTATAAGGAAAATGTGTCAGGCTGTTACAGTAATTATCACTTGATCTACCACAGTAGTAAATGTGCTTTGAAATTGCCAATCAAATATCGTTTTCTGCCTAGAATCACACCATGAGTCTGTGTGCACACAGGAATTGTTGTCAGAGATTTAATTTGTGTTGCTGTGCTTCTGTAAGACTAGCATTCGTAGGAAAGGGTCAGCTTGTTTTCTTGAACTGTGATGGTTAGCATACAGCACACATCACTATTTCACAGATGAAAGGCAAATGCAAACACATTTGAAAACAACAGGGTAGATTTTCCTTCCACTCCTGCCATGGGTGAGGTAGTTCCTACATGTTCCAAACTCCAATTAACCCTTACCATACATGTACTCTTACATACATCTCTGCAGTCTTCATGCAGTTGTGCAAGCGTCAATGCAGATCTCTCTTGCACCTCACAATACACAGTCTCCAGAAACACACTCTTAGCACACAGGCAGCTGCTTCTCCTGCACTCCCATGCTTACTATTCAGCACTGTGTGGTATTTTAGATAGTAGTGTGTAACGCTACCACATTCAACATCACCAAGGCTCATTTCCTTTGCTCTAGTCTAATCACTCACCCAGGTTACACATGCTCATGCTCTCAAGTAGCTGTTAGGACATGTGCTCTTTACTGCCTCTCTAAACTATACGGAAAATGTGTCAGGCTGTTACAGTAATTATCACTTGCAAAACCACAGTAGTAAATGTGCTTTGAAATTGCCAATCAAATATCGTTTTCTGCCTAGAATCACACCATGAGTCTGTGTGCACAAAGGAATTGTTGTCAGAGATTTAATTTGTGGTGGTCTGGTTCTGTAAGACTTGCATTCGTAGGAAAGGGGCAGCTTGTTTTCTTGAACTGTGATGGCTAGCATTCAGCACAAATCAATATCTCACAAATGAGAGGCAAATGCTAACACATTTGAAATCAACATGGTAGATTTTCCTTCCACTCCTGCCATGGGTGAGGTAATTCCTACATGTTACAAACTTCAATTAAAACTTACCACACATGTACTCTTACATACATCTGTGCAGTCTTTATGCAGTTGTGCAAGCGCCCATGCAGATCTCTCTTGCACCTGACAATACACAGTCTCCAGAAGCACGCTCTTAGCACATAGGCAGCTGATTTTCCTGCACTCTCATGCTTACTATTCAGCACTGTGTGGTATATCAGATAGCAGTGTGTAACGCTAACACATTCAACGTCACCAAGGCTCATTTCCTTTGCTCTAGTCTAATCACTCACCAAGGTTCCACATGCTCATGGTCTCAAGTAGCTGGTAGGACATGTGCTCTTTTCTGCTTCTCTAAACTATAAGGAAAATGTGTCAGGCTGTTACAGTAATTATCACTTGCTCTACCACAGTAGTAAATGTGCTTTGAAATTGCCAATCAAATATCGTTTTCTGCCTAGAATCACACCATGAGTCTGTGTGCACACAGGAATTGTTGTCAGAGATTAAATTTGTGTTGCTGTGCTTCTGTAAGACTAGCATTCGTAGGAAAGGGGCAGCTTGTATTCTTGAACTGTGATGGTTAGCATACAGCACACATCACTATCTCACAGATGAAAGGCAAATGCAAACACATTTGAAAACAACAGGGTAGATTTTCCTTCCACTCCTGCCATGGGTGAGGTAGTTCCTACATGTTCCAAACTCCAATTAACCCTTACCATACATGTACTCTTACATACATCTCTGCAGTCTTCATGCAGTTGTGCAAGCGTCCATGCAGATCTCTCTTGCACCTCACAATACACAGTCTCCAGAAACACACTCTTAGCACACAGGCAGCTGCTTCTCCTGCATTCCCATGCTTACTATTCAGCACTGTGTGGTATTTTAGATAGTAGTGTGTAACGCTACCACATTCAACATCACCAAGGCTCATTTCCTTTGCTCTAGTCTAATCACTCACCCAGGTTACACATGCTCATGCTCTCAAGTAGCTGTTAGGACATGTGCTCTTTTCTGCCTCTCTAAACTATAAGGAAAATGTGTCAGGCTGTAACAGTAATTATCACTTGCAAGACCACAGTAGTAAATGTGCTTTGAAATTGCCAATCAAATATCGTTTTCTGCCTAGAATCACACCATGAGTTTGTGTGCACACCGGAATTGTTGTCAGAGATTTAATTTGTGTTGCTGTGCTTCTGTAAGACTAGCATTCGTAGGAAAGGGGCAGCTTGTTTTCTTGAACTGTGATGGTTAGCATACAGCACACATCACTATCTCACAGATGAAAGGCAAATGCAAACACATTTGAAAACAACAGGGTAGATTTTCTTTCCACTCCTGCCATGGGTGAAGTAGTTCCTACATGTTCCAAACTCCAATTAACCCTTACCATACATGTACTCTTACATACATCTCTGCAGTCTTCATGCAGTTGTGCAGGCGTCCATGCAGATCTCTCTTGCACCTCACAATACACAGTCTCCAGAAACACACTCTTAGCACACAGGCAGCTGCTTCTCCTGCACTCCCATGCTTACTATTCAGCACTGTGTGGTATTTTGGATAGTAGTGTGTAACGCTACCACATTCAACATCACCAAGGCTCATTTCCTTTGCTCTAGTCTAATCACTCACCCAGGTTACACATGCTCATGCTTTCAAGTAGCTGTTAGGACATGTGCTCTTTTCTGCCTCTCTAAACTATACGGAAAATGTGTCAGGCTGTTACAGTAATTATCACTTGCAAAACCACAGTAGTAAATGTGCTTTGAAATTGCCAATCAAATATCGTTTTCTGCCTAGAATCACACCATGAGTCTGTGTGCACAAAGGAATTGTTGTCAGAGATTTAATTCGTGGTGGTCTGGTTCTGTAAGACTTGCATTCGTAGGAAAGGGGCAGCTTGTTTTCTTGAACTGTGATGGCTAGCATTCAGCACAAATCAATATCTCACAAATGAGAGGCAAATGCTAACACATTTGAAATCAACATGGTAGATTTTCCTTCCACTCCTGCCATGGGTGAGGTAATTCCTACATGTTACAAACTCCAATTAAAACTTACCACACATGTACTCTTACATACATCTGTGCAGTCTTCATGCAGTTGTGCAAGCGTCCATGCAGATCTCTCTTGCACCTGACAATACACAGTCTCCAGAAGCACGCTCTTCGCACATAGGCAGCTGATTTTCTGCACTCCCATGCTTACTATTCAGCACTGTGTGGTATTTTAGATAGTAGTGTGTAACGCTACCACATTCAACATCACCAAGGCTCATTTCCTTTGCTCTAGTCTAATCACTCACCCAGGTTCCACATGCTCATGGTCTCAAGTAGCTGGTAGGATATGTGCTCTTTTCTGCTTCTCTAAACTATAAGGAAAATGTGTCAGGCTGTTACAGTAATTATCACTTGCTCTACCACAGTAGTAAATGTGCTTTGAAATTGCCAATCAAATATCGTTTTCTGCCTAGAATCACACCATGAGTCTGTGTGCACACAGGAATTGTTGTCAGAGATTTAATTTGTGTTGCTGTGCTTCTGTAAGACTAGCATTCGTAGGAAAGGGGCAGCTTGTTTTCTTGAACTGTGATGGTTAGCATACAGCACGCATCACTATCTCACAGATGAAAGGCAAATGCAAACACATTTGAAAACAACAGGGTAGATTTTCCTTCCACTCCTGCCATGGGTGAGGTAGTTCCTACATGTTCAAAACTCCAATTAACGCTTACCATACATGTACTCTTACATACATCTCTGCAGTCTTCATGCAGTTGTGCAAGCGTCCATGCAGATCTCTCTTGCACCTCACAATACACAGTCTCCAGAAACACACTCTTAGCACACAGGCAGCTGCTTCTCCTGCACTCCCATGCTTACTATTCAGCACTGTGTGGTATTTTAGATAGTAGTGTGTAACGCTACCACATTCAACATCACCAAGGCTCATTTCCTTTGCTCTAGTCTAATCACTCACCCAGGTTACACATGCTCATGCTCTCAAGTAGCTGTTAGGACATGTGCTCTTTTCTGCCTCTCTAAACTATACGGAAAATGTGTCAGGCTGTTACAGTAATTATCACTTGCAAAACCACAGTAGTAAATGTGCTTTGAAATTGCCAATCAAATATCGTTTTCTGCCTAGAATCACACCATGAGTCTGTGTGCACAAAGGAATTGTTGTCAGAGATTTAATTCGTGGTGGTCTGGTTCTGTAAGACTTGCATTCGTAGGAAAGGGGCAGCTTGTTTCCTTGAACTGTGATGGCTAGCATTCAGCACAAATCAATATCTCACAAATGAGAGGCAAATGCTAACACATTTGAAATCAACATGGTAGATTTTCCTTCCACTCCTGCCATGGGTGAGGTAATTCCTACATGTTACAAACTCCAATTAAAACTTACCACACATGTACTCTTACATACATCTGTGCAGTCTTCATGCAGTTGTGCAAGCGTCCATGCAGATCTCTCTTGCACCTGACAATAAACAGTCTCCAGAAGCACGCTCTTCGCACATAGGCAGCTGATTTTCTGCACTCCCATGCTTACTATTCAGCACTGTGTGGTATTTTAGATAGTAGTGTGTAACGCTACCACATTCAACATCACCAAGGCTCATTTCCTTTGCTCTAGTCTAATCACTCACCCAGGTTCCACAGCTCATGGTCTCAAGTAGCTGGTAGGATATGTGCTCTTTTCTGCTTCTCTAAACTATAAGGAAAATGTGTCAGGCTGTTACAGTAATTATCACTTGCTCTACCACAGTAGTAAATGTGCTTTGAAATTGCCAATCAAATATCGTTTTCTGCCTAGAATCACACCATGAGTCTGTGTGCACACAGGAATTGTTGTCAGAGATTTAATTTGTGTTGCTGTGCTTCTGTAAGACTAGCATTCGTAGGAAAGGGGCAGCTTGTTTTCTTGAACTGTGATGGTTAGCATACAGCACGCATCACTATCTCACAGATGAAAGGCAAATGCAAACACATTTGAAAACAACAGGGTAGATTTTCCTTCCACTCCTGCCATGGGTGAGGTAGTTCCTACATGTTCAAAACTCCAATTAACGCTTACCATACATGTACTCTTACATACATCTCTGCAGTCTTCATGCAGTTGTGCAAGCGTCCATGCAGATCTCTCTTGCACCTCACAATACACAGTCTCCAGAAACACACTCTTAGCACACAGGCAGCTGCTTCTCCTGCACTCCCATGCTTACTATTCAGCACTGTGTGGTATTTTAGATAGTAGTGTGTAACGCTACCACATTCAACATCACCAAGGCTCATTTCCTTTGCTCTAGTCTAATCACTCACCCAGGTTACACATGCTCATGCTCTCAAGTAGCTGTTAGGACATGTGCTCTTTTCTGCCTCTCTAAACTTTACGGAAAATGTGTCAGGCTGTTACAGTAATTATCACTTGCAAAACCACAGTAGTAAATGTGCTTTGAAATTGCCAATCAAATATCGTTTTCTGCCAAGAATCACACCATGAGTCTGTGTGCACAAAGGAATTGTTGTAAGAGATTTAATTCGTGGTGGTCTGGTTCTGTAAGACTTGCATTCGTAGGAAAGGGGCAGCTTGTTTTCTTGAACTGTGATGGCTAGCATTCAGCACAAATCAATATCTCACAAATGAGTGGCAAATGCTAACACATTTGAAAACAACAGGGTAGATGTTCCTTACACTCCTGCAATGGGTGAGATAGATCCTACATGTTCAAAACTCCAATCAACCCTTACCCCACATGTACTCTTACATACATCTGTGCAGTCTTCATGCAGTTGTGCAAGCGTCCATGCAGATCTCTCTTGCACCTGACAATACACAGTCTCCAGAAGCACGCTCTTAGCACACAGGCAGCTGCTTCTCCTGCACTCCCATGCTAAGTATTCAGCACTGTGTGGTATTTCAGATAGCAGTGAGTAACACTAACACAATCAATATCACTAAGGCTCATTTCCTTTGCTGTAGTCTAATCACTCACCCAGGTTACACATGCTCATGCTCTCAAGTAGCTGTTAGGACATGTGCTCTTTTCTGCCTCTCTAAACTATACGGAAAATGTGTCAGGCTGTTACAGTAATTATCACTTGCAAAACCACAGTAGTAAATGTGCTTTGAAATTGCCAATCAAATATCGTTTTCTGCCTAGAATCACACCATGAGTCTGTGTGCACAAAGGAATTGTTGTCAGAGATTTAATTCGTGGTGGTCTGGTTCTGTAAGACTTGCATTCGTAGGAAAGGGGCAGCTTGTTTTCTTGAACTGTGATGGCTAGCATTCAGGACAAATCAATATCTCACAAATGAGAGGCAAATGCTAACACATTTGAAATCAACATGGAAGATTTTCCTTCCACTCCTGCCATGGGTGAGGTAGTTCCTACATGTTACAAACTCCAATTTAAACTTACCACACATGTACTCTTACATACATCTGTGCAGTCTTCATGCAGTTGTGCAAGCGTCCATGCAGATCTCTCTTGCACCTGACAATACACAGTCTCCAGAAGCACGCTCTTAGCACATAGGCAGCTGATTTTCCTGCACTCCCATGCTTACTATTCAGCACTGTGTGGTATTTCAGATAGCAGTGTGTAACGCTAACACATTCAAAGTCACCAAGGCTCATTTCCTTTGCTCTAGTCTAATCACTCACCAAGGTTCCACATGCTCATGGTCTCAAGTAGCTGGTAGGACATGTGCTCTTTTCTGATTCTCTAAACTATAAGGAAAATGTGTCAGGCTGTTACAGTAATTATCACTTGATCTACCACAGTAGTAAATGTGCTTTGAAATTGCCAATCAAATATCGTTTTCTGCCTAGAATCACACCATGAGTCTGTGTGCACACAGGAATTGTTGTCAGAGATTTAATTTGTGTTGCTGTGCTTCTGTAAGACTAGCATTCGTAGGAAAGGGTCAGCTTGTTTTCTTGAACTGTGATGGTTAGCATACAGCACACATCACTATTTCACAGATGAAAGGCAAATGCAAACACATTTGAAAACAACAGGGTAGATTTTCCTTCCACTCCTGCCATGGGTGAGGTAGTTCCTACATGTTCCAAACTCCAATTAACCCTTACCATACATGTACTCTTACATACATCTCTGCAGTCTTCATGCAGTTGTGCAAGCGTCAATGCAGATCTCTCTTGCACCTCACAATACACAGTCTCCAGAAACACACTCTTAGCACACAGGCAGCTGCTTCTCCTGCACTCCCATGCTTACTATTCAGCACTGTGTGGTATTTTAGATAGTAGTGTGTAACGCTACCACATTCAACATCACCAAGGCTCATTTCCTTTGCTCTAGTCTAATCACTCACCCAGGTTACACATGCTCATGCTCTCAAGTAGCTGTTAGGACATGTGCTCTTTACTGCCTCTCTAAACTATACGGAAAATGTGTCAGGCTGTTACAGTAATTATCACTTGCAAAACCACAGTAGTAAATGTGCTTTGAAATTGCCAATCAAATATCGTTTTCTGCCTAGAATCACACCATGAGTCTGTGTGCACAAAGGAATTGTTGTCAGAGATTTAATTTGTGGTGGTCTGGTTCTGTAAGACTTGCATTCGTAGGAAAGGGGCAGCTTGTTTTCTTGAACTGTGATGGCTAGCATTCAGCACAAATCAATATCTCACAAATGAGAGGCAAATGCTAACACATTTGAAATCAACATGGTAGATTTTCCTTCCACTCCTGCCATGGGTGAGGTAATTCCTACATGTTACAAACTTCAATTAAAACTTACCACACATGTACTCTTACATACATCTGTGCAGTCTTTATGCAGTTGTGCAAGCGCCCATGCAGATCTCTCTTGCACCTGACAATACACAGTCTCCAGAAGCACGCTCTTAGCACATAGGCAGCTGATTTTCCTGCACTCTCATGCTTACTATTCAGCACTGTGTGGTATATCAGATAGCAGTGTGTAACGCTAACACATTCAACGTCACCAAGGCTCATTTCCTTTGCTCTAGTCTAATCACTCACCAAGGTTCCACATGCTCATGGTCTCAAGTAGCTGGTAGGACATGTGCTCTTTTCTGCTTCTCTAAACTATAAGGAAAATGTGTCAGGCTGTTACAGTAATTATCACTTGCTCTACCACAGTAGTAAATGTGCTTTGAAATTGCCAATCAAATATCGTTTTCTGCCTAGAATCACACCATGAGTCTGTGTGCACACAGGAATTGTTGTCAGAGATTAAATTTGTGTTGCTGTGCTTCTGTAAGACTAGCATTCGTAGGAAAGGGGCAGCTTGTATTCTTGAACTGTGATGGTTAGCATACAGCACACATCACTATCTCACAGATGAAAGGCAAATGCAAACACATTTGAAAACAACAGGGTAGATTTTCCTTCCACTCCTGCCATGGGTGAGGTAGTTCCTACATGTTCCAAACTCCAATTAACCCTTACCATACATGTACTCTTACATACATCTCTGCAGTCTTCATGCAGTTGTGCAAGCGTCCATGCAGATCTCTCTTGCACCTCACAATACACAGTCTCCAGAAACACACTCTTAGCACACAGGCAGCTGCTTCTCCTGCACTCCCATGCTTACTATTCAGCACTGTGTGGTATTTTAGATAGTAGTGTGTAACGCTACCACATTCAACATCACCAAGGCTCATTTCCTTTGCTCTAGTCTAATCACTCACCAAGGTTACACATGCTCATGCTCTCAAGTAGCTGTTAGGACATGTGCTCTTTTCTGCCTCTCTAAACTATAAGGAAAATGTGTCAGGCTGTAACAGTAATTATCACTTGCAAGACCACAGTAGTAAATGTGCTTTGAAATTGCCAATCAAATATCGTTTTCTGCCTAGAATCACACCATGAGTTTGTGTGCACACAGGAATTGTTGTCAGAGATTTAATTTGTGTTGCTGTGCTTCTGTAAGACTAGCATTCGTAGGAAAGGGGCAGCTTGTTTTCTTGAACTGTGATGGTTAGCATACAGCACACATCACTATCTCACAGATGAAAGGCAAATGCAAACACATTTGAAAACAACAGGGTAGATTTTCTTTCCACTCCTGCCATGGGTGAAGTAGTTCCTACATGTTCCAAACTCCAATTAACCCTTACCATACATGTACTCTTACATACATCTCTGCAGTCTTCATGCAGTTGTGCAGGCGTCCATGCAGATCTCTCTTGCACCTCACAATACACAGTCTCCAGAAACACACTCTTAGCACACAGGCAGCTGCTTCTCCTGCACTCCCATGCTTACTATTCAGCACTGTGTGGTATTTTGGATAGTAGTGTGTAACGCTACCACATTCAACATCACCAAGGCTCATTTCCTTTGCTCTAGTCTAATCACTCACCCAGGTTACACATGCTCATGCTTTCAAGTAGCTGTTAGGACATGTGCTCTTTTCTGCCTCTCTAAACTTTACGGAAAATGTGTCAGGCTGTTACAGTAATTATCACTTGCAAAACCACAGTAGTAAATGTGCTTTGAAATTGCCAATCAAATATCGTTTTCTGCCTAGAATCACACCATGAGTCTGTGTGCACAAAGGAATTGTTGTCAGAGATTTAATTCGTGGTGGTCTGGTTCTGTAAGACTTGCATTCGTAGGAAAGGGGCAGCTTGTTTTCTTGAACTGTGATGGCTAGCATTCAGCACAAATCAATATCTCACAAATGAGAGGCAAATGCTAACACATTTGAAATCAACATGGTAGATTTTCCTTCCACTCCTGCCATGGGTGAGGTAATTCCTACATGTTACAAACTCCAATTAAAACTTACCACACATGTACTCTTACATACATCTGTGCAGTCTTCATGCAGTTGTGCAAGCGTCCATGCAGATCTCTCTTGCACCTGACAATACACAGTCTCCAGAAGCACGCTCTTCGCACATAGGCAGCTGATTTTCTGCACTCCCATGCTTACTATTCAGCACTGTGTGGTATTTTAGATAGTAGTGTGTAACGCTACCACATTCAACATCACCAAGGCTCATTTCCTTTGCTCTAGTCTAATCACTCACCCAGGTTCCACATGCTCATGGTCTCAAGTAGCTGGTAGGATATGTGCTCTTTTCTGCTTCTCTAAACTATAAGGAAAATGTGTCAGGCTGTTACAGTAATTATCACTTGCTCTACCACAGTAGTAAATGTGCTTTGAAATTGCCAATCAAATATCGTTTTCTGCCTAGAATCACACCATGAGTCTGTGTGCACACAGGAATTGTTGTCAGAGATTTAATTTGTGTTGCTGTGCTTCTGTAAGACTAGCATTCGTAGGAAAGGGGCAGCTTGTTTTCTTGAACTGTGATGGTTAGCATACAGCATGCATCACTATCTCACAGATGAAAGGCAAATGCAAACACATTTGAAAACAACAGGGTAGATTTTCCTTCCACTCCTGCCATGGGTGAGGTAGTTCCTACATGTTCAAAACTCCAATTAACGCTTACCATACATGTACTCTTACATACATCTCTGCAGTCTTCATGCAGTTGTGCAAGCGTCCATGCAGATCTCTCTTGCACCTCACAATACACAGTCTCCAGAAACACACTCTTAGCACACAGGCAGCTGCTTCTCCTGCACTCCCATGCTTACTATTCAGCACTGTGTGGTATTTTAGATAGTAGTGTGTAACGCTACCACATTCAACATCACCAAGGCTCATTTCCTTTGCTCTAGTCTAATCACTCACCCAGGTTACACATGCTCATGCTCTCAAGTAGCTGTTAGGACATGTGCTCTTTTCTGCCTCTCTAAACTATACGGAAAATGTGTCAGGCTGTTACAGTAATTATCACTTGCAAAACCACAGTAGTAAATGTGCTTTGAAATTGCCAATCAAATATCGTTTTCTGCCTAGAATCACACCATGAGTCTGTGTGCACAAAGGAATTGTTGTCAGAGATTTAATTCGTGGTGGTCTGGTTCTGTAAGACTTGCATTCATAGGAAAGGGGCAGCTTGTTTTCTTGAACTGTGATGGCTAGCATTCAGCACAAATCAATATCTCACAAATGAGAGGCAAATGCTAACACATTTGAAATCAACATGGTAGATTTTCCTTCCACTCCTGCCATGGGTGAGGTAATTCCTACATGTTACAAACTCCAATTAAAACTTACCACACATGTACTCTTACATACATCTGTGCAGTCTTCATGCAGTTGTGCAAGCGTCCATGCAGATCTCTCTTGCACCTGACAATAAACAGTCTCCAGAAGCACGCTCTTCGCACATAGGCAGCTGATTTTCTGCACTCCCATGCTTACTATTCAGCACTGTGTGGTATTTTAGATAATAGTGTGTAACGCTACCACATTCAACATCACCAAGGCTCATTTCCTTTGCTCTAGTCTAATCACTCACCCAGGTTCCACATGCTCATGGTCTCAAGTAGCTGGTAGGATATGTGCTCTTTTCTGCTTCTCTAAACTATAAGGAAAATGTGTCAGGCTGTTACAGTAATTATCACTTGCTCTACCACAGTAGTAAATGTGCTTTGAAATTGCCAATCAAATATCGTTTTCTGCCTAGAATCACACCATGAGTCTGTGTGCACACAGGAATTGTTGTCAGAGATTTAATTTGTGTTGCTGTGCTTCTGTAAGACTAGCATTCGTAGGAAAGGGGCAGCTTGTTTTCTTGAACTGTGATGGTTAGCATACAGCATGCATCACTATCTCACAGATGAAAGGCAAATGCAAACACATTTGAAAACAACAGGGTAGATTTTCCTTCCACTCCTGCCATGGGTGAGGTAGTTCCTACATGTTCAAAACTCCAATTAACGCTTACCATACATGTACTCTTACATACATCTCTGCAGTCTTCATGCAGTTGTGCAAGCGTCCATGCAGATCTCTCTTGCACCTCACAATACACAGTCTCCAGAAACACACTCTTAGCACACAGGCAGCTGCTTCTCCTGCACTCCCATGCTTACTATTCAGCACTGTGTGGTATTTTAGATAGTAGTGTGTAACGCTACCACATTCAACATCACCAAGGCTCATTTCCTTTGCTCTAGTCTAATCACTCACCCAGGTTACACATGCTCATGCTCTCAAGTAGCTGTTAGGACATGTGCTCTTTTCTGCCTCTCTAAACTATACGGAAAATGTGTCAGGCTGTTACAGTAATTATCACTTGCAAAACCACAGTAGTAAATGTGCTTTGAAATTGCCAATCAAATATCGTTTTCTGCCTAGAATCACACCATGAGTCTGTGTGCACAAAGGAATTGTTGTCAGAGATTTAATTCGTGGTGGTCTGGTTCTGTAAGACTTGCATTCATAGGAAAGGGGCAGCTTGTTTTCTTGAACTGTGATGGCTAGCATTCAGCACAAATCAATATCTCACAAATGAGAGGCAAATGCTAACACATTTGAAATCAACATGGTAGATTTTCCTTCCACTCCTGCCATGGGTGAGGTAATTCCTACATGTTACAAACTCCAATTAAAACTTACCACACATGTACTCTTACATACATCTGTGCAGTCTTCATGCAGTTGTGCAAGCGTCCATGCAGATCTCTCTTGCACCTGACAATAAACAGTCTCCAGAAGCACGCTCTTCGCACATAGGCAGCTGATTTTCTGCACTCCCATGCTTACTATTCAGCACTGTGTGGTATTTTAGATAATAGTGTGTAACGCTACCACATTCAACATCACCAAGGCTCATTTCCTTTGCTCTAGTCTAATCACTCACCCAGGTTCCACATGCTCATGGTCTCAAGTAGCTGGTAGGATATGTGCTCTTTTCTGCTTCTCTAAACTATAAGGAAAATGTGTCAGGCTGTTACAGTAATTATCACTTGCTCTACCACAGTAGTAAATGTGCTTTGAAATTGCCAATCAAATATTGTTTTCTGCCTAGAATCACACCATGAGTCTGTGTGCACACAGGAATTGTTGTCAGAGATTTAATTTGTGTTGCTGTGCTTCTGTAAGACTAGCATTCGTAGGAAAGGGGCAGCTTGTTTTCTTGAACTGTGATGGTTAGCATACAGCACGCATCACTATCTCACAGATGAAAGGCAAATGCAAACACATTTGAAAACAACAGGGTAGATTTTCCTTCCACTCCTGCCATGGGTGAGGTAGTTCCTACATGTTCAAAACTCCAATTAACGCTTACCATACATGTACTCTTACATACATCTCTGCAGTCTTCATGCAGTTGTGCAAGCGTCCATGCAGATCTCTCTTGCACCTCACAATACACAGTCTCCAGAAACACACTCTTAGCACACAGGCAGCTGCTTCTCCTGCACTCCCATGCTTACTATTCAGCACTGTGTGGTATTTTAGATAGTAGTGTGTAACGCTACCACATTCAACATCACCAAGGCTCATTTCCTTTGCTCTAGTCTAATCACTCACCCAGGTTACACATGCTCATGCTCTCAAGTAGCTGTTAGGACATGTGCTCTTTTCTGCCTCTCTAAACTATACGGAAAATGTGTCAGGCTGTTACAGTAATTATCACTTGCAAAACCACAGTAGTAAATGTGCTTTGAAATTGCCAATCAAATATCGTTTTCTGCCTAGAATCACACCATGAGTCTGTGTGCACACAGGAATTGTTGTCAGAGATTTAATTTGTGTAGCTTTTATTGTGTAAGACTTGCAGTCGTAGGAAAGGGACAGCTCATATGATAGGTTTTGAAAAGCTCACAAAAAATATAGTAATATATTTAAATTACATAAAGGTATTTTTTTTTAGTTTCTTTCAGGTTTTGCTGAACAACACTGAAATGAATTAAAGATGCCTATAAAATCAAGAAAGAGAAAAGAACAGCAACAACATCTATATTTGAAGACAACTGGACAACAAAAATTAGTTGAAGAACCTCATGTTGGAAAAAAGAAAAAGCCTTCTGGTAAGCAGACTAAGGACTTTATAAAAAATATCCTCAAGCAAAGAAAAAATGTAAAAAATATATCCACTGGAAATAGTGTTTCAAGTAGAAAACAACAAGACAATCAACAGAATATACTAAATGGTAATGTACAATCAGAAGTAAGAAAGAATGACTTAAAAAGAAAAATAGATTTTAAAAACATTCGTAGAAAAATGTTTCAGAGAAGAGTGATGTTCAATTTGCTAAAGGATGTGAAAAAATATAGGAAGAAAGCCAAATTTTATAAGAAAAAGAAACATATTGAATCAATTGTTGCAGAGGATTTGGAATTAAAAAGAAAACTATTCATTTTAATTTTGAACAGGATCCGTACATTAGATAAATTAGTGAATGTAATGAAGTCAAAAAGAAAAAGAAAAAGAGAAGTGAAAAAAAAAACTTTTTTTAAAGTGTTCTTAGGAGAATGGAAGCATAGTTCAAGTACTGAATCATTTTTTCATGAAGAGAGTTATCTTCAAAGTAATAGTTTGCTGCATGCAGTTGACACCAGTGGTCGAGCATGTGAAGTTAAAGATGGTTGTGTAATGGAAAAGGAGAAAATGGTTTCAAGAAATGAGGAAGAAGTGTTAGCTGATGAGGTTATGGGGAGACGTCCTAAAGCCCCAGTGTACACTTGGAATTGTAGTAGTATTTGTACTGTACGACAGGAATCTATTGATAAATTTCGTGACTTTCTAAGAGAATATAGTAAAAAAGTGTTAAACAGAAGATTAAGGTGCTTCAAAGACTAGATCCATGCAGAGTGAGAGAGAATACTGGTTTGCAAGGACATTCTCTGGCTTGTCTTTCTAGGAAAGTTTGTCAAAGTGTTTTCACCATTTTAGGATGCTGGCAGTTCATCATACTGAAATGAGAAAGTTTGTGAGAAGATTGTATTTTGCTAAAAGTCCAGCACTAAAGTTACATGAGTTGAATAGTGCTCTGTTCCGTGGATCTGTATCAGATGTGAAGAAGGTTTGTGAGGATATTGAGTTTTGTCACGTTGGTCCAGAGCAAGAAAGTGCAGGAAATGACACAGTTATTGAAGAAAATGTGGAAGAGAATGTAGAACCCACTGTTAGTAAAACATTTGAAGATCAAATGACAAAATTTACTATCCTCTCTAATGAAAGACCAAATATTACTTGTATTTGTTGCCGGAGAAGCCATTATAAAACTCAAACAAGGAATGTTGATCTCAATAAAAAAGTGAAAAAGAAAATAATTCTAAGTGGAAGGATTTTGCTACATATTTGTTTCTGGAAAATTGTTTTGAATTGGGTGAAGATCAGCGTATTTGTAAATACTGTTATAACAAGTTAGAAGAAAATAAAATGCCAGCTAGAGCTGTACATAATAATTTAGAATTGGTTGATATTCCTGCAGAACTTAGTGATTTAAATACGTATGAGTCTATACTCATTCAATGTGTCCATCCGTTTCAGACTATAGTTCGTATGGAGCCCAAAACAGGTAAATTACCTCCTTCAGATTTACAAAGAGGTTTAAAAGGAAGAGTTGTCTATTTGCCATTAGATTTGAAAAAAAATATTGATACAATTGATGCAGATAGTTTGGAAACTGAACCATTAGTTATTCTGGTTAATGGTGTACCTACAAAGAATAAGAAAATTTGGCAGGAGCTGGTAGATGTACGAAAAGTACAAAGAGCAAATTCATATTTGAAAAGAAATAATAAATGGTATGATTCAATTTATATGGATGAAGATGAAGAAGTTTTACTAGCAGACACAGGAATACCAACTGGGCAAATTGAAAAAAGTGGATAAGTCAAAAGAAGAAGAAATTTATGAACATTTCAGCATACATCCTCTTCATTTCAAAGAAGTTATGGGAAACACTATTGATCTGTTTCAGATGAAAAAAGCAAAAGGAACTCCCGTGAGTGTATTGGAGGAAGCTCGTTGTTTTCCCCAGCTGTTTCCTACAGGAAAAGGTGGACGATATGATGAACGTCCAGTACAGATTCCTGCTTCTGAGTATCAGACTACAAGATTATATGCAGAAGATCCAAGATTTCATCAAAGTATTCCTTATTTGTTTCATCTTTTATTTGAAAGTGACTTATCTGCACTATCTTATGCAGTAAATCACATTTTAAAAACTGGAGTACATCTACATAATGTGTCTGCAAAGGATTTTCTGAACAAAGTGCAACAGCGAGATGATCATTTGGAATCTCAATTGATTAATCTGATGGCTTGTCAGCGTGGGACTAATGAATATTGGTACTGACGCCATGAAGAATTGAAATGTATGTTACGGAATTTAGAACTCCTACATGGTTCCTTACCCTAAGCTGTGCTGAGTACGCTTGGGATGATTTACTGGATTTTCTTCGAGAGGCAAATTCAAATATTGAAAACATCCAATACAAGACAGCAGGAGAAGTGTGCTCACTGGATCCGGTTAATGTTTGCAGATATTTCAATCATAGATTTGAGGCTATGATGTCCTTCATCTGCAATAAAAAAAATCCACCTCTTGGAGAAGTTGTGGATTTCTTTTGGAGAAAAGAGTACCAAACAAGAGGTGCTCCTCATATTCATATGCTGTTGTGGATCAAGGATGCCCCAAAATTTGGAACAGATTCTGATGATGCAGTTTTATCTTTCATTGAAGGATATGAAACATGTGCTATACCTAAAAGCACAGAAGAAAAAAACTTAAAAGAGCAAGCTTTACGTTTCCAAAGTATCGGTGTGGAAAATACTGTTGACGAAAGTACAAGAGTAAAGATAAATTCTACACAAAATGTCGATTTGGATTTCCATGACCTGTTCTTTCAAAAGGAAGAGTAAACAGTTTTATGTCAGCTGTGTGACATACTATTACAAGAAAATCGCCTAAAAATACCTACAACCTAAGAAGAAAAGAAGAGTCAAAATATATAAATGACTACAACCCAGTCATTTTATCCATGTGGAATGCTAACATGGATATTCAGTATGTAGCTGACAATTCTATTGCTGTTGCTCGGTATGTCACATCTTACATCACTAAATCTGAGAAAACAGAATTGAAAGAAATGTGGGAAGAGATTTCTCACGAGAAGACTGTCAGTAAAAAGCTATACAGTTTCAGTTTAAAGATGTTATCGCATTGAGAAATTGGGTCATACGAATACACAGATAGGTTATCATCTGCAAGTCTGTACTCCAAATCCAGAAGAATAATTTGGGTAAGTTTAGGCCTTGCA
Organism: Triturus cristatus; assembly: GCF_964204655.1. Lineage (NCBI taxonomy): Eukaryota > Metazoa > Chordata > Amphibia > Caudata > Salamandridae > Triturus > Triturus cristatus. Next base: position 315,591,777 of record NC_140579.1, read on the forward strand.
GGAATGCGAAATCGGGTATTGAAATCTATTCGAGAAATTGAATATTTAGCAGAGTACGAACCAGAAAGTACAGACATTTTAAGAACAAACATGTTGGACACATATTACCCAAAGAGAAGTCATCATCTTGAGAACATGTGTCTCTATGAAGTGCTGCAGAACTACATTTTTAAACGGAATACCACAGAAGACATCAACAATGGAAAATATAAAGTCATTGGTGAGGGAAGATGTTTGGTGAAACAAACAAAAGGAAGTTTGATTAATCACAGAAAGCTGAGTTGCGACACTACTGACAAGAAATTTTTTTACCACTTAGCACTTTTACAGTTGTTTAAACCATGGCGTTCAGAGGATGAATTACTTGGACATTTTCAAAGCTATGAAGATTCCTTTAATGCATGCAAAGATACCATAGAATGCAGTACTTTCACAACTTATGTACAAATGTTAAATGACGAAATTGAACAAGAAGCAACAATTGCAGCTGAATGAGCTAGAGACAGTTCTCAAGACAGTCACAGTTCTGGGACGCTCAGTCAAGATCCTCTAGGACAACCAATCGTAGAAAATGAAGCTGCAATAGCCATGACTGAAGTGGAAACAGCTATAAATCAAGCTCAGGAAGGTTTAATAAACTTACCAAATTTGGAACAACAACTGAATGATGAACAACAACAAATTTATGAGGAAGTCACAAAACAAATTGATCATGGATTACTACATGAAAATAAAGAGTGCTCATGCACATCATTTGAACCAATCAGAATGTATGTGAGTGGACAAGCTGGAACTGGAAAAAGTTTCTTAATTAAAGTAATTAGAAGCTACCTACTGAAAAAAACTGATTCAACTTTGTCTTGTGTTGTTACTGCTCCAACTGGGTTAGCAGCATATAACATAAAAGGAATTACCCTCCATCGTTTGCTAATGTTACCAGTAGAGCATGAGAACAAAATACAATACCACAAGCTAACAGGAGAAGCATGTTTTGAAGTTTCAAGAGTATTGAAAAAAATGAAAGTTCTCATTATTGATGAGGTAAGCATGGTATCAAACTTAATGCTTGCTGTTAGATCTGGGGGTCTCTAGTTGGCAGGGTAGGTACCACTGTCCAAGTAGGGACCCTTGCTTCTAGTCAGGGAAAGGGGGATACACTGTTACGATAACCCCTGCTCACCCTCTAGGTAGCTTGGCCTGAGCAGTCTAGGCTATCAAAGGCAATGTGTAAAGTATTTGTACCAACACTCACAGTAACACAGTGAAAACACCACAGATTTACTCCACACCAGTTTTAGAAAAATAAGGTATCTTTACTAAAAACTTCACAAGACCAAATACTACAGACAAACCAACATATAATTCAAAAAGGTTACTTTAAAGATAGTTCAAGAGTTTGCAGAAAGTACTCCAGGATGTAAAAGTCAGTGTCTTGCACAATGCGACTCTCAATGCACAAAATGCGACACTTTCGTGCCCAACAGTACCTGTAGTTGCGATAAGGTTCCCAAAAGCTGTAACAAGGAAGATGGCAAAGGCGATGCGATACTCCTGAGATCCTGGGGAGGCTTTGCAGCAGCCCTGCTTCACGCAGCAGAGGTGGATGCGCCGGCTCCGATCTGTAGGGGGAGGATGCGATGACTTTGGCTTTCGTTGCGTAGGTTTTTTAGGGGGAAGCTTCACGCACAGGTTCGATGCGACACGCTTCGATGTGGCACGATGCGCGGCGCAGCGTTGACTTCCGGCGCCGCAACTCTCGATGCGCCACGGAATGGGACTCTGCGTCGACGCACACGATGACTGGAGACTTTCACGCACCGGCAGTGGTGCGGCTCGCAAACTGGTTCTGCGACGACCCTCGCAATGTCAGGAATCTTCACGCTTCGGGACGATGCTCGACGCACTCGGCGATGCGGGGACCATGCGTGTTGCGATGGTGCCGCAATGAAATTTTCCTCGCACTCTCGTTTTTGCGACACGCAATCGGATGATGCGTTGGGTACCAGTTACTCTTTTTCACGCTTCTGCTTCCCAGCTCCCAAAACACAGCAAAACGACCTCCTGAGGCCCCAAGACTGGGCAAGCACTCCAAGGCAGGTCAGAACTCCCTCAGCAGAGTTCCAGGGGAGCTGGTGGTGAAGTCCTTTTGTTCCTGAGACTTCTTAACAGGGAGCCAGCTCTTCTCAGGCCCTTGGAGATCAGAATCAAAAGAAGGGGACACAGCAAAGTCCTTCCCCTCTCCTTGGCAGCAAAGCAAAACAGAAAGCAGGCAGTCTTCTCCTCTTCAGTTCTTTTCAGCTTTCTCCTCGGCAGAGGTTCCTTCTTAGTTCCAAAGTGATCTAAAGTTTAGGTGTCTGGGGTCCTCTTCTTATACCCCTCCAAGTCTTTGTCTCTCTTTGTTCCAGTGGGGGAATTCCCCTGCCAAACCGGTTCCTGGGTGTGCTCTGCTCTGGAGCACCTGGTTTCTTTCAGAGTGAGGGGCAGGGTCGTTAGACGCTCAGCAGGAGGTGGAGCCTTCTTTGTGTCAGCAGAGGCAGAGTCCTCAGCCTGGCCAGCAGGGGGTGGAGCCAGCTTTGTGCTGGCAGGGGCAGCCCTATTCAAACCCAGGGACTACTCCTCCCACCCATCTAAAGCAGATCTCCCTATTCACCCTGCTGCTGACTCATCCAGGCTCCTGGAGCCACCTAGCCCATCACATGACACCAGTCAGCCAACCAGCACACAGGCACACAGGAAGGTTAAACAGGAGAATAGCTACTTTCTAAAAAGTGCTATTCTCACACAGTGAATTTAAAAACCATCTTGCTAAAAAGATGTATAATTAAATTCTGAACACAAAGATACCAAACTTGGATTTTCTATCTTGCCCTTATGGGAAGATAGGCATGTAAACAGCCTTCCCCATTCTATCCTATGGGCAAGATAGCCTCTCAGCAGTGAAAACGAAAATGGCTGTAATTCACTACCAGGGCATGTTACACACCTCAGTACATGCCCTACCTTTCAGATACACTGCACCCAGCCCAGGGGGGTACCTAGGGCCACCATAGGGATACCTGACATGTACAGAAAGGGAAGGATAAGGCCTGGTCAGTGGGTGCACTGGCCAGGTCGACATGGCAGTCCTGGACTGCACATAGGCACTGCAAGCAGGCCTAAGACATCATTTTAGGGCTACTCCTGTGGGTGGCACAATCAGTGCTGCAGCCCACTAGTAGCATTTGAATCACCAGCCCTGGCACACTCAGTGCACTTTACTAGGGGCTAACAGGTAAAACAAATATACCAATCATGGATAACCAATCAATATAACAATTTATACAGAGAGCATATGCACTTTAGCACTGATCAGCAGTGGCAAAGTGCCCAGAGTCCTATTGCCAACAACCACGGGTCAGGAAAAATAAAGGAGGAAGAAGCAAAAAGTTTCGGGATAACCCTGCAAAAAGGGCCGTTTCCAACACAACCCCCTTCCAGCCTAAAGCCAGGGTAGACCAAGCGATACCTCGATGGGATTCCCTGCTTAGGGCGATAGAACACGGAAACTGGCCCAAACAGCAGGGCACTATTCCTGTTCTACGCCTTCCTGAACCCAGTTGGATCTCTCCATCCATACTCTCAGGGTCCACTACGCCAACCCCTGTGGAACCCTTCTCTTCACCTGTGGACACCACCTGTGCAGCACCTAGCCTTAACTTGCTCACAGGTGTGTCCCAACAGACAGACAGCAAGCCGCAGTGACCAGTGGCAGTGGTCAGGGATGAGACCCAGGCCTTATGCCTCTCAGGGCTCTCAAACCCCTGTGGCGTCAGAGGGTGGGGGGCAGTAGCCCCAGGTGCTTGGCACCCTTTGTCCACCTCCTTTCCTGTCAGGTCGGGTCTGACAACCTGGCACTGACCCACCAGCCCCGGGCCTGTATCCGGCGGCTGGACAGGAGGCTGGGGTAGGCTTTTCCATACCCAGTCCTCCTCTTCCTTGGGGCTCTGTACCCTCCCACCTGGAGCGGTACCCCCTTCTAGAATAGTCAGGGCACCTGTGGCAGGTGTCCTGCACCATTCACCCACCAGTTCAGGGGTTCTATCCTGCAACTGGGATCCCAGGTCAGGGGGGACACCCCGGACCTGGCCCTCCAATCTAGGGTCTAAACCCTCCAGGTGAACCGGGGTCAGAGGCGAGGACTCTCTCCCTCTGCACCCCCTTCCAGAGTGCTGCACCCTCCCCACTGGAGTGGTACTCCTGGAAGCCAAACCGGTCAGGACACAGCTTACAGATGTCCTTCCCCCCAGGTCAGGCAGATCCTGAACCTGGCCTCCCAACCCAGGGACTAAACCCTGCGGTTGCACACCTGCCTGGCATGCCAGGACTTCTGGGGACTCACACAGTATCTCCCCGAGGGTGACACATGACTCATGTGTCTCGTGACAGTCTGCCTGGCGCAGATCTCCCGGCCCCTGTCCACCTGACAGTGCGCGAAGATCCCCCAGGACAGAAGTGGTGTCACCATGGTCACTCCTAGGGGACTCAGCCCTTCTGGCTGGTCCCTGACCCACTGGTTCTCCCACTGGGGAACACATCCCCCTCTCACCCCTCAGCCTGGACTTCTGCACCCTCCCAACTGGAGCGGTACCGCCAGACACCAGAACCACTGGAGCTCTGTTTACAGAGGCTCCAGGTTCTCCTGACACTAGGAGATCCTCCTCAAATGGCCTACTAGCACTGTCTAGGCCCCCAACCTGGTGTTCCCTTAAGGAACCCTCCAGGCCCTGAGACTGGGTTTCGGGCACCTTGGGACCCACAGTCCCACACTCACCCCTTCTCCACTGAGACAGGACGTGAGCCCCTACACCCCTCCCACTACACTGGGACCTAACCGGGCTACACTGAACCTCTTCCACCTCACAGGTCTGGAAGATATCTGGGCCACTCCTTTTGGGATCACTCCCCAATGCCTCTCCAGACCTTTTGGCATCCAACCAAAGGTCTGCCTCCAACGCAAGCTCTCTGGAACCAGAGAACTCACACTCCACCGGGTGTTGGCATAGCTCTGGAAAACAGGGACTTAAAATATGCTCTCCAACAAATGAATCACACAGCCCCACACAGTTGTTAACCAAGCTACCGTTTGCCTCACCCTCCAGTGCCTCACACAAGTACCCCACACCACTCTCCTGAGATTGGCAAGACAGTACCTGACTGTCTCTGTCACACAACTCACACTCTTCTGGGCGGTCTTCACACTCACACACCAAGGTTTCTACCATGGGGGAACCCCTCTCCCTGTACCTCTCATCTAGGGTCAGTAGAGTGTCCCTCCCACCACTAGGAATATGGTCCCCTGTGCCAGTTCCCCAATCCACTTCAGGGACACTGCACTCCTCTGGAACTACATCATAAACCTGAACCCCCTGGCGTATGTCAACCCCCTCCCTCAAGTTAGGCGCCACATCTCTGGGTGTTTGTACCTCTCCCTCAGCAGTGGATATTACAATCTTGCTGCCACCATCTGAGCTGGACTCCACCTCCAACTCAGCAAAGCTCACTTCTTGAGCTAACCACTCTTCTTCAGCTGAGACACTCATGGCCTCAAGCCTCTCGAGCTCCAAATCAAGCTCCCTCATTCTTAATTCATGTGCCAAGGTCAATTTCAATTCTTCCAAGGCATACATCTTCTTGCTCTCTTCTACTTTGTTCTGGGTTTCTATTTCCATCAGCTTCAACTCAAGCCTCATGACTTCTAACTCATGATCTCTAACCCTTTGATTCTCCTCCAACTCCTCTGGAGTGAGACTCCTACTGGAATGGGAGCTGCCAGCCCTTGAGACTGGTCCGACCATGGTCAGATCTTGGGGAATAAAACCATTCTCTTCATCTGCATCATCTTCCTCTTGGGCCTCCCACCAGGCCTTCAAGACTCTTTGTAGCACATCCTTTCTAGATCCGCTTTTCACCGGGCAACCAAGGTCTTTGCAGAATTGCTTGAGCTCCTCAACCCTGTACGAATACAGATCCTTAATGGAAAACTCCAATTCTGCCCTCTCACTTGTTGCCACCTGAGACATGATGCTCTTGAAGAGTTACTCAAAAATAGAATAAAAATACAGTATGTGGTTGTCTATTGGTCTGCACTCCTAGTGATGTACACCAATTACTGTGGGTCAAGTACAAATACAAGTTCAATCCTCACCGCTGACCAACAATGTTAGATCTGGGGGTCTCTAGTTGGCAGGGTAGGTACCACTGTCCAAGTAGGGACCCTTGCTTCTAGTCAGGGAAAGGGGGATACACTGTTACGATAACCCCTGCTCACCCTCTAGGTAGCTTGGCCTGAGCAGTCTAGGCTATCAAAGGCAATGTGTAAAGTATTTGTACCAACACTCACAGTAACACAGTGAAAACACCACAGATTTACTCCACACCAGTTTTAGAAAAATAAGGTATCTTTACTAAAAACTTCACAAGACCAAATACTACAGACAAACCACCATATAATTCAAAAAGGTTACTTTAAAGATAGTTCAAGAGTTTGCAGAAAGTACTCCAGGATGTAAAAGTCAGTGTCTTGCACAATGCGACTCTCAATGCACAAAATGCGACACTTTCGTGCCCAACAGTACCTGTAGTTGCGATAAGATTCCCAAAAGCTGTAACAAGGAAGATGGCAAAGGCGATGCGATACTCCTGAGATCCTGGGGAGGCTTTGCAGCAGCCCTGCTTCACGCAGCAGAGGTGGATGCGCCGGCTCCGATCTGTAGGGGGAGGATGCGATGACTTTGGCTTTCGTTGCGTAGGTTTTTTAGGGGGAAGCTTCACGCACAGGTTCGATGCGACACGCTTCGATGTGGCACGATGCGCGGCGCAGCGTTGACTTCCGGCGCCGCAACTCTCGATGCGCCACGGAATGGGACTCTGCGTCGACGCACACGATGACTGGAGACTTTCACGCACCGGCAGTGGTGCGGCTCGCAAACTGGTTCTGCGACGACCCTCGCAATGTCAGGAATCTTCACGCTTCGGGACGATGCTCGACGCACTCGGCGATGCGGGGACCATGCGTGTTGCGATGGTGCTGCGATGAAATTTTCCTCGCACTCTCGTTCTTGCGACACGCAATCGGATGATGCGTTGGGTACCAGTTACTCTTTTTCACGCTTCTGCTTCCCAGCTCCCAAAACACAGCAAAACGACCTCCTGAGGCCCCAAGACTGGGCAAGCACTCCAAGGCAGGTCAGAACTCCCTCAGCAGAGTTCCAGGGGAGCTGGTGGTGAAGTCCTTTTGTTCCTGGGACTTCTTAACAGGGAGCCAGCTCTTCTCAGGCCCTTGGAGATCAGAATCAAAAGAAGGTGACACAGCAAAGTCCTTCCCCTCTCCTTGGCAGCAAAGCAAAACAGCAAGCAGGCAGTCTTCTCTTCAGTTCTTTTCAGCTTTCTCCTCGGCAGAGGTTCCTTCTTAGTTCCAAAGTGATCTAAAGTTTAGGTGTCTGGGGTCCTCTTCTTATACCCCTCCAAGTCTTTGTCTCTCTTTGTTCCAGTGGGGGAATTCCCCTGCTCAAACCGGTTCCTGGGTGTACTCTGCTCTGGAGCACCTGGTTTCTTTCAGAGTGAGGGGCAGGGTCGTTAGACGCTCAGCAGGAGGTGGAGCCTTCTTTGTGCCAGCAGAGGCAGAGTCCTCAGCCTGGCCAGCAGGGGGTGGAGCCAGCTTTGTGCTGGCAGGGGCAGCCCTATTCAAACCCAGGGACTACTCCTCCCACCCATCTAAAGCAGATCTCCCTATTCACCCTGCTGCTGACTCATCCAGGCTCCTGGAGCCACCTAGCCCATCACATGACACCAGTCAGCCAACCAGCACACAGGCACACAGGAAGGTTAAACAGGAGAATAGCTACTTTCTAAAAAGTGCTATTCTCACACAGTGAATTTAAAAACCATCTTGCTAAAAAGATGTATAATTAAATTCTGAACACAAAGATACCAAACTTGGATTTTCTATCTTGCCCTTATGGGAAGATACGCATGTAAACAGCCTTCCCCATTCTATCCTATGGGCAAGATAGCCTCTCAGCAGTGAAAACGAAAATGGCTGTAATTCACTACCAGGGCATGTTACACACCTCAGTACATGCCCTACCTTTCAGATACACTGCACCCAGCCCAGGGGGGTACCTAGGGCCACCATAGGGATGCCTGACATGTACAGAAAGGGAAGGATAAGGCCTGGTCAGTGGGTGCACTGGCCAGGTCGACATGGCAGTCCTGGACTGCACATAGGCACTGCAAGCAGGCCTAAGACATCATTTTAGGGCTACTCCTGTGGGTGGCACAATCAGTGCTGCAGCCCACTAGTAGCATTTGAATCACCAGCCCTGGCACACTCAGTGCACTTTACTAGGGGCTAACAGGTAAAACAAATATACCAATCATGGATAACCAATCAATATAACAATTTATACAGAGAGCATATGCACTTTAGCACTGATCAGCAGTGGCAAAGTGCCCAGAGTCCTATTGCCAACAACCACGGGTCAGGAAAAATAAAGGAGGAAGAAGCAAAAAGTTGCGGGATAACCCTGCAAAAAGGTCCGTTTCCAACACTTGCCTTTGTGCATTTAAGAATGCAGCAAATTCTAAAGACAAACTATGACGTGCTATTTGGAGGAAAACATGTTATAGTTTTTGGGGATCTACTGCAGCTCACTCCAGTTAAAGGACAACCAGTATTTCATACTCTTACACATGAAGACACGAAAAAGTCGTTAGGAAGTATATGTAATGTGAATATTTGGACATACTTTGAGTACAAATAACTCATTACCAATATGCAGCAAGCAAATGATGATGATTATGCAAGTATTCTCAAAGATATCAGAATTGGACTACTCACAGAACATGGCAGAAAAGCTTTACAGAGTAGATTGCTATGTAATTTGTTTCCAACAGAACAAATAGTTCCAGAGAAAATATACAAGAAAATTGCTGGAAAAAATACTGTAATCTGCTTAATGCCAACACTACATGAATGCTCTATATTCAATCAAGAACTTTTGAAATTGGAAAATGAAGAGATTATAAAACTGGAAGCTGTGGATAAAATACAGCATGAAGGAATAACTATTATATTGACAAGCAAATTGACAACTAAATTGGATTCTCTAGAGAAAAACATATCAAAAACAGCTGGTTTAGAAAAGAATCTTTATGTATGTATGAGCTGTCGAGTAATTTTAAGACGTAATTTGGATGTAGAAAAAGGTTTAGAGAATGGAGTTATGGGTAAAGTTGTGGGTTTTGTTAATTACCAGAAAAAAGATGGAATTGAATTTTTAAAAATAAAATTTGATCAGATTGAAGAAGTTAAAGACATTAGTCGTTGTTCAGTTCGTTTCTTGCTAGTGAAAAACTTATATGTACGTAGGAAGCAGTTTCCGTTTTCTCTAGCATATGCTGTAACTATTCACAAATCTCAAGGATTAACTGTAGATAGTGCTTTTGTAAACATTGGATCTAGTGTGTTTAAAGAAGGTATGGCATATGTTGCTTTGTCACGCGTGAAAACAATATCTGGTTTATTCATGATAGACTTTGATGAGTCAAAAGTTAGTGCTGATGCAAACTGTGTAAAGGAATATAATAGATTAAGAAGAAGCTATGCTCCTCATTTAGGTCAGTAGCCTGTGTTTGAAAAACGTGTTGTTTGTCGGAAAAGGAGAATTGAGAATATCTGTAATGAGGATGTACAGAAGAGTAAACAAATAGAGACTGATGTGATTGCAAGCAAAAAGACAAAGGACAATGCTGAAGAGGTTGTTGGTTGTCATTTTGAAAATAGCTCTGGTGTCAACTGCTACGCTAATGTAGTGCTGAATGTTGTATCTTATCTTGAAAGTTTGAAAGAGCAGATAATACTAAATCATTAAAAAAGATTCTGTTCTCTGCTGAGTTTCCTTTATGAGAAGCTGAGTAATGATAAAACTAAAATAGAAAGTGCTTCTGATTTTAGAAATCTTTTAGATGTATGTTCTGGATGTACACAGTTTACTCAAGATGCACAGGAATTCTTAATGTATATGCTTATGATACTGGAAGATGAAGGGGTAGAAATAGAAAATATGTTTGGTCTCTCTTATAAATGGGAACATAGTTGTGAAAACTCTTTGAACACATGCAGCTCTAATGTTGATTCTGAAAGGTTCATATATTTAACATTACCAGAGAGTAAGTCAGTGACTTTTAGTAAATTAGTTAAAGATGTAAATCACAACATGGAATGTTCTCAACGTAAATCAGAAATGTTATCAATGTTATTTTTAAAGAAATATGGACAGTATGTAATTTTAATGATGCAACGTTGTAGAGCTGATGGAACACAATTGGACACTTTAATAAAGAAGTTTACAGGAAATAAATTATCAATATCAGGAAAAACTTTTGTTGCAGTTGCAATAATTTTCCATGATGGCCCTTCTATAACTTCTGGTGATTACACAGTTTATCTAAAATGTGAAAAAGGCTGGACACTGTGTAATGATTCACAATTGATTTTCAAGCAACGTTTGCCTGCAGAATTACCAAATTCCTACTTATTTTTTCTAAAACCAAAATTTTAGATACAAATTGCAGCATCTGAAGAAACCATTATTTTGATTTTATAGGATTATCATTGGATATTTCACCAAAAAAGAATTTAAAAATTACCATTTGGCCTCATGGAGAGGTAACTGTTTCTATTGTAGACTTCTTTGACAGATATTATTTTGGTGTATGAGCTTAAGCAACAAGATTTACATACGTTATTTATTGCAAATAGTTATTGTTCTTAGAAGATATTTTTAATATATATGTAACATTTCTATCAAGGTATGTTTTACTGAGGAGAGATACAGGGCTTTTTTTAAACAATCTTTCAGATTGTTAATTTTTTTGCCCGCTGTTAAGTGATGAATGCAATTGATTTCACAATTTGCAGTGAAATTCCATATATTCTGAAAACAGCAAAAAAAGGGCAAAAAATTACTTTGTTAAATATGAAAATATGAGTACTGTATTCTAAAATGTATTGTTAAATATTACTACTTTTTTCTTTTTTTTCAGATCGAGAAATAAAATTTAGGAAATGTAATCCTTTTTTCTAGCAATTAAAAAAAACATTTATTTATAATTAAGTTATTTTGTTGGTCAGGTAAGTTTGAAATATCTGTATTTCTCACCCCTTCACTTTCATGCTCCCTTTTCTTCACTTCTCCTCACTCTGCTTTTCTCATTCCCCTTCTCTCTCTCTTCTTCCTTTACTGCTCTTTCGTAACTCCCTCACTCCTTCTATACTACTCCCCTAGGTTTACTGCCTCCATCAGTACTTTTTCAACCATGTATCTCTCCCTGTCTCCATGTGTCTCAGTCATTCTAACTGCCTTACTCCTTCTCAGTTCCTTGCTCTCTGTCTCTGTTTCTGTCTCTCTCCCTTTGTCTGTCTTACCCTTAATTTGCTTAACATCTCTGGGGAAGATTAACAAGGCCCCTGCGCCACCACTACGTCACTTTTCATAACGTACTGGTGGCGCAGGGAGCTCCTCCATATTTACAAGGAGAGGAAAAGCCACCCTGCGTGACTTTTCCTCTCCTTGTAAATACAGCCACTTCACACGCAGCACTGTGCGTTGAAGGGGCGTTCCATGGGTGTTGTTGTGGGTGTTCCCACGCAACACACAAAGAACTAGACACATCTCCAGGTTTACGAGAAATCGTAACTCTGGAGATGCGTGTGAATGCTACGCCACCCTAGAGGTGGTGTTGCGAGGCACAACGAGGAGAAATGTTTTTATTTCTTCTCGTTTTTTCCTCTTTTAGTGCGTCCTCCATTCTACAGCACGCATTGAAAGAGGAAAAAGCCTCTTTTGATTGTTTTTGTGCAGGAAGGTGTCCCTTCCTGCACAAGAACAATCTCCCCACCACGCAGGCATCCTTGAACCATGGTGCAAGGGAGCCTGCGCCGGCGCATGGCTGCAGTTTGTACACCTGCGCAGGGGAAGCATAGAGATGCGACAAAAAAATCGTATAAAAAATAGAATTAAAAATAAAGTTTAAGTGTTTGTATGTTGGTTGGCTCTAAAAAGAGCCATTGTGTTAATTGAGTGTTGTTTGGTACCTATAAGTAAGTATCGATGCAGAGTCTAAAGATCAAGAGGAAGACTCTGTTTCCCTTCATCTGTGAAATGTACACCGTCTACTCTATAAATGCCTTGCCAATCCCCTCACTATTTCTTCCTATTTCGTGGGACAAGGAGCAGAACAGGTATCAATTTTAGTTGTAAATGGCAGAAGAGCACTGTACTTCAGGGAGTGAGGAGGACATCTGGATGTACTCAGAAGCATTGGTTGATAGTAGTTTCTCTTCCAGAATCTTCATACACCATAGCCACTCCCCTCACTATTTCTTCTTATTACCTGGGAGAAGGAGCTGAGCAGCAATCAATTTTAATTGAAAATGGTTGAACAGCAGTGTAATTCAGGGATTGAGAAGGAGACCTGGATGCACTCTGAAGGTGTCTTTCAGTAGAATGACAAAATGAAAAGAAAGGTAGTTGTAAAATGGAGGCTTATATACTTCTTTTAAAAAAAAAAGAACTCATTGGCTGTTTCAGACCATTTTACAATAAAAACTAGGCTGTATGTTTACATTTTTAAAAGCATGTTTTGTATTGGTCCAGAAAAATGTGTTCCCACAGAACATTACTTTGGATTTGCTGTTAGGTTTGAAAAGTTAAGCAATCTTGCTCTTTGAATTAGAAACATTATGACGTCTCTGCTCACACCAGTGTTCCATGATCTAATGTTATGCTAGCAGGCAGAAGTCATGTTGGGGTTAGAAATCATTTGGAAAGGGTTGAAATATGCAAAAAAAAGAAATCTGTGTTTCCATTTAAAAGAAAGGTGGAGAATGTGAAAAGGGGGCAGGGTACAGAGTTCCTGACCCCCTAGCTTTTGTCAGGGGGTCCCTGAAGGACCATGAAGGGTGACATTTTTTTTTCTTTTTTTTTTAAAAATCTCGGGGTGCGTGTACCGTGCGCGCACGGTGCGCGCGCGGCGGGAAAAAAACATTAAAAAAAACAGAATTAAAAAACAAATTTAAGTGTTTAGATGTTAGGTGGCTCTAAAAAGAGCCGTTGTGTTAATTGAGGGACAGAGGAAAAAAAAGACATGGCAAAAATTATAGGGTGCCGCACGTGTGCTGCTGTATCTTCCTCTCTATTAGCGGAATGCTGGTGTCCGCATAAGAGAGAAGAGCATTACACGAATTGCACCGTATATGCACCCTCTCAAACAGAGGGTGTATATCCAGAGGAACCGAAGAAGGTGAAGCTGCCGCCGCAGATGAAGTTTTCTGCTGAGCTGCCGATGATGTGCTCAGCTGAGCTGCTGCGGATGTGCTCGGCTGAGCTGCTGGAGGGTTTTCTCTAGCAGCTCGAGCATAAGCCACAGGATGTACATCTCTAACGTGCCTGATCATAGTGAAGATACTAAAAGAGTATTTCTTTTTAGGATCTCCTCTTGATAAGACACGATCACAAAGAGTGCAGGTGACCTTGGGAGCATTCACTTTCTTCTGCCCCAGTGGAAATGTAAAAAATTGCCATATAAAAGAGTCTTTCTGTTTCCTCTGTCTCTGTCTCACAAGGGTCTCCTGCTCACTCCCAGAAGATGACTGCTGCTCTGCCATTCTGAAGTACTGAAGTACTAGAAATGCTGCTCAGCTCCTTCTCCCAGGGAATCAGAAGTAATAATGAGGGGAGTGGGTGTGGTGTTGGAGGTTTCTGGAACTGAAACTACTATAAACCAATGAAAAGTGGTGTTTCTTAATCACAGGACCTGAAACTACTATAAACCAATGAAAAGTGTTGTTTCTTGATCACATGACTTGCCGTGCGCGCACCGAGCGCGTACGGTGCGCGCACGGAGCACACACGGTACAAGCAAGCATGCGCGTATGGCGCACGCGCGCATGCGCGTACGTAGCACGTGCGTACGGAGGACGCGTGCATGCGCGTACGGAGCACGCGGGTATGAAGCACGTGCGCATGCGCATATGGAGCAGGCGTGCATGCGCGCATGCGCGAAAGGAGCACGTGCATGCGCGTACGGAGCACGCGCGTACAGATCACGCACGAAGTACGCATGCGCATGTGGAGCACGTACGCATACGCACACGGAGCACATACGCATACAAGCACCGTGCGCGCACCGTACGCGTACCATACGCGTACGGTGCACGCACAGTCAAAAACCCTTTAAAAAAACAAAAAAAATATGTTTAGAGGTTTATAGAAGATATTAACTATGCTGTTCAACTATATCCAAAATAAATTAAAAAAACTGAGCCATTCCATATTGCAGGATACAGTAAATCTATAATTATATACATAGGTAGCTTATTGTAAAATAAATAATTAAAAAATATAATAAAACATTAATAAATTAGCATTTAAAAAACCTTGCAAATTCACTTAAAAAATCATAGGTTTCACACACATTAAAGTTAGGAGTTAGCATTTAAAAAACCTTACAAATTCACTGAAAAAACCATAGGTTTCACACACGTTATAGTTAGGAATTAGCATTTAAAAAACCTTGCAAATTCACTGAAAAAAACCATAGGTTTCACGCACGTTATAGTTAGCTGGACATTTCACTCGAAAAAAACCATTGAAATTCCCCCGTTATAGTTAGTTCAGCTAACTATAACTCGCGCGCCCACAATCCACTGCTGATGACGTCACATATTACATCACTCATGACATGGTCAGTGACATCACTGATGACATCACTGATGACATCTCAAATGACATCACTGATGACATCACTGATGACATCATCAATGTGATAAATTACTGCATCTTCTCACACCCTAATTTAACCGATGATACACGAACTCAAAATTTCAGACGTCCATTCTCAAAACCATAGATACTCCAATACCAATAACTACATACCCACTTATTAACTCTTAGGTTTACATACACCTCCACTCATTCATATGTACAGTCACTCATACTTACAGTCACTCCGTACAAGACTATCATATGCATTTATGCACCTACATAGACACTCACACACCACCAATCATCCATAGAGGTACTGTCACACCTAGTCAGTCATGCAAATAATTAATCACGCTCCCATTTACTCACCTATGCAGTTATACACACACAAGTTCACTTAATCATAAAAATAGTACCACATTCTTATGCTCTTATACAATCATTGATACAGCCACTCTCACAATCACACTCTCTCACATATACCTACTTATAAACTCTTACACGCATATATACTGCCTTTCACATATGTAGTTAGTCACAAATGTACCACTGAGATATACATTTAATCCCTAACACACCCATACATACACTCACTCAACCATACAGTCCATCACAGATGCACTGTTAAAACCATGCACCCATGGAATCACCCACTCACACATCTATGCACAGAGTCACACACAGCCTACCCACACAAACACTCAAGCACCCATACAGATACTCAGACAACCAATCGATAACCCATATAGACACTCATATAGCTATTCACAAAACCATACAGCCACTTATACACCAACAGACAGAAACATGAAGACATTCACACAGTTTAGTCACTAGTCTGCAGTAAGATGCATTTAATGACTCACTTTTCCAGTCAATTACGCACGTAGGAAATCATCCATTCACACACTTGTACAGCCACTCATTCTTCCACAGGCCTTTCACTATAAATATATAAAACATATTTAAATTTTACAGAAACACACAGTCACTGGATGATGTCATCAGTGATGTCATCAGTGATGTCATTTGAGATGTCATCAGTGATGTCATCAGTAATGTCACTGACCATTTCGTGAGTGATGTAATATGTGACGTCATCAGCAGTGGATTGCGGGCGCGCGAGTTATAGTTAGCTGAACTAACTATAACGGGGGAATTTCAATGTTTTTTTTCGAGTGAAATGTCCAGCTAACTATAACGTGTGTGAAACCTATGGTTTTTTCAGTGAATATATATATATATACTGCCGTTACCAAGGTAAAGGATGACGACACCATGTCTTGCCACAATAAACGATTTTAATGGTCAGCTGCTGGACGCGTTTCGCCTGGCCTGCAGGACAGGCGAAACGTATCCAGCAGCTGACCATTAAAATCGTTTATTGTGGCGAGACATGGCGTCGTCATCCTTTACCTTGGTAACGGCAGTTTAGAGAATTCATACGGATCAAGCTTGGATGATCCGGGTGGACGAAGCGCCCTTTGATCTGGAGCTGCGGTGGTTGGAACCAAGCAAAAGTTTTTGTTCGATATATATATATATTATCTACTGGCGGTCGCCAGTAGATAGTTATAGTTAGGACCGTGTTTCCATAGGAAATCCGCAACATTCTATTTGGAATAACTTTGGCGCCGGTTGACGAATCGTCGCAAAATTTTCAAAATAGGTGGGGCGCTCCGCTCCACTCCTACCCTGAAAGTCTCAGGGGGATGCGTCAAGCGGGGGCTGAGAAAAAAGGGGGGTCCCAAAACGCATTTTCCCCATGCAATTTTCCATAGGGACCTTTAGTCCAAGGTACAGCCCGAACGGCTGAACAGAATTACTTGAACTTTGGCAGAGAGGTAGTCCTCAGGTCAGGGATGTGCCTTTTGCAGGTCTGGTGTCAATCTGTTCAGTAGTTCCTGAGAAAATCAAAAGTAAAATCATATATATATGTGGGCGGAGCCTAACCACACATCTCATCCTGAGATCTGATTGGCTGTCAGCACTTCATCCAAGAAGTGTTGGCAGCCATCTTGGGACCAATATACATGATAGCACCTCATTAAAAAGCATTGCAGTTAATAGAAGGTTTTAAGACTTTAGTTACATTATAAATCATTTGTTGATGGTACCATACTCATTTTAGGAACTGTGGTATGTTCTAAGGTGATTTCACCATGTGAAAAAGCCTTCTGCTGGGATATCATGATTGAGAGAAAAATATTTTCTCATGCTTTTCCCACAGAGGTTTGGAAGGTGATCTCTATGCTAAACTGAGAGCTTATTTTCTGTAAATTCACATTATCTTTCTCAGTCATGTGAGAATGAAGTCTGACATTCTCAGTAAAACATGTACATCCAACAAGGGCAGAGACTGTCAGTTGATTCCTTTGTGTTCTACTGCAGCTTCCCAGAGTGTTCCAAAGAACAACTAGAGCGCTAACAGTCCTACTTATGATAAACGTATGGCACACCTGAAGCCATCTTGCTTGGATTAAAGTGGTAACTCTTAAAACATTTAATTTAAAAACGAACAAAATGAGGGGGTTCATTTTTCCATAAAAAGTATGATTAGTGCTGCAGAAAGAAAAATTAGGGCACATTTTGAGTGACTTCTCAAATCCTCTTCTATTTCATTAAAAAGTTCTGACATGCAGACTGAAACATGCACTTTCAATACCAGCAGCAGTTTTCCCTGGTGAGCAGTAGCTTTACTACAGTGATCTAATGAGCAACAAGAATGCTAACATTCTGAATTTATGGCAAATGTGTGACACATCTGAATGCCTATGGAATCAAAGTAAAAAACTGAAAGTATTTCCTACTGAGGAGACTGCAGTAAATGAGGAAATTAGGAAACTTCATAACAAATAAGTCTGCCAAGATGGCCACCAGAGACAAAAGAGCCCAAATGTAGCCCAAATATCACCCAGATGTAGCCCAAGTATAGCCCAATGACAGAATGTCCCAGAGTGTTCTTAAAAACAACTAGAGCGCTTACTGTCTTCATTATGACAAAAGTATGGCACACCTGAAGCCATCTTGATTGGAATAAACTGGTAACACTTAAAACATCTAATTTAAAAAGGAACACAATGAGGGGGTTCATTTTGCCATAGAAATTATGATTCATGCTGAAGAAAGAAAATGAGGGCACATTTTGAGTGACTTCTCAAATCCTCTTCTATTTCATAAAAAAATTCTGACATGCAGACTGAAACATGCACTTTTAATACCAGGAGCAGACTTCCATGGTGAACAGTAGTTTTACTACAGTGATCTAATGAGCAACTAGAATGCTAACATTCAGAATTTATGGCAAATGTGTGACATATCTGAATACCTTCATGATGGAATCAAAGTAAAAAACTGAAAGCATTTCCTACTGAGGAGACTGCAGTACATGAGGAAATTAGGAAACTTCATAACAAATAAATCTCCCAAGATGGCCACCGGAGACAAAAGAGCCCAAATGTAGCCCAAAATCACCCAGATGAAGCCCAAATATAGCCCAATGACAGAAGTGTGCAAAACACTTATTATTTTGTGTTTTTGCAGTGTTATATAGTGCAGACTTGTCAGGTATTGGAGTGCTTTACATGAGCATTGGTTACATCACACAAGAACAAATTCATTTTGGTTGTAGACATGGGGAGACTAAGTGATTTGACCAGAATCACAGAATGTCGAGCTGAAGCAGAAACTCCAACCTGGTTCCCCAGTTGCAAAGTCTGCAGTTCTGGAAGTAACACCACATCCTCTCCCCTAAGTGCAACATTTTATCAAGTGGTCAACTGGATAAAAAAACATAAAGGTAACAAATAATTTAAAAGTGCTTTCTCGCTATTTGAAAACTCAGAAAATATGTCCTTATTTTAGTCTTTTAGAGCACTAACCATAATTTTGATGCCAATAAGACCCTCTCATATATGTAACTTCTAAAGGAAATGCTCTAGGTATTACAGTTTTGATTACATCAAGATGACATCAGGCGTTCCACACTTTTGCAATAAATATAGAATGTTAGCAATCTAGTTGTTCATTAGGATACTGTTGAGAGGCAGAGGCCAGGGGCACGGACTCTGAAGATTGAAGGCAGGTAGGAGGGTGCAAAGGCAACAATTTAACCACACTGCGCAGGCAGGAAGGGCCATGGCAGCACAACAGACTAAAGAGGGCAGTGGAAAGGGGGGCAGCGGCAACAAACCAACAATACAGGACTTGTAAGAGAGGCTGTGGCAATGTAATAGACCATTGTGGGCAGAAGGAAGAGGCAATGGTAGTACAACCATATATACCAACAGACCCGATTCAGCCAGGAAACGTCCAATGTTTTTAAGCTCAAATGGGCTTTATTTTATCTGTCTCCTGTCTACAATCTCCTCTTTTTCAATGTAACTCAAAGGGGAAAATCAATACCCCAGTTTTTTTTCAAAATCTCCCTCTTACCAAGTTCAAAATGTTCGCAAGTATGGTACATTGGATCATGGAAGGAAATGGGGTAGGGACATGGACTTGGATAACAGAGGACAGGAGGGACATGGAGAGGTGCACCAAACTGACCCTGCAGGGCAGGCATCAGGGTGTGCAGCAGCACAATACACCACACAGGGCATGCGGGACGGGATTTCAGCACAACAATCCATAGAAAGCAAGAGGGAGGGGACAGGACCATGCACATGGACAACAGAGAACAGAGGGGCAAGAGGCAATGGTAGCTAGCTGACCATAATGGACAGACAGGAGAGAAAGCTGCAGCATAACAGACCATAAAGGGCAGGAGGGATGGATCAGGGGCATTACAATGGAACAGACAAGCCAGGAGGAAGGGAGTAGGGGTCTGCACATTTAAACAGAGGGCTGGGGGCAAGGGGGCAGGGCAGGAGCAGCAAGATAGCCATGGAGGTTAGGCAGGATGGGCACTAGAAGCAAGACACACCATGAAGAGCAACAGTGAGACTGTGATGGCATACACACAGACAATGGAGGGAAGGTGGGAGGGGTTCAGGGCAGCTAACTGACCACACAGGGAAGGTGGGAGGGGCCATGGCAGCTCAGAAGACCATGCATGGCAAGTGGGAGGGTTAGTGGTAGCACAATGGCTATGATGGGCAAGAAGGAGGGTGCAGGGGCATGCACAAAGGACGATGGAGGATAGAAGGGAGGGTCAGGACCTGTGCACAGACAAGAAAGTTCAGGGGAAGGAGCCTCACAACAGACCGCACAGGGCAGGCAGGAGGAGCAGTTGCAGCACAACAGACCAGGGAGGGCAGAAGGGTGTGGCAGTACAATGGACCATGTAGGACAGGAGGAAGAGGATAGGGGCATGGCATGTGGATATGCAGGGTGGAGGTGGCAGGGACAGGTTACAGTCATCTGACAATGCTAGGCAGGTGGGAGGGGAGTGGCAGCTCAACAGAACACTCAGAGTAGATAGGAGTGGCAGGTCCATGGAACATGGTGGGCAAAAAGGATGGAGCAGGGGCATGCACAAAGACATCGGAGGGCAGGGGGAAGGAGAATAGGGGCAGCAAGCTAAGCACAGAGTTTAAGCAGGAGGTCAATGATGGGGCATAGAATTGGGCAATGGAGGGCAGGAGGAGTGGACTGGTACATCATACTAAATTGAGGGCAGTGGCAGCACATCAGACCATGCATGGCAGGAGGGAGGAGGCTAGTCCATGGATTCACACAACAGAGGATAGGGAGGAGGGGGATGGGGCAGCAAGCTAACTGTTCAGAGAAGGCGGGTATTAGGAACTTTATTGTTTTTAAAACGTGTGTCTGTGCAAACTACTTAAAATATGAACAAGTATGCAGCATAATCGCACTTTTATTCAGGAAGAAGAGGACGTTTGTGACTGTGACTCCGGGCTCACTTGGCAGTAACACCCCCTGACCCTCCACCCCCTATCGCAAAATGTAATGCCTGTGAAAAGGGTAGGTGAACACAGTGTTATATAGAACATAGTCCTGAGAGCATGATTGAAAATGAAAACTAGATATAGTGTATGGTATAAACTATGCACCAAAAAGTGTGATATAAGATGAACCGGGCGTGAAATATAATATGCAATACATTGTGCGCAATGACAGATTCATTGGAGAGAGCGAGATAGCACAGGCACTAGCGCGTGCTATGCGATATGCGCCTTGGAGTGTAATATGCACAGGGCAGTTTTGTGTAACCTAACTAGTCTCTAAAGTTGTAATATAAAATATGTGCTGAGGAGTGTAACGTTGCATATGCACTGTGACAAAGATATGGATCCCAGATTGTAATATGTATGGCATAGCACTGTGCGTTATAACATAGGCATCGAGGAAGGCACGTTAGATGGGGCAATATAACCCGTGCGAAGACAAGTGTGGCATGACATATTCACGGGGTGGTGTTACAGTGCACATGGGCTAGAGAGTGTCATGGCATATGCACTAGCTAGTGGAATACAACACAGAGGTGTGTGGCACTCAGCAGGCAATGGTGGGTGTAACACAGCATTGGGCTCTGCCAGGGGCGCGCTGTGACTCTCAAGTGATGTTCGTCCCCTTTCCAGAGAGTAAAATAAAAAGTATTACACATCCGGCAATGGATGTGTGTTTTATTAACCGTGAGGGGGGTTTCTTGCATAGTTTTGGTCAAATTTTTGTCGAATCCCCTTTGAATGGCTTGGTGTGCATGTGTATTAAATGTGCCCGTCAATAGCTACCCATGTTTGTATAAATAAACGACGAGGGTGTCTACCGGGATTAGGCACGGTAGGGCATCAGTCATGTCAGAGCTTCACTAGTGGTGTAAATACATTCCACGTGGATTCATTGTATGCATAGTCGCCTTTTAATGAATATCACGCAAATCGTCATGGTGATAGGTACGTACGGTTTGTCCAGCATGTCCTAGGTGTGTCTATAAATATATATTTTTTAAAAATAATAAAAAACAGAGGCCGGCCCTGGGGATTGGGGTCAAAAAAATATAATTAGGAGACAGGCCCTGGGGGATGGGGTCATCAGGGCCAATAAATTAGAATAAGAAGGGGAACCACACAGCCCCCCTTCTTAAAAAATTAAAATAAATAAAAGACTGGAATCGTGCCGGAGGCCACGCCCCCTCCTTGCAGCACTCTTCAAACGCGCCCCCTGGCGAGTTGTAAGTTGGGGAATTAATTCCTCTTCAATACTGAGGCTCCCTGAGGGCCAACTAGCCCAACAGGCATCTCTAGTATGCACCAGGGAGCTGCGCTGCAGACAAGTGTTCTGAGGCCAAGCCCCTTTTTACACCTCTCTGCAACGCAGCTCTGTGGCGCTTACTGGAGGTACCTAGTGGTCTAGTTTGACCCTAGGGACCCTTAGGATTCAAGGGGACTTAATCTCTCAACTTAGAACAGCCACAGGGCGCGTTTACACAGTGGTGAAGGGAAGGGACGGGGCCTGAGGTGACGTGTGCAAACACGCACTATGGCACGTTTTAAATTGGGAATATCATTTTCCTTCAATACTGAGGGCCCCTGGGGGCTAACTAGCCCTCCAAGTGCTTCCAGTAAGCGCCACTGAGCTGCATTGCAGAGAGGTGGTCCAGGCCTTGCCACTTTTTACACCTCTCTGCAACGCAGCTCTGTGGCACTTACTGGAGGTACCTAGTGGGCTAGTTGGACCCTAGGAACCCTTAGGATTCAAATGAACTTAATCTCCCAACTAAAAACGGACACAGGGCGTGTTTACACAGTGGTGAAGGGAGGGGACGGGGCCTGAGTTAACGTGTGCAAAAACGCCGTGTGGCCTGTTTTAAGAGGTAGTTTTAATCCCCCTGCCCTATTATATACTAGGGGCTTACAGAGGAGGTCATGCTAATCACAGGGGGACCCCAACGCATAATGTTCCCTAGTGTATGTAGGTGTTTTCACTGTATTCTAAGTGTCTTTTAACATAGCACTGGCTCTAGGACTGGTTAGTCAGACTCAGTTACCACCAGTATCCGTCTGAAAAAGTTGAGGGTACAGGATGATTTTGCAACAAAGCTTCTTTCTGCTCTTCTTTTTGTTCTTTCTGCACGTTATCCTTCTTCCTGCACTTCTCTTCGTCTTTGAGGAATTCTGTTGCTTCTTTCTGCACTTCTTTTTTTTCTTTCTGTGCATTTTTTCTTCTTTCTTCACATGTCCTATCTCTGTAGGCATAGTTAGAAATTAGCATTTAAAAAACCTTTGAAATTCAAAGAAAAAACCATAGTTTTCAGGCACGTTATAGTTAGGAATTAGCATTTAAAAAACCTCAGAAATTCACTGAAAACCATAGGTTTCAGGGGTGATATAGTTAGCTGGACTTTTCACTTCTACAAAACCATTGAAATTTCCCCGTTATAGTTAGTTCAGCTAACTATAACTCGCGCGCCCGCAATGCACTGCTGATGACGTCACATATTACATCACTCATGACATGGTCAGTGACATCACTCATGACATCACTGATGACATCTCAAATGACATCACTGATGACATCACTGATGACATCATCCTTGTGATAGAGTGGCAGACCTCCTCTCACCCTTTTTTTTTAAATGATTTTTATTAACAATTTTCACAAAATTATATAATATTTACATAACCCCCCCACCCTCCCCTAGGACCAAGATGTTACTTCACATCATACCCATCCACAAGAGTGAGAAAAAAAAAAAGAGAAGAAAAAAAAAAAAACAATTCAGTAAATCTACAAGGTAATAGAGCAAGTATTAATCACATTCTGTATAATTACAATGAGTATTCTCCCAAATAAGACCATACAAAGACTAAACGTTTTAGGTGTGTTCTAATTGCCAATGCAAGAGCGGACCCCAGATCTGCATCCCTATTTTCTTTTTTCTCCTCCCTTTAGTTTTAAATATGGCTACTTCCAGGGTGCAAATTGCTAGAAATCTACTTCTCCATTGTGCAAAAGCCGGTGAAGTAGCATCCAACCACGCTGAAGCTATACAAAGTCGCAGGACAGCCATAGCTACAAAAATAAGACCCTGGATATGATTAGGTCCTTGATTATTAGCTACTCCTAACACAATTTCCTCCCGAGTGATAGATATTTTGCCTTGGAGAATTTCTGAGAGGAAATCAGAGATTTCTTTTATCAAACCTGACAGTTTGTCGCATGAGGCAAACATATGAATCATGTCGGCAGCTCCCGTCGAGCAACGTGGACAGGTTGTTCCCTTTCCTACTGTCCATTTAGCCATCTTATATGGTTTATAATAAAGGGAAAAAAAAGTTTTATAAAATTGTGCTTGGAGATTTATAGACATTAAACACACTTGTGATAATTCATATGCTCGCAAAGGAATATTCGGTTGAATTGCCAGAGAAGTCTGCCACTTCATTAGATGTTTTCCCAAGTCATCAGGGAACTTATCCCTAAGTAGTTCATATATTACCCCTGTTTTAGGGGTACTTGGTCTCCATATGGTATCTAGTACGATATTATTTTGAAATTTGTCACGTCCCCCTGTTTTTTTTTGCAAAAAATTCCTGATCTGTAGGTATTTAAAAAACTCCCTATGGTTGATGGAATATTCAGACTGGAGGTCAGAGAAAGTTTTTAGTCCTTTAGAGTTATAAAAACAACCTAATTGGTGGATGCCATTCTCGATCCACCTCGACATACAAGTGTCGTGGAATAGTGCTGGTAGCTCATGATTAAGCTTAATTGGGGTATAACATGAAAAACGGCCCAGTCCTAGCAGTTTTCTTACATTAATCCAAACTTTATATATATTGGAGATAGTCTTGAGTTTTACTTTTTTGAAATAATTGTCGTTCATGTGTCGCCAAAGACAACCCTCACAGCCTGTCCCTAGTATCAATTCTTGTGGAGTGGTGCTATCGGAGTTATGGCCCTCTTCTATTGATAAAAGCACAATACTATATCTTATTACCGTTGCCCAGTAGAATAACTTAAGATTTGGCATTCCGAGTCCACCTTTTTCTTTGGGCAGCATAAGCCATTTAAGAGCTCGGCGTGGTCTCTTGTAACCCCAAATAAATCTGGAAAAGATATTCTCTATGTTTTTAAACTGTTGGGGAGTGAACTCCAGGCATACTGTACGAAAGAGATATAAAAATCTAGGTAGAAATAACATTTTGATAACGTTGCATCTCCCGCCAATAGTAAGATGTAGGTTATCAAGTCGAGTTAGTTCTTTCTTGGTATGCTTAATTAAAGGGTCTAAGTTTAAGCACACTATATTATCTATGCTTGCGGTTATATCAACTCCTAGATAGATAGCATGTTCCGTTACTCTATAGTCATCCATCTTGAGTTTGTCATTAATGACTATCTGTGTTTTAGTTGAGTTCAACTTATATCCAGAAATCTTACCAAAGCTATTCGCTTCCTCTTCTATCGCTGCCATTGCTCGGGTGGGATTACAGGTGACTATAGCTATATCGTCGGCATACGCTAGAATTTTTGTATCAATATTAAATGCCTTTATCGGAGTAACTAATGGATGATTTTCTAATTTCCGTATGAACACATCTATATACATTGCAAATAGCAAGGGAGAGCATGGACATCCCTGCCTCGTTCCCCTAGTAATCTTAAATCTCTCAGAGAGTGTCCCATTGATCATAACACTGGCTCCAGGGTCTACATACAGTCCTTGCATTGCTCTAATATACTGTGATGTGAGTCCACACCTAGCCATTATTTCCCAAAGGAACCTCCAGGAGACCCTATCAAATGCTTTTTCTGCATCCAATAGTATTAAAGCCATAGGGTCTCCTGTTTTCCCTGTAAAGTCAAAAAGCGATATTACCCGTTGGACATGATCCGATGTTGATCTCCCTGGGATAAACCCGTGTTGCCGAGGAGACACTATATTATGGATAATAGGGGCTAATCGGGCGCCCAATACTTTTGAATAAATTTTCGAGTCCCCGTTTATTAGTGTAATCAGTCTATAAGAACCCATTTCCATGGGGTCTTTATTTTTTTGGGGGAAAACCATAATTTTCGCTGTAGACCATGAGGGAGGCAGATTACCGCCGCTAAAAATGGAACTAAACAATTCCAACATAATTATTCTAAGTTGTATTGCAAATTTTGTATAAAATTCAGAAGGGATTCCATCTATCCCAGCGGCTTTTCCATTAGCTAATGATTTCAGTGCCGTCTGAATTTCTTCCCACGTTGGGGAACTGTTTAGATTAGCCTGTTCCTCCTCTGTAAGGCAAAATCCTTCATATTGCTCCAAATATTCATCCATGTTCTCCAGTTCTCTATTAGGCTCTTTATATAGATCTTCATAGAATCTCTCAAACGCCCTTCTGATCTCAGAGGCTTCCGTTCTTATCCCTCTATTTAGGTCTTTAATACTCTTTACTGTATTGAATATCTGTTCTTCTCTTGTACGAACAGCTAGGTGGTGTCCGACTTGTTCGCTAAGTTCATAATTTTTTTTTTTATAGATCGTAGCTTTACTAATAGCTTTCTCAATAAACACTTCCAATATTCGATTTCTTGCCACAGCTACCCGTTCTAATTCATCTGTTACCTGGCCATTTAGTGCAGCTTTAACTAATTCTGCCTCTGTCATACTCAGGTTCTGTTGTAATCTACCGAGGTGAGCCTTTCCTTCTCGGTTGGACCTAACAGAGAACTGGAGAGTTTCTCCTCTAATCCCAGCTTTCAATGCGTCCCACACTATCTCTATCGGAGCACTGCCGATATTTACTTCTAGGAAAGCCAAGATCCAATCCCTCATATGGTTATTATAGCCCTTGTTCTTTAGAAAAGCCCTTTCAAACGTCCAGCTCCTCCGTATGGGGGTGCTTCTATTACATATCAAATTAAGTGCTAACGGGTTGTGATCAGAGAGTATCCTAGGTAATTTATTGATTGTACAGCTATTCTGCAGGGAATTAGAGATGAGAAAATAGTCAAGTCGTGCATGGCGTGAGTGGGGGAAGGAATAAAAGGTAAATCCATGATCACCTGGATGATTCATATCCCAAGTATCAATCAGCCCATGCAGTGAACACAACTCCTCAAATGCCTTAAATACTCTAGGTTTTCTCCCTTGATAAATAAATGTCGGATTTGTTGACCATTGCCCCGGAAGGTTTAAATTAAAATCGCCACAAATAATTAAGGGCAATGGCCAATGTACCAATTCATTAGTAATGTGATTCAAGGCTTCAGGGTCATCACCTACATTGCCATATACAGTACAGATAGTCATCTTATTTTCTTCATTGTTATATAAACATTCCACAATGGCCCATCTACCGAATTTATCGGAGATTGAATTTGTAAATTGAAGATCTCTCCCTTTAGCTAAAATTGCAACCCCTTTAGTTCTAGTAGGTTGTGTAGAGGCAATTATCAGTTTATATCCTAGCGTTTTTAAGATATGTTGTTGTCCCCCTTCAATGTGGGTTTCTTGTAGACATATGATATTTGGTTCCATTGTTTGTAGGCCAATAGCAACTTTTTGTCTTTTTTTTAAATCGTTTAGGCCGCATATATTCAATGAAATAATTCTTATCCTATTCATTAAAAATACATTTCCGTATTCCTGTAGATATGCCCTCTTGTTTACCATTAAGCTTGGTCTCTATTTTTTCCCCTGATTGTGGAGTATTACATTCTACTCTTGGTTCGGCCTTGGTCCGTAGGCCCCCCCTCCCCAAGACCCCTCGTCTCCCATGGTCCCCACCCTTCTCCCCCCCCCTTACCACCCAATGAGGCGTCTTGGGTCAACATGTACCCAAGTGTGTGTATCAGCCAGATCAGTGCGCATCAACACCCTCTGTGTGCCCGCCCGGTAAGCTTGGTATAAGCCTTATAGTCAGGTTGCCAGGATTTTGATTGCAGTTTTCTTTGTTGATAAAAGTTTGAAGCTATTTGTCATTGTGTCCTTTTTCTGTATTAGATATTTCTTTTAAGTAGACCTCGGCTTGAATTTCACTTATGAAGCTTCTCGTTGTGCCATTATAGATTAGTTTCAGCCGTGCCGGGTTTTGCAGAAAAACAGTTGCCCCAGATTGTTCAAAAGGTGTGATTAGTTGTCGCAGCCTCCATCTTCGCTCAACAGTCGCGTGAGCATAGTCTGGTCTAGTAAAGAATGAGAAGCCCTTGTATTCTCTTTTTTTTGTAGGTCTTGCCAAATCGTAGATAGCTTCTCGTAAAAGAAAATTTCCGAAGTAAACCAGAATGGCCCTTGGGTATTGAGGAGGTTTATGCAGATGTTTAGGGAGCATCAAAGGAAATCGGTGAACACGTTGGATTTCTTTTTCTATTTCCCAAGTTTTTAGTTCCAGAAAGGCAGTTTTCAGAAGATTTATCATGAAGCCCCTTGGATCATTGTCCTCTTTGCCTTCAGGAATTCCAAGAAAGCGCAAGTTATTTCTTCTGGATCGATTTTCTTGGTCTTCGAACTTTATCAGTAGGTCTTTTATAACTGCCTCTTGATTTTTTTCCTGTTTTTGAAGCTGAGCCACATCGGACTCAAGGTTTTCAGTACGTACTTCTAATGTAGCCATTCTCTCAGAAATTTCCGTACAGGTTTTATCTACTTTTTGAATTGCTCCCTGTAGCTTTTGGATAGCAGAGTGGTTCCTTTGACTATCCATTTTTGTATCTTGATGGAGACTCTTAATGGAACTTAACACTGTAGCTAATGAGGGTTCTGCCAAAAAGCTCGTATCAGTTCTATGACCAGTTTCCTGTTGATTTTCATGAAGTTGTTTATGTTCTGATTTCCTCTTTGATTTAATATTGGGGCTTTTTCGGGCAAATTTGTTTTTTGTGCCAGGTTGTTCCAAGTAACTCCCCAACTCAGTGGTTTCTTCATTTATAGTTTGACCCTGTTTTTTGAGTTTCGCCCGCATTTTTTTTTTTTGTCTTGGCTTTGAGTTCGAACCTTGCCCAGAAGCATTTGATTTATCTGATTCTAAAAAATCCGAACCATCTGAGCTACCGGAATCCGAAGTTTGATCTTCACTTATATCGGTTGTCTTGCAGGATTCACTAGAGATAGACAAGCCTGTTTCATATAGGTCTGAATCCGACTCTTCGGAGAGTGCGTCGTTTCCAAATGGAGTAGATTTCTCTCTGTCTAGTGTTGGTAACCGAAGTGAGAGGGATAGTGGGTTGTCGACCCCATTTTCTTTCAGATAGTTAGATGTGTCTTCATTATGTTTCATTGGATTAATTTTTTCTGTTTGATCTATTTGATCCTTTATCGGTGTTTGTGTTCTGTCCACTTTAGCCCCTGTGTTCCTCCGGGTTGAATCAAATGTCTGGTCATGGAGCTGGGTACCAGGGTCCGTAGCTCGCATTTCATTTATATTAGGTTGTGTTGGCAGGAATCCAGAATCCTCACCGTAATTCCTACTCGTAGCAGTGGGATGTTTCCTGTGGCTTTCCTGCATAGCATGTTGTTTATCCGTTTTCACTAATTCACTCATTACTTTTCTGGATCGTGGACTGAATATATTGAAGATCCTAGGCTGAGAAAGATCCTGCGGCCCAGTAATTTTTGTCGCAGCTTTTAAATTTTTAATTGTTTGTAGTCTTTTTACTTTTTTTGCCATTAATTCTAGGTTCTTGTTGCTATCATTATCATCATTATTTCCCAATTCTTTTTCTCTCTCTTTCTCTTTCTCCTTTTCTTTTCTGCCCCCGCTCCCAATCTTTCTATCTATCACCTTCTCCCTAATATAACCTTTGATACACACATTCAAAAATAGAGACTAAACTTTTCAAAACAATGGACATACCAATACCAGTTACAACAACCTCTTCAGTAATTCTAAGATCCACATACACATCCACTCATTCACCAACAGTCCTATACAGTCACTCATACATGTATTCACTCATCATATGTACTCATACACCTATACATCCTGTTACACAATGCCACTCATCCATAGAGTTACTCACACACATGCTAATAAAGAATCAAACATACATTTATTTGCATATACAGTTAAACACACACCACCACACTTACTTCTACGGAAACTTACACATACTTAGTCTTTTAAACTATCACTTATAGAAACACATACTTATTCATACAGGAACTCTTTCAATCTCTCACTCTCACATATACTCACTTATATACACCAATAGTCACATATACTAGTTTAAAACATATGTAGTTACTCATAAAGACACTATTGAGACAGTCATTCACTCACTAACACACCCATACACACACTCATCCACCCATACAGTCCTGCACACATGCTGTCTTCAACACATACAAAGAGTGAGTCAATCATTCATGCACCTATGCACTACGTAATACCCCCCACCGAACCATGCAGACACTCAGACTGATACTCAAAAAACCAACTAATAACCTATATAGACACCCATGTAGCTACTCACCAACCCATGTAGCCACTTATACACAAAGTGAGAGACTGATACAGATATTTACATATTTAAACATTACTCACTAAGCCATGTATTCACTATGATACACTTAATCAGTCAGTTACACAATCAATTTTTCAAAAACAAATCATCCATTTAGATACTTATATACCCATTTATTCTTCCATCAACCTTGAGATATACATATATAAAACATATTTAATTTTCAGAAAAACACACATTCATTGGATGATGTTATCAGTGATGTCATTTGAGATGTCATCAGTGATGTCATGAGTGATGTCACTGACCATGTCATGAGTGATGTAATATGTGACGTCATCAGCAGTGCATTGCGGGCGCGCGAGTTATAGTTAGCTGAACTAACTATAATGGGGGAATTTCAATGGTTTTGTAGAAGTGAAAAGTCCAGCTAACTATAACACCCCTGAAACCTATGGTTTATCAGTGAATATATATATATTATCTACTGGCGGTCGCCAGTAGATAGTTATAGTTAGGACCAAGTTCCCATAGGAAATCTGAAAATTCTATTTTGAATAACTTTGGCGCCGGTTGACTTATCTTCGTGAAATTTTCAAAACTAATGGGGTGCTCCGCTCAGCTCCTACCCTGAAAGTCTTGGGGTGATTCGTCAAGCGGGGGCTGAGAAAAAAGGGGGGTCCCAAAACACGTTTTCCCCATGCATTTTCCCATAGGACCTTTAGTCGAAGGTACAGCCCGAACGGCTGAACAGAGTTACTTGAAATTTGGCAAAGAGGTAGTCCTCAGGTCAGGCATGTGCCTTTTGCTTAAATGGTGTAAATCCGTTCAGTAGTTCCTGAGAAAATCAAAAGTAAAATCACATATATATCTGGGCGGAGCCTAACCACACATCTCATCGTGAGATCTGATTGGCTGTCAGCACTTCATCCAAGAAGTGTTGGCAGCCATCTTGGGACCAATATACATGATAGCACCATATTCAAAAGCATTGCAGTTAATAGAAGGTTTTAAGACTTTAGTTACATTATAAATCATTTGTTGATGGTACCATACTCATTTTAGGAATTGTGGTGTGTTCTAAGGTGATTTTACCATGTGAAAAAGCCTTCTGCTGTGATATCATGAATCATGTTTGAGAGAAAACTATTTTCTCATGCTTTTCCCACAGACGTTTGGAAGGTGATCTATAAGCTAACTGAGGGCATATTTTCCGTAAATTCACATTATCTTTCTCAGTCATGTGAGAATGAAGTCTGACATTCTCAGTAAAACATGTACATCCAACAAGGGCAGAGACTGTCAGTTGATTCCTTTGTGGTCTACTGCAGCTTCCCAGAGTGTTCCAAAGAACAACTAGTGCGCTAACAGTCCTACTTATGACAAACGTATGGCACACCTGAAGCCATCTTGGTTGGAATAAAGTGGTAATTCTTAAAACATTTAATTTAAAAAGGAACAAAATAAGGGGGTTCATTTTGCCATAGAAAGTATGATTAGTGCTGCAGAAAGAAAAATTAGGGCACATTTTGAGTGACTTCTCAAATCCTCTTCTATTTCATTAAAAAATTCTGACATGCAGACTGAAACATGCACTTTCAATACCAGCAGCAGACTTCCCTGGTGAGCAGTAGCTTTACTACAGTGATCTAATAAACAACTAGAGTGCTAACATTCTGAATTTATGGCAAATTTGTGACACATCTGAATGCCTTCTTGATGGAATCAAAGTAAAAAACTGAAAGTATTTCCTATTGAGGAGACTGTAGTAAATGAGGAAATTAGGAAACATCATAACAAATAAGTCTCCCAAAATGGCCACCAGAGACAAAAGAGCCCAAATGTAGCCCAAATATCACCCAGATGTAGCCCAAGTATAGCCCAATGACAGAATGTCCCAGAGTGTTCTAACGAACAACTAGAGCGCTAACAGTCTTACTTATGACAAAAGTATGGCACACCTGAAGCCATCTTGAATTGAATAAAGTGGTAACACTTAAAACATTTAATTTACAAAGGAACACAATGAGGGGATTCATTTTGCCATAGAAATTATGATTAGTGCTGCAGAAAGAAAAATTAGGGCACATTTTGACTTCTCAAATCCTCTTCTATTTCATAAAAAAATTCTGACATGCAGACTGAAACATGCACTTTGAATACCAGCAGCAGACTTCCCTGGTGAGCAGTAGCTTTACTACAGTGATCTAATGAGCAACTAGAGTGCTAACATTCAGAATTTATGGCAAATGTGTGACACATGTGAATGCCTTCTTGATGGAACCAAGTAAAAAACTGAAAGTATTTCCTACTGAGGAGACTGCAGTAAATGAGGAAATTAGGAAACTTCATAATAAATAAATCTCCCAAGATGGCCACCAGAGACAAAAGAGCCCAAATGTAGCCCAAATATCACCCAGATGTAGCCCAAGTATAGCCCAATGACAGAATGTCCCAGAGTGTTCTAACGAAAAACTAGAGCGCTAACAGTCTTACTTATGACAAAAGTATGGCACACCTGAAGCCATCTTGATTGGAATAAAGTGGTAACACTTAAAACATTTAATTTACAAAGGAACAAAATGAGGGGGTTCATTTTGCCATAAAAATTATGATTAGTTCTGCAGAAAGAAAAATTAGGGCACATTTTGACTTCTCAAATCCTCTTCTATTTCATAAAAAAATTCTGACATGTAGACTGAAACATGCACTTTGAATACCAGCAGCAGACTTCCCTGGTGAGCAGTAGCTTTA
The DNA here is from genome assembly GCF_964204655.1 of Triturus cristatus. NCBI lineage: Eukaryota > Metazoa > Chordata > Amphibia > Caudata > Salamandridae > Triturus > Triturus cristatus. Next base: position 315,624,701 of record NC_140579.1, read on the forward strand.
CTGCAGTGATCTAATAAGCAACTAGAGTGCTAACATTCTGAATTTATGTCAAATTTGTGACACATCTGAATGCCTTCTTGATGGAACCAAATAAAAAACTGAAAGTATTTCCAACTGAGGAGACTGTAGTAAATGAGGAAATTAGGAAACATCATAACACATAAGTCTCCCAAAATGGCCACCAGGAGACAAAAGAGCCCAAATGTAGCCCAAATATCACCCAGATGTAGCCCAAGTATAGCCCAATGACAGAATGTCCCAGAGTGTTCTAACGAACAACTAGAGCGCTAACAGTCTTACTTATGACAAAAGTATGGCACACCTAAAGCCATCTTGAATGGAATAAAGTGGTAACACTTAAAACATTTAATTTACAAAGGACCACAATGAAGGGATTCATTTTGCCATAGAAATTATGATTAGTGCTGCAGAAAGAAAAATTAGGGCACATTTTGACTTCTCAAATCCTCTTCAATGTCATAAAAAAATTCTGACGTGCAGACTGAAACAAGCACTTTGAATACCAGCAGCAGACTTCCCTGGTGAGCAGTAGCTTTACTACAGTGATCTAATGAGCAACTAGAGTGCTAACATTCAGAATTTATGGCAAATGTGTGACACATCTGAATGCCTTCTTGATGGAACCAAGTAAAAAAACTGAAAGTATTTCCTACTGAGGAGACTGCAGTAAATGAGGAAATTAGGAAACTTCATAACAAATAAATCTCCCAAGATGGCCACCAGAGACAAAAGAGCCCAAATGTAGCCCAAATATCACCCAGATGTAGCCCAAGTATAGCCCAATGACAGAATGTCCCGGAGTGTTCTAACGAACAACTAGAGCGCTAACAGTCTTACTTATGACAAAAGTATGGCACACCTGAAGCCATCTTGATTGGAATAAAGTGGTAACACTTAAAACATTTAATTTACAAAGGAACAAAATGAGGGGGTTCATTTTGCCACAGAAATTATGATTAGTTCAGCAGAAAGAAAAATTAGGGCACATTTTGACTTCTCAAATCCTCTTCTATTTCATAAACAAATTCTAACATGCAGACTGAAACATGCACTTTGAATACCAGCAGCAGACTTCCCTGGTGAGCAGTAGTTTTTCTACAGTGATCTAATGAGCAACTAGAGTGCTAACATTCAGAATTTATGGCAAATGTGTGACACATCTGAATGCCTTCTTGATGGAACCAAGTAAAAAAACTGAAAGTATTTCCTACTGAGGAGACTGCAGTAAATGAGGAAATTAGGAAACTTCATAACAAATAAATCTCCCAAGATGGCCACCAGAGACAAAAGAGCCCAAATGTAGCCCAAATATCACCCAGATGTAGCCCAAGTATAGCCTAATGACAGAATGTCCTAGAGTGTTCTTAAGAACAACTAGAGCGCTTACTGTCTTACTTATGACAAAAGTATGGCACACCTGAAGCCATCGTGATTGGAATAAACTGGTAACACTTAAAACATTTAATTTAAAAAGGAACACAATGAGGGGGTTCATTTTGCCATAGAAATTATGATTAGTGCTGAAGAAAGAAAAATTAGGGCACATTTTGAGTGACTTCTCAAATCCTCTTCTATTTCATTAAAAAATTCTGATATGCAGACTGAAACATGCACTTTGAATACCAGCAGCAGACTTCCCTGGTGAGCAGTAGCTTTACTACAGTGATCTAATGAGCAACTAGAGTGCTAACATTCAGAATTTATGGCAAATGTGTGACACATGTGAATGCCTTCTTGATGGAACCAAGTAAAAAACTGAAAGCATTTCCTACTGAGGAGACTGCAGTAAATGAGGAAATTAGGAAACTTCATAACAAATAAATCTCCCAAGATGGCCACCAGACACAAAAGAGCCTAAATGCAGCACAAATATCACCCAGATGTAGCCCACATGTAGCCCAATGACAGAAGTGTGCAAAACACTTATTTTTTGTGTATTTGCAGCTTTATATAGTGCAGACTTGTCAGGTATTGGAATGCTTTACATGAGCATTGGTTACATCACACAGGATCAAATTAATTTTGGTTGTAGACATGGGGAGATTAAGTGATTTGACCACAATCACAGAATGTTGAGCTGAAGCAGAAACTCCAACTTGGTTCCCCAGTTGTAAAGTCTGCAGCTCTGGAAGTAACACCACATCCTCTCGCCAAGGTGCAACATTTAATCAAGTGGTCAACTGGATAAAAAAACATAAAGATTACAAATAATTTAAAAGTTCTTTGTCGCTATTTGAAAACTCAGAAAATATGTCCTCATTTTAGTTTTTTAGAGCACTAACCATAATTTTGATGCAAATAAGACCCTCTCATATATGTAATTTCGAAAGGAAATACTCTAGGTATTACAGTTTTGATAACATCAAGATGACGTAAGGCGTTCCACACTTTTGTAATAAATATAGAATGTTAGCAATCTAGTTGTTCATTGGGATACTGTTGAGAGGCAGAGGCCAGGGGCACGGACTCTGAAAATTGAAGGCATGTAGGAGAGTGCAGAGGCAACAATTTGACCACACTGGGCAGGCAGGAAGGGCAGTGGCAGCACAACAGACTATGGAGGGCAGTGGAAAGGCGGGCAGGGGCAACAAACCAACAATACAGGACTGGCAAGAGAGGCTGTGGCAGTATAATAGACCATTGTGGGCAGAAGGAAGAGGCAGTGGTAGTACAACCATACATGCCAACAGACCCGTTTCAGCCAGGTAACGTCCAATGTTTTTAAGCTCAAATGGGCTTTATTTGATCTGTCTCCTGTCTACAATCTCCTCTTTTTCAATGTAACTCAAAGGGGAAAATCAATACCCCAGTTTTTTTTCAAAATCTCCCTCTTACCAAGTTCAAAATGTTCGCAAGTATGGTACATTGAATCATGGTAGGCAGGAGGAATTGGGGTAGGGACATGGACTCGGATAACAGAGGACAGGAGGGACATGGAGAGGTGCACCACACTGACCCTACAGGGCAGGCATCAGGGTTTGCAGCAGCACAATACACCACACAGCGCATGCCGGATGGGAGTGCAGCACAACAATCCATAGAAAGCAATAGGGAGGGGACAGGACCATGCACATGGACAACAGAGAACAGATGGGAAAGAGGCAATGGTAGCTAGCTGACCATAATGGACAGACAGGAGAGAAAGCTGCAGCATAACAGACCTAAAGGACTGGAGGGACGGATCAGGGGCATTACAATGGAACAGACAAGCCAGGAGGGAGGGAATAGGGGGTCTGCACATGGAAACAGAGGGCTGGGGGCAAGGTGGCATGGCAGGAGCAGCAAGATGACCATGGAGGTCAGGCAGGATGGGCACTAGAAACAAGACACACCATGGAGAGCAACAATGAGACTATGGTGGCATACACACAGACCAGGGAGGGAAGGTGGGAGGGGCCATGGCAGCACAGAAGACCATGCATGGCAAGCGGGAGGGTTAGTGGCAGCACAATGGCTATGATGGGCAAGAAGGAGGGTGCAGGGGCATGCACAAAGGAACATGGAGGATAGAAGGGAGGGTCAGGACCTGGGCACAGACAAGAGAGTTCAGGGGAAGGGGCCTCACAACAGACCGCGCGGGGCAGGCAGGAGGAGCAGTTGCAGCACAACAGATCAGGGAGGGCAGAAGGGTGTGGCGGTCAAATGTACCATGGAGGACAGGAGGAAGGGGATAGGCGCATGGCATGTGGACAGGCAGGGTGGAGGTGGCAGGGACAGGTTACATTCATCTGACAATGCTAGGCAGGTGGGAGGGGAGTGGCAGCTCAACAGAACACTCAGAGTAGATAGGAGTGGCAGGTCCATGGAACATAGTGGGCAAAAAGGATGGAGCAGGGGCATGCACAAAGACATCGGAGGGCAGGGGGAAGGAGAATAGGGGCAGCAAGCTAAGCACAGAGGCTAAGCATTAGGTCAATGATGGGCCATAGAATTGGGCAATGGAGGGCAGGAGGAGTGGACTGGTACATCATGCTAAATGGAGGGCAGTGGCAGCACATCAGACCATGCATGGCAGGAGGGAGGAGGCTAGTCCATGGATTCAGACAACAGAGGATAGGGATGAGGTGGATGGGGCAGCAAGCTAACTGTTCAGAGAAGGTGGGTACTAGGAACTTTATTGTTTTTAAATTGTGTGTCTGTGCAAAATACTTAAAATATGAACAAGTATGCAGCATAATCTCACTTTTATTCAGGAAGAAGAGGACGTTTGTGACTGTGACTCCGGGCTCACTTGGCAGAAACACCCCCTGACCCTCCACCCCATCGCAAAATGTAATGCCCGTGAAAAGGGTAGGTGGACGCAGTGTTATATAGAACATAGTCCTGAGAGCACGATTGAAAATGAAAACTAGATGTAGTAGATGGTATAAACTATGCACCAAAAAGTGTGATATAAGATGAACCGGGCCGTGAAATATAATATGCAATACATTGTGCGCAATGACAGATTCATTGGAGAGCGCGAGATAGCACAGGCACTAGAGCGTGCTATGCGATATGCGCCTTGGAGTGTAATATGCACAGGGCAGTTTTGTGTAACATAACTAGTCTCTAAAGTTGTAATATAAAATATGTGCTGGGGAGTGTAACGTTGCATATGCACTGTGACAAAGATATGGATGCCAGATTGTAATATGTATGGCATAGCGCTGTGCGTTATAACATACACATCGAGGAAGGCACATTAGATGGGGCAATATAACCCGTGCGAAGGCAAGTGTGGCATGACATATTCACGGGCTGGTGTTACAGTGCACATGGGCTAGATAGTGTCATAGCATACGCACTAGTTGGTGGAATACAACACAGAGGTCTGAGGCAATCGGCGGGCACTGGTGGGTGTAACACGGCATTGGGCTCAGCCAGGAGCACGCTGTGACTCTCAAGTGAGGTTCGTCTCCTTTCCAGAGAGTAAAATAAAAAGTATTACACATCCGGCGGTGGATGTGTTTTTTATTAACCGTGAGGGGGGTTTCTTGCATAGTTTGGTCGAATTTTTGTCGAATCCCCTTTGAATGGCTTGGTGTGCGTGTATATTAAATGTGCCCAACAATAGCTACCCATGTTTGTATAAATAAACGACAAGGGTGTCTACTTGGAGAGTACCCACCGGCGGGGGCGCCGGGATTAGGCACGGTAGGGCGTCAGACACGTTAGAGCTTCACTAGCGGTGTAAATACATACCATGTGGATTCATTCTATGCATAGTCACCTTTTAATGAATATCACAAAATTCGTCATGGTGATAGGTTCATACGGTTTGTCCAGCATGTCCTAGGTTTTTCTATAAATACATTTTTATAAAAAATAATAAAAAACAAAGGCCGGTCCCGGGTGATGGGGTCCCCGGGGCCATAAGTGGCTTGAGGATGGGGGCAACGCAGCCCCCTCCTAAATAATGAAAAAAAAAAAAAAGGCCATGACCCGGGGGTTGGGGTCCCCGGGGCCGATTAAGGCCTTGGGAGGGCCAAATTTATTTTTTTCAACAAAAAAAATTAGGGTGCAGGCCCTGGGGGATGGGGTCCCCAGGGCCAGTAAATTAGAAAAAGAAGGGGGGCCACACAACCCTCCTTCTTAAAATATTAAAATAAATAAAAGACCGGCATCGCGCTGGAGGCCACGCCCCCTCCTTGCAGCACTCTGCAAACGCGCCCCCTGGCCAGTTGTAAGTTGGGGAATTAATTCCCCTTCAATACTGAGGGTCCCTGAGGGCCAACTAGCCCAACAGGTATCTCCAGTGTGCGCCAGGGAGCTGCGTTGCAGACAGGTGTTCTGAGGCCACGCCCCTTTTTACACCTCTATGCAACGCAGCTCTGTGGCGCTTACTGGAGGTACCTAGTGGGCTAGTGTGACCCTAGGGACCCTTAGGATTCAATGGGACTTAATCTCTCAACTTAGAATGGCCACAGGGCGCGTTAACACAGTGGTGAAGGGAGGGGATGGGGCCTGAGGTGACGTGTGCAAACACGACCTGTGGCGCGTTTTAAGTTGGGGAAATAATTCCCTTCCATTCCTGAGGGACCCTGGGGGCCAACTAGCCCACCAGGTGCTTCCAGTAAGTGCCACTGCTCTGCGTTGCAGAAAGGTGGTGCAGGCCGTGCCCCTTTTTACACCTCTCTGCAATGGCGCTTACTGGACGTACCTAGTGGGCTTTTTTGCCCCTAGGGATGCTCAGGATTCAATGGGACTTAATCTCCCAACTTAAAAAACGGCCACAGGGCATGTTTACACAGTGGGGAAGGAAGGGGACGGGGCCTGAGTTAACGTGTGCAAACAAGCCCTGTGGCGCGTTTTAAGTTGGGGAAATAATTCCCCTTCAATCCTGAGGGCCCCTGGGGGCTAACTAGCCCACCAGGTGCTTCCAGTAAGCGCCACTGAGCTGCGTTGCAGAGAGGTGGTCCAGGCCGTGCCACTTTTTACACCTCTCTGCAACGCAGCTCTGTGGCGCATACTGGAGGTACCTAGTGGGCTAGTTGGACCCTAGGGACCCTCGGGATTCAAATGAACGTAATCTCCCAACTGAAAACGTCCACAGTGCGTGTTTACACAGTGGTGAAGGGAGGGGGACGGGGCCTGAGTTAACGTGTGCAAACAAGCTCTGTGGCTCGTTTTAAGTTGGGGAAATAATTCCCCTTCAATCCTGAGGGACCCTGGGGGCCACCTAGCCCACCAGATGCTTCCAGTAAGCACCACTCCGCTGCGTTGCAGAGAGGTGGTCTAGGCCGTGCCCCTTTTTACATCTCTCTGCAACGCAGCTCTGTGGCGCTTACTGGAGGTACCTTGTGGTCTAGTTGGACCCTAGGGACCCTCAGGATTCAAGGGGACTTAATCTCCCAACTTAAAACGGCCACAGGGCGTGTTTACACAGTGGGGAAGTGAGGGGACGGGGCCTGAGGTGATGTGTGCAAACACACCCTGTGGCGCATTTTAAGAGGTCGTTTTAATCCCCTGCCCTATTATATACTAGGGGCTTACAGAGGAGGTCATGCTGATCACAGGGGGACCCCAACACATAGTGTTCCCTAGTGTATGTAGGTGTTTTCACTGTATTCTGAGTGTCTTTTAACATAGCACTGGCTCTAGGACTGGTTAGTCAGACTCAGTTACCACCAGTATCCGTCTGAAAAAGTTAAGGGTACAGGATGATTTTGCAACAAGGCTTCTTTCTGCTCTTCTGTTTGTTCTTTCTGCACGTTATCCTTTTTCCTGCACTTTTCTTCGTCTTTGAGGACTTCTGTTGCTTCTTTCTGCATTTCTTTTTTTTTTCTGTACGTTTTTTCTTCTTTCTTCACATGTCCTATCTCTGTAGGCATAGTTAGAAATTAGCATTTAAAAAACCTTTGAAATTCACTGAAAAAAACATAGGTTTCAGGCACGTTATAGTTAGGAATTAGCATTTAAAAAACCTTAGAAATTCACTGAAAAAACCATAGGTTTCAGGGGCGTTATACTTAGCTGGACTTTTCACTCATACAAAACTATTGAAATTCCCCCATCAGTGATGTCATGAGTGATGTCACTGACCATGTCATGAGTGATGTAATATGTGACGTCATCAGCAGTGCATTGCGGGCGCGCGACTTATAGTTTAGCTGAACTAACTATAACGGGGGAATTTCAATGGTTTTGTACGAGTGAAAAGTCCAGCTAAGTATAACGCCCCTGAAACCTATAGTTTTTTCAGTGAATTTCTAAGGTTTTTTAAATGCTAATTCCTAACTATAACTTGCCTGAAACCTATGTTTTTTTCAGTGAATATATATATATAGATATTATCTACTGGCGGTCGCCAGTAGATACTTATAGTTAGGACCGTGTTTCCATAGGCAATCCGCAACATTCTATTTGGAATAACTTTGGCGCCGGTTGACGAATCCTCGCGAACTTTTCAAAATAGGTGGGGCGCTCCGCTCCGCTCCTACCCTGAAAGTCTCGGGGGGATTCGTCAAGCGGGGGCTGAGAAAAAAGGGGGGTCCCAAAACGCGTTTTCCCCATGCAATTTTCCATAGGGACCTTTAGTCCAAGGTACAGCCCGAACGGCTGAACAGAATTACTTGAAATTTGGCAGAGAGGTAGTCCTCAGCTCAGGGAAGTGCCTTTTGCAGGTCTGGTGTCAATCTGTTCAGTAGTTCCTGAGAAAATCAAAAGTAAAATCATATATATATGTGGGCGGAGCCTAACCACACATCTCATCCTGAGATCTGATTGGCTGTCAGCACTTCATCCAAGAGGTGTTGGCAGCCATCTTGGGACCAATATACATGATAGCACCTCATTAAAAAGCATTGCAGTTAATAGAAGGTTTTAAGACTTTAGTTACATTATAAATCATTTGTTGATGGTACCATACTCATTTTAGGAATTGTGGTATGTTCTAAGGTGATTTCACCATGTGAAAAAGCTTTCTGCTGGGATATCATGATTGAGAGAAAAATATTTTCTCATGCTTTTCCCACAGAGGTTTGGAAGGTGATCTATAAGCTAAACTGAGAGCTTATTTTCTGTAAATTCACATTATCTTTCTCAGTCATGTGAGAATTAAGTCTGACATTCTCAGTAAAACATGTACATCCAACAAGGGCAGAGACTGTCAGTTGATTCCTTTGTGTTCTACTGCAGCTTCCCAGAGTGTTCCAAAGAACAACTAGAGCGCTAACAGTCCTACTTATGATAAACGTATGGCACACCTGAAGCCATCTTGCTTGGATTAAAGTGGTAACTCTTAAAACATTTAATTTAAAAAGGAACAAAATGAGGGGGTTCATTTTTCCATACCAAGTATGATTAGTGCTGCAGAAAGAAAAACTAGGGCACATTTTGACTTCTGAAATCCTCTTTTATTTCATTAAAAAATTCTGACATGCAGACTGAAACATGCACTTTCAATACCAGCAGCAGTTTTCCCTGGTGAGCAGTAGCTTTACTACAGTGATCTAATGAGCAAAAAGAGTGCTAACATTCTGAATTTATGGCAAATGTGTGACACATCTGAATGCCTTCTTGATGGAATCAAAGTAAAAAACTGAAAGTATTTCTTACTGAGGAGACTGCGGTAAATGAGGAAATTAGGAAACTTCATAACAAATAAGTCTCCCAAGATGGCCACCAGAGACAAAAGAGCCCAAATGTAGCCCAGATATCACCCAGATGTAGCCCAAGTATAGCCCAATGACAGAATGTCCCAGAGTGTTCTTGAAAACAACTAGAGCGCTTACTGTCTGCATTATGACAAAAGTATGGCACACCTGAAGCCATCTTGATTGGAATAAACTGGTAACGCTTAAAACATTTAGAAAGAAAAACTAGGGCACATTTTGACTTCTCAAATCCTCTTCTATTTCATTAAAAAATTCTGACATGCAGACTGAAACATGCACTTTTAATACCAGGAGCAGACTTCCATGGTGAACAGGAGTTTTACTACAGTGATCTAATGAGCAACTAGAGTGCTAACTTTCAGAATTTATGGCAAATGTGTGACATATCTGAATACCTTCATGATGGAATCAAAGTAAAAAACCATAAGCATTTCCTACTGAGGAGACTGCAGTACATGAGGAAATTAGGAAACTTCATAACAAATAAATCTCCCAAGATGGCCACCGGAGACAAAAGAGCCCAAATGTAGCCCAAAATCACCCAGATGTAGCCCAAATATAGCCCAATGACAGAAGTGTGCAAAACACTTATTATTTTGTGTTTTTGCAGTGTTATATAGTGCAGACTTGTCAGGTATTGGAGTGCTTTACATGAGCATTGGTTACATCACACAAGAACAAATTCATTTTGGTTGTAGACATGGGGAGACTAAGTGATTTGATCAGAATCACAGAATGTCGAGCTGAAGCAGAAACTCCAACCTGGTTCCCCAGTTGCAAAGTCTGCAGTTCTGGAAGTAACACCACATCCTCTCCCCTAAGTGCAACATTTAATCAAGTGGTCAACTGGATAAAAAAACAAAAAGATAACAAATAATTCAAAAGTGCTTTGTCGCTATTTGAAAACTCAGAAAATATGTCCTTATTTTAGTCTTTTAGAGCACTAACCATAATTTTGATGCCAATAAGACCCTCTCATATATGTAATTTCTAAAGGAAATGCTCTAGGTATTACAGTTTTGATTACATCAAGATGACGTCAGGCGTTCCACACTTTTGTAATAAATATAGAATGTTAGCAATCTAGTTGTTCATTAGGATACTGTTGAGAGGCAGAGGCCAGGGGCACGGACTCTGAAAATTGAAGGCAGGTAGGAGGGTGCAAAGGCAACAATTTAACCACACTGAGCAGGCAGGAAGGGCCGTGGCAGCACAACAGACTACGGAGGGCAGTGGAAAGAGGGGCAGGGGCAACAAACCAACAATAAAGGACTTGCAAGAGAGGCTGTGGCAATGTAATAGAGCATTGTGGGCAGAAGGAAGAGGCAATGGTAGTACAACCATACATGCCAACAGACCCGATTCAGCCAGGAAACGTCCAATGTTTTTAAGCTCAAATGGGCTTTATTTGATCTCTCTCCTGTCTACAATCTCCTCTTTTTCAATGTAACTCAAAGGGGAAAATCAATACCCCAGTTTTTTTTCAAAATCTCCCTCTTACCAAGTTCAAAATGTTCGCAAGTATGGTACATTGGATCATGGAAGGAAATGGGGTAGGGACATGGACTTGGATAACAGAGGACAGGAGGGACATGGAGAGGTGCACCAAACTGACCCTGCAGGGCAGGCGTCAGGGTTTGCAGCAGCACAATACACCACACAGGGCATGCGGGACGGGATTGCAGCACAACAATCCATAGAAAGCAAGAGGGAGGGGAGGGGACAGGACCATGCACATGGACAACAGAGAACAGAGGGGCAAAAGGCAATGGTAGCTAGCTGACCATAATGGACAGACAGGAGAGAAAGCTGCAGCATAACAGACCATAAAGGGCAGGATGGACGGATCAGGGGCATTAAAATGGAACAGACAAGCCAGGAGGGAGGGAGTAGGGGTCTGCACATGTAAACAGAGGGCTGGGGGCAAGGGGGCAGGGCAGGAGCAGCAAGATAGCCATGAAGGTCAGGCAGGATGGGCACTAGAAGCAAGACACACCATGAAGAGCAACAGTGAGACTGTGATGGCATACACACAGACCATGGAGGGAAGGTGGGAGGGGGTCAGGGGCAGCTAACTGACCACACAGGGAAGGTGGGAGGGGCCAAGGCAGCACATAAGACCATGCATGGCAAGTGGGAGGGTTAGTGGCAGCACAATGGCTATGATGGGCAAGAAGGAGGGTGCAGGGGCATGCACAAAGGACGATTGAGGATAGAAGGGAGGGTCAGGACCTGTGCACAGACAAGAAAGTTCAGGGAAAGGGGCCTCAACAGACCGCACGGGGCAGGCAGGAGGAGCAGTTGCAGCACAACAGACCAGGGAGGGCAGAAGGGTGTGGCAGTACAATGGACCATGTAGGACAGGAGGAAGAGGATAGGGGCATGGCATGTGGACAGGCAGGGTGGAGGTGGCAGGGACAGGTTACAGTCATCTGACAATGCTAGGCAGGTGGGAGGGGAGTGGCAGCTCAACAGAACACTCAGAGTAGATAGGAGTGGCAGGTCCATGGAACATGGTGGGCAAAAAGGATGGAGCAGGGGCATGCACAAAGACATCGGAGGGCAGGGGGAAGGAGAATAGGGGCAGCAAGCTAAGCACAGAGGCAAAGTAGGAGGTCAATGATGGGCCATCGAATTGGGCAATGGAGGGCAGGATGAGTGGACTGGTACATCATGCTAAATGGAGGGCAGTGGCAGCACATCAGACCATGCATGGCAGGAGGGAGGAGGCTAGTCCATGGATTCAGACAAGAGAGGATAGGGAGGAGGGGGATGGGGCAGCAAGCTAACTGTTCAGAGAAGGCGGGTATTAGGAACTTTATTGTTTTTAAAACGTGTGTCTGTGCGAACTACTTAAAATATGAACAAGTATGCAGCATAATCTCACTTTTATTCAGGAAGAAGAGGACGTTTGTGACTCCAGGCTCACTTGGCAGAAACACCCCCTGACCCTCCACCCCCTATCGCAAAATGTAATGCCCGTGAAAAGGGTAGGTGAACACAGTGTTATATAGAACATAGTCGTGAGAGCACGATTTAAAATGAAAAATAGATATAGTGTATGGTATAAACTATGCACCAAAAACTGTGATATAAGATTAACCGGGCGTGAAATATAATATGCAATACATCGTGCGCAATGACAGATTCATTGGAGAGCGCGAGATAGCACAGGCACTAGCGCGTGCTATGCGATGTGCGCCTTTGAGTGTAATATGCACAGGGCAGTGTTGTGTAACCTAACTAGTCTCTAAAGTTGTAATATAAAATATGTGCTGGGGAGTGTAACGTTGCATATGCACTGTGACAAAGATATGGATCCCAGATTGTAATATGTATGGCATAGCACTGTGCGTTATAACATAGGCAACGAGGAAGGCACGTTAGATGGGGCAATATAACCCGTGCGAAGACAAGTGTGGCATGACATATTCACGGGGTGGTGTTACAGTGCACATGGGCTAGAGAGTGTCATAGCATATGCACTAGCTGGTGGAATACAACACAGAGGTGTGTGTTGCACTCGGCAGGCAATGGTGGGTGTAACACAGCATTGGGCTCTGCCAGGAGCGCGCTGTGACTCTCAAGTGATGTTCGTCCCCTTTCCAGAGAGTAAAATAAAAAGTATTACACATCCGGCAGTGGATGTGTGTTTTATTAACCGTGAGGGGGGTTTCTTACATAGTTTTGGTCAAATTTTTGTCGAATCCCCTTTGAATGGCTTGGTGTGCATGTGTATTAAATGTGCCCGTCAATAGCTACCCATGTTTGTATAAATAAACGACAAGGGTGTCTACCGGGATTAGGCACGGTAGGGCATCAGACATGTCAGAGCTTTACTAGTGGTGTAAATACATTCCACGTGGATTCATTGTATGCATAGTCGCCTTTTAATGAATATCACTCAAATGGTGATAGGTACGTACGGTTTGTCCAGCATGTCCTAGGTGTGTCTATATATATATATATATTTTTTAAATATTAAAAAACAGTGGCCGACCCTGGGGATTGGGGTCAAAAAACATATAATTAGGAGACAGGCCCTGGGGGATGGGGTCATCAGGGCCAATACATTAGAATAAGAAGGGGAACCACACAGCCCCCCTTCTTAAAAAATTAAAATAAATAAAAGACTGGCATCGTGCCGGAGGCCACGCCCCCTCCTTGCAGCACTCTGCAAACGCGCCCCCTGGCGAGTTGTAAGTTGGGGAATTAATTCCTCTTCAATACTGAGGGTCCCTGAGGGCCAACTAGCCCAACAGGCATCTCCAGTATGCGCCAGGGAGCTGCGCTGCAGACAGGTGTTCTGAGGCCAAGCCCCTTTTTACACCTCTCTGCAACGCAGCTCTGTGGCGCTTACTGGAGGTACCTAGTGGTCTAGTTTGACCCTAGGGACCCTTAGGATTCAAGGGGACTTAATCTCTCAACTTAGAACAGCCACAGGGTGTGTTTACACAGTGGTGAAGGGAGGGCACGGGGCCTGAGGTGACGTGTGCAAACACGCACTATGGCACGTTTTAAATTGGGGATATAATTTCCCTTCAATACTGAGGGCCCCTGGGGGCTAACTAGCCCACCAAGTGCTTCCAGTAAGCGCCACTGAGCTGCATTGCAGAGAGGTGGTCCAGGCTGTGCCACTTTTTACACCTCTCTGCAACGCAGCTCTGTGGCACTTACTGGAGGTACCTAGTGGGCTAGTTGGACCCTAGGGACCCTCAGGATTCAAATGAACTTAATCTCCCAACTAAACGGACACAGGGCGTGTTTACACAGTGGTGAAGGGAGGGGACGGGGCCGGAGTTAACGTGTGCAAAAACGCCCTGTGGCCTGTTTTAAGAGGTAGTTTTAATCCCCCTGCCCTATTATATACTAGGGGCTTACAGAGGAGGTCATGCTAATCACAGGGGGACCCCAACGCCTAATGTTCCCTAGTGTATGTAGGTGTTTTCACTGTATTCTAAGTGTCTTTTAACATAGCACTGGCTCTAGGACTGGTTAGTCAGACTCAGTTACCACCAGTATCCGTCTGAAAAAGTTGAGGGTACAGGATGATTTTGCAACAAGGATTCTTTCTGCTCTTCTTTTTGTTCTTTCTGCACGTTATACTTCTTCCTGCACTTTTCTGCGTCTTTGAGGACTTCTGTTGCTTCTTTCTGCACTTCTTTCTTTTCTTTCTGTGCATTTTTTCTTCTTTCTTCACATGTCCTATCTCTGTAGGCATAGTTAGAAATTAGCATTTAAAAAACCTTTGAAATTCACAGAAAAAACCATAGGTTTCAGGCACGTTATAGTTAGGAATTAGCATTTAAAAAACTTCAGAAATTCACTGAAAAAACCATAGATTTCAGGGGTGTTATAGTTAGCTGGACTTTTCACTTGTACAAAACCATTGAAATTCCCCCGTTATAGTTAGTTCAGCTAACTATAACTCGCGCACCCGCAAGGCACTGCTGATGACGTCACATATTACATTACTCATGACATGGTCAGTGACATCACTCATGACATCACTGATGACATCATCCTTGTGATAGAGTGGCAGACCTCCTCTTCCCCTAATATAACCTTTGATACACACATTCAAAAATAGAAACTACAATGTTGAAAACAATGGACATACCAATACCAGTTACAACAACCTATTCAGTAATTCTAAGATCCACAAAACACATCCACTCATTCACCAACAGTCCTATACAGTCACTCATACATGTACTCACTCATCATATGTACTCATACACCTATACATCCTGTTACACAATGCCACTCATCCATAGAGTTACTCACACACATAGTCACTCATGCTAATAAAGAATCAAACATACATTTACTTGCATATACAGTTATACACACACCACCACACTTACTTCTACGGAAACTTACACATACTTAGTCTTTTAAACAATCACTTATAGAAACACATACTTATTCATACAGGAACTCTTTCAATCTCTCACTCTCACATATACTCACTTATATACACCAATAGTCACATATACTACTTTAAAACATATGTAGTTACTCATAAAGACACTATTGAGACAGTCATTCACTCACTAACACACCCATACACACACTCATCCACCCATACAGTCCTGCACACATGCTGCCTTCAACACATACAAACAGTGAGTCACTCATTCATGCACCTATGCACTACGTAATAGCCCCCACCGAACCATGCAGACTGATACTCAAACAACCAACTAATAACAACCATGCAGCCACTTATACACAAAGTGAGAGACTGATACAGATATTTACATATTTAAACATTACTCACTAAGCCATGTATTAACTATGATACACTTAATCAGTCAGTTACACAATCAATTTTTCAAAAACAAATCATCCATTTAGACACTTATATACCCATTTATTCTTCCATCGACCTTGAGATATACATATATAAAACATATTTAATTTTCAGAAAAACAGACATTCACTGGATGATGTCATCAGTGATGTCATCAGTGATGTCATTTGAGATGTCATCAGTGATGTCATGAGTGATGTCACTGACCATGTCATGAGTGATGTAATATGTGACGTCATCAGCAGTGCATTGCGGGCGCGCGAGTTATAGTTAGCTGAACTAACTATAACAGGGGAACTTCAATGGTTTTGTACAAGTGAAAAGTCCAGCTAACTATAACACCCCTGAAACCTATGGTTTTTTCAGTGAATATATATATAGATATTATCTACTGGCGGTCGCCAGTAGATAGTTATAGTTAGGACCGAGTTCCCATAGGAAATCTGAAAATTCTATTTTGAATAACTTTGGCGCCGGTTGACTTATGTTCGTGAAATTCTCAAAACTAATGGGGCGCTCCGCTCAGCTCCTACCCTGAAAGTCTCGGGGTGATTCGTCAAGCGGGGGCTGAGAAAAAAGGGGGGTCCCAAAACACGTTTTCCCCATGCATTTTCCCATAGGACCTTTAGTCGAAGGTACAGCCCGAACGGCTGAACAGAATTACTTGAAATTTGGCAAAGAGGTAGTCCTCAGGTCAGGCATGTGCCTTTTGCATATATGGTGTAAATCCGTTCAGTAGTTCCTGAGAAAATCAAAAGTAAAATCATATACATATCTGGGCGGAGCCTAACCACACATCTCATTATGAGATCTGATTGGCTGTCAGCACTTCATCCAAGAAGTGTTGGCAGCCATCTTGGGACCAATATACATGATAGCACCTCATCAAAAAGCATTGCAGTTAATAGAAGGTTTTAAGACTTTAGTTACATTATAAATCATTTGTTGATGGTACCATACTCATTTTAGGAATTGTGGTATGTTCTAAGATGATTTTACCATGTGAAAAAGCCTTCTGCTGGATATCATGAATCATCTTTGAGAGAAAACTATTTTCACATGCTTTTCCCACAGAGGTTTGGAAGGTGATCTATAAGCTAAACTGAGAGCATATTTTCTGTAAATTCACATTATCTTTCTCAGTCATGTGAGAATGAAGTCTGACATTCTCAGTAAAACATGTACATCCAAAAAGGGCAGAGACTGTCAGTTGATTCCTTTGTGTTCTACTGCAGCTTCCCAGAGTGTTCCAAAGAACAGCTAGAGCGCTAGCAGTCTTACTTATGACAAAGGTATGGCACACCTGAAGCCATCTTGATTGGAATAAAGTGGTAACATTTAAAACATTTAATTTAAAAAGGAACAAAATGAGAGGGTTCATTTTGCCATAGAATGTATGATTAGTGCTGCAGAAAGAAAAATTAGGGCACATTTTGAGTGACTTCTCAAATCCTCTTCTATTTCATTAAAGAATTCTGACATGCAGACTGAAACATGCACTTTCAATACCAGCAGCAGACTTCCCTGGTGAGCAGTAGCTTTACTACAGTGATCTAATGAGCAACTAGAGTGCTAACATTCTGAATTTATGGCAAATGTGTGACACATCTGAATGCCTTCTTCATTGAATCAAAGTACAAAACTGACAGTATGCCTACTGAGGAGACTGCAGTAAATGAGGAAATTAGGAAACTTCATAACAAGTCTCCCAAGATGGCCACCAGAGACAAAAGAGCCCAAATGTAGCACAAATATCACCGAGATGTAGCCCAAGTATAGCCCAATGACAGAAATCCCAGAGTGTTTTAAAGAACAACTAGAGCGCTAACAGTCTTACTTATGACAAAGGTATGGCACACCTGAAGCCATCTTGATTGGAATAAAGTGGTAACATTTAAAACATTTAATTTGCAAAGGAACAAAATGAGGGGGTTCATTATGCCATAGAAATTATGATTAGTGCTGCAGAAAGAAAACTTAGGGCACATTTTGACTTCTCAAATCCTCTTCTATTTCATTAAAAAGTTCTGACATGGAGACTGAAACATGCACTTTGAATACCAGCAGCAGACTTCCCTGGTGAGCAGTAGCTTTGCTACAGTGATCTAATGAGGAACTAGAGTGCTACCATTCAGAATTTATGGCAAATGTGTCACATCTGAATGCCTTCTTGATGGAACCAAAGTAAACAAGCATTGAAAATGCAATAGGTCTCGCCCTCGTTTAAGTTAAAGCAATTCTGTTTGTAATTAGGTGGCTTTTTAGCTTTGCTTTTATTAGTGTTTTTCAAAATTTCATGTACATAACATGCATATATGTATATTTATGCATGCATTTATATTTGTATTTATATAGATATGCAGATTATATATATGTTTATATATGTATGTATATATATACACATACATATATATAAATGCATATGAATATATATGTGCATATGTGTGCGTGTAGAGAGAGGTAGAGGGAGGTAGAGAGGTAGAGGAGTAGAGGTAGAGACGTAGAGGTAGAGAGGTAGAGGTAGAGAGGTAGAGAGTAGTAGAGAGAGAGGTAGAGAAAGATAGAGCGGTAGAGAGTAGAGGATGAGTAATAGAGAGTAGAGAGAGAGTAGTATAGAGTAGTAAAGAGAGTAGCAGAGAGTGAGTAGGAGAGAGTAGTAGAGTGAGTAGTAGAGAGTGAGTAGTAGAGAGTAGTAGAGAGTGAGAAGTAGAGAGTAGTAGAGAGTAGTAGAGAGTGAGTAGTAGAGGGAGTAGTAGAGAGTAGTAGAGAGTGAGTAGAAGAGAGTAGTAGAGAGTGAGTATTAGAGAGTGAGTAGTAGAGAGTGAGTAGTGGAGACTGAGTAGCAGAGAGAGAGTAGTAGAGAATGTGTAGTAGAGAATGAGTAGTAGAGTGAGTAGTAGAGAGTAGTAGGGAGAGTAGTAGAGAGTGAGTAATAAAGAGTAGTAGAGAGTGAGTAGTATAGAGTAGTAGAGAGTAGTAGAGAGTAGCAGAGAGAGAGTAGTAGAGAGTGAGTAGTAGAGAGTGAGTAGTAGAGAGTGAGTAGTAGAGAGAGAGTAGTAGAGAGTGAGTAGTAGAGAGTAGTAGAGAGTGAGTAGTAGAGAGTAGTACAGAGTGAGTAGTAGAGAGTGATTAGTAGAGAGTAGTGGAGTAGTAGAGAGTGAGTAGTAGAGAGTAGTAGAGAGTGAGTATTAGAGTGAGTAGTAGGGAGTAGTAGAGAGTGAGTAGTAGAGTGAGTAGTAGAGTGAGTAGTAGAGAGCAAGTAGTAGAGAGTGTGTAGTAGAGAGAGAGTAGTAGAGAGTAGTAGAGAGTGAGTAATAGAGAGTGAGTAGTAGAGAGAGTAGTAGAGAGTAGTAGAGTAGTACAGAGTGAGTAGTAGAGAGTGAGTAGTAGAGAGTAGTAGAGAGTGAGTAGCAAAAAGAGTAGCAGAGAGTAGTAGAGTGATTAGTAGAGAGTGAGTAGTAGAGAGAGAGAGTAGTAGAGAGTGAGTGGTAGAGAGTAGTAGAGTGAGTAGTGGAGAGTAGTAGAGAGTGAGTAGTAGAGAGAGTAGTAGAGTGAGTAGTTGAGAGTGAGTAGTAGAGAGTGAGTAGTAGAGAGTAGTAGAGAGTAGTAGAGTAGTAGTGAGTGAGTAGTAGAGAGTGAGTAGTAGAGAGTAGTAGAGTGAGTAG
This sequence comes from Triturus cristatus, assembly GCF_964204655.1. Taxonomy (NCBI): domain Eukaryota; kingdom Metazoa; phylum Chordata; class Amphibia; order Caudata; family Salamandridae; genus Triturus; species Triturus cristatus. The sequence goes on from NC_140579.1 coordinate 315,643,801, forward strand.
TAGAGAGGGAGTACTAGAGAGAGAGTAGTAGAGAGTAGTAGAGAGTGAGTAGTAGAGTAGTAGAGAGTGAGTGGTAGAGAGTAGTAGAGAGTAGTAGAGAGTGAGTAGTAGAGAGTGAGTAGTAGAGAGTAGTAGTAGAGAGTAGTAGAGTACTAGAGAGTAGTAGAAAGTGAGTAGTAGAGAGTGAGTAGTTTAATTTAAAAGGAACACAACGAGGAGGTTCATGTTGCCATAGAAATTATGATTAGTGAGGAAAAAAGAAAAATTAGGGCACATTTTGAGTGACTTCTCAAATCCTCTTCTATTTCATTAAAAAATTCAGCCATGCAGACTGAAACATGCTCTTTCAATACCAGCAGCAGACTTCCCTGGTGAGCAGTAGCTTTACTACAGTGATCTAATGAGCAACTAGAGTGCTACCATTCAGAATTTATGGAAAATGTGTGACACATCTGAATGCCTTCTTGATGGAATCAAAGTAAACAAGCATTGAAAATGCAATAGGTCTCGCCCTCGTTTAAGTTAAAGCAATTCTGTTTGTAATTAGGTGGCTTTTTAGCTTTGCTTTTATTAGTGTTTTTCAAAATTTCATGTACATAACATGCATATATGTATATTTATGCATGCATTTAAAGTTGTATTTATTCACTGAAAAAACCATAGGTTTCACACATGTTATAGTTAGCGGAAATTTTACTGATAAAAAACCAATGAAATTCCCCCGTTATAGTTAGTGCAGGCAACTATAACTCACGCGACCGCAATCCTCTGCTGATGCTAATACTGTATTTAGACACTTATTTGCCCATGTCTTCTTCCATACATTTTTAGCTATACATATATTACAAATATTTTTTTTTCATAAAGACACATATGTCATCAGCAGAAGATTGCGGTCGCGTGAGTTATAGTTGCCTGCACTAACTATAACGGGGGAATTTCATTGGTTTTTTATCAGTAAAATTTCCGCTAACTATAACATGTGTGAAACCTATGGTTTTTTCAGTGAATTTGCAAGGTTTTTTAAATGCTAATTCCTAACTATAACGTGTGTGAAACCTATGGTTTTTTCAGTGAATTTGTACGGTTTTTTAAATGCTAAGTTACTTTACGCCATTCGTGGCGTGCGCGCCCACTTAACGCAGTTCGTTCCGTGCACGCACGGTGCGCTTCGCGCACCGTGCGTGCACAGTGAGCACGCGGTGCGCTTCGCGCACCGCGCGCCCACTTTACGCAGTTAGTGCCGTGCACGCACGGTGGGCACGCGGTGCGATGACAAAGCAAGAAAGCACGTCAACAAATCTGTTTCTGCTTTCCTCCGTGACTATGGTATGGGTGCCATTTACCACAACAACTTGCGTTATGACATGCAAGACATTTATAGAGGAGATGGTGTGCACTTCAATGATGAAGGGAACAGAGTCTTCCTCTTGAACCTTAGACTCTGCATCGGTACTTACTTGTAGGTACCACTAAAAAATCATTTCATAAACACAACGGCTCTTTTTAGAGCCCCCTAATATCTAAACACTTAAATCTGATTTTCATTTTTTTTTTTTTTTTTTTCTACCGTACGCTTACCGTAAGCTTACCGTACGCGTACCCCGTGATTTTTTTTAAAATCAATAAATGTTTTCTTTGTACTTTACAGTCCTTCTTTGACCCCCTCACAAATGTAAGGGGGTCTGTAACTCTCCTCATTGCCCCCTTTTCTTGTTTTCACTCTTTTTTTTCTGAGTGAAATACACAAAATGGCGGCCGCCGCTTCCTGGTTTCGGCCGATTCGAATGTTTACTAAGATCTAAGAGCCAATCAGAATCGCGCTCGCGCACGCCACCGTACGCTTACGGTAAGCGTACGGTAAGCGTACCGTAAGCGGGCTCAGATATATATATTGATTTAAAGGCTATTTTCTCAGAATCTACTGAACAGATTTACACCAAACCTACAAAAGGCACTTCCTTGACCTAGGGACTACCTCTCTGCCAAATTTCGAGTAATTCTGTTCAGCCGTTCGGGCTGTAGCTCGTTCTAAAGGTCCTATGGAAAAATGCATGGGGAAAACGCGTTTTGGGACCCCCCTTTTATCTCAGCCCCCGCTTGACGGATCCCCCCGAGACTTTCAGGGTAGGAGCGAAGCGTAGCGCCCCACCTATTTTGAGAAATTCGCGAGGATTCATCGACCGGCGCCAAAGTTATTCAAAATAGAATGTTGAGGTTTTCCTATGGAAAAGGGGTCCTAACTATAACTACCTACTGGCGACCGCCAGTAGGTAATATAGATATGCAGATGATATATATGTTTATATATGTATGTATATATATACACATACATATATATAAATGCATATGCATATATGTGCATATGTGTGCGTGTAGAGAGAGGTAGAGAGAGGTGGAGAGGTAGAGGTGTAGAGGTAGAGACGTAGAGGTAGAGAGGTAGAGGTAGAGAGGTAGAGAGTAGTAGAGAGAGAGGTAGAGAAAGGTAGAGCGGTAGAGAGTAGAGGATGAGTAATAGAGAGTAGAGAGAGAGTAGTAGAGAGTAGTAACGAGAGTAGCAGAGAGTGAGTAGGAGAGAGTAGTAGAGTGAGTAGTAGAGAGGGAGTAGTAGAGAGTAGTAGAGAGTGAGAAGTAGAGAGTAGTAGAGAGTAGTAGAGAGTGAGTAGTAGATGGAGTAGTAGAGAGTAGTAGAGAGTGAGTAGAAGAGAGTAGTAGAGAGTGAGTATTAGAGAGTGAGTAGTAGAGAGTGAGTAGTGGAGACTGAGTAGCAGAGAGAGAGTAGTAGAGAATGTGTAGTAGAGAATGAGTAGTAGAGTGAGTAGTAGGGAGAGTAGTAGAGAGTGAGTAATAGAGAGTAGTAGAGAGTGAGTAGTATAGAGTAGTAGAGAGTAGTGGAGTAGTAGAGAGTGAGTAGTAGAGAGTAGTAGAGAGTGAGCATTAGAGTGAGTAGTAGGGAGTAGTAGAGAGTGAGTAGTAGAGTGAGTAGTAGAGTGAGTAGTAGAGAGCAAGTAGTAGAGAGTGTGTAGTAGAGAGAGAGTAGTAGAGAGTAGTAGAGAGTGAGTAATAGAGAGTGAGTAGTAGAGAGAGTAGTAGAGAGTAGTAGAGTAGTAGAGAGTGAGTAGTAGAGAGTGAGTAGTAGAGAGTAGGAGAGAGTGAGTAGCAGAGAGAGTAGCAGAGAGTAGTAGAGTGATTAGTAGAGAGTGAGTAGTAGAGAGAGAGAGTAGTAGAGAGTGAGTGGTAGAGAGTAGTAGAGTGAGTAGTGGAGAGTAGTAGAGAGTGAGTAGTAGAGAGAGTAGTAGAGTGAGTAAATGAGAGTGAGTAGTAGAGAGTAGTAGAGAGTAGTAGAGTAGTAGCGAGTGAGTAGTAGAGAGTGAGTAGTAGAGAGTAGTAGAGTGAGTAGTAGAGAGGGAGTAGTAGAGAGAGAGTAGTAGAGAGTAGTAGAGAGTGAGTAGTAGAGTAGTAGAGAGTGAGTGGTAGAGAGTAGTAGAGAGTAGTAGAGAGTGAGTAGTAGAGAGTGAGTAGTAGAGAGTAGTAGTAGAGAGTAGTAGAGTACTAGAGAGTAGTAGAAAGTGAGTAGTAGAGAGTGAGTAGTTTAATTTAAAAGGAACACAACGAGGAGGTTCATGTTGCCATAGAAATTATGATTAGTGAGGAAAAAAGAAAAATTAGGGCACATTTTGAGTGACTTCTCAAATCCTCTTCTATTTCATTAAAAAATTCAGCCATGCAGACTGAAACATGCACTTTCAATACCAGCAGCAGACTTCCCTGGTGAGCAGTAGCTTTACTACAGTGATCTAATGAGCAACTAGAGTGCTACCATTCAGAATTTATGGAAAATGTGTGACACATCTGAATGCCTTCTTGATGGAATCAAAGTAAACAAGCATTGAAAATGCAATAGGTCTCGCCCTCGTTTAAGTTAAAGCAATTCTGTATGTAATTAGGTGGCTTTTTAGCTTTGCTTTCATTAGTGTTTTTCAAAATTTCATGTACATAACATGCATATATGTATATTTATGCATGCATTTAAAGTTGTATTTATATAGATATGCAGATAATATATATGTTTATATATGTATGTATATATATACACATGCATATATATAAATGCATATGCATATATGTGCATATGCGTGCGTGTAGAGAGAGGTAGAGAGAGGTGGAGAGGTAGAGGTGTAGAGGTAGAGACGTAGAGGTAGAGAGGTAGAGGTAGAGAGGTAGAGAGTAGTAGAGAGAGAGGTAGAGAAAGGTAGAGCGGTAGAGAGTAGAGGATGAGTAATAGAGAGTAGAGAGAGAGTAGTAGAGAGTAGTAAAGAGAGTAGCAGAGAGTGAGTAGGAGAGAGTAGTAGAGTGAGTAGTAGAGAGTGAGTAGTAGAGAGTAGTAGAGAGTGAGAAGTAGAGAGTAGTAGAGAGTAGTAGAGAGTGAGTAGTAGAGGGAGTAGTAGAGAGTAGTAGAGAGTGAGTAGAAGAGAGTAGTAGAGAGTGAGTATTAGAGAGTGAGTAGTAGAGAGTGAGTAGTGGAGACTGAGTAGCAGAGAGAGAGTAGTAGAGAATGTGTAGTAGAGAATGAGTAGTAGAGTGAGTAGTAGGGAGAGTAGTAGAGAGTGAGTAATAGAGAGTAGTAGAGAGTGAGTAGTATAGAGTAGTAGAGAGTAGTGGAGTAGTAGAGAGTGAGTAGTAGAGAGTAGTAGAGAGTGAGCATTAGAGTGAGTAGTAGGGAGTAGTAGAGAGTGAGTAGTAGAGTGAGTAGTAGAGTGAGTAGTAGAGAGCAAGTAGTAGAGAGTGTGTAGTAGAGAGAGAGTAGTAGAGAGTAGTAGAGAGTGAGTAATAGAGAGTGAGTAGTAGAGAGAGTAGTAGAGAGTAGTAGAGTAGTACAGAGTGAGTAGTAGAGAGTGAGTAGTAGAGAGTAGTAGAGAGTGAGTAGCAGAGAGAGTAGCAGAGAGTAGTAGAGTGATTAGTAGAGAGTGAGTAGTAGAGAGAGAGAGTAGTAGAGAGTGAGTGGTAGAGAGTAGTAGAGTGAGTAGTGGAGAGTAGTAGAGAGTGAGTAGTAGAGAGAGTAGTAGAGTGAGTAAATGAGAGTGAGTAGTAGAGAGTGAGTAGTAGAGAGTAGTAGAGAGTAGTAGAGTAGTAGCGAGTGAGTAGTAGAGAGTGAGTAGTAGAGAGTAGTAGAGTGAGTAGTAGAGAGGGAGTAGTAGAGAGAGAGTAGTAGAGAGTAGTAGAGAGTGAGTAGTAGAGTAGTAGAGAGTGAGTGGTAGAGAGTAGTAGAGAGTAGTAGAGAGTGAGTAGTAGAGAGTGAGTAGTAGAGAGTAGTAGTAGAGAGTAGTAGAGTACTAGAGAGTAGTAGAAAGTGAGTAGTAGAGAGTGAGTAGTTTAATTTAAAAGGAACACAACGAGGAGGTTCATTTTGCCATAGAAATTATGATTAGTGAGGAAAAAAGAAAAATTAGGGCACATTTTGAGTGACTTCTCAAATTCTCTTCTATTTCATTAAAAAATTCTGCCATGCAGACTGAAACATGCACTTTCAATACCAGCAGCAGACTTCCCTGGTGAGCAGTAGCTTTACTACAGTGATCTAATGAGCAACTAGAGTGCTACCATTCAGAATTTATGGAAAATGTGTGACACATCTGAATGCCTTCTTGATGGAATCAAAGTAAACAAGCATTGAAAATGCAATAGGTCTCGCCCTCGTTTAAGTTAAAGCAATTCTGTTTGTAATTAGGTGGCTTTTTAGCTTTGCTTGTATTAGAGTTTTTCAAACTTTCATATACATACCATGCATATGTATGCATATATGTATATGTATATGTTTGCATGAATTTATATTTATATAGATATGCAGATTATATTTATATGTTTATATATGTGTATATATATATATTCACTTAAAAAACCATAGGTTTCACAAATGTTATAGTTAGTAGGACATTTCACTCGTGAAAAACCAATGAAATTCCCCCGTTATAGTTAGTGCAGGCAACTATAACTCACGCGACCGCAATCCTCTGCTGATGAAGTCAGATATTACATCACTGTATTTAGACACTTATTTACCCATGTCTTCTTCCATTAATTTTTAGCTATACATATATTAAAAATATATTTTTTCAGAAAAACACATATGTCATCAGTGATGTAATATCTGACGTCATCAGCAGAGGATTGCGGTCGCGTGAGTTATAGTTGCCTGCACTAACTATAACGGGGGAATTTCATTGGTTTTTCACGAGTGAAATGTCCTACTAACTATAACATGTGTGAAACCTATGGTTTTTTAAGTGAATTTGCAAGGTTTTTTAAATGCTAATTCCTAACTATAACGTGTGTGAAACATATGGTTTTTTCAATGAATTTGTACGGTTTTTTTAAATGCTAAGTTATGTATTTTTTTTAAAAAAAAACTTTGCCGTGCGCGCACGGTACGCGTAGTCGTGGAATCGTTACGCGAAGTTCGCGGAATTTTTCCGTTTACGCCGTGCGCGTACGCTACGCGCATTCGGCGATTTTTCGAAAAAAAATTACAATTAATTTTTGCCCTTGGGGGTCCTTCTGGTACCCCCTGACAAAGGCTAGGGGGTCAGGAACTGTCCACCCTGCCCCCTTTTCACGTTCTCCACCTTTGTTTTTCACCCCCTCAGACTGCGAGAGACAAAATGGCGGCCGACACTTCCTGGTTTCGACCGATTCGAATGTTTACTAAGATCTAACAACCAATCAGAATCGCGCTCGTGCACGGCGGCGTGCGCGTACGGTAAGCTTACGGTACGCGCTCGGAGCGCGCCTATAGATATATATATTGATTTAAATTCTATTTTCTCAGGAAATACTGAACAGATTTACACGAGACCTTCAAAAGGCACATCCCTGACCTGAGGCTACCTCTCTGCCAAATTTCAAGTAATTCTGTTCAGCCGTTCGGGCTGTAGCTCGGACTAAAGGTCCTATGGAAAAATGCATGGGGAAAACGCATTTTGGGACCCCCCCTTTTTGTCAGCCCCCGCTTGACGAATCCCCCCGAGACTTTCAGGGAAGGAGCGGAGCGGAGCGCCCCACCTATTTTGAGAATTTCGCGAGGATTCGTCAATCGGCGCCAAAGTTATTCCAAATAGAATGTTGCGGATTTCCTATGGAAACACGGTCCTAACTATAACTATCTACTGGCGACCGCCAGTAGATAATATACACATACATATATATAAATGCATATGCATATATGGATATATATATATGTGCATATGTGTGCATGTACAGAGAGGTAGAGAGGTAGAGGTGGATAGGTAGAGGTGTAGAGGTAGAGAGGTAGAGGTACAGAGGTAGAGAGTAGTAGAGAGAGAGGTAGAGAGGTAGAGAGTAGAGAGCGAGTAATAGAGAGTAGAGAGTGAGTAGTAGAGAGTAGTAGAGTGAGTAGTAGAGAGTGAGTAGTAGAGAGTGAGTATTGAGAGTGAGTAGTTGAGAGTAGTAGAGAGTGAGTAGTAGAGTGAGTAGTAGAAAGTAGTAGAGAGTGAGTAGTAAAGAGTAGTAGAGAGTGAGTAGTAGAGAGTGAGTAGTAGAGAGTGAGTAGCAGAGTGAGTAGTAGAGAGTAGTAGAGAGGGAGTAGTAGAGAGTGAGTAGTAGAGAGTGGAAGAGAGAGTAGTAGAGAGTGAGTAGTAGAGAGTGAGTAGTAGAGAGAGAGTAGTAGAGAGTAGTAGAGTAGTAGAACGTGAGTAGTAGAGAGTGAGTAGTAGAGAGTAGTGGAATAGTAGAGAGTGAGTAGTAGAGAGTAGTAGAGAGTGAGTATTAGAGTGAGTAGTAGAGAGCGAGTAGCAGAGAGCAAGTAGTAGAGAGTGTGTAGTGGAGAGTGAGTAGTAGAGAGAGTAGTAGAGAGTGAGAAGTAGAGAGAGTAGTAGAGTAGTAGAGAGTGAGTAGTAGAGTGAGTAGTAGAGAGTAGTTGAGAGCGAGTAGTAGAGACTCAGTAGTGGAGAGTGAGCAGTAGAGAGTAGTAGAGAGTGAGTAGTAGAGAGTGAGTAGTACAGAGTGAGTAGTAGAGAGTATTACAGAGTGTGTAGTATAGAGTAGTAGAGTGAGTAGTAGAGAGTGAGTAGTAGAGAGAGAGTAGTAGAGAGTGAGTAGTAGAGTAGTAGAGAGTGAGTGGTAGAGAGTAGGAGAGAGTAGTAGAGTGAGTAGTAGAGAATAGTGGAGAGTGAGTGGTAGAGAGTAGTAGAGTAGTACAGAGTGAGTAGTAGAGAGTGAGTAGCAGAGAGAGTAGTAGAGAGTGAGTAGTAGAGAGTGAGTAGTAGAGAGTAGTAGAGAGCGAGTAGTAGAGAGTGAGTAGTGGAGAGTGAGTAGTGGAGAGCGAGTAGTAGAGAGTGAGTAGTAGAGAGTGAATAGTAGAGAGTGAGTAGTATAGAGAGAGTAGTAGAGAGTGAGTAGTAGAGAGTAGTAGAGTGAGTAGTAGAGAGTGAGTAGTAGAGAGTAGTAGAGAGTAGTAGAGAGAGAGTAGTAGAGAGTGAGTAGTAGAGAGAGAGTAGTAGAGTAGTAGAGAGTGAGTGCTAGAGAGCAGCAGAGAGTAGTAGAGTGAGTAGTAGAGAGTAGTAGAGAGTGAGTAGTAGAGAGTGAATAGTAGAGAGTGAGTAGTAGAGAGAGAGTAGTAGAGAGTAGTAGAGTGAGCAGTAGAGAGTGAGTAGTAGAGAGTAGTAGAGAGTAGTAGAGAGAGAGTAGTAGAGAGTGAGTAGTAGAGAGAGAATAGTAGAGTAGTAAAGAGTGAGTGCTAGAGAGCAGCAGAGAGTAGTAGAGTGAGTAGTAGAGAGTAGTAGAGAGTGAGTAGTAGAGAGTGAATAGTAGAGAGTGAGTAGTAGAGAGAGAGTAGTAGAGAGTGTAGTGGAGAGTGAGTAGTAGAGAGTAGTAGAGAGTGAGTAGTAGAGTAGTAGAGAGTGAGTGGTAGAGAGTAGTAGAAAGTAGTAGAGTGAGTAGTAGAGAGTGAGTAGTAGAGAGTGAATAGTAGAGAGTAGTAGAGAGTGAGAAGTAGAGAGTAGTAGAGCGTGAGTAGTAGAGAGTGAGAAGTAGAGAGTGAGTAGTAGACAGTAGTAGCGAGTGAGTAGTAGAGAGTGAGTAGTAGAGAGAGAGTAGTAGAGAGTGTAGTAAAGAGTGAGTAGTAGAGAGTAGTAGCGAGTGAGTAGTAGAGAGTAGTAGAGAGTGAGTAGTAGAGTAGTAGAGAGTGAGTGGTAGAGAGTAGTAGAAAGCAGTAGAGTGAGTAGAAGAGAGTGAGTAGTAGAGAGTGAATAGTAGAGAGTAGTAGAGAGTGAGAAGTAGACAGTAGTAGAGCGTGAGTAGTAGAGAGTGAGAAGTAGAGAGTGAGTAGTAGACAGTAGTTGCGAGTGAGTAGTAGAGAGTGAGTAGTAGAGTAGTAGAGAGTGAGTAGTTGAGAGTGAGTAGTAGAGAGTGAGTAGTAGAGAGTGGTAGAGTAGTAGAGAGTGAGTAGTAGAGAGTGAGTAGTAGAGAGAGAGTAGTAGAGTAGTAGAGAGTCAGTAGTAGAGTAGTAGAGAGTAGTCAGTCAGTGTCAGTCAGTGTCAGTCAATGTCAGTCAGTCAGTGTCAGTCAGTCTGTCAGTGTCAGTCAATCAGTGTCAGTCAGTGTCAGTCAATCAGTGTCAGTCAGTCAGTGTCAGTCAATCAGTGTCAGTCAGTCAGTGTCAGTCAGTGTCAATCAGTGTCAGTCAGTGTCAATCAGTCAGTGTCAGTCAGTCAGTGTCAGTCAGTCAGTGTCAGCTAGAGCAGCTCTGCTGACCTGGTTCTCTGGCTCTAAAGCAGCTCTGTTGACCTGGTTCTTAGGCTCTAGACCAGCTCTAATGACCTGGTTCTCTGGCTCTAAAGCAGCTCTGCTGACCTGGTTCTATGGCTCTAGAGTAGCTCTGCTGACCTGGTTCTCTGGCTCCAAAGCAGCTATGCTAACCTGGTTCTCTGGCTCTAAAGCAGCTCTGCTGACCTGGTTCTCTCCCTCTAAAGCAGCTCTGCTGACCTGGTTTCTCTGGCTCTACAGCAGCTATGCTGACCTGGTTCTCTGACTCTAGAGCAGCTCTGCTGACCTAGTTCTTAGGCTCTAGAGCAGCTCTGCTGACCTGGTTCTCTGGCTCTACAGCTGCTCTGCTGACCTGGTTTTCTGCACTCACGACGCACGCACCAGACTTCTCGAAAATATATTTTAAAATAATATAAGTTTCTTATAAGTACAAATATATTATTTTGATGAATATCTTATATAATCTCTTGCCTTAATATGTATATTAAAGACACATACATATCATTTTGGAACATAATTTTTTTTTGCGGGAGTCGCGCACCCAGCGCGCCCCAGCACGTATATGATGTCACGCGGGACCCGCAAGCGTGCAAACATCTCGTACCGTAATGCGCATGTGTCGCGAATGCGCGGGAGCAGGAGTCGCAGACTGGTCGCATACCAATCACGCATATCACGTGATATTAAATGTATATGATGTAACTGAAAAACACGCAGCCTGACGCACACCATACACGAATCCTTCATGACTTTTCTAAAATGGCGGCTAGAATGCGCGCACCCACCGTGATGTGTACACTTTGAGTGCGCGACTGCGAAAAAAATTCGATTTTTTTTTTTTAAAATGATATAAATATATTAAGATGAAAAATGAAAACAAGAAAATTAATCAATATTTCAGTTTTAATTAAAAAAATGTTTTTTTGCAATTTTCAGAAAAATATATAATGTTATTTAATGAATAAAATATTTATAAATAAACAGTTAAAAAACGGTAGAAAATCAGTACAAAAAATAGATATAACTACTATCACACTTAAAAGTTAGCATTTAAAAAACCTTTGAAATTCACTGAAAAAAAACATAGGTTTCAGAGACGTTATAGTTAGAAATTAGCATTTAAAGAACCTTAGAAATTCACAGAAAAAACCATAGGTTTCAGGGGTGTTATAGTTAGCTGCCCATTTCACTCATACAAAACCATAAAAATTCCTCCGTTATAGTTAGTTCTGCTAACTATAACTCACGCGTCGCAATGCACTGCTGATGATGTCACATATTGCATCATTCATGACATGGTCAGTGACATCACTGATGACATCACTGATGATATCTCAAATGACATCACTGATGACATCATCCACTTGACAATCCGATGCACCACATCATACACTAGTATAACCTTTCATCACTCACTGTAAAATACAGAGTACCATATTTGAAACCATTGACACACCAATACCAGTTACTACATACCCACTCACTGATTCCTAAGTCTACACACACAACTACCCATTCAACAACAGAATCATCTATACATGCAGTCATTAGTTAATAGAACACTATCAAATGCACTTATACACATATATAGACATTGACACATCAGCAGTCATCTTAGTCGGTTATGCAGTCATCCTACTCACTCATGAAAAAAATGTATAGCACTTAAATTTACTAACTTACACAATTATCCAACGACACCTCATTTATTCAAACACATAGTAACTCATCGTTAATATGTTAAAAACAGCACCATTACAATTATACACTCATTCATATATTTACTCTCACAATCACTGACTCTTACGCAAACTTATTTATATACACCAACTCTCACATACAATGCCTTTTATTTTTTTACTTTGTTGAAGATGTACAACTAAAACATATATTCGCTCACCAACACACAAATAAATACACTCAGTCACCCAAACAACTGTTTTCACATGCACTCTTAAACCCATACACCTAGTCAATCAACCATTCACACATCTATGCATAGAGTTACACACACCCCATCCAACCACACACAAACTCAGTGTCCCATACAAATACTCACCCAACTAATCAATAACTAATATACACACTCATGTAGTTAGTGACCAACTAAGGCAGCATGTTATACAACAACAGAGACAGTGCTGCACACATTCACATAGTTTAGTTACTAATCCATGTATTAAGTGAGACACTTTTAATTACTCACTTAAAAAGACAGTCAGACAGCTACTAAATCCTCCATCCAGACAGTTATATATCCACTCAATCTTCAATACAGATTGGTATATATATAATACATATTTAAATTTCAAACTAAACCACATTCAGTGGATGATGTCATCAGTGATGTCATCAGTGATGTCATTTGAGATGTCATCAGTGATGTCATCAGTGATGTCACTGACCATGTCATGAATGATGCAATATGTGACATCATCAGCAGTGCATTGCGGGCGCGTGAGTTATAGTTAGCAGAACTAACTATAACAGAGGAATTTCTATGGTTTTGTACGAGTGAAATGGGCAGCTAACTATAACACCCCTGAAACCTATGGTTTTTTCTGTGAATATATATATATATATGATATATATATATATATATATATATATATATATATATATATATATATATATATATATTACCTACTGGCGGTCGCCAGTAGGTAGTTATAGTTAGGACCACGTTTCCATAGGAAATCCGCAACATTCTATTTGGAATAACTTTTGCGCCGGCTGACGAATCCTTGCGAATTTTTCAAAATAGGTGGGGCGCTACGCTCCGCTCCTACCCTGAAAGTCTCGGGGGGATTCGTCAAGCGGGGGCTGAGATAAAAGGGGGGTCCCAAAACGCGTTTTTCCCATGCATTTTTCCATAGGACCTTTAGACACAGCTACAGCCCGAATGGCTGAACAGAATTACTAGAAATTTGGCAGAGAGGTAGTCCTCAGGTCAAGGAAGTGCCTTTTATAGGTTTGGTGTAAATCTGTTCAGTAGATTCTGAGAAAATAGCCTTTAAATCAATATATATATCTGAGCCAGCTTACGGTGCGCTTACGGTACGCTTACCGTACGCGTACGGTGGCGTGCGCGAGCGCGATTCTGATTGGCTCTTAGATCTTAGTAAACATTCGAATCGGTCGAAACCAGGAAGCGGCGGCCGCCATTTCGTGTGTTTCACTCAGAAAAAAAGAGTGATATCTTGAAAAGGGGGTAAGGAGGAGAGTTACAGACCCCCTAACATTTGTAAGGGGGTCAAAGAAGGACAGAAAAGTACAAAGAAAACATTTATTGATTTTAAAAAAAATCGCGGGGTACGCGTACGGTAAGCTTACCGTACGCGTACGGTAGAAAAAGAAAAAAAAAAATGAAATGCAGATTTAAGTGTTTAGATATTAGGGGGCTCTAAAAAGAGCTGTTGTGTTTATGAAGTGATTTTTTAGTGGTACCTACAAGTAAGTACCGATGCAGAGTCTAAGGTTCAAGAGGAAGACTCTGTTCCCTTCATCATTGAAGTGCACACCATCTCCTCTATAAATGTCTTGCATGTCGTAACGCAAGTTGTTGTGGTAAATGGAACCCATACCATAGTCACGGAGGAAAGCAGAAACAGATTTGTTGACGTGCTTTCTTGCTTTGTCAATCTGCGGACAGAAATGATTGGACCAGTTCCATTTTTGCCTTTGGCATATGTTAGAAAACACAAAGGCAGTTTTAGGGAAAAGTGAAAACAGTTGTGCAAAGGTGTCCTTCATAAGCATTTCCAGACCTACCCCAGTCAAAGTGCCTAGGTCATTGCCACCACAGTGCACTATTATGAGGTCAGGGTGTTGGATTTGCATGAAGGATTTCACCAATGGCATCAATTGGTGCCACTTTAACCCTCTCTGACCAATCCATTTAATGTCTACATTTGGCAAAGCAAGGTCTCTCACCATACCTGTTTTCTCTGCATACTTTTCACTCCAGAAGACATAGCTGTGCCCTACAATCCACACTGTGAACATCTTCAAAGGAGAACTGGATGCACTCAGGAGGTGTAATTCAGTAGAATGGTAAAAAGAAATGAAAGACAGTTTGGAAATGGAGGCATACATATTTTTTTCATAAAAAAAGAACTGATTGGCTGTTTCATACCATTCTAGAATAAAAACTAGGCTGTATGTGTAAATTAATAGAAGCATGTTTTGTATTGGTACAGAAAAATGTGTTACCAAAGAACAGTACTATGGATTTGCTGTTAGGTTTGAAAAGTCAAGCACTCTTGCTCTGTGGAATTGAAACATTGTTTGGTGAACTTCTGACCTAACTCCACACAGCAGTGTTCCATGAGCTGTTGCTATGGTAGCAGGCAGAAGTCAAGTTGGGGGAAGGGTACTAGGCAGAAGTCAAGTTGGGGGAAGGGTACTTTTGGAAAAGGGTTGGTTTTCAACCAATAGAAATGTGTGATTACATTTGAAAAAAGGGGGAAGCACTGAGATTTGAAATTAACATGTATATGTGTGGAAAAAGAGAGGGAAAGTTTGCCATTATCTGGTTCTGCTGAGAGGAGAGAGGTGTAAAGAACAGAGATCCTGGCTCTGATAATCTGCTGTTTGAGTGCCACATTTCTTTCACAGCTAACTAATTTTAAAGGTGAGTTTAGAGTTTGAGAGGGGATGTATATGGTAAATTAAGAAATGAATAATAGAAATGGAATTCCTTTTGTTGAAGTTGTGTTTATTATTTTCTGTTTTGGGAGAAATTTAAATGTGAGGAACATGTAAAATAGTATGGACTATGTTTTCACGATAAATTAAGGTGTACTGGTAAAAATAAAGAATACTTTAAGGATTTAAGGTTGGACTCAGTAATGCAAATACATACAGCATCAGTAAGGCTGGTTGCCCTTGCTGGAGTGTAGGCAGTCACCCAGGTTACACATGGTGCTGGTCTGAAAAAGCAGTTTGGACATGTGCTTTTTTAAGAATCTGAAAAGTGGATTCATAATGTGTCAGTCTGTAAAATTGTTTATCACTTGCCAAAAAAAAGAGTAGTAAGTGTGCTTTCAAATTGGCAAAGAAATTTTGTTTTGTGACTAATGTGAAAACATGACTCTGTGTGCAAATAGGAATTACAGGCAGAGATTTATTGCGTATTGCTCTGGTGATTTCACAGTTGCATTAGATGGAAAGGGGGAGCCATTTTTTGGTGGAGAAGCAGACTCTTAGCACACACCCAGCTGCTTACCCTGTGGAATCATGCACAGTATTCACAAGCGAGTGGGGTTTGAGGTTTCAGTCAGTAATGCAAATACATTCAGCATCACTAAGGCTGGTTGCCCTTGCTGGAGTGTAGGCAGTCACCCAGGTTACACATGGTGCTGGTCTGAAAAAGCAGTTTGGACATGTGCTTTTTTAAGAATCTGAAAAGTGGATTCATAATGTGTCAGTCTGTAAAAGTGTTTATCACTTGCCAAAAAAAAGAGTAGTAAGTGTGCTTTCAAATTGGCAAAGAAATTTCGTTTTGTGACTAATGTGAAAACATGACTCTGTGTGCAAATAGGAATTACAGGCAGAGATTTATTGCGTATTGCTCTGGTGATTTCACAGTTGCATTAGATGGAAAGGGGGAGCCATTTTTTGGTGCAGAAGCAGACTCTTAGCACACACCCAGCTGCTTACCCTGTGGAATCATGCACAGTATTCACAAGCGAGTGGGGTTTGAGGTTTGAGTCAGTAATGCAAATACATTCAGCATCACTAAGGCTGGTTGCCCTTGCTGGAGTGTAGGCAGTCACCCAGGTTACACATGGTGCTGGTCTGAAAAAGCAGTTTGGACATGTGCTTTTTTAAGAATCTGAAAAGTGGATTCATAATGTGTCAGTCTGTAAAAGTGTTTATCACTTGCCAAAAAAAAGAGTAGTAAGTGTGCTTTCAAATTGGCAAAGAAATTTCGTTTTGTGACTAATGTGAAAACATGACTCTGTGTGCATATAGGAAATACAGGCAGAGATTTATTGCGTATTGCTCTGGTGATTTCACAGTTGCATTAGATGGAAAGGGGGAGCCATTTTTTGGTGGAGAAGCAGACTCTTAGCACACACCCAGCTGCTTACCCTGTGGAATCATGCACAGTATTCACAAGCGAGTGGGGTTTGAGGTTTCAGTCAGTAATGCAAATACATTCAGCATCACTAAGGCTGGTTGCCCTTGCTGGAGTGTAGGCAGTCACCCAGGTTACACATGGTGCTGGTCTGAAAAAGCAGTTTGGACATGTGCTTTTTTAAGAATCTGAAAAGTGGATTCATAATGTGTCAGTCTGTAAAAGTGTTTATCACTTGCCAAAAAAAAGAGTAGTAAGTGTGCTTTCAAATTGGCAAAGAAATTTCGTTTTGTGACTAATGTGAAAACATGACTCTGTGTGCAAATAGGAATTACAGGCAGAGATTTATTGCGTATTGCTCTGGTGATTTCACAGTTGCATTAGATGGAAAGGGGGAGCCATTTTTTGGTGCAGAAGCAGACTCTTAGCACACACCCAGCTGCTTACCCTGTGGAATCATGCACAGTATTCACAAGCGAGTGGGGTTTGAGGTTTGAGTCAGTAATGCAAATACATTCAGCATCACTAAGGCTGGTTGCCCTTGCTGGAGTGTAGGCAGTCACCCAGGTTACACATGGTGCTGGTCTGAAAAAGCAGTTTGGACATGTGCTTTTTTAAGAATCTGAAAAGTGGATTCATAATGTGTCAGTCTGTAAAAGTGTTTATCACTTGCCAAAAAAAAGAGTAGTAAGTGTGCTTTCAAATTGGCAAAGAAATTTCGTTTTGTGACTAATGTGAAAACATGACTCTGTGTGCATATAGGAAATACAGGCAGAGATTTATTGCGTATTGCTCTGGTGATTTCACAGTTGCATTAGATGGAAAGGGGGAGCCATTTTTTGGTGGAGAAGCAGACTCTTAGCACACACCCAGCTGCTTACCCTGTGGAATCATGCACAGTATTCACAAGCGAGTGGGGTTTGAGGTTTCAGTCAGTAATGCAAATACATTCAGCATCACTAAGGCTGGTTGCCCTTGCTGGAGTGTAGGCAGTCACCCAGGTTACACATGGTGCTGGTCTGAAAAAGTAGTTTGGACATGTGCTTTTTTAAGAATCTGAAAAGTGGATTCATAATGTGTCAGTCTGTAAAAGTGTTTATCACTTGCCAAAAAAAAAGAGTAGTAAGTGTGCTTTCAAATTGGCAAAGAAATTTCGTTTTGTGACTAATGTGAAAACATGACTCTGTGTGCATATAGGAATTACAGGCAGAGATTTATTGCATATTGCTCTGGTGATTTCACAGTTGCATTAGATGGAAAGGGGGAGCCATTTTTTGGTGCAAAAGCAGACTCTTAGCACACACCCAGCTGCTTACCCTGTGGAATCATGCACAGTATTCACAAGCGAGTGGGGTTTGAGGTTTCAGTCAGTAATGCAAATACATACAGCATCACTAAGCCTGGTTGCCCTTGCTGGAGTGTAGGCAGTCACCCAGGTTACACATGGTGCTGGTCTGAAAAAGCAGTTTGGACATGTGGTTTTTTAAGAATCTGGAAAGTGGATTCAAAATGTGACAGACTGTAAAAGTGTTTATCACTTGCCAAAAAAAAGAGTAGTAAGTGTGCTTTCAAAATGGCAAAGAAATTTCGTTTTGTGACTAATGTGAAAACATGACTCTGTGTGCATATAGGAATTACAGGCAGAGATTTATTGCGTATTGCTCTGGTTATTTCACAGTTGCATTGGATGGAAAGGGGGAGCCATTTTTTGGTGCAGAAGCAGACTCTTAGCACACACCCAGCTGCTTACCCTGTGGAATCATGCACAGTATTCACAAGTGAGTGGGGTTTGAGGTTTCAGTCAGTAATGCAAATACATTCAGCATCACTAAGGCTGGTTGCCCTTGCTGGAGTGTAGGCAGTCACCCAGGTTACACTTGGTGCTGGTCTGAAAAAGCAGTTTGGACATGTGCTTTTTTAAGAATCTGAAATAGTGGATTCATAATGTGTCAGTCTGTAAAAGTGTTTATCACTTGCCAAAAAAAAGAGTAGTAAGTGTGCTTTCAAATTGGCAAAGAAATTTCGTTTTGTGACTAATGTGAAAACATGACTCTGTGTGCATATAGGAATTACAGGCAGAGATTTATTGCGTATTGCTCTGGTGATTTCACAGTTGCATTGGATGGAAAGGGGGAGCCATTTTTTGGTGCAGAAGCAGACTCTTAGCACACACCCAGCTGCTTACCCTGTGGAATCATGCACAGTATTCACAAGCGGGTGGGGTTTGAGGTTTCAGTCAGTAATGCAAATACATTCAGCATCACTAAGGCTGGTTGCCCTTGCTGGAGTGTAGGCAGTCACCCAGGTTACACATGGTGCTGGTCTGAAAAAGCAGTTTGGACATGTGCTTTTTTAAGAATCTGAAAAGTGGATTCATAATGTGTCAGTCTGTAAAAGTGTTTATCACTTGCCAAAAAAAAGAGTAGTAAGTGTGCTTTCAAAATGGCAAAGAAATTTCGTTTTGTGACTAATGTGAAAACATGACTCTGTGTGCATATAGGAATTACAGGCAGAGATTTATTGCGTATTGCTCTGGTGATTTCACAGTTGCATTAGATGGAAAGGAGGAGCCATTTTTTGGTGCAGAAGCAGACTCTTAGCACACACCCAGCTGCTTACCCTGTGGAATCCTGCACAGTATTCACAAGCGAGTGGGGTTTGAGGTTTCAGTCAGTAATGCAAATACATACAGCATCACTAAGGCTGGTTGCCCTTGCTGGAGTGTAGGCAGTCACCCAGGTTACACATGGTGCTGGTCTGAAAAAGCAGTTTTCTGCCTAATTTCAAAGCATGACTTTGTGTGCACACAGGAATTATTTTTAGAAATTTAATTTGTGAAGGTGTTATTGTGATTTTCATTTATAGGAAAGGGGTTTATAGTATTTTAAGATTTCTAAAGAACATAAAAAATGTAGTAATATATTTAAATAAAATAAAGGAATTTTTTTTTAGTTTTTTTCAGGTATTGCTGAAGAGCAGTGAACAAAATTTAAGATGCCTACAAAATCCAGAGTAAAGAAAGACCACAAAAAAAACCTATATTTGAAGACAACTGGAGGACTTAAGTTAGTTGGAGATGCTCATGTTGGGAAAAAGAAAAAATCTTCTGGTAAGCAAACAAAAGATTTTTTAAAGAACATATTCAAAAAAAGGAAAATTGTACAAAATGTCTCTACTGGAAAAAATGTTTTCAATAGAAAAGGAGAGGAAAAAATTGAGCATTTAGTTAATGCAAATATACCTTCTGCAACTAAAAAGATAAACTTAAACAGAAAAACAGCGTTTAAAGAGATACGTAGAAAAATGTTTCAGAGAAGAATTATGTCCAATTTGATAAAGGATGTGAAGAAATATAAGCAAAAGGCTAAGTTTTATAAGAGAAAAAAAGAAATTGAAGCCATTGCAGCAAAGGCATTAGAATTAAAAAGGAAACTATTCATTTTAATTTTGAATAGGATGCGTACATTAGATAAAATGGTTAATGTACTGAAATCACAAAGCAAAAGGAAAAGAGTAGTGAACAGAACAAACTTTTGTAAAGTGTTTTTAGGAAAATGGATGCATAGTTCAAGTAGTGAACCTTTTTTTAATGAAGAGAGCTATTTTCAAAGTAATAGTTTGCTGCATGCAGTTGATACCAGAGGTCGTGCTTACGAAGTGAAAAATGGTTGCATAATGGAGAAGGAGATAATGGTTCCAAGAGATGAGGTACAAGTGATGGCGGATGAGGCTATGGGGAGACGTCCTAAAGCCCCAGTGTACACTTGGAATTGTAGTAGTATTTGCACTGTGCGTCAGGAATCTATTGATAAATTTCGTGAGTTTCTAAGAGAATATAGTAAAAAAAAGTGTAAAACAGAAGATTAAGGTGCTTCAAAGTCTGGATCCATACAGAGTGAGAGAGAATACTGGTTTGCAGGGTCATTCTCTGGCTTGTCTATCTAGAAAAGTGTGTAATAGTGTTTTCCATCATTTTAGGATGCTGGCTGTTCATCATACTGAAATGAGAAAGTTTGTGAGACGGTTGTATTTTGCTAAAAGTCCAGCAATAAAGTTAGATGAATTGAATAGGGCTCTGTTCCGTGGATCGGTATCAGATGTAGAGAAGGTTGTTGATGAAATTCAGTTTTGTTACTTTGGTCCTGAACAAAACAGTGCAGAAAAGGACACAGTAAATGAGGAAGAAGTGGAAGAGAATGTAGAACCCTCTGTAAGTAAGACATTTAATGATCACATAACAAAATTTGCAATAATCTCTAATGAAAGACCAAATATTACTTGTATTTGTTGCCGCAGAACTCATTATAGAAAACAAACCAGGTATGTTGATCTCTATAGAAAAAGTGAAAATGAAGATAATTATAAGTGGAAGGATTTTGCCACATATATATTTCTTGAAAATTGTTTTGAATTGGGTGAAGTTCAGCGTATTTGTAAATACTGTTATAATAAGTTAGAAGAAAATAGAATGCCGACCAGAGCTGTACCTAATAATTTAGAATTGGATGCAATTCCTGCTGAACTTTCTGAATTAAATACATATGAGTCTATACTCATTCAATGTGTTCATCCGTTCCAGACCATAGTACGTATGGAGCCCAAAACTGGTAAATTACCTCCTTCAGATTTACTGAGAGGTTTAAAAGGTAGAGTGGTGTATTTGCCCTTGGATTTGAAAAAAAATATGGAAACTATTGATGCGGATACTTTGGAAACTGAACCATTAATTATTCTGGTTAATGGTGTACCTACAAAGAATAAGAAGATTTGGCAGGAGCTGGTAGATGTACGGAAAGTACAAAGAGAAAATTTGTATTTGAAAAGGAATAACAAATGGTATGAATCAATTTATATAGAAGAAGAAGAAGAAGAAGATTTACAAGAAGACACAGAAACACCAACTGGACAAATTGAAAAAGTGGACAAGTCAAAGGAAGAAGAAATTTATGAACATTTTAGCATACATCCTCTTCATTCAAAAGAAGTTATGGGAGACAATATTGATCTGTTTCAGATGAAGAAAGCAAAAGGAACTCCCGTGAGTGCATGGGAGGAGAGCTTGGAAGCTCGATGTTTTCCCCAGCTGTTTCCTACAGGAAAAGGAGGACGATACGATGAACGTCCGGAACAGATTCCAGCTTCTGAGTATCGGACTACAAGACTATATGCTGAAGATCCCAGATTTCGACAAAGTATTCCTTATTTGTTCCATCTTTTATTTGAAAGCGACTTGTCTGCACTGTCTTATGCAGTAAATCACATTTTAAAAAGTGGAGTACATTTACAAAATGTGTCTGCTAAGGATTTTATGGAGAAAGTGCAGCACCGAGATGATCATTTGGAAACACAACTGATCAATCTGATGGCTTGTCAGCGTGGGACAAATGAATATTGGTACCGACGTCATGGTGAATTAAAATGCATGTTACGGAATTTAGGAACACCAACATGGTTCGTTACCCTAAGCTGTGCTGAGTACGCTTGGGATGATTTACTGGATTTTCTACGAGAGGCAAATTCGAACATTAAAAACATCGAATACAAGACAGCAGGAGAACTGTGCTCATTGGATCCGGTTAATGTTTGCAGATATTTCAATCATAGATTTGAGGCTCTGATGTCGTTCATCTGCAATAAAAAAAATCCACCTCTAGGAGAAGTAGTGGATTTCTTTTAGAGAAAAGAGTACCAGGCAAGAGGTGCTCCTCATATTCATATGCTGTTGTGGATCAAGGATGCCCCAAAGTTTGGAACAGATGCTGATGAAGCAGTGTTATCTTACATTGAAGAATATGCAACATGTGCTATACCAAAAAGCACAGAAGATAAAAAGTTAAAGGAGCAAGTTTTACGTTTCCAAAGTCATCGGTGTGGAAAATACTGTCGACGGAAATACAAGAGCAAAGATAAATACTACACTAAATGTCGATTTGGATTTCCTAGACCTGTTCTTTCAAATGGAAGAGTAAACAGTTTTATGTCATCTGTGAGACATACTATCACAAGAAAATCACCTAAGAATACCTACAACCTTAAAAGAAAAGAAGAATCAAAAAATATAAATGACTACAACCCAGTCATTTTATCCATGTGGAATGCTAACATGGATATACAGTTTGTAGCTGACAATTCCATTGCTGTTGCTCGATATGTAACGTCTTACATTACGAAATCAGAAAAAACAGAATTGAAGGAAATGTGGGAAGAGATTTCTCACGAGAAGACTGTCAGTAAGAAGCTGTACAGTTTCAGTTTGAAGATGTTATCGCATCGAGAAATTGGATCCTACGAATGTTATCTTCTGCAAGTCTCTACTCGAAATCAAGAAGAATAATTTGGGCAAGTTTAGGCCTTGCAGCAATGAGAAATCGGGTACTGAAATCTGTTGGAGAAATTGAATATTTGGCCGAGAATGACCCAGAAAGTACAGATATTTTGAAATCAAACATGTTGGACACATATTATCCCAAGAGAAGTCATCATCTGGAGAACATGTGTCTCTATGAAGTGCTGCAGAACTACATTTATTCACGGAAAGACACAGAAGACATCAACAATGGAAAATATAAAGTTATTGGTGAGGAAGGATGTTTGGTGAAGCAAACAAAAGGAAGTTTGATAAATCACAGGAAGCTGAGTTGCGACACTACTGACAAAAAGGAATTTTACTACTTGGCTCTTTTACAGCTGTTTAAACCATGGCATACAGAGGATGAACTACTGGGAGAATTTCAAAGCTATGAAGATTCTTTTAATGCTTGCAAAGACAGCATACAATGCAGTACATTCTCAACTTATCTGCAAATGTTAAATGAAGAAATTGAACAGGAAACTACAATTGCAGCAGAAATAGCTAGAGACAGTTCTCAGGACAGCCAAAGTTCAGGAACACTCAGTCAAGATCCCCTAGGACAACCAATCGTTGAAAATGAAGCATCAATAGCCATGAATGAAGTGGAAACAGCTATGAATCAAGCTCAAGAAGAATTTATAGACTTACAAAATTTGGAAAGACAACTGAACGAAGAGCAGCAACAAATTTATGAAGAGATCAGAAACAAAATTGATCACGGATTTCTACATGAAAAAAAAGAGTGCTCATGCACATCATTTCATCCAATCAGGATGTATGTAAGCGGACAAGCTGGAACTGGAAAAAGTTTCCTTATAAAAGTCATCAGAAGCTACCTACAGCAAAAAACGGATTCTACTTTGTCTTGTGTGGTTACTGCTCCAACTGGGTTAGCAGCATATAACATAAAAGGAATCACTTTACATCGTTTGCTAATGTTACCAGTGGAGCATGAGAACAAAATACAATACAACAAGCTAACTGGAGAAGCATGCTTGGAAGTTTCAAGAGTATTGAAGAAGATGCAAGTTCTCATTATTGATGAGGTGAGCATGGTATCAAACTTAATGCTTGCCTTTGTGCATTTAAGAATGCAGCAAATTCTGAAGACAGACTATGACGTGTTATTTGGAGGAAAACACGTCATAGTTTTTGGAGATCTTTTGCAACTTACTCCAGTTAAAGGACAACCAGTGTTTAATACTGTGACACATGAAGACACAAAGAAGTCATTGGGAAGCATCGGTAATGCAAATATTTGGTCCTTCTTTGAGTACAAGGAACTTACTACTAATATGAGGCAAGCAAACGATGAAGAATATGGAAGTATTCTGAAAGATATCAGAATTGGACTACTCACTGAAGCTGGCAAAAAAGCATTACAGAGTCGGCTGCTACATAATTTATTTCCAAAGGAAGAAATAGTTGCAGAGAAGATATACAAGAACATTGCAGAAAAGAAAAGTGTCATCTGCTTAATGCCAACTCTACGTGAATGCTCAATATTCAATGAGGAGCTTTTGAAATTGGAAAAGGAAGATATCAGGAAATTGGAAGCAGTGGACAAAATTGAGGATGGAAGAATTACTGTCACATTAACAGGCACACTGAAAAATAAATTGGATTCACTAGAGAAGAACATTTCCAAAACAGCTGGATTAGAAAAAAATCTATATGTTTGCATGAACTGTAGAGTATTTTTAAGGAGAAATTTGGATGTTGAAAAAGGTTTAGTTAATGGAGCTATGGGAAGAGTTGTGGGTTTTATTAATTATCAGAAAAAAGATGGAATTGAATGTTTAAAAATTAAATTTGATCAGATAGAAGAAGTTAAAGACATTTGTCGTTGTTCAGTTCGTTTCATGCTTGTGAAAGATTTATATGTACGTAGGAAGCAGTTTCCGTTTTCTCTAGCATATGCTGTAACTATTCACAAGTCTCAAGGATTGACTGTAGATTGTGCATTTGTGAACATTGGTTCAACTGTGTTCAAAGAAGGTATGGCATATGTTGCTTTGTCACGAGTGAAAACATTATCAGGTTTATTCATGATAGACTTTGATGACTCAAAAGTTAGTGCTGATGCAAATTGTGTAAAGGAGTATAATAGATTAAGAAGAAGCTATGCTCCTCATTTAGGTCAGTATCCTGTGTTGGAGAAACGTGTAGTTTCTCGTAAAAGGAGAAATGAGAATATCTGTAATGAAGATGTAGAGAGGAGAAAAAAAAAGAGGAGTGATGTAATTGCAAGCAAAAAGAAAAAGGAAAATGAAGAACAGGTTGTAGGATGTCATTTTGAAAATAGCTCTGGTGTCAACTGCTACGCTAATGTAGTGCTGAATGTTGCATTGTATCTGGAAAGTGTGCAAGAGCAGATAATAGTAAATCAGGGAAAAAGATTCTGTTCTGAGTTGAGTCTCCTTTTTCAAAAGCTGAGTAATGATAAAACTCAAATAGAAAGTGCTACTGAAATTAGAAAACTTTTAGATGTATGTTCAGGACGAACACAGTTTTCTCAAAATGTACAGCAAGACGCACAGGAATTCTTGATGTTTTTTCTTCAGGTACTGGAAGAAGAAGGGGTTCCCATTAAAAATGTATTTGGTCTCTCTTATAAATGGGAACATAGTTGTGAAAACTGTTATAATATATGTGGCTCTAATGTTGATTCTGAAAGGTTTATTTATTTAACATTGCCAGAAAGTAAAACAGTCACTTTTGCTAAATTAGTTAAAGATGCTAATCATAGCATGGAATGCAGTGAGTGTCAATCTGACATGTTTCCAACGTTAATTTTAAAGGAATACGGACAGTATGTAATTTTAATGATGCAACGCTGTAAAGCTGATGGTTCAAAATTAGATACTTTAATAAAGAAGTTTACAGGACAGCAATTATCAATTTCAGGAAAAACTTTTGTAACAGTTGCAATAATTTTCCATGATGGACCTACTGTAACTTCTGGACATTACACAGTTTATCTTAAATGTGAAAAAGGCTGGACACTGTGTAATGATTCCCAATTGATTTTTAAACAACGTTTGCCTTTTGATTTAGCAAATTCCTATCTAATCTTCCTGAAACCTAAATTTTAGAGAGATTTGGCAACATCTGGACAAAACAATTTTACCATTTTATTGGATTACCAGTGGAATTTAAAAAAAAAATGATTTTACAAATTACCATTTGGCCTAATGGAAAGGTAACCAATTGTAATGTGGACTTTTTCAATTTTAAATGAAACTTTGGAAAACCAAAAATTTTGAAAAAATCGGTAACATCTGCACAATTTAAATTTTGGAATGTTATTGGATTGCCATTGGAAATTTATTCAAAAAAGATTTTTAAAATTACTATTTGGCCATGCGGAAAGGTAAACAATTCTATTGTGGACTTATTTAATTATTAATAAATCTTTCGGAAACCAAAATGTTACAGAGAATCGGTGAGATCTGTACAATTTAAACTTTCGATTTTTATTGGATTAACATTGGAAATTTAATCAAAAAAGAATTTTAAAATTACTATTTGGCCTAAAGGAAATGGAACCAGATGTATTGTTGAGTTATGTGAGATATATTTTTGTGATTATACTTCTGAAACAAAAATATCAGACGGTATTTTAAAGAAATAAGTATTGATATTAGATGATATTTTTTAAGAATATTATGCATTTCTATAAAGTTATGTTTATGCAAAAAGAGATTGTGGGCTTTTTTAAAACAATCTTTGAGATTGTTAATTTTTTTTTTGCCCGCTGTTAAATGATGAATGCAATTGCTTTCACAATTTATAGTGAAATGCAATATATTCTGAAAACAGCAAAAAAAAGGCAAATTTTTTTTTTAGAAAAATATGTAAATATGTGTACTGTATTATAAAATGTTTTATTAAATATTAATACTTTTTTCTTTTTTTTCAGATTGAGATAGAAAATTTTCGAAAACTAGAACCATTTTTAAAGCAATTAAAATTTTTTTTAAATGAATAAATATTTTTTTGAGTGGGTATGGTAAGTCAAAAATATCATGGTCCCTTTTTTCCACTTCTCCACAATCACATTTTCAGTTTTTCATTGTAGTCTCTCAAGGACCTTGTAATGTGATAATTGATTTTTAGTGTTTTTTAAAAAAAAAAATAATAATTACGCGTACCGTACGCGTACGGTAAAAAAAAAAACAAAAAAAAGTTTTAAAAACATATATAAAAAATAGATGAAAGGTAAGGTTGGCTCTTAAAAGAGCCGTTGTGTTCATGCAGGGACAGAGGAAAGAAAGAATGGGAATATTAGACGGTACGACAAGTGTGCTGATCTATTTTATTGTTCACTAGGGAAATACTGGTCTCCCTATAACAAATTAGATCATGACAAGTGGCGCACCGTATTTCAACCCTCAGAAACCGAGGGTTAATTTCCTGAGGAGAAGAAAAAGGAGATGCTCCCCCCACAGATGAAGGGCTCACCTGACCTGCAGAAGAAGGACTCGGCACTGCAGATGATGGTCCAGGCTGAGTTGCTGTGGATGTGCTTGGTTGATTTACTGAAGGGTTACCTTCAGTAAGTCGAGCATGTGTCCTTCTGTGTACATCCTTAAGGTGTCTCAACATGGTGTGATTCCCGAAGGAATACTTCCTGTCGGGATTCCCTCTTGAAAGTACACGGCCACACAGCTTACAAGTCACTAAGGGTGCATTTACCTTTTGCTGGCCCTCTGGAAAAGAAAAATACTCCCTTATGAAAGAGGTCTTTTGTTTCCTCGCTCTCTGCCTCAAGGTAGTGCTGCTAACCTCACTCTCAGAAGGGCTCTGCTGTTCTGCCATCGTATCACAAAGACAACCCAGCTCCTTCTCCTAAGGGATCACAAGCAGAAATGAGGGGAATGGGTGTGGTGTAGGAGAGTTCTAGAACTGAAAGTAGTTTCAACCAATCAAAAGTTGTGTTTCATGATCACATGACCCACCGTATGCTTACGGTGCGCTTACGGTGCGCTTACGGCAAAAGTACGCATGCGCATAAAAAAGACACGCGCACGCGCGCATGCGCAAAACAGGCACGCCCTTTCACTTCCGCGTAACGTGCGCGTGCAGCGTACGCGTTACGCGCTGTGCGCGCGTGACGTGCGTCTACGCAAATTGCGTAAATGAACGCAAACAGCGTAGAAATCTAACGTAATTACAGCAAGACGTGCGCTTACCGTACGCGCACGGTAAAAAAAAAAATAAAAAAATAAAAAAAGGAAAAAAAAAAAAAATAGGTAATACTAATAAATTTTACCTGTTTATTTTAAAAAAATGGTAAAATAAAAACATATTGTAGAATTTTTAAAATTTAACCATAGTCTTTAAAAAAGGATAGACAATTAAAATAAAAATATGTAAAAAAAAAGAAGAAAAAAAAAAAATTTGCATTTAAAAAACCTTGCAAATTCACTGAAAAAACCATGGGTTTCACTCACGTTATAGTTAGGAATTAGCATTTAAAAAACCTTGCAAATTCACTGAAAAAACCATGGGTTTCACACACGTTATAGTTAGGAATTAGCATTTAAAAAACCTTAGAAATTCAATGAAAAAACCAAAGGTTTCACACATGTTATAGTTAGCTGGACATTTCACTCGTAAAAAACCATTGAAATTCCCCCGTTATAGTTAGTTCAGCTAACTATAACTCGCGCGCCCGCAATGCACTACTGATGACGTCACATATTACATCACTCATGACATGGTCAGTGACATCACTCATGACATCACTGATGACATCTCAAATGACATCACTGATGACATCATCCTTGTGACAGAGTGGTAGACCTCCTCTCACCCTAATATAACCTTTGATACAAACATTCAAAAAAAGAGACTGAAATTTTCAAAAAAATGGACATACCAATACCAGTTACAACAACCTATTCAGTAATTCTAAGATCCACATACACATCCACTCATCCACCAACATTCCTATACAGTCACTCATACATGTACTCACACATCATATGTACTCATACACCTAAACATCCTGTAACACAATGCCACTCATCCATAGAGTTACTCACACATAGTCACTCATGCTAATAAAGAATCAAACATCCATTTACTTGCATATACAGTTATACACACACCACCACACTTACTTTTACAGAAACTTACACATACTAAGTCTTTTAAACAATCACTTATAGAAACACATACTTATTCATACAGGAACTCTTCCAATCTCTCACTCTCACATATACTCACTTATAAACACCAATAGTCACATATACTAGTTTAAAACATATGTAGTTACTTATGAAGACACTATTGAGACAGTCATTCACTCACTAACACACCCATGCACACACTCATCTACCCATACAGTCCTGCACACATGCTGTCTTCAACACATACAAACAGTGAGTCACTCATTCATGCATCTATGCACTTCGTAATACCCCCCACCGCACCATGAAGACACTCAGACACTCATACTGAGACTCAAAAAACCAAATAATAACCATTATAAACACCCATGTAGCTACTCACCAACCCATGCAGACACTTATACACAAAGTGAGAGACTGATACAGGTATTTACACATTTAAACATTACTCACTTAGCCATGTATTCAAAAAGATACACTTAATCAGTCAGTAATACAATCAATTTTTCAAAAACAAATCATCAATTTAGACACTTATATACTCATTTATTCTTCCATCGACCTTGAGATATACATATATTAAACATATTTAATTTTCAGAAAAACACACATTCACTGGATGATGTCATCAGTGATGTCATTTGAGATG
This sequence comes from Triturus cristatus, assembly GCF_964204655.1. Lineage (NCBI taxonomy): Eukaryota > Metazoa > Chordata > Amphibia > Caudata > Salamandridae > Triturus > Triturus cristatus. The sequence goes on from NC_140579.1 coordinate 315,672,801, forward strand.
TCATCAGTGATGTCATGAGTGATGTCACTGACCATGTCATGAGTGATGTAATATGTGACGTCATCAGTAGTGCATTGCGGGCGCGCGAGATATAGTTAGCTGAACTAACTATAACGGGGGAATTTCAATGGTTTTTTACGAGTGAAATGTCCAGCTAACTATAACATGTGTGAAACCTTTGGTTTTTTCATTGAATATATATATATATATTATCTACTGGCGGTCGCCAGTAGATAGTTATAGTTAGGACCATGTTTCCATAGGAAATCCGCAACATTCTATTTGGAATAACTTTGGGGCCGGTTGACGAATCTTCGCAAAATTTTCAAAATAGGTGGGGCGCTCCACTCCGCTCCTACCCTGAAAGTCACGGGGGGATTCGTCAAGCGGGGGCTGAGAAAAAAGGGGGGTCCCAAAACACGTTTTCCCCATGCAATTTTCCATAGGGACCTTTAGTCCAAGGTACAGCCCGAACGGCTGAAAAGAATTACTTGAAATTTGGCAAAGAGGTAGTCCTCAGGTCAGGCATGTGCCTTTTGCATATATGGTGTCAATCTGTTCTGTAGTGCCTGAGAAAATCAAAAATAAAATCACATACATATCTGGGCGGAGCCTAACCACACATCTCATCGTGAGATCTGATTGGCTGTCAGTACTTCATCCAAGAAGTGTTGGCAGCCATCTTGGGACAAATATACATGATAGCACCTCATTAAAAAGCATTGCAGTTAATAGAAGGTTTTAAGACTTTAGTTACATTATAAATCATTTGTTGATGGTACCATACTCATTTTAGGAATTATGGTGTGTTCTAAGGTGATTTTACCATGTGAAAAAGACTTCTGCTGTGATATCACGAACCATGTTTGAGAGAAAACTATTTTCTCATACTTTTCCCACAGAGGTTTGGAAGGTGATCTATAAGCTAAACTGAGAGCATATTTTCTGTAAATTCACATTATCTTTCTCAGTCATGTAAGAATGAAGTCTGACATTCTCAGTAAAACATGTACATCCAACAAGGGCAGAGACTGTCAGTTGATTCCTTTGTGTTCTACTGCAACTTCCCAGAGTGCTCTAAAGAACAACTAGAGTGCTAACAGTCTTACTTATGACAAAAGTATGGCACACCTGAAGCCATCTTGATTGGAATAAAGTGGTAACACTTAAAACATTTAATTTACAAAGGAACAAAATGAGGGGGTTCATTTTGCGATATAAATTATGATTAGTGCTGCAGAAAGAAAAACTAGGGCACATTTTGACTTCTGAAATCCTCTTTTATTTCATAAAAACATTCTGACATGCAGACTGAAACATGCACTTTGAATACCAGCAGCAGACTTGCCTGGTGAGCAGAAGCTTTACTACAGTGATCTAATGAGCAACTACAGTGCTAACATTCAGAATTTATGGAAAATGTGTGACACATCTGAATGCTTAAAACATTTAATTTAAAAAGGAACACAATGAGGGGGTTCATTTTGCCATAGAAATTATGATTAGTGCTGAAGAAAGAAAAATTAGGGCACATTTTGTGTGACTTCTCAAATCCTCTTCTATTTCATTAAAAAATTCTGATATGCAGACTGAAACATGCACTTCTAATACTAGCAGCAGACTTCCGTGGTGAGCAGTAGCTTTACTACAGTGATTTAATGAGCAACTAGAGTGCTAACATTCAGAATTTATGGCAAATGTGTGACATATCTGAATACCTTCTTGATGGAATCAAAGTAAAAAACTGAAAGCATTTCCTACTGAGGAGACTGCAGTAAATGAGAAAATTAGGAAACTTCATAACAGATAAATCTCCTAAAATGGCCACCAGAGACAAAAGAGCCCAAATGTAGCCCAAATATCACCCAGATGTAGCCCAAATGTAGCCCGCTGACAGAAGTGTGCAAAACACTTATTTTTTGTGTATTTGCAGTTTTATATAGTGCAAACTTGTCAGGTATTGGAGTGCTTTACACGAACATTGGTTACATAACACATGATCAAATTCATTTTGGTTGTAGACATGGGGAGATTAAGTGATTTGACCACAATCACAGAATGTTGAGCTGAAGCAGAAACTCCAACCTGGTTCCCCAGTTGCAAAGTCTGCAGCTCTGGAAGTAATACCACACCCTCTCCCCTTGGATGCAACATTTAATCAAGTGGTCAACTGGATAAAAAAACTAAGATTACAAATAATTTAAAAGTTCTTTGTCGCTATTTGAAAACTCAGAAAATATGTCCTCATTTTAGTTTTTTAGAGCACTAACCATAATTTTGATGCAAATGAGTCCCTCTCATATACGTAATTTCTAAAGGAAATGCTCTAGGCATTACAGTTTTGATTACATCAAGATGACGTCAGGCATTCCACACTTTTGTAAAAAATATAGAATGTTAGCAATCTAGTTGTTCATTGGGATACTGTTGAGAGGCAGAGGCCAGGGGCACGGACTCTGAAAATTGAAGGCAGGTAGGAGAGTGCAGAGGCAACAATTTGACCACACTAGGCAGGCAGGAAGGGCAGTGGCAGCACAACAGACTATGGAGGGCAGTGGAAAGGGGGGCAGGGGCAACAAACCAACAATACAGGACTGGCAAGAGAGGCTGTGGCAATATAATAGACCATTGTGGGCAGAAGGAAGAGGCAGTGGTCATACAACCATACATGCCAACAGACCCGTTTCAGCCAGGAAACGTCCAATGGTTTTAAGCTCAAATGGGCTTTACTTGATCTGTTTCCTGTCTACAATCTTCTCTTTTTCAATGTAACTCAAAGGGGAAAATCAATACCCCAGTTTTATTTCAAAATCTCCCTCTTACCAAGTTCAAAATGTTCGCAAGTATGGTACATTGGATCATGGTAGGCAGGAGGAATTGGGGTAGGGACATGGACTCGGATAACAGAGGACAGGAGGGACATTGAGAGGTGCACCAAACTGACCCTACAGGGCAGGCATCAGGGTTTGCAGCAGCACAATACACCACACAGGGCATGCGGGACAGGAGTGCAGCACAACAATCCATAGAAAGCAATAGGGAGGGGACAGGACCATGCACATGGACAAAAACAACAGAGGGGAAAGAGGCAATGGTAGCTAGCTGACCATAATGGACAGACAGGAGAGAAAGCTGCAGAATAACAGACCATAAAGGGCAGGAGGGACGGATCAGGGGCATTACAATGGAACCGACAAGCCAGGAGGGAGGGAATAGGGGTCTGCACATGGAAACAGAGGGCTGGGGGCAAGGGGGCAGGGCAGGAGCAGCAAGATGACCATGGAGGTCAGGCAGGATGGGCACTAGAAACAAGACACACCATGGAGAGCAATAGTGAGACTATGATGGCATACACACAGACCATGGAGGGAAAGTGGGAGGGGGTCAGGAGCAGCTAGCTGACCACACAGGAAAGGTGGGAGGGGCCATGACAGCACAGAAGACCATGCATGGCAAGCGGGAGGGTTAGTGGCAGCACAATGGCTATGATGGGCAAGAAGGAGGGTGCAGGGGGATGCACAAAGGACCATGGAGGATAGAAGGGAGGGTCATGACCTGGGCACAGACAAGAGAGTTCAGGGGAAGGGGCCTCACAACAGACCGCGCGGGGCAGGCAGGAGGAGCAGTTGCAGCACAACAGACCAGGGAGGGCAGAAGGGTGTGGCAGTAAAATGGACCATGGAGGACAGGAGGAAGGGAATAGGGGCATGGCATGTGGACATGCAGGGTTGAGGTGGCAGGGACAGGTTACATTCATCTGACAATGCTAGGCAGGTGGTAGGGGAGTGGCAGCTCAACAGAACACTCAGAGTAGATAGGAGTGGCAGGTCCATGGAACATGGTGGTCAAAAAGGATGAAGCAGGGGCATGCACAAAGACATCGGAGAGCAGGGGGAAGGAGAATAGGGGCAGCAAGCAAAGCACAGAGGCTAAGCAGGAGGTCAATGATAGGCCATAGAATTGGGCAATGGAGGGCAGGATGAGTGGACTGGTATATCATGCTAAATGCAGGGCAGTGGCAGCACATCAGACCATGCATGGCTGGAGGGAGGAGGCTAGTCCATGGATTCAGACAACAGGGGATAGGGAGGAGGTGGATGGGGCAGCAAAGCTAACTGTTCATAGAAGGTGGGTATTAGGAACTTTATTGTTTTTAAAATGTGTGTCTGTGCGAACTACTTAAAATATGAACAAGTATGCAGCATAATCTCACTTTTATTCAGGAAGAAGAGGACGTTTGGGACTGTGACTCCGGGCTCACTTGGCAGAAACATCCCCTGACCCTCCACCCGCCATCGCAAAATGTAATGCCCGTGAAAAGGGTAGGTGGACGCAGTGTTATATAGAACATAGTCCTGAGAGCACGATTGAAAATGAAAACTAGATATAGTATATGGTATAAACTATGCACCAAAAAGTGTGATATAAGATGAACCGGGGCGTGAAATATAATATGCAATACATTGTGCGCAATGACAGATTCATTGGAGAGCGCGAGATAGCACAGGCACTAGCGCTTGCTATGTGATATGCGCCTTGGAGTGTAATATGCACAGGGCAGTGTTGTGTAACCTAAGTATTCTCTTAAGTTGTAATATAAAATATGTGCTGGGTAGTGTAACATTGCATATGCACTGTGACAAAGATATGGATCCCAGATTGTAATATGTATGGCATAGCGCTGTGCTTTATAACATAGCGATGCAAAAGGGGGTGGTGATGGACGGAGCATCAGAACCAATCAAACACTCACACCCAGTCAACAGATCTGGGTTTGATCCATCACCGTTCTTTAGCCCACTCTGCCACCCCAGTTCAGACATGGCCATATGCAAATCAGTCTGACCCTGTGCCTCATGGGAACAGTCCAGCCCAAACTGCCAAGCCATGCCTTCCCTGGACCGGAAACAAGCTTCCTAGGACCGGTTTCTGGCATTTCAGCCGTCTTCAGCCAGGCTTGATTGAATCCAGTGGCAAAGTGAGCAAGGGACTCACGTCTGAGCATACCCACCGTCCCCTTTTGTACCGCTTTGTTCGCCATAAGTTGGCAGGGTATGCTCAGACGTGAGTCCCTTGCTCACTTTGCCACTGGATTCAAGCAAGCCTGGCTGAAAACGGCAGAAATGCCAGAAACCGGTCCTAGGAAGCTTGTTTCCGGTCCAGGGAAGGCATGGCTTGGCAGTTCGGGCTGCACTGTTCCCATGAGGCACAGGGTCAGACTGATTTGCATATGGCCATGTCTGAACTGGGGTGGAAGAGTGGGCTAAAGAACGGTGATGGATAAAACCCAGATCTGTTGACTGGGTGTGAGTGTTTGATTGGTTCTGATACTCTGTTCACCACCACCCCCTTTTGTACCGCTTTGTTCGCCATAAGTTGGCAGGGTATGCTCAGACGTGAGTCCCTTGCTCACTTTGCCACTGGATTCAAGCAAGCCTGGCTGAAGACGCCTGAAATGCCAGAAACCGGTCATAGGAAGCTTGTTTCCGGTCCAGGGAAGGCATGGCTTGGCAGTTCGGGCTGCACTGGTCCCATGAGGCACAGGGTCAGACTGATTTGCATATGGCCATGTCTGAACTGGGGTGGCAGAGTGGGCTACAGAACGATGATGGATCAAACCCAGATCTGTTGACTGGGTGTGAGTGTTTGATTGGTTCTGATACTCCCTCCATCACCACCCCCTTTTGTACCGCTTTGTTCGCCATAAGTTGGCAGGGTATGCTCAGACATGAGTCCCTTGCTCACTTTGCCACTGGATTCAAGCAAGCCTGGCTGAAGACGGCTGAAATGCCAGAAACCGGTCCTAGGAAGCTTGTTTCCGGTCCAGGGAAGGCATGGCTTGGCAGTTCGGGCTGCACTGTTCCCATGAGGCACAGGGTCAGACTGATTTGCATATGGCCATGTCTGAACTGGGGTGGCAGAGTGGGCTAAAGAACGGTGATGGATCAAACCCAGATCTGTTGACTGGGTGTGAGTGTTTTATGGGTTCTGATACTCCGTCCAGCACCACCCCCTTTTGTACCGTTTTGTTCGCCATAAGTTGGCAGGGTATGCTCAGACGTGAGTCCCTTGCTCACTTTGCCACTGGATTCAAGCTAGCCTGGCTGAAGACGGCTGAAATGCCAGAAACCGGTCCTAGGAAGCTTGTTTCTGGTCCAGGGAAGGCATGGCTTGGCAGTTCGGGCTGCACTGTTCCCATGAGGCACAGGGTCAGACTGATTTGCATATGGCCATGTCTGAACTGGGGTGGCAGAGTGGGCTAAAGAACGGTGATGGATCAAACCCAGATCTGTTGACTGGGTGTGAGTGTTTGATTGGTTCTGATACTCCGTCCATCACCACCCCCTTTTGTACCTCTGTGCTTTATAACATAGGCATCGAGGAAGGCACGTTAGATGGGGCAATATAACCCGTGCGGAGGCAAGTGTGGCATGACATATTCACGGGGTGGTGTTACAGTGCACATGGGCTAGAGAGTGTCATAGCATACACACTAGCTGGTGGAATACAACACAGAGGTGTGTGGCACTCGGCGGGCACTGGTGGGTGTAACACAGCAATGGGCTCAGCCAGGAGCACGCTGTGACTCTCAAGTGAGGTTTGTCTCCTTTCCAGAGAGTAAAATAAAAAGTATTACACATCCGGCGGTGGATGTGTGTTTTATTAACCGTGAGGGGGTTTCTTGCATAGTTTGGTTGAATTTTTGTCGAATCCCCTTTGAATGGCTTGGTGTGCATGTGTATTAAATGTGCCCGTCAATAGCTACCCATGTTTGTATAAATAAACGACAAGGGTGTCTACTTGGAGAGTACCCACCAGCGGGGGCGCCGGGATTAGGCACGGTAGGGTGTCAGACATGTCAGAGCTTCACTAGCAGTGTGAATACATTCTACGTGGATTCATTGTATGCATAGTCGCCTTTTAATGAATATCACGCAAATCGTCATGGTGATAGGTACATACGGTTTGTCCAGCATGTCCTAGGTGTTTCTATAAATATATATATATTTTTTAAAATAAAAAACAAAGGCCGGCCCCGGGGGATGGGGTGCCCGGGGCCATAAGTGGCCTGAGGAGGGGGGCAACACAACCCCCCTCCTAAAGAATAAAAAAATTAAAAAAAGGCCATGACCTGGGGGTTGGGGTCCCTGGGGCCGATTAAAGCCTTGGGAGGGCCAAATTAATTTTTTTCAACAAAAAAAATTAGGGTGCAGGCCCTGGGGGATGGGGTCCACAGGGCTAATACATTAGAAAAAGAAAGGGGGAAACACAGCCCTCCTTCTTAAAAAGAAATAAATAAAAGACCGGCATCGCGACGCAGGCCACGCCCCCTCCTTGCAGCACTATGCAAACGTGCCCCCTGGCCAGTTGTAAGTTGAGGAATTAATTCCCCTTCAATACTGAGGGTCCCCGAGGGCCAACTAGCCCAACAGGTATCTCCAGTATGCGCCAGGGAGCTGCGTTGCAGACAGGTGTTCTGAGGCCACGCCCCTTTTTACACCTCCATGCAACGCAGCTCTGTGGCGCTTACTGGAGGTACCTAGTGGGCTAGTTTGACCCTAGGGACCCTTAGGATTCAAGGGGACTTAATCTCACAACTCAGAACGCCCACAGGCCCTGTGGTGCGTTTTTAAGTTGGGGAAATAATTCCCTTTCAATCCTGAGGGACCCTGGGGTCCAACTAGCCCACCAGGTGCTTCCAGTAAGCACCACTGCTCTGCGTTGCAGAGAGGTGGTGCAGGCCGTGCCACTTTTTACACCTCTCTGAAACGCAGCTCTGTGGCGCTTACTGGAGGTACCTAGTGGTCTAGTTGGACCCTAGGGACCATCAGGATTCAAGGGGACGTAATCTCCCAACTTAAAACAGCTACAGGACGTGTTTACACAGTGGGGAAGGGAGGGGACGGGGCATGAGGTGACGTATTCAAACACGCCCTGTGGTGCGTTTTAAGAGGTAGTTTTAATCCCGTCCCCTTTATGTACTAGGGGCTTACAGAGGAGGTCATGTTAATCACAGGGGGACCCCAACACATAGTGTGCCCTAGTGTATGTAGGTGTTTTCACTGTACTCTGAGTGTCTTTTAACATAGCACTGGCTCTAGGACTGGTTAGTCAGACTCAGTTACCACCAGTATCCGCCTGAAAAAGTTGAGGGTACAGGATGATTTTGCAACAAGGCTTGTTTCTGCTCTTCTGTTTGTTCTTTCTGCATGTTATACTTCTTCCTGCACTTTTCTTCGTCTTTGAGGACTTCTGTTGCCTCTTTCTGCATTTCTTTTTTTTCTTTCTGTGCGTTTTTCCTTCTTTCTTCACATGTCCTATCTCTGTAGGCATAGCTAGAAATTAGCATTTAAAAAACCTTTGAAATTCACTGAAAAAAACATAGGTTTCAGGCATGTTATTGCTAGGAATTAGCATTTAAAAAACCTTAGAAATTCACTGAAAAACCATAGGTTTCAGGGGCGATATAGTTAGCTGGACTTTTCACTCGTACAAAACCATAGAAATCCCCCCATTATAGTTAGTTCAGCTAACTATAACTCGCGCGCCCGCAATGCACTGCTGATGACGTCACATATTACATCACTCATGACATGGTCAGTGACATCACTGATGACATCACTGATGACATCACTGATGACATCATCCTTGTGATAGAGTGGCAGACCTCCTCTCCCCTTAATATAACCTTTGATACACACATTCAAAAATAGAAATTAAAATTTTCAAAACAATGGACATATCAGTACCAGTTACAACAACCTATTCAGTAATTGTAAGATCCACATCCACATCCACTCATTCACCAACAGTCCTATACAGTCACTCATACATGTACTCACTCATCATATGTACTCATACACCTATACATCCTGTTACACAACACCACTCATCCATAAAGTTACTCACACACATAGTCACTCATGCTAATAAAGAATCAAACATCTGTTTACCTGCATATACAGTTATACACACACCACCACACTTACTTCTACAGAAACTTACACATACTTAGTCTTTTTAACAATCACTTATAGAAACACATACTTATTCATACAGGAACTCTTTCAATCTCTCACTCTCACATATACTCACTTATATACACCAATAGTCACATATACTAGTTTAAAACATATGTAGTTACTCATAGAGACACTATTGAGACAGTCATTCACTCAATCAATCAATCAATCACAGCATTTATATAGTGCACTACTCACCCGGAGGGTCTCAAGGCGCTGGGGGAGGGAGGGGTGGGTGGGAGGGTGGTCCACTACTGCTCGAACAGCCAGGTCTTGAGTTGCTTCCTGAAGGCGAGGTGGTCCTGGGTCAGGCAGAGGTGGGTCGGGAGGGAGTTCCAAGTCTTGGCGGGCAGGTAGGAGAAGGACCTTCCTCCTGCGGTGGTTCTACGGATCTGGGGGATGGCGGCGAGGGCGTGGCTGGTCGATCGAAGCTGGTGTGTGGGAGAGTAGAAGTTGCGGCGGCTGTTGAGGTATGCTGGTCCTTGGTTGTGCAGGGCTTTGTGTGCGTGGGTGAGGAGACGGAAGGTGACTCTCTTGTTGACCGGGAGCCAGTGCAGATCTCTCAGGTGTCCGGAGATGTGGCTGCGACGGGGGATGTCCAGGATGAGTCGTGCTGAGGCGTTCTGGAGTCTCTTCTGAAGTTTGGCGGTGGTTCCGGCATAGAGGCAGTTGCCGTAGTCCAGACGGCTGGTGACGAGGGCCTGGGTGACCGTCTTCCTGGTCTCAGTGGGGTCCACCGGAAGATCTTACGTAGCATGCGCAGGATGTTGAAGCACGACGAGGAGACGGCGTTGACTTGTCTGTTCATGGTGAGGGAGAAGTCCAGGATGAAGCCTAGGTTGCGTGCATGGTCTGTTGGTTTGGGTGCGCTGCCCAGGGCGGGGGGCCACCAGGAGTCGTCCCAGGCGGTGGGTGAAGATCCCAGGATGAGGACTTCTGTCTTGTCCGAGTTCAGTTTCAGGCGGCTGCTCATCATCCACTTGGCTACGTCTGTCATCCCTTCGTGTAGGTTGGCTCTGGCGGTGGCGGGGTCGTTGGTGAGGGAGAGGATCATCTGGGTGTCGTCGGCGTAGGAGATGATGTTGAGGTTGTGTTGGCATGCGATGTCTCCGAGGGGGCTCATGTAGACGTTGAAGAGTGTTGGGCTGAGCGAGGAGCCTTGAGGAACGCCGCAGATGACTTCGTGGCTTCTGATCTGAACGGGGGGAGGCGGACTCTCTGTATCCTTCCGGCAAGGAACGAGGTGATCCATTCCAGTGCCTTCTCCTGGATTCCGACGTTGCTGAGGCGCTGTACTAGGGTACAGTGGCAGACAGTGTCGAAGGCCGCGGAGAGGTCTAGAAGGATGAGGGCCGCCGTTTCTCCATTGTCATCGGTAGCTGCGATCAGGACGGTCTCGGTGCTGTGGTTGGTCCGAAAGCCAGACTGCGAGAGGTCGAGGGATCCGTTCGTCTCGAGGAAGGCGGCCAGCTGCTTGTTGACGGTCTTCTCGATGACTTTGGCAGGAAACGGGAGCAGCGAGATCGGGCGGTAGTTCTTGAGGTCGGTGGGGTCAGATGATGGCTTCTTTAGTAGAGCGCTGAGTTCGGCGTGCTTCCAGCTCTCCGGGAAGGTAGCGGTGTCGAAGGAGGTGTAGATGATGTCCCGCAGGTGGGGTGCGATGACAGCGTCGGCCTTGTTGAAGACGTGGTGAGGGCAGGGGTCGGTCGGAGATCCGGAGTGGATGGAGTTCATCGTGCGGATGGTGTCTTCGGTGCTGATCGGGGTCCAGGCACGGAGGGTGGTGGTGGGGGGGCGGTGGTTCAGTCGTGGCGTGCGTCGGTTGAGAGTTGAAGCTGTTGTGTATGTCCGCGATCTTGTTGTGGAAGTAGGAGGCAAGGGAGTTGCAGAGGTCTTGCGAAGGGGTGATGTCGTTGTTTCCGGCGTTGGGGTTGGAGAGCTCTTTAACGATGTTGAAGAGTTCCTTGCTGTTGTGTGCGTTGTTGTCTAGCCGTTCCTTGAATGCAGTTTTCTTGGTGGCGTGGATCAGTTGGTGGTGTTTTCGGGTGGCGAGCTTGAGGGCATTCATGTTGTTCGGTGTTGGGTCTCTGCGCCAGGCTTTCTCGAGGGCTCGGCAGTTCTTCTTGGAGCTCTTGAGTTCGTCGGTGAACCATGGGGCTTTCTTGCTGCCGGGTCTGATAGGCGGGTTCTTTAGAGGGGCAAGGTCGTCTGCGCAGTTGCTGATCCACTTCGCGAGGATGGTGGCCGCCTGGCTTGGGTTCGTTGCGCTGGTGGGTGGGTTCATGCTCAGGGAGGTCGCGAGCTGGTCGGCTGTGATCTTGTTCCAGCTTCTGCGTGCAACCTGTTGCTGGTGGTGGTGGATCGTGGTTCTTCTGAAGCTGAAGTGGACGCAGCTGTGGTCTGTCCAGTGGAGTCCGGTGGCGTGGCTGAAGGTGATGTCCTTGCTGGATGAGAAGACGGGGTCGAGTGTGTGTCCGGCGTAGGAGGTGGGGGTGGTCACCAGTTGCTTGAGACTGAGGTTGGTGAGGTTGTCCAGCAGGGTGGTGGTGTTGCGGTCGTTGTTGTTCTCCAGGTGGAAGTTGAGGTCGCCGAGGAGGATGTAGTCAGCGGAGGGGAGGGCGTGTGGGCTGATGAAGTCGGCGATGTCTTTGCTGAATTGTGTGCGTGGTCCCGGGGGTCTGTAGATGAGGGTGCCGCGAAGGGTGGTCTTGGGGTTGATGTGGATCTGGAAGTGCAGGTGTTCGGCGGGTGCGAGGGTGTAGTCGGTGTTGGTCGTAATGCGGATGGTGTTCCTGTGGACGATGGTGATGCCTCCTCCTGTCTGGTTGATGCGGTCCCTCCGGATGATCTTGTAGCCGTCCGGGATGGCGATGGCGATGTCGGGCGCTGAGGAGGCGTTCATCCAGGTTTCCGTGAGGAAGGCGACGTCTGGGGCTGTGGTGTCGAGCAGGTTCCAGAGCTCGACGGCGTGTCTGTGGATGGACCGGGCGTTGAGCAGGAAGCACTTGAGGTGGTTGCTGCTGGTGCTCGGCTTGGTCGGTGCTGGTGTAGTGCAGGTCCGGATGCAGGTGAACTTGCAGGAGTGGCAGCAGAAGGGTCCGTGGGTGCGTCTCGGGGTGGCTTGATAGCAGCCCGGGATTCGGCCGACGTTGAGTGCTTAGAGTTCGGTGGCGTTGTAGGTCCGGCGGGTGGGCTGGTGTCGGCGGGAGCCAGGGGTCCTGGTGCTGGGCGTGGTCCAGGCGCGGACGGACACAGACAGGCTTGCCTTTGGCGCGTCTTCGGCGCACAATTGGTGCGCCCGCTGCACGTCATGGCTGTGCGTGCGCACGGTCGCCATTTATGGCGAAGTGCAGGGAGGGAGGAGCAGCTGGGAGGCGGGAGCGGGGAGAAAGGGGGCGTGTCCACACTCCCGGCGGCGGGAAGCGGGGAGCGGGGCGGGTGGGCACAGGGGACAACAGCACAGGGGGGGGCAACAATACTAGCACAGGAAAACAAAGTATTTAAACAAAAATACAGTACAATATCAGAACGAAGCAACAGAATGGCAGGGATGCGGGAAACTACGAGTGGCGGCGGGGGGGCGAGGCCCGAAGGCGGGAAGGCTCAGGAAGGCTGAGAGCAGCAGCAGGCAGGCGGAGGGCACACGCGACAGCTGGTGGCCATGCGGCGTGGGGGTGTCCTATGAATAGGTCACCCCCTAACACACACCTCACTAACACACCCATGCACACACTCATCCACCCATACAGTCCTGCACACATGCTGTCTTCAGCACATTCAAACAGTGAGTCACTCATTCATGCACCTATGCACTACGTAATACCCCCCACCGAACCATACAGACATCAGACACTTATACTGATACTCAAAAAACCAACTAATAACCTATATAGACACTCATGTAGGTACTCACCAACCCATGCAGCCACTTATACACAAAGTGAGAGACTGATACAGATATTTACATATTTAAACTTTACTCACTAAGCCATGTATTCACTAAGATACACTTAATCAGTCAGTTATACAATCAATTTTTCAAAAACAAATCATCCATTTATTCTTCCATCGACCTTGAGATATACATATATAAAACATATGTAATTTTCAGAAAAACACACATTCACTGGATGATGTCATCAGTGATGTCATCAGTGATGTCATTTGAGATGTCATCAGTGATGTCATGAGCACAGGATTGCGGGCGCGCGAGTTATAGTTATCTGAAGTAACTATAACGGGGAAATTTCATTGTTTTTTTACGAGTGAAATATCCACCTAACTATAACATGTGTGAAACCTATGGTTTTTTAAGTGAATATATATATACATACAAATATAAACATATATATAATCGGCATATCTATATAAATACAAATATAAATGCATGCATACATATACATATATGCATGTTATGTACATGAAATTTTGAAAAACACTAATAAAAGCAAAGCTAAAAAGCCACCTAATTACAAACAGAATTGCTTTAACTTAAACGAGGGCGAGACCTATTGCATTTTCAATGCTTGTTTACTTTGGTTCCATAAAGAAGGCATTCAGATGTGACACATTTGCCATAAATTCTGAATGGTAGCACTCTAGTTCCTCATTAGATCACTGTAGTAAAGCTACTGCTCACCAGGAAAGTCTGCTGCTGGTATTCAAAGTGCATGTTTCAGTCTGCATGTCAGAACTTGTTAATGAAATAGAAGAGGATTTGAGAAGTCAAAATGTGCCCTAATTTTTCTTTCTGTAGCACTAATCATAATTTCTATGGCAAAATGAACCCCCTCATTTTGTTCCTTTGCAAATTAAATGTTTTAAGTGTTACCACTTTATTCCAATCAAGATGGCTTCAGGTGTGCCATACTTTTGTCATAAGTAAGACTGTTAGCGCTCTAGTTGTTCTTTAAAACACTCTGGGATTTCTGTCATTGGGCTATACGTGGGCTACATCTCGAAGATATTTGTGCTACATTTGGGCTCTTTTGTCTCAGGTGGCCATCTTGGGAGACTTGTTATGAAGTTTCCTAATTTCCTCATTTACTACAGTCTCCTCAGTAGGCATACTGTCAGTTTTTTACTTTGAGTCAATGAAGAAGGCATTCAGATGTGTCACACATTTGCCATAAATTCAGAATGTTAGCACTCTAGTTGCTCATTAGATCACTGTAGTAAAGCTACTACTCACCAGGGAAGTCTGCTGCTGGTAGTAAAAGTGCATGTTTCAGTCTGCATGTCAGAATTCTTTAATGAAATAGAAGAGGATTTGAGAAGTCACTCAAAATGTGCCCTAATTTTTCTTTCTGCAGCACTAATCATACATTCTATGGCAAAATGAACCCTCTCATTTAGTTCCTTTTTAAATTAAATGTTTTAAGAGTTACCACTTTATTCCAATCAAGATGGCTTCAGGTGTGCCATGCGTTTATCATAAGTAGGAGTGGTAGCGCTCTAGTTGTTCTTTGGAACACTCTGGGAAGCTGCAGTAGAACACAAAGGAATCAACTGACAGTCTCTGCCCTTGTTGGATGTACATGTTTTACTGAGAATGTCAGACTTCATTCTCACATGACTGAGAAAGATAATGTGAATTTACAGAAAATATGCTCTCAGTTTAGCTTATAGATCACCTTCCAAACCTCTGTGGGAAAAGCATGTGAAAATAGTTTTCTCTCAAACATGATTCATGATATCCCAGCAGAAGGCTTTTTCACATGGTAAAATCACCTTAGAACATACCACAATTGCTAAAATGAGTATGGTACCATCAACAAATGATTTATAATGTAACTAAAGTCTTAAAACCTTCTATTAACTGCAATGCTTTTTAATGAGGTGCTATCATGTATATTGGTCCCAAGATGGCTGCCAACACTTCTTGGATGAAGTGTTGACAGCCAATCAGATCTCACAATGAGATGTGTGGTTAGGCTCCGCCCAGATATATAAGTGATTTTACTTTTGATTTTCTCAGGAACTACTGAACAGATTGACACCAGACCTGCAAAAGGCACATCCCTGACCTGAGGACTACCTCTCTGCCAAATTTCAAGTAATTCTGTCCAGCCGTTCGGGCTGTACCTTCGACTAAAGGTCCTATGGGAAAATGCATGGGGAAAACGTGTTTTGGGACCCCCCTTTTTTCTCAGCCCCCGCTTGACGAATCACCCCGAGACTTTCAGGGTAGGAGCTGAGCGGAGCGCCCCATTAGTTTTGAAAATTTCACGAAGATAAGTCAACTGGCGCCAAAGTTATTCAAAATAGAATTTTCAGATTTCCTATGGGAACTCGGTCCTCACTATAACTATCTACTGGCGACCGCCAGTAGATAATATATGTATATATATATATATATTCACTGAAAAAACCATAGGTTTCAGGGGCGTTATAGTTAGCTGGACATTTCCCTCGTACAAAACCCTAGAAATTCCCCTGTTATAGTTAGTTCAGCTAACTATAACTCGCACCCCCGCAATGCACTTCTGATGACGTCACATATTACATCACTAAGGACTTGGTCAGTGACATCACTGATGACATCACTGATGACATCTCAAATGACATCACTGATGACATCACTGATGACGTCATCCAGTGAGTATGTGTTTCTGTAAAGTTTTAATGTGTTTACTATATATAGGGTAAGGCCTGTTGAAGAATGAGTGGGTGTACAAGTGTGTGAATGGATAATTTTGTAGGTGTGGAACTGACTCTATAAGTGAGTCATTAAATGTATCTTACTACAGACTAGTGACTAAACTGTGTGAATGTCTGTATGTGTCTGTGTGTTGGTGTATAAGTGGCTGCATAGTTTGTGAATAGCTATATGAGTGTCTATATGGGTTATTGATTGGTTGTCTGAGTATCTGTATGGGTGCCTTAGTGTTTGTGTGCATAGGCTGTGTGTGACTCTGTGCATAGATGTGTGAGTGGGTGATTCTATGGGTGCATGGTTTTAAGAGTGCATCTGTGATGAACTGTATGGTTGAGTGAGTGTATGTATGGGTGTGTTAGGGATTGAATGTATATCTCAGTGGTACATTTGTGACTAACTACATATGTGAAAGGCAGTATATATGCGTGTAAGAGTATATAAGTGGGTATATGTGAGAGTGTGTGATTGTGAGAGTGGCTGTATGGATGAGTGTGTGCTTGTATCAATGATTGTATAAGAGCGTAAGAATGTGGTGCTATTTTTATGAGTAAGTGAACTTGAGTGTGTATAACTGCATAGGTGAGTAACTGGGAGTGTAATTAATTATTTGCATGACTGACTAGGTGTGAGAGTACCTCTATGGATGATTGGTGGTGTGTGAGTGTCTATGTAGGTGTATAAATGCATCTGATAGTCTTGTACGGAGTGACTGTAAGTATGAGTGACTGTACAGGTGAATAAGTGGAGGTGTATGTAGACCTATGAGTTAATAAGTAGGTATGTAGTTATTGGTATTGGAGTATCTATGGTTTTGAGAATGGACGTCTGAAATTTTGAGTCGGTGTATCAACGGTTAAATTAGGGTGTGAGAAGATGCAGTAATTTATCACATGGATGACGTCATCAGTGATGTCATCAGTGATGTCATTTGAGATGTCATCAGTGATGTCATCAGTGATGTCACTGACCATGTCATGAGTGATGTAATATGTGACGTCATCAGCAGTGCATTGCGGGGGCGCGAGTTATAGTTAGCTGAACTAACTATAACAGGGGAATTTCTAGGGTTTTGTATGAGGGAAATGTCCAGCTAACTATAACGCCCCTGAAACCTATGTTTTTTTCAGTGAATATATATATATATATATATATATATATATATATATATATATATATATATATATATATATTACCTACTGGCGGTCGCCAGTAGGTAGTTATAGTTAGGACCACGTTTCCATAGGAAATCCGCAACATTCTATTTTGAATAACTTTGGCGCCGGTTGACGAATCCTCGCGAATTTTTCAAAATAGGTGGGGCGCTACGCTCCGCTCCTACCCTGAAAGTCTCGGGGGGATTCGTCAAGCGGGGGCTGAGATAAAAGGGGGGTCCCAAAACGCGTTTTTCCCATGCATTTTTCCATAGGACCTTTAGACACAGCTACAGCCCGAACGGCTGAACAGAATTACTTGAAATTTGGCAGAGAGGTAGTCCTCAGGTCAAGGAAGTGCCTTTTGTAGGTTTGGTGTAAATCTGTTCAGTAGATCCTGAGAAAATAGCATTTAAAAGCATATATATATGTGGGCGGAGCCTAACCACACATCTCATCCTGAGATCTGATTGGCTGTCAGCACTTCATCCAAGAAGTGTTGGCAGCCATCTTGGGACCAATATACATGATAGCACCTCATTAAAAAGCATTGCAGTTAATAGAAGGTTTTAAGACTTTAGTTACATTATAAATCATTTGTTGATGGTACCATACTCATTGTAGGAATTGTGGTATGTTCTAAGGTGATTTCACCATGTGAAAAAGCCTTCTGCTGGGATATCATGATTGAGAGAAAAATATTTTCTCATCCTTTTACCACAGAGGTTTGGAAGGTGATCTATAGGCTAAACTGAGAGCTTATTTTCTGTAAATTCACATTATCTTTCTCAGTCATGTGAGAATGAAGTCTGACATTCTCAGTAAAACATGTACATCCAACAAGGGCAGAGACTGTCAGTTGATTCCTTTGTGTTCTACTGCAGCTTCCCAGAGTGTTCCAAAGAACTACTAGAGCGCTAACAGTCCTACTTATGATAAACGTATGGCACACCTGAAGCCATCTTGCTTGGATTAAAGTGGTAACTCTTAAAACATTTAATTTAAAAAGGAACAAAATGAGGGGGTTCATTTTTCCATAAAAAGTATGATTAGTGCTGCAGAAAGAAAAATTAGGGCACATTTTGAGTGACTTCTCAAATCCTCTTCTATTTCATTAAAAAATTCTGACATGCAGACTGAAACATGCACTTTCAATACCAGCAGCAGTTTTCCCTGGTGAGCAGTAGCTTTACTACAGTGATCTAATGAGCAAAAAGAGTGCTAACATTCTGAATTTATGGCAAATGTGTGACACATCTGAATGCCTTCTTGATGGAATCAAAGTAAAAAACTGAAAGTATTTCCTACTGAGGAGACTGCAGTAAATGAGGAAATTAGGAAACTTCATAACAAATAAGTCTCCCAAGATGGCCACCAGAGACAAAAGAGCCCAAATGTAGCCCAAATATCACCCAGATGTAGCCCAAGTATAGCCCAATGACAGAATGTCCCAGAATGTTCTTAAAAACAACTAGAGCGCTTACTGTCTTCATTATGACAAAAGTATGGCACACCTGAAGCCATCTTGATTGGAATAAACTGGTAACACTTAAAACATTTAATTTAAAAAGGAACACAATGAGGAGGTTCATTTTGCCATAGAAATTATGATTAATGCTGAAGAAAGAAAATGAGGGCACATTTTGAGTGACTTCTCAAATCCTCTTCTATTTCATTACAAAATTCTGACATGCAGACTGAAACATGCACTTTTAATACCAGGAGCAGACTTCCATGGTGCAGTAGTTTTACTACAGTGATCTAATGAGCAACTAGAGTGCTAACATTCAGAATTTATGGCAAATGTGTGACATATCTGAATACCTTCATGATGGAATCAAAGTAAAAAACTGAAAGCATTTCCTACTGAGGAGACTGCAGTACATGAGGAAATTAGGAAACTTCATAACAAATAAATCTCCCAAGATGGCCACCGGAGACAAAAGAGCCCAAATGTAGCCCAAAATCACCCAGATGTAGCCCAAATATAGCCCAATGACAGAAGTGTGCAAAACACTTATTATTTTGTGTTTTTGCAGTGTTATATAGTGCAGACTTGTCAGGTATTGGAGTGCTTTACATGAGCATTGGTTACATCACACAAGAACACATTCATTTTGGTTGTAGACATGGGGAGACTAAGTGATTTGACCAGAATCACAGAATGTCGAGCTGAAGCAGAAACTTCAACCTGGTTCCCCAGTTGCAAAGTCTGCAGTTCTGGAAGTAACACCACATCATCTCCCCTAAGTGCAACATTTAATCAAGTGGTCAACTGGATAAAAAAACATAAAGATAACAAATAATTTAAAAGTGCTTTGTCGCTATTTGAAAACTCAGAAAATATGTCCTTATTTTAGCCTTTTAGAGCACTAACCATAATTTTGATGCCAATAAGACCCTCTCATATATGTAATTTCTAAAGGAAATGCTCTAGGTATTACAGTTTTGATTACATCAAGATGATGTCAGGCGTTCCACACTTTTGTAATAAATATAGAATGTTAGCAATCTAGTTGTTCATTAGGATACTGTTGAGAGGCAGAGGCCAGGGGCACGGACTCTGAAAATTGAAGGCAGGTAGGAGGGTGCAAAGGCAACAATTTAACCACACTGAGCAGGCAGGAAGGGCCGTGGAAGCACAACAGACTATGGAGGGCAGTGGAAAGGGGGGCAGGGGCAACAAACCAACAATACAGGACTTGCAAGAGAGGCTGTTGGAGGCAAGATCTATTACGGGTCAAGGAAGCTAGGGGCGGTCCCCAGATCCCCGGGAGCCACCACAGAACTGAGCAGGAGAGTGAGTCAGGGACAAAAGGGGCACCTTAATTTGAGCCGGGGTGCCTAGGAACGCTTGCTCCAAAAATGAAGAAAACAGACATATGAGACATGGAATTGGAGGCAGAATACAATGGCAGTTTAATGAGAAGATGCAACTTCAAAGAAACCGCAGAATAGAGACATAAAGTACAAAATACAGAATCCAGATAATCATACAGCTGTCATGATATTCTCTGTATCTCAATTAATGTACTGACAGAGAGAGAGAGAAAACACATCTATAAATGCATCATGAGAAACAAGTTACACCAAGGAAAATGTTACCTAGGAACACTCACGTTTACTCTTAGAGCAAGCATTCCTGCAATTACAATACAAAATCTTTTAAATGCAAAAGTAAAGAGAACAATGGTTAAACATAACATGACATTTCATATAGGTAAAATAGAATAAGATACTTCAAGCAAAGCAGAGCAAGACATTTTAAGCAAAGGAAGACAAGAGCTCCCAGCTCTTGGGGAAAACCTGCACTGCCTGTTAACCTACATACAGACGGCGAGGTAGTCCGTCGATATCTGTGGGTGCTCCCTTTTTATATCATTTTGTGGGCTCCTTTGCACGCTACATCTACCTACGTATGCTACCCAAAAGCTTCGTCTGCAGATTTTACCAGACATTTCGTCATTTACCCACTTAATGCTGACAATGGACTGGGTGAAAAGGTCAGTCTCTCAGGCCAATCGCTTATCGTAAGTTCCATAGAGCAAGCAGAAAATAATGGGTATTGTACGGGAATTCAATATATTCATGTATAAAATCTCCTCAGTTCTCCTAACTTGACGCTCTGCGGTTGCCACTTCCTTAAAAGCGGGAAACCTGCCCAGGAAGCAAGTACCAGTCCAGGATGCAGCCTACTGTATGTCGACAGCTTCAGGGGGATGTTGAACTTTGATACCGAGCACGGAGCACTCGGGTAGGGTGGGGGCTACTGGTTTGGAGCAGAAGGCCTCGCAGACCTGCCTTCAGACTGCTATACACTAAAATTGCAGAGCTATGGTCAATTTAACAAAGAGGCCTACATATTGAACAGAAGGGCCTACACAGGGGTTTTATACTGGCTGAGTGGTAAGGATGTCTCAGGATAATTATATAGCAACACAGGACCCGCTGGTCAATTTAATACGGCCTACAAATGCAGCTGGCAGGGCAAGGACAAGGGTCTCATACTTCAGGTGTGGACAGAACGGGCCAGGGGCCCCCTGTGATACAAAATCTACCCTCCTTCAAGCCTGTGGCAATGTAATAGACCATTGTGGGCAGAAGGAAGAGGCAATGGTAGTACAACCATACATGCCAACAGACCCGATTCAGCCAGGAAACGTCCAATGTTTTTAAGCTCAAATGGGCTTTATTTGATCTGTCTCCTGTCTACAATATCCTCTTTTTCAATGTAACTCAAAGGGGAAAATCAATACCCCAGTTTTTTTTCAAAATCTCCCTCTTACCAAGTTCAAAATGTTCGCAAGTATGGTACATTGGATCATGGAAGGAAATGGGATAGGGACATGGACTTGGATAACAGAGGACAGGAGGGACATGGAGAGGTGCACCAAACTGACCCTGCAGGGCAGGCATCAGGGTTTGCAGCAGCACAATACACCACACAGGGCATGCAGGATGGGAGTGCAGCACAACAATCCATAGAAAGCAAGAGGGAGGGGACAGGACCATGCACATGGACAACAGAGAACAGAGGGGCAAGAGGCAATGGTAGCTAGCTGACCATAATGGACAGACAGGAGAGAAAGCTGCAGCATAACAGACCATAAAGGGCAGGAGGGACGGATCAGGGGCATTACAATGGAACAGACAAGCCAGGAGGGAGGGAGTAGGGCTGGGGGCAAGGGGGCAGGGCAGGAGCAGCAAGATAGCCATGGAGGTCAGGCAGGATGGGCACTAGAAGCAAGACACACCATGAAGAGCAACAGTGAGACTGTGATGGCATACACACAGACCATGGAGGGAAGGTGGGAGGGGGTCAGGGGCAGCTAACTGACCACACAGGGAAGGTGGGAGGGGCCATGGCAGCACAGAAGACCATGCATGGCAAGTGGGAGGGTTAGTGGCAGCACAATGGCTATGATGGGCAAGAAGGAGGGTGGAGGGGCATGCACAAAGGACGATGGAGGATAGAAGGGAGGGTCAGGACCTGTGCACAGACAAGAAAGTTCAGGGGAAGGGACCTCACAACAGACCACACGGGGCAGGCAGGAGGAGCAGCTGCAGCACAACAGACCAGGGAGGGCAGAAGGGTGTGGCAGTACAATGGACCATGTAGGACAGGAGGAAGAGGATAGGGGCATGGCATGTGGACAGGCAGGGTGGAGGTGGCAGGGACAGGTTACAGTCATCTGACAATGCTAGGCAGGTGGGAGGGGAGTGGCAGCTCAACAGAACACTCAGAGTAGATAGGAGTGGCAGGTCCATGGGACATGGTGGGCAAAAAGGATGGAGCAGGGGCATGCACAAAGACATCGGAGGGCAGGGGGAAGGAGAATAGGGGCAGCAAGCTAAGCACAGAGTTTAAGCAGGAGGTCAATGATGGGGCATAGAATTGGGCAATGGAGGGCAGGAGGAGGGGACTGGTACATCATACTGAGGGCAGTGGCAGCACATCAGACCATGCATGGCAGGAGGGAGGAGGCTAGTCCATGGATTCACACAACAGAGGATAGAGAGGAAGGGGATGGGGCAGCAAGCTAACTGTTCAGAGAAGGCGGGTATTAGGAACTTTATTGTTTTTAAAACATTGTGTCTGTGCGAACTACTTAAAATATGAACAAGTATGCAGCATAATCTCACTTTTATTCAGGAAGAAGAGGACGTTTGTGACTGTGACTCCGGGCTCACTTGGCAGAAACACCCCCTGACCCTCCACCCCCTATCGCAAAATGTAATGCCCGTGAAAAGGGTAGGTGAACACAGTGTTATATAGAACATAGTCCTGAGAGCACGATTGAAAATGAAAACTAGATATAGTGTATGGTATAAACTATGCACCAAAAAGTGTGATATAAGATGAACCGGGCGTGAAATATAATATGCAATACATTGTGCGCAATGACAGATTCATAGGAGAGCGCGAGATAGCACAGGCACTAGCGCGTGCTATGCGATATGCGCCTTGGAGTGTAATATGCACAGGGCAGTGTTGTGTAACCTAACTAGTCTCTAAAGTTGTAATATAAAATATGTGCTGGGGAGTGTAAGGTTGCATATGCACTGTGACAAAGATATGGATCCCAGATTGTAATATGTATGGCATAGCACTGTGCGTTATAACATAGGCATCGAGAAAGGCACGTTAGATGGGGCAATATAACCCGTGCGAAGACAAGTGTGGCATGACATATTCACGGGGTGGTGTTACAGTGCACATGGGCTAGAGAGTGTCATAGCATATGCATTAGCTAGTGGAATACAACACAGAGGTGTGTGGCACACGGCAGGCAATGGTGGGTGTAACACAGCATTGGGCTCTGTCAGGAGCGCGCTGTGACTCTCAAGTGATGTTCGTCCCCTTTCCAGAGAGTAAAATAAAAAGTATTACACATCCGGCAGTGGATGTGTGTTTTATTAACCATGAGGGGGGTTTCTTGCATAGTTTTGGTCGAATTTTTGTCTAATCCCCTTTGAATGGCTTGGTGTGCATGTGTATTAAATGTGCCCGTCAATAGCTACCCATGTTTGTATAAATAAACGACAAGGGTGTCTACCGGGATTAGGCACGGTAGGGCATCAGACATGTCAGAGCTTCACTAGTGGTGTAAATACATTCCACGTGGATTCATTGCATGCATAGTCGCCTTTTAATGAATATCACGCAAATCGTCATGGTGATAGGTACGTACGGTTTGTCCAGCATGTCCTAGGTGTGTCTATAAATATATATTTTTTTAAAATAATAAAAAACAGTGGCCGGCCCTGGGGATTGGGGTCAAAAAAATATAATTAGGAGACTGGCCCTGGGGGATGGGGTCATCAGGGCCAATAAATTAGAATAAGAAGGGGAACCAAACAGCCCCCCTTCTTAAAAAACTAAAATAAATAAAAGACTGGCATCGTGCCGGAGGCCATGCCCCCTCCGTGCAGCACTCTGCAAACGCGCCCCCAACAGGTATCTCCAGTATGCGCCAGGGAGCTGCGCTGCAGCCAGGTGTTCTGAGGCCAAGCCCCTTTTTACACCTCTCTGCAACGCAGCTCTGTGGCGCTTACTGGAGGTACCTAGTGGTCTAGTTTGACCCTAGGGACCCTTAGGATTCAAGGGGACTTAATCTCTCAACTTAGAACAGCCACAGGGCGCGTTTACACAGTGGTGAAGGGAGGGGACGGGGCCTGAGGTGACGTGTGCAAACACGCACTATGGCACGTTTTAAATTGAGGATATAATTTCCCTTCAATACTGAGGGCCCCTGGGGGCTAACTAGCCCACCAAGTGCTTCCAGTAAGCGCCACTGAGCTGCATTGCAGAGAGGTGGTCCAGGCCGTGCCACTTTTTACACCTCTCTGCAACGCAGCTCTGTGGCACTTACTGGAGGTACCTAGTGGGCTAGTTGGACCCTAGGGACCCTCAGGATTCAAATGAACTTAATCTCCCAACTAAAAATGGACACAGGGCGTGTTTACACAGTGGTGAAGGGAGGGGACGGGGCCTGAGTTAACGTGTGCAAAAACGCCCTGTGGCCAGTTTTAAGAGGTAGTTTTAATCCCCATGCCCTCTTATATACTAGGGGCTTACAGAGGAGGTCATGCTAATCACAGGGGGACCCCAACGCATAATGTTCCCTAGTGTATGTAGGTGTTTTCACTGTATTCTAAGTGTCTTTTAACATAGCACTGGCTCTAGGACTGGTTAGTCAGGCTCAGTTACTACCAGTATCCGTCAGAAAAAGTTGAGGGTACAGGATGATTTTGCAACAAGGCTTCTTTCTGCTCTTCTTTTTGTTCTTTCTGCACGTTATCCTTCTTCCTGCACTTATCATCGTATTTGAGGACTTCTGTTGCTTCTTTCTGCACTTCTTTTGTTTCTTTCTGTGCATCTTTTCTTCTTTCTTCACATGTCCTATCTCTGTAGGCATAGTTAGAAATTAGCATTTAAAAAACCTTTGAAATTCACAGAAAAAACCATAGGTTTCAGGCACGTTATAGTTAGGAATTAGCATTTAAAAAACCTCAGAAATTCACTGAAAAAACCATAGGTTTCAGGGGTGTTATAGTTAGCTGGACTTTTCACTTGTACAAAACCATTGAAATTCCCCCGTTATAGTTAGTTCAGCTAACTATAACTCGGGCGCCCGCAATGCACTGCTGATGACGTCACATATTACATCACTCATGACATGGTCAGTGACATCACTCATGACATCACTGATGACATCTCAAATGACATCACTGATGACATCACTGATGACATCATCCTTGTGATAGAGTGGCAGACCTCCTCTCACCCTAATATAACCTTTGATACACACATTCAAAAATAGAGACTAAAATTTTCAAAACAATGGACATACCAATACCAGTTACAACAACCTCTTCAGTAATTCTAAGATCCACATACACATCCACTCATTCACCAACAGTCCTATACAGTCACTCATACATGTACTCACTCATCATATGTACTCATACACCTATACATCCTGTTACACAATGCCACTCATCCATAGAGTTACTCACACACATAGTCACTCATGCTAATAAAGAATCAAACATACATTTACTTGCATATACAGTTATACACACACCACCATACTTACTTCTACGGAAACTTACACATACTTAGTCTTTTAAACAATCACTTATAGAAACACATACTTATTCATACAGGAACTCTTTCAATCTCTCACTCTCACATATACTCACATATATACACCAATAGTCACATATACTAGTTTAAAACATATGTAGTTACTCATAAAGACACTATTGAGACAGTCATTCACTCACTAACACACCCATACACACACTCATCCACCCATACAGTCCTGCACACATGCTGTGTTCAACACATACAAACAGTGAGTCACTCATTCATGCACCTATGCACTACGTAATACCCCCCACCGAACCATGCAGACACTCAGACTGATACTCAAAAAACCAACTAATAACCTATATAGACACCCATGTAGCTACTCATCAACCCATGCAGCCACTTATACACAAAGTGAGAGACTGATACAGATATTTACATATTTAAACATTACTCACTAAGCCATGTATTCACTATGATACACTTAATCAGTCAGTTACACAATCAATTTTTCAAAAACAAATCATCCATTTAGACACTTATATACCCATTTATTCTTCCATCGACCTTGAGATATACATATATAAAACATATTTAATTTTCAGAAAAACACACATTCACTGGATGATGTCATCAGTGATGTCATCAATGATGTCATTTCAGATGTCATCAGTGATGTCATGAGTGATGTCACTGACCATGTCATGAGTGATGTAATATGTGACGTCATCAGCAGTGCATTGCGGGCGCCCGAGTTATAGTTAGCTGAACTAACTATAACGGGGGAATTTCAATGGTTTTGTACAAGTGAAAAGTCCAGCTAACTATAACACCCCTGAAACCTATGGTTTTTTCAGTGAATTTCTGAGGTTTTTTAAATGCTAATTCCTAACTATAACGTGCCTGAAACC
This sequence comes from Triturus cristatus, assembly GCF_964204655.1. NCBI lineage: Eukaryota > Metazoa > Chordata > Amphibia > Caudata > Salamandridae > Triturus > Triturus cristatus. The sequence goes on from NC_140579.1 coordinate 315,699,140, forward strand.
TATGGTTTTTTCTGTGAATATATATATATATATATATTGCAGTAAGTCCTTCTCAATCCATGGAAGGAAAAACAAAGCCGTGTGGGGTCCTTCAAATCTTTATTCAGCCACTTCTGCCAAACGCGTTTCGAGTGTCACGCACTCTTGTTCACTGACAAATGAAATCAAAGCGAGCGGCCATTTTTACATTGCTAACCACGTGATAAAATTAAACTACAAACAAAGTGCATTGAAAGACAGACTTGTAGTTCATTGGTCAAACTGTTGCGAGTAAGCAGCACATGGTAATTGACAATTCACGCATTTGGTTAAAATTCATTTGATATTGAATAAAACACGCGTAAAACAGACTGTATAAAATATATACAAGCTTTAAAATACAGCTATATACATATTTATAAATATTAAATATTTTAAAATATTTTAAATGTTATAAAGCTTCTGTTAATTGTCGATGTAGCCCCAGTGGGCTTACATTTCAAAGATATCGCCTGTTGTGCTGCTACACAAACACAAACTAGCAGCACAACAGGCGATATCTTTGAAATGTAAGCCCACTGGGGCTACATCGACAATTAACAGAAGCTTTATAACATTTAAAATATTTTAAAATATTTAATATTTATATAGTAATTTAAAAATGCACCTTAAACGCTTTGAAAAACTGCACCGCCTAGAACTATCAAAATGGTGGGAGTCTAAATCCCTGCAACGATACTTGGAAGTACAGCGAGTGCCCAGAGGTTTACGAATTATGGTTACACCTACGTACGAGGAGCCCAACCCGGACATGTTACGAGAGTGGGCAGCCAACAATAACGATGCTTCAAGAAGAATGTTAGCTATCCTAATCAAATATGCGGACATTGATCGCAAAAAAATCCTTGCTGAAATAGAGACACTGTCGGCAATCTTGAGTAAAGAGGAAGATCAAGAACAGATAAAAGAATTCAAAACAGCAATGAAAGAGAGAATAAAGAAATTGGAAATATCGATAAAGGAGAGAAAAGCCCAAAAATTTACAAGAGATAAACAAGATTATGACAGAGGGCAGATTTACACTTTTGCAAAAAAGTTTGACAGCATAAGGAGAAATAAGATGGGAAAAGCTAACAGTACAACACAAGAACCTCATTCAGAACTAAGCAGCATACAAAGCTCTGAGGTGGATACAGATCAGGATGAAGAGCAACAAGTTCAAGGCCAAACACCATCTGTAATCGATGAATTCGATTTTTTACGCGAAGAACGCAGGTTCAATCTACGACCAAGGCCACAAATACAAGCATCAAGACCACCAAGAGGAAGAGGCAGAGGACGAAGAGGAGGAAGGGGGCAGCTCGCAGGAAGAGGGCAGCAGGGACAGGAGAAGAAGAAGACCAATTGGGACTAACAACACCAAATGAAGTAACAATAGTTAATTTAGCAAAGGTTACTCTCACCAACCAAGAAGAAGATATATTGAAATTGGGATTATCATTCTGCCCAGAAACCAATTTAGACTATGTCCAGACCCGAATGGACTTATTTAAATTTATCAGACTACTAAAATTGAGGAAACATTTTCTATCGAACCCAACGCTGAAAACAATCCACAGCAACACAAACATCTCCCAGAAAGAAGGGTTGCAAGTGGTAGACTTGGATTTGATGTTGGAACTTAAAGATATGGACATGGACAATGGAGAAACAATCGATATGAGAGCCGAGACAATTGCCCATGAAGAAAGTATATCTATTTCACAAGAGGCACCCACACAATTTAGACCAGCTTCACGCTTCATTCCTATGATGGCCAGAGATGGGATAGATGTGTTTTGTGACATTGTAACCAATGAATTGAAAAAATTGAGCACACAAGTGAGCATGAGTGGAAAAACAAATAAATATAGCACTGTTAAGCATAAAGAATATGAGGCTCTAATCAAAAAATTGTCAGAGCATGACAACTGTATCGTGAGAAATGCAGATAAGGGGGGCAATATAGTCCTCTGGGACAAACAAAAATACTTAATAGAAGCCTATAAACAACTTAACAACAAACTATGCTATACAAAAGTGGGAGAGAAAGATCTAATAAAAAGCAATAACAGCTATAATACTAAGCTAAAAATTTGGTTCGAACAGGGATTACTCAACCATGATGAATACAAATTTCTTTTAATTGATCATCCCATCACACCAGTTTTCTATCTAATCCCAAAAATCCACAAAAGTATCACAGATCCCCCAGGGCGTCCAATCATCTCAGCCATAGGAAGTGCATTAGAGAATACGTCTAAATACGTTGATACTTTTCTAAATCCCTTGGTGCAATCCTTACCTTCCTACATTCAGGATACTGGAGACTTTTTAAGAGGAATCTATGATATACCCTGGGAAGATGATTATTTACTTGTAACCATTGATGTGGCAACACTATACACCAGCATTCGCCACAAGGATGGTTTGATGGCTATCAAGCACTTTTTGGTGATGCGGCCGATATCATTGTGGTCGCATACCCAAATGATCCTCAGCATGGTTGAAAAATGTCTGACAAGTAATTACCTCCTCTTCAATGAGGAATTCTTTCAACAAACCTGCGGTACGGCAATGGGCACCTGCTTCGCCCCCAGCTATGCTAATTTGCATATGGGCTGGTGGGAGGAGCAGGTGGTCAGAGCCCAATATAACAAAGAATGGGAAGAAAACATCATGCATTGGAGCAGGTACATAGATGACCTATTTGTAGTGTGGAAAGGTACTGAAAACCAAGTAAAATCTTTTATAAATAATCTCCAAACGAATGACCTCAATTTAAGTTTTACGAGTGAAGTCAGTCGGACGAGTGTAAACTTTTTAGATGTAACAGTGTTTATAGAAGATGGCAAAATACAAACCAAACTATACAGGAAACCCACATCTACTAATACAATTCTACATGCCAAAAGTTTCCACCCGGTAAAATTAAAAAGGAGCATCCCCTACGGGGAATGCTTAAGAACTAAACGGAATTGCAGCAGTGAACAAGGATTCAAACAAGAAATGAAAATTCTAGAAAAAAGGTTCAAAGCTAGAGGGTATCCTGATAACTGGGTTGAAGATGCAATGCGTAGAACTAAAGAAAAGAAAAGAGAAGAAATCTTGTTTAATAACAAAAAAGTAAAGCAAAAGAATGAAAAAGAATTTAACAAGGATTGTAGATTTGTGACGTCCTACAGCATTCAGCATGAAAAATTAAGGAACATCTGTAATAAACACTGGCACTTAATAAAGAATGACCCTATTTTAGGTAAATCTGTTACACGGAGACCCCAAATTACATTCCGTAAAGTGAAATCTTTCAAACAAGCACTTGTGAAAAATACTATGAGTAAACCACAACAAAAAACTACATGGCTCACAAAACGCAAGGGATTTGTGAGATGCCCCAAGTGCAAAGCTTGCAAACATGGCGTAAATACGGAAAGGTATAAACCATGTTTTAGTAAGCAATCAAAGAAAGTGAGAGGCAAGTACACCTGCAAAACAGATTTTGCTGTCTACGTGCTTCAGTGCCCTTGTGGGCTGAAGTACGTGGGCAGCACAATCTTAGAAGTACATAAGAGAATTTTACAGCACCTTAGGGCCATCAAGAATGGCGATCGGACATATCCGGTCGCCAGACATTTTGAGAAATTTCACAAAAAAGATGTACAAGGATTAACATACTATGTAATTGATGCGGTGCCAAAAAATGTAAGAGGGGGGAACCGTGAAAGGACTTTAAGAAAATTAGAGTCACGTTATATCGTTGAACTCAATTCTAAACAACCGGATGGTCTGAATATAGAAGAAGATCTGTACACTCACCTAGTTTGAATAATGAATTATTTTCTTAGCACCAGTTTTCATAGTTGGGTTTTAATAATGGGTTTTAGATGAATTCATGACTTGTAGTATAAACATGATCTTGACTATGGTTGTAGGCCCACTGGGGCAACACAAACTAGCAGCACAACAGGCGATATCTTTGAAATGTAAGCCCACTGGGGCTACATCGACAATTAACAGAAGCTTTATAACATTTAAAATATTTTAAAATATTTAATATTTATAAATATGTATATAGCTGTATTTTAAAGCTTGTATATATTTTATACAGTCTGTTTTACGCGTGTTTTATTCAATATCAAATGAATTTTAACCAAATGCGTGAATTGTCAATTACCACGTGCTGCTTACTCGCAACAGTTTGACCAATGAACTACAAGTCTGTCTTTCAATGCACTTTGTTTGTAGTTTAATTTTATCACGTGGTTAGCAATGTAAAAATGGCCGCTCGCTTTGATTTCATTTGTCAGTGAACAAGAGTGCGTGACACTCGAAACGCGTTTGGCAGAAGTGGCTGAATAAAGATTTGAAGGACCCCACACGGCTTCGTTTTTCCTTCCATGGATTGAGAAGGACTTACTGCAATTTAACAGGACCCGCTTCTGTGGGGTCCTCCCGTAACAAAGCGACTTCCGTTCAGGAGGAGGCAGTTTATACACAGAGGACGTTTCCTATATATATATATATATATATTACCTACTGGCGGTCGCCAGTAGGTAGTTATAGTTAGGACCACGTTTCCATAGGAAATCCGCAACATTCTATTTTGAATAACTTTGGCGCCGGTTGACGAATCCTCGCGAATTTTTCAAAATAGGTGGGGCGCTACGCTCCGCTCCTACCCTGAAAGTCTCGGGGGGATTCGTCAAGCGGGGGCTGAGATAAAAGGGGGGTCCCAAAACGCGTTTTTCCCATGCATTTTTCCATAGGACCTTTAGACACAGCTACAGCCCGAACGGCTGAACAGAATTACTTGAAATTTGGCAGAGAGGTAGTCCTCAGGTCAAGGAAGTGCCTTTTGTAGGTTTGGTGTAAATCTGTTCAGTAGATCCTGAGAAAATAGCATTTAAAAGCATATATATATGTGGGCGGAGCCTAACCACACATCTCATCCTGAGATCTGATTGGCTGTCAGCACTTCATCCAAGAAGTGTTGGCAGCCATCTTGGGACCAATATACATGATAGCACCTCATTAAAAAGCATTGCAGTTAATAGAAGGTTTTAAGACTTTAGTTACATTATAAATCATTTGTTGATGGTACCATACTCATTGTAGGAATTGTGGTATGTTCTAAGGTGATTTCACCATGTGAAAAAGCCTTCTGCTGGGATATCATGATTGAGAGAAAAATATTTTCTCATCCTTTTACCACAGAGGTTTGGAAGGTGATCTATAGGCTAAACTGAGAGCTTATTTTCTGTAAATTCACATTATCTTTCTCAGTCATGTGAGAATGAAGTCTGACATTCTCAGTAAAACATGTACATCCAACAAGGGCAGAGACTGTCAGTTGATTCCTTTGTGTTCTACTGCAGCTTCCCAGAGTGTTCCAAAGAACTACTAGAGCGCTAACAGTCCTACTTATGATAAACGTATGGCACACCTGAAGCCATCTTGCTTGGATTAAAGTGGTAACTCTTAAAACATTTAATTTAAAAAGGAACAAAATGAGGGGGTTCATTTTTCCATAAAAAGTATGATTAGTGCTGCAGAAAGAAAAATTAGGGCACATTTTGAGTGACTTCTCAAATCCTCTTCTATTTCATTAAAAAATTCTGACATGCAGACTGAAACATGCACTTTCAATACCAGCAGCAGTTTTCCCTGGTGAGCAGTAGCTTTACTACAGTGATCTAATGAGCAAAAAGAGTGCTAACATTCTGAATTTATGGCAAATTTGTGACACATCTGAATGCCTTCTTGATGGAATCAAAGTAAAAAACTGAAAGTATTTCCTACTGAGGAGACTGCAGTAAATGAGGAAATTAGGAAACTTCATAACAAATAAGTCTCCCAAGATGGCCACCAGAGACAAAAGAGCCCAAATGTAGCCCAAATATCACCCAGATGTAGCCCAAGTATAGCCCAATGACAGAATGTCCCAGAATGTTCTTAAAAACAACTAGAGCGCTTACTGTCTTCATTATGACAAAAGTATGGCACACCTGAAGCCATCTTGATTGGAATAAACTGGTAACACTTAAAACATTTAATTTAAAAAGGAACACAATGAGGAGGTTCATTTTGCCATAGAAATTATGATTAATGCTGAAGAAAGAAAATGAGGGCACATTTTGAGTGACTTCTCAAATCCTCTTCTATTTCATTACAAAATTCTGACATGCAGACTGAAACATGCACTTTTAATACCAGGAGCAGACTTCCATGGTGCAGTAGTTTTACTACAGTGATCTAATGAGCAACTAGAGTGCTAACATTCAGAATTTATGGCAAATGTGTGACATATCTGAATACCTTCATGATGGAATCAAAGTAAAAAACTGAAAGCATTTCCTACTGAGGAGACTGCAGTACATGAGGAAATTAGGAAACTTCATAACAAATAAATCTCCCAAGATGGCCACCGGAGACAAAAGAGCCCAAATGTAGCCCAAAATCACCCAGATGTAGCCCAAATATAGCCCAATGACAGAAGTGTGCAAAACACTTATTATTTTGTGTTTTTGCAGTGTTATATAGTGCAGACTTGTCAGGTATTGGAGTGCTTTACATGAGCATTGGTTACATCACACAAGAACACATTCATTTTGGTTGTAGACATGGGGAGACTAAGTGATTTGACCAGAATCACAGAATGTCGAGCTGAAGCAGAAACTTCAACCTGGTTCCCCAGTTGCAAAGTCTGCAGTTCTGGAAGTAACACCACATCATCTCCCCTAAGTGCAACATTTAATCAAGTGGTCAACTGGATAAAAAAACATAAAGATAACAAATAATTTAAAAGTGCTTTGTCGCTATTTGAAAACTCAGAAAATATGTCCTTATTTTAGCCTTTTAGAGCACTAACCATAATTTTGATGCCAATAAGACCCTCTCATATATGTAATTTCTAAAGGAAATGCTCTAGGTATTACAGTTTTGATTACATCAAGATGATGTCAGGCGTTCCACACTTTTGTAATAAATATAGAATGTTAGCAATCTAGTTGTTCATTAGGATACTGTTGAGAGGCAGAGGCCAGGGGCACGGACTCTGAAAATTGAAGGCAGGTAGGAGGGTGCAAAGGCAACAATTTAACCACACTGAGCAGGCAGGAAGGGCCGTGGAAGCACAACAGACTATGGAGGGCAGTGGAAAGGGGGGCAGGGGCAACAAACCAACAATACAGGACTTGCAAGAGAGGCTGTTGGAGGCAAGATCTATTACGGGTCAAGGAAGCTAGGGGCGGTCCCCAGATCCCCGGGAGCCACCACAGAACTGAGCAGGAGAGTGAGTCAGGGACAAAAGGGGCACCTTAATTTGAGCCGGGGTGCCTAGGAACGCTTGCTCCAAAAATGAAGAAAACAGACATATGAGACATGGAATTGGAGGCAGAATACAATGGCAGTTTAATGAGAAGATGCAACTTCAAAGAAACCGCAGAATAGAGACATAAAGTACAAAATACAGAATCCAGATAATCATACAGCTGTCATGATATTCTCTGTATCTCAATTAATGTACTGACAGAGAGAGAGAGAAAACACATCTATAAATGCATCATGAGAAACAAGTTACACCAAGGAAAATGTTACCTAGGAACACTCACGTTTACTCTTAGAGCAAGCATTCCTGCAATTACAATACAAAATCTTTTAAATGCAAAAGTAAAGAGAACAATGGTTAAACATAACATGACATTTCATATAGGTAAAATAGAATAAGATACTTCAAGCAAAGCAGAGCAAGACATTTTAAGCAAAGGAAGACAAGAGCTCCCAGCTCTTGGGGAAAACCTGCACTGCCTGTTAACCTACATACAGACGGCGAGGTAGTCCGTCGATATCTGTGGGTGCTCCCTTTTTATATCATTTTGTGGGCTCCTTTGCACGCTACATCTACCTACGTATGCTACCCAAAAGCTTCGTCTGCAGATTTTACCAGACATTTCGTCATTTACCCACTTAATGCTGACAATGGACTGGGTGAAAAGGTCAGTCTCTCAGGCCAATCGCTTATCGTAAGTTCCATAGAGCAAGCAGAAAATAATGGGTATTGTACGGGAATTCAATATATTCATGTATAAAATCTCCTCAGTTCTCCTAACTTGACGCTCTGCGGTTGCCACTTCCTTAAAAGCGGGAAACCTGCCCAGGAAGCAAGTACCAGTCCAGGATGCAGCCTACTGTATGTCGACAGCTTCAGGGGGATGTTGAACTTTGATACCGAGCACGGAGCACTCGGGTAGGGTGGGGGCTACTGGTTTGGAGCAGAAGGCCTCGCAGACCTGCCTTCAGACTGCTATACACTAAAATTGCAGAGCTATGGTCAATTTAACAAAGAGGCCTACATATTGAACAGAAGGGCCTACACAGGGGTTTTATACTGGCTGAGTGGTAAGGATGTCTCAGGATAATTATATAGCAACACAGGACCCGCTGGTCAATTTAATACGGCCTACAAATGCAGCTGGCAGGGCAAGGACAAGGGTCTCATACTTCAGGTGTGGACAGAACGGGCCAGGGGCCCCCTGTGATACAAAATCTACCCTCCTTCAAGCCTGTGGCAATGTAATAGACCATTGTGGGCAGAAGGAAGAGGCAATGGTAGTACAACCATACATGCCAACAGACCCGATTCAGCCAGGAAACGTCCAATGTTTTTAAGCTCAAATGGGCTTTATTTGATCTGTCTCCTGTCTACAATATCCTCTTTTTCAATGTAACTCAAAGGGGAAAATCAATACCCCAGTTTTTTTTCAAAATCTCCCTCTTACCAAGTTCAAAATGTTCGCAAGTATGGTACATTGGATCATGGAAGGAAATGGGATAGGGACATGGACTTGGATAACAGAGGACAGGAGGGACATGGAGAGGTGCACCAAACTGACCCTGCAGGGCAGGCATCAGGGTTTGCAGCAGCACAATACACCACACAGGGCATGCAGGATGGGAGTGCAGCACAACAATCCATAGAAAGCAAGAGGGAGGGGACAGGACCATGCACATGGACAACAGAGAACAGAGGGGCAAGAGGCAATGGTAGCTAGCTGACCATAATGGACAGACAGGAGAGAAAGCTGCAGCATAACAGACCATAAAGGGCAGGAGGGACGGATCAGGGGCATTACAATGGAACAGACAAGCCAGGAGGGAGGGAGTAGGGCTGGGGGCAAGGGGGCAGGGCAGGAGCAGCAAGATAGCCATGGAGGTCAGGCAGGATGGGCACTAGAAGCAAGACACACCATGAAGAGCAACAGTGAGACTGTGATGGCATACACACAGACCATGGAGGGAAGGTGGGAGGGGGTCAGGGGCAGCTAACTGACCACACAGGGAAGGTGGGAGGGGCCATGGCAGCACAGAAGACCATGCATGGCAAGTGGGAGGGTTAGTGGCAGCACAATGGCTATGATGGGCAAGAAGGAGGGTGGAGGGGCATGCACAAAGGACGATGGAGGATAGAAGGGAGGGTCAGGACCTGTGCACAGACAAGAAAGTTCAGGGGAAGGGACCTCACAACAGACCACACGGGGCAGGCAGGAGGAGCAGCTGCAGCACAACAGACCAGGGAGGGCAGAAGGGTGTGGCAGTACAATGGACCATGTAGGACAGGAGGAAGAGGATAGGGGCATGGCATGTGGACAGGCAGGGTGGAGGTGGCAGGGACAGGTTACAGTCATCTGACAATGCTAGGCAGGTGGGAGGGGAGTGGCAGCTCAACAGAACACTCAGAGTAGATAGGAGTGGCAGGTCCATGGGACATGGTGGGCAAAAAGGATGGAGCAGGGGCATGCACAAAGACATCGGAGGGCAGGGGGAAGGAGAATAGGGGCAGCAAGCTAAGCACAGAGTTTAAGCAGGAGGTCAATGATGGGGCATAGAATTGGGCAATGGAGGGCAGGAGGAGGGGACTGGTACATCATACTGAGGGCAGTGGCAGCACATCAGACCATGCATGGCAGGAGGGAGGAGGCTAGTCCATGGATTCACACAACAGAGGATAGGGAGGAAGGGGATGGGGCAGCAAGCTAACTGTTCAGAGAAGGCGGGTATTAGGAACTTTATTGTTTTTAAAACATTGTGTCTGTGCGAACTACTTAAAATATGAACAAGTATGCAGCATAATCTCACTTTTATTCAGGAAGAAGAGGACGTTTGTGACTGTGACTCCGGGCTCACTTGGCAGAAACACCCCCTGACCCTCCACCCCCTATCGCAAAATGTAATGCCCGTGAAAAGGGTAGGTGAACACAGTGTTATATAGAACATAGTCCTGAGAGCACGATTGAAAATGAAAACTAGATATAGTGTATGGTATAAACTATGCACCAAAAAGTGTGATATAAGATGAACCGGGCGTGAAATATAATATGCAATACATTGTGCGCAATGACAGATTCATTGGAGAGCGCGAGATAGCACAGGCACTAGCGCGTGCTATGCGATATGCGCCTTGGAGTGTAATATGCACAGGGCAGTGTTGTGTAACCTAACTAGTCTCTAAAGTTGTAATATAAAATATGTGCTGGGGAGTGTAAGGTTGCATATGCACTGTGACAAAGATATGGATCCCAGATTGTAATATGTATGGCATAGCACTGTGCGTTATAACATAGGCATCGAGAAAGGCACGTTAGATGGGGCAATATAACCCGTGCGAAGACAAGTGTGGCATGACATATTCACGGGGTGGTGTTACAGTGCACATGGGCTAGAGAGTGTCATAGCATATGCATTAGCTAGTGGAATACAACACAGAGGTGTGTGGCACACGGCAGGCAATGGTGGGTGTAACACAGCATTGGGCTCTGTCAGGAGCGCGCTGTGACTCTCAAGTGATGTTCGTCCCCTTTCCAGAGAGTAAAATAAAAAGTATTACACATCCGGCAGTGGATGTGTGTTTTATTAACCATGAGGGGGGTTTCTTGCATAGTTTTGGTCGAATTTTTGTCTAATCCCCTTTGAATGGCTTGGTGTGCATGTGTATTAAATGTGCCCGTCAATAGCTACCCATGTTTGTATAAATAAACGACAAGGGTGTCTACCGGGATTAGGCACGGTAGGGCATCAGACATGTCAGAGCTTCACTAGTGGTGTAAATACATTCCACGTGGATTCATTGCATGCATAGTCGCCTTTTAATGAATATCACGCAAATCGTCATGGTGATAGGTACGTACGGTTTGTCCAGCATGTCCTAGGTGTGTCTATAAATATATATTTTTTTAAAATAATAAAAAACAGTGGCCGGCCCTGGGGATTGGGGTCAAAAAAATATAATTAGGAGACTGGCCCTGGGGGATGGGGTCATCAGGGCCAATACATTAGAATAAGAAGGGGAACCAAACAGCCCCCCTTCTTAAAAAACTAAAATAAATAAAAGACTGGCATCGTGCCGGAGGCCATGCCCCCTCCGTGCAGCACTCTGCAAACGCACCCCCAACAGGTATCTCCAGTATGCGCCAGGGAGCTGCGCTGCAGCCAGGTGTTCTGAGGCCAAGCCCCTTTTTACACCTCTCTGCAACGCAGCTCTGTGGCGCTTACTGGAGGTACCTAGTGGTCTAGTTTGACCCTAGGGACCCTTAGGATTCAAGGGGACTTAATCTCTCAACTTAGAACAGCCACAGGGCGCGTTTACACAGTGGTGAAGGGAGGGGACGGGGCCTGAGGTGACGTGTGCAAACACGCACTATGGCACGTTTTAAATTGAGGATATAATTTCCCTTCAATACTGAGGGCCCCTGGGGGCTAACTAGCCCACCAAGTGCTTCCAGTAAGCGCCACTGAGCTGCATTGCAGAGAGGTGGTCCAGGCCGTGCCACTTTTTACACCTCTCTGCAACGCAGCTCTGTGGCACTTACTGGAGGTACCTAGTGGGCTAGTTGGACCCTAGGGACCCTCAGGATTCAAATGAACTTAATCTCCCAACTAAAAATGGACACAGGGCGTGTTTACACAGTGGTGAAGGGAGGGGACGGGGCCTGAGTTAACGTGTGCAAAAACGCCCTGTGGCCAGTTTTAAGAGGTAGTTTTAATCCCCATGCCCTCTTATATACTAGGGGCTTACAGAGGAGGTCATGCTAATCACAGGGGGACCCCAACGCATAATGTTCCCTAGTGTATGTAGGTGTTTTCACTGTATTCTAAGTGTCTTTTAACATAGCACTGGCTCTAGGACTGGTTAGTCAGGCTCAGTTACCACCAGTATCCGTCTGAAAAAGTTGAGGGTACAGGATGATTTTGCAACAAGGCTTCTTTCTGCTCTTCTTTTTGTTCTTTCTGCACGTTATCCTTCTTCCTGCACTTATCATCGTATTTGAGGACTTCTGTTGCTTCTTTCTGCACTTCTTTTGTTTCTTTCTGTGCATCTTTTCTTCTTTCTTCACATGTCCTATCTCTGTAGGCATAGTTAGAAATTAGCATTTAAAAAACCTTTGAAATTCACAGAAAAAACCATAGGTTTCAGGCACGTTATAGTTAGGAATTAGCATTTAAAAAACCTCAGAAATTCACTGAAAAAACCATAGGTTTCAGGGGTGTTATAGTTAGCTGGACTTTTCACTTGTACAAAACCATTGAAATTCCCCCGTTATAGTTAGTTCAGCTAACTATAACTCGGGCGCCCGCAATGCACTGCTGATGACGTCACATATTACATCACTCATGACATGGTCAGTGACATCACTCATGACATCACTGATGACATCTCAAATGACATCACTGATGACATCACTGATGACATCATCCTTGTGATAGAGTGGCAGACCTCCTCTCACCCTAATATAACCTTTGATACACACATTCAAAAATAGAGACTAAAATGTTCAAAACAATGGACATACCAATACCAGTTACAACAACCTCTTCAGTAATTCTAAGATCCACATACACATCCACTCATTCACCAACAGTCCTATACAGTCACTCATACATGTACTCACTCATCATATGTACTCATACACCTATACATCCTGTTACACAATGCCACTCATCCATAGAGTTACTCACACACATAGTCACTCATGCTAATAAAGAATCAAACATACATTTACTTGCATATACAGTTATACACACACCACCATACTTACTTCTACGGAAACTTACACATACTTAGTCTTTTAAACAATCACTTATAGAAACACATACTTATTCATACAGGAACTCTTTCAATCTCTCACTCTCACATATACTCACATATATACACCAATAGTCACATATACTAGTTTAAAACATATGTAGTTACTCATAAAGACACTATTGAGACAGTCATTCACTCACTAACACACCCATACACACACTCATCCACCCATACAGTCCTGCACACATGCTGTGTTCAACACATACAAACAGTGAGTCACTCATTCATGCACCTATGCACTACGTAATACCCCCCACCGAACCATGCAGACACTCAGACTGATACTCAAAAAACCAACTAATAACCTATATAGACACCCATGTAGCTACTCATCAACCCATGCAGCCACTTATACACAAAGTGAGAGACTGATACAGATATTTACATATTTAAACATTACTCACTAAGCCATGTATTCACTATGATACACTTAATCAGTCAGTTACACAATCAATTTTTCAAAAACAAATCATCCATTTAGACACTTATATACCCATTTATTCTTCCATCGACCTTGAGATATACATATATAAAACATATTTAATTTTCAGAAAAACACACATTCACTGGATGATGTCATCAGTGATGTCATCAATGATGTCATTTCAGATGTCATCAGTGATGTCATGAGTGATGTCACTGACCATGTCATGAGTGATGTAATATGTGACGTCATCAGCAGTGCATTGCGGGCGCCCGAGTTATAGTTAGCTGAACTAACTATAACGGGGGAATTTCAATGGTTTTGTACAAGTGAAAAGTCCAGCTAACTATAACACCCCTGAAACCTATGGTTTTTTCAGTGAATATATATATATATATATATTTATTTATTTAGACTGATCACTTACTTTTTGGATGTAGGACACTTTGGGTGTTTGAAGGCTTCTTTCCAAATTTCTTTAATACAATTAAATTTTTGTGTACGTGGGATTGATTATTTTCATTTGTTGGATTTATAGCCCTGATGACGTCATGGTACTACTTACCTAATGACGAAACACATGTCGGCTGATTTTTCCATGACGGATATACAATTTTATCATTGTTGGAAGCATTTTTGTTGTTTGTATGCAAATCGATCTCCTGGGATTTTCTACCCATTGACTCATTTATGGATTAAAGTGGACTTACTACTCATCTACTTTGTTTGGACATTAATGAAAATGTTATACTATTTAAGTGCTCAGATTATTTAGTGGTAATCCAGAACATGGCTGCAAAGCTGATCTGTAATATGGGCAGATATAACTCATTTCAACCTGCCTAGCAACCCTACATTTGCTACCAGTAAGGAAAAAAACTGCTTCAACCTCCTTTGTCATACACACAGGTCACTATATAATACTGAGTCTGAAATTTTTCAAGACAAGTAGAATTTTACATTTCAGCACGCAAACTGAGATCACGTAACCTGGTGCTCGCCAAGGCAAAATGGATAAAAAAAAGTTAAAACGTGGCCATTCTTTTTCTCATCTGGCTGCGGACCATTGTAATACTCTTCCTTTAGACCTTCGCCTAACCAAGAACCACCTATGGTTTAAGAAAAAACAAAAAACTTGCTTTTTCAAAGGTTAAGTCATTCTTAACAGTTCATTCTTAAATTCTTGTCAGTCTTCACAGTTGCAAAGATAGGGAGCTTTCTAAATGCTGTGATATCCCTCAGGGGATGAGTGTTGTACTATATTAATACAATAAATAAATAAATAAGCCCTCTACACTACGTGCTTGCAAATAATGCGCAGTTTAAGTTGAGTAAGAATCAATGCAGGTGGAATTCTTGAAAAAAGCACTTATTTCAGAGCTGTGTGTGGCACACATGTAGGATGAGCTAACCAAATAATTTAATGAGTGAAAACGAAATCTGAAAGAGAGCTGACCATCTCTTCTGGTCGTGTGAGGTCAGATCTTCCTAATCACATACATTTTCCCACTGCAATGAAATGCCTTGTGGTGGTGGAACGCAGGCTATCTACTTGAATAAAATATTGAAGGATTAGCACTTATCAAGCACTATGCCATAATACAGGGGAAGCATGCAATAGACAACTGTTGCCTACTCTCTTATCAGTCTCGTTGTGCGTGTTTGCTTTCAGACTGAACCATTATTCATGACCCAGATTATATGGATCTAATTTCACAATTTATCAGAATTGATTGTATTTGTGGAAAGGTGAATCCTTATTTTTTGAGAGTCTTCAAGATTCCTACATTTTAGTATGAAGTGAATTTATGTGCTCCGAAAGGGTTGGGCAGGGAACAGGAAGCACCCCTGGCAAATGTTGTCACTCCTGCTCTAATTAATCTTTATGCAGAAAATAAGGCCTGCCTCAAAGTCAAGAACTATGGAGACGAGGTGCAGGGTGTCTCCCGCAGACCTGGCATTGCATCGACTCCCTTAGGAAAAAAATGATCTTTTGAAATAAGGATGGTTGTCAAGCTTTCCTTAGTTCCTGCCTCTGCCTTCTCTGTGCTGACATTTAAAAATGGCTCGGTCTTCAAAATTGTAGCTGCTTTTACACTTGTACAAGTAAAAGCAGCAACAGCCGCCATATGCCCTGGAGAAAGAAAACTGGCGGCGAAGACGGTGTAGTGTGGCGGAAGTAGATTCACTTTAGCATAGTTATTTTTCAGCCCTATCTTAATTTCAACACAGAAAGATGTTCCTGTTCGCCATGTAAAATAATCCTAAAATGAATTGTGATCAGAGGGATCAAAGGATCTTCTGTTGCACACCAGAAATAATGTACAGTTATCGTGTTGGTCGAAAGAACGTTAAAAGGACTTCATTTGTGTATTCATACCTTATGCAAATGGAGGCTTGGGGGTGGCATTCGAAGAATGTCCACCCCCGGGCAGCTTCGGGCATGGTAGAGCCCAGACCGAGCGCGTGCAGGCGAGGCGCCTGCTTTAGAACGCGGCGGTTTCAAACGCCGCGTTCTAATTAGTGCCAGTTGGGGGTCCTAGGCTTAGGTAGGCGGCAGCGTGGCGGTTTTTGTGCCTCAGAGATTGTTTTATTTGAGATGAATTGTGTCGTTATAAATTGTTTTCGGAGCTTGTTTTAATTTAGTGTTTCAATTTATTGGTAAACTGTTGAGAAGTGTAACTGTGCCATCTAGTGGTTAAATGCTTTTTTGTACTAAAATGGTGAAAGTATTTTAGCAATAATATTAAATGCTTTTCAAATGTCTTTAGATGACCCAATTTTTATTTCTGGGGTTTTTGTCTCTGATGAGCCTTTCAATTTTTCTAGCGGGAAGGTAAAATTAGTTATGTTTTGTGCTAATTTGGGGTTTTCTAAGTGCTTGCGAATGTACATCGACGTAGTGATTATACAATTGGCTTTCTACCATTTAATTAATTATTTTGTAATATACATATGGGGTGTAGGGTTTATTATGGCTGAGTCTTCACTGTCGTTGGGAGTTTTTTGGGCTTCTTTTTTGTTACGCAGAGTAGAATGGTTATAGGTCCAAGGCTTGCTGGGTCAGTTTTTGACACGATGTGTTTTTGGTAGAAATTGGGGTAATGGCGCTACCTGTGGAGGTTTAACTTATAGCAAATGTGTTGTTGTTCAGGTCATTGCTTTCTTAAGTTCAACTACTAATTATGATATTCCTATTATCCCCCCTCCCTTTTTTACTGCTTTGAGTTGGGCAGCGTCAGTGAATTTTTCAGTTAGGTTTAATGGTGAGCATAAGAAAATTGCTATTTCATCCGAGTCTGCGATTTCTAGCGTCTTGAAGGCCAATCATATTACGAGCCTGCAAAAGGGCATCAGGTGCAGTGATGTGCCTTGAACAGGTATCAAGCGTCGTGTTCGTTTTCAGGTATCAAGCATCCTTTTTCGTTTCGGGTATCAAGCGTCCTGTTTGTTTTCCTTCCACATGTCTGAGAGTTCTAGTGTCTTGCAGGCCAACCATAAGAAAAGTCTGCAAAAGGGCATCAGGTGCAGAAATACTCTTTTGAATAGGTATCAAGCATCCTGTTCATCTACTCATCAGCAAAAGGAAAATCTCGGAGCGGGTTTTTTCGAATGCCTTCGTCCACTCACAAAAATGCAGTTCAAAAAGCGGTGATCTGCCGACAATTTGATGGTGGTGTGGGCGATGGAGCTCAACCAGCGTGCAGTGGGAATCGTCAAGGATTTTTATGCTATTGGTTATGATGATGAATTATCTGATTTGGAAGAGGGTGAGATTGCTATCGATAATGATTTTGTCTAATAGTCTTTTCTCTCTCAAAACAGGGGAGGGTTTGGGGGGGCGGGGAATTACTAACAAGATTTTCCCAGTAATATTTTGCAGATACAAGAATCTGAAAGGGTTGGGAGGAGTTGGAGCTTTTTTCCAAGGCATCTGAAGCGCCAGCAAGAAAAGCTTTCAACATCTATGAAGCCCTGTAAAGCAGGTGAGCCGCTAATTGATATTCATTACTCAAATGTTTCTAGGAAACGTAAAGCAACTGGAGTTGTTGGTAAGGCCGCGGAGGCTAGGTTTGTTGCCAGAATGAGGCACCTCCACTGTTACAGAATCTAATTTTGTAAATTTGCTAAGGAGAAAGATGGTAGGGACAAAAGTCATAGGTCTTAAGTTTCCCTATACGGGACTGTCGATGCTCTTGGGGTCATGTCTTGACAAGCATACCAAAGACAAGATTTGGGATGGAGATTTTGTGGTGGCGTTTCAGGTTACTGGACAGGGAGATTCAATCCAAAGAAGGCTCTAGGGAGGAGGCTGGGGAGCTACTTAAAAGACCCAGGGTTCCCACTAATATGGATTCTTGGACCACAAATTTTCTGTTTTTGCAAGTGTTTACTGTATAAGATTTCCAGAACGTTCGATCTCAATTTCAAATACATGGATACGATTAGAAAGGCTCGGTCAAGATTTGTTTTTTTTTGCCCGGCTACATTATGGCAAGATTTTTGAGCCCGTCTAGCCCTAGTTACAGAGAAGCCTTGAGGTGACGTGGATAACTAATAAAGGTTGCAATATATGTATCTCTCGGAGACCTCTCACTACGATGCATACTGCTAGTGGGCTTGCTATTGCTCCCCACCCTAAGTGGGGAGGGCACTTGGGCAAAATCTCAAGATTTCACTACAGGAGCCTGCTGGAATTCTAACAGGTTTTTGACAGAAGGATCCATTTAAATATAGCCATGAATGTTCCAAATGTGGTCAACACTCCTTTTTTACAATGTTTTTAGCGAACAAAGATCCGGTTTCCCTACGAGTCCAGGTAGAGGGAGGGGCGCCCCATTACAGCCTTACATCACAAAAGCAGTTACGTTTGTAATGTTTACTTACTGTAGGTCAATCAGCAGCAATGGCTTTGGTGAGTCAGCGGTGTTAGCTTTATATCGTGGGTCAGGAATAGGCTTATATTTCTATATAATGCAGTGGTATTGTCTTTATGCTGTAGTAAAGTCAGTGACGCCTTTGAATTGTAGTTAACATTAACATGGGCGTTTTGTACTGCTCAGTCCATCAACACTTTATATCTCCATTCATTGTTATTAGCTTCAATTCTTTATCTTCACTAGGAAAAACGCTTCGAATTTTGAGTGGGGGAGTTTTAAAAAGAAGTTTTTCAGCTCAAATTATTACGGTCCTAGACGCAGCAGGTTTGCTCTAAATCTAAAATCTGCAGAACAATTCCCACAGGTCATAACTCATAATACACTCTGAAATTGCGGAGGGTAGGTTGACTGGCCCCCTTTCTTTTCTTGGCCTCTTCACAACCTTAGCAATTCTCCTTTGGGAATGGTTCCTAGAAAGACTCAGGGAGATTTTCACTTGATACAACATTTTCCTGGCCAAAAGTTTTTGTCTGTGAACGATTTTATCACCAAGTAAGACACTGTGGTGCAGTTTGTTTTAGCGGAGGTAGCTTTTGGTGTGGACGAAGGCCGGCTCAGGAGCGGAGTTAGTCAAAATGTGACATTAGATCTGCTTTTACGTTACTTCCAGTTCATCCACAAGACTTTGAATTCCTTGACATACACTTTCAAGGACATTTCTTTGTCAACAAAGTTTTGCCCACGGGTTGTGCAGTCTCTAGTCAGTTGTTCGGAGATTTTAGCTCTTTTTCTGCAAGGGATTTTCTTATTCCGATCATCTCATACCCAAGTGTCCCATTATATGGATAATTTTCTTTTTGTTCGATCACAAGGATCACAACAGTGTGTCAAGGCACTCCATTTCTTTTAATCTTTAATGCAAGAGTTAGGAGGGCCTCAGGCTAAAGAAAAGACAAAGTATCTTCTACATGCCTCATATTCTTCGGTATGTAGATTATTGCAGTGAAAATGGAGGTCAGGTGGCCAGTTACTACAGTGCAGGGAAGTGCGCACTTGCTGACACCTGCTAGGATGCCAACAAACTTACTCTTTTTGGAATGCAGTGGTTCTAGGTCACCTCAATTTTGCTCGCAGGGTACTAAATGCTGGGAGATCTTTCTGTTAGAGGTTGGGCGTTGCTATGGCTGCCGTTTCGTTTCCTCATCACAGGCTTAGAACGTCTCTGTCCATGAGATCCGATTCAGAGTTTGAGATAATGTTTCTTAAAGTTTTTTTTGATGTTTTTCCTATCAGGTCTCTGGGCAAACGTGTTGTATGGTTAGTAAAAAAATAAAAAATAAAAAATATTCTGATGCGGTAGGAGATATTGGCTGTGGGTTTTTTAGGCCGGAAAGGGTGCGTGGATTAATGAGAATCACAGTATTTCATTCTTTGAATTCTTTCCTCTGATCGTATTGTTGACAGTTTTGAGTAAGTATTTGGCAGCAAATCAGTGCCTTTCATATCCACAACAAACTGTAAGTGGATCCGGTAACTAGTCAAAAGGCAAAAGAAAAACGTCTGCTGAACTTATTGCAGAGATTCATGCTGTGTTGCGTGCTTTTAATATAAAGTGTACAGTTCAGCATATATCTGGTCTGGACAATATTACAGTAGATGCGTGATCTCGTTCTCAGTAATAGCATTCCTTGTGTTTGGCACCCAAAGCAGACCAAGGAAAGATTAGATTCCTCAGGCGGTATGGTTTCTAGCGGGATGAAGATAAAGATGTTGGTGGGACTCTCTTTTGTTATCAGCGCATTCTTAGCTTACATAAGGGCTTGTGCGAATTTTCTCCAGTCATATACGGCTTGTTGTAACAATGATCAAGTAGGATCTTTACTACGTAACATCAACATACTGCGTGTTTCTGAGCAACATTGATAAGAATGTATCCCTTACCACCATTGCGGGGAAGCTTTAAGGCATTTCTCTCTATGGTAAGTACTTTTTAGGGTTATGACCCCTCTTTAGATGATTTGGGAATAAAAAATGTTTTCTAGGTTGGCCTTACATACAGGGATGTGGCACGGTGCTGTGCAAACCTATATATTTTTTCCTTCTGGGAGGCATTTGTACCAACACTGCCTAGACTTTGTTGTTCCACATTGGAAGCTTCATTATTTCAAGTCTGCATGTTATAGTTATTGGAGCTTTTAGGATATCCGAGTTAAGAAAATCAGTTTTTTTCTGGGCTAAAATATTCCAACGTATCAACTACACCAAATTTGTTAAATATTCTTTTAGAATCATCTAAAACAGACCAAAGAAGACAAGGGGCTACGGTGGTATTGCGGAAGCTTAGCGGTCCGCTATGCCCATGATCAGCTTGGTTACAATTTGACCAATTTGAAAGTTATCCAAATACTAATTTTCTGTTTCAGCATCAGGTTGAGTCTACGTTGTCAGGTTTACATCTGTTAGGGGTCTCGAGAAAATTTTGCTTTTGTTAGGTCTTACGTCTTTTAGAATTTGGTACCCATTCTATTAGAATAGGAACAGCTCTGGAAGCGGTCAGAGGGTTTTTTTTTCTGCGCAACAACTGTAAGGTTAGGCCATTGGATAGCAAACTGCTAAGATATGTTAGAGATTTGAATGAATTTTTGACATAGTTTTTTGGTCTTGCTAACATCTTTTTTCTTTCCAGGTTGTCAAATCTCTTCTCCGGCATACATGACAAGCTTCTGGATCGTGGGACACTCCTGTCTTCAGTTGGCAATCATGATGACTGATCTGAATTGTCGTAGATCTAACTTAAGTTTTTGGTTTTGAGTTTATTAGGATTCATGGTCAATACCTTGGTACAACTTTGTGTTACTGATTTTCAGATTTTTCAAACCTGATCTTTTGGTGATACCAAAAAAAAAAAATGTATTTGGTGAATATTGAAGAAAGTTCCTTGATCTATTGGGATGGCAACTTAGGGTTGAGGGCTGTATTGGCGACAGTCCCTTACTTGTGTCTTGACAACAAGATTTTATGGTCTGGCATTTTCATCTAAATTGGCTGTTGATACTGACCTGATTTGGGATTTTGATTTCATCTTTGCTGAAAGGGGGAACTTTTCACAATTTAAATCCTTAGTGGTGAGGGGGACAGGAAAAACGCCTTTGCAGGGTTTTTTCCTGGTGGCAGATTTGGACGGGATTGAGGCAGGCAGGAAGGGTTAGGGCAGGCAGAATAGCTTAGGACAGAAGGAAAACAGAGGACAGAGGAATGAGGCAGGAGGTAGGAAGGGGGACAAACTAAGGGGTTGGGGTCGAGGTTCAAGGTGGGGGAAAATTCATGGGGGATCAATATGGGGGAAAAATTCATGGGGGTTCAAGATGGGGAAAAAGTCATGGGGGATCGATACGGGGGAAAATTCATGGGGGATCAATATGGGGAAATTTCAGTGGGGATATTTCAAGTGGGGTTACATGCAAATTCATTGATTGTATTATTGTATTGAATTGTCGTTGCTGAAATAAAAGCCACCTTTTAACCCCCATCGGTCTGTGATGTGATTCATTGCCCGATGTAACATCCAGAGGAGTCAGGAAGATGCGCCGTGCGTGATAAGAGCGGTGCCATGCCTGTTTGCCCTTTGCCTATGCGGCTCACAGCTGGTTCCGCCGGTGCCTGCGCGCCAGCTGTTCCCACGTGCGCCACTGTCATCATTGCCGGGGTGTGACTGGACTGCACGAGCGCTCCTCTGCGCAACCGCCACCGAGCTTAATAAATGGTGAATTACAAAATAACTGTCAGAAGCGGAGCAGTATTCATTGCGAAGCCTCACAAAAGTAATGGGTTTACAGGAATCAGCTGGGAGCCGCGCCACAGCACCATTCATTTGTACAAAATGTCCCTTTAATTAAAAAGCTGAGCGAACGGTAGGGTATAGTACCAGAGGGTGCTCTATGTTTCACGGATCCCGCCGACTTGTTTGGAGTGATAATAAAAATTCACTGAAGGAACTTAAACGTGCACGAACAAAACAAGAAAAGCTGCTTACGAAACAAAGAAGAAATATAGCTGTCCTTTTTCTTTATCCTGCAGCTTATCAAAAATAGATTGTGAGGGAAAATGCCATTAGAACCCACGAGCTCGGAGGAAACCATTTTATTCTCAAATTCATCATTTATTAGCTCAGAGTGAGATTATGCCAATAGATTCATACTGATCCATCAATATGACCAACCGTTTCGGGAATGGCCGGATGCACTGACGTTTTTTTAGACAAACACAGTGAATGAGAAACTGAGCCTTCAGGGCGACTCGTAAATATATATATATATATATATATATGCCGCACAGTACCTCTTGCTGGGTGCAGAAAATATGCAGTGTTCCCTGCCCTTGTATTTTGTGCCTTTATGTGAATCATAAACCTGTTGGTTAACCATATTGTACATAATGAAACGCATTATCACCAGTCACTCCTGAAGTACATCTCCAGAGAACGCCGGTCGATGCAAAGTAAGCAGCTTCTCGAACTTGAATTTAGGCCAAGCTGGATTCCTGGGGGTTTTCTGCAGGGGCAACTACTGCCAGTCACAACAGGTTGTAGCAAACACAGACACTGTACATAAACGACCAATGGTCCTGAAATGCAGCTAAAACTGTGGAATGTGCTATGTAGAATCGGGTCCAGGCATGTCAAAAATGTCTTAAGCAGGTATAACTAAGGAAAACAGATAGGCAATGGTTGGCTTCCTCCAGTGGTAGTGATGGGCGCCAGCGTTCCAAACACAAAGCAAACACAGCCCCAAAAAAACTGTTAATATAAAGTGAAGAAATGACATTGTAATTAATCTGTGGAGTCTAACAGGAGACTTTGTTGCATTACCATTAACTTCACTGTTTGAGTGTACAAGACGTTTCTATGAGTGACAGAATGTGGGGGTCCCCGGTGACATGCTATCCAAAGGCCACCAATCATTAAGGATCACACTATAACACTCAGGAACCCTGCAATGGATGTGTAAAAGCCTACATCTTTAATTTCCTTATTGCAGTTTAGGCACGACCTCGCTACTCACATATAATGTAAAAATGACATCACTAGTCCACTGTAAAAAGTATTATAGGCGCTTTTTGACACCACAATGACAGAAAATCATGTGAAAATGACCCTCCACAGCAGACCACCAATAGCCACTTCAAAAATTAACAACTAAATGTGCTGCTCCATTTTGACTTGGCATGCAAATCCCAATCTTCCTACTTAAAAAAAAAATGCTAATACAGTTCACTTCAGAGTTCAGTGACCTCATAAATCTCCTTCTCTTCTTTAACACTGAAACTGCCTTGTGACTTGTGATACTCATATTGCATCTGGTTGGTAATACTTTAGCCATAGGTCATGGGCAGCATGTCATAAAATATACATGGGGAAATTCTACACTACTAAATGACTCCTGCATTATGTATTTTCGAAGTAGCTGCATGGTATTTCAACATGAATGAAGGTGGCGTAGAAACTATGAGGCCAACGATTGTAACATCTATAAAGCAGCCCGGAGGCAGTACCATGCTTCAATTAAGCTGGCAAAAAAAGCCTATTACCTAGAGGCGATGTCCTCTTCTGATAATGGACAGAAAGAAATCTTTAAGATCGTAAATAGTTTCACCAACCCCAGAGCCCTCTCACAGGAAATCCCACCATCCTTGCCCCTCTGTAACTCCATTGCCAACTACTTTGAAAAGAAAATCGTCAAGGACTTTCCAAAACCGATACTGACCGCCTCAGAAACTGAAAGGAGGGAGTCAATCAAGGAAAACACCAATATGCCCTGCTTTAACGCATTTGACCCCATCTCCTTAGAGGAGTCTCATCAGGCCATTCTATTGAGTAAATCCGGATCTCCTTTCAACCCCTTCCCCCCTTCGTTCCTACAAGCCTTGGTCAACGAGGTGAACCCCATCATCAACAGCATTATCAATTCCTCACTCTCCTCGGCTGAAATCCCTAGCGAATGGAAACTAGCAGCCGTCAAGCCCCTCCAAAAGAAACCCCTGTCGGATCCGACTATCCTCTCCAACCTACGTCCCATTTCGCTGCTCCCTCTGTTGTTTAAACTGACTGAAGCATTTGTCAACAAACAACTCACAAAATTTCTGGAAGAAAATAACATCCTGCATGCCAACCAATCTGGCTTCAGGGCCAAACACTCAACCGAATCCGCCCTACTATTCACGGCAGAGACCCTGCGAACGGCCATGGACCAAGGGAAGAAGGCCGTCCTGATCTTACTTGATCTGTCGGCGGCCTTCGACACGGTCTCACACACTATCCTGATTGACCGTCTATTTAACTCAGGGATAAGAGAGGTAGTGCTGACATGGTTCAAAAATTTTCTTGGCCAAAGACGTCAAGTCACTGTACTAGGGGAATTCAGCTCTGAGGAAAAATATATCAGCGCAGGGGTCCCTCAGGGCTCTAGTCTGAGCCCTGTACTTTTCAATCTATACATGGTCCCCCTGATTAAGCTTATTTCCTCCTATCAGATCAGCACAATATCATACGCTGATGATACACAGCTCATCCTGGTGCTGGACAGAGAGCTGCCTGGAGCTGAAGAAAACCTCAAAAACTGCCTCACTGCTACTTTCGAGTGGATGAAGTGCAACCACCTCAAATGTAATTCGGGGAAAACTGAAATTTTGCCTTTCGGTCCACAAAATCTGTTCTCGCCCAAACAGTGGTGGCCTGAAGATGCCGAAGCTTCCCCAAACACCATCTCCTCTGCCCGTAACTTAGGCATTAAGTTCGATGACGCTCTGTCATTTAGGCAACAAGCAGTGGTCGTGGCCGGCACCTGTTTTCACATCATCAGAACCCTCAGAAAGTTTTTTGACCTCCTCCCCCTCCCAGCAAGAAAAACGGTAGCGGTTGCACTCATAACATCTAGACTGGACTCCTGCAATAGCCTGTATGCAGGAGCAAATAAATCCGTGCTCCACAGACTGCAGATGGTCCAGCACGCAACCGCCCGCCTGGTCCTTGGCTGGCCTAGGAAGTCATCTGCTTCGGCTGCACTCAATGCCCTTCATTGGTTACCAATACATAAGCGTATCTTATTCAAAATCCTGGTTATCACTTTTAGAGCCTTTCACTTACAGGAGCCCAGGCATCTGTCGAATGGCTTCAGACGCTATCTGCCTGCGCGTAGCCTAAGGTCCTCCAATCAAAACCTACTAGTGACCCCTAAATTCAGGCTCATCAATAAGGGTGGGAAATCCCTGGCTGTCATTGGTTCCAGGGCGTGGAACAAACTGCCACCACAGCTTCGGCAAATCTCAACAGAAAGGCTCTTCAGGAAAGCCCTGAAGACCTGGGTTTTCTCCCTTACAGACACCGACTGTAAAGCCCTAGTATAAAGTGTACAGGACCCTTCGAACGACATCAGTTAGCCAACATGTTCCACCTAGGTTGGCACCGAGCGCCAAGATGCTCCTTGGAGTGATAGCTGCGCTATACAAATGTATTTTCCATTCCATTCCATTCCATGAATGACTGGAAAACTAGAAAATATCGGCAAATGTAAGTGGACACGGCAAATTCCTGGCAAGCCATAGTGGGAGCGACTGTTTCTGTTCTACTCAAGAAAATAATGTGTCCAGACCCTTGGTAGGTCCTCTCTCTTAAATATGATTGATTTTACTAATTCTTTGGCTGCTTCAGCAGTTCCTGCATTTGCCCCTTTCAATATAACCAACAAGAGATAAACACATAAATGTTAAGACAAAAGCTAAGTCAAGGGAAAAATCCCTGCTGTTTCAGAGGAGTAACCTAGACCGCGCAGGAGAACAGCAGGTTTAAAACTTGAATGAACGTCATTCGCTTGAATGGCATGATGCATTTACAGTGCGGGTATACAGACATATTTTGGTAGAACTTTAAGGTAGCATTTGCATTGCTATATTCCTTGCACACCATACTGATTCCACAACCAGCGTGAAGTCAGCGCTTACCTCCGACATTTGCCAGCCAGCATGTTGGGTTCATGGGGCTAGCACCTTTCTAAACACCACAACCCTTGGTATAATTGAGGAATGCTCCGAGAGTGTTTGTCCGCCATGTTATGTACAACAGCCCTGCTGGTTTGGTATTTAGTCTGATGCAATGCTCACATCCATTCAGCCCTGCAGTAGGAGTTCTTTTAGAAAACAGACATAAATGTAAATAAGATTCTGAAGAAAGAGAGCAGCTGTCATCTGTAACATATGTGTTTATCAGAAGTATTTAATTCTCTAGTTTTGTTAAATGAAATACTTTTCTTTAAATGAAAAGCAGTTGAGAGATATTTCTATCTTGCATTTTTGTCATTTGGGGCTAGAATTATACTTTAGAAAATTATAGTTGCTGACAAGTCATGGAATGCTTGTATTGTCTAGCAATAGCAGTGATTTGTAACTTTATATAAAATCAGTGTTTGTGGCAAAGAAATTAAGATTTTGTTGAATTAGTAAAACATTTCTCTGGTTAGGTGAAACTACTCAGACATTGAATCTGGAGCCATGGACTTTCAGAGTAGCTTCATTTAGCAGTTCAACCAGTTGACAGATCAATCAATAGTTGTTCAAGATATTCTTTGAGCAAACACCTAAAACCTTCTGTTTTTCAATAGGTGCATTCACAAACCCCTATGGTTAAAATCTATCTTTTTCTGTCCCTTAAAATAGGTACGACCGGGGAACACGCTGAGGCTTCAGGCTCGCAAAAAATCTCTTCTCTTGGGGAACAGCGAGCAACAGTCACTGGGTGTCGCCAATGGATCAATGGATGCACAGTATAAGGGTGTCCAGTACTATAGCACCAGGGCCAAAAGACAACAATCAAGTGCTCATGAGAAGAATATGCATGCATTTGATGACAAAATAAACACAATTCATAGCTCCTTCCCACCACAAGAGAATACAATCATCTCTCTGAGTCATCTTTCCTCTCCCACCAGCTCTCCTCCCATTCTGGAAGAGTTCTCTCCATGTAAGCTGGAAGACGTGTGATGTAGATGAAAGAGCCTCTTCACGATGAACAGGATATTTATTCAGAGAGCATGGATCAAGCGTACACCACACCAGCTGACCGGACACCAACTGCCTCAGCTGGAATCCCCACTTCAGTTACACGCTAGCACTTAGCACACCACAAGTGTTCCAAAGACAGAACAGGGAAAGGACACAAAGGAAGGGCTTATACATAACAAGAAGTAAGGTAAGTACAATACAGATGATAAATGTTTACAACACATCTTCTTCCCTAAAAACTAAATCAATTAAACTACCATAAAGAAAGTTCAAGTCAATCACATTAACATGAGTAGTCATTCAGATAAGCCGGAGGTCTGCGAGATCTCACAACTCTAGTCTCATCAGATTGATGAGAACCATTATTAAGATGAACTTGACTCTGCGCATCATTGGAATTAAAAGCATCACCACCACCTTCCTCCCTACAACGAATTACACTAGGAGACGGGGTAGAACACTCAGAAGTAGATAACAAATATCCACTCCTGGTTTGAGCAGATTTTGCTGACCTTGTGATATCATCAGATAAAGCCGACTTGCCATAAAGTGCTACCCTTCGAAGATTCCATTTCTCACCATTGTCAAGTACAACATAGTGCTGAAAAAGTTTCTTAACCACATGTGGACCTCTAAATTTAGAAAGACCTTTGGTCACTCTACCTGGTTTGACTTTAACCAAATCACCTACAGAAATTGTTTTAGCAGTATAGACACTTGACTCCGAATGAGTGCTTTCAACAATCCAGGAGGGTGCAAGCTTGGTGCCAGGACGTCTTCCCCGCATGAGTTCAAAAGGAGATTTACAATCTTCTTTATGAATAGTGGTCCGGTAAGCCCACACCATATCTTTGACCATTTCATCAGCAAACCCACCTGAAGCACAAGTCATTTGAATGATCCCTTTAACCACTCTGTTAGCCCTCTCACACACACCATTTGCTTGTGGATTATATAGGGAAGTGCGATGATGAGCCACACCACACCCAGTTAAGAATAAACGCATTTTCTGAGAAGTTAG
Organism: Triturus cristatus; assembly: GCF_964204655.1. Lineage (NCBI taxonomy): Eukaryota > Metazoa > Chordata > Amphibia > Caudata > Salamandridae > Triturus > Triturus cristatus. The sequence goes on from NC_140579.1 coordinate 315,727,675, forward strand.
TTGAGTACCGTTATCCGTGATCAATACTGAAGGATAACACTCATTGAGAAATATGCCTTTAAGAAACTGTATGGTGCAGTCAGTGGTTATGTCTTTAACAAATTCCACCACAAGCCACTTAGAATAAACATCAACAATAACAATGGCAAAACGTTGACTGGACGGTAACTCATCCATTGGACCAATGAAATCCAGACATACACGATGCCATGGTAAATCTGGAGTAGTAATGTGGCTCAACGTTGAACTAGAACCAATTTTGAGTCTCTTTTCGCTATCTCTACAAACACAGCAATTTTCCACCCAAGATGCCACTTGAGTATCCATGGCCGGCCACCAGAAATCCACCTTTATTCTACGCTGTGTGAGTGTTTGCCCTAAATGACCCTCATGAGCCAGTTTTACAAGTTTTTGTCTTAAACTGCATGGTGGAATGTACCTGTCACCTCTCATTAGAATGCTATCGCCACATGTTGATAACTCATCTAACACCTTAAGAAAGGGTCGTACAGGTGGCTGAACACAACTTTCCCGTCTGGATCCTAATTTTACCATCTCAATCACCCTCTTAAGAACTATGTCTTTCTCCATAGCAGCAAACCATTCCTCCTTGGTAAAACTACCATCACTCAAAGCTACTACATCATGAATAATGGCAACAGCCCCATCATTATGTACATCAGAAAACTCATTCATCATATTCTCCCCTTTAATAGGAAGTCTTGATAGACAATCAGCCTGTATATTGCGCCATCCTTGAATATAGAAAATGTCATACTGATATTCTTGAAGCTTAGAAGCCAATCTTGCCAATCTTGGTGAACCTTTTCCAGCTCCACCCGGCGACAAAACTTTTAAGAAGGGTTTGTGATCAGTTTTGAGTTGGAATTTTGTACCCCACAAATATGTCCTAAAATATTGTACTCCCCAAGCAGCAGCTAATGCCTCTTTCTCTATTACCAAATAGTTTTGTTCAGAAGACGAAAGGGTACATGATGCAAAGGCTTCTCTCCTTCCTGACATTTTTGCAAAAGAATTGCTCCCACCCCTGTGGCACTAGCATCCACCATCAATACAGAAGTACATCTGATATCAAAGGGAGTCAAAACCTTAGCCTGACACAACTCTTTTTTTATCGAATTAAAACATTCTTCATGGTTATCATTCCAACAAAAATTTACCCCTTTTTTTAGTAACAATCTCAACGTCAATGTTTTGTCTGAGAAGTTCTTCACAAATTTGGAATAAAACTCTATGAGTCCCATAAATGACCGAAGTTGTTCTTTGTCTGTGGGACAGGGAGCCAGATTGATGGCCTCTAGGAGATTTTTCTTTTGCTTGACTCCTTGAGCTGAAATCTCATAGCCTAAATACTCTATGTGTTGAACAAGGAAACAGCATTTCTCCTTGCGTAGAGTCAGACCAGCATCATCTATTCTTTGCAACACATTTTTTAGCACCACATTGTGCTCTGAGATAGTATCACCAAACACAAGTATGTCATCCTGAAAGAACACAGCCTTTTTTATTCCTTTAAAAATCTCAGTGACCATGCGTTGAAAAACACTAGCAGCAGAGATTAAACCAAAAGGGAGTCTTGTGAACTGAAACGTGCCCTCGGTGGTTATGAATGCTGTTAAGTGTTTTGACTCATCATGGAGACTGATTTGATGATATGCTCTCTTCAAATCTAATTTCGTGAAGAACTTAGCCCCTTGTAGAGTAGAGACTAACTCACCTATGTTGGGAAGAGGAAAAGTGTCCGCCACCACGTATTTATTCAAAGATCTTAAGTCCACACAGAACCTAATTTTGCCATCCGCCTTCTGCGTGATGACGACCGGAGACACCCATGAAGAAGCCTCAACAGGTTCAATGACACCCCCCTGTAACATTTCATTAATTACTTTTTTGACCTCATCTTTAACTGACAGTGGGATTCTTCTTACTTTATGTTGTACTGGGACAGTGCCATTCTTTGGAACTATTTTGTGGACATACCCCTTTAATTCACCTAATTCGTCCCTAAACACATTTCCCGCTTCATTGAGTATGTCACTGAGAGTATGGTCATCCACTACCATTACTTGGTTGGGTGCTCTCGGGTTCACTATTATATGCAAGTCGTATTGATGGATCCAACCAAGAATTGGTGGACCATCTACTGCAACACATACCTTTCCTTTAATTGACCTGTCTTCAAAATGAATGTCTGCATCAAAGTACCCCAACAAATCTATACTCTCACCTTGGTATCCCGTTGGAGAGATATCACTCTCCTTCAAGACCGTACCACCCCTAAATAAAGGCTCAGGAATAATTGTGTCTTGAACCAGTATCAACCATCAGAGTTACCTTGCGATCATTGATCACACACTCTGCTTTGGGTCTTATTTTCCTCTTCTCATTGCAACTGTTGATACCACCATCCTCCACACTTAAAATGTTGTCTTTTTCACGTTTCAATTCTTTGGGTTCATCTTCAACAACAGCCACATTAGTATTACCTTTACTCCTACACATTCTTGAAAAATGCCCCAACCTCCCACACTTGAGACACTCTTTGTTGTTCGCAAAACAAAATTTTGCATCTGAACTGTGGTTATTACTACCGCATCTAGAACAAAATCTGGTGTTGGGATATTTTACAAAATTACTTTTCTTTAAAGGATTTTTCCATTTAGATTTAATCATCCCTACCGCCTCTTCATATCCTGTCTCACACTCATTCTTGGATTTCTCCGTCATTACTGAAACTGAACCTTGTTGTGAGCTATATCTTTCTAATTCTTTCATACATTTTTCGGATTCCTCCACCACTTTCGCCAAGTCTATAGCCAATTTCAAAGGCGGATTCTTGGCTGCCCACAACCTCTCCTGTATCTACTTATTGTTACACTGCACTATGAGCTGATCACGTATCAACTCATCACTCATTGCCCCAAAATTACATTTAACAAATAATTCTCTGAGGCGTGCAACAAAATCGGCAATCGATTCTTCAGAGCGCTGTTTATGGGTGTAGAACTTATATCTGTTCATTACAAGGTTCTCTTCCTTGCCAAATCTCACTTCCAGTCTTGTTATAGCCTCCTTGTACTCATTAGGAATAGGCTGCCCACTTGCTTGCAACGCTTGAGGAAGATACTGAAATTCACGTTGGCCCTCTTTGCCTAAGGCGCTCAGTAATAACGCTTTTTTCCGTTTAGCAGCAAATTCCTGACCATCCAAAGCGTCTAAGTAGTTATCAAACATGCGTATCCAGTCTTCCCATGAGATTGATGGTGCGCCTGGTTCACTGAGAAATTGAGGAGGTAAAGACACATTGACTTGTTGATTTGATTGTTGAGACATGGTGTCGTTTGGCAACCAATTAAGATGTTCTGGAATACGTGGAAAGAAATATTGTATGACAATAAAAGTGTTATAAAGTCCCTTGCCAATAATATGTCCGAAAACAAAGACTTCCTATCCTTTTATTTGTTATATTTGATTGTAAAATATATATATGGATATTTTTTTTTTAAATGAGTGTATCTCCTTGTCCACATCACACTCATGGAAGTATAACTGCAAAAAGAACTGTAAATAGTCTATTCTGGCTTCGTTTTTTTTTTCTTTTTTTTTAAATGTATTTGTTTCCCGAGGTGAAACACAACTTATTCAATTCCCATGCTAAACGCACGACTGTTGCGAAAAAATCCGCTTGATTTCCTCTATTCCAAGAGATTCTGCTTCACTTGGTTTGTCAACCGATAGCTGTGCACTGCGATGAGTTTCCCTGATCCAAGATGGCCGCTAGTGTACGTGACAGTACGTTGTCACGTTGCTCAGCTACGAAGGATCGGAATGCAGCTGAGACGAATAGACGCTGAGTCCTGCTGCCTAGCAACGCTCGATACAAGAGCGTAATCGCGCACTGATGTTCACAGATGCTGCCGCCTAGTGACGCTTCGCTCGTGATGAGTATGCGCATGCAGATTGAATCTGAAACTTTAACAGACTCACTGTTCGTCGTGTGACGTCAGGACTGCTCCGCAATGTCAATAATCCACCACCTTCTTTCATCGAAATCTTGGATTTACCACATCGCCTCCAAACGCTAATGTAGCACTGCACGTCGTGAATTCTTGTGGAGGGTGTCGCTTGTTATGCATCCGCTCCCAGGAAAGCTCGCACTCTCGTCCAGTCAGCATCCAAAATCGTCGCCAAATTGATGTAGATGAATTGTGTAAACAATACAGGAGCCTCTTCACGATGTTTATTCAGAGAGCATGGATCAAGCGTACACCACACCAGCTGACCGGACACCAACTGCCTCAGCTGGAATCCCCACTTCGGTTACACGCTAGCACTTAGAACACCACAAGTGTTCCAAAGACAGAACAGGGAAAGAGCACAAAGAAGGGCTTATACATAACAAGAAGTACGGTAAGTACAATACAGATGATAAATGTTTACAACAACGTGCTGGGAGCAATGGAAAAAATAAAATCAGGCTCACCTGTGGACCCTATACTACCACGTTTTCTTCCAAACATCGCATCAGTACTTGTTGACCATCTCACTAATCTGTTTAACTGCTCACTATCACAAGCGGTGGTTCCTAAGACATGGAAGGCTGCCAGAGTGAGGCCTATCCTGAAAAAACCCAACGCGGATCCCAATCTCCCAATAAATTATCGCCCTATCTCGCTCCTCCCATATTTCGGGAAGATGCTTGAGTTACTGGTCAATAGGCAGCTCGTCGCTCACTTGGAAAGCAATGGTCTTTTGGACCCATCTCAGTCAGGTTTTAGGGCTGCTCACAGCACTGAAACTGCTCTGGTTGAAGTCACTGACAACATCAGGCTAGCATTGGACAGAGGTCGATCATCTATTCTTGTCCTGTTAGACCTATCCGCTGCTTTCAACACCATCTCCCACAGTATTTTAGATCTAAGACTTTGGGAGATTGGTGTCCGAGGGAACGCCCTTAAATGGCTGATCGAGTTACAGCTATCCAGATCGAAGACACTGTCTGAAAAATCAGGTCGGTAAAGATGGGAGTGCTGCAAGGCTCTATTTTGAGCCCGACGCTCTTTAATCTTTACGTAATTCCGCTGGCCAAGGTGATCAGATCCTACGGCTTTGATGTAGTGTCGTACGCCGATGATACTCAGATCTTGATCACCTTAGTCCCAGATCTAGCGGACACCAAGCTACAATTCCAAAATGGTATGACCCACATTGACAGGTGGATGAATCTAAATCATCTACAATTAAACGGAGGGAAATCCGAAATAGTCCTTTTTGGCAAAGCCCATGAACACTGGTCAAATGACTGGTGGCCTCAATCCCTAGGACTTTGTCCAGTGCCAAAACTATCAGTTCGGAATCAAGGCATCCTAATAGATAATCAATTGTCTATGAAAGACCAGGTTAACCACCTAATTAGTTCCTGTTTTGGCATTATGCGAAATTTACGCAACGTTTTAAATGGCTTCCATTGGAAGCCAGGAAGTCACTAGTCCAAGGCCTAATTTTTAACTGCATGGACTATGGTAATGCTTTGCTGTCTTCAATAAACGAAGACCTTCTCACCCGACTTCAGGTTCTGCAGAATACTGCCGCCAGACTGGTGTTGAATTTACCTCCAAGAGCCCCTTCACCCCCCGGTTTGAGACTTCTTCACAGGCTTCCCATCAGGAAACGGACCCATTTTTAAATTCTCTGCCTAACTCATAAGAATTTACACGGCAAGTGCCCCGTATATTGGAAGAAGAAACTTACCTGGTACCTCCCCAGCAGGACTCTGAGATCTAGCAGGAAAATTCCTTCTAACACCCATCAAAATTCGGGCCACGAGAATGGGAGGGAGATCTTTCTCCTTTCTTGCAGCTGCCCTCTCGAATAAACTACCCTTATACTTGCGTGTCATCTCAGACCATCATAGTTTCCGTAAGGAATTAAAAACCTGGTTATTTGACACCGAACTAGCTTCTACCTAAACCATACTTTTGAACCTCTACAAAGCGCCATGAGACTTTCGGGTGATATGTTTGCGCTAAACAAATATTCCTGATTTGATTTGATTTGATTAAAATCATTGTAGACAAATTTAACCCAGGCTATCCTTGTTTGATATTCTGAAATCAGGCCTTCTTTTCACCTCTTAAAGATCATAACCGTAAAAGCCTGCACCACTGATCTTGGTAACTAGATTCAGGAAACAATGGAGAAGTCAAGTGAGGCAACATCTGTGCCCTCTGGATGGAAGCCAACATCTTTTCCATCTGGATAAACTCTCCGAGTTCATGATTTTAAATGTACAAAGGGAATCAACATTTATAGTGCTGGCTTTCTACTGTGGAGATCCCACACCAAATGCTCTATAGCACATGTAGTCTGTAGTTCAAGTCACATCTACTCGATCCATACTCATCACTTTATTACACACAGAGACACATACTTCACTCTTAAAGAATGCTTTAAACATACACACCTAACAGAAAAACTCCCTTTTTTTACATTACTGATGACAAGGTAAATAACTATCATTTAATCACTAAGTACATTTCAAACACTAAAGTCCTAATTAAAATATGCAAGAGTCTTATTAAACTTTTGTTGTCAAGGGCAGTGCCTAATTCGTGGCAGTAGTTGCAGGCAGAGGCATCAGCACTCCTTTTTCGGACAAGGATTATTTTCTGTTTTAAAAAAAATAAATTTATTAAACAGTTCGACCAAAACACATCAATTAGCTACAGGCAAACAACTTCAACATTCCTCATTGACATTGCATACAATCCAAAACATACACAGTGATTATATTTAATAAATCAAGGGGATTCAAGCACTTCAGTCTCTATTTGCCCGTCTGGCGGGTGACAAATATCGCCCCTGAAACGATTCCATGCTTCCCACACCTTCTTCCACTTCCCCGGGCATCCCCTGGCAATGTAGACTGATTTTTTCCTAAACATACACCAGTCTATATCCTCCCTCCACCTCCCCACTTGAGGCTGTTGACAGGCGCCCCACAGTTGAGCAATGTTACGCTTCGCTACCATGAATGCTAGCGTTGCCCATTGTGTGGTGTAAGTGGTGAGATCTGTGGGTTCCCAGACATTTAATATGCATCTAGGAGCCTCTAGTTGCAAGTCGACCCCCAGGACCGCTCGCAATGTGCGGTGGACCTCTCTCCAGTATGATTGTATATACCGGCAGTGCCACAATATATGAATGAATATGCCCAGTTCCCCACATCCCCTTCTGCACTCTCCACCTTCTGAATGACCCATTCGAACCAGGCCAGAACCCGTAACATAGGTTCTATGCAGTATTTTAAGCTGCACTAATCTCAGCCTGGCCTGGACTGCTACCTCCCGTGGGGAAGAGACCGCCTCCTGCCATTCTTCATCGTCTGATTCTAGGCCATCTTCGTTCCAGTGTCTTTTAAGGGTTTGCAATGGATCCTCCATATTATTGACTAATTTCCTATATATCAAAGAAATGTTTTTTTCTGGGAGGTGTCCGTCTAGCACTCTGTCTTCTAGGGGAGAGGCGTATGGTAGAGTCGTATCCTTAGGGATTTGGGAGAGCAGGGCATGACGAACCTGGAGGTAACGGAAATACTCGGTATCATTCAGGCTGAATTTCTTTTTGAGAGAGTTAAAGGTATGGATTGTTCCCTTCCCCAAACATCCTTGATTCGCGAGATTCCGATGAGATCCCACTTGTCAAAGCCCTTAGATTTCCAGAGGTTCCCCAGTTTCTCCGAGTTCCACAGTGGAGTGGCTAGTGTGAGTTTGTTTTCCCACTTCAGGTGTCTAGTGGCAATATGCCATACCTGGACGGCGTGCGCCGTTGGGCCAGTCAGCGAGAATCTATGGGGCCTAGCATATAATGCTCTAGTATACTCTCCCCCTGGGAGCTGCCACCTATCCATGGTGTACCCCGGATCATCGGGGAAGCCGTAGACCCCATAGCCGCAAGCTGGGTCGTCCAGTAATATTTCTTTAGGTCGAGTAATCCTATTCCCCCATTATACCAACTGAGAGTTAGCTTTGCAAATGCTATTCAAGGCCTTCCCTCCCACAGGAGCTGTCTCTGGAGACTTTCAATTTCTCTGAAATAGGACGCCGGGACCGGGTCCATTGTAGTTTGGAGTGCATACAAGAACCGGGGCAGAGCCATCATTTTGAAAAGCACCGCTCTGCCTAGCAAGGAGAGCGGAAGGGATTTCCAGTGAGCGATGTCATTTCTCAGCCTCCGCATGGGTGGGTCTAGGTTGTTGGTAAAGTGAAGTTTCGAATCTCGCGTTATGTAAATACCCAGGTATATAAAACCTTCAAGAGCAATCTGGATTGGGCATGTGCTCGGAATGGCAGGTGGGTCACCTCGTAAGACGTATACCACCGATTTGGACCAGTTTATTGTGAAACCAGAGTATCTGCCGAAGATTGCTTATACGTCCAGTAGGCAAATCAATGATGCTCTTGGGTTGGTAAGATATAGCAGAATATCATCTGTATATAGGGAGTTCTTGTCCTCCCATTCCACCGACCACCGCAGTCCATGTATGGAGCGGTCATGCCTTATCCACGCCGCCAATGGCTCCAATGCAAAGAGAAGCGGGGACAGGGGACAGCCCTGTCGAGTGCCCCTGCTCAGTTGGAAATCCAGACAAGGATTGTTTTTAATCATCAGACTTTGACCCAGAGCAAGAGGGAGAAAAGAAAGAAAGGAAAACAGGTAGAGGCAGCAACCAATAGGAAAACAGTGACACAGGTGAAAACAGGGATGAAAATGAACCTGCAAGAGTGAGATAAGGAGATAGTGAGTGTGTGGTAGTCGAAAAGAGAGGTATGAGATGGAATCACAAAAAGACAGTCTTGGTGTTTAGTAACACTAGCATTTAGCAGCCCAAAATTTGGGCCCCAGCATTTTTTTACATTAAACGTTGAAATCAGTACCAGAGCAAAGCATGAGTTAATTACAAAAAAACTTAAACTGAGAAGACATAATAGGGGTTAGTCACAAAGGTATCGTGGAGTACATAAAGTAATATTCTTATCACTTTTACATACCATTACGTGCTTTTTGTGAAGTGGCTCTTAAAACCTAAAATGGGAATTATTTAGGAAATATTGATATGCAGTTAGTGCAAACAGAAAAACTGCTCTTTACTTATAGGGAGTTGAACGTTTTGGGGCTGATTCACTATTGCATGTAAGAGTATGTAAAAGAGTACTCCTGTAATCCTACTGACTATGCTCATGAATTATTGTATAAATGGTCCCACCGGCAGGCCTATAGATGGTCATTATCTGAGCAGCTAAATAGATATTAGAAGTGTCTATGAACCTGCATTTTACATTTTTCACATGGTATGCCCCCAGATTTTCGCGTTTTTTTGCTGAACCTGTTTTTTGCTATAGGACTCTGCACACTTTGCTCCTGCTAACCAGTAGTAACGTGGTTGTGCTCTCCCTTTTAAATCTGGTAAATTAGGCATATAACTGACTGGCACATTTAATTTACTTATAGGTTTCTGATATATGGCACCATCAGTGGGCTGCAGCAGTCAGTCTGCCACTAACTAAAGTAGCACTGTAAAACGTGTCCCCAGGCCTGTATATGCAGCCTGAGTGAGGAGTTTTAAACTGCCATTCCACCTGGAAAAATAAACCTTTTACCAGGCCTAAACCTTCCTATTAAAAGCTTTTACTTAACCCTTAAGGTAGGCCCTGAATGCCTGTGGGCAGGGTGCATGGTTTTTAAAAAGTAGGGCCTGTATAACTATAAACTTACATGCCCTGGCAGTGAAAAACTCCAGTTTTTCACTCTGGCAGTGCTCACTCTCCCATAGGACATCACTGGGTAATATTGTAAAAACGTTTTAAGCTTCACTTCAGTGTGGGAGTAGCTAGAAAAATTATTCGGGGGCTCATTTTAATACTAATGTAAAATCAAATTTAATGTTCATCAGATTTTAAATTACTTTTTCGAAAATTATTTTTTTGTTGAAAATTGTCTTTTTCCTGCCTAAATGAAATTGGTCCTTTCTGGCAATCTGCAAGGTCACCTGACTCCTGATGGCACCCCTGTGGGGAGATGTGGAATGCTCCTAGACAGTGCTGGACAAAGGGCTTGGGTGTGGAGAGGCGCTTTTTTTTATTGAGCAGGATGGCCTGGGGGCCAGGCCAAGCCCTCTCCTGAGTTTCAAAGGATGCCTACCCTGTCAATAGCATAAGTGGCTCACAGATAGGCCTGCCTCCCTTTTGTCTTGTCAATCAGCTTTGCTCAAACCGATTGGAAGGGGAGATTGCCCCAGAACTGCTTTAGAGTGACCACAAGGAATGTTTGTCCATTTTCATAGCCACTCCTCTGGGCACAGGGAGCCCTAGCCAAAGCTAGAAAGGTTCTGCCATGTTGGATTTTGGTAAGGGGTACTGTGGGATATGTAACAGTAAAAATGCAGGAAGTGCTGAAAAAGTGGGTAGGGTCACCCTTGGGACCTTTCACACCAATGTGGCCTGGAGGTTCCTCCACTCACAGGCTGACATTGGTCACATATGTGGCATCCCAAGTATCCTCCTCAGAACACTCCTAGACATGTGAAAAATTGGAAGGACTTCCCTGGTGTATGAAGCACCTGACTCCAAAGGTCAGTTGGCTGAAGTTGTATTTGAGTTACAGAGACATAAGAAGTTTCATGGGGCCCTTTTCCTGCAACTTTCCATCTGACCAGTACCAACTGAACGTGCCTTGGACCTGCTGCCAGTCCCCATTGGAGTAGATCCAAACCCTAGAATGGTGCCCCACTCCCCGAACTGGTGTTACAGTGTACTCCTCCTGTGTTTTTTTTGTCAACTTTCTGCCTGAACAACTTAAGGAGATCTGTCTTTCAAAAAAGGTTCTAAGTCCCTACGTAGAAGGCTTCATTAGAAGCAATGCCAAGCAGCATCCACCCAATGTCAAGGCGTTCCTGGACAAGGACTTCGTACTACACCCTTCTGAGCTTTCCCACGTTCATCAAAGACTCCATTGGGAGACCCGCCTTCAGCTACCCACTTCAGACCAAACTTGCAACTTCCCCCTCCAATGACTAGTCGATGACTGCTTTTTCTCCATAAAAGTCTCTAAGTCAGAAGACAAACTTTTCAATGGAACAAACCTCATCACTGTATTCCCTCGGCAATCCATCGCAGTCAGCCTTAACTTTTGACATTGACCCGATCTAGTGCGACCAGATAATTGTGGTAAGAGCTTTGTGCTTTATGGTGCTGTTTTTTATTCAAGCTTTACAAATTCATATCTCCAGGTCTACTTATTGGATTTTGGTGTCATTTTATTTGTTTACATTTACTCTATTTCTCTAAGTTGTTTTGGGATGATTTTCCTGGTGTTGTGTTTTCACTTTATTATTGTTTGAATACTGGATAAATAATTTACACATCGCCAGCTATCAGAGGGTTAAGCACAGGTTTATTTAGTGAGAAGGATTGTGATTATTATTTCAGATGGGTTCTCACCCCCTCATCTAATACTCCAATTTATTTCACTTAGACATGTAGAGCAACCTGATGCCATGAATCCATTTGTACAGGAAAGATTACGTTCTTTTTTTACAATATATATTTTCACTGTCAAATATAATTGACTCATATTAGACGATCCCTTTTAACAATCTCATGTTATTATGCTATCCTTTGAATCTTGCCATCTCAGTGGCATATAAAGACAATTTCTTACCCATTAATGTCTTTATATATACATACATATATGCACAAGTGAGAGACATTCAACAATCATAAAGGAGATCTGCGATCACTTTCAGATCATTAGATTGAATTCTTTGGTTTGAACGTTCCTCATCAATTAGCAATACGTTTCTCTTTGCTCATTGACTGGTTGTTAACGAAGCAAAATGTTTAGTTCATGGACTTAATGGTGAGAATTGCATTGAATTGGATCTGGCTTGCTTCGTTACAATATACGTTTAATCAATGGAGGACGAACCCAAGTATCTGTGGTACGATCACTGCAAGGCAGTGTTTGGGAACCCACTGGGTTAGTTAAAAGACCTCTCACACACCAACCTGGTTGGTGTCATGCTTCATCACCGTAGTCCCAGATGGGAGACCGAAATAGGTGCAAGGCGGGTGACGCTCTGAAACTAAAGTTTGACAGAGGAGCGCACTCCTCCCGAGCCCAGAGCAGCGAACAAGTTCAGCCATAGTGCCTTTTTTCGCTTCGGTGTCCGTAAGTATGCAGACACCTGGTCCACACACCTTAGCGAGTGTGTAGGTACAAATTTTATTTTCACTTTTCACGTGGCACTACTCACTTTGCCACTCACCCCTTTCACTGGTCCTGAAGAAAGCCCCACGTAGATTACCTTGCGGCCCTGAAACATGTAGACCCACCACACATACAACTATAAGATAATTATTTATTTTCTAGTTGCATCACGTATAATGTTTTAACCATATCCTGAGCCGCCAGTAATAAAATTAGAACGGCAAGGATTCTCAGAGGTATTTTTAATCCAGATCACATCACACTTTTGCACCACACCAGCTCCGCTGTAATCAGGTGTCATAGCACAACCGGGGGGCATTCGGCCACCCGGTTGGGACCCCAATGATGAAGCATGACACCAACCAGGTTGGTGTTTGAGGGGTCTTTTAACTAACCCAGTGGGTTCCCAAACACTGCCTTGCAGTGATCGTACCAGAGATACTTGGGTTCGTCCACCATTGATTAAACATACATCCAATACAAGGGATACGGACGCACCCTTTTCCCTTCCCTAGCTCTCTCCTTGTTTTTGACGTTGTTACAATATACCCCAATAGAGCATTAATGAATGTTCTGGAGAGCATTAGCAGGTTTTAAAAATCTGTGCCCATGTTATGCTGCCCATGCTGATGCCTTGCTGTGGGAGGACTGGGTACAACGAGAGTGGAAGGCAATGATCTCAAGTTATTTCTATGCTTGGGCGTAACTTACTCTTTTAGACATTCTGTGTATACTCCCCAGGAGTAAATTTCACATGGTGTAATATACATAGGCATACGTAAGGTATTCATGCAGAATTTATATTCCTATCCTTTTTTATAACCTCATGCTTGACTACTTAGTATTAGGAATATTGTGCAATTATCATTTTTCATTAACCTTAAATATGCATTCAAAGTAAACATTTATTTCCAGCCTTAGCCAGAACCTATATAATACCCAAAAAGTCACATGGTTTATTAGTACCTAACGTGGGTTACTGAAAAACGTTTTTAACACACTGTATGAAATTTTTCTAGTAGGATCAAAAATAGTATCAGAAAAAGAAAGTTTGCACAGGACAACTCGGAGACCCTCGAGCCTACACAGGAGTTATTTGTGCACATGCTTTGAATCTTATTTAATCTGCTTCTTAGTCTTTCTCAATAGCCCGAGTCAATAAATGATCGTTTTCAATTATCAAAGTCAGTATTTGATTCAGATTGGAAGCAGTTTTATCATATTTAATTATTGTTATTGTTACTTTGGTGTCTATGGTGCCTATTCACAGAGCCATTTAGGCTCCCAAATTGGATTATTTCATGAGTGTAAATTCCCATTTACTATTGACAAAGCACGAATTTAGACTTACTTTATGAGAGCAAATTTCAGTTGTTTATTCCCAAAGCATTAATGTATACCTACTGCATGAGATAAAAATGTCCATTTTCTATACCCAAAACAATACTTTTTATGTATGTAAATTCTTGTTTTCAATTTACCAAACGTGACTTTCTACTAACAAAGTGGTTTATTAAAAAATGTGTTTACACCAGCATGGTGCAATAGTAAGTGAGAAGAAATCTGCTAACAGGTGTACAGTGATGAAGTTCCAGAAGTTGAAGACCAGGGAAAGTGGGTGAATGGCCTCAAAGGTACGTCTGTGGTAATTCACAAACCTTTGCAAGATACATTCCTTCCATGGGTGCCGTCGGAGATTATCCTGTCAAGGCAAGTAGTAAATGTGTACCAAAGGTAGGAATGGGTTGGAAACACCCCCAAAATTGGTTGCATTTAGGAAAAATGGCTTATACATGGTGCCAATATTTTCCTTTGAGAAAGGTATGCTTTAAAATGCTAAATAATTATTGAAGAGTATCTAAAAATGTATAAGCATATGCCTGCTAGATTTATGCATCAGAAAAACCTGAGCAAAGAAGGGGCTTGGAATTCACAGAAGAACTACGGAACCACTGCTATGAAACTCGGAGTGTCACAGCTTTTCAGTTGCATTCATGGAATCCTCTGTGAATTCCCAAAATGTTGTAAGCCCAGAGGTGTAAATGTCTGACTTACGTTTGAAAAACTAAAAGTGTGTCAAAAATAAAACGTTATTCATAATACGGCGTGAAAAGGTAAACAAAATGAACAAAACGAACTTGGGGGCATATCAACAAGGGCTTTATCTCTGCTTTTTTGGCTTTAAAAGCCAAAAAAGGAGAGATAAAACTAGCGCCCTATCAGCAACAGGGTGCTAACATGCAAATTTGCATGTTAGCACCCTTTTACTCTACGCTTCCCCTTGCATCTCTAATGAGATGCAAAGGGGGCGTTCCAGAGTAAAATAATAGGAGAAATGTCGCTAAGCGACATTTCTCCTATTATCAAGAATGTCGCTAACCCTGTTAGAGACAAAAAAAGCAGCGCTAACCACGGTTAACGCTGCTTCTTTACGTCTGGTATTTTTCTGACTTAGCCATGATATCCTATGGAAGGAGGATATCATGGCTAAGTTTGCCTGTCCCTATCAACAAGGTAACGTGAGATTATCGCTGGGTTTCCAGCGATAATCTCACGTTAGCCTGTTAGCGTGAGGATTTTTATCGCTATTGAGATTAGCGTTGCTAATAGCACGCTATCTCAGCGATAAAAATTCACGCTAGCCGGCGATAATTATCCTAGCGCTAAGTGCGCTTAGAGATAATTATCGCCGGTTGTTGTGGATATGCCCCTTAGATCAAAGTTTGACTCTCTTTGGTCAAGTGCCTCGTCGTGGATCAGACATTGAGTGCTTACAAAATGGTTAAACTGGTCTCATTACAGATAGAAATAAAAACCAACAGTGGGTGTAGCTTTACAAAATCCTCTAAATGAGATATGCCAAGTTCAAATGGCAAATAAATGATGAGTAGGCAGTGGGAACTGCAAGTAACCTTTGTGGAAATACATTTTTCTATGTCTGTAAAGAGGTTACATCAGTAATCCCCCAAATTCCTGCACCATGAGTGTCTCCTGAAATACACCTTTCTTTATAAATACTCACCATGGGATCTAATGGGCTGGATCCTAACTTAGAAGAGAACCGAAAAACTGTTTTGTTACACTTCTCAACCTGTCATCTTCTTACCTTTTGAAGATGCTGCCACTTACAAGTGACACCAAAGCTGACCCCAGGTATGTGAATTTGGGTTCTTGCACACTCTTAACCCCTTTGATCATACAAGCTTTTGTCTTCATGTTCTTGGGACCGTGTGCCCACCTTGAAATATGCGAGTTCAAGATGCGTGCTATAAAAAAACTTCTGGTGTTTAATGAACTAGATTTTAATGGTACTCTAAATATAATAGGACTCTAGGCAACATTCGGGGTATGCATGGCAACTGACGCCTCTTAGTTCACAAATGGCATTGTGGTCGGGCGGGAGGAGTGGCAGTGTTTTAACTCATGCTTAAAACGAGCACTCTCAATAACTTCTTCTCAATTCAGTTGTGTACTGAGGTGACGCGCTAAAGAAATGCACTTTTTGAATTCTGTAGAGGCATTATCACACATTTACATCATGTTTACTGTATGATTTACCATGCCGATCATTTTCACGGCTCACCCACTGGCTCATGTACGCTTAGCTCGTCTCCGGCTGGCTCTACCTGTTAATTAATATATTGGCTCGCGCACCTCTAACAAAGAGAGATGAATGGATACATGACAGTGAGCCCGGTAGATGGTAGAGAAATAGACTGGTGCAGAAAAACAGACGAAGTCAGTCTCCATTGCCTCACGTCAGAATCATCACTTTCAATAACCTGGAAATCTGACGGCAACTCCTGCATGCCCCAACCTTCCCCCTCACCTATTCTTAGCAGAAGCGACAGATTCTGAGCTGTGCCCTGCTGGTGCAGAGGAGTACGGCAGAGTGTGTAGAAGCGCTGGGATGTCTAACCCCTCCGGGCGGGCACCTAAGCCTTCCGGGAGCCTTCACACTCAGGATAAATAAATACATTTTGTTCTGTGCTTTAATCGCCCCTCTGTGAGCACTGTCTGGTAGATTAAGCTCTGTGTTAATAAACACATTCAGAGAGGTGGTTGTGTACAAACAAACAACAGCCACAATACCGTGCGTTTTGAATGTGTAGTTAAATACCTGCTCATCGAGTACCTCATTGGCTGATCATTCCATGGCACTACCAAAATTACATTTGGACACATTTTCTCAACTGTAGGGACTCCACCAACAAACTAGATATTGGCATAAAAGTGGCACCCTTGTCACTCAGAAAGGACAGAAGAAGGACTGCATCTGCTGAACCAGTGGACTCCAGAAAGAAAGACTGTAAAGCGAAAGATTAGACCTGCTGAACCAACACTGGACTGCAGGAAATCAAAGAGCTGCTCCCACTATTGACTTCATAGTGAAGGAGTCCAAGGGTTGGACCTGCTTCCACTTGTGTCAAGGACCAGGGATTGGACTTGAAGGTTAGTTGGCCAGCCTCCTGTTTAGCTTCAGGGACGCAAATGCTAAAGAAACCTGCACAAGTGCCCAGCTGCCTGTGGACTTGCCTTTGACTCTATTGGTGTAGCCCATGAAATTGAGGCCTAGCTCCTAGAGGTACCTCCCAGGTTGCGGACCCTTAGCTAGAGCTCAGAGTGCATTCTTTCTCCTCAAGAACTGTAACTTAAAAGCCAAAAGCAAATTATATTTTTTTGGGACATAGACTACCACTGCTTGCTGGTTTGTGGGTAGGCTTGAATGCTATCAAGAAAGAAAGACTTCAGTGAATCCCTGGACTTCGTCGGTCTGTCGATGTCTAGTCCAATGCCCGCCCCAAGCTACAGAGGAGCCCGCTGAACTCAAGATCAGTGAGAAAAAGAGCATTACAAGGTTCTAAATGCGAACATAAAATCTTGACAGGGACCAACCTTGCGCCCACATCAGACCCTGACGTCCACTGTGATTGATCTGAAACTCTGACTTTGCATGGACCCTCCTGCCAGAGGTTCATAGTCTGCTGCTCAGAGTGATGAGCAGTGACGTGCAAACTTTTTGAAACTCTGGAAAGTTTTTCAGAGGAAAAAGCAGCAATTTATGAAAAATGTGCACAAATCATAACTCCAGTCAACTTAATCTGATTTTTGTCATTTTTGTGTCTATTTAAAAATAAAAAAATATATTACTGGTGCATTTTTTGTGTTGTGTTATTTTTTTACTTATTGGTTGTTCTGGTACTGATACATGTTTTACACTTGTTTTTTTACTTTGAGTTAAGCCTATCTGCTCTGTGCACCAGCTACCCAGGACTGGGCTAAGCTTTGATTTAAAGAAACCTAACTGGACATAATACAGAACAGTGACTTTATTACTTGGTGAGGTCTCATAACCTCCCCAACTTTTAATCCATTTTCTCACAATTGCTTTCAACTAATACTTCCTAAAGCAGAATTTATGATTTGATATTGAATCACATATTGCGTGGAACAATGGACATAGAAAAAAGAAAATGTGATGAATGAAAATATTTGAATCCATGTATCCCCTTCTAAATACACTTTCCATTGCTTTTGCTAGTTGTTGCAACTCTCCAAGTGACGGTATACGGCCTGATCCAGGGGGGAACTAGTAAATTATAATATTATTATGCATTGGAATATACAACCCTGGTTCATTCAGGCAGATATTGCCAAGTTTTTCTCATTTAAAGAGGCAAGGTGACCCCTCCCTGGGCACCACATCATGGAACAGGCCTACGATGAAGCCTCAGCGCTCCATTTTGTTGGTCATAAAGAAGTATTTGGATTCACAAGAAGCTAATCCAGTGGCCACATCAGTTCAGAAAGAAAAGGAAGATTCGCTTGTTTGACGTTTTCTTCTTTGAGAAACATGGAACAATCTTGTTACCTTCCACTATGTAAGTAACCTTTGATCATATCCTTGGGCTCCACCCATTGTTTGGACCTCTATTGATTCCTAGCTTAGCATGTGATGTACAAATACTGCTAGATGGACACAGACAGTGACATAGCTCAGGGTTTGGGCTCTGCTGCAAAGGGCAATGTCTACTATGCTGTTCAGTTCGGGGTTATATTTCTGGCGGAGCCTTCTCGACTTTCCATTCTCCTTAGCTCCATTAAAATTAATTTGCTCCTGACGACTTATTTTGAACACCAAGACGGCATTCAGTTTATTGTAAACACTATCACCCTTATGCATCAAGCCAAAATCCAGTCGGTAAAATACCGATTCGGTAATAGCTCCCGGTATTGTGTGAAAAATACCCAATCCCAATGCATCAACCCAAAACCCGAGCAAATAACGAATCGCTAAATAAATAACCTCGAACATACCGAATCGCTAATACCCAAAAGGCTAATTTACCGATTCGCTAAATACCGAATCGCAATTACCGAAATCACTATTAGCTCCCGGAAATTGCCAATAGCAAATAACGAATCGCACCCCAATGCAACAAAACTCGCTAATAACGAAAATTCCAAAAATCGCTATTTTGCCAGAGCTAAATAAGGGGAATCAAAACCTGGAGGTAAAGTCACAAAAAAAAAAAAAAAAAAAAAAAAATCCTACATGTGCAAATGATTGAGGCAATCACTAAACCCTTAAATTTGGCCCAGGAGACCCTGTTGGCTCCCACAAAATGGCTGCCCTCTACGTGCTTGCAAGGAGGATGCGGATCAATGCAGCAGGACAGCGCAGGAGAAGGGTCCAGGAGCGAGTGTTCAGACTGCGCATAACCCTGCTCGGCCAGAATGAGGACGAGGTGTACCAGAAATATCGCCTCAATCGCGCTATGATCATGCGCCTGATTGCAGACCTGGAACCATTACTGCAGCACCAGACACACCGGACCAATGCAATCCCTGCGCACGTTCAGGTCCTATGCAGCCTGCACCTACTGGCCTCAGGGAGTTTCCAGGGGGTAATTGCGGTTGCCGGAGGTGTGTCGCAAAGCGCACTGTCATGCTTCTTCAAAAAATTCCTAGATGCCATGCTGACAATGCTACACACACACATCAGCTTCCCCACAACCCCACAGCAGTTGGACCGCACCAAACAGGCTTTCTACCAGGTGGCACAATTCCCACATGTGATTGGATGCATCGACTGCACGCATATCGCCATATGCCCTCCGTCAGCAAATGAGTACCTTTTCAGGAACCGCAAGTCATACCACTCGATCAACGTGCAGGTTGTGTGCGATGCCAACAACATCATAACGGACCTAGTGGCACAATTCCCAGGGAGCACACACGACTCATACATCTTCCGCAACAGTGGAATGCACAGGCGACTACTCAATGGAGAATTTGGAGAGGGACTCCTGTTAGGTAAGTAGAACTACGCTTCCCCACACCAACACCACACATGTATGTACATCACCAATGCTAAGTCTATGCTTCTATCTTCTAGGTGACAGTGCTTACGCCCTGCGGGAATACATACTAACCCCATACCTAAATCCAGCAACCCCGCAGGAACATCGCTACAACGCTGCACACATCAGCACGAGGAATGTGATAGAGCGGACTTTTGGGATTCTCAAGAGCCGCTTCCGTATCCTCCACAAGACTGGCGGCGCCATGCTATACCAACCAGACACATGCTGTCGAATAATTGCTGTATGTGCAATGCTGCACAACATTGCCACCAGAAGGGGGATACCCATGGAGGTGGACAGGGATGACGACCCCCAGGCTGACCAACCACCCGCCCAACGACGACCGGCACACATCCCAAACACAGCAGAGGGCCATAGGAGGCGGACAGACATAATGCAAAATCATTTTTGACCCTGGGTAAAATGAGACATTACAAGTTGGTGTTGGGTGCAACTGTTTAATGCACAGTAGCACTGAGGATTGTGCAACAGAACTAGCATTGTGAATCATGCTCCGATTGCATAAATGTAAATAAAAGGTTCCTTAAAGTCAGGCCTGTGCAAACACAATAATTGGATGGCCATGGTTGCTCCACCATGGACCTGCAGCATGTCCAAATTTCTAGTGGCGCTTGCCACGTACACCAAGCCTCCGCTCAGGTGCATCCAAACCCTCACCACGGCCTGTCCCCGTGGAGGCACGCGAACTTCGGCGCCTGGTGCTGGCCTCTGCCAGTGACACGCTGCTGACACTGGAGGCAGCCTCACTGGTGTCATCCCCTCCCAATGCTGCAGCACTGCATGTGCTGCTCTGAAGTTGTTCCACAGCAGTGGTGATGTGTCCCAGTGACTTGGCCACATCACCGCAGAAGTGCCCAAGGTCCACCTGCAGGGAGACTGTGCGGCGTGCCAACACAGCGGTGCAGTTGCTGTGCCGTTGTATGGCCTTGGTAGCGGCGGCAGAACGCAACATTAGCTGCCGGTTACTCCTCCTCTGGGACTCATGGCCCTCCCTGATGGCACGGGTGAGCTCACGTACCTCCTCCCTGAGCTGAGCATTGCCATCAGCAACCGCAGTGGTCTGGTCCCTGACCGCCGTGCCCATGTCCCTGACCGCGGAGCCCATGTCAGTGACTGCTGCAGTCATGGCGCGCATCTCCCTCGCTAGGCGCACGATGTTGCAGCTGATGCTAGCCACATGTCTTCCCTGCAGGTTCTGTGTACGCAGCATCCTCTCCTCAATTGCAGAGGTTGTTGGGACATCCTGGTCAGCTGAGGAGACGGAACTGCGACGGGCCCTGTGACGCCGTGCGTGTCTTGAGCCTCCATGTGGTGCAGCAGGTGGTGTGGATGTGCGCTGCGTGGGTGCCAATTGCGGGGGGGGGGTTGCCATTTCCTGCAAGGGCGCAACTTGGTGCCTGTGCCTCTGCGGTATTGTGGCTGTACTAGCTGCAGGCTGGCTTGCTGGTGCCGTTGCTTGTGGCGCAGGTGGTGGTGCCTTGGCTTGTGGCGCAGGTGCCTTGGCTTGTGGCACTGGTGCTGGTGCCGTTGATTGTGGCGCTGGTGGAGGTGGTGCTGGTGGGGTGGCAGGTGTTGGCGGTGCGTGCGCATCCTGCGCAGTCTCCTGGTCTGACTCCACGGGTGTCTCAGATATGATCAGCTGGTCGCTGTCGTCAGAGTCCCCAGGTGATGCATCTGTGTGTGAAACAGTGCATGATTAGTGGGATGATTACACCTACATAGTGTTGTACCCATCAATGTCCCTCTGTGGTCCAACAAATGAACAGTCTACAGCCATGTACAAAATATGTGTTGTGTGCTCAGAGGATTTACGCCTGTACCTGCACTCTGGGCTGACTAGACTACAACTCCCAAGATGCAGTAGTGTCATGTGTGGAACTGTCTGTGCCAGAGCTGCAGACACAGTGAGATTGGGCTGGGGGCATGGGTAAGGATTTACGCTATGCTAGGTGTGGCACAGGCATGCATCTTACCTTGGGCACTTGTGGCTGCGCCGGACGTGTCCATCTGGATCACCCCCACGACGGCTTCCCGCTCTATCGTCCCTTCCACAAGGTCCTCCAGGGCTGTGTTGGATGGTGCAGTGCTTGTTCCGCCTCCAGTCCTTCTTGCCTCCCGGAGCCTCTCAGCAATCCTCTCTTTTGCGCGCTTCCGCAGATCATACCACCGTTTTTTAAGGTCGTCGATGCTGCGGCTAGTGACGCCAACCGCATTGACCCTCTCACGGATGCGCTGCCAGATGCGCCGCTTCTCGGTCTCAGGCACCTTGAGGGACAGCTTGCCAAAGAAGCGGTCGTGTTTGCTGGACACTCCCTCGATGAGGTACTCCAGCTCCCTGTCCGAAAACTTCTTCTTGCGCTTGCGTGCAGATTCTGCGCTGGATGGCACTTCCTGCGACATGATGGATGTGTGATGTGAATGGCAGAATCTGTGTGGCCTCACTCTGCACAGCCTGTCCTTCTTTCCAGCTCCTGTCTGCTCCTCTGTCGAGGCTATGTGGGTGGGGCAGCAGTATTTCCTGGTTGGTGATGTCATCAGCCTGTTCCCGGAGCGACGCGTCAATTTGCGATTTCGCTATTACCGATTCGGTAATTGCTAATTCGGTATTACCGAACTCGCTATTAGCCAAATCGGTATTACCGAACTCGCTATTTGCTAGTGGGGCCGTTTGCGTGCCCCGCTATTAAGGAATCGGTAAATTTAGCGATTTTTAAGAAATCGCTAAATTTCACCGAATCTGTTGATGCATGCCAATTACCGATTCCTTAATGGCGATTCCTTATTTTTCGCTATTAAGGAATCGGTATTAGTTTGGTTGATGCATATGCCCCTATATAAATTATTTGCAATATTATATTATCATAAAAAATAATGGCGGCCCCTGAATTGGTGTAACAAACTTTTAGTTATTGCTAGAAAACTGCGTTATTGTAGCATCATTCAGGTATAATAGACAAACTATATCCCACCGTGTTAGAAAGGGGGGACTCTAGTTGGCAGAGGTAGGTACCCTTGACCAAATAGAGACCGTTGCTTCTAGTCAGGATAAGGGGGATACACACTATAGATAACCCCTGCTCACCCCCTTGGTAGCTTGGCACGAGCAGGCAGGCTTATCCGAAAGGCAATGTGTAAAGTATTTGTACCAACACTCACAGTAACACAGTGAAAACACCACAAATGGACACCACACCAGTTTAGAAAAATAAATTCTATCTAAACTGAACAAGACCAAAATGACAAAAATCCAACATACAGCTACTCACTAGAATGTCTTTAAAAAGGATGTTGCAAAAATAAAATTTTGTAGATGGTAAATGCAACCCTTTACTCTCAAAGTACCTTGGATGTGTAACGCAGAATAAACAAAAGAGTCGCAGAGAAGGCGATGCCTCGATTCTTCCTACGCTCTGGTTATGATGCAACAAGATGGCACCTCGATGCGATGCAACAACGTGGAGGTGATGCGTTCACGCCCGACAGCCTTGCAGCAACATCTATGATTTCCTGACCCGTGACAGGCCCTGCAACACGCTTCTCCGGTGATGCGATGGCGATCAGCGGTGGCATGCTTCCTTAGCGATGCGACGGGCCCTGCGACACGATCCTCCGGTGATGCGGCGACGAACAGCGGCAGCGCACTTCCTCGGCGATGCGACGGCAGCTGCTCAGTCGGCGACACGCTTCTCCCTCGTTGCGTCGCGCTTCCAGATCCCAACAGCAAAGGCCTCACACACAGCTACAGGCGCCTCCTGGCAGGTCACAACTCCCAGTAAGGAAGTTCCGGGAAGCTGGGGGTGAAGTCCTTTTGTTCCTGGGACTTCAAAAACAGGAGGCCAGCTCCTCTCAGGCCCTTGGAGACTTTTCTTCAGATGGACACAGCACACAGCAAAGTCATTCTTCAAGCAGGGGACACAGCACACAGCGAAGTCCCTTTGTCCTCTCCTCAGTAGAAACAGCAAACTCCAGGCCAGCCCCAGACACACAGCAAGGGCGGTACTTCTCCTCAGTGTCTTCAGCTGTCTGCTTTGGCAACAGGTTGCTCTTGATCACAAAGTAGTCTGACTTACAGGGGTTTCAACTCTCATATTTATACACTAAAAGTCTTTGTTCTCTATGTGTGCGGGGTCCTGGACCCAGTCCAAACCAGTTCTGGGTGCACTCTGCCAGTGCACAACTTCTTCCTTTGTCAGTGTGGGCCAGGGTCTTCAGACACAATGTAGGAGGCAGGGCCAGCATTGTGGAAGGCAGGCACAGCCCTATTCAGGCCCAGGTGCTACTCCTCCCACCACTCCAAATGCAGAGTAGCCTATTCAGCCTAGTGCTGACTCACCCAGCCTTCTGGAGCCACCCCAGCCCCTGTCACTCTCAAACCAGACAGTCAATCCACAACAAACAGGCAGAGGCACACAGAAAGGTTGAACAAGAAAATAGCCACTTTCTAAAAGTGCTACTTTGAAACACAGGATATAAAAACCATCCTTCCTAAAAGATGTGTTATTAAATTCTGAGTTCAGGGATACCAGACTCCAAGTTTCTATCTCACTCCTTTGGGAAGATATGCTGGTAAAATTGTTACACAGCAGTCCCCATTCTGTCCTATGAGCATGATAGACTTTCAATAGTGAAAAACGAAATAGGCAGTATTTCACTATCAGGACATGTCACACACACTAGTACATGTCCTACATTTCACATACTGCACCCAGCCCAGGGGGGTACCTTGGGCCTACCATAAGGGTGTCCTATGTGTAAGAAAAGGGAAGGGTAAGGCCTGGCTAGTGGGTACACTGGCCAGGTCGACACGGCAGTTAAGAAACTGCGCAAAGGCACTGCAGTGGTAGGCCTGTGACCTCTTTTCAGGGCTACTTTTGTGGGTGGCACAATCAGTGGTGCAGGCCCACTAGTAGCATTTGAGTTACCAGCCCTGGCACACTTAGTGCACTTTACTAGGGACCTACTGGTAAGACAAATATGCCAATCAGGGATAACCAATCAAAATAACAATTTACACAGAGAACATATGCACTTTAGCACTGATCAGCAGTGGTAAAATGCCCAGATTTCTATAGTCAACAACCACAGGCCAGGAAAAACAAAGGAGGAAGAAGCAAAACGTTTGGGGATAACACTGCAAAAAGGGCCATTCCCAACACAACCCCCTTCCAGCCTAAAGCCAGGGTAGACCAATCAATACCCTGATGGGCTAGCCTTCTTGGGGCGATAGAACATGGAACCTGGCCCGAACAGCAGGGGACTATTCCATTCCTGTTCTACGCCTTCCTGATCCCGGTTGGATCCCTTTATCTGTACCCTCAGGGCCGACTAGGCTAACTCATGGGGGACCCTTCTCCTCACCTGGGGACCCCATTTGTGCAGCACCTAAACTTAATTTTGTCACAGATGTGTCCGCACTGGTAGACAGTACCCACCTGGCCAACACAGCAGTGTGGCCCAGTCCACCCCCAGGGTGTGACTCCAGCCCCCCTCCCAGGGGCAACTCTGTCCACCAGGACAACCAGCCACAGAAGCCACTGACAGCTGTCAGTGATGAGAACCAGGCCTCCTGCCAGTCAGGTCTCTCTAACCTCTGTGGTGCCAGAAAGCGGAGGGCAGTAGCCCCAGGTGCCTGGCACCTTTTCTCCACTCTCCCTCCTGCCAAGTCAGGTATGGCATCCTGAGACTGGCCCCTCAGCCCAGGGTCTGTACCCTCAGGCTGACCAGAGGTCACGGGCGAGGCTGTCCTCCCCTACCTCTCTTTCTGGGGTCCTGCACTCTCTTCCCAGGAGAGGCACCTTGAGAACACAACTCTCCCACCAGTTCCGGACCTCTCTCCTGCAACTGGTCTCCCAACCTAGGATCTAAACCCTCAGGTTAAACCAGGGTCAGAGGTGAGGACTCCCTCCCTCTGCACCCCCTTCCAGAGTTCTGCACCCTCTCACCTGGAGTGGTATCCCTGGAAGACAAACTGGTCAGGACACTGGTTACAGATGTCCTTCCCTCCAGGTCAGGCAGAACCTGAACCTGAACCTGGCCTCCCAACCCAGGAACTAAACCCTGCGGTTGAACACTTGCCTGGCACACCAGGACTTCCGGGGACACACAGCTTCTCCCTGAGGGTAACACATACCTCATGCATGGTGTGACAGTCTGCCTGGCGCAGATCTCCCGACCCCTGTCCACCTGAATGTGCGCGAAGATCCCCCAGGTCAGAAGTGGTTTCACCATGGTCACTCCTAGGAGGCTCAGCCCTTCTGGCTGGCTCCTGATCCACTGGTTCTTTCACTGGGGACTCACTCCCCCTCTCACCCCTCTATCTGGACTTCTGCACCCTCCACTTAGGAGCGGCACCGCCTGACACCAAAAAGACTAGAGCTCCATTTACAGATGCTCCAGGTTCTCCTGACACTATGAGATTCCACTCAAATGGCCTACGAGTACAGCCTAGGCTCCCCACCTGGTGTTCCCTTAGGGAACCCTCCAGGCCCTGAGACTGGGTTTCGGGAACCTGGGGACACAGCCCACACTCACTCTTTCTCTGCTGAGACAGGATGTGAGCCCATACACCCCTCCCACTACACTGGGACCTAGCTGGGCTACTCTGAACTCCTCCCACCACACAGGTCTGGAAGACACCTGAGCCACTTCTTTTAGGATCACTCCCAAATGCCTCTTCAGACTCTCTGGAATCCACCAAGCGGTCTGTCTCCAACGCAAGCTCCCTGTAATCAGAGAACTCACCCTCCACTAAGTGCTGGCATGGCTCTGGAAAGCAGGGGCTTAAAATATGCTCTCCAACAAATGAATCACACAGCCCCCCACAGTTGTTAACCAAGCTACCTTTTGCCTCATCATCCAGTGCCTCACACAAGTACCCCATACCACTCTCCTGAGATTGGCAAGACAGTGTCTGGCTGTCTCTGTCACTCAACCCACACTCTTCTGGGCGGTCTCCACACTCACACACCAGGACTTCTACCATGGGGGAACCCCTCTCCCTGCACCTGTCATCTAGAGTCATTAGAGTGTCCCTCCCACCACTAGGAATATGATCCCATGTGTCAGTTCCCCAATCTAGTTCAGGGAAACTGCACACCACTGGAGCTACGTCATTAACCTGAACCACCTGGAGTATGTTAACCCCCTCACTCAAGTCAGGCGCCACATCTCTGTGTGTGTGTGTACTTCTCCCTCAGCACTTGATAACACAATCTTGCTGCCACGATCTGAGCTGGACTCTACCTCCGACTCAGCAAAGCTTACTTCCTGAGCTACACACTTTTCCTTTTCAGCTGAGACCCTCCTGGCCTCAAGCCTCTCGAGCTCCAAATCAAGCTCCCTCATTCTTAATTCATGTGCAAAGGTCAATTTAATTTCTTCCAGGGCATACATCTTCTTGCACTCCTCTGCCCACTTTTCGCTCTCCAAAAGCAATCTCTTTTCTTCCATTGCAGCCTTTTTGTTCTCCATTCCCAATATTTTCATCTCGAGCTTCATGACTTCTAACTCATGATCTCTAACCCTTTGGTTTTCCTCCAACTCTTCTGGGGAAAAACTTCTTGTGGAATGGTTGCTGCCAGCCCTGGAGGCTGCTCTGGACACAGGCAGATCCTGTGACCTGAAACCATCCCCTTGTGTATCCTCATCCACTTCTGCATCACCTGTCTCCTCAGCCTCTTTGGCCTCCCACCAAGGCCTTCTGCAGCTCATCCTTCTTAGATCTGCTCCTCATGGGACATCCAAAATCTTTGCAAAATTGCTTGAGTTGATCTACTTTGTAGAAATGCAAATCCTCAATGTGAAACTCCAATTCTGCCTTCTCACTTGCTGCTTTACCATTTTGAGACATGATGCGTGGATGACTCAGGGATCAGATCAAAAATAGAACCAAAAAGCAAAACACAGTATGTGGTTGCATAGTGGTCTGCACTAATCTAGTGATGTACACCAATCACTGTGGGTCAAGTACAAATACAAGTTCAAATCCTCACTGCTGACCACCAATGTTAGAAATGTGGGTCTCTAGTTGGCAGAGGTGGGTACCTTTGACCAAATAGGAACCCTTGCTTCTAGTCAGGGTAAGGGGGATACACACTATAGATAACTCCTGCTCACCCCCTTGGTAGCTTGGCACGAGCAGACAGGCTTATCCCAAAGGCAATGTGTAAAGTATTTGTACCAACACTCACAGTAACACAGTGAAAACACCACAAATGAACACCACACCAATTTAGAAAAATAAAATCTCTGTCTCTAAACTAAACAAGACCAAAACGACAAAAGGGTTGTTGCAAAAATAAGCATGTAGATGGTAAATGCGACACTTTACTCTCAAAGTACCTTGGCTGCATAACGCAGAACAAACAAAAGGATCACAGAAGAGGCGATGAGTTGATTCTTCCTGCACTCCGTTCATGATGTGACAAGATGGCGCCTCGATGCGTTGCGATGATCTGGTGCGATGCGACATACTGGCGTCTTTAATGCGATGCAACAGCGTGGAGGCGATGCGTGCACGCCCAACGGCCATGCGGAAAAATCTGTGGTTTCCTGAGCCGCAAAAGGCCCTGCAACACGCTTCTTTGGTGATGCGATGGCGATCAGCGGCGGCACGCTTCCTCAGCGATGTGATGAGCCCTAAGACACACTTCTCCGGTGATGCGGCAGTGAACAACGGTAGCGGCAGCACGCTTCCTCGGCGATGCGACGGCGGCTGCTGCGGCAGCGGCACGCTTCTCCCTCATTGCCTTTCGCTTTCAGCTCCCAACAGCAAGTGCCTCACACACAGTAACAGGCACCCCCCTGGCAGGTCAGAACTCCCAGCAAGGAATTTCAGGGAAGCTGGGGGTGAAGTCCTTTTGTTCCTAGTCCTTCAAAAACAGGAGGACAGCTCTTCTCAGGCCCTTAGAGACTTTTCTTCAGATGGACACAGCACAGCTCTCATATTTATACCCCAAAAGACTTTGTTCTCTATGTGTGAGGGGTCCTGGACACAGTTCAAACCAGCTCTGGGTGCACTCTGCCAGTGCACAACTTCTTCCTTTGTCAGTTGGGGTCAGGGTCTTCAGACACACCGCAACAGGTGGAGCCAGCATTGTGGAAGACAGGCACAGCCCTATTCAGGCCCAGGTGCTACTCCTCCCACCACTCCAAATGCAGATTAGCCTATTCAGCCTAGTGCTGACTCACCCAGCCTCCTGGAGCCACCCCAGCCCCTGTCACTCTCAAACCAGATAGTCAATCCACAAACAGGCAGAGGCACACAGAAAGGTTCAACAAGAAAATAGCCACTTTCTAAAAGTGCTATTTTCAAACACAGAATTTAAAAACCATCCTTACTAAAAGATGTGTTATTAAATTTTGAGTTCAGGGATACCACACTCCAAGTTTCTATCTCACTCCTATGGGAAGATATGCTGGTAAAATTGTTACACAGCATTCCCCATTCTGTCCTACGGGCAAGCTAGCCTTTCAATAGTGAAAAATGAAATTGGCAGTATTTTACTTTCAGGACATGTTACACTACACCCCGCCCAGGTGGGTACCTTGGGCCTACCATAGGGGTGTCCTATGTGTAATAAAAGGGAAGGGTAAGGCCTGGCAAGTGGGTACACTGGCCAGGTCGACATGGCAGTTAACACACTGTGCACAGCCACTGTAGTGGCAGGCCTGAGACCTCTTTTCAGGGCTACTTATTTGGGTGGCACAATCAGTGCTGCAGGACCACTAGTATCATTTGAGTTACCAGCCCTGGCACACTTAGTGCACTTTACTAGGGAGCTACTGGTAAGACAAATATGCCAATCAGGGATAACCAATCACAATAACAATTTACACAGAGAGCATATGCACTTTAGCACTGATCAGCAGTGGTAAAATGCCCAGAGTTCTATAGCCAACAACCACAGGTCAGGAAAAGCAAAGGAGGAAGAAGAAAAATGTTTGGGGATAACCCTGCAAAAAGGACCATTCCCAACACACCATGTGGGACAGGGTAGGACAATTTATAAGAGGGAACTATCTTTGTTGCTAATTTATTGTATTTATATTATCTTTAGCTTTCACTGCAACCAAGGATGTTGGTTGTGTAAACACGTAGCAGGCCAGCGCTGATAAAAACTCAGAACACCCGAGCCAGGCATAATGACAATTATTAAATAGATACATACGGGTGAAATGGGAGAAGTATGAGGACATGAATTTAGGAGAGTGGCGCCTAATTCCAAAACTCTGATTAAAATCAAAAAGAGTGGACTTTTGCTGCCTTAGCAAACTTCATGCAGAGCTTCAAATATTTCTAACAGAACCATTTCTAACAGTTTTATTCAACCATGCCTTAGAGTTTTCTGATATTCATAAGTTTGTTGACTTTCCTTACATCCTTGAAGTCGATTACAAAAGACCTCTTTTTAGCTGTAACATGCTCGGCCCATAACTGCGTTTTCTTCAGTCAAATCTTTGGGGCAGATTTACAAGCTTCTGGCGCCACTTTTGCGTCACATTTCCTATGTTAAAAGTGACGCAAAAGTGGCGCAAGGGGATTGAAAATCTGTCCCTTTATTTATAAAACCTGGCGGTGATTCTCGTCATCCTCTTCAGGCACTGTGAGATCTCATTCTGCTGTTCATTTAGAACGCCCGGCTGCTGCCTAATTAAGCCTGTCATTCCTTCCCATTTAAAGAGGATTTGATCTTACCCTGAGCATCTCTGTTTGAATGTTTTTGAAGGGGGATTGCCGAGTAAGCCCTAACACTTAAGTGACAGATCCTATATACAGAAGAGGGTTACCAGAAGTATATAGTGGCAAGAGTTATCACTTTGGAGTTTTTTTATTGTCTTGATCAGTTAAGAATTCCGTCACAAATCAGATCAATTAATTTGACTCTATTCTGATTTCAAATTGTGATGTTTTTAGTGTTGATTGGAAGTGTGGGAATGTAACTGCACAAACAAAAAGCAAAGTAAACTATAATACTGTATCATGCTACAGTATTCTACTGTTAAAAGAGGCCCATGGTGCTGCAGTGACCCCTCCCATCTTAAAAAAACATAATCTGAGTTGTCCAAAACAAGGTTTGATCAACCCCTGATAGCTATGGCACAAAAAGCAGGCAATTCCCAGAGAAAGGTGCTTTGGTTTAAAAAGACAATAACAAAATAGCAGGCCAGATGTAAAAAATATTTTAACAAACACTAACGCTCCAATTCGTTTTTTGCGACCTCTAAAATGCAATTCAGATTCGGTATCCGGAAGGGGCGTGTTGTAGGTGTCCCTTCCAGATACCAAATCAGTATTTTATCTATGAATATTTTCTGACTGAAATCCAGTCGCAAAACATCAAATATTTTGTGGACACCACAAAACAGGTTGGAACGCATTCACAAATCGGAAGGGGTTGCTTTGGAACACTTTTCCCTTTGGGAGAGTAAAAATTATGTTTTTCGAAGAGTAGGCATTGGTCCAGCGGACCTTTGCCAATTCTTAAACAAACAAAAACAAAGAAACATAAAAAATAAAAAAAATAGAATCTAGTAAACAGTGCAAAGTGGAACACAAGGTGACAAAAGTCAATAGCAAAAAAACTATTACTTGCCAAGTTAATTAATCAACCCCGCCGCCCTACATGAGGAGGCAACCTTGTACGTCTACTCACACGACATGAAAGCCATTGGATTTTACATGTGACTGTCAATAAAGGGCTGAATAATTTGGATAAATACAACAGTATGATTACAATGTAATGTTTTACATTGTTTACTGAAATGTTGTCCGAGTGCTCTCAAATGTGACATAACCTACTTTATATCTTCTAATTTTTTCATTTGCCACCTTTTAAATTTTGCGATTTCTTCTAGTATCTTGTTATTTCCATTTAGTACTCAAATGTGCCTTGATTTCAGGTTATAGATTCAAATAATATTTGTCCTTTTGTACATACTTTTCCATGCATGTGGATTTTCTACCGTCATTTTTATATATTCTAATTCAGATTTTGCACCCCCTATTTTACATGGGCCAGATTCACACCTGTGTTGTATATTCTTTACTTTAAGCCACTTTCATTGCAACCTGGGCCTTTCGTCAATTTCATTCTATGTACAACCAGGTTTGATATACAGGAAAACAACCGTGAGTGCTATTTCTATTCTGTCACTGTGTGGTTTTGGGCAGTTCCAATCTCATCCCTTTAATCTGGTTAATTTGTTGGTTATCTTTTTCATTTCTGCCCTGCAGACGCCCTGGATTTATCACAGGTACCTCAGACACGGTCAAATGAATTTGTTGTTTAACTGGTTATTATTGATTTTTGGGCAATGATACTCTAATATTGGACTGACTCTATTCATTCACAATATCATTTTCTAATGTATTCATTTTTTGGCATTGACTATCTTTCTTTGTGTTCCACTTTGCGCCATTTATTTTGTTTCTCATGAACACTATGTGTTCACCTCACTCTTTTGAGCACTCTTATGATTAGTATTTGATGCTGTCTCCTTTTGTATGCTCAGACTGATTTAATACAATTTGCTTATCAGCTGTGTGGCCATATTGTCTTGGTATTATTATCACCCAGTGAATCCCTGTAGGACATTGTTATATAACCATACCCCGGTCTCATATTTGTGCAAAGTTACTCATGTATCTTTTACTATCTACAGGGCCTGAAGTTCTAATTGTGCTACCTTCCAAAGTAGCCCTTTAAACATGTCTGAGGCTTGCCATTGCAGCCTGTGTGTGCAGTTGTTAAACTGCCATTTCAACCTGGTAAAATAAACCTTTTTTGCCAGGCCCAAACCTTCCCTTTTAATACATATGTGCTATGCCTAGGGTATGCACTGGACAGCCCAGAGGACAGGGTGCAGTGCATGTAAAAAGTATGACATGACATGACATTTTAAGTTTCCAGTACATCCTGGTAGTGGACAACTCCTACATTCGTTTTTCACTACTGCAAGGCCTGCCTCTCAAATGGAAAAACATTGGAGTTACCTTATCACATGGAGCAGGTAACCAGTTCATGTTTGGTATTTTGGGAATTGTCATGGTGAAGTTGGATTTTAAATTACAATTTTGAAAATGCCACTTTTAGAAAGTTGCCATTTTCCTGTCTTAGCCATTTATTGCCTGTAGCCTGTATCTGGGTTGAATGAATGGGTGTAACTGCCAGCTGAATTTTGTGTATTCCTCTCAGACAGCAACTGAATATGGAGCTTAGGTGAGCCAGGATGGGCTATCTCTGCCAGGATGGGAGGAAGAAGCTGGGCACAGCCCCACTTTCACTTGAATAGGCTGTGTCCTGCCTCCATACAAAGGTCTGAGTACCTCCAGTAGTTAGCCTGGAGCCAGAATAGGGAAGACAAGATGCCTTGTAACTTCCAAGGGAAACCCCTAGAAGCTTCTCTCACACTTCAAAGGCTCAATTTGGTATACATACTGGACCTCAGACACCAACACCCCAGTATACTTCTGGACCTGTGGATACTCTACCAGGAATAAGGACTGCATGCTGCTGAAGAACTGCCACTCTAATGAACTGCAGCCCTGATGTACTACTGCCTTGCTGTGCTGATCTGATGCCTACTGTCATTTTGCCTGAGTGAGAGAAGCCTGCAGCTCTTGACCCCAAAACTCCAGAGTGACTCAGGCTTCAACGAACCTTGCACCTGCACCTAGACTCTGCCATCTGTGAGTCTACCATGCCAAGTGGTGCCACCCCAGTCCTGGACCCATTGAAGTGGGCCTAAGGTGCTCTGCCAGTCTCTGTGGATCCAGCATAACTGACACATTTACTCTGTTGCACAGCGCAACCCCAAGCAGAACCGCCGCTTCTCAGCTGCTGCGTGGATTGGAACTGTTGCAAAGACCGACATCGCATTGCAGCCTGTTGCCTTATCGGAACCGCCACTGCGTGATGCATCCTCAGCATAGGCGCTTGCATTTCTCGTTGACTGCAACCTCGATGACGATGCTGGACTCCTCACTACATTCTCACAGCTCTTCGAAACTGCAGCTTTGCTTCAACTATGAGAATTATCCAATACAATTAGAAGGAAATGAAACATTCTAAGGTTAGATGGAGCCCCGCGATCGATAGGGCGTTCTGGAAGGTGTAGCGCTGAATACTGAGCTATATTGCTTAACACGTATGCAGTCGTGGAGAGTCTACTACTGCACAGTGCTTTGGGATAGTAAAAATAACGTATTGCCTAGGTGTCAATCGTGAGAAATTGGCAGAAGATCTGCTAAACTCAGCTAAAGAATTGCCACCCATGCAAATTTGGGTACCTATGAAGTATAGTTTAAGAGCAAAGTTCTTGAAGTTAAAAAAAACTAAAGAAGGCAGTGTTGTCAACATGGTGGGATGGGATGAAGTTACAAAGTTATATTGAAAACAAACATATCCCTGGGAGATTAAGAATACCATTCTAAGCATATATCACACATTTGAGTTTGAAAACCCATGACTAATAAAATGCAAAACATGTATGTAGTATGGAATAGTCATTATTGTCAACTCTCTGTTCATGTAAAGGTGAAAGAGGATAACACGTTTATTCCTTGGCACATGTTAGCATGTCGGGCACTCCCTGCTAATGGACAACTTTCAAGTTCCTGACACCTTTAACATCACACGTCGCCATCCGCAGCCTTCTGCTGCTCCATGCCTCGTCTCTGTCTCCTCTGCTACTTCCTTTTTCTCACCCAAGGTCTCTCTCACCTCTTCCCTCTCGCTGTACTGTGTTCTATATCTGTTCCATCTTTAACTTATTCCTCTCACATTTTTCAGCATTTGTCCCTGCCCTTTCATCACTTCTCCATCTTTCTTTTACTTTTTTCTTCTCCTCACTCGCTATCTCTCACATTTTGCGGTTGCGGCCTCCTTCAGCACTTTCTGGACGCCCCTGTTCTAATCAGTGCCTCATGCCAATACCATCCACACCCAGACCAGCAAAACGTTTGGCTCAGTTCCAGTGGTGCCATCTGTACTACCCCACACCGTCCAAGATACATAGAGTGGCACCACCACTGGGCATCCTGGCTGGTCTGTTTCTCATTCACAGAGTGGGCTACAGTGCCACTAAATCAATGAACGCATCTCTGGGCAGAGTGCCAGGCTTCCGGAAACACTTGAAACTTCACAGGAGGTTAGGACTCTGTTTTCTTTTTTTTAAGAATTTGAGTTTGATAGCTGCACTCCTCAAAACTATGATCAGTTCAGGGTGGTATACTGACCTGACTGATAGAAACCCTACTAGTGAGTCGCTCAGTTGTAATTTAAGTAAAGGGCCAAGCTCAGGTCATAGATCAGTGGATCTACACCTACTGTATAAGTGGTTACATCCAACCAACCTTTGCTAGGAGAGCTTCCCCCTAGACAACCGGTTTTCATTCTGGTGCTGCTCTGCCACACTGGGCTTACACACACACGGAAGCCTAAGCTCGCTGAGCTACCATCCGTCCATCACAATCTGTTAATATGAGCTGCATTGAACTACAAAGAAATACTTCTGGGAAGAGGCAGTAAACCTGTTAACTTGATTTCTCTTTCTGCTCAGGCTGATCTAAGCTGTAATCACACAATGCATATTTCTGCTGTATAGCACCGAGTAAAGGGTACAGAACACTGATGCCACAGAACTGGAAGTGCTACAATGCTAGAGATTTAGTGCTCGGGGCAGCTTCACAATCACAGGCAACGTGCCTCCATATCAGCTAAAGCAGGCTTAATAGCTCAGTGGGAAATGCAGCTGCTGACGCTGCGAACAACCTGCCTGTCGCAAACTTTGACAAGTAGAGTTATTTTACATTTTCAAAAGCCTCTTCCATTCACTAAAACCCAATCTGAAAACCTAGATAATTTCATTTAAACAGCAGAGGTGTGGGCGCAAGCTCATTTAAAAACTATGTGCCCAGTGGCATTACGAAACTTGCAGGGGGCCCGCTGCAAAGTGCATGGAGGCCCCCCCCCCACACCAAGGGGGCTGCAGGGGCTATTGTTATGCCACTGTATGTGAATAGCCTTTTAATTGTGCCGCTATTCCAGATTGCAAATCTTTAATACAGGGCGCTGGAAGAGAGACCTGCAATCATACAATATCTCAATGAGTTACATTTATTAATGCATACATTTTTCCTATTTCTTTTGCTCACCCAATTATACTTATACAGTAAATTTTCATCTGGAAATTTTCTGTATGTTGTATTGTGTCTTTCTCAAATAATGAACATTACAAAATGAGAGCTAATGAGGAAGCTATACTTTTGGGCAGAGGAGGAGAAATGCAGAGGAAGGTGAGAGGGGCATCCTTATGTAAAGGGTCACATTCTGTAATCCACGTTTTAAATTGTTATATTAGGAGATTTTGTTTAATCCAGATTCTCTATGCAGCAAACAAACACTACTAATGTATGCACTGTTGTGAGAAAGTCATCCTTTTTGCCCTGATCACCCCCCATTTTTTGACTGATACAGGTGGTAACTGACTCTGCGCTTGCCCTAGGCTCTGCTAACCAGGCCTGGCCAGTGCTCTGATTAAAAAGGGATATTGAAAACTAGGTGTAATTACAATTGCCACTGACAACCTACCTGTATGTCCCTAGTATATGATAGGGCATATAGGTTTAGAGGCCCAACAGCTTTGATGCACTTACGTCTGCACTGCTGTGTTGCCTGCTGGCATTTGAAAAGTCAGTTCTGCTTTGCAAGCTGCTCTTAAATTCAATTTACATGCAACATCGATTTAAAGGTACTTCCAAAGTACTAAACTACCTTATTTTTACACATAAGTCACCCCTAAGATATACCCCAGGTGCCCCTAGAGTAGGGCGCCAATCAAAAATAAGCAGGGACATTTTAAAAGATGTTTTATATACCTTGGTGAGGGAAAAACAACCAATTTCGTTTTCCCCCCATTAAAGCCTTTTAGCTCATAGGCTATTCCACATGGGAATACTTTAGTAAAGTATAACTATTGATAGGAGTGAGCTAAAATAATATTTCAAAGACTTAAAAGATTGGTACTGCCACTGTTGAATTTGTCATAACTAGTACAGAAAATAAGTTATGAAACTCTATTTTTCCTGTGAGCCAAAATCTAGCCTTCTAGCAGCCTCTTCAGATTGGCCATCTTGCCAGGCAGATAAGAACTGCTTTGATGAGGTGATAAGGCAGAGGTTATTTGGTGGGGGAAGATCTGCAGCTGCAGAGAACAGGTCAAGAAGGGGGCTGAGTAATCAAACCGAGCTTCAAAGAGAGCAGGGCAGTAAGAATGCCTACCCCCGGTCATATGGGACCCCCAGGAATGGAATTTGCAAATGGTCTGGAAAGAGGGAAATGAGCCCCACCAGTAGGTTGGCTTAGCCAGGTCTTTACTCCATGGAAAACAATTCTCTAGGTTGAATGTTAAAGTGCAGTGCTTTGTGGGACAAGAATATGCCACACTTTGGAGGAAGACGTCGTGCTTTTGGGTGGCATTGTGCACCCCATTGGATAGGGGTGCTCCCCTACTTATAACCCCAGCATATTGGATAAATATATGAGAGCTGCTTAGCAACTCAGATCTGTTGCATGAATATATAAGAAGAAGAAGGACTGCCCTGCTGGAACTCTGGCCTGCACCAAGAGGACTGCAATCCGGGAGAGGATGTGGTCTCACATCTAGACTGCTGACTTTGGGGATGGGAAACCAAGGTTCGAGCTTCGGGGTCCTGTCCACATCCTGTGATTCTGGGCAAATCACTTAAACTCCCCGTGCCTACCAAAAAAATGAATGTGTTCTTGTGTAATGTAACTGGTGCTCATGTAAAGCACTCCAATTCCTTCGGGTCAAGTTCGCGCTATATAAATCTGCAACAACAAAAAAATTAAAAATCAGAATGACAATGCCTGCTGCACACTAAGGAGTTATAGCCTGAAGGACTTTGCCTTGCTCCAAACAGAGAAGGAGTGGACTCCCTGAAACCAACAGGTTAAAAGAGCTCCACGTGCATCATCTCCAGCAAGAAAAATCCAGCTGACTGCCTTCAGCAGGACTTTATAGATTTGGCCAGGTGCATTGTGGGAACTGTAGTCCCAACTTCCGAGGAGCAACTCAGAGACTCTGGAACCTTGGATTTGTGTTTTGGATATTTTGAACCGACAAGGGGAACTTCAGGAAAATGTTCCAGTAGTTTGGAGAAGTTTAGAGTAACTTTTGGAAAAAGCTCCATAAGGTGACTGACCCGACATCGAAAGTCAAGCTGACTGCGTCCAACCACGACCCGGCCTGGATTTCAGGCTCATCCAGCTGAAAGCTCAAGACTTCCAGGAGTTGACCTGGAGATCCCACTGAACCAAGCCAGCAAACCCACTGCGAATCCAACCTGACAAAATGCCTTCCGGAAAGGTTTCTAAGTGTGAAGGTGATAGTTTGACGAGGCCTCCCACTTAGTGTATCCAACCAGGGCTCTGTCGTATTCAGCCTCTAACTTTGACTTTGTTCGGACAAGTACGACTAGATGTCCCAATTCGGCACTTTTGTTTTTTAAGCACTAGAAAGGGTTTATTCTTGAAAAATGAATGTCTCCGGTTCCCTACATTGGCTTTTTGTCATTTTGGTGTCATTTTAAACATAACAATATTTCCTTTTTTTTAATAAATTGGTGTTGGATTTTTATTGGGTATTCTTTATTTCTTATTGAACGTATTGGTGTTTTTAAATGCTTTACACACCTGTCTCCTAAGCTAAGACTGCCTGCTCATTGCTAGCTACCAAGGGCTGAGCAAGGGAAAAACTTATTGAGACCTTGTCTGGACCTCATATTGGTTTGGTGGCCTTATTGTTAGTGGTAGTTGCAAAATTACCCTTACTAGTAATCCACCTTCCAACAACTGTGCACACACAGGTTTAGAATCTGGGGAAGGATGTGATTAATGCGCTTTTGCTAAAGGTAATTAAGTTTGAGTGAATGTGTCCTGCACCCTCTCTGCTCTGGAATATATCAAGTGAGGTTTCATGCTCCACTTTTAATAATGCATGCGTGTAGACTGCAGATTGAGTTTCCAGAAGGGGTTCTTCCCATGAAAGTCAGGAAATCCCTACTGCCCCAGCACATACTGTATTATATTTATATAGTGCTTAAAGCCCCTCGCAAGGTGTTGAAGCACTTGATGTTGTTATAAGGACAGGGTGACAAACGTTCTACGGGGCTCAGGAAGTAGTGTCTTCCTGCTATCAGGATGCACTTAAAGGAGGTAGGGACAAACCCAAAGACATTCTGTGCCCTCTCGCCTCAGGAGTGCACTGCCAGGACAGGGGCAAGGCCATCTGGAAGCATCAGGGAGTACAGCTGGGTCTTTTTTTATGATCCTGCACCATGACATCATTGCAGAGGTCAGAGTGCCTCCTCCAAGTGGGGCTGAATCCCAAAACGGCCGGGAGACCCTCAGGCAAACGCTGCAAGAGTGCAGATCATGTACACATTAGAAGGATAACTAATATCTTTATCAGGCGGGACTTAATTATCAAAAGAACAATCTTTATAACAGGCCAGATGTAGGCGTGGGATGAGTTCAAGTATCTAGCTGAAGCTCGTGGATCTGTGGAACTCAACTTAAGGAAGACATATTATAGATTAGTTGCATTAAATTGCACAATACGCACTGATAATACTAAATTATTTATTTTTTATCTTAAACATAATTTGAAGGAGTATCTGATATTCTTATTCCAAATACCAATGAGCATGTATCCCGCAGCATTAATAAATTAAATTATTGAAAAGGATAAATGACTATTTTTAATTTTCTGACTAATATACATTTGTCAATGCTGCTTGCATGACTATTCTGATCTGAATCAGAAGCATGACTTTTTTTTACTATTAAAAGTAAAAAGACAAAGAAAACTTGGCCAAAAACGTATATTCATAAAATATCTCATAAATGGGAAGTGCCATATACCTATAGGCATTACATTTCCTTCTTGTTCACAGATCAAGACGCAGGCTTTCCAAAAAAGCGAAAAAAGATGTTCCAGTTTATCAGTGAGCAGCGATCTAATGAAACTAATAACTTGCATGCTTGCTTAAAAAGAACATAATACATTTCTCTTTTTAGGTTATTTGATGAGGGTGAATTAATTTGTATTAAATTAAACCAAAAATTGACTTTATTTATGAGGCATATGTATGGTTTGCTAAAAGGGTGGAAATCATCATTGTGTTCGAAAACCATACATAAGCATTTCTATATCATGTCATGGATTCTTTTTGTAAAGATCTAATGTGACTGCAGCAACCTGGAAAATTGTGTTGCATGTGCAAGCGTACCTTTTACACTACATAAATGACGTTTCGCTATGTGTTAATTGGCCTCCTTATGTAGAAGATCTTTGGCCACATAAATGCATATAATGTATCTGGCGAACCTTGCTGAAAAGTCGTCTGAGTCCTGCACAGGGTCAACGTTGCAAAGCGCACTAGACACAGAGCAAGACAGAAACTTGCTCTGCAGCATGCCACGTTCGCATACGGATCGATGAGGGGCGCCATCATTATGGGAAAAGAGGTGGGCACAGTCATTCACGTTAGGTCGCCTTATTCAGAAAAAGGTGATGTTACGTTGGGCGCTAGGCCCTCATGCTGGGCAAAGGACTGACACAGACACAGGCTGGTATGGTGCAGTAACTGGGCCCCGGGCACGTGCGTCCGGCCCCTTTTATTACCAGGGTCACCTGACCGGTGACGCCTGTGGTGGGTGGGTGTACAGTGTCTTACATCAGCGGTGAAACACTAGAATGCATCTAGCTGGATGCAACATCCCTCCCAAACTTTAATGAAAAACCAAACAAAAGTCCAACCTGTAATAAACACAGAAGTAACACACAAACACCAAGTGCGTCTATACGGGCCGTCAGCCAGTCAGCGCTGGAGCCTCAGACCTCCCGGTCGGGATGCCTTCAGTCGCTTTGGTGGTGTTCTTTAGACCGGCCTGGTCTCGCGGTGTCGAAGTCTATACCTACAAGTTCAGTGTTGATGCATCTGGAGCTGTGGTGAGATCTCTGTGGGTGAGGCCTTCCTGTGGGGATGACGTGCTCGGTGACCTCCTTACTCCTGACTGCTGATCGACGCTCGACTTGCCTCCCTCGCCTGGACTCCTCTGCCACTGGAGCCTTTTGGGTGGCTTTGCTCGCTGGCTGTCATGGGACCGTGTGGATCGTGCGGGGCTTCGTGGGAGCCGCGCGAAGGCGTCGCTGAGGAACTGCCAGCGGACTCACAGCCAAGTCGCTCATGTAGCCTCCGAGGGTGGTGTCGTTGTCTGGGCATCCTCGCAGTCTGGACTAGGGTTCTGCACCTTCCTCTGGTGATCTTGCGGGTGACCAGTCTTCAGCCGTGACCTTCGTGTTTCCTTCAACTGACGTGGAGCTGCGACCGACACATCTCTCCTACTCGGACTCCCTTCGCGCGGGAGCTCCGTTGAGGCCCTTGTCCCCTGGACTGCCACGTGACCGCGTGGGCTGTGTGGGCCGTTGCGTAGGCCACACTCAGGGGTCGCTGCAGAACTCCCAACAGGGCCACGGCCAGGTCTTGTGTAGTCCACAAGGGCGGTTCTTCCAATGGCCGGGTGTGCTCGACTTCGGCAGGCTGTAGGTTGACTGGGGTGCACAGACTGGTCCTGGGTGATTCGCCTCGTTGCGCTCCGGGTGTTCGGGGCGTGTGTGGATTCACACGGGTGGTGCGATGCTCCTTGTTGATGATGCACCTGGGAGGTGGTAACAGGATGCTAGTTTTCTTCAGTGGGCAGACAGGCGGTGATTTTCCGTCGGGGTGACCTTAGGGAGTGAGAAGGACTTGATGGACTTCGTGGCACCTCTCCGTTGACTTCAGGCAGGTGCATGGCGAGGTGTGGTGCTATCGATACCAAGCAGTCGGTGACAGGTGAGAGGACGGTCGAACTGTGAAGCGTGGGGCCAGGACGCAGATTGCGCTTGCTAGCGGCTTACGGTAGGTCCTCCCGCGGAGCTGTCTCCAGTGACGTCTCTGCACCCCGGTGGCTGGCTTGTGTGGATGAACACCTTTCTGCGTGCTGATGCGAGTCCTTGGTCCTGTCGCTCTTCTCTGTTCCGTCGTGCACCCCTGTGTTGGTCGTCTGCCCTGCGGCATCATGCCACTGTTCTTTCCTCCTTTGCGGAATGGCATTGTGCCGTGCTCTTCTCCTTCTTCTGACCAGGCTCTTCTTTGGATGTGGCGTCCTGCCACCTGTCACATGTTGCTCCACATGGACATTGCACCGGTCGCGTCTCTCTTGTGACGATCTTCCTTTTCTGTTGCGGCCTATTGCAGGCCTGTCCTGTTGGTAGGACTTGCGTGTACCTCATGGGGACTTCCCATGGCACCGACCCCTCCTCAGGGATTTTGCAGGATCCCTCTTCTCTTCCCTCAAGAAGTTTCGTGCTTGCGCCGTCTCGGCGGCTGCTCCTTCTGGGTTTCCAGTGTGCTTGTCCAGACTGTTCACTCTGTGTGAACGGCTCCTTGCTAGCTGTGCGCTGTGACGTCGGGTCATGTGTCGCTGTGCTGTGGGAGTGTCCGTTGCCGTGGCGGCCTGCCACGTGTGGTGTGCGACTCCTCTCTTGCCGTCTTGGCTTTCTGCCAACTCCGTCTTGAAGCAGTGCGAGGGAGGACACTGTGTTTCCTTCGGCCCACTGCCGGGCTTCACTGGGGCGGTGGAGGTGTAGGGGATCTCCCCCCAGCCGTGCTTCTTCCTTGTGACCGTCTGGCGGGTCAGCTTCTTTGTTCCTTGCGACCATCGGCCGGTCGGCTTCTTCCTCCTTGCGACCATCGACCGGTCGGCTTCTTCCTTGTTGCGACCATCTTGCTGGTCGGCTTCTGGTGGTCGTGCGACCCTTTCTTTTCTTCTCTCGCAGTGTCAGTGCTTCAGTGCACTTCTGACTGCGCCCTTTGGTTACTTCCGTGGACGCACTTGCGGCGCACTTCCTTCTAATCCTCTTGAGACTTGCTGTCTGGACGAGTCCCTTCCAACCTTGCCACCCACAGCTGGTGCCCTCTGGTGTCTTCCCTCCTGCAGCGACTACCCCTGGCCAGTAGGTGCCACCGCACTCCACGCAACCTTGGCAGCATGTTCTTTCCTTGAGGATTCCTTGTGTGCGCACTTGTCGGCATTTGCCACTCCGGTGTGGGCTGTCGTGCATCACCCCACTCTGCTTTACTGTGTTGCAGCTTTTCCCTGCACTGCTGCGCTCTTGCGCTGTGCTGTGCTTCCTTACGCCATCTACCCGTGGAGTTGCCTTTCTCCTTGCAGTCTCTGCGTGTCCGGGCAGTTTCCTAAAACAAACCACCTGGAGAAAACCGCTTGCTTTGCACTGCTCATAGGTTGTAGCAGTCTTTTCTTCTGAATGAGAGCTACTGTTGCAGTACTGCAGAATGGCCACTAGATGGCAGTGTGTCCTGCTTTCCAGCGTGATTCGGCTGTTTCGGCTGATTCGGC
Organism: Triturus cristatus; assembly: GCF_964204655.1. Classification (NCBI taxonomy): domain Eukaryota; kingdom Metazoa; phylum Chordata; class Amphibia; order Caudata; family Salamandridae; genus Triturus; species Triturus cristatus. The sequence goes on from NC_140579.1 coordinate 315,770,840, forward strand.
CTCGCGCTGTCTTCGCTCCGTGGGACGTCTTCACCCGGCTGTTGCACCTTCTTGGGACTCCCCCCCAGGGCACAGGCACTCTCAGCCAGGTAGGCGCTATACACTCTTTCTTCACTCCTTATGCAGTTTGTGGAAGTATTGTCTATGCCCACACGATCGGTGCTGTTTGCTGCTCCGTGACAGGCAGGACCGCTCTTCTATCGGCCAGAGCAGCGTTACCCACTCTGCCGGCCTCACGCTGTGTCCTTTGCGCCCGCGGCTGCTCCTGCCGCTTTCTTTCACGCTCGTGTCCCTTGGCTGCACGCTTGTTAATGGGCCCTGCAGCCCTGTCGCGCTTCTGCCCTTTTGATCAATATCCGCATGGGCTGCGGTTCACACCCTCAGTGCTCCGATCGGCCTCAACAGCTTGCACGCTGTGCGCCTTACTGCTCTTTTGCTCACGCAGTTTCTATGCCTCCACGGTGCGGGTGGGGGCTGGCTTCAGTTTCTGCTGGCCGCTCCGATCATCCACAGGCCCGTGATATGTCTCTTCCTTCTCCTCCACCCCACCGCCGCTGGCTCACTCCTCACGCTGCGTGGGGTGGGGGAGGTTAGCGCTGTACCCGGGGCTCCTTACTTCTTTGGGGGCATTAGTCTCAGTCTATTTCTCCCTGCGGGGACGTGGGAGTGGTCAGCTACTCCACTCTCCGTCCTCCCGCACCAGGCTGTCTTCTCGCCCTGATGTCCCGCAGCCCTGGCTCACCTTCACCCGATGTCTGATCCGGCATTACGTCCCTGGCGGCAGTACTACGGCGGCGGCTGGCATCGGCTCAGTCCGGCCTCGCTTGCTTTGCGCCTCGACTCTCACAGGCTTACTTTGCGCCGGAGGGCACACCACCGATCCTGCAGCGCGGGGTGGGCTCCGCTTGGCCCTCTAACTCCTCCAGGGCTCTTCCACACAGGGGGCTGAGTGCGGCGGGCATATGAGGTGCGGGGTGGGCTCCCGGTCACCTTGCTTTCATCATGTAGGTCCGGGGCTCTCTACATGCCCCGCGGGCCGGTAGGCGGGTGGCGCGCCTCCTCGCAGGGGGGGGGTACCTTTCTCACGTGGCAGCTCTCTCCCCTTTTCCACTTAAGCTGGGCTGCTGCACGCACAGCCAGCTCTCCCTTCACCATCTTCCAACAGGCGGCTGCACACGCGGGATTAGCCCGCTCGTCGCCAATGTTACGTTGGGCGCTAGGCCCTCATGCTGGGCAAAGGACTGACACAGACACAGGCTGGTATGGTGCAGTAACTGGGCCCCGGGCACGTGCGTCCGGCCCCTTTTATTACCAGGGTCACCTGACCGGTGACGCCTGTGGTGGGTGGGTGTACAGTGTCTTACATCAGCGGTGAAACACTAGAATGCATCTAGCTGGCTGCAACAGGTGACACCAGTGTAGGATGCACCTGCATAGAGTTAGTTGCCTGTGCCTTCACTTTAAGTTGCACCTTTTAAGGTCAGTTTTAAGGGATTGGTCAGTGGTCCTGGGAGGTTGCAATCTCCTCCCCAGATGCTACCGTTTGCAGGAGAGTGCTTGGACTCCTTCCCCTTCCGAATGCTAAGAGCCAGCACCAACCGTTCCCCTATTAGTGGCTGTAGTCACACATATTTACAGATGTTTGCAGCATATCATCGGCCCTCCTGAACATAGAGACTCAAGTTTGCAAGGCTCGTCTTCTCTCAGCCTATCACAAAGACCGTTTCTGGTTTATGCACTGGGCTTGCACCTTGGAAAGTTGTGGAGTCTTACCCTGGCAAGGCCTTAAGCCGAAGGCAGTCTTAATTTGGGCCCCTGTGTTTCCATATAGACAGAGGTTAACTTAGAAAGTAGGGCCCAGAAAGAGATTCCTATTTTAATTTTATACTCACTATTTATTAAAGATGATTTAAGCATAATAATATATAGGGTGGTTAAGCTAAACTTCTAGTACACAGAAGATTAGTAACATAAATATATGCACAATGCATACTGATGTTTTTCTATAATTACTATACTTTCAAACCATCTCAACAATTGAGAGGCCACCTGACCCCCTAGAGAAGAAGTACACATCTCATTCTAATTATAATTAAGTTTCTCTTACAGTGGCACTATAAATATCTCTGCCCTATTGATTAGATCTGCGTGCCTGTTAATAAGAAGCATACTGTCTTGTACATTCACTGTGCGGCCTTCGGTGTGCCCCCCCCACTCATATAACGCTTCCCCCCCCCCTCCCCCCGCAGGGTCGTTTAAATAATAGCTTTGTAAAATCATTGTGCCATTCCCAAGGCAAGAGCGAGGAGGGGCTAAGGGGTGCTAAACTCTAGATCATGTCATTGGAAACTGTCAGGTTAGGCAGAGCTAATCGTAATTAGAAGAAATTAGAAATCTGAAAGCAGCGTTGTAACGCTCTGGCAGCAAGCAGGCAGTATGCAAGATAACAAAGGAACAGACAACAATGCCTGCAGAAGGCAAGACGAACATATTAAAGGCTTTCAACACACCGAGCTATCATGGAGTAACCCAACATTTAAAAAAAACGGCTAGCTTCTTCTCTCACTAGAAATGAGAATGCAATTTTGTATCTCCTGCTCTAGTGTGTGGTTGGAAGTGGACGTGCTGAATAATTCAAATTGTGGTACATTTAAAAAACCCAAACAGATGTATAGTTAGGGATCAACCCAATATAGCAGCCGAAAGCAGAAGAGCACACAAATATGGAAGCAAAATGCTGCCATCTAATTGCTCTGCTTTGGGCACATTGCAACGCCTTAACAAATGCTCGTTGGAAAGATAGGATCGCTCTATGTGTGCTGTATTCCTTCAATTTCGTTTGTGGAGCATCGCTAATACAGGGAAGTGGCCATGTTCACTGCGGAAGCAAAGACAGCTCTCACTGGACTTTAAAGCATTGTGCAAATGTGAAAGCGATTCTCGAGAACTGAGGGTGAACTGAAGCAAGCTCTGCCTCCCCACTCACTGGATGCAATTCAATATAGCTGAATTGGGTCCATTACCACCTATAATCCTCCCGGCATCCTATTTAAGCATGCTCAGTATCAGTGTACACATGTGAACCGACGTGATCAAGAGGTGTTTTCATGTTCACCAGGTGAAAATCAATACACAATACACAGTTTACTACAAAGCTTTTGTTTTTACCCTTATAAGTTGTTAAATTTTTAACTGCAAATCTACCAATTCTTGTTAATTAATATACAGTCTTAGAAACAAATTCCTGGGCCTCTCAAGAGCCCCATAGTATGCAATTTTATTACATGTACTCCAAAACATCAATCTAAACGTTCGAAATGTGTTAAAGTAGAAAAAACAATGGTGACCTAATAGGGATGAAAACAAAACATGATGAATCCATATAGCACATAAATAACCCTGAAGATATTCCAGTATAGGTTTATCATTAGAACTCTTAACTATTTGATCATCAAATCTGAAACCCCAAAGCCCTCAAGATATGCCTTGTAGCTCTGCCTTCCCTGCACCCTAAGATCTCCCTGTAGCACATGACCGTAACACAAGCAGACTATGTTTATATGCAAATCTTCATAGGAACATTTTCTCCACTGGTATTACTGGCTGACAGTGTCACTTTCGACAAAATTAAAATATCTGGAGTGTAGCTATTGTATACGTGTGGCATTACACGCATATTGTCCCCTCCAGCTCGCAATCTTCCTTTCATCACAATTCATTACATTTTACCCTACTAAGCCATTAGTGTTAAATATCATAAAGGTGGGGGGTCAGAAATATACTTTGGGCATGTTGCAGGGCTGTAACACATTTGTTGATAACAATATTTCAGTGATGATTAGAAATCAATGCCCATGTACCATGAATTAAGATCACAAATCAGTGACGAAATTGGAGCAACTACCAGCAACAATTCATTTTCAACAGCAAACTACTATCCCAGTCAAGACAAGAAATCTTAAATGACAGTAGATCAATTACAGTAATTCAAAATCAGTGATAGTATCTTAAATATTGACAAAAGGATTTAGAGTACAGATAATAGTACTACAAGAGTGTGATTTTACATATTCTTACATGCCTTTGTGAACTGTCCCCGAAACATCCAACTCCCTGTCAGTAATGTTGCAAAGAGGGCACAGTCCATTTTTACTTGCACCAATTATATTCAAATATTCACATTTGATCCTCATTTTATTTTCGTTTTTTAAAAATTATTTAGGGTCTATTCAGAAACTTTTACAAGAGTATGTAAAAGAGTACTACAGGCATACTACTTTACGTACTACAAAAACCTTTGTGAATGGGCCCCAATGCCATCAATAGTAAGTACTTTTATATTGGCCTCAATCCAGCACCACCCAGTGAATTTGCACATCACAGATAATATCTCAGTTTTGTCCAGGATGACCAGTCACTCTTGAAAGGAATTGTACTTTTTTAAAAATATAAAGAATTCAAAATACTTCTACTGTAATAAATGTGCAAAAGTATCTCAGTTATCATACCCAAATCGTGCTGACTATTTTACAGTAATTAATAGAAGGAGCAAGTGAAATTATTTTAGCGCTTACTAAAAGTATACATCGAAAATATTTCATCAATGGCACATAATCATCTTTGTCTATACACAATTGATGAACATCAGAAGAAACACAGAACAAGCAAAAGCAAAAGAGCATGTCCCCATGCTGATCAAAAATGTTAGTCAACACATTGGTGAAATTTAAAGAGAATAATTTAACATGGCACTGTCAAATGACCTGCCAAGATCCATGGCAAAGTCAAAGGGACTGATTTACAATTGTTTACATGAATGTCATTTACCTACATTAAGAGATGTCTAAATGTTCATTACCATATTTCACTTTTTCTCTACTTGGAGATCATGAACCTTGCTAGAAACATTCAGTAATCTGTACACCATGAAATATGGTTGTATTTCATAACCACCCTCCCCATTTTGACACTTCACTAAATGATGACCAGGAGAAATAGTAACAACTTAAGGAAGATCAATAGTAATTTTGAGGCACTCCTATGCGATGACCAGCGATTACCAACAACACCATTTATTTAATTGATGATTGCCATTAATTATTGAGAAATACCTGTCCATGAGTTGCATTCTCCAGCAAAAATATGTCTTTGCCTAATCTTTAGTCAGAACATTGGTGCATGCTCATCCATCATCATTGGCAACATCCATTTGAACCCTGTGACTGAATAACAATCTCTATAATCTCTTCAAGATCCTGCTTGGGAAAGGTGTGTGTGGGGCACCGCACAGCGAAGCAGAGGAGAACCCTCGCTAGTGGTATACATCTAAGTTTGTAACTCTTATCAAGCCCTTTTATTTTCATGAATGTTTTGTTGTGACAGAGATGGGATCTAGTTGATCACCACAGTTCTTCAGTTCAAGTGAAAACACCACCTTGGAGAGTGAAGTCGCACCTAAATTAATCTTAACATGATAAAATCCACTTGGAAACACCAACCAGAGGACCAGTCTACAAGCCATAAACTCAGTACAATCATAAATCATTAACATAACATCTCAACCGTTATGCACCAGAGTAATTTTATGCGGAGCCAATAAGCACATAGCACATGGGTTTGGGCGTCAGAAGACCCTGATCCAGTGTCCGTCTATAGGGACACCACCGCGGCAAAAGAGGCATTTTATGTATTTATATTCCCCTGAAGAACATACCTGACAGTAGGGCAGCACAGAGGGATGCGTATTTCAGCATGTACCTTAGTATGAACAATAGGTCCTTCCAAAACAATACTTCCACATGAATACCAGTCATTGCCCCAACCAGTGTTGATGTTGGTGACACCAGTTAACCACTGGTATTGCAGTCCCCTGGCTGGCTAATATTCTTCTGTGTACCACTACCAAGACCCAAAGACAGGGATGGCAGTGGGTTTCACTTAGTATTCTTCACAATCCATGAACTGTAAAAGGCTCTGTGTCGGTCACGCAGGCAGCATACCTGCTTTATCTGGATTGTGACCAAGGTTACATTCCAGTGCATCGGTGCACTGATGAGCGTATGGACACCAATATCTTGCAGTCATGCTCATCTTTTTTTTTTTTTTTTTTTTTTTTATTGAGCAGAGCATTAGGTTCATGAAATACATAGTATACTTAAAATCATTATTAAAACCAGTTTCTACAAAAAAATCGAAATGACAGCCTCTCCATACATAATAAAAAAGATCTAAAGCTGAAGCAGCTAATCATACACTCCTTCACAAATAAACAAAGTGCAAATTTATCTTAGAACACAGCAGCAATGAAGAAAGTTCCTAGTGCGTCTAAAGTGCAGTACCAGTAAAGCGCTAGTGCCTTCTTGTCGCCTAAAGCCATCATAGCTACAACATTTTATTAAAAAGAAAAATTGCGGCTGTAGCGGTTCATAACATCATTGATTAAAAAAAAAAAAAAAATTCCATCATTCTATAACGTGCAAGAACTATGAAAGTGCTAGTGCTACTAAAGTGCAATAAGAAAAAATGCTAATGCATTCAATCAATCAATCAATCAATCAGAGCATTTATATAGCGCACTACTCACCCAGAGGGTCTCAAGGCGCTGGGGGAGGGGGGTCCGCTACTGCTCGAACAGCCAGGTCTTGAGTTGCTTCCTGAAGGCGAGGTGGTCCTGGGTCAGGCGGAGGTGGGTCGGGAGGGAGTTCCATGTCTTGGCGGCGAGGTAGGAGAAGGACCGTCCCCCTGTGGTGGCTCTTCGGATGCGGGGGACGGCGGCGAGGGCGTGGCCGGTCGATCGAAGCTGGTGTTTGGGAGCGTAGAAGTTGAGGCGACTGTTGAGGTATCCTGGGCCTTGGGTGTGTAAGGCTTTGTGTGCGTGGGTGAGGAGTCGGAAGGTGAATCTCTTGTTGACCGGGAGCCAGTGCAGGTCTCTCAGGTGTCCGGAGATGTGGCTGCGATGGGGGATGTCCAGGATGAGTCGTGCTGAGGCTTTCTGGATCCGCTGGAGTCTCTTCTGGAGTTTGGCGGTGGTTCCGGCGTAGAGGGAGTTGCCGTAGTCCAGACGGCTGGTGACGAGGGCCTGGGTGACCGTCTTCCTGGTCTCGGTGGGGATCCACCGGAAGATCTTACGTAGCATGCGCAGGATGTTGAAGCACGACGAGGAGACGGCATTGACTTGTCTGGTCATGAAGAGGGAGGAGTCCAGGATGAAGCCCAGGTTGCATGCGTGGTCTGTTGGTTTGGGTGCGCTGCCTAGGGCGGGGGGCCACCAGGAGTCGTCCCAGGCGGAGGGTGAGGATCCCAGGATGAGGACTTCCGTCTTGTCCGAGTTCAGTTTCAGGCGGCTGTTCTTCATCCATTCGGCTACCTCTTTCATCCCTTCGTGAAGGTTGGCTCTGGCGGTGGCGGGGTCGTTGGTGAGGGAGAGAATCAGCTGGGTGTCGTCGGCGTAGGAGATGATGTTGAGGTTGTGCTGGCGTGCGATGTCTGCGAGGGGGCTCATGTAGACATTGAAGAGGGTTGGACTGAGCGAGGAGCCTTGAGGAACGCCGCAGATGACTTCGGTGGCTTCAGATCTGAACGGGGGGAGGCGGACTCTCTGTGTCCTTCCGGCAAGGAAGGAGATGATCCACTCCAGTGCCTTCTCTGGATTCCGACGTTGCTGAGTCGCTGCACTAGTGTACGGTGGCAGACAGTGTCGAAGGCCGCGGAGAGGTCTAGGAGGATGAGGGCTGCTGTTTCTCCGTTGTCAAGCAGTGCTCGGATGTCATCGTGGCTGCGATCAGGGCGGTCTCGGTGCTGTGGTTGGCCCGGAAGCCAGACTGCGAGAGGTCGAGGGAATGCATTATAGTGAGAGCTGCTGCATCGATTTACCAACCCTAGTGTTATGATTTCTCTTTAAACTTTTCTAATTCATTAAAAAACTTCCATTTTTTTTTAATTTCCTGATAGCTCCAACCCTCCTAGCATAGGCTTCTTTGAATTTTCGGGTTCTTTTCATTTTATTGAGCCATTTCAAATGAGAAGGAGCTTCCCTGGATTTGCAGAATTAGAGAGCGAGCCACCGAACAAGAAATAAATACAAAGGCTTTTTCGGGCTCGGATAGCATTGTTCCACTTCTGCAGATTCCAAACAAAGCAGCTTCGGCCTCAAGCGAAACACTCTTTCTGATTGCTTGCTTGATATCTGAAAAAACTGCCTCCCAAAAAAGCCTCAGTCCTGGACATACAAAAAAAGTATGGTGCCACCCGCCTTCCTCATCTATCTGACAGCGAAAACACTTGTTTTCAGTTCCTGGGAATCTTTTTTTTAAGACGGCCGGAGTTAAATAAGAAAGCCATCGTGATAGAAAGGCCATCCTTTTGAAATTTGCAGCACGCAGAGATTTGCTTCCTAAATAACAGATGGCATCCCACTCCTTTAAAGCTAGCCTACATCCAGTCTCCCGAGTTATTTTTTCCAAGTGATTCTCTATCACGGGAACTTGTCCCTGCTTATGTAGCAACCTATACCAGTTTCCCACCCCTTTAACATTAGCCCCATAAAGGGCTACCACAAGTTGGTTCGGGGTATCTAAAATGCCACTGGTATTTTTTAATAGATGAACAACATGTAAATATTCAAAAAAGGTCGGTTTTCGATGGCTCTCCGCCCTCGCCGTTACTTCTTGCCAGGAAATCGGCCTGTTTTGAACTATAAAATGCCGTAGCTCAGATAGTTCACAGCCTTCCCAGCTATTTATATGCCTTAATTGCAGCTGGAGACCGAGACAAGTACATTCTCTCAGTTTTAGATACTGGAGGAGACCTGACGAACCCATCTTTTTAAAAAAGGAGTGAAGTCTAAAAATATAATCTTTTAACGTCTTGTAGCGTGTTTTTTTGGGGAGTTTGGAAGTTTTTAAAAACACTCGAGTTAGTGATCCAATTTCTTGTGTCATTTTATCCATAAAAAAGCTGTCTCTGGTGGAGTTAGATCCCATCAAGCCGGATACTAAATCTAGAAAAGCGGCCTCATAGTATGTTCTCAGGTGCGGCAGCGCTAAACCCCCTTGTACTATTGGTAATTGTACCACATTCAATTTGACCCTTGGAGTTCTCTTGCCCCAAATGAATTCCCTAAGTAAGGTGTCAATTTCCCTATAATAGGACTGATTTATCTTGATCGGGACATTAGTAAACAAAAAAATAAGCAACAGCAGTATGGACATTTTGATCAATGAAACTCTGCCCACTATCGATAGAGAGAGTAGTGTCCATTGTTCCAAAGGCTTCTTAATCTTGCCCTTCATTCTTAAATAATTCAACTCAAATAAAATAACTGATGGTACTGGTTAGATACAAATATCCCAAGATATCTTATAGGGTCAGATTTTGTTGCTTGTATCTTCAAGCAAGATGGAAAAGAATTCAGATCTGCGTTGAGGGCAAGAACCTCGGTTTTATTGGCATTTACTTTATACCCACCTATTTGTTCAAAATCCAAAAATTCCCTCAAAGCGGTTTCAAGGTTCTCTTTATCTGGAGTCAGGTATAAAATAATGTTATCTGCAAAGAGTTTTAGCTTGGCCATGCCAGGGATCGGTGGTTTAATAGCAGGATTGTTTTGTGGCTTTAAAACCAAAGGTTCTATAAAAAAAGTAAAAAGTTATGGCGAAAGCGGACAGCCCTGCCTAGTTCCACGATTTATTTTAATGGTTCCTGCACGATTTGAATTTATTATAACCTGAGCCGTGGCCCCCTGGTAAATATTACGTAGCATATTAACTTCCTGGGCAGGAAACCCAAACCGACCAAGGGTAACAAACGGGGCTCTCCAATTCATGAGGTCAAAGGCTTTCTCCGCATCGACCATTACAATACTTGCCGGAATAGAGTTTGCATTAAAATAATCCAGTGCATGTATTAAAAACTGGGTATTAGCCGCCATTGATCTACCTGCTATGAAGCCAGTTTGATCTCTATGGATTATCTCTTGAGCGGCAAGTAAAACACGTTCTGCCCGTACTTTCATTAAGATTTTATAATCTGAATTCAAAAGACTAATGGGCCTATATGAATTCACCTCTACCGGGTCTTTATCTTTCTTAACAAAGGAGACTATTATTGCTTCTTTAAAAACTGCTGGAACAGCACCACCCCTTTTAACAAAGTTAAATAAGTTTTGTAAGGGGGTAATTAGTTCCTTTAAAAAAACTTTATAAAACTCGATAGGGAAGCCATCCAGCTTTTGCCCCGGCTGTTGTTTTAATGCCTGCTAAGATTTCGGTAGCTTCCAATTCCGACCCCAATTCGCTAATCCGATTATCTGAGAGTTTGGGAACATTCATATTTATGAAATACTCCTGGATTAGCTCCTCCTCCACTAAATATTCAGTAGAGTACAGCTGGCGAAAGTGGTCAACAAAAATCTGTGAAATATTGGTGCCTTTAACCACTTCTCGACCAGTCCGGGGGTCTAAAATTTTAGATATTGTAGCTGACTCTTGCTTTTTCCTTGTGGAATTTGCCAAGAATTTGCCGATTAACTGGCTTTCTTCATAGACCCTTTGTTGGAATATTTGTGAGTTGCAAACCTCTTCTAAAATAAAAAAGTCCCTCAGCGCTATTCTTGCCTGTTCATATTGGTTAGGGAGAAGCTGGAGTTGGAGAGCGTATTCCCGATCCACCTCAGCGTGCAGTTTAGATAAGTCATGCTCATCTTGACAGGAGCTTAATGATGCAGCAGATCATTCGACATGACGCAGTGCTTCTCTCATTGTCCAGACAACCCCCTGCCACTGGTCTATATGACCCAGAGGAGCAGTTAATGTGTTTAAATAACATAAAACATAGACATTTAATTTACTACTGCAGAAGCAACATCTGTAAATGTGTAGCCAAAAATGTTTTAAAGTGCCTAGGATTATGAAAGAAGAGGAGTTTGTTTCATTTTAAATTTGGACGGGGTTGAAAATGAACCTTATGCAGATCATGCTTATTATTGCCCACACAGATTCACCTACTGTTTGAGGTCTAGGAGTATTGTTCTCGCTGTTGCTAATACATTTGTAAGTGCACTGCATCAGCACCTGAGATTTTGACTTATTTTTCATTCACTTATCAGCATATATGGTCCACGTGTTCAGACTCAGGAGCGGCTCCTCCACTAAAGCGGAGGAGTGTCGCCCCAATGCTCCTTGAGCAGTGCAAAAGAAAAATACAATTATAATAACAAGAAGTTATTATCATTTTATTTTTCTTTGCTCCAGCGAGGTCGGGAGGTGTGGGGCTGGCTTGCCGCACAGGGAGCAGGAGTGGTTTGCACTCTTTCCCTACATGCACATGATGGCTTGACCAGGCCTCTAGGGCCGGCCAAATTGTCATGAGCACTTGACATGTTCTCCATTGGGCTGCATTGCATAGCCCCATGGACACCATGCCCAGCCTTCCCAGGCACTGCCTGAGCGGCCAAACAGTCCGCTCAGTCCAATCACGATGCTGCTCAGGCAGCATTGTGATTGGCTGGGAGATGCCGGTAGCCTGGTTGCTTCCTGTGCTCCCAGCAGATGGAGGAGAGGCATGCAGCGTTAGGAGGGGTGTGTGGCGGCAGATAAGGTAAGTTTATATTTTTGTTTTTTTTCATCTGCCACCCTCCCACTACCCCACCACCTCTTTCAGAGGAAGTCTGTGTGCAGTGTTCATGTGTTCTCATGCATTTTTCTTTGTTTGCACTCTTTTTTTTCAATAAATCACATTTTATGAAATTGTATCTCTGATTGTGCCCCTCTCTTTATTTTTAGTTCTCATCTTTTATATAAGGAAATTACTGAGAGTTCGTTTTGCCGCATTTATAAACCAAGTGGTCCATATCAACTCAATATTGGAAGTCCATTCTGCTTTCACATCTGTTGCCTTGAGGTTGTGTCCTCAGCAACATTTAGATACTGCTTGCATTAATGTAGCATTTTTATCTATCACGTTAATGTTTTTTTCCACAAATTTGGTCTTTGTTTAGAGATAAAGATAATGAGCGAATTCAACTTTTTTCCCAGAGAGAAAACCCTTGTGGTTAACTTGTGTCAAATGACTCCTCTCATCACTTACCTCTGCGCCAGTTTAAGAATGCCTCCTAAAGGTCCGGATTTTTCAGGAATAAAAGTATGAAAATTTGACCAAACTTCCAATGTATTAATTTCCATAGCAGCACGCTGCGAATTTGCATAAGGGACACAAAATTGTGAACACATAAAGAAAAACAACATTGCTGAAATGTGATAATTCGTAAAATAATCGACAAATGAGCCAAATCCATGAACGGTGTTTATTTCTTTTTTTCCTTACCCAAGGTGCGCAACTGAACCGAATAATAGAGAAAATTTAAGTTACAACTAAACTTGACCCAGGGCGGCGGGCCATCAGGATATTATTATAATCAGTAAATGTGGACTCCAACAGCCCAAGAGCATCACCATATCAACGACGTTTAAAGCCATGGCCAAAGTGGGCCCTGGCCGAGGGCCCCAGCCTTTCAGGGCCCCCCTGACAGAACCAGCTCTGTTCTGCAGAGTCTTGCCCTGATTAGCTTGAATAATTCTTAAACAGTATGTTTTAAATACCATTTTCATTAAATGTATTTTCAAAGTGGATGATGTGTGAGAGTCTTTTACGGAGAATTTGCAGAGAAATATGTTTATGTTTCAAGCAACATCTATAAAAAAGTTATTTTAGATCAAAACAGGACCTCACATATGAGTAATGGGAGGGGGTCACAGAGATTATTTGCAGTGATATTAGTGAGCTGCTGCGGTATTACAATATTGAAAATAAACATCACTATCCTTGAATATTAGATGTAAACACATTTAAAATGTGAATAAGTGTGCCTGCACACTGTCAGTGAGTGGGCCAAAGAGGGCATGAAAGAGCAGAAACTGGATCATGAATGTAAAGCTGTTGGCCCAGGGCCCCCAAAATCCTTAAGATATCCCTGCACCATATACATCGCTATCTATGTAAAAAAAACACACGCAGACCACCCTGTTCGCTGCCCTTATGTCCGTCGCTTTTGTGCAATGTCTAAGAACGTTTGCAGCACTGCATAGGTTTTTAAGCCCGATGACTTTATTCACGTTTCCTTTCTTTTGCTGGTTCCCATCATGCTACCCAAGAGAACTTCCGGATCCGGAACTGAACAAGTATTACGTTGAAAACCGCACGCACCCCTCAGTAGCCCTGTCAGTGCCGCCCTACCCATCTACCCTGCTATGTATGGTAAGTGTTAGTGTATTTGTTATACATTACATTTTTCCGGCGGCAGCGCCTCACGATTTATGCTGCCTTGACTCGAGTTTATGGATTGGGGGCTGCTGCGTGCGACTTCCCATTTTTCAGGCTGATGATTCTTCAGTTGAAACCGCTCTCCCCTTTTCCTCAGAAAGCACCTCGGGGCCTTGTGTTTGTGTTCACCGGCTCTGCCATTACGCATCGTGCCTGTAATTGCTTTAGAATGGCTGTTATCATCCTTTATTTTATCACCCAGTGACAGGTCCACAGAAAAAAAAGAAATACATTGACCGATGATTAGGCAGAGTGATGGCTTCAAAACGGACTCTGTCCCCGGCGTAAATAGATCTTTCATTCCTTGCGCTGCTCTCTCCTCTGAATACTAAATAGGCGCGAGACACCCTTGAAAAGTCGCCAGGCGAAATAAGAACAGGCGAATTTAGAAACACTTCCAATTGAACATCGACACCTCCTGAATTAATTCATGGCGCATTTCAGTCGGTGGTTTTAGAAACATCTTAAGCAAAATAATTGTATTTCCGTGCTCTGAGCCATGAACCAGGGGCCACAGAATTAAGGGTGGGCGGAAATTGCGTAATCGCGTTACGCAAATCTTTGCGAAAACGCGATAAATTATCACGAACACGCGGAAATATCGCAAAGACGCAGAAGTTTTTGTCCCGCCCGTTCGCGATGTTTTTCGCGTGATCGCGTTGGAAAGGTGTTGCCAACTTGCCCATGTGGTCACTAATGGGAGCAGCCATCTTGTTTTCACTTGTCCCGCCCGCTCGCGATGGTATTTCCCGTTCCAGGTCGCGCAATGCATGCTCGCACTTGTTCGCGTTAGGTATTTCCTGTTCGGGAACGCGTATTGCGTGTTCGCGGCGCTTTTTGCGTGCTCGGGGGAAAATATCTCGCAAACTTGCCCATGCGGTCGCAATGGGCGCGGCCATCTTGTTTTTCACTCTATGCTATGGTCCTGGGGCCTGCTTTTCAATCCTCCCTCTATCTTTTCAATCCTTTGTTTCTGAAAACTTTTTTTTGATCTTTTTTATTTATTATCTCTCTCTCTATTTTCCTGACTCTCTATTTTTTGTTTTTGTCTACTTTTTGTGTGTTTTTTAACTACTTTTTCTATTACCTGCTGTTTTCATTTCTTTTTTAATTTTTACCTTTTCTATTCCGCCCCCCGCCTACCCCAGAACCATGGCAAAGGGCCACAGGGGACATCGAAGCCTGAGCCACGACCGCCTTCCTTGCGGAAGGCGGCACCCACAAGGGGTGCAGGCACGGGTCTTATATGGGGAGATGGAGTTGGCTGCACTGGGTTTTTTTGTGCAGCGCCACCTCCCCTTAAGCCTGGCAGCAGGCAGCAGGCCTGGGTCCGGGTACGGGCTCCGGGAGCGTCGGCGGTAGTGGGGAAGGTGCGCCGGGCAGTGTTTCGCTGCTCGGGTGTCCGGCGCAGCCAGAACCAGCTGATGCACCGGTGGTCCGATATCCTGGACCGGGAGCAGGACCAGCTTGACCAGTTAGGAGTGGAGGTCCCAGGTCTTGGTGATTAGCTATTTAATTATTACTACTTTGTGTCTGTTCTTCTGCTCTGTGTTATATATTCCGAATATATTTTTTTTCCGACCAGCTAGAATGCTGCTGCTTACATACATTACGGGTCATTTACGTTTAAAAGTCTTCTGTGATTGTTATGACACAAGTGCTCTGAGCTACTAATCTTGTTATTCGCAACTTTGCATTTGTGCTCGTTTTGTGTGATTATGTAAGATTTTATTTTAGAAAACTTAAGTTAGGTAATGCTAGAGTGACTCTAGTCCTTCCTTTGTCCTGTCACTAAGAGATAGGGGTGGATTGATACTTAGGTTTAGTTACTTATTATAAGTTTGTAATTTTTTAGTGGTCTGCGACGCCCCCTCTATTACGTCACGTGCTGCTGAGTGCTGCTAGTGCTTACCCCAGTCCTTAGTAGAACCTTTTGTAGTTTGTTCAGTGAGTGCTAATAGGCTTAGCACTAGCAGAACATCTGCATCAACCAACCAACAATTTTGTGTATGCAAAAATACAGGCATATGTCCTCCATTTATGCATTTTTGAGGACTAAAAGAAGTGGAAATGCTTACTTAATGTACAATTGGCACGCCTGGGATAAAAAGCGCCGCGAACACGCAATACGCGTTCCCGAACAGGAAATATAGAAAAAGATAGAGGGAGGATTGAAAAGCAGGCCTCAGGACCATAGCATAGAGTGAAAAACAAGATGGCCGCGCCCATTGCGACCGCATGGGCAAGTTTGCAAGATATTTTCCCCCGAGCACGCAAAAAGCGCCGCGAACACGCAATACGCGTTCCCGAACAGGAAATACCTAACGCGAACAAGTGCGAGCATGCTACTTAGGCTTAGTTAGTATTCTGGAATCAGAATGGAACACTGGATTAGTGTAGATAAATAATAACTAGTCGGTCCACGAATCCCCAGATACTTCTTGTTGACCAGATTAGATAGGTCAATTGTATTGCAATTGTTGTTTACACAAAAGTTTTTTTGACAGTCTTATAAAAATATTTTATTTGTTTCACACCAATCATCAATGTTTGTCTCTTTCTTTCTTATATCTTTCATGATCAGCACCCAGGGGCAAGAAGACGGGGGCAGAGTCGGCAGGAGCAGTTCCAGTCAGACAGGAGGACCAGAACGAGGGCTCTTCTGCTGGCCCCAGTAAGTCTTCCTGTTTTTAATATTAATTCTTATTCACTAACTTTTACTGCACCGTATTTTTTTCCCGAACTAATGTTTCCGTTTCCTAATGCTATTTTTTACCAACAATTACCCTTCGATCTAGACTATCTGTTTCTAGATTTTTGTTATCCCTGCCTCTAACTGCCTCTGCTATGACTCTCTATACTACTACTATTAGTCCGTCTGTAGCTAAGCATGCCCAGTTGCCCGCTCTTTATTTAAAAGGTTTTAAATAAACCTCAGATTCACCAGTAGCTCTAGCCATTGATGAGTCCAGTCCTTTGGGTTGTCCTCTTGTACTCCTTCTATTCTTCTTAATCTTTGAGGCTTTATTAATCTTGACGTTTTCGACAATTCCCACCAACAAAATGCCCAACCAGATTTCACTATTTTGATAGGATAGGACATACTACTACTGTTGTAGGGATTTTCCACATACAGAACATTGCACAAGAAAATAGGATGTTGGTGATGGGAGGTTGGACCTTCCTCACACTCACACCTCAATCAGAACAGAACCCACCACAATCCCCTGCCCGACTAGTTATAATAGTGTTTTATTACTATTAGCTCTCTGACCCCCCCCAAGATACCCAATGAGTAGACAACCCAGAGCATAACGCTCCCGACCTCTCAGTTGTGGAAGCAATGCACATGCACAGTTTGCACACCCTTCCTTTCGCTCGCTCGTGTAAGTCCATCCACACCAAATTCCACCGAGTCTAAGTAAGTTCAAAATTTTTATTTGCAACTGACAAGCTCTGTACGTTGTTCTATAATGCAGCACCAACAGCAAAATGCATAAGATTAAAACTATAAACATTGTTGCACTTAGTTACACTTACAACAACTACAAGTCCATAGAACGAAGAAAAAAAAAAGCGAAATCATGATTAATAATAAGTGAACAGTGGTGGAAGCACCACCATCCCCTTTGTAGGAATAGGAATATAGTTTATATAAAATTATAAATGAAGATCTGAGCAAATTCTGTGGACCCCTCACCTTAGAAGAAGCTAGTACTGGTTACATCATAAGCTCTGCAAAGCTCTGGTTCGTAGAAGGGAATCTTCCGTCCGTCAGGAGAAAAATGGTGCGGGTTAGTATATTGCAAGCATTTCTCAGTCGTGGCAAAAAGTGTAGCATTTTGGATAAGCAATATAGACTAACACCAGTACTCCATAACAAAGTGGCTTGTTTTGATTGACCTTGTACGCAGCGCTTAGACAGTAGCAGTATGAGCTCATGTGGGCTCAAAGGCGTCACTCTTTATACAACAAGCTGCGAGGTAACGACGAGTGTGCTAAAATAAAAGACACAAAGGTAAAATGGTAGCATGGCTCGGGCTAACTAAGCAAAGACTAGAATGACCCTAGGGACCATGTAACTACTAGTGTCTACTCTACTACTACCTGATTTGTACTAGTGATGTATGTTGTATATGTATGTATTACTATTAACTCATTTTTCAATCTTGCTAGTGAAAAATAGGGGAAGGTCGATATGACACCTAAATGTGTAATGTTTTTTCAAGGCGCACTACCAACCACCAGTGCCGGGACCAGCGGCGACGCGGCTGATGACGGAGGAGAGGAGGAGGTGGCAGTTGCAGGAGGAGCTGCAGGGGGTGAGCTAGCAGCAGTGGCGGGCGGTGGTAAGTTAGATTCCTAATCCTTACTTATTGACATTACACTCACTGCAAGGGTGTACTGTATAATACTGTACAGTTGACTTACTAAGTAATAGGTTGTTGTGAACTGTTGAAGACACCCTTTACTTAGCATTAGTAAAAGCATTAGTGGAGGGAGTGTTGAGTAACCAATGGCCTCTTCTATCTGATGATTTCAACTCAGCTGTGAAAGTTTTATGGAGAAGATTAAAAGTCAGATCAGATGACCTTGATGGATGGGTTGAACGAAAAGGGAAAGAAGAGTGGAAGGAAGAAGGACGGGGGAGATTTAAGATTTATGACTGGCAGAGAAAGATTTGTGGGATGCATGTAGCATGCATACTGGTGGCTGATAGGAATCAGATGCATGGTTGGTTGAATACCTGAAACTCCCACAAATGTTAAAGTCCAAGAAAGTGGGAGGATAGATATATACCACAAATGTTATGTACTGTGCTTGCTAGTGCTACCGTGACACTATGTGTAGAATTAATTTGTCTTACTGCTTTGCTAAGAGTATATTTTACAATAGTCTTGTTTTTTCTTCTTCATATATAGCTACTCCTTCCAAGGGGAAACCTGACCGGAAGGAGTTGACAGCCAATGCCCGGCGCCGGAAACTGGAGGCCATACAGACCGAATATCGTGGGCTGGTGGTCCTGGAAGAGGAGGAGGAGGCGGCAGCAGCTGCAGCCTCCTCCAATGCCCCAGGCCCCAGCCAGCGCCCTCCAGTGGTATGGTGCCACCGTCTGGCAGCCGCCCGCCGCCGCCCTCCATCAGTGCTGCCCCCCCAGTGGATGCAACTGCCACGCATTGAAGCGCTGTGTTGCCTGCCTGGAGGAGCAAGTTTGTGTCCCCCTGAAAAAAGCCCGCTGAACTTAGACCCTGTTATTATTGCCCCTTTTTTAATTATTCTTGGGGTGGGTGGGAATCAGGCGTTGGGTTTTCTCTTTTGGACAATTGGACATTTTCTTTACGGACATTGGTTTGGGGTTAGGGAGAGGGGTGGGTCAGGTGTGGGATTTTTTTTACATAGTTTATTTTTGTTAGGGTATTAAATTATATATTTCTACTTAAGTTTACATACAATGTTGTTAATGTTTTCTGAGTGGGGTTACTGTTTTACATCACACTGTATCCTTCATTCCTTGCTGGTGCAGAGCCACCCACAGCCAGTGTTTGATTTTAATAATTGGATGACTTTGTAAGACAGAAACAGATGGATGCGGCACCCCTCACTGAGTGACTTGTCCTACTAGTACTGTCAGTCTCTTCTACTCTAGGCACTCTGCAACTAGACTCAAAGGGGTGAGTGAAATTGAATTAATGAAAACATGTCCATTATTAATTATGCCTCCCCCAAACTCCTCTTACCTTTGCTTGATGTTTAACTTAGGCACAGCGATGGCTGCATGGTGATGATGGTTTTCTTTCCTAACATGCCATGGTAGTGGTGGTGGTAGTAGAAGTAGTAGACATTGGCAGCAGCATTTGCCAAAAAAGAAAATGAGACAGTCAGTAGCCTGAGAGAGACTCTTGGAGGAGTAGTAGAATGAAGTACAGTACAGAACTTACTGCCAAACAATAATATGCCCAAATACAACAAAACATAATGGTGGTGGGGATAGCCTAGTTGTACAAAGAGTTATAAACTCTAGTTGTGTCGAGTCACTTGACTAGGCCTACAGTACAGTGGACACAAGCATAACTGTTAGTGCTGTGTAGGAGGATGACAACGAATGAAATCCATTAATCCAATCAATGCCGGGAATTAATGCTGATGTATTAGCCGGTTCCTTTGGTAAAAGAATTACCTCACAAATATACTGATCATGGGTGGGCAAGCAGAAGAAGATCCCCGCCCTGCCTTGAAATTGAAGTACTGTTGCTTTTGCCACATCCGCCCCAGCAAGCATGTGATAAGTTATTGGTGTACATTTAATGTAGTCATATCTCAATAAGTCACACAGCCCGGGGGAAGAGGGTTAGGGATTGTTGAATGGTTGGGAAGGGGGTTTTTGGGAAAGGTTTGAGAAAGGAAAACAGAACGCATGGACAAACCTCAAACGACAGAATCTTTGTAGACTACCATATCCATATCAATATGTTAAGGGAGAAAAAGGAAATGCATGCATGATGATTGATGATAAGGAGAGACCCGGATTACATACAGTTTGTGTTCAGTGTTACCGAGCTTACTTTTACAGACAGCAAAGACAATTTTAAAATATCTGTAGGGATGAATTATAGACAGAGAGCAAACCTAATGATAATAATAGTAATAACAACAAGAACACACTGTTGTAATAATTGTAGACACAAAAATGAATTGAATTATTTAAAAGATGTAGAAAGTTGATACTGTTACTGTGTTATCCTGGTCAAATGGTGAGTTGAATCTCGGCATTCCTCTTGGTCCTCCCTTCCATGGATGCTCCGTCTATCAATCTTGGGAGACACCACTGCCTGCCTGGCAGATGTAGATTCATTGGTAAGGTAAGTGTGCATTGTTTTCCCAAGTATAGCACAGGGTAAGGCCCGGCCTGTAATTGCAGATGCAAAAACAAAAGGGATATTGAGATTGAAACCAAGTTGAAAAAAATTGACAAGTTAATGGTGTAGTGCAACAAGAACACTTTGAGGCAGCATGGATGCATCATCTCTACTCTAGTCTGTTTCTAGCATTAACCTACAACACCAACAGGACAGAGCAGGCCCACAGTGATGGCACCCTTAGCACATCCTCCATTTAGCGTACATTTTTTGAAAGAGTTGGACAAAGCACATATCCAGCAACATAGCATTTTACAATTTACCGCAGTCATACCACCGCTACACTTGACTCAACTGCGACACAGACATTTAGGTCTGCTGTGGTTGTTGTTTACTTGTTTACCTTATATGCCACTCATGAAATGGCCTGATTTATTCCATCAATCATCTCCGATCCGTGTACTGAGTGACTGTGAAGATACTATGTCACTGTGGTCATCAACTCAGTCTGGGTGTACCGAGTGAGTCCCCTTCCTATATTCAAAATGCAATGTATCGGCCTGAAGTAGAAGTACAAATTGTTATTAAAAATACAAGAAGGGAAAAGGGACTTGAGTTACTTTTAGTGTGTAGAATATTACATAAAGTGCACAATGAAGTAACCTCATGCACAACAAACAACAACAAAATCACTCAGTCAGCGTCCAATGCATGGCATCATTCAGTACCTGTTCCTGCTCATCTTCAGTTAATGGGCAGTCTCTTTCGGATCACAAAAGAGGATAGCTATAGTAGTTATCATCAATCATGTTCCACTTATTTTGGAGGGACTTGAAAATCTTTTTTCTTTTTTCTTCTATTTTGCATCATCCAATCATCATCTGACTTCTTGAGGGCAATGGATTTAGGGAGATTCAGGAGGATGGAGGAGCAGGATTTTGAGGAGTGTACTGTGATATGCAGCCAGCCGAAACTTGTATATGGCAATAAAACAATTAGGAGACGGTGGTGATGAATTTGTTGTGATACAAAGTTTCTAAGCAGAAAGACAGATACACCAATAAAAGAAAATAAGGGAGGAAGATAGTAAGAACTGGAAGTGCAAGCCTAATTGTCAGGGAAGTATAGCTCGTCCTCAAACTCTAGGGGTTCAACCAGAAGTAGGTAATCATCATATAACACACCAGTTCCGTCACCTGAGCCGCTGTCCTCATCTTCCTCCCTTGATTCATGTATTGTGTAATTCGGTGGTATAAAGTGCTGATTCATTTTGATCATTGTTAACCTCTCCACGTTTTTGGGTGAGAGACTCGTCCTTCTCACTGTTACAATGGAACCAGCAGCACTGAAAACACGTTCCGAAGAGACACTTGCGACAGGGCAAGCCAGATAGTTTATCGCCAGCCAGCTGAGCACTGGCCATTGGGCCCTTTTCCCATACCAATACCTCAATGGGTTTTGATCAATGTACACCTCTGTTGGGTCGTCCAGATAGGCCTGGACCATCCGCTCAATGTTCAGGGGTGAAAAACTTTTTTCGGGCTCTTTTCTTGTTGCATCAGCACTGGACTTACCAATGCCTTGCTGTAAATACCAATCCTGTAACGACTTTACTGGGCCTGAAGATCCAGTTCTTGCTGTTGTAGATAGTGTTGGTGAGTGTTCTGAGCCAAACGCACTGCCCTCAGACTCCCAAGTTGAACTTGATGCCAGATTCCCTGCTGCAGTACTTGATGTGGGTTTATCTAGCGGGCTTTTAATTGGCAGCCGTTCATTTTCCAACTTACTCGCTGACTCAGCTATCCAAGTTTTGTACCGGGCAACATCCATTTCTGACATAGGAATTAATGTCTTCAGTGCCCATTTTGTCTGTGGATCCAGAATTGTGGCACAAATGTAATGTTTTTGTGACAAAATCTTATTTTGCACCCTTGTATTGTCAGCTAAGCGATGGGCTAAGCTCACCACCAACTCATATGCTTCTTTTTTCCCTCTACGTCTTTGTATGCTTCGGACACCTCCTTCAGCTGATGCTCTAGCATTTGCAACAATGGGATAGCTTGGCCCATAGTACAGTCCTCCTTGCTGACTTCACGTGTGAAGACCTCGAAAGGAAGAAGTATCTCAGTCAGGCATTTAACTAGGCACCATTGGTCCATCTGAAGGCTCATGCCTTTCACAGTAGCACCCCCTCTTCGCATGATATATTCACTGGTTGGCCTGTACTGCTCAAACAGACGGTCAAGCATGTAATAAGTTGAGTTCCAACGTGTTGCCACCTCCTGGACGAGTGGTTTGACTGGCATTCTATAGTCACGTTGAATGATCCTCAGCTGCTTCCGAGCTTTAAAAGAATGGCTGAAATGAGTGCATATTCTTCTGCAGATGTTCAATAAGTTCTTGACTATGGCTTCTTTTTTCAGATAGTCTTCAACAATAATGTTAATGCAGTGCGCCAAACACGGAACCCTGAACTAGGAACCAAGCTCCATGGCCTTAAGTACATTACTGCCATTATCTGTGGAAACAAAACCAATCTTAAGCCCTCTTGGGCACAGCCATTCAAAAATCTTGCTCTGAAACTCTTCCAATATGTTTACAGCAGTATGAGATTTCTCCCTGGCGAACATGGATACAGTTGCATGTTTCCGAGTAGCTTTAAAAATCTCAGCTGTGTCAACAGCACCTTCAGATAGCTTATCTCTAACCCCCACAAATGAGACCCAGTGTGCAGTGATGCACATGTAATCAGTGGCTTGGCAACTCGTCCACATGTCTGTTGTTAAGTGGATTTTGTGAACAGCACTCTGCTGCAAAGCTTGTCCAACCAATTCCAGCACATCATGATGTAGTGCTGGAACAGCAACTCTTGCGAAATAGGACCGGCTGGGAACCTTCCATTTAGGGCAGATGGTTGACACAAATTCAAGGAAACCCACCCCTTCCACAAATGAAAAAGGAAGAAGGTCCAGCAATAACATTTTAGCCAGCTTCGCATTGTACAACCATGCTGTTGGGTGGTTGCGTTGGTACTGCCCCTCCAACCTAAGCATGCTGTCAATGGTAGTCTGGATTATTTTCCTTTGTGGTGCAGTTTTCTTTAACCCAGTTAGGTTCAACAACGCACTTTGTTTCATAATCATTGCAGTACTACTTGGCCGCCTTGGTGTCTCAGCCTGACTCAGACTCTTACTGCAGTGCCACTGAGATGTTGCTGAGGAGGATGTGGGCGTTACTACTACACTACTGGGGACAGGGCTAGAAATGTCTCCCTCTTGTTCACCTTCCACCGCGATAATATCGTCCCCTGATTCTTCATGCCCAACAACAATGGGTTGAGTTTTACTTTGTTCTAAGCGAAGTAGGTGAGCCTCCCACATGATAGTGTGGTGTATTTTGAGATGACTTGTTTGGCCTCCGGTACCCTAGTTTGTACCAAGCTTACCCCGCCTAACAGCATGTCGACAAATTGATCATATAGCAATGTTCTCCTCTTTACTGCTAACCGAAAAGAAGTCCCAAACTGGGGAAGAGAACTTTCTGGTGCTGCTGGATGTGCCACTTTCAATACCAGATGAACTGGAGGGTGTGCTTGGAATGTGACTCTGAGCAGCTACACTGCAACTTCTATCACTACCGACTGAGGTGGTGGTTGAGCTGGATGTAGGTCCCTGCCTTTCCTTTGCAAATGAAAATATGGAAGCTGGAGGTCGTGGTGGTGTTACCTGTGTTGGTGGTATTCGTGCTACATTCCTTGCAGCCATTTTGGATAGGGTAATAATGTTGGTCTTCATATCCTTTGGGCCGGGAGTGATGTCCGTGATGATTGGCTCGTCATCATCATCGTCCCCCTCTTGTACATCTACCTCCATAACTCTAAGGCTTTCTGGAACCTTCTTTTTCACTAGCCTTGTCTTGTGGCGTGCATCACTCTCAGACTGAGCTGGTGGCTTCCAAGTGGCATCAAGATCATCAGAAGCGGGGCTTGAAGAAGAAGATGATGGAATAACCCTCCTTTTCCTTGCTGGGGGTCTGGAAGACAATGGATCTTCTGAAACAGTGGCTTGCCCCTCTTTGTCTGCAGGAAGCTCGACTTCAGGAGGAACAACTACTATTGTGGGCTGTTGTTGTGGCTGTTCTTGCGGCTGTTCTTGCAGCTGCTGCTGTTCTTGCGGCTGCTGCTGTTTTTGCGGCTGCGCCTGCTGCTGCTGTTCTTGCGGATGTGCCTGCTGCTGCTGCAGACTTATCTGCTGAGTTTCCGCATGCGTTGATTGTGTACTACTTTGCGATACTGACATTTCAACATTGCTGCTTGTTAGTAGATTGGCTACCTCTGCGACACTCATGGGCTTGGGCCTAGGTTGGTGGGGTTGGACCGCTTGTGCGGATGTGCTGCTCCCAGCTTGGTTCCCGCCAGACAACGATGCTGCAGGCGTGTGTTTTTTGGTCCCACAAAACACATTTGCCGGCACACCAGTCGTGGTTAGGGCCTATTGCTTTTTCTGTTTCCTCTTCTCACCTGCAACTTTCTTGGTACTGGAGGACCTGGTACCTTTCTTTGGGCCCATTTTCTTCAGAGGTCAGACAGGATGCAGGTGCAAAAGTTGCAGAGATGTCTGTGGTCACAGTTGGATGTGATGTGGTGCGCAGCAGGACTTCTGTCTGGCAGTACAACGGATGATGTTGATAGTTACCTCCTCCTCTGTCTTTTTGTGCACCTAAAAGCAAATAAGCCAGGAGAAGAACATCAGTGAAAGGTTACATTTGTTGTTGTGGTTCAATTACTACTAGTACAAACAAAAAAATGGAAGATATAGTGTAGCCATTTGTGAGACTTTGGCAACAAGGGCTATGGTATACTACTTACTGTGTACAGTATACACACTACACTCTCATGAAGGATAGGAAAGAATAAGAACAACAACCAAAATAAAAATGTAATGGAAGGGAGCTGCTGCTGGCAAAGGGGATGGATGGAAACAGTAAGCCAATAGGAAAACCATGCAGGCCCATATTAACTCCCACCAGAAAAGGCCACAAGCCACATGGACACTCACAAGCAACAAGCAGGAGGCCTGGGAAACAAAGAACTGCTAAAAGGCCTATTAAAGAAGCCAGGCAAAAGATGCACTCTAAACCACACTGCTGTGCCTTTTTAATGAAATAAAATGCAAAAACAAAAATCCACAGGGCAAAACAAGGTCTGCAGGGTGCACACCAACACACCAGGCACACACAACAAAGGCAATTCTTTAACACACCCCAAAAAACAGAAATACCCCCCAAAAACACATTTTCCAACTCAATCCAATGCCATCCATGCCCTAAATGATGTTTAAATTCAACAGAACACACAGATAAACACTTGTTTAATGCACTTGTGGCTACCTGCTCTGAGCCTACTGGCTGAAGGCAGGCCCGTGGGCAGACAAGGCCACACAAGCTTGCAGGCCTAGGCTTCAAAATGGCCGCCAGCCACATGGCCAGGCCCACCCAACTACAAGAAACAGAAGACAGACAATGCAGGCCTGTTGCAAAAAACACACTGCCTGCCTTCAAAATGGCCGTCAGCCTCATGGCCAGGCCCACAACAAGAAGCCTAGGCCACAAAGGAATACCATGCAGGCTTATATATGGCAAAAGCAGCACACTAATAACTCCCACCAGAAAAGGCCCACAGCCACATGGACACTCGCAAATCACAAGCAACAAGCTGGAGGCCTGGGAAACAATGAACTGCTAAAAGGCCTATAAAGAAGCCAGACAAAAGATGCATGCAAAACCACACTGCTGTGCCTTTTTAATGCAATAAAAAGCAAAAACGAAAATCCACAGGGCAAAACAAGGTCTGCAGGGTGCACACCAAGACGCCAGGCACACACAACAAAGGCATTTCTTTAACACACCCCCAAAAACAGAAATACCCCCCAAAAAACACATTTTCCAACTCAACCCAATGCCATCCATGCCCTAAATGATGTTTAAATTCAAAAGAACACACAGATAAACACTTGTTTAATGCACTTGTGGCTACCTGCTCTGAGCCTACTGGATGAAGGCAGGCCCGTGGGCAGACAAGGCCACACAAGCTTGCAGGCCTAGGCTTCAAAATGGCCGCCAGCCACATGTTCAGGCGCACCCAACTACAAGAAACAGAAGACAGACAATGCAGGCCTGTTGCACAAAACACACTGCCTGCCTTCAAAATGGCCGCCAGCCTCATGGCCAGGCCCACAACAAGAAGCCTAGGCCACAAAGGAATTCCATGCAGGCCTATATATGCAAAAGCAGCACACTAATAAATCCAACCAGAAAAGGCCTACAGCCACGTGGACACTCGCACATCACAAGCAACAAGCTGGAGGCCTGGGAAACAATGAACTGCCAACACACCGGGCACACACAACAAAGGCATTTCTTTAACACACCCCCAAAAACAGAAATACCCCCCAAAAAACACATTTTCCAACTCAATCCAATGCCATCCATGCCCTAAATGATGTTTAAATGCAAAGGAACAAACAGATAAACACTTGTTTAATGCACTTGTGGCTACCTGCTCTGAGCCTACTGGATGAAGGAAGGCCCGTGGGCAGACAAGGCCACACAAGCTTGCAGGCCTAGGCTTCAAAATGGCCGCCAGCCACATGGCCAGGCCCACCCAACTACAAGAAACAGAAGACAGACAATGTAGGCCTGTTGCAAAAAACACACTGCCTGCCTTCAAAATGGCCGTCAGCCTCATGGCCAGGCCCACAACAAGAAGCCTAGGCCACAAAGGAATACCATGCAGGCCTATATATGGCAAAAGCAGCACACTAATAACTCCCACTAGAAAAGGCCCACAGCCACATGGACACTCGCAAATCACAAGCAACAAGCTGGAGGCCTGGGAAACAATGAACTGCCAAAAGGCCTATGAAGTCAGGCAAAAGATGCATGTTAAACCACACTGCTGTGCCTTTTTAATGCAATACAATGCAAAAACGAAAATCCACAGGGCAAAACAAGGTCTGCAGGGTGCACACCAACACACCAGGCACACACAACAAAGGCTTTTCTTTAACACACCCCCAAAAACAGAAATACCCCCAATAACACATTTTCCAACTCAATCCAATGCCATCCATGCCCTAAATGATGTTTGAAAAACATTCAACACACACCAAAGGAACAGTTGCTTCATCATGCACCCACCCATGACTAGTTCTGGGTCTACTGGCTACCCCCAACAATTTAAAAAAAGAATGATAAGTACCAAAATTGTAGTTGCAGCAACTGCAATGCCCCCAATCAAACAGACACAACACCAACTTACTTGTAAAATATCAAATTCAAAAGTCCTCCAATCCAATGATAATGATGCAGCAGACACAAAGAGTGATCCTTCCAGCTGAAATCCAAAGGCAGAATGAACAGGAGATGGACAAAGCACTGGGAGGGGCCTGGTGGACAGGAACAGGAAGTTGAAGACTCTGTGGCACTTCCTCCCTCTCCCTCCAAAAGTTTTTTTTTAAAAAGGACTCCTCGCACAAAAAAGGACAGCCAAATGTCAATCAGAGGAGTTTTTTCCATCCAAATCATCATTTAGAGAAGGTTTTATGCTGCTAGAGTTAATATTCTTCTCCAAATCGAAAATTTAGGGTGTTCGCAATCGCGACCTTCACCACATTACCGCCGGATGTCGATGGCGCGTCCAAAATGACGTGTTCGCGTTCTCATGCTCTTTGTCGCGGTGGAGATTGATGTGTTTGCGACCTCACGCTCTCTCTCGCGGCGGAAAATTACGCGTTCGCGATCGCAGACTCTCGCGGTGTCTGATGGCGAGGAGAATGACGTGATCGCGATCGCTAACTCTCACGGGATAGTGCGACCGGCTCTCAACATCTCGTGGAGCACGCGAACGGATTGGAAAACTTGTTGGCGAACGCAGGGATCCTGGTAAGGCGATCGCGTGCGCGAGAACGCATTTTCGAAGCTCGAACATGAAAAAGATCTTCGCAACGTGGCAAATAGCGGGCATTTCGGTATTTTCGCGCTTCCCGCGGAACGCGAAAATATCAAAATATCACAATTCCGCGAGCGGTACGGAATTTGACGCCCACCCTTACACAGAATCCGATTTTCCGGCCGTGCTCATGCAACTTACAGCGAACCAATCCAAAGAAAGGAGGTGGGTGCTGCTCTTGCCCTGCCATGGGAGCATAAGTCTGCTGCCTTCTTTGATGCTTCAGGGTGTGCTTTCTCTTGTTTTCTTGAGTGACACAGAGGGCTATGAACGGGTGAAAAAGTACCTTACGACATTTGCAATAGTGTAAGAATCTGTTCCTTTGATGGTGCTGGTCATATTTTAAAACCTATTGTTGCAAAGTCATCCTGTGCCCTGGGCACCCCCCAACTTTTTGCTGACTGGAACTGGTGGTAACTGACTCTGACTGACCCTGGGCTCTGCCTAACCAGGCCCAGGGCCAGTGCCAAGCTGAAAGGAACACATTAGATTTATATATAATATGGCAGGGGATTGAAACTATCTAGAGGTCCCCAGTATCCTGGGGCACGGCAGTTTAGAGGCCAGCAGCTTTTCTGCACTTGCATGTGTGCTCTGCTGAAGCCTGGGGTCAGTTTAAAACCAGCCCTGGTTGCCAGGACTGCTTTTAAAAAGTAAAGAGCTGCTCAAATTCGACTTTGATGCTAAAAAACCTGGTTAAGGAAGATCTGCAATATTTCTGCAGATTCAGAACCCCTAAAGTCTCCCTTAGTTTCACAGGGGGTGGGGGTCCAGTAGAGATTAGGGAAATACTTATAAAATATGTTTTTATAAGCCCTGGTGCTAGAAAAATGACCCAAGTCATTTTCCCCATTGCAAACCCCATGGCCCATAGGTTAACATGGTAGGAAGTTATTGATTAATAAATATTGAGAGGAGAGGACTAGCCGGACCATTCAAAGACTTCCCAGAATGGTAGTAGTAAATCCAACAATATTATATTGTTGAATTTCTGCTAACGTGTACATACAAGAAGTTATAAGACTTTCTTGTTTTTAGTCCAAATTCAGCCTTCCAGTGGTCTGCCCTGATTGGTCAGAGATACGTGGATTAGCCAGGCTGCTTTGAAGACGTGATAAAGAACCACTCTGCTGGGAGGGCAGTGTGCTGGTCTATAAGGTATGCCAGGCCAGGAGGTGGAGTCGTAAACTATGCTCTTCAAAGGCAGAGGGGAGGCCTGGGTTTCAGTTTCACTTTGACACTCTTGACCCAGAGTCAGGGCTAGGCTTAAGGAAGGTATGTGCAGATGGTAGGGGGAGAGTCCATGGAAATAAGCTATCCCAGGGGGTGTGTTTAGCCAGCTCTTACCTCCTTGCTGGAAAATCAGCCATTATGGATTTGGAAGAAAGATGCACTCTGGGACAACATAATGCCACACTCTGCCGGATGTGGTCATAACTATGAGGAGTTACCCTGCTTTCATTGGTCAGAAGTGACCTGTGGCTTGACCCAGAGAATATTGAATAAGTATCTGAGAGGGGCAGAGCCCTCCAGATCTGCTGCTTGAAACTTACTTGAAGCAAGACGTGCCCTGCTGCGAAGTTCTGCTGTGCAAAGACTTCTAAGGCCTGACCTCTGAAAACTGCGCCATCTGAAAACTGCAGCCCTGTGGATTACCTTGCTACAAAAGGACTAAGAAGTAGACTCCCTGCAAGCTATAGGTTAACAGAGCTCACCTGGACATCCCCACAAAGAATCCCCAGCCTGGAGAACCGGTGGATTTGAAAGGGTTTTGTTCAAGTGGATTGCGGAATTGAAGTTTCACACTTTCAAGGACCCTCTTGGAGATTCCAGAACCTTGGACTGTGTATTGGATACTTTGGGACCCGCAAGCAGAACTTCAGGAAGGAGTTCTAACTGGACCTAGCCTGCTAGAGAAGGCTACACAGTGGTGAGACATTCTCCAGAACCGCTTCTAAAGGTGTGTCCCTGTCAGAGAAAACAAAATGACTAAAAGGGGCACTGTTGGTTTCTAAGCACTAGAAAGTGACTAATCTTTAAAAATTCATAACTCTGGTTCCCTACAGGGGATTTTTTTCGTTTTGGTGTCATTTAAAAGATAAAAATATTACATATTTTTATAAATTGGTGTTGGATTTTTATTTTGTGTTGTGTCTTAATTATTTACTGAAATGGTGTTTTTGAATGCTTTACATACCTGTCTTTGAAGTTAAGCCTGTCTGCTCGCAGCCACGTTACCAAGGGTTGAGCAAGGGAATAATTTTCTAAGACCTATGCTGGGTCCTATCATGTGTTAGTGGCCTTATTGCCAGTGGCAGACCTACATTTTCCCCTACCAATAACCCACCTTCCAACACCTATTATGACACCAATCACTAGATTGCCCCCTTAAAGATTATTGTATACACATGCGCACACACACGCACACATACATAAAATAAATCACTGCTAAACACTGAAATAAATTTGCAGATATAGGTGCCATCAAAGATGGAAGATCGGGAGCACTTCAAAACAATAGGCCTAATTCAGTAAACTATTTGCACACTTGATGGTGCTGAAGAGAACCACTTCTACCACCCTGGTGCAGTTTTAAATGTGAGTAGAGCTCTACAGTGTACAGGATTGTGTTTCAGAGTTGGGCACCAGCAGAGGTCGCTAAACATCTGCAACCATGTAGTATTTCACTCTGAGAAAGGGCGAACAGTTACTCCACTTAATAACAGAAGTGCATCCAATTTAAGTACAGTAAAGGGGAGGGAGCAAACAGAAAAAGATGATACACAAGAAGAAAGTTTTATTCTGGGAAAATACTTTTCTCCATGAAGGAAAGAAGATACTAGCAAATGCACTCATAAATTACAATTTCCCATCTGGAAATAAACACCTGTTGTATTTCTAAATGCGCTAGTGTTTACATATTTTAGTACTTCCCAAAATTTTTCTGAAGTAAAGGAAGGAGCCCAAAGGGAGAACATGTCTTTGTTTGAGAGGAGGCTCTTGTGCACAGTTTCTGAATAATAGTTTCTGACCCAACTGGGGTCAGCAGAACACTGTGAAGGTCAGAGCAATCAGAAATATACCAACCAATTCCGAAATGTTTCTAATATAGGTTTGGGGGTTACAACAATATTGAATGGGGGTTACCAAAAGAAAACTATGAGCTACTTCAAGTTCATGCAACACTTGATTTTGTACCTAGGTTTCACCTAAGGGCATCTGGGTGCCATTAAGAAGCAACATGGATCTAATACATGTTATTTTTTTGGTGTTGCCTGTCACACCGAGGAGCATTTGTTCAGATGGCATTTATACTGATCATCACTGTTTGATAACTGAAAACGTTGTTTGACCCACAGCAAAAAATGTCGAGAACTTGCAATATCTTTGAAATAAAATATTCTAAGTTTTTTTTAGAAAATAATCATGATTGTACTTTCTCGATTGATTACACAGTGCTGACTCTATAAAAAAAGAACACCAGGACAACTTGTTATATGAATTCTGGTTAGACAAATTTGTTTCTTATGCACCTTAAGAATGTTCATCCTTCTAGGTGACTTCAATGTCTCGGCCAAAACATTGGCTAATGTCTTAGCTACAAGCATGCATAGTTCTATGACCACAATCGGTCTTAAGCAATTGGTGTTACAGTTCATACATATAGACCGTCATGTTAGACTTAATTTTCACACCTCTTGGAGTGTTGGTGAATGTAAGTATCAGGCTTGGTCAAACCATTTTCTGATCCTTTTCCTTCTATCTACCTTGGTACATTCATCTCTGAAATGCTATACTTGTTCTCCTTTATTTGTTCTCCCCTGGTCTAAACTAAACCATAGGAATATTTCCAACACGCTGGCAAGTGACCAACAGCTTTTACATAGTGTGGGCATATAAGTTGACTAGAGCACCTACAACAACTGGGTAAAGTCATTCTTAGACACTGTCTTACCTGAAAGGACACTTTGTCCACTTCTTCAGCCATTCACTCCTTTGGTACAAAAAATCTCTGAGAGCTCCAAAGCTCGATTGCGAAAGGCATGGCAAAATTGGTGGTTAAACTACTCGTCTGATCTCAAGCTCAAACTTCATTTAGCGCAGAAAATATATAAAAACGTATTAGTACTGCAGAGTTTGACTACTATGGCAAGGCAATTTCAGATGCCCTATTCTCAGCTAAGACTGTTGTCTCTATTGCTAGCTCCTTGCCAAATATCACCTGTGTCCCACATACACTTCAACACACTCCACCTTTGTGCAACAACCTTGGTTTCATCTTTGAGAATAAAATAATTAGTATCATTAGAAGTCTAAGCCCACCTAGATAAAACTTAGTGTCTCGTGCCTTGTCTACTCCAACACCTGACGCATCTTTTGAGGGAGAAGCTATAACTCCCGGGGGACTCGCTGGAGGATGCAGTGACTCTCCTCAACTAATTGATTTCGAACATATTGAGTCAGATAGTTTGTTAAAGTTAGTCAAGTCCTTTTCCTCTGAATTGATCCTTTACAGAAGATGGTCTGGAAAAAAATGGCATCCTCACTGGTGAAGCCAATGCAAGCCATCTGTGATTGCTCATTATTCACAGGTACACTACCTAGTGAGTCCAAAAAATGCCATGGTGATCCCTTTATTACAAAAAAGTCTCACAGTTGATCCCCCAAACCTCAGCAATGTTCAACCTATCTTGTTTTTGTCATTTGTGAAAAAATTATGGAAAAGTTTGTGAACAGGGGCCTATCTGATTTCTTGGGCCAAAATCACCAATTGAATGGTGTTTATTCAGGTTAACGCCCTGGACTCAGCACCAAATCTGCCTCTGTCTCAGTTCTGAGTAACCTTTATATGGCAACAGACAAAGGTCACTTTGTGGCCCATGTGTTATTGCATCTTTCTGCCTCCATCGGTATGGTCTCACACAGAGTATTTATCAACAGATTGGCAGTGGTCGGCATCAAAAGTACTGCGCTTAGATGGTGCATGTCCTACTTGGAGTGTCGTAGCAATTCATCTACCTCCTTTTCGCTCTAAGTTCACACCAATCCATCAGGGTGTTTCTCAGGGATCGTCGTTGTGCCCTATATTTTTAAATGAGTATTTAAAACCACTGGCTCATATTATCCGTGATCATGGGATCAGCCTGGTGAATTATGCAGATGGCACACAGTGGATCATCTAAATGGATCAATCTGCATTCGTCCCTTTTGAGGCGTTTCAGACCTGCATAAATGTTATAGCCACCTGGGTCCGTAAGAGCTTGCTGACGATCAATAAGGAGAAGTCTGAGATACTCTACTACACTACAGGCATTATTTCCTGTCGACTTCCAGAAGGTGTAAGGGCAGGAACTAATGATGCTAAAGAAGCCATGTCTATACCAGCCACCTCAATCAGGAACCTATGGTTCCATTTCGAGGAGGCACTCACTCTTTCGAGTCAGATGACAAAACTGTCAAAGATCTGTATGTGGAAGATATCACAGAAAAATCCTCCAGCTCAAGCCACAAGCATTGTGTAGGTGTTCAGGCCTCCATTATGAGCAGACTGGACTATGGCAATGGATCTGCTTTAGAAGTACAAGACTACCTAGTCAAAAGGCTATACCATATTCAATTGGCTGCATCGAGACTTGTACTGTCTGTCACATCAGGCATCTGCTTCAAAGGCTCTTGTCTCTTTACTATGGCTCCCGGTGACAAAAATAATTTCATTCCAAGCTCTCTGTCTGGTCCATAAAGCCATTCATGGTACCACACCTCTGTACCTTGAATATAAATTTCAGAGATACATGCCCAGAGACCTGTGCGCCCGGCTGACACTAATTTACCCGGCCAACTGCAATTTAGAAGACAGTGATTATGATACAGAGCTTTTCCTGTTCAAGCTGCC
The DNA here is from genome assembly GCF_964204655.1 of Triturus cristatus. NCBI lineage: Eukaryota > Metazoa > Chordata > Amphibia > Caudata > Salamandridae > Triturus > Triturus cristatus. The sequence goes on from NC_140579.1 coordinate 315,804,915, forward strand.
TGACTTTGGTGCAAACTTCGCCGGTATTTATGTTCCATAAATGACCTTTTCTAATTCAGGAAGTCTTTAAAGGCCTGGCTCTCAACCGCTCTGACAGAGTGGTAAGGTTACCTAAACAATTTCACCGAAAACATACATTGCTCACAATCAGAGTTTTGCCATAACAGGCAAGTGAGTGGGAACTGTTGGATGTGCCTTATAGATCATCAATATCAATGCAGCCCAAATCCCAAATACTTTGGGCTAATTAAAGGCAATGAAGAACCAGATGAAATTCTGCAGTCCAGTGTAAGCACCTACAGGATTGACTAGGTGCATTCTCCTATTAGGGCATTTATGGACCTTAGTCACATCTCTCAGTGCATGCTTTGACCGTGAAACCAAAAAATGCTCTATGATAATGGATCACTTTATTAAAAGGTCATAGGGCTCTACTAGAAGTTTATAAGGCTCTAGTCAGTGTTTTAAAAAAAATATGTTTTTAGAGTTTGGATATTGATTACTGGGACTTTAACATAAAGTATTGGTTTGTTGTCAAGTGCCTAACTACTCGTAGCTGTCAAGTGGTATGTCACAATATACCAGTGTATTCTTGTTGACTGATGCCTGGATGAGATTCTACTAGACACAATGAACTCTTCCTTTAGTTTCATCTCGTCAGAGCTCAAGCCCTTCAGAGAAACCACTTAACTCTCTCTCTCTTTTTTTTTCTCTTTCTCTCTCTGTCTCTCTATCTCTCCCTCACACTCATCTTTTAGTGGGAAATAGGAATGTTTGCCTATTTCTGAGCAGGGAAACTCCTTATTGTGGGCTTTCTCTGAAACCAGATAGGCATGTCCATATAAGAGCTGGCTTTGGAGAAGTAAGCGTTTTACATTGCATACATACATTTATTTATTTATTTCACTTGTAAAGCGCACAAATCACCCCATAAGGGTATCTCAGCGCTATGACCACATAAGCGAAAGAGGGAGATTGAATTAGAAGAGTGAAGTCTTCAGCAGTTTCCTGAAGATAAGGTAGTCTGTGCATTGACGCAGGCGTATGGGGAGATCGTTCTAGAGGCGTGGGCCAAGGTGATAGAAAGCTTTGCCACCTTGGCGAGACAGATAACAGGGCTTTCTCACCTGATCTGAGGGGTCTAGGGGGCGTATAGTTAACAAATTTGTTATTAAGGTAACTGGGACCCAGTCTGTATACTGCTTTGTATGCCATGCAGCAGACTTTGAAATTAATCCTTTTACGTATGGGAAGCCAATGCAATTCCTTCAACAAAGGGAGGGAGGCTGTCCTAGGGGGGGCATTGGTCACCAAGCGGGCGGCTGTGTTTTGGGCGACCTGTAATCTGTTGATGTCTTTCTCATTGGCTGAGATCAAAAGCGCGTTGCAGTAATCTAGTCGGCTTAAGATCAAAGCCTGGATGAGGGTTTTCCTCGTTGATAGTGGAAGAAAAGGGAAAACTCTTCTAAGCATGCTGAGGATGTGAAAGCAGGCTCCTATGGTGGTCGAGACGTGATCTTTCAGGGTGAGTTTTTGGTCCAGTCGGACCCCCAGGTATTTCACCACAGATTTGGGGCAAGGGGAGGGGCCCAGTTCCTCTGGCCACCATCTAGGTGACCACCTGATATTGGCATCGCCAAATAGCATTATCTCGGACTTTGTGGCGTTCAATTGAAGTTAGTTAGTTTTCATCCATTTCACTATGGATTTCATTCCGTCACAGAAGAGTTCTTGTGTTTTAAAGTCAGATTTGTCGAGAGGAAGGAGTAACTGAGTGTCATCGGTGTATGATATGGAAGTGAAGCCCAGATTTCTCAGTGGTCTCGCCCGGGGAGCCACGTAAACATTGAACAGGGTGGGGCTTAAACAGGATCCCTGGGGCATTCCTTTGGTGACTTTGGTGGTGCTGGAGTGGTAGGGGCCTAGATTGACGGTCTGGGTTCTATCTGATAGGAAGTTGGTTAGCCATTTTAGTGCATTCCCTGTAATGCCTATCTCGCCTAGTCTTCTGATAAGGATCTGATGGGATATGATGTCGAATGCTGCGGAAAGGTCAAGCAGTACAAGAAGCACGGCCTGACCCTTATCCAGCAGCATCCTAATGTTGTCCGTCACTGCTACTAAAGTGGACTCAGTGCTATATCTGGGGCGGAATCCAGATTGTGAGGGATCCAGGCTATTGGTGGATTCAATGTATTTGGAGAGGTGAGTGTTAATGTGTTTTTCTAAGATTTTAGTGTGAAGGGGGAGAAGCGAGATGGGACGGTAATTAGTGATGTCTTCTGGTGAGATTCTGAGATTTTTTTTATCGGAAGAATTTGTGCAGTTTTCCATTCGGGCGGGAGAGCTCCTTCCCTCAGTGAGCTATTGAGAATATTGCAGATGGGGGCAGAAAGTTGTTTGGACAGGATGGCGGAAAGTTTAGCCGGAATCAGGTCAAGTGAGGACCCAGATTTAATGCTTTTTAGGAGAGCTTCAGTGTTTTCTATGGTCAGAGGAGAGAAGTTATCTAGAAAGTCAGTGGCAGGCGGGATGTACGGGGGTTTGATTCCTGGATTTGTTTGGGGATTGGTGGTTGCCGTGATTTTGTTATAGATTAGATCTATTTTCTGTGTGAGATGGTTAGCGATATTATCGCATAGTGTTTGGGATGGCACAGGTGCCGTGTCACAGGCCATGGGTTGGTGAAGGTTTTTAGGATCTGATAGAGGCACTTTTGAGAGTTCCCAGCTTGTTCGAGGGAGAATGCAATGTGGGATTTCCTTGCGTTTTTTAGATTGCGGTGGTCGTGGTTCAAAGCTACTTTGTAAATAGCTCTATCTGAGGGTTGTTGGGAGTGGCGCCAGAGGTGTTCCAATCTTCTGCAGGATCGTTTTTCTAGTCGTAAGGGACTCGAGTACCATGGGGCCTGATACCGTTTGCTGAAGGGGCGACATTGTTTCATGGGTGCTAAGCTATCTAAAGTGGCTAGCAGATTAGCGTTAAAGATGGCTAGGCGTTTCTCAACTTTGTCTGCTTCTGCGTGATGGGGTGGGCTGAAGGCACCTTCAAAGAGAGTGGGAGTGATCAAGTTCCATTTTCTGTAGATTTTATTGCGGGAGCCGGGAGAGTATTGTGGTCGTTGATTCTAAATTCGACCAAAGAGTGGTTGGACCATGTCAGGGGGATAGAAGCTATGTAGGATAAGTCGGGCGAGTTGGTTAAGATGATGTCTAATGTGTGCCCTGCCTGGAGGGTTGGGTCTTTATTTATTACTGTCAGGTTGAGTGCGGCCAGTTCAGACAGAAGGGATGTTGCATCTGCGTTGCCTATGATTTCACTATGCACATTGAAGTCTCCGAGAAGAAGAAAATTTCTAGAGGAAATAACATGTGGGGATATAAGTTCAATGAGCTGTGTGGTGGTATTGGCTAATGGTCCAAGTGGTCGATATACTAAGGCTCCTTTCCAGTGGGTGTTATGGTGTATCTTCATATTGAGGATCATTACCTCTAACTGATCATTACTTATTTGATCCAATATGGAAATAGTAGTAGAGTTTTTATGGATTATAGCTATTCCTCCCCCCATCCTGTGTGGTCTATCTAATTTTAATATATGATCGTCCTCAGGAAGGGCGACTGCTATGTCTGGATTGGAGTGGGGTTTAGTCCACGTCTCTGTTAAGAAACCAATCTCTGGACTGTTAGAGGACAGCAGGTCCTATATATTGGCCGCATTTTTAGGGAGGGATCTTACATTGGCCAGGAAGCAATTCCTATCCATGCCGGTTAATGTGTGGTAAGAAGCAGCGTCTGGGTGTTGATTGGGTTTCGTGTTAGCTCTCTGGGGGGGGATTGTGGCAGTTTGCTAAGTACATTTCCTGCAAGAGAATGGAGCCATCACTTCCTTGGGGATGGGGCAGATATTAGTGGGCATCTTTCTGTTGATATGGGAGTTTCTGATCATACGCAGTTCTGTGCTGGTGTAAGTGAAAGAACCCCTCATTTGATTGGGTGGCGGCTGGGCAAGATCGGCAGGGATTCCTGCTCCTGGCGTCGTCCTGGCACGGACGGGCGCAAACGGGCTTGCCTTTGGCGAGCCTTCGGCGCGCCGGTGGCGCGCCCGCTGCACATCTGACTAGGCATGAGTTTATGTAGGGTGAAATGCTAGAGCGCTAACCCTCCGAGGAGATCGAGGGGAAGCGATCATGATTCACTTCCGGTTTTGGGCGTCTCCCTCCAGACAATCGGAACCATCTGTGCTGGACCGGGGAGAATACCGGGTAAGTGTTGAATCAGGCGTGGGTAAACCCAAATGTGCAAATAGCAAAGGAAATACGTTAAAACGTCAGAGCCCTTTACCAGGCGCTCATTTAAAGTGCAGAGTAATGTTAATGTTAATGTTGTAGACTTGTAAAGCGCACAGCTACCCCAGCAACGGGGCGTCCCAGCGCTGTAGACCGCTGGGGAACCCGTCCTGCCTATCCCTGTGAGATGGTCCCTTTCTGGGTATCTCCAAGGTGAAACCAGGCATCCCCGGCATCTGTGGGGGGCCGTTGTAGAGATGAGGCAAGCTTAATGCCCAGAGTTGCCGAGTGTGTTCCTGGTTAGAGTAGGTACCAAGGCGAGAATTATCGAGTCCGTTTTGACCCTGGTCCACGACCCTGCCGCGTCGGGAATTGAACCCTGGTCCCTGGCCGATTCTCTGCTTACGGATCTGCCGCCTCTAACTAGTGAGCCACACGTAATGCAAAGTGAATACAGTTTTTGATTTAAAAACAGAGCAGCAGAAAGAGAAAACAGGGAGCCGTTTACCAGGCGCTCCGGTCTGTGCAAATCCAAATTCAATACCTTTGTTAGCTTAAGCGCGTCCGCTGCGCGTCTGACTAGGCATGAGTTTATGTAGGGTGAAAAGCTAGAGCGCTAACCCTCTGAGGAGATCGAGGGGAAGCGATCACGATTCACTTCTGGTTTTGGGAGTCTCCCTCCAGACAATCGGAACCATCCTTGCTGGACCGGGGAGAATACCGGGTAAGTGTTGAATCAGGCGTGGGTAAACCCAAATGTGCAAATAGCAAAGGAAATACTTTAAAACGTCAGAGCCCTTTACCAAGCGCTCATTAAAAGTGCAGAGTAATGCTAAATGAATACAGTTTTTGATTTAAAAACAGAGCAGCAGAAAGAGAAAACAGGGAGCCCTTTACCAGGCACTCCGGTCTGTGCAAATTCAAATTCCATACCTTCGTTAGTTTAAGCGCGTCCGCTGCGTGTCTGACTAGGCATGAGTTTATGTAGGGTGAAATGCTAGAGCGCTAACAATAATACATGTAGTAGTATTGCAAGTAGTAGTACTGGTGTACTACTCCTAGTAGTAGGACTTGGAGTATGGGTACCAGTGGTAGTGTTGTCACACTATCTCAGGCAATATAGTGTCTATCTTGAAAGCCAAGAATATATTGTTTTTATTCTTTCAAGATAGCCACTAAGTTGCATCATTATGCTGCGTCACACAACGTCAGTCTTTTTGAAGGTATGAAAGTACTGTTTTCTGTACCTTCAAGATAGGAGGTCATCATATTTGGCATTACTAATGCTAGCGCTTGCTTTTGAAAAGCATTGGCAAAGTTAATAGGGTGGAAAGCTTTGGAGAGGGAGAGGGTTAGCAGGAGGGGTTGTGGCGGGGAGAGAAAGCTCAAGGAAGGAAATCACCAAGATGCACAGGACAGTACTAAGGGACAACATTGAGGGCATTATCAAACCCCCAATTCGGCTCCTTGAATACCATGGAGGCCTCAAACATATCTCTAGCCTCACGGGGAAGCCTGTGGGCAAGAGAGAGAGGCAGTAGAGGCTGGAAGGAAAGAGCCAGAGGAATGAACAGGACATGCACTCCTACGGAGTACCAAAGGGGCAACAAATAGTTTCATGATGTCCTCAGTGGAAGGAAACAACTTAACAAATCAACCCCCCCCCCCCAGTTTTTTAATCCCTCTTAAAGCCCTGGGTTGACCCAAATCCCACGCTATACAGTATTGCATACAATGCTGTCTGCAACAGATAGCCGAAGGTAGATGTAGCAAGACCACAAGCATGGGTCTGAATGTTAGTGGGAAGCATTAGCTTCCTCCAGTTCACGACTTGATGCTCTTAAACCTTGACATTCCCAAACTCCTGCCAGGATGTCTCATTTCTGAGTTCAACAAGAGATAAGTGCCACTCTAATACATTTTCATGTCAGGAGATGATGTAATGTCTAAAAGAGGGCGGTATACTACATGAATTCATTCCAGAGTACGACATTGGAAACATTTAGAGCTCACAGGGAACTTACACCTCTGGCTAAAATACGCCATAAAAGGAGATTTTCCGATTAAGGCGCTCTTGCTGTGCCCTTTTTATAGACAGCCTGACATGGCAGACAAGGGGCATGACATTGAATCATTTTGTTTAACTAGGCTGCAAATGCAGGGCCGGTTAAAGTGCAGATTTGCTGGCCACATAAGAATCAGATGCTGCAATGGCGCCCTTCTAGGAGGCAAGGAGAAAGAAAGAGAGTGGGGGCCAAAAGCTCTGGCATAATTCTAAAGAAGCAAAGAGGGCCATGGTGACAACTTGTCTCACTAAAAAAGTCAGATGTCTGCAAACGGCAAACAGCACCACGCTAATAGCTCGCTTCACAGAGCAGTTTATCTCACGCAGCGTGCGGTGAGCGGCGGTGACAGTGCAGTTTACACGTCTCGCGGCCAACGCAGCCTTTGAATGCTGTCTTGCTGGGACTGTCAGCTACTAAAACGTCCAGACGCAGGCTTGGCCCAAGTGCTGTATTGCCTAAAACAAGAGTGTTTAACCTCAAGATATTTAGCCAATCTGACTGCCCGCCGCCCTGTCCTTATCACCCTGGCTGCCGCTCTGTCCTTGCAGACCGCTCCTTGTATGCCTCTCTGTCCTCGCTTTGAGACACTATATGTGTAAAGTCGCAGCACACCAAGCAGACACAATGAAAACAGAGCGGCCGTCAGTTAATGTACACATTCACGTCCATGTGCAGCAGGGGCGGCTCTAGGCTCATGGTGGCCCTGTGCAGGGAGCGCAGGTAGGGGGCCCCGGAAGAGGGGGTCCGGACGGGGCGGAGCTCAGGAAGGTGTTTTAATAAAACGTCCAGAAAAGGCGTTAGATGACCAGTAACATGGTAACAGAAAAACGACGTTTACTTTTTGAGTGCTCATCATTTGGATACTTTGTTTTAGAATCTGGGTCTCTGGAGGGACCCCTTTCAACAAGAAAAACACGTTGCGCGTCCGTAAGAGAGTTCGGCCACAAAGTAGGATCCCTCCAATCACATAAATCATATTCAAAACACGGGTCTGTAACATGGTCTTGCTCTTTGGCTTCCTTTTCAATACCAGCATCATCCGTCTGTAAACTCTGACCCTCCTTCAGAATGCCAGATGTTGATGGACCGATGAATGATGTTTCAGTTTCTCTGTCTGAGGGTCTTTTGTAATAATCCTCATCCTGAGTTGGTAATTGCTGCATGTTTGTATCAATTTCAGAGTCACCTTGTTCATTTTCATTGGTCTGCTCATGAGTATCATTCTGCTCATGGATATCATCATTTTTTTGTTCTTCTTTATGGTCATCAGCGCCTGTTTTACCTAGTGCATCAGCAGTACTCTGGCCAGAGGATTCTCCATCTTTAGGTTTCCCTTGGGTGATAAAGTTCAGGATTGCTCCTTCCTGTGACACTACGAAAGCCTGCTGAGCCACCTTTCTCTTTCGTTTCGAATAACCAGATTTGTGTACTCGAATTCTCTTCATTTTGCTTGCAATGCAGCGGGCGAGGCTAGCAGTGGGTAGGGAAAAAAAGAAGACAATCAGCAGTGGCGGCTGCTGAAAGATTTTGATGTGTCATTTTTATTTTCTTGCAAAAACAACAGTTGATGGACAGAATGCAGAACAATGTCATACATTCACCCCAGTACAGAGATCTGGGCCTAAATCCATCGTTTTTTTGCTCACCACACCACCCCAGTTCAGACATGGCCATATGCAAATCAGCCTTGACCCTGTGCCTCATGGGAACAGTCCAGCCCGAACTGCCAAGCCATGTCTTCCCTGGACTACACAATGAAGGACCAGCATACCTTAATGAACGAGTGAATTTCCACCAACCTACCAGGAAAATATGTTCCAGAACCATCTCCCTAGCAGCCACCCAATGCAGCCGCTGATAAAACAGTGGAGGCCGCTACTTCTCCCACCTGGCAGTGAAGACCTGAAAACCCTCCCCTGCACCTCGGAGCCTCACCATCGCTCCAGCAGTTCAGGAAGGACCACAAGACCTCGCTGTTCAACCAACAAGCAGCATGATCCAGCAGCATGAATCCCACACCGCCTCGAGACCCTTATGTGTGAAGTAGCTGAGCTTTACAAACCCTGACTGATTGATAGTAATTACCCTTCCCACTACATGTATGACACATTATGAGGACTAGCCACATATGGAAGGTTTATTTGAAGAGTGTTATAAAACTATAGGGTAGATCATGTGACTTGGCATACAAGGTCTGTTTTATCAGTCCACTGAGAACAGTAGAGCCTGGAGAATAGTTCATGATCTATTTGAGAAGTGACCTTAGTAGGAAGAGAGTAAGCTACCTTGAAATCATGGCACACAGAGACCTGTCTCAGTACGTCACTAACTGATCCTGAAGACAGCCTACGGGTAACCAAAGACTCGTCCACTTTACCACATTGTCAAAAGACAAAATACAATATATTTAATTAAGGTTTCTTGTATAGTGCCATATTCCAGCAACCAGTTCTGCTCGCTTTACAGAGCACCTATTACACAAGGATTAATTACAGTGAGTCCTAAGGCTATGAAAAGGCACTAGAGGTTCACTGAAGCAAAATTAATGTGCAAGGAACATCCAGTCAGGAGACAACTTTCAAGCAGACGTACGAATCACTAGCACAGCGTACCAACGACCCCATGGGCCGTGGCATAAGCAAGGAAAATGGCCCCTTTGGCTGCTGCTCAGGAAGTAGAATATAGCAATTATCAGGGTTCAATGGGCCCCTGAGGGTTTTGGGTCTCAGTACCACTGTACTTGCTGAACCAATGGTAACTATGCCCCTAGTATGGACAGAGAAGGCTGCTTCACCAATTGCAAACTGAGGACTAGTTAAACTAGTTTTCTCTGCTAGTCACATGACAAGCACTGGAATGTAATTAAAGAAATGATCAAGAAGCCAGTCTCCTACCAAGGTCTCTGCAAAAGGGCATTAGATTGAGTTAACATGGGTAGGCACTGCCATCCTATTCCAGGCGTCCATCCATAGGTGCTTGCATTTCATGTCTGCCTCAACACCATATAAACAGACCTATCCAAATGCCAAGTACATTCGAACACTCGATGTTTTAAAAGATTTGTGCAGGCAGATCCACTCATTAGATCACAAGTATCAGCTTCATACTCTGTTTTCATGATTGTTGATAAGTAATTGTAATAATTTTAATGAATCATTAACATTACGTCTAACACCTCGTACCCAGCTCTCCTCTTCCCCCCAATACGACGGTGCCTCCCAAGTTACACCTCCAAAAGTCACCATGCCTCCCCTCAGCCACAAGTAAACACCGCCCCTGCACTCCTGACTCACATTTCCCTCAACATACAGCGCCGATCTGTACCACTCCCTACCCCTGGTGCACAGTGACCACCTCTCCGACCCGCGCCCTCTCAGAGATGAATCGTGAGAGAGAGGCTCTCTCTCACGATTAATCATGCCCTCCCTTCCCATGACCACCAGAATACCTCCAGCTCGCCACCTCACATGGCTTACCTCCACCCAGACCCAAAGCACACACCATCTACAATAACATCCTCACCCAACCTTCCCCACGCCCCCGGCTCCTCACCCCCACGGGCTGGGATACATTCCTATGCCTGATCTGCCCTCCTCCCCAGGGCTCCCCACACCCTCGTCCAATGGCTCACCTTCCCTCGGGTTCACTCTGCAGTGGCACACGCTGACCTCCTCACTCCCCCTCCCCATGCCCTGACCCTCGGGCTCCTCACCTCGCAGCTGGCACCAAAGGTTGCACACTGGCATGCTATCCTCTGCAAGGCGGCCTTTCTTGTCCAGGGTCTCTAGGCGCGCCGGTGCATGGCCTCGGCCGGTCTCGGTGCTGCTCGCTGCACGCCGGGCACGGGTGCTGCCACCCCTCCTGCCGCCAGTGATGCATGGTGCTTCTGTAACCCCTTCGCTGCAGGACTCGCGGGCACTGCTAATGCGCGCGCATGCGAGCCTCCGGAGGTGCCAGATCTGGACTATTAAGACAAGCTCGATTCTCCTGGAAAAAAAGTTCTAAACAAGCACAAGACCTACCAGAAGAGCCCGAAACAAGGCCGACCCCACACAAAGACGAGACTGGGTTAGAAAGGAAAAGAGTATAAGAACAACCATTCAGCGTGCATCACATTAGATTTAGCACGCCTCAGTCGTTCACGCGCCAAATCCCTGCCAGGGGCCGCCACGAATATGTATTGTATCCGATTCCTCGTGGTGGCCCCTGGGGTTTGGTGGCCCTGTGCAGGTGCACAGCTTGCACATGCCTAAGGCCGCCCCTGTGTGCAGACCATAATTTCATATCACGTCGCTCCACGATTTCCAGGAATCGCATTGTTAAGGAACAATACACCATCAGAAAGTGACATTGGAACAACGCGCCGCCACGGGTATGTTTCATTACGAAATGTGCAATCTTTGTTTTCCAAGCCTGCCCTAGAATGAAAAGTGTGTGATTGCCTCGGGCCAGACACCGCAACAAGTTTCGCATTTGCATCTGCAATCCTCGAGGTGGTCCTCACAATAGGTATTTATTTGGCTCCGGTCTGTGGTCCCCAAATCAGTCCCCATCATTGCCGATTGTCCTTTTCAAGGATGAGGGATACTTATGCGCATCATCAGCACCTCGTTCAGCATCCGTCGAACCACAGCTGGCAGCTTGCCAAGCCGGACGAGACAACATCTTGATCCACTCTTCATACTTTACAAAGTGGCATGGGATGCAGAGTGCGTCAAATGCAAGTGCCGGATGTGATGTTTACTGTGTCTTTGTGGCTGGCCACGCGAGCCCGCTGCGGGCGTGGCTCGGCCACCATGGAGAAGTTATAGATGTCCTTTATTTGTGTTTGAATGGAGTTACCGTCCTCATTCTTCGTGCCCTGCCAGTTCTAGGTAAGAAGAGTAGGTTGACATTTGGACTCTGATCTGGAAAAATGCTATACTCTGATGAAGGTTTCTAAAGGAACACGGTTCCCTAACTTGCGAAGTAACAAAAACATTGATACATAGAGATACACTGAGGTCTAAGTTAGGTGTCCAAATTGAAAATCAAATACATTTATTACATTAAGATAGCAAACTATTGGAGTGGGAAAACAAACAAGAGAGAACTAAAAAAAACTTCTAAGCTCAGACATTTTCCATATGACTACAATGAAAACATAACGCTCAGGTCACATATATTGGCAAGTACCGATGGTCACATGAACAATTAATTAATTGCAACAATTTGAGTAATGGCCGACGATGCTGATCTCTTAATTAGATGCAGGGCTCATCATCAGGATATAAGCAATTATGCCAGAACCAAAATGCTTCCTAGGAAAGAGAAGAGAAAGGAAAACGGAAAAAAGGCAGAGGACACAGGAAGGCAAGAAGGGAGAGAGGAAATAATTTTCAATTGAATTTTTTTGCCTCTCTTCCTTCTTTTCATCCTGTTGCCTGCATTTTTCCATTTTCCTTGCCATTATATGTGACATGACCATTATGTTTTTGGTCACATGGAAAATGTCTGAGCTTAGATGTTTTAACTCCTTTCTTGTTTGTTTTCCCACTCCAATGGTTTGTTATTTTAATTTAATAAATGTATTTGTATTTCCATTTGGACACCTAACATAGACCTCAAGGTATCTCTATGTATCAATGCTTGTGTTACTTTGCAAGTAAGGGACTAGTGTTCCTTTAGAAATGTTTATACCCTTGGTCCCTCAGAACCTTGGGTTTCCCTTGCCTCTGAAAATGTTGTCTGATTCGGGTGCACTGAGATAAGTGTCCCTGTAGAAACAACTGGGGACCCGGAGGGGTGATGAAATAATTTCTACTGTCAAAGATAGTGAAAAACTCAGAATGCCAGAACATACTCAGAATGCCACAAAATATAAATGAGCTTTCTCTACTATAGATTTGGCTTCTAGCAGCTGGTAGTGCATGAACTTCACTGGAGGCAGCCAAAGAGGTAAAGCAGGTCAGGATTTATCATAATACAGATACTGCGTGGCAATAACTTCGGTAACATGGGAATGCCACAATTGTGTCGATACTGAAATGCCTTTAATTCTGATCTGAATTTTTGATCCGGTTTTCTGGAACCATGTGTTGTATATTTTACAATCTGATTAGAACTTGGAAGTTTTAGATGGAAGTTTGTGTGGTGATATCCCAGAGGGACGTTTGAGTTTTTCCAGGCCAGATTCCTTCATGTTCATCTATACTTACATTTTGGTCAAGTACGTCGGAGGATCACCTATCTTACTTTCACCCAGCAAGAGGACAGTAAACATATTGGTAAGTGTTCTTGGTGTCATTGGATTGACAATGAGGTCTGTTATAGCCTGCGACTACTCATGTCATCCTTGGCATGTATCCCATTTCCTGTGATTCTGACCTGTGTTCTAATGAACGTTCTGCTGCTGAAAATTCTAGGAGAGTCATTTGCAGAGCTCAGGACTCTGGACTGTCAGTGGATTAGGGATGGCAATCTCCAGCTCTGCTTAAGGAGTTACACGAATTTATCTTCTTACCATCGACTTTCACAGTTTCCCTGTGTGAACCCCTTGGCTCCGGGCTTCACGGCACGCATAATGCCAGATTGACAATCAGTGGAACCTCAGCTACTGTATAATCTTTACTGCAAATCCAGAATAAAGACAGAAGAAAGAAAGATAAAGCAGCACACACAAGCCATCAGGTGCTCCCACACGCTTCTATGCCTTTTTAAATTCAAAACCTTTTATTAGCATGTTTAAAACGTACGGAGAAGGTGGATTGTCCATTGTAAGATGAGACAGAGGGTTTTGGTAGACACAAAAATAAAGGGCAAAATAAGTGATATAAAAGTTCAAGGCCTGAAATGAAGAGCTCTTTGCCTACGGGGGTGAAGGCGAAAAGAAAACTTCCGAGCGTATGAATGATAAGAAGCCAACAGTAGAATGACTATTAACACTGGATTGCACCTGTAGAAAAACTACAGGTATAGTAAGTAGCCTGTGGCTCCTTGTAGAAGACGTTTAAACTAATTGATGCAGATAATGCAAAAAAATGATGCAATGAAGCAGGAAGGAAGAGAGTGTAGTAAGGCAAGATATTGATGGTAGAACAGGAAGGGATAAGATAGGATGGTAGGAATGAGCTTCTATGTCTTTAAGTCCTTCTCAAGACTCTTAACTATTGGCCAGCATCGAGTGGGGTGGTGCTGATGTTCGGGTGTGTGGTTTCTAATGCTGCAAATGAGCCCAGTGGCTGTTTCCTTGTGCCCCTATCCACACTGTACAGACCCTAGCTCTACAGGACAAAAGTCTGGCAGTGGGGTGGGATTTATTGTGGGATTATTAGCGCACATGCCTAGAGAGGGTGCCAGTGGCATTGGTGGATATTTCACACTGATGCTAACTCAGGAGGCTCAGGAGTGACATTGAACTATGGGAGCTTGTTTGTGCTGTAAGCTGTAGTTGTTCTACAATTTCAGGAGCTGTGCAGCACTGCTAAAGCTGAGGAATGCTGAAATTCTTGCAGATGCTGCAGACCCATTGTGAGAAACTGGTGTGGCATGTTCATGTGCTCTACCTGAATCGGAGGAGAGAGAAACTCTTCCAATCTCAAAGAGTTATTTGCATTTTGTTAGATCTGGGGGTCTCTAGTTGGCAGGGTAGGTTCCACTGTCCAAGTAGGGACCCTTGCTTCTAGTCAGGGAAAGGGGGATACACTGTTAAGATAACCCCTGCTCACCCTCTAGGTAGCTTGGCCTGAGCAGTCTAGGCTATCAAAGGCAATGTGTAAAGTATTTGTACCAACACTCACAGTAACACAGTGAAAACACCACAGATTTACTCCACACCAGTTTTAGAAAAATAATGTATCTTTACTAAAAACTTCACAAGACCAAATACTACAGACAAACCAACATATAATTCAAAAGGTTACTTTAAAGATAGTTCAAGAGTTTGCAGAAAGTACTCCAGGATGTCAAAATCAGTGTCCTGCACAATGCGACTCTCAATGCACTAAATGCGACACTCTCGTGCCCAACAGTACCTGTAGTTGCGATAAGGTTCCCAAAAGCTAAAACAAGGAAGATGGCAAAGGCGATGCGATGCTCCTGAGATCCTGGGGAGGCTTTGCAGCAGCCCTGCTTCACGCAGCAGAGGTGAATGCGCCGGCTCCGATCTGTAGGGGGAGGATGCGATACCTTTGGCTTTCGTTGCGTAGGTTTCTTAGGGGGAAGCTTCACGCACAGGTTCGATGTGACACTCTTCGATGTGGTGCGATGCGTGGCGCAGCGTTGCCTTCCGGCGCCGCAACTCTCGATGCGCCACGGAACAGGACTCTGCGTCGACGCACGCAGCGACTGGAGACTTTTCACGCACCGGCAGTGGTGCGGCCCGCAAACTGGTTCTGCGACGACCCTCGCAGCGTCAGGAATCTTCTCGCACCGGGACGATGCTCGACGCACTCGGCGATGCGGGGACCCTGCGTGTTGCGATGGTGCCGCGATGAAATTTTCCTCGCACTCTCGTCTTGCGACACGCAATCGGATGATGCGTTGGGTACCAGTCACTCTTGTTCACGCTTCTGCTTCCCAGCTCCCAAACACAGCAAAACGACCTCCTGAGGCCCCAAGACTGGGCAAGAACTCCAAGGCAGGTCAGAACTCTCTCAGCAGAGTTCCAGGGGAGCTGGTGGTGAAGTCCTTTTGTTCCTGGGACTTCTTAACAGGGAGCCAGCTCTTCTCAGGCCCTTGGAGATCAGAATCAAAAGAAGGGGACACAGCAAAGTCCTTCCCCTCTCCTTGGCAGCAAAGCAAAACAGCAAGCAGGCAGTCTTCTCCTCTTCAGTCCTTTTCAGCTTTCTCCTTGGCAGAGGTTTCTTCTTAGTTCCAAAGTGATCTAAAGTTTTAGGTGTCCGGGGTCCTCTTCTTATACCCCTCCAAGTCTTTGTCTCTCTTTGTTCCAGTGGGGGGATTCCCCTGCTCAAACCGGTTCCTGGGTGTGCTCTGCTCAGGAGCACCTGCTTCCTTTCAGAGTGAGGGGCAGGGTCGTTAGACGCTCAGCAGGAGGTGGAGCCTTCTTTGTGCCAGCAGAGGCAGAGTCCTCAGCCTGGCCAGCAGGGGGTGGAGCCAGCTTTGTGTTTGGCAGGGACAGCCCTATTCAAACCCAGGGACTACTCCTCCCACCCATCTAAAGCAGATCTCCCTATTCACCCTGCTGCTGACTCATCCAGGCTCCTGGAGCCACCTGGCCCATCACATGACACCCTTCAGCCAACCAGCACACAGGCACACAGGAAGGTTAAACAGGAGAATAGCTACTTTCTAAAAAGTGCTATTCTCACACAGTGAATTTAAAAACCATCTTGCTAAAAAGATGTATAGTTAAATTCTGAACACAGAGATACCAAACTTGGATTTTCTATCTTGCCCTTATGGGAAGATAGGCATGTAAACAGCCTTCCCCATTCTATCCTATGGGCAAGATAGCCTCTCAGCAGTGAAAAACGAAAATGGCTGTAATTCACTACCAGGGCATGTTACACACCTCAGTACATGCCCTACCTTTCAGATACACTGCACCCAGCCCAGGGGGGTACCTAGGGCCACCATAGGGATGCCTTACATGTGCAGAAAGGGAAGGATAAGGCCTGGTCAGTGGGTGCACTGGCCAGGTCGACATGGCAGTCCTGGACTGCACATAGGCACTGCAAGCAGGCCTAAGACATCATTTTAGCGCTACTCCTGTGGGTGGCACAATCAGTGTTGCAGCCCACTAGTAGCATTTGAATCACCAGCCCTGGCACACGCAGTGCACTTTACTAGGGGCTAACAGGTGAAACAAATATACCAATCATGGATAACCAATCAATACAACAATTTACCAAGGGAGCACTTGCACTTTGACACTGATCAGCAGTGGCAAAGTGCCCAAAGCATCTAAACCAGCAAAATCGAAATCCAGCATAGCATCAAAAATACAGGAGGTAGAGGCAAAAAGTCAGGGGTAACCATGCCAAAGATGCCAGGTCTAACACGTGTCCCCTCCAGCTGAAAGTGGGGAGAACTACCCACCCTCTTGGGAGTTCTCATCGCTAAGGCGGAAAAACCTGGACAGACCATCAGCGTTGGCGTGTTCTGTACCGGGGCGGTGTTCCACCGTAAAGTCCATCCCCTGTAGGGAAATGGACCACCTCAACAGCTTAGGATTTTCACCCCTCATCTGCATCAACCATCTGAGGGGCCTGTGGTCCGTCTGAACCCGGAAGTGAGTCCCAAACAAGTAGGGCCTCAGATTCTTCAGCGCCCAGACCACAGGAAAAGGGATGTATGACGTTACAACGCATACTATTACAACGCATACCTTTACAACGCATTTTTTACAACGCAAGTACTACTACAACGCATTACTTTACAACGAATACTCTTACAACGCAAAACCTATTAAAATACTGAAAAGTGCTGTTACAACGAAATCAATTACAACGCATACCATTACAACGCGATTTTTTTTTTTTTTTTAAATTAAAAGTACAATAAAATCTGGCACGGGATGCAGGGAAATTAGGGGTTTTAGGGTGGGGAAGTGTATTAAAATGTGGAGAAAAACTGAACGTAAATCTACTAAACGCATTACCCAATTAATACGCGAGTATTAAAATTAATACTCGAGTATTAAAATTAATACTCAAAATCCCCCATAAAATTCAGTTTTCACACATTTCAAAGTTTTACAAAAATAACGAAAATTAAAATAACAGTACAAACACATTTTTATCATGATTAGATCGGAAAATAAGTAAACAAAGTAAAACATAAGACACATACACATAGGCGCCATTTTAACCATCTCACTTGTAAAACTTGTCCTACCACTGTTTCTATGTAAACAATACCAAAAGACATGTTCCAAAATGGATGCCAAAACGGAGCAAATGAATGAAAACAATACTTTTGTAAAAGCATTTTTAAATTATCATTTTCCACAGTAAAACAAAGCATTTAAAAAAACACAACGAACGCAGTTTTAAAAAAAATTAATAGTGACACAGAGTAAAACTTATAAATACCAGGAAGACACCATTTTGCACTCAGTTGATTATCAACTACCAGAGAGACCAGACGTGAAAAGCTGACCCTCTGTCACCTCCACTGCGACCTCCTCAGAGAGAGCACGGAATTCATTCGTAAAAGCATTACAATAGAGCAACTACTAGTAAGTCATTACAATATTTTTAAACGTTGGTTTTGAGGAAAATATATTTTCTTAACCCAAAAAAAATTTAAATAAAATTCTTAAAAATAACTTTAAAAATGTACTGTTTCTAATTTATTATCACTAAAAATATACACCAACTTAAAACAAGTATTTTATTTTCCAAAAACAGAAACTCGGAATATATTGAGATTCAACAATTGGTGTACCTTATTTACCATCACCACCACGTTATCGACTGACATATACAATTGTGAAGGTAAATGTAATTTATTTGTAATTGTTTTACTTGTAAAATATATTTTTAAAAATTAGCTAAAGTGATGTATGGCAAAGGTGTTTTTTTTTTTACCTCAATCTCATTACATCATAAACGAAAATATACCATGATGCAGGAGTAACAATTACTAATAAGACTTCAGTTGGGTACTACATCTGAAAAAGAGATTCATGTTACTAGGGTAACTATTACTATTCAAAGTCCTAGAATGTACAGCATTACAGTAATTGAGTGATAGTATCGGAGTAACCATTTTATTTTTTTTGAAAAATGCATTAAATGTGTAATATGTTTACTTTCACCAATTGTTACTCATACTCATTTGTCATATATCATATTGTTTAAAAATTGTATTTTTTTTCCAACCAACGTTGGCTAAGGAACATTAATTTATTAAACATTTTTTTTTTCCAGAGGACATCTGTAGCAAAAAAATAACTTTATCCTGCTGAAAGCATTACCTTAAAGGCACGAAAAGAAACAACAACTGAAAAAGGTATGTTACCTTTTCAGTATTATTTTTTCTAGACATTTTTAATCCTTCCTTTTGCAATTATTACTCCTCTAAAGTACCTAATTAGAAAAATGATGGATAGTTTAGAGTAACAATATACTATTCCTACTCCAGGAAGGTGCAACATTAGGGAGATTTTTTTATGGTGTAGGGGTACATATCTCTATTTCAACTACAGGAAGGTGCATAGGTTTGTACAGTGTCATGTAGTATTAGTTATATTGTATGTCATTATTAATTTAAAGTTACTCAGATTTTACATTTCAAACCAAAGTTAATTTTTTTATTATCCTCATTTTTTTCAAAAGACAACAATTTGATTCATTGCAGAAAGATTCTTTCCATCACATACGTTAAATCTTGAGCCAACAGACCAAATCATCTTCAGAAGCCTCACCCAGAAAAGCAATTTCTACAAAACAAGGTATTGATTTTCAGCATGGTTTCTTAACCTTCAATATATTAGACTAGCCATCTCATTGCTAATGTTGAAAAAATACCCAATTTAATTATGGTAACATTTGCAGATTTCAGAATTTTATTTCATGACTAAAGGTTGGTGTAGCATTAGGGAAAGTGTTATCTACTACAACTTATACCAAATATTCAATTTTTTAAAAATTACTGTAAATTCGCATTTCTCAACATCGTTCAGTTTTCTCATTCTTTTCTTTTTTCACTTTTCCAGACATTTATTTTCCCATTAGAAATCCAATCACCACATAAGTGTCTACTCCAGCCTACACGCCATTCCCACTTAAGAAGAGTCAGCAAGAAAAGCAAATTCGAAAGAAAAAGGTATTTTTATCCAACATTCTAAGGTGCAACAGTTGTAAAAATGTACCATGCTGTAGGGGTAACAATTACTATTCTAACTCCAGGAAGGTGCATCAGTAGGGAAAGTGTTGGATGATGTAGGGGTGCAATTTACTATTCTAACTCCAGGAAGGTGCAGCAGTAGGGAAAGTGTTGGATGGTGTAGGGGTGCAATTTACTATTCTAACTCCAGGAAGGTGCATCAGTAGGGAAAGTGTTGGATGGTGTAGGGGTGCAATTTACTATTCTAACTCCAGGAAGGTGCAGCAGTAGGGAAAGTGTTGGATGGTGTAGGGGTAACAATTACTATTCTAACTCCAGGAAGGTGCATCAGTAGGGAAAGTGTTGGATGATGTAGGGGTGCAATTTACTATTCTAACTCCAGGAAGGTGCAGCAGTAGGGAAAGTGTTGGATGGTGTAGGTGTGCAATTTACTATTCTAACTCCAGGAAGGTGCAGCAGTAGGGAAAGTGTTGGATGATGTAGGTGTGCAATTTACTATTCTAACTCCAGGAAGGTGCATCAGTAGGGAAAGTGTTGGATGGTGTAGGGGTGCAATTTACTATTCTAACTCCAGGAAGGTGCAGCAGTAGGGAACGTGTTGGATGGTGTAGGGGTGCAATTTACTATTCTAACTCCAGGAAGGTGCATCAGTAGGGAAAGTGTTGGATGGTGTAGGGGTGCAATTTACTATTCTAACTCCAGAAAGGTGCAGCAGTAGGGAAAGTGTGGGATGGTGTAGGGGTAACAATTACTATTCTAACTCCAGGAAGGTGCAGCAGTAGGGAAAGTGTTGGATGGTGTAGGGGTGCAATTTACTATTCTAACTCCAGGAAGGTGCATCAGTAGGGAAAGTGTTGGATGGTGTAGGGGTGCAATTTACTATTCTAACTCCAGGAAGGTGCATCAGTAGGGAAAGTGTTGGATGGTGTAGGGGTGCAATTTACTATTCTAACTCCAGGAAGGTGCAGCAGTAGTGAAAGTGTTGGATGGTGTAGGGGTAACAATTACTATTCTAACTCCAGGAAGGTGCATCAGTAGGTAAAGTGTTGGATGATGTAGGGGTGCAATTTTCTATTCTAACTCCAGGAAGGTGCAGCAGTAGGGAAAGTGTTGGATGGTGTAGGGGTGCAATTTACTATTCTAACTCCAGGAAGGTGCATCAGTAGGGAAAGTGTTGGATGGTGTAGGTGTGCAATTTACTATTCTTACTCCAGGAAGGTGCAGCAGTAGGGAAAGTGTTGGATGGTGTAGGGGTAACAATTACTATTCTAACTCCAGGAAGGTGCATCAGTAGGTAAAGTGTTGGATGATGTAGGGGTGCAATTTACTATTCTAACTCCAGGAAGGTGCAGCAGTAGGGAAAGTGTTGGATGGTGTAGGGGTGCAATTTACTATTCTAACTCCAGGAAGGTGCATCAGTAGGGAATGTGTTGGATGGTGTAGGGGTGCAATTTACTATTCTAACTCCAGGAAGGTGCATCAGTAGGGAAAGTGTTGGATGATGTAGGTGTGCAATTTACTATTCTAACTGCAGGAAGGTGCAGCAGTAGGGAAAGTGTTGGATGGTGTAGGGGTGCAATTTACTATTCTAACTCCTGGAAGGTGCAGCAGTAGGGAAAGTAATGGATGGTGTTAATGTTATGTTTTAGGTATTTCATAATTTTTTTCAGGCTAATTTTTTTTGTCTTCTCTCTTTTCAGATAATGTCTAGCCTGGGAGCTGCAAACTTTATTAAATCCAGGAAGGGCAAAAATTTATTAAACCATGGTGGATACATATATAGTAAGGAAAGAATAAGTTTAACTAGAAATCATTGGAGGTGTGTGCAATACTACACTACCCATTGCAGTGGCAGAGCGGTTACTGTTGATAATTTGGTTGTGAAAACCACAGAACATAACCACTCTGCCTCTGCAATGGATGTAGAAATTAGAGAAACAATAAACGAGATGAAAGCTATTGCAAGCACCTCCAATGATTCTACAGGATCAATTTTAAGAGAGGTTGCACAGCATGTCCCCAGTCATGTTGCTAGTAACATGCCTATAATACCTAATTTGAGAAGAATTATTCAGAGACAAAAGCAGGCAAGTAACATCCAATTATCTACACCACATTCTTTCTCTGACATTAGAATTCCTCATGATCTTTCTATTTCTTTTTCTGATGAACCTTTCCTTCTGCATGACAACGAAAACCCTCAGAAACGTATTTTAATTTTTAGTACCCCACGTAACCTTGCTAAGTTAGAAAGTAGTGAAATTTGGATGATGGATGGGACGTTTAAAAGTACACCCCATCCTTTCACTCAAATTTACACTATACATGCTAAAATTAACAATAGTGTAATTCCCTTAGTTTATAGTTTGCTACCTGATAAGACTTCTGCAACATACACTGAACTTTTATCAGTGATTAAAAGTAAAACATCTTCAAGTCCTCGAAAAATAATTATTGATTTTGAATTGAGCATGATCAATGTGATCACTAAAACGTACACGGATACCCAAATTCAGGGATGTTTTTTCCATTTTTCGCAGGCATTTTGGCGTAAATTACAGAAAACATCCCTAGTTGCAGATTATTCTCGGGATAGCAAACTACAATTTGAACTAAAAAAATTAACTGCACTTTGTTTTGTTCCTCCCGATAGTGTGGACGAGTACTACACTGCAATTATAGAATCTGTTTATTATACGAGTAACGAAGAAAAATTGGCACCCATTCTAAATTATTTTGAGGACACATGGATTGGACACCTAAGCAGATCGGGTCGCAGGAGGAAGCCACGATTCCATGTGGAGTGGTGGAACTGCTACACGAGTTGTTTAGAGGGAGAAGCAAAAACAAACAATGCCATTGAGGGATGGCATAACTCCTTCAACCATACAATTGGCAAACCACATCCTAACTTCTACTCATTTTTGGAAACTTTGAAGAAGGAGCAAAGTTTCCAAGAAATGAGAATAGCACAAACACTCGCAGGTAGTCTAAACCCACGAGTAACAGTCAAAACAAGGGAAATGTCTGAGAGACTATTGGCAATTCTACAACAATTTTCGTTGTGTGTGGCTATAGACTACCTGGAAAATCTTTCTAACATTCTTTCTTTTTAAAATAATGTAATAACTTACTTTCCTGCTTTGCTTCAAAATTTAATAATTTTCAAATTACAATTGGCATACAATGTTTTTTTCTTAAATATTTTTCAATCAAACAAGTCGGGTCCTTTTTTTTAAAACAAATCTTCATTTCAAGCAAAAACTACCACTGTCTACAAATTTACTGTACCATAGTATTTGATCAATTGTTCTACATCGGAACTCCATTAATATAATTTCCGAAAATTTCCAATTTAATTACCGTCATATCAAATCACCAAAACTCAAACATATGTAAATTCTACAATTCAAACCATATTCCAAAATGCACTTTGCAGCTTAATCATCATTTTTTTAACAATCGTTAATTTCCAAAATTTGAAAGTACGCAACTTTTTTGCACTTAGAAATGAAGATCGACATTACTTTTGTTACTTCCTAAATAAACAAATCAACTTTCTGAACAGTAACTTTTAATTTTTTAACAGCTACATACTTTTTTAAACTAAATAAATAACTGTTAGCGACCCGACATAGGCATACATTAATGACATTAATGTGGACATGTTTAAAAACATTTAAGTAATCAATTAGTTTTCCCGCAACCTCCCCTTATTCTTTCCTCACTATATATGTATCCCTTTTAAAGGTTTATTCTACAATTACAAATGAAAATATTTCCTACCTGGCCGCAGATCAGCTTCCTGCTGCTTCCTCCTCCGATGCTCTGCAAAATGGCGCATTACGTCGACGCTCACGTCATTACGTCATCGCGTGCATCTAAATTTATAACGGACTACTTTATTTAACTAATCTGTAAATATATGTTTATAAATGTTAATAAAATATTTATATTTTGTTTTAAAAATGTTACTTAAATTGCAAAATTCATTAAAAATATGGTTTATTTTTTCATGATTTTTCTATCAATAAAAAATTTGAAAACAATAATTGTTTCCTGTTATTATTTTTTTAATAGTTATTTAAACTTCAAAATTGTAACTAATTAAATGTAAATTTACTAAATATATACCTTACCTCGACTCTATTGTCTTTTCCCTTCAAATCTTTCTCTTTCTTCACTATCTAAGCCTTCTTTTCTTGTTCCGCGGGTTGTATAATCTGAAGCTGCCAAAATAAATGAAGGACAAAGACGCTCATAGACTTCAATGGAAAAACGTGGGAATTTTTTTAAAAAAGTAAGTAATTGTTTTTTTTTTTTTTTTATTTAACTATTATTGTTTTTAAAATGCATTCCTTATTACTCTTTTAATATTTAAATTATTATTATATTTTTAAATTAATCTAAGAAATACACTTTAATATTTAAAAAATACTCAAGTATTAAAAATTAGTTACTCACTCTTATTTATTTTAAATAAAATATTAAATACTCTTTCTATTTAGTATAATTCTCAATTATTAATTAAACTTTAAAAATACTCACTATTCACTGTAATATGTATAAAATTAAATATAAAAAAACTCATTGTATTTTGAGAAATACTCAAGTATTAATTTAACTATCCAACAAAAAATTTCTACTAGACAAAATACTCAAGTATTAAGTATCAAGCATTAATATTAAAATACTCAAGTATTAATTTAACTATCCAACAAAACTCACTATTCACTGTAATATGTATAAAATTAAATATAAAAAAACTCATTATATTTTGAGAAATACTCAAGTATTAATTTAACTATCCAACAAAACATTTCTACTAGACACAATACTCAAGTATTAAGTATCAAGTATTAATATTAAAATACTCAAGTATTAATTTACCTATCCAACTAAACTAGACAAAATACTCAAGTATTAAGTATCAAGTATTAATATTAAAATACTCAAGTATTAATTTACCTATCCAACTAAACATTTCTACTAGACCAAATACTCAAGTATTAATATTTTGATAAACTACTCACTTTTTATCAATTACAATTTGTTTTTCAAAAAAATAATTATACGATATATATTTATTTAATTTAAAATTCCAACATTAAAAAATGCGTTGTAATAGTATATGCGTTGTAAAAGTACTTACCATATAACATCTTGCGTTGTAAATGCATGCATTGTAAATGCATGCGTTGTAAAGGCATTTTCAAATAATGCGTTGTAAAGGTATATGCGTTGTAAAAGTACTTACCATATAATAGCATGCGTTGTAAAAGCATGCGTTGTAAAAGTTTTTGCGTTGTAAAAAATGCGTTGTAATAGCATAGCGTTGTAAAAGTTGCGTTGTAAAGGTGGTTCCCCCAGGAAAAGCTTCCCTTTCAATCGCACTCCACCTCTGTTCCCTGGGAAGTAGCCTCCTACTAATGAAAGCTACAGGTTGGTCCAAGTCCTCATCATTTAGTTGTGAGAGCACCGCTCCCACTCCATGCTCAGAAGCGTCTGTCTGCACTATGAACTCCTTGGAGAAGTCAGGCGCCTTGAGTACAGGTGCTGTACACTGGCCTCCTTCAGGCCCTCAAAAGCTTCTTGGCAGGCACTGGTCCAAATCACTTTCTTCGGTAACTTCTTGGAAGTTAGTTCTGTCAAGGGAGCAACAATGGTGCCATACCCCTTGACAAAACGGCGATAGTACCCGGTGAGTCCTAAGAAGGCTCTCACCGCTGTCTGGGTTTTGGGGGGTGGTTCCCAAGCCCGGATGGTATCTATCTTGGCTTGTAGGGGCGCCACCTGGCCGCTTCCTACCTGGTGTCCCAAATACACCACCGAACCCTGCCCTATCTGGCACTTACTGGCCTTGATAGTGAGGCCTGCACTATGCAGAGCCTTCAACACTGCGCAGAGGTGTTGCAAGTGTTCTTCCCAAGTGGAGCTGAACACAGCAATGTCATCCAGATATGCGGCGCTGAATTGCTCCAGCCCGGACAGTACCTGGTTGACCAGTCTCTGGAATGTGGCAGGGGCGTTCTTCAACCCAAAGGGCATGACACGGAACTGGAAGTGCCCCTCTGGAGTTGAAAACGCAGACCTCTCCTTGGCCCCATCAGTTAAGGCAATCTGCCAGTACCCAGAAGTTAAGTCAAACGTACTGAGGTAGTTGGCAGCTCCCAACCGATCCACGAGCTCATCAGCTCTGGAGATGGGGTGTGCGTCAGTCTTCGTGACCGCATTGAGCCCACGGTAGTCCACACAAAACCTAAGTTCTGGAGTGGCACCTGGCGCAGCAGCTTTCAGTACAAGTACCACTGGGCTAGCCCAGGGGCTGCTGGAGGGCTCAATCACCCCTAGCTCCAACATCTTAGAAACCTCCTTCTTGATGCTGGCCCTGACCTTGTCAGCCACCCGGTAAAACTTCTGTTTCACAGGCATGCTATCTCCCGTGTCCACGTCATGGACACACCAGTTGGTGATACCGGGGGTCAGGGAGAACAGAGATGCAAACTGACCCAACACATGGCGACAGTCCCTCTGCTGTTCTGGGGTCAGGGTGGGCGAGAGGACCACTCCATCCACTGACCCATCTTGCTCCTTAGCTGCCAGGAGGTCAGGAAGAGGATCGCTATCCTCCTCCATACCTGCATCTGTAGCAAGTAGCATTGTTATTTCAGACCTCTCAAAATGGGGTTTGAGGCGGTTCACGTGTAGGACCCTCATGGGGTTCCTGGGAGATCGCAAGTTGACCAGGTAGGTCACCTCACTCTTGCGCTCCACCACCTCATATGGCCCAGTCCACTTGTCCTGGAGCGCGCAAGGCTCCACTGGCGCCATCACCCACACCATCTGCCCAGGTTGAAATTCCATCAGAGTGGTATGCTGGTCATACCACCTCTTCATCTCATCCTGGATGGCTTCCAGGTTCGCCTGAGCGAGGGCCCGGAAGCGCTGTGTCTGGTTGCGGATGGCCAGCACATAGCTGAACACATCCTGAGGGGTTTTCCCCGGGGATTTCTCCCAACCCTCCTTCACCAGACTGAGAGGTCCTCTAACAGGGTGCCCGTACAAAAGCTCAAAGGGACTGAACCCTAGAGACTTTTGTGGTACCTCCCTGTAGGCAAATAATAGGCATGGCAAAAAGACGTCCCACTTCCGTCTCATGGGCTCTGTCAGCCCCATGATCATGCCTTTCAGGGTCCGGTTGAACCTTTCAACCAACCCATTTCCTTGAGGGTGGTAAGGAGTGGTGAACTTATAAGTTACCCCACACTCCTCCCACAGAGACTTCATATACCTGGAGATGAAGTTGGTACCCCGGTCAGATACCACCTCTTTGGGGAAACCCACACGGGAAAAGATCCCCATCAACGCACGGCCCACCACCGGGGCTGTGGTTGTCCTGAGAGGGATAGCCTCCGGGTACCGGGTGGCATGATCCACCAGGACCAGGATGAACCTGTTGCCTAAGGCGGTCCTGGGGTCCAGTGGCCCCACAATATCTATTCCCACCCGCTCGAAAGGGGTGCTCACTACCGGAAAAGGCTGGAGAGGGCCTTTGCATTTTCCTCCAGCCTTGCCACTTGCCTGGCAAGTCTGGCATGATTTACAAAAGGAAGCGACGTCCGTCTTCATCCCGGGCCAGTAAAAGTGGGTGGCAAGCCTTTGTCGGGTCTTGTCCTGCCCGAGATGTCCTGCAAGCGGCACGTCGTGAGCCAGACCCAGTAGGAAGTCTCTGAACCCTGCGGGTACCACCAGGGTACGTGATCCACTGGGCTCAGCAAACCTAGGCTCACTGTACAACAAGTCATTCTCCCAGTAGAGAAAAAAGTTCTTCGGATCAGCACCTGCTGCCTGGTCTGCAGCCTGGTGCCGCAGACCTTCAAGAGTAGGGCATGTCTTCTGCGCACGGCAGAACTCCTCTCTGGAGGGACCACCCTCTTGCTGCCAATGGGTCAGCTCAGGTATGTCTCCCAGCTCAGCGACCTGTTCCCCTGTAGGCTCCAGGGCATCCCCCATAGGTTCTGCTCCTTCCTGGACCGTGGGAACAGCGGGGGTGGACGCACCACGCCCCTTGCCCTTCCTCTTTCTGGCAGGGACCTGGGCCACTGTTTCAGGCTCCAGATTTGCTTCACAACCCTGTCTGGCTGCCATGGACCGGGTGGTCACACAGACCCACTCAGGCAAACCCAACATCTCCAAATGAGCCTGGCGTTCCACCTCCTTCCACGGGGAACTCTCCAGGTCATTACCTAGCAGACAGTCTACTGGCATGGATGGACTCACAACAACTTTGAGAGGACCTGAGACCCCCCCCACTCAAAGGGAACATGTGCTACCTTGCAAAGGCGCACAGAGTTGTCAGCTGACACTACTGGGTGAAGTACGTCTGGAATGATCAGCTCCTCAGGGACCCACTGACACCTGACCGTAGTCACACTGGCTCCAGTGTCCCTGAGAGCCTCCACCCTCCTCCCATTGATGGTCACCCACTGCCTGTACTTCTTAGTGTTATCAGGGACAGGGGTTTCCTGGACCATCTCTGTGTCTCCTAAAGAGACAAGGGACATAACTGCTAAACCCTCCAAATCACTAGAAATTAAATCCCCCCCAAAAGCTACACTAGCTATACCCGGTGTTGGAGCACCAGTGGGTGCCTGGGATTTCTTGGGACACACAGGAGACTTGTGACCCAATTCCTGACAGTGATAACACTTAATGGGACCCTTGTTATCCGACCTGCCCTTAGGGGGCCAGGTTGGTTTGGGTTTTGACTTGGGGGGCTGGGACTGGTTACCCTGGGAACTATTTTGGGGCCCTTGTGAGAACTCCTTTTGGTTACCCTTGTCCCCCCCACTCTTCTGCTGGGGACCCTGCCCACCTTTGGCAATGGTACCCACAATTCCTCTGTGGACCCTGGTACTGGTCCAGCGGTCCGCCTCCTTAGCAAGCTCAATGGGGTCCGTCAACTTGCTATCTAAAAGATGCTGGCGCAGCTCTGGAACACATAGACTACTCAAGTGCTCCCAACTAATTAAATGTAACAACCCCTTATAATCAGTTACCTTGCTGCCCTTCATCCAACCTTTCAGTGCCCGCGAGTACAGATTCACACACTCCATCCAAGTCTCAGACTCTTTCTTCTTGGAATTTCTAAACTGCAGTCTATACTGCTCTGGAGTAAGTCCATACCTGAGACATAGGGCCTCCTTCATATTGGGATAGGTCATGGCACCTGCTAATTCTAAGGGCTCTAGAGCACTCCTCCCAGAAGCCTCAAAATGTTTCCACAGGCCCGCCCCCCAATGCTGTTCAGGCACACCATTCATTCTTAATGCTATCTCATACGATGTAAACCAGGCATAGATATCTTCACTCCTATTGTAATTCTGTACTAAATCTTTGGGGATATATACTTTACCCCCCTGCACTGGCTGTGCGCTGCCACCATTTGAACCGGACTCCACCTGCTTGGCCTTGATGTCCAGTTCTCTCATGCTCACTTCATGAGCCAGAAGCAATTTCTTCTCCTCCAAGGCACGGGCATCCTTGCTCTCCTCCGCCGCCTTGTCTACTTCTGATTGCTTCATTTTCATTTTCATAATTTCCAATTCATGGTTTCTCACCCTTTGATTCTCCTCCAAATCCTCTGGAGTGAGCCCCCTACTGGAATGGGAGCTGCCAGCCCTTGAGACTGGTCTGCCCACAGGCAGATCTTGGGGAACAAAACCATCCTCTTCATTTGCATCACTTTCCTCTTGGGCCTCCCACCAGGCCTTCAGGACTCTTTGTAGCACATCCTTTCTAGCTCCGCTTTTAAAAGAGCAACCACGGTCTTTGCAGAATTGCTTGAGATCTTCAACTTTGTATGAATATAAATCCGCAATGGAAAACTCCAATTCTGCCCTCTCACTTGTTGCCACCTGAGACATGATGCTCTTGAAGAGTTACTCAAAAATAGAATCAAAAATAATACAGTATGTGGTTGTCTATTGGTCTGCACTCCTAGTGATGTACACCAATTACTGTGGGTCAAGTACAAATACAAGTTCAATCCTCACCGCTGACCACCAATGTTAGATCTGGGGGTCTCTAGTTGGCAGGGTAGGTTCCACTGTCCAAGTAGGGACCCTTGCTTCTAGTCAGGGAAAGGGGGATACACTGTTAAGATAACCCCTACTCACCCTCTAGGTAGCTTGGCCTGAGCAGTCTAGGCTATCAAAGGCAATGTGTAAAGTATTTGTACCAACACTCACAGTAACACAGTGAAAACACCACAGATTTACGCCACACCAGTTTTAGAAAAATAATGTATCTTTACTAAAAACTTCACAAGACCAAATACTACAGACAAACCAACATATAATTCAAAAGGTTACTTTAAAGATAGTTCAAGAGTTTGCAGAAAGTACTCCAGGATGTCAAAATCAGTGTCCTGCACAATACGACTCTCAATGCACAAAATGCGACACTCTCGTGCCCAACAGTACCTGTAGTTGCGATAAGGTTCCCAAAAGCTAAAACAAGGAAGATGGCAAAGGCGATGCGATGCTCCTGAGATTCTGGGGAGGCTTTGCAGCAGCCCTGCTTCACGCAGCAGAGGTGGATGCGCCGGCTCCGATCTGTAGGGGGAGGATGCGATACCTTTGGCTTTCGTTGCGTAGGTTTCTTAGGGGGAAGCTTCACGCACAGGTTCGATGTGACACTCTTCGATGTGGTGCGATGCGTGGCGCAGCGTTGCCTTCCGGCGCCGCAACTCTCGATGCGCCACGGAACAGGACTCTGCGTCGACGCACGCAGCGACTGGAGACTTTTCACGCACCAGCAGTGGTGCGGCCCGCAAACTGGTTCTGCGACGACCCTCGCAGCGTCAGGAATCTTCTCGCACCGGGACGATGCTCGACGCACTCGGCGATGCGGGGACCCTGCGTGTTGCGATGGTGCCGCAATGAAATTTTCCTCGCACTCTCGTCTTGCGACACGCAATCGGATGATGCGTTGGGTACCAGTCACTCTTGTTCACGCTTCTGCTTCCCAGCTCCCAAACACAGCAAAACGACCTCCTGAGGCCCCAAGACTGGGCAAGAACTCCAAGGCAGGTCAGAACTCTCTCAGCAGAGTTCCAGGGGAGCTGGTGGTGAAGTCCTTTTGTTCCTGGGACTTCTTAACAGGGAGCCAGCTCTTCTCAGGCCCTTGGAGATCAGAATCAAAAGAAGGGGACACAGCAAAGTCCTTCCCCTCTCCTTGGCAGCAAAGCAAAACAGCAAGCAGGCAGTCTTCTCCTCTTCAGTCCTTTTCAGCTTTCTCCTTGGCAGAGGTTTCTTCTTAGTTCCAAAGTGATCTAAAGTTTTAGGTGTCTGGGGTCCTCTTCTTATACCCCTCCAAGTCTTTGTCTCTCTTTGTTCCAGTGGGGGGATTCCCCTGCTCAAACCGGTTCCTGGGTGTGCTCTGCTCTGGAGCACCTGGTTCCTTTCAGAGTGAGGGGCAGGGTCGTTAGACGCTCAGCAGGAGGTGGAGCCTTCTTTGTGCCAGCAGAGGCAGAGTCCTCAGCCTGGCCAGCAGGGGGTGGAGCCAGCTTTGTGTTTGGCAGGGACAGCCCTATTCAAACCCAGGGACTACTCCTCCCACCCATCTAAAGCAGATCTCCCTATTCACCCAGCTGCTGACTCATCCAGGCTCCTGGAGCCACCTGGCCCATCACATGACACCCTTCAGCCAACCAGCACACAGGCACACAGGAAGGTTAAACAGGAGAATAGCTACTTTCTAAAAAGTGCTATTCTCACACAGTGAATTTAAAAACCATCTTGCTAAAAAGATGTATAATTAAATTCTGAACACAGAGATACCAAACTTGGATTTTCTATCTTGCCCTTATGGGAAGATAGGCATGTAAACAGCCTTCCCCATTCTATCCTATGGGCAAGATAGCCTCTCAGCAGTGAAAAACGAAAATGGCTGTAATTCACTACCAGGGCATGTTAAACACCTCAGTACATGCCCTACCTTTCAGATACACTGCACCCAGCCCAGGGGGGTACCTAGGGCCACCATAGGGATGCCTTACATGTACAGAAAGGGAAGGATAAGGCCTGGTCAGTGGGTGCACTGGCCAGGTCGACATGGCAGTCCTGGACTGCACATAGGCACTGCAAGCAGGCCTAAGACATCATTTTAGCGCTACTCCTGTGGGTGGCACAATCAGTGCTGCAGCCCACTAGTAGCATTTGAATCACCAGGCCTGGCACACGCAGTGCACTTTACTAGGGGCTAACAGGTGAAACAAATATACCAATCATGGATAACCAATCAATACAACAATTTACCAAGGGAGCACTTGCACTTTGACACTGATCAGCAGTGGCAAAGTGCCCAAAGCATCTAAACCAGCAAAATCGAAATCCAGCATAGCATCAAAAATACAGGAGGTAGAGGCAAAAAGTCAGGGGTAACCACGCCAAAGATGCCAGGTCTAACACATTTCAATCCAATTAGTGCAAGTGATTAAATATGTTATGTTCTCTCAGGCAGCTGTTCCTGTGGGATTAGACAATCATGGCATTTTAAAATGATCTATATTGGTGAGCAATAGTACTTTTTCAGTCTTTCAAACAATTGGGAGAGAAGGCAAACTTAATTTTTCATCAAACAGGAACATTTTTAAGAAAGATGTTTACCCTCATCTTTCAATTTTTTAGCTTGCTGGGGCCCAATTTTCTTGTTTCCATTTATCTCCAAGAACCCACTCTGGTCGATTGAACCTTTTTACTTGCCCAATAGCGTGGAGTGAGCAAACACAATTATCAGAAAATACTTTCCGCAATTTGACATAATTAAGGACTCGAAACTCAATCTCTATTGCTCTCAGGATTTTATTATCAACATAAACATCTGCAGATATAGGCACCTTAGCACAAGGCACAACAGGTAAATGGGCACTAACACAAATGCCACTCTACGAAGAATCCGCATTCGACTAAATATAAACAAAAGTACAGCTTCTAAAAGCATGAGGTAGATAACTACCAAGCTAATGTCGATATTAGGAATCATTAAACCAAAGCATCTCTGTCCCTACTCTATGCTAGATGACATCCCTGCTTACCATTCCCTTAAGACCCAAGAAATCGTGAAAAGGTGTCAGAAGTGAACTTCTTAAGAAGTTTTCACTTAGAGAGAGCTTGATCTAAAACGCTCCTTCTAGCTCCTCGCCTACCTCTTCTCTGCTGTACCCACGGGGCGCTGTCCCTAATACAAAACCCCAAATCACAGAACACGCCCTCCGGCACACCTCCTCGACCAGGTCTTCTTCCAGTAATTTTCCATCCAGCTCTGTCCATCTTCTGTCGTCCATCAGCTTGGCCTTGAGTCCCAGACACCGTCCGCACTAGGAGTTGCGATTGGCACATTCCAATGCACTCCCATGTCTGGCTTCCCCCATAATTCAATTCTTAGACAAAGACCTTTTCTACTAACAAACCAACTGTCCTTGCACCTGCGGTGAAATCATGGGATGGAGAAATACTTTGCATCTTTTAACTTTACAATTTACTGCAGCCCAAAACCTCTACCAGAATAAATCAATTGCGGCCTACCGCATTCAGCTAACATAAGAAATACCAGGCCTTTCTTCTCAACGATATATGTGTATTCGGGCCTCTACTAGGTTAAACACGCTATTAAATCACATTCTAAACATTAGTGCTTTCACTTTCATATACATGAATAAACGACCTACATGAGTAAATTTAATCAGGTTACACGTTTAGCCTAATACATTGCATTGAACGGAAACTAATCGTCATGCATTTTACTAAATACATTCACAATATGTCTTCACATCTTCTAACACTTCTATATTGCGATATAGCTGATACATTTCTTAATACGTTTCGCACAACACATCTAAATATACATTGATTATATGCGGATGCCAACTAACGGTGAATATGATGCACCCCTACAAATTTCAAAACCTTTAGGCGCTACATCAGTTCCCCCCTTTGATGACAACTGTCATCACACCATCATATTCTCATTTCTCCTGGAATAAGAAGCTGATCTAAACTGCAGTTGCTACCATTCTACCCTGTCGGATCCCTTCCATCCTTTTAAGATTCTGATATTGACGGTCCTGCAATCTCGCCATTCGCTGCTCATTGTCTCTGAGGGCTCTTTCGACCCTATTCCCTCTGTACCATTTCCAGGCTCTTAAGAGTCCCCACAGACAAATCACACAAACCACAGCAATTATGATTGGCTTCAACACAGATCCCAGGAATCCCATTCCCAAATTCGCAAACCAAGTCCCCACTCGACCAAATCCTTGACCAATCTTTTCCCACACATTCTCTTTCGTCAAATCTACTATTTCCTTATGGATTGTGGTAATGTTGTCTGTATACTTCTCCAGGTCCTTAATATTGTCTGGAATATACATGCAACATTCTTGGTCCTTCAGCAATTTACAGACTCCGCCCTCTTTTACCAATAATACATCTAACGCAAGTCGATTCTGCAAAACCATATTCCGTATCGATAACATTTCTCCATTCACCAACAGCAATGACCTCGCTGAATTCATTGATAATTCATCCACCACGGTCGCCAATCTTCTTATTTTCACATCATTCAGGACCACACCCAAACTAGGTATAGTCACTCCGAATATATCACCAATCACCACTCCTGCATTTGCAGCTCTACGCACCTTAGAATGACGTCCCGTCTCTAGTAGATTCAAATCTTCAGTATGATAAATCTTTGGGAAAATGATGGCCAAATAACACGTACCATACCAATTCGCAGGCAATATCACATATGCATTTCTCCCACACACATAATACACAGTCTGAATCACCTGTACCGAACCTTGCAAGAAATTCTTAGCAGAGTCCTCCATGGTAAAAGTATGTACACACGTACTATGCCCCAATAGAACCTTCTCCTTAGGAGTTTGAGGACGGGCAACACATAATTTCCCCTTCTGTACTTCATCCAATGCAATCGGTCCATAACTTCCCTTAGATTTGTGCAATCTCTCCTCATCCGTCCAATCCACTGAACTATCTCCTGTATCTCGTGTCTGGGTCAGTTTTCTATACCTATCCTCTATCTGACCTATGAACTTCTTTTCCGTTTCGAACAACCAACATGTCAAATTATGTCTATGAGCATAAGCTGTATCTAGCTTCACATTCGGTATGAAATACTTCCGAAGTCTATCCTCTGACTTGTAATAATCATACTTATTCAAATGCTTATATGCCGGAACTTCAGGAAGTACTGTATCATAATTTGAAAAGAAATACTCAAACTGTTTCCTTTCATACAACAAACTAAGCAATAGGCTACAAGAAATCCCATATGTCAATGGGAGATGTTGGTATCTAATACCTTCATCTACTGAAGCAGGCAACTGCATGCACACATAACAATCTTTCGCATCCATCGCATCAACATACTCATACAACAGCTTCGCATAAGCATTAAGTTTAAAATCAGCTCTAGACAAATCTATATGAAACATACGACTCTCCTCAAGCGTCTGAGCTCTCTGATCTCTAATAGTGACCCCTCCCTGTCCTAGAGTGGTAGGTGTGGGTGTTCCCTGAACCTCCCCCTCCTTTCTATGGGCCACCATGTACGAAGTTACTACTACTGCAAATATAACAGCTATCACTACCCCTAACAGTGTGCCTATCACTATTTTGGCTCTACGGTGTGTATTTCCAGGTTCCGTCATCTTTGAAATATTCTCAATGTTCAGTACAGTTTCTGCTGACACAAGTCTCTTTCTCATCCAGAAATTCAGTTCAGCTGCTCTCTCAAACCGGGGAAACCTTTAACAAAGTTCAATTTCTCCTCTCTTTGGATCAGGAAGACTTCCCTAGTTCTTCTTCGCCTTCCAACGGAAAATCCCTACATTTATTCTTCTTCCTCTCGGGCCTAGGTTACCTTCTTTTCAACCTTTATATACAACAACTTTTACAATCAGTCCAGAATGACTGCCGGTCCCAACAGCTCTAGGACCGCCTGCAAAATTTCAAGTTTAAGGGTTGTCAGTTCTTGGGGAGCTGGTATGACTGCAAAGGTTGGGAAGTCCAGCGTTTCCAGAATCAGACCACGGATGATACTCAACAGCGGCGGATTCGGAATATTGATGGTCAATATTCCTTTGATCTCCAATCCTGGAATCTTCAACAACACTTCCACTCTCGGAAACGGGAAACTGTTGACCAGTGTGATCGATCTCAACCTTCCCGTGTTCAGTAAACTTGGCATCAGTCACTGAGTATGTCCACTCTGGTGAGGCGTACTTTTGACACGGCACTCTTGTTCTCCTCGATCTTCTCAGAGCACCTTGGGGTCGATCTTCGTCACTTTGCTCTGCTTCTGATTCTTCGGAAACTGGGGCGAGATCTGTTCTTGGTGCCGCTCTCACGTTTACCCGTCTCTGACTCATGGGCCAAACCCTTTCTGCTTCTGTGGCACCTCCACGCTCCCTACTGGTACCCTGTGCACTGCTTTCTTCTTCAGCGGAAATTGACTCGGTACTGCCCACTGCAGCTCTTTCTTCTTCCTCCGAGTCCGTTTCAGTGTTACTTTCACGTTCCCTTTCGGCTTGGTTTAGTGCACAACCAGCTGCGTCAGCAACCCCTACAGCTTGACTTGCCCTTTCAGATGCCTCTGCCACCTCAGCTGGGTTCTCATTCTCGAGAGGGGCTGTTTCTTCCAAGGGTGCTGGAACTCTACGGGTATGGGAGGCGTGTACCCAGTTTGGCAATCCTCCACACTTTACTGCTGTGTTCGTAACTAGAATGATTTGATATGGCCCACGCCACCGAGCATCCAGGCAACTCTTCCTCATGTGTTTGCGCACCAATACCCAGTCCCCTGGGCACAAGTCGTGGCACAGGTCACTTGCGGCTGGAACCGTTGCTGTCTGCACCTGCTGAGACACAGAACGGACCATGTCAGCCAGGCCTTTACAATAGTCCAAAATCATATCATCAGTGATGTTAATCAAAGCAGTGGCAGGTATTGCTAGCAAGCGCATCGCCCTTCCCATAATGATTTCGTGGGGTGACAATCCAGTCTCCTATCAGGGACACTACGGAGACTCATGAGAACTAAAGGTAATGCATCTGGCCATTTCAAAGATGTCGAAGAACACACTTTCGCCATTCGGGCTTTCAAAGTTCCATTAACTTGCTCCACAATCCCAGAAGCCTCTGGTCGGTAACTGCAGTGCAATGTCTGGTCTACATTTAAGGCAGCACAAAGCAGCTTCATGATTTCACTGTGGAAATGCGTTCCTCTATCTGATTCAAAAGAGGTCGGAAAACCGTACCTCGGGATTAGTTCTCTCAATAGTAACTTAGCTACGGTGAGTGTGTCACACCTACGTGTCGGGTAAGCCTCCACCCACCTGGAAAAGACACATACTATGACTAATATGTACCTCAGCCCATTTCACTTCGGCATTTCAATAAAATCCAGCTGCATTCTATTAAAAGGACCACCTGACCTGCCGATGTGACTCAACGTCACAGCGGTCCTCTTTCCTACATTCATCTGTTGACATGTGACACACCTCTGGCACACAGCTTCAGCTACCGTCCGAAACTTCAGATTGTACCATGTCTGGCGAAACACTCGCATCATTGCATCTCTGCCAAGATGTACAGCACCATGTATCAACCTCGCCATGGGATTCAGCAAACATTCCGGAAACACAGCTCGTCCATCATTCGAAACCCATATATCCACATCTCCCTTCTCACATCCCGCTCGTATCCAGCTATCCCGATCCTGATCAGATACTCCATCTTGCAACTGCTTCAGTTCCTCCCATGAGTCTGCCACAGCTAACATCACGTTGTAATCTGTTTTTTCTTCGCTTTCCACAACATGTTTCTCAGTATAATTACATCCCTGTTCTGCACAAAATCGAGCAACTTCATCTGCGTAATTATTACCCAATGACACAAAATCGTTTCCTTTAGTGTGTGCAGAACATTTAACAACAGCAATTTCATCTGGGCTTTGCAATGCTTCCAACAATTGTCGTACATAATCCCCATTTCTGATGGGTGAACCAGAAGATGTCATAAACCCTCTCTGGGACCATAGCTGTCCGAAATCATGAACTACATCAAACCCATATTGACTCTCCGTGTAAATCGTTACACGGATCTTCTCAGCGGCCAAACAGGCACGGGTCAAGGCAATAAGCTCAGCCACCTGTGTGGAGTGTACACCTTCTAGAGAAGCGGCTTCAACCACCCCTGTGATGGTACACACAGCAAACGCTGCTCTCAGTCGACCAACACTGTCTCTTAAACATGAACCGTCCACAAAGAAAATCTCATCTGAAACTGGGAGCGGTTCATCGACAATGTTAGGTCTCGGTTTGATGCATATTTCTGTCACATCGAGACAATCATGGTCCTCACAATCTTCATCATCGTCTACATTTGGAATAGGCAACAGTGTAGCAGGATTTAAAACAGAACACCTTTTCAGCGTCACATTATCTGCAGCCAGGATGACTTGCTCATAACGAGTCAACCTATTATTTGTGAGGTGCTGTGTTTTAGTCCTAGTCATCAACAATTCAACAGAATGTGGCACATGAACAGTAAGCGGATGACCCATCATAATGCTCTCACATCTTTCGATACTGACACCTGTAGCAGCAACGAATCTGAGACATCTGGGCAACGCAGAAGCTACTGGATCTAAAGTAGCTGAAAAATAGGCAACTGGTCTACGGACACCTCCGTGACTCTGAGTCAACACTGCTAATGCGCAACCTTCCTTTTCGCAACAGAATAAGGCGAATGCCTTGTTATAATCTGGCATTCCCAAAGCTGGCGCACTGCATAAAGCTTCTCTCAGCCTCAGAAATGACCTTAAACAGTCGTCATCCCATGGTACCGGATCACTCACATCCTTTCATGTCAGCCGCTGTAAAGGCTTCGCTTCAAAGGAAAAGTTTGGGATCCACTGGCGGCAATAGCCCACTATTCCCAGAAACATTCTGACTTCCCTCTGAGTCGAGGGAATCGGCATTCTCAAAATCGCATCAATACGATCTGGAGACACCTTTCTCAATTCGGTGCCCCAAATACTGTACCTCGCTCAAACAGTATTGAAGCTTGTTTGGAGACACCTTGTGACCATTCTCTCCCAAGTAATTCAACAGAGCAACGGTATCAATTCTGCAGGCGTCTTCCGTCTCCGACGCAACAAGCAGATCATCAATGTATTGCACTAAAACAGAGTTTTGGGGCAACACAAGACCTTCAAGATTTTTCTTCAAGATCTGATTAAAGATAGATGGGCTCTCTGTATACCCCTGTGGGATACGACACCACGTTAACACACGATTTTCCAGCTGAAATGCAAAAAGTAATCGGCTGTCCTTATGTAGGGGTATCGAGAAAAAAGCTTGACACAAGTCAATCACTGTGAACCATTCAGCTTCACATGGGATCTGAAATAGGATCACAGATGGATTCGGTACCACTGGACAACATGGAACAACTATTTCGTTTATTTTTCGCAAATCTTGCACAATCCTAAATTTCCCACTTGGTTTCTGTAGTCCCATGATAGGCGAATTACATGGGCTACCCATAATCTCCATTAGTATTCCCTGCTTGATCATAGACTCAATCACAGGTTTAATCCCTGTAATAGTTTCAGGAGATAACTTATACTGGGGTGTCCTCGGAAACTCTACATTTGGTTTAATCTGGATTTTTACTGGGTCTACTCCCTTGACTAAACCAATCTCCTCACCACTAAGGTCCCATACGTCAATAGACACTGAGTCCCTCAGATCAAGTGTAAGCTCCTCCACCGTCAATGCTGGGTACATTTCCACACACACACGCTGATTTGCAACCTTAAAGGTCGCGTCATCGTCTCTCGTCTGTACCTCCACTCCTTTCAGGGTACAGTAGATCGTGCAGTTGAGCTTGCACAATAGATCTCTTCCTAACAGGCAATCCGGACTAGAATCACACACCACGAACTGGTGTCGATCACTGAAATGTCCTATCCTGATTGGAATTGGCTCCGTTAATGGACTAATCAGTTTCTTATTTGCCACTCCAACAACCTGGATACTTTGTCCAGAAAGAGCTAGACCTGGAACCACTGCCGATCTTATAGTCTATCTGGTAGCCCCCGTATCAACCAAGAATGTTGTAGGGTGACCGTCAAGGTCTACTTCCACAAAGGGTCCTTTCTGATCTACCTATAGAATGGCTCTAAGCATGCAATCCTTATCTCTCTTTGACCACGATCGTGCCAACAGGCTTGTATCATTTTCCTCACTTACTTGAAAACATTGGCACCTGCAAATAAGTTCGAGCTCCCTGCTGTAAATGTAAATGTTGTAGACTTGTAAAGCGCACAGCTGCCCCAGCAACGGGGCGTCCCGGCGCTGTAGACCGCTGGGGAACCCGTCCTGGCTATCCCTGTGAGATGGTCCCTTTCTGGGTATCACCAAGGTGAAACCAGGCATCCCCGGCGTCTGTGGGGGGCCGTTGTAGAGATGAGGCAAGCTTAATGCCCAGAGTTGCCGAGTGTGTTCCTGGTTAGAGTAGGTACCGAGGCAAGAATTATCGAGTCTGTTTTGACCCTGGTCCACCACCCTGCCGCATCGGGAATTGAACCCTGGTCCCTGGCCGATTCTCTGCTTACGGGTCTGCCACCTCTAACCAGTGAGCCACACCTCTGTACATTCTGTATTCTGGGTGGCTGGGGAACCTGCACCTGCGGAACACCAGTCCCCCCTTTTATCGTTCTGGGTCTAGTCACTGTCGGAACCGCCTACGCCCCTGGGACCTGAACTACTTCTCCTTCCGGCTGTATCCGATTCCGTGGGTTATGGGGACACTCGCGTCTCCAGTGTCCAACCTGGTTACACTGATGACAGGCTGTAGTCTTTTTCAATGTCGCCACATCCATCCCTGTTCTAGGGTCTATTGGTCTTGGCCTTCCCTGCCCCTGAACATTTTGATTTCCCGCCTGATAATTTCCCTGTCTCCTTACCAACGCTCCCCCCTT
Organism: Triturus cristatus; assembly: GCF_964204655.1. Lineage (NCBI taxonomy): Eukaryota > Metazoa > Chordata > Amphibia > Caudata > Salamandridae > Triturus > Triturus cristatus. Next base: position 315,845,139 of record NC_140579.1, read on the forward strand.
AGGCTGTCCCTGAGCGGTTTGCATCTGAACGAGTCTCAAGTTATCTTTCAACTTCCTGTGTTTGGATTCAATCTCATCTGTGCAATATCGGGCGTACCGTAAAATCTCATCAACAGGCTTGTTTTGCCAACAAATCAAATGCTGCTGAATCATGAGACTAACCTCTGGCCTCAATCCCAACACAAATTTTGAGACAAACTGTCCCATATCTTTCGTGTCCAACACATCTAGGCCACTGTACTGCTTAAAAGCCTGCAAGAGTCTCTCATATAATTCATGTACCATCTCCTTAGGTTCCTGCACTGTCCTGTCTATCTTCACCCAATCGATGTCTTGTGGTGAAACCTTCGACTTCAACAAAGCAATCACTTGCTCGTACTTCCTCATCACTATCATTGCCGGACCATTCGTGATCGCGTTCCTATCAGGCTCGTAAGTCGGCCAATCAACAGCAATCTTGCATGCTGCCCACAAATCTCCTGGAACCACAATATCAAATAAGGTATTCAGATCGATCCACAATACCTTCGAAATCTTTACAAAGCGGTCAACCTGCTTATACCACTCTGCGGGCTTCTCCCTAAGCCGGGGAAAATCATTGGTAAACGCCGCCAAATCACCCCTGCTCCAGGGCACATGCACGTATCCTCCATTCTGCACTTCCCTCAAAGGGAATTTCCTTATCTCCAACACCCCTCCACCCGGAGGTGGGGTCTCTCCTGTCGTTCTCCTAGAGCTTTTCTTCTTGGCCCACCTTTCTTCCCACTTATCAAGCATCATCCATGCACGCATGGAAGTGATCAGATCTCTACTGTGGGATCTCAGTCCAGCAACCCTTTTCTCCTCCAGTTCCTGGTCACTGTACTGCAACCTATGAACTTCTTTCAATGTTTTAGTTTTGGACAAATCCACCTCATATCGCCTAGCCAATTCTGACAATTTCTCATGTGCATCTTTCGCTACAAAGAGTAATTCATCTGGTCCATATATTAATATTCTCTCAAGGGGTAAGTTTCCACCTATTATCTCATCCACTTCCGCCTTTAACCTTACTACATCTATCATCATCCCCCCTTTCAGGGCTCCTCTCAGTATCTCTCGGCAGGCTGCCCCTTCCCTACCGCTGTCCTCACATTCTTGGTCCTGCGACCTACTCTCTTCTGGTATACCCATCGGAGCAGACCGATCCATGAAAATGACCCGCTCTCTCTCTGCTGTCATCACTCTTGGGCTTTGGTTTCTCACTGGTGGTACCCATGATCGTAAATCTGATCTCGACTCCATCAGAGACCTCGGCCTCTCTGGTCTCTGTTCTCTTTGTCCCCCAGATGAGTCTCACATGGCTGGCAATGGTGTACTCCATTCTATAGGGTCCGGAGTCCGAGCCCTTGCACCCACTTGGTCACTTCCTGCAACCTCTCTCCTTACCCCCTCGGCTGTCTGCTCTGGATTCGCAACTTCCTCTGAATCTGGGTGGTAAATCGAAACAATAGGTTCGATAGTGACCGGTACCTTGAAAGCATCCGGTAACCTCACATCTCACTCGACTTTTACGCTAGCCTCAGACTGGCTCCTTGGACTCTCTGTTCCTATTGAAATCCTTCCTTCTACTCTCGTCTCTGGGTGGATCGTTACTCCTCTAGTCTCTTCTATCCGAACCAACGTCTCTTCTGGGACCTCTGGGTTATACGGAGGTGGTCTATCTGATAACAACCTCTCCAATAGGCTATCATCGGTGTCACTATCATCCTCATCTTCTGACTTTACGTTCTTTACCCCCTCCGAAGTAATCAATAAAGGATACAATCTATCTCCCTCTATTGCCTGAACTCTCCATCTTTTCTCCGCTGCATCCCATCTGGCATCGTGAAAAGACCTGATCGACTTTTTCACCCTTTCCTGATTTCTTCCTCTTTCTCTATCATGCGCTGCTCTAATCCACGCATGTAGTGCTTCAAATTGTGTTGCCCATGGCAAAGGTCGTAAAGCCGCCATCACAGTCTTCAACTGGTACAACACTGCTAACCTGAATGAGCCATACCTCGGGAATGCTAATTCTCCTTCACTTTGAGTCATTTTATGCCAATTCTCAAGCCAAATTATCGTATGCAATCCCACGTACTTTGCCATGTAATGTGCTGGAGTATCCTCGGGAGGGGCTTCTTCTCTCTCTCGAGTAACCACATGTTTGTCACCTCTACACAGTTCTCGAAAAACCTTAAAACACTTCATGATTGACAAAATTCGATCTCACACACTGTTTACCTCTAGATGTCGCACCCTCCAATAACAGCGCGACTAACACCAACCAGCCTATCACAGCACGACACCCTCTGACGTCACCTTTCTTCGTTCGCAGCAGTTCCCTTTCCTTACTGTTTACGTCACACACCTGCACTCGTCCCATTCATACACTGAAATACCCGTTTGTCCCAAACACGTTACTTCTCCAGCTGTCCGTCCACAGCCTCTGACTGTTCGTCCACAGTCTCTCGAAATTGCTGACCTCGGTTGGCAACTGTCTGTCCCCGTCTGGCCAGAAAGTTCGCCTCTGATAGGTTACAAATACTCAAATCCACATACAGCAACCCACAACCAGCGTCGAGTTGTCATGCACTCACACATTCGCTCCCCCTATCTCGGTCCAGGTGATCGATGGTACCTCACGATCTCCTTTGGGTGGTCAACAAAATCTACCACGGGTGTCTTCTACACCACAATTCCCGGGCTGCGCGCGCTCACAGCCTGATCTCACAATCACTCAACATTCACTCCAACTCCGCAAGACATCACACAACAAATCAACACCGCAATCTACAACATCTCATCCTATTCATACTCACTCCACGAACTGCTGCCTCCTGCCGCACTGCTACTCTCCGTCTATGTTCATCATCCGCCGTCATCTGCTGCTCACCATCTGATGATTCACCATCACTTATCGTCTATGGGTCTCAAGGATCACTTATCCTAATCTAATCGTCCCTCGCTATCAGAAGTAACCATCCGACTCTGCTACCAACTGCTGGGGCCCAATTTTCTTGTTTCCATTTATCTCCAAGAACCCACTCTGGTCGATTGAACCTTTTTACTTGCCCAATAGCGTGGAGGGAGCAAACACAATTATCAGAGAATACTTTCCTCAATTTGACATAATTAAGGACTCGAAACTCAATCTCTATTGCTCTCGGGATTTTATTATCAACATAAACATCTGCAGATATAGGCACCTTAGCACAAGGCACAACAGATAAATGGGCACTAACACAAATGCCACTCTACGAAGAATCCGCATTCGACTAAATATAAACAAAAGTACAGCTTCTAAAAGCATGAGGTAGATAACTACCAAGCTAATGTTGATATTAGGAATCATTAAACCAAAGCATCTCTGTCCCTACTCTATGCTAGATGACATCCCTGCTTACCATTCCCTTAAGACCCAAGAAATCGTGAAAAGGTGTCAGAAGTGAACTTCTTAAGAAGTTTTCACTTAGAGAGAGCTTGATCTAAAATGCTCCTTCTAGCTCCTCGCCTACCTCTTCTCTGCTCTACCCACGGGGCGCTGTCCCTAATACAAAACCCCAAATCACAGAACACGCCCTCCGGCACACCTCCTCGACCAGGTCTTCTTCCAGTAATTTTCCATCCAGCTCTGTCCGTCTTCCGTCGTCCATCAGCTTGGCCTTGAGTCCCAGACACCGTCCGCTCTAGGAGTTGCGATTGGCACATTCCAATGCACTCCCATGTCTGGCTTCCCCCATAATTCAATTCTTAGACAAAGACCTTTTCTACTAACAAACCAACTGTCCTTGCACCTGCGGTGAAATCATGGGATGGAGAAATACTTCGCATCTTTTAACTTTACAATTTACTGCAGCCGAAAACCTCTCCCAGAATAAATCAATTGCGGCCTACCGCATTCAGCTAACATAAGAAATACCAGGCCTTTCTTCTCAACGATATATGTGTATTCGGGCCTCTACTAGGTTAAACACGCTATTAAATCACATTCTAAACATTAGTGCTTTCACTTTCATATACATGAATAAACGACCTACATGAGTAAATTTAATCAGGTTACACGTTTAGCCTAATACATTGCATTGAATGGAAACTAATCGTCATGCATTTTACTGAATACATTCACAATATGTCTTCACATCTTCTAACACTTCTATATTGCGATATGTGGATGCAGATAGGGAAAAGTACCAGGGAAATATCTCTTTATGTTTTCAAGTAGAAATGTTTCATCCTTTGAACATCCTACTTTCTGAATGAGTTATGTAGGAAAATGCCTCTTTTTTTTAATGGTCAGCCCCATTTTTTTGTAGATTGATACTGTTGATTTATTCCTCTCTACACGGTGACTCTGCTAACCAGGCCGAGTGCATATGCTCAAACCACTAAAACATGTTAAATTTGCATATACTCCTAAGTGGTACATTTAACATAGTTATAAGTCCCTAGTATATGGTACAAAGTTGTACAGAGTGCCTGTAAGTTAAATGTTATTAGTGGACTGCAGCATCTACTGTTCAATCCAATACAGCAACAGGGTAAATAAGGCCTATCTTTGTAGCCTGAATGTGGAAGTTTAAAAACTGCAATTCGATGTGTCAAAATAAACCTTTATGACAGGTCTCATCCTTCCTTTTAAATATTGATACGTCACCTCAAGGAAGGCCTTACTGTCTATAAGGCTGATGTTTACACGTGGGACATGGGAGGACGTGGCCAGCAAAGATGCATCAGTCATCTAGCAGCAGATCCACGATGGATCTGCTGCTAGATGACTGAAAGTGAAGGCATTGCTATAGCTAATGGACTCATCTAGACCTGAAAAGCAATCAGGTAGTACGGAGAATGTCGGCAGCACAACGGAGTTGAATAACAGGGCTGAACTACACTGGTTGGCGACTGATTGAGATCCGGCCCAAAAGACAACATGGCGGAGTAATGACTGAATGGTGGGCCCCCCCTTCCTGATCGACAGGAGGCCCTCTGCCACACCGGGGGACACTCACCTGACATTGCTGCAGCCCCAGCCATCTTTCCCCTTTGAGGAGAGGCCTGGAAAACCCTGGTAAGTCAGGCGTAGTAGCCCTGACCCCACGCAAGCCTTCCATGTGAGCCCATTTGCTCAGAAGTGCCGTCACCCATAGAATGCCACAGAGGGGGGAAGCTGGTGCAGTGGTTTGTGGGAGCCCACATCACCTTGAATGACTTTTGACCCTCAAACTGGAGCCGTGAGAGCCTCATGGCTGGGTTGCCTGACCTTAACAGAGTGGCCAGCGGAGACAGTGCAATGCGAGTAACAGGATAGAAGATGTCTGGGCTCCCCATGAGCCTGGTTCACGCGCTGAAGTGGGCACATGGGATGCACAATGCTAGTCCTTGTTGGTGTGACTGCCAATTTCCACCAGCTTCACAATACCCCAGTGCCTGACATCATATGGCAGACTGAGAGAAGGTGAGCAGCCCCTGGAGCCTGGACAATACCTCGCCCCCTGGGCCCTCTACTAGCAGCTACAACACAATGAGGGGCTCATGTTTACTCCTTAAGGTTGTGAATTTACGGGCATTTTTTTACAATTATTGAGAAGAACGGATTGTCTTCAATTCATATTTTTTATGGATTTTATGTTTTAACTATTGTTAATTTTTTAGCAGAAATTGTGGGTTTAGGATGCTTTCTATGTTTCATGAGAAGTATGAAGAGTCATGAATTAATCCCACATGAAGTTAAATGGATATTTTAATGTATGAGATTCAAGAATGTGGTTTTGATTTGTTTTAGTTTTAAGGACTCACAGAGATTTCAGGAGACATTTGCCACTGGGCTTGGGGATATTAGGGGGCCACTGGGACACCCAAACAACACTGGGCTGATCAGCCTGTGACGCCCGCTGGTCATCGAGCAAAGGACTCAAGTCAACGGCTGGGCTCCCCTCTACCTGGTGCACACTCTGTATGTGGTTCAGTGTACCTCCCCGTCATTAAGGCAAAACAGGTCGGTTTCAGGAAATGGGGTGAGAATTCCTGTCCTCTTGTAACAAGGCAGGCCGATCGCCCCCTAGACTTCGCGCTTGCCCAGCACATGGGCATACATTTATCGCTACATCCTGCAGTCATGCACCACCTAAAAAAAGATTACTGTAGAATCCAATGGGTGATGATTGTCTCCTGCTGTCCCAGTGCTCACGGTGAGGCCTGATACTACATGCAGTAGATGCTCCCTTCTTTCTCACCCTCAATACCGGGCTGAAACCCCTGGCTGACCATACTTTCTTCATGCCTCAGACGAGGCCGCAGACCAACAGAGTTTCCAGCTACTTCACACCTGCTAAGACGAGAGCCTCCTCCCCTGTGCCACCCATGGATGGCACCTTGTCTCTCATAATAGAAGATCTGTGAGACTTCAGATGGAACTCAGAGAAGTGCTAAGGTAGACCTGGCCTCATCCTTGGAGTCTCTTGTGCAAGAAGGCGAGACAATGAACCATATTTTAAAAGCAAAGGTCTTAAAAATTTCCGACACCTAATTAAAAGAAGAAGGCAATCAATTAGTACATGAATAATAATGAATTTTCTTTGTAAAGTACCTATGCAATATCCTTGGTTTTCCCTATTGTTTTCAAACAAAATGGGGATTAAAAGGACTAAGACCCATTCTAATTTTTATAATTTCTTTTTTTTTTGCTTTCATATTTTTATTAATTTTTATATCTGTTTACTCCCCCCCCCAGGACAGGTTAACATATTGTACATTAATATCATGAACATTACATTATGATTATCATTTTTAAATAAACAAACATTAAGGGAAAATCTTTTACAAAATACAAAATATATGTATATACCATACCTCACCAATAAAAAAACAATTAGAACAATAAAAAGAAAAAGAAAGAAAGATCCATGACAGCAATGATAATAAATCAAATTTGTAAGTCTCACCAGAGTGTAAGTGGAGTCCATATTTTCAAGCCCCTTTCGCGTCTTCTTCTACCTTTCCGTCTATATATGGCTGTCTCAATGTTATGTACTGCTAAAAGCCTGGCTAGCCATTGTTGAAATGTGGGTGGTAGCGGATCCAGCCAGGCCGAGGCTAGACATAATCGACAAACAGCCATAGCAGCAAATATAAAATCATGACCATTCTCAGGATTATCTGAGTCTTCCAGCCCAAGTACCAGTGCCGCTGGTGATAAGACAACCTTTCTGTGAAGAACAGAGGTTAAGAACTTCTCTATATCTTGGATCAGAGGCACTAGCACTGGGCAAGAGGCAAAGATATGGATGGGGTCTGCTTTAAATAGATTGCATCTCGGACAGCAAGTCCCTTTACCAGTTCCCCATTTTGCAATCTTATCAGGAGTATAATAGAAAAAAAAACAGGTTTTATAATATTGTGCCTGAAGTTTGGTAGAGATAAGAATGGTTTGTGCTAGCTGATAGGAAAATAAAAATTCTTCTTTGGAGATCTCAAGTTTGCTTTGCCACTTTATAGATGTTTTGTCTAAATCATCAGGGAACTTGTCTAACAATAGCTCAAAAACTCCACCAATCGAGTGCTTTTTAGGATGTATAATGGTCTCTATTACCAAAGATTTTTCCCAGAGTGTTTTTACTCCAGGTTTATGCTTTAAGAAGTCTCTAATCTGGAGATATTTAAAAAAATCTCGCCAATCTAAACCAAATTCTTCTTTCATAGCTTCAAAGGATTTAACCCCCAAGTTAGTATAAAAATCACCTAATTGGATAATTCTTAGATTATGCCATTTATAAACACAATTATCTTTAAAGATAATTGTTGGGAGATTTGGGTTGTTTAAGACTGGAGTGTAATATGAGAATCGTCTTATTTCTAGCACTTTTTTAACCGCCTTCCATACCTTGAAGCAACTATAAAGAGTCTTGAATTTGACCTTTTTATGATAGCTGTCATGTAAGTGCCTCCAAAGGTAGCCATAGCAGGAATTCCCAACAAGTAAATGAAAGATTGAGGCGGTATGTAACTCTATATTATTATTCCCCCCTTGTAATAATTCCTTGCTGTAAAGTAATACGCATGACCAGTAATATCTTTTTAAATTGGGAAGTGCTAGCCCCCCTCTGTCCTTAGGGAGGGTAAGATATTTATATGCACGGCGCAGTTGAGCATATGACCATATAAATCTAGAAAAGGTACGTTCTATTGCTGTAAACCATTGGTTTGAAAACTCTAGACAAATTGTCCTAAATAAATATAGTATCTTAGGGAAATACACCATTTTAATTGCATTTGCTCTTCCAATAATGGACAGGTGGAGATTATCTAATCGTCGTAGATCTTTTTGTACCGTGTTCAGCATTGGCTTAAGATTTATCTCCACTGCTTCCTCTAATTTGGAATAAATTGTAACACCCAGATATGTTGCTCCCTTCACCACTCTAGGATCATCCATCACAATTTTTTGATTTAAAACAATTTGTGTCTTTCCTTGATTTAGCGCATATCCTGATACCCGCCCAAATTCTCTAGCCTCGGCCTCAATATTCAAAATTGCTGTTATAGGATCGGAAGTAACTATAGCAATATCATCAGCGTATGCTAATGTTTTTGTTGTATACCCCTGTAAAATAATAGGAGTTATATGATTGTTTTTCTCCAGGTATTGAATGAAAGGATCTATATATATTGCAAAAAGCAATGGGGAGCAAGGGCATCCCTGACGAGTACCCCTAGAGACAGCGATTTCCTTAGTCAGGCTTCCATTAACAGATACTACAGCCCTAGGGTTATTATACATTTTTTGTATTGCTTGAATAATCTTTATTCGAAATCCCACCATCTCCATGGTTTTCCAGAGAAACTGCCAGGAGACCCTATCAAAAGCTTTCTCTGCGTCCAGAAGGATTAAAGCCATAGGATCTCCTGTAATTTCTGTTCCGTCTATAAGTGTAATAACCCTCTGGATATGATTTATCGTTGATCTTCCAGGAACAAAACCGTGCTGACTTTTGACAATAACATTATGTATTACTGGTGCAATTCGGTTAGCCAGGATTTTAGAATAAATTTTAGAGTCAGCGTTTATAAGAGTTATTGGACGATATGATCCTAAATGTTCTGGAGGTTTCCCTTTTTTTGCAAAAATCACAATTTTGGCCTTAGACCAAGAACTTGGGGGTTCCCCTCCGGAGAAGATATGAATGATCAGGTCCCTGAGGATGTATTTAATTTCATCTATAAATATATCATAGAACTCTAAAGGGATACTGTCTAGACCTGTCGCCTTTCCTTTAGGGAGATTCTTGACTGCGGTCAGTACCTCTTCCATATTCGGAGTTTCTTCTAGAGCCAGCTGTATGTTTTCCTCAAGCTTTACAACTTCACAATTCTCTAAATACCTTTCTATTTCTGTAGTGTCTCCATGTCGGTATATAATTCTTTATAGAACCTCCAGAATGCTTGCTTGATCAGCTCTGGATCTTTTAACTGACCTTCCACTGGATCTACAATCTCCCTTATTAAATTAGCATTGGTCTGTTGACGCAGTCGCATCGCCAATTGATGGCCCACTTGCTCATTAACTTCGTATATTAATTCTGTTTGTGCCGTGGCTTTCCGTATTGCCTTATCTGAGAACATATTAGTGATTGCTGCCTTGGCTACTGCTACTTGAGCTAAGGTACTGAAAATATCCCCAATTGTATCTGTATTGCTAGTGTTACTGATGAGTGCTGCTTCTGCTAGCATAAGCTCATCCTGTAACCTCTGTAACTCTTCTTTCTCTCTTCTGTTTGCTCTAAATGATTATGAGATAGTCTCCCCCCGGATCCCTGCTTTCAATGTGTCCCAGACAACCTCTATTGAGGTACTATTAATATTTTCTACTAGGAACTTGGGTATCCAGTCTTTCATATGAAGACAGTACTGAGGGTCATTCAGCAAAGCTTTTTCAAATGACCACAGAGTAGACTCTATTTTAGTTTGCTTAATAGTCAATGTGCAAAAGAGAGGATTATGATCAGATAGTACTCGGGGTAATTTAACAATTTGGGAATTCCTAATTAATGAATTTGAGAGTAGAATATAATCAATTCTGGCATGCGTACGGTGAGGATTTGAATAAAATGTATAACCAAGATCACCAATATTAGTGTTTGAAGTCTGCCAGCTGTCTACAAGACCATGTGTAAGACACAGATATTTAAGAGAGCGAAATACCTTAGGTTTACGTCCTTTATATGTCCAGTCATCATTCAAGGACCAGTCGGTAGGAAGGTTTATATTGAAGTCCCCACAAAGAAAAATCGGGGGGGGCCAGTATGACAATTCATTAGAGACTTCATCGAACACCACGGGGTCGTCTGTATTACTCCCATAAATAGCACAAATTGTCATTTTTTGCCCTATTTGATAGCTGCATTCAGTAATTGCCCAGCGGCCAAATTTATCAGTTTTAGAGTTATTAAACACCAATCCACTCCCTTTAGCCAAAATTGCAACCCCCCTAGTTTTAACTCCTTGTGTAGTAGCACACACCAATTTGTACCCTAGTGTATTTAACAACTGGCTTTGGGACCCTTCAATATGCGTCTCCTGCATGCATACAACATTAGCTCCCCAATTCTGTAGCCCTCTTGAAGCCATTTGCCTTTTCTTAAGGTCATTCAGGCCACAAATATTCAGCGATAGTATTTTTATCACCGCCATAGTACTAGTGCGGAGTTGCCATATCTTATATCTCTGACATTCTGATTATCTGTGATTCTTGTATGTATTTTCCTTTCCCTTTTTAGCATTGATTTGCTATCCTTTATGTCTATCCTGTCTATCCTTCCCCCCTCCCCTTTCCCCCCCCCACCCACCACCACTTTTGAAGGTTACCTGGGCCTGTCTGGACCAGGGGTGCGACATCTGCGCAGGCGGGCCCTGCGATCTAGGCTAGTTTAATATAAATGAAATCTTTATCTTTTATAGATGACCCAAACTCAAATTTTTCTAAACATTTGAATTTAAATTTCCCCCCAATCCGTTCAGTCATTCCGCCAATAGTCCATGTTTCAGCATGTTATTCTTACTCTTAAATTCAAGTTACAATAAGTAATTAGTGCGATATATTCGCTTTGCTGTGAATCATATATCTAATTTAGTTTTCCTCCCTGGATTTCCAGAGGCTGTCTCTGTAATCTCCCGAAGATAATCTTCCGCCAGTGTTTCGCTATTAAAGCTTCTTGTTACACCTTTAAAGATAATTTTTAGGCATGCCGGATTTTGCAGGAATACTTTTGCTCCAATTTTTTCAAATGGTCCAAATAGCTGACGCATTTTCCATCTTCGCTCCACAGTTGCGTGAGCGAAGTCTGGTCTGGCGAAGAATTTGAACCCCTTATACTCTCTTTGGGTGGTCGGTCTTGCAAGGTCGTAGATTTTTTCCCGGAGGATAAAATTCCCAAAATAGACCAGCATTGCCCTAGGATATTGATTTTGCTTGTTAAAATTTTTGATAACATTAAGGGAAAGCGGTGAGCCCGCTGAATTTCCCTTTCCATATCCCAGGATGCCAGTTCTGGAAATGATGATTTAAGTAGGTTAATCATTGCCCCTCTAGCATCGCTTCCTTCAAAATTCTCCGGGATTCCAAGAAACCTTAGGTTATTTCTTCTGGACCTGTTTTCATGATCCTCGACTTTGGCCATGAGATCCCTTATTATGCCATCTTGTTCAGTTTCCTTTTTTTGAAGTATCACGACATCAGTCTCAAGATTCTCGGTACGATTTTCTACCTTAACCATTCTTTCAGAGATCTCGGAGCAAATGCAACCCACTTTCTTCACAGCACCTTGTAGTTTTTCGATAGCCGTGCGATTCTTTTGGCTCTCTTTTTTCACATCCTCGTGGAAGTTTTTTATTGAGCATAGGACCTGGCTTAATGAGGGTTCAGTCATTTTTTTTTTTGGTGTCTTTCTTTGTTTCCTGGTACACCAGGGTATTGACGTGATAAGTCTTCTGATGATTTATTTCTTGGACTTCTCCGGGAGGGGTTAGATCTACTGTTGACATAGTCCGTGTTATTACCAGGGTCTGTAGTTTCCTCATTAAGCACAATTTGTTCTCTTTTGTATTTTGACCTCTTTTTCCCTCCGCTCCTTTTTTTCCTGACGTTGTTTTCACTAGATAATCTTGAGTCATTGGATCCAGAAATCTCCAGGGATACTGCTCCCCTTCGTGCCCTTGGACTAGATTCTCTTAAACTGCTCGATTGACTTGAGTCACTAGAGATAGACATTCCTGTTTCATATAACTCTGATTCAGACTCTACGTCCGAGGGAGAATGACTAGCTAAATATACTTCTTCCCCCCCTAGTAGTTCTTGCAAGTTCGGAGAGTAGGAACGAGGGATCAGCTCCTTCATTTCCTGGGGTATTTTTTTTTGATCCATTTGTTCCATTTGCTCTCTCTGATTTAATGCTGCTGTGTCTGTCTCTATAAATGTACTAGACTCTTCCTGGGTCGCATTTAATTCAAGGTTCCAAGTTCCTTCGCCAGTGTTTGGAATTAGACTTTCCTCCAAGTTGGTTGGGGGTATGTTTTCCTCCAGATTCCTAATCTGCTTTAGTTTCTGTATATTTTCCCCATAGTTTGTTGCATCCCTCAGGCGATCCTTGTGTAGGGGGCTGAATATATTAGAGATTCTTGGTTGTGATGATTCAATTATGCCCGTTATGCCAGTTTTTTTTGCGGTTGCCTTTAAATTTTTTATTGTCTGTAGTCTCTGAGCTCTTTCAGCCATTAGTTCCAGTTTAGCATCTTCCTCTGGAATCTTCACTTTCTCCTTCCTGTTGCCAGTCTCTTTTTCCTTTTCCTTTTCTTTCTCTCTCTCTTTCTCTTTCTCTCTCTCCCTTCGTTTAGTTTTTTCTCTTTCTTTTTCCAGTTTTTGTTCCATATTCTAATCTTTACTTTTCCCTTTTTCCTGAGCTTCATCTCTTGCCAAGTCTTTTGCCAGATCTTTTGCCAAATCTTTCTCCTTTATTTTAGTTCCTCTGGTTTCAGGGCCTTTATGTCTATTAGTTGTATGTTGGGCAGGTACCCGCTTAGTTTCTGTATTCTCGAGGTCTTGTAGTTTCAGTACTTCAGCCTGTAGTGATTCACCTGTTTCATCCCCCATCTCCTTGTTAGAGGTGGCGTTATTTGTCATCCCAGTTTGTGTTTTCTGGCCCTTTTGTTCTTTTTCCTTTTCCTTTTCCGTAGTGGGTCTTTCCCCTCTGTCCTCCTTATCACTCTGGTTCTCTCCGGTATTCTTTTCCATGTCTGAGATTTTAAGGGGCTTAGTGGGTTTCGCAATACAATTTGGATATATTACTGGCGTCAAAGTACCCCGTCTGTTTCCACTCTGGAGCTTTCTCTTGTATCTCTTGTATGTGCACCCCCTAATCTCCTTTTGAAATTTCACTTGGAGTTTTACCTGGAGTATTACCTGTGTCCTAGATAGAAGTATAGCCCTATATACAGGTGTAGAGACATGTATAGAGGCAGTATTAATCGCTGTCCCAGTCCCAGTCCCAGTCCCAATTCCAGATAAAAATAATGGGATATGTGGTTCAGGTGTGTCGGATAAAGCAGAAGGAGAGTCCAGGTATCAACTTCTATTCCAAATGCAAGACCAGATCCAGTTTTGATGCTATCCCCACTCCTAGGCACCATCACACTTATAATTGCAATCACTTTCTCTCTCCTTTCAGCTCCTCCCTCATTCCCTCCGGAGTAGAGTGTTTCCCTGGTGTCTCCTAGCAGCAAGTCACGTGGAGCGCTCTGCAAGCACGTTGTACGCTGTACGTGTCAAACTACAAAGCCGCTACCTTCCCGTCTGCAGATGACGTCTGAGATACGAAGAAGGCTAACGACGGAGAAGCTCTAGCCCGGCACGGTCCGGATAGAGGAGGACGGACGGGCAGGTTTGTTGTGGCAATTGATTTTAGTCTTCGTCAGGTCTTTCCCCCCCAAGAAGGGAGAGAGGGGAGAGAGGAGAGGAGGGATCAGACGCGCTAATGCGAGGGATCCTGCCGTATAGAGGAGAAATAGCTCTCAGAATGAATGAATGATTGAAAGGAGGCCCGAGGAGGCCCGATTATGTAATCAAACAATACCAAATGCAGATCAGTTCAAAAGTTCAGTTCAAAAGTAAGACAGTCAATAGGTGATAATCAGTAGTAGTTTTTACCTCGAGTCGGAATTTTCCGTACGTACGTCTTTTCAAATTCTTGGCTATATCACACGGAGCACCGGATAGCTCAGCTCAGCACATGGCTGGTAATAAATCCACACAGGTCTCCGGGTAAATAGCTTTTGACTTTTGGCTTTTTCTCTCCTGCAGCTCCAGACAGTAACAATATGTTGAGTTGAATTACTGTGTCACCATGTGCTCAGGAAAAGCACTCTCAGAGTTAAGCTGGCAGTCCGGTGAGTGACTTCTAATGGCATCGGTTCTTCGAAACTTTGGTGAAACATGACACTGACCCTGACCGCTGGATGTATAAGCGCTGGGATATATAGAAAATGCAGAAGTAGATGTAGAGTTATAACGGCACGATATACGGCAGGGAGGTCATGATGAGGGTCTTGGTCGCTTGGTTAGGCTATATGTAGCATTCTTCCTAGTAAAGTAGAACAGTAAAGCAGCCCAGCACCCAGATCACCGCTGCTGCGACCGCTCACGCTGACGCCATCTTCCTTCAGCCTCACTTCCTGAAGCTGATTTTTATAATTTCAAAATAAACCCACATGTGGAGTTTATTCAATTACTCAGCCACTTTAAGGTAGTAGTTATGACTAAATTGGAGATACAGAATCAGTGCATATTAGATAATCTCCAGTGAAGGATGCATAAGGACTACACCATGACCGACTCCATGCAACTGAACAAACTAAAGTTGCTTTATCAAAGACCAAGCCTCTAATAGTAGGGTAACAAACTGTTGTATATACCCTGAATTTGGGTTCTCAATTCTTGCTCAGTGCCTGGGACTGACAGACATCATCTTATCAACATTTTTCAATTCAATGTGTCCTGTGAGTCCGGTTTGCCAGATCGGTTTCATTCATTAGAGAAACTACAGTTTATCCTCACACAGTCTTCATGGTTCTTTTTTAAGGGCAATCAGAATAGAGATTCCCTTCATGGATCATTTTCAGTTGTAAATTGACAAGTTTAGTACTGCAATGGATGGAGTCTGTACACAGTGGAAACATTTGCTTCTTGAAATAGCTCACAGATCACCCTCAGAGGCTTCCAAATTCAGCCACATCACATTGTCGGTCACACATCTAAAAGACCATATTTCTCCAATAATTAACTCCGTTAAATAGCTCAATTTGTTGAAACATATAGAAACTAGAAGTGTTTGATGTACACATAATCCTTTGATTAACAGGGCTCTGTCGTCAAACAGAAGACACATTGCAAGGAAGTATTAGGCTTTCTTTCTCCCTATCTTTTGATAAATCACTTGTAGATCCCACATCAGAAGTCATTTTGCCATGGGTACAACTAAACTACAGAATGCTTTACTAGGACACTTTAAAAACATCTCAGTTAAGATTTTTTGGGGATATCCCCAAACATATACCTCTTCCTTGAGGAAGTATAAAAGGTACCTCTCATGTCACACTTTGTGATACTTTCTTGGGGAAAAGAAACCTTTAGATGAACACTGTTCCATAAAACAAAAATTACATTACCTAAGCAGTCAATGTTTGGGAGAGGATGTGGCCTGACGGCTAGGGCGGTCAACCTCAAAGCTGGGGAACCGGGTTCGAGTCTCAGCAGGGATGCTCAACATCCTGTGATTCTGGGCAAATCACTTAATCTCCCCGCGCCAAACAAAAAATGAATGTGTCAGTCTGGAAAACAACTGGTGCTCATATAAAGTGCTCTTATACCTTCAGGTCTAGTTTGCGCTATATACATTTTTTTCGATTTTGCAAACAAGTCTTTTGCATTTGCAATGTGTAATACCAAATGCAAAGTGAACAAGCATTAGCATAGCCTATAGGTCTCGCCTTTGGGACCTTAAAAGTGTTTAGCCATGCAACACTTGATGTTGTTGCACCAAAGATATTGTGCTGGATAACTAAACACATATAAGGTCCCAAAGGCGAGACCTATTGGCTATGCCAATGCTTGTTTTTTAGGTGCTCCCAGTTTGGGTGCAACATTGTAAAGGATCAGTGGTTTACCCCCTCAGCTTTGTAATTTAGGGGTAGCTCTCTTGTTTTATTATTGTGTAACATAGGACCCACCAATTGTTAAACTGCTAGGGTAGAATTCTATGTTGCAGATACAGGAGAGACTGAGAATCAGCACATTGGAGGAGCAATTAAACAACCAATCCAAATGAAATGGAGTCCACTCAAGGGTAACAGATCACCAGCTCACTAGAGCTTCTTTTAACCCACTCAGTAACATTAAATTATGCCAATACACGAGTGACAAAGGACTGGCTTAAAGCTTGTACACGATTAATGTGTCTAAGGGTGTATACAGCTAACACTTTGAAAAGGGACCTCCAGCAATAAAATGCTTTTCATAGTGTAGTGCACAGTGCTCTAAAATTCGCTTTACATTATTAACTGTAAAAATGTATTTGTGTGCAAATGGGATAGCTTGAATTGTTAATGTTAAAAGGGAGTATGAAATGCAAATTTACTTTTGCCGACTTTTCAAAGTAGCAGTGTTCCATTTTAATGAAATATGGGTGTTACAAATCAATGAATGTAATGTTGTCCAGAAATGTTGTTCAGGATCTCAGCTTTATTCTTTGGTTAAGATCCATATTAAGTTCATGCTAGGCCTTGATCTTTGTCCAGCGATGCCCCACCAGGAGCAGCCTCCCTGCTGCTCAGCCCATCTCACCAACTGATCTTTGCTTCCACTCAAACACACTCAACATTCCGATGACATCACACAGACTGAGCAGCATGGCAAGGACAGCAACAGAGAGGATGCATCATTTACTTCCTAGATTATAACACATCCCCCCCTCATCAAATTTGTGAAAATAGGAACATACAAAAACAATGTACTACCATGCAATTTGTGAAGACAGGAAAATGCAAGAACAATGAACTTACATGCAATTTGTAAAAATAGGAACATGCAAGAACAATGTACTTTCTTGCAACAAGACTAAATAAATAGATTGTGCGATGATAGAAAGACACACAAACCCAAAAACCAATGAGCTTCAAGTATAACACGAAGCTTCAGAATATAACCCTGGGAGGGGTAATCTTGCAACCCCTGACAGGAAAATCAAGATGATAAAAAGATAATAAATTTCCACACGTGCGCATCCATGACGCACAGACCGAACACTTAACACAAGGTAACCCATTCAAGGGTACCACCAGACATATAAGTCTGAGAAGCCTCCAAATAAGGATCTTCTTGCGTGCGCATCCGTGACGCACAGACCGACACCCCACACAAGGTAACCACCAACTCATGGATAAAACCAGACAGATAAGTCTAAGAAGCCTCAAAACAAAGGTCTTCTTATGTGCGCACCCATAACGCACAGACCGACACCTCATACGAGGTAATCACCAACTCATGGGTAAAACCAGACAGATAAGTCTGAGAAGCCTCAAAACAAAAGTCTTCTTACGAGCGCACCCATAACGCACAGACCAACACCTCACACGAGGTAACCACTAACTCAATGGTAAACCAGACAAGAAAGTCTGAGAAGCCTCAAAATAAAGAGCCTTCTAACGTGCATACTCGTGACACACAGACCAACACCTCACACGAGGTAACCACCAACACAATGATAACACCAGACAGGTAAGTCTGAGAAGCCTCCTCAAATTAAAGAGCCTTCTAACGTGCGTACACGTGACACACAGACCAACACCTCGCACAAGGCAAAGTTTAATTAAGCACACACTATACTCTCTTTCTCCCTCTTATCCATACAAACACACAACACGGACAACCCTCATAACCACCATCACACAGGACCGGGAACACAAAACACCTCCCCTACAACACCCATTTACGCACTACAGTGCAGTTACACTTGCAGGACTTAGAAGGTAACACAAACATCCCCCTCTTCTGCATAAACCAAGGACTTAGGACACATATAATGCTTCAACTGCACACACCTAACACCATATGCAGGTGATGCCATACATAAGACGACGTTCACTTATCACTTCAATATTTCATTCAGAGAACATAGTAAGACTTCATATGCATGAGAAATAATTAAGGGGAGTATAAATATGGCATTAGATATAAAGCATAACATAGACTTTGCATGAGAATAGTTCGTCAAAACAGTCAAAAATGACCGGTGAGCGAACTCTCACCCGAGGCTCACAGGTGCAAAGGGAACCTTTCATCCGACTTTGCCTCTCTCTTTGTAACCGTGGAACAGACACCCGAGGCACACAGGTGCCTTCAGACAGCAAATCCAAAGGAACTCCTCCAAGTGACTTCTGCGTTCCCTTTGGAACTCATGGAAAATCGCTGCAAGTCAAACAAAAGGAAATCTTCCATGCCACTCCGCGTCTTGTACAGTCGCCGCTCCTTGAAAGTGAATCTTGTATGCGACTCTGCGTTCCCCTAGTAACCACAGAAAAATCTCCGCTCCTCCAATAGAGCCCTGAATGTAAAATGGTGGCACGTAGGTGACAGCGCGTCGGGGGGCTCTCGGCACGTTGTCGCATTCAGGCTATGGAACAGGCATCAACAGCGCTCGTCGAAGAGGATCCATGGCAACCTCAGCGCTCACAAAGAAACAGGTACACTGCACGCGCTGTTTAGGGCACGAGCGTCGTTTTCAAATTTAACGCCACAGCCAACAGACGCTTTAAATTAAGATTAAGATATCGTAGAAATACCTCCTCTGTTCAGTCACGATCCAAGTACACTAGTAAATCCAACCCTCCTTCGTTCAGACACACGCCGGTTCGTTGTATAAATACAACATTGCTCCGTTCAGTCTCCCATCCGAACACTAGTACTTCCAGATTCCTCCAATTCTACACACCCCAGTTGTCCTGGTACTCTGTAGGACAACAACTTGAACAGCTCTCCAAACCTTGATGTGACATGAACACCGAGACTTGCATCCATTACATCCGAATGTGCTTCGAGGCATCTCATGTCAGCAAGTAGCAGAAAGCCGAGAATTCGCCATCCTCTGCATCATAATTTGGTATCACATTAGGTAGAAGAGTCAGTTTTGCACCTCACAGCAGACCAATTTAGACAGGCAAACAGAAACTGGCACAATCACGTCGTGGGCGGCCGTTGACAGGGTCACTGGTGGGGCATTAGGGGTGCCAGGTTTCTCCAAATCCAGATGATTCACTTACAGAAATTGATTTCTTCACTTTTAAAAGTCCAATCAGCACGCAGGTTCTTATAAGATGTTGTTCAGGATCTCAGCATTATTCTTTGGTTAAGATCCATATTAAGTTCATGCTAGGCCTTGATCTTTGTCCAGCGATGCCCCACCAGGAACAGCCTCCCTGCTGCTCAGCCCATCTCACCAACTGATCTTTGCTTCCACTCAAACACACTCAACATTCCGATGACATCACACAGACTGAGCAGCATGGCAAGGACAGCAACAGAGAGGATGCATCATTTACTTCCTAGATTATAACAATGGGCTATCCAAATGCGGATATATAACCTAGAACGAGGTTGCACTTCTAACCAGGAGACTTACAAAAACAATGTAGCGTTTGGTCAAGAGTTTTTAATGGCTCTTGAAAATCTAGCCCATCGGTCCTTACAAGATAAGAAAATCTCCATTACAAGAGATATGAAACTTTGTTATGGAGTGCAATTTAATGAAATGATAATACCTGAATTCTGGAAAACTAAGTGGCTACTCCTCATTGTCACAAAACGAGTCAATAGCATGTGTAGTGGGGTGGTTATTAATGAACCCCAAGCAAATAAACAGTGGGCAAGACTCTGCAAGGTGGGAAGAAGCTACTTATTTTCAGATCTAATGAAACGCTTTCTGATCAGGCAGAGTTGCCTCTTAATGAGATTGACAA
Organism: Triturus cristatus; assembly: GCF_964204655.1. Classification (NCBI taxonomy): domain Eukaryota; kingdom Metazoa; phylum Chordata; class Amphibia; order Caudata; family Salamandridae; genus Triturus; species Triturus cristatus. The sequence goes on from NC_140579.1 coordinate 315,865,215, forward strand.
GTTAAAGGACAGCTGCAAGGAATAGCAAGCAAACAATGGGCAAAAGTGTATGCATTTATTGTAAGTTAGCATCGCAAAAGGGAAGAAATGCACTATGTGAGTTGACATGCAGTCAATATATGCTTTTCTAGGGAATATGAAATGATCAATGATTCCGATTAGGTTGTGGGTGCCGAGCACAGTATTTGTGTAGTTTCCCATGTTCTCAAATTGTACCAACAAACTCGTAGAAGATCATCAGCTTCATCTTCTGATAAAAATCAGTGTGCAGTCCTGCGAGAGAGAGAGAGAGAGAGAGAAAGAGAGAGCGGGAGAGACAGAGAGAGAGAAAGCGAGAGGATAGAGAGAGAGAGAGCGAGAGAGAGAGAGAGAGAGAGAGAGAGAGAGAGAGAGAGAGCCCGGGAGTGCTGCGTGCGCGCGCGCGCAGTCTGCTCATTTTCAAGCACTGCACATGTGCTTGTGGTGCGCACCTGCGCGCTCCCGCAAGGTGGATGCCGCCACAAGCACTAGTGTGTGCTTGAAAATTACCAGAACTACGGTTAAAGGTTCTCCTATTAAGCGCATGTGCACTGCGTAGGCGAGACCTAAACAGGAGTTATATGGTTAAATAACACTTTCATTCTTATAATCAAAGCCGTCTATCAAATATTGCTGTTGTCCTGCAGTCACGTGTGACAGATGTTCAAGGAACATCAATCTCTCTTACTAAATGTTGATAATTCTGTTTTGGGTTGGACCACATCCAACCACAGAACTCAATCAGAGGGAGAGTGATTCTATTTTACAAATTGTGTACCTGTTGCTTTTTTATTTGACTTCAGTTGTGTCTTTTAATTATTAACCTATTGCTGTGTCAGAGTCCATCCACTCTAGGATGCCTTAATAACAGGCATCTCACTCAATAGTTACATATGGGCCTCTCTGCACCATCTGCCACAGCTACGACTGCCAGGGTTTTTACCAGTCACACTCATTTCAACTGTCTGGATTGGAGAAAAATACCCACTTTGAGAATGTTCCTCCGTTAAATTCTAGAAGAATCTATATCAAGGTTTTGCTATTAAAGCATCAAGGTGCTCTTTTTAGGTCAAAGCCTACCAGACGCTGCAGCTGTCTGGTTATGAAAATACTTCTTGTGGGCCTTCTGAAAGCCTCCATGACATTGTATTTCACCTGTAGCTTACCATTCGCTTTGCAGTTTGTAACTCACATTTCCTGGGTTTGCCTATATTGGTTTTAGGATGTCTAAAATATTTTTGTCACTCCCATGGAGCAAATCCTGTTTACCATTGTTCTTCGTATTCTTCCACGAATCCTCACTTTCTGTAAACAGGCTTTTACATTTTGTTCTTATGTTTTGTCATTTGCTGTGCGATCAAAGACAGAGGTGAAATGTCAGTCTCTGTCTTCTGAAGGTGCTTGTTGTTTACTTTTCTTTTTTCTGACTTCAAAGTCAGAGGAGTTATGTGACAAACTTGTTGCTACTGGAAAAGAAAGGTTTTTTCCACCTCATAACAAAATTTAAATATCTGTAAATTAACTGTGTAAATATTTCAAGACTATATTAGAGTTCTGAAAGCACAATTAAGCACTTTTTTGTTATTCAGAAATGTGGTAGAAACAAACATTTTAATATGATCAAAACAACTCAGTACACTAGGCAATGTCATTTCCACACACCATAGTTTGTGCAATGTATAGTTTTACCAACAAAACTATATGTGCATATGTAATTATCATTTCAATTAATAATGCATTGTCTGTAAAAGCAGTGTGCTACTACACCATGCATACTCCACACTGCGCCAAACCACTCTACATCACTCCATTCCACAACACTCTACTCCATTCTATGCCCTCCACTCTAAGCCACTCCACTTTATGACACGCTACTCCACTCTATGCCACTCCACTCTACCACACTCTACCACACTCCACTCTATGCCACTCCATGCCACTTAACAGTAGGCCACGCAACTCTTCTCTACTAAACTCCACAGCACTCCACTCTTTGCCACTCTACTCTACAACACTCCATGCCACTTTATTCCACTATATACCACTATACAACATTCCCCTCTACCACACTTTACTCCACTCTATGCGAATCCACCCTACACCACAACACTCTACTCCTCTCCACTCTGACACTCTACAACACTCTCCTCCACTCCACTCTATGACTCTCTACTCCACTCTGTGCCGCTATACACCACTTCACTCTACGCCACTTCACTCTAGGCCACACCACTTAACTCAATGACTGTGCTCCACTCTACACAACTCCACTCTATGGCTCAACTCCTCTCTATACCACTCCACACTATGCCACAACTCTACTCCACTATACGCCACTCCACATCACTCCACTCGATGACACTGTTATTTATGAGTGATTAAACAAAGAGGACTAGCTTAAGTTGACCAGAGTGCTACAGTACTCAAATTTAGTTCTGTCATGGGCACCTTGTTGGTGTATTCATTTAGCCCTCACCCACCAACCTAGTTGGTGGCATGCTTCATCATCGGGCCCACCCAGTGACACCTAGTATGTCCCGGGTGTGCTACGACACCTGATTACAGCGGAGCTGGTATATTGCTGAGAGTGCAGTGAGGTTGGTTGAGTTGTGCTTTAAAACGGCTTGGTGGTGGTCCCAGTACCCGAGGCTTAATTACATTTTAATAACTGGGCCGTCACCAGCGGTTAAAAGTAAGGCTACAGGACGCGTGAGGGTGGCGAGTTACTGCCCCCTGCGTCCTTCAGATGGTCGACATGTTTCAGCCAGTGCCTTAGAGTGTTCTGGCTTTCCTCAGGACCGTTTTTTTAAAAAAGGTGTGGTGAAATAAAACAGACTAAGGTGCCGATTACGATCCGGTAAAAACGGGGTACGAACCGTCGGTCGGAGCGTTTTCTCCGTCCGACTCGTACCCGGTTGTAAAACTTTACAAACATGGAATTACGATTCGCACGGAAACACCATTTCCGCACGAATCGTAAAAAACACCGACCGACTAAATTATACGTACCAATGTGATCCGGGAATGCTGCGACGTGATGTCGGGACGCTTTCAGGCAGTGTTTCACGACCCAGGAAGTACGATTCGAACCGACAGCAGTCCGGACGGCAATATTTTCACGGCACCCAAAAAGTGCCGGAAAAGCGAAGTACGGTGCGAAACGACCAGAGTAGGTGGCCCGGTATGCGCCGACCCCCCCCAGCCCCCGTACGTTCGAGTCCTTCCCCCCCCTGTGTATGTACACCCGTGTACGTGTCGAAACCCCCTGTATGTACACCCGTGTACGTGTCGTACCCCCGTGTATGTACACCCGTGTACGTGTCGAACCCCCCCTGTATGTACACCCGTGTACGCGTCGTACCCCCGTGTATATACGGTGCGTACCCCCAGCGCATAGCGCTGGGGGTACGCACCATACATACACGGGTGGGGGTATGACTCGAACGTAAACCTAACCTAAATATAACGCCCCTGAAACCTTTGGTTTTTTCAGTGAATTTCAAAGGTTTTTTAAATGCCAATTCCTAACTATAACGTGCATGAAACCTATGGTTTTTTCAGTGAATTTCAAAGGTTTTTTAAATGCTAATTCCTATCTATAACTTATCTTTAAAGATATCATGTTTAATGATTTTCATTGGATTTCTATATTGTTCAAATTCAGTGTTTCAATTTCATTAATTATGTTTTTTTGAAATTCTTTTTTATCACCATTTTTTTAACTTAAAAAAATTACAAAAATATTATTTGTTTTTATTGGGTTTTTTAAACACACCGTTCTCGATCCCTACGCGATAGCATCCGCGCATGGTATGCATTGGGTATGTGTTTAGTGCGCGATCGTAATGTGACCAGTACGCGACTCCCAGCCTATACGGGACACGTTCGATGTACGTTACGCGACGGTAACGCGCTTCCGCGATGCGTCATCTGCGTCTATGACACGGTAGGTGCGCGGATCCCGCGAAGTATTTAACATTTACAAAAACATATATATGTATTTCCTGTGAATATTAATTGAAGACAAACCCTAAACTAGTCTTAAAAGTAATATATTTTTACATCTAATCCTATATTTTTTTTAAATTCAATTTCGCGGATGCGCGCTGGGTGCGTGATGCATAAGCGCAGGGTGCGCAGATCCCATGTGACCTGCAAAAAAAGAGATTTGATTGGTTCATTACACTTCCTGTTCTAACTATTGAAAGACCCTACCCAATTCAATCATTCTTCTTTCACCTTCTTTGGAGGAGCATCTCTTTGCAGAGAAGAAGATTTTTTTAGACTAAGTTTACACTTAGCTCTAACTTTTTTCAACCAAAAATGGCTTCAGGGCAGCAGGCATCACCTGCATCTCCTCATACATCTGAGGATGAATTTTTGGAGGAGACACCACGCACACCACATTTTTCATCTGTGGTGTGGAAATTTTTTACTTTTCCAGAGGGGCAAACGAAGACCAATGCCACCTTGGTCACGTGCAAGATTTGCAAAAGAGTGCTGTCTCGAGGAGAGCCTAACAAAAAATACTCTTGCAGGATGGCTAGTATGATGAAGCACCTGAGGACTCATCCTAACAATCTTGCACGAGAAGAATGCCGACGGATGAGAGACACTCCTGCTCCTGCGCCTTCCACCTCATCGCAGCCGAGTACTTCAAGAGTGCATCCATCAGCCCAAAATTTGGACATCAGTCCTCAATTTCAATTTTTAAAAGTGCTCTGCACTAAGTGCAATGCGACTTTGTGCTACGGTGAGCAGTCGATCGATCTCATCTGCCGCCGGCAAGAAAGTCAAAATTGCTAGTTTTTTTTTTGTTTTTTTTTTTGTTCCCTGAAGTTCATTGTTTGGTTCCTCCTGGTTTTTTTTTTCCAGAAAAACCAAAAAAATCACAACATTGTTATAAAAGCCACAAAAAAAAATAAAAGAAGAAAGAAGAAAAAAAAAAGTTCTTCTAAGAACTAACTTTCCTGGTTTAAACAAAGAGATACATTTATTTGGTAGTGTGTGAAAGTTTAGATGAATGTATATGTAGTACGTAATTGACTGAATGAATACATTAGTAGCGTATGGTGAATGTTTAAGTGCAGAACTATGAGGAAGTGCTGCAACATCACACAGTAACCTCTTTAACTGCAGTGTGCTGTAGTACTTACGAAGCACAGGGATGCAACATATGTACATAAATATGTTGCAAATCTATGCTTCTCTATGCACGGCTGCTTAAACTGCAGCCATGTGGTGACACAGGCACCCTTGCACCATAGAGCAAGGATATCTGTGTCATGTGCTGTTTGTTTTTCTGCAGGAAGACACACCTTCCTGCACAAAAACAATGAGAAAATGCATTTTTCTCCTTCAATGTATGCTGAACATTTCAGCATGCTTTGAAGATATAAAAATGTGGAGAAATAAAAACAATTCTCCTTGTTGTGCTTTCCTACACCAATTTTCGAATGGTGCAGCATTCACACACATATCGAGATTTATGATTTCTGATAAATCTAGACATGTGTCTTGTTCTATGAGTATTCAGTGCACTTATGCACAACAACACTTATAGAACACCCTTTCAACGCAAAGTGGTGTGCATAATGAGGTTGTATTTACATGGAGTATAAAAAGTGCACAGAGTGCCTTTTCCTCTCTTTGTAAATATGAAAGACTGTCTTGTGCAATAACTATGTTACAAAAAGTGACATATTTCCGGTTTTAAAATTCCTTGCGAATGATAGAAGGTAAGCACAGAGTTATGTCTGCAAAGATGTTCAAAGAAGAATGATTGAAATGATTGCGGTCCTTCAATAGGTACAATGGGAAATATTATGAACCCCTCAAATCTCTTTTTTTGCAGGATACATGATATCTGATTATGGTCAGATTTCAAAACTACATAGGTATAAACAGAGTGTTTTTAGAAACGTGTTTCAACTTTGTAGCTTCTTGCAGACCTCCTCAGTCTGCATATTAAGACTTAGTTAAACTTACCTTCACAGTAATAGAAATAAAAAATGGTATACATTTTTTTCAGATTTTCTTTGCAATCTAAATTCATATAAATTGCTTATTTTAAAATTTGGATCTGTGAAAGAAAAAAAAAAAAATTATAACATGTAATAATACATTTTTTACAACACAGCATAATTTCCACAAAGTAATTTGTTTGCCTTTTTTGCTGTTGTCAGAATATATTGAATTTCACTAGAAATAGTGATTTCAATTGTACTCATCACTTAACAGCGGGCAAAAAAAAAACAATCAGAAAGATTGTTAAAAAAAACACCAACATACTATTCTCAGTAAAATACCAGAAAATACAAATCACACATATATGAAATGCTTACAGCTTACACAATTTTATAACTTTAACTTATAAAAACTGTAAATATTGCCGCATTAAAATATTCACCGAATCAATGACCACCAAAAAGTCCATAATTCAAAAATATACCTTTCCTTGAGGCCAAATTGTATTTTTGCACTCCTTCTTTATGTAAATTGTCTAATGGTAGTCCTATTAAATTATAATATTCCTCAGAGAGTGAATTATCTTCCTAAAACTGTGGCTTTAAAAATATTAGGTAGGAATTTTGTAATTCCCTAGGCAAACGTTGTTTGAAAACCAACTGGGCATCATTAGAAAGTGTCCAGCCTTTGTCACATTTTAGATAGGTAGTGTAATGTCCAGATGAGGTGGAAGGACCATCATGGAAAATTATTGCAATTGCTACAAAAGTCCTTCCTGATATTGATAGTTGTGCTGCTACAAATTGCTTTATTAAAGTATCCAATTTTCTTCCGTCAGCTGTACAACATTGCATCATTAAAATTATGTATTTTCCATATTTTGTTAAGAATAATGTGGATAACATTTCTGATTTACATTGGCTACACTCCATGTTTTGAATTGCACCTTTTAACTAATTTATTGAAAGACACTGATTTACAGTCTGGTAATGTTAAATACAGAAATCTCTCAGTGTCTACATTGGTGCTACATGTATACATGCAATTTTCACAATAATGTTCCCATTTGTAAGAAATGCCAAAAATATTTTTTATTTCTACAACATCATTTTCAAAAATGGTAACATATATATTAAAAATTCCTGAGCATCTTGTTGGATATTTTGTGTAAATTGTGTAGAACCAGAACACACATCCAAAAGACTACGAACATCTGAAACAGATTGTATTCTACTTCTATCTGTTGTCAATTTTTCATAAACAGAATGTAACAGAGAACAAAATCTTTTTTCCCCGATTCTGCATAATTTGTTCTTGCAAACCTTCCAGATAAAAAACAACATTGACCACTACATTAGCATAGCAGTTGACACCAGAACTATTTTCAAACTGATAACCAACAATCTCTTCAACAGTGTCCAATTTCTTTTTACCTGCAATCACAACATTATCTTGTTCTTTTCCCTTCTTGACACATTCAGAACAGATATTCTCTAACCTTCTTTTTCGACCAACCACACGCTTTTCAAATACAGGATATTGACCTAAATTTGGAGCATACACCCTTCTTAACCTATGACACTCTTTTACACAGTTTGCATCTGCAGTAACCTTTGTCTCATCAAAATCAATCAAAAACAAACCAGATAATGTTCTGACTCGCGACAAAGCAACATATGCCATACCCTCTTTAAATACAGTGGATCCAATTTTCACCAATGCACTGTCTACACTTAATCCTTGAGATTTATTAATAGTCACTACATATGCCAGAGAAAATGGAAATTGTTTCCTACGGACATATAAATCTTTAACAAGCAAAAAACGAACTGAACAACGACCAATTTCATTAACTTCATCAATCTGATCAAATTTAATTTTTAAAAATTCAATTCCTTCTTTTTTCTGATAATTCACAAAATCCACCACTTTACCATTGCACCATTAACTAAACCGTTCTCTACATCCAAATTACGCCTTAAAATTACCCGACAGTTTAAACACGCATATAGTGTCTTTTCTAAACCAGCAGTTTTAGATATTTTTTTTCTAAACAATCCAGTTTTGATCTCAACTTTCCCGTCAAAACAATAGTGATTCCTTCATGCAGTATTTTATCGATGGCTTCCATTTTTACAATTTCTTCATTTTCCAGTTTCAATAATTCTTCGTTGAATATGGAACACTCGCGCAGTGTTGGCATTAAGCAAATCACTGACTTATTTTTAGCAATTTCTACGTACACTTTTGTAGGAACTGCATGTTCATTTGGAAAGACATTGCAAAGTAATCGACTCTCCAAAGTTTGTTTGCCTTGTTTTGATAGAATTCCAATTCTTATATCTTGAAGAATACTTCCATAGTCAGCATCATTTGCCTGTCGCATATTTGTTGTCAGTTCTTTGTATTCAAAATTACTCCAAATGTTCACATTACCAACACTGCCAAGAGACTTTCTGGTATCTTCATGGGCAAGTGTTTTAAATCCCGGTGGTCCTTTTACAGGAGTCAGTTGCAGTAGATCTCCAAAAACTATGACGTGTTTTCCTCCAAATAACACGTCATACTGTGTTTTAAGAATTTGCTGCATTCTTAAATGCACAAAGGCAAGCATCAAGTTTGAGACCATGCTCACCTCATCAACAATGAGAAGTTTCATTTTCTTCAGGACTCTTGAAACTTCACAACAAGCTTCTCCAGATAGCTTGTGGTATTCCAATTTGTTCTCATGCTCTATTGGCAGCATTAGTAAACGATGTAAAGTAATTCCTTTAATGTTAGTGCTGCCAACCCAGTTGGAGCAGTGACAACACAAGACAAATCAAATCAGTTGTTTTCTGCAGATAACTTGTAATTACTTTAATTAAGAAACTTTTTCCTGTTCTAGCTTGACCACTCACATACATTCGGATAGGTTGAAATGATGTACATGAGCACCCTCTCTTTTCATGAAGTAGTCCATGGTCAATCTGCTCTTTCACTTGCTGATATATTTGTTTCTGTTCAACATTTAGTTGTTCTTCCAACTTTCCTAACTGTATTGCATCTTCTTGAGCTTGATACATTGCTGTTTCCACCTCATTCATTGCAATCGCTACTTCATTTTCAACAATTGGTTGTCCTAGTGGATCTTGACTCAGTGCAGCAGAACTTTGACTGTATTGAGAACTGTCTCTAGCAATCTCAGCTGCAATTGTAGCTTCTTGATCAATTTCATCATTCAACATTTTGACAAAATTTGCGAAAGCACTGCATTGTATGCTATCTTTAGAAGCATTAAATGAATCTTCATAGCTGGGAAAATCTCCAAGTAATTCCAGTTCTGAACGCCATGGTTTAAACATTTGCAAAAGGGTTAAATAGTAAAATTCCCTTTTGTCAGGAGTGTCACAACTCAGTTTCCTGTGATTAATTAAATTTCCTTTCCTTTGTTTCACCAGACATTCTTCGGAACCAATCACTCCATATTTTCCATCGTTGATGTTCTCTGTAGTATTCGGTTTAAAAGTGTAGTTTTGCAGCACTTCATATAGACACATGTTCTCAAGATGATGACTTCTATTTGGGTAGTATGTGTCCAACATATTCGTTTTCAAAATATCTGTACTTTCTGGTTCATTTTCTGCTAAATATTCAATTTTTTGAACAGATTTCAGTACCCGATTTCGCATTCCTACAAGACCTAGACTCACCCAAATGATTCTTCTACTTTTGGAATATAGACTTGCAGATGATAACCGATCTGAACATTCATATGCTCCAATTTCATGATGCGATAACATCTTCAAACTGAAACTGTATAATTTCTTACTTAGAGTCTTCTCGTGAGAAATCTCTTCCCACATTTCTTTCAATTCAGTCTTTTCTGATTTAGTAATGTAAGACGTTACATATCGAGCAACAGCAATGGAATTGTCCGCAACATACTGACTATCCATGTTAGCGTTCCACATCGATAAAATAACTGGATTGTAGTCATTTATGTATTTCCATTCTTCGCTTCTTCTTAAGTTGTAGGTGTTTTTCGGAGACTTTCTTGTGATGGTATGTCGCATAGCTGACATAAAACTGTTCACTCTTCCTTTGGATAATACAGGACGTGGTAATCCAAAACGACATTTGGTATGGAACTTATCCTTTGACTTGTACTTTCGTCGACAGTATTTTCCACACCTGTGGCTTTGAAATCATAAGACTTGTTGTTTTAAGTATTTATATTCTCTGCTATTGGGAAGAGCACATGTAGCATAATCTTCAATGAAAGACAAAACAGTTTCATCTGAATCTGTTCCAAATTTGGGGGCGTCCTTGATCCATAACAACATATGTATGTGAGGAGCACCTCTTGCTTGATACTCTTTTCTCCAAAAGAAATCCACAACTTCTCCAAGAGGAGGATTCTTTTCATTGCAGATGAAAGACATTATAGCTTCAAATCTATGATTGAAATATCTGCATACATTGACAGGATCCAAAGAGCACAATTCTCCAAGTGTCTTGTATTCAATATTTTTTATATTGGAATTTGCCTCTCGAAGAAATTCAAGTAAATCATCCCAAGCATACTCAGCACAGCTTAGTGTAACAAACCATGTAGGAGTTCCCAAGTTCCGTAGCATACATTTCAGTTCTCCATGTCGACGGTACCAATATTCATTAGTCCCACACTGACATGCCATCAGATTAATCAACTGAGATTCTAAATGATCATCTCTCTGATGCACTTTATCCATAAAATCCTTTGCAGTTACATTTTGAAGATGCATTCCAGTTTTTAAAATGTGATTTTCTGCATATGAAAGTCACTTTCAAACAGAAGATGAAACATATAAGGGATACATTGTCGAAATCTTGGATCTTCTGCATATAATCTTGTTGTCTGATATTCAGATGCAGGAATCTGCACAGGACGTTCATCATATCATCCACCTTTTCCTGTTGGAAACAACTGCGGGAAACAACAAGCTTGCAAGCTCTCTTCCCATACACTCATGGGACTTCCTGTTGCTTTTTTCATTTGAAACAACTCAATTGTATTCCTCATCACCTCTTTGGAATGAAGTGGATGTACACTGTAATGTTCATAGATTTCTTCACATCTGGACATGTCCACTTTTTCTATTTGTCCACTTAATGTTTCAGTATATTCGGCTAAATCTATTTCTTCTTCCCCTACGAACACATTTCTATAGTACTCATTGTTTTTTGACAGATACAATGATGCCTTTTGCACTTTTCTAACATCCACTAACTCTTGCCAAATTTTCTTATTCTTAGTAGGAACACCATTAACTAGAATGACTAGTGGCTCATTTTCTGCATGGTCTACACCAATAGTTTCAATATTTTCCCTTAAATCTAACGGTAAATACACAACTCTTCCTTTCAATCCTCTTTACAACTCTGATGGAGGTAATTTACCTGTTTTGGGCTCCATACGAACAGTAGCCTGAAACGGGTGAACACATTGTATCAGAATAGACTCATATGTGTTTAAATCTATCAGCTCTGGAGGAATAGCAACCAACTCTAGATTATTATGAACAGCTCTAGCAGGCATTTAATTCTCATCTAATTTCTTATAACTATATTTGCAAATACGCTGCTCACATCCCAAATCAAAACAATCCTCTACCAGCAAATAAGTTGCAAATTCCATCTACTTATCATTATCTTCTATTTCACTTTTTAAATACAGATTGACACCCCTAGTCTGATTTTTATAGTGACTTCGCCGACAACAAATACAAGAAACATTTGGTCTTTCACCTGAAATTACCTTAAACTTTGTGTTTTCATCCTCAAATTTTTCTGTAATTACAGGTTGTACATTGTCTTCAACATTTTGTTCTACTAATGTGTCAATTTCTTCACTCTCTTGCTGAGGACCAAAGTAACAAAACTCAATATCATCACAGACCTGCTTCACATTTGATACTGACCCACGCAAAAGAGCACTGTTCAACTCACTTAACTTTAGTGCTGGACTTTTTGCATAATACAACCTTCTCACTAACTTCTGCATTTGAGTATGATGTACTGCCAGCATTCTTAAATGGTGAAAAACACTTTGACAAACTTTCCTAGAAAGACAAGCCAGAGAATGACCTTGCAAACCAGTATGTTTTCTCACTGCAAGGGTCTAGTCCTTGCAACAGCTTAATCTTTTGTTTTACACTTTTTTTAGTATAGGCTCGTAAAAAACGACATAATTTTTCAATAGATTCCTGTCGTACACTGCAAACACTACTGCAGTCCCAAGTGTACACAGGGTTTTTAGCACGTCTCCCTAAAACTTCATCAGCTATCACTTCTTCTGCATTTCTTTCAACCATTTTCTCTTTCTCAATTGGACAACCGTCGCTAACCTCATAACATCTACCACTGGTGTCAACTGCATGCAATAATTTTTCGCTCAGTGAATAACTCTCTTCGTTAAAAAAAGGCTCTGAACTGGAACTGTGTTTCCATTCTCCCACAAAAAATCACAATTTTTTTTTTATTAATAACTCTTTTCCTCCTACTTTTGGCCTTCATTACATGGATTGTTTCATCTAGTGATCGAATTCTGTTTAATACTAAAATAAACAGTTTCCTTTTTACTTCAAAAGCCTTTTCCACAATGTTTTCAATATGCTTCTTCTTTTTATAAAATAAAGCTCTCTTTTTATATTTCTTCACATCTTTCAGCAAATTATGCACTATTCTCTTGTAAAATATTTTTTGCTGAATTCCTTATACTGATTTTTCCTTCTTTTACCATACTTTATCTCCTTTGACTGACCATTTGCTTTTTTACTTTTCCTCCTATTTTGATTTTTTTTCTTACTTGAAGAATTCTCAGTAGTTCCAGCATTATCTACATTCTGTTTGCTCCTACAAACATTTGTAATAAATTGCTTCGTGATCTTACCAGAAGATGTTTTCCTCTTTTCCTCCTACTTTTGGCCTTCATTACATGGATTGTTTTATCTAGTGATCGAATTCTGTTTAATACTAAAATAAACAGTTTCCTTTTTACTTCAAAAGCCTTTTCCACAATGTTTTCAATATGCTTCTTCTTTTTATAAAATAAAGCTCTCTTTTTATATTTCTTCACATCTTTCAGCAAATTATGCACTATTCTCTTGTAAAATATTTTTTGCTGAATTCCTTATACTGATTTTTCCTTCTTTTACCATACTTTATCTCCTTTGACTGACCATTTGCTTTTTTACTTTTCCTCCTATTTTGATTTTTTTCTTACTTGAAGAATTCTCAGTAGTTCCAGCATTATCTACATTCTGTTTGCTCCTGCAAACATTTGTAATAAATTGCTTCGTGATCTTACCAGAAGATGTTTTCCTTTTAGCCACATTATCTTGTACATTCAATACTTGTGGTTGATGTTTCTTCAAATAATCCTCCTGTCTCTGTTGTTTTCTTTTTCTTTTTTTTTGGCATGATTTCTCTATTTTAACGTTGAAAAACAGTATCTGTAAAAAAGAATCACAAATAAATGTATATTAATAACTTTCAAATTGATACTATTCCATTACTGTACAAACACATTTTATATAAAAACTAAGAAATTATAGCCCTGGACCACAAGTGTGACGATGGTTACAACACTACATGCATAGTGCATACTACTTTGAAGCAGTTCATGCCCTAAAGCCTACCTCACTAAAAGACTACATGCTAACTGACTGAATGATTATAGTACTATAAGGAGACACACTGGGTGAGTAGCAGGGTACTTGCTAGAAGTGTATGAATACTGACTGGGGAATTGAAGGTGTGAAAGACAACTGTGTAGGTGGTTAGAGGACTGCATGCATACTGGATAGGCATTTGAAGCAGTCCATGTGCTAAGGCCTGGCTCACTGCATGAGTACTTGGGTACTGACTGAATGATTAGAGTACAGCAAGGAGAGTGCCTGGGTGAATTTATAAGTGGTTGGCTTTTGGCGCAGTGAATGGATTAGTACTTGGTACTGAATGGGTCACTAGAGGAGCGCAAAGGGAGTGACAGGATGTTTGCTGGACTGTATGGATACTGACTAGGGAATTGAAGGTGTGAAAGACCAGTGTGTAGGTGGTTACAAGACTGCATGCATAGTGGATAGGGGTTTGAAGCAGTCCATGTGCTAAGACCTGAGTCGCTGGATGAGTACTTGGGTACTGACTGAATGATTAGAGTACTGCAAGGAGAGTGCCTGGGTGAATTTATAAGTGTTTGGGTTTTGGCGCAGTGAATGGATTAGTACATGGTACGGAATGGGTCACTAGAGAAGTGCAAGGGGACTGACAGGGTGTTTGCTGGAGTGTATATATACTAACTGGGGAATTGAAGGTATGTAAAACAAGTATGTAGGTGGTTAGAGGACTGCATGCATAGTGGATAGGCGTTTGAAGCAGTGCATGTGCTAAGGCCTGGCTCAGTGAATGAATACTTAGGCACTGCCTGAATGATTAGAGTACTGCAAGGAGAGTGCCTTGGTGAATTTATAAGTGTTTGGGTTTTGGCACAGTGAATGGATTAGTACATGGTGCTGAATGGGTCACTAGAGGAGTACAAAAGGAGTGACAATGTGTTTGCTGGAAGTGAATGAATACTGACTGGGGAATTGAAGGTGTGAAAAACAACTGTGTAGGTGGTTAGAGGACTGCATGCATAGTGAATAGGTGTTTGAAGCAGTCTATGTGCTAAGGCCTAGCTCACTGCATGAGTACTTGGGTACTGACTGAATGATTAGAGTACAGCAAGGAGAGTGCCTGGGTGAATTTATAAGTGGTTGGTTTTTGGCACAGTGAATGGATTAGTACTTGGTACTGAATGGGTCACTAGAGGAGTACAAAGGGAGTGACAGGATGTTTGCTGGACTGCATAGATACTGACTAGGGAATTGAAGGTGTGAAAGACAAGTGTATAGTATGTTAGAAGACTGCATGCATACTGCTTAGACATTTGAAGCAGTCTATGTGGTAATGAATGGCTCACAACATGTGTACTTGGAAACTGACTAAATCATCAGACTACTGCTAGGACAGTGCCTGGGTAAAACTTTTAAATTTTCAGTTCTGGTGCAGTGAAGAGAATATTACATGGTACTGCACTTTAGTGTCAAACCCTGACTCATGTTATCAATGCATAAGCAAAGACTAGCTTCTAATGCTACTAAAACTTGACAACATGACCGGTTTCAAAACAGTTATCTGTCAGCAAATACACAATGTTACCAAATGCTTTTCTCACAATCTTACCCAAATGCACACAGACTCACAGTGTGATTTTAGACAAGCAACACTATCCTAGGAGTTTACCAAAACTCATTCACTAGTCTAGAAGAGGTAAGGGTACTGCACACAATCTACATATTTAAGTACTGTACTTTAGTGTCAAAGCCTGACTCATTTTATCAATGCATAAGCAAAGACTGGCTAAATGCTTCAAAAACTTGACAACATGACAGGTTTTAAAACAGTTATCTGTCAGCAAATACACGATGTTATCAAATGCTTCTCTCACAGTGGTTCCCAAATGTACACAGACTCACAGTGTGATTCTAGACAACAACCACTATCCCTAGGAGTTTACCAAAACTCATTCACTACAGTGGAAGTGGTAAGGGAACTGCACAAAATCTACATATTTCAGGACTGCACTTTTGTGTCAAAGCCTGTCTCATTTAATCAAACCATAAGCAAAAACTGCCTTCTAATGCTACTAAAACTTGACAACAAGACAGGTTTTAAAACAGTTATCTCTCAGCAAATACACAATGTTACCAAATGCTTCTCTCACAGTGGTTCCCAAATGCACACAGACTCACAGTGTGATTCTAGACAAGCAACACTATCCCTAGCAGCTTACCAAAACTCATTCACTACTGTGCAAGGGGTAAGGAGACTACACACAATCTACATATTAAAGTACAGCACATTAGTGTCAAAGCATGACTCATTTTATCAATGCATAAGCAAAGACTGGCTTCTAATGCTACTAAAACTTGACAACATGACAGGTTTTAAAATAGTTATCTGTCAGAAAATACACAATGGTACCAAATGCTTCTCTCACAGTGGTTCCCAAATGCACACAGACTCACAGTATGATTCTAGACAAGCAACACTATCCCTTGGAGTTTACCAAAACTCATTCACTACAGTAGAAGTGGTAAGGGAACTGCACACAATCTACATATTTCAGGACTGCACTTTTGTGTCAAAGCCTGACTCATTTAATCAAAGCATAAGCAAAAACTGCCTTCTAATGCTACTAAAACTTGACAACAAGACAGGTTTTAAAACAGTAATCTGTCAGCAAATACACGATGTTACCAAATGCTTCTCTCACAGTGGATTCCAGATGCACACAGACTGACAGTGTGATTCTAGACTAGCAACACTATCCCTAGCAGCTTACCAAAACTCTTTCACTAGTGTGCAAGGGTTAAGGAGACTACACACAATCTACATATTAAAGTACAGCACATTAGTGTCAAAGCATGACTCATTTTATCAATGCATAAGCAAAGACTGGCTTCTAATGCTACTAAAACTTGACAACATGACAGGTTTTAAAAGAGTTATCTGTCAGAAAATAGATGATGTTACCAAATGCTTCTCTCACAATGGTTCCCACAAGCACCCACACTCACAGTGTAATTCTAGACAAGCACCACTATCCCTAGGAGTTTACCAAAACTCATTCACTACAGTGGAAGTGGTAAGGGGGATGCACACAAACTACATTTTCAGAACTGCACTTTAGAGTCAAAGCCTGACTCATTCAATCAAATCATAAGCAAAAACTGCCTTCTAATGCTACTACAAGGCAGGTTTTAAAACAATTATCTGTCAGCAAATACACGATGTTACCAAATGCTTCTCTCACAGTGGTTCCCAAATGCACCCAGACTCACTGTGTGATTCTAGACGAACAACACTATCCCTTGCACTATACCAAAACACATTTCTTCATCTAGAAAGAGTACTACATTTTAGTGTAGAGACATAACTCATTTCACAAATTCATGAACAATGACTGGTTTCTAATTCTACCAAAATATAAAAACAGCACAGTTATCTGTCTGCAAACACATGAAAAACACAAATGCTTATCACAGAATGGTTTCTACATGCACACACACTGTCAATAAGATTGTAGAGAAAAAAAGTACTCCCTACACTTTAGCAGGATAAATACATTAGTCTGGTTAAAATCAAAATAGTCTACATACATTCCCTCACAATTAAATAACTCACGTTTGAGGTTGTTTTGTAGATTAAGAAGTATATCAGTCACACACCAGATAATAGTCACACACCAGATTTTCTTATACAGAATCTCTGCACTGTGCAGCTGTCAGCAGAACCAAAGAATGGCAAAGTTTCCCTCTCATTTTCCACACATATACATGTAAACATCAAATCGCATTCCTTCTCACATAAATTCAAAAGCAAACACACATTTCTATTGGTTAAGCATTTCAACCCTTTCCAAATGACATACATTTAAACCCTTCCCCCAATCTGCCTTATGCCCGTTACCATAGAAACAGGTCATGGAACACTGTACTGAGCACACAGGTCACAAGTTCAGCACACAATGTTGCTAATCAAGACAGCAAGTGTGCTTGACTTTTCAACATATCAGCTTATCATGTATAATGTTCCTTACAATCAGTTTTTGTTAACCAATAAGAATCATCCCTTTAAATAACAGAAATATACACCCTACCTTTCAGTGTAGAAAGTAGTCATACAACCAATGATTTCTTGTCTTTTTTCAAAAAACATTGCCGTGGATCCGCGCACCCACCGCGAGAGAATCCGTGAATCCAACGCGATAGGATGCGCGCACCGTGCGCGCATTTCCCCGTGTCTTTTTAAAAAGAAAAAAGGGGACCCCCTAAGCACCTCTAGAGGGTCAGAGTATTTCCATTCTGCCCCCTTTATATGTTTTACACACTTATTCCCCTTGCATCTTCAGCCTCTCTTCTATCGAGGCAGAAAATGGCCGCCAACAGTTCCTGGTTTCGAATGTAGAGAGACACTTGACAGCCAATTAGCATTCAGCGCGCGATCGGGAGGGTGCGCGCTCGGTTCGGGGAGGATGCGCTTACGGTGCTGGTAGGGTGCGCGGATCCTCCCCGGCCATAGATATCACTAACTTTTTTACCCTAATTTTCTCAGGAACTACTGAACAGATTCACACCATTAATGCAAAAGGCACAAGTCTGAACTGAGGACTACCTCTTTGCCAAATCAGGGTAGGAGTGGAGCAGAGCTGGCCAAAAGTTTGGAAAATTTCGCAAAGATTCGTCAACCGGTGCCAGACTTATTGGGAATAGAATGTTGCGGATTTCCTATGGAAAATAGGTCCTAACTATAACTATCTACTGGCGACCGCCAGTAGATAATATGCATATATCTATATATATGTATATATACACACACACAAAACAACATACCTATTATTATGAGGACTCCCATTGACCGTAATGAAGTGTGTAATTACTATTCTAAGTCCACGCACACTTTGATAATAGGGAAGGTTAAAAAGGGGACCAAGGCAAATCTCACTGCGCTTTTAGTTTTTTTATGCACTCGCACAAAGGTACCTCAACACACTACTGTGACCGGTCCTCACAATGAACCGGTCCTCACAAAGATAGTGTTTATCAGGTTCTGACAAGGTTAACCCACGCTGTGAGAACCAAGTCGGTCCCCACAGTGTGGGTTATACATACACACACACCAACTGCAGACGGTTTGGGAGATTTATAAGGGCTCATTTCATTTTGGGCATTTGCGCTTTTCATGACATAAATTGTGACCAATATTTAGAGAGTTTACTTTCCATAGTTCCTAAAATAGCACTGACGTATTTGCGGTTTGATCTCTCCAGCAGTGGCGACATTCAGAGTTTCCATTTCGGAACTCTACAGATGATCTCAGAGTAAGATCTGCGGGACAGATGTGCCTGCTACAGCGCAGGACGTTTAGAGCCACAGACCCATTGGGGAATCTTTGATGGTCATTTTTGGTATTTTATTATGCATCACAATCATTGCTGGTGCATTGTACAACAAGTATATTGATTCATTTAAACATTGTGTCTAAGGCACAATTCATAGTTCCGGGGTTCGTAGCCAGTGCTTAATTTGTAAGATAAAAGGTAAGTGCCAGGGCTCTCGTCAGGAGGCCACTGCAGCTTGCACCGCACATTGCCCCTGCCACGCTGCCGATAGTAACAACACAACTACTATCCATCACACTCCTACAAGTGTGACAATTCAGACTATTCCAGGCCCCCAAAGCTATAAGAATGAAGTGGGAGGCAGGTAATAGTCATTTCAATGTATATTGAAGATAGACAGCGCAACCTTGTGGCAGACTGTCACAAGCGCCAGTGTTGAGTGCAGGGCACCGGACACTACCAGCTCAAATTAAGCACTGTTTGTAGCGTACATTCTACTATCTGGATGAAGTTGAGATTGAAGTTTGTTGCTTTCGATGTCTAAGTGAGACCTTGTGTATGGAGGCCAAGTCCGTACACTCATCTTTGCTCGGACATACATACGGCATGTTTATCCGATCTTGGTACTCTTTCAGTGACACTCCAATTTATTTCGTCCTTGGGGTACCCAATTTGTAAGAAATGAGACAAAAGATTTGTTGTTAGTTTGCAGACTTTATGCTACAATGTTTAATAATCACTTTTCCCTTCTTCTACTTGTTATTCTTCTATACTGCAGATTACATGCAGAGCTAGGCAAATATGCAACTGTCTCCATGTTGCATTTAGTGTGTGTTCTTCGTTCCTAGGGATATGTAAGTCCCAAATCAAGGGAGGTGCCATGCTTTGTAAATTTACACTCGCTACAGCCAACCACTTGTGGTAAAGTTTAAAGTGCTCCCTGATTTGAGGATCACGTAGGTTTCTGAAGTCTCATGTGGATAAAAATATCTTGCAGGTCCCCTCCCATTTGTAAAAACCATATATATATTGTTTTTGTAAGACCATGCCACCTGCACTCAAAATATGCACTAAAAATATGTGACAACACATGCAGGTCTGTTTGTGGGTTCCCTGACGTGTGTTATTAGTAATGCACCCCTATTGTTGTTGCCTACTTATTTATATGAATCTCATATTATTTGTTGCAGGTAATTCCTAGCGCGTAGTTCTCTGTGAATGTCTTGGATTGTTTGCGAAGCGTAACTACGCTGGTGCAGTTTCTCTGCATCTTAAGAAACTGTCCAAACAGTTCTAGGGTGACAGCTGTCAAAGAACAGTGACAAATTAAAATCCAGAGGGTTTTCCGTATACCACACAAATTCGTTTTTCATTGTCTGCGTTTATTAAAATGTCGAGAAATTGTACCTTGGTGTTATTGATATGTTCGGTAATATGCAAATGAGGATCAAGGCAATTAAGCCACTGTACAAAAGATTTTGCTAATGACCTCTCACCCTCCCAGATGATGAGAACAGCATTGATGTGTTTTCTCTAGGTTTTTGCATTTTTTTTTTAAACGGTTAATATCATTGTAAACAATTTGGGCTTCAAAGTCATGTAGGTATAGGTAAGCCAGACTAGGTGCAAAGGTGCTCCCCATTGATGTACCAGCTTGAAAAAGGCAGTGTAACGGAGTTTGTTCTGGTTAGTATGAATTACGTTCCCAATGACTCTCAATGAACCTCTTGCAAAATGTTAGTATAGAGGGATGCCGCATCCAGAGAGCTAATGAGTTATTTTTCTGGGTCAAATGGCGCGTCCTTTAACAGGCTCATCTGATTGAATCTTTTGGCATTTCTTTCTTATATATGCCGATGATACACAATTAATAATCAGACTAGAGAGACTCAGCTAAAGCTGCTTTTAATTTCAGAAACTGCTTGCAAGAAGTTGCCAGCTGGATGCATGCCAGTTCTCTCACTCTTTATGGTGGTAAGACTGACGTGATTGTTTTTGGCCCTGATATAGCATGGTCAACTGACTGGTGGCCTGAAAAGTTAGGACAGGTCTATCCTGGTACCTCGGCCCGGAATGTAAGGATAATTGATCATCTTGAAGCACATGTAAAGACCATATGCAAAAATGGTTTTCGGTTGCTAAGCAGAACCATCCTGCCACTAATCCCTCAGTCAGCCAGGAAGGACAGGCTCCAAGCGCTAGTTATATAAAAAATGGACTACTGTAATGCCCTTCTGGTAGGTACCCTCAATATCCCTTACATCACCTTCATCTGTTGCAAAGTGCGGGTGCCAGGCTGATCATGGGTCTTAGGAGAGATAATCTGATTTATCAACATATTGACAATTTACACTCGCTCCCAATACATAAAAGAATTCTCTTTATAGCTCTCTGTTTATGTCATAAAACGATCTACAAAAATGACAAAACACATGAAATCGATCTTTTCATGGCATGGTCCTTCTGGAGAACTATGATCCAAACATATTTCTAAAATCATTGTGGCAAGATTCAAGAAAATTGGATATTTTAGGTGCAAGGTGTTTTTTTGTTGCACTGTATGGGTTTGCTCTTCCCTTGTAGCGCTCGGACACTTCCTAGGCAGTAGCTGATGACACTTTATAAATGGCTAAGATCAAAATCATATCAGTACAAGTCCTTCTTTTGTATCCTTGACATATGATGTAATTTATGTATCCTCTGGTCTAAAGAAGTCATCAAAAAGCTGTGATAAAGGTTCCAATATTGAACCGATCCCAGTTTTTCAGGTGCTGATGTCAGATTTTTATGTATTTTAGGCAGGATCTAAAAATAGGGTATTCTTATCCAGAGCCAATTTACGGACACACCTTCAGACACCGGGTTCTCAAATTAGTATTTGATCTCGTTAGTAGGGTCGCTATCCAAAATCTTGTAAGATCTGTGTTCCTAAGCCGTCAGAGGCATTCGTATCCACATTCAGAAGGACGATGGACCTCCTTTGTCTGCTGGTTTTATTATGAATACTATTTCTCTGTGAATTGTAGTTTTTTTTTGTCTTTCTTTTTTCTGCTCTTAACATATTGTGGAAAATAGTGGGGTCCCGCTTCTCTAGTTTATCGAAGCTGCCTAGCACTACCTTTTGAAATGTTTCAATGTTGGGGGCTAGCGTATGGAGTGGTGGTGCAAAACTGGATTTACGTTGGAGATGCCTGTCTGTTTTGTCCTCTGAAAGTTCTTTTTTTATAGAACAATTTAAATTTTCTTCTTCAAAGTAATGCAAAAATTCCCTTTCTTAAGTGTGAAAAAATCTTGTTTGGAGAAGGGGGCAAAATGCAAGTATTTGTTAAGGACTTTACCTGAATTCATTCTCTTTTGGAAAACCTCCTGAGCACACCCTAGCCCTGAAACTAACCCTAGCCCTGAATGTAACCCTGATCCTAGCCCGGACCCTAGCTCGAAACATAACCCTAGCCCTGAATCTAACACAAGCCCTAAAACTCACCCTATCCCTGAAAATCACCCTATCCCTGAAACTCACCCTAGCCCCGAAACTCACCCTAGCCCCGCAACTCACCCTAGCCCTGAAACTAAACCTAGCCCTGAACTTAACCCTGGTCCTAGCCCTGACCCTAGCTCGAAACATAACCCTAGCCTTGAACCTAACACAATCCCTAAAACTCACCCTAGCCCTGAAACTCACCCTAACCCTGAAACTCACACTAGCCCTGAATCTAACCCTAGCCCTGAAACTCATCCTAGCCCCAGCTCACTCTAGCTCTGAATCTAACCCTCTCCCTGAAACTCACCCTAGCCCTGAATCTAACCCTAGCCCTGAATCTAACCCTAGCCGTGAAGCTCACCCTAGCCCTGAATTTAACCCTAACCCTGAATCTCATCCTAGCCCTGAATTTAACCCTAACCCTGAAACTCATCCTAGCCCTGAAACTAGCCCTAGCCCTGAACATCACCCTAGCCCTGAATCTAATCCTAGCCATGAAACTCACCCTAGCCCTGAATCTAATCCTAGCCATGAAACTCACACTAGCTCTGAATCTGGCCCCAGCCCTGAAACTCACCCAGCCCTGAAACTCACCCAGCCCTGAAACTCACCTTAGTTCTCAAACTCACCCTAGCCCTCAAACTCACCCGAGCCCTGATACTATCCCGAGCCCTGAATCTAACCCTAGCACTGAAACTCACCCTAGCCCTGAAACTCACCCTAGCACTGAAACTAATCCTAGCCCTGAAACTAACCTGAGCCCAGAAACTAACCTGAGCCCTGAAACTCACCCAACCCCTGAATCTAACCCCAGTCCTGAATCCAACCCTAGCCCCGAAGCTCACCCTAGCCCTGAAATTCACCCTAGCCCTGAATCTAACTCTTTCCCTGAAACTCACCCTAGCCCTAAATCCAACCCTAGCCCTGAAACTCACCCTAGCCCAGAATCTAACCCTAGTCCTGAATCCAATCCTACCCTGAAACTCACACTAGCCCTGAAACTCACCCTAGCCCTGAAACTCACCCTATCCCTGAAACACACCCTAGCCCTGAAACTCACCCTAGCCCTGAATTTAACCCTAACCCTGAAACTCATCCTAGCCCTGAAACTAGCCCTTGCCCTGAAACTCGCCCTAGCCCTGAATCTAATCCTAGCCATGAAACTCACCCTAGCCCTGAATCTAATCCTAGCCATGAAACTCACCCTAGCTCTGAATCTAGCCCTACCCCTGAAACTAACCCTAGCCCTGAAACTCACCCAGCCCTGAAGCTCGCCTTAGTCCTCAAACTCACCCTAGCCCTCAAACTCACCCTAGCCCTAAAACTCACCCTAGCACTGAAACTAATCCTAGCCCTGAAACTAACCTGAGCCCTGAAACTCACCCTAGCCCTGAACGTAACCCTGATCCTAGCCCTGACCCTAGGTCGGAACCCAACCGAAGACCTGAATCTACCTCTAAGACATGATATCTCGATACACACCCTGCTGATTTTTCAACCCTACCCGTGTATCCTCTCAACAAAGGCAGTGATTCCTTTTGGTTTAGGCAGATAAAGTTTTAACTAAAACTTCTGCATCCCTCACTTATCCAGTACCGTTTATTCTGCTCTCCATCACTCTGAGGTTGAAGCCACCTTGGTCATAACACACCATCAAGGTGGGACGAAAAAGTCAACCATGAAGCTCGCAACAAGGATATGGCTGAAGCTTTTACTTCCAAAATCTTTAAGAAAAATAATAATAATGAAGGAAACGCAAGAGGGGAAATAAATGAGACGTGTAAGCATTCGAGCACCTGCTCTGGTTTGTGACTCGGTGTTTACATGCCCTGTGATCAGTGTGATGCTGACACAGACTGGGGTCTGAGGCAGTCCATGCCTTCCTTCTTGTACATGCTCCGCATCCTTCACAGGGCACGTCCCCATGTTTCACATGACAGCAGACTGGAGGGTTCCTCCGACGCAAACGGTGCTGCTGAATCTGAATCCCGGCTCTGCCTCATGCTCTCAGTGTGCTCCCGCGTAGCTAGCATGGAAAAGAAAGAAAGCACAAAGAAATTACTTTTCGATGTTTAACTTCGCAGGCATTACAGCGACTAATGTTCTGCCTTTCGGCCAATGTTATTGATAGAAAAGTGGTCCATTCTGAAGACTCGGGGGTCTTCTCTGCATTCTCCCTCCTAACTGCGAGTTCTAGCTGACTCCATGTCACTAAGGACGCGCTAGTCCAGTCCAGGGTTTCCATTGAACAACCTAAGGAATTCTGGGAGTCGCAGTCCGCGTGTTTTTTAATGATGAATAAAAGACACCCTCCGATGCTGCAGCATTGTGTTCTCGTGACAGGAGGTCACCTGACCTCTAATGCCCACTCACTCCAGGAGAAACGTCTGGTAGGCGACGCTTCCGCGCTCTCTTACTCTCCAAACAGCTTCACCTGGAGCGCCCAGTAGGCAAAATGCCGATTACACGTTTGCACACACGTGCCGCGCGCGGGAGCGTTCGCCCAGTGCCTGGCTGCGCTGGCCTGCCGAGGCTTGTCCCTTCATTACACGTGCTCGTACTTTTGTGGTATTTTGGTTTGACTTGGTAATTACCGGGTGTGACATATTCTGCTCATAATTCCGAGCCCTGCGGAAACAGGTCTTTGTGTAGAGAATTGAAGCCTGGAAGCTAAAAGAACATGATGTCCTGGGTGTATAGTCGTCTCTTTCTGTGTGATCTGTCACATGTCTGTCTAGAGCACTTGGGGTGTGATGACAGTATTGACCTCCACTGCTGGGGCGGCACGCCAAGGTCACAGCCGGGTCTGGTGCCCTCGTGGACTAATGCATCCACTGCAGGGCTCTGTGTGCAACCGCAGGGTCACAGCTTCAAATCCCGGCAGGTCCACTCAGCCTTTCATCCTTCCCAGGTCAATAAAATCAGTGCCATTAAGTTGGGTAACAATAAACATCTGTAATTCAGCACCAAGATACCCTTTTGGATGTTACATGTAGTTCACCACTGGCCACAGGGCCGGTGCAAGTTATGGGCAGTATGGACAGCTGCCCAGGGCATCGATCTCAGCCCACATCTCCAAACCTCTTATGCCCCTGCCGATCCCATTGCGAAAGGTGTCTGTTTGCAATTGAGCTTACAGGAGGGGCCCCCCTCCCTGGGCCTCTCAGGGATGGTGTGGGGAGGCCCAGGGAAGGGGCACGCTTCATCTTGTGCCAGTTGCAAGAAGAGCATTTTGCAGGTGTGTCTTGAAATAAGGCCTCCTGCCTGGCTGCCCATTGAGAGACACTGTGGGACGCCTATTGTCAGCACTTTACCGTCTGCACAGTTTTGACTCTCAGCCCCCAATCTAGTCTCACACCTTCAGCCCAATATGAGCTGTGAAACAGGTGCTTGTAGGTGGCAGAGAGGGGAGCTGCAGCCCAGGATGAGTCTCCTCAAAGCAGCTTCTGGAGACCTGTAAATTAGAGGGGCCTCGCACATTCCTCTTCGCCCAGGGCCCCTAAATATCCTCGAACTGTCCCAGTGGCACATTTGGGGCATTTGAAGATGTAGGTGGTTGTATCGTGAAGGGTTAGCAACGTTGAAGGGCTTGAGGCCTATGCCATGGCTAATTGAGTAGGACATAGTTCACCGTGGTGGTACAACAGCCTGGGCTACCCTAGAGAGACGATCGTCTGCGTGGGTGAAAGGGTCCTGGGATTCATTAACCATTTTGTGGAGTGGCGGTGGCTTTGGTGATGTGAGTCAGCAGTGTTGCCTCTTTAGTTGGGTAATGATGGCTTTGTCTACTCTACTCTTGAGTCGTAATCACAATTTGTCCTTCTTGGTTCTTTCAAAATCTTTCGAGAGCTATCTTTTTACTTGTTTCTCACTGTAGTGAGTAGGCAAATCTTGTCTCGTTATCCAAGTAGCAAGAATGCTTTAGTTTGAAGAACCACAAAAAAGTAGTTGTTGGTCCAGTTTTATACCGCATGGATCCCGAGCGGTGTAGCTGAAGCTCTTTGCAGTCGAGGTTTGTCTAACGTTTTGTGTTGCTCTTGATCTTGGAGGTTGTTGGGATGGTCTGTACGGCTGGTCGGTAGAACAGTTACTTAGATTAAAGAAAATGATCAAAGTACAAATGATTTAAGAAAAAGTACACATGTCACTCTGAGTCAAGACGATCTAGGATTTAGTTGAAGGGGAAAAGGATACTTATCATTAGTCTGAACATTTTCAGAAACACCAGACTGCAAGAGCCGCCCTAAAGGAAGGCTGCAGCCGGTTAGTTGTGGGATAGAACCTGTAGCAGGTGATCGCAGCCCAGACATCCGGGCGAGGTTTGCTGCATTGTAGGGATCTGCATCTGCCAGGGATTCACCAGCAACAAAATATGAAACCTTGAAGAAAAACAGGCTGCGAGCTAAAACCTCAACAGATGTCTTTTAAAAGTAAAGAAAGGTGGCCCTACGTGTAATATCAAAACGCAAATGAAAAAAAGAAAACGTGGGCGATTCTTATGCAGCTGCTCCAAAAAAGCATGTAAGAGTAGCACTGAAGTAGTTCTCTTTTACATACAATTACATGCTTTTATTAATTGGCCCCGAAACGGGAATTCGCCGGAAACGTGCAACTATTAATTAAACTGCAAATAGGGCACAGCCCTTGTATTTATACTAATTGTTCATGAACACTCCCTGGACGCTCTTATCCTATTCCCATGCTAGGTGTTTTGCAGTCCATCCACAAGAGGGCATAATCGTACATAAAAGGGCACTTTTGTAGTACCACTTCCCCTACCATAAATGCTTTTTTGCTTCGATCCCCTACTAGTCGAACACATTTGGTACCCAGTAGGAGCCAGGCATGCCACTGCTCCCACTGTGTTTCTTCGGCTGGATGAAACACACCATGAGCCTCTACAGCCAGAGGGGTGTCTTCCAAGAGTGTGAGGTCTGGGGCAGGGCCACTGGAATTATGTGGCTGTGCAGCCGTGGTGATTTTCTCATAATTATAGATTTGACGCATTTGCCAGATAGTCCATCACCTGACACATAATATGCAGATTTTAACAAAAAAAATGTGTTTGTAGCTCAAACGGGTCAAGAATTGTTAAAAATGCAATGGCATGTGTTGCCACGCAGTGGAAGGCCCTTTGTATGGCTGAACTGGTGACCTTTCTGTTGACGATTGTTAAATTTGGGTGTTAAACCGGTACTAAAGAGACGCAACCAATGCCCATACAGTGTTACCAAGCTTAAAAATTACAAAATAATGAAGTAACACTATTACGAAATTGTGAGAAGTTGGCCTGGCATATGCTGTCCTCTAGTTATAGGGACACCTTGTACCAGTCCAATTCGACTCTTATGGTGATAGGTTAAAGACAACCTTTAAAGAAAGTTATCCTAGTGGTAGCTGTGGAGAGCAGCCTTCAGGCTAAGTCTTGAAGGAGTGTTAAGCTTATTGTTTTACCATGGATAACCTCTTGAATAACCAAATGAAAGAGTAGTCCACACAGGTATATGTATACAATATATGTATTTATTCTAAACAGAATCCCACAAGTCTCTATATGAGGCTAGAGGTGAAGATACAATTCAAACAAGCATTGATAGTTACAATAAATAGCACTTGAATCACAGGGCCCCAGGGGGGGGGACCAAACCATATATTAAAAAAGTGGTATAAGAACCACGACAATTCTCCAGACAATGCCTAGGGCATTTAGGGTCGCTGGCCCCTTGTGAAACTACCCAAGGTAGTGAGGAAGGGGACCCACGGGAGACGCGTGCAGTGGCTAAAGCTACAGTCGGGATCTCTATTAAAGCCTATAGAGAATTTCGCGGTTTGATTTTACAAGTTTAAAAACACTTCTAGCAGGAGTTCAAGTTCAATACTTTAGAGTTAAGCTTTTGAAGAGCCCACACCCATGAGAGTACCGAGGTACCACTGTTACCTGCCCCAGGGAAGCCGGGTGCATAGGTAGTTTTCGATGTCGGGTCGCGGGCTGATTTTCAATGGCAAAACGTGAAGAACTGCTGCTAGCAAGAAGCGTCGTCATTGTCGTGAAGAATGAAAATGTAGATCTTGTAGAGAAGGACCTGAAAGCAGAGGGGACAGAGTCTGGGTCATGGCACAGTGACCAGGGGGCTCAAGAGAAGGAGCCCTTCAATGTCGGGTGCTTCCAGGTGGAAGAGGTGTAGCTTGGATCGTCAGCCACGGGGTTCAGGAGGTGTCAAGGAAGGCCAGCTTCTGAAGGGTGACTGTCCTACAAAGGATGAGGGTCGCTGTGTTGTTAGTATCCAGATTAGATCCACTAACCTTGGCAATCGCAACCCATGCAAGAAACACCAAACTGCTACTGGTGCAGACCCACGAGATTTGAGCAAGGTCTCCAGCAAGGAGACTGAAGAGCAGGCCTGGAGCAATCAGGGGAACTCTTGGAATCGAAGATTGACCTCTGCTAGGGCCCACAAGTCGAGAGACAAGGTACTGTGGGAGGCAGCAATTTGGCATGCATAAAGATGCGCCCACGGATCGGCTGAGTAGGCTAGGGTGTTGATCTTTGGCACAGATGATGCGGAGAGGTTGGCTCAATAATGGGCCAAAGCACAACTTCCCCACTCGTCGGGGTCAGGTGCAGTGCAAGAGGTGGCTGGTGTCCTGGGGTATTGGGAATCTCGGCACCCACGGAGTCCACAGTGCTGAGCTTTGCTGTGCACACTCACTGGCCTCTGGGATGCTTGGAAACCCACCTCAAGGTAGGAAAGAGTCATCGATGTCCGTAGGAGCAGTGAGGTTCCAACTGGGTCACTTGCAGTGTTTCAGGTGCCTGCCAAGCAGGGGGGTCACTCCTTTACCCCAAGGGAGATTTCTTCAGGTAGCTAAGAGCGGCAGCAAGTCGAAGTTCACGTCTGTGAAGTTCAAGAATAATCTGAGGCTCTGGGGACCCAGTATTCACCTTTATCCAAAGATTAGGGGAGTGTCCAGATCAGAGCCCACCAATGAGTGGTCAGGCGGGAAAAGGGTTGCTACACCCTCTCCCCTTTGTGTGTTTCCCGCCTGGGCAGGGGACAGGATGCCCCTGAACCGGTTCCAGGCGGTGTATGCAGAATGTAGGCACTGGGGAAGCCTACGTGCAACTCTGAAAGGCATCCTATGGTGCACCCACCCAGTTCCAATCCACATAGTGTGTCTGGGGAGGTGGGAACACCTCCCTGCAACAGGATCCCTATTGTCCAGCTGCCGTGGCTGGAGTTCTACCCAGCAACAGGCAGCCAGAGTCGTGTGGGTGGCGGGTAGCATCCATTTTGTACTAAGTGTGCACTTTTAAATTGGTGTCTAAATCCTGCCGCTTTTCCCATATTGCCCCTCTAGCAGGGGGGGAATCATGTCCCCAGTCCCTTGGCTGGATTGGGGGTATGATTCCTACATGCTTGACACCAAACACGATATGGTTCTATGTAGCCATTCTCAAGTTATCACGCTATCACGATATACTTATAATGCAGTTAAGAGTATATGGTATGGCTACACTACAAACAACCGAGCAATGATTTTAAGAAGGTTGCAGAGGGGCTCTACTCAGGTAGGGGTCCCCCCTCACACATATCTCAGCACCCTGCTTTGTAGGATTAGCAAGGCCTGCTTTAGGGGTGACCTATGAGGATATATGTGTTGTATTAAGTGGGATACAGGATACCTATATCCCTGTAAGGGGTGCAAGCACCACCTTACCCAGACTACAGTAGTGGTCTGGTGGTGTCATTTGGTATGGCTGTCCCAGGGGTGGCACAATAGGTGCTTCAGCCCCTGGTAGGCCTCTGAGGGACCCATGCCCTGGGTACCTAGTGTACCATCTACAAGGGGCTGATAGGGTGTCCTCAGTATCCAATTGGAATGTACCTAGGGTACTCACATCAGTTTTAGGGAGAAAGTAGATAGGTTGGGGTCCTGGATAGCAGGATCCCAGCCAGACTAGTCAAAAACCATTCAAATACCAGGCAAAAAGTTGGGGGCAACCATATAGTCAGATTCCACCTTCCTACAAAAATGTGCCGCATTATGCCACATAATTTGGCTTTCCGTGCTGCATAATTTACCCATCCCTGTCATATAATTTGGCCCTCTTATGCCGCATAATTCCAGTGGCTCTGCTCTTGGGCCTGCTGTGTGAGCTAAAGCACATTGAGGGCCACAACGATTGTGTGCAGGCGGTGTCTCGACCCCTATACGGGTATGTCCACACCAGGCAACCCTGCCAAAATGAAAGGTGTATTCGAGGGCCCAGCTGTAATGTTTTTGAATGAGGCAGTTCTGGTGGAAAAGTCACGTCCATGGGGTTTAATTGTCATTGAAAGTTGTAAATGAATTTATATAGCACTTATGACCCTTAGGAGGCATTGAAGCACTTTGACGAGTAGCAAGCTAATCTGGAACCCACGATTAGTAGTTAGTAGGTTAGCACAATTCTTTGTGTTTAACTTGTGCAGTAGTTGTGCTAAGATTGTGCTCTTGATTTCTTGTGTCTTTAGTAGAGTTTGGGGAAGGGATAGAATGATAGAGGATTTGAAAAGGGGAAGAAGTGAGTGGTTTTTGTAAGTAATGGTCAGCTTCGGATTGGTAACGTGGGCACTCGGGCAATGTCCGAGGGGCCAGTATCCTTGTTCCAGCTGTGGGCTGCTTTTTTAAGCAGCCTGGTGTGCCGATTTGTGCGGTTTCTGCGTAGTTCGATGCCGCCAGGGGCCCAGTGGGTGCCTGAATGGCCTTTCTGGAGGTAGATGGGCGTCCATTACCTCCCTTTTATCAACGGCAGAGGTGGCACTCCCTTCCTCTCGCTGGGCGGCATATATATTTTTTCATCAGTGATGTCATTTGAGATGTCATCAGTGATGTCATGAGCGATGTCACTGACCATGTCATGAGTGATGTAATATGTGACGTCATCAGCAGTGCATTGCGGGCGCGCAAGTTGTAGTTAGCTGAACTAACTATAACGGGGGAATTTCAATGGTTTCGTACGAGTGAAAAGTCCAGCTAACTAAAACGCCCCTGAAACCTATGGTTTTTTCAGTGAATTTCTAAGGTTTTTTAAATGCTAATTCCTAACTATAACGTGCCTGAAACCTATGGTTTTTTCAGTGAATTTCAAAGGTTTTTTAAATGCTAATTTCTAACTATGCCTACAGAGATAGGACATGCGAAGAAAGAAGAAAAAACGCACAGAAAGAAAAAAAAGAAATGCAGAAGTCCTCAAAGACGAAGAAAAGTGCAGGAAGAAGGATAACGTACAGAAAGAACAAACAGAAGAGCAGAAAGAAGCCTTGTTGCAAAATCATCCTGTACCCTCAACTTTTTCAGACGGATACTGGTGGTAACTGAGTCTGACTAACCAGTCCTAGAGCCAGTGCTATGTTAAAAGACACTCAGAATATAGTGAAAACACCTACATACACTAGGGAACACTATGCATTGGGGTCTCCCTGTGATTAGCATGACCTCCTCTGTAAGCCCCTAGAATATAATAGGGCAGGGGATTAAAACTACCTATTAAAAGTGACACGGCCTGGATCACCTCTCTGCAACGCAGCTCAGTGGCGCTTAATGGAAGCACCTGGTGGGCTAGTTAGCCCCCAGGGGCCCTCAGGATTGAAGGGGAATTATTTCCCCAACTTAAAACACGCCATAGGGCGTGTTTTCACACGTCACCTCAGGCCCCGTCCCCTCCCTTCCCCACTGTGTAAACACGCCCTGTGGCCGTTTTTTAAGTTGGGAGATTAAGTCCCCTTGAATCTTGAGGTTCCCTAGGGGCAAAATAGCCCACTAGGTACGTCCAATAAGCGCCATTGCAGAGAGGTGTAAAAAGGGGCACGGCCTGCACCACCTCTCTGCAATGCAGAGCAGTGGCGCTTACTGGAAGCACCTGGTGGGCTAGTTGGCTCCCAGGGTCCTTCAGGATTGAAAGGGAATTATTTCCCCAACTTAAAACGCGCCACAGGGCGTGTTTGCACACGTCACCTCAGGCCTCGTCCCCTCCCTTCACCACTGTGTAAACGCACCCTGTGGCCGTTCTAAGTTGAGAGATTAAGTCCCCTTGAATCCTAAGGGTCCCTAGGGTCAAACTACCCCACTAGGTACCTCCAATAAGCGCCACAGAGTTGCGTTGCATAGAGGTGTAAAAAGGGGCATGGCCTCAGAACACCTGCCTGCAACGCAGCTCCCTTGCGCATACTGGAGATACCTGTTGGGCTAGCTGGCCCTCAGGGTCCCTCAGTATTGAAGGGGAATTAATTCCCCAACTTACAACTGGCCAGGGGGCGCGTTTGCAGAGTGCTGCAAGGAGGGGGCGTGGCCTCCGGCGCGATGCCGGTCTTTTATTTTATTTTATTTTTTAAGAAGGAGGGCTGTGTGGCACCCCTTCTTTTTCTAATTTATTGGCCCTGGGGACCCCATCCCCCAGGGCCTGCACCCTAATTTGTTTTTGTGAAAAAAATACATTTGGCCCTCCCAAGGCCTTAATCGGCCCCGGGGACCCCAACCCCCGGGTCATGGCCTTTTTTAAAAAAAAATTCTTTAGGAGGGGGGCTGTGTTGCCCCCCTCCTCAGGCCACTTATGGCCCCGGGGACCCCATCACCCGGGGCCGGCCTTTGTTTTTTATTATTTAAAAAAAATATATATTTATAGAAACACCTAGGACATGCTGGACAAACCGTATGTACCTACCACCATGACGATTTGCGTGATATTCATTAAAAGGCGACTATGCATACAATGAATACAAGTGGAATGTATTTACACCACTAGTGAAGCTCTGACGTGTCTGACGCCCTACCGTGCCTAATCCCGGCTCCCCCGCCGGTGGGTACTCTCCAAGTCGACACCCTTGTCGTTTATTTATACAAATATGGGTAGCTATTGATGGGCACATTTAATACACACGCACACCAAGCCATTCAAAGGGGATTCGACAAAAATTCAACCTAACTATGCAAGAAACCCCCCCTCATGGTTAATAAAACACACATCCACTGCCGGATGTGTAATACTCTTTGGAAAGGAGACAAACCTCACTTGAGAGTCACAGCGTGCTCCTGGCTGAGCCTAATGCTGTGTTACACCCACCAGTGCCCGCCGAGTGCCACACACCTCTGTGTTGTATTCCACCAGCTAGTGCGTATGCTATGACACTCTCTAGCGCATGTGCACTGTAACACCACCCCGTGATTATGTCATGGCACACTTTCCTTCGCACAGGTTATATTGCCCCATCTAACGTGCCTTCATCGATGCCTATGTTATAACGCACAGCGCTATGCCATACATATTACAATCTGGGATCCATATCTTTGTCACAGTGCATATGTAACGTTACACTCCCCTGCACATATTTTACAACTTTAGAGACTAGGTAGGTTACACAACACTGCCCTGTGCATATTACACTCCAAGGCGCATATCACATAGCACGCGCTAGTGCCTGTGCTATCTCGCGCTCTCCAATGAATCTGTCATTGCACACAATGTATTGCATATTATATTTCACGCCCGGTTCATCTTATATCACACTTTTTGGCATAGTTTATACCATATACTATATCTAGTTTTGATTTTCAATCGTGCTCTCAGGACTATGTTCTATATAACACTGCGTCTACCTACCCTTTTTACGGGCATTACATTTTGCGATGGGGAGTGGAGGGTCAGGGGTGTTCCTGCCAAGTGAGCCCAGAGTCACAGTCACAAACGTCCTCTTCTTCCTGAATAAAAGTGAGATTATGCTGCATACTTGTTCATATTTTAAGTAGTTCGCACAGACACACATTTTAAAAACAATAAAGTTCCTAATACCCACCTTCTCTGAACAGTTAGCTTGCTGCCCCATCCACCTCCTCCCTATCCTCTCTTGTCTGAATCCATGGACTAGCCTCCTCCCTCCTGCCATGCATGGTCTGATGTGCTGCCACTGCCCTCCATTTAGCATGATGTACCAGTCCACTCATCCTGCCCTCCATTGCCCAATTCGATGGCCCATCATTGACCTCCTACTTTGCCTCTGTGCTTAGATTGCTGCCCCTATTCTCCTTCCCCCTGCCCTCCGATGTCTTTGTGCATGCCCCTACTCCATCCTTTTTGCCTACTATATTCCATGGACCTGCCACTCCTATCTACTCTGAGTGTTCTGTTGAGCTGCCACTCCCCTCCCACCTGCCTGGCATTGTCAGATGACTGTAACCTGCCCCTGCCACCTCCACCCTGCCTGCCCGCATGCAATGCCCCTATCCCCTTCCTCCTGTCCTCCATGGTCCATTTTACTGCCACACCCTCCTGCCCTCCCTGGTCTGTTATGCTGCAACTGCTCCTCCTGCCTGCCTCACGCGGTCTGTTGTGAGGCCCCTTCCCCTGAACTCTCTTGTCTGTGCCCAGGTCCTGACCCTCCCTTCTATCCTCCATGGTCCTTTGTGCATGCCCCTGTACCCTTTTTGTTGCCCGTCATAGCCATTGTGCTGCCACTAACCCTCCTGCTTGCCATGCATGGTCTTCTGTGCTGCCATGGCCCCTCCCACGCTCCCTGTGTGATCAGCTAGCTGCCCCTGACCCCCTCCCACCTTCCCTCCATGGTCTGTGTGTATGCCATCATAGTCTCATTGTTGCTATCCATGGTGTGTCTTGTTTCTAGTGCCCATCCTGCCTGACCTCCATGGTCATCTTGCTGCTCCTGCCCTGCCCTCTTGCCCCCAGCCCTCTGTTTCCATGTGCAGACCCCTATTCCCTCCCTCCTGGCTTGTCTGTTCCATTGTAATGCCCCTGATCCGTCCCTCCTGCCCTTTATGGTCTGTTATGCTGCAGCTTTCTCTCCTGTCTGTCCATTATGGTCAGCTAGCTACCAATGGCTCTTTCCCCTCTGTTTGCTGTTGTGCATGTGCATGGTCCTGTCCCCTCCCTATTGCTTTCCATGGATTGTTGTGCTGCACTCCCGTCCCGCATTCCCTGTGTGGTGTATTGTGCTGCTGCAAACCCTGATGCCTGCCCTATAGGGTCAGTTTGGTGCGCCTCTCCATGTCCCTCCTGTCCTCTGTTATCCGAGTCCATGTCCCTACCCCAATTTCTCCTGCCTACCATGATCCAATGTACCATACTTGCGAACATTTTGAACTTGGTAAGAGGGAGATTTTGAAAAAAAACTGGGGTATTGATTTCCCCCTTTGAGTTACATTGAAAAAGAGGAGATTGTAGACAGGAGACAGATCAAATAAAGCCCATTTGAGCTTTAAAACATTGGCCGTTTCCTGGCTGAAACGGGTCTGTTGGCATGTATGGTTGTACTACCACTGCCTCTTCCTTCTGCCCACAATGGTCTATTATGTTGCCACAGCCTCTCTTGCCAGTCCTGTATTGTTGGTTTGTTGCCCCAGCCCCCCTTTCCACTGCCCTCCATAGTCTGTTGTGCTGCCACTGCCCTTCCTGCCTGCCCAGTGTGGTCAAATTGTTGCCTCTGCACTCTCCTACCTGCCTTCAATTTTCAGAGCCCGTGCCCCTGGCCTCTGCCTCTCAACAGTATCCCAATGAACAACTAGATTGCTGACATTCTATATTTATTACAAAAGTGTGGAACGCCTGACGTCATCTTGATGTAATCAAAACTGTAATACCTAGAGCATTTCCTTTAGAAATTACATATATGAGAGGGTCTTATTTGCTTCGAAATTATGGTTAGTGCTCTAAAAAACTAAAATGAGGACATATTTTCTGAGTTTTCATATAGCGACAAAGAACTTTTAAATTATTTGTAATCTTTATTTTTTTTTATCCAGTTGACCACTTGATTAAATGTTGCACCTAGGGGAGAGGATGTGGTGGTACTTCCAGAGCTGCAGACTTTGCAACTGGGGAACCAGGTTGGAGTTTCTGCTTCAGCTCAACATTCTGTGATAATGGTCAAATCAGTGATTCTCCCCATGTCTACAACCAAAATGAATTTGATCTTGTGTGATGTAACCAATGCTCATGTAAAGCACTCCAATACCTGACAAGTCTGCACTATATAAAACTGCAAATACACAAAAAATAGGTGTTTTGCACACTTCTGTCATTGGGCTACATGTGGGCTACATCTGGGTGATATTTGTGCTGCATTTGGGCTCTTTTGTCACTGGTGGCCATCTTGGGAGATTTATTTGTTATGAAGTTTCCTAATTTCCTCATTTACTGCAGTCTCCTCAGTAGGAAATGCTTTCAGTTTTTTACTTTGATTCCATCAAGAAGGTATTCAGATATGTCACACATTTTCCATAAATTCTGAATGTTAGCACTCTAGTTGCTCATTAGATCACTGTAGTGGTAAACAGACATAATATCGAATGAAAAATATCGACCGGACAGAATATCGAGTTTTTAATATAGTATGGACAGAATATCGAATTGCCAAAATATAGTGGTGAAGAATATCGAAAATCAGGTAAAAAATATCGATTTAAACAATATAGAAGTAAGTAATATCGACAGTCATAATATAGTTGTTAAAAATATCGATTTTTTTATAGTGTTTTAAGTGTTAGTATATGTGTTAAAAGTATGTATTAATATTGGAATGTATGTTTGAATGAATTTTATGTTATTTAATTTTTGTGTAATTTAATTCCGTAGCGGGTTGTGGGTTTATAGGGGATTAGGGTGGGAAGTAATTTAATTACAGTACATTAAATAATAA
Source organism: Triturus cristatus (assembly GCF_964204655.1). Taxonomy (NCBI): domain Eukaryota; kingdom Metazoa; phylum Chordata; class Amphibia; order Caudata; family Salamandridae; genus Triturus; species Triturus cristatus. The sequence goes on from NC_140579.1 coordinate 315,902,338, forward strand.
TTTTTAGGAATTATTAATTATTTTTAATTTAATTTTGTGTTTTACTTCTGTAGCGGGTTGTGGGTTTATAGGGGAATAGGGTGGGAAGTAATTTAATTGTTATTAGGGAATTATTAATTGGTATTGAAAATTAATTGGTTGTTGATTAATTATTAATTGGCAAATAATTTGTATTAATTGTTTAATTGATAATTATGTTAATTGTATTAATTTATTATTTGTAGCGGGTTGTGGGTTTCTAGGGGAATATGGTGGGAAGTAATTTAATTGTAAATAATTAATTATTGAAATAATTTTTGTATATTGATAATTAATTTATTGTTAATCAATTATTAATTGGTATTATTTGTATTTATTAATTTTTGGTATTGGAAATTAATTGGTGGTTATAAGTAATTAATTATTAAATATTGTGTGATTGGTAAATCATTTTAATACTTTTTTTGGTATTAATAATTAATTTATTTTTAATAAAATATTATTTTCCCTACTATTGCACTCACTGGAGTGGGAATAGTAATTTTCACCCCTACGCTATCCAACGCTTTCCCTACTATTGCACTCACTGGAGTGGGAATAATAATGTTTACCCCTACGCTATCCAACGCTATCCCTACTGTTGCACTCTTTGGAGTGGGAATAGTAATTTTTACCCCTATGCTATCCAACGCTTTCCCTACAGTTGCACTCACTGGAGTGGGAATAGTACATTTTACCCTCCCGCTATCCAACGCTTTCCCTACTGTTGCACTCTCTGGAGTGGGAATAGTAATTTTTACCCCTACGCCATCTGGCGTTTTCCCTACTGTTGCACTCACTGGAGTGGGAATAGTAAATGTTGCCCTCCCGCTATCCAACGCTTTCCCTACTGTTGCACTCTCTGGAGTGGGAATAGTAATTTTTACCCCTACGCTATCCAACGCTTTCCCTACTGTTGCACTCTCTGGAGTGGGAATAGTAATTTTTAGCCCTACTCTATCTAATGCTTTCCCTACTGTTGCACTCTTTGGAGTGGGAATAGTAATTTTTACCCCTACGCTATCCAACGCTTTCCCTACTGTTGCACTCACTGGAGTGGGAATAGTAAATTTTACCCTCCTGCTATCCAACGCTTTCCCTACTGTTGCACTCTCTGGAGTGGGAATAGTAATTTTTATCCCTACGCTATCCAATGCTTTCGCTATTATTGCACTCTCTGGAGTGGGAATAGTAATTGTTATCCTCCCGCTATCCAACGCTTTCCCTACTATTGCACTTACTGGAGTGGTAATAGTAAATTTTACCCGCCCGCTATCCTACGCAAAAAATATTGAATATTTTTAATTAATATTACGTTAATATATATGTATTAATTATTTTTTTACCTACATTAACTATTTATTAATTTTAATGTATTTAATTATTTTTAAGTATGTGTCAGTTAATTATATGTATTATTTCATTAATTTTACATTACTTTTAAGACATTTAAAAAAATTGATATTTTGACTAACTATATTTTTTACAACGATATTTTGGATTCTATATTTTTGTACTTACATGTTTGGAGATAGGGATTTGATATTTTACCATTCTATATTTTTTCCTCTATATTTTTGTAGATCGATATTCTCCTTCTCGATATTTTGTCAGTGATCCCACTGTAGTAAAGCTACTGCTCACCACGGAAGTCTGCTGCTGGTATTAAAAGTGCATGTTTCAGTCTGCATATCAGAATTTTTTAATGAAATAGAAGAGGATTTGAGAAGTCACTCAAAATGTGCCCTAATTTTTCTTTCTTCAGCACTAATCATAATTTCTATGGCAAAATGATCCCCCTCATTGTGTTCCTTTTTAAATGAAATGTTTTAAGTGTTACCAGTTTATTCCAATCAAGATGGCTTCAGGTGTGCCATACTTTTGTCATAAGTAAGACAGTAAGCGCTCTAGTTGTTCTTAAGAACACTCTGGGACATTCTGTCATTGGGCTATACTTGGGCTACATCTGTGTGATATTTGGGCTACATTTGGGCTCTTTTGTCTCTGGTGGCCATCTTGGGAGATTTATTTGTTATGAAGTTTCCTAATTTCCTCATTTACTGCAGTCTCCTCAGTAGGAAATACTTTCAGTTTTTTATTTTGGTTCCATCAAGAAGGCATTCAGATGTGTCACACATTTGCCATACATTCTGAATGTTAGCACTCTAGTTGCTCATTAGATCACTGTAGTAAAGCTACTGCTCACCAGGGAAGTCTGCTGCTGGTATTCAAAGTGCATGTTTCAGTCTGCATGTCAGAATATTTTTATGAAATAGAAGAGGATTTGAGAAGTCAAAATGTGCCCTAATTTTTCTTTCTGCAGCACTAATCATAATTTCTATGGCAAAATGAACCCCCTCATTTTGTTCCTTTGTAAATTAAATGTTTTAAGTGTTACCACTTTATTCCAATCAAGATGGCTTCAGGTGTGCCATACTTTTGTCATAAGTAAGACCGTTAGCGCTCTAGTTGTTCGTTAGAACACTCTGGGACATTCTGTCATTGGGCTATACTTGGGCTACATCTGGGTGATATTTGGGCTACATTTGGGCTCTTTTGTCTCTGGTGGCCATTTTGGGAGACTTATTTGTTATGAAGTTTCCTAATTTCCTCATTTACTGCAGTCTCCTCAGTAGGAAATACTTTCAGTTTTTTACTTTGGTTCCATCAAGAACGCATTCAGATGTGTCACACATTCACCATAAATTCAGAATGTTAGCACTCTAGTTGCTTATTAGATCACTGTAGTAAAGCTACTGCTCACCAGGGAAGTCTGTTGCTGGTATTGAAAGTGCATGTTTCAGTCCGCATGTCAGAATTTTTTAATGAAATAGAAGAGGATTTGAGAAGTCACTCAAAATGTGCCCTAATTTTTCTTTCTGCAGCACTAATCATACCCTCTATGGCAAAATGAACCCCCTCATTTTGTTCCTTTTTATATTAAATGTTTTAAGAGTTACCACTTTATTCCAATCAAGATGGCTTCAGGTGTGCAATACGTTTGACTGTTAGCGCTCTAGTTGTTCTTTAGAACACTCTGGGAAGCTGCAATAGAACACAAAGGAATCAACTGACAGTCTCTTCCCTTGTTGGATGTACATGTTTTACTGAGAATGTCAGACTTCATTCTCACATGACTGAGAAAGATAATGTGAATTTACAGAAAATATGCTCTCAGTTTAGCTTATAGATCACCTTCCAAACCTCTGTGGGAAAAGCATGAGAAAATAGTTTTCTCTGAAACATGATTCATGATATCACAGCAGAAGGTTTTTTCACATGGTAAAATCACATTAGAACATACCACAATTCCTAAAATTAGTATGGTACCATCAACAAATGATTTATAATGTAACTAAAGTCTTAAAACCTTCTATTAACTGCAATGCTTTTTATTGAGGTGCTATCATGTATATTGGTCCCAAGATGGCTGCCAACACTTCTTGGATGAAGTACTGACAGCCAATCAGATCTCACGATGAGATGTGTGGTTAGGCTCCGCCCAGATATATCTATCTTTTTAACTCTAATTTTCTCAGGAACTACTGAACGGATTTACACCATTTCAGCAAAAAGCACGAGTCTGAACTGAGGACTACCTCTTTGTCAAATTTGGTGTAATTCCGTTTAGCAGTTCGGGCTGTAGCTGTGTCAACAGGTCTTATGGGAAAATACATGGGGAAAATGCGTTTTGGGACCCCCCTTTTTTCTCGGCCCCCGCTTGATGAATCTACGTGAAATTTTCAGGACAGGAGCGGACCGGAGCTGGCTAAAAGTTTGGAATATTTCACGAAGATTCGTCAAACGGCGCCAACGTTATTCCAAATAGAATGTTGCGGATTTCCTATTGAAAATAGGTCCTAACTATAACTACCTACTGGCGACTGCCAGTAGGTAATTACATATTACCTACTGGCGGTCGCCAGTAGGTAGTTATAGTTAGGACCCTCTTACCATAGGAAAACCGCAACATTCTATTTTGAATAACTTTGGCGCCGGTCGACGAATCCTCGCGAATATTTCAAAATAGGTGGGGCGCTACGCTCCGCTCCTACCCTCAAAGTCTCGGGGGGATTCGTCAAGCGGGGGCTGAGATAAAAGGGGGGTCCCAAAACGCGTTTTTCCCATGCATTTTTCCATAGGACCTTTAGACACAGCCACAGCCCGAACGGCTGAACAGAATTACTTGAAATTTGGCAGAGAGGTAGTCCTCAGGTCAAGGAAGTGCCTTTTGTAGGTTTGGTGTAAATCTGTTCAGTAGATTCTGAGAAAATAGCCTTTAAATCAATATATATATCTGAGCCAGCTTACGGTGCGCTTACGGTGCGCTTACCGTACGCGTACGGTGACATGCGCGAGCGCGATTCTGATTGGCTGTTAGATCTTAGTAAACATTCGAATCGGTCGAAACCAGGAAGCGGTGGCCGCCATTTTCTCTCTCGCACTCTGAGTGGGGATTAAAAAACAAAGGACAAAAACATGTAAAGGGGCTGTTTAGACAGCTCCTAAGCACCTAGCCATGTTGGGGGAGTCCCCAAAGATCCCCCAAGGCCAAAAACGGAATTTTAATTTTTTCGATAATTTCGCCGATTACGCGTACGGTAAAAAGTTTTTTTTTTTTTAAATTATCTATACTCTCCCCACCCCATGTGCAAATGGTGCCCGAAGGGCACCATTTGTGCATTGCATATCACAGATTTGAAAAATTAAAATATTACCTTTCACAACGAAGCGCATCATATGTCCTCCATGTGCGCACGGTGCGCGAAGCGCATCGTGCGTACATGGCCCATCTAGCGTAACGTGGGCACGCGGTGCGCATAGCGCACCGCGTGTCCACCGTGCGTGCACGGCACTAACTGCGTAAAGTGGGCGCGCGGTGCGCGAACCGTGCGCGCATGGAACGAACTGCGTTAAGTGGGCGCGCACGCCACGAATGGCGTAAAGTAACTTAGCATTTAAAAAACCGTACAAATTCACTGAAAAAACCATATGTTTCACACACGTTATAGTTAGGAATTAGCATTTAAAAAACCTTGCAAATTCACTGAAAAAACCAGAGGTTTCACACATGTTATAGTTAGCGGAAATTTTACTGATAAAAAACCAATGAAATTCCCCCGTTATAGTTAGTGCAGGCAACTATAACTCACGCGACCGCAATCTTCTGCTGATGACATATGTGTCTTTATGAAAAAAAAATAATTGTAATATATGTATAGCTAAAAATTTATGGAAGAAGACATGGGCAAATAAGTGTCTAAATACAGTATTAGCATCAGCAGAGGATTGCGGTCGCGTGAGTTATAGTTGCCTGCACTAACTATAACGGGGGAATTTCATTGGTTTTTTATCAGTAAAATTTCCGCTAACTATAACATGTGTGAAACCTATGGTTTTTTCAGTGAATATATATATATACACATACATATGTACTTGTATGTTTATATGAGTATATGTTTCTATATAGTATTCAATATTAGTGAAATATATTTAATTTACATTGTTTTAAATGTATTTATTAAAATATTTAAAAGTTTCTACTTTAGACTCTGTATTTTAAAAACAGATATTCGTGTCTCTTTTTGGGTGATATTTTGCACGTACATTTGTAAGTATAAGAAAGTGATATTGTGATAAATTATATTTTTGAAACAATATTTTTGTCAACCATATTGTTTACCACAATAATGTGTCAGTGATCTGAGAATGGCCACAGATAGAAGACTGCAGAAGAGCACCAGCACTGTAGGTGATACAGCATGACACTTGCCCTATATGCCACAACTAAGCCAAAAACTGTGGGTATTTGTCAAATAAATGGCCATCCTTTATCCATTCTCTCACTTAATATCATTCACAAGATGCAAAAGGCAGGATGCCTTTGTCCACACTAATAATTCGCTAAATATTCACAGTGAGTAATTATACAAGGCATAGTGCTCAATTGGACTCATTAGTGACATATAAAAGGTTGTTAAAATCATAAGAAATACGGCCTCTCTAGGAGTGGGGATAATGCTAAGCCAAGTTTTGCATACACCATGCATTCCCGCTTATCAATAGAACTCTATAGACCTCTCATTTTCTTCAGTGACTCACAGGCACTTACACAAATCCTCTCATTAGCAGTTCTAAAAATATGCTGATCTGCATAAAGGCTATCATTTCTTTCAGCAAGGACTTCCAAATAACACTTAATTACCCTTAGTCATGTCTCATTTCTGCAAAGAATAGGCAGGGAGCTTTTCTTCTCTCTTGTTTGTACTTAAAAGGGGTTGACAGAACTGCTCAATCAACAATGCCTTAAACAATTTTCTTAGGACTGAAAGATACGTTTGATTCTTTGCAGGTCTGTAATACAAAGACACACTGTAAACGCCACAGGCTGCTGTGTACTAAGCTATTGTCGTGCATAATTTAAAATAAGTATTGTGGATGCCACCCAACAGGGAATACTCGTACCCTATTTCATTTCTTCCACTACAAGCTTTCATACGGCATCTTCAGGGCACTACCATAGTCAACGCTCAGAAGAAAAATGAGAGGGAGTTAGAGACAGGGAGCTAGAGAAGAGGAGGTAACAGGAATTACAGAACACATGCATTAGTCTATGGTTGATACGCAGAGCTGAATCGCACTGTCTGTCGTATTCACTGGAAAACTGCCTGGTGGGGTTGAGGCACTTAGTTAGTTGTAGAGCTAGTCTTGGTAATGAATGGGGCTGCCCATATAAAGCGGGTCCTTCCTCTGTGAATTGAATGCTGATTTCAGGAGCTAAATCATGTTTGTTTGAGTCACTAGTAGAACTGGATGGCATTTGTAGGATTTTGTGGGACAGCCATGTGGTATTGCGATCAAAGTGTTGTTTCATTGATTGCCAGTATATGGAAACATACTTTGGAAATGTGGTTTCAATTATCAAAGCAAAATAAGGGACAGACAGATTCAGAATATGAGTTAGACAGTTTAATTTTATATCAGCTGAAGTATTAAAAAAATAGCTGGGAGCTTGGTGGAGCTTTCAATGAAGTAGAGAAGACCACCACATTCATCAGAGGAGGCTGTGGACCAAAAAGAGTCGGAGGCAAGGAGGAAGAGGACAATCACTAACCACCACCAAGAGAGTGAGAGCCAGAACCACTCTGTCTAGGAGGGCCAGAAGGACTAGGACCAGAGAGTGAGAAGGAGAGCCAAAACAAGGAAAACTATTAGGAACAGGCAATGATGACTAGGAGCATCAGGATAATTGGGAGGACAAAGACCAATTTGGCCAACAGGTATTTAAAGTATAGGGGAATCAAATCCTATATATTGACTCCTAAAGAAATAACCTTACAGGACAAAGATCTAAGGAGATACATACGTGAGCGACAAAGAAAACCAATGGGGAAGAAACTAGGGATGACAAAAGGAGACTTCATATGGGGAGGATGCAATATGATATAGGTAAGGGAGAGACAGATCTAAACCTCATGAAATGCCACTGAGTAACATCACAAAGACAGGTGTAACTACATAAGGAAGACTCCATTAGAGACAGCTAGAACTATTAGGCATAGAAGGAATTGCACAGAATAGTGTCAGATATTTGTGTCCTCAGTCTTCGTGACACAATAGTTTGATCCACGATATTTCTGTTTCAGATATTCTGCCTGTTAGACCTGGCATGTTTTGGCATGATTTACTGTCTTTTTGCTTCTGACCTCCTGTTTTTGACTGTGTGCTGCATTTTGTTTTTGCTGGTTTTAGGACTATGGGCACTTTACCACAGTTGACCAGTGCTAAAGTGTAAGTGCTTCCTGCGTAAAGTGTATTGGTGATAGCTTTATCCATGATTAGCATATTTTATTTGCCAGTAAGTCCCTCATTAAGTGCACCAGGTTTGCCCAGCACCTATAAATCAAATGCTGCTAGTGGGCCTGCAGCACTGATTGTGCCACCCACACGAGTAGCCCTGAAAACATGTCTCAGACCTGCCACTGCAGTGTCTGTGTGTGAAGTTTTGAACTGCTATTTCGACCTGGCATGTGCACTCACTTGTCACACTCAAACCTTCATTTTATTACATGTAATGCACCCCTAAGTTAGTCCCAAGGCAGCTCCATGGGCAGGGTGTAGTGTATTTAAAAGGTAGGATATTATGGCACTAATTACGATGCTGGGCGAACTTGGGTCTGCCCGACTCCGTTTCAGTGAGGGAACTGATTGACCATAGGTTGGCAGTTCTGAACACACTATTACAATGGGACTGCACATGGTGTGATTGCAAACTCCAATTTCCCTATGGGAGCTTGTGTGGCGTTCAGAAACCTACTGCAGCACAAGCTCCCATAGAGAAATGAGGGTTTCTGTAAATCCCTGCCCCACGTGGCAGGCACCTAACAGCGCCTGCCATGCGGTGCAAGGATTTACAGGGGGGCACTATAGGTGCCCCCGGGCCCAAACTGGAGGCTGCGGATGCATGGGGGCCCTGCTAGGGCCCCCAAAGTCACTTTCTGACAGGCTTTTCATGTCGGAAAGCCCAAAATGAAAAGCCTTTCGGACACTGATATCATAATCCCGAAGGCGGAAAAGCTGTCCGTAGGGGATTATGTGTGGCCTCCGACTGGTCCACATGCTCCTTGAGCCCGTTGGAAGCCAGTTTGTCTGACTGGCCGGTTTAAACTCTGACTGCCTACATTGTTATTAGGCAGTCGGCCTTTAGACCAAGGATGTCGGTCTGAAAGCCTCCTATCTGCGGTCAGAGGCTTTCTAACCGGCATCCTAATGAGTCCTTTACTTTTGTGTTTTACATGTCCTAATAGTGAAATACTGCAAATTTCGTATTCCACTATTGCAACGACTATCTATTCCATAGAGTAACATGGGGATTGAATTGAAATATTTTTTAAGTGCAATTTCCCATTGGGAGCAGATATATATTTGGAGTTTGGGGACTCTGAACTCAAAATTTAATAATACATCTTTTGGTGACATTGATTTTTAAATTGTGTGTTTGAAAATGCCACTTTTAGAAAGTGTGAATTTTCTTTCTTAACCATTCTTTGTCTCTGCCTGTCTGTAGAATCCACATTTGGGTTAGGATGACAGTTGGGCTCCTGTGCATTCACTCTAGACAGTCAGAAAAAGGAAGCTGAGATGTGCCTTGCATATCCTGATGGGCTATCACCAGGCTGATGGGCTGTCCTGAGCAAGATTGGTGGGAGGAGTTGTCACTGACACCTGAATAGGGCTGCCCCTGTCCTCATACAAAGCTGTAACCACCCCCTGTAGTGTGTCTGGATCCAGGTCAGATAAAGGCATGGTCTTGTGGACTACAAAGGTTTTCCTTTGAAATGTTCCCAATTAAAAGGCAGAAAGAGGTATATGTATTGGACCTCTGACACTCTCAAATCAGAACACTTCTGGACTAAAGGACATTCTGCCAGGAAGAAGACCTGTAGGAGGGACTGCTACTCTGCCTGTTGCTTTGTTGTGCTGGTCTGCTGCTTGCTGCTTCGGTCCTAGGAGTGACAGGACTGGACTTTGCTTTCTGTATCCTGCTTCCAAGGTTCTTCAAGGACTTGTGTGTGCTTGCCCCCTGTTAAGAGGTTTCATGGCCATCAAAGACTTCACCTACCAGTGCATGGGCTCTTCTCCTGAGAGTCATGACTTGCAAAGTGGTGCCCAATACAGTCCTTCGGCCATTGAGAGTGGAACCTCTTGGACGGAAGAAGAAACTCCATGCATCGACTCCCAGCATCTGTTTTTATCGATGCATCGCTACATACTTTGATGCATTGCCGCTTCCAACAACGGAGCGTGGTTCCTGATCGACTTATCGACCACGGCTTTCACCGCCGGCCCCAGCTTTTCATTAGAGCACATCAGAAGAACTGCTGCAGTGTGAGTTTCGAGAACCGCATCAACAAAGCCCATGACATACCACTCCAACTCCAATGCAGCACCTGCTTCATCACTGTGGAATCAACACATCAGGTCTGGATTTTCGCCACATTGTCGCTGGGCGCCGATTTCTTTATTGATGTTGCCCAGCAAAGGAACCAAGGGAACGTGTCCAGATGTCGATGTATCACCTCCCCTTCCAGTAAGGACCCAATGCATCACCTTTCCTGACAGTAAGGAACCAATGGACCACCTCCCCTGCGCAGCAGTAAGGAACAGATGCATCACTTCCCCTGGCAGTGAGGAACCAATGTATCACCTCCCCTGGAAGTAAGGAGCCGATGCATCGCTTTGCCTTTCCAGTGCCTCACCTCCTCTGCACCTGTTTTATATTTGAATTTTGACGCATCCAAGGTACTTGGTGCAAAAAGTGATGCATCTATAGATTTCTATGGACTGAACTGATTTAACCTTTGAAAAGTGATATCTTCACTTGTGTATGTTGGATTTTTGTCATTTTGGTCTTGTTTTATTCAGATACATATTGGCTATTTTCCTAACTTGCTGTGGACTTATTTTGTGGTGTTCTCACTGTGTTACTGTATGTGTAATGTACAAATGATTTAAGCATTGCCTCTGAGATAGGCCTGACTGCTAATGCCAAGCTACCAATGGGGGTGAGCTGGGGTTATCTTAGCGGTGTGACTCACCTACCCTGACTAGACTGAGGGTACCTACTTGGACAGGGTGCAAACCACTGCCAACTAGAGACTCCATTTCTAACACTGTCTAAATACCATTGAATGGAGTACTGCAATGCTAACAGGGGCCGCTACGGTGATAGGAGTTTGGTACCACTCCCTCCCATGATTGGCAGTTTTGTCAGGACCTTCTCATTACAAGACCGGTGTAGCTGCATGTGGCCAGTCTTATTCTGGATCATACTGTTCCTTACTCATCAGGCTCTGCAGTCCTTGAGGCATTGCACCAGTGGCACTGCAGGAAGTGGAATGGGGAATATTTGAATGTTGCACACCCTAAAGAAAGTTTTCCCTAACTTGGAGACATGTTCTCATGGCATGATTTATCAGAAAACCCATGAATGTCTAATGGACAGTAAAGCAGTGATTGGTGCACTGTAGCACTTAATAAGCAGTAAGGGATTAAAAGTTGTGATTTTGGAGGCTTTAATGCTATGACGTAAATTAAACACGTGTTTATTAATACTGGAACCTGAATAAACATGATTAAAATAGTAGCAGACATTGTTAGACATACATCATTTCGTAATTAATAATAAAACAAGTATGTCCTAAGGCAAAAAGTGCGCAAATAAAATAGCGTGGCCTGCCTATCGCCCTCCTTTGCTTTTTTATATTGATTTTTCTCATTCGTTTTACATAATTTATTGTTTAATGAGATTTTAGTTACTTAAAATTATTGTTATAATTTTCATATTTTGTATAGCTTGTAAAGTTGATACTATTTGTGGTGAGAATGTTAATTTCAAGATACCTGTTTCCGAAATGAACAACTAAACATATTTATTTGTGTAAAATTAAGTCTAAAAAGCCAGCTTCAGAGTAATCACATCCATCTACGGGAATATTACGCTGAATAGCTAGCTGACGAGGGAAAAATCAAACATTGGCCTCCCTGGAAGTAAGGAGCCGATGCATTGCTTTGCCTTTCCAGTGCCTCACCTCCTCTGCACCTGTTTTATATTTGAATTTTGACGCATCCAAGGTACTTGGTGCAAAAAGTGATGCATCTATAGATTTCTATGGACTGAACTGATTTAACCTTTGAAAAGTGATATCTTCACTTGTGTATGTTGGATTTTTGTCATTTTGGTCTTGTTTTATTCAGATACATATTGGCTATTTTCCTAACTTGCTGTGGACTTATTTTGTGGTGTTCTCACTGTGTTACTGTATGTGTAATGTACAAATGATTTAAGCATTGCCTCTGAGATAGGCCTGACTGCTAATGCCAAGCTACCAATGGGGGTGAGCTGGGGTTATCTTAGCGGTGTGACTCACCTACCCTGACTAGACTGAGGGTACCTACTTGGACAGGGTGCAAACCACTGCCAACTAGAGACTCCATTTCTAACACTGTCTAAATACCATTGAATGGAGTACTGCAATGCTAACAGGGGCCGCTACGGTGATAGGAGTTTGGTACCACTCCCTCCCATGATTGGCAGTTTTGTCAGGACCTTCTCATTACAAGACCGGTGTAGCTGCATGTGGCCAGTCTTATTCTGGATCATACTGTTCCTTACTCATCAGGCTCTGCAGTCCTTGAGGCATTGCACCAGTGGCACTGCAGGAAGTGGAATGGGGAATATTTGAATGTTGCACACCCTAAAGAAAGTTTTCCCTAACTTGGAGACATGTTCTCATGGCATGATTTATCAGAAAACCCATGAATGTCTAATGGACAGTAAAGCAGTGATTGGTGCACTGTAGCACTTAATAAGCAGTAAGGGATTAAAAGTTGTGATTTTGGAGGCTTTAATGCTATGACGTAAATTAAACACGTGTTTATTAATACTGGAACCTGAATAAACATGATTAAAATAGTAGCAGACATTGTTAGACATACATCATTTTGCAATTAATAATAAAACAAGTATGTCCTAAGGCAAAAAGTGCGCAAATAAAATAGCGTGGCCTGCCTATCGCCCTCCTTTGCTTTTTTATATTGATTTTTCTCATTCGTTTTACATAATTTATTGTTTAATGAGATTTTAGTTACTTAAAATTATTGTTATAATTTTCATATTTTGTATAGCTTGTAAAGTTGATACTATTTGTGGTGAGAATGTTAATTTCAAGATACCTGTTTCCGAAATGAACAACTAAACATATTTATTTGTGTAAAATTAAGTCTAAAAAGCCAGCTTCAGAGTAATCACATCCATCTACGGGAATATTACGCTGAATAGCTAGCTGACGAGGGAAAAATCAAACATTGGCCTCCCTGGAAGTAAGGAGCCGATGCATTGCTTTGCCTTTCCAGTGCCTCACCTCCTCTGCACCTGTTTTATATTTGAATTTTGACGCATCCAAGGTACTTGATGCAAAAAGTGATGCATCTATAGATTTCTATGGACTGAACTGATTTAACCTTTGAAAAGTGATATCTTCACTTGTGTATGTTGGATTTTTGTCATTTTGGTCTTGTTTTATTCAGATACATATTGGCTATTTTCCTAACTTGCTGTGGACTTATTTTGTGGTGTTCTCACTGTGTTACTGTATGTGTAATGTACAAATGATTTAAGCATTGCCTCTGAGATAGGCCTGACTGCTAATGCCAAGCTACCAATGGGGGTGAGCTGGGGTTATCTTAGCGGTATGACTCACCTACCCTGACTAGACTGAGGGTACCTACTTGGACAGGGTGAAAACCACTGCCAACTAGAGACTCCATTTCTAACACTGTCTAAATACCATTGAATGAAGAATGGGGAATATTTGAATGTTGCACACCCTAAAGAATGTTTTCCCTAACTTGGAGACATGTTCTCATGGCATGATTTATCAGAAAACCCAGAAATGTCTAATGGACAGTAAAGCAGTGATTGGTGCACTGTAGCACTTAATAAGCAGTAAGGGATTAAAAGTTGTGATTTTGGAGGCTTTAATGCTATGACGTAAATTAAACACGTGTTTATTAATACTGGAACCTGAATAAACATGATTAAAATAGTAGCAGACATTGTTAGACATACATCATTTTGCAATTAATAATAAAACAAGTATGTCCTAAGGCAAAAAGTGCGCAAATAAAATAGCGTGGCCTGCCTATCGCCCTCCTTTGCTTTTTTATATTGATTTTTCTCATTCGTTTTACATAATTCATTGTTTAATGAGAATTTAGTTACTTAAAATTATTGTTATAATTTTCATATTTTGTATAGCTTGTAAAGTTGATACTATTTGTGGTGAGAATGTTAATTTCAAGATACCTGTTTCCGAAATGAACAACTAAACATATTTATTTGTGTAAAATTAAGTCTAAAAAGCCAGCTTCAGAGTAATCACATCCATCTACGGGAATATTACGCTGAATAGCTAGCTGACGAGGGAAAAATCAAACATTGGCTTAAACAATTATTTTTCAAACATTCATAGACAACATTGCTTCATAATAAAATATAATGTGCACAAAAACTGCTTCAAATGTAAATTGTATGAGTTAAATTACTTTTTAATATATGAAGCAATTGAGAATATAGGTTAAAAACAGTTAAATCATGTTATACCTGAGACTGCAATTGCAACTTAGCAATAAAGGTGCCGATTCCGATCCGGTAAAAAAAAATACCGTACGTCTCGTATCTGTATTTCTTTACGTACGAGTCGTACAAGTACCGTACAAACGGGCAAGTACGATCTGTACGCGAAAAATATCTACGAATAGCGTCGGGAAAAGTCTAAGAGAGTGCGCCGGAAATTTTTTACGTCCGAATATCGTCGGGAAAAGTGTACGAGAGTGAGCCGGACATTTGTACGTGAAAATCGTAAAACACAAGTCCGAACACGCAAGTACGATCCCGACCGCCCGTCCGAATACACAATCGCACGGAAAAAGGCCCGTACGGAGCTAATGCAGTAGCACACATGTACACGGGTAAACCTATGCCTGTGTACGAGCCGTACAGCCCCCCCCACCCCCAATTCTGTCAGCACCGTTCACCACCCTGTCCGCACTGTACCCCAGCCCCGCAACTGTACGCGCTGTCCCCCCCTGTACGCACATCACCCCCGCATTAACGTGCCGTACCTCCGCATGTACGCACCGTACCCCCTGCCGCCCACCGCATGTATGCACCGGACCCGAGCACCGCCTGTACGCACCTTACCCCCTGCCTCCCCCACCGCATGTACGCACCGTACCCCCTGCCCCCCCACCGCATGTACGCACCGTACCCCCTGCCCCTCACCGCATGTACGGACTGTACACCAGCACCGCATGTACGCACCGAACCCCCGCCCTCCCACCGCATGTACGCACCGTACCCCAGCACCGCATGTACGGACCGTACACCAGCACCGCATGTACGCACCGTACCAAAGCACCACATGCACGCACCGAACCCCCTGCCCCCGCTGCATGTACGCACCGTACCCCCTGCCCCTCACCGCATGTACGCACCGTACCCCAGCACCGCATGTACGCACTGTACCCGAGCACCGCATGTACAGACCGTACACCAGCACTGCATGTACGCACCGAACCCCCGCCCTCCCACCGAATGTACGCACCCTACCCCCTGCCCCCCACTGCATGTACGCACCGGACCCGAGCACCGCCTGTACGCACCTTACCCCCTGCCTCCTCCACCGCATGTACGCACCGTACCCCCTGCCCCCCACCGCATGTACGCACTGCACCCCCCCATGTACGCGCCGTCCCCCCGTACGTGCAGTACCTCCGCATGCATGCGCCGTACCCCAGGTCCGCCCGTGTACGCACCGTACCCCCACCGCATGTACGCGCCGCACTACAACACCGTACCCCAGCACCCACACCCAGCATCGCGAATTTACAGATCGCACCTACGCGAAAAAGACTCATACAGAACCAGGACACTGTAAAACAGCACAAGGAGGGTCAATTCGACTTGCACAACACCACCAAACACATCCACACGACAAAATACATCTCAATGACTGACCTGGCACATCCAAACAGCCAAACAGAGGCCCCAAATCACAACCACCTCTTATAACACACCCACCAAAATTCAAACACAGCCACACCCAAAAATGGACCAATAAAAAGGGCCCACACACACAACCCATGAGCCTTTGCAACAGACCCACTGCTGCCAGACCCCACACACAAACAACTCCACATCACTCATATCTTTACTACACCTTCACTCACACACCTTCACACAACCTCCACCACAAACATCCCCCTCTTCACATTCACACACACACACACTCACATACACACCCACACACCCACAACCATCCACACCCACACCCCACACCATGCCCACAGACAAGAATCCAAAGTTCACTACGGCTGAGCTGGAGCTCCTTGTCAACGAAGTCATCAGAGTCGAGCCTCAGCTGTTTGGAACATTGGTCAGACAGACCAGCATATCTGCAAAATCTGCCATGTGGCAGAGGATTGTCGACAAGGTGAATGCTGTTGCGCCCGTCCGAAGGACCAGGCATGAATGCCAAGCCAGGTGGTACGATCTGCGCCGGGCGGTCAAGAGGAAAATGAATGAAGAATATGCCCAGACTAACATCAATGGAGGTGGGCCGCCCCGCAGACCCATACACTACCATCCCTGGGAGGAGAAGGTGATGGCCCTGCTACCGCTGGTGGGAGTACACGGAGTGGAAGGAGTCGCAGAGCCTGGTGAGTACACAAACAACTTACGTAACATGGGGGCAATGGGATCCACCCCACATATACACCAAATGCACGCAACTTCCCCCAACCACTCACCGCACACAACCACACTCACAAACCACGCTCATGCCACTAACGTCTCCATGCACCCTTCACAAATCAAGGCAAGGCCATGTCCAAGGCTACAACAACCACAAACACAAGACTGGATGTCCGGGAGGGTGGGCCCCACACAACACATTGTGGAAATGAGACGCAGACAACAATGTCCTCAGCCCATATGGCATATGTACATACCCATGCACAATGCACAGGGACTGGCAAACTACTGACAAGGTAGCTGACACTGGGCCCTGCTGTATGCAGCACAAGGCCCTCCTGGGACCACTGTACACTCAAACTCCAACTCCACAAGCACAGGTATCTAGCACAGGAACTCACACTCACTGTCATGCCAGCATGCACCATGAGGGGACAGACACATCACCTGGGAGACCCAATGACAACTCACACTACACACGACAGCACGCCCGGTCACACCCCCCCTAACACAAGCACACACCCCCGGGGCAGGCAACGGATTTACACACTCCCACAATGGACATGTGACACAACTACACAAATCCAAAGTCAAATAAGAATCAGAGCCACCAATCTACAGGTCAAACACTCAGGAGAACATCCCAATATGTCCCCCGCAACATACCCATACCCAAGTGGACATTGAGAGGAATGCTAGGGACAACCAACTACCTGGAGGAACTGTGTCAGCTTGAATATGTATGAAACATAGATGTGGCAGGAAACACCATTGACATTGTCTCTCTCTCACACAGAGGGCAACGTTGTCGATCTCCCCCCAATACTGGGGGGAAGAATCACTGTCTCAGGCTCCGCGTGAAGACAATCCCACCGGCAGTGACGACTCTCACCAATCCGTGGATGACCCCGACCAACCTGGCCCCTCTGGTGCCCAAGCACCTGCAGCACCTGCAGCACCTGCATCAGGTACATCTGTGCCAACCACCACCCCCATTCCTGCCACATCCCAGGACGCACCCAGGAGCCCTGCTCGCACTGAACAACAGAGCCAGTCTGACCAGGAGGGACAAGGTCCTCCGGGCACCCGGGAGGAGGCAGGCAACCTTGCAAATGCCATCCCTTAGGGGTCCCGTAGACCCGATGTGCCCACAAGGGCAGGCCAGGCTCAAGTGGGCAGGGGTGGTGGGAGTGGAGGCAGGCGGAGGCGCGAACCTGACCAGCCAGCTCAGGACCCCGGTATGTCACACATACGCAACACCCTGGACTCATACCGGCGTGACACCAGAGGCATCGACCAGGTCGTGTCCAGACTTTCCGGGATGCAGGGGACCCTCGATGAGATTAAGAACCTGCAGGTCGAGCATCATGCCAGTCACCAACAACACCAAGGACGGATGGAGGCAAGACTGGCTGAGCTCCTGGCGGTGCACAGGGACGTGAGCCAATCACTCCGTCAGATCGCCCAAAGCCTGGCAAACCCTCCCTGTACCACCAGGTGTAGACCTGCACCAGACACAGGGAGGGACGAGGAGGAGGAGGATTCGTCTGACGGAGCGTCCCTAACATCATCAAGGCCTGCATCTGAGGGTCCCCAGAGGAAGGTGGGTTGTCCACGTAAAAGACCATGAGAGTCAGCGGACCAACCCCATCTCCCAGGTCACCTGGCCTGGCACCTGGCCCTCTGGCGCAACAGCAGCACCTCACCCAATGACATTCTCTGCCACATGGACTTGCTGGTCACAGTCTGACCAATGATGACCAACACTGTGGTCTGGACTCTGATGACTCCAACTGACAAGAATGCCATCTCCCCCTGTGAACTTTGGATTCTATTCCCCCGGTAGTGCACCTTAGCACATCTACCAAAAGACTCACCCCAACAAAAATAAAATCTTATTTTTCTGCACATTAGATGTTGCTGTCATTTGGCATTATTCAACGACATATGTGTGTGGAAATGTCTAACTATGCCTGAGTGTTGAACTAACTCCAGCCATCCATACCCTGAGATCAGAGTCTGGTACAGGACACACATAGGTCACAAGGTATCATACAATGTAGGCATGGAGCACAACATTCACCTGTGATGGCCTCTGGCTGCTGAGGGGGTGCTTGCTAAACTGTGCGGAGAGACCTATTTGGGAGATTATCATCAAGGCGTAGGGGTCATGGCTCATGTGGAGGTACCCGGGGAGGGAGTCCCAGGTATGTGTGGCCAGGTGGGAGAACAATGTCCTGTATGCTGGAGCACGGTGGATGTGAAGAACGGTGCCCAGGGCAAGGTTGGATGCACGGAGATGGCCCAACGGGATCTAGGATGACAGACGTACAAGGTTGGTGTGGGGTCGGGTTTGTGGACTGCCTCCTGAGTGTGGGTGGAGAGTGTGGAGGTCATCCTGCAGCAGACAGTGATCCATTGCAGCTATCTATGCTGGAAGGTGAGGTGGCTGGGGCGCAGGGTGTTGAAGCTGAGGTGTGCAGATGCCCCCTGGAAGTGGACCAGTTTCCTGGGAGTTTGGATGTACTTGCTCCGTAGAGGGCAGGGCAGTATTTGACACGGATGTTGCCATGGACCTGGGGAATGGTCTGTCTTTACTTGGAGTGGATCCATCTGTGGATCAAGTGCATAATGCAGAGGGCATTGCAGCAAGAGGTACAGATGCTGTGGACTAGCATGGCATATGTGAGCCAGCCAAACATGATGCACACCATCTTGTGTGTGTGGCCACTGGGTGCTTGTGCAGGGCCCGCAGCAGCAGGCGCCATCTCCCTTCAATATGCCACATTTTGCACACAAAGACTAGGATGTCAGAAGGACAACTGCAACAGGCGCGGGTGTAAAGTAAGGAGTGTCCAGTGTCACATGGCACACCCAGAGACAATGCATGCACAATCACCAAAGAGCCATTACACCGGATCAGGAAACTGAAGGCCGACCTGCGCACAGGAGACACACCCTCAGCAGCTGGTGATGGCCCATTGTGTGGTCGACCTAGCAAAAAAACATACACGACCATGCACTACATGCCCAATCGGGAGCCTAATCCATGAGCAACTGCATGCATGTCGCTAAACTACACATGGACTCCTATGCATTATCTACAACAAGTATGCCAGATATGCCGCATGCTAAGTGGCAAGGGACCTGCATTGACAGAGATGAGGCACCTTGGAGTGTTACAAACACCTTTATTACTCAGCCTCACACTAATGGAAATGCAACCATTGGAACAGACTCACAGGTCATTTGGCAGAACATGTGTGACCTACACTGGACACCCCCTTCAACACACAGATGTGGTAAATCCTACAGAGCTGGCACACAAGTGAAGGGGTTGAGCCTAACACCCCTTGCTGCACACGGAGAGTGTGCAATTCCGCATTGAGGCTGTCATGGGGATGTCCCACACCATGTCCACCATTAGCATCCCGTATGTTCCTGGGGGACGTTATACACACATTGATGCCTTCATCAGAATCCACAATCCATGACAGATGACTGTCAGGAAGGGTGACTATCAATTCATGGGAGCCATGCAACACGTCATGTGGCCCATGGTGAGTCGACATGTATGCATGGTAACACAACATGCACAGGAGCAGTCCCCACAAATCACAAACACGTACCACCCACAAAACGCCTTGCTGCACTCCTTACCCCAAATGAATGTTCACCATGTCTGTGCATGTCACTCTGATCCAGCACACGTTGCAATACTCATGAGGAATAGCAGGACGGCAATGATGACATGAGCAGACGACAGCCGGATGAACCTGGGGAGGACAGACACACAACAAGTCAGCTAAGAGCTAGTAATCCGCAGACATGTACATGTACTCTACAGGAATGATGCCGTCACCATGCTATTAATGATTTTTGTGTTCCCGCAAAAATGTGTGGATTTACTTCATCACTTGAATGACACATCAGAACACACCTCCAAGTCACTCAGCACACAGTCAGCTCGACACACACATTGCAACACATGCCACACAAGGCTCTAAGCATGCACACTCAGACACAGGGACTCACCATCATGAGAAGAAGTTGCGGATAAGCTGACTCCGGATGTCCTCATCCTCCTCCTCATCCTCACTTGCCCCGTGCCCAAGCCCTTCATCCTCCACGGGTGGATGATCCTGCTCATCGGGATCCAGGATGAGTGGCACGGCCTTCTCCACTGCCATGTTGTGCAGCATGCAGCACACAAGGAAGATTTTGCAGACCTTCACCGGGGCATATGGGAGGGCACCGCCGGTCTTGTGGAGGCACTGGAATCTGCTCTTCAGGAGGCCAAACGTCCTCTCAATAACGTGCCTCGTCTGCCCATGGGTGTCGTTGTACCGGTGTTCTGCGGCAGTTCTGGGGTTGCGGAGAGGCGTCATCAGCCATGGCATGTTGGGATAGCCAGAGTCCCCTACATGGAAACATCATGGGCAGAAGTGGGTCAGGAGAAGCAGTAAGATATTGAGATACCGCAAAACACTGGACTAACAGAGTATACCCACCAACAAGACATGCACGTTCGTTGCGCAGCTGCAGCATCATTTCAGGCACCCTGCTACACCTCATGATGTAGGCATCGGGTGCTGATCCTGGAAAACGGGCACAGACATGGGATATCAGCATGTTAGCAAGACATACCACAAGGGCATTGATGGAGTGGTAATGCTTGCGGTTACGAAAGGCTACCTCCTGTGCCTGTGGTGGTACCAAAGCCACATGTGTCCCATCAATGGCCCCAATGACATGGGGCATCCCTCCCAGGGCATAGAACTCACCCTTGACACCTGTCAACTGCTCACGAGTTGGAAAATGTATAAATTCATCCAGGTGTAACAACATGGCCTCTAACACATCATGCAGGACACGGCTGAACATGGTCTGGGACATGCCACCTACATCAGCTATGGTCAAATGAAACGTACCCGTGGCAAAGAAGTGTAGGGCTGCCATTACCTTCATCTTGGGTGTCAGTGCAGTAGGATACCTGTGTAGCGGTTGGAGGTGTGGTGCCAGCCTTGCGGTCAATTTGTCAATCAACGGTTGTGAGAAGCGGTAGCGGCGTATACAGTCACGTTCCTCATGGTAGCCAAGTCTGGCATTGGTCGGGGGAGAGGTGGTGCCCTGCAGAAATTTGGAAGGAATAACGAAGATTGAGTACATCACTACACAAATGTCAATGAACAGAGCACATGTCCAACAGCTAATACACATATGCTACATACAGAGTCTGTTCTGTGCAATGCATCCAGGCCACGTATGGCAGCCAGGTGATACTCCTACCAAGACTCAGCTACACACGTGGGTGCTCAAGGTCAACACGACATGCCATGAAACTAGCTGTGGGCCAGTGAAAGTGAAAAGCCAGACGCATTACAGGAGTGACAGACATCCACATATCAGCATTTGAAGGATGTCATCTCATACAGACAGCTGGCGGGAGTCTAGACGCACAGGTCACATGTAATCTTGAAAAGGACAGACAACACACATTACCATGAAGGGGTACATATCAAAAACTGATGACACAGACATTGAGAGAATGCAGATATTGCCTCATGTCAGGGAGTCATCTTCGAACCATCATGACACATGTAACATGTGAGTCCACATGTGGCATGGTGTGCGTATATGTGTGTCATGCACATATGCACACAGACACATGTTGGATGCTGCAACAGCAGATGGATTTGACGGAACACCAACGGAAAGCTCATGGGAACACGTGACACACACTTGACATAGTCACATCGTGGCACGCTGGGAGTCACATGTGAGGTGTAATTATCCATGTACCTGGCATCAGGGGACAGTTGCGGGTGTTGCTGACTGTGCCATACCAGTGATGCAGTGCTTGACACGTGTGTCCTATATGCACACATGTGCAAAGTGTGAATGGGAAGTGTGCCACGTAGTGCCCCATCACACATGACATGTGTAAACAGCTCATCGCACATCTATTGTGCCACAACATGAGGAGACATGTGCCACATCAATGCCTGACACACCTAGGCCCTGCACATGAAGGACTGCACTGACAATGACTTGATGTACAGCCTTGTGCGAGTCTGACGCCTCCATTCCTTTCGTGTGCACCTCCTATCACCAGTGTAAGCTGTGAAAGGCAGTACACACGCTCTGAGGGCGTGTGTAGGGCCCGTACTCACGCGTGTACGGGCCGTACACGCGTGAGTACGTGCCTATCACTAGGACCTACGGTACCCCCAACTATAGTGATACGGGCCGTACTGATGCGTGTACGGGCCGTACACGCGTGAGTATGTGCCCATCACTAGGACCTACGGTACCCCCAACTATAGTGATACGGGCCGTACTCACGCGTGTACGGGCCGTACACGCGTGAGTATGTGCCTATCACTAGGACCTACGGCACCCCCAACTATAGTGATACGGGCCGTACTCACGTGTGTACGGCCCGTACACGCGTGAGTACGGCCCGTATCACTATAGCTGGGGGTACCGTAGGTCCTAGTGATAGGCACGTACTCACGCGTGTACGGCCCGTACACGTGTGAGTATGGCCTGTATCACTGTAGTGATGGTGCCCTAGGGGTACGTGCGAAACGCGCTGTACCTGTGTGGGGAGTTAAGAATTACAATGGGGACACATGAGGGACAAGTATTAGGGCCTAAATGCATGCAGGTTGTCATGGATACTGAGTTTCACGTTCAAAATTGAACATCATGTGGTCTGGAAAAATCAGTTGGCCACATTTAACAATGTTGCAAAGTGGTTGTTGACTTGACATCATGCTGCAAAGTCGAAAGATGCAAAGGCTGTCACTGGTGTCTGTTTAAAGGGATTGGAGGAAACATAGGATGCAAATGAGTCTGACCAATCACTCTGTCCTCCTGTAAATGAAATAGGCCAGCAAGGCAGATATAAGGCAGCCAGACCCCATGAGAGGGCACTTGCCTGCACAACATGTCAGTTGATACCACTGCTGCTGTATTGTCTCCCTCTGGCACCATGTCAAGGACTGTGGAGAGGGCCCAGCCTTTCACCCAGGAGGAGAACGAGGCCCTGCTGGATGTGATCCTCCCACAGTACCCCATGCTGTATGGTCGACCAGGGGAGCAGGTGAGTGCTGACTCCACTACCTTTGCCTGTGCACCTTTCTTGTGTTTTGCACTTCTGACATTGTGGCCAGGTGTGACAGACATGCAATTTTGGTTGGAGTGGGTCCCAGGGAGGGGGGGGCTTATGTCTCTCATGCAGGGCTTAAGTAGTTCATGTGTGCACTCCTCACTTGCATTGTGCTTACTGTGACATTCACTGCATAGTGCATGGCACATTCCACCAGCCTAATCCTCTTGGGCATTCTTGTTCTTTTGTCCTGCGGTGATTCAGTGGTCACCCCGGTGTGACAGGTGACTGCACCCACAGATGTGTGTGAGAGTTGAGTGGAGCTGTGGTGAGAGTGTCCAAATGATGTGTACGCCCCCTGGACATTGATGTGTGTGAATGTTCCTTGTCATGTGGGTGAGTGTCCATGTGGAGTGTTGCACCACAGCTGCATGGAGGAGGCAACTGCTCAATCCATATGATGTGTGAAGTAAGCCGTGCTGTGTGTCTGACTTGCTGAGGTAGCCCCACACCTGTGACCCCCCCCTGGCAAGTGGCACATGTGCAGAGTGAGGTGTGCATCCGCAGTTGGCAATGGCAGGTGATTGATGTGTGCCTGTGTGTGTCTGTGTACTCTGCTGAGGTTTTGTCAGTGGCCTGGGGCATGTGACTGATTTTTGGTGCTGTCCATCAGCCTTCTGTTGCTTGGGATGCACAGTGTGTGCCATGATCAGGGATTGTTTCGCACCCCTCATGCCACCTGTGCACTTACTATGCCATGTTGTGCATTGGTGCGCCCACAGTGGATAAAGTCCCTATGACTAAGGTGCTATTACTTGCCAGCATACTATGCCCTGTTCAACAGATCAAAGTTGTTCAAATGTGTGTCTCTGTGACATGGTGCAGGTGTAGTGATGTTGTCCCACTTTGTCATCCACACAGGTATCCACCTACCACAAGGGGAAGACCTGGAAGGGTGCCGTCAAGGCCGTGCAATCGGTGGAGGGTCGCAGGCGGCGCCTGCCACAAGTGAGGAAGAGATGGCAGGACATCCGGTGCTGGACCCGGAGGATCGCCCGGGTCATGCTGAAGGACTCACCTCCTCGCAAGCATGGCGGGTGCCGGCGCCTGACCCACCAGATGCGGCGTGTCCTGGCGGTGGTCTTCCCTGACCTGGATAGGCGGATACGGGAGTTACAGCAGCAGGAAGGGGGTAGGTACATGTGTGTTTGTTGTGTGTCGCCAGCTTTTTGATCTGCTCAGTCGCCTGGATACACTGCCAGGCTATATATGTGCAGTGCATATCCAGTTCCCCAAAGTCAACCTGTGCTGTTCTTCCTCCCTTCCCCTCCTTGACATGTGTTACCTGGTCTGTGTGCCATCACTATTGCACATGGCCATCTAGGCTGCCAGTTTATCAAGGTGCACACTGCTTTCTGCATCATGTGTGGGGGTGGTCTGCCTGTGCCCTGTCCTGTTTGGTCATTTTGGGGTGCTTAATAGTTGGCACTGATGCTGAGTCTCAACATAGGAGTGTGAGGGTTCAAATGAACAGACTTGCAGCATGCATTACCAATGTTGTGGCCTCAGACATGATGTGCATGAGTGGGACATATGCTTAGTGCCGGGACGGTTGCTCCTGCGACAGTCAGCTCATTCCAGGACCATGGAGCAGTGTGCCCACTACAGTCCCCTGACACAGCCTGCCCTCCTACTCATGTGTGTCATTCAACACTGTGCACATTCACTGTGGGTACATCATGGCTCTGCCTCTGTGGCATTGTTCCCTGGCCTAGGTTGTATTTGTCACATGTGTGATACATTTGTCCACTGGACAGGGATACACCAGTTTGCTTGTGCATACTCACACTGGGCAGTGCCTGTGTGGCTATTCACAACAATCTGTTGATGTTTGTTTGTTTGCCCTACAAGGGTGATGTAGGGGTACGCGTGTACGGACCGTACCCACGCTCTGGGGCGTGGGTACGGTCCGTACACGCGTACCCCTACATCACCACTACTATGGTGGTACGGACCGTACCCACGCTCTGGGGGCGTGGGTACGGTCCGTACACGCGTACCCCTACATCACCACTACTATGGTGGTACGGACCGTACCCACGTTCTGGGGGCGTGGGTACGGTCCATACCACCATAGTAGTGGTGATGTAGGGGTACGCGTGTACGGACCGTACCCACGCTCTGGGGGCGTGGGTACGGTCCGTACCACCATAGTAGTGGTGATGTAGGGGTACGCGTGTACAGACCGTACCCACACTCTGGGGGCATGGGTACGGTCCGTACACGCGTACCCCTACATCACCACTACAATGGTGGTACGGCCCGTACCCGTGCTGGGGGCGTGGGTACGGGCCGTACCACCATTGTAGTGGTGATGTAGGGGTACGCGTATACGGACCGTACCCATGCTCTGGGGGCGTGGGTACGTCCCGTAACACCATTATGGTGGTGACGGGTACGCGTCCACGTCCAATTCCGTTGTGGCGGGACGTGGGATTGGTGGACACGCCCCCCGAAGTGACCAGACCATGGAGGTAATTATTGTGCAGGTTGTATTTGTATTTTGTGGGGTGTGGTTTATGTTTCCTGCCCCTTGCATCCCCCCCCCTTTGCCCCTGGGGGTTGTTCTGACCTTCTGCGGCGTCTGCGTCGGTTTCTGTACACGAGGTGGTAGGCTATGAGGGCCGGGATGACGCGTAGGTTGGGGTCCATTGCTGTCCGTCGCGTACCGGTGCTCCTTGTTCGCGTCGTCCTCAATTTTCTGGCAGTTTTTGGCTCCCGTAAAAAATGCTACGTGCGGAGTGACGTAGGCACGAATCGTACTTTCTGGTCCGTGAAACGCTGCCTGACTCCGTCCGGACGTCGCGTCTGCGCCGTCCAGACTCAGATTTGTATGTATTTTCTTGCCGGTCTGTGTTTTTTACGACTCGTACGGAAATGGTGTTTCTGTACGATTCGTACTTGCGAGTTTGTAAGGTGTCTTTCCCGGGTACGAGTCGGACGGAGAAAACGCTCCGTACGACCATTTGTACCCGGGTTTTACCGGATCGGAATCGGCACCAAAGTGTGGAAAACGGATGTCTATTTTTGCTTAGGGTAGATTTTGCAATCCGAAATAACTCAGGTTTTGGATTTTAATTTCCTAATAGCAACTCCTGCTACTTGTCAATATGCACCATTTTGAGGTGGAGTTTAATTGAAATGTATTCACTTTCATTATCGGAGAGCTATACAATGACACATGGCCAGACTGTCCATTTATTCCCTGGGCATTTCCACTGGGGCTGGAGCCATTTGGAGGGTGGTGTTTTAAGGCACATGGAGCTCCTGGTGCTTCGGCCGGTCTCTCCTGCTCCTCTGGATTAAGTACAGCAGGCACGCTGAGGACTTAGGGGAGGAGAGGGACACCAGGGAGAAGAGGGAAAGAGGGAGATGAAAGAAGGGGAGGAAAGAGATTTTATGGAGAGATGAGAAGGAGTGAGCAATGGAGTGTAGCTAGTTTGCATTTTTGCCAGGGCTGCTTTTGGTTCCAGTCTGTCGCTGTTAAGGCCAAGTGGTGTCTGAGAGCATGGAAAGTGGCGACACAAACCTAAGTGCAGAACCGCTTCTCAAGCCAGCGTGCCACCTTCAGACTCCTCGTCGCTAGTTATGTGGTGACATTTCATGATGTTAAAGACAATCTGGCACCTCTCTTCTAGGCAGCTGCCTATCTCTCCTTAATAGCGAACAGTCTATTCCACTGCAGTGGGAGTCAGTGGTGCCCACATAATGGTCAGTGTATTCATTGCTGGAAGGTAATTCAGCACTGCAGCAGGCTGATCTCCGGCTGTGAGCTTTCACCAGTTCTGCACCGTTCAGAATTCTGCTGTGACTAAAATGGAAGCCGTAACGGCTTCAAAAATGGACCACCTCACTCTTATTCCATTGTATGTTAAGATCAGACTGCTGAGGACACTTTTACATACACCAAGGGCCAGACGTACGACCCTTTTATGAGCAATCAAATGGGAGATTGGCCCGCTTGTGACCGCAAAAAAGGGTAAAGGCATGTACAAACGCTATTTTGTGTGTCACGGACTCGCAAAATAACATTTACGACTCTCACTATTAGGAAGGGGCATCCCTTCCTAATAACGAGACTCACTGCCAAGTACAATTGTTTTGCGACCGCATTTGCTTTAATTAAAAAGCAGTCCCAGCAGGCCACCCTCCCCAGGAGTGCTAGCCATTCCCAATGGGGTCGCAAATTGAGCTGCCTAGTGAATATTGATGAGGCATGCAGTTTGAGACCTCATTGGGAATCGCAAACAGTGTCTGAGACACTGTTATACATTGCATTTTGCAAGTCGCACATTGCGAGTCACAAAACGCAAGCGTCGTACATCTGCTCATAGCTGAAAATACTTGAGTTTGTTGATCATGTCCTACACATGTCCTACACAGGAAGTTAAGATGTTGTGGAATCCAGACCTACTACCCTAGTGATGTACTGCGATGGGAGAAGGAATCGCTCAGAGACAGGCAATCCTCGTGTTTCATGGAAACCATGGCAGATGGACTTTATTCACAGGGCTTTGTAGTACTTGCTGTGCGCGCAATCTACAAGTGTTTCCAGTACAACCAATAAGTACGCTGCAGGTTCTCCAAAATAATGCTGCACAGGAGTCCTTCCAAAAGAATGACTACGACATATGGCACCCTTGTAGAAGTAACTATGTTACTGGTGTGAAACATTTGATTGGATAGTAATGATGCTGCGTAAAAGCTGATCTTGCCTTGCACGACACCTAAAATATATCCTAACAATAAAAACATAAATGTGTACTTTGCACGCGTCTAGAAAAATGAAATAAAAATGGAGAAAAGTTGATGTACCAGCACCGTAAAAGTGCGCTTGACTAGGTAGAAAAAGTAGGATTAATCAAATAGTGAATTTAAGATGTTTGAGTCACTGATTATCCTATATTATTAACAGATGTTATGAAAAACTAATGATTTCATTGCAGAGTGTCCTAGCGTAAAGTAATGTAAAGGGCATTTGTAAAGCACTCAGTTACTCCGGGGAGTGTCCTGGCACTATGCACCTCACATGTTTACAGGTAGAGAGACCTAACTATTAAGTCTGATTAAAAAGTCATGTCTTCAATTTCTTCCAAAACTGAGAGGTAGCTAAAATGTTCTGTAACTCCAAAGGGAGTTTGTTTCACGCAGAAAAATGTTTGCTGAGCGAAGGCACCTGGATGGATCATAGAAACAGATCCCGGCTCTGAGTTACCCTGCACCAGCCTGATGAAGGGCCTTATGTGCCAATAACCAGGTCCTAAAAAGGATCCTTTTCCACATAGGGAGCCAGTGCAACTCCCTTACATGTGGGGCTACATGTGTTCTCAGTGGTAGGCCTAGAAGAGTATGAGCTGATGCGTTTCAAACCACCTGCAGTTTGCAGATCAAGTAGTAAGGCAGGCCCAGATACAGAGCATTATTGCCTCACTTTAATCAAGGCATGTACTACCTGTTTCCGAGCCGAGGAAGAAAGAAAATACAAAAACTTTCTTAGCATACGCAACATACCAAAACACATCCCCACCACTGCATTAACCCGAGGCAAAAATGAAAGCCTACCATCAAACTTAATGCCTAGAATCATAGCCGAGCTATTCTGGCATAGTGGAGGTGGAATTCCCACAGGCCAAAAAGACTGCCAAGGCTCATGTACCGCTACATTAAATTGGAGTAGCTCCATCTTTTTGGCATTACATTTGAGCTGGTGAAGTGTCAGCCGCTTGAAAACTGATTT
Organism: Triturus cristatus; assembly: GCF_964204655.1. Lineage (NCBI taxonomy): Eukaryota > Metazoa > Chordata > Amphibia > Caudata > Salamandridae > Triturus > Triturus cristatus. The sequence goes on from NC_140579.1 coordinate 315,931,582, forward strand.
AAGACAGGTTCTAATTATTTTGCTAGGCATTACTTCCTCTCTGCCCCAGGAAAACAGTAGCTGGGTGTCATCAGCTTAGGAAATTATTTTTGCTCCCAGGGCCTCTGCCAAAAGAGCAAGTGAAGTGAGATAAAAGTTAAATAGTGCAGAACTCAAGGCTGAGCCCTGAGGTACTCCCACTTGCAACTCACGCAACACAGACAAATAAGGAGGACACCAGACCTCTTGACACCCTCTGTCAAGGAACGAGGCCAACCAGCCCCTGCAGACCCCCTAATTCCAATATCATGAAGATGGGCCAAGAATGTGGTATAGGGTACCATGTCGAAGGCTGCAGAGGGATCTGATATGATCAGCAGTGCCCTACCTCTGACATGTAAGGCACCCATGATATGACCTTCCTCTTCTACTAGTGGAGGTTCTGCACTGAAAATGGAGTGAAAGCCAGATTGGCCTGAATGCAATAAATTGTTTCTTTCCAGGAACTGGGAAAGCTGTTGGTTAACATGCTTCTCCAGGACTTTCGAGAGGGCTTGAAGCAAAGAAATAGGTCTGCAATAGGATGGTCCCCCAGGGTCAGTCTGGGGTTTCGTCAGCACCGGCAGGATTTTTGCTTGCTTCCAAGTGGAAGGCACTATTGCTGATGACAGAGAAGCATTAAAAAATGTATTGGTCACCGTATTTATGATGTCTGCCCCTAAAGCCAGCAGACTCGGGAGCAAGGGTTGGACTGAGATCCAGACTTAAGGCTGCCTATCGCTGAAAATGATCCTTCCAAGGAGATGGGATCAAACCAATCAAGAGTCATATAAGAATTCTGCATTGGATAAGGCTGCATATTGCCTTCCCATAGACTCATCCATCTGCATAACAGGGAGAAGACTGGCCTGGGTATTCGCAATCATAGTCTTAAAGTAGTGAGCCAGTTATTCACACCAAACCCCAGAGGGTTCCTGGTGCCCAACACTAGCATACAGGAACATAAAGGTTTTTACAAATTTTGAATGTTTCCCTAGTTTTGTTACCAGCCCTTGCAATTCTTCCTTCGAAGTAGGTTTTTTGTCGTTTTGATCTCTTTGTAATATTTTCTTAAATCATCCTTATAGCTGATTTAGCCGTCGGATTATAAGATTGCCTCCATTGTCTTTTAAGATGTTTACATCCCCTCTTGACCTCTTTAAGAGAGTCAGTGTACCAGGGACATGAAGGCTTGGCTCAGCATGAGAACCGAGGCAGTTTATGTCCCAACTCATGGGTAGTGAAGCCAATCCAATGGACAAAAAGGTTGGTATCTGTAACCACATCATGTGAGAGAGAAGTCATTCTCTCCTCCAATGCACTGATAAAGGTCACTGACTGAATTTTATGAAAGGCTCTCGACATACGAGATGTAGATCCAACCTGAAATTGCATCTTTCCTTCCGATGACCACCTAAATTTAATCAAATGGTGGTCAGACCAAACTAACGGAATGGAAGCATTCACTTACGATGTTACGTTAGAAAACATGTGGTAACACACATGACAAGCTTGGTGCATGGGACTGAACACATATTGAGACAATGCCAATGTGGAGATACTCTCATATAAGGAGATCACCTCCTTCTCTTCAATATTATCGATATAGAGGTTAAAGTCTCCCAAAAGGATGAAATGAGAGTACCTCAAGGCCAGATATGTCAGAGCAATACATAAGCAAGTAAGGAAAGGGCCTGCTGGCCCGGATGATCTATAAAAATTGGGCTACAGCCAAGGATTGATGTGGTGAAAGGGTGAGGCAAAAGTCAAATGCCTCCGCCCCTTCCAGATCCACTATCAGATTTGGTACACACTGAAAATCGTCTGTAAAAATCATGGTGATCTCCCTCCTCCTCTCCCACACAGACGATCTCTTTAAGTAGGTTGTAGCTCCTAGGAATTGCCGAGGTAATAGCAGGACATGAAAATTAAGATAGACGTTTTTCAGTTACAAACAGCACATCTGGCACATTTGCACATAATAAACAACAGATGTTATCAGCATGTTTTGGCAGGGACCAAGCATTAATCAAGGCAGCCGAGAATCCTGAGAACCCACTAGTCTCAACCTTGGGTGACAACATATGTTTTTTACACCAGTCTGTGAGATTAATATTAAAACCACACTGTGCACAAGAATAGTTGGTTAAAACAGCTGGATCTAGGACCATTTTTGAACAATCCAGTGTGGGGGCTTGACTGACCAGTTGTTCGGGGCTATAACTCAACTAAGGTTTATCTTCTTGAGCGTCCTGAGCATAGAGGCTGGCACTGGTTGCTTTAGGGACGCTGATGGGCATAGAGTAGCTTGACTTTGGTGTGCCAGCGGCGGCGTCTGCGCCATGTGCTGCTTTAAGTGCATATGACCCCTAGGAAGCTGGAGTGCGCACTAAACCAAAATGGTTTCTCTAGCTGTCCTGAACTAGTAAAAATGGCCAAAATGTGACTAACAGTGCAAACAAAGATTTTAACTGCTCCCTCCTCCCGTAACTTATACCAAGTGCAAATCATGCGAATTACCCAAAAAATCACTCTACTTGAATTCAGAGAATATATTTTTTTGAAGCACTGTAATCAAGAATTAGCTTAAAACCTACATTCCCCCACTTTCATTCCGGCTGCAAACTCGACATTGGTGCAGTTCCTAAATGAAATGTATTAGATGTCTGAAACTTTCAGTGTAAGTGGTTAACAGTATAAGGAACATTTGCATACCAAAGTGATTTTATTGTAATGATTTTTTGAAACATTTTACCTGTTGCTACATTTTGTGGTAGATGGCCACAATTAGAGATGCCATTTCTGTGTAACATCAGTGACATTTCCAAATGCTTATATATGACAAGTGTGATTTTTTAATTATGGGTAAACTTAATTAGGAGTTTATTTGCCTAAATAATAGATGCTAACTAAACAGTGCATTTAAATTGATGTTCTCCTTAGGCTGCATTATTTAATAGCCTTGTACAATAGACTTTAATACGTTTCTTGAATGCTGCTTTATTTGTTCTTGTACATGCGACCTTCTTTTGGACAACAGAGATCTTTATTATACCCCTTTGTGTATGAATGGTGAGAAAGTAAACATTCAACTTTTTCATGAAGGGTAGCGTAAAAGCTCATTGTCAACAAACCTGTGAGGATGGAACAGACAGTCTTTTCTCATGATGTGCATGGAACAATATTCTGAAGTACCAATTTGTACCTGAAAGACGGAAGGATGATCACATGACAATCAGACCATTGTGGACCAACCATTGATGTAATAGTGACAAATATGAACTATAAAACCACGTTATTCATGAGGAGGAGGGAAAAGCTTATGCCTATGCTCAGATGACCCCCGTTTCACTTTCCTTGCCTCCAACCTGCCTGCTAGACTAACTTTTATGCCCCTTGCTTTTTGCCCTTGATGATAAACTTGCCTATTGGACGATTTGGAGCAGTTTAGTGAGAAACCAGACGTGGACTTTCCTAATTTATGTTCCACTCCGCTTGCCCAGTCCCATGGAATATTCCCCTAGTGTACTCTCACTTGATCCACTTGCCCACGCTAAGAGAACCAACCTCTTGCTTTGTTGGTGGTAGAAATTGTTTTGTTTCCAAAAACCATCCTTCTAATGGACTCTTTTATTTAGGGATAGATTCTTTTAACTAGATGTGTGGTTTTATATTTAGAACTGTTGGATTAATGACAGCTTCTTAAAATGTTATTTATATGCACTGATTTGGGATCTTTAATAGAATAACCAAATGATCTAAAGTTGTCTGAGTCTATTGTGTCTAATGATCTTTTCACAGAAACTGTGCTGATTTTAAATGCATAACAGAGATAGTAATAGGTTATTTTCAGAACATCAGGTTCTTTTGTTCTTTTTCTGTGTAGCCATAGCAGAGCTCTTAATTTGATTGATTCTTGTTAGACTAAACATCTTTAGGAGGCCGGGTCTACCAATTGCAATACTTTATCTTTACAGTATGGTTTCGAGAATAATATACTTGAACCTGATCACCAATTTGTGAGTTGGCTACCAATTAATGGCCCTCATTGGGTAGCTGACAGTTGGACATCCTGATTTCTGAACCCTCACTATGACAGAGAAAGGTCCAACAGAGGACCATCGTCTCCGAGGTGAAATATTTAAGCTGAGTAAAAATTCTACCTCTATGGGCCCAGTAGGAGTGTTAAGGTTATGTTTGCAAGTTGATTGTCTTCTGCTGCAACATTAGTCACACCTGTTACTTACAGGTCTTAGAAACAGTAGAAGTGCGGCATGAAGTGATTTCTAAAAAAACCACAATCTTAATCCTTAGGACAGACAAAGGATTCCAGCTCTGCTCCCTTTTGGAAGGGTGGAACAACCAAGGTTCTTTAGAAAAGCAGTGGAGAAGTATTACCACTAGAAGAGTTAGTATATGGAGATCAACTAGCACCATGTCACTGGGTCACCATCACAAGGTTGTGGGCTACATTGAACAAAATAGCACTTTTTGGGGCTTGTTGTATTCAATCGAATTAACCAATTAGCCTAACATAATTGAAAACAATAATTAATCAAATTTAAAGATTTGGGATAGGGTTTTAGTGTGCCAGTGTCATGTAATTAGTTGGTAAGACTAGGTCAGTAACCATTAGTTTCTATCTCAATGAAAATGTGCACTTTGCTATATGTTCCAGACACATAGGGACCCACTTGAATAAATACCCTACAAAGGCCTTAAAATGTTGCAAAATACACAACTGTATGTGAGTTGTGGCTGATGTTACAGCTATTTAAGACTACGGGTGTTTGATCTGCGAGTAGAAAGTAGGAGAATAAAATGTAAGATGGTGTGAGTGGCCCAACTCGCCTGAATTAGTGAATGGAGGAAAAGGCTAAAGAATTGCTTTGGCACAGTAAAACAGCAGCCACAGGCATGGAGTAGTCTCTAATGGCAACCCTGAAATATATCCTCACGTAGAAATTGGAAAGGTTTGTATACTCTACTTGAGTGAAAAAAGAGAATTCTAAGAATAGGTGTCTTTAAGATGATAGCCTCATCATGTGCCAGGTGTCACCAATGAATTGACTGAAAAGTCCCACTGATGGGACGCTGCCAAGACTGCTATTAAAGCCTCATTTTACATGAAATTGTCTGACTACAGCCATCTCGCAGTGGCAAGGCTCCGGGAGTGATTGTGCATGGTTACAGGATGTACCGATGATGGATGCTTCAGGTGTCACTGTGCTCGTCAGCGGGGAGTGCTTACTGAAGAGTCGCCAGAGTGGCGGCCCTTCTTCGGGGGCAGCTGCAAGAGGGGGCCCGCGCTACTGTTGACAGAGCATGCTGCTCGCAACACCAGGGAGATACTGTGCGAAACTTAAAGGCAAAAGAATTGTAATGAAGACAGCTATCTACTTATTAAGAGAGCAGTCAGGGGGTGAAAGCATAACCTAAGTGCCTTGATTCTTTTTCAAGAGTATAGTCTGTAAAAGACTGTGGGCAGAGAACCAAAAACTGGATTCACAGGAGGTGAACACATGTGCCACAGGAAAAGAGCATATCTGATATACTGTGATCCACAGGAAAGCATGTTCTCTTAAAATCGTATGCATGGGTCTGACAGCAGACCCCAAGTCAACATTTAATGTTTGTGCTAAAACAAACAAGAATTCCATTTCTTAATAGCAGCTGCATAGGTAGGCTCTAGGCGTGTACTTCATGTACCTGTGCACACATTACTTCCTGTCTGTATCTGCAACTGCCGACTGCATGTCAGAATAACTGCCAACTTCTATTGTGCTAAAGAAACGCTGAAGCTAGAAAATCAACAACAAATATATTGTCAAGATAATTACATGTTGGGAAGTGCAGATGTACTTCTTGACTCCACATTCCACATCTTTGAAACTTCATGAGATATATATGGATATAATTATAGATATATAGATATTTCAGGTAAAAGCCCATAATATTTAAAACGCAAGTAAAATACAATGGATTAAAAATACATTGTTAAAAAAATGATAAAAAACTTTTTAAAATCTGCTAAGACTCCCAAAAAATAAATAGCAACCATTTTCTTAATAAGGCACTGCCAACCCAGTTCCTAAATAACTTTTGTATAATACTGAAATGTTAACTTAAGTTTCAGGAAACTAGCAGATGTCAGAGGGTGAATGCTAATGCTACTGGACTTGTAGTATAAGTTTTGAAAAACTCTAAGGTGTGCTTCACCCTCAGTATGCCCTCGATGATCAGCAAGCAGTATAACCACTTATTCGTGGGACTAGCATAGGCTAGGAAAAGGAGCAAGAAAGGGCTTCATCCTGAACATATATAACAATATTTTGATGCAGGTGCCCAATTGCATGTCAGATTTTTGAAGGTGTAACTCCTGAACGTCACATTAAGGTACAGACTTTAGTAAGTGTAGATTCAATTTCATTAAGCAAATATTCATAATTTGCAACTGGTTTTCTAGTCCGGAATTCCCTTGCTAGTCTCCTATTCAAAGAGTTTACACCTTTGTTAACTGGTTACATTTGTAGTGGTTTTCTCAGGAAGGTCTCAACGTACCATGACAAAGTTTCCCCCATGAAGAATCTTTAGCATGTATAAAATCTAAGAGAAGATTCTTCGCTCTAGTAAAGTGTTATGTTATGTTATATCCATTTATAACGTGCTCGGATACTTGTGAGTGTCCCGGCGCGATGCCAAAGGGGTGCTAAAAGAGGCTATCAAGCAAAGAAATGGGTCTTAGGTTTCCTTTTGAACACAACTGGGTTCTGGATAGACCACAAGGCAAGGGGGAGGGCATTCCAGGCCACACTAGCCTTCACCACAAAAGAGCTGCCCCCTAGCCTCTGAAACTTGAAACGCGGGACCCGGACAAAACGAAGGGACATAGATCGAAATGCTCACGAAGGAACATAAAAAGAAAAGCGCCTCTGAAGCTAAAGTGGGCTACACCCATGGAGAGCACGATGGGCCAGAACCAGAGATTTAAACTTAACCATGTCCGCCACGGGGAGCCAATGAAGAGAGCGCAGTTGGTGAACCACACTGTTCCTCGCCAAAATGTCCAATAGAAATCTGGCCGCCGTATTCTGAACCACCTGTAACCTTTTGAGCAGGTAGCCAGGGGCGCCAGCATGAAGGGCATTGGCGTAATCGAGACGTGACAGAATCAAAGCGCACGTAACAGTTTCTCTTGCCGCCTGCGGAAGAAGTGGGAAAAAGTTCCTGAGTGTCTTAAGAAGGCCGAAGCAGCAGCAGGCCAGTTTCTTAGTGTGTGTTGAAAAGGAAAGACTCTCATCGAACCAAGTGGACCATAAGAGATGCCTGGGTACATCATCAAAGGTGCTACATGCAATGGCAGCTTCCTTAGCACAACATATTTAGATAATGAAAGAAGCAATCTAAAAGCTTGATATGTTGTGCTATATTTTCCTAAAACCAGTCTGACAATGGGACAGAATCTTTCTGATTTTGAGAGCAGGGAACAACAAATATCTTCTGAATGCTGCGTAGAAGTCTAATGGGGTAATATGTTGACCTGAAATAAATGTGAAAGGATTGATTGATACACATTTTTCATTTTGGAAATAGTTACATTTATTACAAAGATTATCATTTCATTAAAAAAACATCTGAAATACCGTTTTTTTCACTTTTAGTGATACATTTGTACTGTCCAAGCATCAGTTTTTCATTTTCATACAGTATTATAGTGTACCCCCTTCTAAACATGTATAGAAAATATCTTAAATGCAAACATATAAACACTGCATGCTATGGAAATTTCCAGTATGGCAAGAATTATCACTATTGTGCTACGGCCTGCAGTATACCAAATCTTCCTCATACCAGGAAAGGCCCAAATATGCAATAAATGACCATAAATGTGCCAGGGACAGAGTTTTTGCCATGGCTGACACCATCATGCCATGAATTGCCCCACATCAGCAAGAAATTAGCAACAAAATGTCATTCCCAGTGTTTCAATTAGGATGGAAGCCATGCCACAGAGGGCTAAAGCAGGACAAGAGTTGCTATCAATATGTCAAGTCAATCATTTTGCCAAGGGTGGGTAGGATCAAGCCATTGACATGCCACTATGCCAAGTACTACTGGCAATATACATGGAAGCATTTTGCCGTTATCATCATAACTTTTCTTTGCTTGCTTATTTTTAGGAGCTAATTTTAACATGCTAGTTTCGCCAACTTTGAGTTTGAGAATGTGTCACCATCTCTATGTCAGATCCATTACCATTTCTGGAACCTGCAGCACGTCTTTGCGCTGGCAGCTCTTGAAGTTGATGATGTGTTTTCAATCCACTGCTGAAATCCTTAGTTCATCTGAGTACAGTTCATTGACACCCTAGTCCCTTCCTATGTTGCTTCTTTTATTTTGTTCACAGCTTTTGCCCTGGGACCATTGTTAAACTGATAGAGACTTATGTCATGCAATGGAGGTCCTAACTATGCTACAAATGACCTCCAATATGGCTAGCCTACAAACTCCCGCTCACAAAAAGCTATATTTTAGAGCGACAACGTTAATAGGTATTTTGTTCTTTTTTCTGATACAGTAACACAGGCCAGTCTACCCTCCACAGGATTAGGGCAGTGCAGACCCCCCCACTCTTCCTGGATGGTCATGGAACTAAAGATGATAATTGAAATGGTTCCTCTCCGTGCTTCCTTCATGGGCATTGTTCCTAATTAACAATATGCCATTATAAAGACCACTACTGTGTTATCAGGACAATATCTCCAACTTTATGAAGACTCGGATGCATAGGAGCTGAGTCAAACTTTGAATGTAACGCATATTGCTGGAACTGGAACTTGTGTTACCTGGGATGACCTATGCTCTTCACAAGACAGACCACCATATGTCTTAGAGGGTCCACCTCCTGCAATATATTTGCTGTCCGGTGGCTGAATAAAAACAAAGCAGGCGTCATGGGTGTGTTTGGTGTAATGTGCGGAAGAAGGGCCTGATTGGTTACCCGTCACCAAATTCTGTGTCCAGCAAAACCTAACCCCCTATTCATCTTTTGATGACTTCCATTTGTTTTGCTCCAAGACAGCAACATTTGTTTGATGTAATCTTCCAAAGCTAAAGCTTGGTATTGTTTCTTCAAAACAGGTTGTTTGGTATGTTCAAAGCTAATCCTTGGGAACTGGGTATCTCCACTGTGATTGACTCCACATTGGCTGGAGACTCTAATACCAAGGGAGGCGTGCTGCAAAGAATACATTGCACGACAAGCAGGCAGGTGATTCTCTTGGTTGCAGGGAAAGGCAGAAAAAAACAATGATAAAAAACAATGATGAATGAAGGTTTGTAGATCTAATAAAACTAGTTTTAGCCAATGAAGAAGTGAGGAGAAGCATTATGAATGTGGTGGTTGAACTGAACGTGGTGGTTCTGCTGTCTTTCTAGTGATGCGTATTCAAAATGTAGGGACACTAAAGATACAATGACACATATTTTATTTATCCTTGCGGATGCTACCTAAGGCATGAATACTTTTCTTTACCAATGGAGCATGTGTAAACAATATTACAACGGATGATGGTGCTAGAAGCAGGGATTCACTGAAGCGTATGGCCCTACAGCATGTAGTCAGCACTGTGTTCCATATGCTTCCTGCAGTTAATCCATACTTTGATTAAAACCAAAAATCTGCAATTGAAAGCTCAATCACTTTCAAGTTTCCTAGAAGGAGTGTGTTGACTAAACCAATACATGAACTCAGGCCTTTTCTTCACTGTCCTCAGTGACACCTATGGGCCTCACTGACATCATCAATAAGGGCATACTCTATATTGGTTGGTTGAGTTTAGTTTGACGTAGGCCTTTGATGCCCAGTCTTGAATGGTTAATGTTGATTATTCAGCCTGTCAATGTTCTATTCAGATGACATGCTGAGGTACAGTTCTGAATATTCACCCTACTGTACTCCAAGCACTCGTTCAATTATTTGTAGTTATTTTATGAATAATCGTTACTACTCCCCAGCTGAGAGATGACCATTTTTCCATGAAGGAAGGATTCCCGCTAAGGTTCAATCCTGTGGCCAACAGTGGATGAACCTTTGCTATTTTCCAGCCCAAAGATAGTCTGCCATGGGGAAAGGACAGCGCCTTTGTCCTTAGTTGTAAGAATAGTCATTCACTCATGTTGGCAAACAAAGATGATTGACAAGAAATGAAGATTTACTGCTACTGCCTCTTGCATCCCCAGGTTCCTGCTCACCCAATCATAAATGTGCTGGTCCACAGTCACACATCAGAATGCTGAATTCAAATATGGCAGACTTGGCATCTTCACACCAAAATTAGTCAAATGTTTAGCTACTGGACAGAAATAAGTTCCATTATGTTCTCAAATCACAATAGGACAGGATTATTATGATCGTTCTTATTTCCCCATTGTTGAGTTTCATGTATTTCAATTAGGTTTTGTCTTCCTCCAGGGGAACGCTGTCATGTAATTTTTACATGCATGAGATTGGGACGAGCAGAAAATGTCTTGCAAGAATTGCAAACGCGATGGGTCCGGCAACTACAAGGTATTTACTGCTCATACAAGTGTCCGAGGTACCCCTTAGCCATCAGTTTTGAAGCCGATGTTTACAGAAATGGTTATATGGATATTTTTATGTAAATAATGTGTATTTCGTAAGCAAAAAAATCTGCAATTTCTACCACCCCTAACGTCTCACATACCAGATAGAACTGACATAGCGCCTGCATCATGGGTGGAATAGCACACTAGGGGACTTATTTACAAGCCCCTTCCAGCGCCGGTGCCTTACATTTAACATGGGAAAAAGTGACTTGCCGGCGGCGTATGGGGCTTGTAAATACGCCCCTAGCTTTCTTAAAATTCAGTGGAAACTCATGGGCAGCTGACACTGGGCATCAGGACTCATTTATGCAGCCATAACTCATACTAATGTCCAAAAAGGGACTACTGTGCTATGCGGCCTAAAATATTATTGAAGATGCAATAAACCTAACACAAAGAGAAATAAAGATGCACAGAGAAAAATACCGCATGGCAGCAGCTGTGCTCACTTTAAAAAAAAAAAGTTATTTGCTTATTTTTTAGGATCTAATTTTAACTGCGCTCGCTTGGCCATCTCTGATTTCCAGAATGTGTGTCACCTCTCTTTGTCAGATCCGTTGACATTTCTGGAACCTGCAGCGCGTGTTCGTGCCGGCACTCCGTGGAACAAGGTGTCTTTTCAATTCTCTGCTGCAAACCTTGGCTCATCAGAGTACAGTTCGGTGACACAGGAGTCCCTGCTTATGCAGATTGCTCAGCCTATTTGTTTTGCTTGCAGCTTTTGTCCTGAGGGATGTGGCTAAACTGATACAGATAAATTGCTGCCTCCTCGATCTAAACCCGGTGTTCTGGGCATCTATTTACACAAAATCACAATGCAAGCCACTTTTTAAATCCTCCTAACTATAACCGCGTGGCCGCTTGCAGAGGTAATGTATTGTCATGAATGTCGCAGCACACATTAACATTATAAAACCTACATAACAGCCGACAGCAGAAGAGGTGGAAAACCACTGCCAGTTTTCTGTGCCTTTACAGACCCATGTACAGCCATTGTGAAGGTTTCTCATCCAGCATCCTAACTGACATTGACGTCCATAGGATATTTTTCAACCCAAGAAGACATTAATAGATTGATTATGCTTAACAATCCCTTGGTTCTAAAAAGTAGCTGACCTCATTTGTACATACAAGCTAACTCAGTCGCCTCAATGTTTTCAAACTCTCTTTTTCAGGCGGAACTCGCCTCAACATCAACCTTTTCCCTCCATAGGTAAAAAATAAAACATGGGGGCATTTATAAGGATAGTCTGGAAATATGGCGGGAAAGGCAAAGCCGTAATAACACAGCTGGCAGACTCTGCACTTAGATTTATGCGCGTGTAAAACGTGGGGTGCTTATCGTACACCAATCCTGGCATCAAAAGGCTGTCACTGCGATTACCAGGACATGAGCCTAATTATATGGTCACCTTATAGTGTACACTCTACATCTCAGGGAAATATTGGCGGCGCATCTTGATGACGTAAAGTGTCAAAATGATCTCGCACCTCTGGGACAAGAACTCCCAACGCTAGCAGAGAGGTATTATCTCTTTATTCCTTCTTCTACCCTCCCGGACCAACACTCCCCTCCCAGCCGCGGCCCGTGGAGGGTGTTCCGTGGGGCGGAAAGGCGGGGCGGGGGAGGGGCAGGGTGGGGGGTACTAAAAACTGGAATATGGATAATTGGAGGTAAGTAAACAATTAAATAAATAAAACGAATTTCGTAGAGCGCTGCATCGCAATTTGCGATTCAGGGCGCGCTATGAAATTCGTTTTATTTATTTACTGGCACATGCATCAAGCAAAAATCACCTCGCAAAAATACCGAATCGCTAAAATCTACCGTTAGCGAGTGGCAAACAACGAATCCCAATGCATCAACACCAATAGCGAAAAAATAAAGAATCGCAAAAAAAATCCCCGTTAAAATAAAGAATCGCAAAAAAATTCCCCATTAAAATAAAGAATCGCTAAATAAAGAATCGACAATACCGAAAATACAAATAGCGCCTGGCATAAGCGAATCGCAAATAAAGAATCGCTAATGAATGCATCAAAAGTCGCAAATACCGAAAATCTCAAAAATCGCTATTTAGCATGAGCAGATTAAGGGGAATCAGAACCAGGAGGTAAAGTTGCAGAAAAAGAAAAAAAAATCAGAAAAAATCACAAGTGTTCCACAGATGCTATCAATCAGAAAGCCATACAAATTGGGCCTGGAGACCCTGTTTCCTTTCACAAAATGGCAGCCCTCTACGTGCCTGCAAGGAGGATGAGAATAAATGCTGCAGCACAGCGCAGGAGAAGGATCCAGGAGAGAGTATTCAGAGTGCGCATTACATTGCTTGGCCAAAATGAGGATGAAGTATACGACAAGTACCGTCTCAATCGTGCTATGATAATGCACCTAATTGCTGACCTGGAACCACTACTGCAGCACCAGACACATCGGACCAATGCCATTCCTGCACACGTCCAGGTCCTATGCAGCCTGCACCTACTGGCGTCTGGAAGTTTCCAGGGGGTCATTGCGGTAGCAGGAGGCGTATCACAAAGCGCACTATCACGCTTCTTCCGTAAATTCATTGATGCCATGCTGACAATGATACATACCCACATCAGCTTCCCCACAACCCCACAGCAGATGGACCACACCAAACAGGAATTCTACCAGGTGGCCCAATTCCCCCATGTCATAGGACGCATGTCTCCATCTGTCCACCCTCAGCCAATGAGTACATCTTCCGTAAAAGGAAGTCCTATCACTCCATCAACGTGCAGGTCGTGTGCGATGCCAAGCACATAATCACAGACATAGTGGCACAATTTCCAGGGAGCACACACGACTCCTATATATTCAGACACAGTGGCATCCACAGGCGTCTGCTCAATGGAGAATTCGGAGAGGGACTCCTGCTTGGTACGTAAACATACCTATTCATAGCATCTGTATCACACATGTATCATCATGATTGACGCTAAGCCTTTGCTTCCACCCTGTAGATGACAGTGCATACGCCCTGCGGGAATATATCCTCACCCCCTACATCAACCCAGCTACCCCACAGGAACAACGCTACAACGCGGCCCACATTAGCACCAGAAATGTGATTGAGAGGACATTCGGGATCCTGAAGAGTCGCTTCCGGATCTTACATAAGACTGGTGGTGCTTTGCAATATAAACCCGACACCTGCTGCAGGATTGTAGCAGTATGTGCCATGCTGCACAACATTGCAACCAGAAGGGGGATATCCATAGAGGTGGACAGGAATGACAACTACCGGGATGATCAACCACCCGCACAACACCGACAGTCACACGTTCCAAACACAGCTGAAGGTCAAAGGAGGCAGACATACATCACACAACATCATTTCAGAGCCAGGTAAGAATGAGCCATGACGATATCATTAGGAGTGCTACTGTTTACTTCACATGAGGACTTATGTAGGTAATGTTACACTAACATGAAAATTAGAGTTCCCCCACACATTGTGGGCAAAAACATGACCGTTGGCATCACGGGAGTGCAAATGCAAAATTAAAGTGGGCCATGGTTACCCCACCATGGTCAGGGATGCAGGACTGAATGTCTAGTGGCGCTTCCCACGAACACCCAGCCTCCTATCGCGTGTCTCCTCCACCTCACCACACTGTGTCTCTGTGGCTGTGGAGCAGCGCGAACTGCGCCTCCTGGTGCAGGTCTCCAGCACTGACACGCTGCTCACACTGGATGCAGCCTCACTGCCATCCTCCCCTCCCAAGTTGCTGCCACTGAATGTCCCTGACTGCAAGTGTTCCACTGCAGTGGTCACCTGGCCTAAGGCCTTCGCCACGTCACCACAGTAATGTCCGAGGTCCACCTGCAGTGACACGGAGCGGCGGGACAACACAGCAGTGCTGTTGCAGAGCTTTGTGATGGCCCTGGTCGATGCTGTGGTATGGAGCAAGTTCTGCCTATGCCTCCAGGGCTCGCTGTGTTGTCCTGCTCGGATGGCACGGGTGAGCTCCTGGAGGTTCTGACTAATGTCCCTATTGCCCTCTGCCACAACTGTGGTCATGTGACGCACAGCGTCAGTTAGAGTGCACATATGTTTGGCGAGTATTGAAATATTGAGGTTCATTGTCCCCATGTGTCTCCCCTGCAAGCGCTGAACACGCAGCATCTGGGTCTCGACTCCACCATAAATGTTCCTTGGCTGGTCGCCTCCCTCGGCAGTACTGCGCATGGACCTGCGCCGTTGCGTGATGCTGCCACGTGCTGGTGGTGTTGCTGGCGGTGTGACACCTGTATGACTTTACCCACTTGTGGGTGCAGGACTCGGGCATGCATCCATCACCTGCAGGGAGGGGACATGTGCCCTACATCTTGGTGGTATTGTCGCTGGTGGTGGTGGTGGTGGTATTGTCGCTGGTGGTGGTGGTGGTATTGTCGCTGGTGGTGGTGGGGATTGACCTTACCTGCGGAGTGTCGCCATCGGTATCTGCCGGTGTTTCGGAGATGATGAGGCGCTCACTATCATCTGAATCCCCAGGAGATGCATCTGTGTGTGAAACAGTGCATTGTTAGTTCATTTTGTGACTACATCTGTTTGTCATTCTGCATTTATTTCCTACAATGAACTACATGATTTGACTCTCTGTTGGCCCTGTACTGCTGATCTCATTTATTGTGCATTTGTGACTATACATGCACACTTTGCTGACATGACTACGACTCCCATTATGCAATACTAATGTGAGGGCATATGTGTTATCCACTTCTGCCTGCACACTGTGATTGACCTGGGGGAATGGGGATGGGTATACGATACGCAGCGTATGGGCGCAGGCATGCATCTTACCTTGTTCTGTGGTGGCTGCGCCGGAGGTGTCAATCTGCATTACTCCGACGACCGCCTCTGGCTCAATGGTCCCCATCGACGAGCTCCTCCAGGGCAGTGTTTGCAGGTACTGTGGATGGCCCCCCTCCTGTGCCAGCTGCCTCCTTGACCCTTTCGGCAATTCTTTCCTTTGCCCTCTTCCTGAGGTCATACCACCTCTTCTTTAGGTCGTCAATGCTGCGGTGCGTCACTCCCACAGCATTCACCCTCTCCCTGATGCGACGCCAAATTTTCCTCTTCTCAGCTTCGGGCACCTTGAGTGACAGCTTGCCAAACAGCTTGTCATGCTTGCTGCTCACCCCCTCAATCAGGTGCTCAAGTTCCCTGTCAGAGAACTTTTTCTTCCTCTTCTTGGGCGTGTCTGCAGTGGCAGGTGCATTCATGTCCATCCTGGATGAAGGTAGGGTGGATGGTTTCAGTGGGTGAATTATGTAGCCTCAGCCTGTGTGCTCTGCCTCCTCCTATGAGCTCCTCAGGGCAGTGAATGAGGGTGGCGCTGGTTGACTTCCTGGTTGTGATGTCATCAGCCCGCTTCTAGAGCGACCCGTTTTTAGCGAAATCGCTAATTCCGAACTCGCTAATACCGATTTCGGTAATAGCGATTTCGGTAATTGCTAATCCTTATTTTCAGAAATCGCTATTGAGTAATCGGTAAATATTAGCGATTTTTAAGGAATCGCTGATATTTACCGAATCTGTTCATGCATTCCGAAATGCGATTCCTTATTAGCGATTCTTTACTTTTCGCTATTAAGGATTCGCTTTTCGGGATGTTGATGCATGTGCACCTTAATTGTTTACTTACCTCCAATTATCCATATTCCGGTTTTTAGTACCCCCCACCCTGGCCCTCCCCCGCCCCTCCTTTCCGCCCCACGGAACACCCTCCACGGGCTGCGGCTGTGACCCCTCCCATTCCTAGTTCTTCACAGCTATAGCTACCGCCATCATCACCTCGTGCCTCAAATCCTGGTGTGGGCGTGCTGCTCACACTCGCACTGGCGCCCTGGTGTGTGTGAAATCCTAACAATACCTACACTTCATTGGGTAGAAATAGATTCACAGATTCACAAAACAATTTGCAAATGTTTTACTAATTGCTCATTTGCAACTTCTGTTGCAGCACTTTTTTATAAAGGTCATCAAAAAATCCACAAAACTTATTATAAACCTTAAATGTATTTGAAAAAAAATCATATCTTGGAAAAAAAGGGACAGTGTTGTCAAATTAATATCAGCTTTCTTTTTTAAAAGGATTCTTTTCCGAAATTGAAATAACCTGGAATTACAGTTAAAGATTCATAATGACAACTAGTGATATATGAGTGTGCACCCCATGTCTAAACACATATCTATATATGTAGGGGGGGGTGCAAAAAACGCTTTTTGAACTAATAAATAATAGCCTCAAACATCAGCGGCTTGAGTTCTCGTTCGAGTTGTTCCCCCACTCTTCCACTATATTTCTACATGGAGTGATTGATGATGTAGCTGTGTGACTGGTGGAAAGGTGTAGCTTTGGGAAATTCGGACAACGGGAAATTTGCCAAATGACACCAGCATCATTTACGTTTCACATAGCACTATATATTTCTATAGAGGCATGTGGTGGGAAAAGAGCATCTTATGTGCCCAAAACAACGTTTATATTGAGGGGGCTATATTACAAAACATGTTTGACTGGCGTTATTTAATGTTCTCAGTGGTAAGTTAAGACAGTGGTTGGGAAAACACCTTTTACCATTTATTACAAAAGCAAGTATCTGGAGGCAATAATGTTTGAGAATTTCGTTGCTTTTTGTTGAACTGATGCTGAATTATTTTTTGGGCCAATGTCATGTTGTGTTGTTCTATGGTTCTCACGTTACAGTCTTTTTTGTACTGTTTTGCTATGTCGTGCCCTGCTATGTTTTAATTATGATGTTATATTGCTTTATATATGTGATTGTGATGTGTGTTGTCATTTACTTCAGATATGACAATCAGACATTTACCACTATCTAAGGAGGTAAAAGAGCACTACTCAAGCATTTTAACTTTTTAAGACAGCAGTCAACTCAAAACTTTGGCAGGAACCAAGACAGCCCTTGAATTAGATCACACGGTGTTCAGGATACGGCTTGGGGTGTTTTACCCTCACTTAGCACATACTGACTGCTCTGTAGGGTTATGAACACCCTTCCCTTTATTGCTTCAAAACCTTCCTTGGAACCAATATACATTTTTAAAGAGCAAAGCGACTTCACACTGTAACCACAATGGCACTTTTTAACTGTTCTTTGGCATTGCTTTCTTAAAAAAAGAGATTCTCAAAATGCAAATAATTCACATCATTGAAAGTAAACCTGTAACTAATTCTGGTTGCAATCAATCATCAGTAAATGTTTCTCACTTGTAATATGATTAGATATTGAAATAATTAAGTTCCACTTCTTGATTAGGATCTCACAGTTAGTTTTCTGTTTACAAGCCATCAGTGTTTCTCTCTTTGTTGTGTAGGTTAAACTAATATACCATTCATATTCTTTATCGTCAACATCCACTTTAGGGTGCATAAGAAGTAATGGCAAGCAGGCTAGTAGTTTGGATTTGTGGTGTCACCTATAAAGGCTTTTCCACTGTGCCTTCTGGCAGCTGCTTATCATGTTTGTATGTGTGTGTGGACATGTATACCGCCCTAGCTTATATGTACTGGAACAATGTATTCGTGGGGGGAATACAATTATCAAGAGAACGTGATTAAGGCAAAAGGTGCAAGGGATACACAGGTGCACTAGAGGCGGGTAGGATTTCAGAGGAGAGTAAATGATGTTAGGCTAGATTGTCACTGGGCTAGGGTACAAGGATTCAGAGGGTCTAGGGAGCAAAGGGTGTCATAAGATGTATCCCAGCATAGGAGGGTTACAGTTCACTAATGGTTTGCTTGTAGAGTCTGTTACCAAGCTTTCCTCTGAGTTGGAGAAGTGGTGGTGTACGATGGATTTTGACTGGGATGGATTGCTACACCATTGGATCATGCATGTTAATATATTACCTGTGCTCTTTTCCTTACTAGATTCCAGTCTAGTGATACTACTGTTGTAAGTCTCATGTAGCCTTTTGAACTGTTTCATTTGGGTGATCAGATTCCTTGGTGTACATAATTAACAGACTCAGTGAGGATAAGGAAGGTCTTACATGTAATGCAGGTAGGCAGAGAGAGCCAATCAATTTGATGAGGCAGGGCCCCACATGAAGAATGCTCTTTAGATTCGATTAGATACAACCTAATGACACATGCAACAGACACTTGACGATGTCTGGGTGGCTCTGGTAGAAATGGATTCACTGTTGGGATTAAGGATTGTTGATGCAAGACTGTCTTGTGTGCACCATACATTCTGAAGCTAAGGAATTTTAAATCATTGTAGAAGTCCATGGATTTGGCTTTGTCCAGATCTATTTTAGCAAGCCATTCCTTTTTTTTTATTAAATATTTTTATTTTATTTTGCAATACTTGTAAGCATTGACATAACTGTAACAATAACATTGCACTAAGACAACAATCAACCACCCGTTCCTTGCCACAACCAGTAAGCATCTGAGGGACACAAATCATAATATAAACACAAATTACATAGAGGACCTTAGTACACATCGAAATAGAACCATTTCTTGCAGCCGGTCCCCCCATCCTACTACTGGGCCCAGCAGAAACATAATTAGTCCAACCTCTCAATTGTGGTAGATTGAGCATCTTCTTCACTCAACGACAGACTGTAGTATCTCATCCAGCGCCCCCATGTTTTCTTAATTTTTTTGTGTCAACCTCTGCTTTTGTATATGACCCTTTCAGCAGCCATGTACAAATTCATGCCCCCTTTCCATTCTTGTAGTGTAGGGGTCTCTTGGGCAACCCAATGTTGGGCAATATCCCACTTAGCCATAACTAGGCCCAGTACGCTAAACAGGAGTTAGGGTCTGGGGCCATCCACCTCACTGGGGATCCCCAACAGGATGAATCTAGAGTCCAGTGGTAGGGGAATCCCTATATTGCGCTAAGTTTGGTGATTATTGTCTGCCAATAAATCGCTATTTGTGGACATTACCACAACGTATGGAGAAATTACCAGTTTCAGTGTGACAACGCAAGCATAGAGGCGACTCTGCTCATCCCATTTTGTGTCGTTTGTCTCTATGTAGTAGGCCTGATGAAGGATTTTGAAATGAATGAGGCGAAACCTGACTTTTATTGCTACCTCCCGAGGCTGCATCGGGACCGCCTCCCAATCAATGTCTTCCATTTCCCCTAGTTCTCCCTCCCATACACCCCTTAATTTAGCCAGGGTGTCGGGCATATTATTGTTTATAGTTTTATAGGTGGTAGAGACTGCCTTCATTTGTAGTTCTTCCTGAAGAAGTCTGCCCTCCAGTGGTGCAAACTCAGGGAGCTCAGACGTCCCTATTCCCTCTATTCCCCAGGCATTTCGCAGTAGCGCAAACTTAAAAATTTGGGAGGCATGAAGTTGAAATTCAGTCTGGAGGACTGGCAAGGGCTTGAGGTTGCCCTTAGCCACAATTTCTCCCACGGTTGAGATCCCAAGCACATCCCAGGCCTCGAATCCCCGGAGCTTACTTAATTCTTTAAGCCAATTACCTTTCCAAAGGGTGGTGGCCCTAGATATCTTATATGTCCAGTGTAGCATATTATTAGTTATGTTCCAGGCCTTTAGGAAGCCATTCCTAATCCTGATTTTTCTTATGGGTATTATCAATAAGGACGAACAGCATATTGGGCAATTCATTTTGAGATAAGCCTTTGGCTTCCATGATTGAATAGTTCAAAGTACTTTATTCAGCCAGTCAACATTTTACTCAGATGGCATATTCATTTAGAGCTGTGAATCATTAGTATGCTGGTGAATGTTGATGTTCTTATTGGGCATACAAAAGTTGATGAGAGGAATGCTTGCAACAAATCTAATTAATGGCAATCACTCACCTATTTTGTATGATTCCGTTTTGTGTGATTTATGTAATGGTCTAAGTGGCCAAAGGTATGCCCAGAAGTGGGTCTCTTGCACACTGTGAATAGGATCCAAGTTATACCTTACTGATGAAGCCTAACCATGCCAAAACATGTCTGGGGTTGTTTGTGTTCCCTTCTAGAGGAGACCCCGTCTGGCAGTTTGGGAAGGACTGTTTCCATGGGTGCAGAGACAGTACTGATTGCTTAAGGAGGACCTTTGTCTAGAGAGGGACTGTGGACAAAAGACGATGGATTGGAATGCTGCCTTTTTCAAGTGGTTAGACTATTTGCAAGCATTTTTCTGATACCTTTTGCACGATTGAGAACTCAAACCAGAACAGGACATTTCCAGAGAAGCCCATATAGAGTATGGGGGTGTCGATTGAAACTTGATGGCTGATGATATCCAAAACTCTGAGGAAGTCAGGATTCTAAGGAAGGAGTTACAGTTACCCATGAAAGGATGAATGATCTTAAACAATTCGATAGTCAATAGTTTCCTACTCCCATATGCAATGAAATTAGTAATCCTGGGAGATGTCAGAGTGTTTGACATTGCAGGAACTTGAAGGCATGAGCATTCTCGAACTTATTCCTAAAATGGCATGTGTGCATTAGGGAAGTAATATTTGAGTTTCTCAGGATCCATAACTGGCTTCTTAAGGTGATACATTAAAAATTAAAAAGTATCCTTATGCTTACCAACCATTTTACAGGTATTGCATGTGTTTAAGATGGACATGTTATACAGTTCAACTGTATTTTAGGCATTCTAACATCAATTATGGTAGAATCAGGTGGACAATATCACTTTTAGCGAGCATCCCTTCAAAGGACAAGCTTAGCTGTACTGTTTCTCAGCATGGGTTGCACTACCACTTGGATGTACGATACAATATTCCTAGTAAGGAGACATATCGGAATGATGAGGTTCAAAACTAAATGTATTTTATTTATTTGTCTATGTTGCTAGCAGTGCACCTAATGAATGTAATCATGTCAAGCTGCATTGCTTATTGACTTGAATCTACTTCATATTTCATGTTAGTTGGTACATCATTCTTACTGGTTTGTTGACATTTTTTGCTAAAACATATTTTACATCAAGTCCATTTTCTCTTAACATCATGCCCATTAGTAATTGCATGCTTGCTTGTTTTGCTAGTTAGTAACCATGCGATTTTCCTAGATGATGCTTACCGGTCACGTCATAAGCCTTTATGACTTTTTGCTTGGTTGTTACATCATGCATGTTAGTTATCCCTTGCTTACTTGTTACCCCATACCGAATTGCTAAATCATGCATGCTTGTTGCGTCATGCTCATTTATTGCACACTTCTTGTCTTGCTTGTAGGATCACACACATTTGTTAGATCGCACTTGTCTGCCACACAAAACTGCTTGGTACTTCATGCTTGATTACTACCTAATTCCTGTTTTCCAGATCATGCTTATCACATCATTCTTTCTAGTGACTTTATGCATGATTTGGTGTCACATACCAGATAGAGAAATCGTGGCGTCTGCTTAATTACTGCCAGATGCTTTATTGTGCTTATGAGGTGGCATCGGATTCATTTGGATGCATAGGGGTTGTTTGACAAAAGCATTTATGAGTACTGGAAGCGTTACTACAGAAGTACTCTTTTAAGTACTCACACATCTTTTTGCAAATTAGACCTAACGTCCCTATTAGTAAATCTGCAAATAGGGCATAATTATTTGCACTTGTTTTAAATGTACATGAATATGACATGAATAATTCCATTTCAGAAATGTTGGGCCAATTCAAAAAGTCATATTAGATTATGTAAAAGAGTACAACAGAACTCCTTTATGTAAGTACTCTTGCTTGCCTTTGTGAATCGGTCCCACTGAGTTTATTTAATACAAAACTTTACTGTGTCAAGCATATCATTTCAGAGGTTGCTTGTCTGTGGTACTTATGCTGGTGAAAATGAATTTACCCAATACGAGTTTATAAATTGTGTATTGATGTAATTTTATTATGCAAATAATACAATATGGCAGAAAATATTCCAGTGAAAATCTCCTCACATTCTTCTGCTGCAGGGTTTTTGGAGAGGCAGATTTCAGCGAAAATGTGTGGCAAAAGGGAGCGTCTCCCTGAACCAGTGCCCTTACTGGCATTTCAATTGGCTTTTGAACAGGAGGCTTGACCTTCTTTACATTTTCACTTGCAATACCCCAAAGTGCATGTCAAGTTATTTCAATGCAACTTTGCATGCTTCCCAACTATTCGTATAATGTTTGTAATTTCACACACAGCTAAAATGAATGTTTCGGGAATCTTTAGGGAGGAGACACGGGTTGGTAAGGAACTGATCCAGAGAAAGGCAATGACCATGAGTTTAAGAGTTGGCAAAGCAGAGCAGACATGTCAACAAAAGCAACTCTTTGAAATATTTCTTTTGGGGAAGAAGCTCACATGAAAGATGTATTCAAGATTGTTGAAACAAATGTAACACTATGCACAAGGAAAAGGTTTGCCTTTTTAAGTGTCACCTACTGACAGCTCATAGCTACCAATTTCCAAAGGCCTATTATGGACAGTATACGGTGGGCCATGGTTCAACCCTTTTCTTACTTTTAGTTGTCTTCCTTGTCCCTTTCCTTGCTTCTTGTTGGATGGCTTTCATTCCCTCTTTTGTTTGTCATTTCCGTGAACCATAGCTTTTTTGTTATCTTTGTGAAAGAATGTCGTGTATTCTTCCATTACTTACTTCAGGGAACCACTAATTTCCTTTTCAGTTTGCACTCCATGCATTTATATGTGTTTTCTTGCTCTTCCTGTGTTGCGCTGCTTCCCACTTAAATCCTCACCATGCTCCTGTGTTGGTCTCACCCCACGGCTCATCTGTTCCTCCCCCTCCCATTCCCTCCATCTCACTCGGTTTTATCTTTTTTTTTTTTGTTGCAATGCCCATCTAGCTTGTACGTTGCTCCCTCTCACTGCTTTTGTCGCTAATTAACTTTTACTTCACTCCTCAGACTCCCTGGCTCACTCCACCATTCCTCTCCCCTTCATCCCTCCATGTCTAGGGGTGGGCGGAATTTGCGAAATTAACTTTTCGCAAATTATCGCAAAAGTGTTTAAAATTATCGCAAACAAGCGGAAATATCGCGAAGATGCGGACGTTTTTTTCCCGCATGTTCGCGAGATTTTCTGCATGGTTGCGGGTCGCCAACTTACCCATGTGGTTGCTTGCGGGCGCGGCCATCTTGTTTTGAGTTGTCTCGCGGTGCATGATCGCGAGAAGAAAGACGTGATCGCGCGACGCATGACGTCACTGCGGGCGCGAACAGACGCGAGACAGCGCAAATGGCTAAAAACAATACAACATCTCATGGAGAACGCGACCGGATCAAGAAAACTTGTCGGCGAACGCAGGGATTCAGGTAAGGCGCTCGCACGCACGCCAGAATGTATTATTTTACAGCGCGAGCAAGAAACAAATTATCGCCAAGCTGCGGAAACCGGAAATTTTGACATTTTCGCGCTCTCCACGGAACGCGAAAATGTCAAATAATCGCAATTTCCGCGAACGGAACGAAATTTTCGCCCAGGCCTATCATGTCTCACTCTATTTTTTTATTTTTATTTTTTTGTTATTGAAGGGCCGTTCACTGCAATTTTTCTGCTGAGCGGCTCATTTCTCATGCTCTGCCACATTTGTAATGTTTTTTTTCACTTACTGTTCCAAGATGTGTGTCTACCCGTCTGAATGTTATATTAAACCAAAGAAGAAAACAAAATTGTCAACTGCAATACAATGCATGTGCATTTGTAGTGAAATTGGGGCTCCTGTACTGTCATGAATAATGTTTGCACATTCCTGATGATGCATGCACGCATATGCATCATTGCACTTTTTTTCTTTTTTCTGATACTATTCATTATTGGCAAAATGACCTGGCAAAGCCAATTGGTCTGCATTGGTAACAGCAAAAGCACGATCCCTTGATGTTTGCTTTTTTAATTTATTTTATTACAATTGATGGGTAATAAGGAATGCACCCTTGCGTGTGTGTGTGTGTGTGAGAGAGAGAGTGTCACATGGACTTCAGAGTGAGTTGCAATGGTGGTAATAGTTTTATTTGTTTTATTACTCCACCAGAGTGACACTCAAATGCCAGGCTTCCTTTACAAGTATGCATGTGAGACTAGGATGTCCAAAGAGCTGGTTCTGTGACTAGCTGTATTGTGTGATTATTCCACCAAGGTGAGGCTCAAGTGGAGGGTGCCCTGGGCCTTGATGACCAGGATGAGTGCCCATCAATGCTTGGTAATGAGGTAGCCCCTGAAGCTATTTGCAGAACAGATGTAAGTGCAGGAAGCACTTTGTCTTGTGGCCTAAGGGTCAGACAGCGCAGATCCTGCGATGCACAACCAACTTTCAATCAGATAAAGAGATCTTGAATTCTGATTTGCATCTAAGGGTGGTCAATATGATAATCATGAAAATGACAGTCCAATCATACTTCAGCCTCAAAGCTCAAATATATAATCAGAGATGAGTTACCTAGTTTAGCATTTAATACTTTTGAATCGTGGGATTTTACAGGCCTAATGCATGCTTAATGCCCTCATGAAGTTCTTAGCTGTGACTGAATGCCTTCACACAAATTCACGTTGTATGTCAGAAAACTGAGTACAAAAATCTTGTGCTACAAAACTATCATAACAAGAATATTGACTACTAGTCTATAGTGAAGGGTTTTCTATCATATGGTGTTTTTGTAGCACGACATTTAGAACTCATTATTATGCCTCTCTAACCCTATTCTCGCTAGCTATTGACCTTGCTGAACTGCCATTTGGCACCAAACTTCACAGAGCACAACACATATACACACCTATACATACAGCCCCAAAAAAGATAGCTTCACCTGAGCTCACTGATTGTCTAATGGTGACTGAATAACCTGCTCACCCCTAGGTACAGCTGGGGAGGGCCCTGGAAGAATCTTTGACACCAGTGTCCTCAAAACATCATGTGGCCATGCCAGCAAAAAACATCAGAGTATATAAGAAGTGTAAGAGCTGATCAGATTGGCATTCCGTGGAGGTAAAGGGTGAGCAGGCTTACACTAGGGGATCTTGATTGACCGGTTTCCCTAGACTGGTTTCTCCTAACGCTATGTACAGCATATTATACCAAAGCATACTATAACATAAAATAGCGCAACATATTGAATCAAAATGAAACGAAGAAGGATATGGATGGATGACTGATTCCAGAGATATGGGGATTTCTAAATAGGATAATCATTACTTTATAGAATATCATACGCCTTCGTGTACTTTCACAGGAATCTGAGTGACATTCATGTACGGAATTTATTTGTTACCCCTCAAGAACTTTTTTTCATTTCTCTGAATGAATACGAAAATACTTAAGAAATAAGGGCGCGAGTGAACAACAATCATTGTTTGACTAAAATATTAAACACTATAATGCTTTAGAGAAATGCATTAGAGTGTATCGCCTATTAACACATTCTGCCCTGGGCCTGTTATAGATCAATGTCTACAAACAGGAGCACAAAAACAAAAGAGGGGAAAGAAAAGAGTGATTAAGGGGGAATACAAAGAAAGCAAGGGAGCTATGTGAGTAAGCCAGAAAGGTCCTCAACATGGAATACGAATCTCTAAAAACATACTGGATTAAAAAGAGAGAAAATAGCGAGAGGAGGCTGAAAGAAGCAAATAAATTTAAAAAGAGAGAAAGAAAGAAATTATTAAAGAAAGAAAGAGGAAGGAAGCAAGAAGGACAGAAGGAATTGAAAAAGAAAAGAGTATGTGTGGAATAAAGACGAAAGGGAGGAAAGACAGAAGGAGGAGGAATGAAATAAATGAGGGAAGAAACAGACAACTCTTACATCTGTTATGTTTATATACAAATACTTAAGCACTCAAGCACTCCTGGGAAGTCGCAATGGTCGCCTCTGTTCAGGACCTGCAACTATAGCAAGTGTACAGGAGAATAGTTCTACTTTTTCGTGAATCGGACCCCGAATTTAAAAGTGAATGCGCCGATGCTCCATGCTTTTCTAATTGAAAAGAGCGTAATGCCATCCCTCTCCTCTCACTTTATAACCCCCAAACTATTCAGAATCCGGAAAAAGTTGCCAAAGTGAACAAATAAAAATGCCGATTACTCCTCAACCTCTCGAACAAATGTTTCCCATGTTGGCAGAATATTTGATAAGTCTTGAACACACTCTCTTTTTGATTAACCAGAATGTTTTTCAATCTGGGCTCCTTTTCAATGTCGCCTGACAATAGAGACTCTTTCAAAACAATGTGGATTTCTGTTGTAAATGGAATTTGAACTTTAAAAGATTCTTTATATTATCATCTTCATAAAATAAAATCAACGTGTGTATTGTTTTTCTTTTTGTTCTAGGCAGAGCTATTAGTCTGGTTGCTGACGAATCAAAATCAGCCTTCCCTTTAAACTTGTTACTCTTATTACTAGAAGTCATCACAAAACCTGTGATGCTTCCCTAATCCTAAAGCATATGCAGATGTGTGCAATAGTATGAGCTAGCAACCCTAGCAGTTCAGGGTATCAGGAGGCGTTATTGCCCACATCTGCATGCAAGAACAGCTGTTAATTACTCGCCCTGCGATTCTAGGCGCGAGCGTAGGTGAACTTCTGTCAACAAACGTCAAGGTCCTGGGCAAACATTTTTGCTAAATGTGTGCAATAGTGTTTAATAGCTTTGCATTACATTAATACAAATGTGTAAGAAGATGTGTAAAGTGTAATATGCTATTTAATACTATTAATGAGTGTGGGGGCGACAATGATAAACGAGGATGACTCAATTGAGTCGTGATGGCCCTCCTCTCCCTTATAGTATTCTTCATTCTGCAAATCTGCATCTAGGTTTATGTCAAGGCTGTTTTCATGTGTGTTTCTTTTAAAGGAAGGTATTTAACCAAACCAGGATGCAATGAGTGAAGTTTGTATACTCAGGTTAAATTACATGTGATAGCCCTCATGACTACTAGGACTATTTCCTTCTGTAAAGTCATTGTAACAAGCAATCTCTGATGCAGTAAAACAGTGTTTTTCTAAAGTTAGTTTAGTTATACTATAGTAAGAAATGTGTGAATTCTCATTTATTGGCACAACTGCTCTGAATAACGTATGTGTGTTTGTGTGTTTACATGCAAACACAGACACACATGCATTCAAACACATAAACCATATAGTCTGGTACTTAGACAAGGGAAGACGAGACAGTGATCAGGAGACTTTATTTGTTGTTGGCTTCCAGATGCTGTGAGATCCCTATTGCTGAATAATGCAAGAACCCTTTCTGAGTTTCAGGAGTGATGGAGGAAGTGAAGAAACAAGTTTAGGGTTGGTGTTCCTAAACCTAACTGCGTATACTGAAAAGGCTTAGCTCTTCCTGCTCTCATTTTCAAACCCTATATGCCTTCCAGGAGCTTGGTGCTGCAGAGGAGGCAAACCCTCTCATCCATGAATTGCCTGTCCACACGCTCAGCTCAGGGGAAAGTGCTGACCATGATCTGCCGCTCATCGCTAATGAGATCCAACAGGCTATATCGTCTATGCCAGTGGGAAAATCCCCAGGCCCAAATGGATTTGTATTGGAGCGCTATAAAAGATACTTCACCTTGCTGATCTCCCACCTCCTGGCACTTTACGGAGATACCTAAAATAGGAGGGAGCTCCAATAGCCCCTCTGGGAGGCAGCTTTTGTGGTGATATTTAAGCCTGGCAAGCCTCCGGAGGAGTGTGTATCCGATCATAACATCCCATTTATCTCATCAATTTGGAGGATAACATTCTAGCTAAGTTTCTGGTCACATTCCTGGCCACTGCAATTTGTTCTGTAGTCCACCAGGACCAGAACAACTTTATGCCCTGGAGGAGCACCAGGCATTGTCTCCGATGACACCATCTGCCATTGGTCCACCTGGTCGAACTCCGGTAAGGGGCAGTGCGGCTTCTAGTCGACAATGAGTGAGCGAGCATTCAACTCAGTGCATTGGTCTTTTCTTTGGGCTGATGTGATTTGACCTGTGTTTCAAAGGCTGGATCACTCTCCTCTACTCTGACCTGTGTGCTAGGGTCAGCGTGAAGGGAGCCCTATCGCATGGGTTTGCTGTCGAGCACGGAATGAGATAGATATGTCCCCACTCTTCTCTGCTTTTTGCCCTATTGGTAGAGCCACTAGCGCAACTTGTGTGCCTGGCATGGTGGGAGGGCATGGTGGACCGTGTTTCTTTATATGCTGATAACATGCTGTTCCTTCTGGGGAATCCCGGTGAAACATTCCCACGGCTAATGGAAATACTCGAAATATACTCCGATGTCTTGGGCCTTCGGGTAAACTGGGGCAAGTCGATCCTGGTGCCCCTATGCGGCTTGCATTTGGGAGGAGAACTAAGTCCCTAGTTACAAGTGATGAGTGACCACTTCTGGTACTTGGGCATGATGGTGGCACTTACTGAATACTGTTATTGGTAGCTTAATGTCACCCTGCTGGTAGACAGACACAGAGAAACATGGGGGAGTGGTCGAAACTGCCTATCTCGATAGCGGGTAGGGGCACTCTCTTCCAAATGGTGGCCCTTCCTAGTTTTTTATATGTGCTCCAATATTACCCCTATCCATTGCCACCAGCTTTTTTTGGGACCTCCAAGCTCACGTCTCTAGCTTCTTGTGTGCAGGGAAGACCCCTAGGGTAGCCTTTGTGAAATGCAGATCCTCCCCATATGAGGTGGGCCTAGGCTGGGCTGATGTGAAACTTTACTACTGGGCTTCTCTGCTCATCAACATTAATGATTGGTCACGGGCCAATAGGGAAGACCCGGCCCATAGGCTGGAACAAGAGCTGCTATGCCCATATGGGCTGCTCCCATTGTTGTACAGCCAGTCACCCCTAACTCCCTGCCACTGGTTAGTCATATTCCGCTCCAGTGCCGGACCTTGCCCTCCGCCACCTGAAATGTTATGCCAGGCTCACTGGAGTGACTACCCTGTGGTATGGAACCTGGCTGTCTGAGTCAGCCAGACTGGCTGGTTTTGGTGCCTGGGACCTCATTGGTATCTCCACATTAGGAGATGTCTGGGTTAGTGGACAAATGAAATTGTTGCAGGAGCTTGAGGCAGAGTTCGTCTGCACAACTCTCAATTCTACAAATACTTCCAGTTATGGACAAATACAAGGCACATCTTGAAGCCGTTCCTGAGTTTAACCCTCCTGACAAATTGGGTTAGCATTATATTTTGCGCCTGTACAAAACACTAGTGGCTAACATGCCAGACCTCTTATTGACATTTAGGACTAGATGGGAGCAGCATGTTGGTGCCCTAGATGACGAGGAATGGATGGAGGCAAAAATGGCCCTGCGTGAGCTAGCAATCGCCATGCACCAGCATCTGATCCAATTCAGAAATATTCACAGGATTTACTTTTCCCCTGATAGGCTCTGGCACGTGTTACCATCTCTTGGATGAGAGTGTCTGCAAGGTTGCCACTCCCCAGGTTCCTTATGCCACATACTGTGGGATTACTCTATGGGGAGGAGGTACTGGACATGGATCAATGACAGGATGGGGTGGGTGCTGAGATTCAGACCGGAGCTCACCCTAAAGTGATACTGCTGGGGATCGGGGACAAATGAGTGGGGTCCCGTGAAACCTCATGGCTATGCCATACCTAGTAGCCAAAAGGGATCTGGTCCTTCATTGTGGGACGTCTCTGCCCCTCCCTCCATGAGTGGGAGAGGGGAATGTATTACTGTGCCACTTGTTAAAGTTTGTGGACAACGCATGTATTAACATAGATGCGTGGAGGAGTAATGTTGTTGGGGTTGACTAAATGTTCCTTTGGTGAGTTGGGGATGCACCCTACTCACTTAATGGGGCGGCAAAGATTAGTGGTTCCCGCCCCCTGCCTGTCTCTACATCCCCCTTTGCGGAGCTCAGAGGATACCTCTGTTACTATACATAGTTGCTGCCCTCCGGGAATACTCAAAGTGGGCTGCTGTATGTCTTCTCTATAATTTCTCCTATGTGTTACGGCTGTGCTGCTGGGGTTGAAAACGTGAATGCATAGTTGGTCTTTATTCTGTTTTTCTCCTATGTCTTTATATATTTTTTATTTTACAGAGCTTTTTATAGCGCAAACTTGACCCGGTAATGGGTATCAGAGCGCTTTAAATAGCACCAGTTGCGTTACATGAGGACACATTCATTTTTGTTACGCACGGGGAGATTAAGTGATTTGCCCAGCATCACAGGATGTTCAGCGTCATTGCTGAGACTTGAACCCGGTTCCCCAGATTCGAGGTCGACTGCCCCTAGCCGTTAGGCCAACTCCTCTCCCCATGTCACATATTGAAAATCAATAAAATAGTTTATATAAAAAGAAAAGGCTGAACTCCTGGCCCCATGTCACACAAAGAATGCACCATGCCATTTTGCTCTACAGAACTTGTCTAAATGGGTGTGCCAGGTGCAGACTGCAGAGCATGTCAATGTGTCCAAGTACAATAAATGTCCTGCTTTCAGTGCAGGTGTGAATTTAGGCCCACACTGGGAACAGCGCATTAGTGAACGCTGGACCATATGTTTGAAGCTGCGGTCCTCCTTTCAATGTGTCTCCAGAAACACAGCCTCTGTCCCAATTAGAGGGAACGATCCACTCCAGGTGAGTGTAGTGAATGACTGCACTCACCTGCAGTGCATACCTTGCGACTCACTGGGACCTCTTTTCCCTCAGCCCAGAGGGCCTATAAATGTGGTGCAATGACTGTTCAGTGAATTTATATGACTCACAATCAGGACAACTTCTAACAGTCTTTTGGCTTCAGTGTCTGTATCTGTACTATGGTGTGGGTGTAGAGGAAAAGTACCATGCTGCCATGCAAATGAAGGAACACTGTTTTGAGATTGTGCCGGTGTGATCCATTATGCAGAAGGGATCACTCACAAATCTACAATCTCTTTCAGTAATACCAAAGAGCCCAGAGGGCACAAAAAGTGGGCACAAATTCCAGTTACAGCTCGAGGCACCTTCTATACACCCCAGATCTTATTTTGCTTGAATTCAAGCTTGATGTTATCATTACTCCGTGTCTTGCACTAACTCTGACCTGGTTAGTTTGATTGGCATAAAAGGACGTTTCCAAACTGGTCATCAATGCATTGTAGGTCATAAAAATAGCATTTTTTGAGTCGGATGCAGACCAGAGGGAGAGGCAAAGTAAAACGGTGAGATTGGGAGTTATGTCATCGTTTCCTCAGTCATTTCATATAAGGCACGTGGGATGCTCTTCAGTTTGGTCAACAGAGATGCAAATAAGTTGGGCTTTGCCTCCATCCAGATGATCAGGGTTTAACTGATTTTGTGGAATGATATTGGGGTTATGAACATATAGTATGTATTAGGGTGAACTGATTCCAAGCTGTCTGTTGTCTTTTTTATCTGGGTTATGAAGGAGAGTCCACAGTGAATCAGAGAGATGTGGCAGCAGATAGCTTTGGAGTGAATCCAAGCATAAATGGGCATATGTCTACTTTCTATTTTCTGTGTCTGATCAATTTCAGCAGTAATTGCTCTGTGGCTGGTGGTGGGCGTGGTCTGATGGTGGCTGCATCCCATTGCAGCTCTAGCCTTGTCTTGAGGCCGTGAATCTGGAATCATCCGACACTGAGGGGGCCCCAGTAGAACTCCTGTGGGTGGACGTTACCTCAAGCTTGCTGTTGGGTCCAGAGGTCCTCAAAGGGTGCCATATAAGAGGCAAAGTTTAGGAGCTGTAGGCTGTGGAAAATGTGAGGAATGTGGGGCTTACCTCTTGAGTGGTGCACAGAAAGGCAGATGTGGAGTGGGGCATCTGTACAGCAGCTGCTGGGAACAGATGAGGGGCCTCAGAATGGGCAGGTGACTGAGAGGAGGGTTGTACTCCAGGCTACACTGAGAGAAAGGGTGGTAGTTGCTCCCTCCTGTGTACCCATAGTAGAAAAGAAGTCCACAAGCGGGATACATGTAGGAGTCCTCCCGCCTCCTCCTTCTGGCTATACAACTAAGTATGTAAAATGGTGACTGGATCAATCAGCTTGGCCTGTATGCAGGAGGTGAGGAGGCAGCTAAGACAGGGCCTAACAACCATGAGGCCCCAGCAGGAAGAGCAGTGACCCAAGGACATGAGGACAGGTTACAGCCCTATGGTCACACTGAACAGCACACTGCACAA
This sequence comes from Triturus cristatus, assembly GCF_964204655.1. Classification (NCBI taxonomy): domain Eukaryota; kingdom Metazoa; phylum Chordata; class Amphibia; order Caudata; family Salamandridae; genus Triturus; species Triturus cristatus. The sequence goes on from NC_140579.1 coordinate 315,964,375, forward strand.
CAAAGGCTCATCTGGACTAAACTGGTCCTGAAGCCTATGTGACGATAAATGTGAAAACTAAGCTGCTATACTGACTCTGGCCATCAGTGGCGTAGCAAGAGGGTTTGGGGTGAGGGCGGTGCACCTCGGGTGGCACTAGTTTTAGGGGGAGTGGACCCCCCGCTCTTACCTGCGCCCTTCGTGGGGGCAGCAAACACACCGACCGCCACAGGCGGCAAAAGGTGTAGCTACACCACTGTTGGCCATAAAAGACACTGGCTTCATTTCCCATTCCCCACCCCCCGCAATGAAATGAGGCATCTCGCCCCAGACACTATAGAGGTCAGGAAGGGAGAAATGTGTGAGGTGAGCCCTCACACTTACAAAATTATAAAGTTTCGGGCTGGAAGGATAGAGGGTTCACTATCAAGACTAGTGCCTTGTGTAACATCCAACCTTGGTTTTCCACTGGATTCAAGAATTTTAGGGCAAAAAGTAGTTTCACTCATGGCCCATAAAAGGGTATTTAAGTTGAGGGTCTTCTTGGTTCTTACAGGTTGAACTGGAGAGGGGCACTCGACAATGCAGTATTTTTGTACTCTTAGCCACGGCACATACTGATAGTCTTTGACACAGATGAAGTACTTAAAAATGTCACTAATTAGGATAGGGCTGCATTTCATAACTAGATACAGGGACACACACACACATATGCAGTATCAATGTACACGGAGACCATGCTGCTAAAGACTAGCAATGTTTTGAAGAGCCTGTATGTGTTCCTATCGAGTATTGAGGAGCATTGTAACGTCTTCAGAATAAAAAACCTAAATCTGCATCTTTCCTTTGACTCGTGGGTGCTCTCTCCTTTTGTCTAACAGCGATGCACTAGGGTAGGGGGTGGCGCCACAATCATTTAAATATCAAGAGGTGAGTATTTATAGATGAAAGATGAGATTCACAAAGTGAATTTACCAAAGGATTTAACAGGTGAAAATGGTTCATTGAAATTTTTGGGAAAAACTACCTCTTACATGATTGGCTGAATAGTAATCAGAAAAATGATTCTCCTTCCTCGTCTGCTGTGCCTGTTCTCCACCTTTCTGATCACTCTCACTAGTCCCTATTTTACAGAACTTAACTCAACCCTCAAAGAGTTGATCGGGGGTCAACGAGAAATAGGGTGGCCTCATCCAAGCTTTGCCTCCCGAATGAAGACAGGGGGCTTGGTGCCTTGGACCACTAATCATACTACCTGGCAGCACATTCAATGAGTTGGTTTCTGTGTGCTCTCAGGCGGCCCAATTGGTGTGGAGGTGCTGATAGAAGTCTCTATTGCCTAGTATTTGTTTACCATGCAGGGTAGACCTCCACCTGGTACCTCTTCTATCAGACACCTCCCCGGTAGCTCTTCTACTGGACACCACATGATACTGCTGGTGAACTTACCTGCAAAAAAAACACAGACTAACTGCTTATGCACCCATTATGGTCCTTTTCTTTATTTAGGAAGGTAAAGGACATGGTAGACCATTTACAGTGGAGCAGTTTGGGGTCAAACAGCTGGTGTATTTATTTGGCTCCTGCTTACCGAGAAAATTCACACAAATGAGAGAAGATTATGAACTCCCGGAACATTTCTGTTTATACACAGCCTTTTGCAAAGCTGTAACCGCTGGAACCTGGGAACAAGTTTACACTAAACTGGAGACAGATCCGCCATTAAAATTCCAATTAACATGGGCTTGGGGGGGGGGGGGGGGCATGAGGTCACATTTTTATACAAACCAGCAGATCAAAGCTAAAATGAGATTTCTCGCTTCTTAAAGTTATGTGGGAGGAACATTTAGAGAACAAGCTCACTGAAGGGGACTAAGTGGCCACCCTTAGGTACATCCAAAAGGTCTCCAGAAATATCCAACTCAAATTCCTTTAAATGATTTTTTTAAAACCAAACCAATCAGATTGCAATCTGGCTGGTATCAATGTTTAAACTGGCAGAGGATAAATGCCCCAGATGCGCTGTGAGATGTGCAGCATTCTATCATATGGCATGGTCCGGTCCAGTGCTGGAATTGTTGACAGAATGGACAGGCAGACAGATTGCATGCACACCACCAACATGGCTCTTGTGCCCACCACCTAGACCTATGGGAGCCAGAGAAGACAGTTAATACATTTGGCATTAGAAATGCTGAAGTGAGTAATGGCACTGAAAGTGTAGCTATGCCCTCCAATCCTAAAGTGGCACACATAATTGCAGACTTGGGCTGAAGCGGAATACCCGCTGAGACATTTGTTGAATTACAAGCAAGGGAGAGGAACAAAGGTAGTCACAAAGGTGTCATTCTCTTGAAGCTAACTTGAACTCTTCTAATAAGCCGCCTTGAAACCCCCATCTTTTTAAACGCCAATCAAAATGTCCTAGAGAGTGTTTCATCTGTTGCAGAACGAACTGCGCATTCTAGCATCCTGGATATCCTGATTTATGAATTTACCTATATTGATTAAGTGGTTCATAGCAGTCATTAAACGTTCCTGTTGTAATGTGCACTGTTCTAGCCAACCTAGCCAGGTCTTCTAGCTTTAGTTGCTCCTTTTATGAAAGCAATAAAAAATAGATTTAAAAAACGTCTGTGTGACTGGTAGATGTGAAGGAGAACCTTTCATTGGGCAGATGTTCCTGTCTGGCTGCAGAAGATGTTGGATGGTTGTTAAGTCCAATAAATTCTTCTGGTTTTAACTGTTCAAATAATAGGTGTCAAGTGTGTTCCAGTGTTGCTAAGATCTTGAGTTTTGGGGTGGCAGCTGGAGTGTTGACAACAGCTGAAGAGTTTTGGGGATATTAGTCGCTTCCCTTCCTCATTCAAAAATGCTTTTTTTGTTGTTTTTTTACATAAACATTTTGGTGTGTGCATATTTGAGGTTAGTTCCTGGGGTGATGGTAGCTATTTCACACCAGGTGTTTTCCATTTTGCAATACAATCCTTAAACTCTAATAATGGGCAGAACAAGTTTCATGACTGTATCTAGTCTGAGTAAAACAAAATTTAGAAACATGTTTTAAAGAAAAGATAATCCAGCAGGAAAAGCATTTATAACATATGAAATACTAGAAAATACACCACCATAATTCACAAGCCTAATATAAAGTGAAGATTTCAACAATACCTAAGGACAGCACATTTTATTGTCTGAAAATAACTGTAAAAGTAGTGAAAATACATATATTATAATTACCAGCAACAAGTGTGCATGAGCCAGCAAACCATAGAAGCTTTCCTTGAAGAAAGACCCCGAGTGCAGTTTTTTTAAGCTAACAGTACCATCTGTTATTTACAGTGCAGTAGAGTGGTTTGTAGTCTTATTTAAAACAGGTCAGGCAAGGATAGCTAACAATAACATGATTAATAACAACAACAATAATAACCAGAAGATGAAGAATCAGTATTCAATGTAATTGGGTTTTAAATTAATATTGCTGTAAGCTCCTAAGTGCAAGCATATTTGTTGATATTTTCTAAGGTAGGTCTGCTCTCGGACTTGTAAATAGAATTATATTTTTAAAACAAATGGTACTAAACTAGTTCCTATCTGTAAAACAGTAGAAGAAGTGGGGTAGTGATATTATATCTGGGTGTGGCACTATGTAAATATGGTTGTGATCAGTGCTTAACTTGAGCCGGTGGCTCCTGGTGCTCAGCACCTTAACTTAATAGTCAACACTGGCACTTATAACAGTCTGCCACATGGTGTCTAATTTAGAGGTCAGCACAACAGTTGTTTATTAATTCAATATACATTGAAAACTGACTAATACCTGCCTACCAAGCCGTTCTTATATCTTTGGGGGTCTGAAATAGTCTAAAATGTCACACTTATATATATGATGGGTTGTGGTTCTGTTGGTACTGTCATTGGTAGCGCTGGCAGGTGCAATGGCTGGGGCAAGGTGCGGTGGCCTCCTGACCAGGGCCCTGACACTTATTTATTTACAAATTAACCACTGGTTGTGATCCTGGCTGCCTTTGTAGACCAAGCAGTGTGACCTTGGTAAAATCGCTTGCTGCCTCATTACTTTTGTGCCAAAATTGGGCATGCTTAACAAAAAGCAGACACACTTAGTTAAATGGATCCTATTGGATTTTACTTCAACTGCACATCAGTTTGCAAGCAAGAGCATTGCACTCATTGAATAGCATACCAATGTTCATGTCAATGCTGGGGTCTTTTTTTTAAACTAACAATAAAACGTGGCCTTTTTTTCAAAATAACCTTTCTGTTTACCCATGCTGAAGAAGGAGCTGCCCAGCGCCTGCTATGACGGAGTGCCCACACATTAGCGGTTCATTCCAAGGCCCAGTCTGCAGCTGCAGAGCGCATGCCCTCTGCCTCTGAATCCTCCCAGCACTCCACTGAGATAAAAGCACCTCTGGGAAGCTTCAAGCATTCATTTACTTAAACCGCGCCTTGCGCAATCTTAAGTAAGATATTTTATGAGGACAAGAAGGCTGCGGTCACGCGTTTCTTTTTTCACAGAGAAGCGGCCAGAGAAAAGTGTGTAACTCTATGAGTTAATTTCAATTTAAAAACGGATGCTTTATTGCAGCATTGACGACGGGAGAACACATTATTTTTGTGGATTGTAGTCCCCCGCTTCAGAAAGAGAGAAAATGTCCTGCTACTAGTTGGTCTGTGGCATTGTGTGCTGTGGTGTGTGGATGCGCCGCGGAGTGTCCGACGTATTCACAAACGACATCCCCACGGACCTAAAGAAGACTGATCTGGCTCTTTACGCCGATGATGCAGCAGTCATCTCCCAATCCTTCAGCAAAAAGGAAGTGGCTAAGAACCATGAGGCATCACTCAGCAGACTCTCCGAATGGTACAGCGACTGGCAGATCACCCTGACACAAGCAAAACCACAGCAACATTATTCACCAGGAAGCTGAACAGAATACACCCAGCGATCCTCCTCAATGGGGATGAGATCAAATGGGAAAACAGCAGCTCTCCTACCTGGGGGTGACTCTGGACTCTAAACTCACATGGAGAAACCACATAGAGAAGACCTGCCAGAAAGCAGCAACAAAACTGTCTGCGTTATACCCACTCCTGAAGACCAAGTCGATGCCCTTGCAGAGCAAGGTGCGAGTAATCACCGCAATAATTCGACCAACCATGACGTACGCTTCACCAGTTTGGAGTGGATGCCGCCCGCAGCATCGGAAAGACCTGCAGACACTACAGAGCAGGGCCTTACGGACTGCAGCAGGTGCTCCAAACTTTACAAGAACAGCAGACCTCCACAGAGATCTAGGCGTTGAGATGTTGGAAGACCATGGCTTGGTTTGTAAAGAGCTGCGTCATCATTTGCAGGCCGCAACACACACACGTTTTAATTATGAATTATTTTGTTACAGATTGAACAACTATTGCTCTTTTCTCTTTTGTAAAGCAGTGCTAGTGCAGTCATGTCTGCAAAGTAGAGCATCACAGCACAGCCTGTCATGGCTTGTTTGAGTGGTAAAAGTGAGGGGCCATTCGGGTGAGGTGCGTTTTGTCTCTCGGCCCAGGAGGGAACCGTGTGGGTCAGAGGCTGGTGCCCTAAGGCTAGTGAGATTTTACCCATGCCGCCAGTCTCAAGCTCTTGTGCGGCCCTCATTCCATTCTTTGGGGAAAGATTGGGGGCCAGGGAGCTGCACAAACAGTAGCGCATTTTTGTAAACATTTTGCCAAATGCAGTAGTAATACAAAGCAACCACATGAACTTCAATGGCCCAATTCGTGTTGATAGTACCGGACCTATTTTCAACTGTTCCGCGTTGTCTGGGGCACAGCGTATCATAATAATATCCTGCATAGAAAGTTTGCAGGCCTGTAGGTATGAGGAAGGGAGGCCATTTATTTCACTTATGACTTTGGAAGGTTAGTTGCATTTGCGGAAAAATGTCCATCTTCTTGCCTCACTGTGCTTCTTCCCCTTCATCCTATACATATCTTCCCTTCAAATCTCTAACTGGAAGATCCGGAATGCGTGCATGTGTTATTTGAAAAGTTTAATACATAGGGTGCAACCATGTTTGACAGAGGATACACATAACACATAGTACATAGTACGTCGGTGTGTGTGTCCGTGCACCAAACACATGATAAACATGTGTAAGGTTGATAGTGACTTGTATGTTTTAGGCACAGGATAGACATACCACACTATTTAGTGTCTGTGTCTGTGCACGAAGCACCTGACAATCATGGGTAAAGTTGACAATTGTCCATGTATGTTTTAAGCACAGGATAAACATAAATCACTGTTATAGCGATCTTATGTGTGGGTGCACTAAGCACAGGATAAAGTTGTATGCGCTAGATACGTCATGTTTCTGGTACGTCTGTGGGTGCACTAAGCATATTGCATATGCACTAAACACTCAAGGCAATCACTGCCATGTTTACAGTTTGCGGGTGTGTGCACTAGGTCCATGAGATAGCACAGTTGCATGTTTACAGTCTGAATGTGCGCAAACAAAATGCGAGGAACTACATGGTACGGTATTTATATTTGGACAGGTTGAATCAGGACATAATGCACATACTACCATTTGTATAGTCTGTAAGGTGCACTGAGGATACAAGAACATACATAATCCGTGTGTGCACCAGGCATGATACCAAATGACATATTCTGTGTTACACTGGGGACAAGGAGAAGCACACAGTACCGGGTTTATAGTCTGTGTATACACTGGGCACATGATACATGTATACTTAAACCCATGTTTATGATCTGTATGTGCAATCTGTATATATACACTTAGTGTCATATTTACAGGCTGAATGTGTATGACTAGATCTGAAGACAATAAAATAGTTACGCGGGGAGGGCCTCCTCCCCATGCACACGATGGCGGGTTGGTATTTTAATAGGTGCACTGAAAGGGCACGCACGAGGTAACCCCTCATATGTGTATTCTGCCTTGATTGGTACCAAGCGTTAGGAAATATCGCGTGTGTTTGGATGCATTTACGTTTAAAAAGGATTTGGCAATACCAATTGCACCGGCTTGGCAAGGAATATGCATTTTGTGCCATGGCTTCAGCCTTCATTAAGTAACCATGAATGTTCTATTACACTCCACTCTATACCCCTTACTTTCCTTAAGTAACCATGAATGTGCTATTATATTCCACTGTATACTTCTATTCTTTTATTAGTGGGTCACTCGCACACATGGAGTACAACTTCGGGGGGGCCGGATACATGGTATGCTGTTAAATATAAGCCTATTCTGTAACAAAATTAATGGATTGTTTTCCCCTCTAGTCGGACACAGGGGTTAGTTGCGTTTTAGGTGAGGGGAAAAAGATCCACATCCCTTACTCATCATATAATAAGCGTGTATTTTCTTCTTATTTTTCTGGCCCAGAGACAGGGGGAGAAACCCCTATCCCCCTAAAATGAAGTAGGATGAGTTTAGTGTGTCCGGGCAAGAGTCTGGATTTTTTATGGTTGATTATGATAAAATATCCAATTGATGCAAGTATATCAAGCGATACTGGTGAGAAGTTTGTGCTTTTATTTGTTTATCAGAAAAGAGCAAGGATGGCACAGCCACAGCCAACACGTGTTTCGCCCTCTAACCGGCCATCAGGCCTAGGGCTTCTTCAGGGCTGAGCAGAGATAGAGTAGCCATAAGAGTTCATAGCACCCAGTCAAGTGGATCATATAGTTAGTATATGAGGGTGTGTTAGGTGGGAATAGAGGTGGAGGGGTGAGGAAGTAAACAAGTTGTTAAAGGAGACCAGTGAAAACGGAAGGAAGGAGGGAAGAGAACAGAGTTAGAATATGAGAGAAGGGCAAGGGTTGTTTCCGAAAAAGAAGGTGTAGTTGCAAGGAGAAGTATATGTGTGGGTTAATACAGGATAGATATTATGTGGGGGTCAACGTTAGTGATTGGGGTGGTCGAGCAAGGAGCGGTTAGGTTGTGCGGAAAGAGGGGGAATGTGATAACGGTATTTGGATCATTTAGATGGTGAGGGAGAGAGATAGAATAGAAAGTAAGAAAAGGGGTAGGTTGGCATTAGTGGAGGAACATTACATACATTTAGGACATTTGCATGATTATTTATGTTTAGTCAAATGCAAACAGAATGACAAGTGTGATAATGGAAGGTAAATAAATTACGAGGTTTTGGATAACAACAAGTAACGGTGGCGCGCGTATGCAAAAGGACATTCAGAGCAAATAGCGATTGACAATGTACATGTTTGTAAAGATTTCATAATAACAATAATTATGACAGCGTTTGTGTCCAGGACAGGAGTGGGATAGAGATCCGTTCGTAACATGCATGTTTGTAACACCATCAAGGTCACGAAGGCATTATTTCAATTTACAGATTCAAGCGGACATTCAAGATCACAAATGAGGAGAGAGCATGTCATACAAGAAGTCGGGTATTAATAGTTAATAGTTAAGGTACAATTCGTGATGGTAAAGCAATGACATGGTCGAGAGACGTCAAAAATAGGATATGTAAAATCAGATGTAAGATGGTAGAAACACAGTATATAATTACAGAATTATTTGGAGTTCAGCGTCAAGGCGGTCCGGTCAGGTATGAAGGGAAGAGAGAGAGGTTGACTTTAGTCACATTATTAGGAGGTGGCGTCAATAAAAGTGAGGCGGTGACAAGGGCGGGCCGCGGGTCGAATGTGTCCTTCGTTTAAGAACAAGGTGATTTGAAAGATGCAGTATCATGCAGGTATTAATCATTAATGATCTTGTGATATCTTTAGAAATAATCGAGACAGTAGTCATGGGCATTGTGGCAATATTGTGGAGTGTGGCTAGTTCAAGGTGTCAAGAGGTGCTCATACGCGCTAGACTCAGGTAAAAGTGTAGGAATCGTTCGTGAATGCCAACCGTAGCGTGATACTGGTGTTTCATTTAAAAGTGTGTCGAAATTGTGAAACGTACAGATGCGCTCGGCGTATTGGGTGAGCAAGGCCATGTGAGGTGCTCAAAAAGATCGAGGTTCCCTTACCGGGAGGTCAGGTAATGGGATATCAGAATGATTGTAAGGGTTTGTCAACCCGAAGATTCTAGAGGGAAATCAAAACAAAGCAGAACAATTGAAGTGCGGGTAAAAAGGCCGACGTCAATTGGGACAATACGGGGGTGGTCTGGTAGCTCTTACCTATTGTCTTGGCTAATGCCAGGTGCCGAAGGGTTTCTCAGATCGTGGCGCGATGTGAAGCCGGTAGGATTGTGCGCAGATAAGGTGATCGTGTGTAAAGACTTCCGGGTGAACTGGAAGTGACGGTGAACTAACGATTGGCGCCATATTGGAGCGGGGTGTTTGGAGAGGAGCAATTGGCCAATTAGCAAGTAGGACGAGAAGGGCGGTTGCCATTTTGGATTGGGGAGAGGAAATAGGTAAAAAAACATAACGAATGAACATTTGCATGAAAGCGCGTTGATGAAACAACAGCAGTATTACATCAATTATTTTGTAGATGTAGGCATTCCTGGATGTTCTGTATTATAAAGAGAGGTAAAAAAGGGATTTAAAGCTTGCAAACGGGTATTCGGTTTTACAAGGTAGCTTGGAGTTATTAGCTCTGAGATTTCCGATGCAATATCTGTCAGTGGGGAATTGCTGCGTATTCTCTGGTAGTAAAGACGGTGCACATCTTGTGGAGGGTTTTATTAGGAAAGGCACAGAGGTGAAGTCTTGGGGCTCAGAGGTGCAGATGGACCAATAAGCGAGGGAAGGAGAAGCAGTTAGTCATCTCCTAACCAAACATGCATTTCCGCATCTTTATTGAGTCCCAAAGTTGTGGTTTTGTAGTTCAGGATGAGTTCACTCTCGCGTCTTCGTAGTTTCAGTTCACGATTTCCCCCTCGTTTGGTTTGGTGTATAATTTCCAATCCAAAGAATTGAAAGTCCTTTTTGTGGGGATGAGTGCCATCAAAATGTTCAGTGAGTGGGTGACCGGTAGAATGTTTGTGGATGTTGCGGTAGTGTTCCTGAATCCTGATCCGTAGTGGTCTGATTGTGCTGCCAATGTATGGAAGGTTGCAGGGGCAGATTATCACGTATATACAGAATTTGCTATTGCAATCAATCCATTCCTTTATGGTGAATTCCCTTCCTTGTGTTATAGGTATTCTTTTGGTTTTGCTGCAGCTTAGTTTGCAGATGCTGCAATTTTTGCATGTGTGGAATCCTGGCGGTCTGTCTAGGAACGTAGTGACTGTGTTGCGTTTGTCTTCAAATTCCGATTTACAGAGCATGTCCTTTAGGTTTGGTGCACGTCTGAATGTGATTTCCGGGTATGTTTTGAGGTCTTGACTAATGTTAGGTGTTTGTTTTAATAGATGCCAATGTTTTTTGAGGCTTTGTCTGATTTGATGATGGCCAATATTATAGTCAGTAATGAAGCGTAGTGCTGAATCTTCCTTTTTTTCTGCTTTTTCTTCAGTGTTTTTCCTGAGCATCTGTTTCCTCTCCACTTTGGCCACTGAGGTCAGTGTATTCTGCAGCATTGAGTGGTCATATCCTCGTTGTGTGAGTCTAGATATGACTTCCTCGCCTTTTGTTTTAAAGACGTCGTCCTCACTGCAATTTCTGCGTGTTCTCAGCAGTTCACCTTTAGGAATGTTCCTTATGTTATGTCGTGGGTGGAAGCTGTCAGCGCGTAGAATGGAATTGGCCGCTGTTTCCTTCCGATATAGTTTGCTTTGTAGGGTATTATTTTTGACATAGAGTGTAACATCAAGAAAGTTGATCTCTTTTTTAGAGAAGGTATGAGTTGTTTTAATTCCCCAGGGGTTTTTGTCTAGTAGTTTCAGGAACCTGTTGAGCGATGTTTCATCTCCTTGCCAGATGCATAGGATGTCATCTATGTACCGTCGCCACATTATGATGTGGGGTGTGAATTCTGAAAATTCTGGGTCCCATAGCCAGAATTTCTCCACGTGACTCATTAGGATACAGGCGTACGGCGGCGCAAATTTGGCTCCCATGGCCGTACCGCGTGTTTGCCGGTATATCTTTCCATTGAAGCTAAAGACATTGTTATTTAGGCAGAAGTTCAGCATTTCCAGGGTCATTTTGTTACTTTCAAGTAGGTTTGCCGATTGTGTCCATAGTGAGGATTGTACTGCATTCAGTCCGTCTTTATGTTGGATAGATGTGTACAGGCTTACGATGTCTATGCAGACCAATATGAAGTCTGGTTCCCAGGCGATGTCTTGAAGTTTATCCAGGATGTCTTTTGTATCCTGGATGAAGGATGGTATTTCCTTCATCAGTCCTTGTAGTTTCCTATCAACATATTCACCTAGTCTAGAGCATGGTGAATTTATACCTGCTATGATAGGTCTTCCTGGAGGGGGGTGAATTCCCTTGTGAATCTTAGGGAGGAGGTATAGGGTGGGCATAGTAGGGTACGGAATATATAGGAAAGATTTTTCCGATTGTGATATGAGTCCTGATGTGTACCATTTGTCCAGCATAGTGCTGATTGATGTGAGTATATCTTTTGTTGGATCTTTGGTGAGGTGTTCATAGCAGGATTTGTCGGCAAGTTGTTGGTTCGCTTCATGGATGTAGTCATCAATATGTAGTGTAACCGGGTTTCCACCTTTGTCTGCCTCCTTGATGATTAGATCTTTTCTTTCTTTAAGGTTTGTAATGGCCTTCCTCTCCTCTTGTGTGATGTTTTTTGGGAGGTATTTAGATTTTTTTCGGTATTTGGTGTACTCATGTTCCAGATCATGTGTGACTGCTAGGTTGATAGTGACTTGTATGTTTTAGGCACAGGATAGACATACCACACTATTTAGTGTCTGTGTCTGTGCACGAAGCACCTGACAATCATGGGTAAAGTTGACAATTGTCCATGTATGTTTTAAGCACAGGATAAACATAAATCACTGTTATAGCGATCTTATGTGTGGGTGCACTAAGCACAGGATAAAGTTGTATGCGCTAGATACGTCATGTTTCTGGTACGTCTGTGGGTGCACTAAGCATATTGCATATGCACTAAACACTCAAGGCAATCACTGCCATGTTTACAGTTTGCGGGTGTGTGCACTAGGTCCATGAGATAGCACAGTTGCATGTTTACAGTCTGAATGTGCGCAAACAAAATGCGAGGAACTACATGGTACGGTATTTATATTTGGACAGGTTGAATCAGGACATAATGCACATACTACCATTTGTATAGTCTGTAAGGTGCACTGAGGATACAAGAACATACATAATCCGTGTGTGCACCAGGCATGATACCAAATGACATATTCTGTGTTACACTGGGGACAAGGAGAAGCACACAGTACCGGGTTTATAGTCTGTGTATACACTGGGCACATGATACATGTATACTTAAACCCATGTTTATGATCTGTATGTGCAATCTGTATATATACACTTAGTGTCATATTTACAGGCTGAATGTGTATGACTAGATCTGAAGACAATAAAATAGTTACGCGGGGAGGGCCTCCTCCCCATGCACACGATGGCGGGTTGGTATTTTAATAGGTGCACTGAAAGGGCACGCACGAGGTAACCCCTCATATGTGTATTCTGCCTTGATTGGTACCAAGCGTTAGGAAATATCGCGTGTGTTTGGATGCATTTACGTTTAAAAAGGATTTGGCAATACCAATTGCACCGGCTTGGCAAGGAATATGCATTTTGTGCCATGGCTTCAGCCTTCATTAAGTAACCATGAATGTTCTATTACACTCCACTCTATACCCCTTACTTTCCTTAAGTAACCATGAATGTGCTATTATATTCCACTGTATACTTCTATTCTTTTATTAGTGGGTCACTCGCACACATGGAGTACAACTTCGGGGGGGCCGGATACATGGTATGCTGTTAAATATAAGCCTATTCTGTAACAAAATTAATGGATTGTTTTCCCCTCTAGTCGGACACAGGGGTTAGCCATGGGCATTTCACTTTGTTGCAACACTTCTCATAAGGGTCCAAGATGGAAGATGGTGCTTGTCCTTACCCTTCAAAGGCTTCATTTATCGGGTCATATCAATGACATTGACACGGGTAATGCTGAGAAAATCATTTAGTCTCTTGCGGAAATATATGAAGAGGTCCCCATGTATGCAACTGGTGCTATGCTAGGCACCCTCGCTGTAAGCCTAATTTCAATGTTCCCCATGTAATACAACTGATGCTATGCTAAGCGCTCGCAGTTGAAAGTCTGAGGGTAATACAACTGGTGCTATGCTAGGCGCCCTCATTAAATGTCGCATTTCAATGATCTTTATGTAATACAACTGATGCTATGCTGGGCCCACGCAATAAAACGTTAGGGCAAGGACCATTCACGGTTGAATTGGGTTTGGACCCGTTCACAAGAAACACAAGCTATATATTCAGCTTATTACTGGTTACTCTTATGGTGGCTCCATGAACTAACCCTTGCTGAAGCAAACATCTCTTCGCTCGCTAAAAATATAGGGGTCTGTGTCAAAAGCATCTAGGCACTCATTGCAGGTACACCTATGCTTCAGAAGCGTGTTATGGCACGCAGTGCCTCTACACCGGTCCGTTCATACAGGTAGGCATTCTATGCCGGTGGTTTGCCACATGGTGCATGTGCACCCTCGTGCCCATACAAGTATGCACAATAATGTATGGATGTAGGCACATGTATGGGTGCAGTATCTCTGCACCCATGTGCCTGAGCGCTTGTGCATGAAATGTCCGGGGGACGTCACACGGTACCAGGGCACCCCTGTGCTTGTACAATGCAGCATTATATGCCTGCGGTTTGTCACGCAGTATCTTTGCAACCTTGTGCCTGAGCGCTCATGCGGTGAGATGTTTCTTGGCATGTACAATACAGCACTCTACTCCTGTGTTGTGTCACACTGTACCTATTCCCTTTGGGACTTGTGCACATTTGGTGCACTCGAATGCCTAGGTTGTCAGACAGTACCTGTGAACAATTGGGCACGTACAATTGCACTGGGTACAGGTGTAGTATCGCACACTATCGGTGCATCCGGTTGCCGACACATTACATGTCCGTGTGTCGCAAAGTACCTATGCACCCTAGGCTGGGGGTGTGGGTGGAAAGAAGGGGGGACTGTGTCACGAAGTAGGGCTGGCATGTGCACTGTTTCTGTTGTTCAATGGCACAAGCACTAATCAGTTGTGTTTGATTTTCATTTATGTACGGTGGGACCCATGATGGTGATACCTGGGGAAGTGCTCCACACCACAATGACTGCAAAAGTGGACAGCCAAGGGGTCCGGAAGATTCGCAATGTGAGTGGCAAGTGACGACATCAAGCACGATGGGCGATCAAGTCAAGGGCTCAAGAGGTGCCAGCATGCATGGGTAAGATGGTGCGGCCCATGCACTGTTTTTGTAGGGTATAGGTATGACAATCATATCTTGCGTCAGCTAAGTAATTTAGCGATACACTACTTTACGGGTAATGGGCAGATGCAGCACCTCAACACCCCTGTCTTGGAAATGTATTCTGCTACTACGGCGCTTGTGCTCGCAGGTGCCACTTTAGCGGACACTGCACGGTGTTGGGATGCTCCGCAGTGGGGGAGAAGCCTGTTCCAGAACATTAGGTTGTTCACGCATTCCTGATTGTTTATGGGAGATCTTGGGGCCTCTGGGGCACTCCCTGTGTAGCCTTCCAAAGGTTACAATTTTGGGAGTCAGTCGATCATTCCAATATGGCTTCCACTCTCTTGAGATGGGTGCAGTTGCACTAGGAATGAGTATCATCGTCTGGGGCAATGTGCCACTTAGGGGCTCTGGGATGGTTTGTCAATCTCCCCTTAGTCAGTCAGCCCTAGAACTAGTATATCACAACTGGGTGGGGGAATGACTTGGTACGCCTGCGTATAAGGGGGGAGTGGGTCGAAACACCCCTTACTGAAGTAGGGATGGTTGGCACGTCTATGCCTCGGGGTACACCCTGGTCTAGTAACAGATGGTGCAGAGATTACACTGCTGGGAGGGGAGTTTATGAGGGCATGGACAGCACTTGCTAAAGGATTTATGGACACAATTTTGTGACTATCTAGGGCTCTATATTTGCAGACTATAGCTCATGGGTGCATCTGGGGGGAGTCGGGCTTCTTAAAAAGACGATGCCTATTTGTCCAAATGAGCCTTGGGGGTTGTTTCCTCTAGGATGAAATCTTCAGAAAGGTTCTTCTGGCCTGGTTAGTTGAGTATAGGGATAGGGCATGACCTTTCAGTGAGCTTTTTGGGGGGGGCCCTGATAGTCGGGCAACTATGCAGGCCTGTGGCGGTAAGGTCATGATTGGTGAGCAGTAAATTTAAGGTCCTTAGAGGGCGGCGCCATTCTTGAATAGTGTCGCCCAAGGGGGAGGGACAAGTGGTCTCTCATAGTACTCCAGGGGCAGTTACAGCCGGTTGGCTGGATGGGTGCGGGGGAGGGGGAGTCACGCTTTTCCAGTAGGCTGCTTGGCCAACCCGCACGTGCACAATGGAGCAAGTAAATGGCGCATAACTGCAAGGGCCCCTTATGGAGATAATTTACAGGACGTACGGGGTGACCTGGGAGGGTAAGTACCCTCACGGTAAACGGGCCCCCATGCACAAGCGCACTCCGTTGGAGTGCGTGCATAATTTGATAAGAATCTGGCACCAGTTAATGACCTTGCCGTAGGGTCAAAATAGGATACACAGAAAATTAAATGTTATTGTTATGATTATGAAATGTTTAGATTTGGATAGGAATATATTTGTATTAGAGATATGTTAAGGTTAGCAAAAGTTACATCTGTACCTATCCAAGTAATCAATGTAATGTTTTTTTCTGCGTATTGTTTAAATATTATAATTAAAAAATTGTTGATTTAATTTTATGTTAATAAAAACGGCCGGGGGTTTACGACTCCCTAATCCAAAAATTCCTTGTGCTAAGCGTGTTACTGTCTTAGTATTGATAAGGGAGGAGGGGGTCTAGGCTGTACCTGGCCATATAGGAAGGCGGGGCCGGCATCGGACATGGCCCATGTATGTCGGTCGTGCCGGCCCCCGATGACCGCACAGGGGTGAGCCTGTCACGCGCAAGGGTGACGCGACAGGCGCGCCCCGCCAATGGTTGGTCTCCGGGTTGTTGGTGCGTGCCCCGTAAGTGATTGTAATCACTTCCGGGGCACGCGTTGCATCAACGCTAGGCTGGTTAGAACCAGCCTGGCCTGATTAGGTTTAGAATAAAAGGCTGGGGAGCGGCGGAGTCTACCTCTTTGCTCGCCGCTCCCACAGCCTGCCCTTAAGGACAACAGCCTCGCTAGGAGGCTGTATTTCAATTTCCCCACCCACCGTCCCCTAAAAGCAGGTTTAACAGGGTGTATTGTTAGGAAGTTAATTTTCAGGTTGACATGGTTACGTTTATCATATGTGTGATGATTTTCTTTCCCATTGTTTTAGGAGATTGTTTCCTTGAACAGCTCATGTTTATTGTTGTATTTTAGTGCTATTCCTTTAAGTTGACATGGTTATGTCTATTCATATGTGTGATAGTTTTCTTTCCCATTATTTTAGGAGATTGTTTTCTTGAACAGGTTATGTTTATTGTCATATTTTAGTGCTATTCCTTGGTCAGGTGGTAAGGTCATGATTGATGAGCAGTAAATTTAAGGTCCTTAGAGGTCGGCGCCATTCTTGAATAGGGTTGCCCAAGGGGGAGGGACAAATGGTCTCTCATAGAACTCCAGGGGCAGTTACAGCTGGTTGGCTGGATCGGGGAGGGGGAGTCACGCTTTTCCAGTAGGCTGCTTGGCCACCCCGCATGTGCACAATGACACAAGTAAATGGCGCATAACTGCAAGGGCCCCTTATGGAGATAATTTACAGGCTCAAAATAGGGATACGCAGAAAATGAAATGTTATTGTTATGATTATTGATTATGGAATGCTTAGAGTTGGATAGGAATATATTTGTATTAGAGATATGTTAAGGTTAGCAAAAATTACATCTGTACCTATCCAAGTAATCAAATGTAATTTTTTTTCTGCGTATTGTTTAAATATTATAATTAAAAAATGTTGATTTAATTTTATGTTAATAAATATGGCCGGGGTTTACGACTCCCTAATCCAAAAATTCCTTGTGCTAAGCGTGTTACTGTCTTAGTATTGATAAGGGAGGAGGGGGTCTAGGCTGTACCTGGCCATACGGGTGCCACCCGGAATACAGTGCTCTTGCCTGAGTGACGTACATCAAAACTGAGCATCTCGCCAGTCTGTGCTCGGCAGACTTAGAGGAGTGACATGGAAGGGTGAATGAAGTCTGTGAATTTGCTCCTATTGAACGCATGGCACTTCAGGGTCTCCAGACCTCCCCCCCCCCCCCCCTTCTGATAAAAGAGCCCGTGTAGTAGAGTGATTCTCAGCAGAATTATGGATATTATAAGCATTTCGTTTGGTGGCAACAGTGTGAACATTGAATATGAGGTTTCTCTAGGCATGTGCAAAATGTGACTCGTATTTGTCATCTGAAATTAGAGCGGTTTTGCATTGCTTATAATTTGCATGTGCAGGAGACTGGTTCAAAATGGGAGACATTTCATGCCCATTTCTCTCACGGCATTTTTTGTGAGACGTGTGCACACATGAGAACATTTCATGCGAGAAACCATCAAACCATGCTACTTGTAAAACTTCTGCTTTTGCATAATTTCTGAGACATTTTACACAGATGATTACGCAGTTTTTTCACACCACTAGTACGGCCTTGCATGCATAAGGCATGTGAGATACCAGCTCACTATGTTCTCCACACACTTTCTAAACAGGGTGAAAGATCGCAGACCAGCGAATCAGAACATCGCTCACTTCAGTTTCAAACTCCCTTCAACATATTATCTGCTCAAATCCAGTCTAAGCATAAGCACAAAAAGACTAAATTGTGACCCCAGATAATAAGAATTTATACAAGGCTATGTTTGTTTAGTGTCAATTTTGTACAAATCTAATGTAAACCATGTCGTGGCTAATTTATGACTCTCATACGCCTTGATATGAAGGTGCCTTTGGATGCATATATGTCTCAACCAGAATAGAGAAACCCTGGGGCTGCATTAGGGAAAGGGTACACTTCCTTGGTCTGTAAAGCATCGCACCTTTCCTAGGTGCAGAACAGGACAGTCCGCCCCATTACTATCAATGCACTGCCCCAGGGCAGATACGAACTCGCAGCTGCCATGGGGGCATCGCATTAGTGAAAGATGGAATGACTGTTAGGTGACACCCGGCCTGCACTTCAAAGGGAGAAAAAGGCTCCCGCGCAGATGAGTGCAGTGAATGAAAGCATCCACCAGCAAAGGGATGCCAGAGGCATCCTTGGGAATCCTTTTCTCCCCCTTGCAGGGTTCACCCTAGGGGAATGCAGTGATTGAGCACCACATCTTTCTGGTGCGTCCATAATATGTCTGTGACTCAGTGGCAAAGTGTTTTCCTGATGAGCTTTGGGCCACGACCCCTTGCTAGTGAGGGATCGTCCTCTTAGAATTGAGAAGATGCTGCATGTGTGCCGGTGCTATCTGTACTCCAGAAGCTGTCGCGGTCCCCATTCTGTATTACCAAAGTGACCCTGAGGTGCAGGAGGTGGGCTCACGTGCCTGTTGCGCCCTTGTGCAGTGCTTTAAGTGGGATGAAAACACTGGGGGGGGGGGATTTGGGTCTCTCAAAAGGGGCGTGACCATTGTAACTAAGGGCGTGGCTTAAAAAGACATGAACTAAAAGTCTGTGTCTAGAATAGTGTGTCGCCCGGCTTGTATTTTGCTGTTTCTCTCATTGCATCCAGATATGTGATACAACAAGTAGCATCATACCTACAATAAGTCAGGACTATTGGCCTTGTCAATGGTTGTTAGTTGCATAAGATAAATAAGCAGCAATTATGGCATGTATATAATATTAAAAAAGCTTCCACTTAAAACCCTGGTAATACCAGGACAATGTTGCTGCGCGTGAGTTTCAAAAAAGAGAAGGGACATCCAGAGAGAAAATGACTCTCCTTAAAGGATTTCCCTTCCCCTAAAACGCTCACCTGGCATGACGCTATGCAATAACTTCTCCACAAGTGAGCAATGTGAGCACGCGCACATGGATGTGTCTGCTGTCACTGCAGTATGGAAACAAATGGACCGCCTGTGCCAGGGCACAAAACAGAGCTCAATAGAGACCCGTTTCGAGCACCCTCCTTTCAAAAACTGCTGCTGCTCAGCACCTGTGAGACACGGCTCACTTAAAGCTCTGATCTTGTGGCACTTTATGTAACGCAGGCCCTTTGCTAAAATAGTGGCGTGGACAGAGAGAACTGTGGCGCCCTTGCTGATGGTAGTGAATTAAATGAGGCAGCAGTCCCTTTTGTGTTCACTGGTCAGGACCTGAATGAGCAGGGACTGGCCCATGGGCAAAAATATTCCAGACCTCCACAAGCTTAAATAAATCACGATAGGTTAGCTGCCTCACACAGATGATGGTTGTGTTAATGCCAGCAGGGGTCAGAGGGTGAAGGAAGGTCAAGAAACCCCCTTCCTAAAGGGATGTTAAAAACATCACCCCCGTATGATAATTAAGGACTAAAACCACTTTAAACTGGCAATTCAGAAAGAACCGAACAGGCAGGGACAAGAACAAGGCTGGAGCAAGATGAGAAGGGCGCTGTTGCTGGCGCAATCTTAATGCACACAGCTCCATGCGCCCCTCAGAATATTGGCGCCCTGGACTCTTCTTCAGCATTGCATAATGGACAGCAAAATACACACTAAGCGTGATAGAAGGCATCCGAGCTATCAGATGCGTAGTCAGGATATATTAAGCTGCTGGCCCCTAACAAGCGAAGACATTATAGACACAGTGTACCCCTGTTCATCCCCTAGTTTGAAGAGTTCAGATTGTTTATTCAGAATAGCAACACCACACCTATAGGGCTGGCGTTGAGAGCTCATGCCCAAACTTCAGTACAGGACACAGACCATCTCTCATGGACACATGCTCTTTGCACAGGTGCCTCCCCACATCTGCGATCCCATCCAGTGAAATGATGGAGGGGGGACAAACAGCCATATAACACCACGATGTAAATTTAGCATGATGTCTGTCGTTGGCAAAACTGATGCTTGTGTCCTGTACTATAATATGAAATGCTAATAAAAACGACCTTTTTTTAAAAAAAAAAAAAAGCGTGATAGTAGGCATTTTGGGCGAAGTGTCTTCATTTGCACATTTTACAGGTGTCACCTAAGGTATGTGCTATTGAAAGTTTAGTTTCGATCTTAGCTGCGTACACAGATGTTGCAACATTTTAATATGCTTCTCCTGTATGCCGTTTCATCCACTACATACAACAATCTCGGCGCTTGCCCAGAGAGCCAAAGTATTGGCTCTAATATAAAGTATATATGCTTTTCCTCAGTCACCATCCTACCCTGTAAAATGGAGAAGGACCACTGCAATCTGATTTCCAAACAGCCAATGGTACATTTCAGAGCGGCCTGTGGCCGCAGGGCCTTGGAGGCCGGCTTCCTTAATGGTGCTCTGCCAGCTGTGGCACTGGCAAGATTGAAACACAGATCAGCTTCGGCGACCGCCCTCGCACCTGAAGAAAGTTAAATTCAAATCTGCAAAAGTTAGTTACAGCGCTAACGTCCGCTTGGATGGCAATAATATGTTGTTCATCTGCAGCAAAAACCCGGGAATTGAATTAAGGGAACGCACGGAGAATTTAAACACATTTTCTGAAGACCACGGCTTGCTGCAAAAAAGGAGCTGGTGGTAACCCAGCCACGCGGAATGAGCTCTAAGGTCTCGCGCGTCTCGCACCACACCAAGACAAGCAAGCTGCTAATGCGAGCGCGTGGGAGGCTGCGCCTTTGTGCGCGCGGGCATCGCCTCTGGCCAGCATCACGAAGCCAATGAGCTGTGCTCACGCTAAGTACCAAGGTAGTACTGTTTACTGGAAATCAGTGGAAGCGTTTTTGCTTCACCAGCCTGGCGTATGAAACCAGCAGTTATTCACTTTGTATTATTCCAAATACATGGATGTGTTACACGGGACATTTTCCCATTTAAATCATTTGATTCAGCTAATTATTTTTAAAGGCATTTTTTCTTTTTCCAGCGTCCCCCTTTATATACTTTCTCTTTTATTTTTTTACTGTCTGCGGTTATTTATGTTTCTGCTTGTTTTAAGTAGATTAAACAAGCCACTTAATGACGTCAGATCATTTAACTAGAAAGAGCACGGTGGGGGGAAGGGGCATGGTAAGATATACAATTCCTTACAGCAGATGTAGCGTTAAAACAAATGAAACAATGGACAGAATTCAGAATGACTAGGGAAATGGTACCGGTGCGAAGTGAGTACAATGACTGGAAAGGGAGAGATCAGGGAAGGGAGAAGAGGATGAGAGGGCATTGACATAAATCACAGAGTCCAGATTGTTGCATTTATTGAAGATAACAAAAACAGGGATTCCCATTGGACGTTTGAAGAAACCATTTAAGAATGATTTCGACTTTGATCTGATTGCTGATTATTGTGGTAGTGCATGCCATCGCATTCGACAAGCCGAATAAGCTATGTAAATTCTCCTGGTAAAATAAAAAACTCCAGTCACAGCCAACAGACAGACACTGTAAGTGAACTCGAGGTGAATTTCACACAGTACATGTCAACAACTGAATCTAATAGAAAACGGTAACTGTTCAACGGGTATTTGAGGATGTAAGTATTTTTCTAAATATTGCTGTATGTGGCTTTAGAATACACATTTGTTTATCACGATACATTTTAAAGATATGTTTTACTTGTTCTTGCAATTTAAATATATGATAGTTATTATATGGACTTTTCTTTATTAATAAAGTTCTAGAAGATCTTCAAGTAGGGAGCAATCATTATCCATCTTTGCACGAAACTCACATGCCAGAGAGATCAGACCATCTTGTGGCTGTGCAAGACGTACTAACAGAGCATAGAACAATGGCGCTCAAATGCAACATGAAAGAATGCATGTCAGCGGCTAGGAGTGAATATAAGGTGTCCCATTCCAACATTCCTTACTTTGTGCCTGATGTTCACACTGGCAGCAGCAGCTCCTCCGCTATGGCGGAGCATCACCCCCCCCCCCCCCGCCAGCACTTTAAAAAACCTGTTTTATGTTCGTTTTATTTAGCTTTGGACGGGGCCAGGGTTATGATAGGCTGGAGGGGGAGTGATGGACTCTACCTACACTGTGCATGTGTTTTTTAGCCGGCGGTTTCAGGCCGGCCAAAAACCAAATGTGCAGTGACCCCTCTCCAACCCAAGATGCATTGCTGGGGCTAGAGAGAGCAGGCACAGACTCCCAGTCTCTCCTGGAGTGCACATCATCGGCATTCAGGCCAATCCTGAAGCTGCTGTCATCTGAGAGCAGCTTGAGGATTTGCCGCAGGCTGGGAGCCTGTGAATGCCTGCGGCAGTGGAGAGGAGTGGAAGAGCACAACACAATGCTGGAGGGTAGTAGGCAGGCTTTGTTTATTTTTTTGTTTTCGCTGTCGCCCATCCCCCGCCTCTTTTGTAAAAAATGTTTTTATGCCTGTTGTCCCCTGTTGCCACCTCCCCACCTCACCTCCTTCCCCAGTCCGAGCCGCTCCTGCACACTGGTTTATTTTGGGCTGTTCTCAGGGGACACCAATCTAAGGGTCTGCACAATCTGGAAATCTAGATCTTTAATGCTTTGCTGATCCTTGGAATATAGAAGACTTTAAATTGATCTCAACCACATAAAACAAAGGATGTAGCCTGGTTCAAACCGCTTGGCTATGAGCGGCTGCCCAGAGTCTTCTCACAGTCTTAGATTTCAGTATCAGATTTTGGTGGATACACCTACCGCCCCCTGGGCAAACTAAGTCCAATGGTTACAAAAGGGTCTTTGTTTTTAAGTGTTTGCAGTCCTTAGAAGGGGTAAACATTGAAAAAGAAAACTCCGCTACACTTATCATTAAGGCTCTCAAAGATGAACATATTGCTATATAAATGCTGAATGTAAGATGAGCAATGGATGCTGCTCACAGAAAACAAGATCAGTTCATCTCATGCTTCTTCTTCCTTTTATACTCTAGGAGCTGCTTACCTGGGATTATTCTACGTTTGAGGGTAGGGTAGGTAGATTACCAGGCCTACAAAGTGTGCTGACAGCAGGATGAGCCTGCCTTGTCCAGCAATACCTGGTCTACCTTCAAGTAGGAAATCCTGCACTAGCTGAGCGGTTGAGATTTTTCCAATTTGGGGTTTCTCTGACACTAATAGTAGTGGTCTGATATTCAACTGCCCTGAAAAGGACATATAGACTGGACACACTCATGCTTAATGATGAGCTACAGCATTGAGGACCCTGGTTGAGGTGCTTTCTGCATTCTTGGAGATGAGAGGTGCTCATTTTATCTTCCCTGGCCTTGGAATAAGCTGGTAAACCTAATTCAGTCTAATAAACCTCATTGAATCTAAGACAAAGCAAACATAAAATTGGCAATCAGAGGTTGATGCATAGCTATTATTATACATAAGAATAATGCACTCTTCTAGATGGGGCTGAAGGCCAAACGTGTAGTCCATCTTAAATAATTATAGATGCAGAGTATTGACTAAACATCTAGAGAATCCATGTGGACTGAGCAAAGAAGAAGGCTAAAGACAAGTGACAGTACAGAATACTTCCCTTACCAAAAATCATTGCCTCATTTATTTATGACTATTTAATTAAAATAGCAGCTGAATACCAAAGTTCTCCAGCTGGTCAAATAACACTATTAAAATATGTGTGACAGTCATTGGGCATTCATTTCCAGCCCTGAGGACAGTCAAAATCAAGACACTTGGCATACTGTGCTCATTGTGCTAGCCCACAAATTACACCTTGCAGGCCATAATGTGCCCAGTAGCAAGGTTTGTAAGAGATCATTTTCCTAAATGGATTGAGGTACTCAAAACCATTTGTAGAGAACTGATAGTATTTTCGGTAGCAAATTAAATGGAACTCAGTGTGGCAAAAATAATGCAAAGCTTAGGGATGATGCCACCACATTGGGTTTTTGATGTATTTTACACCACCTTTGAGTTATAATATAGAGTGCGTGGATCTATCTGGTTCTCTTGTATTTCTACTGTATTACACGCATTTGAATATGTGGACTTGCAAATAGACGTTAAATGGGGAGGACTTAACAGAAACAAAGCACAGTACTTGTGATGTAATATATGGTTGTCGTCTCTGTGCGCCCTGATGTTTAGCATTCTTTATAAGTGAAATGGCAGATTTTATTAGTTGTAGAAGACCTTTTTCACAAATTAGGGCGCAATCACATTTCTGTGCTTTTTTTTGCAAATGATTTGATCCTACTGGACCTAACCTCATAGGTTTACAGTGGGATTACAATGTGTGAAAAGTAACTTCTACATCAGCGAGTTCCATATTAAATAATAACTTTTACCAAAAGCAATACACCATTTCTTCATGACCATGGCTCTGCTAAACCCCAAAAGTAAGAGAATATCAAGATTATTTTCTCAGTGACAGCCTCACCATACAAGCTTTGAGGTGAATGAAAAAGATGGCTGGAACTACTAGTGTTTAAACACTTATGCGTTTGAAGAGACCATTTAAATCTGAAATGCTACAAGTGCAGGTCTATGGCTCAGCAGTCATATTTCCACATTGTAGTTTTGATCCTGATAAAGGGTGCCAGCACTGAATTTTATACTTATCACGGAACATATATATTGTGCAAGACTGCATAGAAGTTAATTACTGCATTTTGAATTTATAAACGTATTTAAAGGCACTGGAAGAAATATTTTGGACGGAGTGTGTGAGACTTGATGTACTTTCAGTATAGTCATATTCATTAAGTATTTCATACTTTTTAAGGTACATCGAGGTTATAAGCAAGGTCCATTTTAATGGTTTATTTTGATTTTTGAAGGGGGTAGATTCATTAAACATGTAATAAAACAAAATATTAAATCAAGTCAGCATGGAAATGCTAATTACAACAATACATGGAGTCTCACTGAACTATAATCCTTAAAACCAAATGTAAAGAATGCCACTAGAATCTGAAGGTAGGAAAAATGAAATGAGGTATGGAGAACAGTTTTAAGGTAAACTACAGATAGCGGCCACAATTCGGGGACTTTGTTTACCTGAGCCAATAAGGATGTTTAAATACCATGAAGCTTAGTCTACAAATAGGTTCTATTGGGAAAGAAGGACAGAGACTGTTCAAGAGATGGACACAATTCGTCAGTGTTCAGTGGGTGAAAGGAGTAAAGATGTGTGGCGGGAAATGGCTCTTGAAACTAAGAGATAACATCTCTACCTATTTGATGTTCATCAAAAAATGCACACAGGTTAATGTTGTTATTTATCATGTGAATAGATTGTCCTATACACCACATAAATATGTAATCCTGTTGATTTCAACACTCATGATATAACTCACTTTTGCCCATATTAAAGTACACATGCAAAGCATCCATCGAAGCAACCAGACTCTACTGTCACTTATCCACATCAGACATTAAATATCCTGTGCTCATGATGAAAATCCAATCACAGAGAAGGTGACTCAGAATAAGCGTATGACAAAATTCATGCCCACCCCTTGCTGGCATTTCTCCAAGCTTCCATTGACAAGCATATGTTTTCAAGGTGGCACAGATCTTAATGAGAAAATATGTTTTTGGTGCAGGTTAAGCAGACGCAATCCAAGCCAGCAGAGGATATGATTATGCAGATTAGATGCAATCTTTAAAAATGGGAGGATTTGCAAGTACCTACCTGTTTTCCAATCAGTACGTTATTCCCTGTTTCTGCTGCAAATTCTGTTAAACATGCATTTTTTTAAAGGTATAATTGACCAGAAATAATCATGCCTTGGTCATTTGCTTAAAGGCTGCAACATATTTAGTTTAGGAACCCTTGGTAATATAAAACTCATATGAATATCTAAAGCAGTGCTTGAAGTCCAAAGTCAGAAAGCAGTCCATCAAAAACTGGTAAGAAGGGTGATTAATGCAAAAAGTGCCAATATTTTATTTGGAATAATCCTTTTCAGGATTGCATCCTGGTGGGTGTACTCAACATTTAATTAAACGAAGTTGATGAATGTTTAGAAATCATTTGTGTGATCGAGTCGCTTTATTAGTACCTAGAAACAACGCAGATGCTGTGTGCACTACTTAATGGTCACGAAAGATATCTACCATTTTAATGGTTCATACCTGTAAAAAACACAAGTACATACTACATGAGGTGAAGATGAGTATGCATATCTTAAATTACAGTAGCCTATGCAGCTGCAGTACTAACGCAACTTTTGGAAAATGGGGTGCATAATGGCCTTTTTTTTATGGGACGCTTTAGGAAATAGTTAGGATACTTTGTGTGTGTTGCACCCATACTAAGTATACCAACTATTTAAAGAGAAATGTGCATAGAAAAGTAATCTGTTAATAATGTTGATTTAATGCCACTCTCATTTCCTATGCCACAGGAATCGGTAAAGATTATGAAGGGCATTTACTTCCAGGGCCGGCTTTAGAGCAGCACGACTAGACCAGTGAGGCCCTGACACAATGGGCCCTGACCTGGAGGGGAGGCACTGACCTCGGGGGGGGGGGGGGGGGGCGTTATGTTTAGCAATACCTTTGGATTTAAAAGCATCTACAGCATAGACGGGAGTGTGCCCAGCTTTCAGGCATCCACAAAAATGTCAAAATAACTCTTGTGATGAATGTTCCTGCTAGAGCAAGAGATCTTTTGTCTAGTGGTCGTTTTGCTTCGCCATAAGGTAGCACAGCGGGTTAATATGCCTGCAGCAAAGAACAGATCTCTATTTTATGTGGATAGCTGAGTGGATTAGTAAAGCCAGCCTTTACCGGCACTTTAAAACAACTGAAATGTATGTGGGAGAGGGACGATAGAGAGACGAGGGGCCCTTTTGCTGAGTAGTAGTGAGAGATTCCACGGCAGAGGTCATATGAGGCACCAAAAAAGACAGTTGCACCAGGGACCACCAGGCTAAAGCGGGCCCTGGATACTTCTAAACAAAGCACAATTGGCTATTTTGGGAAAAAGAAAGAGACATTCACCAGTGGTAGAGGGGGTAATAAATATATTTCCCTGAAGCTTCATGACAGAGTTAACACTGACAAACCACATGTAGAAAAGAGTGGAGGAACATATTTTTCTCTGTTGACAACATCTTTTTTACTCAGTCCTTCAACAACTTAAAAAAGTTTGCTGGTGCTATCTTTGGGAGCCGAGAAAGGGACTCAAAAGCATTACATTGTGGAGGATGGCAAATGCTATTACAAAATACTATGCCTAGACAAGTTCAAACACTTTTCCCACTTTGTATGTGTGCTGCACAGTGCAGCAGGCATGCAATGCGAAAAATAAAGTAGAAATGAAAACGTTTCTCCTCTTAGTGCCTCCTTTAAGATGATGTTAACATTTAGTGCTAAACCCTAAATTGTTTGTAGATAGGGGGTTGCGTCAAAAATCATGGGTGGTTAAATGGGAGCGCCCATGTACCACCCATGTAATGCCCCTTGGTGCTAAGTTACGCAAAGCAATTTTTTGTGCTGCTTTGCGTTACTAGTAGTGTATTTTCCAACGCAAAATAATGTTTACGCTGGAAAGTAAATTGGTAAAAAACATTTTGTGCTGGTTAGCATCACTTTTGTGATGCTAACTGTTGGACCTGGCCCTTTTTTGCAGGTTTATTCTTAAACGTTTTACCTCCTATTTTTCTGACCTGCTTTTGTTGGCTTTAGGACTCTGGGCACTTAACCACTGCTGATCATGTGTATGCTCTCTGTGTGTAATTCTGATTGTTTATCCATGATTGGCATATTTGATTTACTGGTAAGTCCCTACTAAAGTGCCCTTGGTGTGCCTAAGGCCTGTAAATCCAATGCTACTAGTGGGCCTGCAGCACTGGGTTTGCCATCCACATGAGTAGCCCTGTAAATTAGTCTCAGACCTGCCATTGCAGTGTATGTGACTGCAGTTTTAAATGACCATGTCGACCTGGCAAGTGCATCCACTTACCAGGCCCTAACACTCCCTTTTACTACATATAAGGAACCCCTAAGGTAGGCGCAAGGTACCCCCATGGGCAGGGTGCATTTTATGTGAATGGTAGGACATGTACTGGTGTGTTTTACATGTCCTTATAGTAAAATACTGTACATTCTAAGTGTAATTTTAAATTGGGAACAGGTAGAGAACTTGGAGTTGAGCTCTCTTAGCTCAGAATTTCAAAACACACATTTTGGTATAGATGCTTTTTAAATTGTGTGTTTGAAAATGCCGCTTGTAGGAAGTGGGCATTTTCTTGTTTAACCATCCTGTCCCTCTGCCTGCCTGTGGAATCAATTTTTGGTTTAGACTGGCAGGGGCCTGTTTGTGAATTCACTCTAGACAGTCACACAAAGGGAGTTGGGGTATGCCCTGCATTTCCTGATGGCCCATCACCAGGCTGATGGGCCTTACTGAGCTGGAGTGGTGGGAGGAGTTGTCACCAACACCTGAATAGGGCTGTGTCTGGTCTCTCACAATGCTGTCTCTACACCCTGTAGTGTACCTGTAGTCAAGGCAGGGCAAGACAGGATCTTGTGGACAACATAGACTTTGAAGTGTGCCTACTTCAATGGCCAAAATGGGTATAATTATTGGATCTGTAACCCCACATTTTAAGAACACCTCTGAATCAAGAGGCGACTCTGCTAAGAGGAAGAGCTGGGGAGCTGTCAGGAGGAGTTCTGACCATTTGCTGTGTTTGCTTTGCTGGGTTGGCCTGCAGTTGCTGCTTCTGTCTTGGAGAGACTAAAGACTGGACTTTTGCTTTGGTATCCTGCTCGAGAAGATTCTCCAAGGGCTTTTGTGTGCTTGCCTCCTGTTAAGAAGTCTCAGGGCCATCAAATAATTCACCTGCAGCCCCTGAACTCCTCTCCTGGGAGTTCTGACCTGCCATTGTGGCGCAAGGGAAGTGCCAATTATAGGTCCTTGGAGTTGGTTTTGCTGCTTCAAGGACTGGAAATCCATGCATCGCCCCTTCAGTGCTGTTTTTCCCACCGCAACCTTACCATGCGGTTGAAAAGCCAATGCATCACCACATTGCAGCTGAAAAGATTGATGCAGTGCCTGTTCACGGCTGGACGACCAGCTGAGTCCCGAACACCGTGTCTCTGAAGTCTGAGACACCGCTCCGACTCCGATGCAGGTCCTGCTCTGCCTCTTAAGGAACTGACGCATAACCCGCTCACGGCTGGAAGAATCAAAGCAGCACCTGTTTAGTCATTGCTGCATTGACTCCAGAGTGTGATTTTTCACACATAACACCTGTGCGGAAAGTCTACATCGACGATGGGCTTCAGTGAGGAACCGAGGCCATGTGTCCCAGGAAACGACGCATCACCTCCCCACGCAGTAAGAAACTGATGCATTACCTCCTCTCAGTAAGGAACCAATGCATCACCTCCCTTGCGTAGCAGTAAGGAACCGATGCATCATATCCCCTGGTAGCAAGGAACCAATGCATCACCTTCCCTGCGTGTATGGAAGTGATAATGTGCTTGTGTATGTTGCATTTTTGACGTTTTGGTTTGGTTTGGTTTAGATAATGATTGGTTATTTTTCTAAACTGGTGTGGTGTCCATTTGAGGTGTTTTCACTGCATTACTGTGCGTCTATGTGCAAGTACTTTACACATTGCTTCCGAGATAGGCCTGACTGCTTGTGCCAAGCTACCAAGGGGGTGAGCAGGGGTTTTCTAAGCTGTGTAATGCCCTTACTCTAACTAGAAGGTAGGGTCCCTGCTTGGACAGGGTGCACGCCACTGCCAAATAGAGATCCCCATTTCTAACAATAACCCAGTGCAAAATGGTTGAAAATCTACCTCTTAGTTTGATTTATGCTGCATGTTAGACCTGGCATCTTTGGCGTGGTTACCCCTGACTGTTTGCCTCTACCTCCTGTATTTTTGATGCTATGCTGGATTTCGTTTTTGCTGGTTTAGATGCTTTGGGCACTTTGCCACTGCTGATCAGTGTCAAAGTGCAAGTGCTCCCTTGGTAAATTGTTATATTGATTGGTTATCCATGATTGGCATATTTGTTTCACCTGTTAGCCCCTAGTAAAGTGCACTGGGTGTGCCAGGGCTGGTGATTCAAATGCTACTAGTGGGCTGCAGCACTGATTGTGCCACCCACAGGAGTAGCCCTAAAATGATGTCTTAGGCCTGCTTGCAGTGCCTATGTGCAGTCCAGGACTGCCATGTCGACCTGGCCAGTGCACCCACTGACCAGGCCTTATCCTTCCCTTTCTGTACATGTCAGGCATCCCTATGGTGGCCCTAGGTACCCCCCTGGGCTGGGTGCAGTGTATCTGAAAGGTAGGGCATGTACTGAGGTGTGTAACATGCCCTGGTAGTGAATTACAGCCATTTTCGTTTTTTACTGCTGAGAGGCTATCTTGCCCATAGGATAGAATGGGGAAGGCTGTTTACATGCCTATCTTCCCATAAGGGCAAGATGGAAAATCCAAGTTTGGTATCTCTGTGTTCAGAATTTAATTATACATCTTTTTAGCAAGATGGTTTTTAAATTCACTGTGTGAGAATAGCACTTTTTAGAAAGTAGCTATTCTCCTGTTTAACCTTCCTGTGTGCCTGTGTGCTGGTTGGCTGACTGGTGTCATGTGATGGGCTAGGTGGCTCCAGGAGCCTGGATGAGTCAGCAGCAGGGTGAATAGGGAGATCTGCTTTGGATGGGTGGGAGGAGTAGTCCCTGGGTTTGAATAGGGCTGCCCCTGCCAACACAATGCTGGCTCCACCCCCTGCTGGCCAGGCTGAGGAGTCTGCCTCTGCTGGCACAAAGAAGGCTCCACCTCCTGCTGAGCGTCTAACAACCCTGCCCCTCACTCTGAATGGAACCAGGTGCTCCAGAGCAGAGCACACCCAGGAACCGATTTGAGCAGGAGAATCCCCCCACTGAAACACAGAGAGACAAAGACTTGGAGGGGTATAAGAAGAGGACCCCAGACACCTAAACTTTAGATCGCTTTGGAACTAAGAAGAAACCTCTGCCAAGGAGAAAGCTGAAAAGGACTGAAGAGGAGAAGACTGCCTGCTTGCTGTTTTGCTTTGCTGCCAAGGAGAGGGGAAGGACTTTGCTGTGTCCCCTTCTTTTGATTCTGATCTCCAAGGGCCTGAGAAGAGCTCCCTCCCTGTTAAGAAGTCCCAGGAACAAAAGGACTTCACCACCAGCTCCCCTGGAACTCTGCTGAAGGAGTTCTGACCTGCCTTGGAGTGCTTGCCCAGTCTTGGGGCATCAGGAGGTCGTTTTGCTGTGTTTGGGAGCTGGGAAGCAGAAGCGTGAAAAAGAGTAACTGGTACCCAACGCATCATCTGATTGCATGTCGCAAGAACGAGAGTGCGAGGAGAATTTCATCGCGGCGTCATCGCAGCACCCGGAGTACCCGCATCGCCGAGTGCGTCGAGCATCGTCCCGGTGCAAGAAGATTCCTGACGCTGCGAGGGTCGTCGCAGAACCAGTTTGCGGGCCGCACCACTGCCGGTGCGTGAAAGTATCCAGTCGCTGCGTGCGTCGACGCAGAGTCCCGTTCCATGGCACATCGAGAGTTGCGGCGCCGGATGTCAACGCTGCGCCGCGCATCGTGCCACATCGAAGAGTGTCGCATCGAACCTGTGCGTGAAGCTTCCCCCTAAGAAACCTACGCAACGAAAGCCAAAGTCATCGCATCCTCCCCCTACAGATCGGAGCCGGCGCATCCACCTCTGCTGCGTGAAGCAGGGCTGCTGCAAAGCCTCCCCAAGATCTCAGGAGTATCGCATCGCCTTTGCCATCTTCCTTGTTATAGCTTTTGGGAACCTTATCGCAACTACAGGTACTGTTGGGCACGAAAGTGTCGCATTTTGTGCATTGAGAGTCGCATTGTGCAAGACACTGACTTTTACATCCTGGAGTACTTTCTGCAAACTCTTGAACTATCTTTAAAGTAACCTTTTTGAATGATATGTTGGTTTTTCTGTAGTATTTGGTCTTGTGAAGTTTTTAGTAAAGATACATTGTTTTTTTTAAACTGGTGTGGAGAAAATCTGTGGTGTTTTCACTGTGTTACTGTGAGTGTTGGTACAAATACTTTACACATTGCCTTTGATAGCCTAGACTGCTCAGGCCAAGCTACCTAGAGGGTGAGCAGGGGTTATCTTAACAGTGTATCCCCCTTTCCCTGACTAGAAGCAAGGGTCCCTACTTGGACAGTGGTACCTACCCTGCCAACTAGAGACCCCCAGATCTAACACTGCACTACAAATTAAGATGATGACGAGGCACTGTTATAGACACTAGCTGGATATTTTGCTTTGGAATTCGACTCACCTGCTGAGATTTTGCTTTCTATTCCCTCCACAGTCTTCATCTGCCTCTGATCTCATGTCCACTGTATCTCATTGTTTCCACCCTTTGCCTCATTCAGGCGATCTCGTTTGCTTATGCAAGAACCTCCTTGTGCTCTTTACAAAGATCTGCGAATCTATCTCTAAGACAAGGAGTTGCGAGTAGCTACTCTTGCAACTTGGCCCCTAATAAGATTGCTGCATCTGCAGCTGCTCTCCCTTTCCATCAAGTGCTGAAATACAAGTCACAATAAGAGATGATCGCCTGTTCCCATTCATCTTGGAAATAACATCTGACAGGGCTCCGGTTGTGCTTTGCATCGCAATTGAGAAATGGGTTCAGTCCAAGTTAGGTGTATGCCAGTCCATCTGTCAACATGTTGGCATCATCACTTATTTAATATTCCCTTATACTCCCAACTCTGATCCTGCTTCGTTTGTTTAATCGATTCTGCTGAAACAGACTACATGACATTAGCATTTGGGACTTTTCTGTATTTAATTGGAGCTCTGTCTTGAGAAAAAGGGAAGGAGAAGAACGAATACAGAAAGAGTAAGGTAGGGAGCAATATAAAATAAGAGGGAGAGAGAAAGATGATGTGCAACTGAAAAAAATGGAAAAAATTAAACAAGCAGATAATAGAAAGAACGTGACGGAAAGTGGGAAGCTAAGAGAGAAAGGAAGAAAAGATAGGGTGAGATAGAAAGAGAGAGCATGTGAAAGACAAAAGGCGAGCAGCAGATCGTGAACAGGAAGAAAGGGCGAGAGGGGGGATGTGGTGGGGATGGAGGGGTTGGAGTGTGCAAGTGAGTTCAATGGAAAGCGATTGAGAGAAACAGAGAGACAGAGAGAAGCCCGAGAGAGAGAGAGAGAGATCAACCACCAATGGAAACATGTTACAGAGTAGAAAAATAAGTCAGTGGGAAAAAGTTAGAAAAAATTGAAAGTGCGAGAGTGAAGGAGATACAGAAATAGGAATACAGGGACAGAAGCGAAGAGGCACTGCTGATTTTAAATAAAATATTCTGCTATGAGAAAAAGTGTAAGGGCAAAAGACAGCAAAGAGAGAGGTCAGAGTGAGAAGGTTGCAGAAATATACTAAAAGGCAGTTTGTAATCAAAGAGAAGGACAGTGAACATCAACAGAGAAACAAAGAGTCATAGAGGTAAAAATAAATGAGTACTCTGAATTGCTCCCTGCCCTATGTCCATGTAGATATGTCTCATGCACTTAATTCCTTCCTCTTTTGTAGACAAATAAAATGAAATCAGCTGACAAACAAATTACTCATCATCAGTAGAAAGTTAATATGCAGGACATATTTACAGGGCTTTATTTACAGTCCATTGCCACAAATGGTGGTGCAAGAAGAATATTTTTATCATTAGCGGCTGGTGTGTGAGCAGACTTCTGGGACAGGAGTGCGGGGGCCAGACGGTGGGGGGTGGGAGGGGAAATGGACAACAAAGAAAACATAAAAAGAGTGAAAAAAACACTCACCTGCTACCCGCCGCTCATTTGCTTTGTGTCCTCGCTGCAGCACAGATTCCCAGACTCTCTTGCAGCCAAACCTGATGCTGCTCTCATGCTTGGAAGCACCATCAGGATTGGCTAGAGCACTGTGAATTTTTGCTCCTAGAGAATGGAATCCTGTGCTTGCTGTCTCCAACCCAGCAATTCAGCTGGTTTGGAGACAGGTCATTGATCACTGGCCAGACCGACAAGCGCACTGATAGCAGTGCCCAACACTCCCACTCATCACTGCCCTTGTGATGCACCCCCCAAGACCTGCCTTGCCCTTAAATCCTGAAAAATAAAACAATAATAAACCCTTTTTATTACTGTTTTATTTTTCAAGATTTGTTGCGGGCAGGTGGTTGGGGGGGGGGGCAACACTCCTCCGCCATAGCAGAGGAGACACCACTGCTTTTGATATTTTCATTTATATTCACATATTTGTTGGTTTCCGAACCAAAATATGTGAATACCAGGTACTCCTCTATGGGTCTATACCCAAATTTCGACTTTACTGCATCCAAATATTGTATGTCCAACATGTGATTGATTTAGTCTTTAAGTGACTAGCAGTGTGATTTTTCTTTAACAAATACATGCACTCCTTTCTAATTGTGTGTGGATGAGGCACAGATGTACTACATGAATATGTAAAATGCACTTGTGACACTAGCCAACATAGTAATATAACAGACAGACAGATAGATAGATAGATAGATAGATAGATAGATAGATAGATAGATAGATAGATAGATAGATAGATAGATAGATAGATAGATAGATAGATAGATAGATAGATAGATAGATAGATAGATAGATAGATAGATAGATAGATGGATAGATACTTAAACATGAAATGTGGTCCAATATTGCCTGTGAGGAGTCCTCTTGATATCATTACCCAAGAGGTTTAAAGTTGAGTGGTCTGTAAACATCACCAGAACCCTGAGATGGAAATATAGGACCTTTTTACGTATGTTATGAGTTATGTATTTTAATATTACTTGTTAATTTTGGGGTAGCTAGCTTGCAAAAGCTGATTGACCTGAATATTGTTTCACATTCCTGCCTATAAGAAATCAATTGCTGAGTTAGGATCAACTTTTATATGAAAAACAATTAAAATGAAAGTTTCGTACATTTGTGATATTATAGGGCCACTGACTGTGTGTACGCAATTTTAGGCTATGCCCTTGATTGACAGACTGTCATCTGTGGGATCAATAACCACTACCCAATGCTGATTTATGCATAAGATTTGAGGGAACAACACCTAGCAATCATGTTTACACACAAATTGTCATTTGCATCATTTAACCATTCCACCTTATTATTGACTGTCAGCATGCTACAGTGTTCTAGAGATTAAACAGACTCTTGCTCTTTCATCCATTTCCATTCAAGCCCCAAACCTTCTTTCAGTCCCATTTTTTTGTCTCTACATCTCAATCTGGAAGAAAGATCACCCCCTACTTGTATCTCATTTTTGTAAGAAATATCCTGCTTTGCATGGACATGTTTTAGAAGCAGCCTGCCATTAAATTATTTAATTTGTGTACTGTACTTATTCCTCCATATTAGTCAAAATAGGATACTAAACCTGAGCATCTTATTCTATACACACCAGTGGTTGTGCCTCCTATCATAGGATTCCCAACACAGACTACACACTATTTTGGTAACTCTCTTCTACTATCTCTGATTTCTATTTCTTCATGAAAAAAGGCTCCGGAGCAGAGCACAATACCTGAGGTTAAATCTTAGTAGGCTGGGACTTATTTGAATATAGGTGCTCCAGGTGTGTGAAAGTGAGCAGAAGGATTAGACCTAGGGATAGTTGGGCTGTTTGCTGCTGATGATGAAAAATGTATTTATATATCACAAAAGAAGACGATTACTGCTTATGGAATGTATTCACAACTAGGTTGCACCACATGCTGGTTTCATGTTTCCCAAGATAGTTTTGATTTTGAAGGAGATACACATGCTGCTCGAAAAACAGAAAGTGCTCCTCAAGTATGTGGTATACTGCCAAAGTATTCAGTTCCAATTATCTTACTACATAATAAGTGTATCCAGAATATCAACTACCACAATATAATGAAGGTAAGTGTGTGTATATAAAATTAAATACACACACACATACATAGTCACTGAAAAAAATAAAGGATAAAGTGACGTTATAGTTAAGTGTGGTAAGGATATCTTACTTTGCATTAACAAAAACCACAGAAATTCACTGCAAAAAAGATTAAATTGAAAATATTAGTTCAAATG
Organism: Triturus cristatus; assembly: GCF_964204655.1. Lineage (NCBI taxonomy): Eukaryota > Metazoa > Chordata > Amphibia > Caudata > Salamandridae > Triturus > Triturus cristatus. Next base: position 316,000,674 of record NC_140579.1, read on the forward strand.
TAATGGTTTCAACTAAAGAAAAAACACTGAAATTCAACAGTTATAGTTTTTTTTAAAGTAACTATATCTTACATTACTGCAATGCACATTGTTGTCGAAAGTGATATCAGTTCAGTTGTCATCAGTAATAATATCAATGGTGTCACAGAACCTGCCATGAGTGCTGTAATATGTGAGATCATAAGCAGTGCATGGCGAGGGCACAAGTTATAGTTACTTGAAATAAATGTAAGTGTTGAATTTTAGTGTTTTTTTATGTTCAAAATATTACATTAAAATTTACCTCCCCCCCCCCCTCTCAAACACATTGATCTCAGACCCTCCATAAGGTCCAGCAGGTCAGGGTACCCCCACTCTGCACCCTTAAAATGTATTTTTAAAAATGTTCATAACACAGGGACAGAGTCCCCGTTTCCTGAAATGGCGGGACCAACATTTCTCTTCATGTGGTACCAAGCCAATCAGAGTATGAGCTCCCACAAGAGTTCAAGAGAGCCTTTTGCTTCGAGGGAACGAGGTGGCCAACCGGGATAAAAAGCCCTCTCAGCTAATCGGTCTCTCTATTATTTGAGGCTGCGTCTTCACAGGACTCTACCCAACTGGCCAGGTATACAAAGTCTTTGAGCCTTAACTTCTCAAAAATTACTGGAAGAATTTACACCAAATCCCTTCTGCTAAATTTGATATAATTCCATAAAGCCATATTGACTATATCGCTGGTCAATGTCCCTATTGAAAATTGCATGAGGAAAGGAAATTTTGTTTTGGAACCCACTCACCCATGCGCTGGTCTGGCAAAACTTATTGAGAGGGCTCCAAAAAGTGCTACCAGGCTAGCCTAGAGCTACAGTGCATGTGCGCGGGCGCACGCGCCGCTTTTACCGCGATTACTTTCACTTTCGCGGCCGCACTGCCGCTTGGCATAGCCAATAGGTCTCGCTTTTGGGACATTATAAGTGTTTAGTTATGCAACTGTTGCATGGCTAAACACTTATAAGGTCCCAAAGGCACGACCTATTGGCTATGCCAATGCTTGTTTCTTCTTGGCTGCCGCTTAACAGTTCACCCTGAAACTTTTCAGGAAGGAGCTGAAGTGGAAGACCTTTTTTGGAAAGTTTTGTGAAGCTTCTTCGTGAAATTATTAACAAACCAGAAATGCTCTTCCTATGGTAACTAGGTCCTAAATATAACAACACAGTGGTGACTGCCACTCTTGCCACCTGTGCGTCTTGGTGATGTAATATATTGTAAAGGTACACAGATATGAGGTTAAGAATATTAAATGCTTAATATATGCAATATGCAATTCATAGGAGGAACCTACTTCCAGAGACCTATGCAAATAGCTTATAAATATATTGCATTAGTAGAAGGAAGGAAGGCCTAAATAGACCCTTTTGCTAAAAAAACAAGTAATCAACAATAAATATCCAGACCTAATCAGGGTATTTCTATACTGCACAGGCAACTCATGCACATATTGTTCATTGGCAACTTCTCCAAAAAACATATCAGTTATTTACTGCTTGGCATTGAACTTCTCATAAGGCTGTTTTGGATATGAACCATCTTGAACAAGAAAAAAGCTGAATGTTTTTTGTTTGAGTGACAAAGCAAATAGGATAATCAACCACTTTTTGGCAAATGTCTCACATTCGCCATCTATAAATTAGGCCAAATGTCTTCAAAGTTATATTATTTGAAATCCAATAGTATCTTTTCTTTGCACCAATAAGAATTACTTTTTGATATGCGTTAGAACTAAAAAGGATTTTGATGCATTTTCTACATACAGCAGAATGTCAGGAAGCTCTCATACAGTCCTATTAAAATTATATGCAATGTTTTTATTTTCAATGTACATTTTTATTGAAAGCATGTGCCTATAATGTTTAAGTGGTGGCAGATATGTTTTGAAATTGTATTTTTGTGGCATTTGATTCCAAATAAAAATAAAATACCATTGCATCGCCTTGACAAAGCATGACATATTGGCTTTGCCACTGCTTGTATCAAAATGTACTTGTGTGGCCTAAACATTTTCTCATTACTCATTTACATTGGATAAATGGAATGTCTAAGTTACTTCGTCTATTTCTATACTTGCTCATGTAATTTGAAAAGGTCAAAAATCCCTATATTATCTCTCCCTTTAGAAACAAAAATCAGTGAAAGTCACATTGATAATCTCTTGCCGTAATCCCTATGACTCTTCTTTGCATGGTGTTAAAAAAGAATAGGAAAAAACAGTCTAAGACACAGGTCATATGCCTTACTATATTGTCATCATCCTACCATTTTCCATTTCTTTTACCGCCATCTAAAATTTGAAGTGTGTCACACAGAGGATTAAGGTAAAAGCAGCCATGTTATTGTAAGGAATGTCTAAACATCTTAGAAAATAGACTAAACATTTACAGGCATATTGTATACAGAGATAACTTGGAGTGTGGAGACCATCTGCACTGAGCTAGTGGAAATAGTCTACAAAATAATGTTGGTTATATGGTAATGATCTGCTGACTGCGTGCAGAGAACACATTGCATTGAGTGTGGTGTGGAATTTAAGAAGAGTGACGTAGAGATGGATTAGATGCCCATAATTACGCCAAGATCTTTTGAACGTATTAGGTCTGACATGCTGTGTATTGGTGAGAGAATATGGAGGTCTTATGCAAATAGGTGGTGTTGACTGAGATGGGCATTAGAAAGCCAAAAGAGACTTATACAACTAACCATTAAGAAGACTTGCAAGAGCATGCCTTGTCTCCTGTTTTCAAATAAATATATTAGTATTCTGAAAATCTTTCAATGGTGTATGTCAAATATACACAATTGTTACAATAATGCTTCTCAGATTTGTGGTCTCTACTTCAAACAAATGCTTCTTTTGGGATAGTAAACTGAACTAAACATTCTGAGGCAAACGTAAAGCAGCACCCAGATGTTTCACTGCACTGCATGAGAAGGACAGAGTAGGCGAGCACCATATTTACCGAGAAATGCGACTCTCCTCCGCTCTCCCTACAAGCGTACAATCAGGCAGCCATCCACCACACACACCTTTGCACCATAGAGGGTACCCTTCAAGTACAAAATACAATGCTTAGACTAACTTTAAAACTTTTCCCACTTTGGATATGTGCTGTTATGTACCGCACCCATACAAAGTTGGAAAGAAAGGAGAAATAAAGCATTTCTCCTTGAGAGCATCTACTTGAAGTGATGCAAAAACCTGTCTACTTTTTTAGTAAACAGAGTTTTGCATCAAAAATCATGAGTTGTTGCTTAGGAACAACCATGCACCACCCATGGAATGCCACTTTCGTGCTAAGTAAATTACCAGCTCAAAACAAGTTTTGCTCTGGAAAGAAAATTAGGAAAAAAGATTTTGCATCGATTTGGATCACTTTTATGACACAAACACACACAAAATCTTAGTAAATATAACCCCCTGTCTGGTGACACAATTCCAATTGGAATTAATGAATAAATAATCAGTAATGCGCAAGCAATGCATTTCGATGTTCTACTGGGAGAAATTGTCATTTACTTCAAGGTAGCCCAAATGCCCAACATCTATATGTCTGCATATGTCGATAGTGAGGCTTAATTGTGACCACTCAAATAAAGTTTCTATCACTGGTTGCATATTTATATATCTTCAGCAATATGTAAAAGAGTTTGTAAGCTCTCACAATGGAATGGAATATGATATTTGTTGAAAACTGTGGTGTTTAGGACTCCTACTACTCATTTGGTTAGATTTTAAGGGTTGCAAATAGTCCAATTTGGAATTTGCAACCATTAACATGCCTTTTCTTATCTACTAATCCTCTGTTGGGAGTCGGAAAAGCTTTTAGGACTCCTAACATGGGATTCAGGATCCATACTTATTAGTTATCTGGAAGCTGTTTTGTAGGTATCTCTTTCAAATGTAGAATCTAATGTATGAGTGCTTGGAACCGAAATCCGATCACAAAGCAATTATGTTTTCCAGAAACCTCAAAGGAAGTGGTAACCTATTCCCCTTTTTAAATGTAAACATGTTTGTTTAAAAGGAGGCACTGCTTTCTCCTAAACAATTTTTTTTTTAAACAAAAAACTTTTATTAACAATGCCCTACTTCCTTTTAAGTAATCAGGATGCAATAAAATAATCTTTGCTCTATTTTAAAGAAATCACAGATGTGGTAGTCTGCTGGTCATGCAGGTCATCATCCTGGTGATGTTCTCCAATTGTAGATAGTCGCAATTTGTGACCTACCTCAGTAATATTCATGCTATAGGTCAGATTTAGAGCCACTATAATTTGCTGTTCACAAGATACTTGTTGCAATTTGAGACAACTATTTTCCACTAAATGTTTGTTCAACTGTCCCTTAGTTATATCTAGAAGGAGCTAGACATGAAAAGCAAGATACTTTACAGGAAGCAGTGCATAGTTGGAAACAAATCCAGTTCTCACAGAAGATACCAACTTAAGTGTCAAAATCATTAGATGATGCTTAAAGTCCACATTTATTGAATACAGGATCTTATGTTTTCATAATTTTACTGAAGTGTAAAAAGTAAATAAAGATTTATTGACATTTCAATAGTTATGAAAAAAAACATTTCACAAAATTTACCCAGGATAAAAAATGGACATATTTTTATGGTCCTACAGTCTCAAATCAGGAATCATGATGTCAGATGTAAGCATAGTTGTATTTTGGTATGAGTAAACATGCTATCTTTTTTACGAGTGTTGTACTGGGAGAACACCATTTTGTGATGTCTTGCTAGGATCAGATTTTTAGGACTTCAACCGAGCTATTATATGAAGATAACATTAAACCTAAAAATGTTCACAAAAGCTATATTATTAATTAATATTATAAAACATGTTCAGAAAGTTGTTCTTGAAAAGATGAGTTTTTAAAATTTAGGGATTTTTAAATAAATGTGCAAGATACCATTACCGATTGCTACTTCAAAACACTGATAAAGCACAAGAAAGTGGGCAAAGTTATGGTATAGGTAGAACCCATATTCTTCCACTTGGTAGTCCAGATTGTGCCTAAGGTGCTCTCTATAACTTTGCTTTCACATTTTAAACTAATCTTAATAAATTTCCTAAGTATTAAGAACAAAGTCTCAAGGCTACTACTGACTTTCATTTTAGGAGCTATGTGTTTGCCTTTACAAATATGTTTGTCAGCTACACGTAAATACTGAGCATCCTTCCCACAAGCTGACTCAATTTGTGCCGTTGAACATATTTCTGAAAAGCTCATAAATATGTTTTTTGGTCAACAATAGAAAAAATCTGTTTGTGATATGTATGTGTATGTGTGTTTGTGTGTGTACGTATATATATATATACACACACACACACACACATGCACATATATGTATATATATCTATATGTATATATATATAATATTCACTGAAAAAACCATAGGTTTCAGGCACGTTATAGTTAGGAATTAGCGTTTGAAAAACCTTAGAAATTCACTGAAAAAACCATAGGTTTCAGGGGCGTTATAGTTAGCTGGACTTTTCACTCGTACAAAACCATTGAAATTCCCCCGTTATAGTTAGTTCAGCTAACTATAACTTGCGCCCCCGCAATGCACTGCTGATGACATCACATATTACATCCCTCATGACATGGTCAGTGACATCACTCATGACATCACTGATGACATCTCAAATGACATCACTGATGACATCATCCAGTGAATGTGTGTTTTTCTGAAAATTACATATGTTTTATATATGTATATCTCAAGGTCGATGGAAGAATAAATGGATATATAAGTGTCTAAATGGATGATTTGTTTTTGAAAAATTGATTGTATAACTGACTGATTAAGTGTATCTTAGTGAATACATGGCTTAGAGAGTAATGTTTAAATGTGTAAATATCTGTATCAGTCTCTCACTTTGTGTATAAGTGGCTGCATGGGTTGGTGAGTAGCTACATGAGTGTCTATATAGGTTATTAGTTGGTTTTTTGAGTATCAGTATGAGTGTCTGAGTGTCTGTATGGTTCGGTGGGGGTATTACGTAGTGCATAGGTTCATGAATGAGTGACTCACTGTTTGTATGTGTTGAAGACAGCATGTGTGCAGGACTGTATGGGTGGATGAGTGTGTGCATGGGTGTGTTAGTGAGTGATAGACTGTGTGAATAGTGTCTTTATGAGTAACTACATATGTTTTAAACTAGGATATCTGACTATTGGTGTATATAAGTGACTATATGTGAGAGTGAGAGATTGAAAGAGTTCCTATATGAATAAGTATGTGTTTCTATAAGTGATTGTTTAAAAGACTAAGTATGTGAAAGTTTCTGTAGAGGTAAGTGTGGTGGTGGGTGTATAACTGTATATGCAAGTAAATGGATGTTTGATTCTTTATTAGCATGAGTGACTATGTGTGTGAGTAACTCTATGAATGAGTGGCGTTGTGTAACAGGATGTATAGGTGTGTGAGTACATATGATGAGTGAGTACATGTATGAGTGACTGTATAGGACTGTTGGTGAATGAGTGGATGTGTATGTGGATCTTAGAATTACTGAATAGGTTGTTGTAACTGGTATTGGTATGTCCATTGTTTTCAATATTGTAGTTTCTATTTTTGAATGTGTGTATCAAAGGTTATATTAGGGGAAGAGGAGGTCTGCCACTCTATCACAAGGATGATGTCATCAGTGATGTCATTAGTGATGTCATTTGAGATGTCATCAGTGATGTCATGAGTGATGTCACTGACCATGTCATGAGTGATGTAATATATGACGTCATCAGCAGTGCATTGCGGGCGCGCGAGTTATAGTTAGCTGAACTAACTATAACGGGGGAATTTCAATGGTTTTGTACGAGTGAAAAGTCCAGCTAACTATAACGCCCCTGAAACCTATGGTTTTTTCAGTGAATTTCTAAGGCTTTTTAAATACTAATTCCTAACTATAACGTGCCTGAAACCTATGGTTTTTTCACTGAATTTCAAAGGTTTTTTAAATGCTAATTTCTAACTATGCCTACAGAGATAGGACATGTGAAGAAAGAAGAAAAAAAGCACAGAAAGAAAAAAAAGAAATGCAGAAAGAAGCAACAGAAGTCCTCAAAGACGAAGAAAAGTGCGGGAAGAAGGATAACGTGCAGAAAGAACAAACAGAAGAGCAGAAAGAAGCCTTGTTGCAAAATCATCCTGTACCCTCAACTTTTTCAGACGGATACTGGTGGTAACTGAGTCTCACTAACCAGTCCTAGAGCCAGTGCTATGTTAAAAGACACTCAGAATACAGTGAAAACACCTACATACACTAGGGAACACTATGCGTTGGGGTCCCCCTGTGATCAGCATGACCTCCTCTGTAAGCCCCTAGTATATAATAGGGCAGGGGATTAAAACTACCTCTTAAAACGCGCCACAGGGCGTGTTTGCACACGTCACCTCAGGCCCCGTCCCTTCACTTCCCCACTGTGTAAACACGCCCTGTGGCCGTTTTAAGTTGGGAGATTAAGTCCCCTTGAATCCTGAGGGTCCCTAGGGTCCAACTAGACCACTAGGTACCTCCAGTAAGCGCCACAGAGCTGCGTTGCAGAGAGATATAAAAAGGGGCACGGCCTAGACCACCTCGCTGCAACGCAGCGGAGTGGTGCTTACTGGAAGCACCTGGTGGGCTAGTTGGCCCCCAGGGTCCCTCAGGATTGAAGGGGAATTATTTCCCCAACTAAAAACGTGCCACAGGGCTTGTTTGCACACGTTAACTCAGGCCCCGTCCCCTCCATTCACCACTGTGTAAACACGCCCTGTGGCCGTTTTTAGTTGGGGGATTAAGTTCATTTGAATCCTGAGGGTCCCTAGGGTCCAACTAGCCCACTAGGTACCTCCAGTATGCGCCACAGAGCTGCGTTGCAGAGAGGTGTAAAAAGTGGCACAGCCTGGACCACCTCTCTGCAACGCAGCTCAGTGGCGCTTACTGGAAGCACCTGGTGGGCTAGTTAGCCCCCAGGGGCCCTCAGGATTGAAGGGTAATTATTTCGCCAACTTAAAACGCGCCACAGGGCTTGTTTGCACACGTTAACTCAGGCCCCGTCGCCTCCCTTCACCACTGTGTAAACAAGCCCTGTGGCCATTTTTAGTTGGGAGATTAAGTTAATTTGAATCCTGAGGGTCCCTATGGTCCAAATAGCCCACTAGGTACCTCCAGTATGCGCCACAGAGCTGCGTTGCAGAGAGGTGTAAATGTGGCACAGCCTGGACCACCTCTCTGCAACGCAGATCAGTGGCGCTTACTGGAAGCACCTGGTGGGCTAGTTAGCCCCCAGGGGCCCTCAGGATTGAAGGGGAAATATTTCCCCAACTTAAAACGCGCCATAGGGCGTGTTTGCACACGTCACCTCAGGCCCCGTACCCTTCCTTCCCCACTGTGTAAACATGCCCTGTGGCCGTTTTTTAAGTTGTGAGATTAAGTCCCCTTGAATCCTGAGGATACCTAGGGGAAAAATAGCCCACTAGGTACATCCAGTAAGCGCCATTGCAGAGAGGTGTAAAAAAGGGCACGGCCTGCACCACCTCTCTGCAACGCAGAGCAGTGGCACTTACTGGAAGCACCTGGTGGGCTAGTTGGCCCCCAGGGTCTCTCAGGATTGAAAGGGAATTATTTCCCCAACTTAAAACGCGCCACAGGGCGTGTTTGCACACGTCACCTCAGGCCCCGTCCCCTCCCTTCACCACTGTGTAAACGCGCCCTGTGGCCGTTCTAAGTTGAGAGATTAAGGGCCATATGTAGGTAGCAACACATTTACCGATTCATAAATACAGAATTTTACCGATTCAGTATTTACGAATCGGTAAATGTGATGTAGGTAATGAATCGGTAAATTTTACAGATTCGGAAAAATTCGGTAAATATGAATTGGTATTTACCGATTCGGTAATGGGGCATACCTTCCCATTGATTCCTATGGGCCTGGAGTCCCATAGGAATCAATGGGAAGCCAGTCACCATTACCGATTCGGTAAATACCGATTCAGTAATGGGGGGAGCATATACAAGGGTGGCAGGGTGTCACATTGACACCCTGTTGCACCCCTGATTCTTGCATGTGTGCACATGTGGCGCACATACATGCCCTAAGAGCATGTATGTCTGCCACATGGCACTCTTACTTCTGCAAAATATTGCGTTTTGCAAGGTATTCGTTATTTATCACCAACCTGTATTTGGTGGTAAATAACAAATTCTTAATTCTAATTTGCACTCTTTAGAGTGCTCCCTACATTCAGGATTCGGTATTTACCCATTCGGTATTTTACTGATTCGGTAATTTACCGAATCCTGAATTATGCCTCCTACATCCCAAATAGCTAAATACCGGTCGGTAACGGGATACTTACCGAATTTCGGCCGTTACCGACCGGTATTTAGCTACCTACATGAGGCCCCAAGTCCCCTTGAATCCTAAGGGTCCCTAGGGTCAAACTAGCCCACTAGGTACCTCCAGTAAGCGCCACAGAGCTGCGTTGCATAGAGGTGTAAAAAGAGGCGTGGCCTCAGAACACCTGTCTGCAACGCAGCTCCCTGGCGCACACTGGAGATACCTGTTGGGCTAGTTGGCCCTCAGGAACTCTCAGTATTGAAGGGGAATTAATTCCCCAACTTACAACTGGCCAGGGGGCGCGTTTGCAGAGTACTGCAAGGAGGGGGCGTGGCCTCCAGCGCGATGCCGGTCTTTTATTTATTTTATTTTTTTAAGAAGGAGGGCTGTGTGGCCCCCCTTCTTTTTCTAATTTACTGGCCCTGGGGACCCCATCCCCCAGGGCCTGCACCCTAATTTTTTTTGTTGAAAAAAATAAATTTGGCCCTCCCAAAGCCTTAATCGGCCCCGGGGACCCCAACCCCCGGGTCATGGCCTTTTTTAAATTTAAATTCTTAGGAGGGGGCTGCGTTACCCCCTCCTCAGGCCACTTATGGCTCCGGGGACCCCATCCCCCGGGGCCGGCCTTTGTTTTTTATTATTTTAAAAATATATATATTTATAGAAACACCTAGGACATGCTGGACAAACCGTATGTACCTATCACCATGACGATTTGCGTGATATTCATTAAAAGGCGACTATGCATAGAATGAATCCACATGGAATGTATTTACACCGCTAGTGAAGCTCTGACATTTCTGACGCCCTACCATGCCTAATCCCGGCGCCCCCGCCGGTGGGCACTCTCCAAGTAGACACCCTTGTCGTTTATTTATACAAACATGGGTAGCTATTGACGGGCACGTTTAATATACATGCACACCAAGCCATTCAAAGGAGATTCGACAAAAATTCGACTAAACTATGCAAGAAACCCCCCTCACGGTTAATAAAAAACACATCCACTGCCGGATGTGTAATACTTTTTATTTTACTCTCTGGAAAGGAGACGAACCTCACTTGAGAGTCACAGCGTGCTCCTGGCTGAGCCCAATGCTGTGTTACACCCACCAGTGCCCGCCGATTGCCTCACACCTCTGTGTTGTATTCCACCAGCTAGTGCGTATGCTATGACACTCTCTAGCCCATGTGCACTGTAACACCACCCCGTGAATATGCCATGCCACACTTGCCTTCGCACGGGTTATATTGCCCCATCTAACGTGCTTTCCTTGATGTGTATGTTATAACGCACAGCGCTATGCCATACAATCTGGGATCCATATCTTTGTCACAGTGCATATGCAACGTTACACTCCCCAGCACATATTTTATATTACAACTTTAGAGACTAGTTATGTTACACAACACTGCCCTGTGCATATTACACTCCAAGGCGCATATCACATAGCAAACGCTAGTGCCTGTGCTATCTCGCGCTCTCCAATGATGTTGTCATTGCGCACAATGTATTGCATATTATATTTCACGCCCCGGTTCATCTTATATCACACTTTTTGGTGCATAGTTTATACCATATACTACATCTACTTTTCATTTTCAATCGTGCTCTCAGGACTATGTTCTATATAACACTGCGTCCACCTACCCTTTTCACGGGCATTACATTTTGCGATGGGGGTGGAGTGTCAGGGGGTGTTTCTGCCAAGTGAGCCCGGAGTCACAGTCACAAACGTCCTCTTCTTCCTGAATAAAAGTGAGATTATGCTGCATACTTGTTCATATTTTAAGTAGTTCGCACAGACACACATTTTAAAAACAATAAAGTTCCTAATACCCACCTTCTCTGAACAGTTAGCTTGCTGCCCCATCCACCTCCTCCCTATCCTCTGTTGTCTGAATCCATGGACTAGCCTCCTCCCTCCTGCCATGCATGGTCTGATGTGCTGTCACTGCCCTCCATTTAGCATGATGTACCAGTCCACTCCTCCTGCCCTCCATTGCCCAATTCGATGGCCCATCATTGACCTCCTACTTTGCCTCTGTGCTTAGCTTGCTGCCCCTATTCTCCTTCCCCCTGCCCTCCGATGTCTTTGTGCATGACCCTACTCCATCCTTTTTGCCCACTATATTCCATGGACCTGCCACTCCTATCTACTCTGAGTGTTCTGTTGAGCTGCCACTCCCCTCCCACCTGCCTGGCATTGTCAGATGACTGTAACCTGCCCCTGCCACCTCCACCCTGCCTGTCCGCATGCCATGCCCCTATCCCCTTCCTCCTGTCCTCCATGGTCCATTTTACTGCCACACCCTTCTGCCCTCCCTGATCTGTTGTGCTGCAACTGCTCCTCCTGCCTGCCCCGCGCGGTCTGTTGTGAGGCCCCTGCCCCTGAACTCTCTTGTCTGTGCCCAGGTCCTGACCCTCTCTTCTATCCTCCATGGTCCTTTGTGCATGCCCCTGCACCCTCCTTCTTGCCCATCATAGCCATTGTGCTGCCACTAACCCTCCCGCTTGCCATGCATGGTCTTCTGTGCTGCCATGGCCCCTCCCACCTTCCCTGTGTGGTCAGCTAGCTGCCCCTGACCCCCTCACACCTTCCCTCCATGGTCTGTGTGTATGCCACCATAGTCTCATTGTTGCTCTCCATGGTATGTCTTGTTTCTAGTGCCCATCCTGCCTGACCTCCATGGTCATCTTGCTGCTCCTGCCCTGCCACCTTGCCCCCAGCCCTCTGTTTCCATGTGCAGACCCCCTATTCCCTCCCTCCTGGCTTGTCTGTTCCATTGTAATGCCCCTGATCCGTCCCTCCTGCCCTTTATGGTCTGTTATGCTGCAGCTTTCTCTCCTGTCTGTCCATTGAGGTCAGCTAGCTACCATTGCCTCTTTCCCATCTGTTTTCTGTTGTCCATGTGCATGGTCCTGTCCCCTCCCTATTGCTTTCTTTGGATTGTTGTGCTGCACTCCCGTCCCGCATGTGCTGTGTGGTGTATTGTGCTGCTGCAAACCCTGATGCCTGCCCTGTAGCGTCAGTTTGGTGCACCTCTCCATGTCCCTCCTGTCCTCTGTTATCCGAGTCCATATCCCTACCCCAATTCCTCCTGCCTACCATGATTCAATGTACCATACTTGCGAACATTTTGAACTTGGTAAGAGGGAGATTATGAAAAAAAACTGGGGTATTGATTTTCCCCGTTGAGTCACATTGAAAAAGAGGAGATTGTAGACAGGAGACAGATCAAATAAAGCCCATTTGAGCTTAAAAAGATTGGACGTTTCCTGGCTGAAACGGGTCTGTTGCCATGTATGGTTGTACTACCACTGCCTCTTCCTTCTGCCCACAATGGTCTATTATATTGCCACAGCCTCTCTTGCCAGTCCTGTATTGTTGGTTTGTTGCCCCTGCCCCCCTTTCCACTGCCCTCCATAGTCTGTTGTGCTGCCACTGCCCTTCCTGCCTGCCCAGTGTGGTCAAATTGTTGCCTCTGCACTCTCCTACCTCCCTTCAATTTTCAGAGTCCGTGCCCCTGGCCTCTGCCTCTCAACAGTATCCCAATGAACAACTAGATTGCTAACATTCTATATTTATTACAAAAGTGTGGAACGCCTGACGTCATCTTGATGTAATCAAAACTGTAATACCTAGAGTATTTCCCTTAGAAATTACATATTTGAGAGGGTCTTATTTGTATCAAAATTATGGTTAGTGCTCTAAAAAACTAAAACGAGGACATATTTTCTGAGTTTTCAAATAGCGACAAAGAACTTTTAAATTATTTGTAATCTTTATGTTTTTTTATCCAGTTGACCACTTGATTAAATGTTGCTCCTTGGCGAGAGGATGTGGTGTTACTTCCAGAGCTGCAGACTTTGCAACTGGGAAACCAGGTTGGAGTTTCTGCTTCAACTCAACATTCTGTGATTGTGGTCAAATCACTTAATCTCCCCATGTCTACAACCAAAATGAATTTGATCTTGAGTGATGTAACCAATGCTCATGTAAAGCATTCCAATACCTCACAAATCTGCACTATATAAAACTGCAAATACACAAAAAATAAGTGTTTTGCACACTTCTGTCATTGGGCTACATGTGGGCTACATCTGGGGGATATTTGTGCTGCATTTAGGCTCTTTTGTGTCTGGTGGCGATCTTGGGAGATTTATTTGTTATGAAGTTTCCTAATTTCCTCATTTACTGCAGTCTCCTCAGTAGGAAATGCTTTCAGTTTTTTACTTTGATTCCATCAAGAAGGTATTCAGATATGTCACACATTTGCCATTAATTCTGAATGTTAGCACTCTAGTTGCTCATTAGATCACTGTAGTAAAGCTACTGCTCACCACGGAAGTCTGCTGCTGGTATTAAAAGTGCATGTTTCAGTCTGCATATCAGAACTTTTTAATGAAATAGAAGAGGATTTGAGAAGTCACTCAAAATGTGCCCTAATTTTTCTTTCTTCAGCACTAATCATAATTTCTATGGCAAAATGAACCCCCTCATTGTGTTCCTTTTTAAATTAAATGGTTTATGTGTTACCAGTTTATTCCAATCAAGATGGCTTCAGGTGTGCCATACTTTTGTCATAAGTAAGACAGTAAGCGCTCTAGTTGTTCTTAAGAACACTCTGGGACATTCTGTCATTAGGCTATACTTGGGCTACATCTGGGTGATATTTGGGCTACATTTGGGCTCTTTTGTCTCTGGTGGCCATCTTGGGAGATTTATTTGTTATGAAGTTTCCTAATTTCCTCATTTACTGCAGTCTCCTCAGTAGGAAATACTTTCAGTTTTTTACTTGGTTCCATCAAGAAGGCATTCAGATGTGTCACACATTTGCCATAAATTCTGAATGTTAGCACTCTAGTTGCTCATTAGATCACTGTAGTAAAGCTACTGCTCACCAGGGAAGTCTGCTGCTGGTATTCAAAGTGCATGTTCAGTCTGCATGTCAGAATTTTTTCATGACATAGAAGAGGATTTGAAAAGTCAAAATGTGCCCTAATTGTTCTTTCTGCAGCACTAATCATAATTTCTATGGCAAAATGAATCCCCTCATTGTGTTCCTTTGTAAATTAAATGTTTTAAGTGTTACCACAATATTCCATTCAAGATGGCTTCAGGTGTGCCATACTTTTGTCATAAGTAAGACTGTTAGCGCTCTAGTTGTTTGTTAGAACACTCTGGGACATTCTGTCATTGGGCTATACTTGGGCTACATCTGGGTGATATTTGGGCCACATTTGGGCTCTTTTTTCTCTGGTGGCCATTTTGGGAGACTTATTTGTTATATGTTTCCTAATTTCCTCATTTACTACAGTCTCCTCAGTAGGAAATACTTTCAGTTTTTTACTTTGATTCCATCAAGAAGGCATTCAGATGTGTCACAAATTTGCCATAAATTCAGAATGTTAGCACTCTAGTTGCTTATGAGATCACTGTAGTACAGCTACTGCTCACCAGGGAAGTCTGCTGCTGGTATTGAAAGTGCATGTTTCAGTCTGCATGTCAGAATTCTTTAATGAAATAGAAGAGGATTTTAGAAGACACTCAAAATGTGCCCTAATTTTTCTTTCTGCAGCACTAATCATACTTTCTATGGCTAAATGAACCCCCTCATTTTGTTCCTTTTTAAATTAAATGTTTTAAGAATTATCACTTTATTTCAACCAAGATGGCTTCAGGTGTGCCATACGTTTGTCATAAGTAGGACTGTTAGTGCTCTAGTTGTTCTTTAGAACACTCTGAGACGCTGCAGTAGAACACAAAGGAATCAACTGACAGTCTCTGCCCTTGTTGGATGTACATGTTTTACTGAGAATGTCAGACTTCATTCTCACATGACTGAGAAAGATAATGTGAATTTACAGAAAATATGCTCTCAGTTTAGCTTATAGATCACCTTCCAAACCTCTGTGGGAAAAGCATGTGAAAATAGTTTTCTCTCAAAGATGATTCATGATATCCCAGCAGAAGGCTTTTTCACATGGTAAAATCATCTTAGAACATACCACAATTCCTAAAATGAGTATGGTACCATCAACAAATGATTTATAATGTAACTAAAGTCTTAAAACCTTCTATTAACTGCAATGCTTTTTAATGAGGTGCTATCATGTATATTGGTCCCAAGATGGCTGCCAACACTTCTTGGATGAAGTGCTGACAGCCAATCAGATCTCACAATGAGATGTGTGGTTAGGCTCCGCCCAGATATGTATATGATTTTACTTTTGATTTTCTCAGGAACTACTGAACGGATTTACACCATATATGCAAAAGGCACATGCCTGACCTGAGGACTACCTCTTTGCCAAATTTCAAATAATTCTGTTCAGCCGTTCGGGCTGTCCCTTCGACTAAAGGTCCTATGGGAAAATGCATGGGGAAAACGCGTTTTGGGACCCCCCTTTTTTCTCAGCCCCCGCTTGACGAATCACCCCGAGACTTTCAGGGTAGGAGCTGAGCCGTGCACCCCATTAGTTTTGAAAATTTCACGAAGATAAGTCAACCGGCGCCAAAGTTATTCAAAATAGAATTTTCAGATTTCCTATGGGAACTCGGTCCTAACTATAACTATTTACTGGCGACCGCCAGTAGATAATATATATATATATATTCAGCAGTTATAGTTATATTTATCTTATGTCACTATAACTTGTGCCATAAGTCAACTATATCTTGCCCCATCGCCATGCACATTTTTCTCACCAATTATTTTACTGCAAATGTTGCAGTGATATTATCAATGATTTCATAAAATATGTAACGAGTAATGTAATATGTGGGGTACGTAGCAGTGCATGGTGAAGGCGTGAGTAAATCTTACCTTGGGGCACCAGTTATAGTTCCTTAAGATAACTATAACTGCTGAATTTCTATGGTTCTGTGTGTAAAAAATCAGAACTTAACTATGACGTCCCTGCAGCCTTTGTTTTTTTAGTGAATTTCTAAGGTTTTTGAATTTTATTTCCTAACTATAACGTCCCCGTAACCTTTGTTTTTTTCTGTGAATTTATATTTTTTATGCTATTTCCTAACTATACCATACATCTGTGTAACCTTTGTTTTTTTCAACGACGTTCTATGTTTTTTAATGCTATTTCCTAACCATAATGTTTCTGTCACATGGGTGTGTGAGTGGGTGTTTGAGAGGTTGTGTCTGTGTGTAAGTAGGTGTGTATGTGTGTTGGGTGTGTCAGTGTGTGTGTGATTAGCTTTGTTGGTCTATGAGTGTGTGTTTGAGTGGCTGTGTAGCTCTGTGAGTGGGTGTATGAGTGGGTGTGTGGGTGTGTACATGGGTGTTATAATGGGTGTGTGAGTGCCTTTGTGGGTCTGTGAGTGTGTGTGTGGTTCTCTAGGTCTCTGAGTTGGTGTGTATGTAGCTGTGCAAGTGTGTCAGTGGGTGTGTGAGTCATTTTCTAGGTCTCTGAGTAGGCGTGTGAGTGGCTGTATGGATGTGTAGTGTGTGTCTGAGTGGTTGTGTAAGTGTGTGTGTAACTGAGTATATGAGTACGTCTGTGAGTGGGTGTATTTCTTTTTTTATTGGGAACTGGATGCACAGATCCACTGCGGATTCACACAGTGGGCCATGCTGAGGACAGCAGTGGATCTACGGATCCTTGCTTGCCCCCAAAATATATTTTTGGACATTTTCTTGCCCATAAGAGCCCCTCACAGACAGCGCTATCAATCCAATGAAGTTAAGATACCTATCTCCTGAACCCTTATATCCTATTTCATCTTTATTTCATCTTTATTCCCCCCCGGAAACGTGTCCTGATTCACAAAATGGCAGGCTCAAGTTTTCCCAAAGGTTGCATTCAGCCAATTGTGGTAAATAATTTAATTACCGGGACTTAATTTGATACAGAAAAATAATAAAAATAGCTCAGTAAAATAAGAGGCAAAATCCGTGATATTAGAGGTTCGGAATGGGCTTTATTCCAATGGACGATTCGAATCGTGGACTCCAAGTTCCATCACCACGGAGGTTCAGGAAGTGAAGTACATACTTTATTGATAAGTAATCACTTTTATACAATAGGCATTACAGTGAAGCAAATGCAGGAGGCGTAACAATTGATAGTAAAGATAAAACATACATGCGTAGCAAAAGTGGGCGTAACCGGGTGTAACTAAAGAACGTCATCAGGTATGATGTCATAATAGGGTGGTTCCATGAAAGAATTTTGCAATGTCAGCAGAAATACTTGGCAGAAATGCGCGCGCAGCAGCATGACGTATGATTGACGTGCAACTAGGGGGTGAAGGGGATTTGACATTTAACTCTACATGTGGCGACAGATGTCTGGAGGGTCAAGTCAACCTAATCCCAAATCATATCTAACATCCTATGTTTAAAGAACTATGTTATCCAAAAGAGAGGTCTCTTAGAGTAGAATCTTATTCTATACTGACTATACTGACTGTTAGTGCGTGTACAAGCGTCTAAGTGTCTACACTAGATGCGAGGGCAGAAGTCTTCCATAATAATAGGGCTATGAATTACTTGCATAAAGACAGAGAAGCCGGGCCTTTGCTCGGTAGCTGGAAGAATGTTTACTTAAACTACTAGACAGGAATGCATTGGGCAGGGAGCGGAGCAGATAATTTCGAAGGTGAAATACAGTTTTTGGCAGGCAACAGGCTGATGTCAGGCACCGTGAGCCGCGCAGGGAATGAGACAAAGTTCATGGTCACAGATGCAGGCTCAGACTGGAGCTTTCAGAGGCAGAAGGCAAGAAAAGCTTGATGACAGAATCAGGGCCTACTTGCCTGGACTGTAAAATGGCATAAGTGCACCATATAAAGCCGGTGGCCTTTCATACTTAGGAATGGAATATCCGGCCTATTCATGGCGGATCTGAAAGAGGACGTGTTGACGGTGGACGCACATGTGTTTGCGTCTTCATAACTGGAACTGGAGGGAACATACATGTACTTGTGATTCATACATGAAACCGTTGGGGTCCAAGATAGGGGACATAACTGATCAGAGAAATCCATATTTCCACATTCCCTTCTTGTCCCCTACTTGCCCGTTAAGAGATATCAATCTTCATCAATCCGTTGATCTGTTCATATAGCATCATTTGTTCTTCTTTTTTCTTCTGGGATGAATGAAATCTTGGTGGTGGAATACACGATGTGGCACACAGACCACAGATCGCTGGTCCACATTGTAGACATAGACAGCAACTGAATAGTATGAGAAAGCCAATACCTAGGAAGGATAGGACCTTCCATCCAAAGGTAGATAATACACTCCAAAACCAACCGGACCAAGTCCAGGTGCCTGGATTCTGATGTATCTGGCTTACAATCTTATGAAGGCGAGTTATGGCTTTATATACAGATGGCGAATTTTCTGGTATGAAAATGCAACAACTTGATCCGATGACCCTACAAGCTCCGCCCCTATCGGCCAGGATGACGTCAAGGACAAGACGATTTTGAAGCACAACAATCCGCATAGCAGACTGCTCTTCTGTTAAATTGCCTAAGGCGGAAATAGTTTCGTTCACTACTGCTTCAAGGGTTCTAGTTAATCTACGTATCAGCTTACTATTAGTAACGGTACCTATATAGGGAAAGAGACCTTTATTGAAATCTGTGTATTTTTCCCATGCTGTTTCAGTGTAATCGACTATTGGGAGATCTCTCCTTTCTCTATTGTGTACTAAATGAGTATTTCTGTGATAATCAGGAGGAGCTAGGAAAACAGGTGGCAAAAGGAATCCGATGTAGCAGGTACCATCCCAATCTAGAGGCAGACGTATATATGCCGTCCGACCACATATAAAATAGGAATGGTGGGAAGCTCTAAATGTCGACTTGCCTTGATCACTAAATTCTATTACAGTGGTGCATCTACTATGGCCCATATGTATGGAACCATTCTTTCTTACACATAATTCACCTTCTACTGGAAATATTGACATAGCGGGCAAAATTGGAGTAGCTTCGGATTCGACATTTAGGATCATAAGATTAAGCGTAAAATTACCTAATCCATACACTTCGTTTTCTAGATCAGTTCCTGTTCTTTTGGGAAGTCCCTCCTTGTTAGGGTAGCAGACTTTAAGTAAAACTAAGTTCAAATTTCCCCATACCCAGTTGTCTTGATAAACTGCAGAATTCGAATCTAGGGAATTGATTAAACTAAACCATGCTCCACAGGAGCCGTTGTGTGTGAACGGGTATGGAAAGAGAGGTAAAATTCCTTTATAATTCTGATAGGGAGGGAGTCGGCCACATATCCAACAATTTGTAGCATTGCTAACCTGATGGGAATGATGTAACATACTAATAAACGTGTTATTGCGCAGCGCGAATCTATAAGACAACTCATGCAGAGGTAATTCACTAAAAGAATGTTCAGCAGTAACCTTATAAACATGTCTAGAAATAGGATAATATATGTGCAACAATATACTTGCAGTAATTATTAAAAGACTTAAGAAAAACAAAATTAATAACGTCACTGTGCAATGACTACGCAGTGATTTACAGTACGCCTGTCGTTTCAGTTTTATCCTTCTGTTTCTTTCTCTATACAGGTCTAAGTGATACATGTCAGAGACAAATTCGACCGATTCACCTTGGAGAGGACTTAAACAATCAAATTGCCTGACTGGTTAGACCTAAGTTTTAGTTTGTATTGTTCGTGGTTACTCAGTTCAACCAAAGGAAGTTTTGAGTCAATCGAGGAAGACACGCAAGGTGTGTCGTTTACGTCTGACGACAGTCCATGAAATTTCTTGATATGACTTGAATGTATCCAGCCTTTTCGACCTTCGATCTTCACGGCTGTCCTCGTCGTTAGCAGTACGAGCTGAGGCGACCTCCACCTAGGATCCAGCTGAGACTTCCGATCAAAGTTCCTCACTAAGACCAAATCTCCTGGAATTACGTCATGGGGTTTCACCTCAGTGTTGTCGGGAAAAGCTGCAGCTACCTGTGAACGACAAGATTGTAGTGCAGACATCAAGGAAGCCAAGTAATCTGTCAGCATATTACAGTCAATATCAGTTATTTTGCGTGGTATAGGCGTCCCCCACATATTTGGTGGTCTGCCAAAGATCACCTCATACGGGGATAGCCCTGTTCGAGAGTGTGCTACCATTCTCATGTAAAAGAGTGCAACTGGTAACGCTACTACCCAGTCGACACCTTTCTCTCTGCATATTTTGGACAATCTAATTTTCAGGGTCTGATTATGTCTTTCCACGAGACCTGCTGCCTCGGGGTGTCGGACACAGTGAAATTTCCACTGATAGCCTAACAAAAGTGAAACGTGTTTCATTAGTTCGGATGAAAACGGCTGGCCGTTATCTGAGTAGACAACACGTGGTAAACCGTACCGTGGGAAGAATTCTCGAACTAACTGTTTGGCAGTAGTCGGGGCAGTGTAATCTGAAACCGGGTATGCCTCTGTCCAACGGGAAAGAGCACAGACAACTACGAGAACATATTTGAAGCCTCGACATCGTTCCATCTGGATATAATCCATCTGGAGGACTTCAAAAGGGTGATCAGGAGGCTGAAATCCACCCTGTTCTACGGGAATGCTTTTTCCTGGGTTAAACTGACAACAGATCATACAGGTACGAACTTTTTGTTTAGCTGCTGCTCGTAAATGTTTGTTGAACCAAATGTGTTGGATGCTGTCTAGCATAGCTTTTTCTCCTAGATGTGCTGGACTATGTACAGTGTTAATAACGACTTGTACCATTGAATCAGGAAGGAACCACACAGATTTTTCCTTCGTCATCCATCCCTGATCGGTTTGGATCCCTCCTAATTCAGTCCATTTCTTTATTTCTTCTGGTGTAGCATGTGTCTGTATGTCAATTACGTCAAGAGCGGGATCCTTAACCGTCATACAATGTGTTGGCGTCGGGACTATTGTCTTTGTCATGTCGGATGTTTGAGTTTGAGCAGTCTGTTTAGCTGTTCTGTCAGCTAGATCATTGCCTTGAGAAATGATATCAGTAACTTTCGTATGAGCTTTACATTTCATAATTGATATTGCAGTGGGCAGATGTATTGCATCTAATAAGGCATGAATGAGGGGTCCGTGCTGAATGTGGGCACCGTGAGAAGTTAAATAACCTCTCTCTCGCCACAGCACGCCGAAGTCATGTACAACTCCGAATGCATAACGTGAATCAGTGTATATGTTGACTTTTTTATTTGTGGCTTGAATACAGGCTTGTGTCAGAGCGATGAGCTCTGCTGCTTGAGCGGACAAGGTATTTATACAATTTGTTTCAATGATTTCAGTGTCTGTTGTGACTGCATAAGCGGCCACTAACTCTCCTGTACCTGTTCTCATACATGAACCATCTATATACAACGTCAGGTCTGGGTCTGACAATGGGACGTCTGTCAAATCTTGTCTGGGTTTCGTCGTGATAGTGATAACTTCAATACAATCATGTGCAAGTGGGTCTGTTCCATTTACAGGTAACAGTGTGGCAGGATTCAATGTACTACAACGTCTGATTTCTATATGTGGCTGAAACAATGTTAATTCGTAACCAGTGAGTCGTGCTATAGTCAAGTGTTGCGTTTGTGTGCGGTTCAAGAGAACGTCTACTGCATGTGGTACTTGTACTGTCAATGGATGTCCTAATACTATGGCATCGCTTTGTCTGATTGCTAAAGCTGTTGCTGCCACTGATTTTAGGCATGCAGGCAAAGCCTGAGCTACGGGATCTAATGTACTAGAAAAATAAGAACATGGTTTGTGTGATCCTGCTTGTTCCTGTGTGAGTACTGACAAGGCAGTACCTTCGCGTTCTGTAACAAAGAGTGTAAACTGTTTATTGTAACATGGTGTTGCTAAAACAGGTGCTTGGCATAAGGCTTTCTTTAGGCTTTCAAAAGCTTGTGCATGTTCCTGAGTCCAAGGGAGAACAGTCGATGTGGCTGCCTCCTGTGTTGTCAATTGAATGAGTGGTTTTGCTAGAAATGCATACTGAGGGATCCACTGCCTACAATATGAAGTGAGGCCTATGAAAGCCCGCACCTCCTTTTGTGTCTTGGGTATTGGCATATTTGCAATTAGCTGGATGCGATCTGGTGTAAGCTGCCTTCCCTCCTTGGACAGCGAGTGACCAAGGTAAACAACTCGCTGGACACAGAATTGCAGCTTAGAAGGGGACACCTTGTGCCCCTTTTCGGCCAAAAATTGTAATACCGTCAGTGATGCTTTCTCACATTCGGGTTCGTTTCTAGCGGTGATCAGCAGATCATCGACATATTGAAGCAGGGCAGTGTTGACTGGCATGTGGATACTGTCGAGTTCTCGTTTCAGTGCTTGGCTATAGATGCTGGGGCTTTCTGTAAATCCTTGAGGTGCGCGTGTGAATTTAAAGCTACGTCCATTTAAACTAAATCCGAACAAGTATTGGCTTTCCGGATCTATTGGGACGCTGAAAAAGGCATTCTTGAGATCAATTACAGTAAAGAATGTTGCTTCGGAATCAATAGCTGTCAGTAATGACGAGATATCTGGGACCACAGGGAATTGTGGCACAATGCATTTGTTCAATTCGCGCAGATCAATAACCAATCGATATACTGGCGGGGCCTTTGGATCTGTTCGTTTAAGAATCGGAATTATCGGGGAATTACATACATTGGAGTCTGTTTCCACAACCACTCCTTGGACAATGAGCTCGTCAATGATTTGCAGTAAAGCCACTACAGCATCTGGTGGTAACTTGTATTGTCGCATTCGTGGTAGTACCACTCCTGCCTTTAGTGTAACTCGATATGGTGTAATATTCATGCAACCCACATCAGTAGGGCCTTGTGCCCATAAATGTGTAGGTAAAATCTGCAGTCGGGGATCCATGTCTCGAGACACATAGTGACCTTTGAAATCACGTAAAAACAATCTTACTCCTTCCGGAGAACAACATATTATAGCTCCTAGAGCTTTCAGTGTTTTTATACCTAACAAGTTTTCTGGACATGATTTAGTAAGCAATAAATCTGTAGTTCGGGTCAAGGGTCCTATCGTAAGTGGAAGAGGCTGTGATACTTCATTAACAATAGGTTTTCCTGAAAAACCAAGGGAAATATTCTGTGAGCCTGAGAGGGGTGCCCCTGGAACTTCACTACGTTTTATAGTTGTTCGACTTGCCCCTGTATCAAGTAAAAATTTTCTATCTTGACCTAATAGTTCACTATGTACATAAGGTCCTTCTTGGTCTACAGGGACCTCGATAAGGGGTAAGTCAACTTCCCTCTCTAGGCTGGTTCATGCGTATCGTTGATAATCAGGATAGTCATACTGTGCGGTCTGGTACAGCTGTCGTGTCGTGGTTTGTGTGGCAGCAACAGGCAGCGCTGGTGCAGCTGGCACAAACTGTATAGACTGTTGTGGAGCTGGCATGGACTGTGCATGCTGCGGTGCTCCTTGTTCATTCTGATCCTGTCTAGGTGGCCGTGGTCTTTCTTGTGTTTTACCTGTGGCGATATTACGCTTCAAGACTGGGCAATCGTGTATGTAATGACCTGGTTGTTTACAATAGTTGCATGTCCCTTTTACAGGTCCTGCTGAATCACCGGACTGTGTCGTACCCTTTTTATGACCTTCAGCTGGAACTGTCTGGGAGACTAGCATTTTCATTTTTGTGTCTTTCATGCGTCTCTGTTCATGTTCTTGTTCCTCTCTAATTCTATTGTAATGGTACTGTAACATTTGTAACATTTGTGATGGGGTATTACCTTGCCAGGTACTCTCGAATTTTAATACTCTATTCTTCACTTGGGGCAAGGAATTTTCAACTAATTTTGTCACAAACAGATGTGGGTATGACTCGCTACTTGCTTTTATGCCACTATTTATACCAAAACATTTTTCGAATCGGGCATAGAAATCACTAGTGTCTTCATCTTGCTTTTGTTTACAGGCTGAGATTGCACCCCAGTCTTCCTTTTTCGTGGTTAATAAACGTGGCAGTACCTGTACTAGTAAACCTGGTAGTGCTTTAGTTTTATCCCCAAGCCCTGCTCCTGCAGTTCGGGCCTTTTCTTCTGCTTCTAATGCTGTCCAGTCTATCTTTTGGTCTCCCACCTCCCACTCTTTTTCCTTAAGTTTTTCATAAATGCCAGCAGGCATTAATACCTTTAATATTATCATAATGTCGGGATAGGTATACTCTCCCATGAGTAACATGTCTTTAATTTCTCGGTGAAAACCCGCTGGGTCTTTGTCATGACTGGGTACCACTTTCTTCATTTCTAACAATTCTATTTTCGATATGGGCGTATATACAAATACACGTTTAAACTGATTGTCCTCGCCCTTTATTGGGTGTACTTCTCGTAAGGGATTCTGTCTGTCCATGTAATACGTCGTTCTTTCCTTGATGGGCAGTGAGACATGTTCTGGGCATACAAAAAGAATGTACTGCTTTCTTGATTCTAGTATTTCTCTAATTAACTTAGTACCTGAACCTCTCCATCTATTCGTGAGTAATTCAGTCAATATATCAGGTAAAGGACCAGGATCGGAATGTTGGCTTTTATAAAGTATAAGAAGTTGTTGAATCATATAAATCCCAGCTAAACGCTGTTCATCTGGGGTGAGGTTCAAAAATGTGTGTGCTACTGTATCATCACCATATTTTCCGGGACTGTCAACCCAATGAACGGCTGACCTGGCTAATTCTTGTTCATCCATAGAATCGAGTAAATGATAACCCCTTCGTTCTCGGAGTAATTTGTCAGCGGCTTGGAACGAATGCTCGGGGGACCTTATATTTGTTATAGGTGTTTGGAAATTCCTGTTATTATCTGGACATATCGGACGTATCGGGTCAGTGAAACATCTAGTACTATTACAAGATCTTCCTCTACCTACATAGGCTATGGTTTCTGACTGTCCTGTGGGCAGTCCTGATCCTTCCTCCTCCTCGTTTTGTTCAAACTGGTCTACCGCTAATCTCTCTTCGTGTAGGCGTTCTATTTCTTTACGGATCTTTCGGCACATGGCTATTATACATTTTTGCCTATCATGTCTCCCCTCTGATATATTCTGGCTCCATCTGGTAAGGGTTTGCATTATTTCCGGATCTACCTCCGGTCGGTCTTGATTTCTGATTACACAATTTATGAGGAAACGTAACAGTTCCCCCTGTATCTCCACTTTCTGGTATTCCATCGCTCTGTTAATACATTCAGAATCTCGCCCTGTTTGGACAAAATGATATATATTATCTAGATGCATAGTCATTCCTGGTATCTTCCCTAAATACACCGCAGCTCGTCTGATACGTAATGATGCCAGGATCATTTCGTCCTCTTTTCCGGGCACAGGGTCATATCTACAATCTACAAGAAGTTCCTTAAGCGTGCGGGAATTTATGAGTTTGGGGGTACGTGGATGTGCTGATTCTTGAAAAGTAAGTTTATTTATTCTGGGTGGCGTAGAAAAAATGTTGGTAGCACCTCCGGTAGCCCCGTCTGGGGTATCGGGCGTGAAAGGATTCGTTGAACGCGATACAGCAACTATAGGTGTGGACACAGCTGTAGAAGCAGCTGTAGGAACAGATGTGGAAACAGATGTGCTTGCCGGAACTTGTGTCAGGATTTGATGCTGTAGGGATACAGATACAGGATCTTGGCGTTGAACCTCCCCGGCAGACGGTCTATGTGGGGCGGGGTTAGCATACTCGGGAGCTGCGTCATCTAAATATGAGGAAAGAAAAACATCTTCTGCTGTTCTAGGATGCCCCTTAGGATGCATTTTTATTGGGAACAATGGGGGTGGCAAGTCTTTTGGTATCTCCGGAGTAGCCTTAGGTAATCCCTCGGCCAGAAGGGGATACATACCATTCATAAGGGCATTTCTTTGTCTGTCTACTTGTTCTGATTTCACTCGTGTACCTTCTTCAATTAATAGATTTTCTCGGACTTTATTTGAATTCTCCTTATTTTTCTCCTCCTGTCTGAGTGCTTTTTCTGTACGTCTATGAGATTCTTTACGCCATAACTCAACGGCGTCTTTCTGTGACTGTCTGGCTTTCCTTTTCCATAACTCTTCCTCTACTTTCATGATGCACTCTGCATCCCAGGTCCCAGCTGCGGGCCACCTCTGACTTTCTGGTAATTCCTTGGTGTAGTCTACCCATAAATCAAGAAATAATATAGCGTCTAAGCCGTGTTTATGATACATGAAGTACCCTGGAGTGTCCCTAGGAGGAATAGGAACAGCTTCTTCGAGTACCCCTTTTCTAGTTGTGATCTGTCTTAGTTTCGAAAAGAGCGGCATATTGAGAACTGATCTGATACTTGATCTTTGAACAAACTTAATACAATAAACACAATAATGAACAGTCATTCACACCACAATATGCAGGACGTATTAACACATTTAACATTTAACGTTTAAATGAGCAACAATGATGATGACGATCTAAGAAAACTTAATCACAAAACATAATCCTTGGCATTAACTGAATTATTCTGAATTTATATACTTGATATACTAGATATACTGCTAAACAGTACAGATACACTGCTAAAACAGTGCAGACCGGATTTGTGTACCCAAACCCGTCTGGACCGGCACAACTTATGTGCACGTCAGAACGCCTCCCCAGTAATGGTACTCACCGGGTAGCTCGGAACGGAAGGCCTCGGAACGGAACTGAACTGAACTGGACTGGACTGGACTCGAAAACTTCGGAAACTTCGGAACATCGGAAACCTCGGAACTTCGGAACTTCGGAACCTGGTGGGCCTCTGTATACCTCGGATCTTGCTCTCTCAGCTAGGCTCTGGTCGGGATACTTCGCACTTCTCACCGCCTCGTCTGGGTGTTGATCGCAGCCTCAGTCGCCCCCGCTTGACCGGAGGGAGATACAGGAAATCCTGCTGGTACGCGTTGTTGTCCGTCAAGCTGTGGCAGGAGACCGGGCCTGCAACGCACCGCCGGCGCGTGAGATGAGAAAGTGTCCCTGTTCGGGCGCCATTCATGTGGTAAATAATTTAATTACCGGGACTTAATTTGATACAGAAAAATAATAAAAATAGCTCAGTAAAATAAGAGGCAAAATCCGTGATATTAGAGGTTCGGAATGGGCTTTATTCCAATGGACGATTCGAATCGTGGACTCCAAGTTCCATCACCACGGAGGTTCAGGAAGTGAAGTACATACTTTATTGATAAGTAATCACTTTTATACAATAGGCATTACAGTGAAGCAAATGCAGGAGGCGTAACAATTGATAGTAAAGATAAAACATACATGCGTAGCAAAAGTGGGCGTAACCGGGTGTAACTAAAGAACGTCATCAGGTATGATGTCATAATAGGGTGGTTCCATGAAAGAATTTTGCAATGTCAGCAGAAATACTTGGCAGAAATGCGCGCGCAGCAGCATGACGTATGATTGACGTGCAACTAGGGGGTGAAGGGGATTTGACATTTAACTCTACATGTGGCGACAGATGTCTGGAGGGTCAAGTCAACCTAATCCCAAATCATATCTAACATCCTATGTTTAAAGAACTATGTTATCCAAAAGAGAGGTCTCTTAGAGTAGAATCTTATTCTATACTGACTATACTGACTGTTAGTGCGTGTACAAGCGTCTAAGTGTCTACACTAGATGCGAGGGCAGAAGTCTTCCATAATAATAGGGCTATGAATTACTTGCATAAAGACAGAGAAGCCGGGCCTTTGCTCGGTAGCTGGAAGAATGTTTACTTAAACTACTAGACAGGAATGCATTGGGCAGGGAGCGGAGCAGATAATTTCGAAGGTGAAATACAGTTTTTGGCAGGCAACAGGCTGATGTCAGGCACCGTGAGCCGCGCAGGGAATGAGACAAAGTTCATGGTCACAGATGCAGGCTCAGACTGGAGCTTTCAGAGGCAGAAGGCAAGAAAAGCTTGATGACAGAATCAGGGCCTACTTGCCTGGACTGTAAAATGGCATAAGTGCACCATATAAAGCCGGTGGCCTTTCATACTTAGGAATGGAATATCCGGCCTATTCATGGCGGATCTGAAAGAGGACGTGTTGACGGTGGACGCACATGTGTTTGCGTCTTCATAACTGGAACTGGAGGGAACATACATGTACTTGTGATTCATACATGAAACCGTTGGGGTCCAAGATAGGGGACATAACTGATCAGAGAAATCCATATTTCCACACAATCACCGCATTGCTGTTGGCATGTGGATCCATGTAACCACAGCAATGGATCCGTGTCTCTAAATACACATACATCTTTTTTCCATAAACACCAAAACACATTTTTAAAAAGTCTAATACCCTTAACAATATTGTGCTAATGCACTCTGATGGGCGGATAACAAGCAGGTAGAGCGCTTTATAAAGAACTTGGATTATGTAGTCCTTCGTTTGTGTTGACAACGTGTATATATACCATCTATGTACAACTTACCCTAATTTGTGCATATGATTAAGATCCGCCTGGATAGTTATGTTGTACTTTTTTGCCTGAAGAGTAAACCCGTTAACCTGAAGTTTGGTTGGAGTGGCTTGTTTTCACACTATCCACGTTGCGTGATTTTCTTGTGGAATATATATATATTATCTACTGGCGGTCGCCAGTAGATAGTTATAGTTAGGACCTATTTTCCATAGGAAATCCGCAACATTCTATTGGGAATATCTTTGGCGCCGGTTGACGAATCCTCGTGAAATTTTCCAAACTTTTGGCTCCGCTCCTACCCTGAAAGTTTCGTGGTGATCCGTCAAGCGGGGGCCGAGAAAAAAGGGGGGTCCCAAAACGCGTTTTCCCCATGCAATTTCCCATAGGATCTGTTGTCGCAGCTACAGCCCGAACCGCTGAACGGAATGACACCAAATTTGGCAAAGAGGTAGTCCTCAGTTTGGACTCGTGCCTTTTGCATATATGGTGTGAATATGTTCAGTAGTTCCTGAGAAAATTTATGTAAAAACAGTTAGTGATATCTATGGCCGGGGAGGATCCGCGGACCCTACCCGCACTGTAAGCGCACCCTCACCCGAACCGAGCGCGCACCCTCCCGATCGCGCGCTGAATGCTAATTGGCTGTCGAGTGTCTCTCTACATTCGAAACCAGGAACTGTTGGAGGCCATTTTCTGCCTCTGTAGAAGCGAGGCTGAAGAAGCAAGGGGAATAAGTGTGTAAAACATATAAAGGGGCCAGAGTGGAAATACTCTGACCCTCTAGAGGTGCTTAGGGGGTCCCAGAAGGACCCCCTGGGGCCCCCCTTTAAAAAAAAAAAAACTGTCAAAATGCGTGCATGGTGCGTGCATCCTATCGCGTTGGATGCACGGATCCTCACGCGGTGGGTTTGCGGATCCAAGGGAAAAAAAATGAAATTGTTGGGAGATAAAGATTAAGCTTAAGTGTTTTGTTCTTGAGTGGCTCTAAAAAGAGCCGTTGTGTTCATTGAGAGTTTTTGGTACTTATAAGTAAGTACCTATACAGAGTCTAAAGTTGTTGAGGAAGACTCTGTTTCCTTCATCAGTAAAGTGTACTCCATCTCTCCTATACATCTCTTGCATATGAAAGCGCAGGTTGTTATTGTAAATAGACCCCATTCTGTAGTCTCGGAGAAAAGCAGAAACAGATTTATTCACATGTTTCCTAGCTTTCTCAATCTGTGGACAAAAATGATCGGACCAGTTCCATTTCTGCCTTTGGCATATGTTAGAGTACACAAATGCAGTTTTAGGGAAAAGTGAAATCAGTTCTGCAAATGTGTCCTTCATAAGCATTTCCAGACCTACCCCAGTCAAAGTGCCTAGGTCATTGCCACCACAGTGCACTATTATGAGGTCAGGGTGTTGGATTTGCATGAAGTATTTCACCAATGGCATCAATTGGTGCCACTTTAACCCTCTCTGTCCAATCCATTTAATGTCTAATTTTGGCAAACCTAGGTCTTTGTGAATGCCTTTGTTTTCTGCATACCTTTGGCTCCAGAAATTGTAGCTGTGTCCCACAATCCACATTGTAAGCATCTTGTAAGGAGGTCTGGATGCACTCAGATGGTCTCTGTAAATGAAATGGCAGTTTGGAAAGTAAGATGTTTCTAAAATGGTGGCTAAGATGCAATTTTGAAAAAAGACAAGAAATCATTGGTTGTTTGACAACCTTCTACACTGAAAGGTAGGGTGCATGTTTCTGTTTTTTAAACGCATGATTCTTATTGGTTAACAGAAAGTGCGTGAAAGGAACATTAGATATGATAAGCTGATATGTTGAGAAGTCAAGCACACTTGCTGTTTTGATTAGCAACATTGTGTGTGCTGAACTTGTGACCTGTGTGCTCAGTACAGTGTTCCATGACCTGTTTCTATGGTAACGGGGAGAAGGCAGATTGGGGAAGGGTTGAAGTTTATGTCATTTGGAAAGGGTTGAAATGTTTAACCAATAGAAATGTGTGTTTGCTTTTGAATTTATGTGGGAAGGAATGTGATTTGATGTTTACATGTATATGTGTGGAAAATGAGAGGGAAACTTTGCCTTTCTTTGGTTCTGCTGACAGGTGCACAGTGCAGAGATTCTGTATAAGAAAATCTGGTTTGTGACTGATATCTGGTGTGTGACTGATATACTTCTTAATCTAAAAAACATCTTGAAAGGTGAGTTATTTAATAGTGAGGGGATGTATGTAAACTATTTTTATTTTAATCAGACTAATGTATTTCTTTTGCTAAAGTGTAGGGAGTACTTTTTTTTCTCTACAATCTTATTGACAGTGTGTGTGCATGTAGAAACCATTTTGTGATAAGGATTTGTTTTTTTCATGTGTTTGTAGACAGATACCTTTGCAGTTTTTATATTTTGGTAGAATTAGAAACCAGTCATTGTTTATAAATTTGTAAAATGAGTTATGTTTCTGCAGTAAAATGTAGTACTCCTTGTAGATGAAGAAATGTGTTTTGGTATAGTGCAAGGGATAGTGTTGTTTGTCTAGAATCACACAGAGAGCCTGTGTGCATTTGGGAACCACTGTGAGAGAAGCATTAAGTGATATGTTGTATTTGCTGCTAAATAACTCTTTTAAAACCTGTCATGTTGTCAAGTTTTAGTAGCATGAGAAGCCAGTGTTTGCTTATGCGTTGATTAAATGAGTCAGGCAATGATACAAAAGTCACTTTTGAAATATGCACATTGTGTGCAGTTCTCTTACCACTTCCATAGTAGTAAATAAGGTTTGGTAAACTCGTAGGGATAGTGGTTGTTGTCTAGAATCACACTGTGAGTCTGTGTGCATTTGGGAACCAATGTGAGAGAAGCATATGGTAACATTGTTTATTTGCTGACAGATAACTATTTTAAATCATGTTGTCAAGTTTTAGTAGTATTAGAAGCCAGTCATGCGTTGATTAAATGAGTCAGGCATTGACACTAAAGTGCAGTCGTGAAATATGTAGATTGTGTGCAGTTCCATTACCACTTGCACTGTAGTGAATGAGTTTTGGTAAACTCCTAGGGATAGTGGTGCTTGTCTAGAATCACACTGGGAGTCTGTGTACATTTGGGAACCACTGTGAGAGAAGCGTTTGGTAACATTGTGTATTTGCTGATAGATAAGTGTTTTAAAACATGTCATGTTCTCAAGTTTTAGTAGCATTAGAAGCCAGTCTTTGCTTATGCGTTGATTAAATGAGTCCGGCATTGACACTAAAGTGCAGTCGTGAAATATGTAGATTGTGTGCCGTTCCCTTATCTCTTCCACTGTAGTGAATGAGTTTTGGTAAACTCGTAGGGATAGTGGTGCTTGTCTAGAATCACACTGTGAGTCTGTGTACATTTGGGAACTACTGTGAGAGAAGCGTTTGGTAACATCGTGTATTTGCTGATAGATAACTGTTTTAAAACATGTCATGTTGTGAAGTTTTAGTAGCATTAGAAGCCAGTCATTGCTTATGCTTTCATTAAATGAGTTAGGTATTAACAGTAAACTGCAGTCGTGAAATATGTAGATTGTGTGCAGTCCCCTTACCACTTGCACTGTAGTGAATGAGTTTTGGTAAAGTCCTTGGGATAGTGGTGCTTGTCTAGAATCACAGTGTGAGTTAGTGTGTATTTGGGATCACTGTGAGAGAAGCATTTGGTGACATTGTGTATTTTCTGACAGATAACTGTTTTAAAACATGTCATGTTGTGAAGTTTTAGTAGCATTAGAAGCCAGTCTTTGCTTATGCGTTGATTAAATTAGTCAGGAATTGACATTAAAGTGCAGTTGTGTAATATATAGATTGTGTGTAGTTCGTTTACCACTTCCACTGTAGTGAATGAGTTTTGGTAAAGTCCTAGGGATAGTGGTGCTTGTCTAGAATCACATTTTGAGTCTGTTTGCATTTGGGAACCACTGTGAGAGAAGCGTTTGGTAACATTGTGTATTTGCTGACAGATAACTGTTTTAAAACCTGTCATGTTGTCAAGTTTTAGTAGTATTATAAGCCAGTCTTTGCTTATGTGTTGATTAAATGAGTCAGGCATTGACACTAAAGTGCAGTCGTGAAATATGTAGATTGTGTGCAGTTCCCTTATCTCTTCCACTGTAGTGAATGAGTTTTGGTAAACTCCTAGGGATAGTGGTGCTTGTCTAGAATCACACTGTGAGTCTGTGTACATTTGGGAACCACTGTGAGAGAAGCGTTTGGTAACATCGTGTAATCGCTGACAGATAACTTTTTTAAAACACGTCATGTTCTCAAGTTTTAGTAGCATTAGAAGACAGTTATGGCTTATGCTTTCATTAAATGAGTCAGGTATTGACAGTAAAGTGTAGTCGTGAAATATGTAGATTGTGTGCACTTCCCTTACCACTTCCAGTGTAGTGAATGAGTTTTGGTAAACTCCTAGGGATAGTGGTGCTTGTCTAGAATCACACTGTGAGTCTGTGTGCATTTGGGAACCACTGTGAGAGAAGCGTTTGGTAACATCGTGTATTTGCTGACAGATAACTGTTATAAAACCTGTCATGTTGTCAACTTTTAGTAGCATTAGAAGCCAGTCTTTGCCTATGTGTTGATAAAATGAGTCATGATTTGACACTAAATTGCAGTACCATGTAGTATTGTTTTCACTGCACCAGAGCTGAAAATTTAAAATTTTTACCCAGGCACTGTCCTAGAAGTAGTCTGATGATTTAGTCAGTTTCTAAGTACTTATGTTGTGAACCATTCATTACCAAATAGACTGCTTCAAATGTCTATGCAGTATGCATGTAGTTCTCTAACCACCTACACAGTTGTTTTCACACCTTCAATTCCCTAGTCAGTATCCATACACTTCTAGGAAACACCCTGTCAGTCCCTTTGCAGTCTTCTAGTGACCCATTCAGCACCATGTAGTAATCCATTCACTGTGCCAAAACGCAAACATTTAGAAATTCACTAAGACACTCTGTTTACAGTACTGTAATGGTTCAGTCACTGTCTAAGTATTCATGCACTGAGCCAGGCCTTAGCACATGGACGGCTTCAAACCCCTATGCACTATGCATGCAGTTTTCTAACCACCTACAGACTTGTCTTTTACACTTTCAATTCCCTAGTCAGTATCCATATAGTCCAGCAAACATCCTGTCACTCCTTTTGCACTCTTCTAGTGACCCATTCAGTACCAAGTACTAATCCATTCCCTGTGCGAAAACCCAACCACTTATAAATTCATCCAGGCAGTCTCCTTGCTGTAGTCAGTCAGTCAGTCAAAATTCCTTTATTCGATAAATTAATATCATAAAAGACACATATACAATCCTAACAAACACAATTAAAAAACTTTGAGTAATACACACAGTGCATGCAATGAGTACCGATCATAATATGACCTATTCCATATTCAAATATAAATAGTGTAAAAACTACAAATATAAAAATTGTACGTTAAATGTTAAAAAATTATCTAATTTAAAACCTCCAATGGGAAAACAAGTTTTTTCCTAATACGCATAGCAGCGACCAAGAAGCTTGCGACGTGAAACATAATTCGTGGGGTACTTAATTGCTGTAAATATACAAGAGCTGGCCTAACCTGTCTAAAACCCAGCTCCCTCAATATCGGGAGCAAAAACTTCCTCCTGCAATCCTTGTAAAAACTACAGAACATAAAAAAGTGTAGAGTATCCTGTCTCGAACAATTATCACATTTGCAGGGTTCTGCACGATCCACAGGGAACCAGGTTTTAAAAAAGCCCAGAGAAAAGTGCGCCAGGTTAAACCTAAATCTGATTAGGAGATACCGATGGTATAGGGCATTAACAACAATCAGATATGGTTCAGGACCAGGGGAACTAATCAGGGCATAATTAGCTCTGACTATTGGCTTTGTCATTTCTAGCTCCTCATGTTCAAAGGAGAATAAGGTCTCAAGGGCAGTTTTGGTCAATGCAAGATCCTTCTTCGTAATGGTTTCTTGCGATCGGAAGAGGGCCTCGCGTCCTATCTTTTGAAACCCAGATTTTATGTATGCCAACCATGCTATTTTATTTACATTGTCCAGTTTTAAGCAATTATTTAATATTGCATGGTTTAATGTAATTTCTTTATTTAGCCAAATCTTGAGCCAGTAAAGGAGAGGAGCAATTCTAATCAGGTCAGTCACAAAACCAATCCCCACTTCCGTATGTATAGAAAAAGTCGGAGTGGACTGTGGGACAGATAGGGTGTCTCTAAGGAACTTATTTTCAATAACCTGTATTTTATTATGATTGGTATACCCCCATATCTGACATCCATACGTAGCGACAGCTAAACATTTTGCATCGTATACTTTTAGTAGGGCTACAACTGGTCTAGCCCCTAATCTTTTAGCAAAGCCTCTAACTCCCGAGACTGTCCTAGCAAATGCCACACTCCGGCTATTGATTTGTGGGTTCCAAGTGCCCTTTTCATCAAAAATCACCCCCAAGTAGGGGAATGTTGGGACCCTGTTTACCACATCCCCACAACAGAAGAAAGTTTTAGCCCTGGATTTCTGCCTTCCCTTCCCAGCAATCAGGACCTGAGATTTTTTCGCATTTATTTTAAGATCCAGTTTTTGCATAAAATTACCGAAGGCATCCAGCAACTTTTGCAACCCCACTCCAGTGCGAGCCAGAAGCACTGCGTCATCCGCATACAGGAGAACCGGGACAACCTGGTCTCCTATATGCGGAATGTCTAAAGATACCTCTCCCAATTGAGAATCGAGAGCGTTTATATATAGGGTGAACAGCAAGGGGGACAGGATACATCCCTGTCTGACACCTCTGTCTGAACTAAAGTGCCTCGTGCATCGCCCATTTGAATTAACTCTAATTTTGGCCGATAAATCTGAGTGAAGATCGGCCAAAAAATATACAAGGGAAGGTTGGAGGCCCATGTTCAATAGGATATTCCAACCAAAAAATATACAAGGGAAGGTTGGAGGCCCATGTTCAATAGGATATTCCAACTTGCTGTAGTCTAATCATTCAGTCAGTACCGAAGTACTCATGCAGTGAGCCGGGCCTTAGCACAAGGACTGCTTTAAATGCGTATCCAGTATGCATTCAGTTCTCTAATCAGCTACACAGTTGTCTTTCGCACCTTCAATTCCCCAGCTAGTATTCATATACTTCTAGCAAACACCCTGGTACTCACCCAGTGTGTCTCCTTTTAGTAGTGTAATCATTCAGTCACTTAGCATGTAGTCTTTTAGTGATGTAGGCTTTAGGGCATGAACTGCTTCAAAGTAGTATGCACTATGTATGTAGTGCTTTAATCATCGTCACACTTGTGGTTCAGGGCTATAGTTTCTTAGTCAGTTTTTATATAAAATGTGTTTGTACAGTAATGGAATACTGTAAATTTGAAAGTTATTAATATACATTTATTTGTGATTCCTTTTTGCAGATACTGTTTTTCAACGTTAAAATCGAGAAATTATGCCAGAAAAAAAAAGAAAAAGAAAAGAACAGAGACAGGAGGATTATTTGAAGAAACATCAACCACAAGTATTGAATGAACAAGATAATGTGGCTAAAAGGAAAAAAATTCTGGTAAGATCACGAAGTAATTTATTAAAAATGTTTGTAGGAGAAAACAGAATGTAGAGAAAGCTGCAACTTCAGAAACATTTTTAAGTAAGAAAAAAAATCAAAATAAGAGGAAAAGTAGAAAAGCAAATGTTCAGTCAAAGGAGATAAAGTATGGTAAAAGAAGACAAAATCAGTATAAGGAATTACGCAAAAAAATATTTTACAAGAGAGTAGTGCATAATTTGCTGAAAGATGTGAAGAAATATAAAAAGAGAGCTTTATTTTATAAAAAGAAGAAGCATATTGAAAGCATTGTGGAAAAGGCTTTTGAAGTAAAAAGGAAACTGTTTATTTTACTGTTAAACAGAATTCGATCACTAGATAAACCAATATCTGTAATGAAGGTCAAAAGTAGGAGGAAAAGAGTAATTAATTAAAAAAAAAATGTGATTTGTTTTGGGAGAATGGAAACACAGTTCTAGTTCAGAGCCTTTTTTTAATGAAGAGAGTTATTTACTAAGTGAAACATTATTGTATGCAGTTGACACCAGTGGTAGAGGTTATGAGGTTAGTGATGGTTGTCCAATAGAGAAAGAGAAAATGGTTGAAAGAAATGCAGAAGAAGTGATAGCTGATGAAGTTTTAGGGAGACGTGCTAAAAACCCTGTATACACTTGGGATTACAGTAGTGTTTGTAGTGTACGACAGGAATCTATTGAAAAATGTTGTCGTTTTTTACGAGTCTATACTAAAAAAAGTGTAAAACAAAAGATTAAGCTGTTGAAAGGACTAGACCCTTGCAGAGTGAGAAAACATACTGGTTTGCAAAGTCATTCTCTGGCTTGTCGTTTTAGGAAAGTTTGTGAAAGTGTTTTTCACCATTTCAGAATGCTGGCAGTACATCATACTCAAATGCGGAAGTTAGTGAGAAGGTTGTATTATGCAAAAAGTCCAGCACTAAAGTTAAGTGAGTTGAACAGTGCTCTTTTACGTGGGTCAGTTTCAGATGTGAAGCAGGTTTGTGAGGATATTGAGTTTTGTTACTTTGGGCCTCAGCAAGAGAGTGAAGAAACTGACACATTAGTAGAACAAAATGTTGAAGACAATGTAGAACCTGTAATTACAGAAAAATTTGAGGATGAAATCACAAAGTTTAAGGTAATTTCAGGTGAAAGACCAAATGTTTCTTGTATTTGTTGTCGGCGAAATCACTATAAAAACCAGACTAGGGGTGTCAATCTGTATTTAAAAAGTGAAATAGAAGATAATGATAAGTGGATGGAATTTGCAACTTATTTGTTATAATAAATTAGATGAGAATAAAATGCCTGCTAGAGCTGTTCATAATAATCTAGAGTTGGTTGCTATTCCTCCAGAGCTGATTGATTTAAATACGTATGAGTCTATTCTGATACAATGTGTTCACCCGTTTCAGGCTATTGTTCGTATGGAGCCCAAAACAAGTAAATTACCTCCATCACAGTTGCAAAGAGGATTGAAAGGAAGAGTTGTGTATTTACCATTAGATTTAAGGAAAAATGTTGAAACTATTGGTGTAGATCATGCAAAAAAGGAGCCACTAGTCATTTTAGTTAATGGTGTTCCTACTAAGAATAAGAAAATCTGGCAAGAGTTAGTGGATGTTAGAAAAGTGCAAAACGCATCATTGTATCTGTTAAAAAATAATGAGTACTATAGAAATGTGTTTGTTGGAGAAGAAGAAATAGATTTAGCAGAAGATAGTGAAACATTAAGTGGACAAATTGAAAAAGTGGACATGTCCAGATGTGAAGAGATCTATGAACATTACAGTGTACATCCACTTCATTCCAAAGAGGTTATGGGGAATACAATTGAGTTGTTTCAAATGAAAAAAGCAACAGAAAGTCCCATGAGTGTATGGGAAGAGAGCTTGGAAGCTCGTTGTTTCCCGTAGTTGTTTCCAACAGGAAAAGGTGGACGATATGATGAACGTCCTGTGCAGATTCCTGCATCTGAATATCGGACAACAAGATTATATGCAGAAGATCCAAGATTTCGACAATGTATCCCTTATATGTTTTATCTTCTGTTTGAAAGTGACTTGTCTGGACTTTCATATGCAGTAAATCACATTTTAAAAACTGGAATGCATCTGCAAAATGTAACCAGAAAGGATTTTATGGATAAAGTGCATCAGAAAGATGATCATTTAGAATCTTAGTTGATTAATCTGATGGCATGTCAGCGTGGGACTAATGAATATTGGTACCGTCGACATGGAGAACTGAAATGTATGCTACGGAACTTGGGAACTCCTACGTGGTTTCTTACCCTAAGCTGTGCTGAGTACGCTTGGGATGATTTACTTGAATTTCTTTGAGAGGCAAATTCCAATATAAAAAATATTGAATACAAGACACCTGGAGAATTGTGCTCTTTGGATCCTGTCAATGAATGCAGATATTTCAATCATAGCTTTGAAGCTATGAGGTCTTTCATCTGCAATAAAAAGAATCCTCCTCTTGGAGAAGTTGTGGATTTCTTTTGGAGAAAGGAGTATCAAGCAAGAGGTGCTCCTCACATACATATGTTGTTATGGGTCAAGGACGCCCCCAAATTTGGAACAGATTCAGATGAAACTGTTTTGTCTTTCATTGAAGATTATGCTACATGTGCTCTTCCAAATAGCAGAGAAGAGAAAACAAAAGTCTTACGATTTCAAAGCCATAGGTGTGGAAAATACTGTCGACGAAAGTACAAGTCAAAGGATAAGTTCTATACCAAATGTCGTTTTGGATTTCCATGTCCTGTATTTGCCAAAGGGAGAGTGAACAGTTTTATGTCAGCTGTACGACATACCATCACAAGAAAGTCTCCGAAAAACACCTACAACTTAAGAAGAAGCGAAGAATCGAAATACTTAAATGACTACAATCCAGTTATTTTATCCATGTGGAACGCTAACGTGGATATTCAGTATGTTGCGGACAATTCCATTGCTGTTGCTCGATATGTAACGTCTTACATTACTAAATCAGAAATGACTGAATTGAAAGAAATGTGGGAAGAGATTTCTCACGAGAAGACTCTAAGTAAGAAATTATACAGTTTCAGTTTGAGGATGTTAATGCATCGTGAAATTGGAGCATATGAATGATCAGATCGGTTATCATCTGCAAGTCTATATTCCAAAAGTAGAAGAATCATTTGGGTGAGTCTAGGTCTTGCAGGAAAGTACAGATATTTTGAAAACCAATATGTTGGACAAATACTATCCAAAGAGAAGTCATCATCTTGAGAACATGTGTCTCTATGAAGTGCTGCAAAACTACACTTTTAAACGGAATATTACAGAGAACATCAATGATGGAAAATATGGAGTGATTGGTTCTGAAGGATGTCTGATGAAACAAAGGAAAGGAAATTTAATTAATCACAGAAAACTGAGTTGCGACACTGCTGACAAAAGGGAATTTTACTATTAAGCCCTTTTGCAAATGTTCAAACCATGGCGTTCTGAACTGGAATTACTTGGAGATTTTCCCAGCTATGAAGATTCATTTAATGCTTGTAAAGATAACATAAAATGCACTGCTTTTGCAAATTATGTGAAAATGTTGAATGATGAAAGTGATCAAGAAGCTACAATTGCAGCTGAGATTGCTAGAGACAGTTCTCAAGACAGTCAAAGTTCTGCTGCACTGAGTCAAGATCCACTAGGACAACCAATTGTTGAAAATGAAGCAGCGATTGCAATGAATGAGGTGGAAACAGCAATGTATCAAGCACAAGAAGATGCAATACAGTTAGGAAACTTGGAAAAGCAACTAAATGTTGAACAGAAACAAATATATCAGCAAGTGAAACAGCAGATTGACCATGGATTACTTCATGAAAAGAGAGTGTGCTCATGTACATCATTTCAACCTATCTGAATGTATGTGAGTGGTCAAGCTGGAACAGGAAAGAGTTTCTTAATTAAAGTAATTACAAGTTATCTGCAAAAAACAACTGAGTCGCATTTGTCTTGTGTTGTCACTGCTCCAACTGGGTTGGCAGCACATAACATTAAAGGAATTACTTTACATAGTTTACTAATGCTGCCAGTAGAGCATGAGAACTATCTGGAGAAGCTTGTTGTGAAGTTTCAAGAGTGCTGAAGAAAATGAAACTTCTCATTATTGATGAGGTGAGCATGGTTTCAAACTTGATGCTTGCCTCTGTGCATTTAAGAATGCAGCAAATTCTTAAAACAGAGTATGACGTGTTATTTGGAGGAAAACACGTCATAGTTTTTGGAGATCTACTGCAACTGACACCGGTAAAAGGACAACCGGTATTTAAAACACTTGCCCATGAAGATACCAGAAAGTCTCTTGGCAGTGTTGGTAATGTGAACATTTGGAGTAATTTTGAATACAAAGAACTGACAACAAATATACGACAGGCAAATGATGCTGAATATGGAAGTATTCTTCAAGATATAAGAATTGGAATTCTTTCAAAAAAAGGGATAGGAGCTTTGGAGAGTCGATTACTTTGCAATGTCTTTCCAAATGAAAATGCAGTTGCTACAAAAGTGTACGTGGAAATTGCTAAAAATAAGTCAGTGATATAGTTAATGCCGACACTGCGTGAGTGTTCAATATTTAATGAAGAATTATTAAAATTGGAAAATGAAGAAATTGTTAAAATGGAAGCAAATCGATAAAATAATACCTGAAGGAATCACTATTATTTTGACGGGTAAGTTGAGATCAAAACTAGATTGTTTCGAAAATAAAATATCTAAAACTGCTGGTTTGGAAAAGACACTGTATGTGTGTGTAAACTGTCGGGTAATTTTAAGGCGTAATTTGGATGTAGAAAAAGGTTTAGTTAATGGTGCAATGGCTAAAGTGGTGGATTTTGTGAATTATCAGAAAATAGAAGGAATTGAATTTTTAAAAATTAAATTTGATCAGATTGATGAAGTTAAAGTAATTGGTCGTTGTTCAGTTCAATTTTTGCTTGTTAAAGATTTATATGTCTGTAGGAAACAATTTCCATTTTCTCTGGCATATGCAGTGACTATTCATAAATCTCAAGGATTAAGTGTAGACAGTGCATTGGTGAACATTGGATCTACTGTATTTAAAGAGGGTATGGCATAAGTTGCTTTGTCGCAAGTTAGAACATTATCTGGATTGTTTTTGATTGATTTTGATGAGACAAAGGTTACTGCAGATGCAAACTGTGTAAAAGAGTATAATAGGTTAAGAAGGGTGTATGCTCCAAATTTAGGTCAATATCCTGTATTTGAAAAGCATGTGGTTTGTCGAAAAAGAAGGTTAGAGAATATCTGTACTGAAGATGTCAAGAAGGGAAAAGAACAAGATAATGTTGCGATTGCAGGTAAAAAGAAATTGGACACTGTTGAAGAGATTGTTGGTTATCAGTTTGAAAATAGTTCTGGTGTCAACTGCTATGCTAATGTAGTGGTCAATGTTGTTTTATATCTGGAAGGTTTGCAAGCACAAATTATGCAGAATCAGGAAAAAAGATTTTGTTCCCTGTTGCTTTCTGTTTATGAAAAATTGACAACAGATAGAAGTAAAATACAATCTGTTTCAGATGTTCGTAATCTTTTGGATGTGTGTTCTGGTTCTACACAATTTACACAAAATATCCAACAAGATGCTCTGGAATTTTTAATGTATATGCTTACAGTTTTTGAAAATGAAGGTGTAGAAATAGAAAATATTTTTGGCCTTTCTTACAAATGGGAACATTATTGTGAAAATTGCATGTAGACATGTAGCACCAATGTAGACACTGAGAGATTTCTGTATTTAACATTACCAGACTGTAAATCAGTGTCTTTCAATAAATTAGTGAAAGGTGCAATTCAAAACATGGAGTGTAGCCAATGTAAATCAGAAATGTTATCCACATTATTCTTAACAAAATATGGAAAATACATAATTTTAATGATGCAACGTTGTAAAGCTGATGGAAGAAAATTGGATACTTTAATAAAGCAGTTTGTAGCAACACAAGTATCAATATCAGGAAGGACTTTTGTAGCAATTGCAATAATTTTCCATGATGGTCCTTCCACCACATCTGGACATTACACTACCTATCTAAAATGTGACAAAGGTTGGACTCTTTGTAATGATGCCCAGTTGGTTTTCAAACAACGTTTGCCTAGGGAATTACAAAATTCCTACCTAATATTTTTAAAGCCAAAGTTTTAGGAAGATAATTCACTCTCTGAGGAATTTATTATTATAATTTAATAGGACTACCATTGGACAATTTACATAGAGAAGAAGTGCAAAAATACCATTTGGCCTCAAGGAAAGGTATATTTTTGAATTATGGACTTTTTGGTGGTCATTTATTCGGTGATTATTTTAATGCGGCAACATTTACAGTTTTTATAAGTTAAAGTTATAAAATTTTGTAATCTGTAAGCATTTCATATATGTATGATTTGTATTTTCTGGTATTTTACTGAGAATAGTATGTTTTTTTTTAACAATCTTTCTGATTGTTTGTTTTTTTGTCCGCTGTTAAGTGATGAGTACCATTGAAATCACTATTTCTAGTGAAATTCAATACATTCTGAGAACAGCAAAAAAGGCAAACAAATTACTTTGTGGAAATTATGTTGTGTTGTAAAAAATGTATTATTATATGTTATAATTTTTTTTTTTCTTTCACAGATCCAAATTTTAAAATAAGCAATTTTTAACAATTTGTATTTGAATGAAAAACAGCAAAAAATGAATACCATTTTGTATTCCTATTACTGTGAAGGGAAGTTTAACTAAGTCTCAATATGCAGAATGAAGAGGCCTGCAAGAACCTACAAAGTTGAAACACGTTTCTAAAAAGACTCTGTTTATGTAGTTTTGAAATCTGACCATAATCAGATATCATGTGACCTGCAAAAAAAGAGATTTGAAGGGTTCATAATATTTCACATTTTTAGCTGTTGAAGGACCACAATCATTTCAATCATTCTTCTTTGAATATCTTTGCAGATAAAACTCTGTGCTTACTTTTATCATTCGCAAGGAAATTTAAAAACGGAAATATGTCACTTTTTGTAACATAGTTATTGTGCAAAACACTCTTTTACAAAGAGAGGAAAATGTACTCTGTTCACTTTTTATACTCCATGTAAATACAACCTCATCATTTAGACCACTTTGTGTTGAAAGGGTGTTCTATAAGTGTTGTTGTGCATGATTGCACTTAATACTCATAGAACAAGACACATGTCTAGATTTATCAGAAATCATAAATCTCGATATGTGTGTGAATGGTGCACCATTCTACAATTGGTGTAGGAAAGCACAACAAAGAGAATTGTTTTAATTTCTCCACATTTTTATATCTTCAATGCATGCTGAAATGTTCAGCATACATTGAAGGAGAAAAATGCATTTTCTCATTGTTTTTGTACAGGAAGGCGTGTCTTTCTGTTGAAAAACAAACAGCACATGACACAGATATCCTTGCACTATTGTGCAAGGGTACCTGTGTCACCACATGGCTGCAGTTTAAGCAGCCGTGCAGACAGAAGCATAGATTTGCAACATATTTATGTACATATGTTGCATCCCTGTGCTTCGGAAGTACTACAGCACACTGCAGCTAAAGAGGTTACTGTGTGATGCTGCAGCACTTCCTTACAGTTCTGCACTTATACATTCACCATACGCTACTAATGCATTCATTCAGTCAATTACGTACTACACATACATTCATTTAAACTTTCACACACTAACAAAGAAATTTAGCTCTTTTTTTAAACAAGGAAAGTTAGTTCTTACAAGAACTTTTTTTTTTCTTCTTTCTTCTTTTATATTTTTTGGGGGGTTTTCTGAACAATTTTGTGATATTTTTGG
Source organism: Triturus cristatus (assembly GCF_964204655.1). Taxonomy (NCBI): domain Eukaryota; kingdom Metazoa; phylum Chordata; class Amphibia; order Caudata; family Salamandridae; genus Triturus; species Triturus cristatus. Next base: position 316,044,945 of record NC_140579.1, read on the forward strand.
TTTTTCTGAAAAAAAAACCCCCAAAAAACAGGAGAAACCAAAGAATGAACTTCAGGGAACAATAAAATAAAAAATAAAAAACTAACAAATATGACTTTCTTGGCAGCGGCAGATCAGATCGATCGACTGCTCGCCATAGCACAAAGTCTTATTGCACTTAAATGTAAATGTAAATGCAAAATCTTGCATGTGACCAAGGTGGCATTGGTTTTTTTCTGCCCCTCGGGAAAAGTAAAAAATTTCCATACCACTGAAGAGAAACGTTCTTTGCGTGGTAACTCCGGCAAAAATTCATCCTCAGAGGTTTGAGGTGATGCAGGTGATGCCTGCTGCCCTGAAGCCATTTATGGCTGAAAAAAATTAGAGCTAAGTGTTCTTCTCTCCAAAGAGGTGGTTCTCCAAAGAAGCTCAAAGAAGAATGATTGAAATGGGTGGGGTCTTTCAGTAGTTAGAACAGGAAGTGTAATGAACCAATCAAATCTCTTTTTTTGCAGATCACATGGGATCCGCGCACTGTGCGCTTACGCAGCACGCACCCAGCGTATCCGAGAAATTGAATTAAAAAGAAATATAGGATTAGATGTCAAAATATATTAGTTTTAAGACTAGTTTAGAGTTTGTCTTCAATTAATATTCACATGCAATACATAAATATGTTTTTTTAAATGTAAAATTTTGGGCGGGATCTGCGGACCTACCGCGTCATATTCGCAGATGACGCATCGCGGAAGCGCGTAAACGTTGCGTTACGTGCATCGAACGTGTCGCGTATAGGCTAGAAGTCATGTACCGGTCGCATTGAAATCGCGCACTAACCACGTACCCGACGCATACCATGCGCGGATGCTATCATGTAGGGATCGAGAACAGTGCGCTTAGGGTGCGCGGATCCAAAAACATTGAAAAAAATATATAAAATAAAGTTTTGCCCATATAGTTAAAGAAATATTTTGAAAAATATAAAAAAATATGTTTGAAAAACCCATTAAGTTCAATTAATATTTTTTAATTTTTAAAAGAATTAATTGAAAAAATACATTTAAAAATGGTGATAAAAAAGTATTTTAACAAAAATGTAATTAATGAAATGACACACTGAATTTGAAAAATATAGAAATCCAATCAAAATCATTAAACATGATATCTTCAGAGATAAGTTATAGTTAGGAATTGGCATTTAAAAAACCTTTGAAATACACTGAAAAGACCAAAGGTTTCAGGGGCGTTATAGTTAGGAATTGGCATTTAAAAAACCTTAGAAATTGACTGAAAAAACCATAGGTTTCAGGGGTGTTATAGTTAGCTGGACATTTCCCTCGTACAAAACCCTAGAAATTCCCCTGTTATAGTTAGTTCAGCTAACTATAACTCGCGCCCCCGCAATGCACTGCTGATGACGTCACATATTACATCACTCATGACATGGTCAGTGACATCACTACCCTGAAAGTTTTGCGGTGATCCGTCAAGCAGGGGGCCGAGAAAAAAGGGGGGTCCCAAAACACATTTTCCCCATGCAATTTCCCATAGGATCTGTTGTCGCAGCTACAGCCCAAACCGCTGAACGGAATGACACCAAATTTGGCAAAGAGGTAGTCCTCAGTTTGGACTCGTGCCTTTTGAATATATGGTGTGAGTCTGTTCAGTAGTTCCTGAGAAAATTAGGGTAAAAAAGTTAGTGATATCTATGGCCGGGGAGGATCCGCGGACCCTACCCGCACCGTAAGCGCACCCTCCCCGATCCGAGCGCGCACCCTCCCGATCGCGTGCTGAATGCTAATTGGCTATCGAGTGTCTCTCTACATTCGAAACCAGGAACTGTTGGCGGCCATTTTCTGCCTCGGTAGAAGCAAGGCTGAAGATGCAAGGGGAATAAGAGTGTAAAACATATAAAGGGGGCAGAGTGGAAATACTCTGACACTCTAGAGGTGCTTAGGGGGTCCCAGAAGGACCCCCTGGCCCCCCCCTTTTTTTTTTTTTTAAACGGCGAAATACGCGCATGGTGCGCGCATCCTATCGCGTTGGATGCACGGATCCTCTCGCGGTGGGTTCGCGGATCCAAGGGAAAAAAATGAAACTGTTGGGAGATAAAGATTAAGCTTAAGTATTTTGTTCTTGAGTGGCTCTAAAAAGAGCTGTTGTGTTCATTGAGAGGTTTTGGTACTTATAAGTAAGTACCTATACAGAGTCTAAAGTTGTTGAGGAAGACTCTGTTTCCTTCATCAGTAAAGTGTACTCCATCTCTCTTATACATCTCTTGCATATGAAAGCGCAGATTGTTATTGTAAATGGACCCCATTCTGTAGTCTCGGAGAAAAGCAGAAACAGATTTATTCACATGTTTCCTAGCTTTCTCAATCTGTGGACAAAAATGATCGGACCAGTTCCATTTCTGCCTTTGGAATATGTTAGAGTACACAAAGGCAGCTTTAGGGAAAAGTGAAATCAGTTGTGCAAAGGTGTCCTTCATAAGCATTTCCAGACCTACCCCAGTCAAAGTGCCTAGGTCATTGCCACCACAGTGCACTATTATGAGGTCAGGGTGTTGTATTTGCATGAAGGATTTCACCAATGGCATCAATTGGTGCCACTTTAACCCTCTCTGTCCAATCCATTTAATGTGTACATTTGGCAAACCTAGGTCTTTGTGAATACCTTTGTTTTCTGCATACCTTTGGCTCCAGAAAATGTAGCTGTGTCCCACAATCCACGCTGTAATCATCTTGTAAGGAGGTCTGGATGCACTCAGATGGTCTCTGTAAATGAAATGGCAGTTTGGAAAGTAAGATGTTTCTAAAATGGTGGCTAAGATGCAATTTTGAAAAAAGACAAGAAATCATTTGTTGTTTAACAACCTTCTACACTGAAAGGTAGGGTGCATGTTTCTGTTTTTTAAACGCATGATTCTTATTGGTTAACAAAAAGTGCGTGAAAGGAACATTATATATGATGAGCTGATATGTTGAGAAGTCAAGCACACTTGCTGTTTTGATTAGCAACATTGTGTGTGCTGAACTTGTGACATGTGTGCTCAGTACAGTGTTCCATGACCTGTTTCTATGGTAACGGGCAGAAGGCAGATTGGGGGAAGGGTTGAAGTTTATGTCATTTGGAAAGGGTTGAAATGTTTAACCAATAGAAATGTGTGTTTGCTTTTGAATTTATGTGGGAAGGAATGTGATTTGATGTTTACATGTATATGTGTGGAAAATGAGAGGGAAACTTTGCCATTCTTTGGTTCTGCTGACAGGTGCACAGTGCAGAGATTCTGTATCAGAAATTCTGGTGTGTGACTGATATCTGGTGTGTGACTGATATACTTCTTAATCTACAAAACATCTTGAAATGTGAGTTATTTAATTGTGAGGGGATGTATGTAGACTATTTTTATTTTAATCAGACTAATGTATTTCTTCTGCTAAAGTGTAGGGAGTACTTTTTTTTCTCTACAATCTTATTGACAGTGTGTGTGCATGCAGAAACCATTTTGTGATAAGGATTTGTTTTTTTCATGTGTTTGTAGACAGATAACTATGCAGTTTTTATATTTTGGTAGAATTAGAAACCAGTCATGGTTTATGAATTTGTGAAATGAGTTATGTTTCTGCAGTAAAATGTAGTACTCCTTGTAGATGAAGAAATGTGTTTTGGTATAGTGCAAGGGATAGTGTTGTTTGTCTAGAATCACACAGAGAGCCTGTGTGTATTTGGGAACCACTTTGAGAGAAGCATTTAGTAATATCTTGTATTTGCTGACAGATAACTCTTTTAAAACCTGTCATGTTGTCAAGTTTTAGTAGCATGAGAAGCCAGTGTTTGCTTATGCGTTGATTAAATGAGTCAGGCAATGATACAAAAGTGCACTTTTGAAATATGCACATTGTGTGCAGTTCTCTTACCACTTCCATAGTAGTAAATAAGGTTTGGTAAACTCGTAGGGATAGTGGTTGTTGTCTAGAATCACACTGTGAGTCTGTGTGCATTTGGGAACCAATGTGAGAGAAGCATATGGTAACATTGTTTATTTGCTGACAGATAACTATTTTAAAACATGTCATGTTGTGAAGTTTTAGTAGCATTAGAAGACAGTTATGGCTTATGCTTTCATTAAATGAGTTAGGTATTGACAGTAAAGTGTAGTCGTGAAATATGTAGATTGTGTGCAGTTCCTTTACCACTTCCATAGTAGTAAATAAGGTTTGGTAATCTCGTAGGGATAGTGGTGCTTGTCTAGAATCGCACTGTGAGTCTGTGTACATTTGGGAACCACTGTGAGAGAAGCGTTTGGTAACATCGTGTATTTGCTGACAGATAACTGTTTTAAAACATGTCATGTTCTCAAGTTTTAATAGCATTAGAAGCCAGTCTTTGCTTATGTGTTGATTAAATGAGTCAGACATTGACACTAAAGTGCAGTCGCGAAATATGTAGATTGTGTGCAGTTCCCTTACCTCTTTTACTGTAGCGAATGAGTTTTGGTAAACTCCTAGGGATAGTGGTGCTTGTCTAGAATCCCACTGTGAGTCTGTGTACATTTGGGAACCACTGTGAGAGAATCGTTTGGTAACATTGTGTATTTGCTGACAGATAACTGTTTTAAAACATGTCATGTTCTCAAGTTTTAGTAGCATTAGAAGACAGTTATGGCTTATGCTTCCATTAAATGAGTTAGGTATTGACAGTAAAGTGTAGTCGTGAAATATGTAGATTGTGTGAAGTTCCCTTACCACTTCCAGTGAAGTGAATGAGTTTTGGTAAACTCCTAGGGATAGTGGTGCTTGTCTAGAATCCCACTGTGAGTCTGTGTGCATTTGGGAACCACTGTGAGAGAAGCGTTTCGTAACATTGTGTATTTGCTGACAGGTAACTGTTTTAAAAGCTGTCATGTTGTCAAGTTTTAGTAGCATTAGAAGCCAGTCTTTGCTTCTGCGTTGATTACATTACTCAGGCATTGACATTAAAGTGCAGTCGTGAAATATGTAGATTGTGTGCAATTCCTTTACCACTTCCACTGTAGTGAATGAGTTTTGGTAAAGTCCTAGGGAAAGTGGTGCTTGTCTAGAATCACACTGTGAGTCTGTGTACATTTGGGAACCACTGTGAGAGAAGCGTTTGGTAACATCGTGTATTTGCTGACAGATAACTGTTTTAAAACCTGTCATGTTCTTAAGTTTTAGTAGCATTAGAAGACAGTTATGGCTTATGCTTCCATTAAATGAGTTAGGTATTGACAGTAAAGTGCAATCGTGAAATATGTAGATTGTGTGCAGTTCCCTTATCTCTTCCACTGTAGTGAATGAGTTTTAAAAAACTCCTAGGGATAGTGGTGCTTGTCTAGAATCACACTGTGAGTCTGTGTACATTTGGGGACCACTGTGATAGAAGCGTTTGGTAACATCGTGTATTTGCTGAGAGATAACTGTTTTAAAACATGTCATGTTCTCAAGTTTTAGTAGCATTAGAAGACAGTTATGGCTTATGATTTCATTAAATGAGTCAGGTATTGACAGTAAAGTGTAGTCGTGAAATATGTAGATTGTGTGCAGTTCCCTTACCACTTCCAGTGTAGTGAATGAGTTTTGGTAAAGTCCTAGGGATGGTGGTGCTTATCTAGAATCACACTGTGAGTCTGTGTGCATTTGGAAACCACTGTGAGAGAAGCGTTTGGTAACATCGTGTATTTGCTGACAGATAACTGTTTTAAAACCTGTCATGTTGTCAACTTTTAGTAGCATTAGAAGCCAGTCTTTGCTTATGTGTTGATTAAATGAGTCAGGCATTGACACTAAAGTGCAGTCGTGAAATATGTAGATTGTGTGCATTCCCTTACCTCTTCCACTGTAGTGAATGAGTTTTGGTAAACTCCTAGGGATAGTGGTGCTTGTTTAGAATCACACTGTGAGTCTGTGTACATTTGGGAACCACTGTGAGAGAAGCGTTTGGTAACATTGTGTATTTGCTGACAGATAACTGTTATAAAACCTGTCATGTTGTCAAGTTTTAGTAGCATTAGAAGACAGTTATGGCTTATGCTTTCATTAAATGAGTTAGGTATTGACAGTAAAGTGTAGTCGTGAAATATGTAGATTGTGCGCAGTTCCCTTACCACTTCCAGTGTAGTGAATGAGTTTTGGTAAACTCCTAGGGATAGTGCTGCTTGTCTAGAATCACACTGTGAGTCTGTGTGCATTTGGGAACCACTGTGAGAGAAGCGTTTGGTAACATCGTGTATTTGCTGACAGATAACTGTTATAAAACCTGTCATGTTGTCAAGTTTTAGTAGCATTAGAAGCCAGTGTTTGCTTATGCATTGATAAAATGAGTCATGCTTTGACACCAAAGTGCAGTACCATGTAGTATTGTCTTCACTGCACCAGAGCTGAAAATTTTAAATTTTTACCCAGGCACTGTCCTAGAAGTAGTCTGATGATTTAGTCAGTTTCTAAGTACTTATGTTGTGAACCATTCATTACCAAATAGACTGCTTCAAATGTCTATGCAGTATGCATGTAGTTCTCTAACCACCTACACAGTTGTTTTCACACCTCCAATTCCCTAGTCAGTATCCATACACTTCTAGGAAACACCCTGTCAGTCCCTTTGCAGTCTTCTAGTGACCCATTCAGCACCATGTAGTAATCCATTCACTGTGCCAAAACCCAAACACTTATAAATTCACTAAGACACTCTCTTTACAGTACTCTAATGATTCAGTCACTGTCTAAGTATTCATGCACTGAGCCAGGCCTTAGCACATGGACTGCTTCAAACCCCTATGCACTATGCATGCAGTTTTCTAACCACCTACAGACTTGTCTTTTACACTTTCAATTCCCTAGTCAGTATCCATATAGTCCAGCAAACATCCTGTCACTCCCTTTGCACTCTTCTAGTGACCCATTCAGTACCAAGTACTAATCCATTCCCTGTGCGAAAACCCAACCACTTATAAATTCATCCAGGCAGTCTCCTTGCTGTAGTCTAATCATTCAGTCAGTACCCAAGTACTCATGCATTGAGCCGGGCCTTAGCACATGGACTGCTTTAAATGCCTATCCAGTATGCATTCAGTTCTCTAATCAGCTACACAGTTGTCTTTCGCACCTTCTGTTCCCCAGTTAGTATTCATATACTTCTAGAAAACACCCTGGTACTCACCCAGTGTGTCTCCTTTTAGTAGTGTAATCATTCAGTCACTTAGCATGTAGTCTTTTAGAGAGGTAGGCTTTAGGGCATGAACTGCTTCAAAGTAGTATTCACTATGTATGTAGTGTTTTAATCATCGTCGCACTTGTGGTTCAGGGCTATAGTTTCTTAGTCTGTCTTTATATAAAATGTGTTTGTACAGTAATGGTATACTGTAAATTTGAAAGTTATTAATATACATTTATTTGTGATTCTTTTTTGCAGATACTGTTTTTCAACGTTAAAATCGAGAAATTATGCCAGAAAAAAAAAGAAAAAGAAAAGAACAGAGACAGGAGGATTATTTGAAGAAACATCAACCACAAGTATTGAATGAACAAGATAATGTGGATAAAAGGAAAAAAAATTCTGGTAAGATCACGAAGCAATTTATTAAAAATGTTTGTAGGAGCAAACAGAATGTAGAGAATACTGCAATTTCAGAACATTTTTTAAGTAAGAAAAAAAATCTAAATAAGAGGAAAAGTAAAAAAGCAAATGTTCATCAGTCAAAGGAGATAAAGTATGGTAAAAGAAGACAAAATCAGTATAAGGAATTACGCAAAAAAATATTTTACAAGAGAGTAGTGCATAATTTGCTGAAAGATGTGAAGAAATATAAAAAGAGAGCTTTATTTTATAAAAAGAAGAAGCATATTGAAAGCATTGTGGAAAAGGCTTTTGAAGTAAAAAGGAAACTGTTTATTTTACTGTTAAACAGAATTCGATCACTAGATAAACCAATATATGTAATGAAGGCCAAAAGTAGGAGGAAAAGAGTTATTAATTTAAAAAAATGTTGTGATGTTTTTTTGGGAGAATGGAAACACAGTTCTAGTTCAGAGCCTTTTTTTAATGAAGAGAGTTATTCACTAAGTGAAAAATTATTGTATGCAGTTGACACCAGTGGTCGAGGTTATGAGGTTAGTGATGGTTGTCCAATGGAGAAAGAGAAAATGGTTGAAAGAAATGCAGAAGAAGTGATAGCTGATGAAGTTTTAGGGAGACGTGCTAAAAACCCTGTGTACACTTGGGATTGCAGTAGTGTTTGTAGTGTACGACAGGAATCTATTGAAAAATTATGTAGTTTTTTACGAGTCTATACTAAAAAAAGTGTATAACAAAAGATTAAGCTGTTGCAAGGACTAGACCCTTGCAGAGTGAGAAAACATACTGGTTTGCAAGGTCATTCTCTGGCTTGTCTTTCTAGGAAAGTTTGTGAAAGTGTTTTTCACCATTTCAGAATGCTGGCAGTACATCATACTCAAATGTGGAAGTTAGTGAGAAGGTTGTATTATGCAAAAAGTCCAGCACAAAATTTAGGTGAGTTGAACAGTGCTCTTTTACGTGGGTCAGTTTCAGATGTGAAGCAGGTCTGTGAGGATATTGAGTTTTGTTACTTTGGGCCCCAGCAAGAGACTGAAGAAACTGACACATTAGTAGAACAAAATGTTGAAGACAATGTAGAACCTGTAATTACAGAAAAATTTGAGGATGAAATCACAAAGTTTAAGGTAATTTCAGGTGAAAGACCAAATGTTTCTTGTATTTGTTGTCGGCGAAATCACTATAAAAATCAGACTAGGGGTGTCAGTCTGTATTTAAAAAGTGAAATAGAAGATAATGATAAGTGGAGGGAATTTGCAACTTATTTGTTGGTAGAGGATTGTTTTGATTTGGGATGTGAGCAGCGTATTTGCAAATATTGTTATAATAAATTAGATGAGAATAAAATGCCTGCTAGAGCTGTTCATAATAATCTAGAGTTGGTTGCTATTCCTCCAGAGCTGATTGATTTAAATACGTATGAGTCTATTCTGATACAATGTGTTCACCCGTTTCAGGCTATTGTTTGTATGGAGCCCAAAACAAGTAAATTACCTCCATCAGAGTTGCAAAGAGGATTGAAAGGAAGAGTTGTGTATTTACCATTAGATTTAAGGAAAAATGTAGAAACTATTGGTGTAGATCATGCAGAAAATGAGCCACTAGTCATTCTAGTTAATGGTGTTCCTACTAAGAATAAGAAAATCTGGCAAGAGTTAGTGGATGTTAAAAAAGTGCAAAAGGCATCATTGTATCTGTTAAAAAATAATGAGTACTATAGAAATGGGTTTGTTGGAGAAGAAGAAATAGATTTAGCAGAAGATAGTGAAACATTAAGTGGACAAATTGAAAAAGTGGACATGTCCAGATGTGAAGAGATCAATGAACATTACAGTGTACATCCACTTCATTCCAAAGAGGTGATGGGGAATACAATTGAGTTGTTTCAAATGAAAAAAGCAACAGGAAGTCCCATGAGTGTATGGGAAGAGAGCTTGGAAGCTCGTTGTTTCCCGCAGTTGTTTCCAACAGGAAAAGGTGGACGATATGATGAACGTCCTGTGCAGATTCCTGCATCTGAATATCGGACAACAAGATTATATGCAGAAGATCCAAGATTTCGACAATGTATCCCTTATATGTTTCATCTTCTGTTTGAAAGTGACTTGTCTGGACTTTCATATGCAGTAAATCACATTTTAAAAACTGGAATGCATCTTCAAAATGTAACTGCAAAGGATTTCATGGATAAAGTGCATCAGAGAGGTGATCATTTAGAATCTCAGTTGATTAATCTGATGGCATGTCAGCGTGGGACTAATGAATATTGGTACCGTCGACATGGAGAACTGAAATGCATGCTACGGAACTTGGGAACTCCTACATGGTTTGTTACACTAAGCTGTGCTGAGTATGCTTAGGATGATTTACTTGAATTTCTTCGAGAGGCAAATTCCAATATAAAAAATGTTGAATACAAGACACCTGGAGAATTGTGCCCTTTGGATCCTGTCAATGTATGCAGATATTTCAATCATAGATTTGAAGCTATGATGTCTTTCATCTGCAGTAAAACAAATCCTCCTCTTGGAGAAGTTGTGGATTTCTTTTGGAGAAAGGAGTATCAAGCAAGAGGTGCTCCTCACATACATATGTTGTTATGGGTCAAGGACGTCCCCAAATTTGGAACAGATTCAGATGAAACTGTTTTGTCTTTCATTGAAGATTATGCTACATGTGCTCTTCCAAATAGCAGAGAAGAGAAAACTTAAAACAACAAGTCTTACGATTTTAAAGCCATAGGTGTGGAAAATACTGTTGACGAAAGTACAAGTCAAAGGATAAGTTCTATACCAAATGTCGTTTTGGATTTCCACGTCCTGTATTAGCCAAAGGAAGAGTGAACAGTTTTATGTCAGCTGTACGACATACCATCACAAGAAAGTCTCAGAAAAACACCTACAACTTAAGAAGACGCGAAGAATCCAAATACATAAATGACTACAATCCAGTTATTTTATCCATGTGGAACGCTAACATGGATATTCAGTGTGTTGCGGAAAATTCCATTGCTGTTCCTCGATATGTAACGTCTTACATTACTAAATCAGAAAAGACTGAATTGAAAGAAATGTGGGAAGAGATTTCTCACGAGAAGACTCTAAGTAAGAAATTATACAGTTTCAGTTTGAAGATGTTATCGCATAGTGAAATTGGAGCATATGAATGTTCAGATCGGTTATCATCTGCAAGTCTATATTCCAAAAGTAGAAGAATCATTTGGGTGAGTCTAGGTCTTGCAGGAATGCAAAATCGGGTACTGAAATCTGTTCAAGAAATTGAATATTTAGCAGAAAATGACCCTAAAACTACAGATATTTTGAAAATCAATATGTTGGACACATACTATCCAAAGAGAAGTCATCATCTTGAGAACATGTGTCTCTATGAAGTGCTGCAAAACTACACTTTTAAACGGAATATTACAGAGAACATCAACGATGGAAAATATGGATTGATTGGTTCTGAAGGATGTCTGGTGAAACAAAGGAAAGGAAATTTAATTAATCACAGAAAACTGAGTTGCGACACTGCTGACAAAAGGGAATTTTACTATTTAGCCCTTTTGCAAATGTTCAAACCATGGCATTCTGAACTGGAATTACTGGGAGATTTTCCCAGCTATGAAGATTCATTTAATGCTTGTAAAGATAGCATACAATGCAGTGCTTTCGCAAATTATGTGAAAATGTTGAATGATGAAATTGATCAAGAAGCTACAATTACAGCTGTGATTGCTAGAGACAGTTCTCAAGACAGTCATAGTTCTGCTGCACTGAGTCAAGATCCACTAGGACAACCAATTGTTGAAAATGAAGCAGCGATTGCAATGAATGAGGTGATAACAGCAATGTATCAAGCACAAGAAGATGCAATACAGTTAGGAAACTTGGAAGAGCAACTAAATGTTGTACAGAAACAAATATATCAGCAAGTGAAAGAGCAGATTGACCATGGATTACTTCATGAAAAGAGAGTGTGCTCATGTACATCATTTCAACCTATCCGAATGTATGTGAGTGGTCAAGCTGGAACAGGAAAGAGTTTCTTAATTAAAGTAATTACAAGTTATCTGCAAAAAACAACTGAGTCGCATTTGTCTTGTGATGTCACTGCTCCAACTGGGTTGGCAGCACATAACATTAAAGGAATTACTTTACATCATTTACTAATGCTGCCAGTAGAGCATGAGAACAAATTGGAATACCACAAGCTATCTGGAGAAGCTTGTTGTGAAGTTTCAAGAGTGCTGAAGAAAATGAAACTTCTCATTATTGAAGAGGTGAGCATGGTTTCAAACTTAATGTTTGCCTTTGTGCATTTAAGAATGCAGCAAATTCTTAAAACAGAGTATGACGTGTTATTTGGAGGAAAACACGTCATAGTTTTTGGAGATCTACTGCAACTGACACCGGTAAAAGGACAACCGGTATTTAAAACACTTGCCCATGAAGATACCAGAAAGTCTCTTGGCAGTGCTGGTAATGTGAAAATTTGGAGTCATTTTGAATACAAAGAACTGACAACAAAGATGTGACAGGCAAATGATGCTGAATATAAAAGTATTCTTCAAGATATAAGAATTGGAATTCTTTCAAAAAAAGGGAAAGAAGCTTTGGAGAGTCGATTACTTTGCAATGTCTTTTCAAATGAAAATGCAGTTGCTGCAAAAGTGTACGTGGAAATTGCTAAAAATAAGTCAGTGATTTGCTTAATGCAGACACTGCGTGAGTGTTCAATATTCAACGAAGAATTATTGGAATTGGAAAATGAAGAAATTGTTAAAATGGAAGCCATCGATAAAATACTACATGAAGGAATCACTAATATTTTGACGGGTAAGTTGAGATCAAAACTAGATTGTTTAGAAAAAAAATATCTAAAACTGCTGGTTTGGAAAAGACACTGTATGTGTGTGTAAACTGTCGGGTAATTTTAAGGCGTAATTTGGATGTAGAGAAAGGTTTAGTTAATGGTGCAATGGGTAATGTGGTGGATTTTGTGAATTATCAGAAAAAAGAAGGAATTCAATTTTTAAAAATTAAATTTGATCAGATTGATGAAGTTAAAGAAATTGGTCGTTGTTCAGTTCGTTTTTTGCTTGTTAAATATTTATGTGTCTGTAGAAAACAATTTCCATTTTCTCTGGCATATGCAGTGACTATTCATAAATCTCAAGGATTAAGTGTAGACAGTGCATTGGTGAACATTGGATCTACTGTATTTAGAGAGGGTATGGCATATGTTGCTTTGTCGCGAGTCAAAACATTATCTGGTTTGTTTTTGATTGATTTTGATGAGACAAAGGTTACTGCAGATGCAAACTGTGTAAAAGAGTATAATATGTTAAGAAGGGTGTATGCTCCAAATTTAGGTCAATATCCTGTATTTGAAAAGCGTGTGGTTGGTCGAAAAAGAAGGTTAGAGAATATCTGTACTGAAGATGTCAAGAAGGGAAAAGAACAAGATAATATTGCGATTGCAGGTAAAAAGAAATTGGACACTGTTGAAGAGATTGTTGGTTATCAGTTTGAAAATAGTTCTGGTGTCAACTGCTATGCTAATGTAGTGGTCAATGTTGTTTTATATCTGGAAGGTTTGCAAGCACAAATTATGCAGAATCGGGAAAAAAGATTTTGATCCCTGTTGCTTTCTGTTTATGAAAAATTGACAACAGATAGAAGTAAAATACAATCTGTTTCAGATGTTCGTAATCTTTTGGATGTGTGTTCTGGTTCTACACAATTTACACAAAATATCCAACAAGATGCTCAGGAATTTTTAATGTATATGCTTACAATTTTTGAAAATGAAGGTGTAGAAATAGAAAATATTTTTGGCCTTTCTTACAAATGGGAACATTATTGTGAAAATTGCATGTATACATGTAGCACCAATGTAGACACTGAGAGATTTCTGTATTTAACATTACCAGACTGTAAATCATGTCCTTCAATAAATTAGTGAAAGATACAATTCAAAACATGGAGTGTAGCCAATGTAAATCAGAAATGTTATCCACATTATTCTTAACAAAATATGGAAAATACATATTTTTAATGATGCAACGTTGTACAGCTGATGGAAGAAAATTGGATACTTTAATAAAGCAGTTTGTAGCAACACAAGTATCAATATCAGGAAGGACTTTTGTAGCAATTGCAATAACTTTCCATGATGGTCCTTCCACCACATCTGGACATTACACTGCCTATCTAAAATGTGACAAAGGGTGGACACTTTGTAATGATGCCAAGTTGGTTTTCAAACAACGTTTGCCTAGGGAATTACTAAATTCCTACCTAATAATTTTAAAGCCAAAGTTTTAAGAAGATTATTCACTCTCTGAGGAATTTATTATTATAATATAATTGGACTACCATTGGACAATTTACATAAAGAAGAAGTGCAAAAATACCATTTGACCTCAAGGAAAGGTATATTTTTGAATTATAATCTTTTTGGTGGTCATTTATTCGGTGATTATTTTAATGCGGCAACATTTACAGTTTTTATAAGTTTACGTTATAAAATTTTGTAATCTGTAAGCATTTCATATATGTATGATTTGTATTTTCTGGTATTTTACTGAGAATAGTATGTTGTTTTTTTTAACAATCTTTCTGATTGTGTTTTTTTTGCCCGTGATGAGTACCATTGAAATCACTATTTCTAGTGAAATTCAATATATTATGAGAACAGCAAAAAAGGCAAACAAATTACTTTGTGGAAATTATGTTGTGTTGTAAAAAATGTATTATATGTTATAATTTTTTTAAAAAGGCAATTTTTTACAATTTATATTTGAATGAAAAACAGCAAAAAATGAATACCATTTTTTATTCCTATTACTGTGAAGGTAAGTTTAACTAAGTCTCAATATGCAGAATGAAGAGGCCTGCAAGAAGCTACAAAGTTGAAATACGTTTCTAAAAACACTCTGTTTATGTAGTTTTGAAATCTGACCATAATCAGATATCATGTGACCTGCAAAAAAAGAGATTTGAGGGGTTCATAATATTTCACGTTTTTAGCTGTTCACGGACCGCAATCATTTCAATCATCCTTCTTTGAACATCTTTGCAGACAAAACTCTGTGCTTACTTTTATCATTCGCAAGGAAATTTAAAAACGGAAATATGTCACTTTTTGTAACAGTTATTGTGCAAGATACTCTTTTATATTTACAAAGAGAGGAAAAGCCACTCTGTGCACTTTTTATACTCCATGTAAATACAACCTCATCATTTAGACCACTTTGTGTTGAAAGGGTGTTCTATAAGTGTTGTTGTGCATGATTGCACTTAATACTCATAGAACAAGACACATGTCTAGATTTATCATAAATCATAAATCTCGATATGTGTGTGAATGGTGCACCATTCTACAATTGGTGTAGGAAAGCACAACAAAGAGAATTGTTTTAATTTCTACACATTTTCATATCTTCAATGCATGCTGAAATTTCAGCATACACTGAAGGAGAAAAATACATTTTCTCATTGTTTTTGTGCAGGAAGGTGTGTCTTCCTGTAGAAAAACAAACAGCACATGACACAGATATCCTTGCACTATGGTGCAAGGGTGCCTGTGTCACCACATGGCTGCAGTTTAAGCAGCCGTGGAGAGAGAAGCATAGATTTGCAACATATTTATGTACATATGTTGCATCCCTGTGCTTCGGAAGTACTATAGCACACTGCAGTTAAAGAGGTTACTGTGTGATGCTGCAGCACTTCCTTATAGTTCTGCACTTATACATTCACCATACGCTACTAATGCATTCATTCAGTCAATTACGTACTGCACATACATTCATCTAAACTTTCACACACTAACAAAGAAATTTAGCTCTTTTTTTAAACCAGGAAAGTTAGTTCTTACAAGAACTTTTTTTTTCTTCTTTCTTCTTTTATAGTTTTTTTTTGTTTTTTCTAACAATTTTGTGATTTTTTTGGTTTTTCTGAAAAAAAAAAAAACCAGGAGAAACCAAAGAATGAACTTCAGGGAACAATAAAAAAAAAATAATAATAATAACAAATATGACTTTCTTGGCGGCGGCAGATCAGATTGATTGACTGCTCGCCATAGCACAAACTCTTATTGTACTTAGTGCAGAGCACTTTTAAAAATTGAAATTGAAGACGGATGTCCAAGGTTTGGTCTGATGGATGCACTCTTGATGTGCTCGGCTGCGATGAGGTGGATGGCGCAGGAGCGTTTCTCATCCGTCGGCACTCTTCTTTTGCAAGATTGTTTGGATGAAGGGTCCTCATGTGCTTCATCTTACTTGCCGTGCCGCAAGAGTATTTCTTGTTAGGATCCCCTCTCTATAGGACTCTTTTGCAAATCTTGCATGTGACCAAGGTGGCATTGGTTTTATTCTGCCCCTCGGGAAAAGTAAAAAATGTCCATACCACTGAAGAGAAACGTTCTTTGCATGGTAACTCCGGCAAAAATTCATCCTCAGAAGTATGAGGTGATGCAGGTGATGCCTGCTGCCCTGAAGCCATTTTTGGTTGAAAAAAGTAAACTTAGTCTAAAAAATCTTCTCTCCAAAGAGGTGGTTCTCCAAAGAATCTCAAAGAAGAATGATTGAAATGGGTGGGGTCTTTCAGTAGTTAGAACAGGAAGTGTAATGAACCAATCAAATCTCTTTTTTTGCAGGTCACATGGGATCCGCGCACCGTGCGCTTACGCAGCACGCACCCAGCGCGCATCCGCGAAATTGATTTAAAAAGAAATATAGGATTAGATGTCAAAATATATTAGTTTTAAGACTAGTTTAGAGTTTTTCTGCAATTAATGTTCACATGAAATACATAAATATGTTTTTTTAAATGTTAAATACTTCGCGGGATCCGCGCACCCACCGCGTCATAGACGCAGATGACGCATCACGGAAGAGTGTAAACGTCGCGTTACATACATCGAATGTGTCGCGTATTGGCTGAGAGTCGCGTACCGGTCGCATTGAAATCGCACACTAACCACGTACCCGACGCATACCATGCGCGGATGCTATCGTGTAGGGATCGAGAACGGTGCGCTTAGGGTGCGCGGATCCAAAAGCATGGAAAAAAAATATATAAAATAAAGTTTTGCACATATAGTTAAAAAAATATTTTGAAAAATATAAAAAAATATGTTTGAAAAACCCATTAAGTTCAAATAACATTTTTTAATTTTTAAAAGAATTAATTGAAAAAATAAATTTAAAAATGGTGATAAAAAGTATTTTAAAAAAAATTTAATTAATGAAATGACACACTAAATTTGAAAAATATAGAAATCCAATCAAAATCATTAAACATGATATCTTCAGAGATAAGTTATAGATAGGAATTAGAATTTAAAAAACCTTTGAAATTCACTGAAAAAACCATAGGTTTCAGGCCTGATATAGCTAGGAATTAGCATTTAAAAAACCTTTGAAATTCACTGAAAAAACCATAGGTTTCATGCACGTTATAGTTAGGAATTGGTATTTAAAAACCTTTGAAATTCACTGAAAAAACCATAGGTTTCAGGCACGTTATAGTTAGGAATTGGCATTTAAAAAACCTTAGAAATTCACTGACAAAAACATAGGTTTCAGGGGTGTTATAGTTAGCTGGACATTTCCCTCGTACAAAACCCTAGAAATTCCCCTGTTATAGTTAGTTCAGCTAACTATAACTCGCGCCCCCGCAATGCACTGCTGATGACGTCACATATTACATCACTCTTGACATGGTCAGTGACATCACTGATGACATCACTGATGACATCTCAAATGACATCACTGATGACATCACTGATGACGTCATCCATGTGATAAATGAGTGCATCTTCTCACACCCTAATATAACCTTTGATACACCGACTCAAAATTTCAGACGGCCATTTTGACAACCATAGATACTCCAATACCAATAACTACTCACCCACTCATTGACTCTAAGGTCTACATACATCTCCACTCACTCACCTGTACAGTCACTCATACTTACAGTCACTCTGTGCATTTATACACCTATATAGACACTCACACACCGGCAATCATCCATTGAGGTACTGACACATCTAGTCAGTCATGCAAATAATTAATCACAGTCAAATTTACTCACCTATACAGTTAAAAACACTCAAGTTCACTTACTCATAAAAATACTAACAAATTCTGTGTCTTCCTGCAGAAAAACAAACAGCACATAACACAGATATCCTTGCACTATGGCGCATACAGCCACTCCCAAAATCACACACTCTCACATATAGATAGTTACATACTCTTACACACATATACACTGCGTTTCACATATGTAGTTACTGACACATGTACAACTGAGATATACATTCAATCACTAACATACCCATACATACACTCACCCAACCATACAGTCCATCACAGATGCACTCTTAAAAACATGCACCCACTGAATCACCCACTCACACATCTAGTCACAGAGTCACACACACCCTACCCACACAAACACTCATGCACCCATACAGATACTCAGACAACCAATCAATAACCCATATAGACACTCATATAGCTATTCACAAAACCATGCAGCCACTTATACACCAACACACAGACACATACAGACATTCACACAGTTTAGTCACTAGTCTGCAGTAAGATACATTTAATGACTCACTTATAGACTCAGTTACGCACCTAGAAAATCATCCATTCACACACTTGTACACCCACTTATTTTTCAACAGGCCTTTCCCTATATATAATAAACATAATAAAACTGTTGAGAAACACATACTCAATGGATGATGTCATCAGTGATGTCATCAGTGATGTCATTTGAGATGTCATCAGTGATGTCATCAGTGATATCACTGACCATGTCATAAGTGATGTAATATGTGTCGTCATCAGCAATGCATTGCGGGGGCGCGAGTTATAGTTAGCTGAAATAACTATAACAGGGGAATTTCTAGGGTTCTGTATGAGGGAAATGTCCAGCTAACTATAACACCCCTGAAACCTATAGTTTTTTCAGTGAATATATATATATATATATTCACTGAAAAAACCATAGGTTTCAGGGGTGTTAAAGTTAGCTGGACTTTTCACTTGTACAAAACCATTGAAATTCCCCCGTTATAGTTAGTTCAGCTAACTATAACTCGCGCGCCCGCAATGCACTGCTGATGACGTCACATATTACATCACTCATGACATGGTCAGTGACATCACTCATGACATCACTGATGACATCTCAAATGACATCACTGATGACATCACTGATGACATCATCCAGTGAATGTGTGTTATTCTGAAAATTAAATATGTTTTATATATGTATATCTCAAGGTCGATGGAAGAATAAATGGGTATATAAGTGTCTAAATGGATGATTTGTTTTTGAAAAATTGATTGTGTAACTGACTGATTAAGTGTATCATAGTGAATACATGGCTTAGTGAGTAATGTTTAACTATGTAAATATCTGTATCAGTCTCTCACTTTGTGTATAAGTGGCTGCATGGGTTGGTGAGTAGCTACATGGGTGTCTATATAGGTTATTAGTTGGTTTTTTGAGTATCAGTCTGAGTGTCTGCATGGTTCGGTGGGGGTATTACGTAGTGCATAGGTGCATGAATGAGTGACTCACTGTTTGTATGTGTTGAACACAGTATGTGTGCAGGACTGTATGGGTGGATGAGTGTGTGTATGGGTGTGTTAGTGAGTGAATGACTGTCTCAATAGTGTCTTTATGAGTAACTACATATGTTTTAAACTAGTATATGTGACTATTGGTGTATATATGTGAGTATATGTGAGAGTGAGAGATTGAAAGAGTTCCTGTATGAATAAGTATGTGTTTCTATAAGTGATTGTTTAAAAGACTAAGTATGTGTAAGTTTCCGTAGAAGTAAGTGTGGTGGTGTGTGTATAACTGTATATGCAAGTAAAGGGATGTTTGATTCTTTATTAGCATGAGTGACTATGTGTGTGAGTAACTCTATGGATGAGTGGCATTGTGTAACAGGATGTATAGGTGTATGAGTACATATGATGAGTGAGTACATGTATGAGTGACTGTATTGGACTGTTGGTGAATGAGTGGATGTGTATGTGGATCTTAGAATTACTGAAGAGGTTGTTGTAACTGGTATTGGTATGTCCATTGTTTTGAAAATTTTAGTCTCTATTTTTGAATGTGTGTATCAAAGGTTATATTAGGGTGAGAGGAGGTCTGCCACTCTATCACAAGGATGATGTCATCAGTGATGTCATTTGAGATGTCATCAGTGATGTCATGAGTGATGTCACTGACCATGTCATGAGTGATGTAATATGTGACGTCATCAGCAGTGCATTGCGGGCGCGCGAGTTATAGTTAGCTGAACTAACTATAACGGGGGAATTTCAATGGTTTTGTACAAGTGAAAAGTCCAGCTAACTTTAACACCCCTGAAACCTATGGTTTTTTCAGTGAATTTCTGAGGTTTTTTAAATGCTAATTCCTAACTATAACGTGCCTTAAACCTATGGTTTTTTCTGTTAATTTCAAAGGTTTTTTAAATGCTAATTTCTAACTATGCCTACAGAGATAGGACATGTGAAGAAAGAAGAAAAAATGCACAGAAAGAAACAAAAGAAGTGCAGAAAGAAGCAACAGAAGTCCTCAAATACGAAGATAAGTGCAGGAAGAAGGATAACGTGCAGAAAGAACAAAAAGAAGAGCAGAAAGAAGCCTTGTTGCAAAATCATCCTGTACCCTCAACTTTTTCAGACGGATACTGGTGGTAACTGAGTCTGACTAACCAGTCCTAGAGCCAGTGCTATGTTAAAAGACACTTAGAATACAGTGAAAACACCTACATACACTAGGGAACATTATGCGTTGGGGTCCCCCTGTGATTAGCCTTACCTCCTCTATAAGCCCCTAGTATATAATAGGGCATGGGGATTAAAACTACCTCTTAAAACAGGCCACAGGGCGTTTTTGCACACGTCACCTCAGGCCCCGTCCCCTCCCTTCACCACTGTGTAAACGCGCCCTGTGGCTGTTCTAAGTTGAGAGATTAAGTCCCCTTGAATCCTAAGGGTCCCTAGGGTCACACTAGACCACTAGGTACCTCCAGTAAGCGCCACAGAGCTGCGTTGCAGAGAAGTGTAAAAAGGGGCTTGGCCTCAGAACACCTGTCTGCAGCGCAGCTCCCTGGCGCATACTGGAGATGCCTGTTGGGGGCGCGTTTGCAGAGTGCTGCATGGAGGGGGCATGGCCTCCGGCACGATGCCAGTCTTTTATTTATTTTATTTTTTTAAGAAGGGGGGCTGTGTGGTTCCCCTTCTTATTCTAATTTATTGGCCCTGATGACCCCATCCCCCAGGGCCTGTCTCCTAATTATATTTTTTTGACCCCAATCCCCAGGGCCGGCCACTGTTTTTTATTATTTTTAAAATATATATATTTATAGACACACCTAGGACATGCTGGACAAACCGTACGTACCTATCACCATGACGATTTGCGTGATATTCATTAAAAGGCGACTATGCATGCAATTAATCCACGTGGAATGTATTTACACCACTAGTGAAGCTCTGACATGTCTGATGCTCTACCGTACCTAATCCCGGTAGACACCCTTGTCGTTTATTTATACAAACATGGGTAGCTATTGACGGGCACATTTAATACACATGCACACCAAGCCATTCAAAGGGGATTCGACAAAAATTCGACCAAAACTATGCAAGAAACCCCCCTCACAGTTAATAAAACACACATCCACTGCCGGATGTGTAATACTTTTTATTTTACTCTCTGGAAAGGGGACGAACATCACTTGCGAGTCACAGCGCGCTCCTGACAGAGCCCAATGCTGTGTTACACCCACCATTGCCTGCCGAGTGCCACACACCTCTGTATTGTATTCCACTAGCTAGTGCATATGCTATGACACTCTCTAGCCCATGTGCACTGTAACACCACCCCGTGAAAATGTCATGCCACACTTGTCTTCGCACGGGTTATATTGCCCCATCTAACGTGCCTTCCTCGATGCCTATGTTATAACGCACAGTGCTATGCCATACATATTACAATTTGGGATCCATATCTTTGTCACAGTGCATATGCAACGTTACACTCCCCAGCACATATTTTATATTACAACTTTAGAGACTAGTTAGGTTACACAACACTGCCCTGTGCATATTACACTCCAAGGCGCATATCGCATAGCACGCGCTAGTGCCTGTGCTATCTCGCGCTCTCCAATGAATCTGTCATTGCGCACAATGTATTGCATATTATATTTCACGCCTGGTTCATCTTATATCACACTTTTTGGTGCATAGTTTATACCATACACTATATCTAGTTTTCATTTTCAATCGTGCTCTCAGGACTATGTTCTATATAACACTGTGTTCACCTACCCTTTTCACGGGCATTACATTTTGCGATAGGGGGTGGAGGGTCAGGGGGTGTTTTTGCCAAGTGAGCCCGGAGTCACAGTCACTAACGTCTTCTTCTTCCTGAATAAAAGTGAGATTATGCTGCATACTTGTTCATATTTTAAGTAGTTTGCACAGACAAAATGTTTTAAAAACAATAAAGTTTCTAATACCCGCCTTCTCTGAACAGTTAGCTTGCTGCCCCATCCCCCTCCTCCCTATCCTCTGTTGTGTGAATCCATGGACTAGCCTCCTCCCTCCTGCCATGCATGGTCTGATGTGCTGCCACTGCCCTCAATTTAGTATGATGTACCAGTCCACTCCTCCTGCCCTCCATTGCCCAATTCTATGCCCCATCATTGACCTCCTGCTTAAACTCTGTGCTTAGCTTGCTGCCCCTATTCTCCTTCCCCCTGCCCTCCGATGTCTTTGTGCATGCCCCTGCTCCATCCTTTTTGCCCACCATGTCCCATGGACCTGCCACTCCTATCTACTCTGAGTGTTCTGTTGAGCTGCCACTCCCCTCCCACCTGCCTAGCATTGTCAGATGACTGTAACCTGTCCCTGCCACCTCCACCCTGCCTGTCCACATGCCATGCCTCTATCCTCTTCCTCCTGTCCTACATGGTCCATTGTACTGCCACACCCTTCTGCCCTCCCTGGTCTGTTGTGCTGCAACTGCTCCTCCTGCCTGCCCCGTGTGGTCTGTTGTGAGGCCCCTTCCCCTGAACTTTCTTGTCTGTGCACAGGTCCTGACCCTCCCTTCTATCCTCCATCGTCCTTTGTGCATGCCCCTGCACCCTCCTTCTTGCCCATCATAGCCATTGTGCTGCCACTAACCCTCCCACTTGCCATGCATGGTCTTCTGTGCTGCCATGGCCCCTCCCACCTTCCCTGTGTGGTCAGTTAGCTGCCCCTGACCCCCTCCCACCTTCCCTCCATGGTCTGTGTGTATGCCATCACAGTCTCACTGTTGCTCTTCATGTTGTGTCTTGCTTCTAGTGCCCATCCTGCCTGACCTCCATGGCCATCTTGCTGCTCCTGCCCTGCCCCCTTGCCCCCAGCCCTCTGTTTACATGTGCAGACCCCTACTCCCTCCCTCCTGGCTTGTCTGTTCCATTGTAATGCCCCTGATCCGTCCCTCCTGCCCTTTATGGTCTGTTATGCTGCAGCCTTCTCTCCTGTCTGTCCATTATGGTCAGCTAGCTACCATTGCCTCTTGCCCCTCTGTTCTCTGTTGTCCATGTGCATGGTCCTGTCCCCTCCCTCTTGCTTTCTATGGATTGTTGTGCTGCACTCCCGTCCTGCATGCCCTGTGTGGTGTATTGTGCTGCTGCAAACCCTGATGCCTGCCCTGCAGGGTCAGTTTGGTGCACCTCTCCATGTCTCTCCTGTCCTCTGTTATCCAAGTCCATGTCCCTATCCCATTTCCTTCCATGATCCAATGTACCATACTTGCGAACATTTTGAACTTGGTAAGAGGAAGATTTTGAAAAAAAACTGGGGTATTGATTTTCCCCTTTGAGTTACATTGAAAAAGAGGATATTGTAGACAGGAGACAGATCAAATAAAGCCCATTTGAGCTTAAAAACATTGGACGTTTCCTGGCTGAATCGGGTCTGTTGGCATGTATGGTTGTACTACCATTGCCTCTTTCTTCTGCCCACAATGGTCTATTACATTGCCACAGCCTTGAAGGAGGGTAGATTTTGTATCACAGGGGGCCCCTGGCCCGTTCTGTCCACACCTGAAGTATGAGACCCTTGTCCTTGCCCTGCCAGCCGCATTTGTAGGCCGTATTAAATTGACCAGCGGGTCCTGTGTTGCTATATAATTATCCTGAGACATCCTTACCACTCAGCCAGCATAAAACCCCTGTGTAGGCCCTTCTGTTCAATATGTAGGCCTCTTTGTTAAATTGACCATAGCTCTGCAATTTTAGTGTATAGCAGTCTGAAGGCAGGTCTGCGAGGCCTTCTGCTCCAAACTAGTAGCCCCCACCCTACCCGAGTGCTCCGTGCTCGGTATCAAAGTTCAACATCCCCCTGAAGCTGTCGACATACAGTAGGCTGCATCCTGGACTGGTACTTGCTTCCTGGGCAGGTTTCCCGCTTTTAAGGAAGTGGCAACCGCAGAGCGTCAAGTTAGGAGAACTGAGGAGATTTTATACATGAATATATTGAATTCCTGTACAATACCCATTATTTTCTGCTTGCTCTATGGAACTTACGATAAGCGATTGGCCTGAGAGACTGACCTTTTCACCCAGTCCATTGTCAGCATTAAGTGGGTAAATGACGAAATGTCTGGTAAAATCTGCAGACGAAGCTTTTGGGTAGCATACGTAGGTAGATGTAGCGTGCAAAGGAGCCCACAAAATGATATAAAAAGGGAGCACCCACAGATATCGACGGACAACCTCGCCGTCTGTATGTAGGTTAACAGGCTGTGCAGGTTTTCCCCAAGAACTGGGAGCTCTTGTCTTCCTTTGCTTAAAATGTCTTGCTCTGCTTTGCTTGAAGTATCTTATTCTATTTTACCTATATGAAATGTCATGTTATGTTTAACCATTGTTCTCTTTACTTTTGCATTTAAAAGATGTTGTATTGTAATTGCAGGAATGCTTGCTCTAAGAGTAAATGTGAGTGTCCCTAGGTAACATTTTCCTTGGTGTAACTTGTTTCTCATGATGCATTTATAGATGTGTTTTCTCTCTCTCTCTGTCAGTCCATTAATTGAGATACAGAGAATATCATGACAGCTGTATGATTATCTGGATTCTGTATTTTGTACTTTGTCTCTATTCTGCGGTTTCTTTGAAGTTGCATCTTCTCATTAAACTGCCATTGTATTCTGCCTCCAATTCCATGTCTCATATGTCTGTTTTCTTCATTTTTGGAGCAAGCGTTCCTAGGCACCCCGGCTCAAATTAAGGTGCCCCTTTTGTCCCTGACTCACTCTCCTGCTCAGTTCTGTGGTGGCTCCCGGGGCTCTGGGGACCGCCCCTAGCTTCCTTGACCCGTAATAGATCTTCCCTCCAACAGCCTCTCTTGCAAGTCCTGTATTGTTGGTTTGTTGCCCCTGCCCCCCTTTCCACTGCCCTCCATAGTCTGTTGTGCTTCCACGGCCCTTCCTGCCTGCTCAGTGTGGTTAAATTGTTGCCTTTGCACCCTCCTACCTGCCTTCAATTTTCAGAGTCCGTGCCCCTGGCCTCTGCCTCTCAACAGTATCCTAATGAACAACTAGATTGCTAACATTCTATATTTATTACAAAAGTGTGGAACGCCTGACATCATCTTGATGTAATCAAAACTGTAATACCTAGAGCATTCCTTTAGAAATTACATATATGAGAGGGTCTTATTGGCATCAAAATTATGGTTAGTGCTCTAAAAGACTAAAATAAGGACATATTTTCTGAGTTTTCAAATAGCGACAAAGCACTTTTAAATTATTTGTTATCTATGTTTTTTTATCTAGTTGACAACTTGATTAAATGTTGCACTTAGGGGAGAGGATGTGGTGTTACTTCCAGAACTGCAGACTTTGCAACTGGGGAACCAGGTTGAAGTTTCTGCTTCAGCTCGACATTCTGTGATTCTGGTCAAATCACTTAGTCTCCCCATGTCTACAACCAAAATGAATTTGTTCTTGTGTGATGTAACCAATGCTCATGTAAAGCACTCCAATACCTGACAAGTCTGCACTATATAACACTGCAAAAACACAAAATAATAAGTGTTTTGCACACTTCTGTCATTGGGCTATATTTGGGCTATATCTGGGTGATTTTGGGCTACATTTGGGCTCTTTTGTCTCCGGTGGCCATCTTGGGAGATTTATTTGTTATGAAGTTTCCTAATTTCCTCATGTACTGCAGTCTCCTCAGTCGGAAATGCTTTCAGTTTTTTACTTTGATTCCATCATGAAGGTATTCAGATATGTCACACATTTGCCATGAATTCTGAATGTTAGCACTCTAGTTGCTCATTAGATCACTGTAGTAAAACTACTGTTCACCATGGAAGTCTGCTCCTGGTATTAAAAGTGCATGTTTCAGTCTGCATGTCAGAATTTTTTAATGAAATAGAAGAGGATTTGAGAAGTCACTCAAAATGTGCCCTCATTTTCTTTCTTCAGCATTAATCATAATTTCTATGGCAAAATGAACCCCCTCATTGTGTTCCTTTTTAAATTAAATGTTTTAAGTGTTACCAGTTTATTCCAATCAAGATGGCTTCAGGTGTGCCATACTTTTGTCATAATGAAGACAGTAAGTGCTCTAGTTGTTTTTAAGAACATTCTTGGACATTCTGTCATTGGGCTATACTTGGGCTACATCTGGGTGATATTTGGGCTACATTTGGGCTCTTTTGTCTCTGGTGGCCATCTTGGGAGACTTATTTGTTATGAAGTTTCCTAATTTCCTCATTTACTGCAGTCTCCTCAGTAGGGAATACTTTTAGTTTTTTACTTTGATTCCATCAAGAAGGCATTCAAATGTGTCACACATTTGCCATAAAATCAGAATGTTAGCACTCTTTTTGCTCATTAGATCACTGTAGTAAAGCTACTGCTCACCAGGGAAAACTGCTGCTGGTATTGAAAGTGCATGTTTCAGTCTGCATGCCAGGATTTGAGAAGTCACTCAAAATGTGCCCTAATTTTTCTTTCTGCAGCACTAATCATACTTTTTATGGAAAAATGAACCCCCTCATTTTGTTCCTTTTTAAATTAAATGTTTTAAGAGTTACCACTTTAATCCAAGCAAGATGGCTTCAGGTGTGCCATACATTTATCATAAGTAGGACGGTTAGCGCTCTAGTAGTTCTTTGGAACACTCTGGAAAGCTGCAGTAGAACACAAAGGAATCAACTGACAGTCTCTGCCCTTGTTGGATGTACATGTTTTACTGAGAATGTCAGACTTCATTCTCACATGACTGAGAAAGATAATGTGAATTTATAGAAATTAAGCTCTCAGTTTAGCTTATAGATCACCTTCCAAACCTCTGTGGTAAAAGCATGAGAAAATATTTTTCTCTCAATCATGATATCCCAGCAGAAGGCTTTTTCACATGGTGAAATCACCTTAGAACATACCACAATTCCTAAAATGAGTATGGTACCATCAACAAATGATTTATAATGTAACTAAAGTCTTAAAATCTTCTATTAACTGCAATGCTTTTTAATGAGGTGCTATCATGTATATTGGTCCCAAGATGGCTGCCAACACTTCTTGGATGAAGTGCTGACAGCCAATCAGATCTCAGGATGAGATGTGTGGTTAGGCTCCGCCCACATATATATATTGATTTAAATGCTATTTTCTCAGGAACTACTGAACAGATTTACACCAGACCTACAAAAGGCACTTCCTTGACCTGAGGACTACCTCTCTGCCAAATTTCAAGTAACTCTGTTCAGCCGTTCGGGCTGTAGCTGTGTCTAAAGGTCCTATGGAAAAATGCATGGGAAAAACGCGTTTTGGGACCCCCCTTTTTTCTCAGCCCCCGCTTGACGAATCCCCCCGAGACTTTCAGGGTAGGAGCGGAGCGTAGCGCCCCACCTATTTTGAAAATTTCGCGAGGATTCATCGACCGGCGCCAAAGTTATTCCAAATAGAATGTTGCGGATTTCCTATGGAAACAGGGTCCTAACTATAACTATCTACTGGCGACCGCCAGTAGATAATATATATTTATATATATATTCACTGAAAAAACCATAGGTTTCACACACGTTATAGTTAGGAATTAGCATTTAAAAAAACGTTCAAATTCACTGAAAAAACCATAGGTTTCGCACATGTTATAGTTAGCTGGACATTTCACTCGTAAAAAACCAATGAAATTCCCCCTATATAGTTAGTTCAGCTAACTATAACTCGCGCACCCGCAATCCACTGCTGATGACGTCACATATTACATCACTCATGACATGGCCAGTGACATCACTCATGACATCACTGATGACATCTCAAATGACATCACTGATGACATCACTGATGACGTCATCCATTGAGTATGTGTTTCTGAACAATTTTAATATGTTTAATATATATAGGGAAAGGCCTGTTGAAGAATGAGTGGGTGTAAAAGTGTGTAAATGGATGATTATTTGTGGTGCGTAACTGACTCTATAAGTGAGTCATTAAATGTATCTTACTGCAGACTAGTGACTAAACTGTGTAAATGTCTGTATGTGTCTGTATGTTGGTGTATAAGTGGCTGCATGGTTTTGTGAATAGATATATGAGTGCCTATATTAGTTATTGATTGGTTGTCTCAGTATCTGTACGGGTTCCTGAGTGTTTGTGTGGGTAGGGTGTGTGTGACTCTATGCATAGATGTGTGAGTGGGTGATTCTATGGGTGCATGGTTTTAAGAGTGCATCTGTGATGGACTGTATGGTTGAGTGAGTGTATGTATGGGTGTGTTAGGGATTGAATGTATATGTCAGTGGTACATTTGTAACTAACTACATATGTGAAAGGCAGTATATATGCGTGTAAGAGTATATAAGTGGGTAGATGTGATAGTGTGTGATTGTGAGAGTGACTGTATGGATGAGTGTATGCTTGAATCAATGATTCTATAAGAGCGTAAGAATGTGGTACTAATTTTATGATTAAGTGAACTTGAGTGTGTATAACCGCATAAGTGAGTAAATGGGAGTGTAATTATTTGCATGGTGTGAGAGTACCTCTATGGATGATTGGTGGTGTGTGAGTGTCTATATACATGTATAAATGCATATGATATTCTTGTATGGAGTGATTGTAAGTATGAGTGACTGTACAGGTGAATGAGTGGAGGTGTATGTAGATCTAACAGTTAATAAGTGGGTATGTAGTTATTGGTATTGGAGTATGTATGGTTTTGAGAATGGAACTCTGAAATTTTGAGTCGGTGTATCAAAGGTTATATTAGGGTGTGAGAAGATATGGTAATTTATCACATGGATGACATCATCAGTGTTGTCATCAGTGATGTCATTTGAGATGTCATCAGTGATGTCATGAGTGATGTCACTGACCATGTCATGAGTGATGTAATATGTGACGTCATCAGCAGTGGATTGCGGGCGCGCGATTTATAGTTAGCTGAACTAACTTTAACGGGGGAATTTCATTGGTTTTTTACGAGTGAAATGTCCAGCTAACTATAACATGTGTGAAACCTATGGTTTTTTCAGTGAATTTGCAAGGTTTTTTAAATGCTAATTCCTAACTATAACGTGTGTGAAACCTATGGTTTTTTCAGTGTATTTCAAAGGTTTTTTAAATGCTAATTCCTAACTATAACATGTGTGAAACCTATGGTTTTTTTAGTGAATTTGCAAGGTTTTTTAAATGCTAATTCTTAACTATAACGTGTGTGAAACCTATGGTTTTTTCAGTGAATTTCAA
The DNA here is from genome assembly GCF_964204655.1 of Triturus cristatus. NCBI lineage: Eukaryota > Metazoa > Chordata > Amphibia > Caudata > Salamandridae > Triturus > Triturus cristatus. The sequence continues at coordinate 316,074,347 of NC_140579.1, forward strand.
AGGTTTTTTAAATGCTAATTCCTAACTATAACGTGTGTGAAACCTATGGTTTTTTTAGTGAATTTGTAAGGTTTTTTAAATGCTAATTTATGTATGTATTTTTATATTTTTTATATAATTATTTTACAATAAACTACCTATGTATATAGTTATAGATTGACTGTATCCCGTAATATTGAATGGCTCAGCTCTTTTTTTTTATTTGGATAAAGTTGAACAGCATAGTTAATATCTTCTATAAACTTATAAACACTTTAATTTTTTTTTTTTTTTTATCGGTTTTTGACTGTGCGCGCACCGTGCGCGCACGGTATGTGCTCCACATGCGCATGCGTACGTCGTGCGTGCTCCATGCGTGCGTGCTCCCTACGCGCATGCTTCGTACGCACATGCGTGCGTGCACCGTGCGCGTACGGTGCACGCACCTGTGTGCTCCGAGTGCGCATGCGTATGTTGTGCGTGCTCCGTACGCGCATGCGCGCGTAGACACTACGCACGTGCTCTGTACGCGCATGCACGCGTAGACCCTACGCGCTTGCTCCGTACGTGCATGCGTGCATGCTCTGTACGCGCATGCGCGCGTAGACCCTACGCGCGTGCTCCGTACACGTATGCGTGCGTGCACCGTGCACATTTGGTGCACGTACCGGCATGCTCTGAGTGCGCATGCCTGCGTGCTCCGAGTGCGCATGCGTGCGAGATCCGTACATACTCCGTGCGCATACGGTACGCGTACGCGCATGGCAAGGTATGTGATTACAAAACAACACTTTTCATTGGTTCATATTGGTTTCTGTTTCAGAATCATCAAACACCACACCCACTACCCTCACTTTTTCTACTAATTTCCTGAGAGAAGGTTGCTGAAGAGCTACTCCAGTGAAATGGCAGAACACCAGTCATCTTCAGACAGTGAGGAGACCTTTCAAGAGCCACCAAGAAAGAGCAAACAGAAGCACTCTTTCATTTGGAATTATTTCACTTTTCCAGACGGGCAAAAAAAAGTGAATGCGCCAAAGGTCACTTGTACAATTTGCAGAAGTGTCCTGTCTAGAGGGAATCCGGCCCAAAAATGCTCCTTCAGCATTCATTGCATGCTCAGGCATTTTAAATCAATGCATCCAATTCGGTTTGCTCCTGAAACCACAAGAGCCTTAAGGGAGAACCCTCCACCTGGACCTTCTCAGCCGAGCACATCATCTGCGGCTGCAGATTCACCATGCACCAGGCCTCTTGACATCCGGCCCCTGTTCCAAAAAGTGCACATTCATGGCAATATGTGCAATGAGGTAATTTGCTACTTTGAGAGTAGTATAAATTTAATTGAAAACCGTATACAGCAGCACACATGCTCCAGGTCATAATTTTATTTTATTTTTTTTGTTCCTGTTGAGCAGTTTTTTGATTCCCAGTTTTGTTTTGGTGCTGTAAAAAAATCCTAAAAAAATAAAAAATTGTTTGAAAACTAAAAAAAATATATAAAACAAAAAAAGGCAAAAAAACAGTTCTTTTAAGAACTGACTTCACTTCTCCAAAAAGAGCTATATTCTTAATATACTGTTTTTTATTTTGATTGAATGAATGTGTAGTGTATACAAGAATGATTGAAATGATTGAAATGACTGAGTGAAGAGGAGGAAAGGACAGACAGAATGAGTGAGAAAAGGAAATCATGAAAGGGAAGTGAAAGACTGACTGCAACAAAAGGACTAAGGGTAGAGCATACAGGTAAGAAGAGTAAATGAGTAAGGGAATGGCAGTGAGTAATGGAGAGTGATGGAGGGGGAGTGAGAAAAGGGGAGTAAGGGACGGAGATAGGAAAAGGGAGTAACAGATGAAGCGGATGAAGTACAGCAGGGTAAAGGGATTGAAAGTAAGAGAAGTGGAGTGATGGTGAGATAAGGGGTATGAGGATTAGAAAAGGGGGTAAGGGAAAGTGAGAGATGGGGAGTGAGGGGATGGAAGGATTTAGGAAACTGAAGTGAGAGAAAGGTAGTCAGGATTTCAATGAGCAAAGCAGAGTGAGGGAGAGTGAAGGAAAGAATGCGAAAAGGTGAAGGGTTGTGAGATACAGACAGGAGGAAGTGAAGTAGGAGAATAGGAGTGACTATGAGTAAAGGATAGTGACAGTTAGGGAAGGTGAGGGAAGGAGAATGACGGAGAAGGTTAAAAAATTAACATAGATGGAAAATGAGTGATGGAGAGAGGAGTGGTAGAAACAGAGATGTTAAGGAAATTAAGGGTAAGACAGAAAAAGGGAGAGAGACAGAAACAGAGACAGAGAGCAAGGAACTGAGAAGGAGTAAGGCAGTTAGAATGACTGAGACATATAGAAACAGGGAGAGAAACATGGTTGAATAAATAGTGATGGAGGCAGTAAACCTAGGGGAGTAGTAGAGAAGGAGTGAGGGAGTTACGAAAGAGCAGTAGAGGAAGAAGAGAGAGGGAAGGGGAATGAGAAAAGCAGAGTGAGTAGAAGTGAAGAAAAGGGAGCATGAAAGTGAAGGGGTGAGAAATACAGATATTTTAAACTTACCTGACCAACAAAATAACTTAATTAGAAATAAATGTTTCTTTTAATTGCTAGAAAAAAGGATTACATTTCCTAAATTTTCTTTCTCGATCTGAAAAAAAAGAAAAAAGTATTAATATTTAACAATACATATTAGAATACAGTACACATATTTTCATATTTAACAAAGTAATTGTTTGCCCTTTTTTTGCTGTTTTCAGAATATATTGAATTTCACTGAAAATAGTGAAATCAATTGCATTCATCACTTAACAGCGGGCAAAAAAATTAACAACCTGAAAGATTGTTTAAAAAAATCCCTGAATCTATCCTCAGTAAAACATACCTTGATAGAAATGTAACAAATATATTAAAAATATCTTCTGAGAACAATAACTATTTGCAATAAATATCGTCTGTAAATCTTGTTGCTTAAGCACATACACCAAAATAATATCTATCAAAGAAGTCCACAATAGAAACAGTTACCTTTCCATGAGGCCAAATGGTAATTTTTAAATTCTTTTTTGGTGAAATATCCAATGGTAATCCTATAAAATCGAAATAGTGGTTTCTTCAGATGCTGCAATTTGTATCTAAAATTTTGGTTTTAGAAAAATTAAGTAGGAATTTGGTAATTCTGCAGGCAAACGTTGCTTGAAAATCATTTGTGAATCATTACACAGTGTCCAGCCTTTTTCACATTTTAGATAAACTGTGTAATGACCAGAAGTTATACAAGGTCCATCATGCAAAATTATTGCAACTGCAACAAAAGTCTTTCCTGATATTGATAATTGATTTCCTGTAAACTTCTTTATTAAAGTGTCCAATTTTGTTCCATCAGCTCTACAACGTTGCATCATTAAAATTACATACTGTCCATATTTCTTTAAAAATAACGTTGATAACATTTCTGATTTACATTGAGAACATTCCATGTTGTGATTTGCATCTTTAACTAATGTACTAAAAGTCACTGATTTACTCTCTGGTAATATTAAATATATGAACCTTTCAGAATCAACATTAGAGCTGCATGTGTTCAAACAGTTTTCACATCTATGTTCCCATTTATAAGAGAGACCAAACATATTTTCTATTTCTACCCCTTCATCTTCCAGTACCATAAGCATATACATTAAGAATTCCTGTGCATCTTGCTGGACATTTTGAGTAAACTGTGTACATCCAGAACATACATCTAAAAGATTTCTAACGTCAGAAGCACTTTCTATTTTAGTTTTATCATTACTCAGCTTCTCATAAAGGAAACTCAGCAGAGAACAGAATCTTTTTTCATGATTTAGTATTATCTGCTCTTTCAAACTTTCAAGATAAAATACAACATTCAGCACTACATTAGCGTAGCAGTTGACACCCGAGCTATTTTCAAAATGACAACCAACAACCTCTTCAGCATTGTCCTTTTTCTTTTTGCTTGCAATCACATCAGTCTCTATTTGTTTACTCTTCTGTACATCCTCATTACAGATATTCTCAATTCTCCTTTTCCGACAAACAACACGTTTTTCAAACACAGGATACTGACCTAAATGAGGAGCATAGCTTCTTCTTAATCTATTATACTCCTTTACACAGTTTGCATTAGCACTAACTTTTGACTCATCAAAGTCTATCATGAATAAACCAGATATTTTTTTCACGCGTGACAAAGCAACATATGCCATACCTTCTTTAAACACATTAGATCCAATGTTTACAAAAGCACTATCTGCAGTTAATCCTTGAGGTTTGTGAATAGTTACAGCATATGCTAGAGAAAACGGAAACTGCTTCCTACGTACATATAAGTCTTTCACAAGCAAGAAAAGAACTGAACAACGACTAATGTCTTTAACCTCTTCAATCTGATCAAATTTTATTTTTAAATATTCAATTCCATCTTTTTTCTAGTAATTGACAAAACCCACAACTTTACCCATAGCTCCATACACTAAACCTTTTTCTATATCCAAATTACGTCTTAAAATTACTCGACAGTTCATACATACATAAAGATTCTTTTCTAAACCAGCTGTTTTCGATATGTTTTTCTCTAGAGAATCCAATTTAGTTGTCAATTTACTTGTCAATATAATAGTTATTCCTTCATGCTGTATTTTATCCACAGCTTCCAGTTTTATAATCTCTTCATTTTCCAATTTCAAAAGTTCTTGATTGAATATAGAGCATTCATGTAGTGTTGGCATTAAGCAGATTACAGTATTTTTTCCAGCAATTTTCTTGTATATTTTCTCTGGAACTATTTGTTCTGTTGGAAACAAATTACATAGCAATCAACTCTGTAAAGCTTTTCTGCCTTGTTCTGTGAGTAGTCCAATTCTGATATCTTTGAGAATACTTGCATAATCATCATCATTTGCTTGCCGCATATTGGCAATGAGTTCTTTGTACTCAAAGTATGTCCAAATATTCATATTACCTATACTTCCTAACGACTTTTTCGTGTCTTCATGTGTAAGAGTATGAAATACTGGTTGTCCTTTAACTGGAGTGAGCTGCAGTAGATCCCCAAAAACTATAACATTTTTTCTCCAAATAGCACGTCATAGTTTGTCTTTAGAATTTGCTGCATTCTTAAATGCACAAAGGCAAGCATTAAGTTTGATACCATGCTTACCTCATCAATATTGAGAACTTTCATTTTTTTCAATACTCTTGAAACTTCAAAACATGCCTTTCCTGTTAGCTCGTGGTATTGTATTTTGTTCTCATGCTCTACTGGTAACATTAGCAAACGATGGAGGGTAATTCCTTTTATGTTATATGCTGCTAACCCAGTTGGAGCAGTAACAACACAAGACAAAGTTGAATCAGTTTTTTTCTGTAGGTAGCTTCTAATTACTTTAATTAAGAAACTTTTTCCAGTTCCAGCTTGTCCACTCACATACATTCTGATTGGTTCAAATGATGTGCATGAGCACTCTTTATTTTCATGTAGTAATCCATGATCAATTTGTTTTGTGACTTCCTCATAAATTTGTTGTTGTTCATCATTCAGTTGTTGTTCCAAATTTGGTAAGTCTATTAAATCTTCCTGAGCTCGATTCATAGCTGTTTCCACTTCAGTCATGGCTATTGCAGCTTCATTTTCTATGATTGGTTGTCCTAGAGGATCTTGACTGAGCGTCTCAGAACTTTGACTGTCTTGAGAACTGTCTCTAGCTACTTCAGCTGCAATTATTGCTTCTTGTTCAATTTCTTCATTTAACATTTGTACATAAGTTGTGAAAGTACTGCATTCTATGGTATCTTTGCATGCATTAAAGGAATCTTCATAGCTTTGGAAATGTCCAAGTAATTCATCCTCTGAACGCCATGGTTTAAACAACTGTAAAAGTGCCAAGTAGTAAAATTCCTTCTTGTCAGTAGTGTTGCTTTCTGTGATTAATCAAACTTCCTTTTGTTTGTTTTACCAAACATCCTTCCTCACCAATGACTTTATATTTTCCATTGTTGATGTCTTCTGTGGTATTCCGTTTAAAAATGTAGTTCTGCAGCACTTCATAGAGACACATGTTCTCAAGATGATGACTTCTCTTTGGGTAATATGTGTCCAACATGTTTGTTCTTAAAATGTCTGTACTTTCTGGTTCGTACTCTGCTAAATATTCAATTTCTCGAATAGATTTCAATACCCGATTTTGCATTCCTGCAAGGCCTAAACTTACCCAAATTATTCTTCTGGATTTGGAGTACAGACTTGCAGATGATAACCTATCTGAGCATTCGTATGACCCAATTTCTCGATGCGATAACATCTTTAAACTGAAACTGTATAGCTTTTTACTGACAGTCTTCTCATGAGAAATCTCTTCCCACATTTCTTTCAATTCCGTTTTCTCAGATTTAGTGATGTAAGATGTGACATACCGAGCAACAGCAATAGAATTGTCAGCTACATACTGAATATCCATGTTAGCATTCCACATGGATAAAATGACTGGGTTGTAGTCATTTATATATTTTGACTCTTCTTTTCTTCCTAGGTTATAGGTATTTTTAGGCGATTTTCTTGTAATAGTATGTCGCACAGCTGACATAAAACTGAAAGAACAGGTCATGGAAATCCAAATCGACATTTTGTGTAGAATTTATCTTTACTCTTGTACTTTCGTCGACAGTATTTTCCACACCGATGACTTTCGAAACGTAAATCTTACTCTTTTAAGTTTTTTTGTGCTGTGCTTTTAGGTATAGCACATGTTGCATATCCTTCAATGAAAGATAAAACTGCATGATCAGAATCTGTTCCAAATTTTGGGGCATCCTTGATCCACAACAGCATATGAATATGAGGAGCACCTCTTGCTTGGTACTCTTTTCTCCAAAAGAAATCCACAACTTCTCCAAGAGGTGGATTTTTTTTATTGCAGATGAAGGACATCATAGCCTCAAATCTATGATTGAAATATCTGCAAACATTAACCAGATCCAATGAGCACAATTCTCCTGCTGTCTTGTATTGGATGTTTTCAATATTTGAAATTGCCTCTCGAAGAAAATCCAGTAAATCATCCCAAGCTTACTCAGCACAGCTTAGGGTAAGGAACCATGTAGGAGTTCCTAAATTCCGTAACATACATTTCAATTCTCCATGGCGTCGGTACCAATATTCATTAGTCCCACGCTGACAAGCCATCAGATTAATCAATTGAGATTCCAAATGATCATCTCGCTGTTGCACTTTGTTCAGAAAATCCTTTGCAGACACATTATGTAGATGTACTCCAGTTTTTAAAATGTGATAGTGCAGACAAGTCACTTTCAAATAAAAGATGGAACAAATAAGGAATACTTTGACGAAATCTTGGATCTTCTGCATATAATCTTGTAGTCCGATACTCAGAAGCAGGAATCTGTACTGGACGTTCATCATATCGTCCACCTTTTCCTGTAGGAAACAGCTGGGGAAAACAACAAGCTTCCAAGCTCTCCTCTCATACACTCACGGGAGTTCCTTTTGCTTTTTTCATCTGAAACAGATCAATAGTGTTTCCGATAACTTCTTTAGAATGAAGAGGATGTATGCTGAAATGTTCATAAATTTCTTCTTCTTTTGACTTATCCACTTTTTCAATTTGCCCAGTTGGTATTCCTGTGTCTGCTAGAAAAACTTCTTCATCTTCATCCATATAAATTGATTCATACCATTTATTATTTCTTTTCAAATATAAATTTGCTCTTTGTACTTTTCGTACATCTACCAGCTCCTGCCAAATTTTCTTATTCTTTGTAGGTACACCATTAACCAGAATAACTAATGGTTCAGTTTCCAAACTATCTGCATCAATTGTTTCAATATTTTTTTTTCAAATCTAATGGCAAATAGACAACTCTTCCTTTTAAACCTCTTTGTAAATCTGAAGGAGGTAATTTACCTGTTTTGGGCTCCATACGAAGTATAGTCTGAAACGGATGGACACATTGAATGAGTATAGACTCATACGTATTTAAATCACTAAGTTCTGCAGGAATATCAACCAATTCTAAATTATTATGTACAGCTCTAGCTGGCATTTTATTTTCTTCTAACTTGTTATAACAGTATTTACAAATACGCTGATCTTCACCTAAATCAAAACAATTTTCCAGAAATAAATATGTAGCAAAATCCTTCCACTTAGAATTATTTTCTTTTTCACTTTTTTTATAGAGATCAACATTCCTTGTTTGAGTTTTATAATGGCTTCTCCGGCAACAAATACAAGTAATATTTGGTCTTTCATTAGAGATGAGAGTAAATGTTGTCATTTGATCTTCAAATGTTTTACTAACAATGGGTTCTACATTCGCTTCCACATTTTCTTCAATAACTGTGTCATTTCCTGCACTTTCTTGCTCTGGACCAAAGTAACAAAACTCAATATCCTCACAAACCTTCTTCACATCTGATACAGATCCACGGAACAGAGCACTATTCAACTCATGTAACTTTAGTGCTGGACTTTTAGCAAAATACAATCTTCTCAGAAACTTTCTCATTTCAGTATGATGAACTGCCAGCATCCTAAAATGGTGAAAAACACTTTGACAAACTTTCCTAGAATGACAAGCCAGAGAATGTCCTTGCAAACCAATATTCTCTCTCACTCTGCATGGATCTAGTCTTTGAAGCACCTTAATCTTCTGTTTAACACTTTTTTTTTACTATATTCTCTTACAAAGTCACGAAATTTATCAATAGATTCCTGTCGTACAGTACAAATACTACTACAATTCCAAGTGTACACTGGGGCTTTAGGACGTCTCCCCATAACCTCATCAGCTAACACTTCTTCCTCATTTCTTGGAACCATTTTCTCCTTTTCCATTACACAACCATCTTTAACTTTATATGCTCGACCACTGGTGTCAAATGCATGCAGCAAACTATTACTTTGAAGATAACTCTCTTCATTAAAAAATGGTTCAGTAGTTGAACTATGCTTCCATTCTCCTAAGAACACTTTACAAAAGTTTTTTTTTTCACTTCTCTTTTTCTTTTGCTTTTTGACTTCATTACATTCACTAATTTATCTAATGTACGGATCCTGTTCAAAATTAAAATGAATAGTTTTCTTTTAATTCCAAAGCCTTTGCAACAATTGATTCAATATGTTTCTTTTTCTTATAAAATTTGGCTTTCTTCCTATATTTTTTCACATCCTTTAGCAAATTGATCATCACTCTTCTCTGAAACATTTTTCTACGAATGTTTTTAAAATCTATTTTCTTTTTAAGTCATTCTTTGTTACTTCTGATTGTACATTAGCATTTAGTATATTCTGTCGATTGTCTTGTTGTTTTCTACTTGAAACACTATTTCCAGTGGATATATTTTTTACATTTTTTCTTTGCTTGAGGATATTTTTTTATAAAATCCTTAGTGTGCTTACCAGAAGGCTTTTTCTTTTTTCCAACATGAGGTTCTTCAACTAATATTTGTTGTACAGTTGTCTTCAAATATAGATGTGGTTGCTGTTCTTTTCTCTTTCTTGATTTTATAGGCATCTTTAATTTATTTCAGTGTTGTTCAGCAATACCTGAAAGAAAATAAAAACACACTACTATCTAAAATACCACACAGTGCTGAATAGTAAGCATGGGAGTGCAGGAGAAGCAGCTGCCTGTGTGCTAAGAGTGTGTTTCTGGAGACTGTGTATTGTCAGGTGCAAGAGAGATCTGCATGGACGCTTGCACAATTGCATGAAGACTTCAGAGATGTATGTAAGAGTACATGTATGGTAAGGGTTAATTGGAGTTTTGAACATGTAGGAACTATCTCACCCATGGCAGGAGTGGAAGGAATATCTACCCTGTTGTTTTCAAATGTGTTAGCATTTGCCTCTCATTTGTGAGATATTGATTTGTGCTGAATGCTAGCCATCACAGTTCAAGAAAACAAGCGGCCCCTTTCCTACGAATGCAAGTCTTACAGAACCAGACCAACACAAATTACATCTCTGACAACAATTCCTGTGTGCACACAGACTCATGGTGTGATTCTAGAAAGAAAACGATATTTGATTGGCAATTTCAAAGCACATTTACTACTGTGGTTTTGCAAGTGATAATTACTGTAACAGCCTGACACATATTCCTTATAGTTTAGAGAGGCAGAAAAGAGCACATGTCCTAACAGCTACTTAAGAGCATGAGCATGTGGAACCTGGGTGAGTGATTAGACTAGAGCAAAGGAAATGAGCCTTGGTGATGTTGAATGTGGTAGCGTTACACACTACTATCTAAAATACCACACAGTGCTGAATACTTAGCATGGGGATGCAAGGGGAAGCAGCTGCCTGTGTGCTAAGAGCATGCTTCTGGAGACTGTGTAGTGTCAGGTGCAAGAGAGATCTGCATGGACGATTGCACAACTGCATGAAGACTGCAGAGATGTTTGTAAGAGTACATGTGGGGTAAGGGTTAATTGGAGTTTTGAACATGTAGGATCTACCTCACCCATTGCAGGAGTGTAAGGAAAATCTACCCTGTTGTTTTCAAATGTGTTAGCATTTGCCTCTCATTTGTGAGATATTGATTTGTGCTGAATGCTAGCCATCACAGTTCAAGAAAACAAGCTGCCCCTTTCCTACAAATGCAAGTCTTACAGAACCAGACCAACACAAATTAAATTTCTGACAACAATTGCTTTGTGCACACAGACTCATGGTGTGATTCTAGGCAGAAAACGATATTTGATTGGCAATTTCAAAGCACATTTACTACTGTGGTTTTGCAAGTGATAATTACTGTAACAGCCTGACACATTTTCCTTATAGTTTAGAGAGGCAGAAAAGAGCACATGTCCTAACAGCTACTTGAGACCATGAACATGTGGAACCTGGGTGAGTGATTAGACTAGAACAAAGGAAATGAGCCTTGGTGATGTTGAATGTGGTAGCGTTACACACTACTATATAAAATAACACACAGTGCTGAATACTTAGCATGGGAGTGCAGGAGAAGCAGCTGTCTGTGTGCTAAGAGTGTGCTTCTGGAGACTGTGTATTGTCAGGTGCAAGAGAGATCTGCATGGACACTTGCACAACTGCATGAAGACTGCACAGATGTATGAAAGAGTACATGTGTGGTAAGTTTTAATTGGAGTTTTGAACATGTAGGATCTACCTCACCCATTGCAGGAGTGTAAGGAAAATCTACCCTGTTGTTTTCAAATGTGTTAGCATTTGCCTCTCATTTGTGAGATATTGATTTGTGCTGAATGCTAGCCATCACAGTTCAAGAAAACAAGCTGCCCCTTTCCTACGAGTGCAAGTCTTACAGAACCAGACCACCACGAATTAAATCTTTGACAACAATGCCTTTGTGCACACAGACTCATGGTGTGATTCTAGGCAGAAAACGATATTTGATTGGCAATTTCAAAGCACATTTACTACTGTGGTTTTGCAAGTGATAATTACTGTAACAGCCTGACACATTTTCCTTATAGTTTAGAGAGGCAGAAAAGAGCACATGTCCTAACAGCTACTTGAGACCATGAACATGTGGAACCTGGGTGAGTGATTAGACTAGAACAAAGGAAATGAGCCTTGGTGATGTTGAATGTGGTAGCGTTACACACTACTATCTAAAATACCACACAGTGCTGAATACTTAGCATGGGAGTGCAGGAGAAGCAGCTGCCTGTGTGCAAAGAGCGTACTTCTGGAGACTGTGTATTGTTAGGTGCAAGAGAGATCTGCATGGACACTTGCACAACTGCATGAAGACTGCACAGATGTTTGTAAGAGTACATGTGTGGTAAGTTTTAATTGGAGTTTGTAACATGTAGGAACTACCTCACCCATTGCAGGAGTGGAAGGAAAATCTACCATGTTGATTTCAAATGTGTTAGCATTTGCCTCTCATTTGTGAGATATTGATTTGTGCTGAATGCTAGCCATCACACTTCAAGAAAACAAGCTGCCCCTTTCCTTCGAATGCAAGTCTTACAGAACCAGACCAACACGAATTAAATCTCTGACAACAATTCCTTTGTGCACACAGACTCATGGTGTGATTCTAGGCAGAAAACAGTTTACCTGGGTGATTCCAGTACACCTTAACTTATGGTTAACATACTACCTTACAAGTTCAAGGCAGTTAAATATCTTCCAAAACATAAAATGTAAAACACAACTTTAAAACAAGAATCACATTTCTATTTTTTATATCAAAATACACCACATACATCCCCTCTCAAATTCATAACTCACCTTTAAAAGTAGTTAGTTGAGAAAGAAATGTGGCACTCACACAGCAGATTATCAGAGCCAGAATCTCTGAACTGTACACCTCTCAGCAGAACCATTAAATGGCAATCTTTCCCTCTCTTTTTTCACACATATACATGTTAACTTCAAATCACAGTGCTTCCCACATTTTTTCAAATGGAAACAGACATTTCTATTGGTTGCAAATTTCAACCCTTTCCAAATGATCCCTACCCCCAACATGACTTCTGCCTGCTACCATAGCAACAGGTCATGGAACACTGGTTTGAGCAGAGAGGTCAGAAGTTCAGCACACAATGTTTCTAATCCAAATAGCAAGAGTGCTTGACTTTTCAAACCTAACAGCAAATCCAAAGTAATGTTCTGTGGGAACACATTTTTCTGAACCAATACAAAACATGCTTTTAAAAATTTAAACATACAGCCTAGTTTTTAGTGTTGAATGGTCTGAAACAGCCAATGAGTTCTTTTTATTTAAAAAAAAGTATGTAAGCCTCCATTTTACAACTATCTTTCTTTTCATATTGCCATTCTACTGAAAGACACCTTCTGAGTGCATCCAGATCTCCTTGAAAGATGTTCACAGTGTGGATTGTAGGTCATAGCTATGTCTCCTGGAGTGAAAGGTACGCAGAAAAAAGAGGTATTGTGAAAGACCTTGCTTTGCCAAATGTAGACATTAAATGGATTGGTCAGAGAGGGTTAAAGTGGCACCAATTAATGCCTTTGGTGAAATACTTTCTACATCTCCCACAGCCTGACCTTATAATTGTGCACTGTGGTGGAAATTACCTAGGCACTTTAACTGGGGTAGGTCTGGAAATGCTTGTTAAGGACACCTTTGTGCAATTGATGTCACTTTTTCCACAAACTACCTTTGTATAGTCTAATATATGCCAAAGGCAAAAGTGGAACTGGTCCAACCAATATTGTCCGAAGATTGACAAAGCAAGAAAGCACGTCAACAAGTCTGTTTCTGCTTTCCTCAGAGACTATGGTATGGGTTCTATATACCACAACAACTTGCGTTACAACATGCAAGGCATTTATAGAGGAGACGGTGTACATTTCACAGATGAAGGCAACAGAGTCTTCCTCTTGAACTTTAGACTCTGCATCGGTACTTACTTGTAGGTACAAAGAAACACTCAATGAACACAACGGCTCTTTTTAGAGCCAACCAACATCTAAACACTTAAACTTGATTTTTAATTCTTTTTATTTAATGTTTTTTTGCCACCGTGCGCGCACTCCGTGATATTTTTTTAATTTTTTTTTTTTTTTTGTGACCTAAGGGGTCTCTCATGGTCCCCCTGAGAAGGTCTAGGGGGTCAGGGACTCTCTACCCTGCCCCCTTTTCACGTTCTCCACTTGTGTTTTTAGCTCTCTTCTGCCTCTAAAACTCAAAATGGCGGCTAGGGGGGTGCACGCACCCCGCGATTTTTTAAAAAAAAATGTAATGTTTTTTTCACCCTTCGGGGTCCTTCAGGGACCCCCTGACAAAGGCTAGGGGGTCAGGAACTCTCTACCCTGCCCCCTTTTCACGTTCTCCACCTTTCTTTTTCCCTGTCACACACACAACACACAAAATGGCGGTCGACACTTCCTGATTTCGACCGATTCGAATGTTGACTGACATGAATCCACCAATCAGAATTACGCTCGCGCACGGCACCGTGCGCATACCGTGCGCGTACGGTGCACGCCTGGTGCGCGGCTATAGATATTTATGTGCTTTTAACTGCAATTTTCTCAGGAACTACTGAACAGATTGACACCATATATGCGAAAGGCACATCCCTGACCTGAGGACTACCACTTTGTCAAATTTCAAGTAATTCTGTTCAGCCGATCGGGCTGTACCTTCGACTAAAGGTCCTATGGGAAAATGCATGGGGAAAACGTGTTTTGGGATCCGCTTTTTTCTCGGCCCCGCTTGACGAATAACCCCGAGACTTTCAGGGTAGGAGCTGAGCGGAGCGCCCCATTAGTTTTGAAAATTTCGTGAGGATTCGTCAACCGGCGCCAAAAATATTCAAAATAGAATTTTGAGATTTCCTATGGAAACTCGGTCCTAACTATAACTATCTACTGGCGACCGCCAGTAGATAATATATATATATATATATATATATAGATAGAGAGAGAGAGAGAGAGAGCGAGAGAGAGAGTATACCTGACCAATCCTGCTTTCTGAGGCAGAAATGCAGTCCAGAGCCTCCCTCAATCACCCTGAGATCTTAAACTCAGTTACTCCTACCTACCTTTCCCTTATTATTGGAGTCAAAGAACAGGAGGCCAGCTGTTTTCTATTTGTGTTAAAAAAAAATTACGGACCAGTCTCCTTCGAGCTTTGTATACAGCTTAAGACGTGGCTACTTTCCAAATCATTAACCAATATTGCATGACTTCCTTTTTCTGGTCGTCCTAAGTGCTAGTGCCAAAAACCTTTCAGTATATGTGCCTTTATAAAAGGTGAACATGGATATAAACTCATTTGTTTCTATGATTGACTGGCATTCAGTCTTGAGTGTATGCCACTAGATAAAAGCTCCTACAAGACAGTAACAGCTTTGCACTGCACTTGTAGACAGCTGCATGGCACGTAGTTGCCTTGCTGCATCTTGCAACTTTTCAAAATTCAGCAGAATCTAAAATGTTGACTTACTTCTAATCACATATGTTTTCTTTACAAATGAAGAACACTTCGCTGAAACACCGAATTCTGAACGAGGCTCAATTATACGCCCTTGGTCAAGTGCATAACAGGCTTGTGTACATCTAGAAAACAGCTGCTATTCCAATGTGGAGCTCACACATTTAGAAAGCAAATGACAACATAAGAAACAGAACCCATGTCAGGAACAGTTAGAGAGATATTTCTGGGTACTGTAGGTTTCAGGAATAGAAAAACATAAGTTAAGTCAATATTTGTGGGCTAAAAATGCCCAAGGGGATATTTAACAAAACTAAAGGTCAATGGCAAGGCTTGACAAAGTCCTAGTCCATATATAGTATATATATGCTCAAATATAGTACCTTTATCCCTCATGAGTGGTAGTCACAAAACCAATTTTAACCAGTTGTAGGTGTGTGCTTGCATTAGAAGTCAGTTTTTGGATGCACAACAGAGACCTGGAAAGCTGCAACATTTTTATTTTCCAAACGTGCTCCTTTCTCTTTATAAGAGGTAAGTAATCGAACAGTGGGTGTCGGTAGATGGTTTCCCCCACTTTTTTTTCACAGGGAGGCTCTTTTTCGGTAATGCAACATGTATGAGTGCTTGCTCTGTATAGCAAACTACCTTCAAAACATTTGTTACCTACTATTTTCAGCGTTTTTACAATTTTATTGAGTGCATCTGCATGCAGAATCCTAATTCTGCGAATAAGTATTCAGCGTTTATTTAGTTGGAATTTCTTATGTGAATTGGTGAATTTTATGGAGTTTGAATCATCCCGAAATAAGGTTCTTTAAACTCACTGTTAAAAGATTAACCATCCTGCTCTTTAGGTTGTGAATACAAATTACAAACCGTGCGAGATAATGTTTCTGTTACTGAATGTGACCTGCAAATTGACGAATAGCCAAAGACTGCAGTATTGACAAACAGGAATTCCAGTTATTGATTAAGCGTTCTAACACTGCCAATAGCAGACACTCCTTTGTTGTTTGGACATTACCTTTCTATTTTTGGCTCAAACCTATATCAACTCTGAAAAGATTTTGTAGCCTTGTGTTTTATTCAAGCACATTTAAAGAATGGTCTTTACTTAGCCATTCATGAGGTCGAAAACCAATCATTAGATAGCCAAGATTAATTGTTCTATTAGGACTTAAGGCAATTGCTATTTAGTTTAGTGGATACATTATCGGTTCGTGGAAACTTTGTTAATTTTCATTCAATGTGCACAGATGTTTCAATACAATAGAATTAGCTTCCATGGCATTGTGAAGCACAAGCTGCAGTTTTAGAGTGTTCTGCAAACATCTAGGTTTATCAAACTTTGGGAGATAATCAAGAGAAAAGATCAAAATAATTATTTTCCATTCTATGGCGTGCAAGAGTTTCCTGATAGATACTTTGGGGCAGATCTACGAGCCCCTTGTGACAACTTTAAGCCGTCGTTGCGTCACTTCTGCGACACAGCGGCATCATAAACAATGCACCACATTGTGACATATTTACAACATGACGCATCTAGGGAGATGTGTCATGTTGTAAAGCCCTGTGCTATATTATACCTGCAACAGGTATGATGTATGCAGGGTGGGCGTTCCGTCGTGAGAAAGCCTCGTAAAAGTGACGCAGTTCACTGAGTTACTTTTACGGCGCCATTGCATCAGAACCTTACGCCTGCTTGAAGCAGGCATAAGGAGTGACACAGCATGTTAGGAATAGGCATTCCTAACCATTGCTGGATTTGCATCCTGCTTGCCACACGACTTCAGCAATGCGCTGTCTGTACGCAAAAAGATGCATCACGCATCTGTCTATCCTTGCGCCATTGTGTACTGCATAGTAAATGCAACACATCCATGGTGGCGCAAGGGTTTTTTTCGGGACGCAAATGAACTGACGCATCTCTGCTAATATTCAAAGATGCACCAGTTCTTCTAAATCTGCCCCTCTGTAATTAACTTCACTAGGATGGAATGAAAGGGTGAAAAGTTATACTCAGTCCAAACTAGCTAACATCCAACAAAATGACATGCAAAATGGTGGCACAGTAAATCCAGGCCCAGGTTGGAAAAAGCAAACAAAGCTTTCTCTCGTCCACCATACCTAACACAGATACAGCAACACAGCAACTCTCTTCTAACCGCCTCTCATCCATTGGACAATTTAGAGCCTTACTACATGACCCACATGCTGCACCACCACCCCTGAATTATACACCTTCCACCATAAACACACGCAAACAATATAAGTGACGTGCCACACCTCACAACTTCGCTTCCCATTGTCTACTGCACAACAATGTTACACCACGAAAACAACACAACACACCAACTCACTCTCAAACACCATCTCCACCACATACACACACAGACCCATCAAAATGCCTTCTTAGCATGATGGATGAGGAACATGATACAGAACAGCTACACGATTGCGATCCTAATACAGCTAATGCCAGCACTAAAAACACACCTGCTACAAACCCACACAATACTGATCACTCTTCTACAAAACAAAGTCTCTCTATCACCAAAGGCCATTCTCTAAACTGTCTACTAATAAATGCTCGATCCCTCTCTAAAAACAAACATCACATCTACGACCTTCTCAACGATGCAAAACCAGACATACTATTCATAACTGAGTCATGGTTGGGAGATGATATGGCTCCAGTCCTGCATGAAGCCGTTCCTCTAGGCTATCAAACGATCACCCAAAACCGTATAGGCAAAAAAGGAGGTGGTCTAGCTGTTGTGTTCATGCAAACATTACATATCACTACAGTTGACGACATCTCCATGAAGAATTGTGAGGCTCTTCTAACAAGATGCATTACTACACCATCTTCATGCTGTAACATCCTCTTCCTTTACAGACCTCCACCTAGCAAGGCAACATTCCCAGACACACTTCTAGACTCAGTTTCAAACCTGATAACAATACACTCCAACTTATGCATTCTGGGTGACCTCAACATTAGGTTTGACAAACCCAAAATGACCCATCCAAAAATATTAATCACTGGCCTAGATGCACTGAACCTACATCATATTGTCCACAAACCCACACACATCGCTGGACATATCCTAGATGTCATTTTTGCTAATACTGAACTAGTTACCTTTCAAACAATAACTACAGTCACATGGTCAGACCACCACTTGCTTGCTTTCCAACATAAATCAACACTAAGGGACTCACCTAAAACTACCTTTCATCCATCCACCTATCGGCCGTGGAACAAACTCAATTTGGAACACTTAGAAACTGTAACTTCCTCTTCCTTTACAGACCTCCACCTAGCAAGGCAACATTCCCAGAGGCACTTCTAGACATAGTTTCAAACCTGATAACAATACACTCCAACTTATGCATTCTGGGTGACCTCAACATTAGGTTTGACAAACCCAAAATGACCCATCCAAAAATATTAATCACTGGCCTAGATGCACTGAATCTACATCAGATTGTCCACAAACACACACACATCGCTGGACATATCCTAGATGTCATTTTTGCTAATACTGAACTAGTTACCTTTCAAACTATAACTACAGTCACATGGTCAGACCACCACTTGCTTGCTTTCCAACATAAAACAACACTAAGGGACTCACCTAATACTACCTTACATCCATCCACCTATCGGCCGTGGAACAAACTCAATTTGGAACACTTAGAAACACAACTAACATCAAGTACAAATCTGAAAACAATAACTTCTGTTCAAAATCTATATGAGCGGCTACAGGAAGCTTTTGACATACTGATACCACTCAAAACCACACAACAGCACAAAAGAAGAAACGCGCCTTGGAGAAACATAGAAATAAAAGACATACAACAACAAATTAGAAAGCTGCAACATACCTGGCTCAAAACAAACACCAAACAAGACAAACCTCACCCACGAAAAATTAACAGATTATACAAATCACCTATCAAAAAAGCTAAGAACAGGTACTATTCAGACAGAATTCAAAATGCTAAATGTGCAAATAAAGAATTCTATAAAATACTCAATGAATTTTGCAAACCAAATTGCTTAGAAGGAACTCATCCTGTTACTCAAGATTTTACAGACAAACTAGCAAGTCATTACACGGACAGAGCAGACACATTGGACTCGTACTTAAAACAGAAACAAAGCACCAACACTAACCCCTGTACAAAACAACATTCCACGAATACTCTAACCCAGCCTCTCCACTCCTTCCAACAAATATCACACGATGAATTTATGGACCTGGTCAAAGCAAGCAAGCCTGCCAGCAGCCCTTCTGACCGCTGTCCTCCACAAACTTTCAAGGCAATTCTTTTAACAACCTCTGCTGTCACTCCAGTAAGAAGAATCATCAATAATTCCTTAACTACCGGAATATTTCCAGAAGAACTCAAAAAATCACACATACGCCCTTTACTGAAGAAAACAAACTTGGACCCACTGAACTTTGACAACCGCAGACCCATTACAAATAGACCTTTCCTGGGCAAACTGATAGAAAGAGCAGCGTTCTCCCAGATGTCACAATTCATTGAAGAGAATGACATACTCTCAGATTTCCAAACAAGATTCCGCCAGGGAAGAGGCACTGAATCTGCCCTCCTTGCCATCTGGGATGACCTGAAGAATACAATTGACCGCAGCGGGGTTGCTGCGCTACTCGTCTTGGACCTCTCGGCTGCCTTTGACACGGTTGACCAGTACACTCTGAAACAAAGACTCTATGAAGCCGGCATAGAGGGAACTGCTCTAGACTGGATCACGTTCTACCTTCAAAACAGAACTAATCTCATCCATACCCCACCTTTCTTGTCTAAGCCATACTCCACAAAAGCAGGGGTCCCTCAAGGTTCTATCATCTCGCCCATGCTTTTCAACATCTACATGAAGTCATTACCGGTACTGATCACTCAATTTCACCTCACGTGCTATAACTATGCAGATGACATGCAAATACTCCTTCAACTGGAATGCCCCAACGACATTGGAAAATCCCCAATTTTCAGTTGACTCAGAGCCGTGGATCAGTGGATAACTTGGAGCCATCTCAAATTGAATGCTTCAAAAATGGAAATACTCATGTGTGGCGATTAGAAACATTGCGACCCACTTGCCGCCTGGCCTGATGAACTAGGATCACCACCTAAAGTATTGAAGGAAGTAAGATACCTCGGAATGACCATGGACTCCAAGCTGTCGATGAATGTCCAAGTGGACAAACTAGCAAGATCAAGCTTTGTCACTATAGAAATACTGCAACGAATTTTCCCTCATTTGGGATTTCCACACAAGGTCCAAGCTACCATCTCCCTTGTTCTGTCCAAACTCGATTATGCCAATAGCCTCTACCATGGATCACCTTTAATGACCATGAAAAGACTACAACGGATTCAGAACTCGGCTGCCAGACTACTCTTGCATATCAAACCGCAAGACTACATCTCACCTCCCTTGAAAGCCCTGCATTGGTTACCGGTTGCCAGAAGATCCACGTTCAAGCTACTTTGCATCACTCACTAAGCAATACATGGAATGGGACGCTCTTCATCAGGAATAAAATCACCAAACACATTCAACAAAGGAACCTACGCTCTAAAGGGGCATCTCGACTCAAAATCGCAAGATACAAGAAAAAAACAATGTGTGGCACAGCCTTCTCTGTTCAAGAAGCCAAACTATGGAACTCTTTATCCCCCAACATAAGATCCACCGACAACCACCTTATCTTCCCCACATAAGCACCATACGCAAACAGAAGGTTCCAGCATATTCCTCTGTATATGCGCATTTATTTTCACTATAGATATGTACCTATCTCTGTGTATTGCTTTGTGTAAACATGTACAATAATTATGTTGTTGAAAACAAATACATAAATAAATAAAAATCATCTTTGGTCTACATGTACTTACTTCCATTGTGCATCTATGTAGCTTCCATATACTTGGATCTGTGTCTGTTACTTTACTCCTGAAAAAACATATCCAATGCACTACCCTATTTCTCATCCTGTACCTCTATCAATATCTTTAATCTACATATACTTACCTCCTTTATGCACCTATATACTTTCAATGTACTTATGGATCTATATATTTATCACTTTCTTCTAGTTTAGCATTTCAAATGCACTACCCTATTTCTCATATACTTCTCTCAATATATCCTCTAGCCCAACCTTCTGAGTACTACTCTTTCCAATGCACTACCCTATCTCTCACCCTATACATCTATCAATATATCCTCTACATCCACTCTCTCATTTCTCCAAAACCCCATACCACTACTGTGATTCCCAAAATAACCCTTTCTAGACTCTCTCCTACTCTACCCCTCCTTGCATCATCTGACACCTCTTTTACTATACCGATCCCCCAAAACAAACCTTTCCTAAACTCTTCCCTCTGACTCTTCCCCTCAAAACCCCTTTTTACTCATCCAAAAGCCTCCTCCTACTGATATGACCTTAAAAAGAAAAAAATAAATCTTTCACTCTTCTGTCCCTCCACTCTTCTGTCCCATTCACTCTTTTGTCCTTTTCAATCAAAATAACAGACTAACATGTTCACTTCTCAAATTCCATATTCCACTATACTAATTCACCACTAATCCTTTATGGGTTCCAGAGTAGCATGCCACTCGCCAATAAAGCTTTTCAACACCCCATCAGGGTTACCAGCGCTATATAAATGCAAACCTTTTTCCCTTTTCTACCCCTCCCCAACCCTTCACAATCCAAATAACTGACTAACATATCCACAACTCAAATTACGTTCATGTTTCGCCATACTGATTCAACAGTAATCCAAAAAAGATATGGGAAAGGAGATGGATGGAAAAACTGTGGCAGATGAGCCATGTGGAGTGGGGTTTGCTAAATCCATCTGTATCCTCTGTTAAGTTACTATGGTCTTTTTGTGCACCTCTATTTGACATTAACTAAGGTTTTGGCACTGTGCAAGAACCTTCTCTCATACAGTAGTTGTCACAGACATTAGGAGACTCAACGTTTTTCTGTATTGTGCAGCTCAATATACTGAGCATTTTCTACAGGTGGGAGGGGGGTTAGAAAGGCCACTGTGAAGAATGAATGAGTTTGATGCAAGATCGATTATTTAATTGGGGGTCAGCATGTTTGTATTCATTTTTGTATGAAAAACTAGAATACTGTTTATATAAAAAAGGAAACAAAATATTTAATCTTTACAAAAAAAATGCCATTCAATGCATTGGTTAAGAAGGAAAAAAGTTAATAAGAATAACAAATAAAAATAAAATAATGAATATGTGTATTTGTATGTTGTAACTATGTAACTCTGCATATGTATTCACACCCATACCAGATTTAATCATTGGTAAAGAAATATAGGTCAAAGGGGAGCACTCTTATTCTAGTTGTCTTGATATTTAGCCCCCTCTTACTCCCTGACCTCACACGCCTCTTAGAGGGGGTCCCTTGCTTGACGATTCAACAGACTGAAGCGATCATGGTCCTCCTAGACATTTCTTTAGCCTTTGATACAGTAAAACATCCAACCTAACTTCAGAGCCTGGGAAACCCCAGAATAGAAAGCAGTCCTCTAGACCAGAACTCATCATAGCTTATTATAGATTTCAAATTATCGCCCTTCCTACATTCCTGTCCTTACCTTGCCCCTTTAATACAGGTGTCTGTCAGGAATCCACCATCAGACTCTTCCCTTCAATATAGGGGAGACAGGGGAGAGGAGTTGGCCTAACGGCTAGGGCGGTCGACCTCGAATCTGGGGAACTGGGTTCGAGTCTCTGCAATGACGCTGCACATCCTGTGATTCTGCGCAAATCACTTCATCTCCCCGCGCCTAACAAAATGAATGTGTGTCCTCATGTAACGTAACTGGTGCTATGTAAAGCGCTCTGATACCTGATTCTGGTCAAGTTCGCGCTATATAAGACTCTGCACAAAAAAAAAAAAATCTACTTCCACCATCTCTCAGACATCACTGAATGCTTGACCATGATTCAACTATGTTAAAGACACACAGATAATCCTCAAACTGTAGAGTCCTTCGGACATAATTTGCAATGTCTACGTTATTGGAATAGAATATATCTAAGGTCCCTCATTACTTGTGCTATGCAGTGTACAGCATGTTCATAATGCTAGTGTTGCTTCAAGCTCTTGTATGGCTCCCAAAGGTCCTGGGTATCTCCTTTAATGAACTCTGCATTGCACATTGAGTCACTGACGGTGACTAGCTGATCGATGTGCAACACAAACGCTGCACTTACCACCCAAGAAAGTCCCTTGGGTCAAGACTAGCGCTAATCCTGATCATACTCACATTCAGAAAATCCTGCACTTTTGGGGTCTTCTTTAAGATCTTTGAGGTGCAGGCACCAAGCTCTCATTCAGCAAGAATAAGGCCCCTTCCTACCCACCTGGTGGTTTCAAGAGAAGGAAAGACCTGTTTGTCACCTATGTACTTATGCCCCCACATTTAACTGTGCTTTCTCTACAATACGGCGACTACCATTAAGCCAAATTCCAAATTACCTAGCAAGAACTCAGATGAAGATTGTATTTCTAACAATCATAAAACTACACACATTACTTTCCCTTGTATCCCTTATATGCTTAGGTCCCACAGCAGCATGACTGCTGCATTCCTGTGGCAACCACCTATGCCAATGCAGATACCCTCCTGCAAAGGGAACTTTAATAGCACACAAGATACCCCAACATTGCTGGCAGTGTCTCAAGCACAAGAACTAGAACCTACTGCCACTTTTAACATTAATGGCGTCCAAGGGTTGACCTACAGGGTAGATTTATTATATACACAACGTTATTTCAAATACGTTCCCACCTGATACTATATCACCCAGCATGTATTTACCTCTCCACAAATCAGTGACCTTAAGGCCCTCTCACGTTTTCTTTCACTCACTCCCTCATCCTTTTTGGGTTTCCCCCTCCATGCACTCCTTCCTTCCCCTCATATCCTCTTCTGTTCTACAGCTCTTGGATGAAATCTGAAGCTCTGAGACAGAACAATACCTTTTTCCTCCTATTGAGGGATGTATGTCAGAAAAGTATCTACAGAAATGTGGGTAGATTTTCTAACATTAACTGCAATGATAGCATTATTTTTTATATAATATTTGGGACAGAATATTTATGATGGATGATATACTGACAATGCCATTCTGGTATCGTACCGAGCTGAGAGGGATGGGGTCTGAACAGCCCAAAGTATCTGTCCCTATAGTTCACCGGGAATTCTTAGAAGCCTACCTTAATGGGTCTAATATGAATGCATTGTTGTTGTTGATGTTTTCTTAGTAAGAGGAAGCAAAATGTTTTGAGATGCCACTGCTTTATTTAATTGTTGTAAGTAAATTAATACAGATTACATTTACATTTAAAAAAACGCATATACCCTACCAGCAAAGCATAGTAGGCAGGGTAAAAACAAGTGAAGTCTTTTAAGTGTGGTGCCAAGTATGCAATGGCTTGACTAGAGCACTTCTCTGGTACTCACACGCTATAAACTACACTCCCAAAACAGGGCATGGTATAAAAAGTACTCTTTCAAGCAAGCAAACTAGGAAGGGTTTCAACATGTGTGTCTTTCTAAACTTACATTTGTCTGCTTCACTGACACCCCTAGGTGCAGCACAAAGTTCACAGCGCCACGGTAAGAGCACTAGCTTTCCTCACTAAAAACACACACCATTACCCTCATTGGTCATGCTAGAAACGTACACAATCCCAGTTATGCCTCACAAGCATGGTGGACACTAGTCCAACAGGTTCCACACAGCAATGTAGTTCAACAATTTCTATATAAATTGTATCATATAGTATACTGGATTTGAGTATCTAATTACTGTTTTGCTGCTATCTTGCCACTGGTTATTGTTTTCCATACCTCTGAGTGTCCAGACATTTGCATATACTTTGAATAGTCCGGCTTTCTTTCAATAGGTCACGCTGAAAGATTCAGACTTTCTTTTGAAATAAACCATTTTCCTTTGAGTAAACGTGAATGAAGGGGTTTAAGGAACGTAATTGTTACATGAAAACAATATATTTTTCTTGCAACTTCTAGGTGAATAGAGATGTGCAGTTAGGTATAGATGATTCGTTTTCTGGTAGCAAAGCCAAGATAATTTCAGGAAGATATTTTGATGCCATCCATATGTTTTTGTCTTTTATCATTAGGGGATATACATTAGAGAATTAACCGCAGACGTTTCTAGGAAACTTGAGACCAAGGAGTTTTAAGGCACCAGGAAATATGATAATGTTCGCTCAGGATTCCACCAGCACATCCCTTGAAAAGAACTGAAGCTACAACAATGCACCTCAAAGAGGAGCGTAATTCCATTATTTCCACCCGTGAACGAATTCCATCAGCATGCATGCTTTCCTCTGCACAGGAAATCCATAAATTACAAGTGACACTTATTTAAACTGTATGACTGTCTGACAGTGCCCGAATTATACTTTTAAATAATTTAACAGCAATGTTGTCAGCTTAGTCATGCATATTATGCACGGGGAACTGTTTAGAAATGAAAACAGTTCAGCAGTCTTTGGCTGAAAATTAAGCTCACACTAAAAGCAGGGGACAAGGAACCTTACGCACAGATGAATAGGATGCCAGTGAGTGTTCGATTGTAGTTTTATGGCAAGGCACTGAAGTTAATGCTGTGCATGCTACTCTTTTATTGCTGCTGTCTGCAGCAAATAGCTATGTAAATTATTGAAGTAAGCCAGTATGCCATAAAGGTTGAAACTCAATAAAAGCTGAGCTCCCTAGCAACGTTTCCGAGTGCTGCATCCATGGTGCTTTGGGCCCTAGAACACAGAAGGAAAAATGGTCCTCCCTCTTCGCCTGGTTGCGTAATAAAATGCAGCATTTGTTGGGGTGCCGTGGGCCCCTCAAACCTTTGTGCCCCAGTGCCAATTCCCCTGCTGCGCTATGATAGATATTCTGAGACTTTCATTCTTATTGCCTCATGGCTGCAGTTAAGTACCAAATGATTTTGTGGCACTTAGGTGCAGATGTATCAACACTTTGCACTAGTGCAAAGTCACAGAAAGTGACACAAACATTTACTTTCCAGCACAAAACTTCTTTGTGCTGGAAAGTATCCCTAAGAGTAATGCAAGTAGTGCTTTGTGGTGCTTTGCTTTACTCTCAGGGCCGGACTGTCTAACGGGCAAGTTGGCATGCTGCTGCACTGGGGGCTGATTTCGTTGATGGGGACCTGCTTGTGCTGAATGAAATTCGTTTTGCTTTGTTTATTTCGAAGCACACGCAGGTCTCCATCAACGAAATTAGCCCCCACCGCAGTGACATCAGCCCCCAGCTCGGCAGCATGCCAAAACGCCCCATAGACAGTCCGGACCTGTTTACTCTGCATCAATGGAGCATCCCATGGGCTCCATATGTGTTTATTTCTCCTATCATTTCACAAATTGCATTTGTGCTGCAAACATACTAGGGTACCCTTCCAGTACAAAACCTGTGCTAGATATCACACACTTTTGCTCTATGGTGCAAAGGTGTGTTAATGGTGCTAGGAAGCCTGTTTTTGTGCCACAGTTATGGAAGACGGGATAAACAAGGGGGCTATCATCCATGCGATGCCAGGTATGGACGAATATTTCAACCACAAGAGAAAAAGGAAACCTGGCTGTCAATTCACAAACCGCTTTTTATTTAGGCGGACCAGAGCTACGGCTGTTCTGAAGCTTTGAATGTCGTTAATTACATTCTTTTGAAAGATTTCAAAACATTTGAGAAAACATTTTCAATCGTGCCTGGGTGAAATACATTTCAATACACAAAGTGATATAAGCTGAAGCATATGTTTATTTGTTCACATTTATTGATTGTGATTTTTTGTTATCTCACATATGCTTCAGCTTATATCACTTTGTGTTTTCTTAAATGTTTTGAAATTCTCCAAAAGAATGTAATTAATGACATTCAGAGCTTCAGAACTGTCGTAGCTCGGGTCCGCCTAAATAAAAAGCCGTTTTTGAATTGACAGCCAGGTTTCCTTTTTCTCTTACAGTTATGGAAGACAGCAGCAGCGCCATATTTTAGTAGGCATGTCCGGCCCCCCTGACCCCAGCGCAACAAGGTGCGGCAACTTTGCTTGTCACATTGCATTGAAATAAACTAAATGTGTCCTTAATTTGTTTTTGAGATTGGAAGATCTCAGGTGTCTTCAGAAGGAAATCCAGGCACCCCAAAAAGTGACTAGAAAGTTTATGCACATATAATATTATGTCAATATTAATTTCACTGAAACTGATGCACATTGACCTCTTGATAAAAGTGAACATTTAAATGTTCACATATGTGCAGTAACGTCTGAAAAAGACATTTCTTTGGAAAAATATCCATTTTGATATTCTACAATCTATGTTGAGGGAAGCATTGTTACTTCTGCCTACCGCCGTGAGTGATATTTATTTCTTGATTTTTATATTAACATGATAATTATTGATGTTTTATTGCATGATGTTTGGCTAAATCTCTTAAAGCAGTAACACAGTGGTTTCTGGGGATAACCTCTGAAATAGGAAGTCCACTGGCACTCACACGCCATTTGAACACCAGAAAACAATTCTAAAGACAGTCATATGAAATAAGTGCTCATGAGAATAGAAGGAGGAAATTAAATACTACTCCTCCAAAGAAAAGAGGTGGTAGAACACTCCTTGATCTCAATATACTCACCAAACTATCGTTTGATCTAGTATTTTGATATAATATACTGAATTGAAGCAAATACGAACTTAAAGAATAAGTACCATTCAGAAGGCTCTGTTGGTTGGATGGTAAGAGAATGTACGGGAAACAGCGTGTACAATGCTGTCAATACCACTCAAGTAGGTAACAACGCGGTCGTTACAACGACCGTGTTGTTACCGCGCGTGGCATTACATCGCAAGACGTTTTAAAGAATTGCGCTAGGTGGCGTGCAACACCAGTGAATGTGTTGGATTTTAAATCCAACACCTTCCCTGCTGTTGCTCAAACTGGAGTAGCAATAGCGCAAAGAATTGAAAGGACTTGCGATGTAATGCCACGTGTGGTAACAATGCGGTCGTTGTAACGACCGCGTTGATACCTACTGCGTGGTAAAAGCACGCGTTGTAACGTGCTACATTCGAATGTACCAATATCTTTCAGGAACAAGCCTTCTAACCAGAGGTACACCTCTCCACCATTAGATGATATTCCCTTGAAAACATTTTGCCTAGCATGTTTGCTTTTAACAGCTGTATCATTAGTGATCGATTTCACGGTAGATTCTCTGTGAAACATACTTCATCATATTAATTACTCCATTAAGAAGAAAAAATAGTAAGTGCATGATCACAATTCTCTGATTGTCAGTAATTCACAAGAACGATTCCTGACAAGAGTCAATGATTTTACTACTGTATAATTATCTGATTAAAGTGTCTAGAATTACACAGTAGTAAACCCCATGGAAAAGGTGGGATGTGGGTGGTTCAAGGGGAGCTATGCTTTGTAGATTTGTAAATTCCCACAAAGTTGTGATTTTTGTGGTAATTCACAATCTCAACCCAAACAAACCCTTTTCAGCAGTGGAGATGTGAAGTTTTACTCAAGCAACAGGCTGAAGTAACTCCCCTTCTCAAGCGAGAGAAGGTTAAAAGATCAACACCAGGCTTAGAGGAAGTATTACAATATTTTTTCAACTGCCGAAAAATAATATTTTTCAATTGTTACAAAACATAACCACTGTAAAAGCTTCAGAGAGGGCACTGTAAAAGAAAGTTTTTTACAAATGGGTTAAAAACTTTCTAAGATCAATCAATCACCATCGATTTCATAAATTGCAGAACTTCACAAAGCAATATACATACCTGCCAACTCACACGGAGCCACAGTGAGACACACGATATTGGCTCCCATCACACGATCTCCCAGTGAGGAGCCGATATCTCACTGTGGCAGGGAAAACGACCTGAACCCACTGTAAATAGAGGTTTTACAGCTCATTTTCCGAGGCTTTGAACTGCCGACGTCCATTAAGGAGTGAGACAAACCCCAGGACATCTGCACAAGCCTTTGTAAGTTTTTATTTTTTGGGTGGGGGGCTTGGGGCGGGGTGCAGTTCATAAGGGCCTATTAGGTACTTTGTGGTAGGAGGCCCTGCCCCCTCATCACACTGAGATTGTTCTTCAAGTTGGCAGGTATGAAGATAGCTCTGAAACATGGTCAATATTCGAACAATAGCTCAGTCCTCCTTGCACTTCATGATCCCCTTTTTTAAGAAAATCAGTTTTAAGAGCTCCCGCCTCTCATCTCTGGCTTCAGGGCAGCACTATGGCAGATTAAGTATTGTCTACTGCTGTTAAGAGCAAAGTCTGCATTTGTATGATTATTGTGAGCATGTGGCCCAATGCCTTCTGTATTCTGTAATTAGAAACAGCTGAAATTTCAATCTGGTCTCGTAAACATGCACAGACAAGTGCAAATGCAATGGTAAATATGTTCTTTTTTCTTCATGTAGAATTATTTGTTCGTATTGGAAAATCCATCTCCCTAAATGCTCACTAATATTGGGTCTGTTTCCATGATAATCCACCTTGGTTATTATTACCCCACCTCTTCAGAGGAATACATCTCAGGAGCAGATTTACTCTTAGGGAACATTATACTGAACTGGTGTTGTTATAAGCGTACGCTGATTTACAAGTCAAAATGCACACTTGCTCTTTAACTTTAGGATTGGTGTCTATTGCCAACCACAAAATCGCAATTCTTGTAGGAGGGGAATACGAGTTCACTTTGGGTGATAGGTTTGAGGTTTTCTAAAAAGCTTTTGCCAGATCCTCAACAGTCTGGGCCAAGTCTCCTCGAGCTGCCATTCCAGTGATTCTTGGAGACTAAGGCCATAAAGCAAATTGAGTTCCCCAGAAAAAAAGATTCTTCTGCATCGGCATCCCCCCCAGTTATAGGGATTTACCCATATCCTCATTAGGAGTAAATCCCGAATCAAATCCAGTGAGTGAATGTGCAGTGAGTGAATGTGCATTGAATAGGGTTGTGAATACTCACAAAGCCACCCTTTAAAGCATTCCCTTTTTGGAACTGCCACTCCTGGCCACATAAAGTAAATTTACTTTCACAGAACAATACACTAGGCTGTGTAACATTAGCTGTGTGTAAATGAGTTTAACAAAGTGAATTCACAATTTGTGTCTTGCGTATGGGATTTTCCACTTACATAGTATGACGTTTTCCCAACTAAGCTTCACCTAGATGGGCCAAGAGTTTTTTTTATTGGGCTTTTATCTTTGGGGGGGAGTTTATTTGCCTAACAATAATTACTATTCTTGTAAAAATAGATTTGCTTTATCTGAGGGAATAATGGGTTTTGAAAACCTTTTCGAGCGATCCTCGGCAGCCTGGATTCAAACCACCAGCGCTACAGTTTTCGTTCAGCTGCTTGGAAACTAGAATTAAGGGAAGACTACATTTTATAATCCTAAATAGCGTCGTTTATCATTGCAAAACACTGCAGACCAGACAGGAAAGAACTGAGACTCAAAGTTTTCTGGAGACAGGTGAGAACGCAGAATCTCTGAAACATGGGCTACTTTTGTTATGTCAACTCTGACCATATGTGGACTATAGCGTCCTCCCATGCGAGCACTATAAAACTGCTGGGGACCCAGAAAATAACTGGATCTTGTTGTTTTGTGCTATTCATTATTTTAACAGGCCTACTTCACCTGCTTGTATAACAGGAGCCAGCTAAATGTGACTAATATTAGACTCATAGACGAATACTTTTCTGAAGCGTTGCTAGAAGATGTGTTGGCTTGGTAAGCAGGCCTGAGAGGCCAGGCAAGATGCTAGTGCCAAGAAGCAAGATGAGTAAGCCACTCATCTTGCTTCTTGGCACTAGCCTCTAGTCAGCACTCTCCGCAAAGAATAGACCCCATTTGATAATGCCCATACATTGAATACAAGGAATGCCCAAACCCCCAAAAATTAAAATGTATTACGTAGTATAACTCGTCTGGTTTCACTGAATACTCATTCTGGCTAGACACGGGGAAATAACAATCCCCACCGGTAACAAGGCAATAAATGAAGACCTCATGTGCAAGGACTCCGGTGTCCCCTTCCTGCTAACATATGGTGGGGTGTATCCCCATGTAGCATTTTTCATTTCATTTTTCTTGGATATCAGATGCGTTACCATGACCTCACGAGAGAGACCCAGAGATTATTACAAATATTGACAGAACTCACAATGAGTTACCTGGCCCATTAATTCAAGAGCCTTGAAGAAGTCTCAGACCTGCACGCAAGAAGAGGGAAAACACGTGATGACTGTCCGGAGTAATAAAGAATATGCATCAGTTTTAAGAAATCAGTGATCCCATTATGATATGGATTATATTTTTTTTTTTGTATTTTTGTTATTTTAGCAATAAATATGCTATAAGTTTGTTGAATCTAAGGGTGTAAAGCATTCAAATATAAGAACTCTCCGGACTGGATGGTGGGCAGTGGAAAAGGTTGATGTACACGAAGGTGTATTAGACCTCTTGATAGTGAAGAAACATTTGAAGCTGCAGAAGGATTTAGCTGACTCACAGATCACTGATCCAGAGATGCTAGCTATGTCTGCAGATAAAAGTGTGGTAAAAAGGAAATTCAGAAGGGGCAACATCAACAGCCGCTCAAAGGTGAATGGCCAGGAATGTTCCTCAGATAACAATTTGTGAGGTTATCAGAATGTGCAAACGCCTCATGGGAATGTCTCTTGTAGCTTAGTCTAGAAATATCTGAAAAGAAAATTAGTGCCCAGAGGAAGCACCAGAATGATTGATTGGTCAAAGAAAAAGAGGCTGTACTAGTGTGAATGCATTTTTACAGAGGAAGCCACAGAAGGTTCCTATGAAACCAGACATGGTGGCACTCGATAGTAGAGATGAGGTTGTTGGGAATTGTCTCAAATGTGCCACTGAATACTCATCTTTCTTTGAACTTTGTTGAGGTGGTTGGGATTCATGGAAACAGCCTGACTTTGACCAATACCATGTCCTCTGAAATGTACACCAGAACTGAGATTGTCTTTTTATACTTGGAGGTGACAAGGAGAGTTTAACCAGACCCACCAATTTGCCATTCCTTTCCAGGAAGGAAGGAACTTGCAGTGGATGTGACTATCCAGTATCAATTTTAAGTGCAATGGCAGAACACCCAAAGGAGTTACTTTCAGGAAACCCAGAGAACCAGGAATCATGGAATATTCTTGTAGAAGAGGGAAAGGGTTCTGGGCCTCCTGATGTTGTGAGAGTACAGTATATTACACAAAGGAGAGAGGCTAAGCCACTTACTTTAATAAAAGTGCTCTTCCCCCAGAAAATGGCACCTTCTGAGGGTAACCCCTTTGGGAGTCAAGAAATGCGTTGGCAGAAGAGACTCCTGGAGCCCATTGTTCGGGGCCCCAATGGATTTGTAAAGCGCTGCTTATCACCCCTGAGGGTACCAAGGAGATGGGAGGGGGAGTGCTGCTGCTGTGCTGAATTAGTCAAAGAGCAAGGTTTTCAAGTCTTTTTTAAACTCTTGCAGGGTGGGTGACTTGAGGAGATGCAGGAGGAGGTCGTTCCAGGACATGACTGGCAGTTGTGAGAAGACACGGCCACCGCTCCTGCTTCTGTGGATAAGGAGGATGTGGGACAGGGATCACAGTTTCCAGGCGGGTTGGTGTAAGTTCATCCTGTGGTTGAGGTAGGCTGGACCCTTGTTATGAAGAGCTTTGTAGGCGTGGGTTACCAGCTTGAACTGGTAGCATTTGCCTATGGGGAGCCAGTGTAGGGCTTTGAGGTGTGGGGAGATGTGGGTCCTCCTCGGGAGGTCGAGGATGAGCCTGGCTGCTGCGTTCTGGTTTGGAGTCGGTTGAGAAGTTGTGTGGTGATTCCCATGTAGAGACAGTTGCCGTATTCCAGGCGGCTGGTGATGAGGGCCTGGGTGACGGTGTATCTTATATTGAAGGGGAGCCATGTGACGATTTTTCTGAACAGGCTTATGGTGAGAAAGCAGGAGGATGAGACAGCGATTATCTGCTTCCTCATTGAGAGCTTGCTGTCGAGTATTATTAATAATAATAATAATACGGCATTTTATAAAGCGCGAACAGCTACCTCACGAGGAGGTGTCCCGGCGCTAGGACAAGAAACACAGTTAACCCAGAGAACAGAAGTGGGGAAGCTTAGCGTGGTTGGGCAAAGAGCCAGGTCTTTAGCAGCCGCTTGAAGCAATATTCAGAGGGGGCTTGCTGAATTGCTGGGGGTAGAGTGTTCCAAAGTGTTGCAACATTAGCTGAAAAAGTTCGCCCCCCCAACCGAACCCTTTTTGCTCGTGGGACGGCAAGTCGAACTCGGCAATTGGAGCGAAGCGCACGGGCCTGGGAGTATCTCGGGAGCCGATTTTTCAGATACTTGGGACAGGCGCCAAACAGAGATCTAAAGGCCAGCGTGAGTGCCTTAAATTTGATTCTGCTGTCGACTGGTAGCCAGTGCAGTGATCGAAGATACGGAGAGACAGAGTGCTTAAAAGGAATCCGCATTAGCAGTCTCGCAGCCGCATTTTGGACCAGCAGAAGTTTTTGAATAAGGTATTTAGGTAAGCCCAGATAGAGGCCGTTGGCGTAATCCAGCCTAGATGTCACTGTGGCATGGATAACTGTTTTCCGACAACTCTCAGGTAGAAGTCTTAGAATTTTACGGAGATTCCTCAGCTTACTCAAGCAGCAGCCGACTACTTGTTGAGTATGCGAGATAAAGGACAGACTATCATCCCATCGCACTCCCAGATTTTTTGCCGTTAGGCTGGGTGAGGGGGCTAGTCCCATCTCCGTTGGCCACCATAGCTCTGAAGGTGGAGGGGGGCCTTTACCGAAAAAGATCACTTCCGTTTTATTAGCATTTAGCTTTAGTTTATTCGTATTCATCCAACAGGCCACATCTTGGAGACAGCCCTTAAAGCTCGAGAAGGACTCCTGCGACACCTCTGAATACGGAAATACCAATTGGGTGTCATCGGCGTATGATATTGCCTTGACACCCCAATTGGCAATCAACGTAAAAAGTGGAGCGAGGTAGATGTTGAACAAGAGGGGGCTGAGAGCCGACCCTTGCGGGACGCCACAACTGAGGACTTTGGGTGTTGAGGATACCGTCCCCAGTGCCACCTTCTGTGTTCTCTGGGACAGATACGATTGTATCCACCCCAGAGCCTGGTCGCGGATGCCTATCTCAACCAGTCGCATCAGGAGTCTAGCATGATCAACCGTGTCGAAGGCGGCCGACAGATCCAGAAGAACCAGCATCGCTGAACTTCCTGAATCCAACGACCACCTTACTGACTCTGCCACCTCAATAAGTGCTGTCTCCGTGCTGAAGCCAGGCCTGATTGCGTCTCGTGCAGTATCTTGTTGTCTTCAATGAATTTGCTCAACTGGTGCTGTATTATTTTCTCGAACATTTTACCCGGTGCTGCTAGCAGAGAGATCGGGCGTAGATTGGTGAGGTCTTTTGGATCCCCATTAGGTTTTTTTTTAAGCGGGAGGAGGGTTGCATGTTTCCAGATGTTTGGGAACACCCCCGAAACAACGGACGTATTCCAGATCTGTTGTAGTGTGGGGGCCACAGAATCAGCTATGGTGCACCAGAGTTTAGATGGACATGGATCGTCCGGGGAACCAGATTTACAGTGGTTTAGTTCTTGTCTAACCGCACTCAGGGGTATCACCTGAAATTGAGCTAAGGTTTCACCCATCACATCTTTAATAGCTAGGTTTCTGTGTGCTCTGTGAGTGCAGGTGCCGGGCTGAGCTCCGTAGGCCATCAGGAGTCATACCACAGGGAATTATTTCTTCAGAAGAAGAGTATTTCAGTTTTGTATGAGTTGAGTTTGAGGCATCTACTGTGCATCCAGCTTGCAACACTGGTCATTCACCTGTGATGATGACTAAGTTTCATCTGCCTAGGAGATTATGTTCATGCCATGGGATCTGACTAGGGTAGCCAAGGGTGCCATGGAGGTGGTGTAGAGGGTAGGAATTAGTGAGGTTCCTTGTGGGATTACGCAGATGATGGTTTTTGGTCGAGAGGTGAACGGTGGGAGGCGGACACTTTGGGTTCAACTAGAGAGGAAGGAAGATTCCCATTTGAGTTCTTTCCCTTTGATGCCCATTTGATGAAGACCGTGCAGGAGAGTGTGGGGGACACAGTGTTAAATGTTGCAGAGAGATCGAGGAGGATCAGGGCGGTAATCTCTCCCCTGTCTAGGAGGGCCCAGAAGCCATCTGTGGTTGCTATCAGGGACATCTCAGTGCTGTGGTTTGAGCGGAACCTGGATTGGGAAGCGTCAGTAGGTTGTTCTTCTCAAGGTGGACAGTTAGTTGAAGGTTTATTGCTATCCCCAGTACCTTGGTTTTGAAAGGCAGTAGGGAGATGGACAGTTTTTGTGATCTCTGGGGTCTGAAGTGGGTTTTTTGAGGAGCTGTTTGATGTTTACATGCTTCCAACCTTCAGGGAAGGAGGCAGATGAGATGGATCCACCGATGATAGTGATAGTGGTGAGCTACTTGCTGATGGTGCTTTTTACTAGATTGAACATGTGGTGGGGACAGGGATCTCTGGGGGATCCTGAGTGGATGTAACCCATGATGGGTGCAGTTGTGCTCACAGAGAGAGACTCCCATGTGTTTACTGAGCTTTCCTGGGGGTTGTGGTTGTTGAAGAGTTTGCTGGGTTTGGTTATTGGGAGTTGGGGGTCGAAGTTCTTGTAGATGGCGGTGATACTGGTGTAGAAGATGTCTGTGAGGGTGTTGCAGAGCTCTTACAAGGGGATGAGGGTGTTCTCAGTGGCTATGGAGTTGGAGAATTCCTCGATGATGCAGAAAAGTTCCTTGTTATTCAGATAGAAAACTAAACTTATGCTGCAATCTTCTACTGCTGACTCCAGAAATTTGAGTGCAGTGAATATCTGGGGCAGGATTTCCTTCCACACACTGCCAAGATCACCAAAAGAAGGACCACTGCCCAACCTTTGTCAATAATACTCCATCCATTCCCCATAAACAGGAATGTGCACCGGATTCAAGAGAAAAGACCTGTGCATCACACATATACCCTGAGCCATAGTCCCATTCCCTTCTCACCAGACTGGGGTCTGCACTGGGGCATACTAGGGGCTGTATTATGCAACATGCATTTGTGCCCATTTTGCATGCCCCAGGGCACTTTGGTATTACAGAAGGGGTCGCAGATGCTTTTGTGGCCCCTTCTGTAGTACAAATAGTGCAGGAGCACATGTAGCACTGGCGCTATTGAGAGAGGGTGTTCCCTCATTTGTATGTGGCATGGGCACATGCAAATGAGGGAATCACTTTGCCTCTGCCCCAGTGCTGTATTATTCGACGTGGATGCAGAGGAAAACATGCCCTTAGGAGGTGCACTGAAAGAGCACCACAAAATGGTGGCACACTGTCAGGTTGCTCCCTGAGGGCAGCCATCTTGAGGGATAAAAGGGTGTTCCATAGACCCCCCCAGGCATCCCCCTCCAGGCGGGTGCAGTCACTCACTGCACCCGCCTGAAAAGGGATCTTTAATCTCTTTTTGAAAGTGCAAGTGGGTTGCTCCCTGCAAAAAGAAACACAGAGCTTTTAAACAGCTATTTTGTATTTCTCTTCAATGCGCTGCTCCCAGGGCAGCACGAGTTTGTAGCTGCCCTAAGGGCAGTACATTCTTCATAATAGGTTTCGCTTTCCCGGTCTCCACCCTGCTCACTTGCTTAGAGGTGCGCTGTGGCGCAAAATGGGAAAGTGTGCCCTTTTAGTAATACAGGCCGAGGTGTCCAAACAAATGCCAGTGCTCCACATACCACATGTAAGTACCACGATGGATGAATCCTCCTATACCCTCTACCTGATTCAGACATTATGAGAAGAGTGAGGTTTACACTTTATCAAGAAGAGGGGGAAGAGTTCAAGGTGCTGCAGGGATAAAGAAAGTGAGTTCCAGAGATCCACAGTTTTCACTTAAAAAGGCCAATCTCACAAAAAAGCTTTTCCAAGCTTTCAAACGCAAAAAAGACATCGTTTAGCTGAGTGTAAAATCCTGGTGTTACGGTTTCCAATATGAACTGGTACAGATACAGGTAATTTAGCATTACAGGCAGTTATAATAAAAATTCCAGCCAGGCACACACAATCCACGCAAGTAAAGTGCCATTTCAGATTGTTATTATTAAATATAAGCAGCTATTTTCCTACAGCCCTGATCCTGATTAATGTGTCACAGTGCATGCATGACCCTATGAGAGATCCATCCACAAAACCCAATCCCTACTCCACTCCCCTTGAACGGCAGGTCTTTTGTTAGAGCAAGCCACAACCACAGTGTGAGTCTGGTCCTATTCACTTTGCAAAGCCCTTTGCCTCAAGTCAAAGGCAAGGTTACCTATGTCAAGATGATGAACAATGTGTAACTGAGGTCTACCAATTATGGACAAAACAATTTCCCTGGTGCACATACGCAAAATAGGGTGAGAAGTATCTCAGAGGATTGCATAGCATTGCAGACAAGCAAGGGTGATTTGTGCAAGTGTTTAATTGAACTGACCACACCAAGGTAGTTGTAGAAGACAAACAGTCAAGTAGTTAAATCAGATCATTCAATTCCCCAATGAAAAATGGGGGGGCATGAAGTAGCCAATGGCAGGCAACATAAAAGAGGGGAACAAACACAAACGAAACCAAACCCAGAGACACTTTGATAATTCAAAGTGGGGAAGAACAACACTTCTTCCAGTTTTCCCAGACCCAGAACTCCTGTTGTTTCAAGCAGGTGTAAAGTAGCAAATGGTATAAATTCGAGGAACAAACCACGTCAGTGGGTCTTTTAACAGAAAGCTGACATCTGGGGGTGGTGTTTTCACTTGGAAAGAAGTTAAAAACTCAGAGTGAACTCATTTTACAGGTGCCCACCATATTGGTTTGGATCCTGAGGACCACTCACTCCATCACAAAGATGCACCACCACCCGTGTGCAGAGTGTACGCTGGGAAGATTCAATAACCACTGCTACAATTCAGTACAGCCCGATAACACCACCTCCTTCTGGTGACATTTAGATCAGATCACTTAGATCAGCCCAACAATATTTGACCTCAGCGCCAAGGTTTTGCAGAGCACGCTGTGATGGACGGTCTTTCCAGGTACAAGTGGCTCGTGTCTGGAATACTCTGCCGCTCCCCCTAAGACAGACTACCTCCCTTTTGGAGTTTAGAAAACATTTAAAAACTTGGATGTTCCAACAGCTAATCTAATCCGTTTCCCCACTTTTTCAATAGTTTTGGGTGCATAGCTTTTACCTCTGTCTTTGCTGTCATAGCGCCGGGACACTCTGTTGAGTAGCTGTGCGCTCTATAAATCCCTGTTTAA
Organism: Triturus cristatus; assembly: GCF_964204655.1. NCBI lineage: Eukaryota > Metazoa > Chordata > Amphibia > Caudata > Salamandridae > Triturus > Triturus cristatus. The sequence goes on from NC_140579.1 coordinate 316,112,803, forward strand.
CATAACATAGAAATAACTTACCCGCGGTCTCACCTTTTATTATTATGCACTGAGCACCCTGTGATTATATTATAGGATCATAGCCCACTGTATATTTGCAATTAACAAAAAATGTAGAGCATGTGTTTTATGTAGACTTTTAACAGTTACTGTTTGATAATGCAATTTATATAACTCTAAATTGACTAAAGCTATGAGCTGAGGTTGCTTTGTGATTTGCTGATATGCGTTAAAAGTTACATTTTGCTAAGCAATGCGAGGTCAACGTAAAGCTAAGCAGGTGAAATCCTAGTAGAAGAGAAAGGGAACAAAAAGTAATTGAATTCAAAGATGGCAGAACCGGAACCAGAAAGCTCTTTGAGTTCAGGGAGTAGTGAAATTACTGCGAGATGGAGGCACTGTACGACGACACTATAGGCAAACCGAAGACACCTAGTGACACTTTATTTGCTACTGTTTTCATGTGCTTTAGTCTGCGCATTTTACACACAAAAAAATTCTCCTCAGTAAAATGATCTCTGTAGTTACTCACTCATATTGCTCCTGATTAAAACAACTTCTCTCTATCTTCACATTTCCCTGGAAGATTTGGAATTATTTCTTTTTAAGGTGCACCTCACCAGACTGACCCAACTTTAAGCATGGAAATCCCCACCTTAGTTGCCCTGATTGAAAGTGGTTAATGAGTGAATGAAATGGTGTTGTGTGTGCGATTGCTATTGGAAGATACCCATTCTGTTATTTCAGTAGTTGTACCCTCAGGGTGTCCTCCCTTAACGTAGGTGCACTGGAGTACACCTGATATCAGGTTTTGAGTGCACCAGATCACTTTATGGTTTGTAAATATATAACCCAAACTGAATTCAAACTATTGATATTGTCCCTTGTAACTGATTTTCATACTGTATCTGCAGTCCTCGTGTTTCCCTCGTCCACCCAATTCCCTGCAGAGCGCTCAGGTGATGTTCTGGGCTGACTACAAACTACATAAATACACAATAAAATGCAGTAACATAAATAAATTCATTTATCATTACTGGCCATGAAATCCTCAGTAACCAATCAGGGGTGCACTATGATAGGCCTTCTTTAGCAGGATTCAAGTTGATCAGTTACACAGTTGGATGTGAGACGTTTTTCTCAATGTGAGAAAATAAATCAGCAAATGAATTGCTGGACACTGCTTTGATCTTAAATTGTGAGTACTTTACAATCCCAAAACATTTAGTTTCTTCTTAACGAAGAGATGTAGATATAAGTGTTCATACATGCTGAGTGATATTCCCTATCTGTCTTCAAATTCAAGTCAGTTTCAATAACAACTACCTGATAAGCTACTTCTTGCTTTGAGTAAAAATCATTATGCTATTAAACACTTATTTTTGTTAGCTGATTGCTCTCTTCTACTAATAATAAGGTAGATGATGTGCTCTGCTGTTCTGAAATAATAACAATAATGATTAATTTTGCTAGACTGTGTTTTGAATTATTGCGCTTTACTTTGAGAAAAAGCTCTAACGTCCGTGTCATTTCTGACTGGGAGGGATCAGGAGAAATTTCCATACGGGATACTCCCTTGCATATGGTTGACACATCAGAGTGTTCACCTTTAGAGGGCATGCGTTATAACTCTTGCTTTATAACTATTGCAGTTGAATAGAGTATTGATTGTCTTCCACTTCCTATGCCTCCAAAGGCCAATTCACCACCTTATTCCTACGACTCACGGCCTGCCAGCTTTCCCAATCTCCATTTAAAAAACATTGAGTCAATAGCACACCACGGTTGAATTTCTGTCTTTCTTTTTCAAGTTGTCTCCTCATGTAAGGTATGCTTTCAAATGAACATGAATTCCTCATTGCAGCTCTGCAATGCGGGAATGTAATAATGTCATTTGGCAAAATCACTTTAAGTCTCCAGATATTAGTGGCTGCTTTTCAACTGAGAAACACGTGATCAAAAGATTTATAGAAATATTCCAACATTTATAAAAATATACTATACCAGCACTCAGTAAGGACAAAAGAAAGGCCACACTTACCCAAGAGTTGTCATGGTAACTATGGTATACCAAAAGGAGGCTGGAATGCTAGTGAACTTGCTGGCGGATGACCCTTTCTCTGCATAAAACATCACCGTAGCAAAGATAATTATTGCCATCGTGAGTGAGAAGAGAAGAAAACCAAGTTCAGAAGCACAGCTTTTGAGGGTGTAGCCAAGGATCCGCAAGCCTTGGGAGTGACGTGAAAATTTGAAAATCCTGAAGACCCTGAAGACCCGTAGAGTCACAAAAGCCCCACTTACATCCTCATTGTTGGTCATCACCAAGCCTATGTAGTAGGGCATGATGGCCACCACGTCGATGATGCTCATCACGCTTCGCATGAACCTATATCGATTTGGGGCCGCAAAGAATCTTAGTAGATATTCAACTGTGAATATCATCACACAGGCGGTGTCCAGGCAGAAGAAGGCTACTGAATACCGCTCACCACATGGGAGCTCCTTGTTTCCAGGCACTAAGCCACAGGGAACAGTTTCCACAACGTTAGTAATGACAGACACTGCGATGAAGAAACCAGTCACATAGTAGAAGACTAAGGCCAAAGTGCTCGTATGGGGGTTTTCAAAGGCTCTCCACATTGTCTGGCGGATATTGAGTGAGGGCATGGCTTCTTTGTTCTTCTCATTCTCCTCATCATCCATCAGTCTCTCTGCATTTTCTCGCTTCCTGTCCTTATACTCTTCATAGCAGCAATCACCAATGATTTCTGGTAGGATCCCATAGAAAGCCAGCTCATCGTCATAAGCAGAGATGCACTCGTACCTCGGGTAGTGCAACTTGCCACTTCGGTAGAAATTTAAGATGCTCCTAAATACTTCTGGATCTCTGTCGAAAAAGTATTCCTGGGTTTCCTCATTGAAGAAGAAGTCCTTCTCTGTACTTCCCAAGAGCGTGTCGGGGTACCGCTCCAGGGTAGTCCTCCATGTCTGGAAGCGTCTTCCACTAACGTTAAGGACAATTAGCTCGTCCTGTCTTTTATTTTTTTCACCTGGTGCCAGAGGCATAGGACAGTTGGCCACGGGCATCCACCCAATAGCAGCTGCCCTGGCAAAGGGCAGCCATGCTGCTACACCCGCTGCCATGGTGGCTCTAGGTGTCGGTCCAGGAAAAAGCTCAGCTTCCTTTAAAACCAGTTTGACTTCAGATCAGGTTCATCTAATTAAAGAAATAATGAAAATTTCAATGAGGACACATATAATTACAATGTGCTTCTCCTATCAGTTTGACAAATGCTATTTCAAGGGCAATTCAGCTGATGTTAAACCGTATGCTTTATGTCCCAACAAATTCCTCCGAACAATCAGTCATCACAGGCAATCACAGGAATCACAATGCATGACATAAACCGTCTCGAAGGTCATAGGGCTTTGTAAGGAATGTGTTAGAACTGGGATTTCTGGTTGGCTAAGGCTTGCGCCAAAGTCAGGCAGAAACCACCACTCTAGTCAGGGCAAGGAAGTTACACGCCAAAGATAACCCCAGCTCACCCCCTTGGTAGCTTGGCACGAGCATTCAGGCTTATCTCTGAGGCGATGTGTAAAGCGTTTGCGCGCGCACCCAGCAACAACACCCAAGGCCCACCACAAAGGAAACTCCACACAAGGTATTCTATAAAAATAGCCTTTGTATTATAGTAAAACACATTAGATAAAAACACACACTTTACAATGTGCCAACAGGCACGGGCAGAATTTACAAGGGATTATATGTACAGGGGACAGGGCCACATGGACCACTGTCAGGAATTAGCACTTTTTAGAATATAAAATTACTGTAGCACAAAATACACATATAACACAACCAGTAACCACTGGTAACATGTAAGCATCACCTACGCAACCCTAACCACCTTAGGAAAATCGCGCAGGGAACCAGAACCTCACTAGCACCACCTGTACTAGGAGAAAACAAACAACCACCTAAGTATCACAATACCTGTAGGGGTATGAGCACATTACACATGATGCATAAGACATTCAGAGGTGTAGAACATGGCATATGATGCATAAACTCATTCAGAGGTGCCGGGCAGGTAAACACATGATGCATAAACATTCAGCGGTGTTAGGAAGGAAAACACATGATGTATAAACTACATTCAGCGGTGTAAAGCAAGGCACATGACGCATAAAATACATTCAGAGGTGCAGGTTAGGAACCTTAGCGCAAAACTCACATGAGCCACCACCTGTGGCAGTCCCTAGGCCAACTGGCCCTGTCGGGGCTAGGACGCTCTGTCCCAGTCAGGCTGCGGCAGCTGCGCAGAGCAAAACGTAATTATCCCCTACCTAAACGTTGCAGCTGCCCACTAAGTGCTGGGCAGCTGTGGAACGAAACTCAGGCACCGACGTGCCTCTGGAGCCCTCTCTGGGCTCTGTCCCTACCAAATGTCCCCTCGAGCCTCGTAGGCTCTATGACAAGAAATGCCCCCGTATGAATGGAGCCTCGGGGCTCTAGACCAGTATTTGTCCACTCGTGGGAGCCTCACAGGGCTCGACCAAACCCTGCCACCACGTTAGAGCCACACGGGGCTCAAGGCACACTGTGGACCCGTTGGAGCGCCACGCGCTCAGAAACGACAATGTCCCCCACGTTGGAGTCCTTCTCCTGGACTCAAAAGGATAATGCCCCCAGACGTCGGTGGAACCCTCGCGCCCAGAAACTACGAAAAATGCCCCCCGCTCGTTGGAGCCCTACGGGGCTCTGTACTGGAGCCTCACGGGGCTCACAGACAAGGATCGCCCTCCTGCGGCCCCCACTCACCTCCGGACTCCGTCGTCTGATTCACGGGACCGGCAACACTCCCGCAGCACTTCTCTCGCGACGAGGCTGGGGCGGTCACGGCGCTGCTACCTCTTCTCGGCGCGGGGCTTCCCTCGACCTCACGGGAGCCCCGCGTCAGTCAACAAGGAGTTCCGGCTTCAGTGCAGGAGCGCGGGGTAGGCTCCCATCCGCTTCCTGCTTTGTCACGTCCCGCCCACGTCCCAACACGGGCCGCCTGACTTCCGGTTACGAACCGGGCCGCAGCGGTGATTCTCCCCGTCACAAGAGGGGTGGGCTCCCTCCGTAAATACCACAAATAAGCGGGGTGGGCACCCGCTATCAGGATCCAAGCGCTCACAGCGCTATAAAGCAAAACAGCGCTCCCAGCGCTATAAAGCCCAGAAAGAGCTCCCAGGCGATATAAGCAAAGGAAGGTCCACCAATAAAGTCTTTCAAGAGCAGGGGGGCAAAGACTGGGCCCAGAGCCAGCTCAGAGGGCCCTCCAGCAGGGAGGCAGTCCCCAGTGGCGGTCTCTCCTGGCGCCCAGCAACAGCAGGCCCCCCCTCAAGTGGATCCTGCAAGAGAACACATTGTAAGGGGACACAGCCCCTTTTTATACAGTAAATTCTTTGTCTGCAAGGTGCAGGGAAGGGGCGAACCAGTTACATCTGGTTCCTGAGCACTTTGTTTTGCTCAGCCCCTCTCCCTATTCAGTGGACAGGCCAGGGTCATCAGACGCACCACAGGGGCTGGCGCCAGCATTGTGTGGGGAAAGCCCTGCCCTATTCAGGACCCAGGTGTACTCCTCCCCAGCCATCAGTATGCTAAACTCCCATTCACCACTGGGTGACTCCTCCTGACTCTGGGGAATTCCCTAGCCCGTCACATGACCTCAGCCAACCAATCGCCAGACAAGCCACACATTTCATACTGCACACTGAAGTGCCCACTTCTAGAAGTGGCACTTCCACACTAGGTACATGCACGCCGCACACATCATCGCGCAGCATTCAATCACACGAGTCCGCACATACCAAACTCGGGCCTGCACACCCCACGCATCAGGAACTACCAGGACACATACATTCCCCCATGCATTCCTATGGGAGGGCAGGCCAACCTCACAACACGCACGCACTTTACCCTGGGACACAGCGGTAAAGTGCGCAGAAACCCAAAATCACTACACCAAGTCACCAATAAAAAGCAAAAAGTTTCGGGGTGAACCTGCCAGAAGGGCCGGGTCCAACACAACCCCCTTCCAGCCAAAACGCCGGGTAGACCAATCACCACAGTGAAGGTCTTCCCTGCTTTGGGCGATAAAACACGGACGCAGGCCCGCAATAGCAGGGACACTCTCCGGTTTTACGCCACTCTAAACCCATGGAATTCCTTCTAAAAGAACTCGGCGGACCAACTGGGCTACCCCACTGGTACTCCTCAGCTGTCGGCGGCCAGGACCAGGCCCTAGGCCATCTAGGCGCCACTGGTCCTTGCCTAACCACAGAGTGGGGGGTAGTAACCCCTGGCACGTAGTGACCATTTTCCACTCTTCCTCTCATCAGGGCGGTTCTAAACATCCACTGATCTTCCAGCCCAGGGTCTGAACCCTCAAGCTGACCAACAGTCACGGGTGAGGCTCTCCTCCCCCTACCTCTTCTTCTAGGGTTCCGTCCTCTCCTCCTCTGTGAGGCACCCTCAGAAATCAACTTTCCCACCAGCTCAGGACCTCTCCCTGAGAACTGGTCTCCCAACCCAGGGTTTAACCCCTCAGGTTGCACCGGCGTCAGAGGTGGGCTCTCCCACCCTCTGCACCCCCTTCCAGAGTCCTGCTCCCTCCCAACTGGGGCGGTGCCTCTGGAAGAAGAACCGGTCAGGACACTGGTTACAGTCGTCCTACCCTGCAGGTCAGGCTGATCCTGAACCTGGCCTCCCAACCTCTGGTCTAGAACCTTTGGTTGCATACTTGCCTGGCACTCCAGGACTTCTGGGGACTCACACAGTATCCCCCCAAGAGTAACATATGCCTCATATGTTGCATGACAGTCTGCCTGGCGCAGATCTTCCGTCCCCTCTCCACCTGACAGTACGCGAAGATCCCCCAGGACAGACGTGTGGTCGCCATGGTCACTTCTAGGAGACTCAGCCCTACCGGCTGGTCCCTGACCCACTGGCTCCTCCACTGGGGAACACAGCCCCATGCCACTCCTCTCGCTGGACTTCTGTACCCTCCCTACTGGAGCGGTACTGCCTGACACCAGAACCACTGGAGCTCTATTTACAGAGACTTCAGGTTCTCCATACACTGAGCGATCCTCCTCAAGTGGCCTAACAGGACAGCCTAGGCCCCCTACCTGGTGTTCCCTGAAGAAACCATCCAGGCTCTGAGACTGGGTTTCGGGCCTCTGGGGACTCAAAGTCACCCACTCACTCCTACTCCGCTGAGATAGGCCGTGAGCCCCTACACCCTTCTCACTACTCTGGGATCTAGCTGGGCTACTCTGAACCTCTACCCCCATCCAAGACGGGAAGATCCCTGAGCCACTGCTGTTGGAAGCACTCTCCCATACCTCATCAGAACCTTGGGCCCTTTCCCAACGGTCCGCTCCTCTTGCAAGGTCCCCTGGACTAGCAAACCCATACTCCAACAGGTGTTGGCGCAACTCGGGACAACAACTCCTGAGCACCTGCTCTTTGAGAACCAGATTAAACAGATTCCTACAATCACGTTTCCTGTTAACCCACTCCCACTCGCACAGTGCATCATCACATTCATCCACAAAATCCCCCCAATCCTGGTGAGGCACCTTCCTACTGCCCCTGAACTTCAACCTATACTCCTCTTCTTGGGACACAGGTACCAGACTGGGGGAACTGGGAATGGAACTCTCTGCACTGGCCTCTCTATCGCTGCCACCACTGGACTCCACCCTCCCTGGTGAATCCAGAAAACTACCACTGCGCTCTGGGGACAACTTACCCTCCAGAGCTAATCTCTCCCTGGCGAGGGCCCTCTCAGCCTCCGCCATCTGTTTCTGAGCTAAGACCCTCTCGGTCTCCAGCTTTTTCTCCTCTATATTCAGCTGCGCCATCCCCCGGGCATGATCCAACCTGAGTTTCTCCATGGCCAGCTGATGCTCCCTTTCTTCCCTCCTATCTACCCACTCCTCTGGGGACAGGGAAAGGGATGGGGTGCTGCTCCTGACACTGGACCCAGCAAGGGACTCCCTATCTATGGGGTCTTCACTTTCTACTGGCGTCCCTATCAGGTAACCTTCCTCCTCTTCAGATTCCTCAGGGCTCCCCTCAGACCCACCACCCTCTCGGCGTGCGGCCCGGGCCCTATCTTCCTCACTGCGCTCTCGCTCCCACTCATCCTTTTGCCATAGGATCAGGTTGTCCCTCAGTTTGGACTGGGTTTCTGACTCACCCACCTCTATGTCCCTCTCTTCACAGAACCTTACCAACTCCAACCTACTGTATCTAAACAGACCACAGAAATTAAAAGCAGGCTCCATTTTGGCGGACGTTCTCGAGAAGAGTTTAACACAAGGAACCTGAGTGTCTGAGCTAACACAGGAGTACATAATTCACAAAGGACACCTTTAGGAGAAGAAATACTGAAACTCAAAAACAATAATCCCTAAAATGTGATTTATCTAATGCAGAGTTTTGTGGTGCAGCCAGTTGCTGCTGCGGTACAGCGCGAACGCAAGTCCAAATCCCACCGCTGATCACCAATGTTAGAACTGGGATTTCTGGTTGGCTAAGGCTTGCGCCAAAGTCAGGCAGAAACCACCACTCTAGTCAGGGCAAGGAAGTTACACGCCAAAGATAACCCCTGCTCACCCCCTTGGTAGCTTGGCACGAGCAGTCAGGCTTATCTCTGAGGCGATGTGTAAAGCGTTTGCGCGCGCACCCAGCAACAACACCCAAGGCCCACCACAAAGGAAACTCCACACAAGGTATTCTATAAAAATAGCCTTTGTATTATAGTAAAACACATTAGATAAAAACACACACTTTACAATGTGCCAACAGGCACGGGCAGAATTTACAAGGGATTATATGTACTGGGGACAGGGCCACATGGACCACTGTCAGGAATTAGCACTTTTTAGAATATAAAATTACTGTAGCACAAAATACACATATAACACAACCAGTAACCACTGGTAACATGTAAGCATCACCTACGCAACCCTAACCACCTTAGGAAAATCGCGCAGGGAACCAGAACCTCACTAGCACCACCTGTACTAGAAGAAAACAAACAACCACCTAAGTATCACAATACCTGTAGGGGTATGAGCACATTACACATGATGCATAAGACATTCAGAGGTGTAGAACATGGCACATGACGCATAAACTCATTCAGAGGTGCCGGGCAGGTAAACACATGATGCATAAAACATTCAGCGGTGTTAGGAAGGAAAACACGATGTATAAACTACATTCAGCGGTGTAAAGCGAGGCACATGACGCATAAAATACATTCAGAGGTGCAGGTTAGGAACCTTAGCGCAAAACTCACATGAGCCACCACCTGTGGCAGTCCCTAGGCCAACTGGCCCTGTCGGGGCTAGGACGCTCTGTCCCAGTCAGGCTGCGCCAGCTGCGCAGAGCAAAACGTAATTATCCCCAACCTAAACGTTGCAGCTGCCCACTAAGTGCTGGGCAGCTGTGGAACGAAACTCAGGCACCGACGTGCCTCTGGAGCCCTCTCTAGGCTCTGTCCCTACCAAATGTCCCCTCGAGCCTCGTAGGCTCTATGACAAGAAATGCCCCCGTATGAATGGAGCCTCGGGGCTCTAGACCAGTATTTGTCCACTCGCGGGAGCCTCACAGGGCTCGACCAAACCCTGCCACCACATTAGAGCCACACGGGGCTCAAGGCACACCGTGGACCCGTTGGAGCGCCACGCGCTCAGAAACGACAATGTCCCCCACGTTGGAGTCATTCTCCTGGACTCAAAAGGATAATGCCCCCAGACGTCGGTGGAGCCCTAGCGCCCAGAAACTACGAAAAATGCCCCCCGCTCGTTGGAGCCCTACGGGGCTCTGTACTGGAGCCTCACGGGGCTCACAGACAAGGATCGCCCTCCTGCGGCCCCCACTCACCTCCGGACTCCGTCGTCTGAGTCACGGGACCGGCAACACTCCCGCAGCACTTCTCTCGCGGCGAGGCTGGGGCGGTCACGGCGCTGCTTCCTCTTCTCGGCGCGGGGCTTCCCTCGACCTCACGGGAGCCCCGCGTCAGTCAACAAGGAGTTCCGGCTTCAGTGCAGGAGCGCAGGGTAGGCTCCCGTCCGCTTCCTGCTTTGTCACGTCCCGCCCACGTCCCAACACGGGCCGCCTGTCTTCCGGTTACGAACCGGGCCGCAGCGGTGATTCTCCCCGTCAAAAGAGGGGTGGGCTCCCTCCGTAAATACCACAAATAAGCGGGGTGGGCACCCGCTATCAGGATCCAAGCGCTCACAGCGCTATAAAGCAAAACAGCGCTCCCAGCGCTATAAAGCCCAGAAAGCGCTCCCAGGCGCTATAAGCAAAGGAAGGTCCACCAATAAAGTCTTTCAAGAGCAGGGGGGCAAAGACTGGGCCCAGAGCCAGCTCACAGGGCCCTCCAGCAGGGAGGCAGTCCCCAGTGGCGGTCTCTCCTGGCGCCCAGCAACAGCAGGCCCCCCCTCAAGTGGATCCTGCAAGAGAACACATTGTAAGGGGACACAGCCCCTTTTTATACAGTAAATTCTTTGTCTGCAAGGTGCAGGGAAGGGGCGAACCGGTTACATCTGGTTCCTGAGCACTTTGTTTTGCTCAGCCCCCCCCCCTATTCAGTGGACAGGCCAGGTTCATCAGACGCACCACAGGGGCTGGCGCCAGCATTGTGTGGGGAAAGCCCTGCCCTATTCAGGACCCAGGTGTACTCCTCCCCAGCCATCAGTATGCTAAACTCCCATTCACCACTGGGTGACTCCTCCTGACTCTGGGGAATTCCCTAGCCCGTCACATGACCTCAGCCAACCAATCGCCAGACAAGCCACACATTTCATACTGCACACTGAAGTGCCCACTTCTAGAAGTGGCACTTCCACACTAGGTACATGCACGCCGCACACATCATCGCGCAGCATTCAATCACACGAGTCCGCACATACCAAACTCGGGCCTGCACACCCCACGCATCAGGAACTACCAGGACACATACATTCCCCCATGCATTCCTATGGGAGGGCAGGCCAACCTGACAACACGCACGCACTTTACCCTGGGACACAGTGGTAAAGTGCGCAGAAACCAAAAATCATTACACCAAGTCACCAACAAAAAGCAAAAAGTTTCGGGGTGAACCTGCCAGAAGGGTCGGGTCCAACAGAATGCATAATCCAAATTATTTAATGCCACTTACAATGTGTATTGTCTAATACAGGCTGTCTAATACAGGCAGGAATATAATTTACTGATGGATCAATAAGTCAACAAGTGTAGTAATTATCTTCTCTTTTATTTGTAGACATAAAGAGTTAAATGATGTACAATGGGGTTATGTCATTCTTGGGAGAATGTGTGTTAACACATCCACCTCCTTCAAAACACAACCTGGTGTAATTCGGTGGAGAATGTTGATAAATAGCATACACAGCCTTGAAATAAATACAAGCAAAATTAACTTTTTATATAAAAAAATTAAAATACACACACTTTCGCTCACCAGCTGTGGTGTTGGTGAACTTTGATATTGTTATCAGCAGATAATGATGACACCGTGGGCAGTTGTCAAAACACTGAGATGTGCTAATGACATGTAAATCCTTTAATTGTCTAAAACTTCAGCAGCAGGCATAAATCCACAGGCTGTTTTCCCAAAGTATTATTATTGAAGGACCACAAGCTGTTGTTAGACAGCCTTTAGGTTTCCATACAGTGTAAGTAAGAGATGTGAAGTGGTTCGGAGTATTTCCCCCAAACTCTTCTACAGAGTGGTGGCTTTTAAAGCTTTAATAAGTGGCAATTCACATTTTGCTTCTACCCAGTACACATATTGAACGTCACAAGATGCAGTATCATCATGTACTGACGAAAAACACAACCTAGGGTTTGAAATATAACCAGTGAATTAATAGATAGATAGATAGATAGATAGATAGATAGATAGCTAGATAGATAGATAGATAGATAGATAGATAGATAGATAGATAGATAGATAGATAGATAGATAGATAGATAGATAGATAGATAGATAGATAGATAGATAGATAGATAGATAGATAGATAGATAGATAGATAGATAGATAGATAGATAGATAGATAGATAGATAGATAGATAGATAGATAGATAGATAGATGCTGGGCAGGGAGTGCTCTATGATGGAAGGGTGGATGTATAGATGGAGATGGAGATTGATGAGTAAGTTGCTGAGTAGTTACATATATGGATGGAGTGATAGAACTAGCGACTGACATGTAGGTAAACAGACACACACTGACCAATGCAGAGAGAGGTCACCTGGAGACGGAGTCCCCTTTTAATCCATAAGCACACACACGCGTGCAGGCTCTCTCTCCCAAGAACACAAATGCTCATTGTATGTTTGCATGTTAAGTGACGCAACCAATGCTTTTATTTTGACATGTCGATGAAATAAAATCCTTTTCGCATGTTTCAGTAGAAACGCGATATATTAGGAGCAATGCAAGACTCCAGCTGTGTTGTCTCTTTAAAGAACTTGGGGGCATATTAGCAACAACCGCCGATAATTATCGCTAAACGCACTTAGCGCTAGGATAATTATTAGGCCTGGGCGAAAATTTTGTTCCGTTCGCGGAAATTGCGATAATTTGAAATTTTCGCGTTCCGCGGAGAGCGCGAAAATGTCAAAATTTCCGGTTTCCGCAGCTTGGCGATAATTTGTTTCTTGCTCGCGCTGTAAAATAATACATTCTCGCGCGCGCGCGATCGTCTTACCGGAATCCCTGCGTTCGCCGACAAATTTTCTTGATCCGGTCGCGTTCTCCATGAGGTGTTGTATTGTTTTTAGCCATTTGCGCTGTCTCGCGACAGTTCGCGCCCGCAGTGACGTCATGCGTCGCGCGATCACGTCTTTCTTCTCGCGATCATGCACCGCGAGACAACTCAAAAAAAGATGGCCGCGCCCGCAAGCAACCACATGGGTAAGTTGGCGACCCGCAACCATGCAGAAAATCTCGCGAACATGCGGGAAAAATCTTCCGCATCTTCGTGATATTTCCGCTTGTTTGCGATAATTTTAAACATTTTCGCGATAATTTGCGAAAGTTAATTTTGCAAATTCCGCCCACCCCTAATAATTATCGCTGGCTAACGTGGATTTTTATCGCTGAGATAGCGTGCTATTAGCAACGCTTATCTCAAAAGCGATAAAAATCCTAGCGCTAACTGCCTAACATGAGATTATCGCAGAAAACCCAGCGATGATCTCACAAATGTGGCGTTAGCTTGTTGATAGGGCCTCACAAAGTTAGCCATGATATCCACCTTCCATAGGATATCATGGCTAAGTCAGTCCTGAAGCAGGCGTAAGGAAAGTAGCGATAACAGGGGTTATCGCTAGTTTTCTTGCCGCGATGCTTCATAGCGTGGGGCTTGATGAAAGGAGAAATGTCGCTTAGCGACTTTTATTGCTCCTGTCATGTCAGGAACGCCCACTTTGCATCTCATTAGAGATGCAAAGCTGGGTTTAGGAATTCGTGCGCTAATGCAAGGTTTCACGCGTTAGCGTGACCTTGCTAAGTAATTAGGCTATAAAATTATCGCCGCTTTTCGACCGAAAACGGCCGCAAAAGCGGCGATAATTTTCTATCGCTGCGTTGTAGATATGCCCCAGATTGTGGTCCAAGTGCACGCCTAAGGCAGCAACTTTTGCAGGCGATGTCGGTGTTGTTAAGGCGCACACACACAGTCACACACGCCTCCCTCCGCCTTTATAGCTTATCCAACCTCGGAAGCATAAATCGCTCTAACTGAAACGGTGAAAGGAAAGTGATTTATTTTACTACAGGGTGTGGGTGTTCAGGGGTAATAATGGAGGTCTAGCTAAGGATCGAGTCAAAATCGAGATCTAATTGTCTCGGTGCGATCCTTTTAGAATGTATAGTCTATAAAAAGGCACAACTCCCACCCTTCACCCCCCCCCCCCCCACTCCCGCTCACCACCAAAAGTGCACGAGGGCGGTTTACCTGCTTGATGCTCGCCTAATTGAAGTGTCCTCGCTCCTTAAACTAAACGCCGAGAACGTCGGAAAAGGTCTCACGCAAAGGGAATACATTCCAGCAACAGGATCATCATAAACACGTCGAAACTTCGCAGACACTCTCGCACACATCAACATCCGAGCATTCCCGAGCCCACCAGCAGCCCCTTACCTCTAAAAGTGAAACGCATGGAGCAGAACACCAAAACGGGGCCAGGGGACAACGACGACACTCCGCGCGTGCCTCCCTTTCTGGTTCAAAGTAACCAGAAAACACACACCAAAAAACACAGGAAAGGCAAAAGATGGATGGCTGCGCCGTTTTCCGCTGGTTTCCCTCTTGCTTGGTGATGGAGTGGGTGCTTATGGCTGGCGGGGTTGTCTCATAGAATTCAGTGGCTGGATATCTGCTCTTCTGCTGAACATTGGTACCCAGTTGCTGTGGGGTTGTAGTTCGGAGGGATGGGTGCAGGAGTAGGGGTGCTGCTGGCGTGTCTCTCCTGGTGGTGCTTGCTGGGAAGGACTGGGCAGGGAGGATCTTTCCTGCGCGCCTCAGTTCCAGTCCCAGCGAGGCATGCTGTAAAACAGGAGCACGGAGAGAGAGAGAGAGAGAGAGAGAGAGAGAGAGAGGGAGTCCAGGGAGAGAGACAGCGTGCAGCTTGCGGAGACTCCGTCAAATGCAGTCGTTAAATACATAGCAAGGCTAACACTGCATGCTAATGGGAGCCCATCACTTGACACGGTGTGCGAGAACTTCAAAATTTGGTGGTGTGTGAATAGGGGGGCACGCCAGACCACCAGCCTCTCACAAATGTATCTGTGTTTTTGAAAATGTGCCATTCTGTTTGAAGCACCTCACATCGCTAAGATTTTCTTCCTCATCTTTCGCAGTCATTACCCTCCACCGCACCTTTTATCCTAAACACACGGGCCTCACACTGTATTTTATTAATATTTTCATGGGAGGGACCGCACATACAAAGCGGACATCGAGTAGGTTATGTCGGTGCTGCGAGGCGCTAAATACAGCGAGTTTCGGCGGAATAAGCAGACAGAAAGGGCATGTTTCAAATAAGCACCATCTTGTTCGGTTCGTGTTCGGGGACTCGGGTGGACGAGGAGTGGGGAGGGTCTGGGAGCGGAAAACGAGATCTCGCTGTCATGTCCCACACCTGCTGCCACCAGGCTGTCACGCACGGATGCTACACGCATCACTTCTTGTTTGGCCGCGCGAGTCTCATCTCACCCACCATTGAGCTCTTTTTAATACACAGGTACCAACCTGTTGATTTGGTCACGTGCCCGTCATATCTGCCCTGGGATACCGATATGGAGATAGCTATCTCTGTCACCACCCTGTGCAATTACAGCATCCAGGCGTCCACGAAGCTTAAAAGGCGATCTATTTTTAGATCATAGACGACTCTGGGTGGGTGTCGGAGGGCGGGCGACAGGGGCGTTTGGGCCACCCCTGGAAAACAAGGAGGTAAGGAATGGTACTCGGCTAACATCGGCCCCTCCCATTCCTGCCATCTACAGGGTTCCCTTTAATTTCAGCAAGAGCATTGATGCCAGAGCGAAGACAGGTGGCGCCCTCCCCCAAACAGAGCACCTCCCGCTCCTCGACCCTCCAGCGCCTCAGGTGGGGGCACAATGGATCAAGCCTTAGTTTAGATTCGGGTTCAGCGGGGAGCGTGACAGGTCGGCGCGGAGACAGGGAGCAACGCCGACTCCCTTCAGCCTCCGCTGACCTCGAGGACACACGGCCAAGCTATTTTTAGCCCCTGCCTTTGTCCTGTTTCTCTGGTGTGAAGCCCGATAGAGACCAACGGAGGCGCGGCAGGTACTCTCTGCTCCACGGGAGCTCCCGTGAACTGAACAGGTAGAGGCGAGTGGGTGGGATGTAAGGGCAAATTAGGGTGTGATGGACGCAGCGAGTTGGAAGAAGGGCAGAGAAAGCAGGGGAGCGGCGATGGAGGGGTGGGAGGGGGTATTAGGGTGGACACGTAGCGAAGGGCAGGTACAACAGGAGACGGATTGGTTTAAATGTAAACGTGATCAGTGGATGGGGCACTAAGATGAGATATTGATAGGCAGAAGATGAGCATTTAGCTGAGAGAGATAGAGATTCAGAAAGGCCTGCAGGTCATTGAGAAAGAATAGTCACAATGTAAGGCAGAAGATGGGCAGAAAGATGAGGAGAAGGACAGAGATATATGGAAAAAGGGCAGCAGGCAGTGCGATAGGAGAAGCACAATGAGGTGCAGCATATGTGCAGATGGAGGAGGAGTGGTACGGATATAGACGCAAAGGAAGCCCTGGGTGGGGTGCTATTGTCATGTCCTTTAGGATAGTCCTGTCATGTACATCCCATTTTAAATAAATTGTCCCATCCACATGACAATAACAATTCTGAACAGGTGACCTTTTACCTTGTAGATGATTCTTGTCTCTTCAATACCAGGCTCTTAGTATCCTATCATAATCCCTGTACTTGACGTACATAAACTTGTCCTCAGGCACGGCATAATTATTCTGTATAGGGGGCACCACTTTTTTCATCCTTGGCCAACAGCCAGCTGAGCATTATCACATTTGTTTGGAAAAACATTTATGAGTTTTTTCAAAATATTCATGATTGTTTTCAAAACATATCAATTCTAGAAGTAACCCTGGAGTGACCACTCTAGTATATAAGACCCTTATTTTCCTGCTGCAAATTGGAGGAGAATTCCTTCCAAGCTGATACGGGGTCCTGCATGCAGAATTTTTGACACACGCAAAAACAACTACGGGTGAATGTTTTGATTTGTTCTGCTTGGGGTGTCATCCTCGAAGCAGAGACGGGGTCATTCATTCTCAACCATCGGGTGAGGGGGATGGTTTTTCCCTAGGGGTTTCTTGGCTACATACACACATATACATGCTACACATACAGATCTAGGCTACGTAAATGTAGGCAAATTACTTAGGGCGCACGTTTTAGGAATATGCAAGTGCTACTGTTTTTATCTGAACTGCTAATGTTCATCTTATTAGCACTATGGTAGAAATCTATCTACTAATTACTATATTGGTACTTGCAATCTCTTTTGTATGTTTTGTCTCCTGATTGTCGCTGCAAATATATTTTACACCAGACTGACGCTGGTCCAATAAATACTTATTGAAACGTCTTAGTTGCCATCCTGTGTAATTTCTGAGATTAAGCAAGCACAAGTGGCTGAGCAAAAAGTACTGTACTGTTTTCCACGATCCCTGAGGAATCAGAGTTGTCATGTTCAGTGGTTGCCAGAAACTACCTACACCACTGTAAGATACAGGGGGTTGGTAGTGGCACTGTTGAGCTAGCTGGTCTAACGGCTGACATATCCGGTGAGGGTGTCCGGAAGCGGGTGTAACACCATGCCCTCAGTTTTGGTCATCCAAAATGAACAGGTCCTGGGGATTCCTAGGAACTACATGACATGGCACCCAATGTTGGTTTGGTTCTTATATTAACAGTGAAAATCTGAGTAGTTCAGTTGTGCTTTCTCAGAAAGCCCTACTTACACTTTTTCAGAGATGTCTAAGGTCAGAAGGGAAACCCGCCTCAGCTGAGCAGATATACTCTGTTTATTGGCTGATGGTTTAACAAGCTTGTAAGGGTAGAAAGTTCCCACATTGTGCGGAAACCCTAACATTTCTAAAAAAGACATTTGTTCCTCTCAGTTTGAAAATGGCTGAGTCCACTAGCAGTGGTTCAGGGAATGAGGAACAAGAGTTTGCTAACGCTCTCAACATTACAGAGAACTGTAGAAATGCAGTAACTATTAAATTGGCACAACACGGCTTACCCTCAACAGGTGGCTGTGTTACCTTTGGGATTGAGGCGCACAAGGTGTTTGGATCAGAGGTATTCTGTTCCCACCTGCAGATCCACAGACTAAATTGTTCCACACTGTTAGAACCGGCGGTCTCTAGTTGGCAGAGGTATACACTTCTGACAAATAGGGACCTACCAACTCTAGTCAGGGCAAGGGGATTACACACTCAGATAACCCCTGCTACCCCCTTGGTAGCTTGGCAGAGCAGACAGGCTTATCCCAGAGGCAGTGTGTTAAGCATTTATGACCACATACAGTAATAAAGTGAATACACTACAGATGGACACGACACAGAAGTTATTATAAAAATAGGATTTTTATATAAGGCTTAGCACAAGACCAAATAACGACAAAAATATACCACAGTCTTAATAAATACTCTTTGGAAGGAAAAATAATAGTTCAAGTAAGGTTTCTTCTTGGCAAATAGTTCTTTAGCAACAAAATTAAGTATTCTTCTGAAACACAGTTCTTTGCCAACAATGTAACCCCCACAGGAGTCACACGACGTCGAGTCTACTATATTCCCAAGGTTCGGCGTCGACCGCGAGGAGCGCTACGTCGAGCCTGGAGTTGCAACAGACCCCACAAACACAGTACCTTTGGGAATGAAGAAAACGATGATCCACGGCGTCGAGATGTCGGCGTCGAGGTCGGCGTCGATCGTGCCACGGATTCTGGTCGATCCCCAGCGGCGTCGTGGGCCGGAGCAGCGCTCACGGCGTCGAGATCGGCGTCGATCGTACCTCGGGGTCGGGTCAATCCGCAGCGGTGTCGAGGGATGTCGGGCCGGAGCAGCGCTCAAGGCGTCGAGAAGGGCGTCGAGTCGATGCGATCAGCAGCGGCGTCGGGACGGGGTCGCTTGGAGGTGGAGCCGATACTCACTCCTCACTGGCGTTGATACCGGCGTCGAGACGGGGTCACTTGGAGCCGGGGCCGATACCCACTGCTCACTGGCGTTGCTGCTGGCGTCGATCGGGCCCGGCGGCCGGCGTCGAAGGCTCGGGACACTGGAGCCGTTACTCACGATGTCGAGCTGGGTTCGGCGGCGTCGGCGGCGTCGAGACTGCAGATTTTCCCTTGTGTACTGGAAACAACACTTTCCAGCAATTCAGCAATTCAGTAGATGGTGAGGTCCTTTGGCCCTGTGACTTCAACAGGAGACTGGCACTCTTCCAGCCCTTGGAGATTTTCTAGCAAGCTTTTAGAGAGTACACACCAGGTTCCTCTCTCCTTGTTCCTTGGCAAAAATAAAGAAGCAGCTTTCAGGTCCCTCCATAGCAAAACAGCACTCTGGCAGAAAGGGGCGGCAAGTCCTTAGATCAGCAGGCTTCTTGTCCTTGGTACAGGTTTCCTTGTCAGAAGTGATCTGAGTTCTTGGTTCAGGGGTCCTTCTCTTATACCCCTTTTCTCCTTTGTTCCCTTTGTCCAAGCAGGGAAATTCCCCCCATTTCAGGTTCGTTGTGGGTGTTGCCAGGCAGAGGCACCTGGCCTATTCACTGAGCAGGGTAGAGTCCTCAGCCGCCCAGCAGGAGGCGGAGCCAGTATTGTCACTGGCATGAGCAGGGCTATCAGTCGCCCAGCAGGAGGTGGAGACAGCATTGTGTCAGGCAGGGCAGGCTACTCTTCCCTCACTCTATGTGTAAATGCCTCATTCACCCCACACTGACTCATTCAGACCTCTGGAGCCACCCAGCCCCTGACACACACACCAAACCAGCAGAGACCGGTGGATAGTTGGATAAGAAAATAGCCACTTTCTAAAAGGGCTATTTTCAAACATAGAATTTAAAAACCATCCATCCTAAAGGGTGTGTTATTAAATTCTGAGTTCAGGGATACTAAACTCGACCTGCTACCATGCCCTCTGAGTCAGATAGATTATAATGGAGTTAATAATCCGTCTGCCCATTCTGGCCTATGGGAGGCAGGTAGCCCTTCAATAGTGAAAAACGAAAATGGCTGTAATTCACTATTAGGTCATGCCACACACATCAGGGCATGACCTACCTTTTACCAACAATGCACCCTGCCCTAGGGCCTACCATAGAGGTGTCTGAAATGTGGCAAAGTGAAGGTTTAGAGACTGGCAAGTAGGTTTCCTTGCCAAGTCGACATGGCAGTCAGGGACTGCACACAGGCGCTGTGGTGGCAGGCCTGAGACACATTTTACACGCTGCTTCTGTGGGTGGCACAACCAGTGCTGCAAGCCCACCAGCAGCAGTTAACTTACACGCCCTTGGCACACGCAGTGCACTAGACTAGGGTCTGAACAGTAAGTCAACCAAGCCAATCATGGTAACACCAATCAATGTAACAATTTAACATAGGGAGCACTTGCACTGTGGCACTGATCAGCAGTGGCACAGTGCCCAAAGCAATAATCCAGCAAAAACATCATAAACAAAGGAGGCAAACAGAAAAAAATGGAGGAGAGACTCATGCCAATGATGCTAGGTCTAACACGTGTCCCCTCCAGCTGAAATGTGGGGAGAACTACCCTTCACCCAGGGAGTCCTCATCACTAAGGCGGAAAAATCTGGACAGACCATCAGCATTGGCGTGATCTATACCAGGGCGGTGTTCCACCGTAAAGTCCATCCCCTGTAGGGAAATGGACCACCTCAACAGCTTTGGGTTCTCACCCCTCATCTGCATTAACCATCTGAGGGGCCTGTGGTCTGTCTGAACCCGGAAGTGAGTCCCAAACCGGTAGAGTCTTAGCTTCTTCAGCGCCCAGACCACAGCAAATGCCTCACGCTCTATCGCACTCCACCTTTGTTCCCTGGGAAGTAACCTCCGGCTGATGAAGGCTACAGGTAAGTCTCGGCCCTCCTCATTCATCTGTGCTAGAACAGCCCCCACACCATGCTCTGAAGCGTCTGTCTGGACAATGAACTCTTTTGAAAAGTCGGGTGCCTGGAGGACCGGTGCTGTACACATTGCAGTTTTCAGGGTGTCAAAGGCGTTCTGACAGGCGTCAGTCCAGATCACAAGTCTCGGCTGCTTCCTGGAAGTCAGCGAGGTCAAGTAGTGCACAATGTTGCCATACCCCTTGACAAACCTCCTGTAGTAACCCGTGAGACCCAAGAAGGCTCTCACCTGAGTCTGGGTTTTGGGCGGTTCCCAAGCCAGGATGGTATCTATCTTGGGTTGCAGGGGGGCCACCTTGCCGCTCCCTACTTGGTGTCCCAAGTACACCACTGAACCCTGCCCAATCTGGCACTTACTGGCCTTGATTGTGAGGCCTGCTCTGCGCAGGGCCAACAACACTTCCTGGAGGTGGCGCAGGTGTTCCTTCCAGCTGGCGCTGAACACTGCTATATCGTCCAGGTAGGCGGCGCTGAAATCTTCCAGCCCGGCCAATACCTGGTTAACCAACTCTGGAATGTGGCAGGGGCATTCTTCATCCCAAAGGGCATCACACGGAACTGGTAGTGCCCATCTGGTGTGGAGAATGCAGACCTCTCTTTTGCCCCATCAGTCAAGGCGATCTGCCAGTACCCAGATGTTAGATCAAACGTACTAAGGTTCCGGGCAGCCCCCAACCGATCGATGAGCTCATCAGCTCTGGGGATGGGGTGCGCGTCAGTCTTGGAGACCGAATTGAGTCCTCGGTAATCCACACAGAACCGAAGTTCTGGTGAAGCACCAGGCGCTGCAGCCTTTGGGACCTAGACCACTGGGCTGGCCCAAGGACTGCTAGAGGACTCAACCACCCCTAAGGCAAACATCTTGGAGACCTCCTCCTTGATATATGCTCTGACGTTTTCAGTCACCCTGTAGGCCTTGTGCCTCATAGGAGTGCTGTCCCCAGTGTCCACATCATGGACACACCACTGAGTGACACCAGGGATTAAGGAGAACAGATCAGGGAATTGTACCAACAGATGGCGACAATCTTGCTGCTGCTCAGGGGTCAGTGTGTCAGAGAGGACAACACCATCCACTGACCCATCTTGCTCTTTTGCACACAGGAGGTCAGGAAGAGGCTCACTCTCCTCCTCCATTCCAGCATCTGTGGCTAGGAGCATGCCCACTTCGGACCTTTCTAAGTGGGGCTTTAACCGGTTGACATGCAGGACCCTTAAGGGGTTCCTGGGAGACTTCAAGTCCACCAAGTAGGTGACATCGCTCTTTTTCTCCACAACCTCAAATGGTCCAGTCCACCTGTCCTTGAGCGCACAAGGTTCCACAGGGGCCATGACCCAAACTTTCTGACCAGGTTGAAGCTCAACCAGAGTGGCATTCTGATCGTACCACCGCTTCATCTCTTCCTGGCTGGCCTCCAGATTTGCCTGAGCAAGATCTCTGAAGCGCCGAGTCTGGTTCCTAAAGGCCAGCATGTAACTATATACATCCTGGGGAGGTTTCCTGGGAGATTGCTCCCAGCCTTCTTTAACCAGACTCAAAGGTCCTCTTACCGGGTGACCATACAAAAGCTCGAATGGGCTGAACCCTAGAGACTTCTGTGGCACCTCACGGTAAGCAAACAGCAGGCATGGCAAGAGGACGTCCCATTTATGCCTCATTGGTTCTTCAAGACCCATGATCATGCCTTTTAGGGTCCGGTTGAATCTCTCAACCAGCCCATTACCTTGAGGGTGGTAAGGAGTGGTAAACTTGTAGGTTAGCCCACACTCCTTCCACAGAGACTTCATATAATTCGAAATGAAGTTGGTGCCCCGGTCTGACACCACCTCTCTGGGGAAGCCCATGTGGGAGAAAACACCCATCAGTGCCCGTCCCACCACGGGGGCCGTCACTGTGCGGAGAGGGATGGCTTCCGGGTACCGGGTGGCATGGTCCACCAAGACCAGGATAAACCTGTTGCCCATGGCTGTCTTGGGGTCCAGTGGCCCCACAATGTCAATTCCCACTCGCTCAAAGGGGGTACTGATGACGGGAAAAGGTTGGAGGGGAGCCTTCTGCTTCCGCCCACTTTTCCCACTTGCCTGGCAAGTTTGACAGGTCCTACAATGGATATCTGAATCCCTTCTCATCTGGGGCCAATAAAAATGGGTGACAAGCCTGTCATAGGTCTTGTCCTGCCCCAGATGTCCAGCTAACGGAACGTCATGAGCCAACCCCAGTAGGAAGGCTCTGAAGCGCTGGGGTACCACCAGCCCACGGGCTGACCCAGGCTCAGCAACCTTAGGCTCGCTATACAGGAGGTCGTTCTCCCAGTAGATCCAATGTGATCCTGACTGATCACCTGTCGTTTGGGCTGAGGCCTGCTGCCTCATACCCACAAGAGAAGGGCACACTTTCTGCTCAGCACAAAATTCCTCCCTGGAGGGACCACCATCCTGCTGCCAATGGGTCAGCTCGGGCAGGTCTCCCAGTTCGGCCACTTGTTCTCCTGTCGGTTCCAGGGCATCCCCCTCAGGGTCTGCTCCCTCCTGGACCGTGGGAACGATGGGGGACGGTTTCCCGCGCAGCCTGCCTCTTCTCTTCACGGTTGGGACCTGGGCCATACTTTCAGGCTCCAGGGCTTCATCAACATCCTTACTAACTGACATGGACCGGGTGGTCGCACACACCCACTCAGGCAGACCCAACATTTCCAGATGCGATTTTCTCTCCACCTTAGCCCAAGGGGAGTCCTCCAAATCATTGCCCAGGAGACAATCAACAGGCATGGCGGGCCTCACAGCAACCTGAAAAGTCCCTGAGACCCCCCCCACTCAAAAGGAACTTGAGCTACCTCACACTTACTCTGTGAGTTGTCAGCAGCTACAACGGGGTAGAATGCATGAGGGACCACCTGCTCTCTGGACACCAAGTGACACTTGACAGCTGTCATACTCGCTCCGGTGTCTCTGAGAGCTTCCACCCTATGGCCATTAATGGTCACCCACTGCCTATATTTCTTAGTGTTACTAGGCAGAGGGGTTGGAGGAACCATTTCCACATCTCCTAAAGAGACCAGGGACATTTCTGCGGGACCCCACCCACCGGGGGCACCCATCTCATTCCCTCCCAGGGCTACATTCGTCACCTGACGAGGGGGTGCACGTGGGGGTGCATTGGAATCCTTCATGGGACACTGGGGATTATAATAACGGTGTCCCACCTGCTTACAAGCGTAGCAGGTCATGGGGCCCCTTGGAACAGGTTTACCTGTCGGGGCCTCTGGCTTCTTTACAGAGGAGGCTGGGAACCCTTCCCTTGGTTCCCTTGGGGATTACTTTGGGGCCCTTTCTGAAACTCTCTCTGTTTACCCCGGCCCCCACTCTTCTGCTGGGGACCCTGCCCACCTTTGGCTGAGTCTCCCACTGGACCCTTGTGGACCCTGGTACTGACCCAGCGGTCCGCCTCCTCAGCAAGTTTTCTAGGGTTAGATATCTTGCTATCAACAAGGTGCTGGCGTAGCTCTGGAAAACAGTTATTAGACAAGTGCTCCCAAGCAACCAAATCATAAAGAGCATCATAACTATCAACCTTGCTACCCTTTATCCAACCATCCATGGCTCTGCAAAAAAAAGACAGATATTCAACCCACGTAGTACCAGGCAACTTCTTACATTCTCTAAAGGTTTGTCGGTACTTTTCTGGAGTTAAGCCATATCTCAGCATTAAAGCATTTTTCATATGAGTATAAGACGCCCTTTCCTCTTCAGGCATGCTCAACAAGGTATCTCTCCCTTCATTTGTAAAGCGGCTCCACAAGCCCGTTCCCCAATCTTTCTCAGGGACCCGGTGGGCCAACAATGCTAACTCATATGCTTTAAACCATTGGCTAATATCTTCATTCTTACTGTAATCTTTGATCACATCTTTAGGAAAATAAAACCTACTTTCTGCAGGCATAGATGGAGCGCTGCCACCAGAGGGATTTAACTCTAAACTCTTTTCTTTATGTTCCATCTCCCTCAACATCTTCTCACGTTCAAATGCTAACTTCTCTCTCTCAAAATCTAATCTTTTGCTCTCCATTTCAGCTTCTCTCAGGCTCTTGGCTTTTTCCAATTCCAACTGCCCTCCTAATTCAAGTTTTGCCATTTCTAACTTGTACCCCCTCTCCCTCTCCCTGTCTTCTAATTCTTCAAGGGAAAGGCTCCTAGAGGACACACTACTGCCTGGAGATGACACTGGCCCACCTGTGGGCTCTTCCTCTTCCTCTTCTTCTTCCTCTTCCGGTACCACCACCGGATCAGAGGGATTTCTGGCCTCTAACCAGGCCTTCAGCGCTTTGAGGAAGCCGTCTTTCTTTGTGACACCTGTGGTAGGAACTTTAAACTGCTTGCAAAATCCTTTTAGATCTTTTAGCGTGTAGGAATCTATCTTCTCCTTATCAAATTCCCCCATAACAATCTCCACAGGTGTAGCAGCTCCGGCATTCTCCATGGTCAAAACTGGCAGTGTTTAAAAAAATAAGTTCCAGGAAAGCGGAGAACAAAAATAGAATATCCTACCAAAAACAGATTGTGGCTGCGTTATGGTCTGCTTTCACTATGTAGCGTACACTAATCACTGCACATGAGTCATAAATGCAAAGTTCAATCCTCACCGCTGACCACCAATGTTAGAACCCGCGGTCTCTAGTTGGCAGAGGTATACACTTCTGACAAATAGGGACCTACCAACTCTAGTCAGGGCAAGGGGATTACACACTCAGATAACCCCTGCTACCCCCTTGGTAGCTTGGCAGAGCAGACAGGCTTATCCCAGAGGCAGTGTGTTAAGCATTTATGACCACATACAGTAATAAAGTGAATACACTACAGATGGACACGACACAGAAGTTATTATAAAAATAGGATTTTTATATAAGGCTTAGCACAAGACCAAATAACGACAAAAATATGCCACAGTCTTAATAAATACTCTTTGGAAGGAAAAATAATAGTTCAAGTAAGGTTTCTTCTTGGCAAATAGTTCTTTAGCAACAAAATTAAGTATTCTTCTGAAACACAGTTCTTTGGCAACAATGTAACCCCCACAGGAGTCACACGACGTCGAGTCTACTATATTCCCAAGGTTCGGCGTCGACCGCGAGGAGCGCTACGTCGAGCCTGGAGTTGCAACAGACCCCACAAACACAGTACCTTTGGGAATGAAGAAAACGATGATCCACGGCGTCGAGATGTCGGCGTCGAGGTCGGCGTTGATCGTGCCGCGGATTCGGGTCGATCCCCAGCGGCGTCGAGGGCCGGAGCAGCGCTCACGGCGTCGAGATCGGCGTCGATCGTACCTCGGGGTCGGGTCAATCTGCAGCGGCGTCGAGGGATGTCGGGCCGGAGCAGCGCTCACGGCGTCGAGAAGGGCGTCGAGTCGATGCGATCCGCAGCGGCGTCGGGACGGGGTCGCTTGGAGGTGGAGCCGATACTCACTCCTCACTGGCGTTGATACCGGCGTCGAGACGGGGTCACTTGGAGCCGGGGCCGATACCCACTGCTCACTGGCGTTGCTGCTGGCGTCAATCGGGCCCGGCGGCCGGCGTCAAAGGCTCGGGACACTGGAGCCGTTACTCACGATGTCGAGCTGGGCTCGGCGGCGTCAGCAGCGTCGGCGGCGGCGAGACTGCAGATTTTCCCTTGTGTACTGGAAACAACACTTTCCAGCAATTCAGCAATTCAGTAGATGGTGAAGTCCTTTGGCCCTGTGACTTCAACAGGAGACTGGCACTCTTCCAGCCCTTGGAGATTTTCTAGCAAGCTTTTAGAAAGTACACACCAAGTTCCTCTCTCCCTGTTCCTTGGCAAAAATAAAGAAGCAGCTTTCAGGTCCCTCCACAGCAAAACAGCACTCTGGCAGAAAGGGGAGGCAAGTCCTTAGATCAGCAGGCTTCTTGTCCTTGGTACAGGTTTCCTTGTCAGAAGTGATCTGAGTTCTTGGTTCAGGGGTCCTTCTCTTATACCCCTTTTCTCCTTTGTTCCCTTTGTCCAAGCAGGGAAATTCCCCCCATCTCAGGTTCGTTGTGGGTGTTGCCAGGCAGAGGCACCTGGCCTATTCACTGAGCAGGGCAGAGTCCTCAGCCGCCCAGCAGGAGGCGGAGCCAGTATTGTCACTGGCAGGAGCAGGGCTATCAGTCTCCCAGCAGGAGGTGGAGCCTGCATTGTGTCAGGCAGGGCAGGCTACTCTTCCCTCACTCTATGTGTAAATGCCTCATTCACCCCACACTGACTCATTCAGACCTCTGGAGCCACCCAGCCCCTGACATACACACCAAACCAGCAGAGACCGGTGGATAGTTGGACAAGAAAATAACCACTTTCTAAAAGGGCTATTTTCAAACATAGAATTTAAAAACCATCCATCCTAAAGGGTGTGTTATTAAATTTTGAGTTCAGGGATACTAAACTCGACCTGCTACCATGCTCCCTGAGTCAGATAGATTATAATGGAGTTAATAATCCATCTGCCCATTCTGGCCTAGGGGAGGCAGGTAGCCCTTCAATAGTGAAAAACGAAAATGGCTGTAATTCACTATTAGGTCATGCCACACACATCAGGGGATGACCTACCTTTTACCAACAATGCACCCTGCCCTAGGGCCTACCATAGAGGTGTCTGAAATGTGGCAAAGTGAAGGTTTAGAGACTGGCAAGTAGGTTTCCTTGCCAAGTCGACATGGCAGTCAGGGACTGCACGCAGGCGCTGCGGTGGCAGGCCTGAGACACATTTTACATGCTGCTTCTCTGGGTGGCACAACCAGTGCTGCAAGCCCACCAGCAGCAGTTAACTTACACGCCCTTGGCACACGCAGTGCACTGGACTAGGGTCTGAACAGTAAGTCAACCAAGCCAATCATGGTAACACCAATCAATGTAACAATTTAACATAGGGAGCACTTGCACTGTGGCACTGATCAGCAGTGGCACTGTGCCCAAAGCAATAATCCAGCAAAAACATCGTAAACAAAAGAGGAAAACAGAAAAAAATGGAGGAGAGACTCATGCCAATGATGCCAGGTCTAACACACACATGCATTGTGGTTGAACCACCAGACAAATACATTCCATACGAAGACATTGAAGTCCTGTTAACTTACCAGCAACACAGAAACTGATTTAAAGGCGCATTCCCACACACAATATTTGTTGTGAGACTCGGTCTACTCAGCATAGAAGGAGCGACCTGGCCGGTCTTAGTGACATACACTCCATATCCCGAGATAGATACACTACCAATGGATGAAGTCTGTACAATATAAAAAGACATAGTCAGGCTATACAGACACATTTTTCCGTTTGTAATGCGAATATTAACAGTCCAACCTGAGAGAAATGCTCCAGTCAGTTCACATCAGACCACACCTGCAGTTAACCCACAGACACTGAAATCAGTAATAGGGACAATACCTTCCAAACGGGAGCAATTTCCGTTCTGGATAGCACAAAAAATTGCACAGCCGGAAGCAGTATGTCCCCATACGGGTCCGCAGGAAAAACATAGAATGCTAACCATTTCCTTGCCAATGAGGATGGTTCCCTCGATTGAAGATTGTACCAAATAGGGAACAATCTTTGCTGCCATTTACATCAGAATACACGGTACCCCTTCCATAGCAGTCGTTCCAGAGGTATTGAAACAGATACAGAATGAGTACAGGCCAAGACCTGCCCTGGACTTGAGGATGAAACTGATGGGTAATTTTGCCCAAGTCTCTGCAATCATGCTGAGAAACATAAATGGGGAGGCAGCAGCAGTGGCTATACACCACTGCCTAAGGGAAATAGCTCATATAAATAAAGTACGAGAATTACCCAAAATTATCGAAGAAACCAATGCCTCATTAGGTAGAGATAGTTTGGGAGCCAAACCAGGGAAGCCACAACTGGAGGGTTGTCCTGACAAGGACAACTCGAAGCAAGCACCTGCTTCTTCTAAAAAGAAATGGGAGAACAAAAATTCTAAAAATAACAATACCGAAAAGAATTCATGATCAAGGGGTGGATCTTCCCAACGGGAGTCCTCTGAAAAGATGTATAACCTTAGGAATGGTGATAACATTAGGAAACCTGACAGGTGTCAGGACACTGATATACGTTCCTTTCGTTCCTTCCAGGATTCATTAAAAAACCTCAGAGAAGGACAGGTGATCAGAACAAAAGACTGAAGATCGACCAAAGACAAAAAGGGAAACACATTATACTTCAGATTCTATTGTCAAATGGGAAGAACAACTTAAAACGAAACCTCAATTCAAAAAGAAGAAAGTAGCGGGATTAAAAATTAGACATGCCCAGGTTGCTGAGGACTCAGCTTCTGAATGGGGAATTGGCTCTGACGGTGCTAGACAGTGCAGCAGAAGTAACAATAGCTCACTAGATCCTGAAGGATTTTCTGGTAAAACAGTATTGAATGAACGCATCACGGTGTAAACACCTGATACAAAAGTTTGTGTCCCACATTGATTACACAAAATTACACTACAAATAGAGGGGGGCATCTCAAGAAAAGTAAAAGGTCTCTTTTGGGAGAAGTTAAGATATGGACATGACATCCTGTTAGCAGAAAAAGATAGGCCGCCTGAGTTTGTGATGGAGTGCCCAAAAAGGGGGAAGCGTCATTTTGCCTGCTTTCTCCGACCTCGTTCCAGAATCATTAAAACATTCATACGCGCTGGAGTGGGCCCTAGCACAAGCTCCCTCATTATACCACACCCATGTAGGGTGGGACTTGGAGTCTACCAACAAAGAAATCCCATTAAAATCTACTCCAAATCCACAGAGACGGTATCCAATTAAAAATGATGCAAAAAGACAGGTCAAAGAAATCTTAGACCAACTTGAATACCAAAGTCAACTGAGACTTGAACCTACCCCATGAACAATCCTTTGTTTCCTGTAATGAAACTTGACAACACATATCATCTAGTTTTAGATTACTGACATTTGAACACATGCACACGAACACTTGCAGTTCAAAATGCACGTAGTGCCACATTAATGAATAACGTTGTGCGGAAGAAATGCAAAACAACATTAGATATCTCAAATGGATTCTTCTGCCAAAATATAGCTCAAGTTAGCAGATATTTGATAGCATTTTCTGTCCCTGGCACTCAGATAAATTTTTGTCGTTTGCCCCAGGGGTATAAAAACAGCCCGGGGCTATTCTCGACAAGAGTGTCAGAAAAAATTACAAACATGCGATGAGGAGGCTGGGTCCTATGTAGATGACATCTATCTGATGGACGATGAATTACTTGAACACTTGAGCAGGGTGAACAACATAATTGTAGTATTCGCCAATTTAGGCTAAATATTTAATTTAAAAAAATCCAAGATTGCCCATCTCAATCTCCTATATTTGGGATATGAGTTATTAAGGGAGGGCAAGAGCCTGGCTGCCAACTTTTTAGAAAGGTGCGCGCTGCTCCAACCTTTAAAGACTCTCAAAAGTTTGCAATCCATTTTAGGATTTCTAAATATTGGCAGAACATATATTCTAGATTACGCAGAAAGAGTAAAAGCTTTCTACGACTTAATGAGAGCTGATTTCACAGCACATCAGTGTACACAGGAACATAGAGATATACTATGTTCAATTCAGGCTCACATTATAGTATCCAAACATTTGCACACACTTGTAAATTTTAAAAACTTGGAGATCCGGGTTGTCCCGGGTTTATCAGGATATACATACATCACTTTCAATGAAAGTGAGACAGTCCAAATTGCATACAAGTCACATTTATACACAAATGCTGAAATGCGATTTGCGGCAACTGAAAACATATTGACTGCAGTACAGACTGCTGTAGTGAGAAACAGAGCTCTAGCATAGGGGAAACGCATTATCGTTGTTACCCCGGTACTAACTTTAGAAGCTGTTTCCAAAGCGAGCATTCGAAATGCGAAAGCACTGCATGCGCAATGGATACAATGGGCTAATTCTCTCACTGCAACAGATGTAGAATACAAATATGATTCTACACTGAAAACACAAGCGTTCCTGCAGTACGAACAAGAATACCCTCTCCCAAATGACATCTTGCTTCTAGAAAAATATGAATAGATCATTTATTCCGATGGTTCTGCTCAGCCTGGCATAGGAAGTAAACAACAGGATTGCGCAGCATGTGCTATAGTGAAAAGACATATGGGGGAGGGTAGGTTCCATCCCAGCAATACAACTACATAATCTCTAGGAGATTGTACAGCACAGCTGGCAGAGCTGAAAGCCCTGATATTGCCACTTCAATATACGGATTGGGAATTCCCCACACTGATGGTGTGTGATTCGTTCTACTGTGTGCAGTCTTACAATGAAAATCTCCATTACTGGGGCCAGAATAGATGTCGAGATTCCAAGGGTTGCACAATTAAGCATACATTCTTATGGGAACAAGTGGCAAAGTTTAAAGCATGCCTGCTATGGGCTTAAGTTATTCACACCTTGTGTCATCAGCGTGTTGGTGTACATGTTGAAGGGAATTCACTGGCTGATAAAGCCGCAAAGGCGACAGTGCGAACTGCTGCCATTGCTGCAATCACTCATTCTAGCATGAGGATAGACGGAGACATACTGATAGTTGTCAACACCTCAAAGAATGACTCTGCCGTCCTGAAAAGCTTCCCACTCAAATATTCCTATAAATCAGATCTGCAAAATACACCGTATGCTCAAATTCCAGGAGTGGGGGATAGAGTTATACCAAAGATGGATCGTAGATTAGGTTTAACTCTAGTTGTGCGTGACGGTCCGGGCTCACTGCTACAATTTCATTACTGAGCAGCGATTCTGGTGGCCAAGATTGTCTAAACAGACAAAGGTTTATGTCTTTTAAAGTGCGACATCTGCCAATAGATGAAAGGTTCCACCGAAGCACGGCCACCACAAACACCATTAGCCATTTCAGACAGACCTCCCGCATGTGTCTATTTGGATCACTGTGGCCCCTTAAATTCAGACGGGGCTCACAAGTACATCTTGGTAGCAGTGGATTCATGCTCTAGATATCTATGGGTTTGGCCACAGTGCTCGGCTGATGCTCCAACTGTTATAAAGGATTTGCGAGTCTTCATTGGGACATATGCAATTGGCATGTTACATTCCGACCGTGGCCCTGCTTTTAGCTCACAGGCTTACAAGAAAGCCATGGAAGGTATGGACGTGGCATTTTGGTACTCCTTTCCCTACCATCCCGAGGGAAATTCGGTGGTTAAGAGGAAAAACCGGGACCTAAAGCAATCCTCAACAGCAAGGGTATTAGGTGTGGGCGGTAGTTGGGTCAATCACCTCTATGGAGTCCAGAGGGCACTAAACAATATTCCAAGAAAATCCTTGGGAGGACGTACCCCTATAAGATCCTGTTTGGGACAAGAATGTGGGTACCTGACCTCGAATGTGCCAGCACAGTGGCGGATGTAAAACCGTTTGAATTGAATGATTGTTTGGCTGTTTTACAGGAACTCAATGAATTCCAGGCATTACAAAGCAATGTCCAAGTAAAACGCGCCACCACTGGGGAAGTTAAACCAGTTCCGGCAAGACCTGTCTGGGTCCCAAAGATTGGGGACCTGGTCAGAGAAAAGATCATAGACAAGAAGGAGATTAGGCCATCCTACAGAACACTTTTACCTGTCCTGGCGGTTCATGGAACAAGAACAGTACTTCTTCTGCCTCTGGCCGGCAAAAATAAAAAAAGATTTGTCTCCATTTATCTGATCAAACCACACTATCTGTCCGATCCTCAACAATAGACCATGTGGAATCCTGGGTAGCTGCAGATCTCCTCTCACTACTATACAGGAAGTTCAGATGGAAAGACTAATAACGTTTCAAGACTCCTCTGCGCAAGATACTAGAGTAGCAAATAATGGAGTATGAATTACACCTGTTGAAACTGAACAACATCCAAATGCAACTGAAAAGCATATTGCAATTCAGCCCAATAATGAAATTTACTTCAATGTGCCTTCACAAGAAGCAACTGCTAGTTGTACAAACACTGATTTTAAAGATAGCTCGAACTGCATCTGGAAACTTCATCAACTTCGATGTCTTTTCTTTAGATCCAAGTGAACTTGAGGAAACACCACCCATTTCCAAAAAAGAACAATTTCAACAATTCTATCTCTGGCTGAAAAAAAATTACTTGATGCCCCCATGGTTACATCTTTTGTTTGCATTAGGGGTCTTGTTCCTGTTAATTTGGATTGGTATAGTAACTGTGTTTTCCCTACTACTGAATGAACATTACCTACCACAACGCTCTGTAGCACAACATGTGAACTTGGTCCTGAAACCACACATATCATCACACAGTGAACAGAGAGACCTGTCCCTAGTGAACATTACAACAGTTCCAGTATGATGGTATAGTTTGGGATAGGGTTTCATCTGATGTATTTGGTCCTACTGAACATTTGAAAATTCCACATGTATTGAAACTATCATTGAATGATTTCATTACCCCAAGTAAACTCTCTGATGATTGAGACATTGAGACTGTAAATACTATGCTCTCAGATTTAGAACAATCTGCTGCATTTTCTTACAGGGTATTGTATGAAGATACACCTGACTTTGACAGTAGGTATTGTTACCAGCATGATGGTAATCACTTTTTGCACAAAGTGAGTGTCCCACGCACTGTTAACAGTTACCATCAATGGGAACATTGCCGACACCGCCGAAAGGTAGTTCCGCCACATTCACACAGAAATGTGCATGCTTTTCAGGGTTCAATACATCAGACCCAATGTCATACCTTTATAAGCTCGCACAAACGAATGCTACTGCGAAGAAAATGATGCTGACAAATACCGAGCTTATAAATTAAACACCTTTTATCTCCCAACAGTCTATACAAGGTTTCGACTATTGAAGGAACACAATGGACACAAAAATCAATCTGGGGACAAAAGAATGGCAAGTTCAGGGATATGAGGTTCATTTAGAGCTTGCCTCATACCATTACAGATCATTTTTCTGAACAGAACTGTCCAACAGACTACCTGCTACGGGTTTGCAAAAATAAAAGAACTGAAAACACCATGCATCCCCTTTCCCATACCTATTGAAGGTTTATTAAATAACACACTGATAAGTGAGGAGATGCTGGGTGCAATAATACAGAATGGTACATACAATTCATCAGCTCCCAATTGGAAGGGATGGTTGGTTTGACCGATCGACACAAATTGGTGTCAATCAAGATTCAAAGGTACCACTGTAGGGTTTAGTATACATAGCACTGCCCAGGCTACATACACACAGATGACCCAGGGGTAGTGACTTCTTACAGGGGGAGTGACTTCTTATAGTGTTGGGAAGTTGTGCCTAGAATGGCTAAAAACCTCAACACTATTACTGGTGAAACAACACTTGTCCCTTCTAGCTGGCAACATGGATCTTAGGGATTTCTTGCTAGGTCTCAAGAAACCGCGTAAAAAGCGCTTCTTATATGCCATCTACAATGAACTGTGGAAAGTCTACCAACATGATGCTGCTGAGAGATTACGTGAGATTGATAGAATTAACCTAGAGAAAGCCTTGGCTTTGGTAGACAATGGTATGACCCCTTTTTCTTCACATGTTTATTCACTGGGCAACATTGTGTCCTCAGTAATCGACATAATGGAACAAGATTTGTCTATTCTACAATATTGCTAATCTCAATTGCGCTCCATTTTGCTTTTGAGCTGGATGCTACAATCATTGAGTTCTGGCCACGTGCCATGGTGGTACATTAAGGTGTTACATTTGTTTTCGGTTTATAATCTGACCGACAGACAAATGACCATGGTACGCAGAGATGCAAAGTACACCATGCTGCTCATTGAAAAATTAGAGAAGTTACCTTTTACAGTAGCAGAGTCGCTGTCTACAGAATGGTTACTTCATGGCTATATCACTCTGCTAATCACGACATTCCAGTTCCAATACTACCTTACATACATCCAAGCAGGCAGATATGAAGCATTGGGTGAAGGGTATATACAGGAAACCTAGGTGCTACCGTACAGATAGAGGTGTAGAAATAAGGACACTGAAGTTTTCTTATGTGGAACCGACTGTGAGAAGGCTTTAAGTGGATCTTCAGTGTGTAAGGAGGTCTCGCTTCACTGAGCGTGTAATGCTTCGAAGGCAAACTTATCTTGCTACTTGAAAGGCTCCCCAACTGCAGTGATTTGTCCAGTTTTCAAGTTGCTCTTGAATGAGAGTTATTTAATGCTGAATGATCAAGGCTGTTGTGAGATGGCGCCAGGCATCGCATATCTAGTCACAGTAAACCTCAGGGTTGTTTGTTGTAATCAAGTATTGTTTCGCCCGGCTCGCACAGTTAGGGAGGCACCACTGTGGCCTTCATTGAATATTTCCAGTATAAGGTTTGATTCACTGAGCAGACTGAAAGCCATTTTGTTTTAACAAAATGTGGCCTTAAATTAAGCGGAGAGACTTTTGATCTCCAGGTTGCAAGGTCTTCAACAGAGATACAGGCCCTGGTTTGTACGAATTTCCCGATCCATTTAGGAGAAATGGTTCATCGTATCTCTAACATGTCTGATACGAATGGGACCTTACACTTCTTTAAAAGTCTTGGATCAGGTCTCTTAACCACCTTTCAGGCCATCTTCGGAGTAATTCCAGCTTTCATACACTCCGTACTTGGAAGCGTTTTTGGAGGACTTCCTTTGGTCCTGCTATCAGTGGCGGGCATCCTGATTTTAATCCTATTGATTCGCAATGGAGGTCTCAATCCCTCAATACATGGAAAGAACACTGCTGGAACAACGTTATTGTGAGCGTGTGGTGTTCTACCTGACTACACCATGGCTTCGAGAGCTGAGTGAGCATTGGTTCCTGTCTTTCAGACCGGTCCGGCTAGACTGTGTCCTGCATGTGTTCCCCTGCCTCTTCTGGGGAGTCGGATGCGTGTTGGACCTGTGTCTGACACTTCCATCGGTTGCGCAGCCGGACATAGAGTTGCTCCTGGAGCCCTTGCAGGCCCATATGTACAGTTGTCCACAGCGTATTCCCATGTTGATGACAGGATTTCTAGAGCCTCCAAGGGATGCTTCAGTTCTTGTTGGAAGGGAAATCAGCTCTGCTCCAGAGGTACAGGCATTGGCTCCAGGCGTGCAGGCATCTAATTCTTCCGCGGTGGCTGCTTTTGGAACCAGAGATGACCATCTTTGCACACTCAACATGATATTGGAAGGGCTGGAGGGATTGCCACCTGCGGATACTATGTTCAATGATATTGAGTCTTCAGCACAGGATTCATAAACAATCTGGCCTTTCCTGTACTGGGAAGTATTCAGCATTTTTCAAACATTTACAAAATTGAAGGTCGAAACTGACTGTTTTATTATTCCTTCTCTGCTCTCACTGAGCATAATGGCTTTCAAGGTGCTCAGTGTAATAATAACCACATATACAAGTTTAGTGGACCGTTTTGTACGCTTTTTAGGGAAAAATGACTTTTCTTTTATGGACATTTTTTCAGGCTTTTAAAGTGCTTTTATTTTAAATTATTTTCATGCTTTTTAATGGCCTTAGCTTTATCATTATCTAGCTGACCCTGTTGACCTTTTGATGAGGAGTGGGTGTCATGTCCTTTAGGATAGTCGTGTCATGTATACCCCATTTTACACACATTGTCCCATCCACATGACAATAACGATTCTGAAGAGGTAACCTTTTACCTAGTAGCTTGCTCCTCTCTCTTCGACACCAGACTCTTAGTATCCTATCATAATCCCTGTACCAGAAGTACATAAACATGTCATCAAGCATGGCATAATTATTCTGCATAAGGGTCACCACTCTTTTCATCCTTGGCCAGCAGCCAGCTGAGCATTATTGCATTTGGTTGGAAAAAGATTTATGATTGTTTTCAAAACATTTATGACTGTTTTCAAAACATATTGATTCAAGAAGAAACCCTGGAGTGACCACTCTAGTATATAAGACCCTTATTGTCCCCCTGCAAATTAGAGAAGAATTCCTTCCAAGCTAACGCGGGTTCCTGCATGCTGAATCTTTCACACGCAGCGGTCTGACATCCCTTGCGGAGTGTCATCCTCAAAGCAGAGACGCGGTACTTCATTCTGAACCATTAGGTGAGAGGGATAGTTTCTCCCTAGGGGTTTATTGGCTACATATATGCATATACATGCAACACGTACAGATCTAGGATAGGTACATTTAGGTAAATTACTTAGAGCACGGATGTTAGGAATATGCAAGTGCTTCCTATATTGGTACTTGCAATCTCTCTTGTATGCTTCTGTCTCCTAATTGTTGCAGCAAATATGTTTTACACAAGACTGACACTGGACCAATAAATACTTAATGAAACGTCCTAATTGCCATCCTGTGTAATGTCTGAGAATAAGCAAGCACTAGGGACTGAGTAAAAAGTACTGTTTTCCACGATCCCTGAGGAATCAGGGTTGTCATGTTCAGTGGTAGCCAGAAACTACCTACACCACTGTAGGATACAGGGGGGTGGTAGTGGAACTGTAAAGCTAGCTGGTCTAACCGCTGACATATCCTGTGGGGGTGTCTGGAAGCGGTTGGGTCACTAAGCCCTCAGTTTAGGTCATCCAAAACGCACAGGTCCTGGGGATTCCTAGGAACCACATGACACTAGGAAGGATGCACTGGTAGAGAAAAGAATATGGACAAATATAGGAAGTGAGGGACAGAGACAGACACAAAAACGAAGCGTTGGCAGGGGTGCTATGAAGGATGGAATGCCAGAGAAAAGAAGATGGAGAGATGAGGAGAACAGGGACAGATATCTGCAGAAAAAGAGAAGGTAAAAGATGGATAGCTGTGACAAGATGGAGATAACACAAGGTGATAGATGTGGCGATCAGGAAGCAGAGGGACAGACATGTACAGAGGGAGAGTTGTCTGGAGATAAGAAAGATGAAAATCTTTGGCAAAAATAACCTTACATTACTTAAAAATGTGACCCGAGGTTAAAGTACAAATTGCATAACAAAGTGAATTGTGGAGAACGTGCCTTTCTTAAACCGTGCAGCATAATATTTTGCAGAAAGTTCTCAATTCTATTGACCTTTTAAGACTAGGCCTAATTTTCTTTCATATTTTCTTACCTTTCCCCTTTAAAAAAAATTAACTCTGTCTGAAAATGGTGATTGAACACCATCATTGGACTGCAGAACCCCTCATTGCTGTGAAATGTGCTGTATAATTTTTTTTTATTCCTTTCTTCCTCACATCATATGATTAATTTTTTAGGCTAATGCATTCACTATGTGCTTATTGTTCTTATGACTTAACCAGGATATTGCAGATAGAAAGTGTTTAATCTAGTCCACTGAACACACATTGGACCACTGAACAGCTAACCGAATAGGGTTTGGAAAGGTTGTCATGAGAACCTTCTCTATTATAACAATTGTTCAAAATGTTTGCAAACTAAAGATAACACTATGTTGCCTCATGCATTTACTGTGAAAATCAAGAAGAGAGATGACAGACCATCGGAAGATCCATCACCAATGGCTGAAGATTACCTAAACCCTGGAGTTTGAAACATAGGTTTTCATGTTTCTGTATAGTGTGTGTTCCTAGCTAGAAAGCTAAGGCATGCTGTGCACCTTTCCCTGCTATCGCTCTTGCACTTTTCCAGATGGAACTCTTCAAAATGTTCTTCTTAGGATAGGTTAGGTCTTTTAGATTAAGATAGGGGCCCTTTCCGTTACAGAGCACACTGCTATTTCTACATGTTGACTCCAACTAATTTCTCTTGATATTTCTGTAAACAGACTTATCTGACTAACATGAATAAAAGGAAACAAAAACAATTACTCATATCTTAATGAGAAATAAAGCTTTCAAAACTTTACCAAACCTCTGAACTCTAAAAGTTGATGAATTTGATTTATGTTCCATTCTAACATGGTGTTGAAGATCTGTCGATTTAGAGACCTGATTTGGAGATCTTTGTCATAAATTAAGGGTTGAACTGTTTATACATGTTTCATAATTTCCATGCTATCAGATCTGGTAGCAGAGGATGGCTCACACCTTGAATGGAGCTATAAAATATTACCTACACTACTTAACATTCCTGATTCCTAATTCCAGTGTCTAGAACTTGAAGAACTGACAAGGCAGGGGAACAACCTTTACAACGCAACTTTTACAACGCACTACCATTACAACGCATTTTTTACAACGCATAATCCATTACAACGCATGATATTACAACGCATGACACTACAACGCATTTTTAAAAACTACCTTTACAAGGCATTCCATTACAACGCATACTACCATTACAACGCATACCATTACAACGCATAATATTACACTATACTATCCAACACTTACCCTACTGATGCACCCCCTGGAGTTAGAATAGTAATTTTTACCCCTATACTATCCAACACTTACCCTACTGATGCACCCCCTGGAGTTAGAATAGTAATTTTTACCCCTATACTATCCAACACTTACCCTACTGATGCACCCCCTGGAGTTAGAATAGTAATTTTTACCCCTATACTATCCAACACTTACCCTACTGATGCACCCCCTGGAGTTAGAATAGTAATTTTTACCCCTATACTATCCAACACTTACCCTACTGATGCACCCCCTGGAGTTAGAATAGTCATTTTTACCCCTATACTATCCAACACTTACCCTACTGTTGCACCCCCTGGAGTTAGAATAGTAATTTTTACCCCTATACTATCCAACACTTTCCCTACTGTTGCACCCCCTGGAGTTAGAATAGTAATTTTTACCCCTACACTATCCAACACTTACCCTACTGTTGCACCCCCTGGAGTTAGAATAGTAATTTTTACCCCTACACTATCCAACACTTACCCTACTGTTGCACCCCCTGGAGTTAGAATAGTAATTTTTACCCCTACACTATCCAACACTTACCCTACTGTTGCACCCCCTGGAGTTAGAATAGTAATTTTTACCCTTATACTATCTAATACTTACCTTAAATGTAATTTAATATTATGCGTTGTAATGGTATGCGTTGCAAAGGTAGTATGCGTTGTAATGGTAGTGCGTTGTAAAGGTATTTTTTAAAAATGCGTTGTAGTGTCATGCGTTGTAATGGCATGCGTTGTAATGTATTATGCGTTGTAAAAAATGCGTTGTAAGTGCATGCGTTGTAATAGTGTGCGTTGTAACGTCATACATCCGACAAGGCAGTATTCGAAGGCTGTTTTGGTTTTGAAGGTGTGAGTATCAATAGAGAAAATGTGTTAT
Source organism: Triturus cristatus (assembly GCF_964204655.1). Classification (NCBI taxonomy): domain Eukaryota; kingdom Metazoa; phylum Chordata; class Amphibia; order Caudata; family Salamandridae; genus Triturus; species Triturus cristatus. The sequence goes on from NC_140579.1 coordinate 316,152,907, forward strand.
GGTTACTAGTGTGCCTTTCTTTGGATTAATGTGTTGGCTTGAGTGAGTAAGTAAGAGGAAAGAAGTATTGATAAATTGTTGACAAAGGCGATTAAAAATGTAATGCTAATTGTATCTGAAAGATCTCAGGATGATATATAAAAATTAGAAAAATTGTTTGCAGGATTTTGGGTGTAGTGTGCGAGGTAAAAAAAAAGAATTCATTTATTATTGTTCCAACTCACATAAATCTCAAACTTATTTGCAGCTCATGCACACAACCCCAGACTTAAGTAAAATGCAACAACCATGCTGAATATATTAAATATGTACTCAATAATTGCATGTGATGTTTATGATATCATGTATTTTTAACAATAGAGAAGTAGCTAAACTTTTTTTAAATGTATATTTTACTATGAACATGAAAGACTATATGATTTTATGTGTTTATTGGTATAGTTAATAACTCTTTTTTATTAAATATTTGATATATTCAGCATTGTTGTGGCACTTTAATTAGGTCTGGGGCTGTGTGTATGAGTTGTGGATAAGTTTGAAATTTATGAGAGTTGGAACAATAATACATGAATTCTTGTGATGGTTTATGATTCCAAAGGGAACATTTTGTGACTTCATAGTAGTGTGTGAGGTACCGTCACCTACACTATTGGCAAAGAGATACAGAGTCTGTTGTGATTTATTAACATTGATCAGTTTTAGTGAAACCTAATTGCACAAATGGGGAAACTACATTGGTTCGGGTGATTTCGTGCTGGTCGAGATTTCACCTATGGTTGTGGAAAATTCTTGAATGATTGTAATACTGTCATTTCTATTTAGTAGAGCAAACAGGAGGAGGTTTTAAAGTTATTTGTTGACGTTTTGAGAATACGAAGAAAATTGTAAAGAATGGTGAACTGGTGCAAGAAGTAAGGTTGTGCATCATTGTGTTTTGCACTGAGACTGGTTGGTTGCTTTGCCTTCATGCTGGGATTGGTTGGTGATGTTGTAGTGCCGTGCTGGGTTTGGGTCTTCAAAAAGTGAATAATGCATGTGGATTGAATACCAAGATATGTTGAAAATATTACCTGAAATTTAATTGTCTCAGTAAGATTTGACGTATACGGAACAAAATCAAAACATTCCGAATAATACGTGTGGGTTCCAATAGATTTGTCATTATGAAATGATTAAAGGATTTTAAGAATTTGGTGAGTGAGGTTGTTACTAGTCCAGTACGCAGCGGTGAAGAGGTGCCTCCTGAGGGTATGCCTGCATACATAATGAATACTGAACATGGGAACATGGCCTAAGCACATGTCTTTTGCTTCCCCAATTGAGTATAATTACTGAGAAAGAAGGTGCACTGAACTTTCCTATGTATGGAACATTTAACAATAAAATTCCTGACCACTTGAAGGGAAAATTGTATACAAAAAAGCCACAACCGAGACCATTCAATCTGAAGGATTAAATGCTTGGGAAAAAGTAGCAAGGGAAAAGGAGAAGGGAAATTACCAGAGGAAGACCAATTGATTAGTGAAAAACCATGTGAATGCATGGTGGGATGTTGAACAGTGTAGATGGAGAAAGGCGATTGTAGAAGGAACCAGATTATATCCAGTGATTATATGAGAAGGTACTAAGAAAGGAAAGGATAAGAATTCCTCTAAGAAAGAAGGGAATAAGTCAGATTCTGATTCATGTGATGGCATTTTAGAACAAATGCTAACTTCCAGACTTCTACCACATGCCAGCCTATCTGATCAAAGAGAATTAGGTGCTAGTACAAGTCAGACAGTGACTACTGCCCGTGTGGCTCCAGGTGTTATGCCGGGTGAACAACCTTCACAAATTTTACAGTTTGCACCAACAGTTTTTGCTCGACCACAAGCTATAGTTCCCATCATGACAAATATGGATGCAGTACCTAGTACAGCCCTAGCACCTATTGAGAATGTCCAGATTGCTTCACGAGTTGTTGTGAGTGCTCCTCCACCTGCAGAGATGAGACCAGACCCTCAAATAGCATCTGTAATCTGGTTTTGTCACAAATTCCCCAAAATCGCAAATAGTTTTTGGGCAGCCCCCACAAACACTACGAGCCTTAATAGATGGAGAGACCTTAGTCTTTACTGCCCGATGACTCCTGGTGACATAAGTGCCACTGAGTAAGGATATATACCAGCATGGCTTAAGGAAACAGCTGGAAATAAGAAGGCTGAAAACACAGAAGCACAAGAGAAAGCAGACACAGAAAAGGAGAGACCCTTTGACATATCAAAATTGAACGTGGAATTGGAGGAAATAATAAGGGGATGCTTAGTATTCAAGCACCGCAAACAATATCAGAGAAATACATTATTCTACCTGTGTAAGGAAATTATGCTGAAAGCAGCTTTAGTGCATGATAGATTGACTGAAATAGCCCACAAATATGAAGATCTCACTAATAATGTAAATGTACACCAAAGCTACAGCGTTAATTTGGATTAAGGAGCTGTAGGAAACATTACAGGAGTATTACAGGAATGTGTTTGCACATTGTGGAATAAGTTAAATGCATTCACATATGGAAAGATACTGAGAAACTAGAAAATAGATGAGCCAAGAAACACGAAAAGAAAAAGAAGGAAACAGCCATTGCAGGAAAGCAAGCAAGCAAGATGAGCCAGATGAGGGAGAGGTGGCAGACTACCCACTCAGAGAAATAGCAGGTGGAACGTATGTGCATGTTCCTTGGAGTCAAGGTGATTTGGCAGCATTTACAAACAATTTCCCAAAGCTGAGAGACAAACTGGTACAGTAGTAGTCACAGTGGAAAGGTTCATAAAAATCTCAAAGGTGTTATGGACTGATTTGAATACATTCTTTGAAATTGTGGTGCCTGCTGATTTATGGGCTACATTTAAGACTGTGGTACAATGGCTTGAAGAGGAAGCAGTGAGGGTAGTTAGGATTAATGCACCACCACCTTTAGTAATGGAAAAATACAAAGCAGTAATTACCTTTTTGAAAGGCAGACTACCCCAAAAGATAGGGATTGGCTCAAGATTAAAATAGCCACCCAAGAGCCAAAGGAGACTGTTCATGAGCATTATGAGACATTAGTGCAGGTGTTTCAGCAGCATAGTGGACAAGAGTATCCTAAAGAGAAGAATATGTGGATATTTTACCCCATTTTGCTTTAGGGCTGTATCCAGAGATCTGTTTGCACATAACACAAAGCATGAACTGCTGGCAGAACAAGTTCCTCAATGAAATTTTAAGATATGCAAAATATTGCTGGGAATTAGTTGGACATGAAGCAGAAGAAAATAAAGGAGAAGTTTATGTTAACACAGATGAAGTTAGCTCAGAAAGGTTTTCTGAACCTTTCTTTTACAGTGAATCAAGGAATCAAGGAAACATGCAAGGAGTTGCTGTGCCACAGTCTGGTTTTCAGCAAAATCAAGGAGGAACGTATGTGTCGCAAGGTAGAGGTAGAGTTGTTCCTGTGTGTACAGGTCCTAGATAAGACATTGCTGCTATGAAAAAGATCACTGTTTGTCACATCTGTCATAGAATTGGACATTGGAGAGGGACTATTGATATAATCCTGATAATGCTCGAGGAAATGTACAAATACAGCAGTGGCATACAGATTCAGTGTGTGCCCGCACAACAGGTGCAAAGGCTGATGCAGGGCAGGCTCGAATAATGCCTGTTGCTTTCGCACAAATGGGAAATCCTAGATTCAATCTAAATGAGATGCCAAAAATGAATAGCACTCCATTTCAAAATGCAATGCCACAATTCCAAAATCCAAATCAAATTGCATTGCAGAAATTCTTTTTATTTGAGAATTTTGTTTTTGGGTCAGATTCTTCTCAATATTGATGCCTAAGAGGGAAGGAAGATTGCGTACTTGGCGCAGTCTTAAAGGTGGACCAGAAAGGCAAATATGTAGACACTTTAGTCTCTGTCCACCTGTATCATTCCTCAGCAATACAGGTGCTACCCAGTCCACTGTTAGAAAAGTGAAAGTCCCAGACCTACCTCTCTCAGGGAAAGCTATCCAAGTTGTAGAAGTTACAAATAAACAGCTCCTCAATCTAGTTTCAGAAAAGTAGCAGTAAAAATAGGCTGTTGAAAGAAAAACGCCAATTTGTCATTTGTGATTCAAGTCCTGTAAACCAATTGGTATGAGATTTGTTGTGGTCCAGTTAAATTGCACCATTTATTGTACGCCGGCTGGTGTAGCCTTTCAGAACCATGATGAGGATGTGGATTTTAAAAACATCAAATAACAAGCTGAGTCAGGAATGTTTCCTTTGTTAATCATTGGTGAATTACCTGAGGATTTGAGGGAAATAGTGAGCACAGAAGTTTGGGTTTTTATTGAGAAAGACATTGGGCTTATTAAAAGTGTAGAACCAGTCCAAATCACTGTGAAAGGAAATGCTGTTTATCTGAGAACACCACCATATCGTTTGACCCCAAAAACGGTAGCAGGAATAAAAACAGTAATAGATGTCATGCTACAGAAAGGGATTTTGAGAGAACTAATTAGAAGTCCATGCAATCTCCAATTATTGGCTTACAGAAGCCCAATGGGAAACTTAGAATAGTGCACGATTTTAAGAAAGGTGAATGAAACATGAGTGCCCTGTTGTTCTGTGGTACTGGATCCAACCACCATTTTATTTCAAATCCCATGTACTGCAGAGTGGTTTACAATCTTTGATTTGTACTTGGCTTTCTTCTCAGTACCATTGCATGAGGAAAGCCAGTTTCTATTTTCCTTCATATTCCAGCCGCAGGTATTAACAGGTTGTCATGTCCAACATGGTACACAGAGAGTTCAGGTCTTTTTAATCAAATTCTGAAAAGAAATCTGGAGACCCTGCAAATGCCAGGCAAATCTGTCCTTGTTCAGTACATAGACAATTTGCTTATGGCATCGGAAACATGACATGCATTTAAACATGACACCATTGCACTCTTGATTCGCCTGGCTGAGAATGGCATAAAGTGTCTCTAGGGAAACTGCAATACTGTCAAAAAAAGGTTCAATTTCTGGGACACATCATTGGGAAAGGAGCTAGGAAGGTGTCTCTAAAAAGATTGGAAGTGATCTTACAGAGAAATCCACCTTAAACTCAAAAGGAAGTCAGATTGTTTTTAGGAATGGTTGGCTTTTGCAGACAGTGGATAACAAACATTTCTTTGACAGCCAAACCTCTACTGAGGTTGACACACAAAGATGTGTCTGATCTGATTCCATAGGACAACGAATGCACAAAGGTGTTCCTAAAGCTGAAAGAGAAATTATCCTGTGCTGGGGATTCCTGATTATGCAACAAAAAAAATCACATTGTTTTGCAGTGAGAGAGATGGGTGCACTATCTCAGTTCTGACGCATATGCATGGAGGGGCTCGAAAGCCCATTGCTTATTTTTCCACTACCCTTGACTCTTGTAGGTCTTCCCGGTTGCCTTACAGGGGTAGCGTAGGAAAAAATGAGAACATAATGATGGGATACTCTTTAACTGACCAAAAACCCAGTATTTGACCCACAACAGGATGACAAAACGTTAGCAAGCCATACTTTCTTCAGAAAATATTGTCTTGAAAAGATGTACTGTACTGAACCCTTCAACACTGTTACCCGTAAATGATGATGATGATGATTATGATAAAATTGAACATGATTGCCTAGATGACATGGAATTATGCACCAAACCCCAACCTGATATTAAGGATAAACCCCTGATTGAGCCCAACCAGCTATTGCTTGTGGATGGCTCATGTTTGAGAGGTAATGATGGCACACTAAGATCAGCATATGCTGTGTGCATTATAAACAATGTTATCAAGGCGTAATTTCTTCAAAAGTTTTCTCAGCCAAAGTTGTTGAATTGATTGCTCTTACATGAGCTTGCCGTTTAACTGCAAATGAGAGTCAGCATATATTAATTGATAACCAATACGGGTTTGGTGTTGTCCATGATTTTGGGCAATTGTGGTCCCAGTGAGGGTTTCCTACCCCCACAGGTACCCCAATCAAGAATGGAACTAATGTCAAAGACCTGTTGGAAGGTCTTCAGCTACTCAAAGAAATTGCTGTGGTAAAATGCTTAGCTTATCGAAGTGGAAGCAGATACGTTGCCAGAGGCAACCAATATGCTGACTCAGTTGCTAGATATTGTGCTTTGTTAGCCTGTATGTTTAATGAGAGTTTTACATGTGAATTTGAGGAAGAGTGTTCTTTTACAATTTTGATAAAAGTCACTAAAACATGGGATGAACTGAAAAGTGTGCAAGAAAATGTGTCAGAAGCAGAACAACACAGTTGGGTAAAAGCAGGATGCAAGAAAAATGCAAATGACATTTGGATGTCAGCTGTTGGGAGACCAGTATTGCCAGGCAGCCTATTGTTTCCAATGACTCAATTACCATGTAAATACACACATGGGAAGGGATACAGTGGTGAGACGTTTCAGCTAGAGTTGGTACCACCCCAGATTTCGAATGTTGGCAGAAAAAATTTACCATAGGTGTATAAGATATCAGCAATTGAAATCAAGAATGAGAACACAAGTCAAACTAACACATATAGGGAGATCAGGTGGTCCCTTCAACAGGATCCAGATGGATTCTCTCAAGATGCCTGTACATAACAGGCTGAGGTATATCCTGGTAATTGTTTGTATCTTCTCGAGGTTGGTAGAAGCCTACCCAACTAGAAGAACCAGCAGTTTAACTGTAGAAAAGCTGTTACTAAATGAAATAATACTCAGGTTCTGCTTGTCGATTTCCCTTGAGTCTGATAGAGGAACACACTTCAACACTGAAGTGATGAAGATGACCTGTACATCCTTGCAGATTGAACAAAGATTACATTGTAGTTACAGACCAGAAGCCTCTGGTATCATTGAATAAATCAACTGTACCATCAAATCTAGATTGGCAAATGTTTGTGCTTCAACCTCCCTGAAGTGGCCAGATGCTTAACCCTTGGTTTTAATGAGCATTCAAAGTACTGCTAACAAGAAGACGGGGTTATCACTCCATGATATATTGATGGGAAGGGCAAAAAGATTACCTGCTGTTCCTGCAAATGCTCTTTTGAATATCACAGATAATATAATATTGGATTATTGAAAAGGATTGGCTGATGTGTTTCATTCTGTTTCTCATTATGTTTCAGCTGTTACATGGGATTCACATCAAAAACAGTGCCACAACCTCAATCCTGGTAATTGGGTCGTGATCAAGGAGCACGTCCAGAAGACGTGTCTTGAACACAGATGGAAAGGCCCCTTCCAGGTGATTCTGACTACAAACACTGCTGTTAAGTGTGTTGGAGTTCCAAATTGGGTTCAAGTTTTACACACCAAAAGAGAGAGCAAACCAGAAGAGGCAACTTTGGTCTTTGATCCTGAATGAAGAGATTTGGTGGTTCCACGACTGGTCGAGAGACCTCCCAGGCCAGCAGTACCATTTCCAGTCCATCTGCAGGAGGAAGAAAGGGGTGAAAATCAGTTAACAGAAAGACAAGTGCAAGTACCTGAGGTGACTCATAGTGGCATTGAGATCCTTAACGACACAGCGGCAGAGATCTAATCACAAAGTGGAAGTGTCACTAAAGTGGTTCTGACACAAGAAGAAAATCCAGGAGAAGGAACTAGCACTGAAATAAGAAAAAGGAATCGACAAACAGAATGGGCACAAAGCTATGAGCATAAAAATGTGAGGAGTAGCTGTTCAATAGCTCAATAGCTCAAATCCCAGAAACTATATCTGAGAAGACTGAATCTAGTGAACAAAGTGGTATAGATCCAAATCATCAAGTGCTGACAAGATCAAAAATTGCATGGGTGCCATGTCGAAGATATTTCATATCTGAATGGTCATACTACATGAACACTGCTTTGAATGTCACATTGAAAGATTTGTGCAGCGTGAATCCTGAACTATTTGAACATCCTTGAAAATAAAACTATTGAGACTGTTACCTATTAACTCATGCATTTATCTTATGCTTTTTCTTGTAGTATTCTACCCTCATTAGTTTACAAACGTGGACACTTTGAGTATTTTCAATTCCAATTATGATGTAATCCTTTTTAGTGTTCCTCTAAAAGAAAGCAGACATTTACACCGGCAAGAAAGAGAAATGGACACAGCTTGGTATTTTTCTATCCTTGTGGACCTATAGATTGTGTAAAACCTCACAAAGACAATTTAACTTTTTTAATGCAGCCAATAGAGAAAACTTACTTTATGACTTTAGAAGAAAGATACATTACCATGACACAGGCTATGACAAAAGAGCGATGTTTTAGAAAATGCTTGGAAGAAGGAAGAAATGGAATTTGAAAGAAAATGCTTTACCCTAAACTAGACCACCGACATAAAGGAAAAATGTGCATATACAGAAGATGAACACCTAAAAGCACTAGACATGTAGGGATTAGTAGCTGTGAACACATATTCTCATTGACTGGGGGCACTTGGCAAAATCTGCAGGGGGACGAGAATGAGATTCCAGGGGTTTACTACATTTGTGGACAGAATGCCAACTGATTGGGAGAGTACTTGTTACTTAGGCATATGAATTCCGAAGATGCACCATGTGAAGTGCACATGCCTTCACACAGACTAAAACATAGTATAGAGACAGGAAGTGGATTGGTAAGGGATATATTTGGAGCAATTATTCCACCTCTGGGAGTCATCTTATCATCTTAACTGGTGAAAAGATTAGAAAGTTGCAACAGTTGTCGACAAAATGGCTACCAGCACATCTGGAGCTTTGCTTGTATTTATCACAGCATTAGTTGATATGCGACCGTAGAGGCATATTACTCGCAGAGAAAGCTGGAGTCTGTAAAAGGCTAAATGAAGCCAGTGTTATTCATACACACTTGACGACAGTAAGGAAATTGAAAGATATTGAAAGAACATTTCAGGTTTAAAACCTGATTTGCATGTATCGGAAACACCCAGTTTGTTTGAAAATGTTGAAATAGGGATAGGTATGTATGGAAACTTGTTTTCAACAGCAGGAAATGGTATATTGAGGGTTATTTTAGTGGCAATAGTCATAGCGGAGCATTGCTTAGTTTTTCTATGTGCCCTATTTCAAAGGTGTAAAAATATTTTGCACAGAAGAAAGAAAAAACTGCAAAAAATACTATATGAGATGGACATGGGAATGAAAGGTGTTAGACCTGGCATCTTTGGTGTGGTTACCCCTGACTTTTTGCCTCTACCTCCTGTATTTTTGATGCTATGCTGGATTTCGTTTTTGCTGGTTTAGATGCTTTGGGCACTTTGCCACTGCTGATCAGTGTCAAAGTGCAAGTGCTCCCTTGGTAAATTGTTACATTGATTGGTTATCCATGATTGGTATATTTGTTTCACCTGTTAGCCCCTAGTAAAGTGCACTGCGTGTGCCAGGGCTGGTGATTCAAATGCTACTAGTGGGCTGCAGCACTGATAGTGCCACCCACAGGAGTAGCGCTAAAATGTAGTCTTAGGCCTGCTTGCAGTGCCTATGTGCAGTCCAGGACTGCCATGTCGACCTGGCCTGTGCACCCACTGACCAGGCCTTATCCTTCCCTTTCTGTACATGTCAGGCATCCCTATGGTGGCCCTAGGTACCCCCCTGGGCTGGGTGCAGTGTATCTGAAAGGTAGGGCATGTACTGAGGTGTGTAACATGCCTTGGTAGTGAATTACAGCCATTTTCGTTTTTCACTGCTGAGAGGCTATCTGGCCCATAGGATAGAATGGGGAAGGCTTTTTACATGCCTATCTTCCCAGAAGGGCCAGATAGAAAATCCAAGTTTGGTATCTTTGTGTTCAGAATTTAATTATACATCTTTTTAGCAAGATGGTTTTTAAATTTACTGTGTGAGAATAGCACTTTTTAGAAAGTAGCTAGTCTCCTATTTAACCTTCCTGTGTGCCTGTGTGCTGGTTGGCTGACTGGTGTCATGTGATGGGCTAGGTGGCTCCAGGAGCCTGGATGAGTCAGCAGCAGGGTGAATAGGGAGATCTGCTTTAGATGGGTGGGAGGAGTAGTCCCTGGGTTTGAATAGGGCTGCCCCTGCCAGCACAATGCTGGCTCCACCCCCTGCTGGCCAGGCTGAGGACTCTGCCTCTGCTGGCACAAAGAAGGCTCCACCTCCTGCTGAGCGTCTAACGACCCTGCCCCTCACTCTGAAAGGAACCAGGTGCTCCAGAGCAGAGCACACCCAGGAACCGGTTTGAGCAGGGGAATCCCCCCACTGAAACACAGAGAGACAAAGACTTGGAGGGGTGCGTCGAGCATCGTCCCGGTGCGAGAAGATTCCTGACGCTGCGAGGGTCGTGGCAGAACCAGTTTGCGGGCCGCACCACTGCCGGTGCGTGAAAGTATCCAGTCGCTGCGTGTGTCGACGCAGAGTCCCGTCCCGTGACGCATCGAGGGTTGTGGCGCCCGAAGTCAACGCTGCGCCGCGCACCGCGACGCATCGAGGGTTGCGGCGCCAGAAGTCAACGCCGCGCCACGCATCGCGCCGCACCGAAGATCGTCGCATCGTACCTGTCAGGCGCTGAGTCCAGGCGCCTACCGAAGATGCAGTCAGACCACAACTCCCAGGAACCTCGGCGGGGAGGAGGCGTGGCCACAGCTGTTAAGTATTTATTTATTTATTTATTTATTTTTGGCGATTTTTAAAGCACGCAAATACCCGAGGGTGTCTCGGCGCTGTGTCACAGAGCTCTCCGTAGGAAAGGAAACTAGGCATGGAATAGCCATGTTTTCAGATTTTTTCTGAACTTAAGCAGGGTAGGTGCACACTTAAGGTGGAGAGGGAGAGTGTTCCACAGTCTAGCTGTGGCAACGGTGAAACGTTTGTCTCCCCAGTTAGCCCTTCTTGTGCGGGGGACTGTTAGCAGATGGGCAGAAGATGAACGCAATGTTCTTTGCTGTTCGGGTGGGCGAAAGGCTTGTTTTAGAAATACGGGGCCATGGTTATGAATGGCTTTGTACGCTATGCACAAGGCTTTAAATTTGATGCGGCTCCTTACCGGCAGCCAATGCAGCTGTTGGATGTAGGGGGAGACAGATGCAAATTTAGGAATGCGTAGCAGGGTCCTAGCTGCTGCATTCTGTACAGTCTGTAATTTATTAAGGACCTTTCGTTGTGCATTTAGGAGTAAGGCATTACAATAGTCGGTCTTGGAAAAGACTAGCGTGCTGACTAAAGTTTTGCCTGCGGAAGATGGTAGGTACGGAATGAGTTTTTTGATTTTTTTTAAGGTGTGGAAGGCAGATGAGACCACTGAGTTTGCGTGCTGCTGGAAGGACAGTTTGTTGTCGAAGATGACCCCCAAGTTTCGTACCTTGACCACTGGTACTGGAGGTTGTCCCATTTGTTGGGGCCACCATTGAGGAGACCAGGTTGGTTGTAGTCTCCCGAATGTCATCACTTCTGTTTTATCAGAATTTAGCTTGAGGCAGTTTGATGACATCCAGGAGCTTATTGCTTCCATGCCAGATTGGAAGTTTGACGCTACTGTTTGGCCATCATCGAATACGGACAACACCAGTTGTGTGTCGTCTGCGTATGTAGTGAGAGAGATACCGTGGGACTTGATGACCCTCGCTAAGTCAGACACATATATATTGAAGAGTGTCGGGCTTAGCGAGGATCCCTGTGGTACACCGCAAGGCAGGGAGAAGGTCTGGGAAGTGTATTGTCCCAGCTTCACCGTTTGTGGGCGGTTTGACAAGAATGAGGCCAGAAGCTCCTTAGCCTTGTCCCTTACTCCTATGGTCGCGACACGGTCGATCAGAGTGGCATGATCGACCGTGTCGAAGGCTGCGGACAGATCTAAAAGTATGAGGATTGCAGCTCCTCCATTGTCCATAATGGATCGAATCTCGTCCGCCGCCTTCAGGAGAGCTGTCTCTGTGCCATGTCCCTGACGGAACCCGAACTGGGTGTCATCCAGTAAGTTGTTGTTGTGGATGTATGTTGCCAGTTGCTGGTTCATGATCTTTTCAAAGATTTTGGCCGGAAAAGGAAGGCATGCAATAGGCCTGTAGCTGGATGGGAGAGACGGGTCTAGACTGGGTTTTTTGAGTAGCGGCTTGATAATGGCTTCCTTCCATACTGAAGGGTAGGTGCCGGATGTGAACATTGCGTTGCAGATCGTAGTGAGTGACGGGGCAACAGCTTCTGGGATAAGGTTGAGAACAGCAGGAGGGCATGGATCAAATGGAGATCCCGATTTGGTTCGGGCGATAAGGGGTTGAACCGTATCTTTCGTGATGTTTTCGAAGGCTGGGAAATTTGGAGTGTTATTTGTCGTAGGGTGCTCGGTAGGGGATAAGGAAGGGTCAGGTGCAAAAGTGGAGAAAATGGCTCTGACCTTATCTTCAAAAAATTTGGCCAGTGCATCTGAGAGGTCCTGTGATCCCTCTGAGGGGGGTGGAGGAGGATTGGACAGGTATGTTACTACCTGGAACAGTTTTCCTGATGAATTTTTGGCCTGGTTGATTTGGTTGGCGTAGTAAGTGGTTTTCTCGGATGTGATCAGTTTTTTATAGTTGGAAAGGGCGTTTTTATAGCTGATCTTGTCTGCGTTATCATAGTGTCGACGCCATTGTCTTTCTAAGTTCCTGCAATATTGGCGCTGCAATCTGAGTGATTCCGAGAACCAAGGGGCTGAAGGATGCTTTCTGTTCCTGTTAGATGTTTTTGTGGGGGCTAGTTTGTTACAGGCTGCGTTCAGGATGTTTAAGTAGGTGGCTGACGCAGCTACAGGGTCTTGTTTGTTTAGCGGAGGACTGTCCCGTATGATCTCAGTGAGGTGGTCGATATTAATGTTTTTCCAGTCTCTGAATTTTGTTGGTCCAGAAGTAGTCTGGGAGGGTGGGCAAGGAGTAATGGGGACTGAAAAACAAACTGCCGAATGGTCTGTCCATGTTAGAGGAAGAACCTTATTGATTGTAATATCTCTGTCGTTGGCGAATAGGCCGTCTAAGGTATGCCCTGCTGAGTGGGTAGGTGATTTGACAATTTGTAGGAGGTCTACTGACTCCATGTCACCTAATAATGTTCCTGTATCAAGGTCATCATGAGATTCAAGATGAAAATTGAAGTCACCTAATACGGTGAAGTGTTGGGCTCCGATAGACATCTCAATGATTTTGTCTACATTTGAGAGAAATTTAGATCTGGATCCTGGGGGGCGGTAAATTAACAAACCTCTAAAGGTAGTTTTACTGGAGGTGCGTATGGCAAAGAGGAGAGCTTCGCACTCAAGGAGAGTAGTTTCTGATGTTGTTAATTTTAGGTGCTCTTTATGTATGATTGCTATTCCTCCGCCTTTTCTTAGGGGTCTGTTTAGCTTGCTTACACAGTAATTGTTAGGCATGGCATCTCTGAAATCAGGTCCAGAGGATTCATCTCCCCATGTTTCGGTGATAAATAATAGGTCCAGGTCATGGGAGTCAATGAACTCGGCGATTTCCATTTTGTGTTTGGGTAAGGAACGAACGTTTATTAAAGCTGCAGACACTGTGGGTATGGAGGTGGTAGTGTCTGTAGACGGTATCTTTATGCATGTGGGACATGTAAGCGGTCAAGGACGGGCAAGGAACACCAATCGGAGCGCGTAATACTGCCTATTTGGATTGTGGTCTAGTGGAGACAGAACGAAGACACGAGGATTAGCCGGAGCTCGCAGAAGCGAGACAATTGTACCGGAGTGCCCCCGCTGTACTCAGGATTCCGTTGGGGAGGTGCGCGTGGTCAGAGCACCTCGGAGTTCAACACCGAGGACGTTGTTCGCGGGACGCTGAAGTAAGCGTCGCCGCCTTTGGCAACACCCCGGATCTCCTTCGAGCGGGACGCGGAGCTAAGCGTCGCCGCCTTTCATCACCCCGGACCTCCGTTGCGCGGGACGCTGAGCAAAGCGTCGCCGCCTTTCTTCACCCCGGATCTCAGCCGAGCGGGACGCTGAGCAAAGCGTCGCCGCCTTTGCAACCCCCCCGGATAAAAGAGGACGTAGGAGCGGACGCTTCATACTCCGACCGCGGAACACGAGCAGGAGGACTACCGGAGCCGCAAACTGGACAACGGTCGGGTAGATCACCAAGAAGGAGGGGCGGCTCGGTTCGGGACAATAGTTGGGGGTTGTTCGAGCTTACGAGTATCAGAGCTTGGGGAGAGAGTGACTATAACTTTTCTCTCTGGGACCTTTGGTTCAGGACTATTTTTGGTGCGAGAACTCTTGACATTTCTCACTTAATTTTCAGGGAACAGACAGGTGATATTGAGAGCGTTATCTCCCACCTAGAAGGTCATAAGTAGAAGGGGAAGGGCTTCCTGCTGAGACACTGTGTTTATGAGGTTAGGTGATTGTTGTATGAGCATGTTGTGAGGTGACACTTTGCAGAGGCATACTAGCGAGACCTAATGAGAGTAGGTTGCCTTATGGTTATTGTACTGCGTTTATGTTTATGTTACAGGTATCCCATTCCCCGCTGTTCCCTTCCTAATTCCCTTTCCCTCGCCTGATTGCCCTGGTACTCTGTGTTACTATATTCAGAGCCGGGAACGTCGGGAGGTGGAACCCTTGTGCTTCACTCGACTCAACGGAAACCATAGCAGAACGCGACAGAATTACGCGCCTAAAAAATAATTCAGTCGAGTCGAGCACGAGCATGGCCTCTTTAGATGAGGTGTTGCAAGCCCTCCTGTTGGTCCAACAGGAATTGGCTGCCTCCAAACTAGAAACTACCGCACTTAAAGACAGGGTAGAACGACAGGGGCGCAACCCATTTGACACTACGCCGTCGTCTTCCCCAATACACGTAAATGTTTCACCACCCATACGCTTGGCAAGCCCGGAGAGGTTCACGGGTGACCCCCTCAAAATTCAAATGTTTCTGACTCAAATAGCGTTACATTTTTCCTGCAAACCCGCCTCTTTTCCAACTAATCATTCACGAGTGGCGTTTGCGATATCGTACATGACGGGGGACGCTGCCAATTGGGCGGTTCCCTTGGTCAAATACGACGATCCTCTGCTTTCGGATTGGAAGGCCTTTAGAATCGAGTTCGAGAGGGTGTTTGACAGGAGAGCCACCACTTTGTCAGCGGACCGAGAATTATTGGAACTCCGTCAGGGCAAACACGAGTTAGTGACGTATCTGACTCAGTTTAATCGTCTCATTGCTGAGACAGCGTGGCCAGAGGAAAAGCGCATGTCCCTCTATTACCAGGGTTTACGTGACGAAATGAAGGACGTACTGGCACAAATAGATCCGCAGCCTACTACGTATACAGATTTGATGAACCTTATGCTTCGGTCGGACCATAGGTTGGCTGAGCGGAAGGGAGAGAGAGTGTATGCTCACGTCGAGAAAGGGGAGAGAGGATCCAGACCCGCAGGGGCATCCACGGAAGCTCAGGTAGAACCTATGGAGGTGGGTGCGATCAGGGCCCCGTTATCACGGACTGAGAGAGAAAACCGTCGCCTAGCAGGTCTCTGCATGTATTGCGGCAAAAAAGGTCATTACGTCTGTGAATGTCCCGTCAAACCCAAAAAAGGGGGATACGCCGGTACAAAGAAAGTGGCAGTAGCCACGGTACAGGCGCCTTCCTCTGAAGAGCGGGCCTCAGACAGAAAGGTTGAGACGTCCACACCTAGAGTTTTGCAGTTGCCTTCCTTGGCCGTGGTTGCTTCCGAGTCACATGTGGTATTGCGCATGCGCTTAATGTCAGGAGGCAGAGAGCATGAGATAGGAGTAATGATAGACTCCGGGGCCACTGGGAATTTTGTCGATAGTGGGCTAGTTCAGCGGCTTGGGTTGAAGCGAATCCAGAGAACGAGTCCCGAGATAGTCTGGGCGGTGGATGGGAAGCCTCTTAAATCAGGGCCCATCACCGAAGTTACTGAATCTCTAACCCTGACCAAACCAGGACCCCTGGGGGATCATGTAGAACAGGTGGTTTTGAACATCATTAAGGCGCCGCAATATGAGGTTATCCTAGGCATGCCTTGGTTGACGACGCATAACCCTTCGATAAATTGGAAGCAGAAAACGGTGGAGTTTGACACCGTATACTGTAGAGAGGCGTGTGTCAATACTCATCGAATCCATCTTTTAGCCCTCACGCAGGGGTATCACCTCAGTACAGCGGTAGAGAAAGAGACGGTTCTTCCAGCCATCTATGGCAAGTACAGGGAGGTGTTTAGCGAAAGCAAGGCAGAAATCCTGCCACCCCACTGAGTTTTTGACTGTCAAATAGATTTAATCCCAGGGGCCATAATGCCATCTTGTCAAGTCTACGCCCTGTCCGAACCAGAGACGGAACATCTACGACAATACTTAGAGCACTATGTGGAGATTGGGTTTATCAGGCCTTCCCGTTCTCCTGCAGCGTCCCCCCTTTTCTTCATTAAGAAAGCCAACGGTGACTTGAGAACGTGCATCGATTATAGAGTATTGAACAAAAACACCGTCCGTAACCGATACCCTCTTCCACTCATCCCTGTCTTGCTGGATCAGGTGAAGGAGGCGACCACTTACACTCGTTTGGATTTGCGAGGGGCCTACCACCTGGTCCGGATAAGGGAGGGGGATGAGTGGAAGACGGCCTTTAAGACGCGGTACGGGCTATTTGAATACAGGGTAATGCCTTTTGGGCTGTGCAACGCCCCGGCGGCGTTCCAATACTTTCTCGATGATGTCCTCAAGGAATTCATTGATAAGACGGCTGTGGTGTGTATCGACGATATACTGATATATTCCGCAGATCCCCGAGAACACATCACTCACGTCTCACAAGTGTTACACAAACTAGGGAAGAACAATTTGTTTTGCAAGTTGAGCAAATGCGAATTCCACGTAGAGAGGGTGGAATTCCTGGGGGTGGTCCTGAGTCCTTCAGGGTTGAGCATGGCTGAAAGAAAAGTGGCGGCCGTACAGGAGTGGCCCATACCAAAAACTGTAAGAGATGTGCAGTGTTTTCTGGGCTTTTCAAACTATTATAGAAGGTTCATCTCTCACTTCTCCCGGCTCGTCTCGCCTCTCACTCGATTGTTACGCAAGGGTCATCCGTTTTCATGGACTTCGGAGGCCATGCAGGCCTTCTGCGAATTGAAACAGGCCTTCACGACCGCCCCATACTGCAACATCCCCAATCAGAGGCCCCTTTCGTTGTAGAAGCTGACGCCTCGGACATCGCCGTGGGGGCTTTGTTGTCCCAGAGAGAGACACTGTCAGGACAGTTACATCCGGTAGCCTTCTTGTCCAGGAAACTTACAGCCGCTGAAGCAAACTACACGATTGCCGAAAAAGAGTTACTGGCCATCCGAAAGGCGTTTCAGGAATGGCGGCACTACCTGTGGGGGGCTAAACACACCGTAACGGTGTATACCGATCACAGAAACTTACAGTACCTGAAAACAGCCCGGCATCTCACACAACGGCAAATGCGCTGGATGCTGTTTTTTGCTGGCTTTGATTTTATCATCACGTATCGGCCAGGGTCGGAGAACCGGAAAGCGGATTCGTTATCACGACAAGAGGGGGGACAGGAACGTCGTCTAGAGGACATCAAGGCCATCATTCCCCCGGAGAAGGTGATATGTGTGGTCCGGGCCGACGCGTTTTTGACAACCATCCGAAGACACCGCACTCTGGTGCAATGGCTTCAATGGGAGGAACAGGAGGCGGACAGGCACATAAAAGGGGGTTTGCCTTTTTTCAAAGATCGTCTGTTCGTGCCTACGGAGGAGCTACAACGCCAGGCTTTCATATGGTGCCATGAGTCTTTAATAGCAGGTCATCCCGGTCGTACAAAAACACTACATCTCTTGCAAAGACATTTTTGGTGGAAACACATGGATAAGACTGTCAGTCGATGGATCCAGCAGTGTGAGGTCTGCGCTAGGGCGAAAGGAGACCATACAAAGACTAAAGGCAAGTTGGTCCCCATGCCGACTCCCGATGGACCCTGGCAAAACATAAGCATGGACTCTGTGGTTGGCCTACCTCTAGACCAGGGATGCGACGCGATCATGGTGGTGGTAGACAGCCTCACCAAGATGGGGCATTTCGTTCCGTGCAAGAATCTACCCTCAGCCAGTCAGACAGCCCAGTTATAATTGTCTCAGGTGGTGCGTCTGCATGGATTTCCCAGTGTGATAGTATCGGACAGAGGCCCGCAATTTGTTGCCCGATTCTGGAAAACCTGGTGTAAAGCCTTACAAGTGGAGGTAGCCACATCCACCAGCTTCCACCCATAGACGGATGGCCAGACCGAACGTCTGAATCAAACGCTCAAGACATACCTCCGTTGTTATGCGAAAGAAGCAAGTACGTCGTGGGTGTCGCTGCTGTGGTTGGCCGAAATTTCCTACAACAACGCTTGGCACAGCTCCCTCAAAGAATCCCCATTTCGGGCCAATTATGGGTATCACGCCAAGATGCTCCCATTATCATTCCCCGAGGAAACAAAGGATCAGCCGGCTCTTGTGACTCAGTTACAAGCGTTGGGAGACATACACAAACGTCTGAAGACTAAACTGGAGCGGGCCAAGATCTTGTACAAGACCTGGGCGGATCGCCATCGACAGGACGGACAATTGTATCAACCGGGCGACCGAGTGTGGTTGTCCACGAAATATCTTCGCTTTAAGTTGCGCAGCATCTTCCATCCTCGCTTCATAGGTCCATACCCCGTGGTGAGACGTGTGGGAGCGGTGGCAAACCGGTTGGCCTTACCGGCCTCCTTGCGCATTCATCCAGTGTTCCACTGCAGTCTCCTAAAACCGGCATTGGGGGCAAGGAGAGTGGCCGCTCCGCCGGTGGTTCGGGACGGACACTTGGAGTACGAAGTAAGAAAGGTGGTGGATTCAAGGTTTCGGAGGGGTCGTCTGTGGTACCTCATTGCTTGGAAGGGGTACACGGCGGAGGAGGATTCCTGGGTCCCGTCCTCGGATGTGCATGCTCCGACCGCAGTACGGTTGTTTCACGCCCGTTTCCCGGATAAACCTGGTTCTAGGAGACGCGCGGGCGGGGGGCATGCTGTCAGGCGCTGAGTCCAGGTGCCTACTGAAGATGCAGTCAGACCACAACTCCCAGGAACCTCGGCGGGGAGGAGGCGTGGCCACAGCTGTTAAGTACGGGCAAGGAACACCAATCGGAGCGCGTAATACTGCCTATTTGGATTGTGGTCTAGTGGAGACAGAACGAAGACACGAGGATTAGCCGGAGCTCGCAGAAGCGAGACAATTGTACCGGAGTGCCCCCGCTGTACTCAGGATTCCGTTGGGGGGTGCGCGTGGTCAGAGCACCTCGGAGTTCAACACCGAGGACGTTGTTCGCGGGACGCTGAAGTAAGCGTCGCCGCCTTTTGCAACACCCCGGATCTCCTTCGAGCGGGACGCGGAGCTAAGCGTCGCCGCCTTTCATCACCCCGGACCTCCGTTGCGCGGGACGCTGAGCAAAGCGTCGCCGCCTTTCTTCACCCCGGATCTCAGCCGAGCAGGACGCTGAGCAAAGCGTCGCCGCCTTTGCAACCCCGCTGGATAAAAGAGGACGTAGGAGCGGACGCTTCATACTCCGACCGCGGAACACGAGCAGGAGGACTACCGGAGCCGCAAACTGGACAACGGTCAGGTAGATCACCAAGAAGGAGGGGCGGCTCGGTTCGGGACAATAGTTGGGGGTTGTTCGAGCTTACGAGTATCAGAGCTTGGGGAGAGAGTGACTATAACTATTCTCTCTGGGACCTTTGGTTCAGGACTATTTTTGGTGCGAGAACTCTTGACATTTCTCACTTAATTTTCAGGGAACAGACAGGTGATATTGAGAGCGTTATCTCCCACCTAGAAGGTCATAAGTAGAAGAGGAAGGGCTTCCTGCTGAGACACTGTGTTTATGAGGTTAGGTGATTGTTGTATGAGCATGTTGTGAGGTGACACATTGCAGAGGCATACTAGCGAGACCTAATGAGAGTAGGTTGCCTTATGGTTATTGTACTGCGTTTATGTTTATGTTACAGGTATCCCATTCCCCGCTGTTCCCTTCCTAATTCCCTTTCCCTCGCCTGATTGCCCTGGTACTCTGTGTTACTATATTCAGAGCCGGGAACGTCGGGAGGTGGAACCCTTGTGCTTCACTCGACTCAACAGAAACCATAGCAGAACGCGACAGTACCTGTGGGTGAAGCTAACCCCTAAGAAACCTACGCAACGAAAGCCAAAGTCATCGCATCCTCCCCCTACAGATCGGAGCCGGCGCATCCACCTCTGCTGCGTGAAGCAGGGCTGCTGCAAAGCCTCCCCAGGATCTCAGGAGTATCGCATCGCCTTTGCCATCTTCCTTGTGATAGCTTTTGGGAACCTTATCGCAACTACAGGTACTGTTGGGCACGAGAGTGTCGCATTTTGTGCATTGAGAGTCGCATTGTGCGGGACACTGACTTTTACATCCTGGAGTACTTTCTGCAAACTCCTGAACTATCTTTAAAGTAATCTTTTTAATTGTATGTTGGTTTGTCTGTAGTATTTGGTCTTGTGAAGTTTTTAGTAAAGATACCTTATTTTTCTAAAACTGGTGTGGAGTAAATCTGTGGTGTTTTCACTGTGTTACTGTGAGTGTTGGTACAAATACTTTACACATTGCCTTTGATAGCCTAGACTGCTCAGGCCAAGCTACCTAGAGGGTGAGCAGGGGTTATGTTAACAGTGTATCCCCCTTTCCCTGACTAGAAGCAAGGGTCCCTACTTGGACAGTGGTACCTACCCTGCCAACTAGAGACCCCCAGATCTAACATTGGTGGTCAGCGGTGAGGATTGAACTTGTATTTGTACTTGACCCACAGTAATTGGTGTACATCACTAGGAGTGCAGACCAATAGACAACCACATACTGTATTTTTCTATTTTTGAGTAACTCTTCAAGAGCATCATGTCTCAGGTGACAACAAGTGAGAGGGCAGAATTGGAGTTTTTCATTGCGGATTTGCATTCATACAGAGTTGAGGAGCTCAAACAATTCTGCAAAGACCTTGGTTTCCCTGTGAAAAGCGGAGCTAGAAAGGATGTTCTACAAAGGATCTTGAAGGCCTGGTGGGAGGCCCAAGAGGAAGGTGGTGCAAATGAAGAGGATGGTTTTGTTCCCCAAGATCTGCCCGTGGGCAGAGCAGTCTCAAGGGCTGGCAGCTCCCATTCCAGTAGGGGGCTCACTCCAGAGGAGTTGGAGGAGAATCAAAGGGTGAGAAACCATGAATTGGAAATAATGAAAATGAAAATGAAGCAATTGGAAGTAGAAAAGGCGGTGGAGGAGAAGAAATTGCTTCTGGCTTATGAAGTGAGCATGAGAGAACTGGACATCAAGGCCAAGCAGGCGGAGTCTGGTTCCAATGGTGGCAGCGCACAGCCAGTGCAGGGGGGTAAAGTATATATCCCCAAAGATTTAGTACAGAATTACAATGGGAGTGAAGATATCTATGCCTGGTTTACATCGTATGAAATAGCATTGAGAATGAATGGTGTGCCTGAACAGCATTGAGGGGCGGGCCTGTGGAAACATTTTGAGGCTTCTGGGAGGAGTGCTCTAGAGCCCTTAGAATTAGCAGGTACCATGACCTATCCCAATATGAAGGAGGCCCTATGTCTCAGGTATGGACTTACTCCAGAGCAGTATAGACTGCAGTTTAGGAATTCCAAGTAGAAAGAGTCTGAGACTTGGATGGAGTGTGTGAATCTGTACTCGCGGGCACTGGAAGGTTGGATGAAGGGCAGCAAGGTAACTGATTATAAGGGGTTGTTACATTTAATTAGTTGGGAGCACTTGAGTAGTCTATGTGTTCCAGAGCTGCGCCAGCATCTTTTAGACAGCAAGCTGACGGACCCCATTGAGCTTGCTAAGGAGGCGGACCGCTGGACCAGTACCAGGATCCACAGAGGAATTGTGGGTACCATTGCCAAAGGTGGGCAGGGTCCCCAGCAGAAGAGTGGGGGGAGAAGGGTAACCAAAAGGAGTTCTCACAAGGGCCCCAAAACAGTTCCCAGGGTAACCAGTCCCAGACCCCCAAGTCAAAACCCAAACCAACCTGGCCCCCTAAGGGCAGGTCAGATAACAAGGGTCCCATTAGGTGTTATCACTGTCAGGAATTGGGTCACAAAGCTCCTATGTGTCCCAAGAAATCCCAGGCACCCTCTGGTGCTCCAACACCGGGTATAGCTAGTGTAGCTTTTGGTGGGGATTTAATTTCTAGCGATTTGGAGAGATTAGCAGTTATTTCCCTTGTCTCTTTAGGAGACACAGAGATGGTCCAGGAAACCCTCTCCCTGATTACACTAAGAAGTACAGGCAGTGGGTGACCATCAATGGGAAGAGGGTGGAGGCTCTCAGGGACACTGGAGCCAGTGTGACCACGGTCAGGTGTCAGTGGGTCCCTGAGGAGCTGATCATTCCCGATGTACTTCACCCTGTAGTGTCAGCTGACAACTCTGTGCGCCTTTGCAAGGTAGCACATGTTCCCTTGGAGTGGGGCGGGGGTCTCAGGTCCTCTCAGAGTTGTTGTGAGTCCATCCATGCCAGTAGATTGTCTGCTAGGTAATGACCTGGAGAGTTCCCCATGGAAGGAGGTGGAACGCCAGGCTCATTTGGAGATGTTGGGTTTGCCTGAGTGGGTCTGTGTGACCACCCGGTCCATGGCAGCCAGACAGGGTTGTGAAGCAGACCTTGAGCCTGAAACAGTGGCCCAGGTCCCTGCCAGAAAGAGGAAGGGCAAGGGGCGTGGTGCGTCCACCCCCACTGTTCCCATGGTCCAGGAAGGAGCAGAACCTGCGGGGGATGCCCTGGAGCCTACAGGGGAACAGGTAGCTGAGCTGGGAAACATACCTGAGCTGACCCATTGGCAGCAAGAGGGTGGTCCCTCCAGAGAGGAGTTCTACCGAGCACAGAAGGCATGCCCTACTCTTGAAGGTCTGCGGCACCAGGCTGCAGACCAGGCAGCAGGTGCTGCTCCGAAGAACTTCTTTCTCTACTGGGAGAATGACTTGTTGTACAGTGAGCCTAGGTTTGCTGAGCCCAGTGGATCACGTACCCTGGTGGTACCCGCAGGGTTCAGAGACTTCCTACTGGGTCTGGCTCACGACGTGCCTCTTGCAGGACATCTCGGGCAGGACAAGACCCGACAAAGGCTTGCCACCCACTTTTACTGGCCTGGGATGAAGACGGACGTCGCTTCCTTTTGTAAATCATGCCAGACTTGCCAGGCAAGTGGCAAGGCTGGAGGAAAATGCAAAGGCCCTCTCCAGCCTTTTCCTGTAGTGAGCACCCCTTTCGAGCGGGTGGGGATAGATATTGTGGGGCCACTGGACCCCAGGACAGCCTTAGGCAACAGGTTCATCCTGGTCCTTGTGGATCATGCCACCCGGTACCCGGAGGCTATCCCTCTCAGGACAACCACAGCCCCGGTGGTGGGCCGTGCGTTGATGGGGATCTTTTCCCGTGTGGGTTTCCCCAAAGAGGTGGTATCTGACCGGGGTACCAACTTCATCTCCAGGTATATGAAGTCTCTGTGGGAGGAGTGTGGGGTAACTTATAAGTTCACCACTCCTTACCACCCTCAAGGAAATGGGTTGGTTGAAAGGTTCAACCGGACCCTGAAAGGCATGATCATGGGGCTGACAGAGCCCATGAGACGGAAGTGGGACGTCTTTTTGCCATGCCTATTATTTGCCTACAGGGAGGTACCACAAAAGTCTCTAGGGTTCAGTCCCTTTGAGCTTTTGTACGGGCACCCTGTTAGAGGACCTCTCAGTCTGGTGAAGGAGGGTTGGGAGAAATCCCCTGGGAAAACCCCCCAGGATGTGTTCAGCTATGTGATGGCCATCCGCAACCAGACACAGCGCTTCCGGGCCCTCGCTCAGGCGAACCTGGAAGCCAGCCAGGATGAGATGAAGAGGTGGTATGACCAGCATACCACTCTGGTGGAATTTCAACCTGGGTAGATGGTGTGGGTGATGGCGCCAGTGGAGCCTTGCGCGCTCCAAGACAAGTGGACTGGGCCATATGAGGTGGTGGAGCGCAAGAGTGAAGTGACCTACCTGGTCAACTTGCGGTCTCCCAGGAACCCCATGAGGGTTCTACATGTGAACCGCCTCAAACCCCATTTTGAGAGGTCTGAAGTCACAATGCTACTTGCTACAGATGTAGGGATGGAGGAGGATAGCGATCTGTTGAAAAGTAAACCTCTTTGAAGAAGAAAGATGCTGAGGCTTGAAGTAGGGTGTCTCAGGTTTATTTTCAGTAGTAGGTATAAACAACTCATCCACCCAACTGTCAGTAAGATAATGATCTCACTGCTCACACACATTCCACAGCTGGCTTAGTCCTGACATTCCAGAACACTAAGCATCATCAGAGTGAAGAACATAGACAAGATGTAATTACAGGAAAAGAAAGCCATTACAACATATCTCCCTCCTTTACCCCTAAACAAAACACAAACAAAACACATTAACATCATGTGACATTAATTACATAACATAGTCCTTTAAATGGGAGGGAAAACAAGTATTCCTCCTTGGCCTTATATTAACCTCCGGAGCACCTTCCCCTTCCATGGCAGAGTGAGGAAAGCTTGATGACACATCAGTATTGCATAGAGCAACACGACCTAGATTCCAAACCCTGTGATCACTAGTTCTAACAGCATTCTTAAACACTTTGACAACTTTTACCGGTTTGGTGAACTTAGATCCAGACACAGCAAAACCAGGTCTCTTGATCCGAACCCAATCACCCACCTTAACCTTCGTTGACTTAACAGCATGACGAACATCATAGTTTTTTTTACTCTTAGAACATTTCAAATCTTCCTGTTCTTGCCATGATGTAGAATCCACCTCACGAGATCTGCTAGTCAGAAATTTATTTACCCATGGTGGATCTAAAAAAGTAACAGGGTCCCTTCCACGAAATAAAAGAAAAGGAGACTTCCCTGTAGTGGTATGTGGGGTAAACCGATACACAGACACTCTTTTCAAAACCTCCTCCTGCCAATTAAGACCATTGGACTTTGCTAAAGACACCGTTTCCTTCAAAACCCTGTTGAACCTTTCTACTGTTCCATTGGATTCTGGGTGATACAAAGAACATTTCTTGTGAACAATGCCACAATCACCAAGAAAACTCTCCATCTCACTCGAAACAAGTTGTACCCCATTGTCTGTAAGCAAAGTCTCAGGAATCCCTTCCTTGGCAATAATATCTTTTAGACATCGAATAACCGTAGCAGAATTAATATTCTTCACAAAAATCACTTCTGGCCACCTTGAAAACAAATCCATGACCACTATAACAAACGTGTCAGAACCATCCCCATGAATAGGCCCTAAAATATCAAGAGCAATATCCTTCCAGGGGCCACACGGACGAACTCTTTTTTCCATGGGCTGTGTCCTAGTTTTCAAAACCTTTTCACTAAGAGCACATTGAACACATTCCCTGACTAAATGTTCAATCTGTGTGTCTAAACCCGGCCACCAATAGCTAGAACGCACCCTCTCCTTAGTTTTAGAAATTCCTAAGTGTGCCTCATGTGCCAAATCCAAAACCTCTTTCCTTAAAGACACAGGGGGTACTAATTTGTGACCTCTCAACAACAAACCCTCACAACTTGAAAGTTGGTCTTTTACCAACCAAAAATCTCTCACGGAGTCACTGCCTTGATCTTTATGGTTCCAACCCTCACAGATTAATTTGGAGACTTCTTGAATAGTGTTGTCACACTTACAAGCATCCAACCACCTCTCACGAGAAATAACCTTATAATCTACTCCACAGACAAAGTCCTGTGGAAGACTAAAAGATGGATCTGAATCCTGATCCAGTTTGTCTTGTTGTTCGTCAGGAACTAACCTAGAAAGAGTATCCGCAACAACATTTTCTGACCCCGGAACATGTTTAACAATGAAGTTAAACCCCTGTAATCCAACCACCCATTTTGAAATTCTGGGAGATATCGAGTCAATCCCTTTTTTAGTTAGTACTTCACAAAGGGGCTTGTGATCAGTTCTTACAACAAATGAGGTCCCCCACAAAAACTTTTTTAATTTCTTAATGGCCCAGTGTACCGCAAGGGCTTCACGTTCAATTACAGAATAGCGACATTCAGCTCCTTTCAAACACCTAGATATAAACATGATGGTATTTTCTGGCAGAACACCCCCTTGATACAGGACTGCACCAATACCTTTCAGACTTGCATCAGTAGATATAATAGAGCTCTTACTGGGGTCAAAATTCCTTAAATTTGGAGCATTCTGTAATTTCATTTTTATGTCATTAAATTCCTTGTCACACAAACTATTCCAACTAAACTTCTCTCCTCTCTTTAACAAATTTCTCATATTGAACGTGACCTCAGCAAAATTCTTTATGAATTTATTATAGTATTCAGCCATACCTAAAAATCTCATGAGTTCCTCCTTGGAAGAAGGAACCACAAGATTTCTAATGGTATTCACAAGGTCAGCTTTTGGAACTACACCTTCCGCACTAATAGTGTGTCCCAAATAGTCAATTTTGTCGAGACCAAACTTACACTTTTCCTTCTTTACAGTCAAATTGTGAGAGGTAAGCTTGTCCAGCACTTGCCTAACCCTTCTTTCATGTTCAGCAACCGTAGATCCATATACCAAAATGTCATCTTGGTACACACAAATTCCAGGGATGTTAATTAAGACCTTCTCCATGACCCGTTGAAAAACTGAGGCAGCAGAAACCAGGCCAAATGGAAGTCTAATAAATCTAAATGTCCCAAACGGAGTAATAAAGGCAGTAAGATCTCTGGAGGACTCATCAAGTAAGATTTGATGGTACGCCGATGTTAGGTCAATTGTACTAAATACCTTTGCCCCACCTACCATGCTCAACAGCTCAGAAATGTTAGGTAAGGGATATTTATCTACCTGAACGTATTTATTGAGTTGTCTGAGGTCCACACAGAGCCTCAAAGAGTTGTCAGGTTTCCTTGCGGCCACCACCGGAGCAAGCCAAGATGTACCCTCCACCTCCTCAATTATGCCCTGGGACTTCAGTTTATTTAACTCCTTAAGCATGTCTTCCTTGACAGTGAACGGAACATTTCTGACTTTACAGGAAACAGGAACTGAGCCAGGAAAAAGTTTAATCTTATGACAGTAACCCTTAAGGCAACCTAGCTTGTCACCAAAAACCAGTGGATATTGGCTTATCAAAAGAGCCTGTAGTGAAGAACCATCCACCACCGACTCAACACTTTTTTTTTCTCTCAAAATGATAGGAGGATTGCTGTTCGGGTCTAACATGACACCAAGATCTTTTTGGTGCCACCAGCTAATAATGCTATCACCTTTCTTTGAAACATAAACCTTCCCACTAGCAAAACGTTCCCCGTATTCAATTAGACCATTAAAGTAACCCCTTAACTCAATGGGATCACCTCCATATGCAGTTGGACGAATGTCTGGCTTCAATAGTTTAACTTTCTTGCACAAATTATCCTCAAAGAATCTGCTAGAAATGATAGTAATTTTGGCTCCTGAATCAAACAAAACCTTGGTTCTGTGACCCTCCACCAAGATGAAATCAAGAGGCCCCTCAGCCCCAACCTGAACCACAATTTGTCCACACTCAAAATCATGTTGATCTGATGTCCTGCCATCAGAGACTTCACTAACTTTTTTCTTTAAATTTTTGAACCTGCAGGCACTTACAAAGTGACCCTTCTTCTTACAATGAGAACATGTAACATTTAGTGCAGGACATGACTTATCATTTGCCCAATGTGAAGTGCTATTGCATCTGTAACACTTCCCACCTCTGTTAGAATTCTCACTAGATTTATTTGCACTCATATCTTTAACACGGGTCTTTACGTGAGAGTCACCCTTGTCCGCTTCTTTCCTAGA
Organism: Triturus cristatus; assembly: GCF_964204655.1. NCBI lineage: Eukaryota > Metazoa > Chordata > Amphibia > Caudata > Salamandridae > Triturus > Triturus cristatus. Next base: position 316,180,860 of record NC_140579.1, read on the forward strand.
CGCCGAATTTGTATTAATCAGCGACACATCTTTATTAAGATCTTTTTTTATCACCTTTACACATTGTAAAGAGTGTTCTATTCTCTTAGCGACTACTAGAACTTCATCCAAAGAAGGTTCATCTTTCATCCAGAGTTCGTCACGTACTTTCTCAGATACACAACCAAGCATAAACTGGTCACGTATTCTTTCATCCATTAGTGCGTCAAACTTACAACTAGAAGCTAAGCGTCTAAGTTCCGTTATATAATTCTCTATATTTTCCTCATCCTTTTGCATACGTTTGCCAAAATGGTATCTTTCCAAGATGGTGCTAACTTTTGGCAAGTAGTGAGCATCAAGTTTATAAATACACTGCTCATACTCATTGAGACCCGAACTGGAACTGCTAGGGACATCCGGTAAATGGTCAAAGACATCCTGTCCCTCAGACCCCAGACAATGCATCAATAAAGCTGTCTTCCTCTCCACACTTAAAGAAGTACCACAGACACGAGCGTAGCGCTCGAAAACCTTCTTCCACTTGGACCATTTAATGGGAGGGTCACCTGGGGATTGTAGAAAAAAATGGGGCTGCAGTGACGTTTTGCATGTTAAGAGGAGATAAAGATGTGCAAAAAAAAACTGATCCAATAACCAAGTGTCTGGTAGCAAAGAGCTGTGCGTGTCAGCGCTGTTGAGTTGAGGATGATTGGCACACTAAATGTTAAGAAGAAGGCTGAGAGCAATTCCGTTGAGCTGAGCGTGCCAGCACTGTTAACAATAAAGATGACTGACACGCCAAAAGGCAAGAAGATTAGCTGTGCGTGTCAGCGCTGTTCGGCGTTAAGCTGTGCATGTCAGCGCTGTTAGGATCAAGACGATTGACACACTAGAGTAACGCCGTTAGGCTGTGCGTGTCAGCGCTGTAAAAATAAAGATGATTGACACGCTAAAAGACAAACAAATTAGCTGTGCGTGTCAGCGCTGTTCGGTATTAAGCTGTGCGTGTCAGCGCTTTTAGGATCAGAACCATTGACACACCAGCTATTGAAAAGGAAGACTTTAAATCAGGGCGTTAAGCTGTGCGTGTCAGCGCTATTAGATAAAGGCAATTGACACGCTGGAGGTTGCAAAGAGAGTGCTGTGCGTGTCAGCGCAAAAATGAATATAAACACTGAAAGGAGCTTCCACGTTTGTTCACGTAACATGTGTTCAGTAGTAAAGTTATCAAAGACGGCGAAGACTCTCTCTTAAAAAAAACTCCTCAACTGTTTATGACGATGTTTGCTTAGCAACCCATTGTTGTAGCATCCAGCAAGCTTTCGAGCGAATCAGATTACGTTAAAATACACAGCAGCCAATCAGGATACAGCCTCTTATCCACCAATCCAGGAGAAGTTCTGAAATTAGTGTACGCCCTTCATGCGTTTCAGCCCCCATGCATTCCAACCTGTGACGAGGGATATCCAGAACTTCAAGGCGTCATGGCTTCTGCAGGCAGGAGAACGCGCAGTTGATAACAACCAGAGCGCGTGAAGAAGCGCGAGGGCTAGCGTGAGTAATTTGATTATTTCCCAAATTACCGTTAATGAGAAAAGTGCGTGATTAGTGCACTCTTAGTACAAACTATCACAGCTATCTCGTTATCTCAGGGAAGTAAGGTCATTGAATGCTAGTAGAGATATTAGGAAGAGTTTTAGAGATTGCGCAAATGCCGAGCAGAGCGTTCTAAGCAGTAGTTGACAGGAATAATTAAAAAAAATGTCTCTAAGCGAAATTTATTAAGTAAGGAACGTTCTTACTTGATGTAAAAGGTCTTCTTTGATGAGAAGAGATGAAATATTGTAGTTCGCCAGAAATGAGATGAAAGTTGGAGTTGAGTTGAGATCCCAGTCGTCGCCAGTGTTGAAAAGTAAACCTCTTTGAAGAAGAAAGATGCTGAGGCTTGAAGTAGGGTGTCTCAGGTTTATTTTCAGTAGTAGGTATAAACAACTCATCCACCCAACTGTCAGTAAGATAATGATCTCACTGCTCACACACATTCCACAGCTGGCTTAGTCCTGACATTCCAGAACACTAAGCATCATCAGAGTGAAGAACATAGACAAGATGTAATTACAGGAAAAGAAAGCCATTACAACACGATCCTCTTCCTGACCTCCTGGAAGCTAAGGAGCAAGATGGGTCAGTGGATGGAGTGGTCCTCTCACCCACCCTGACCCCAGAACAGCAGAGGGACTGTCGCCATGTGCTGGGTCAGTTTGCATCTCTGTTCTCCCTGACCCCCGGTATCACCAACTGGTGTGTCCATGACGTGGACACGGGAGATAGCATGCCTGTGAAACAGAAGTTTTACCGGGTGGCTGACAAGGTCAGGGCCAGCATCAAGAAGGAGGTTTCTAAGATGTTGGAACTAGGGGTGATTGAGCCCTCCAGCAGCCCCTGGGCTAGCCCAGTGGTACTTGTACCGAAAGCTGCTGCGCCAGGTGCCACTCCAGAACTTAGGTTTTGTGTGGACTACCATGGGCTCAATGCGGTCACGAAGACTGACACACACCCCATCTCCAGAGCTGATGAGCTCGTGGATCGGTTGGGAGCTGCCAACTACCTCAGTACGTTTGATTTAACTTCTGGGTACTGGCAGATTGCCTTAACTGATGGGGCCAAGGAGAGGTCTGCGTTTTCAACGCCAGAGGGGCACTTCCAGTTCCGTGTCATGCCCTTTGGGTTGAAGAACGCCCCTGCCACATTCCAGAGACTGGTCAACCAGGTATTGTCCGGGCTGGAGCAATTCAGCGCCGCATATCTGGACGACATTGCTGTGTTCAGCTCCACTTGGGAAGAACACTTGCAACACCTCTGCGCAGTGTTGAAGGCTCTGCACAGTGCAGGCCTCACTATCAAGGCCAGTAAGTGCCAGATAGGGAGGGTTCGGTGGTGTATTTGGGACACCAAGTAGGAAGCGGCCAGGTGGCGCCCCTACAAGCCAAGATAGATACCATCCGGGCCTGGGAACCCCCCAAGGCCCAGACAGCGGTGAGAGCCTTCTTAGGACTCACCGGGTACTATCGACGTTTTGTCAAGGGGTATGGCACCATTGTTGCTCCCTTGACAGAACTAACTTCCAAGAAGTTACCGAAGAAAGTGATTTGGACCAGTGCCTGCCAAGAAGCTTTTGATGCCCTGAAGGAGGCCATGTGTACAGCAACTGTACTCAAGGCGCCTGACTTCTCCAAGGAATTCATAGTGCAGACAGACGCTTCTGAGCATGGAGTGGGAGCGGTGCTCTCACAACTAAATGATGAGGACTTGGACCAACCTGTAGCTTTCATTAGTAGGAGGCTACTTCCCAGGGAACAGAGGTGGAGTGCGATTGAAAGGGAAACTTTTGCTGTGGTCTGGGCGCTGAAGAAGCTGAGACCCTACTTGTTTGGGACTCAATTCCGGGTTCAGACGGACCACAGGCCCCTCAGATGGTTGATGCAGATGAGGGGTGAGAATCCTAAGCTGTTGAGGTGGTCCATTTCCCTACAGGGGATGGACTTTACGGTGGAACACTGCCCCGGTACAGAACACGCCAACGCTGATGGTCTGTCCAGGTTTTTCCGCCTTAGCGATGAGAACTCCCAAGAGGGTGGGTAGTTCTCCCCACTTTCAGCTGGAGGGGACACGTGTTAGACCTGGCATCTTTGGCGTGGTTACCCCTGACTTTTTGCCTCTACCTCCTGTATTTTTGATGCTATGCTGGATTTCGTTTTTGCTGGTTTAGATGCTTTGGGCACTTTGCCACTGCTGATCAGTGTCAAAGTGCAAGTGCTCCCTTGGTAAATTGTTATATTGATTGGTTATCCATGATTGGTATATTTGTTTCACCTGTTAGCCCCTAGTAAAGTGCACTGCGTGTGCCAGGGCTGGTGATTCAAATGCTACTAGTGGGCTGCAGCACTGATTGTGCCACCCACAGGATTAGCGCTAAAATGATGTCTTAGGCCTGCTTGCAGTGCCTATGTGCAGTCCAGGACTGCCATGTCGACCTGGCCAGTGCACCCACTGACCAGGCCTTATCCTTCCCTTTCTGTACATGTCAGGCATCCCTATGGTGGCCCTAGATACCCCCCTGGGCTGGGTGCAGTGTATCTGAAAGGTAGGGCATGTACTGAGGTGTGTAACATGCCCTGGTAGTGAATTACAGCCATTTTCGTTTTTCACTGCTGAGAGGCTATCTGGCCCATAGGATAGAATGGGGAAGGCTGTTTACATGCCTATCTTCCCATAAGGGCCAGATAGAAAATCCAAGTTTGGTATCTTTGTGTTCAGAATTTAATTATACATCTTTTTAGCAAGATGGTTTTTAAATTTACTGTGTGAGAATAGCACTTTTTAGAAAGTAGCTATTCTCCTGTTTAACCTTCCTGTGTGCCTGTGTGCTGGTTGGCTGACTGGTGTCATATGATGGGCTAGGTGGCTCCAGGAGCCTGGATGAGTCAGCAGCAGGGTGAATAGGGAGATCTGCTTTAGATGGGTGGGAGGAGTAGTCTCTGGGTTTGAATAGGTCTGCCCCTGCCAGCACAATGCTGGCTCCACCCCCTGCTGGCCAGGCTGAGGACTCTGCCTCTGCTGGCACAAAGAAGGCTCCACCTCCTGCTGAGCGTCTAACGACCCTGCCCCTCACTCTGAAAGGAACCAGGTGCTCCAGAGCAGAGCACACCCAGGAACCGGTTTGAGCAGGGGAATCCCCCCACTGAAACACAGAGAGACAAAGACTTGGAGGGGTATAAGAAGAGGACCCAAGACACCTAAACTTTAGATCACTTTGGAACTAAGAAGAAACCTCTGCCAAGGAGAAAGCTGAAAAGAAGTGAAGAGGAGAAGACTGCCTGCTTGCTGTTTTGCTTTGCTGCCAAGGAGAGGGGAAGGACTTTGCTGTGTCCCCTTCTTTTGATTCTGATCTCCAAGGGCCTGAGAAGAGCTGGCTCCCTGTTAAGAAGTCCCAGGAACAAAAGGACTTCACCACCAGCTCCCCTGGAACTCTGCTGAAGGAGTTCTGACCTGCCTTGGAGTGCTTGCCCAGTCTTGGGGCATCAGGAGGTCGTTTTTGCTGTGTTTGGGAGCTGGGAAGCAGAAGCGTGAAAAAGAGTAACTGGTACCCAACACATCATCCGATTGCGTGTCGCAAGAACGAGAGTGCGAGGAGAATTTCATCACGGCGTCATCGCAGCACCCGGAGTCCCCGCATCGCCGAGTGCGTCGAGCATCGTCCCGGTGTGAGAAGATTCCTAACGCTGCGAGGGTCGTGGCAGAACCAGTTTGCGGGCCGCACCACTGCCGGTGCGTGAAAGTATCCAGTCGCTGCGTGTGTCGACGCAGAGTCCCGTCCCTTGACGCATCGAGGGTTGTGGCGCCCGAAGTCAACGCTGCGCCGCGCAACGCGACGCATCGAGGGTTGCGGCGCTAGAAGTCAACGCCACGCATCGCGCCGCACCGAAGATCGGCGCATCGTACCTGTGCGTGAAGCTTCCCCCTAAGAAACCTACGCAACGAAAGCCAAAGTCATCGCATCCTCCCCTACAGATCGGAGCCGGCGCATCCACCTCTGCTGCGTGAAGCAGGGCTGCTGCAAAGCCTCCCCAGGATCTCAGGAGTATCGCATCGCCTTTGCAATCTTCCTTGTGAGAGCTTTTGGGAACCTTATCGCAACTACAGGTACTGTTGGGCACGAGAGTGTCGCATTTTGTGCATTGAGAGTCGCATTGTGCAGGACACTGACTTTTACATCCTGGAGTACTTTCTGCAAACTCTTGAACTATCTTTAAAGTAATCTTTTTAATTGTATGTTGGTTTGTCTGTAGTATTTGGTCTTGTGAAGTTTTTAGTAAAGATACCTTATTTTTCTAAAACTGGTGTGGAGTAAATCTGTGGTGTTTTCACTGTGTTACTGTGAGTGTTGGTACAAATACTTTACACATTGCCTTTGATAGCCTAGACTGCTCAGGCCAAGCTACCTAGAGGGTGAGCAGGGGTTATCTTAACAGTGTATCCCCCTTTCCCTGACTAGAAGCAAGGGTCCCTACTTGGACAGTGGTACCTACCCTGCGAACTAGAGACCCCCAGATCTAACATTGGTGGTCAGCGGTGAGGATTGAACTTGTATTTGTACTTGACCCACAGTAATTGGTGTACATCACTAGGAGTGCAGACCAATAGACAACCACATACTGTATTTTTCTATTTTTGAGTAACTCTTCAAGAGCATCATGTCTCAGGTGACAACAAGTGAGAGGGCAGAATTGGAGTTTTCCATTGCGGATTTGCATTCATACAGAGTTGAGGAGCTCAAACAATTCTGCAAAGACCTTGGTTGCCCTGTGAAAAGCGGAGCTAGAAAGGATGTTCTACAAAGAATCTTGAAGGCCTGGTGGGAGGCCCAAGAGGAAGGTGGTGCAAATGAAGAGGATGGTTTTGTTCCCCAAGATCTGCCCGTGGGCAGAGCAGTCTCAAGGGCTGGCAGCTCCCATTCCAGTAGGGGGCTCACTCCAGAGGAGTTGGAGGAGAATCAAAGGGTGAGAAACCATGAATTGGAAATAATGAAAATGAAAATGAAGCAATTGGAAGTAGAAAAGGCGGTGGAGGAGAAGAAATTGCTTCTGGCTCATGAAGTGAGCATGAGAGAACTGGACATCAAGGCCAAGCAGGTGGAGTCTGGTTCCAATGATGGCAGCGCACAGCCAGTGCAGGGGGGTAAAGTATATATCCCCAAAGATTTAGTACAGAATTACAATGGGAGTGAAGATATCTATGCCTGGTTTACATCGTATGAAATAGCATTGAGAATGAATGGTGTGCCTGAACAGCATTGAGGGGCGGGCCTGTGGAAACATTTTGAGGCTTCTGGGAGGAGTGCTCTAGAGCCCTTAGAATTAGCAGGTACCATGACCTATCCCAATATGAAGGAGGCCCTATGTCTCAGGTATGGACTTACTCCAGAGCAGTATAGACTGCAGTTTAGGAATTTCAAGTAGAAAGAGTCTGAGACTTGGATGGAGTGTGTGAATCTGTACTCGCGGGCACTGGAAGGTTGGATGAAGGGCAGCAAGGTAACTGATTATAAGGGGTTATTACATTTAATTAGTTGGGAGCACTTGAGTAGTCTATGTGTTCCAGAGCTGCGCCAGCATCTTTTAGACAGCAAGCTGACGGACCCCATTGAGCTTGCTAAGGAGGCGGACCGCTGGACCAGTACCAGGGTCCACAGAGGAATTGTGGGTGCCCTTGCCAAAGGTGGGCAGGGTCCCCAGCAGAAGAGTGGGGGGGACAAGGGTAACCAAAAGGAGTTCTCACAAGGGCCCCAAAACAGTTCCCAGGGTAACCAGTCCCAGCCCCCCAAGTCAAAACCCAAACCAACCTGGCCCCCTAAGGGCAGGTCAGATAACAAGGGTCCCATTAGGTGTTATCACTGTCAGGAATTGGGTCACAAAGCTCCTATGTGTCCCAAGAAATCCCAGGCACCCTCTGGTGCTCCAACACCGGGTATAGCTAGTGTAGCTTTTGGTGGGGATTTAATTTCTAGCGATTTGGAGGGATTAGCAGTTATGTCCCTTGTCTCTTTAGGAGACACAGAGATGGTCCAGGAAACCCCTGTCCCTGATTACACTAAGAAGTACAGGCAGTGGGAGACCATCAATGGGAAGAGGGTGGAGGCTCTCAGGGACACTGGAGCCAGTGTGACCACGGTCAGGTGTCAGTGGGTCCCTGAGAAGCTGATCATTCCCGATGTACTTCACCCTGTAGTGTCAGCTGACAACTCTGTGCGCCTTTGCAAGGTAGCACATGTTCTCTTGGAGTGGGGGGGGGGTCTCAGGTCCTCTCAGAGTTGTTGTGAGTCCATCCATGCCAGTAGACTGTCTGCTAGGTAATGAACTGGAGAGTTCCCCATGGAAGGAGGTGGAACGCCAGGCTCATTTGGAGATGTTGGGTTTGCCTGAGTGGGTCTGTGTGACCACCCGGTCCATGGCAGCCAGACAGGGTTGTGAAGCAGACCTTGAGCCTGAAACAGTGGCCCAGGTCCCTGCCAGAAAGAGGAAGGGCAAGGGGCGTGGTGCGTCCACCCCCACTGTTCCCATGGTCCAGGAAGGAGCAGAACCTGCGGGGGATGCCCTGGAGCCTACAGGGGAACAAGTAGCTGAGCTGGGAGACATACCTGAGCTGACCTATTGGCAGCAAGAGGGTGGTCCCTCCAGAGAGGAGTTCTACCGAGCGCAGAAGGCATGCCCTACTCTTGAAGGTCTGCGGCACCAGGCTGCAGACCAGGCAGCAGGTGCTGATCCGAAGAACTTCTTTCTCTACTGGGAGAATGACTTGTTGTACAGTGAGCCTAGGTTTGCTGAGCCCAGTGGATCACGTACCCTGGTGGTACCCGCAGGGTTCAGAGACTTCCTACTGGGTCTGGCTCACGATGTGCCTCTTGCAGGACATCTCGGGCAGGACAAGACCCGACAAAGGCTTGCCACCCACTTTTACTGGCCCGGGATGAAGACGGACGTCGCTTTCTTTTGTAAATCATGCCAGACTTGCCAGGCAAGTTTCAAGGCTGGAGGAAAATGCAAAGGCCCTCTCCAGCCTTTTCCTGTAGTGAGCACCCCTTTCAAGCGGGTGGGGATAGATATTGTGGGGCCACTGGACCCCAGGACAGCCTTAGGCAACAGGTTCATCCTGGTCCTGGTGGATCATGCCACCTGGTACCCGGAGGCTATCCCTCTCAGGACAACCACAGCCCCGGTGGTGGGCCGTGCGTTGATGGGGATCTTTTCCCGTGTGGGTTTCCCCAAAGAGGTGGTATCTGACCGGGGTACCAACTTCATCTCCAGGTATATGAAGTCTCTGTGGGAGGAGTGTGGGGTAACTTATAAGTTCACCACTCCTTACCACCCTCAAGGAAATGGGTTGGTTGAAAGGTTCAACCGGACCCTGAAAGGCATGATCATGGGGCTGACAGAGCCCATGAGACGGAAGTGGGACGTCTTTTTGCCATGCCTATTATTTGCCTACAGGGAGGTACCACAAAAGTCTCTAGGGTTCAGTCCCTTTGAGCTTTTGTACGGGCACCCTGTTAGAGGACCTCTCAGTCTGGTGAAGGAGGGTTGGGAGAAATCCCCTGGGAAAACCCCCCAGGATGTGTTCAGCTATGTGATGGCCATCCACAACCAGACACAGCGCTTCCGGGCCCTCGCTCAGGCGAACCTGGAAGCCAGCCAGGATGAGATGAAGAGGTGGTATGACCAGCATACCACTCTGGTGGAATTTCAACCTGGGCAGATGGTGTGGGTGATGGCGCCAGTGGAGCCTTGCGCGCTCCAAGACAAGTGGACTGGGCCATATGAGGTGGTGGAGCGCAAGAGTGAAGTGACCCACCTGGTCAACTTGCGGTCTCCCAGGAACCCCATGAGGGTTCTACATGTGAACCGCCTCAAACCCCATTTTGAGAGGTCTGAAGTCACAATGCTACTTGCTACAGATGCAGGGATGGAGGAGGATAGCGATCCTCTTCCTGACCTCCTGGAAGCTAAGGAGCAAGATGGGTCAGTGGATGGAGTGGTCCTCTCACCCACCCTGACCCCAGAACAGCAGAGGGACTGTCGCCATGTGCTGGGACAGTTTGCATCTCTGTTCTCCCTGACCCCCGGTATCACCAACTGGTGTGTCCATGACGTGGACACGGGAGATAGCATGCCTGTGAAACAGAAGTTTTACCGGGTGGCTGACAAGGTCAGGGCCAGCATCAAGAAGGAGGTTTCTAAGATGTTGGAACTAGGGGTGATTGAGCCCTCCAGCAGCCCCTGGGCTAGCCCAGTGGTACTTGTACCGAAAGCTGCTGCGCCAGGTGCCACTCCAGAACTTAGGTTTTGTGTGGACTACCATGGGCTCAATGCGGTCACGAAGACTGACACACACCCCATCTCCAGAGCTGATGAGCTCGTGGATCGGTTGGGAGCTGCCAACTACCTCAGTACGTTTGATTTAACTTCTGGGTACTGGCAGATTGCCTTAACTGATGGGGCCAAGGAGAGGTCTGCGTTTTCAACGCCAGAGGGGCACTTCCAGTTCCGTGTCATGCCCTTTGGGTTGAAGAACGCCCCTGCCACATTCCAGAGACTGGTCAACCAGGTATTGTCCGGGCTGGAGCAATTCAGCGCCGCATATCTGGACGACATTGCTGTGTTCAGCTCCACTTGGGAAGAACACTTGCAACACCTCTGCGCAGTGTTGAAGGCTCTGCACAGTGCAGGCCTCACTATCAAGGCCAGTAAGTGCCAGATAGGGAGGGTTCGGTGGTGTATTTGGGACACCAAGTAGGAAGCGGCCAGGTGGCACCCCTACAAGCCAAGATAGATACCATCCGGGCCTGGGAACCCCCCAAGGCCCAGACAGCGGTGAGAGCCTTCTTAGGACTCACCGGGTACTATCGCCGTTTTGTCAAGGGGTATGGCACCATTGTTGCTCCCTTGACAGAACTAACTTCCAAGAAGTTACCGAAGAAAGTGATTTTGACCAGTGCCTGCCAAGAAGCTTTTGATGCCCTGAAGGAGGCCATGTGTACAGCAACTGTACTCAAGGCGCCTGACTTCTCCAAGGAATTCATAGTGCAGACAGACGCTTCTGAGCATGGAGTGGGAGCGGTGCTCTCACAACTAAATGATGAGGACTTGGACCAACCTGTAGCTTTCATTTTGTAGGAGGCTACTTCCCAGGGAACAGAGGTGGAGTGCGATTGAAAGGGAAGCTTTTGCTGTGGTCTGGGCGCTGAAGAAGCTGAGACCCTACTTGTTTGGGACTCAATTCCGGGTTCAGACGGACCACAGGCCCCTCAGATGGTTGATGCAGATGAGGGGTGAGAATCCTAAGCTGTTGAGGTGGTCCATTTCCCTACAGGGGATGGACTTTACGGTGGAACACTGCCCCGGTACAGAACACGCCAACGCTGATGGTCTGTCCAGGTTTTTCCGCCTTAGCGATGAGAACTCCCAAGAGGGTGGGTAGTTCTCCCCACTTTCAGCTGGAGGGGACACGTGTTAGACCTGGCATCTTTGGCGTGGTTACCCCTGACTTTTTGCCTCTACCTCCTGTATTTTTGATGCTATGCTGGATTTCGTTTTTGCTGGTTTTGATGCTTTGGGCACTTTGCCACTGCTGATCAGTGTCAAAGTGCAAGTGCTCCCTTGGTAAATTGTTATATTGATTGGTTATCCATGATTGGTATATTTGTTTCACCTGTTAGCCCCTAGTAAAGTGCACTGCGTGTGCCAGGGCTGGTGATTCAAATGCTACTAGTGGGCTGCAGCACTGATTGTGCCACCCACAGGAGTAGCGCTAAAATGATGTCTTAGGCCTGCTTCCAGTGCCTATGTGCAGTCCAGGACTGCCATGTCGACCTGGCCAGTGCACCCACTGACCAGGCCTTATCCTTCCCTTTCTGTACATGTCAGGCATCCCTATGGTGGCCCTAGGTACCCCCCTGGGCTGGGTGCAGTGTATCTGAAAGGTAGGGCATGTACTGAGGTGTGTAACATGCCCTGGTAGTGAATTACAGCCATTTTCGTTTTTCACTGCTGAGAGGCTATCTGGCCCATAGGATAGAATGGGGAAGGCTGTTTACATGCCTATCTTCCCATAAGGGCCAGATAGAAAATCCAAGTTTGGTATCTTTGTGTTCAGAATTTAATTATACATCTTTTTAGCAAGATGGTTTTTAAATTTACTGTGTGAGAATAGCACTTTTTAGAAAGTAGCTATTCTCCTGTTTAACCTTCCTGTGTGCCTGTGTGCTGGTTGGCTGACTGGTGTCATATGATGGGCTAGGTGGCTCCAGGAGCCTGGATGAGTCAGCAGCAGGGTGAATAGGGAGATCTGCTTTAGATGGGTGGGAGGAGTAGTCCCTGGGTTTGAATAGGTCTGCCCCTGCCAGCACAATGCTGGCTCCACCCCCTGCTGGCCAGGCTGAGGACTCTGCCTCTGCTGGCACAAAGAAGGCTCCACCTCCTGCTGAGCGTCTAACGACCCTGCCCCTCACTCTGAAAGGAACCAGGTGCTCCAGAGCAGAGCACACCCAGGAACCGGTTTGAGCAGGGGAATCCCCCCACTGAAACACAGAGAGACAAAGACTTGGAGGGGTATAAGAAGAGGACCCAAGACACCTAAACTTTAGATCACTTTGGAACTAAGAAGAAACCTCTGCCAAGGAAAAAGCTGAAAAGAACTGAAGAGGAGAAGACTGCCTGCTTGCTGTTTTGCTTTGCTGCCAAGGAGAGGGGAAGGACTTTGCTGTGTCCCCTTCTTTTGATTCTGATCTCCAAGGGCCTGAGAAGAGCTGGCTCCCTGTTAAGAAGTCCCAGGAACAAAAGGACTTCACCACCAGCTCCCCTGGAACTCTGCTGAAGGAGTTCTGACCTGCCTTGGAGTGCTTGCCCAGTCTTGGGGCATCAGGAGGTCGTTTTTGCTGTGTTTGGGAGCTGGGAAGCAGAAGCGTGAAAAAGAGTAACTGGTACCCAACGCATCATCCGATTGCGTGTCGCAAGAACGAGAGTGCGAGGAGAATTTCATCACGGCGTCATCGCAGCACCCGGAGTCCCCGCATCGCCGAGTGCGTCGAGCATCGTCCCGGTGTGAGAAGATTCCTGACGCTGCGAGGGTCGTGGCAGAACCAGTTTGCGGGCCGCACCACTGCCGGTGCGTGAAAGTATCCAGTCGCTGCGTGTGTCGACGCAGAGTCCCGTCCCTTGACGCATCGAGGGTTGTGGCGCCCGAAGTCAACGCTGCGCCGCGCACCGCGACGCATAGAGGGTTGCTGCGCTAGAAGTCAACGCCGCGCCACGCATCGCGCCGCACCGAAGATCGGCGCATCGTACCTGTGCGTGAAGCTTCCCCCTAAGAAACCTACGCAACGAAAGCCAAAGTCATCGCATCCTCCCCTACAGATCGGAGCCGGCGCATCCACCTCTGCTGCATGAAGCAGGGCTGCTGCAAAGCCTACCCAGGATCTCAGGAGTATCGCATCGCCTTTGCAATCTTCCTTGTGATAGCTTTTGGGAACCTTATCGCAACTACAGGTACTGTTGGGCACGAGAGTGTCGCATTTTGTGCATTGAGAGTCGCATTGTGCAGGACACTGACTTTTACATCCTGGAGTACTTTCTGCAAACTCTTGAACTATCTTTAAAGTAATCTTTTTAATTGTATGTTGGTTTGTCTGTAGTATTTGGTCTTGTGAAGTTTTTAGTAAAGATACCTTATTTTTCTAAAACTGGTGTGGAGTAAATCTGTGGTGTTTTCACTGTGTTACTGTGAGTGTTGGTACAAATACTTTACACATTGCCTTTGATAGCCTAGACTGCTCAGGCCAAGCTACCTAGAGGGTGAGCAGGGGTTATCTTAACAGTGTATCCACCTTTCCCTGACTAGAAGCAAGGGTCCCTACTTGGACAGTGGTACCCACCCTGCCAACTAGAGACCCCCAGATCTAACATTGGTGGTCAGCGGTGAGGATTGAACTTGTATTTGTACTTGACCCACAGTAATTGGTGTACATCACTAGGAGTGCAGACCAATAGACAACCACATACTGTATTTTTCTATTTTTGAGTAACTCTTCAAGAGCATCATGTCTCAGGTGACAACAAGTGAGAGGGCAGAATTGGAGTTTTCCATTACGGATTTGCATTCATACAGAGTTGAGGAGCTCAAACAATTCTGCAAAGACCTTGGTTGCCCTGTGAAAAGCGGAGCTAGAAAGGATGTTCTACAAAGAATCTTGAAGGCCTGGTGGGAGGCCCAAGAGGAAGGTGGTGCAAATGAAGAGGATGGTTTTGTTCCCCAAGATCTGCCCGTGGGCAGAGCAGTCTCAAGGGCTGGCAGCTCCCATTCCAGTAGGGGGCTCACTCCAGAGGAGTTGGAGGAGAATCAAAGGGTGAGAAACCATGAATTGGAAATAATGAAAATGAAAATGAAGCAATTGGAAGTAGAAAAGGCGGTGGAGGAGAAGAAATTGCTTCTGGCTCATGAAGTGAGCATGAGAGAACTGGACATCAAGGCCAAGCAGGCGGAGTCTGGTTCCAATGGTGGCAGCGCACAGCCAGTGCAGGGGGGTAAAGTATATATCCCCAAAGATTTAGTACAGAATTACAATGGGAGTGAAGATATCTATGCCTGGTTTACATCGTATGAAATAGCATTGAGAATGAAGGGTGTGCCTGAACAGCATTGAGGGGCGGGCCTGTGGAAACATTTTGAGGCTTCTGGGAGGAGTGCTCTAGAGCCCTTAGAATTAGCAGGTACCATGACCTATCCCAATATGAAGGAGGCCCTATGTCTCAGGTATGGACTTACTCCAGAGCAGTATAGACTGCAGTTTAGGAATTTCAAGTAGAAAGAGTCTGAGACTTGGATGGAGTGTGTGAATCTGTACTCGCGGGAACTGGAAGGTTGGATGAAGGGCAGCAAGGTAACTGATTATAAGGGGTTGTTACATTTAATTAGTTGGGAGCACTTGAGTAGTCTATGTGTTCCAGAGCTGTGCCAGCATCTTTTAGACAGCAAGCTGACGGACCCCATTGAGCTTGCTAAGGAGGCGGACCGCTTGACCAGTACCAGGGTCCACAGAGGAATTGTGGGTACCATTGCCAAAGGTGGGCAGGGTCCCCAGCAGAAGAGTGGGGGGGACAAGGGTAACAAAAAAGGAGTTCTCACAAGGGCCCCAAAACAGTTCCCAGGGTAACCAGTCCCAGCCCCCCAAGTCAAAACCCAATCCAACCTGGCCCCCTAAGGGCAGGTCAGATAACAAGGGCCCCATTAGGTGTTATCACTGTCAGGAATTGGGTCACAAAGCTCCTATGTGTCCCAAGAAATCCCAGGCACCCTCTGGTGCTCCAACACCGGGTATAGCTAGTGTAGCTTTTGGTGGGGATTTAATTTCTAGCGATTTGGAGGGATTAGCAGTTATGTCCCTTGTCTCTTTAGGAGACACAGAGATGGTCCAGGAAACCCCTGTCCCTGATTACACTAAGAAGTACAGGCAGTGGGTGACCATCAATGGGAAGAGGGTGGAGGCTCTCAGGGACACTGGAGCCAGTGTGACCATGGTCAGGTGTCAGTGGGTCCCTGAGGAGCTGATCATTCCCGATGTACTTCACCCTGTAGTGTCAGCTGACAAGTCTGTGCGCCTTTGCAAGGTAGCACATGTTCTCTTGGAGTGGGGGGGGTCTCAGGTCCTCTCAGAGTTGTTGTGAGTCCATCCATGCCAGTAGACTGTCTGCTAGGTAATGACCTGGAGAGTTCCCCATGGAAGGAGGTGGAACGCCAGGCTCATTTGGAGATGTTGGGTTTGCCTGAGTGGGTCTGTGTGACCACCCGGTCCATGGCAGCCAGACAGGGTTGTGAAGCAGACCTTGAGCCTGAAACAGTGGCCCAGGTCCCTGCCAGAAAGAGGAAGGGCAAGGGGCGTGGTGCGTCCACCCCCACTGTTCCCATGGTCCAGGAAGGAGCAGAACCTGCGGGGGATGCCCTGGAGCCTACAGGGGAACAGGTAGCTGAGCTGGGAGACATACCTGAGCTGACCCATTGGCAGCAAGAGGGTGGTCCCTCCAGAGAGGAGTTCTACCGAGCGCAGAAGGCATGCCCTACTCTTGAAGGTCTGCGGCACCAGGCTGCAGACGAGGCAGCAGGTGCTGATCCGAAGAACTTCTTTCTCTACTGGGAGAATGACTTGTTGTACAGTGAGCCTAGGTTTGCTGAGCCCAGTGGATCACGTACCCTGGTGGTACCTGCAGGGTTCAGAGACTTCCTACTGGGTCTGGCTCACGACGTGCCTCTTGCAGGACATCTCGGGCAGGACAAGACCCGACAAAGGCTTGCCACCCACTTTTACTGGCCCGGGATGAAGACGGACGTCGCTTCCTTTTGTAAATCATGCCAGACTTGCCAGGCAAGTGGCAAGGCTGGAGGAAAATGCAAAGGCCCTCTCCAGCCTTTTCCTGTAGTGAGCACCCCTTTCGAGCGGGTGGGGATAGATATTGTGGGGCCACTGGACCCCAGGACAGCCTTAGGCAACAGGTTCATCCTGGTCCTGGTGGATCATGCCACCCGGTACCCGGAGGCTATCCCTCTCAGGACAACCACAGCCCCGGTGGTGGGCCGTGCGTTGATGGGGATCTTTTCCCGTGTGGGTTTCCCCAAAGAGGTGGTATCTGACCGGGGTACCAACTTCATCTCCAGGTATATGAAGTCTCTGTGGGAGGAGTGTGGGGTAACTTATAAGTTCACCACTCCTTACCACCCTCAAGGAAATGGGTTGGTTGAAAGGTTCAACCGGACCCTGAAAGGCATGATCATGGGGCTGACAGAGCCCATGAGACGGAAGTAGGACGTCTTTTTGCCATGCCTATTATTTGCCTACAGGGAGGTACCACAAAAGTCTCTAGGGTTCAGTCCCTTTGAGCTTTTGTACGGGCACCCTGTTAGAGGACCTCTCAGTCTGGTGAAGGAGGGTTGGGAGAAATCCCCTGGGAAAACCCCCCAGGATGTGTTCAGCTATGTGATGGCCATCCGCAACCAGACACAGCGCTTCCGGGCCCTCGCTCAGGCGAACCTGGAAGCCAGCCAGGATGAGATGAAGAGGTGGTATGACCAGCATACCACTCTGGTGGAATTTCAACCTGGGCAGATGGTGTGGGTGATGGCGCCAGTGGAGCCTTGCGCGCTCCAAGACAAGTGGACTGGGCCATATGAGGTGGTGGAGCGCAAGAGTGAAGTGACCTACCTGGTCAACTTGCGGTCTCCCAGGAACCCCTTGAGGGTTCTACATGTGAACCGCCTCAAACCCCATTTTGAGAGGTCTGAAGTCACAATGCTACTTGCTACAGATGCAGGGATGGAGGAGGATAGCGATCCTCTTCACGACCTCCTGGAAGCTAAGGAGCAAGATGGGTCAGTGGATGGAGTGGTCCTCTCACCCACCCTGACCCCAGAACAACAGAGGGACTGTCGCCATGTGCTGGGTCAGTTTACATCTCTGTTCTCCCTGACCCCCGGTATCACCAACTGGTGTGTCCATGACGTGGACACGGGAGATAGCATGCCTGTGAAACAGAAGTTTTACCGGGTGGCTGACAAGGTCAGGGCCAGCATCAAGAAGGAGGTTTCTAAGATGTTGGAACTAGGGGTGATTGAGCCCTCCAGTAGCCCCTGGGCTAGCCCAGTGGTACTTGTACCGAAAGCTGCTGCGCCAGGTGCCACTCCAGAACTTAGGTTTTGTGTGGACTACCGTGGGCTCAATGCGGTCACGAAGACTGACGCACACCCCATCTCCAGAGCTGATGAGCTCGTGGATCGGTTGGGAGCTGCCAACTACCTCAGTACGTTTGATTTAACTTCTGGGTACTGGCAGATTGCCTTAACTGATGGGGCCAAGGAGAGGTCTGCGTTTTCAACGCCAGAGGGGCACTTCCAGTTCCGTGTCATGCCCTTTGGGTTGAAGAACGCCCCTGCCACATTCCAGAGACTGGTCAACCAGGTATTGTCCGGGCTGGAGCAATTCAGCGCCGCATATCTGGACGACATTGCTGTGTTCAGCTCCACTTGGGAAGAACACTTGCAACACCTCTGCGCAGTGTTGAAGGCTCTGCACAGTGCAGGCCTCACTATCAAGGCCATTAAGTGCCAGATAGGGAGGGTTCGGTGGTGTATTTGGGACACCAAGTAGGAAGCGGCCAGGTGGCGCCCCTACAAGCCAAGATAGATACCATCCGGGCCTGGGAATCCCCCAAGGCCCAGACAGCGGTGAGAGCCTTCTTAGGACTCACCGGGTACTATCGCCGTTTTGTCAAGGGGTATGGCACCATTGTTGCTCCCTTGACAGAACTAACTTCCAAGAAGTTACCGAAGAAAGTGATTTGGACCAGTGCCTGCCAAGAAGCTTTTGATGCCCTGAAGGAGGCCATGTGTACAGCACCTGTACTCAAGGCGCCTGACTTCTCCAAGGAATTCATAGTGCAGACAGACGCTTCTGAGCATGGAGTGGGAGCGGTGCTCTCACAACTAAATGATGAGGACTTGGACCAACCTGTAGCTTTCATTAGTAGGAGGCTACTTCCCAGGGAACAGAGGTGGAGTGCGATTGAAAGGGAAGCTTTTGCTGTGGTCTGGGCGCTGAAGAAGCTGAGACCCTACTTGTTTGGGACTCAATTCCGGGTTCAGACGGACCACAGGCCCCTCAGATGGTTGATGCAGATGAGGGGTGAGAATCCTAAGCTGTTGAGGTGGTCCATTTCCCTACAGGGGATGGACTTTACGGTGGTACACTGCCCCAGTACAGAACACGCCAACGCTGATGGTCTGTCCAGGTTTTTCCGCCTTAGCGATGAGAACTCCCAAGAGGGTGGGTAGTTCTCCCCACTTTCAGCTGGAGGGGACACGTGTTAGACCTGGCATCTTTGGCGTGGTTACCCCTGACTTTTTGCCTCTACCTCCTGTATTTTTGATGCTATGCTGGATTTCGTTTTTGCTGGTTTAGATGCTTTGGGCACTTTGCCACTGCTGATCAGTGTCAAAGTGCAAGTGCTCCCTTGGTAAATTGTTATATTGATTGGTTATACATGATTGGTATATTTGTTTCACCTGTTAGCCCCTAGTAAAGTGCACTGCGTGTGCCAGGGCTGGTGATTCAAATGCTACTAGTGGGCTGCAGCACTGATTGTGCCACCCACAGGAGTAGCGCTAAAATGATGTCTTAGGCCTGCTTGCAGTGCCTATGTGCATTCCAGGACTGCCATGTCGACCTGGCCAGTGCACCCACTGACCAGGCCTTATCCTTCCCTTTCTGTACATGTCAGGCATCCCTATGGTGGCCCTAGGTACCCCCCTGGGCTGGGTGCAGTGTATCTGAAAGGTAGGGCATGTACTGAGGTGTGTAACATGCCCTGGTAGTGAATTACAGCCATTTTCGTTTTTCACTGCTGAGAGGCTATCTGGCTCATAGGATAGAATGGGGAAGGCTGTTTACATGCCTATCTTCCCATAAGGGCCAGATAGAAAATCCAAGTTTGGTATCTTTGTGTTCAGAATTTAATTATACATCTTTTTAGCAAGATGGTTTTTAAATTCACGGTGTGAGAATAGCACTTTTTAGAAAGTAGCTATTCTCCTGTTTAACCTTCCTGTGTGCCTGTGTGCTGGTTGGCTGACTGGTGTCATGTGATGGGCTAGGTGGCTCCAGGAGCCTGGATGAGTCAGCAGCAGGGTGAATAGAGAGATCTGCTTTAGATGGGTGGGAGGAGTAGTCCCTGGGTTTGAATAGGGCTGCCCCTGCCAGCACAATGCTGGCTCCACCCCCTGCTGGCCAGGCTGAGGACTCTGCCTCTGCTGGCACAAAGAAGGCTCCACCTCCTGCTGAGCGTCTAACGACCCTGCCCCTCACTCTGAAAGGAACCAGGTGCTCCAGAGCAGAGCACACCCAGGAACCTGTTTGAGCAGGGGAATCCCCCCACTGAAACACAGAGAGACAAAGACTTGGAGTGGTATAAGAAGAGGACCCCAGACTCCTAAACTTTAGATCACTTTGGAACTAAGAAGAAACCTTTGCCAAGGAGAAAGCTGAAAAGAACTGAAGAGGAGAAGACTGCCTGCTTGCTGTTTTGCTTTGCTGCCAAGGAGAGGGGAAGGACTTTGCTGAGTCCCCTTCTTTTGATTCTGATCTCCAAGGGCCTGAGAAGAGCTGGCTCCCTGATAAGAAGTCCCAGAAACAAAAGGACTTCACCACCAGCTCCCCTGGAACTCTGCTGAAGGAATTCCGACCTGCCTTGGAGTGCTTGCCCAGTCTTGGGGCCTCAGGAGGTCATTTTTGCTGTGTTTGGGAGCTGGGAAGCAGAAGCGTGAAAAAGAGTAACTGGTACCCAACGCATCATCCGATTGCGTGTCGCAAGAACGAGAGTGCGAGTAGAATTTCATCGCGGCGTCATCGCAGCACCCGGAGTCCCTGCATCGCCGAGTGCGTCGAGCATCGTCCCGGTGCGTGAAGATTCCTGACGCTGCGAGGGTCGTCGCAGAACCAGTTTGCGGGCCGCACCACTGCCGGTGCGTGAAAGTATCCAGTCGCTGCGTGTGCCGACGCAGAGTCCCGTCCCGTGACGCATCGAGGGTTGCGGCGCCCGAAGTCAACGCTGCGCCGTGCACCGCGACGCATCGAGGGTTGCGGCGCCAGAAGTCAACGCTGCGCATCGTGCCGCACCGAAGATCGTCGCATCGTACCTGTGCGTGAAGCTTCCCCCTAAGAAACCTACGCAACGAAAGCCAAAGTCATCGCATCCTCCCCCTACAGATCGGAGCCAGTGCATCCACCTCTGCTGCGTGAAGCAGGGCTGCTGCAAAGCCTCCCCAGGATCTCAGGAGTATCGCATCGCCTTTGCCATCTTCCTTGTGATAGCTTTTGGGAACCTTATAGCAACTACAGGTACTGTTGGGCACGAGAGTGTCGCATTTTGTGCATTGAGAGTCGCATTGTGCAGGACACTGACTTTTACATCCTGGAGTACTTTCTGCAAACTCTTGAACTATCTTTAAAGTAATCTTTTTAATTGTATGTTGGTTTGTCTGTAGTATTTGGTCTTGTGAAGTTTTTAGTAAAGATACCTTATTTTTCTAAAACTGGTGTGGAGTAAATCTGTGGTGTTTTCACTGTGTTACTGTGAGTGTTGGTACAAATACTTTACACATTGCCTTTGATACCCTAGACTGCTCAGGCCAAGCTACCTAGAGGGTGAGCATGGGTTATCTTAACAGTGTATCCCCCTTTCCCTGACTAGAAGCAAGGGTCCCTACTTGGACAGTGGTACCTACCCTGCCAACTAGAGACCCCCAGATCTAACAAAAGGCATTATGAATGACTATTATATTAAATCAGTGAAATTCATGGGTCAGTAAATAAAAAGGCATGACTAAAGTGATGTTGAAAGTGCACTCTGAAATTAAATCACATGAGAAATGGAGTTATGTGATAATTTAGAAATCATCAGAGGGGGGAATTGAGAAATTTGAAAATGTTAGACGAAAATATCCTCACATCACTGAAAAATGTGACCCAACTTTAATGTATAAAATGCACCGCAAAGAGAACTGTGGAAGGAAAATGTGGATTTCTTGAACGTGGAAATAATTACTGTGCAGTATAATATATTGCAGAAATCTCTCATTTCTATCAACCTTTCATGACTAGACCTAATTTTCTTTTGTTTTTTCTTACCTTTCCCCTTTAAATAAAATGAACCCTTTGCTGATTTTATGCTAGTATTTGTCTATAGAAACTGTCATTGCTGTGAAATGTACTGTATTAAAGAAAATATATTATTTTCTTCCTCAAATTGTATGATTTCTTCGTTTTAGACACATACATTCGCTATGTGCTTTTAGTTCTCATGACATAACCAGGATATTGCAGAAAGAAAATGTTTCATCTAATAGACAAGTCCATTGAACACACAATGGAACATCGAATAACTAACATAAAAGGGTTTGCAAAGATTCTCGTAAGAGCCTTCTTGTTAGACCTGGCATTTCTTGGCGTGATTACCCCAGATTTTTTGCCTCAACCTCCTCTATTTTTGATGGTGTGATGGATTTTGTTTGACTGGCTTAGATGCTTTGGGCACTTTGCCACTGCTGATCAGTGTCAAAGTGCAAGTGCTCCCTGTGTAAAGTGTAATGGGAATTGGTTGTCCATGATTGGTATGTTTGCCTTACTAGTAAAGTCCCTAGTAAAGAGCACTATGTGTGCAAGGGCTAGTAATGCAAATGCTACCAGTGGGCCTGCAACACTAATTGTGCCACTCACACAAGTAGCCTTAAAGAGAGAACTCAGGCCTGACACTGCAGTGCCTGCGCGCTGTTTGTTAAACTGCCATGTTGTCCTGACAAGTGCACCCACTTGCCAGGCCTTACCCTTCGCTTTCTATGCACATCAGACACCCCTATGGTAGGTCCAAGGTACCCCCTGGGCAGAGTGCAGTGTATGTGAAAGATAGGACATGCACTGAGGTGTGTACCATGTCCTGACAGTTAAATACTCTCCATTTTGTTTTTCACTGTTGAAAGGCCATCTTGCCCATTGGACAGAATGGGGAAGGCTGTGTAATATGTCTCCAGCCTATCTTCCCAAAGGCTTAGGATGGAGAGGTGAGGTTTAGTATGCCTGAACTCACAATTCAAGAACACATCTTTTTGTGAAGGTGGTTTTTGAATTGCGTGTTTAGAAACCACTCTTTTAGAAGTGGCTGGGTTTTTGTGCTCTAACATTTATGTGTGTCTCTGCCTGGTTGTGGATTAACTGTCTGGATCTGAAAGTGATAGGAAGTGGGGAATGTTTTGACCCAGGGGAGGAGGTGAGACAGCAACAGGCTGACCTGCATCTGGAGTGTAGGGGGGAGGAGTAGCACCTGGAGGTGAAGAGGCCTGGGTTGCTGCCATAAAACAATGGCTCCAGCCCCTGCTTAGTGATTGAGGATCCAGATCCCCACTATCAAAGGAATAAGGTGTCACTGGCAGGGAGACACCCAGAACTGGTTTAGACAGGGGTCAGTGCCCCCCTGAACACAAAGACTTCAAAGACATTTAGGGGTATAACTGTGAGAGCTGAAATCCCTGGACTTTGGAAGGGTATGAAATGGAACTGTTCAAGACTGATCAGTATAATGCTCAAGGTCAGGGCCAGGAGACATTCATGCTTGCTAAGATATTGCAAGCTTTAAGTGAACAGAGGGAAGAAACAAGGGCACTTTTCTCACAAGTCCGAGCTGATAATGGAAAAATCCAGCAGTCTATGAAAGAGGTGATGGAGAAAGTGGGATTGGTGACGGAAGAAATGGCCGAGCTTCAACAAAGAGTTGTCAACATAGAATAGGCCTCATCTAAAAGGGATAGCTCTGTGGAGAGACAAGAAGTACAGCTAAGGGAGGTACAGGCCAAGCTGGAGGATTTGGAAAACAGGCAGAGACGACAGAACCTTAAATTATTTGGTATTCCCGAAGGCTTGGAGGGGGCGGATTCCAGAGCATATATCGTCCAGATCATGCAGAAGGCTTTCCCGGAGCTGGGGGACTGGGACTGGGATTGCCAGATACAGCGAGCACACAGACTGCCAATAATACAACGTCAAAAGAACTCCCAGTATCCTAGACCTTTTCTAATTTATTTTGGCAACTATCTACTGCGTCAAGCTGTTTCCCTAAAAGCTAGCCCTAGGTCACCTGTGGCAGTGGATTCTTTTTCTCTGGTCTTCCGATCGGATTTCTGTAAACTTACGATGGACAAAAGATGGCAGCTAAAGCAAATGATCGATCCGTTCAAAGCATTTGGTGTTCAAGCTTACTTACAGGAACCCGCCCGGCTTAAAGTTATCAGGAATGGGCAAAGTTATTTTTTCTTCTCTCGCACGGAAGCAGAGGAAATATTGCAGAAATGGAAAGGGGAGTGCTGTGGCTAAAAATAGACTGAACTAGGACTCCCGAGATGACTCTTAATGTGTCCTAATCTGTCCTAATGTGTCCTAACACACATAAATAGTTTATAGATTGCTTAGTTCTCTATCTACTACTTACTACTTATCTGTTTTGAAAACGGCCGGGGGGGTTTCTAGACCGGGGGCTGGGGGCGGTTGGGTCCTAGCCGACTGCCACATCAACGGCAGTTACCAGAAGACGACCTCTCCTTCAAGAACAGGGTGGGTGGGGAGGGAGGCAAGAAAGGGGAAGGTGGTAAAGGGGTTAGGGGTTTGGATTGGGTTTTTTTTTTCTGATGTATAAAATGATTGCTGTTGTAAAGGATAAAAAAACCAACATGAAAGTGATTTCAGTTATTGATATAACACAAGCAAGGACAGGTTCTCTTCTTTTTACTCTTTTTTTTTTTCCTTTTTGATGGCTGAAATAAGAATTTTAGCCTGGAATGTTGCAGGCCTTAATGGGAGGAACAAGAGACGCTTGGTGGCAGAGGAATTGTTGATGTATAATCCACACTTAGTTTTATTATCAGAAACCCATATTGCATATAAAGATAAAGGGCTCCTTAAACAATTAGGATACGAAATTGCTATTGCTTCGGACCAAGATTCCTCAACCAGAGGAGTAGCTATTTTAAGACATAGACATCTAAAATGTATAATTGAAAAAACATTAACGGATAAAAGTGGTAGGTGGGCCATTGTGCAGGCACAGGTTGAAGGTACTAAATATGTATTTTGCGTAGTATATGGCTCAAACAACGATAACTATCAAATAATTGATAGACTGAATATTGAATTGCTGAGTTGGGAAGGTGATAAAGTCGTGATGGGGGATTTCAATTGCATAATGAATTATGAGATGGATACCACAAGACGCCATGCATTTCAGAGGATGAAAAAGACACGCACAGCAATCAATGAGCTAGGGCAAATACATGGTCTTAAAGATGTTTGGCGGACAATACATTCTAATATACCGGGCTATACTTATTACTCTGCGGCACATAAACTTTGCTCTCGTATAGATATGGCCTGGGCATCAGAAGAGATTATAAAATTATGTACTATGGAGATATGCCCCAGGGTTACTTCAGACCATAACCCCATCCTTTTGAACTTCAAGATAGTAACAGCAAGGAAACAGATTAGGGGCTTCTCATTTCCTAGATATCTCCTAACAGACGAAACTTATCTATCTGGCATTAAGCAACACTTAAGGGAATATTTAGAAATTAATAATGGTTCTGCGATACCAACAATAGTTTGGGATTCGTGTAAGGCTAGCATCAGGGGGTTCACACAGCAATATATTTGGACACAGAATAGGCAACGCAAGATAGAAATAGATGGGATTCTTAAAGATGTTAAGACCATGGAGGATCAATATGCAGAAGCATTACTGAATTGCTCTCTAAATTTAGAAACTATAGGATACGAATTAATAAATTTGAAATCAACAGTTAAACAAACTTTCAGGGAGAAAATAGCGGTTAAAATTAATAAATACAAATTAACTCAATACGAAAGCGGGGAAAAAATTGGGAAGCTTTTAGCCTATAAAGTAGCCGACGAACAAGCTAAGACACAAATAAAGAAAATTAAAGGCTTAAACAATGAGATATATGAACAACCAAGTCAGATATTAGAGCAGTTTGTCACATATTATAAAAATCTATATACGCCAGAGGCTCAGCCACAAATGCTTGATATTATAAAATATGTCCAGAAATATATCAAAAAAACATCGGTAGCTAATGAAGTGTCAGCAACATTGCTGGATGATATCGCGCACGATGAGATTAGAGCCGCCATCTCTTCTCTGCCGTCAGGAAAAGCATCCGGAGATGATTCAATCCCTTTAGAATTATATAAAAAATGCTTAGATGAGCTACTGCCAACTTTCTCCCAACTCATTAAATACATCGAAGCGGGGGGGAACGCCCCAGACTCCTGGAATACGACTCGGATAATTTTTTTTCTAAAAAAGAATAAGCCTCCAGAGGAATGTGGGTCTTACAGGCCGATATCACTCATAAATACAGATGCGAAAATTTATGCTAAAATTCTGGCAACTCGTTTAGCACCAATAATGCCGAAACTTGTTTCACCTCAACAACACGGGTTTATTTTAGGACGGGATACTACATCCCACGTGAATACGTCCATAGCAGCGTTTGATATTGCTAAAGTTAGATCCACCCCACTCGGTATGATATTATTAGATGCAGAGAAAGCATTTGACCTAGTGGGATGGGATTTTCTCTGGGTCACGCTTTCTATATTTGGCATTAAGGGTAAATTTTTACACATGATCAAATCACTATATCAACATCCTACAGCTAGGTTAGCGTATGCAGGTTTACAGTCTGATATGTTTTTAATTTCACGGGGTACCCGTCAGGGTTGCCCTCTCTCACCTCTCTTATTTGCTTTATCAATAGAGCCATTTATATTAGCACTACAATCGCAAACTCGGATCATACCTTTTATACATAACTCAAATGAACTAAAAATTACGGCATACGCCGATGATATAGCTGTTTTTTCAACGGATGTTAAAACCGCACTAAACGAGGTGGTTAAAGAAGCGGAAAGGTATGGTTTGGTCTCTGGCTACAGACTTAATATCAATAAAACTCAAATAATAATGAATTACAAAGATGTAGGATTAACGACAGGGATATGCAACACGGCTACCTACCTAGGGGTCAAGATAACCACTAGAATAGATAAAATAATAGAAATAAACTACGAGACTCTTCTTAAGGAGACTGCAACACTACTTAAAAAATGGCATAAGGTTCCTATAGGTATTGGGGGTCGTATAAACATAATCAAAATGAAAATACTACCTAAATTTATTTACTTATTTCGGTCTATCCCGCTAAGATTAAATGTGTCCTTTTTTAAACGATTAGATGGTATCTGCGGCAGTTTCATATGGGGTTATAAAAAAGCCCGCAGGGCTATTAGACTACTTAAACTCCCATATAATCAAGGAGGTCTGGATTTTCCGGATTTCAAACTATACTTTTGGGCAGCTTTTATCAAACGACTGAGAAGTTTAATATACCCCGTAGGATGTAACGCACCCTTTTTCTTTAAGCTTATGCTCGGTAAGGAATACGAAATGTTTTTGTTCAGAATTAATGATTCAAACTATTTTAAGCGAGTCAGATTCAAGGTGGCACGCGATGTTGTCAATATATGGTTTGCAATTATTTCTATTTGTAACACATCATTTTATCACGATAAGCTGCCCATATGGGGCAACCCAGGTTTGCCAGAAATCTTTCAAGACATGGAGGGTAAACGATGGGCTAGCCTGGGCATAAAATACCTGGGCGATATATATGATCAAAATGGGTTTATGACTTTCGAAAAAATACAGATTATATATAAAATAACGTCAGGCATGCAATTTAAATATTTTCAAATTCGAGATTATCTTATCCGTAGAATGCAACTGACAAATATTTCAGGTTCGCTTATATGGGATTATATGCATAAAGATCACTCAAAATCAATAATTAGCACTGGCTACAAAATCTTATGCTCATTTAAGCCAGATGACTGTCACAGATTAGCTGAGCACTTGGGACGCAGTGTAGGGGCATCAGTGACAGCTAACACCATAACACGGGCTCTCTCTAGGCTTAATAACTCTGTATATTCTTCCAACCTTAGGATACAACAATTTAAAACAATCTGTCAATTATATTACACTCCAGAAAGAATATCAAAATGGTCCTCCTATGGCTCCTTTAGCGAACGTACAAAATGTCCAAAGTGCAATCTACAGTCTGCTGATCTAAAACATATGTTTTTTTTATGTCCTGCACTAGAGAGGTTTTGGTCAACGATAACCGATCTGATCTCTCACAAACTAGGGAGTGTAATGACGATCTCAGCAACAGAGGTATTAACTGGAGCCCAGAGCACTACAAGCAGATATGAAGATTTAATTTCAATATTACTGGCTAGCGCAAGGTTAACAATCGCCCGTGCATGGATCTTACCCACACCTCCATCGACTATTGAATGGTGGGGATTAGTTAAAGAAACATATGATATGGAACTAGCATTGGCAAAAACGAGAGGGATGAAGGCATTATGTAAAGTAAATAAGATATGGGGTGTATTATTCTGAAAATGTTTGCAAAAGGGGTCCCTTTTCTCTCCCCCCTTTTTTTTCTTTTTTTTTTTTTTTTTTTTTTCTTTCCCTCCCCCCCCCCCCCGCCCCTCTCCCCTGCAATGAGGGCTAATAGTTATATAGGTAGATATGAAGGATAATATATTTATAGAAATGATATAATTACCTGTTCCAATGCTTGTACTTATTTGCCTAAAACTTATTGAATTGTATAATATGTATTAATTTTTCTTTTTCTTTCATGTTGGTAATAAAGAAATTTATTAAAAAAAAAAAAAAAGACTGATCAGGACTGAAACTACTTTGTGGTCAAGAGGAACCTCTGCCAAGGAAGAAACAGCTGAAGAGACTGAAGGAAAGCACTGACCCTTGCTGTGTGTTCTGGGGCTAGTCTGCAGTTTGCTGCTTTAACCAAGGAGAGGCTAAATGGACATTGCCGTGCGCTGTGTCCCCCTGCTTGAAAGGACTTTGCTGTGTTGTGTCCTGAAGTAACTTAACCCCAAGGGCCTGAGGAGAGCTGGCTCCCTGTTGTGTAAACTCAGTAACACAAAAGTTTCCAGAAGTGTCTCAGCGGCGCTGTGTGCGTGTGCATTGTGCAGCTTCAGACCTTCGCAAGAGGTGCCCTCTGATTGTGGGCACCTGGAGTCCAAGCGAGTCTCAGCAATGCTGTGTGCGCGTGCTTTTTGCAGCCTGAGCCCTTCGTGAGGATTGTCTTGTGATCTTGTGCACCCGGAGTCCAAGTGAGTCTCAGCAACGCTGTGTGCGAGTGCTTCGTGCAGCCTGAGACCTTTGTGAGGATTGCAATGTGACCATGCGCACCAGAAGTTCAAGTGTGTCTCAACGACGCTGTGTGTGTGTGCTTTTTGCAGCCTGAGACCCTCATAAGAATTGCCTTGTGATCGTGGGCGCCAGAGCGACGCTGTGTGTGTGGGCTTTTTGCAGCCTGAGACCCTCGTAAGAATTGCCCTGTGATAGTGGGCGCCAGGAGTCCAAGTGAGTCTCAGTGGCGCTGTGTGCGTGTGCCCGGTTGCAGCCTGAGATCTTCATTATCGCCATCGGCCCGGAAGCAACCAAGTCGCATTGGAGGCCAAAGTCAGCAGAGGCGGGGAGGAGAGCGAGGTCACAGCCCGCAGGTAATGTGTGTCACCACCTGGGGCAGGGTGCGGGCTCGGAGAGAAACGCTCTCGGCCTCTCCCCTTCTTGCAGCGTGAGCCTCTGTTCCGGCTCGTATCGCGGCCCATACATGCCAAGGAGTGGCAGTACCGGGGCCGGAGTGTGGAGCTGCTCTGTGGTTTACACCAGACCCATGTTGGGGGCGTATGTTGTCGGAAACTGACCGCGAGTCAGTACGAGGGGCAGGGAGACCGTCTAAAGCACCGTGATTGGTGCTGGAGTGTATTACGTATTGCATTAATTCTGCATTGCGAACTACCTGATTGTTGATTACGCATTGCATTAGTTTGTAGAACGAACTACCTGATTGTTTCATTACGCATTGCATTATTTCTGCATGACGAATTGCCGGATTGTTGCATTACGCATTGCATTAGTTTGCATAACAAACTACCTGATTGTTGCAGTATGCATTGCATTATTTTGGCATTACGAATTTCTTGATTGTTGCATAACAAACTGCATTATTTTTACATTGCAAAGTGCCTGATTCTTGCGTTACGAAGTTCATAGCATTGCATTAGGACTGCATTGGATCATTTAGAATTGCTCATTAATACCGCCAGAGCCTACAAAGGCTGGCTGGCCTAATAACCAGCCAGGAGAAATATTACAGATACACATATGTTGGATTTATAAAGTGTGGTCTCATCGTATATCAGTTTATATAAACATATACTTGTTTTAAATGAAAGTCGTGTGGAGTCCTTTTGTGGTGTCATCATTGGGTCACTGAGAGCGTGGTTGCAAATATTTTACACATTTGCCTTGACGATAAGCCTGGCTGCTCGTGTCAAGCTACCAAGGGGGTGAGCAGGGGCTATCTGAGAAGGTGTCCTTCCTTTCCCTGACGTAGAAGCGAGGGTCCCTACCTGGCCTAAGGTACCTACCTCGGCCAACTAGGGAATCCCGATTCTAAAACTTCTCTAGTATAACAAGTGTATAAAATGTTGTCAAACTACAGATAAATCCATGTTGAACTCTGCATGGGTTCTTCTTAGGATAGGTTAGATCTTTTAGATGAAGATAGGGACTCTTTACTTTATGGAACACGCAGTTATTTTTACATGTTGACTTTAACTAAATTCTCTTGAAATTTCTGTTAACAGACTTATCTGACTAACTTGAATAAAAATAAACAAAAACAATTACTAATCTATTAATGAGAAAGAAAGCTTTAAAAACTTTACCAAACCACTCACCATTGCCTGAACTCTAAATGCTGTAAGCTGATTTGTGCTCCATTCTCACATGGTAGCAAAGATCTGTCGACTGAGAGATTGGGCTGGTGCGGGGTTGGAGATCTTTGTCGTAAGTTAAGGGTTCAACTGTTTATAAATGTTTCATAATTTCCACGCTATCAGAGAGATATCATTATTTGCAGGATATGCACTCAGAAGAAATGAGGGGCAAGGACACAGAGGACAGGTGCGCTTCAGAGGTGGAAGGAAGGACAGCCAGGTAGATGGGGGGTGAGCAGGCAGAGATCAAGAATGGGCACAAGGATGGAAATGGATAGTGGATGGGCAAAACCAGAGTTCTGCAAAACGAAAGGTTTAGATGTAATGATAATGGATAGACCTGATATATTATTTAGGTAACCCTTGGACAGCTAGAGGAGTGCAAGGGCAGTTAAACAGGTGGAGAGATGTACAGTCAGTAAGATAGACTCACCCAGAGGTGGGCGGAAGAGTAACCAATGATAAGGAGGGTAGAAGCTGGGCCTGGGTGAAATTCTAACTACGCCAGAGTAATGAGAGTAATTTCAGTAATTATGCATTACTGCTGTGATATGAAACTAGTGAAAATACGCGAGTATGTCAGCTTGAGTAATTAAGAGTAACTTGGAACAAAAATCCTACCACAGGTGCGCAGGAACAACAAACTAAGCGAGAGAGTAGCTGCAGGTTGCTGGCTACTGCTGTTTATGTCCTGTAGCATTTAGTGTTATTTTCTTAGCGCAAAATGCATCCTATGGCCCATTTTGGATACAAGGGTGCATTATAAACTAAGAAAAAAGCCCTAAATTCTGGATTAGGCTTCTCACACAATTACAAGTAATTGCAAGTAATTTTGTGGTAATTACGAGTAACAAGCAAAGAAGGAGAGGTGTATATGGCAGAGGAATGATCACAAATTGGGTAGAAGATGGTGGTAAGGAGGAGTAGAGGAGGATGGCATGCACAGAAGGAGACGTGATATATAGAAGTGTATCTTTATCCAAAAAGACAGGCAAAAGATTGGCAGATCCCAGAAGAGAGTACGAATAAATGAGGGAGAGGCACTGGTGAAAGATGGATGACACCTACAAAGGTGAGAGATAGAAAGGGCCAGATACAAAAGTGAGAGTTCTAGTAGGGAGGTAGATGGATGGAAATCAAGAAGGGCATAGATGGACACATTGGAGGACTGAACTGCACTGATGGAAAACTGTGAGAGGGAGGTGGGGTTTAAACTCTACAATAAGTGGGAGACGGACAGAAAAGAGGAGGTAAATAGACAGACACAGAAGCGGGTAGACAAGCAGTAGGTAAAAGAGAAGGGAAGAAATGTACAGAATGACTGGCGTAGCTAGGGATGGAAAGGCACAAAATAAGAGAAAGAAATGCATGGATAGCAGTGAATGGCTACAGAGATATAGACAAGAAGAGATGCACACAGGTAGTGAATGAATGAACACACATTGTGGTCTAAAAGAAGGAGATGGGGGAGACGGAAAGAGTTGCAGAATGAGAAGTGCAGGTGAAAGGTTGAAGGGTGGGCACACAGAATGATTGAAGATGGGCAGATATAGATTGAAAAGACAGCAGACACATATAGGAAGAGAGGCATGGGTGAAAGTTGGGTGAACATCTCATGTTATGTGGAGGATGTGAAGATCTTGGAGGAATAGCCTTGGAAACAATGTGAAGTGTCCACACAGTGCCTAATTTGTGCCAGTTGTTACAGGTGGGGCCCACTGTAACTCCTGTTTGGAGACCAGCACTTATTTTATCTCATCAGACTTCCACCCAGAGGAAAGAAAAACACAAACAGTGGAAAGGAAAATGAAGAGAAAGATGAAAAAACGGTGCCAAAGACAAGGATAACAAGCATTGACATAGCCAATAGGTCTTGCCTTTGGGACCTTATAAGTGTTTAGCCATGCAACAGTTGCATAACTAAATACTTATAAGGTCCCAAAAGCGAGACCTATTAGCTATGCCAATGCTTGTTTTAACAGATCCTGATAGAATAATGACCACATAGCGCAGAAGCGGCTTCGCGACGCCTCAAGGAAAGTCGTACAATAAGAAAGCGAAGGTGAAGAGAGCAGCACGCTCTAGGATGGGTAAGAAAACTAAACTTTCAAGGCTTCCGAAAAGAAAAAAAAAATTCTAAGTTTTCTTAGTAAACAGGGAAAGCTATTCTTCTGGCAGGCTGCTGGGGATCAAGGGTCCCCGAAGGCACGAGTTTTCCCGCGCACGGCTTCTTTCCTAAACAGAGAGGCGGACGCAGCGCAGAGAGCAGACGCCGGCCGCGAGGGGGCGGAGGGACGACAAGGCTCTCTCATGGATGGGCTTCTCGAGACGGCGAGCCATCTGGGGAAAGGCGGGACCGTCCAAGTTGGAGGGAGTGATCCAGTGGTTGCGCACGCAGGCTGGCAAATGGTGTGCACTTTCGCGGCCGCTTTGATGTTCTCAGTCGCCGCGCGGCTCGCTGAGAACATCAAAGCGGCCGCGAAAGTGATCACGCAGGGTGACAAATGGTGCCTGCACGGGCCGCGGCTGACTATTCGTTACTGCCTGCCTCTGGGATGGGTAGAGCACTGACCGAATCCTTAAGCGGTAGAAACTCTGACACAACTCAACAGTAGTATCATATAAAAACCGTATTACACACTTTCTGAAGGACTGGTCCTTGCACATTTATATCTACCTTGTAAATTTTATTACATATTTTCTGACTAAATGGAGGAAGTATAATTTATGCTAATACAGGTCACTAAATCTTCTCGCTCTGTCTGCTGATATGGTCAGAAATACTATGCCTCCTAGAAATATCTTTCTCCTTTAAACTACAAGCGCCTATAGAAAATAGGATGGCAAAACGCTCTTTGCAAATGTTAAACGTAGTATTTTTTTTCAGAAACAGTAAATTGGTACTTAGATCCCTTTGGATGCTTGTTCAAGAAGAATCAAAGATTCCTTGCTTCCCCTGTTGCAATTTTCTTCTCCTACAATTTCTTGACCAATTTGTTTCTTGGATATATTGATGTCTTCCAACCAAGTAGGGATACTAGCCTTATGATTATGTTGCATGCATGAAGACATGATTACAAAAATCCCTGATGACTGAAGGGTTGACTTAGAATCATTTAAGCAATAAAATAAATGGTTGATTTTTAGTCCCTCGTAAGATTCCCCAAACCTTATGCGCATTTGCTGGAATGCAATATATGTTTGCCTTATTAACAAAATGACTTTCAGGACAGTAGCACTGGGGCGTTCACTTTAAACCGGTTCCATTTAAACGGGACGTTCATGGAAGGGAAAACGGTCCACTTTAACCAATTCTGCGTTTCTAAAAATCACCGACAACAGGTATTCTAGAAAGACGGAAATTGCTCAAATGTTAAAATAGTAACTATACTTATGTCTGAAAATGGCCACACCACATTTTGACTGAATGGATATGGATGCTGTGCATTAAGAGCATACTAGGCACGGGGCTGGGTTATCAGCATCAAGAACGTGTCATGTGGCCCACGAGATACCGATATAATCAGGTCGACTTTGGTTCACAGTTACACTAATATTCGATATATTTTATGAGATTAAATAA
The DNA here is from genome assembly GCF_964204655.1 of Triturus cristatus. Lineage (NCBI taxonomy): Eukaryota > Metazoa > Chordata > Amphibia > Caudata > Salamandridae > Triturus > Triturus cristatus. The sequence continues at coordinate 316,214,525 of NC_140579.1, forward strand.
TTGTATAAAACCAGCTACCTCAATTTCATCGGTGTTGCCAATCGAGTGTTTTAGCAGATCCATGGCCGCTTTGATGTTCTCAGTGGCAACGCGGCTCACTGAGAACATGAAAGCGGCCGCGAAAGTGATCTCGCAGGGTGACAAATGGTGCACGTGCCCGCGCTCATGTACTGTAGCTGGAGGCCTGAAAAGCCACTAGTTTACACTTCCAAAAGCCGCTTACTAAAACTCTCGCCAGAGCAGCGCTAAAGTGCTGGCTCAGGCGAGACCTAAAAACTGAACCTGCAAGAATGAGAAAGAAGGTTGTAGGATGGTACAATGCAGGTAAATACATCGGATGCATTTCCCATGCATTTTTAGCATGCATGTTTTTCCCGCTAATATGCATTTACAATGCATGCCAATCCCACGCATTGTTTTTAGATTTAAAAACAATATATTTGTGGGGGGGACCCCCCAACTTACCTTAAATGCGTGGTCTTGGCATGCATTGTAAATGCATATTCGCAGTAATAATATGCGTGCTAAGAAATGCGTAGTAAAGGCACAATGAGGTCAAAACCTCATTGTAAAGGCTGTTTCCCAGAAAAAGTAGAACATAGATTATCTGGTGGTGGATGGAAGAGGACTGAGGTGAAATCAAGAGTATGCAGCCTTGGTATTCAGCACCCTGACTTTAGATAGCAGCTGCCACCATCCTCTGAACAAAACATAGAGCCTTGGAACTATTTGTTTTTACAAATTAACCACGATGTCCGTGATAGGAGAAAGAGAGCCACAAAGGTAGGCAAATAGAGGATTGGGGCAGACATATATCGAAGAGTAGATTAGCATGGGAAACGGGTTCCAAAATGTGAGCAGATCTATTCACACAGCATATGAAACATTTCAAAAGGAAAAAAAACGAAATAAGATAAGGTTATATAAATGACAAGATATATTTGGTTCCTGAAAAAGTTATTCAAAGTGAAGTTAATGGATGTCAAACGAAACAAAAAGTTCCTGTGACCAAAACTCACACCCTCGCCAGCCCGTCTTATAATATCACATACAACAATGATGACACGCCAAATACAACATCAATGACATTAATGATGACATTTCAGCATCTCAAATGACATAATTGATGTTACTAATGGGATCACATATGACATAATTAATGACGTAATTGATGGCTTCATTGTATGAACAAATGTAATGTGTGATGCAGAGAGTGTGCCCTAGTAGCACATGCAATAAATGATTAAAGACAACTCTGTATACGTCTTTGAAAGGCCAGAAACTCAACATTCTGTACAGTTATTGTTGGTAGAAGAAATGACATCTAAGATTATTCCTGGAGAACAAAGTTCTTATATAAGATTTACTAAGGGAATTTGGACTCTGTAGGCCCAAGATAAAGAGATACATCTAATTTTACCTAATGTTATGGTTAACTAATACAAGTATGACATGGTATGAACTCACTGTGTGCTTTAAGGATGTACTTTATGTTGTACTGTGACGTCTCAGAAACGTGCTGTGTGCGCACAAGATAAAGGAGATTGTCGAAGTGATTTTCAATGAACAAAGGTATGAAAGCTATTTTACATTGTAATATCAGTCAAATTTGTCCTATGTTAAGTCGCAGGCAGTGTTCCATGGAAGACTTAAACTGATCATTACTATTCACATTGAGTATAATATCGACTGGAAGAAGGAAAGTCTGCACTCAGTGTGACCTGGACATGACATTCTGACACGAACCCTCTCCATATCTCCGTCTCCAGAGAGCAGTGCACAGTGTAGTCTGAGCATAGTACCTTGGTTGTGGGCAGGCCCTGTGCCAATTATTAAGTCAGTCAATCTCATGTGCCACCAAACTACCTATGCATAGCCTTTAGCTCAATACCTGCTCATAGCCTTTAGCTCAGAGTAGCAGTGTCTGGGGGCAGAGCTTGGCTTGTGACCAATACCTGTTTGAGCTTCTAGTTGTCTTAGGCCATTGACTATGCACTCTGGGTTTTTGGCAAGGTCCTGTCTGCACCAACTCCAAGTCACTGAACAAACCGAGCATGCCCTTTTGCAGTATGTGTGGGCTCTGGGAATAGATTCAGGTCTACGGCCAGGCCCTGCACCATGTCCCAGGTCCACAGTACTCACTGTGCATAGTCTTTGCCATGCATTGATGCAGAAAGACTTGTATTGATCTTGGCAATGTATCCTCAAATAATCACGGATCTGGAACCTCAAAGCCTCAGAGAATAATAACATTGAAAATCTACAGATACTATTCGAAAAGGGAGCATGTTTCCCTACATGAAGTGTGGGACCACTGATATTCAGAGGATTTAAGTATCCAGTCAGTCAGATTGACTGATAGCAAATGGAAGTATATGTTGTGATGGCCATTACTGGATACCAGGCACCGAACTCTATGTATTGAAAAAAGTGACAGAGAAGGTGTAAATAAGGAGGCCACAGAGCACAGTCAAATGTCATGTGTAGCTTGTTTAGTTCAGTGGCAAGGGGTCATGGTAGACGCTACCTAAACGCCTAGCCTAGCTTCAATAGCCCAATTTACATAGCTGGAACCCCCCATGTGGGCTGTTCATGAGCTCAGCCATAATGTGACAGATGACATCACAAGTGACATTGATGACATGACTGGTGGCATTACCTAACTCAAGAATACAAAAGAAACTTGAAAATGAAAGGATGATGATGATGTGAAAAATGTAAAGAAAGAAAACAGGAGCGTAGCAGCAAATAAAAAAAAAGTTTGCCTCAAGACAATAAATTACAGATTGCAGAGGCCAGCATTAATGCATACATCCCAGAGCACCGGTGGATAGAATAGTGAGAGGAAGTCTTCTGTGGTAATGGGATTGCAATTGCACAAAAGCTGCAACCATGTGAGCAAATTGTGCCTAACCCTGAAGACCTAAAGGTAACCGTAGAACAATGCTTCAATTTTATGAGTGTCACCTGACCAGCAAAGCAAATTGGCAGGCAATGAAGCAGTTGACCAACATATTGGTCCAATTTATAGATTGGTGGACATCAATCTTGAGTACCTTAATCTAGCCAAGTGGGGTAAATCAAACCTGAGTTTCCAGCCGCCGAACAGTCTGCGGGATACAGATCTAAAGATATTTACTACCTGTATCCTGGTCCACCCCAAAAGCTGGATGAAAGAATTATTCATAGTCAGCCTCATCCCAGGGTTTTTTAGAAAATGTTAAATTGTTCAATCATTTGTCTTATTGCACCTGGTTGAAGAATTCATCACAAAAAGATTTATAAGTGACTTTTATTTACTATGGTAGGACATTTGGTGCCATCAGTCATAAAATGTTATGGGCCAAACTGGAAAAAGTAGATGGCCCTGATCATAAAATCGACAGTACTGCAACTGTGCAGGGAGACTTGAGCAAAAGTCCAGATTGGATTTAAAAGAGGGATGTGCAAATCTTAAAACAAAGTTGTCTACTCTTACCAGCCCAATAAATATTTATACTAATAACATCTATAAGGCGATGGTGATGGCAGCATAGGATATTCCAAAGGCAGGCCAAGGGAAAATCCTAGTCCCAATACTACTGAACAGGGCCGGACTGGCCGTAGCGGGCACCGGGCATTTCCCCAGTGGGCTGCCATGGTGGGGGCCGGTTTTGGACCCCTCAGGTGGCGTTTTTGTTACAGCGCCGTTTTTGCAGCATAGCTACAATATTGGCCTCTGTGACAACATCGGCCTAAACCGGCCCTGGCAAACAGTTCGGCCGCACCCGCATCCCCTCGGGGGGCCGGCAGAGCACTTTGCCAGGGCCGGTTTTGGTTCCCAGTCCGGCACTGCTACTGAATGCAGAACACTCAGTCCTGCTAGTAACATTCTAAAGAACAATGAGAAATCTTCTAAAGATGTCATTTTTTGTAGCTGACACATCATATAGTCGTATAGAAAACAGAGAGCACATGGTTCCCCTTACAAGCATCATTGAGAGAAAGAAGCACAAATTAAAACTTTGGAGTATTAGGATTGAGCGTAATTCTTTTTTTCATAATTGGTCAAAGTTTCAGCACAATTACATGTAAAACAAGCATTTACAATGCAATAGGTCTCGCATTATGGAATGTTTGAGCTATTGGCTTGGCTAATAATAATGCAACGCCAATAGATCAAACTTCTAGTAATGCAACACCTATTGCATTGTAAATGCTTGTCTAACTGGACGTCCATATGTATTTGACATGATGATTGTGCTAAGCTGTATTGTCTCAGCCTTTTGCATCATCTCACCGGAGCTAGGCTTTGACTGAATGAACAAGCCATCCTAAAGAGTCAAGGAGGATTTAGGTGTCAAATCTTCCATTTGACAGTAAGTTTCTAGCAGCCAGGTCAGCATAGAATACACACAGTTTAACATTGGATAGTGTTAGGGGCACCCTTCAACCTCTGGTACAGGGACAAAAGCCCGACAACGGGGCGGGGCTACGTGGGAAGGAGGAAGAAAGAGAAAAGGTAAAAGCAAAGAAGAAAAAGACTGAGTAACAGGTGAAGCAAAAGACGACAAAAGGAAAACAGAAATGCAACAAAATGAGAGGGAGAAAGGAGAGATAAGTGAGAGGTAAAAATAAGCCCACAAGAGGAGAAAAAGAGAAGGATGGGAGGGAGGAAGGGGGAGAAAGGGGGAAGAGTGGGTGGAAGGAGAAAGGTAAGAGGCAGAGAGGGAGTGTGGTGGATTGGATTGGATTGGATGTCGATTTGTAAAGCGCGAATTGTTGCCCGAGGGCGTCCAAGCGCTGAAAAAACCAAAACCGACCAGAGAGAAAAAAAAAACAAAAAACACAACAGAGGGAGGGGAAATTAAACTGGATGAAATAGGAAGGTTTTTAGTTGTTTGCGGAAAGTCGTGTGATTAGAGTTGGATCTTAAGTGCAATGGGAGGGAGTTCCAGGCCCTCGCCGCGTTATAGGCGAAAGACCTACCTCCAGATCTGGATCTCCTTACTCTCGGAGTGACTGCCAAGAAGGACTGGTTGGATCTTAGGTTCTTATTGGGCCTATAGTGAAGGATTAGGTCCTGTGTGATCATGGGGCCAGAGTTCCAGAAGGACTGGTGGGATATGCACATGGCTTTGAACAAAACCCTTTGGCGTACTGGTAGCCAGTGAAGAGAGACCAACCCAGACCTTACTGACTGTCTGCGAGGGATGTCAAGTAGCAGACGTGCGGCGCAGTTCTGCACAATCTGTAGCCTCCTCAATGTGGATTCCAGGGCTCCGAGGTAAAGGACATTATTAAAATCGAGGCGAGATTGAATCAGGCCTTGTACCGCTGCTTGCTTGGCTTCCATGGGAAGGAGGGGGAGAATTTTCCTAAGCATCTTCATGATGCCAAAGCAGGTAGCCGAGAGTTTGGTGGCTTGTACGCCAAAGGAGAGAGAGTTGTCCATCCATATTCCCAGACTTTTTATGCTGTTTTTGGGAATAGGTATGGGGCCCATACTGGGTGGCCAAAGGGTGGGCGGGAGGCTGGGGACCGAGTTGCCGAGAACCATGAGCTCGGTCTTATCTCCATTTAATTTTAAAGATGATTGGGACATCCAGGATTTTACCTCCTCTAGGCACTCTCTGAGGCCGCTCTGTACAGGGAGATTGGTCTCCTGTGTCAGGGAGACCACCAGCTGCGTGTCGTCCGCGTAGGAGATGATCTTAATCCCAAACGGACGGACGACATCAGCTAGTGGTCTCATGTACAGGTTAAAAAGTGCCGGGCTCAGAGAGGAACCTTGGGGGACGCCGCAATTCAGGGAGATGCTGGTGGAGACTGAATCGCCATCAAACACTTGGAAAGATCTATCTTCCAAGAAGGACCGGAACCAGGTCCACGCTTTGCCCTTAATCCCGACCTGGGCCATACGGTCCAGCAGGGTGACATGGCTGACCGTATCGAAGGCCGCACTAAGATCAAGGAGGATCACTGCCACTGATCCTCCCTGATCTAAGATTTTCCTGGCCTCCTCGGTGACCATGAGGAGGGCGGTCTCGGTCCCATGTTTAGGTCTAAATCCGGTTTGGGTGGGATCCAGGAGCAGATGGGTTTCTAAAAAGTTGGTAAGCTGGAGGTTTATGTATTTCTCCAGGACCTTGCTCGCCCAGGGGAGCAGGGATATTGGGCGGTAGTTGCTCATATCTGTGGGGTCCAGGCTGGGCTTTTTCAGCAGGGCCTTCACCATGGCCTGCTTCCAGACTGTGGGAACTATGCCCGTGAAGATGGAGGTGTTTAGGACGTCCCTTAGTATAGGTAGAGTGGTTTGTGCAGCGGCCATAATTATCTCTGGGGGGGCAGGGTCATTCGGAGAACCGGATTTGACTTTGCGTGCTAGAGACTCCAGCAAGACAAGTTCCAGTGGGGGAAAATGGGACAGCGTGGGTGATTGAGGATTGAGAACGGGTTCAACGGGGTGTGAAAGTGTAATGAACGGAGGTGGGTTGATCGGGGGGAAAGCCGAGTAGATTGAACTAATTTTCTGATGGAAAAATTCGGCAACTTTGTTGCAGTGAGAAGTGGGTTTGTCCACTGGTAGGCTGGGCGGGGGTTTGGTTAGTTGTTTAATGATTTTGAAAATTTCCTTCGGTTTGGATTTTGCAAGGACAATTTTTTCCGAGAAGTAGGAGGCCTGGGCTTCCTTTATCTGGCTTTTGTAGTTGCTGATAGCTTCTCGGTAGAGAGTTTTATGTACCGATGAATAATCGGTTCGCCAGCGTCTTTCGAGTTTCCTACAGCATCGTTTTTGGTTTCTCAGATTCTCCGTGTACCACGGGGCAGTTTTGTGGAGGCGTTTAAGAGTGATTACCTTTTTCGGAAGGGCAATGTCAAGAGATTGGGAAATCCAATTGACGTAGGCCTGATAAGCTGGCTCAGGGTTATCCGTGACCAAGGGTTGGGTCTCTGTGAGTGCATTGGTCCAATTATCAATCATAAGATGGGTCCAGGCTCTCTTGAGTCTTGTAGTAGGGATAGGTTCGGGGGGTTTGAGAATGGTCCAATTGATGGGGATCAGAAAATGGTCCGTCCAGGGAAGGGGTATGGGAGGACAAGTTAGGAGGTTGGGGCAGTTGCTAAAAACTGGGTCGAGCAGATGGCCTTTTTCGTGTGTGGGCAGGGTGACTCGTTGTGAGAGCAGCAAGGCTGCTAGGTCGCCTGTTAGAGTCGAGGCGGTAAGGTCAGAGGGCGAGTCAAAGTGAAAGTTAAAATCACCCAGCAGGATAAAGTTGGATGAAGTATTAATACGTTCGGATACATAAGTGGGTAGGCTAACGTGGAACTGCCTCGGGGGCCCTGGAGGTCGGTAGATCAAAGTGCCTGAAAGGCACTGATTGGGGGACAGTTCAATTTTGAAGGTGAGGCTTTCACAGTCTAGAATGGTTTCGGTGACCACTCTGCAGTTGAACTGCTCTTTATGTATTATAGCTAGGCCTCCTCCCCTCCCTTTTAACCGGTCCTGGCGCAGGATTTGAAAGCCTGCGGGGAGCGCAGCTATTATGGCTGGATCGGCTGCCGGGGAGAGCCAGGTTTCTGTCAAAAACAGAATGTCGGGGGAGAGTTCTTCTATTAACAGCATTATTTCAGCTGTGTGTTTAGGTAGGGAGCGGCAGTTCAGCAAGAACATCCGAAAGTGGTGGAGCAGTTTGGGAGTGGTGGTAGGCTTAAGGAGCTTGTAACACTCTGGACAGAGTTGGGGTAGAGTATCTGCAGAGTATTTGTGACAACTATAATTGACCGTGGAGGCCCTCAGGCTGTAAAGGAGGTCCGCACTGTAACATAAGCGGTCGGTTGTTCGGAGGGCAGGGGAACTGGCCCTTGGCCCGGACTCGGCGCGGACGAGCGCAGACGAGCTTGCCTTATGCGCGCCTTCGGCGCGCATTCGTCGCGCCCGCTGCGCTCGTCCGCTGCGCTTCCTGTGCATGCACATAATTATAGGAAGGGTAGGGGGGCGTGTCCCTCGTTTCCTCGTGGCCGATGGCGGCTGAGGAGGGCTCTGTCAGACACTCCCTCTGAGCGCTAGCTCCGCTCTAAGGAAGGCAGGTAAAATACAAGTATTTTTAAAAGCAATTTAAAACAGTTTCCAAGTGTGCAAAATCGGCAATTTAGCAGCGTTTTTCCTCTCCCGGCTGTGCCTCAGGAGGGAAGTGGTGTACAGCGAGCTAGAGATTCAGCGCGCTATATAAGGCAAAGTGGGCGTGGCTACAATGTGGGCGTGTCCCTCGTTTCCTCGTGGCCGATGGCGGCTGAGGAGGGCTCTGTCAGACACTCCCTCTGAGCGCTAGCTCCGCTCTAAGGAAGGCAGGTAAAATACAAGTATTTTTAAAAGCAATTTAAAACAGTTTCCAAGTGTGCAAAATCGGCAATTTAGCAGCGTTTTTCCTCTCCCGGCTGTGCCTCAGGAGGGAAGTGGTGTACAGCGAGCTAGAGATTCAGCGCGCTATATAAGGCAAAGTGGGCGTGGCTACAATGTGGGCGTGTCCCTCGTTTCCTCGTGGCCGATGGCGGCTGAGGAGGGCTCTGTCAGACACTCCCTCTGAGCGCTAGCTCCGCTCTAAGGAAGGCAGGTAAAATACAAGTATTTTTAAAAGCAATTTAAAACAGTTTCCAAGTGTGCAAAATCGGCAATTTAGCAGCGTTTTTCCTCTCCCGGCTGTGCCTCAGGAGGGAAGTGGTGTGAGAGCAAAGTTGAAGCGTTGAGAGAGTGAAGGGGCAAGAAAGTGAAGAAAGGAATAGGGATGCAGAAAACAGGGACGCAGTGGAGGAAAGAGGGGGATTGAACAAAATTAGATAAGTGGGAAAAAATAAAATAGAGAAAGGGAAGGGAAGGGAAAGAAGAAATTGCGGCAGGTAGAAAGGTGGGTGATGCAAGGAAGGAGGGAAGAAGGGAAGATGAAGGGAGAAAGAAACCATGCAAGGAGTAAGTCGGAAGCAAGGACAGATGAAGGGAAATCGGGACGGAGGTGCACCAAGGAACAGATGGAGGCGTACACTTCAGCAAGGAAGCAGGCCATGGTTAGTAGAAAATATTCCACATTTAATCCACGCCAAGTGATTTCACAGTGCATTGGAAGGTAATAGACTCTAATTAAAACCAAGCATTGGCATAGCCAATAGGTCTCGCCTTTGGGACCTTATAAGTGTTTAGCCACGCAACAGTTGATGTGGTTGCACCAAGGATATTGTGCTGCATAACTAAATACTTTGAAGGTCCCAAAAGCGAGACCTATTGGCTATGCCAATGCTTGTTTTTGTTGGGTTCATGGTGCCAGGTAAAAAAAAACTGCTGCCCGTCTCACCAACAAATCAAGAGCACCTCGGTGATTATTCCAAGCATATCCCAGCTTCTCAGAAGAACTAAAGTGATGGTGATCCTTGGAGAGTCAAGGTCAGAGATTTGAAGTAGCAGAAGAGAGGAGCTGATGCACAATTCTCTGATTCCCTTTTGATGGAGAGCTGGACTACGCCAAAATGCCATATGGATCCTCTACCGGAAAACCAGAGCAAACCCGCAAGATATTCAATGTTCGTCAGTGTTCTTCCCACTAGTAGGGTCAGTGGAATGGAATTTCAGCAAAATGGCAGCAACGAAAAGACAGAGAAGAAGAAAGTACCACCAAGAACCACACAGTGAGAAGGATCAGACTGATCATGGTTGAATAAGATAAGTTGGCCTTCTTCTTTCACAGCCTTTAAGCCGTTTAGTCGGTCACCTATGGATGTCGGATGCTCGGCAGGAAGGGGTATGCAAATCACTCCAGCACCGAGAAAAACTGATCCATGGAACTATTTGCAAAAGAACCATTCGAATAAGGTCCCGCAGTGACTCGCGATTGACTTTTCTCGTGACCTACCAGCAGCCTGGTCGGGATCCTCAAGATGTCAGGGTAACTCTTACATAGTGCAGCTCATATATGAGCGGTAAGAATTCTTCAACTGGGAAAAAAGGGGTGCCACGCCACGGGGTTGACAGCACTACCACGAGAAGTTGTCAATGCAACTCATTTTCTCAGTAACACCCCCCACTTGCAGCTTGTTTTGTCTCATAGGCAGACCACATAGATGAGAAAATGTACTGTTTGTACTAGGTGGAATAACAAATGTCTAGAAGAGAACATACCAAATATTTTAAAATAACTAACTGCAGAGAACTGAGGAAGAAAAAATGTCACCAACAGAATATTTCACCTTGAGCTGTTAAATAACAATGCGCCACTGATATCGCTGTAAAAAAAAAAACAACAACTCTTTTTAAGGATCTATAAAGTGCACATGGGCAGGAACTCAAATTTAGCAACAGGCTCGGAAATTCATATGCTTTAGTGGTCGCACCTTGCAGAACTTTCCACAAGCAGGTGCTGCAGAAACGATACACGTTTCTACTTCAGTCTAGTACAGCACTGACAAAAACTGATAACAAGTTCATGTTTTGCTTCGAAGCAGCAGTGACAGGAAGGGACTGGTGCAGTTATGCCCAGCATCTATGCACAGCAGATTCCTCTACCAACCCCACAGCCACAAATGCTGCCACAGCAGAAGGCAGGCAAACAGCACTATGTGAAATATTTTTCGCTTGCACACCCTGACTCGGCCCCATTTCGGAATTTACTGAAAAAATGGACCCGAGGTGGCAGAGTGAGAGAATATTTGACTTTAAAAAAAAAAACACGTGCAATGCATTTTTTGCCGAAGGTACACCGCCTTTGCCCTGCTTGATCACTCAGTCCAATATATAAACTATGACTATGTGCTGTCAGGAAGAAAGTACACCTTTATTAATTAGAATGGGCGATTTTTGTCGAAATTCTTGGCTTATTATTTTGTTTACCCCTCTTTCAATTTCACCCTTATCGTTCAGTTAAAAGCGTTTTGAAGCAGTATACGTCACAAGCAACGGTCGTGTGCCAATGCGTTAATTTATACCCTGCGCAGAGATGTAGAAAAGTAACCGTTTCAAACTCACAAAAGAGTTAGATTTCTACATTTAGTTAAACAGTGGAAACGCACAGGTCGGTAAATGAATCTAATGCACTTGGATTTAGGAGGCTGCTTTGAATATAACCTCCATTTGTAACTACCCTTTCTCTGTAAAGCGCCCTAACCCTCATCAGTCCGGGCACGCTATACAAGAGTTAAGAATAAGAAAGCCTTTAAAATATTTTCAAGGTCTTTTTGTCCTTCCGTTTCTCAACGCAATCGGGCAAGAAAATATATAGGTGGGTGCACGTGTGTGTGAACATTTAAGTTGTCAAATGTTTAAAATGTAGCACTTTTGTAGTTTAAAGCAGCATTTACATTAAACAAAGTCACCATCGGATACCTTCTTGGACGAGGAGCAACAGACGAAATTAAAAAACAAGCTTTGACGTGTGTGTGAACATTTAAGTTGTCAAATGTTTAAAATGTAGCACTTTTGTAGTTTAAAGCAGCATTTACATTAAACAAAGTCACCATCGGATACCTTCTTGGACGAGGAGCAACAGACGAAATTAAAAAACAAGCTTTGGCAACGCGGCCGAAAGTGAAAGTGATTGCAATCGCAATTACGATCACGTGCAATGGAGGGCGCGCGTGCACGTTCACGTGCACTGTAGCTTTAGGCCACGGCAGCACTTTGAAAAAGCCTGTTTACAAAATGTCTCGGCCAGATCAGCGCAAGCGCTGAATCAGGCGAGACCTAAAAATAACATGGAAGGCAAATCCATCATTTAGTGCTATCATATAGAGTGAGATGCTTCTTCTTGTCAATTTTTGATGTGAAGATGTATTTGACTTCAAAGATAATGCACACAACACAACTGCCATGGACAACAGTTCTGGTTGCTTGCATTGCTGCAGCACAATAATCTTGTAGCGAACTGCAGCATAATTGCATGATGAGGTATAATGCAATACTCTAAGGAATTTTGCGAAACATGCATAATGCAAAGTTCCCAAAATTACATACATTATTACATTAATTTATATTTCGCCCAGGCCTAGTGTGTGTGTGTGTGTGTGCGTGCGTGCGTGCGTACCTGTGTGCGTGTGTGTGTGTATATATATATATATATATATGCTGGAAACAAAAACTGGCAAACTAAGGGAGTCAAAAATCAATTAGAAAGATCTGCAGGGAGGCCAGAATATTTGGGATTGATAAGATTTTCAACTAGGAAAAACACTTTTTTCACGGTTTAATTAGCGGACATCATCTAAACGAAAAGGCATAAAAACACCATTGTTCAGACCCAGCAGGTTTTATGCACACATGACGGAGCATTATAACCCAAAGCCACGTACTATAATAGGTTTGCAAGCCAGTAATGAACTAAGACTCCAAGACAAGCGTTGAGTATTCCTGGGAGCAAGAAGTAACCTTTACATAAGACAAAGACAACAAGAAAGAGGGACTGTTCAAGACCAACACATACATCAAAGCAATGGGGGTAACACTTGGCATCAAACAGAAGAAAATAGAAGATGAATCGTGGCCTAAGCCAAATGGCATTGAAAGATGGAGACAAGCACACTATAAAAAACGGCACCAAACCGGGGACCAAGTCAAAATAATATCCGAATTATCTCTATGGAGGACCCATAACTAAAGAGACAAACAGGGTGGGAGGACTTTTGCTGTTCAGATTTGCTGAGGGATGAAATGAACATAATGACCCACAGACATTTTAGACTCCAATGGACCAAATGTTAAATGCTTGGGCACATCTTACCTTTCCCACCAAAAGTAATTTTTCTTTTTTCTGTTCTTAAACTATTCCCCCCTTCCATCCTCTTCAATACTGTACTTTTCCCTCTTCTTTGCTCTAGCGTTTTTTTTTCAATTCCACACAAGAGTTTCAATAATAATAATAATGACATAGGAGACTGGGTTCCGGTAGACAGTTTTCAATATCTCAGTATGACAATCGCCGTCTCCCGACAGCACTACTGAGAGTTAACATAGTTCCACTATTGGCAAAGATGAAGAGTGATTTCAGGGTCTGGATCTCCGTGCCTCTCTCCATGGTGGGTTGGGGCGCATTATTTAAAATGATCTCCCACCATCACTTTTTGCATGTCCTTTTACAGACCTGTAGGTGCAAATGATCGCTTTCCTTTGAGCATGAAAAATGCACAGAGCTTCCTTTAAGAAGTGCCACCTATTACCACAAAAGACAGGGCTAGGCTGGACAGATGTCAGGTTGTACTACTGGGCTTCCTACGTGGCACTATAAATGATTGGCCATACGCCGATAGGGGCAACCCTGCCATCAGCCTGGAGCTGGAACTCCTCAACCCCGTGGCTTACACCCTCTATTATACATCAAGCCTTCCCCTCTATTCTCTGCCTCTCATCACCAGACTCCTTATTATCTGCTGGTATGCTGCACTGAAACACAAATAGTATCATAAAGTCAAAGCAGCAACACTGCTGTGGCAGGGCACATGGTTGGCTGAAACGGCAAACCTCTCCAGGTTTACACATTGGGATTTAATTGGCGTCTCCAATCTTAGGGACGGTTACAGAGGTGAGCGTCCAGGTCCAGCTCTTCCTCCCCATTGAGTGCTACCTATAGTTTTTGAGGGGTAGTCCACTTAGTGAGGTTTGGACCCACTTAGTTTCTGTATTCTTATGCTGAAGAATATTAATAGTCCTTGGATGTCTCCTTGAGATTTTCCTTTTATTGTGGTTGATGTTAAATGTTTTCTTCCAACTTAAAGTTAATCCAACAATATGCTACACGTGCAGTTAAAACATTCTGTGAGCAGCCGACACATGTTTCGTCCCCTAAATGGGGACGAAACCCCCAACTTTCTCAAGGCTCTAATGGTTAGCTATAAGTTTCAGTAGTAATTCCTGTTTCTTCATGTTCCTAGTTCAGGTTGCCTTTTATTCTTTGTACAATTCTACATGGGATGAATCCCCAGCCGCACTGCATTCCTGGATTCACCCCACATTAAATTGTACAACGAATAACAGACCACCTGAACTAGGACTGTGAAGATACAGGAATTACCACTGAAACTTATAGCTAACTGTAAGGAACTTGAGAAAGTCCCAAGCTATTGAGCTGTTTTAGGGGCGAAACACTTGTCAGTTGCTCATAGAACGTTAAAACTGCTCCTTTCAACTTTCAAAGCACACACCCTCCAGCCAATTACAGCATGGGTTAACTATATCATGGGTGAGCTGTGGTGCTTAGCCAGAGGTCAGGCCAGGTTTCGAGCTCGGGGTCACAGTAGGCATAATTGCTCACCACATGGGTGAGTACCACTAAAACGCAACATTTATAAGAGTATTTTGCTCCATCTTATTGGTATGTAAACCAATTTTCTTCCCCTGGCACATCTAAAATCAATGTAATTCATGAGGTTGAGTCTAAAAGCAAATATACTATTTATGTTGTTTCCTTATTAGGATAGTCTGCAAGCTGTAAATAAATAAAAGTAAAAGCTTTCTACAAACAGTTTTCTTCCCTTCTCCATCTTTCATTAAGTTGTTAACAATAGATTGACTGACTGTCTTAGGTGACTGCCACCACTATGAACACAACATTCAGTTATTGATTAACTTGTACACTACTGTTTTGCACAGTACCAACTCCTGAATCTTGTGGGCTCAGATACAAGGTCCACACTAACAGATAATGCTGAGTTCTAATGTAGGATCATATAGCAGAAGGAAACTATTGGCATGAGTGTGTGCAGACGACTGCTGTGCCACTGCAAGGTACTCACAACTGTGCCTCGATTGCTCTGGAATTGCAGTAAATAGCAACAAAGACCAGTGATTGGAAGTGTTGGGACTGGGATTTTGCATATGGGACCAACTGCTGGGATTTAAGTATGCTTTAGTTGGAAAAGTAAAACACTAGGACACGGCTAGTGAGCCGCTGTTGATGTCTCAATTGATGGCATCTGACGAATATTTCTCTAACAAGTAAGAATCAACGGTGGTTCTAAATGAGTGTATAACACAGATATTAAAGGTTCACATGAGATTAGGATCAAAACCTCTCCTTTTTAATTCTGTACATGTAATATATTCATGACGGCTGAGATTTTATTGACAATATACAGTTATTTTCCTCAAAAATCCTGTCCTCTTGCTTTGTCTGTGAAGGAGCAGGGATCCAAGTTCTAGACTTACTCTGGAATCCTTGGCCGATGTCTCTTTTTGTCTGCATGAAAGTGTGGAGGGGAGGAGAAATCGTTAGCCAATCTACACATCATTGCTCCAATGAACCATGACTCCAAAGAACCACTGACTCTCAAACCAAAGTTAGTTAGTTTATTACAACGCCAAGAACAGCTGGACATACAAACACCTCAGGATGAGGGTATAGAATTACATTGGAACTAATACAAAGTCAATCCTACGGGTAAAATTAAGATAATGCAGCATACACAGGATAACTAATTCCAAAAGCACATTTAAATCGATGCTTTACATAAGCACACAAATTATGAAAATCTTCATTAACCACCTGCACAATTCTACACATTAAGATTACATCCAGTCTTATGTAACTGTAGTTGGTTTCTTAATGTTTACCTATAATACCCCGAGCACTTCACTTTTCACTTTATTACAGTACACGATCTACTGACCCATTGTTAACAAGACAAAAGATTATATGTGGGCGCAAACTACTCATAATTATAATGCACCCCTACAAACGACAGTGTAATCTGCAGCTCTATCATCTGCATCCCTAAAAAACTTGATAACTAGTGCTGATCTTGCTTGTTCGTGCAGGCTGCATACAAACGTAAGGTCTTAATGAAGTGCAGTGCACAAAATGCATTGAGCACCACCCTCTCATTTAAAAACGAGTAAAAGAAACATTGATTTGAACACACTGCTGAACAAATTAGGTTTTATTTTGGATAATTGATAATCAAATAACTAAAAAAATTCATTCCTATCATGTCACTCTCCTTCACCTACACACCAAGCATCTACCTCAGCAGAAGTGGAGGACACTCTTCCTACATGGTGGCTAAGACCAGCAAGAACCTCACCCATGAAGCTGTGTACCTCGCCCTCTCTACTGGAATTCCGAAGGGCACGGAAGACCTGGCTATTTGACTGAGCCCTCCAATACCAGCACCTGAATAGCCCCAGGGTGATTATGATTGATTGATTGAAGCCAGCAGCCATAGCGACTGCAAGGTAGAATCTGGAGAGCCTTCCAGATCATTTTCGGTGTTTTAGTTATCAGGACATGTATCCTGCTCCAGAAAGTCTCCATCTTGCACAACTGCTTTATGGTCCCTTCAGGAGTGCCGCCAGAATTTTTGATTGTAAACTATGGGCCTGATTTAGAGTTTAGGATGGATGAAATCCTCAGAAATGTTTTGGTTCTCCAATACCTTTATAACAAGTGCATTATGTCTTCTATGCAATTTGCAACAAGGCAGATAGGGTAACAGGCACAATAGGGATGCAGTAACCCTCTGCCGAACTCTGGATCAAGCCCTAGGCGGTGAGCTAAGCCACACTACCAAAAGAATAGCAAATTGTATCTGATGGACACTTTAGATCACACATATGAAAATGTAGATTTAAAGTCTTGTGCGGGAACAGATAAAGAGCATAAAAGTTGTGTATTTTCTTTTTTTTAATTTCAGAAAATTTTTATTAAAAGAGAAAGCTCAAAGGTTACAAAATAAGTCAATAAAAAAGATTAACACAAAGCTAATAAACAAAAGCATATAACAGATTAAGTAATATCAATAACATAAGGGAAAATAGAAAATATCAAACATTAAGAATAATTATAAGCAAAACTGGCAATTAATACAGAATAAGGCATGAAAAATGGAATTGAGATATACCTTACAATACAATGAAGTAATGAAAAAAAAAAAAGGTAAAAAGTTAAAATCTTGTTAATAGAGAACAGGAATTCAAGGAGGTTTAAGGACTTCTTGCTGTAACGGAGGGAAGGACAGAGAGGTGCGAGCACTTAAGTAAAAAAAAAATGTAACTGGACTCCATAATTCTCGTAGTTTAGAAGCTAAGGTTAAGGGATAAACAAAGGTCGTATCTAATCTGTGATTATAGCAAACTGCGTACCACCAAGCTTTATAAGATAGTTTGGTAGAATCTTTCCAATTTTTTGTTATTTGTTGGAATGCTACTGCTAGTAGTAAATCAATTATTCTAACGCTACAGGTGCAATGATCCCAGATGGGGGAAAGACTCCCTAAAAAAATATGAGAATAAGAAAAGGGGTGAGTGGAAGAAAAAATCTTGTTAATTTGAGACCAAACCTGCTTCCAGAAGCTAAGAACAAGGTGACAGCTGAAAAGCATGTGATAAAGATCAGCATATGGTGAGGAGCAGGACCAACACTTGTTGGGGGTATCTGGGAAATTCTTGCTGAGGGCGAGTGGTGAAAACAATAGGCGATTATAAATAAAAAATAGTGTTTGAGTGGTGCTAGCAGCCCTAGAGGATTTACGAATCTTCAACCACAACTTGTCCCATAACTCAATAGGCCAAGAGGCTACAAGATCTTTTTCCCAATCCGTCTCTATCGTGGTCTTGGTACGGGGGGAGGATGGAGTGTTAAGGAAAGCGTATATCTTGGAAGCTTTAGGATGCGTAAGAAGTAAAGAGTTCAGTGAAGATGCAACAGAGGGTGTGCGAATTGATGAGAAAGGTACAGCAAGATGAACATCATAGGCCTGCTGTAATGCGTGTGTCAACAACAAATACTTGGCCCGAAATGTAGGAGGGAAATTGAAAGATACAGCAGCTAATTCAAAGGAAATGATCTGGGTATGATGAAACAATTGATGTACCCAAATAAGCCCACGCATTCTCCAGGATTTCCAAAAGATTGGTTTATTTTTAATTAGAATAGACGTATTATGCCAGATAGGCTGGTCAAAAAAGGAGGAAGCAGGTAAGCAAGGAAGAATTTTGGAGGTATATTTAAGAATAGGAGTTGATAGAGACTGGGGTCTGCGAGAAAATATAAGATATTCTTTAAAGGAAAAGGGAGAAATGAAAGAATTTTCTAAGGTCAACCAGAGAGGAGAGGAGAATGAGGAATCATCAATCCAATGCGAAACTTGATGCAAAAGAAAAGATTTGTGATATAAGGAAAAGTTTGGAAAGTTCACCCCACCCTCTCTTTTGGAGCGCATTAGCTTAGACAAAGACATACAAGATTTTTTATGCCCCCACAGAAAGGAAGAAAGAATAGAGTTAATTTTCTTGAAATATTTCAAGGGAATAGCAAGTGGTATATTGGATATCGTAAACAAAACAATGGGAGAGAGCATCATCTTAATTGTGTCCAATCGTCCCCACCACGACAAATAGAGAGGATGCCATTTATTAGTGAGAGTAGTTAGTTTCTGTACGCAATCCTCCATACATTTAGTGATTGTACCCGAAAGAGAGGAATGAAAATTGAGGCCCAAATATTTAATAGAATTAGGACTCCAGGTAAAACCTGAAGTAGAGAAGTCATCTTTGAAAATCATTTTAGTGAGTGGTAAGATTTCGCACTTATCTTTATTTAGTTTAGCCCGAAACTTGAGCAAAAGAGTGAACTTCGTCTAAAAATGCTGGAAGGGAGGTATCTGGTTGGGAAAGGAATAGTAAGACGTCATCAGCATAAGCTGCCATTTTAATATTAGTATTATGAAAGTTGAAACCATGTATGTTATCATTCTGACGAAGTCGCAATAGGAAGGGTGCTAAAGCAAGATTAAATAAAAAAGGTGAAAGTGGGCAACCCTGTCTAACCCCTCTTCCCAGTGAAAAATAAGAAGATAAACCCCCATTCGCCAAAATTGCTGCTCTAGGGCGAGAATAAAGGAAGGAAATGAGGGAAGAGAATTTCAGACCAAAACCAAACCACTTTAGGGTTTTAAACAGATACGGCCATTCAACCCGATCAAAAGCTTTTTCCGCATCCAAAGCTATGGCTGCGAGGGAATGAGAATAATGTGAAGTTTTGGAAAGGATGTCAAAAAATAGTCTAGTGTTATCCGACAACAATCTACCTTTAACAAAACCAGACTGCTCTTTCCCTAAAAGCTCAGGTAAGAAAGACTCTAAACGCAAAGCTAATGCCTTGGACATTTTTTCAATATTTACTAGAGAAATAGGGCGATAATTTTTACAATGCTGTGGATCTTTACCCGGTTTCGGGATAATACAAATAAGGGCATCAGAGAAGGAAACAGAAGTGGAACCAGTTTGAAGAAAGGCAGAGAGAAGCAAATGTAATTTGGGGGTGAGCAAATTTGAAAAACGAGAGAAAAATTCAACAGTAAAGCCATCCGGCCCCGGAGCTTTCCCAAGCTTAAGAGTGCGAAGAGCCTGGAGGAGATCCTTACACGTAAGATCGGATTCTAAAGAAGAAAGGTCCGGAGGAATATCAAAGGGAGAAGAAATGCTTGATAAAAATTGAGGGATAGACTGTTCAGACGAAGATGCTTCGGAGGAATTCAATGTTTCATAAAAATGTAAAAATTCTTGTAAAATGTCTTCGCTTTTGTGTTTCAGTGATCCATCATGACCATAGATAGATTCAATGTTGACCTTGTTTTGTCTCACCTTTAAATAATTAGCCAACAATTTTCCAGCCTTATTTTGCCCGCCGTAGAACTTAGCGCTAGACTTTAAGAGAAAATTAGATGCATTAAATGTGGAATCTTTGTTAAATTGAAGTTTAGCAGAAATGAGGTCATTTAAGCAATCTTTTGATTTAGACGTGTAATATAAGTGTTCTAAATGTTTAATTTCGGAAAGTAAAACCTTGGTAGCTTGTTGGGCTCTCTTACGCTTGTGAGAAACATAATTAATGATGAAATCTCTAGCTGATGCTTTAAAAGCGTCCCAGACAACAGGAAATGGAACATCGTCCTTATGATTGAACATAAAATAATCGTGAAAAAAGGATGTAAAGGAAGAAATAAATTGTACATCTAGAAGAAGAGCGTTGTTAAAACGCCATTTTTTAATGGAGGTAGGCTTTTGTAATACATCCAAAGAAATGGAAACTGGGGCATGATCCGATATTAAGATGGAGCCGATGTCAGAAGTAATAAGGGATCGGGTAAGGTTATGTGAAATAAAAAAATAGTCTAATCGGGATTGAGTTTGGTGAGGGGGTGAAAAAAAAGAATATTCTCGCAAAGTGGGATTGCAGAGCCTCCAGGCATCAGTAAGATGGTATTGCGCAATGAGGTGGGTAAAAGACTTTTGTGACTTATGTGGAATGTAAGCGCTGGCTGAATGCCTGTCTAAAAAGGGGTCAAAAACATCATTGCAGTCACCTACCAAAATGAAGTTATCTATATAGTGTTGGGTGATTAGGGGAGCTAAAGAGGTCCAAAAAGAGGCATCTCCACCTGTAGGGGCATACACATTTAAAATGGAAATAGGAACATTGTCTAGAATAAAGTTAACTAACACCCATCTACCTGAAGTATCAGCAAACTGCGTTACTGACTTGATTGGAAGAGATTTTCTAAACAAAATCAAAACACCGTTACGTTTACCATCACCTGGGGAAAAATATACCTCACCCACCCAGCCCCTTCTCAGTTTAGCAGATTCATCCGCCGATAGATGGGATTCCTGTATACAGGCAACATCTGCGTTAAGTTTGGTCAAATGAGATAATACTCTCTGTCTTTTAATTAGCGAGTGTAAACCTCTAACATTCCAAGAAAATATTTTCAAAG
Organism: Triturus cristatus; assembly: GCF_964204655.1. Taxonomy (NCBI): domain Eukaryota; kingdom Metazoa; phylum Chordata; class Amphibia; order Caudata; family Salamandridae; genus Triturus; species Triturus cristatus. The sequence goes on from NC_140579.1 coordinate 316,235,249, forward strand.
GCATGAAACAATATTAGAAAAGCATACCAAAAAACCAGTTGAAGAATAACCATAAAAAAGAAATGCATTTAAAGCATAAAGGCATATCAATATGAAATAGCAAAAATAAGAGAAGATTATTTCATAAAAATCATTAAAATAAAAGCCAGTTACATAATGAGGAAAAAAGGGAAGAATAGAACAGAAGAGATATGATGAAAACACCAGCAGCAAAGAGTAAAAATGAAAAGGCAGAAACAAGAAGAGAAGACAGAAAATGTGCTGGAGAGAGACAAAACCAAAGAGAAAATGAAGAGCTGGGGAGCTGAAAGAAGGAAGAGGAAGAAATTTAAGAACAAAATAGCAGAAGAAAAAGAGCAAAAAACTTACATAATGTCGAAAACGAACAAACGGGGGGGAGGATGGAGGCCACATAGAACAATGACGGGTCGTGAGCTCCAAAGGGAAGGCAAGGAAGGAAGACAACCACAACGAACTCCAAGAACATGAAGGTGGGTGACGGTACGGATGAAGAAATCTGTGCAAGGGGGAAAGAGTACAAATGTGAAATATTAAGAATATAGAAAGTGAACGTAAAACATACAGCTAGTAAAAACTATATAAGCATGACAATCCGGATAACTAACAAGGAATAAAGCGTAAAAACCTTAACATATGTGAACGAAACTAAAGATTAAGAGCCTGAAGAAGCAGCAGTGTCCATTCCAGTGACATTATGAGAGTACAAAAAACTCTTTAGTTTCAGTGGATCATCATAAGTAGTAGTCTTGTTGTTAAAAGTCACCTTGAAAAGGCAGGGATGAAAAAGACCATATCTCGCTCCCATAGAACGCAGCTGTGGTCTGAGTGAAAGGAATTCCTTGCGCCGATCAGCAGTAGGTTTAGCATAATCTTGTGAAAAGAAAAGCTGATTACCAGACCAGGTGAGTCGAGGGAGAGCCCTGGCCGCAGATAATACTGTAAGTAAATCTGTGTATTCTAGGAAGTAGAGGATAACACCTCTCGGCCTTTTAACGTGAGCATTAGAGAACCCTGTAGGAAGAGGAACTAAACGATGAGCTCTCTGTATATTGAGATTAGTGGTATCTGGCAGTTTGAGAATCTTCGGCAAAAAGGATTTGAAAAAGGCAAGGGCATCCGACCCCTCTGAATTTTCTGCCAGGCCATAAATACGAAGATTGTTCCTCCTATTTCTGTTCTCTAAATTCTCAAGTTGCTTGTGGAGTGTAGATATTTGGACGCATAATGGATCAACTTTGGCAACAGAGGAAGTAAGAGTATCCACAGATTGTTCTAGGAGGGTTACACGAGCATCAATATTAGACCACTTGTCAGATAACAGCTGAAGAGTAGATTTAGTTTCCTCAAGAGTAGTTTTAGTTTCTTCAATAAAAGGACGCAAAGCCCTAATTTCCTCCACTAAAATATCCATTGTGACTTGTGAAGTTTGTTTGGAAGGAGAAGGGGGGTCCTTTTTAAGTCTTTTGACTGAGCCCTTGGTGGCGCCGTTCGTTTGTGAAGCTGAAGCAGAAGAGGAGAGTTTAGCAGAGGGGTCAGAGGAGTCATCCATCTCCAGACACTGATATCTAGAACTGGTGTGAAGGAGAAATTTGCGAGGAGTTGGAGAAGGCTTGCGCAACTCCTTATATGTTCTACCCATAGAAGAGAGGAGAGATGCACCTCAAACAGAACAACAGGTTATCTCATCTGTTCCTGCACACAAAAGGTTTGGGCTTGTACTCCCCATCGGAGAATTGCCAGTATCCAAAGAAGAATCCTTTATTGTACCTTTCGAATCACTAGTAAAATGACTAAGATGACTTGGTGCCTTGAGTAAAAGCGGTAGCAATTAAAACTTTATTTCTCCATACACAGAAAGTCAGCACAGGGTCTGGAAACACAGCATCCGAAGCATAACTTACTCCAATCAGACACCAGGGCTTCTCCCAGGCTCAATGACAAAAAAATGATTGAAAGAACATTATTAATCAGAAATTCAGAGCAAAAGACATCAACTCCAAGCTGAAAGGAATTGGGCAATCCAAAAGGGTGTCAGGGACCCTTAACAAACTGACATCCATGACAGAATCTAACAGGTGCAATGCAAGAAAATATATTATTAGGGAATGAGCTGAATGACTCAGGAAAAGAGTAGTCCAGACATAGGGCTCCAAAGGAGTTGAGACCTCAAGTTGCACAGCTTTTAAGTGACCAGAAGGAGAAAAACGCCATATGCACGTGCGCACCACATTTCTCTCACCGGGAGTTCTCCTCACGGAAAGAACGTCGCATTCAAGATGGCGTCCGCTGTCAGCGCCTCAGAAACGCTGAGCATGACAGAATGGATTCCCGGAGTCAGAGGCTGCCTAAGGACTCGCAAAGAGGCTTGTTAGTATCAGCATATCTTCCGACGTCAGGAATCGCACACCATTAGCACAGGAGAGCCGTAGGACGCGGTTGTTCCGATCCGCTCGCCGGAGCGTCACACGAATGCCGCCATTCTCTCCGGGTGCCAAGCCACGCCCCCGTGTATTTTCTATACTCTTCTGCACTGCAAGTGACTTAAATAGGGAGAGAGAGAAACTTAGAGGACCAGAGGGAGAGGTAGAGCAAGAGAGAATGAGAATGAGCAAGATGAACAGAAGTAGAGTAGTGTAAGAAGCAGTATTGAAAGAGAGCTGGACAGCACAGGTATGAGAGGGGCAATTTGCAACAAGAGGGAGAATGAGAGATTGAATGGGGGACGGAGAATGAGAGAGTGAACGGAGCTGGGAGAGAGAAAAAATAAATGCAACCCAGAATGTGCATATGGTAATGAATGTTTTTTGCTACATCCTGCAGTGTAATTTTAAGTATTTGGGGGCCCCAAGCAAGGTGTTTTTGGGGGGCCATTTACAAAACAAATTAGAATTTGATTACCCATTTTCTGCTAGCTCAAACCTGCATGATGTCAACCAATACTAAATTATACGCTAAACTTTCAGAAGGGCACACAAAAACACTGAAATATGTCTTACCCAGGATGCCAAGAATCCTTATGAAAACACAGGGTAGAGCGACAGAGTCAGAGGTAGAGGTAGACAGAGAGGGAAAGAGATTAACATAGAGAATAGAATAGACAGAGGTGTAAGAGTGGATTCCTGGGCAATTGCCTGGTTTTCCGTTGTCTTAAAATGTCTTTAACATTGTGAATGTTTAAAATTGCCTATAAAAGTTAGCCCTACTAATGACATTCTGCCTTGGGTATTAAACGGGAAAAAATACAGTTTCAAACATGACACGCAATGCCAGGCATTCAACTGGACACTTTCCCTTTAATAAATAATGTTCTTCAGAACACCAACACATGCACAAATATATTTGATAGTCTGACTTTAATGTGACTAGTTTAGATTTTGTAGAACACTTTTTTAACTTACAATAATTATTAAATGTGTGCAGAATTAAAGTGCGGTTTGTATTAACTAAAAAAGAAATTTAATTGTGCAGAACACAGTGATAGTTAACTAAAATCAGTTTGCTTGAAGAGATGACCTCAGCTTAGTCTCCAAGATAAACTGAAATGTGTCTTTCATTTGTGAAATAAAGATGCCTCACATAAATTACAGCATGTAACCACAGAACATTCACTGATATTTTATTTGTTGCTGGTAAAATGTTATCATTCACACAGAGCTAGGCCTGGGTGGGGAACTCCGCTTCATTTACGGAGTTTGCAGAGTTTTTGCACTTCATGCTCCACGGAGCTCGTGGAGTTCTGAAAACCTTTGGTCTGTTTTTTCCTAGCTTGTGCTTAAAACCAGTAAGTTGGTGAGCCCGAGGAAGAAAAATGCAATGGGAGACCGCTTCCCAGCGAGATTTCTCGACGAGGGCAGTCAAGGATAGTCACTACGACTCATGTTGAGAAACCTTCCGCTCACGTTGAGGAAGCTGCTGCTGAAGTAGAACTTCTACTTGAGCAGCAGAAAGAAGCAGTACCCTCTTGCGCCTCTCCTGATGCTGTTCGCGCTGATTTTACAGTGCAGGACAAGCACACGACACTAAAAATCAGTGCAAACGGCTTGAGGCAATGCACTCCCACTCTCGTGGAACTCCACATAGCTTGGCAGAGTTTTTTTGTCACTTCGCAGAGTTCTGCATAACGGAACTCCGTAAATTCCAATCAGGCCTGCATAGAGCCCGATTCATAACTAATTTGAAGCTTTATTTTACTTGCCTTAGAGAAAAGAAAACACACATATTGCAAAATGCATTACAGTTTTATGCTTCAAATAATTTCTTGCTTAATAAGTCTTTCCTTGGACCTCAGACCATGTGTTTAGATAAAATAACAGTTGCTTTATTATAAGGTTAGGAAAAGTGAAGTCATGTAAGCTATGGAGATGTATTGTTGAAAACGTAGGGAGATACATCCTGCTGGATGAAGGAAAGTGAGAAATAAGCAGAAATATGCCTTTTGGAGAATGCTGAATTGTCATTGGATGGAGACAAGAACAGATCATATCTTTCGCAACTTTGAATTACTGCTTTAAAAAGGGTATTCCTAGTTTAGGAGTACAGATGAGAGACGAGATGACAGCAGATGGACAGACGAAAGAGATGAATATTGGTAGCAGAGAGCTGAGCGCAGGCAAGATTTAGAGAGTCTAGAGCGGGAAGGCAGATCAGCTGGTATGAGGGCATATCAGATTCAGAGCTGCGTAGATTCAGCTTGGAAGGGAGATTCAGAGCAGAAATGACACGCTGTGTCCTTTTCACATTTAACAAAAATCAAAGCTTTATGCTTTAACTAATTGGCTTTGCCAAGGCTTATTTTTTTCTATGCTTTATTTCTCTTTATGGGAAATGTTGCAAATTAACAATTACTAATTTTTAGCTTCATGCTAATCTCAGTTTTGCCTTTATTTCTGAGCTTTTTGTGGGTTTTGACTGACATTGTTTGCTCCCTAGTTCTTAGAATAGGAATTCTTTAATTTATGGAACACATCAAATACAATATTCTATTATGATCAGCACTCATTATATTTTTCTTTTATCAATTCTGAAACCAATTGATATTTGACTAATCAATACAGATTCAGAAAAGTCTAAAACATTAATAAGAAAATAAAACCCTTTACAAACTGCAAAAACCCCTCATCATTGACTGAGCATTAAAATACTAAAAGATAAGGATTAGATTTGAAATGCATTTCATTATAAGTTCATTCTAAAATGTCGGTCAAGATCCACTGGCCTGAAGATGGACGAACACCAAAAATAAGAGGCCTTTGTTGTATGTGCTTTGGGTTTGCACTGGTCATCAATTAGTCCCCCAAATCGTTGGTGCTGACAACATCCTGCAGTCTGAAATCTCTTCTCCTTCCATGATAGAGTTAATCTAATAACCAACATATAAGCCTCTCTTTCTTTATGGATAAATGTTTTTGCTGCAGCAGCCATTGAGCTAGTGCAACACTTGAAAGGAGGCCTTGAGTGAAATTGGGAAAATGGGTAATAACTACTGCTCTGTACCTCTCGAGAATGCATGACAGTATTTTCAAAATGCAATGTTGCTTATTTTACAGCTCCTTTTGTCAACTACCAATCACACAATCTCCTTTTCCCTCTTTATGTTTATTTTGAATGCACCTGTTTTTAATACACTTCTATATCATTCAGGAGCAAAATAAAAATACAACAACAATATAGAATGATAAACAACAAGAAAAGCCAATCATGATTTCTATTGTGCTCACCACAAATTAAAATGCATCTTGAAAGCAGAGGAAAAGCATTGCAAGAATGAACAGCTTAATCAGTGACTTAAACCCATGGTCTGTAGATAATCTATTGTTCTTTGCTGCAGGTTCTGAACTACTTGAGCTATCTTAATCCACCATTACAACATAACTGAAGCAGACCTACTTTTGAGGGTGCTGGACCTTAAAGTTAACGTATTGCACCCAGTAGAGGCGGATTCCCCATGGTGAAGTCTCCACTTGAGTTTTCAGCCTGTTAGACCTAAAAGAATCTACTGATGGCAGCAGTGGCTGTGTTGAGGAGAGGTCTCCGGGATGGAGGTTGGACTCGCCGTGGCCTGCCATGACTCTGAGATTGACTGCTCTGTCAGGGAAGCTTACATGGGACAGGTGCCCTTTGGAGGCCAATCGAGGCAGCAGCTGATCTGTCTTGGCAGTAAGCAACCTGACGGGTGGGCCTACATGGCCCTGAAGTCAGGCTTTGGTCTGTTTGACCTGTGCTAGGTGTCTGAATGTCATAGGCGAGTGTCTCTTGAGCTCGGTGGTCAGTCCTTGCCCCCCACCTGTCAGACGAGACTTGTGTTCCTACATGGTGTGGCATTCATGACATGGTGCATACCACACAGTGCAGGAAAGTGCAGCAGGTGCTGTCACAGCAGCGGTCTGCTGTTAAGGCTCTCTTATAAGCCTAACACAGCCACTGCCTTGAGACCACCGCAGTACTGCCCATCCACCTTCAAATCGGAATCCAGCGGGTGGGTGCACCACAGGCTTGGCGGTCCTCCTTTGGGTGCAATTGGGGCGGTCCTACAAGAGGACCATCAAACTCGTAATAAATCCCTTACTGAGGTAAGGCCCATACACAATAACTGGAAATTTTCTAATCTTGAGACTCTAAAATCCCCTGGCTGTTAAGAGTTCAACACTCTACCATTATTTGCTCCTGGATGAGCCTACTCATGCTCTCCCCCCATCTTCTCTAGCCTGGGGAGTGTTGTGGGGCTCTTCCTCATCTGGATGGAGATGCAGTTTTGTAATCTTTTGGGTTAGTCTGGTGACGATTGATTCCAAGAAAGGATAAGTTGATGAACAAAATGAAAGAGAGCCTCAACAAGCATGATTCATATTGATCACCTGGAGCAATGTGTATCATATGCAAAAGAATCTGCTGGAGGCAATTCTCCCACAAAGAGACAATCCAGGTCAAAAATGAAGACCTTGATGCCCACTCATGTTACAACAATTTGTGCGTACTTGGAGGCCTGAAAATGACAGTTGTGAATTAGGTGGAGTAGAATGTGGAGGGCCTGCTAAAAAGTGTGTTTGACAGTTTCAACTGCTCTCCTATGTTTTTATTAAAATTAGCACACTGGTCATTGGGTCAGCTACCAGTAGTGTCTGAATGACTATGTCCCACAAATCAACCACAATCCACAGATTGAGAATTCAATATTATATATTACAATATAATCTAATTCAAGTACCTAAGCATTGTTCATATACTTCGAGTCATATTCGAAAACTGAATCTTGTACTATGTTTAGTAGTATTGCAGTAGTACTAATAAAGTACTAGAACATGCTATTCACACACCTTTGAGTGTAAGTTTCTGCCTACACCTCTATATCTTTACTATGGGGAGAACTTTACACACATAAGTTTACTACTCAGTAGGAAATGTGAAGGGGGTTGTTTGTAAAATGGAGCACACTATAGGTAGGATTTAGTGTGGAGTAAGGAAGAGTTAAAGGAGGGTTCAAGAGGGACATACACCCACCCACAAAAAAACTTAAAGCCCTTCCTATTAACAAACTGCAATTATAAAGTTACTACACTAATAAAGGACCCAAAACTATAGTGAATGTACGCCAGCTGGTGCATAAGTATAAATGTGAGTTATATGTAATGACATACAGTTATATCAAAGTAGTGCGTAAATGATAATTTCAAAAGATAAGTATAAGTTATGAACTTGTTATGGTTGTGCAGTTTAAAGTTGATTTGGCACAAATAAGATAGAAATATGTGCATACGTGGTGCATAAATCATAAAATTAAAAGAAAACTATAAATGTAGAACTTTAAATGTTTGTGGAGCTTAATTTGGGTTAGTATAACAAACTTAAATAAAGGTTTCCTAACTATAACTGATGTGTAACCTTTGTTTTGTGTGTGGAATAAATAAATATATGTGTATATATATATATATACACACAAACTAAACTAAATTGTTTACATTAATAATTTATTAAAAAACACAAAAAGCTATGTGTACCTTTAACCTAAAATAATGTAATTGTTTTCTGAACAAATTGTTATATTTATTTTTGAATTTACTTGATAACTTGTGATACTGGACTTACAAGAGCTCCTTTTTGACAGCAGTAACTTAAACTCATAAGTTTGAGCAACTTTTCACTTGTCAAAGGTGAATCGCCGGTAAATTACTCAAAAGTATAAGACTACACTTACACATGTAACTTACTCACAATTTCAAGTTATTACTTTGAATAGCCCTGATCATGTGAGAGGTTTTTCCAGTCCTGTGGGTAGCTGTCTGTGAGCCGAGCAGCACTCCAAGCACCTCAACCACTCCAGGCACTCCAAGCACTTCTTTACAGCCTTTGCTGTGGCTGACAGAATGTTGTAAGCCAGTGGGTGGGACGGAATTAAGACCTAGAATAGTTGTTGGATTCCTTATTCAATATGGATGCTGTAAAATAATCATCGCTACTGAGCCAGCAGAAATTCTGGGCCTTAAACCTTATTATTTTTTTACGTACTGGGATCTCTTACAACCAATCCAAGTTGGTCCTCCGATAAACCTTGCGCATCACAGTGAAGGAAATGGAGATGTTAACTGTTGGCCTACCAATGAGGACCTTAAATTAGTAGGCAACTTACACATTTGTAACTAGGTTCAAATACACCACCCTCAGGACCATAGTATAAAGGTATAGAATAGCTAAAGGAAGTCCAAACTTCCTAAAGAAGTTCAGCCGGGCTAACATTATGCAAACAAGTAACTTTGCTACCTCTATGCAGAACAGCAACAGTAAGACTTGCAGCTCTGAAAATAATCTATGACTATCCTTACTATACATTAGAAATGTAGCTCGAGTATGCACAGTTTCTCTGGAAAGAACATTTGTAAATTCAAAAAGAACCAGAGAAATCAGTTTCAGTTAGGTATTGTATTAGCAAATGAGGTAATTAAGCCAATAATTACATAAACTCAAGCATGAGTCTCAGAAATTGTCTAAGGCTTGACATCAGAACAGTGTCAAGAATAAATGTATGATTTAGTTCAGCTAAAGGGATTGTTATTATTATAAATGCCATTTGTTAAGCGCATGGTTGCACAAGGAACAGTGCGTCCCCGCGCTGACAATCCCACTAAACATCTCTTCAGCTTAGCTCACGGAGGGGGAGCACTTGGGCCAAGGGAAACTATACTGAATTATGTCTTGGGGAAAAGATGGGTTTTCAACCTTTGTCTGAACCTAGTTTCAGATGGTTCCATCCTCAATTCGATGGGTAGGTCATTCCAGCCTTTACTGGCAAGGTGTCTAAAGGACCGTCTTCCCATCCTTGCTCTGTGAATCCGTGGAACTACTAATAGCATGCTGCCCATCGACCTAAGAGGGCGTGAAGGACGATAGATAGGAAACAAATCCTGGAGATATGAAGGTGCTTTTATATGAGCTATGCGGTGGGTAATGCACATCGTTTTGAATTTAATTTGTTCCTTTATTGGAAGCCAATGCAGGGAACGCAATGCATGTTTCCCAGAGGCCCTCCTAGGGAGGTTCAGGACAAGCCTGGCAGCTGCATTCTGGACGCGTTGCAACTGCATTAGACCTTTTTTACTGAGTCCACATAGGAGGGAATTCCCATAATCTAAATGGGAGGTGACCAAGGCATGTACCATTGTTTTTCTGGTGCTAGGAGGCAGTAGGTCCAGGATTTTCCTCAGGACCTTCAAAATGCCATAGCATTTACCGACAACATTACCCACATGATTAGTGTAGGCTAGATTAGAATCAAGAAGTATGCCGAGGTTTTTGACTGTGTCCACCGGGACAGGGACAGAGCCCAGTTCTATGGGCCACCAGGCAGATGTCCAGATGGAAGGACAGGGACCAACAATAAGAACTTCTGTCTTATTACCATTGAGGCGGAGATATTTTTGCTTCATCCACCCATCAAGTGCCACCAAGCAGGCCGAGAATTTCTCAGCATCCACAACTGGATCACGGGACAGGTTGATCACCAGTTGTGTATCGTCTGCATAAGAGACTATGGCAACACCATATGACTCCACCAGTTTGGCAAGGGGTTCCATGTACAGATTGAATAACGTGGGGCTCAAAATCGAGCCCTGTGGAACCCCTTGTCTAAGACATCTTATACTGGATTTGCATGGTGGACAATGCACTTGAAATCTCCTGTTTTTAAGGAAGGAAACCAACCACTCATGGGCAGGCCCGGTTATTCCCTTCTCACTCAGACGGTCCAGTAATACGGAGTGTGATACGGTGTCAAACGCCGCATTTAAGTCCAATAGGACCAGTACGGCCGTGTGACCCTCATCCGCCTGACACCGCATCAGTTCCGTAGAAAGGAGGAGGGCGGTCTCCGTCGAATGTTTGGCTCTGAATCCCGACTGAGACGAGTGGAGGAGCTTATTTTCCTCCACAAAGCTCACCAGCTGTCGGTTGACCAATTTCTCTACTACCTTCGCACAGTAGGGGAGGAGAGAGATAGGTCTAAGGTTGTCTAGTTGTGTTATGCTAATATGGGCTTTCTTTTTTATCGGGACAACTTGGGCCAATTTCCAGACGTCCAGAACTAGACATTCATGGAAGGAAAGAGAGGCCATGTTACCTATGTGCTCCGCTACCTGGGGAAGATGACTGCGAAGAATCCTCGCTGGGACCGCATCTAAGGAAGAGCCATAGTGAATGTCTGATAAGATGTTAATTAGCTCCTCTGTTTGGGGGACCACAAACTTCCTGTTTTTCACAGTGAGGGTTAGGCGAATATGTGGGTTCTGTGTTAATCTGAAAAGATGCATAGATCTTTTCTACCTTCCCTATAAAGAAGTCTGCAATCTCATTGCATGACTCTGTCGAGGGGGGGACTTCCCCTGAACTTGCTAGCGGGGCGGAGAGGTCCTTCAAAATCATAAATAGCTCTTTAGATGTGTTCTCTGAGCAGTCAATCCTCTTATTATAGTAGTCTCTTTTAGATTTCCTAATCTGTCTATGATAAGACTTTAATCCACTCTTGTAGACTTCACGTAGTGAGGGGGCGTATTCCACTCTCCATCTACGCTCCAGAGTCTTACATTTGGTTTTGGCGGCTCGCAGCTCAGCGGTAAACCACGGAGCGGATTTCGTGCTCCGAGCCATGGCTTTCTGAGTCCAGGGGGCAACTTTATTCAGTGCACTCTCAACCCATTCATCATACATCCTGCACGCCTCAATCAAGTTGTCGCTGAGCTTTGGGGGTTCCTGTCCTAGGGCTTGACTGAAGACATCGTGACTGAATTTCCTCCAGTCCCTGCGCCTAATAGCGGGGGGTTTCTGTATAGGGCCCCTGTTGGGCAATCTTTTAAATATAAAAGGGATCAAATAATGATCTGACCACATGATCTTAATCGGGGCAGATACGCTTATATCTTCCCAATTTACAAAGATTGGATCCAGCAAATGCCCTGCTTGGTGGGTGGCTCTGTTATCGGCCAACACAAACATTAGAGCTCTCAGCGAATTAATCAGGGATACAGCCTCCCTGCAGTTGACATCATCCAAATGCACGTTGAGGTCTCCTACAATCATGAACTTATTATGGCGTAAAGCAGATTGCGTTAGAGCCTCCAGGAGGCTCTCAATGAACGCGGTCGCCACACCAGGAGGGCGATAGATAAGGTAGCCCTTAATGGTGCAATTAGGGCCAACCGAGATGGAAAATAGTCCAGTTTCACAGTTGTTAATGGCAGTCGGTTCGAGAGAACATGGAAGCTCAATTTTATGGACAATAGCTATCCCCCCCCCCCCCCCCCTCTGACTCCCTCTATTAATTTGGAGAATGTTATAGCCGGGGGGAAGGGCCTCTATAATATCAGGGAGGGATTGCTCATCCAACCATGTTTCTGTCAAGAAGACCAAGTCAGGGTTGTCATCTATCAGCATGTCATAAATGTTCAAGCTATGACGTTTCAATGATCGACAGTTCAGTAGAAAGGCAGAAAGTTTGTTACCTTCCTTACTCATCTCTTGATCTCTGAAGATAGTATAGCCGCAACCCTCACACTTCAGAGGCCATTGCTCCACGTGCAGCGTATGTGCGCATTCCGGCGGCAGCACCTTGCGCAGATGTAGTAACGCCTGCCTCGTATAGGCTGCCATCCCACACCGGTCTGAGGTGGTATGGCCAGGGGGACGGGCCCTGGGCCGCGTCTGGTCACGGACGGGCGCAGACGTGCTTGCCTTAGGGGCGCCTTCGGCGCGCAAACGGCGCTCCCGCTGCGCTCGTCCGCTGCGCTTACGTGGGAGGCACATTTAGGGAGAGGGTGGGCGTGGCCTGTCAGGTGGGTGTAGCCTCGCGTGTGCAGCGATGGCGGCCGTCAAAACAACTGTCCCACGAAGCAGCGCTAGCTCCGTTGCTTGTGGGGTGCCTGCTAGGCGCTAAGCCTGAATAAGAGCTCAGGGTGAGGTCAATAAGTATTAAAAACAGTTTCAGCAATTTATACAAAGTTTAAAAAATGAGCAAATAATGCCTCCGGCTTCCGCCTCAGAGGTTGTGGAATTAGATGAGCGCGCTATCGTTCAGCGCTTCTTATAGGCGGGGGGGGGTGGGCGTGGCCTGTCAGGTGGGCGTAGCCTCGCGTGTGCAGCGATGGCGGCCGTTAAAACAACTGTCCCACGAAGCAGCGCTAGCTCCGTTGCTTGTGGGGTGCCTGCTAGGCGCTAAGCCTGAATAAGAGCTCAGGGTGAGGTCAATAAGTATTAAAAACAGTTTCAGCAATTTATACAAAGTTTAAAAAACGAGCAAATAATGCCTCCGGCTTCCGCCTCAGAGGTTGTGGAATTAGAAGGACAGTCTATTTAAGCAAAAGGTTCCTGCCACCAGCAAGGTCAGTAAAAAGTTCTCAAAGGTTCTCTTAGCATCTCCATAGTGCACAGTAAAAGGCAAGGGAAACAAGTACGAGGTGAACTAGCAAGCCTGACGCTTGATTCCATGGGCAGAAAGGGCAAAAGGGAGCAAAGGGGCAGTCAATAATACAGCAGCAGTATCAGCAGCTCATTTCTCGAGGGTGGCTCCACCATAAACTGCTCTCAAAGGAAAAAGCCCAGTTCTCCTTGAAGTAAAACATCCATATAGCTCACAGGTTCAGAGGTGACAATGACTGACACACCATTAACGTACATCATTGTTAGATCATTATCCGCTTACAAGATGCCAAAAGTGGCAATAGAGACATACTTTCCCATTGTTCATCGTGGGCACACAGGTAAGTCCATAAAGAGCCATTCATTCAGCAAAACTTCCTGTGTACTGGGACAAAGGTTTGAATCACACAGTAGTATCCATTTTGGAACTGAATTGTATCAACTCCCTCATAGGAATCCATAGGAAAGTACAAGAAAGTTACATGATGAGAGCTGAGCTAGAAAATTATACATTTACAATGTAGATGAATAGGGCTAAGGAATAAAACAAGTTAGGCATTATAGTCGGAAAGTCAGAGTGCCCATATATTATACATGTTCTCAGATTTAATCAAGTGTAATACGGTAATACATGAGTCAAACTATTATTTGTCATTGATCATTTCATGAAATTGTTCAATAAGAGTTATATCAGATTGGTGCATTTTGTAAGTACATACATGTTAATTATCATGAAAGTATGCACAATTAAGAGCTTATTGACATATCAGTAGTTTATCTCTCATATTTATTTCTCAATAATTGCAAAATTACAGACAGTACATTTTGCAAGTCATTCATGTAGGCATGTTTAAACTTAGACAAACTTTAGTCTATCAAGCATGTTAAACACACAGTATATTTATTTTTCTCTTCTAGTGCTACAAATCAGTTTTACGGTGCTTGTACTACACCTTTTCTAATGTCTTCATTAGTGTTTCTTTTATGAGTTCAAGGAGCACATTCATTTTATATGTGAAATTTTGTTATCATGTTAAGTTTATATTCCTTGCAAAGAATGATCAGCTTTCACGCTGGATCACTACACAAACCATACTTCTCCAGCCTTGACTGTCGAGGTACTGGTGCTGCATGGCCTCCGGAGCAGTGGCAGCTCCTCCGCTATGGCGGAGGAGCATCGCCCCACTGAACATTAGGAAACCACAAATGATGATAACTATTGTTGTCCTTTGAAATCAGTGGCTCTTGAGGCGCGGCGAGGCTGCGCAGAGCAGGGAAGAGGAGTGATTTGCAGTCTATAAGTGGTCCCTACTGCTTAACCGGCCCTCTCGGGCCAGCCAAACAGTCATGTGCAATTTGCATCTTCCCCACCAGGCTGCATGCAGCCTGGTGAGGAACATGCAAAGCCTCCCATTCCCTATCTGAGCTCCGATCCACGTGGCTCAGACCAATCACATTGGTTCAGGGGAATCTGGGAGCCAGGTGCTTCCTGCTGCTGGCCGGGACAGGAAGACGGAAAAGGATGGAGAACAGAGGAGAGGCGTCTGCCGAACTTTTCAGGTAAATGGTTTATATTTTATTTTTTCTTCAACCTCGTCCCTTGTCTCCCCCCTCGTGCAACGTAAACCTTGCGTGGCAACATGCACATTATTATTGCAATGTGAAACTCTCATGTCAACGAGGAAACAGGCCTGTAAATGTGAAATCTGACAGTCTGACACATAGTACAGGGTTCTGGCGTTTTTAGCAGGCCTGTCAATGTAGAAACTGACAGACTGACAGTGAGTAGAGTGATGGCAGATTGAGGAGGCGCTTTGGACAGCCTGTCATATTTAACACTGAATACCCGAAAATCTGATCATCCTTTTGCCCTACTGGATTATTTTTCACACATTGCCCTGAATAGCGTTGAGCCGTTCCGTGTTTTCCAGACCGCTGAGGTATGCAAGGCTGCCCGGGGGGGTTGCGCAGCAGCCACCCTAAAAGGGCGGCCGCCTTAGTGCCACAGGAAGGCACTGGGGTCGCCGGTCTAGTCCCTGGGCCACGGCCAGGGAAGACTTCCGGCCAACCCATTTCCGGGGAGGGGGGAGGGGACAGGGGTATTTAGGCTGTCCCCGCCCATACTTCGCCCTCTTTGTCCCTCGCCGTCTCGCCTTGACGCCGTTCGCTCCTCTGGGTCTTGCGGCATTTTTTTTTTTCGTGATTCCGGTTATCCCGGTGAGTGTTGGTAGTTGTTGAGAGCGAGAGTCTTTGTGGAGCGACGGGGTGATGCGCTTGGTGTTGTTGCGTGGCCGGGAGGGCCTGGTGCGGTGCTTTTCATTAAGGCATACGTGGTGGGGAGCACGGTCGTCATTATGCCAGGGGGTGTAGCTCAGTGGTAGAGCTCATGGATTGCGTGAAGGAGGCCCCGGCAAGGCCGGATTTAGGGCGGTGCGACCGGGGCCACCGCACCGGGTGCTGGCTTCTTGGGGGCGCCGTGTTTGGAAGTTTATTATGCTTTTGAAGCACCTGATGCTGCGTTTCTTTCCGCGGCAATTACCAGGCCTCACATAAATGTCAAGATAACTCGTGTGATTAATTATCTTCCTGGAGAGAGATCCGCATTTTGTATAGTTGAGGTTTTGACTTCGGTGAAGTTAGTGCAGAGGGTTAATTTGCCTGCTGCAAAGAACGTGTGCCAAGTAGATTACAGAGTGCGTATGATGTAAATAGGTCAGCAGGTTACTGTTTTCAAAAGAGGCATCCTTTTGTTACTTGCAATTTATAACTTAAAGTCCTAATATTCAACAGTGAGCTATAAACGTTCATCCTAGAACTGCATACACACCGCAAAGCATACATTATTAGAACATTGATTAAGGTTGCAAAAAGGGTTAATTTGGCAAGAAATCGACTCTGAGCTTGTGCTTCTCCACACCAAGCAACCTTAAACTATACTGCCTACCAGTAGGGATGACATGAGACTCCTACACTTTGAGTCCTTTGGCTTAGGTAAAATTTCCTATACACTGATTCACACGCGTATGATTGATTGTCTCTGCGTAATTTGTGTGAGATGCAAAGTGCTCGGACACCCTACACTGGTAGAAGTGGCGCTATATAACTTGCACTGGGGGAGATGCTGCGGACCAGGCGAGTCGGGCAGGGGGCTGGGGGGGGGACATCTGGGGGGAAGGCCCATCACTCGTTGTCCCCCCACCGCGGCAACAGCTGGCCTGAGCGGGACTGTTAGGCCTCGAGGACGGCTCCACTGGGGGTCCAGCAGGGAGGTAGAGGCACTTGGTGGGGCCCAGCAGCGGCGGCCCTGGGGTCAGAGTCAGGCCAGCGCCTGGAACTTCCCCTGGGCCTGAATTAAATAAAAAAAATAAAAAAGAGGCAGTGACACGTGTTGCCAAGCAGTGGAAAGCCCTGCAAAGCTGCACTGGTCACCTTTCTATAGCTTATTGCGGTATTTAGGTATTAAACTGGTACTAATGAAGTGCAACCAATGCCCAGAAAGTGGACTAAGTTTAATAAAAAAATGTGAAAATAATGAAGCATACCATTACAAGATGTGCCGTATTGTGCCACATCATTTGCCTTTTCTTGGTGCAGTTTTACTCGACCCAGCCGCATTATTGTCCCTCACAGCCACATACCTCCAGGGCGTATCTGAGGGCCTGGAGCAAACAGATAATTATGTAAGAAGTCACAATTAGGGGACTATCCCAGCGATGCCGCAGCACATGCTAGCACTGGGCGACTAGGACTGGGGGTTGAACTTTCAGAGATGTGGGGCGGGCAGCGAGGTTGCGCCGCTCTCCTCTTGTGCAAAGGTGAGGAGGTATGTTCGATAGACGTTTACATCTTCAGTTTCCGACTGCATTGGTCCGAGTCCCTCTGCTGTCAGTTATTTTCAGCTAGGAATACAAATGCAGCTGCTCATGTGTAAACGAGGCTGTACGCACTTGGGGTAACACAATCTTGCAGTGGCAAGCGTTGTTCACCTAGGCAAAGCAACCACTGCACGGGTGGGCAGTTACGTGACGCAGAGAGTTAGATTCACTAGTTATACAGCTTAGAGACTGCACTGCTGGCTCTGGATTGGACACAGGCGGAACCAGAGCTACCGACAGTGTATAGGGCTTTCCTTCTCTGCCTGCTGGGGTTTTTCCTCCGCAGCTGCTTGCGGTATGTTCGGCTTTTCTTTGGTGCCGGTAGGGCTGTTTGTGGTCCGGGGTTCCGCTAATAGCATTCAGACACCCAGAAACCTTAAGATCTTGTTGTTATGCTCAGCAGTTCTTTGAGAGACAGCTATTGTCACTCTGCCGATCCGGGATGCTTCTGTCAGTTACTGAAATATAAATATATAGATGCACTGGGTCTGACCACGAGTGTACTAGGGATGAGGGCCACAGTGGAGTTTGGCCGGCATGACTGGATCTCAGTATCGGGATCTCGCCCCTTGACGTTGAATTTATGAATGCTTCCAGAATTGAAAGGCAAACTTAATGGATGCTCTTTAAGCTCTTTGAGATGCAGGCAAGACGACCCCATGCTGGCATCTTTAGCATCTGGATTGGGCAGTTTCAAGTTTAGGAGGACACAGCTCCCTCATTTACAACCCGCCTGATTTCCCCCGCTCAACAGGCTGGTGGGGCAATTATGGAGGGAGCCGGAGGGAAGGTATTAGGGGTAGTTATTTGTCCACGTCATGGTCGGGCCCTGTGGGTTTGTCCCAGGGGTGCATTGCCAAGGAGTTCAGGCTTCCGGGGGGAGCACATGGGACTTGGCTGATAGGAGGAATCACACATTCTTAAGGCCTGTAGGGGACCATTCATTCGCCTAGGGCGGTCCTGAGGCCAGTTTATGGGGCTTTGATAGCCGCAAAGACTGATAGGACCTTTTATTTTCCTGCAATTTTGTGCTTTAGGCAGCCAAGGTGAGTCCCCGGGACCAGTGCATCTGCAGCCCCGACTCGTGGGCTGGCCGGGCCTCAGTAGGGTAGGTCGATTGATGGTGTTTTGTGCCACGGCGGGGGACTAGACCTGGTTTTGGGGCCTTGGTTGCGGGGCCCCAGTAGGGGAGGTTGATTAATAGTATTTCGTGCCTCAGCAGGGAACTGGACCTGGTTTGGGGGACTTGGTTGCAATGTTTTTTTTTCCATTGGCAATTGAGACTGAGTGGCCTTGGAACAACTAGTAAATGCGCGGTGTGCTGGTGGCCGGTCTGTATGCCATAGCCAGTGCCTGAGCAAGCTGGGTAGCCCTGCAGACCAGTTGTAACTCTTGTAAACAATTGAAGCTTGCGCACGGCTCCCTGGGTTCTGTCGGTGTCTTTTATATTAGCCGGGTGCTCCAGGGACTCTTCACCGCGGTGGCCGGAAGCAGGTGGAAGGTGTCACTTTGCCTTCAGCACCTATGCTAAGCAAAGATTTAAGCTTAGTGTTGAGGGAGATTGTATGTTCCCGGGTCTTTCATTAGGGCTCCTTACAGTAGGATGACCCAGCGGCAAGGAGCAGCAAGGGTGGTTTACGTGTGCTTTACCGACCAGGAAGAAAGTATGCTTTGTGGGCCCTGGCTCACACTAAAGTGGGCAAAGATCACACTCACCATAGGTGCCGAGGCCTGCACCGATGCCTTGGCGCCCCAGGTCTCTTCTGAATTGGCTATGGCTTCAGATGCTGAAAGGATGTCCGTTGTTATTTATTCGATCGTTAAACAATTGGTTATTTGCGGGGTTATCCGCGGGTGTAGAGTGTTAGGCTCTTGTTGTCTGTTGCCTGTTTGATGCGGGATGGTGGTTTTTCTGGGCACAGCAGCGTGGTGGGTCTTTCTTTGTCAGATTGGGGTTAGCCTGACTTCTAATCTCCCTGTGTGTCACATATGGTTTTAAGACGGGGGGTGTCAACTAGCCCTGTGCTGTGAGGCAAATGGACGGCATGTAGTTTCTGATTGAGTTCTTAGACCTGTTATTAACATTAAACACACCAGGTACTTGAGGTACTGACATTTGTACCCAAGTAATAGGTACTCTAGGACACATGTCCTCCAATACACACATCTCCAGACAGGACTGCCCCCCCCAATTTTGAGCAAAAGGGAACTAAATACTTGTGGGGTTGGCAGGCTTTGACAGAGGCTTGGTGGCGAGCTCACACATGATCCGGCTCATATGATGATTCCGTGAGTTTTGGGGCAGGTCACAGGCCGCATCTTCTCGCTGTGTGGGTTTTGTAGTGTGGTCGGGTCAGGTGACGAGGAGAGGAATTATCGCTTGGTATATCTGGGCATGAAGGAATGCCAGGCTAGATTGTAGCGTAGGCAGGTAGTGGCACTTATCGGGGATTGGATGTTTGTCTCACTGGCAGGCCGCCATGCATAAGGAGCATGTACCTAGGTCACACACATCGGGCAGCGCCAGGTTAACAGGGACCTTTTGTACTAGAATATACAGGAGTGGTTCCCACCACGGTTGGTCAGATGGGATGCTGTCATATCTTTATTCTCACTGGATCCCCTTACTCCAACAATCCTATTGTAAGCTGAGGATGCCTGTTGATGCTGTTAGACCTGCCATTAGTTATTAAAATCTCCAGGTACTATGAACTATTCAGGCACTCAATGCATAGGTACTTACAGGATGCGTATGGTCAAGACATACTCCTTGGACAGGACTGCCCCATCTCGATCAAGGGGTAGTATGCATTATTTGGGTTGGAAAACGACGCAGACATCGGTGGTTAGCTCGCACACATGGGTGTGCTGGGAGTTTGGGGGCAGGTTAGCAGGCATCATCTTGTCACTTCATTGTCAGAGCCAGCAGACCCCTAAGGTTACAGAGCGCTCATGACACATCATGTTGGAGGTAGGTCCAGGATGAAAGGCTGTGCTGAGTGAGGCGCAAATCCAAAGCGATTTTGGTACCTGTCCGAGGGGTACATCTGGTGGGCCAGTCTGTGACATTAAGTACATCCATGGACCCCCTACCTTTTGTCATATCCTGCTTATTCGTTGTTTCCGCTGAGCTTGGGGGCAGGCCTGGCAGAGCACACCTTACCGATTCACAGGCGGGGTATGGGGGTGGTGGTGGTCCAACCTCTTTTTCCTGGACCACTCCCTGTCTAGTTTAGCGGGGCTAGTTGTCCATCATCGGCACCTGCAGTGTCTCACAGGGGTTGCAGGATAGCTTCCTTCATTTCGCCTGGGACGGGAGCTGGCAATGTCCAAAGCCTTGTGGCCAGAATCTGATTGGCCAAGACGTACCAGTTATGGTGCAACGGGCACTAAGCTGCAGAACCAGCTAAGTTTCAACTAATCCTGGTATATCCGTCAGTTATAAACATAAGGCCGTTGACGACAGGTGAACAGGCACTTTCTGTCAGCTGGCGCGGGTGTGAGCTATTCCCAAGAGAGTGCTGGTTGCCTTGTTGTGCTGGGGATGGGGGGGATGGAGCACTTATGCGGACATCTACCAGAGCACATTTTGCAGTCATAGTTAGGTTACATTGAATTTATGGCTGGCATGTTACGAGTTGCTTCAGTAAGCCAGTTACTTTGGGAGTTGTCAGCGAATTGCCGGACTGCAACGTTAGGGGGGAGCCGGTTGGCAGACTGTTTAGAGGTGTGCTCCAACTGCGGCATGTCCAGGTATGGGTCTTGGTGCCTACAGCCGGCCATGTGATGCAAGTTCACAGGCAGGTGGAGCGTCAGAACGGAAAGGGGCTTGGGTTCGACCACGGGTCACAGGTGCAGATCCGGGCCGGTCCACTTAGCAGCTCAGTTTTGAGGTCATCGAAACAAGTACCATGGAGTCGGGAAACAACAGGTGCTTTTTTCACGCCCTATCGCCTTGGCTGGCAGCGAGGCAGGTCGTGGAAGTTGTCTTCCAACTGGGGCGATATGGTCCATGTGTTTGGGGGATACGCCCGGATTAAACTCAATGGGGCTACAAAGTGTTAGAAGAACACTTGGCATTCCCAGTATTCATGAAGAGAGGTATTTATAATTTGGTTCCTCTCTGGTTCACTCTGTCCTGTCTGCTCTCTGGTAAACTAGTAGAAGTTTCAATCAATCAATCATGGAACTTATATCGCGCATTACTCACCCATAAGGGTCTCAAGGCGCTTGGGGAAGGGGGTCTGCTACTGCTCGAACAGCCAGGTCTTGAGCTGTTTCCTGAAGGCCAGGTGGTCCTGGGTCATCCGCAGGTGGACGGGTAGGGAGTTCCAAGTCTTAGCTGCCAGGTAGGAGAATGACCTTCCTCCAGCGGTGGCTCTCTGGATGCGAGGGACGACGGCGAGGGCGAGGTTAGCGGAACGTAGCCGGCGGGTGGGCGTGTAGAAGGTGAGGCGGCTGTTGAGGTACCCTGGGCCTAGGTCGTGGAGGGACTTGTGTGCGTGGGTGAGGAGTCTGAACGTGATCCTCTTGTTGACCGGGAGCCAGTGCAGGTCTCTCAGGTGGCACGAGATGTGGCTGCGTCGGGGGACGTCCAGGATGAGTCGGGCGGAGGCGTTCTGAATACGCTGAAGTCTTTTCTGAAGCTTGGCCGTAGTACCGGCGTAGAGGGTGTTTCCGTAGTCTAGTCTGCTGGTGACGAGAGCGTGGGTGACCGTCTTCCTGGTCTCGGTTGGGATCCATCGGAAGATCTTTCGGAGCATGCGGAGGTTGTGGAAGCAAGCTGAGGAGACGGCGTTGACTTGTCTGGTCATCGATAGGGAGGAGTCCAGTATGACGCCCAAGTTGCGTGCGTGGTCCGTCGGTTCAGGTGCGGTGCCTAGTGCCGGGGGCCACCAGGAGTCGTCCCATGCGGAGGGTGATGGTCCCAGGATGAGGACTTCTGTCTTGTCCGTGTTCAGTTTCAGGCGGCTGATGTTCATCCATTCAGCGACGTCTGTCATCCCTTCGTGCAGGCTGGCTCTGGCGGTGTCGGGGTCTCTGGTGAGGGAGAAAATTAGCTGGGTGTCATCGGCGTAGGAAATTATGTTGAGGTTGTGTTGGCGTGCGATGGCAGCGAGGGGTTTCATGTAGATGTTGAAGAGAGTGGGGCTGAGCGACAATCCTTGCGGGACGCCGCAGATGACTTCGGTGGCCTCGGAGCGGAACGGAGGGAGGCGTACTCTCTGTGTTCTGCCGGAGAGGTATGAGATGATCCATTCCAGAGCCTTCCCTTGGATGCCGGTGTCGTTGAGGCGTTGGACTAGTGTGCGGTGGCAGACAGTGTCAAATGCTGCGGAGAGGTCTAGGAGGATGAGTGCCGCTGTTTCGCCGTTGTCGAGCAGGGCTCGGATGTCGTCGGTGGCTGCGATGAGGGCGGTCTCGGTGCTGTGGTTGGCTCTGAATCCGGACTGTGATGGGTCGAGGGATCCGTTCGTCTCGAGGAAGGCTGCCAGTTGCTTGTTGACGACCTTCTCGATGACTTTGGCGGGGAAAGGAAGGAGCGAGATGGGGCGGAAGTTCTTGAGGTCGGTCGGGTCCGCTGTTGGTTTCTTCAGCAGAGCGCTGAGTTCGGCGTGCTTCCAGCTCTCCGGGAAAGTTGCTGTGTTGAAGGAGGTGTTGATGATGTCTCGGAGGTGGGGTGCGATGGTAGAGGCTGCCTTGTTGAAAACATGATGGGGGCACGGGTCGGTCGGAGATCCGGAGTGGATGGTGTTCATCATGCGTGTCGTGTCTTCGGGGGTCACCTCGGTCCATGTCTGGAGGGTGGCGGCGGGGTGCGAAGGTACGACCGATGGGTGTGGGGGTGAAATGTCGAAGCTGTTGTGGATGTTGGCGATCTTGCGGTGGAAGTACGAGGCGAGGGAGTCGCAGAGGTCCTGTGAGGGAGTGATGTCGTTGTTGCCGGTGCTGGGGTTGGAGAACTCCTTGACGATGTTGAAGAGCTCCTTGCTGTCATGGGCGTTCTTGTCCAGTCGTTCCCGCAGAGATTTCTTCTTGGTGGTGCGGATGAGCTGGTGATGTCTGCGAGTGGCGAGTTTCAGTGCTGTTCTGTTGTCGGCGGTCTTGTTGAGGAGCCAGGCCTTCTCGAGGGTGCGGCAGGCCTTCTTGGAGTCCTTAAGTTCGTCGGTGAACCAGGGGGCCTTCTTGCTTCTGGGCCTGGTGAGGGGGTTCTTCAGTGGCGCGAGGTCGTCGGCACAGGAGGTCAGCCACTGCGTGAGGTCGAGGGCAGCTGTGTTAGGGTCCGTGGTCCTGACAGGTGGGCTCTGGCTGAGGGAGGTGGCGAGCTGGTCGGCGGTGATTTTGCTCCAGTTTCTGTGGGGAGCCTGCTTCGGGTGATGGTGGACCGTGTTCTTTCTGAAGCTGAAATGGACGCAGCTGTGGTCGGTCCAGTGAAGTCCGGTGGAGTGGCTGAAGGTGACGTGCTTGCTGGACGAGAAGAGTGGGTCGAGCGTGTGGCCGGCGAAGTGGGTGGGGGTGTTGACCAGTTGCTGAAGTCCGAGGTTGGCGAGGTTATCCAGCAGGGCGGTGGTGTTGCGGTCATTGTTGCTCTCCAGGTGGAAGTTGAGGTCCCCGAGGAGGATGTAGTCGGCGGAGGGGAGGGCGTGAGGGCTGATGAAGTCGGCGATGTCTTCGCAGAACTGTGCGCGTGGTCCCGGGGGTCTGTAGATGAGGGTGCCTCTGAGGGTAGTCTTGGGGTCGGTGTGGATCTGGAAGTGCAGGTATTCGGCGGCGTTGAATACGTCGATGGAGTCAGTCGAGATGCGAATGGTGCTCTTGTGTACGATGGCGATGCCTCCTCCGGTCTGGTTGACGCGATCCTTCCTGATGATCTTGTAGCCGTCCGGGATGGCAATGGCGATGTCGGGGGCTGAAGAGTCGTTCATCCAGGTTTCCGTGAGGAAGGCGACGTCTGGAGATGCAGTGTCGAGGAGGTTCCAGAGTTCCACGGCGTGTCTGTGGACGGAGCGGGTGTTGAGCAGGATGCACTTGAGGTGGTTGCTGTTGTCCGTCTTGGTGGGCGTGGTGCTTGTTTGGAGGCAAGAGAAGTTGCAGGATCGGCAGGCGAAGGGTCCATGGGTGCGTCGCGGGGATGCTCGGTAGCAACCGGGGGCTCGGGCGGTTTTGAGTGCGATGAGCGTAGCGAAGTCGTAGGTCCTGCGGGGGGGCTGGCGGGCGCAGGGACCAGGGGGTCTGGCGCTGGGCGCGGTCCAGGCGCGGACGGGCGCAGACGGGCTTACCTTTGGCGCACCTTTTGCGCTCAATCGGCGCTCCCGCTGCGCGCGTCCGCTGCGCGGTCGCTGAGGGGGTGTCATAAATAAGGAGCCGGGAGGGAGGGTCAGCGGGAGGCGGGAGCGGGGTGGCCAATGGGCAGGGAGGGGGGGCGGGACTGAAGGAGGAGGCGGGAGTGGGAGTGTGCGCCTGGGGCAGCGGCGCCGAGAAACGGCGGGAAAATCGGCGGGAAGCGACGGAGCCCAAGGAGTGACCAGGTAAGTGGCGGTGGTCAGCGGGCGTGAGGAGTGAAGGTAGCGGCGTGGGTGGCGACCAGGAAGCAGCAGGCGGTACCTGGGAGGCGGCGGAGGCGAGATGCAGGCAGCGGCGTCAGGTAGGTGGTGAGGAGCGGCAAACAGGCGTCAGGCAGCGGAGGCAGGTAGGTAGCAGCAGTGGGAGGGAGCGTCCGTCTGTGCAGGCACAGGGGGTCGCACTGACCAGCCCGCGGGGTCCCCTTAAATAAGGAGCCGGGAGGGAGGGTCAGCGGGAGGCGGGAGCGGGGTGGCCAATGGGCAGGGAGGGGGGGCGGGACTGAAGGAGGAGGCGGGAGTGGGAGTGTGCGCCTGGGGCAGCGGCGCCGAGAAAACGGCGGGAAAATCGGCGGGAAGCGACGGAGCCCAAGGAGTGACCAGGTAAGTGGCGGTGGTCAGCGGGCGTGAGGAGTGAAGGTAGCGGCGTGGGTGGCGACCAGGAAGCAGCAGGCGGTACCTGGGAGGCGGCGGAGGCGAGATGCAGGCAGCGGCGTCAGGTAGGTGGTGAGGAGCGGCAAACAGGCGTCAGGCAGCGGAGGCAGGTAGGTAGCAGCAGTGGGAGGGAGCGTCCGTCTGTGCAGGCAGTTTGGGGAGGGCAAGGCTTCACACAGGGAGGTGACTAACGGAATGCGACGGACACATTCCGACTAGTGCGAGACTCAGATAACTGAGTGAAAGAGGAAGCAAGGCGGGCTTGTCAACTCTTGCCTCCACCCACATTGGCTTTTCCTGGCAGGAGTGGCTTGTCATAGGTATTGCTCTTCAGCCAGGCTAGATTAACACTGAATCATCACCTAAGCATTGGTTTGCAGAAGGGGCATGCTGGCCCTCGGTCCTGTTGGGATAAGACTTGTTTGGCTGGACCTGGGAGAGGCCCGGTTATCAGCAGGTTGTAAGCAAATAGGCCTACCTTGGTGGGGGGCCCTGGTAGTGACGGTGGCCACTCCCAAGGCTGTGGAGGAGTTACAGGGTGATCCAGAGTCTGCAGATACCAAGGGGTACTTCATGCAGCAGCACAGCGTGGTGCTAAGCCAGGATACCCAGGGATGTCTTAGCGTTATCCCCTCGAAGAACTACGGCGCCCCGTTAGTCCTACGGGCGGTTGTGGGTCTGAGCAACCGGGGGCTGCCAGAAGACGCTCTGCCCACCTTCGGGGGGGCGTGAGTAAGCAAGTGGACTGGTGGTCCACGGATGGGAGGGGTGGCCCTTCCCACTGCCACGGTGTAATTTAGGCTTATCAGACGGGCAGGCGGCATAGGGGTTGGCCTGCCCTGGGATCGCCCGTAAGATAACCCACCATGTCTTCATATTGGTTATGCTAATAAACCTGCAGCAATATTTCTCCACTTACAAAAGTGTTGTGTGGTTTATTAATGTATTATGTGTGTTATGTGACTACAGTTGCCGATATTGGCACTATGCAAGGCTGCCCGGGGGGGTTGCGCAGCAGCCACCCTAAAAGGGCGGCCGCCTTAGTGCCACAGGAAGGCACTGGGGTCGCCGGTCTAGTCCCTGGGCCACGGCCAGGGAAGACTTCCGGCCAACCCATTTCCGGGGAGGGGACAGGGTATTTAGGCTGTCCCCGCCCAACCTTCGCCCTCTTTGTCCCTCGCCGTCTCACCTTGCCCGCCCCTCCGCTTACCCGGCAGCCGGAGGTACAAGGTGTGAGGGGGGGTTAGGTTTTTCTAACATGTTATTTTGTGTTGCAGGAGGAGTTACAGGGCGATCCAGAGTCTGCAGATACCAAGGGGTATTTCATGCAGCAGCACAGCGTGGTGCTAAGCCAGGATACCCAGGGATGTCTTAGCGTTGACCCCTGGAAGAACTACGGCGCCCCATTATTCCTACGGGCGGTTGTGGGTCTGAGCAACCGGGGGCTGCCAGAAGACGCTCTGCCCACCTTCGGGGGGGCGTGAGTAAGCAAGTGGACTGGTGGTCCATGGATGGGAGGGGTGGCCCTTCCCACTGCCACGGTGTAATTTAGGCTTATCAGACGGGCGGGCGGCATAGGGGTTGGCCTGCCCTGGGATCGCCCGTAAGATAACCCACCATGTCTTCATATTGGTTATGCTAATAAACCTGCAGCAATATTTCTCCACTTACAAAAGTGTTGTGTGGTTTATTAATGTATTATGTGTGTTATGTGACTACAGTTGCCGATATTGGCACTATGCAAGGCTGCCCGGGGGGGTTGCGCAGCAGCCACCCTAAAAGGGCGGCCACCTTAGTGCCACATGAAGGCACTGGGGTCGCCGGTCTAGTCCCTGGGCCACGGCCAGGGAAGACTTCCGGCCAACCCATTTCCGGGGAGGGGACAGGGTATTTAGGCTGTCCCCGCCCAACCTTCGCCCTCTTTGTCCCTCGCCGTCTCACCTTGCCCGCCCCTCCGCTTACCCGGCAGCCAGAGGTACAAGGTGTGAGGGGGGGTTAGGTTTTTCTAACATGTTATTTTGTGTTGCAGGAGGAGTTACAGGGCGATCCAGAGTCTGCAGATACCAAGGGGTATTTCATGCAGCAGCACAGCGTGGTGCTAAGCCAGGATACCCAGGGATGTCTTAGCGTTGACCCCTGGAAGAACTACGGCGCCCCATTATTCCTACGGGCGGTTGTGGGTCTGAGCAACCGGGGGCTGCCCGAAGACGCTCCGCCCACCTCTTTCGGGGGGGGGGCGTGAGTAAGCAAGTGGACTGGTGGTCCGCGGATGGGAGGGGTGGCCCCTCCCAAGATTTGGTATGCACCAATTGGCGATTGCCACGGTGTAATTTAGGCTTATCAGACTGGCAGGCAGCATAGGGGTTGGCCTGCCCTGGGATCGCCCGTAAGATAACCCACCATGTTTGCATATTGGTTATGCTAATAAACCTGCAGCAATATTTCTCCACTTACAAAAGTGTTGTGTGGTTTATTAATGTATTATGTGATTACAGTTGCCGATATTGGCACTAAGAGCTGAGCAGAGCAGTTGGGGTCAGAGCAGAGCAGCTGCGAGAGACATCTCCACCGCACCATGCCACAAGAGAGAGCAGCGAGCGGCGAGAGGAAAACATCCGAGTCAGGCCGGGCCCCCCGCTCCCATCCCGAGGCTGCTAAGGTCTAACGGGGCTCAACAGGCGATGGCCGATGGGCCTGCGACTCCCGTGGATCCAGGGGGAGTCACAACCGCAACCACAAACAGCAAGAGAGAGGTGAGGTGAGCAGCATTGCAGAGAGCGCGGACGTCACTATTGGCAACCGCTGAGTGTAGTGCCTGGCAAGACTGCGAAAATGGCCCAACTAGGTTGGGTTCAGCTTGCAGTCGGTCAGTGAGCCCTGCTCTCTGCCCAAAATCCTCAACTCCCCCTACTCCCTCCATTCCTTCAGACTAGCACATGAGCACCTGAGTATTTCCAGCATAGTCGAGGGTTTAAGCTCTGTAACTGATGCAAGTTACTAGTTGCTGCCTTTGATGCTAACCTGCCTCAGCCATTGTTAGTTACCACCCAGGATATGGCCGTTTATAACTGACACCACAGTATCAGCGAGAGGAGCTGTTGCCGGAGATAGGCTGCTGGGTCTGGCGGCCTGGCAGAACGGTGGCGGGAGTGGCAGTGAGGATTGAGAACAAGTGCAGAACCCTAGACCAAGGAAAGTGAAAGCGAGAGGCCAAAATCCAACAGTCAAAAGCAAAGCCTTCGCGGAGGGGCAGTCTTGCAGGGTTTTTTTGAGCATAGTGACAAGGAGTATGAGATCAGGAAAAACCCGCCAGGCACTCCTGAGCAAATCCAGGAAGAGCGTACCCACAAAAGACGTAAAAAACGCACCTTCCAACTCAAACAAAAAGAAAAAGAAAGAAAAATCCATTTTGCAAAAAGAGAGACTGGTCCCGGCTCCTACACCAGAACCAGCTCTTTTAAAATTGAGGGTAAAAACGGAAATCAGAAGTTTTACTTTTCAAAGGATCCAATGGCTGTAATCTACGCTTCCCCTGATGAAGACCCCAGCTTGCCAAGTCCCATAATTCCAGAAAAATCAGGTAAAGTAAGTCCTCAGACTTTGGAAATCCCAAACTCACAGGTAATACAAGTAATACCATCCCGACAAAATGGAAGCCCCTGACAAAATGAAAGCCCCCCGTAGAAAATCCGGTCAAGGAAAAAGTATTTGTGAAGCGGAACGTGAAGCCGAACACATAAAAGGAGCGAAAACAGTAAAAACAGCTCAGGTTTATTTGCCCAAGGATCCAACAGACTTAGGTAAGGAAGGGGAAGGGGAAACAGGAAAGACCCATGACAAAAAAGAAGGTCTTAGTTCACCCCGTATCCAAGATAAAATACAAATAGACGAGTGGAACAGCTCTTTTTCCATATCAAATAACGCAGATCTCATTCAAGCATTGGATCTAAACACACAACCCCAAGAGGATACCCATACAAACAAACAAGGGACAATCCTAGACGTCGGTTCACCCCCGGAATGGCAAGTAGGGGAGAAAAGGGGGGCCGCCTCCACACCAATAAAACCACTTGCCAGTCAGGATCAGCGGGTGGGAAAAAATGACAACAGAAACGTTTCACCTACAGAAAGACTAAAACCACTCTCACCGCCAATTACGATCTCGTCAGTCAGTGGAATAGAACCAGTTTCGGGGATCTTGACGCAATCAATTCATAAAACTACATGGAGCGATACACTGCTAAGAACACTACAGCAAGCCATAGATGTGTTAAATTTCCAATACGATAAACTAGAAGTTTAGATTTACCTAATGAACTTGATTGCGGTTCATATCGCAGGAATAAACACAAAATTGGATTTAACAACAGCACAAATCACAAAAGGAAATAAAAACGTTGCCCCGGGTAGCGATCCTCTTTTTTCAAATTTAATTTGTGGATGTGGACAGGTAATAGATAAATTGGTGTCCCTTCCAGAAATACCCACAGAAATCTTACATGTAGTCATACCATCCGAAAACATAGAACTCATTACCACGATAGAACAAAAAAAACGACAAACAAGATACAGCAGGATTAGCAAAGAAGACGCTCAATTTACAGCATGATGGCAGCAGAATAGAAAAGGAAGTAGTGGACATAAAAGGTACAGGAAAAAAGCCAAATGTTCATGAACAAATGCCCATACATAGTCCATCAAGCAGCGTACAAACAAAAAGACAACGAAAACGGGCTCGGAAGGCCAGGCATAATGCTAGTAAACAAGCCGCCCTGGAAAAAGACATATCTATCTGATATTTATTCAACAGCCAAATCATAAAACTAATAACCACTGTAACAATACCTCAACAGCGGACCCGTGCAGTCCAGGCCAAAATCCGCAAAACACCATGGAAAGCCCCAATATTCCAATTCAAAGCAAATCAATATCATTTGAACCAGAAAAAAGTAAAACATTGAAACAACAAAATGTGGTAACAAAACTAACAAAACAGGTAAAGGCCAATATTGAAACCACGAAAACAAGGTCAGAAATTATAGCCGTAACCACAAGACAAGTGGATGAAAATATAAATTCAACGGAATCACAAGTTAAAACTCCAAATATAGAAACAACAAACAAAGAGGATTCAGCTACAAGCCTTCATATAAGACCGCAACATGACCAAACTTCAAACCAAGACATCAGGTTATCAACAAAAATAGCAAAAACGCTGGGAATCCAAATAAAAATCACTGTCGACAAACAAGGCAGGGTATGTAAGCTGCCAATTGAAATAAATTCCACGCAAGAGCTCGCAAGGATAGGAACAAGAGAAAAAGTAGTTAACCCAGAAAGAGAACCAAATAGTCAGGGCACATCGAGCACTTTAATACAAGAAAGGGTCATTCATAACAACACAGGCCAAAATGGTAACCTGGACTGTGAACCCCCAACGAAGCTAAGAAGCACAAATCAAATCGAAAACAGTCGAAGTGTCCAATCAGAGTCAGCCCAAAAACTGATTTTCACACCAGAATATCCAACAAAGGGCAGTCAGGACATTCTAAACAGGGGAAACCTATTGAAGCTGTTCAAAGAGATCCCAATATTAAGGAACATCTCATCAACGGATCTTCTGGCAGTGGAATTTCTGCCAAAGGAAAAAAGAACAGAAACAGAGGTAACCTGTAAAACCTGGTCGTCAAATGAAATGGTGGCCCTGATTTATTCAACAAGAGCAGTTTTTGAAACCTGGGGCATAAAATTAATGCATCCAAAAAGCCCAAAATACCCATATCCACAATTACAAAAAACGAAAGCTCTGCAAATAATAGGAAATGAAACAGGACCAAAGTCGTTCTTGAGGGGGACAAGACACGCCACCACCGAAGCTCCACATCCAAGTCAGGGGTAAAAAGCTGGAATAAAACAAACCTAAGCCCCCCACAACCAAAACAACAGATAGAAGAATACCAGGATTGGTCATGGGTTCCTCAATTCCTAAGCCAACAATGATCCTGATAAAAGCAAATGTTTCAAAAGGAAACAGTACACCGAGGCATCTCCAAATTCACACAAGGGAAACAACATAAGAATCTGTTCATGGAACACCCATGGTTTCAGAGAAATGGCACAAGACCAGGAGACCTTATCCTACTTCCAAAGATTCAACATAATTTTACTACGGGAAACATGGAATCTGACACCCAAATTCATTATTGGCGATGAAGAACATCACGTCTTGGCAGAAAAAAAGTCCAAATACGGTCATTCAAGGGGGGGTTGTCAATATATGTTACGGTAAATTTGGATTGGCAATCGGAAGAGCTCGACACGGGAGAAAACTGGCTGCAAGTCTTGAAACTGGAAGGCATATACAAAAATCCCTGTCAGCTTTTTATTTTAAATACATACATTCACCCCGATAAAAATCAGAAGATGGACAAACTGTCTTGCTTGATAAACCCGCTAAAGGCATTGCAAATCACCCATCAAAACTGCGAGTTGATAATCTCAGACGATTTCAACACCAACCTAATAAAGAGCAACTTAAACAACAAAAAGTGTAAAAACAAGCCAGTGGCCAACGATTTATAACAAAAACTGGAAAATCTGGGTTTAACCCGCTTGAACTGAAACACTAAGGGGGACCAACTGGCTGCTTTCACATTTTTGTGCGGGAATAAACAATCGACCATAGATTATACTACAGTCAGTAAGGAACTTTTCCATTTAGTCGACTCTTTTTCCATCAATCCCTGCTCGGAAAGTGGCCAACTCTCACAAGAATTGGCTTTAAATGCCGACTTGTCTCAGAAAAGGAACACAGCAACTTTAACCGAAATGGCAGTAACACATAATCTAAGGAAATTAAAGTGGCGCGAAACAAACATCAACCTAATCATGGACACCGTGAAAAAATACGTAAGCAACATCTGGCCGCAGAGCGCCCAGTCGTTGGTACAAAATTGGGAGAATCTAGAAAAGTTTTTACTAATCAAATTTCCAGTAATCCCAGCACGCCAAAGGACACAAAGAGCTAATAATGAACCATGGTACAATATACAGATGCGCTACCAGAAAAGGAAAATTGCAAGGTAGGTAAGAACCAAGCTGCAACAACGGGAATAACTACAGACAACAGTAAAGTCATAGAAATGAGAAAGAAATACAAAGATAATTGCAGGGAGGCAAAAAAGGTGTCTATCGAAACCCTCTGGCTGAAACTACTATGGGCTAGCAAATTGCCAAATAGCAGTGATTTGGGGGGATAATAAACTATTTAACAAGGGGAACAGGATTGCAACGAAATGCAGGAATAAGTGAGGTAGTATGGACACAGCATATTCACAAATGTTATAACCACACACAAAATACAGCGGGAGGAAAAGCACATATGCCCCCTTTTCTAGGGAAACGTGCAACCGGTAGCTGACCAACAAGAACTGATCTTTCACGGTTCAACTACTGTAACCAACACAAAACAATTAACAGCAATCATAAAAAAAATTAAAACTGAAGGAGCAGCAGGGCCAAACGGCCTCCCAAACGCCCTTTTTTAACAAGATTCCGAATTTTGGGCCAACTATCTCACGCCGCTCTTTAATCCCTTATACAGCCATAACAGAATCCCAAACTCTTGGAGAGGGAACATATTCCACCCAATTTATAAAAATGGAAGCAGCAATGAGCCTGGTAACTACAGGCTCATTGCTCTGCTTGATGTTGAGGCAAAACTTTATGCATCCTGTATTCTATCACAATTACAAGCATGGATGGAGGAAAGGAGTGTAATTCCGAAATTTCAAACAGGTTTTAGGCTTGGAACGGGCACAAGTACGAACCTGGCATCACTGACAATCCTAACAGAAAAAACCATAAGAAAAAAATACGGCCTATTTGCTTGCTACATCGACTTAAAATCCGCTTTCGACAGAGTCCCACAAGATCGACTCTGGGGAAAACTGAAAGCATGGGGCCTGCCGCAAAAACTAATCGACACCATAGTAGCCCTACATAGTGATACTTGGGCTCGGGTGAAGCTTGGAGATGGTAGTAGAGTGTTATCCAAGATGAGAACACATAATGGCCTGAAACAGGGATGAGTTTTGGCTCCTAGCTTATTCAATCTGTACCTCGCTGATTTAAACATCCATCTGCCAAAAGAAAACGGGCATCCACCCAAATTGGCAAACAAGCCAATACAGCACCTGCAATACGCAGACAACACAGTGGTCATGAGCCAAACCCCGATTGGGTTGCAAAGTGTCATTAATAACCTGACACAGTACTTTGATTTGCAAGGGCTAGAGATAAACAAGAAGAAAACAAAGGTAGTGCGTCTAGCGGGCCTGAGGTCTGGTAAATATAAATGGTATGCAATGGGCAAACAAATAGAGGAAACCAACACATATAAATATTTGGGAATCACGCTGGGCTGAAGCATGTCCTTTACAGACCAGAAAAGGGCAATAAGAGCAAAAGTCCAATCACTAACCTTTGCATACAAACAGTTGCAAAAGAAGTTGAGCTGCCCTTCTTATAGTCACCTCCTGAAAGTAATGGCAGCACAAATATTACCTACACTGGCTTACGGCCTCGAAATATTGCATGGTCGGGAACTTGATATTTAAATGAGCTTCAGACCAAGGTGTACAAAGCAGTCTTTAACCTCCCAAAAGCCGCATCACCAGCTCAGATCCACATGGAATTCGGCCTCCAGAGCCAAAAATACCAGAGAAAATTTACTTTTCCTACATTATGGTGGAAATTCCAGTCTTCAGAACCTGGATCCTTGAACAATTTATACTGGACAGAAATAAAGGCCCAGTTTGATCAGAAAATATCCAAAACATGGGGCGAATACTTGAGATCAGCTCTGGTGGAATTAGAAATCCAAGAGGCATGGGACTGCAAGATGCAAAGGGTAGAATTTAACAGAGTGTGCAAGGCTACTGCGAAGAAACTGTCCATCTTGGAAGACAAAAAAACTTTAGTAAAACGTCGTCACGCCTGGTCTGTAATAAATTCTTATTCACAACTTAAACCTCAAGCTTACTTAGCAGCACATTTCCGACTTGCATTAAAAAAGAGGTTCATGCAGTATCGATTAGGAGAACATGACTCTAAAGACTTGTTACCAGCCTGGAAAGGCAAATATGAAGACGAAAATTGTCGCCTATGCCGTTACCATAAAGAATCCATATGCCACCTGATGTGTGTCTGCCCCATTGTTAACGACGCAAGAAGGACGTTATTAAAACCGATTATTAATGAACTTAATATTCGTACTTGTAGGCAGGCCGTAATCTGCTGGATGGAGGTCATCAAACATTTTAATCTGTAGAGGGGTAAAGTTACTCACATTGATTGGTACCCTCCTTCGAAAAGTGGATACTAATTAAGTGAATAAGGGTACAAATGGGACTGTAAACTTGCACTAATATTGTGTCTTTTAACTTCTGTACTTGGTAGATTTTAGATTTTTTTTTTACTTTCTATTTATTGTGTGCTTTATGGTTGTGAAAGACCAAATAAAGTATTCTTTGACAATACATTGCCCATAACTTTGTGAGTCCAATTTAATGTCTTATATGAGACCTACAACCTTCGTCTCTGGTAGCACTCTACACTTTCTGAAACATAACATTGATCTATAAAGCCCTAACATTGCTTTATGCTCAATGTCAAAGTATAAATTGAAAAACATGACTTGTTCCCTGGCAATTGAAGTATAATTTTTCCCTTTTCTAATTTTAGCCTCTATGCAGTACAATACTCGCCTGCCTCTTTACACCAAACCCTGCTTTTACGGCCATTTTACAAACAGCTGAAGATGGGGCTGGTCTCGGTAATACATTCTTTGGTCTATTCACAAGTGTCAAAAAGCTTTTCGCAGTATTTTGAAATACAGAAAAGTTACATACACGTTTACTTACATACACATATCTGTGGCGCTGACGGTAATTTGTTGGTGCCCTGGAGAATAATATCCACAACTACCTGGAATTATTAAAGGGGCCATCCACTGAAAAGTCATCATACCATACCCAATCTCACATCATCAACAATCACTGGAAATAAGGGCTCTAGAATGTCTCTTTGCTTGATGGCACCTGGTTGAGTTGTACAACCAACTGTGGCATCATTTACCAGAAGGTTAATTTAATACCTAGATGAACCTTCCGATTATCAGCAAAGCACATGAGCTCCAAAAGCATACTGAATAAATATCATGATTTACAGCTAATATCCATATCGGCGGAATGAGTGCACTAAGTCATGCAGGGTATTTAGAAATAATTAACCTTTTTTAAACATATACTTTGGGGAAGGAGGGTGGCCTAGATGAGGAATGGAGAGACCGTGAAATCTAAAGTCCCGGCTCCAAACTCACTGGAATCAATTTTGATCTACACCTTACATCCTAGTAAGGGCAATCATTGTCAGAGAAAGCAAAGAGCTTCGTCAGGTTCCCTCAGAATGAATTGAAACTTCCCACATTTGACATGCACAATGATAGAGAAATCAGAGCTGGCATGGGCTTTAGAGGCTTGTGTCTGTCACCTTGCAGCTGAAATGCGCGAAATCTGAGATCCTTCTGATTGGCAAAGACTCCCATCTCTGGAACAATGAATGGTGGCCTCCAGCTCTTGGAGTCCCTCCAGCCCCCAAATTTGCAGTGAAAAACTTGGGCTTTATGCTTGAAAAAGATCTTACCTTCGAGACGCACGCCAAATCAGTGGCAGGGAAATGCTTTGGGCTGCTATGCGGCCTTAAACCGATATTTGGTCTATTCAACGCTCAAAATCGGCAGCTGATCATCCAAGCCTCCACATTGGCCCGATTGGATTACTGCAATGTGCTTCTCCTTGGCTGTAATAAGTCTGTGCTGAACTGACTGCAGCAGGTCCAGAACGCTGCAGCACGCACCATTTTTGCCCTTCCTAAGTACAGCCATGTTTCTAATCTCCTTTTCCACCTGCATTGGCTGCCCCTTGTATGCCTAGTACACTTTAAGGCGCTCTGCACAATGCACAAGACCGGCATCGGCCCAGATATTCTGAGCGACGTGTACCCTCTACTCCCCTCCGCGTGCGCTGCGTTTGGCAAATCTTACCCTCGTACGAATCCCTTGCATCCGAAGGACCAGATCTGGTGGTCGTTCCTTCAGGCGACTGGCCCCTGCCTTATGGAACTCCCTTCCCCTACACATCCGCAGCATCTCTGATCACCAGGTCTTCAGACGGCTTGTGAAGACTTGGCTTTTTTCTCAACTCTAATCCCTCTTCTGTCCCCCAATTCATCTTGCTTTAGCGCTGGGACGCCTCATTGCCGAGGCAGCCATGCACTTTACAAGTATTCTAATCTAATCTAATCTAATCTTAAAAGTAATGTGGACATTTCCAATGCAACCAATACAGTGCAAGGCCACACAAAATGTAGAATCAGCTGTGCTACCCTCTTTAGAGCCACTTGGGGGAGAATGAGTCACTGGACCCTTAGAAAAAACACAATGAAACACTATGTGATAAAACATTGTGTCCAAGAGTCCCAAATTTAACAATGGTCCCATAACAAGAGCTCAAAACAACCCTAGGATCAGAGGAGGATAGCCCAACGTTCGACCCAGTGGAAACCGCACCAGCTGCATAACCCTGTGCAATCCCATAGACAGACCACCCCAGAATATCACTAACTAGAGAAAAGGGCCAAAAGGGAGAATATATATGGGTCTGAAACTGGAAAAGACACAAGTCACATGAGACCTCTTGCAAGCAAGGACCAGGAGGTCCCACAGCCTCTTGTGCTTTGGCGTTGATGACTAGAGCGCTCTCTGATACTCTGAACCTGCTTGAAACTGCCCCACTGCCAGGGGCGTGGCTTGACCACCGGAGAAGATGGCGACGCTTGAGTAGGGCTCCGCGGGATACTGCGAGTGGACCTTACAGTGTGACTACCCTAATCCCGATTGGAGGACTCCTCATCACTAAGGATGTAGCTCAGAGCGTCGAGATGCTTTTGATGAATGCCGCTGCAGACCGGGGACACGGCATTTTATTATTGAAGTTACTGCCTCGGAACGGCGAAGACCGCGGCCGCCATTTTGCATAGCAATGCATTCCTGAGGTAAATAACTGGTGAGTGCCACACAACGGTCCTCTGTTTCTGAGCTTCCTCTATCAGTGTCTCTGTTACACCTGCCCCTAATGGAAAAAATTCGTTTTTTTCCCCCCTTTTTTCTTGAGCTCCTTTATATTGACTCTCAACTTCCTCTGGAGTTGGTCTCCTATTCCTTCAGAAAAATGCTACGTGTAACCGCCATTTTGGATGCACTTTCACATTGTTGCTGGTGTATAAATGGTGTATAAAGATGATTATTTCTATATTTTGACTTGGAATGTCCACATGTCGGCTCCTCCTTTGAACCAAGCTACGTCATTCTACTTTTCTGCATCTGGTTTGTGGCACGTAAACTGAATAATGTACTTATATAGACAATTTATTACTGGAGTCAATTAGACTTATATTCCCATAGTGATTGCTGTCTGCACCATCAATCTATTCTGACGGTTGTGAACTAAAGTACCTGTTCAGTACTGCGCTTGCCTCAGAGATTTTGCAAAAACTTATTTTTATAGGAAAGCTGAGGAGAGTGAGTTCTTCCTTGGCTTGCCCCACACAGGTATTCATCAAGAACTCTCCAGTTTTTTCAAAATATTCTAAAATGGAAGAAGTTCTGGCATCTGCATCGAGGGGCTCATCCTCTTCGATACCTACTCCTGTCACTACAGGGAAGGTCTCCACAAAGCGTAAAAAAATAAGACCCACCATCCCCACAGGAATCATCTTCTTCTGTTTCACTAGATATGTTATTGGAGGAAATTCACTCATTGCGACCATTTATGGAGGAAACTAACGCCAAACTACAATTTCTCGCAGAAAATTGGTCAAAGATGGACAAAAGACTATCTGTGGTAGAACGCAGTGTATCCACACTCGGGATCACTGACGGCAAGGTTAATTCTCTTCAATCTCGCGTCAATCTACTCCAGAAACAGGTTGAAGACCTTGAAAACAGGCGCAATAATCTATGCATCTAGCATCTATGGACTGGCGGAGGCCACGGAAGGCAATTATCCTATTGCTTTTTTCAAATCTTTAATTCCAAAGATTTTGAGTATGCCAGCAGAAACTTCCCTTAATATCCAACGCCTTCACAGCTTGGGCCACCAGCAAACCTCCTCTACCAACTCAAGGTATCCCAGGGGTGTTATTTTAAATGTTAAGGAATATACTAACTTACTAAAGATTCTTTCAGAAGCCTGGTCAATCAAACACATTGTTTGGTCTGGTAGCGCTATATACTTTTCTCAGGATTATGCTAAAAGCACAGCCGACAGACGTAGAGAATTTCTCATCTAGAGACCTGAACTCAGATCACTCGGAGCTTGCTATGGACTTGTTCACCCTTGTCTATTTAAGGTTACCTACAAGAACAGAACCATGACCTATACGGATGCTAACAAATTGAAGAGCTTCATCAATTCCTGCAGGATGGAAACAATGGCTTTTTCGGGACCGTCTTCCTCTCAGACTGTATAGATCTGTAGGAGTGTTTAGACATTTTGTTTTTCTTCTTTGTCGAATTTAACAAATATCCTTGTAGTCTCAAAATATTTTATTTTATTTATTTATTTAAGAAGTTTTATATAGCGCTGGCCTGACCCTAGGGTATCGGAGCACTTTACAGCAGAAAACATTGCAGAGATTCACGAAAACACAAAACAGAAGAGACACATTAGCAGTGCAGGACAGTCTTAGTCTTCGGAGTCCTTCGAAGCCTTGGCATTGGAGCAGTGCGCGGTGTCAGCTAGCTGCTCTGATTGATCCACTCCCTAGGGAGCGGTTGAGGAACAAGATTTTGAGTTGGCTTTTGAATTTTACAAAGGAGGGAATGGTTCTGATGTGAGGGGGAATAGAGTTCCAGATTTTTGGACCGCTACCGGCGAAGGACCGATCCGCATTTTTTTGTTTTCGAGTTTTTGGTGGGATGAGTAGGAGGGAGTTTGAGCTTCTGAGATTTCTGGCCTGACCGGCTTTTTTGAGTTTTTTTGCCAGATATTCGGGTTTGCCGGTGTGTAGGGCTTTATGTGTGAGGCAGGCTGTTCTGAAGCTAATCCACATTTCAACAGGAAGCCACTTAAGTTCCCTGAGTGCAGGAGAAATGTGGTCGAATTTCTTGATACCGGTGATCATTCTGGCTGCCGCATGCAGCGTAGTTTTGATGGGAGCCAGATGTGATTTTGGAATTCCAGATAGGACTGCGTTCTCATAGTACAGTCTTGACAGTACCAGAGTTTGGGTGACCTGTTTGAGATCACTGGGCGGAATGAAGGGTTTTATTTTGTTCAGCAGTCTGAGGTTAAGGAAAGCGCTCTTGGCCGAATTTTTGATATGTCTTGTCATGTTCAGTTTTGGGTCTAGAGTGATGCCTAGTGATTTGACAGAGTGTGCTAGAGTGAGATTTCCTTTGAGCGCATCAACAGCCTTAGCCATTTTGCAATTTGGGGGTTTTCTTCCTTATTCGGGATGAGGAGTGTCTCAGTCTTGTCTGGGTTTAGTTTAAGGTGGTTGCATGATAGCCAGTGTTGAACACCTCTCAGTACGTCATTGAGTCTTTGAATGTCTTTGAGGGAGGTAGTTTCCAAATAAATCTGAATATCATCAGCTTAGAGATGGAAGCGGATGTTGGCTTTTTTCAGTAGTTTGGAGAGAGGTTCCATGTAGATGTTAAAGAGTTGAGGGGATAGTACTGAGCCTTGAGTGACACCCTTGTTGACTTGGTGGAGGTCGGAAGTGAAGTTTTTGATTTTTATTTTTTGCGTGCGATTGTGCAGGAAGGAGGAGAACCATTGGAGAACCACCTCGCCAAGACCGGCTCTTTCTTGGAGAGCCCTAAGGAGCAGTTTGTGATCTACCGTGTCAAATGCTGCCGAGAGGTCAAGGAGAATGAGGAGGCAGCATTGGTCAGAGTCTAGTGATCTGTGGATATCGTCAATGATGTTGAGGATCGCGGGTTCTGTGCTACAGCCTTTTCTGAAATGAGATTGGTGGGGGTCCAGGAGGTTGATGTTGTTCAGGTGTTGGGTTAGTTGTTGGAGTACGCATCTTTCTAGGGTTTTTGACAGAAGGGGGAGGTTCGAAACAGGTCTAAAGTTATTCTGCTCCGTAATGTCGAGGCCGGGTTTTTTCAGCAAGGGTGTGACTTGTCCCATTTTAAGGCAGTCTGGAACGACACCATTTTTTAAGGAGCTATTTATGATTGTGCACCAAAGCGGAGCTAGGGCGCGCTGTAGTTTTTTGGTTAGTAGTGGAGGAATGGGGTCTAGGACATGAGCTGATGGTTTGGAGGTGGAGATCAGCGTGACAATCTGAGATTCTTGAATGGGGCGGAAGCTGAGCCAGGAATTGGAGGAGGTACAGGGGGAGAAATCAAGCGTCCCGGACGTGATGCTCCTAGTAGTATGCCTATTGATGACGTCCAGTGAAAGTTCGATCTTAGTGATCTTATCATTGAAGAAGTTGGCGAAGTTGTCGCAGAGTTCTTTGGACGCCTGTATAGAGGAGTTCACGGGTTTGGAGGTTTGTTTCCTGATGATGCTATAGAGCTCCTTAGGTTTATTTTTTGCGCTGTCCAGCGCTGAGCGGAAAAAGCTAGATTTCTTGTTTTTGATGTGATTGTTGTACTTCCTACGGGCTGTTTTGAGTTGTTCGTGGAGGATGGAGGTAGGGTTATTCCTCCAGCTTCTTTCTTTGGCTCTTAGTTTTCTCCTTTAAGAATTGAGGTCGGAGTTGAACCATGACCTGGATGGAATGGCTCTGTTTTTTTTCAGTTTTGGGGGAGCTAGCTGGTCAAGCATGGTCACTAGCTTTGCGTTGTAATGCTCAGTGAGTTCGGTTGTGGAGAGGTGGTCGTTTGTATGGGGAAGAAGCAAGCTTATCCTTTCTTCAAGGACCACCATGGGAATCTGTGAGAAGTTTCTGATCCATTTGGGTGGGTCTTGCATAGGCGGTTGAGAGAGAGTTTGTTGGTTGATATGAAATAAGATCATGTGGTGGTCCGACCAGTCCACGGGGAGTATGTGGTTGATTGTAATTGCGTTTCGTTGAGCAATGATGGCATCCAAGGTGTCTCCTTTGTAGTGTGTCTCCTCTTTGCAGTATTGGGTTAAATTGTTGTCATGGAGGAGATTGGATAGCGTTTGAATTAGCGGGTTGTTAGTTTCATTCCACTGCAGGTTAAGGTCACCAAGGATTAGATTGTTGGCATCTCCGAGTGCACATTGAGCTATCAGGTCAGATAAGTGTTCCCCGAATACGGAGGTGTTGCCTGGTGGATGGTAGAGAAGGTGGCAGAGCAGACTTCCATTATCTTTGGTCTTTATGTTGGTTGAGAGACGTTCAAATGTGTTGTATTTGCATGATTCTATTTCCGAGATGACCATGTTGTCTTTATGAATGATAGCTACCCCTCCCCCTTGTTGGTCTTTTCTGTCTTTGCTAATAATGGAAAACCCTGGGGGCACAAGCATGTCTAAGCATGGTGAGAAGAGCTCGTTGAGCCAGGTCTCTGTGATGAATGCGATGTAAATGTCCTGCGAGAGGATGGCTTCTGCTAGTTCTGTTGCACGCATGGACGCCGAACTGCATTAATGAGCAAGCAGTTGGTGAAAGGCTCTTTGTTGCTGGGGATCTTTCTTTTGGGGGCCCTATGTAGGGTGGTGAGGAAGGGCTGTCTAGGGGGTTTTGTGCAAGGAAGGTCTTTTCGGAAACCCGTGATCACTTGGATTTTGGGAAGTCAGTGGGAGGTGTGTCGTATGAGGAGGCTAGATCAGCTGCTTCTTTGTCCTTCATTGCTGCTTCTGTCCTAGTGGGTCTTGAGGTCAGAGGCTCGATATTGGTATTTGAGTGTATCTGAACCCTAGTGGGGAGGGCTGAGTTTCTTAGGGATTTTTGAGGCCAGGCTTCTGCGTCCGGTCTTGGTAGTCTCTGCAATCGTGTCCCGGGGGTTGCTGCGGGCCAGGTAGGGCACTTGTGGTGGTTGGTGTTGGATGTAGAGGGTACCCAGGGGGGGGATTGGTTGGGCCTGCGTGCCTTGTCTAGGTTGGTGAGGAATTTTTAACAAGCCCCGGAAGATCGAGTCTATCTGGCTTTCTAGTGATGCGAGACACTGCCCCATGGAGTTGTGGGAGGGGGTGAGGGCATCTTGGGGGGATTCGCCCTCTGTGGTGCAGGTCGTGTTTATGGAATGTTGTCTGTCATTCATTGTGTAGGACATGATGTCACTTTTTGGGATCATGTGAGGGGGTGTGTTGGGTCATGATGTGAGTTTGAATTTCTGAGATCTGTGCTGGAACTAGTGTGGTTAAAGGTCACTGTCGGCAGAGCTTGTTCGCGGGGTTGTGGTGGGTGGGTCTAATTAGGAAGTGCATTAGTACTTTCTTTAGAGAGTTGGAGAGCACGCTTTTTGGAGGCGCTGTCGTGGAAGGTGACTCGGGCGAGGTGGACAGCGGGGGCGCGGGCGGGATGGCGATAGTTTGTGTATCCCTTGGGAGCTGGGATAAGGCGGGTCGAAGCAGGTGGGGGAGAGCGGAACGAAGTGTGGGGAAGAGGGAGTCGAAAGCCTCTAGGTTCTCGTTATTTGCCTGAATGAGGACAGTGCCGTTAGTGTAGATGGTCACGGACGTGATCCCTCTTCTTGATGAACGATTAGGGAGTGAGGATGTTAGTTTGCAGCTGTATGGTGTGGTTGTGGTTTTGGAGATGTAGAGTTGTGCTCTGAGAGTGGTGTTCCAGTCTTCTGGTCTCTCAGTGTGGAAGATTAAGTCCATCTTAATCAGTCCTTTAGAGGAGCAGTGGTATATGTCTGTAAATAGTGTTTCCCTGTGCTGTCTGATCAGTTTCTGCTTGAAATGTAATCTCGTTTCAGCAGACAGGTTGGGGGGAAGTTAATAGTGTATACGTTCGCACTGTGAGGTTTCAGGTGGGTCGGTAAGGGTTGGTTGGGGTGAGTTAGCGTGTCCAGAGCCATAGTGTGATTTCTACAAGATGGGGGATCGAGCCTCTGAAAGGGAGTTTAGGAAAGTAGGTGAGATAAGACAGATCAGCATTGAGTGAGCTAAAGGTTGTCACCAAAAGGATGTGTCAGGAGGATGCGATTGTAACTGACA
Organism: Triturus cristatus; assembly: GCF_964204655.1. Classification (NCBI taxonomy): domain Eukaryota; kingdom Metazoa; phylum Chordata; class Amphibia; order Caudata; family Salamandridae; genus Triturus; species Triturus cristatus. The sequence continues at coordinate 316,278,254 of NC_140579.1, forward strand.
CACCTGTCGAGGGTGATCCTGGGGTACTGACTTCAGGAGGTCACCCTTTTCAGGCCTCCAGGTCAGGTGTGGATTGGTCAGCAACCATAAATAGGGTTCCGCCTCGCCTCATTTTTTAGGCGGATGTAGCTTCTGACCAATTATTTGCGGAGGGATAGCAGCAGTTGCTGTGGGAGGAGTTTGATTATAATTTACCAGGCCTGTCTAGTTGGCAGTTGTCTCAAGTAGGAGGATAAGGAAAGGTGACTGACGAGGTTGTAGTCCTTTTATTATTTTCTTAGCGGAGTGACCACTGTAGTAGGGAAGGTGACCGACTTGAAACAGGTGAGGGGAATTGCAAGCTGGGGAAAGAGGTCAGCGTAGCGGCGTGATATTTATAAACTTATGGGCGATTAGACTCGGAGCTCCGATGGTCGGGGGTCGGCCATCTTAAGACCAGGCATGGTCCCGAGAGGGAGATTGTCTCTGTGATAGACTTATGCACTATTTTCAAAATCTTCTTTTGTTAGGGTCCCCTGCTATCTCCTTGTATAGAGCCCTTGCATCTGTTATTAGGCTTAGTGGAACTAATCAGTTGATTGGATGTGGATCATTGGGCTCCAGGGAGCGGCCATCATGAGGCCAGGCAGACTCAGCTGAGGGCGTGGGGCTCCCTGAGGGACTTGAGTGGTCCTGTATAGTTTCCTTCTTGGTTGGGGCAGAAGGGATCCTCTAATATGGAGTCACGTGCAGCAGAATGTGCTTGGATATCGGTCTTTTGGGGATGAAGCGGGTTGACAGGGGTTAGGGATCCGCCATCTTGGAGTCAGGCAGGACTTGCTCACGCTGCTGCGCCGACCCGGGTAACTTCTGGGCAGATAGTAGGGGTGTGAGGTCTCTGTTTTTATAGTTGGGGGCCTTTGCGCTCAGCAAGCCCTATTTCTCTGTGTTAAGGTCGCACGTGGTGGCCATTTTGGGGCCAGTCGTCCTACCTTGGTGACGGTGCTCCGTGGTAGAACGGAGTGGGAATAATCCGATTCGTGATCTGCAGTCCTTGCTCAGGAACAAGCACTCGTCTGGTCAGTGGATTACTTTCGGTGGTTTCTCGTGAGACCGACGCGGATCCAGGAGTGCTTGTTGGTTTCCTTCGAAGTGTCCTGTCAGGGCTGCTAGCAGTTCTGAGGAATCGACAAGGGACGTTTTCTCCAAGCACTGCGATCTTCGTCGCTGTCGTCTTCTGGCTTCTACCACTTTGGTGAGTCCCACTTTGATGGGTGGCGGGGGCACTGGGTCGGGAGGGGATTCAGATGGGGTTCACTGATGTCGTGATCCCGAAGCCCAAAGGCCTGGTTTTGGCGCTCCCTCCCCGCGGCCATTTTAGGTTATAGTGTTGGTTATCATAAGAATGTTTTGTTAGATCCATTATTACCTATAGCATTGTTATTTCTATTGACTAACTATTTTTTCCTCTCCATACATGTTCGCTCATATTTGTTCCTGTTTGTCCTCAGTCTTGTTCTGTAAGCTGTAGTCCTTCCTCGTCCTTCCCCTCGTCATGCTTGAGCGTTCCACCTTCCCACATGGCCTTTCCCCCCATCCCCAACTGGATTCGTAGGTATGTTCCTATACTTTGTCCTTTTTTTTGTCTGGTATATTCCTTCTCCCCCTTTCACTCTTGTTTGTCCCTAAGGCATTCTTCAACATATTGTCTTTACTCTATTATGTTTTGCGTTTGCAATTGAACTGTTTTCTGTTAGGATGTGCATACATTTATATGAAATATGCCCATGACCTAGTTGATGTTACAGTTGTTATATGTTATTCGATGGCTTGCCTAGATCACCATTTTCTTCTTCTACCTACGTCATTGCCTTTATGTCTCTGAAAATTGTGTCATGGAATGTTAGAGGTTTGAATTCCCCTATTAAGCGACAACGTGTTTTAACACATTTATCCAAGTTAGAAGCTGACATTGCTCTTATACAAGAATCTCATTTAACGGCAGCTGAATCTGGAAAATTAAAAAGAAATTGGGTGGGAGAGGTTTTCTTTTCCCCAGGAGATGGTAAACGTAATGGTGTGGTGACGTTATGCCATAAATCGATCTCTGTTAAATTAATTTCGCAATCACCTGACGATGAGGGAATATGGCTATATACTAGATTGCAAATTGGGAATGCTCCGGTTTCTTTGCTTAATGTGTATGCTCCCACAAATGACGATTCTTCGTTTTGGTTCTATTTATCCCAACAAATTTCATCTTGCATTGACGATAATTTTATCCTCGCTGCAGATTGTAATCAAATTGTTGACCCTTTCATAGAAAGTAAATAATTAGTCTGCTTCAAATCCCATAGATCCCATAAAATTTTACTTGATGTCATAAAACAATACATGCTTGGAGGATTTGTAATCCTGTCACAAGGGAATATACTTTTTATTCTCCTTCCCACCAGTCATAATCTCCACTTTTTTATGTCTCAAATTATAGCTCAATCCTTGAGAGAAGGAGATATAGGGACAATTTTATTATGTGATCATGCCCCTATTTCTTTCAAATTGGATATTTTATCTAAATCGAATTCTCCCAGGAGATGGCGTTTTAATAACTCTCTCCTTCTTGATCATACTTTGAACTCCTCTTTAACTTCTTTTTTAAATTAATATTTTTCTTTAAATCAGACTGACACTTTACCCTTCTCGGTTATTTGGGATGCATTTAAAGCAGCTGCCGGAGATTTTATTATAGGTTTTGTGTCTAAAAAACTTAGAATTTCACATGAAATTACTAAAAGTCTCTTGACAAAAATAAAGAAACTGGAGCATTCATATTATTCCTCGAACTCCAAAGATTGTTTGTCTCAGCTTATGGAGGCTAAACTCCAATTTAATAAAGATTCGACTGACAATGCTTCATTATATCTGTTAAAGTCAAGTGCAACATGTTATGGTGGCCAAAACAAGGCTGGTAAACTCTTGGCAAATTATCTACAAGTTAAAAATAATAAGATTGATGTTGAGTCAATTTTTGATAAACAGGACACATTAAGATTTAAGGATTCTGAATTATTAGATGAAATTCTACTCTTTTACAAGGATTTATACATACCGGAATCCACACCCTCAACGCTTGAGGGTTCACAATTCCTCTCAGGCCTTCACCGTTCCTTTGAGTCCCAAATAGATTATACTCTTTTAGAATCTGACATTTCACATCAAGAGCTGCTCAACGCACTACAGACACTCAAGAAAGACAAGGCTCCAGGACCTGATGGGTTTACAGTAGAATTATTTACACACTTTTCTCCACTGCTCCCCCCCAAGTTACATACCCTTTTTAGGTCTCGCCTGGCGTAGGCTGCGCACATGCGCAGTCTCGCTGGCGAGATTTAATGAGATGTGGTATTTTCTGTAAGGGGCATTTAGCCCCGCCCCTCTTTTCCATTGGCTGGCGTCACCGTTTATGCTAAACGGTGGACAGCCATTGGAAAAGAGGTGTCGGTGACGTCTTTGCTCGGCTTTCTGAGCCGTCCCATTTGGACGGGCTCGTCTGACTTCCGTGCGTCGTGAAAGCTTTCTTATCTTTATGGGGCCATGTGTTTCAAACACATGGCCCCATAAAGACAAGAAAGCTTTCACTACAGACGAAAGTGAAAGCCGACCGTGCTTGTGTTGGTTCTGCGCACGAATAAGGCAGGGCAATGTTTGCGAGTTTACCTGCAGCGCTTGGGCTGAATTTCCGGGTTTCAAAGAGGTCTTAAAGGTTTAAAGATGTTTAAATGTTGCATAGCGGAAGCACAAACATACCGCAAGTTGGCGAACATTGTTCTGGTCTCTTACACGAGACCTGAGTCAGTTCAGGGCAGCGTTTCCGTGAGGCTACCCACAGCGCTTGGTTTCAATCTGATGTTCTAAAATGTTTAGAAATTGTGCTTTGAGAGCACGGATCACACCGCCATCCGGCTAGCATTGGTCTGGTTTCATGCACGAGCCCCGAGCCCATGCAGAACAGGGTATGGGTGGTCGATTGCAGCGTGTGGTGATAATGGTCGAACACAAGCAAATTGTCATTATGGCTTCGGGGCAGTTTCTTATTGTAAGCGTTTATTTTATTTTCAGAGTTTTAAGTTTTAACGTTTTATCTTCTTGTGCATGCAATTCAACGTGATGTGCTTGTTCGCAGTAATGGCGGCCGCCTCACATGCGAGGTGAAATTAGGGGGAATCTGCAGCAGCGCTTGGCGGCAACTCATGCAAATGTATATGACTTTGTGATAGTTATTGTCGAAAGGGGATGTTTTATTTGTTGTCGGAGCAATTTTCACGTTGTCAATTTTCATGATGTGCATTCACTGCAGACGCTGTACCGCCAGGACAATGCTTCCCTGCCCTGGATTGTCTTGTCCACAATTGCAGCCAAAGGTCCATGCAGCCGAAAGGGCGGCCGCCTCGCTCAGTTCTGCTCATCTATGCCGCCTCGCTCAGTTCTGCTCATCTATGCCGAGGAGCACACTGCATTTTGGCGAGCCTCCATGATACCCGGGGGCATTTGGGCCACTAGATGGCGCTACACCAGTGTTTATCGAGTGATGATTATGACAAATGAATATTACATATTTGTGATCCAGGGGGGGTCGTTTACACGTTGTCAGCATGGGAATGCTTTCTTGGCCGGGACTGACTCGCCGCGTTACGGCATCTTTCAAGCGGTAATTACAGCCGCCTATTTGACACGTAGGATTATTACACATTCTGTCCAGTAACATTAGCTGCAGCTGTCTCTGTACTTTGAATTGTGAAACTGACTTATGCGGTCATAACATTTTCTGCTGCTTGTCAGGCAAAATGCTTTCTTTTTGGCTGCCTCCATGCACGCCCATATAAACATATATTAACAAAGAGACGTGTGGTATTGTATGCCTTTGTTTATCAAGGGGCACAAGAGTGGAGAATAGTTTCTATGTTGTATACATCAAGACAGGGCTCCGGTCCATCTCTGCGGCTCCCATGTAGAAAGGTCTTCTCCTGACTCTGCTACCCTCCTACCGAAATGCAACAGGTGTCACATTTACCAGAGCTTGAGCTATTGGCATTGTAAATGACAATGCCTTTTATTTATGTTTTGGCTTTTGAAACATAAAAAAAACGCATTGTAATTTACAATGCCAATAGCTTAAACTTGCGTAAATGCGAGACCTATTGCATCGCAAATGCTTATTAGTTCTTTTCTACAGGTGGACAAATCCTCTGGTTCTTTCTCAGAAGCATTAATTTGTTTAATCCCAAAAGACAGAAAAGACTTGAAACATTGTAAAAATTAGAGACCTATTTCTTTGGTCAACATTGACTATAAAATATTCTCCAAAGCCTTTGCAATGCATGTGGAATAATTTCTCTCTCAATTGTTAGGCGTAGACCAGTCTGGTTTTATAAAAGGACGTCTCATTTCAGATAATTATCTAAGTCCTCTCATGTACCTCATTCCCTAGCTGCTGTTGCTCTGGATGCGGAGAAAGCTTTTGACCGTGTCAATTGGCCATATCTTTTTCAAGTGCTCAAGTTGTTCGGTTTTGGTTCAAAGATCATATTGTTGATTTTGTTCTTATATTCCAATCCTTGAGCTGCAGTCTTTGCTAATGGTAATACTTCTTCTTATTTTGATCTGAAAAGAAGCGTACGTCAAGGCTGCACATTGTCCCCACTCCATTTTAATTTAGCTCTAGAACGCTTATTATCCAGAATATGTCAAAATAATGATATCCAGGGCTTTAAGATTAACGATAAACAAATTAAATTACAAGCCTATGCTGATGACATATTATTAATTATATCCAGCCCGCATTTCTCTATTCCTGCCTTCCTAAATGAGGTGGAACTATTTGCTTCTTTCTCGGGTTACAAATTAAATAGAGATAAATGCGAAATATTACCTCTGACTAAATATAATTTTAAGGAAGATTTAGCTATTTAAAATTTTACTTGGAATTCTAAACATATAACATACCTGGGCTTACTTTTCGCTCCTTCCATTCCAACACTTTCTTTATGGTTAGAGAGCTGCATACAGAGAATTTCAATGCTAACTCCCAAATGGCAACCTCTCTACCTGTCATGGCGGAGGCGTCTTGATACCATTAAAATGATGCTTTCCCCTATAGTGTATACAATTTTTAATATTCCAGTATCTGTTCCCTCAAAGTAATTTTAAAAGATTAACTCTATATTGTCATCTTTTTTTTGGAGTGCTAAGAAACCTCGTATGTCATTACTATGACCCACAAAACCAAAGACAGAGGGTGGGACTAATTTTCCTGATTTCCCCAACTATCATAAATCCTTCCTACTCCGTCAATCCTCGATATGGCTTTCGGATACTCAATGAGGATGTCCCGTATGGGTGTAACTTGAAAGTTCATATCTCTCCCCTTTTTCTTTAAAGGAATATCTTTCCTTTACCCGCAAACCACAATCTGCCTCCACTTCTATTCTCAAACATTCCCGTAAGCTCTTAGAACCTAGTCCAGGAATCACCTCCCACAGATTTACAGTCCTTTCGTAACTCCACACTCTGGCACAAAAATTATTTGCTGATCTGGGGCAAACCTTTTTATTGGAAGACATGGAGACAGAGAGGTTTAATTTTGGTGTGTCATCTTTTTATTCAAAATGAGATTATGTGTTTCTCGTCGGAAAGCCATCTTTTTAATCTTCCACCTTCTTATCAACCTAAATACACACTCCTAAAACAAGCCTTACTGAGTGCTTATACTCAAGTTTTGTCTCTCAATCATCCTGCATCCCGCTCAGTTGATAGGTTATATACTTTCTTGCACTTGTATCCTAAAGCATCTACTATCTATACCTACCTCCGTACTCTACACTTTGATAGAGAGAAGTTCAAAGTAGAACAATCTTGAGAAGAGGATTTTGAAATGGTATGGTCCATTTTCTTTTGGAACAGAATATGGTCTAAAATTAGGAAATCATACTGAGCAGCAAATACCACACAGACATTATTTTTTGTTTATAATGGACTCTTTCTGCATCCGGTCATTTTGCAGAAGAGACACCATAATGCCCCTGACACCTGTTGGACTTGTTCGCCCCCGACTGCTTGACTTGAAGCATTTTCTCTTTACACGCTCACATGTCCATAATTTCTGGCGAAGCAAGCTGGTCTCAAATTAATTAGATTTTGGTACTAGTAAACCTTTTTCTATTATACACATATGTTTAGGTAGTATTTCTCCTATCTGGGATAATCATATTCTTAAAGTCATGATTGTAGATTTATTAATTACTGTTGCCTTCCAGCAAATTACCAAAAATTGGAAAGATCTATCCAAACTGTCCTTTCAAACTTGGTGGTATGCAGTGTGTGATAATCATAGATTGGACAGGGCATTTGTTTATCCAATCCACCTAGCTACAAAACGCGTAATTTTGTGGTCTCAAGTCAAAAGATTAGTTGAAGCAAGTGCTAGACAATCTTTTTCTAGGTTTCCCATCCAACGTTTTTCATCCCATTTTTGTTTATCTTCCAACAAGGCTATAACATTTCATGAATGATGTGATTATTTATATCTGTTTCTCTAGGCATTTCATTCCGGTCATCTGTATTTGAAATTTTTACTCAAATAAGGTCTCATCTAATGTTTTAATTACTTTCTTATATGATTGCATTGTACTTATCATATTATTGGATGCTTTCACTTTATGTTTTCTCAATAAACTCTTTTTTTAACTAAAAAACTACCCCATTGCCTTTGCTTTTCTGGCCTAAGGAGTTGCATACTAACGGAAGGTGGCCATACAGAGGATGGCAAATGCATAAGATGCAACAGGCTCCTACTTTTGTCAGGAAGGGAATGAGGATATGTGCAGTGTTTAATTTACTTGCATTTGAGAGTTCCCTCCTCTTGAAAGTGAGCCCACTCCTGAAGCCCACGTCCCATTGCCTTTGGTAGCACAGAGCCTTAATCCACAGGAGGGGATTCAAGAAAAAATTGACTTTAGCAAAGAGGAACTCATTGTACCACAACCTATGATACTTTTATATACCAGAAGCTGAGGTCAACACTAGAGCAGCAAATCTAAGGAACCCCACCTTGTCACAAAGTGATCAGCCTATGAAGAGGAACTTCATCCCACTGAGAAGGCTTGAATAACGCCGGGTGTCCTGCTATAACGGCTGCAAATAGAGGCCCACAATTCCCTACAAATAAAAACATGTTCATTTAAAACCACAAAAGGGGTTCCTGCTATAACAGCTACAAATAAAGGCCCCAAAGTCCCTACAATTAAAAACATGTTGATTTCAAAGTACAAAAGGAGAAAAGCAACTGAGCTCTACCAGAACATCCCTTAACATTTCTGCTGAGACTCCCCTACTCACCTACCATGACTATCTCTAACACTTTCCAGTGCAGAGTAAAGCAGAAGTTATCACAGTTAGAGCAAATCTTAAACCGTGACTCAAAGAACTACAGAAGGATACAGCAGAAGGATCTCAGCTATTAGGCAATATATGTCAGGATTCAGTAACCTGGTAATCCATATTAGAGAGGAGTAAGGGTATTTTTTACACTTCTCAAAACCTACAGACAACTCCACAATAGTATTTTGGATTTATATTATAGGCCAGTTGAAAGGGGAAGGGGACAAAAGAGAGAAATAGTGACAATGGATGATATCAGATTCTTTGTCACACAGCTGGGCTTAGTATGCAGTACCAAAGTATTGATATCTAACAAGCATTGGAGAAATTTTGCATGGCTATGGTTTGAACATTGATGCTTTAACAAAAAGTTTTGTCTTTGAAAATACCTGCTGATATGCTCTGTATTTCTACTTTACATTTTGAAATTCGGTCTTCTTCAAAGCTGAAATGCTTCATATTTTCATTTGGTGACTGAATAGCCATCAACATTATAAAAAATGTGTTTACCAATAAGAACCATCTTCAAAATTATGAAATCATTTTTTGCGCTTGGCTGGAGTTTGAGGCAAGAAGTGGGTAACATAAAAGTATCCATCAGTTACTGATTTGGTGGCCAGAGTTAATGCTAGTGCACTCCTTTTCCAATTGAATGCATGTCCATAGATTGGTGCTCAGGAAAGAGACAGAGCATCAGCAAATGAGGGGGGGAGGCAGCCACTCCAAAACTCCCAAAATTGGACATGAGTCCCATAACTTCTAGCAGGAGATGCGATCACTCCAAAAAAGTCAAATGTCTTGAGAGTACGATACAGATGAATTTTCTTAATTGGTACAAATTTCTTGATCAAGGTCTAGCCAACATATCTTTAGTCACATGGAAATAACTAATGACTTCATCAGGGCTAGAGTAAATATACATATAGCATGACCACTCTAACAAGACATATCCAGGAAGGTAATTAGAAATACACCTCCAGTGTTTATGTTACACTTCCTGACAGAGCTAGTTTCCCAAAAGAAACGTGCACTAGGGAGGAACTGGAGGTTAAAAAGTGAGTTACCACACTCCAACAATCAACATCAATGAGGATTGGTGCACAGACCTATAACATTGAGAAGGTTAGCAGTATGGCATTTACTGCACTCCAGAGCTGACACCTGATGCTATGGATAATATCCTTAGGATTGTGCATCTCAATTTAAAGGAGTTGTTTTGCCCTGCACAATGGCTGGCAGCGACTAGCCTTTTACTTGAGTTCAAAGGAGATGTCTGCCTGTCACAGGAGATTCACCTGAGAAAATGTGAAAGACCTATGTTACACCTGGCATCCATTGCATGGTTTCCCCATAACGTTTTGCTGTCTGACCTTCTGTTTTTGCTGACTTTGGTTTTGCTAGCTTTAGGACTCTGCACACTTTATCACTGTTAGCTAGTGGAAAAGTGCTTGTGCTCTCTCCTGAAAACATTTTAGTTTGGCTTACACCCACTTGGCATACTCAATTTACTTGTAAGCCCCTAGTAAAGTGGCATGACCTGTGCCTAGGGCCTGCAAATTAAATGCTACTAGTGGGGCTGCAGCACTGATTGTGCCACCCACTTAGGTAGAACTTTAAACATGTCTCAGGCCTGCCATTGCAGCCTGTGGGTGTGCATATTTAAACTGCCATGTCAACCTGGCAAAATTAACTCTTTGCCAGGCCCCAAAACTTGCCTTTTAAAACCCCCGAGGGTAGGTCCTGGGCAGCCCAGAGGGAAGGGTTCAATGTTTTTAAAATATAGGACATGCATGTTTAATTTTTACACGTCCTTGTAGTTTTTCACTACTGCAAGGCCTACTTCTGCCATAGGATAACATTGAAGTTACCTTATTATATTTTATAAGGCTCAGGGTGGAGAACAGAACCAAGTTCAAAGTTCAAAGCTCTGAGCTACATGCATAAAATAAAAGCTGGAGCTGCCCCCTCAATACCTTCAATCTCTGGTTAGTCCTTATGTTTCTACTCGCAACCTCCGCTCCTCCACTCAGGGGAAATTTATTGTTCACAAAATTAAACTTTCCAGGATGGGTGGAAGGTCTTTCACTTATCTGGGACCCTCCCTCTGGAATGCCCTGCCTACAGCTCTTCAAAATGAAACAGAATACATTAAATTCCGCAAGTCATTGAAGACGTGGCTTTTTAACAAATAACCTACTAGCCTCTCCATCTCAGTCTCTGATCTGCCCCTGTGCCGGGAAACCCTTTTTGGGTAGCTGCTGCACATTATAAGTTTAAATAATAAATAAATAAATAATAATAAGTGTAATTTCCAATGGGAACAGGTAACTAGGTCATGTTTGGTGTCTCTGGAATTGTAATGAAAAATCCTAACTTATGTTGAAGTCAGATTTCTAATTACAATTCTGTAAATGGCCCTTTCAGAAAGTTGGAATTTTCTTGCCTTGGCCATTTGGTGCCTGCAGCCTGTCCCTGGGTCACATGAGTGGGTGTAGCTAACAGTTGGGCGTTGTGTATTCTTCTTAGACAGCCAAACACAATGGGGAACTTAGGTGTAACTAGATGGCCCATCACTGGTAGGATGGGAGGGAGGAGGTGAGCCCAGAATATGCTGGATATGTAAGTTTAAGTTTTCCATGTCCTGGTAATGACAAAAAGCTAAAATTGGTAATGACAAACAGCTAGATTTGTTTTTCACTACTGTGAGGCCTACTCCTTTCATACTTTAGCATTGAAAATTCCTTAAAAGACTTTTAAGATGTAATTCCTGATTAGAAAGGAATAGATAAATCATGTTTCATATCTTTGAAATGGAAACAATAAATCATCTTTAGTAGTAAAGTTGGATATGACATTACTATTTTAGAAATGCCATTTTTAGAGAGTGGACATTTCTCTGCTCTTAACATAGCTCTGTGTGCCTGCAGCCTGTCTCCAAGACAGGTCTGGGCTGGGTGACAACAACACTTTGTGCATTCCCTTTAGACATCCACAAACACAGGAAGGGTGGGTGTGACACAGGGCCTATCTACATTCATCAGCATTTTGATGGTCTTCCTGGTCAAGAAGGGCGAGAGGGAGCTTACACATCTGAATAGGATGTGTCCTGTGCCCACATTAAGAACTTTTTACCCCCATCAGGTAGCCCGGCAGACAGGACTGGGATGAAAATGGGACCTGCACACTTCAATTAGTTGCTTTGAAGTCACCCCCCACTTCAAAGGCACATTTGGGTATTAGCACTGGGGCTCTGACCCCACTGCTGGACATGGGATGAACTCTGCTGGAGTAAAGACTACTGTGCTGTAAGGATTGCCACTTCACCTTCACTGACTGTTTTGAGGAACTGCTTATCTACTTTTCCCAGCTGCCCTGCTGCCTGTTGATCTCTGCCCTGTTGCGGACAAGGACTGGACTCATCTCATTTGAACACAGAGTGGCTCCAAGGGCTTACTGGCTTTTCTCCTGTTTTCTGAAGTTTCAGTTCAGGGACAGAAATGACTTCATGCAATTCTGCTGGTGCTGCTGGACTCTGCTATCTGTGAGTCCTACACTTGCCTGAGGAGCCTCAGAAGTGGGTTTTGCTACAAAACCAATGAATCGTCACCTTTGCATTGATCCAAACCGATTCCTCGCCCTCGCGACAGCGGTTCTACAGTTTGCATGGTCCAATGACGACACTTTGCGTGGCTCGACAACACATTGCCTGCATCTCAACAGAGCTTGATCACGATGCAGCGACCTGACTGCATGGAGAAATCGACACATCGTGCCCTCGGCGTTGGTATTGTGCTCTATCTAAGATTCTTTTTCTGCTGGACCTGCTTGAGTCTCGTAGCCATCCTGCCCTCGATTTTTGGTCGGCCTGAACTTTGAATCTACCTGTGTCCTGTCAGGATCGGTTATCTTCGAGATCGGATTGATGCTCAAGTTGGTCCACCTCCCGACAACTTCGTAGTCTGACCGCTATGATAGCACAGACTGATGAAGGGGTCAGGTGAGGAAAGGAGGAGTTGGGTACAGCAAGGCAGGAGATCTGTAGATATAAATAACAGTTATTACCTTTTTGTCTAGAGGGAACACCACAACATTTAACCAGTACCATTCCCCTTTAATACCTGTAAATAAAAATAGAAGCAAGTGATAACCTGGTTTTGGCTTCTGGACAACACATAGGGGTCGATTCCGATCCTGGATAAACCGGGTACGAACCGTCGGATGGAGCGTTTTCTCCGTCCGACTCGTACCCGGTAGAAATACCTTACAAACATGCAAGTACGATTCGTACGCAAACACCATTTGCGTACGAATCATAAAAAGCACCGACCGAACTAAAAATACCCACAATTCTGATCCGGGACAATGCGGACGTGACGTCCGGACGGAGACAGGCAGCGTTTCACGAACCAGCAAGTACGATTCGTGCCGACGTCACTCCGCACGGACAATATTTTACGGGAGCCAAAAACTGCCGGGAAATCAGGACGACGCGCACAAGGAGCACCTGTACGCGACGGACAGCCATGGACCCCAACCTACGTGTCATCCCGGCCCTCATTGCAGTCCACCTGGTGTACAGGATCCGCCGTAGATACCGCAGAAGGTCAGAACAACACCCAGGGTCAAAGGGGGGGGGCAGGGCCAGGAAACATAACCCCCACCCAAGTCCTAAATCAAACATGCCCTGTACATACCTGACCCCCAGGGCCTGGTCACTTCGGAGGTGGGGGCGTCTCCACCAAGGCCTGCGTCCGCCACAACGGAAGTCAACATGGACGCGAACCGGCAACACAACAATTGTGGTATGCACCGTACCCACACCTTAAGATCGTGGGTACGGGTCGTACCACGCCCACCCCTACGTCACCGCCACAATGGCGGTACGGCCCCTATCCACGTCCCAAAGGCATGGGTACGGGCTGTACCTCCATTCTTGGGGTGATGTAGGGGTGGCCGTGGTACGACCCGTACCCACGCCCTTAAGGCGTGGGTACAGTGCGTACCCCTACGGCACCCCAACAATGGTGGTACGGCCTGTACCCACACCCCCAGAGCATGGGTACGGCCCGTACCACGCGTACCCCTACGTCACCGCCACAATGGCGGTACAGCCCGTACCCACGTCCCACAGGCATGGGTACGGGCCGTACCGCCATTCTTGGGGTGACGTAGGGGTGGGCGTGGTACGACCCGTACTCACGCCATTAAGGCGTGGGTATGGTGCGTACCCCTACGGCACCCCAACAATGGTGGTACGGGCCGTACCCACATCCCACAGGCATGGGTACGGCCCGTACCACCATTGCAGTGGTGATGTAGGGGTACGCTTGGTACGAGCCGTACCCACATCCTAAAGGCATGGGTACAGTACGTACCCCTACGGCACCCCAACAATAGGGGTACGACCTGTACCCATGCCTCCAGGACGTAGGTACGGCTAGTACCAAGCATACCCCCACAGCACCACTGCAATGGTGCTACGAGCCGTACCCATGCCTGTGGGACATGGGTACGGCTCGTACCTGGCCAGTGGACAGACACATAGGGGTGTGTGGCCATCAGCCCCAGCAGTGCCCAGACATGGGAGGCGTGGGTGCAGAGTCCCCCCAGCAGTGCCCAGACATAGGAGGGGTGGGTGCCTATCACTCCCAGCAGTGCCCAGACATAGGAGGGGTGGGTGCAAAGTCCTCCCAGCAGTGCCTAGACATAGGAGGGGTGGGTGCCTATCACTCCCAGCAGTGCCCAGACATAGGAGGGTGGGTGCAGAGTCCTCCCAGCAGTGCCCAGACATAGGAGGGGTGTGTGCCAATCACTCACAGCAGTGCCCAGACATAGGAGGGGTGGGTGCAGAGTCCTCTCAGCAGTGCCCAGACATAGCAGGGGTGGGTGCAGAGTCCTCCCAGCAGTGCTCAGACACAGGAGGGGTGGGTGCAGAGTCCTCCCAGCAGTGCCCAGACATAGGAGGGGTGGGTGCAGAGTCCTCCCAGCAGTGCCCAGACACAGGAGGGGTGGGTGCCTATCACTCCCAGCAGTGCCCAGACATAGGAGGGGTGGGTGCAGAGTCCTCCCAGCAGTGCTCAGACATAGCAGGGGTGGGTGCAGAGTCCTCCCAGTAGTGCCCAGACATAGCAGGGGTGGGTGCAGAGTCCTCCCAGCAGTGCCCAGACATAGCAGGGGTGGGTGCAGAGTCCTCCCAGCAGTGCCCAGACACAGGAGGGGTGGGTGCCTATCACTCCCAGCAGTGCCCAGACATAGGAGGGGTGGGTGCCTATCACTCCCAGCAGTGCCCAGACACAGGAGGGGTGGGTGCAGAGTCCTCCCAGCAGTGCCCAGACACAGGAGGGGTGGGTGCCTATCACTCCCAGCAGTGCCCAGACATAGGAGGGGTGGGTGCCTATCACTCCCAGCAGTGCCCAGACACAGGAGGGGTTGGTGCAGAGTCCTCCCAGCAGTGCCCAGACATAGGAGGGGTGGGTGCCTATCACTCCCAGCAGTGCCAAGACATAGCAGGGGTGGGTGCAGAGTCCTCCCAGCAGTGCCCAGACATAGCAGGGGTGGGTGCAGAGTCCTCCCAGCAGTGCCCAGACACAGGAGGGGTGGGTGCAGAGTCCTCCCAGCATTGCCCAGACACAGGAGGGGTGGGTGCCTATCACTCCCAGCAGTGCCCAGACATAGGAGGGGTGGGTGCCTATCACTCCCAGCAGTGCCCAGACATAGGAGGGGTGGGTGCAGAGTCCTCCCAGCAGTGCCCAGACATAGGAGGGGTGGGTGCAGAGTCCCCCAGCAGTGCCAAGACATAGCAGGGGTGGGTGCAGAGTCCTCCCAGCAGTGCCCAGACATAGCAGGGGTGGGTGCAGAGTCCTCCCAGCAGTGCCCAGACACAGGAGGGGTGGGTGCAGAGTCCTCCCAGCAGTGCCCAGACATAGGAGGGGTGGGTGCAGAGTCCTCCCAGCAGTGCCCAGACACAGGAGGGGTGGGTGCCTATCACTCCCAGCAGTGCCCAGACATAGGAGGGGTGGGTGCAGAGTCCTCCCAGCAGTGCCCAGACATAGGAGGGGTGGGTGCAGAGTCCCCCCAGCAGTGCCCAGACATAGCAGGGGTGGGTGCAAAGTCCTCCCAGCAGTGCCCAGACATAGCAGGGGTGGGTGCACAGTCCTCCCAGCAGTGCCCAGACAGATGAGGGGTCGGTGCAGAGTCCTCCCAGCAGTGCCCAGACACAGGAGGGGTGGGTGCCTATCACTCCCAGCAGTGCCCAGACATGGGAGGGGTGGGTGCCTATCACTCCCAGCAGTGCCCAGACACAGGAGGGGTGGGTACAGAGTCCTCCCAGCAGTGCCCAGACATAGGAGGGGTGGGTGCCTATCCCTCCCAGCAGTGCCCAGACATATGACACATGCATACCCACCCCTGGTGCTGGCAGCACAATACACACAATGAGAGCATGCAACAGGACTGTATACTCATGTGCCACCCTACTAAACTAAGAGACCCAAAGGGAACACACATTGTCACACACATTCCAGGACTGATAGGAATGTACAGGTGCTGGGGCAGCCAACAAGTTGTTGCCTCCCATGGAAGGAAAAGGGTGGAGTACCCACAGATACAATGCCCACAATTGTCAGTCAGGTGACCAAAGACCCTGCAGACCACGTAACACATGTGTGCGAGGCTGGGAGTACACACATGCATAGGGCGTAAAAGGGAACATGTCCACATGAAGTCATGTCAATATACTCCATACACTAGTACAGTGACCACCAAGGATGCCACAAATGATGCAGCTGGAGACATTGCTGAGCAGGCATGGCCAAAGTTGAAGGGATCCGTCACACATCCAGGATATGTAGACACAGCTCAGCACACCAATTGGGAAACAGCCTGCAGGGAAGATGTCAGGGTACACAGAGGAAGGAACACACCTTGGGACAATATCACCATACAGTAAGAGCACACGTGATCAAATATTATTTGCAGAGCCCATGTGATGGCACACAGATACCAGGGTCCACCCCATGAGCAGCACTCTACAACATTTCCCAGACACCTAACACATTATCACCACCCCAAATCATGGAGCAGCACCACCAACAGCAAGTCCAGGAAAGCATAAGTATGCAAAAGAAAATCAAAATGCTTTATTCAGCATTCAAAATAAATGTTTCAAATGTCCACTATTTACAAGGCCCATGGGCCAGGCCATCAGCAAAGTCCTGGGGGGGTACACATCGGGACGTGTGTCCCCTAGCTTGCCTGCACAGTTCACATGTCCATTTCATCCACAGAAGGGGGGGCATCATGTGGGGGGGAAGGACCAGGCACCGCAGGGACAGTAGGGGCAAGGGTAGGTGTCATGGGTGCAGGGACGGACGACTCCACCACAGGGGGTGGGGCAGCGCCAAAGGTGGATTCCAGCACGGCGCTACACACTACTGCCAGGTCGCCCAGCGTCTCCCCTGCATGCGAATGAACCACAGGCCCCAAGGAGGGGGGGGGGTCAGAGGGATGGGTTGCAGCGCTACTGGGGGAGGGTATGGACAGGGGGGGACTCAACTCCCCTGCCCGGGGACTCTCTCGACCGCTTGCGGGGTGGTGTCACACTGGGGCTGAGGGACAGACTGGCCAGGAAGGACTCCTTGTCCGACTGTTGGGCAGGGGAGCTAAGGGGAGTGGTTTTGGAGGAAGTGGGTCTTGAGGAATGTGACTCCCACTCTGGCTGCGTGGCTGCCATTTGCCCCCAGAACCAGTGGGTGTGCCTACTTCACCCTGTGTGTGCATGACTGGAGGAGTGCGCTTTGCCTTCCCTGGTGGTGTGCTGCCTGTGTCTGGTGGGGTGCGTGCATGGGGACGTCTGGGTGTGTGTGGGACAGGCATGGGAGTAGGAAGTGTGGATGGTGCAGGGGTAGGGGGGGACGGAGCGCTGCTGGAGATCCACTGCTGCAGTCAGTGAGGAGTCTATGGACTTCAGCAACATCCATTGATCAGACATCGCTGCTGACATGCCCTCCATGTATGACAACATCTGTGTCAGCAGTCTGGTGTGCTCATGGAGGACAGTCAGCATCGATGCCTGACCAACCTGCAACTGCCGCTGAATGTCAACAGACTCGGCATTGACGGCAGCAGGGGAGACAGGGGCAGGGGGTGCGGTGCCTGGCATGAAGGAGACCTGTTGGCGCCTAGCACGAACGGAAGGGACCCGAGCAGGTGGGAGGCGGGTGATGGGAATGGAGGGGGCAGCCATAGATGGAGTGCTGCTCTCAGCTCTGGGAGCAGCATCCGCCCTCTCAGGGAGCTCAGCCTCGGACCCGTCAGCGTCATAGTCGGTGGTGGACTGGACAGGTCCTCCGCCACACTCCCCTCCTCCTCCGTGCCACTCGCTGAGCCAGACTCGCCAGCACTGGTGGCACCGCTGCTGGATCCCTCCTCAATTTCCGTGCCAGTGTCTCCCTCGGTTTCCCCTGACGATGCTGTGGGCAAGGTGAAGAGACAGGAAATAATCAGACACCTGTATACATATGACATATGATTCAAAACTACATAGGTCACAGTGCATAGCATGAAAAGCAACATGAGTAACATCTACAATACTACGCACATATGTAGGCCCTGCAACACACAGTTGGTTGACCCACCATGCCACTGAGAAACAATGGAGAGCTTGACACAACAGCAAAGAACTTGATATCAAATTAGACAGAGGAGCAAGTCTCTGGGGACAGTCGAGTACAGCATCTGGACCACACACCGTAGCCAAAAAAGGGATGAGCAGGAACCATGTCTTGTAACTTTTGGCACATGCTGCTTAGCAAATACATTAAACCCTGCCCAACATGACTGGGTCACTGCATGTTGAGTGTATGTCCAGACAATCATCACAGACAGGCCAGACCTGGCAAGGACACATACGGTTTGGACATGTAGGCCTTACACGCACAAACCCCCCCCCTACCTGAGACAATGTGAGTGACACAGAGGGAGTACTTACACCTCTTACTCAGGGATTACTAAAATGCCCTTCAATAAATACTGATTGTACACGTACTAACCCTTGTGCACCTGTCCACACATAAAATTGACAAACCACCATCATCAGATAGTTGTACCAAAACACACTGGCACCGGCCACTGTGAGTATGCACAAGCCAAATTGGGTCACCCTGTACAGTGGACACATGTAGCACACTTTACGTATATACACATTAGGCCAGGGTACAATGCCACCGAGCCCAACCTATGCTGAAGACACAGTGAATGTCCACATTGTTGGATGACACACATGATACCTAGGAAAAGGTGCCCCAGGGGACTGTAGTGGCCACACTCCTCCATGGTCCGGGATGGATATGACTGAAACAGAAGCAAACGTCCCTGCACTATGCATATCTCCCACTCATGCACATCATGTCTGAGGCCACAACATCGGTCATGCATGCTGCAAGGCAGTACACTTTTCAGACACACTCCTATGTCGGGACTCAGCATCAGTGCCAACTAACATGGACCCCACATTGACTGAACTGGCCAGGGCACAGGCAAGGTCCCAACGCATGTTACACACCACCCACACACAATGCTGCAAGCATTGGGCACTTGGATTAACTGGCAGCCTAGATGACCTTGTGCAAGAGTGACTACACACAGACCAGGGAACACGTGTCAAGGAGGGGAAGGGAGGAAGAACAGCACCGGTTTACTTTGGGGAACAGGATATGTACTGCACATATGAACCCTGGTAGTGTATCCATGCAACTGCACACTTCCAAAAGCTGGTAACACACAACAAACACACATGTACCTACTCACTTCCTGCTGCTGCTTCTCCGCTAGGCGCCTATCCAAGTCAGGGAAGACCACCGCCAGCACACGCTTCATCTGGTGGGTCAGGCGCCGGCGCCCATGGTTCTTGTGGCTCTCAGGTGAGTCCCCCAGCAGGACCCGGGCGATCCTCCTGGTCCAGCACCGGATATCCTGCCAGCGTTTCCTCACCTGGGGCAGGCGCCTCCTCCGACCCTCCACTGACCTCACGCCACTGACGGCTCTCCTCCAGATCTCCCCCTTGGCATCGACGCCTACCTGTGAGGATGACAAAGTGAGACAACATCAATACACCTGCTACATGTCACAGAGACACACATGTGAACAATTCGGCTGGTTTGAACAGGGCATAGTATGCAGCAAAATCATTGCACCTTCATCATAGGGACATTATCCTCTAAGGAAAGCCAAATGCACGATGTGGCATTGAAAGTACACAGGTGGAATGAGGGGTGCAACACAATCACTGATCCCGGCTCACACTGTGCATCACAAGCTACACCACGATTATGTACAGCACCTCAAAGCAGTCACATTCCCCAGGCCACTGGCGCAACCTCAGCAGGGTACACAGACACACACAGGCACAGGACAATCACCTGCCATTGGCAAATGCGGGTACAAATATCACTCTGCACATGTGGCACTAGACCGGGGGGTGTCACAGGTGTGGGGCAGGCTCAGCACGTCAGACACACAGCACTGCTCCCTGCTCACATCAGATGGGTAGGGTATATGCATCCCTTATGCAGCTGGGGTGCAACACTCCACATAGACACTCACCTACATGACAGGGGACTTACACACACACCAATGTCCAGGGGACGGACACATCATTTGGACACTCTCACCACAGGTACACTCAACTCACACACATCTGTGGGTACAGTCACCTGTCTCCCTGGGGGGAACACAGAATCACATCAGGACTGTAGAAACAACATTCCCAAGAGGATTAGCCAGGCTGAATGTGGCATGCACCATGCAGTGCTTGTCACAGTGAGCACTATGCAAGTGAGGAGTGCAGACATGCACTACAGCATGCTCTGCATGGGAGATATGAGGCATTATCCCCCCTGGGACCCACTCTGAAGAACATTGCATGTCTGTCACACCTGGACACAATGCCAGAAGTGACAGTCACAAAACAGGGGCACAGTCTGAGCTAATGGAGTCAGCACTCTCCTGCTCCCCTGGTCTCCCATACAGGCAAGGGTACTGTGGGAGGATCATGTCCAGCAGGGCCTGGTTCTCCTCCTGGGTGAATGGCTGGGCCCTCTCCACAGACCTGGACATGGTGCCAGAGGAATCACGAGCAGCAGCAGTGGTGTGGAATGAAAGGTTGTGCAGGCAAGTGCTCTCTAATGGGGCCTGGCTGCCTTATATTTGACTTGCTGGTTTGTTTCATTTACAGGAGTACAGAGTGATTGGTCTCATTTGCATCCTACGTTTCCTCCAATCCCTTTAAACCTACCCCAGTGGGTGCCTTTGCATGTTTAAAAAAATGAGCATTATGTCAAGTCAACAACCACTTTGCAACTTTGTATATTGTCTCCAACCGACTTCTGCTGGCCACCTGTTGAAAAAATGTGAACTTGAAATTGGGTCTCCATGACAACCAGCATGCATTTAGGCCCTTATAATTGTCCCTCATGTGTCCCCTATGTAATTTCACTATACACACGGTTTGGACCGTATCACCATGGCGTACGCCTACGGCGACACAACCATAGTGGTACGGACCCTACACACGCGTGTACGGACCGTATAACCATGGCGTATGCCTACGGCGACACAACCATAGTGGTACGGACCCTACCCACGCGTGTACGGACTGTATCACCATGGCGTCTGCCTACGGCGACACAACCATAGTGGTACGGACCCTACACACGCGTGTACGGACCGTATCACCATGGCGTACGCCTACGGCGACACAACCATAGTGATAAGGAGCCTACACACGCCCTCAGAGCATGTGTACGGTGTGTTTCACACCTTACAGTGGTGACAGGCAGCACACAGAAAGGAATTGAGCTGTCATACTTGGCCGAGGCTGGACATCAAGGCATTGTCAGGGCAGTCCTACATGTTTCGGGCTGAGGTGTGTCAGGCTGTAATGTGGCACAAATCTCCTCATGTTTGAACACAGTAGATGTGTGATGAGCTGTGTACACATGTCATGTGTCAAGCTGCACTATGTGCCACACATCCCCTTCACACCTTTGACATGTGTGCATGTAGTACAGACTTGTTGACCACTGCGTCACTGGCATGGCATAGTCGCCAACACCCGCAACTGTCCCCTGATGCCAGGTCCACGGATAATGACACCTGACATTTGACTACCAGCTTTGCACGATGTGAGTATGTCATGTGTGTGTCATGTGTTCCCATAAGCTTGCTGTTGGTGTACCGTCTAATGCATCTGCAGTTGCTGCATCCAACATGTGCATGTGTGTGGATGGGCATGGCACACTATTATGCACACCAGGACACATGTGGAATCAGACGTAATGTGTGTATGTATGCATCGAACATGGACTTGCGAGACAAGGACATATCTGCATAGTTTCAATGTCTGTGTGATCAGTTTTGACATGTAGCCCTTCATGGCAAGGTGTGTGGTCTGTCCTGTTTTCAGGGACATATGACCTGTGCCTCTAGTGTTCCGCAACCTGTCTGTATGATAAACATCCTTCTCCTGCACACATGTGGATGTCTGTCACTCCTGTAATGCATCTGCCTGTTCACTTACACTGGCCCACAGCTAGTCTCATGCCATGTCATGTTGAGCCTGTGAATCCACGTTTGTAGATGGCTCTTGGTAGGAGTGTCAACTGCCTGGCATACGTGTCCAGGATATATTGCACAGACCTGACTCTGCATGTAGCATATGTGTATTGGCTGTTCAACATGTGCTCAGTACATTGACAGTGTTGTTGTACTGTACTCACTCTTCGTTGTCGCTTCCAAATTACTGCAGGGCTCCGCCTCTCCCCCGACCAATCCCAGACTTGGCTGCCCTGAGGGAACGTGACTGTATACGCCACTACCGCTTCACCCAACGGTTGATTCTGAACTTGACAGCAAGGCTGGCACCACACCTCCAACCGCTACACAGGTATCCTACTGCACTGACACCCAAGATGAAGGTGATGGCAGCCCTACATTTCTTTGCCACGGGTACGTTCCAACATACCATTGCTCATGTGGGTGGCATGTCCCAGACCATGTTCAGCCGTGTCCTGCATGATTTTCTAGAGGCCATGTTGCTTCACCTGGATGAGTTTATACATTTCCCAACTCCTGAGCAGTTGACAGGTGTCAAGGGTGACTTCTATGCCCTGGGAGGGATGCCCCATGTCATTGGGTCTATTGATGGGACACATGTGGCTTTGGTACCACCACAGGCACAGGAGTTAGCCTATAGGAACAGGAAACATTACCACTCCATTAATGCCCTTGTGGTGTGTCTTGCCAACATGGTGATTTCCCATGTCTGTGCTCGTTTTCCAGGATCAGCACACAATGCCTACATCATGAGGTGTAGCAGGGTGCCTGAAATGATGCTGCAGCTGTGCAACGAACGAGCATGTCTTGTTGGTGGGTATACTCTGTTACTCCTGTATTTAGCGTCATCTTACTGTCTTACTGCTTCTCCTGACCCACTTCTGTCCATGATGTTTCCATGTAGGGGACTCTGGCTATCCCAACATGCCATGGCTGATCACACCTCTCCGCAACCCCAGAACCGCTGCCGATCACCGGTACAACAACGCCCATGGGCAGACTAGGCGAGTGATAGAGAGGACCTTTGGCCTCCTGAAGAGCCGATTCCGGTGCCTCGACAAGACCGGTGGCGCACTCCCATATGCACCGGTGAAGGTCTGCAAAATCTTCCTTGTGTGCTGCATGCTGCACAACATGGCAGTGAAGAAAGCTGTGTCACTCATCCTGGATCCGGATGAGCAGGAACATCCACCCGTGGAGGACGAGGGGCTTGGTGACGAGGCAAGTGATGTTGAGGAGGAGGAGGAAGAGGACATATGGAGTCGGCTCATACGCAACTTCTTTGCTTAGTGGTGAGTTGCAGTGTCTGAGTGTGCACGCATTGAGCCTTGTGTGGCATGTGTTGCAATGTGTGGGTCCATCTGCATGTCTGTCAAGTGAGTCAGAGGTGTGTTTGGATATGTCACTCGAGTGATGGTGTAATAACAGTATGTCTTACCTGAGACACTATTTTCACCTTGCATGTTGACTACCTTATACGTGTCGAGTACATGCCCATGCATGCAGATATGCTTCATTTGGCTCACTTCTTGTGTGTCTCTCATCCCCAGGTATTTGCGCATGCTGTCTGCTGGTGGCATTGTTGTGCTCCTGCTATTCCTCATGAATACAGCAACGTGTGCTGAATCAGCGTAACATGCACGGACATGTCAAAAAATCACCTTAGGGTAAGGGATGCACCACGGCTTTTTGGGTGTGCTATGTGTTTGCAATGTGTGTGCACTGCTCCTGTTCATGTTTGGTTACTTAGCATACATGTAGAATCACCATGGGTCACATGGCATGGAGCTGGATTCACCTGAATTGATAGTCACACTTGGTGACAGTCATCTTTAATGTGATTTTGGATTGTGATGAAGGCATCAATGTGTGCAACACTGCCCTCGGAAACATATGGGATGCACCGGGTTGACATAGTGTGGGACATCCACATTAGTTGTTCAATGGTGAAATGCAGCCTCTCCGTGAGCAGCATGGGGTGTTTGCCTCAAACCTGTCACTTGTGTGCCAGTTCTATGGGTTTCCTGCATCTTTGGTGCAAAGGGGGGTGCCAGTGTAGGTTCCACATGTTCATCCACATGACCTGTGCATCTGTTAATATTGATGCATTTGCCTTCCGGCAAACATGACTAATAAAGGTGTCCCTCAGCCTCCAAGGTGCCTCATCTCTGTCAATGCAGGTCTCTTGCCACTGTGCATGCGGCATGTCTGGCATAGTTGTCACAGATTGTGCATATGAGTCTATGTGTAGAGTAGCAAGATGCAAGCTGTTTGTCAGGGATTATGATATGTATTGTGCATGATGTACATGGCTGTGTAGGTATTTTGCCATCTCAGTCCCCATAACGGCCACTTTGCTGCATGTGCATCCATTGTCTGTGTGTGTGCCATGTTGAACCAGACACTCCTCCCTTTTCATACACCTTATGCAGTAGTCCTTTCTGACATGCTTGTGTTAGTGTGCAACTTGTGGCATGGTTTCCAGGACATGGCGCCCACTGCTGCAGGCCCTGCAGCAAGGGCACACAGAGTTTCTCGATTTGCCCTCACACACACGCCTCTAAGACGCACCCCCCTTCCTCCCTCCACCCATTCATTTTGGTGTAATCTGCTTGTGTGTGACACAGTTCCGGTGGCAAAGGCTGGACCGTCTGCACATGCTACGTGCACATTGCACGTGCCTCATGTCCTTGCATGTGCCACATCACGCTACACCATGATGTTGAGGCCACCCACCAAGCAATGTCCATCCAATACATCTGTTGCATGCACTCAGGCATGCACTCATCGCCCACACAACACCTTTGCATAATGAGTGTGCAACTCCAACTGTCTACACAGCGCTGGCATGCCTTCCAGGCCCTGTCACACCAACCAGGTCATGTCCCTCCTACTCCCCACCGGCTCTGTACCCCAACATGGCCATGTGAGTGGTACTCCAGGCCTCTGCATGTAGTATGGTGTCGTTGTGGGACACATGGCACAGGTATCATGTCTCAGCGTGTCAGTCTACAATGTGTCCAGGATCCCCCTCTACACCATGACATGCGCACTGCATCTCATCATCATCTTGTGTCCCATTGACAGGCAGGTGCTCCTCACCCTCCCCACAGACGCAGTCCTTCCCAGTTCCCATATTGAATAATGCATGGTATCCATTGGCAGATGGCTGCACGTTGGCCACCTGATGCTGGACTTGTACACGACTGGGGTGTTCACCTGCGGATTGTCCCCTTACAGCTGGGTCAACTGCTTGTGTCCCACCCGCAAGGGCCCTGCACAGGCACACAGTGTCCATGCACACGAGCTGGTGTGCATCATGGAATGCCTGCTCACATGTGCTATGCTGATCACCAGCATCTGTACCTCAGGCCTCAGAACACTCTGCATTATGCACACGGTCCACTGTTCGATCCACCTCAAGGCAAGACAGACCATCCCCCAGGTCAACTTCGACATCCATGTCCAATCCTACCCTGCACTCTTGGGAGAAGTACCTTACACCTCCCATGACACTTGTCCACATCCAGGGTGCATCTGCACAGCTCTGCTTCAACATCCGGCAACCCAGCCACATCACCGTCCAACAGGGATAGCGGCAATGGATCACTGTCATCTGCAGGATGACCTTCACAATCCACGGCCACATTCAGGATGCAGCCCACGACCACGCCCCCAACACAACAATGTGGCACTGTCATCCAAGACCCCATTGTGCCATCTCCATGCATCCAACCTTGGCCTGGCCACCATTCTCCACATCCACCTGACTCCTGCTTGCAGGACATAGTTCGCCCACCTGGCTACACATACCTGGGACTCCCACCCCAGGACACTCCACATGATCCCTGACCTCTGCGCATGACTGTTGCTCTTCAAAATAGATCTGTCCGCAAAGTTGTGCAGGCACCCCCTCAGCTGGTTGGGCCCCTCACGGGTGAGTATGGTGCTCCATGTCTGTATTGGATGATACATTGTGACCCATGTGTGTCCTGTGCCAGATTCAGACCCCGGGGTATGCATGGTTCGAGTTACTTCAAAACTCAGGCATGGTTTGACTTGCCAACACACACATGTAATGGAATAATGCTAATTGATGGCATCATCTCGTGATTTCAAATATTTTTATTGGCGGTGGGGTACGTGTTTGGGGGGATGCAATTAGGTGCTGTACCGGGGGAATAGAATCCAAAGTTCACAGGGGGAGATGGTATCCTTGCCATTGGAAGTCATCAGAGTCCATGCCACAGTCTTTGTCAACATTGGTCAGACACTGACCAGCAAGTCCATGTGGCAGAGAATGTCATTGGATGAGGTGCTGCTGTTGCGCCAGAGGGACAGGTGCCAGGCCAGGTGACCTCGGAGATGGTGATTGTCCGCTGACTCTCACGGTCTTTTGCGTGGACGACCCACCTTCCTGGGGGGACCCTCAGAAGCAGGCTGTGACGATGTCTGGGATGCTCCGTCGGACAAATCCTCCTCCTCCTGATCCCTCCCTGTGGCTGGTGGTGATCTACGCCTGGTGGCACAGGGAGGGTTGCCCATGTTTTCGGCAATTCGACGGAGTACACGGGTCATGTCCGTTTGCACCGCCACGAGCTCAGCCAGTCTTGCCTCCATCCGTCCTTGGTGTTGCTGTTGACTGGCATATTGCTCGGCCTGCACGTTCTTTATCTGGTTGAGGGCCTCCACGGCCTGGCTGATGCCCCTGGTGTCACGCCGGTATGTGTCCAGGATGTTGCGGACGTGTGACATTACCGGTTCCTCAGCTGGCTGGTCAGGCTTGCGCCTCCGCCGTCCTCCACTCCCACCACCCCTGCCCACTTGAGCCTGGTCTGCCCTTGTGGGCACGTCGGGTCTCCGGGACCCCTGAGGAATGGCATTTGCGGGGTCGCCTGCCTCCTCCTGGGTGCCCGGGGTCCGTCGTCCCTCCTGGTCAGACTGGCTGCGTTGTGTGCGAGCAGGGATCCTGTGTGTATCCTGGGATGTGGCAGGAATGGGGGTGGTGGTTGGCACAGTTGTACCTGACGCACGTGCTGCAGGTGCTTGGGCACCAGAGGGGCCAGGTTGGTCGGGGTCATCCACGCTGTGGTGAGAGTCATCGCTGCTGGTGGGATCATCCTCACGTCGAGGCTGGTCCTGTGTGTCTTCCCCCCAGTGTTGGGGGGAGATCGACGACGTTGCCCTGTGTGTGAGAGAGAGACAATGTTAATGGCGTTACATGCGTCATCCATGTTTCATACATATTCAAGTTGGCACAGTTGCTCTGGGTAGTTGGATATGTCTAGCATTCCTCTCACAGTGCACTTGTGGATGGGTATGTTGCAGGGGTCAGATTGATATGTACTCCTGGTTATTTGGCCTGTCTAATGAGTGTTGGGATGCTTATTTGGCTATGGATTGGTCTTGTTGTGTCACATGTCCATTGTGGGAGTGGCAATTTGCGTTGAGTGCCCCGGGGGTGTGTGCTTGTGTAAGGGGGGGGGTGTGTGACCGGGCATGCTGTTGGGTGTGGTGTGACTTGTCATTGGGTCGACCAGGTGATGTGTCTATCCCCTCATGGTGCCTGCTGGCATGACAGTGAATGTGACTTCCTGTGGTTGGTTGGTGGCATGTGGAGTTGGTGTTTGAGTGTACAGTGGTCACAGGTTTGCCTTGTGCTGTCTACAGCAGGGCCAAGTGTCATCTACCTTGTCTGTACTTGGCAAGTCCCTGTGCATTGTGCATGGTGCATAGCTTTGTCCCTTGGCCACGGCTGTCAACACTTTTCCTATGTGTGACACACTCTTTGTTGTTGCATCAGTTTTGAACGCAGGGAGCAGTGTAGCAAGCATGCGTAGCAAGCGCTGCAGGACCGACTTACGTGTTGCACTGTACGTGGCCAAATGTTGCTTTGTCATGTCTATTGGAGAATGCAGGTAGGAAACTTATGCATTTGTGACTGGGTTCTAACAAACACAGTGAGTGGGTATACTGGGTGTGAGGTTGGGTTTGTGCCTGCAGCGAGGATCGACTCGTGCACAGTTTGACACATGGGCCAGTGCTTTCCAAACGAACGAGGGGTGTTTCACGCACTGCCAGACCTTGTCAACATGCACACAGTCCACCTGCTGATGGGTGGAAATGCCCACACCACCCAAGGGTGATTTTGTCTCCCTCTGTCTCTCTCTCTCCCTCCCTCTGTCACCCTCCTCCCTCCCTCTGTCTGTCTCCCTCTGTCGCCCTCTGTCTCCCTCCCTCTCTCTCCCTCTCCCTCTCCCTCCATCTGTCTGTCACCCTCTGTCGCACTCTGTCGCCCTCTGTCTCCCTCCCACTCTCTCCCTCTTCCTCCCTCTGTCTGTCGCCCTCTGTCGCCCTCTGTCACCCTCTGTCGCCCTCTGTCTCCCTTCCTCTCTCTCCCTCCCCCTCCCTCTGTCTGTCTCCCTCTGTCGCCCTCTGTCTCCCTCCCTCTCTCTCCCTCCCCTCCCTCTGTCTGTCTCCCTCTGTCGCCCTCTGTCTCCCTCCCTCTCTCTCCCTCTCCCTCCGTCTGTCTGTCACCCTCTGTCGCCCTCTGTCTCCCTCCCTCTCTCTCCCTCCCCCTCCTTCTGTCTGTCTCCCTCTGTCGCCCTCTGTCTCCCTCCCTCTCTCTCCCTCCCCCTCCATCTGTCTGTCTCCCTCTGTCGCCCTCTGTCTCCCTCCCTCTCTCTCCCTCCGTCTGTCTGTCACCCTCTGTCGCACTCTGTCGCCCTCTGTCTCCCTCCCTCTCTCTCCCACTCCCTCCGTCTGTCTGTCACCCTCTGTCGCCCTCTGTCGCCCTCTGTCTCCCTCCCTCTCTCTCCCTCCCCCTCCCTCTGTCTGTCTCCCTCTGTCACCCTCTGTCTCCCTCCCTCTCTCTCCCTCCCCCTCCCTCTGTCTGTCTCCCTCTGTCGCCCTCTGTCTCCCTCCCTCTCTCCCTCTCCCTCCATCTGTCTGTCACCCTCTGTCTCCCTCTGTCGCCCTCTGTCTCCCTCCCTCTCTCTCCCTCTTCCTCCCTCTGTCTGTCACCCTCTGTCGCCCTCTGTCTCCCTCCCTCTCTCTCCCTCCCCCTCCCTCTGTCTGTCTCCCTCTGTCGCCCTCTGTCTCCCTCCCTCTCTCTCCCTCCCCCTCCCTCTGTCTGTCTCCCTCTGTCGCCCTCTGTCTCCCTCCCTCTCTCTCCCTCTCCCTCCGTCTGTCTGTCACCCTCTGTTGCACTCTGTTGCCCTCTGTCGCCCTCTGTCTCCCTCCCTCTCTCTCCCTCCCTCTCTCTCCCTCCCCCTCCCTCTGTCTGTCTCCCTCTGTCGCCCTCTGTCGCCCTCTGTCTCCCTCCCTCTCTCTCCCTCTCCCTCCATCTGTCTGTCACCCTCTGTCACCTCAGCCCAGCTTCCTGGGCACACATACTTTGCTGGTCATTCAAAGGCCATTGGCTTGTTCATGTGGCTTTGTATAGAATCTCCCGGACCCCATTGGGCAGAGTGTCTCTGAGTCTGCGCTGCAGCGGCGGTGTGTGCTGACACTCTTTCACAGTGTTGCCTCTTCATTAGCTGCTGTTATGTGCGAATTGGGTCTTCATACCCATGTCATCCTGCGACGCGGCCGCCATTTGCAGGCGACACAGTACAGTGTCGGGACACACTGTTTGTATAGCTCTGCCCTAGGCCATATGGGCATTGGTGTCTGCTTCTGAGTTGCACAATGTGATTTTGGAGGCCCCCCCTCCCGGCATCACAGACATCCTGTCTTGTGTTGGTGTTTTGTGTGGCCTGTGACTTGGCATGGCCTTGCTTGGTGCATGGGGCATGGTGCCGATAGTGGCATGTGCGTGTTGTTGGAATGTGGTTGCGTCCGGGGATGGCTTTGGGGTAGTTGCGTGCATTATCGGGAGTTGGGTTGTGGACGCGGTTCCCCCCATGTGGGGTGATTTGTTTGGGTACTCACCAGGCTCGGCGAGTCCTTCTAGTCCGTGTACTCCCACCGGCGGCAGCGTGCGCATCACCTTCTCCTCCCAGGGATGGCCCACCTCCAGTGATGTTGGCCTGGTTGTGTTCGTCGGTCATTTCGCGGCGGACCGTCCTCCGCAGATCGTACCACCTGGCTTGGCATTCATGCCTGGTCCTTCTGATGGGCGCAACAGCATTCACCCTCTCGATGATCCTCTGCCACATGGCTGATTTTTCAGATACGCTGGTCTGTCTGACCAATGTTCTAAAGAGCTGTGGCTCGACTCTGATGATTTCGTTGACAAGGATCTCCAGCTCCGCTGTTGTGAACTTTGGATTCCTGTCTGTGGGCATGGTGTGGGGTGTGGGTGTGGATGGTTGTGGGTGTGTGTGTGGGGTTGTGAAGGTGTGTGTGTGAATGTGATGAGGGGGTGTTTGTGAAGGTGGTTGTGTGAAGGTGTGCAAGTGTAAGGTGTAGTAAAGGTTGAAGTCTGGTGCTGTGGGTTGTCTGTGGGGTCTGGCAGCAGTGGGTATGTTGCAAAGGCTCATGGTTCGTGTGTGTGGGCCCTTTTTATTGGTCCATTTGTGGGTGTGGCTGTGTTTGAACTTTGGGTGGGTGTGTTATAAGGGGTGGTTGTGTTTTGGGCCTCTGTTTACCTGTTTGGCTGTTGCCGGTCAGTGTATTGGGTGTAGTTGGGCTTGTTGGACGTGTTTTGTGGTGTTGTGCGATTCGAATTGACTCTCCTTGTGGTGCTTGGCAGTGTCCTGGTTCAGTACGTGTGTTTTTCGTGTCTGTGCGGTGCGTACATCGGCCATGTTGTTGTACAGTGCTCACATTTGCTATGGCTTGGTACGACTCGTACATGCGCACAGCTGGGTGAGGGTGCTGGTGTAGGGGCCTCGGGTAGGGTGCATACAGGCACGGGCAGGGTGTGGGGGCCTGGGGGTACATGCCGTACATACGTGAACCCAGGGTACGACGCGTACATGGGGGGGCTGGATGTACGGGGCGTACATACGGGGTGCTGGGGGTACGGTGTGTGCCCCCATCCCCATATGGATGGTGCGTACCCCCAGCCCCCGTATGTACGCACCGTACACCCACCCCCCGTATGTACGCACCGTACCCCCAGCCCCCCCTATGGACGGAGCGTACCTCCCCCCTCCCCCCCTAGGTACGGAGTGTACCACCACCCCCCGTAGGTACGCTGTGGACCCCCCCAGCGTGTAACGCACCATACATAGGGGGGGTACGCCTCGTACCTACGGGGTGGTGGGACGCTCCGTACTTACGGGGTGGTGGTACGCTCCGTACCTACGGGGGTGGTGGTACGCTCCGTACCTACGGGGTGGTGGTACGCTCCGTACCTACGGGGTGGGGTGGGGGTACAGCACGGACATGGGGGGGTGCTGGGGTATGGTGCGTACGTGGTGGGTGTGCTGGGGGGGTGTTCGGCGCGTATGCGGGCAACTATTTGGACGTCTCCATAGTTGCTATGGGAGTTCGCACCGTACGGTGTTTTTTCCATACGGTTGTGCATTCGGACGGACGGGACGGATCGTACTTGCGCGCTCAGACTTCAGCTTCCAGATTTGTAGGTAAAAATGTCCGGGGACGTGTCGGACACTATTTCCGACCCGAGGACGTGTCGGGGTATTTTCCCAATGCGATTCGTATGGATTTTTTAACATGTGAATCGTACTTGCCAGTTTGTACGGGACTTGTACGATTCGTACGGTAAAAAAAACTGATACGATTCGTACGGGGGAAATTTTAAACGGATCGGAATTGACCCCATACTCTGTTAGACCTGGGAGTGTAGCTGCTGGAAGGAAAGAAACAACAAAGCAGACTTAGGTAAAACACATGCACTAACTGAGGTACTCCCTATGCTTGAATGGTAGATTATAGGTATACTCCTCACCTTCCCTTTAGAATGAGCCAAGGATTTTCACAGGGGGGGAACTGACCATAGGCAACAAGATGATGATACCCATTGTGTAGTGAATAGAAAACAAAATAATACTGTAGTTTAGGGTCTGTACATCATGCTTATTTCGATCATAGCACAAAGGTAATATCTTTGTGTTGAACCTCCTGTCTCCTTGTAAATAATGGAAACAAAATCAGAAATACATATGTGTATATTGCCTAAACGGCCTTCATATATCAGAGTGCAGTCCTAGCTCAGAGAGCAAATGATCCTTCCCCATATGAGAACCAAATCAGTCTCGACAACGGGAAGGAATACATCAAGGGCAGTACCCTAGCGGTCCCAGTAAACAGACTCAACCTTGTAGAAAGTCACGTAAGGGCTTCCAGCCCCAAGCTTGGTCCTTTGCCCCCCAATAGCTGGGCATCAAAGCAAAAAAACTCAGCCAGCACGGCAAACAAACAAGATTTCTCGCAAGAGGCAATCCCTTTGCAAACCTCGCCAATGGGAGTCTCTTCGAGTGTGTTACGTACCTAAAGTAACCTTTGGAATAGTTAGCGACTGCTGCTCTTTTCTCCGCCGTATCGCAAGCCCAGCATAAATGAGCAAAAAGATGGTGGTATGAGAGCACCCTTACCCTACTGGCAACCGGATCAAGGACGAAACAATAATTAACAGCCGCGTTCTCTGCGGTCACTGTCTTCAAATAGTGGCGGAAGCTGATTACACGCAATCCTGTGTGTGTCAGCTCCGCAACAAACTTGAGTGTCTGGGAGTTGTAGTTTTACAGCTCTCACACCAATTCTCGTGCTGTTTTTCCTTTCAGTGTTCAATGCTGGCAGGAGGGGCTTGTGGGACCTGACAGGTCCGTTGCGATCTATAGTCAACTTTTAGCTCTATTGAATTTAAAGCACTGTTTTTGAATTTATTCTTGAAAAATTCATATCTTTTATTCTATTGATTGGATTTTTTTCATTTTGGTCTTGTTTTACTCAGATAAATATTGCCTATTTCTCTAAACCTGTGTGGTGTCTTTTTGTGGTGTTTTCATTGTGTCACTGTGTGTGTGTCGAACAAATACTTTAACCTCTTTTGATAAGCCTGAGTGCTCTGTGCCAATCTACTAGAGGGTGAGCACAGGTTATCTATTAGTGTACATCTAGCTAACCTGGACTAGGATTGTGGTCCCTACTTGGACAGGGTGCATACCTCTGCAAACTAGATACCTAATTTCTAACAGGTCTATTTTGTAAAGTATGGATTTAAGATATCGAGTTTGGTGTTCATGGCTGATTCACGTTCACCGATAACAATGTTTGATATTGATACTTTCAGAAAACTGTGGGGTAAAAAGTCTTTGCATAAGTCAGATATTCAATCTTTTGCATGTGAAATTAATGAATTTATAATGCTGGGAATTTTCCAAGATGCCATTAAATTTAAAGGCAGGGATATTGCTATGGACATTTATGTGGCAGATGAGGGTAGACATAACATGTGGTTTGGTCCACTAAGGTAGGTTTGGAATTGATTCAAGACATGGTACTGATACTACTCCAATGCTTGTTACTGGAACTTTTGATGACTGTTAGAAATGGGGGTCTTAGGGCTTGGCTTAGCGCCCAACGAGCATGGCGGCGTCTTTGTGAGGCTCCGAGGACCGGGCAGGAGCGACGCGCCGTATCTGCTGCCAGCGCGGGAATGACCGGCGCATTCCCATCATGAATAACTGCCCTTTGCCTGAGGACCCCAAGCGCTTCTGTTTCCAGCAGTAAGGAGGCTTTATTTACCTGGTTTTATTACTTCACAGCGTCGTTCGTCTTGCGGCCGCCATTTTAGGTGCGAGGACGCGTTGTGAATGCCTCTTCTTCACTCGCAAGCGGAGTTCATTATTTTTTTCCTTTTTCCTAATGCTGGGCTTACAATTTTGATGCCCATTACCTGCTTGCTCAATATGTTTCCCTTTTTTTTGTAAAATCTCATCTTGTTGTGACAGAGGAGGAAGATACTATATGGATGACTGACCTCATGGCAAAATGGCCGCCACTTTGATTGTTTGTGGTCGCTTTCCTCTATTTTGGATCCGAATGAGGTAATTTTGAGGTACTTTTCGGCTGATGTATTTGAAGTGTGGTCCTCCTGGAGTTATATGCCTCATTTTTTCAGCCCTCTGAGTCTCTGTGATATCCGGTGTTACGTACCTCACTATAAGTTACTCCTCGTGTGTGGAGTACTTTATTGTTCTTTTGCAAACGGGGTGTCGAGGGCTATTCTTCGTCTATAAGGCGAACTATCATATTTTTCACGTCTGGATGCTTATTCAACATTGAAATAAATTGAATTTTCACACAGCACGCAAACCTTTCTGGCTCCTGGGCTCTTCATTTTAGCTCTACATATACTGTCTGGCTGCTTGCCCACTGCACGGTTGTCATCGTTTTTTGATGGGTAGAGCAAAAGACTCTCTTTACACCTCAACTAGACCAAAGCGTACTTTTATTAAAAATTCGAAACTCTTCTCTGAACTTTCTAAACTGGAGGATTCTGGGTTACTGTCATCTGGAATTCATAGCGCAACAGTGGACCCCGCTCCATCAGTTTCAGGAAAGACCAATGTTAAACGTCTAAAGAAGGACCCTCCCTCGCCTCCCAAATCTTCTTCACCAGTCTCGATGGAGCTGCTTCTACAAGAGATAAGGGCCCTTAGACCCTACGTTGAAGGGACAAATTCTAAATTGCAGGTGTTATCTGATAAGTGGTCTCAACTAGACTCGCGACTTAACACCGTGGAGCATACTATATCATCCTTTGCTGATGCCTCCAAGACTATTCCATCTTTACAGGCACAAGTTAATGCGCTCCACAAGCAGACTGAGGATCTTGAAAAACGTAATAGGAGGAACAATCTACGTCTATATGGCCTAGTGGAGGGCACGGAAGGTTCGGACCCCATTGGTTTTTTCAAAACTTTCCTCCCTAAGTTACTTCATTTGCCAGACGCCCCTGAGTTGAATATCCAACGTGCTCACAGACTAGGACGAATTTCTACCAACAGTGCCTCCCCGCAACGTCCAAGAGGAGTCATTCTTTATTTTTTTGAATATGCAGATCTACTGAAGGTTCTCTCAGTCGCTAAATCCATTCAGAAAATGTCTTGGTCTGGCTCAACTTTGTTTTTTGCGCAGGATTATTCAAGGGCTACAGCTGCCAGACGCAAGGCCTTTCTTAATATGAGAGCTGATTTACGCTCAATGGGAGCCAGATATGGCCTGTACCACCCTTGTCTATTCAAAGTTACCTATAATAACAGTACAACTTCCTACGAGGATCCTATTCGTCTTCAAAGCTTCATCAATTCACACAAGATAGACCATATGGATTCATTGCGCTCTTCCTCCTCACATCTCACATGATGTTTTCTCTTTAACTCTTGTTAATGGGTACACAATTAAGTTCTGAGCTTGTGGTTCTAAGTTCAAGTTAGTTGATTTGTAAACATTGTTCACTGTTTTATATTTGCTTGCGCACTAACTTCAGACTCCTTTATCTTTACAGTCTTGTTCGCGTCTTGATGTGTTCCCTGTCCGGTCCAGTTTTGGCCTCCTTCTGACGGTTCGTCTGCTCCATGTGGCTCTACCTACCCCCACCTTCATGTTTCCTTCATGTATGTATGTGTTCTGTTTTGTCTTTTGTCTTATTTTCTGTTTTGCTTATTTTTGTTCATGAACTTCTAGGTGTCTTTATTATTGCATCTACTCTGCTATTTTTTGTGGCTATATGCTTCCTTTTCCTTGCTCGTGTCAGTGCTTTCTTATTTTTCTCTATTAACTCGTTTTATCTTGCTCCTTCTTTGTTTCTTTGGGCATTGAAAGGATCGTTTTTTCCGCTTTTCTTTTTTGTATCTTTTATTCTCTCTTCTTCCCCGGATGCTCACATTTTCTATTTCCTTTTCCTCAATTCTTTTCTTCCTTTTTTCTTTGCTATTACATTTTTGCTTTTCCTCTTCTTTCAATCCTTGCTCTACGGGCACTTTTTGACCTTCTACTCTATCTTATCTCACCGGAGCTTTATCGTTAACTATTGTTACTTGACATTCTCCTTTTTTACTCACTTTGATTTTAGTGTTTCATTTCTCTTTTTTCTGTCATTTTTCGTATTTATATTCTTTCCTCGTATTGATTTGGACTATTGCTTCATATTATTACTCTTTGTATGCTTTTTTAATTATTCATGGCACTTAAATTAATTTCATGGAATATTAGGGGTCTAAATTCTCCTATAAAGAGACAGAGAGTTATGACCCATCTGGCTAAGTTGAATGCTGATATTGTTTTTCTGCAAGAGACGCACCTCACTGATATTGAGTCTTTGAAATTGAAAAGAGGTTGGGTGGGTGAAGTATATTTCTCTCCTGGGGATGGTAAGCGAAATTGTGTTGCAATTTTATGTCGCAGGTCACTTCCTATTACGAGTTTACTACAGGAATCTGATGATGAGGGGAGATGGCTCTTTGTTAAGTTGTTGCTGAAAGATGTTCCAATTTCTCTCCTCAATGTTTATGCTCCCACCAATGGAGATGTTTCCTTTTGGCCTAACTTAGCTAGGCAGATCTCTACCTGTATTGATGATAATTCTATATTAGCAGGAGATTTTAACCAAGTGTTTGATCCCTTTATAGATAGAAACTCTAAGGTACCTATTCTTCCCAATTAAATACACAGGTCATTTACTCACACTATTACTCAACACAAATTGTTAGATGCCTGGCGTCTTTGTAACCCAACCACTAGAGAATATTCCTTTTATTCCCCGGCCCATCACACTCAATCAAGAATTGACTACATTTTTGTTTCCCACAATATTTCACAATCTCTTAGGTATGCAGATATTGGACCAATTATTTTATCGGACCATGCTCCCGTTTCGATAGGCTTTGAGGTTTTGCCCAGGAATGATGCGCCCAGAAGATGGCGCTTCAACAATGCTCTTCTCTTGGATCCACAGTTTTCGGCATCCTTTATTTCTTTCTCCACTGACTATTTTGAGAGGAATCACTCAGAATCCTTGTCTCTTTCGACCATTTGGGATGCTTACAAAGCCTCTGCATGGGATTTTATCGTTAGTTATGTTGCAAAAAAACGGAAATTAGCGCGTAAAACTCTTACAGACCTTCTCCAGCATATTAAGAGACTGGAAGATGTGTATTACACCTCCAAATCGGAGGACTGCTTAAGTTCCCTTATTAAGGCTAAGATGCAGTTTAATAGAAAATCCACTGATGATGCATCACTTTACTTACTGAAGTCTAGTGCGAAATTTTATGGGGGTAAAAATAAGGCAGAGAAATTGTTAGCCAATTATTTAAAGACCCGTCATAACAAATTAAATATTGAATCAGTCTTTGACGAACATGCGGTCTTGAAATTCAAAGATGATGAGATTTTGAATGAGTTTGCTCTTTTCTATAAATCTTTATATTCTTCGGAATTTCAACCTATGGACCACTCTCTTTCACACTTTTTTTCTACCATCCAAAAACCCCAGCAGGATTTTCCGGATCTTTCTCCCTTGGAGGCTGAGCTCACTCAGAGTGAGTTGTTGGACGCTCTTCAAAAACTTAAAAGGGATAAGGCACCGGGTCCGGACGGCTTCACAGTTGAATTTTTTGTTCACTTTTCTAAATTCTTGATACCCAAATTGCATTCACTTATTACTTTCTTTCATTCCTCTGCAAGTTCCTCTGGTTCTTTCTCAGAAGCTCATATTTGTCTTATTCCTAAGGACGGTAAGGACCCCAAATATTGCAAAAACTATAGACCTATTTCATTAGTCAATATTGATTACAAAATCTTTTCTAAAGCTTTAGCCATGCGTTTGGATTCTTATTTACCAAACTTGTTAGGAAAGGAACAATCTGGCTTTGTGAAAGGTCGTGTTATCACGGATAACACACAACTCTTTTTTGATGTTTTATCCAAGTCTTCACATACGAATCACTCCCTGGCAGCAATCGCGCTAGATGCCGAAAAGGCTTTTGATAGAGTTGAATGGAACTATCTGTTCTACGCTCTTAAATGGTTTGGCTTTGGCCCTAATTTTATACCCTAGTATCTCTCTTATACTCTAATCCATGTGCTGCAGTCTGTGCTAATGGTCTACTCTCCCCTTTCTTTAATTTAAAAAGAGGTGTGCGTCAAGGATGCCAACTCTCCCCGTTTCTATTCAACCTAGCTCTAGAACCATTTTTATCCAAGTTACGTCAGAACCCGGCTATATACGGTTTTCAAACAGTTAATGTTCATATTAAGCTTTCAGCTTATGCGGATGACATTTTATTGTTTGTTTCCAGGCCAGAGGACTCAATTCCAGCTTTCCTAGCAGAAGTGAATTCTTACTCCCTCATATCTGGATATAAGTTAAATAACGATAAGTGTGAAATATTACCATTAACTGCGCATACGTTCAGTTCAGATTTTCAAGCCTCTCAGTTTAAATGGAGTTCTAATCACATCAAATATCTAGGTCTGTATTTCCAATCCTCAATCTCCGAAACAGTAGCTTTATGTATGAACAAATGCATTCAAAAGATCTCTGATTTAACTTCCAAATGGTATCCTCTCTACTTGTCTTGGTGGGGTTGTTTAGACACTATCAAGATGATGATATCGCCCATTGTTCTCTATACTATCTCCAATATTCCCATCCCAATTGCAGCAAAGTTCTATAAGAAAATTAATTCCATCTTATCCGCTTTCTTATTGGGCAAGAAACCACCTCGAATGTCCCTACAAAAATTAACTCGCCCTAAGTTTGAGGGTGGAGTTAATTTTCCAAATTTTCAGGTTTATCATAAAGCTTTTTTACTTTGCCAGGCTTCTTCTTGGTTGCTCGATTCTACGGACGGTTGCCCCCTTTGGACTTTAATTGAACGTCATTTCCTTTCTCCCTATTCTTTTCGCAAGTATCTGTCTTTTTCCCGCAAACCACAATCCATCTCTACCCCTATATTAAAATATACTTCCAAGCTACTTGCAGTACCTGCACAGGATGCTGGTGTTACCAAGGAGTCTTTTCTGAACTCTACAATTTGGCATAATAAAAATTTATTGATTAACAACAAACCTTTTTATTGGGGAAGCTGGAGAAATAAGGGTTTGGTTTGGATTCATCAGCTGTTTTCAAATTCGGAATTTTTACCCTTCAATATCCTCAAACAGACTTTCTCTTTACCAGCCTCCTTTTCTCATAAATATAATACACTGAAGAAGGCTGTG
This sequence comes from Triturus cristatus, assembly GCF_964204655.1. Classification (NCBI taxonomy): domain Eukaryota; kingdom Metazoa; phylum Chordata; class Amphibia; order Caudata; family Salamandridae; genus Triturus; species Triturus cristatus. The sequence goes on from NC_140579.1 coordinate 316,317,422, forward strand.
CTGGAATCTGTCTCCCAGTGCCTAATCCCACAAGCTACCTCTCTCAAGCCAGAGTCATACTCAGGACTTCACACATTATTACGGACCAATCCCACAGCTTCAACTATTTACAATCTTTTGCATAACTCTGATATTAACAGACAAAAGACTAAAATTGAAGTGGCTTGGGAACAAGACCTTGATACCTCTTGGTCATTATCGTTGTGGAAAGACATATGGACTAAAATACGCAAATCCTCTAGAGCAGCAAACACCACACAAACACTTTTTTTCATTTATGACAGACTTTTACTCACGCTGGCTAAATTGTGTAAAAGAGCCCCAACCACTTCAGATTTATGCTGGACTTGTTCTTCTCCTAATGCTGATCTTTTCCATATGTTATTCTCATGCTCGCATGTTCATAATTTTTGGGTGCGAGTATGGTCCAAGATTAACACTATTTTCAACACCGCATTTCCCTTTTCTTTTATCCACATTTTTTTGGGTAGCCTCTCCCCTATCTGGGATAATGTTTCTTTCAATGTTAAAATTATTGATTTGTTATTAGCGATTGCCTTTCAGCAGATAACTGTTAACTGGAAAGATTCTACAAAAATTTCCTATAAGGCTTGGTGGTTCACTGTTTGTCATAACCATAGATTAGATACTGCTTTTGTATATCCATCTCATCTAGCTATGAAACGTGTTAATTTGTGGTCACCAGTTGTAACATATATTGATGCCAGTGCCAAATGTTTCTCTCTGCCTACTCCTTCTCAACAAGAGGTTCTTAAGCCACCTTGAGCTCCCTAATTGTTCCACATTTCTTTATACAGTTATTTATATAGCCTTATTGTTTTAATTTAGTCAATTCCTGCATATTTATGGTTACGTGTAATTAGTCCAATTCTTTATATTTCTTATGTAGTACTTTTGGAATGTATTGATGTATGCTTAACATTGTATAATGTTTCTTGACACCTTGTCTTTTTCTTTAATACACTTCTTTGAACTTAAAAGAAATGGGGGTCTTTAGTTGGCAGAGGTGGGTTCCTTTGACCAAATAGTGACCCTTGCTTCTAGTCAGGGTAAGGGGGATACACACTTTAGATAACCCCTGCTCACCCCCTTGGTAGCTTGGCATGAATAGACAGGCTTATTCCAAAGGCAATGTGTAAATTATTTGTTATGTTATGTTATGTTAGTTAGGTATTTATAAAGTGCACAGCTACTCCCAAGAGTGTCCCGGCGCTGAGCAAAGAACCACATAACAGCCATAGTCTGAGGAACGAGAAAACAGTAAACAGAAAAAAATGGATTAAAGTTGGAAAAGCCATGTCTTGAGCCTTTTCCTGAAGGTAAGGAGATCCTGAGCCTGTTTGAGGTCCAAGGGAAGGCCGTTCCACAGACCGGAGGCAATTACCTGGAAGGAGCGACCACCGATCCTGGCAAATGAGACCTTAGGAACAGGGATCAGAAGTTGAGTGGAAGATCTCAAAGTACGTTGGGGCATGTAGTGGGGAAATCTTAGGGCAAGGTAAGGCTCTCCAATCTGATTAAAAGCCTTAAAAACCAAAGTCAAAGCCTTAAATTGAATTCTCTGCTGAACAGGAAGCCAATGTAGGGAAGACAGCAGAGGGGAAACATGAGTCCTGGGGGCTGCCAGAAAGATCACCCTGGCCGCCGTATTTTGAATCACCAGCAGGCGAGCAATTAAATAGCTGGGAAGTCCCAGGTACAAAGAATTGGCATAGTCCAGACGCGAGGTAACCAAGGCTTGAACAATGGTTTTTCTGTGAGGGACAGATAGCAGGGGCAAAAAGTTACGTACCATTCTTAAAATCCCAAAACAAGTCCCAGCTATTGAATGAATCTGGAGGTTCTTAACCGTAGTCACGGAAGAGCTAGGGGGGGACAGATTCTGTGGCCACCAGCTGTTCCATGTCTCACAGGGGCAGTGGCCAAAAAAGATTATCCCGGACTGATCAGGATTACATTTCCTTTGATTGTTTTTTAGCCACGAGAAGACCTCTGAGAGACAAGCATTAATTGCATGACCATCAAACTCAGCCCCCTTCTCACATGTGAACAACAGCTCGGTATCGTCTGCATACGATATAATCTTCGCCCCATGTTGTTCAGCCAGAAGTGCAATAGGGGCCAGATATAGATTAAATAGAGTGGGGCTTAAAATAGAGCCCTGCAGGACCCCGACATTCATAGGGAGAATATCAGCGGAAATTGGGGGGACCATATATTCTGGAGACGATTACTGAGAAATGACCTAATCCATCTCAGGATCGTGCCACCAACACCGCCCTTCGCTAGTCTTTGCACCAGTCTATTGTGAGGGACGGTGTCAAAGGCCGCGGAGTGGTCCAACAGAACCAAGACCGCATTGCCGCCCCTGTCTAGTGTGGCTTTTATAGTTTCAGCCACTTCTAATAGGGCTGATTCAGTGCTGAAGTTCGCCCTGAAACCTGACTGACTAGGTTGCAAAAGGTGATTGGTCTCGATGTATTCAGTGATAATGGAATTTACATATTTCTCCAAAACCTTGGAGAAAAAAGGCAGCAAAGATATAGGTCCATAATTACCAGCTACCTCAGGGTCAGCGGAAGGTTTTTTAAGCAAAGGAAGAATTTTAGCATGTTTCCAACAAAGAGGCATATGTCCTTCCTGCAAGGAGTTGTTAAGGATCCGATTCACAGTAGGATTGATCACCTCAGCAATTGCCGCCAATACCTTGGCAGGACAGGGGTCCACTGGAGAGCCCGACTTCAGGGACTTCATAAGCCTTAATGATTGGTCCATTGGGATTGCAGGGAACTGCATAAGGGAGGAAACTAAGTTTACATTACCACTAAGGGGAGCTTGCGCCGTTACTGAAGCCGATGGCTGTAATTCAAAAGAGTCTTGTAGTTTCTTAATTTTATCATGAAAGAAAGAGGCCATCATAAAAATCTATTCACTAGTGGGTACGAACGGGCATCAAATAGCTGCTGGTGAGGAAATCTTTTTGACGATATTAAAAAGTTCATTACTTTTATTGCCCGCCTGGTCAATTTTAGTGGAGAAGAAGAATTTCTTCCCTTCGCGAACTTTCCGGTAGTGGTCTCTTAGGGCCGCTCTAAAAATGATTTTATCCTGGGTCATGTAGTTTGTTTGCCATATTCTTTCTAATTGTTTACAAGCACTTTTACTTTTCCTTAGAGCTTCAGTATACCAGGGGGCAGAAGCACGACTCACCTTGGCCATTCTCAGAGTGGGGGGGGGAGGCAAGTTTAGAGGTTCTAATAAGCAGCCATTGCTCCAAGGAGTGCACATCGCTTTCAAGGTTCCCGCAACTGGGGATAGGATGTGACTGCAAAGCACTTTGCATCGCCTCAGGAGTAATCAGATTATACGGTCTAAAACTACCAGCCCGGATCTTTTCCTGTGATCGGGACTTATTGAATTCCCTGGGGACTCTAAAATTTATCAAGCAATGGTCGGAGCAGGTAAGGGAGAGAGGGACCTCAACTTCTATTGGTTTAGAAGAGAAAATCTGGTCTAATGTATGGCCCCTGTCATGCATGCGTAGATGGACAAAAGGAGTCAAATTAAGTATATCAAGGGTTTCACGCAGTTTAAGAGCCTCAGGATCTGAAAGGTTATCCATATGTAAGTTAAAGTCGCCAAGGACCAAACAATGACTGTATTTAACTGCTAAGGGAGATATAATGTGGCTGATCGCCGCCAAGAATTTCCCAGCAGGACCTGGCGGGCGATAGATAACCATTCCTGCTATGGACTGGTGGGCCGAGATAGTTAGAAGGAAACCCAGGGATTCAGCACCCTCAACTTCAGGAAGGTCTATAGGGACACAGTTGAGGGTGCTTTTATATATTAGAGCCACCCCCCCGCCCCTCCCTTTGCAGCGATCTTTCCTCAAAATCTGGTAACCAGAGGGGATCGCGCCGGCGATGGTGGTGTTTGAGGCCTCCGTCAACCAAGTTTCTGTTAAAAACATCATATCAGGGCTAGGGTCCATTAGTAGTTCGTGAAGTTGAAACTCATGTTTCTTAACTGAGCGTCTATTAAGTAAAGACGCTAGTAGGTACAGGCCACCCTTTCCCCTTTGGACTTTATTAGTAACTGGAGTCGGTAACCCACTACAATTCACTAGGGCATGGGAAACCAGCCACTTACAGTCTTTGCAGGGAACAGCCTCCTGACTCAACGGCATAGAAAAATGGGGTCTACAACATATTCCACTACCAATACTAAGTAGGACTACCCTGTCATATTTGAACTGTATAGGCCGTACTGGAGCTAAACCAATAGAGATTCCAGCACCAGCCGCCTCCGGGACGCTGACGTGCGCAGACGGGCTTACCAACACTCACAGTAACACAGTGAAAACACCACAAATGGACACCACACCAGTTTAGAAAAATAAAATATCTTTATCTAAACTAAACAAGACTAAAACGACAAAAATCCACAAACAGATACTCAGTAGAATGTCTTTAAAAAGGTTGTTGCAAAAATAAGCTTGTAGATGGTAAATGAGACACTTTACTCTCAAAGTACCATGGATGCGTAATGCAGAGCAAACAAAAGGGTCGAAAATAAGGCGATGCGTCGATTCTTCCTGCGCTCCGGTTACGATGTGACAAGATGGCGCCTCGATGCATTGTAACAATCCAGTGTGATGCAACAAAATGGCGTCTTTGGTGCGATGTGACAACTTGGAGGCGATGCGTGCCCGCCCGACGGCCGTGCAGCAAAATCGGTGGTTTCCTGAGCCGCAACAGGCCCCACGACAAGCTTCCCCGGTGATGCGGTGGCGAAGAGCAGCAGCGCGCTTCCTCAGCGATGTGACAGGACCTACGACACGCTTCTCCATTGATGCGACGGCACCCTCTGTGGCGTCGGTACGATTCTCCGGTCATGTGACGGCGAACAGCGGCAGCGGCGGCACGCTTCCTTTGTGATGCGACAGCAGCTGCTGTGGCGGCGACACGCTTCCCCTCATTGTGTCGCTCTTCCAGCTTCCAACAGCAAAGGCCTCACACACAGTTACAGGTACCTCCTGGCAGGTCATAACTCCCAGCAAGGAAGTTCAGGGAAGCGGGGGTGAAGTCCCTTTGTTCCTGGGACTTCTAAAACAGGAGGCCAGCTCTGCTCAGGCCCTTGGAGACTTTTTTTCAGATGGACACAGCACACAGCAAAGTCCTTCTTCAAGCAGGGGACACATCACACAGAAAAGTCCCTTTGTCCTCTCCTCAGTGGAAACAGCAAACTGCAGGCCAACCCCAGACACACAGCAAGGGCAGTACTTCTCCTCAGTCTCTTCAGCTGTCCTCTTTGGCAACAGGTTTTCTTGATCACAAAGTAGTCTGACTTACAGGGGTTTCAGCTCTCATATTTATACCCCAAAAGTCTTTGCTCTCTATGTGAGAGGGGTCCTGGACCCAGTCCAAACCAGTTCTGGGTGCACTCTGCCAGTGCACAACTTCTTCCTTTGTCAGTGTGGGCCGGGGTCTTCAGACGCACCGCAGGAGGTGGAGCCAGCATTGTGGAAGGCAGGCACAGCCCTATTCAGGCCCAGGTGCTACTCCTCCCACTACTCCAAATGCAGATCGGCCTATTCAGCCTAGTGCTGACTCACCCAGACTCCTGGAGCCACTCCAGCCCCTGTCACTCTCAAACCAGACAGTCAATTCACAAACAGGCAGAGGCACACAGAAAGGGTGAACAAGAAAATAGCCACTTCATAAAAGTGTTATTTACAAACACAGAATTTAAAAACCATCCTTCCTAAAAGATGTGCTATTATATTCTGAGTTCAGGGATACCAGACTCCAAGTTTCTATCTCACTCCTATGGGAATATATGCTGGTAATATGTTACACAGCATTCCCCATTCTGTCCTATGGGCAAGTTAGCCTTTCAATAGTAAAAAACAAAATTGGCAGTATTTCACGATCAGGATATGCTACACACACTAGTACATGTTCCACCTTTCACACCATACACTGCACCCTGCCCAGGGGCGTACCTTGGGCCTACCATAGGGGTGTCCTATGTGTAAGAAAAGGGAAGAGTAAGGCCTGGCAAGTGGGTACACTGGCCAGGTCAATATGGCAGTTAACAAACTGAGTACAACAGGCACTGCAGTGGCAGGCCTGAGATCTCTTTTCAGCACTACACATGTGGGTTGCACAATCAGTGCTGCAAGCCCACTAGTAGCATTTGAGTTACCAGCCCTGGCACACTCAGCGCACTTTACTAGGGACCTACAGGTAAACCAAATATACCAATCATGGATAACCAATCACAATAACAATTTACAGAGAGAGCATATGCACTTTAGCAGTGATCAGCAGTGGTAACGTGCCCAGAGTCCTATAGCCAACAACCACAGGTCAGGAAAAACAGAGGAGGAAGAAGCAAAACAAGTTCGGGGATAACCCTGCAAAAAGGGCCATTTCCAACAATGACTTATCTGAAAGTCTGAAAATAGTATGAGCATGTGTTTTGTGAGACTATTGGTATGTGTAAGGATTTAGAGCATGAAACTATTTTGAAGGAGGGTGCTATTCCGATGAAACACAAAGTTCATGATGTTTCTCTTAGTATTAGAGAGGACTTGAAACACACCTTGATGATTTCCGCGGGAACAAGACTATTTAACCAGTGAATGCATCTGAGAGGAAAGTGCTGTTGAGATTGCGAAGAAGAAAGGTAGATAGATCTGTTTATGTGCAGATCTTTGATGTTTTAGTAAGAACATTCTGGTTGATTGCAACCCATCACCCAAAGTGCAAGATTTGTTGGCACTGGTAGGAAAGGTAAAAGCGTTTACCACCAATGACTTAAAGGCTGAGCATCACCAAGTGTCTCTTGAAAAGAAATTACAACTGTTGACTACATTTATAACACCATTTGGGGCATACACGTATTTGAGGTTACCTTTTGGTCTTGCCTTTGTGGTTAGAGTCTTCCAAAAATTGATGTTTCATCTTTTCAAGGACTACATTTATAACACCATTTGGGGCATACACGTATTTGAGGTTACCTTTTGGTCTTGCCTTTGTGGTTAGAGTCTTCCAAAAATTGATGTTTCATCTTTTCAAGGACGTTCCTGGAGCGCAAGTATTCCAGGACAATAATCACATTTTTGCTAATGATGTGTTTAAGCATAATTGCATGTTAAGCAGTGTTGGATTATCTGGAGGGGCATGGCATGCCATTGGCAAGAGAGAAGTGTACATTTCTCACTGATTCTGTTGATTATTTAGGTCACAGAACCACTGCTGATGGCATAAAACTCAAGGATGATTTAAGAGCATTGAAAGAAGCCCCACATCCGATGGATAAGGATCAGCTAAACCCATTTATTGGGCTTAATGATTATTATTCTCGATTTTTTAGGGGTATGCTACCATTATGGAACTTTTAAAAAGAATGTTTAGAAATAAATGACAATTTGTTTGGACAGAGGTTTTTGATAATATCAAAGTGATTTTGCCAAAGGTTCCTGTTTTGAAAATGTTTGCAGCAGGACACCAGTGCACTATCACAGTGGATGCCAGTGATATTGGCATTGTGGCAGTTTTCTGTCTGTGAGTGGGTAAATATGAGATGTAGCTTACAGTTGCTAACCCCACCCCACTTTGGGACAAGGTTTCAGTGATGGAAACTTGGCCCTGGTCACTTCAGAGCATAAAACTGAAATGCTCAGGTCCGATGACGCTCTCCCTTATTGCGAGGCCTCAAGGGATTTTGCCAGGCTGAAGAAGTCATACCCATGGAAGTTGTGATATCTTCAGCCCATCAAAGTTCAGCAAAGCCAGGCAGGAGTCTGTGCATTTAGCACTTGTCTCGCTCCTGGCTACCTGACCTGAACAAGAAGAGTGTCTGTCAGGCTGATGTTTTCTTAGCCTGAAAGACAATCTTCTTGCTGGGAAAAAGATGAGAGGGTGTGGCCCCCTCCGCCCGTAACACCAGGCCATAGATGGATACTGGGATCCTAATTGCTAGACCATTTGTATTTAGGGTTCATGGTGTTATAAAATCATTAGAGATGCTGTTTTACCTTCTCCAGGGATTTAATCACTCTCCTACAACACTAGCCACTACACAGGCCAAAACATTTTTATTGAATTGATGCTGATAGTCCTTGTGGCAATTGCTGATGGCCCACTGATCCTGGGAGTTGACTGAAACCAGGACTCTGATCCATCAAATAATGTGTTAATGTTTTCTCAGTTTATTGCTACCTTGGCAGTAGCACCTCAGTAGGTTTACTTTTCAGTTGTGTGGAATTGACCTGCTGTAGTCCTTTCATTCTTACCATTACAAAACCTACACCTTGGCACCTGGCTCCTTTCCCATATTGACTTGTTTAATGTTTAGTTTCTTTGACATCCACTCCACCTGTATGGATAACTTCACTGTTTACACAAACAACACTATGAGTCTAGGTGGATTCTGGAGAGTCAAGATGAACTCAGACATAACCAATATGCAAAACATGACCTCTCTTCTGGGGGGCCCGGTGCTCTTCAAATTGACGCAGTGGACAGCACCTTCTAAAGCAGGAAGTGATTGGGTCACATAAACATGCACTGATGTTTGATAACTGCCATGCATATATGAGCTGCTTTATTATATTTTAAGTTGGTGTTGGTGTTACAAATAACATGTTTATATCATAAGTGTAGGTTATGTATGGTGTAAAATAATTTGCATGAATTGTGACAACTTTTTATGGTATTGAATATTCTGCTGTAGTAGGTACACACGGGGGTCTTTCTGGGTTTGAAGGTATTGCCTGCATTGCACACAGTGGGGAAATGTTGATGTTGTCAAATTATATTAATGGTTACTGGGATCGGCTTAAATGTTGCACTGCTTCATGGTCACTGGTTAAGGGGGTCTCAGCAAGCATTGGGATTAAATTTTGTAGTGAGGTAAGTATCTTTAAAAAGGCACATTGCTGTCAAGCAGAATTTAAAACGGGTTGTTTTCACAGGTTTACATTCACAGGTTGCATGCTGTCGCAAAAAATCTCCACCTGTTATATTTCTTAAAATCCTGCATAAAAAAAATTACCTGAATTACTACTTATATATGCCTGTTCTGTGTATACACTACCCTAAATCTCATGCCTGTCTGTCAAAAAAGCTTTTTTTGAAATATTTTTTTTTCACAAGTCCGCTCTAATGATCACACCATAGCTAATGTACCACCAAGAAATTGTAATGCTTGGAATAGTTTCCTATAGCATGCAAGACTAATCCCAATAACCAATCAACTGACCACTACCTTTGGACATCTGGGTAGCATGCTACTCACTATGATATGCTTCAATGCATCATCAGGGTTATTAAGAGCTATGTAAAGGCAATTTCAATACAATATATGTTGGATGATCTCCATTCTGCATACACGTTGATGGAAAATACAATGGTTCATTTTGCAAAAAACTGCTACTTTCTTTAGTGCTTAAGTAAGTATGGCTTGGCAGTTCGGGCTGGACTGTTCCCATGAGGCACAGGGTCAGATGGATTTGCATATGGTCATGTCTCAACTGGGGTGGCGGAGTGAGCTAAAGAATGATGATGGATTAAACCCAGATCAGTTGACTGGGGGTGAGTGCTTGCATTGTTCAACACTCCGTCCATCATCCCCTTTGGTTTTGCTTTGTTCACCCTAGGTTGGCAGGGTATGCCCAGACGTGGGTCCCTTGCTCACTTTGCCACTGGATTCAAGCTAGCCTTGCTGATGACGGCTGAGTAGCCAGAAACCGGTCCCAGGATGCTTGTTTCCGGTCCAGTGAAGCCATGACTTGGCAGTTCGGGCTGGACTGTTCCCGTAAGGCACAGGGTCATACTGATTTGCATATGGCCATGTCTGAACTGGGGTGGCAGAGTGAGCTAAAGAATGATGATGGATTAAACCCAGATCAGTTGACTGGGGGTGAGTGCTTGCAATGTTCAAAACTCCGTCCATCATCCCCTTTGGTTTTGCTTTTTAAGTAAGTACTATAACATCAGATATCATTAGAGAGTATCAGTAGGTAGTGATGAAGGTTGCAGCTAAGGAACCTTGTGATATACACTCATTCAAATAGAGTTTATTCACAAAAGAGAAGTCTTGAAAGCTCATAGCAAGGAGAGATCTAAGATACATGGGTTGCATCCATGAATTGAGTCCAGCCCTTCATCTGATCAGAAATCAGCCACCTGTCACACAGAATGTAAATCCAATCTCTGGGAAGTCCAGTTAATGGAAGTACAGAGGACCTTTCAAGGGGCAATAGCATTGAAAGAAAAATGACATACTACTTGAGATGCAGAAGGGAAGATGGGGTCGATGAACATTCTAGATAGTAATTTGCTATATGAACTTAGGGATATAGACCAGACCTTTGAGAAATATTACATAACTGTGAATACATCTCAGTAGGGACAGTACAATATCTATATATGTGCTTAGCTTATCAGTAATCCTGTACCCCCACCCCCTTGTTTGTTAAAGAGAGAGATAAACAAGCACTGTATCACTGTACAGTGAATAGAATGGGGAGAGTTGCAAGATTACTTCCCACTGGAAGCAAGCTTACTTATGATAAACTTGGATAAGGAGGTGATCACCAGCATTGACTGAATGTTTACTGATAACCTACAAGATATACTTTTGGCCCTTCAGAGGGAGATTGGAGGTAGACATGGGTGACTTTGGCGACATTGACTGGGATAAAGCCTTGATGTATCAGAGGGCGGTGGTGATCCAGGCCTCCTTCCTACTGATGAAACTCAAGATCCTGCATAGGATCTATTATCAGAGGGTCCAGCTGCACGCAATGGACTGGGTGATTGTCTCCAGGTGCGTGTGGTGTTGAAGGGTGCCAGGGACTTTTAAAAATGCAGTTTGGGAATGCTCAACCTTACAGAGCTTCTTAATGAATAAACATGCAGATCGAAGTGACGTTTTGAAGATGGGTTTTCAATTATGTCTCAAAATTGTGAAACTAGCTCTGAGGAACGAACTATGACTGATTCGTAGAAATAATACCATACAATATGGCCTACAATATGGTGTTATGAAGAAACCTTCCCAGGTAATGGGGCAACATTGTGATTCCCAACCTACATTCCTGGAGAAGTGAAATGGACCAGTAAATATAATTCGAGAAGCCAATATACAGGAGTAGGGTATGCCCATGATTTGTGTAGAAAATATAGAAATGCATGGGAGGAAGGGTAATCGGCCTTGTGTTTCTATTAATAAGTCATGTGTCCTTCTGTAGAGTGTAACACAAAGAAGAGTGTATCTCTAATCTTGCCTACATCACTGTTTTATAAAACTTGACTGAGGCCTTATAAGATGGGTCTGAAAAGATCATGCACCATTAGTTCTTCTCTGTTATAACTTGCATTATGTCACCATTTCTATGTAAAGATAATGAATCGCAACAAAAAAATATCTAAAATTAAGTGAATTCACAAAACTAATAAAACGTCTTTAGTTGCAGCAGCTAATCAACTCATTGTTCGCAGGCAATTTAAGATGGAGGATGCTGGTTCCCGACACTGAAAGAACAGAGTAAGTCCATTCCCATATCTTATTACCCCATCTTGCTTCTTGTCCCTAGGTTATATGTAAAGTAGCTAAACAGGGTTTCCTGCCAGTTATGTATATTGAAGAATGAATCTACATTCTGCCAAGTAGCCACCAAGCCTCAAAGTGCATTCTGGCATCAGGGCAAAAACTTCTCTTTGCTGCATCATCTCTAAGGAGGGGTACTCTGCACCCAACTTGACTGTTTGAATTTTTGAAAATAAATTAAATTACCGTCCATTCACGCTAATCATGGAAGCTGGTAACCCCCTCTAGTAAAAGGATGATATCCACTGACTCACCGATTTGGACATTGCTGTAGTGTTTTTGAAGGTGTAGCTGGTTGTTGCCAAACGTCTCATGGCTAGGACTTAGCATGATACCTTGCTGAAGTTGCCATGATTCTGCTGCTGACTCTGCCTTAGTGGAATGCCATTAAATTGTCCATGATTCCAGAGAAATGCATCATAACCATCCCTCTTTACCAAACCCCAGAAACCGTACAAGAGCTGCCCAAGAACAACTTCCAAAATGTTAGTGTGCTAAGTGGTTAAGCACCGTCCCTCTCAGGGCCTCATTATAACGTCAGTCGGAGTTCCCTCCGACCGACACAGACACTGTCACGGAATCGGGACCAACCGACCTCCGGTCAACGGTCCCAACCGCATTATTTTGATGTGACCGCACACGGTGCGGTCGCATACTCCCATTTCTCTATGGGAGCTTGTGCTATGGCCGCAAACATGTTGTAGCACAAGCTCCCAGGCCGCAAACATGTTGTAGCACAAGCTCCCATAGAGAAATGGGAGTTAGTGTAAATCCCTGCACCCTATGGTGCCTGTCACAGGGTGCAGGGATTTACAGGGGGCATCATAGGTGCCCACGAGGCACACAACTGTCTGTCGTGGAAGCAAGGGGCCCTGCTAGCGCCCCTCAAAGTCATTTGCCGACAACCATTCCATGTCAGAAAGGCCAGCACAGAAAGGCTGTCCGAAACCAACATCGTAATCCCCACTGCAGAAACGCCATCCTATTGGGATTACGGAATGACTGGCTGGTTTCAATTCCGACCGCCTATATTGTAATTAGGCGGTTGGAATTGAAATCAACCGACATTGTAATCGGCCCCATAGTGTCAATGTTTCATTTGTTTTTTTTTACTTTGCAAGGCTCTCCTCAATGTCCCTTTATTGGTATACTTTAACTTCTGTCTGGCTAGGCCCATCATCACTTCAATGGATCCGAGCCACCCTAAAGAGAAGGGACTGGAACGTTGTTTCCCTCACCCTGCCAGGCTGTGAAGAAAATAGCATGGTTTAGTGTTCATGGGTCCTCACATTTTTTAGGGTCACGCCCCATTCTCTCTTTCAGTGCATGGATCTGAATAGGGACCTTTTAACCTGTGGGTACTAGCACCTGCGAGTCATGAAGTATCAACGTTTTAGTGTGCTTGGAAACCGTTCTCTTCAAGCAGGAGACATAGAAAAGGTTCCTGGGCTTACAAGATTGAACCTCAAACATGGAGATACCATGCTGTTCTATTCACTTGTTTTCTTTCCTCACAGGTTAGATCCTTAATATTGTACGCTTAGTGTAGTGTTTTATGATTAGAGGATTAGAAATTAGAGGTTTAGCAGGATTGTGATAGTTCTTGTACTTAAAATAATTGTCTTGAATGATACAGAATCCACAAGTATTTAGTGACTGGAAAAAGGATAACATTGTGATTCAGTTTCCACGTTCCTTCTTCCAAGAACGTGAGAAAGCATTACTAGATTTATCTTGTGATGTAGGAGGTCTAGGAGGTCTAAAATTTCGCATTCTGCACGGTCTTACGTCTTACTCCATTCTTCACAGAAAAAAATTGAAGAACTCTTGCATCTACTGGTGTTGTCCCTATCCTATTTATTCTAGCTCGTGACTCTCTTCCTCAAAAAGATGCCAGGAGTTTTGATAAGTGGAAACAAATGTCTAATGCCATAGACTTCAAGATAAAGAGGGGGCGTGCATACCTTACTATAGCATCAAACTAAGGTGCTTCCCTCTAAGATCCCATGCAGTATTGATGTACTCAGAGAGGAAGGGTAGCTTCATGCACTACTCCAGGGACATATGAGAACGGGCCTGATCACCAGAATATACCATAGATAACTGTACTCTATACTGCCATCGATTTACTAACTACAGGATAGTAGATTGTGGGCGCCTACGTTATGGAAAAAATCTTTCACAGGGTTACTTCCTCCTACATCAGGGCTCTTTTAAGCTCCTGTAGAGAACTAACTAACTTTTTTTTTAAGTCTGTTTATTAAGTTGTATTTTCATTACATACATTATATATGACAGTATTTCGATAAAACATTATAGCATTAAATAACAGGTATTCAACACATACATCAATGCATAGCACTAGGCTGCGAAGTTATTTGTGTTAAAAGTAATATATGTGGGGTGCATAGTAGATGTACAACAAAGGCGTTACTCATGCCATCATCTTAAGAAGTATTCACAGAGTATACGTCATGTGGTTTTAGCCACAATAAAAAGTTCAGGTATGCTTAAATACAATGGAAACATCTACTTTGATAAACTATGAACTGAGCGGCACCCATCCAGCGTCTTCAAGGGATAACTCTTCAAAACCTATCATGTGGTATATTTATCTGAATGAGGATGCGCAGGAACCCTGTGGCGTATTTAAGGGGGCGTGCCGCGTAAAGCAGATGCTTGGAACAGAGAGCTCATTCAGACTTGTGGACATCAAGGATAAACACCATTAGAAGTCGTATGTTGGCTGAATGGCTGTCTGGAAGTCCGTAAGTATTGTGTGAGAACTAACTGACTCATAACTGATCTATGGGAAACTATTTGACCACAATAATAGCAGTTTTAGAGCCAAAGTAATCTTTTTTTAACCTTCAAGGGATTGCAACACTTTTAAAAACTCTCTCGATGGGTCATGGGTCCAACAAGGTAATTTCATCAATTTACTTAATTATACCACCTTTTGAGATTCTAGAAGGCAAAAATCAGGGACCCTGCTTTGTCCCTAATATATACACACTACAGTCCATATACCTCCAGCATGTTTAGAGGGATTACATAGTGCCGTCAATAAAGCATGAGAGAGGATGGGCAGAGTTACAGTGCTCGTAAAACAGAAAGACACATTTAGTAAGGATTCTGAACAAATATGGAACGAGAAAGTGTGCACAGCTCCCTTTTTCAAACTCATAATTATGTTATTTACCACGTCCCTGTCTTATAACATAAGCATACCCTTGAGTTGGTTCCCTGGAGGTAATCTCTCACATCAGTTTGATCACTTTCTGTGGTCGCGCTACCGTTATTTTGACTTTCCTCCAGCCTCCCCAGATCTGTTCCCCAAAACCTCGGCAATTAAGCCTTATCTGTATATTTTACATTGTTTGGCTAAAACACGTAATACTTTCCTTTCCTATTGGTTGATCACCAACTTTCTTCCATATTTTGTTTATTCACACTAGATTTGTGTTACATTTCTGTATGTTTTGCAGTTATTGATTCCTATCATTTTATCTCTTTTTGGAGTTTTTACGCAATTCATGTTTTTTCAGTTTTATCTGCCATTTTCTCATACATCCATTAAGGCTATTGCATATACTATATATGTAATTTCATAGTTTTGATTAAAGCAATTATCTAAAACGTATACAAAATCTATTTTGTGTAAACGATTGATCACATTGGTAGGTTGAGTACACAATGAAATGTACAACTTTGTGAGTGGGAACCACATTTGCATTGCATTTCACTATTCATTTGTTGATAGTTTCCTAGGGACACACCTTTCTAAATTCCCAGTTGGAATTTACGTGTACGTGATGTAGGCAAGCATGTACATCTCACACAAGCACATATGTCACATTTACTCACTCATATTACACCTTAGAGTATCATACCTAATATACACGTTCACCCAATACCGTTGTTTCCAGGCGAACATATGATTGGCAAACTAGAAAAATCTATTTGATTTGATGCCTTATACTTTTTAATCTCAACTGCATTTATTCTGCCACGGTGTGTGTGCAGTATTGTGACATGAACCAATTCCAATATCAGAGAACGGACCGAAATAAAAATAAAATCCAGCATCAAATTAATCTCCAGATTACATCATAATTCCAAATAAAAATATGAGAGCGCACGTCCTTTGATTTTGTTTTATTCACTGAAACATTTACATCTATTTATTCGAA
This sequence comes from Triturus cristatus, assembly GCF_964204655.1. NCBI lineage: Eukaryota > Metazoa > Chordata > Amphibia > Caudata > Salamandridae > Triturus > Triturus cristatus. The sequence continues at coordinate 316,333,261 of NC_140579.1, forward strand.
CTTCTTCTGAGAACATCCTCAAATTGAGCTGTTCTCCAATCTTATAAGTGAACAGCCATACTTGCATTCACTGAAAATAAAGCTTTTTTTCAAAAACGATATGTTACCGTTTTGGAATTTCAGAGGAAGCCACGGTTTGCAATTTCCGGGCATGCTTCATAACAGTCTAAAAGTGGTTTCCGTTCACGGTTTGAGAAGGGCTGTTTGTTAGTTTTTTTATATGTAACTGCTGCATATGCTATTATGTGGTCTCGTAGGGAAAATTGCACAGTGACCCCACAAATGTAGAGCTTTCTCAATGCTTATAGAGAGTAAAAGCACAGTCAATTACCTTAAGTGGTTTCTCAATATCAGTTTTGCATGCATTGCAATGGAACTCTCCTTCAGGTATATAGGTGATGCTTGCACTGTGAAAGGTCGGGTAGTGAAACATAATACTCATGAAAGTAATGTTATAGAGGACTTGTAAGCCACCAGCATGCCATGTGGGTGTGAATGATCAAATAGCTTGTATGCATGCCACTGTGAAAGTTCAAGTAGAACAGTCTTGCCTCTTGATCACACAAGTTTTATGTTGGTTGACAGTTTGTGTTTCTATTTTGCACTCTCTTGGCTACTTTACATACTGGCCAGATCGTTTCCTGAACGGTCACACCTTAAACAGAGTGGGAATCTGTACATGTGTTGTAGATTTATGCATTCATTCATTGCATTTCTAAAAACATAGTTGAGTAGGGGGAACCTTTTCTCTATGCTCTTAATTATGAGATAAGCATAGTATAAATATCAGTTCTATGACAGACTATCGAAGTCATAGATATCTATCTACAACAATTATGACTGCTGAATATTGACTACGATTACATTGTAAAGGTAAGCATATGTAAGTAAGTGTAGATGTACTACTCTTAACTACACATTTACTTGCCCAAAAAATGTGGCTCTGCCTCTCTTTTATTTTATGTTGTTTTTATAGGTATTAGGGGTTGTATTTGATGCAGAAAACCTCAGATGCATACGGTCTTCACCTAATCCCTGCAGGGATTTGGTCGTAGGACCTGCCCTCAGGTCCTGTGTGTGTCAGTCTCTTAGCAGTTGGCCAACACCTGCAGTGTAGAACCTTGGGCCATGCAGAGTAAGGATTGGCCACAGATCATGGCCCTGCAGCCAACACTGTATGGGAGACCAAACCGCTGTCCATGGCCAAGTGCCATGGGGCTGGCTGTAGGGCCTGACCACCAGGCTTCTGGCCATGTGCATTGGTATTGGTCGCAGGTACCCAACTCTCCGTGGGTGACTAACCGTCGCAAGGGGGTAAGGCTGTGCTCCACACTCCACTGTTAGATAACCCCTATTACACACAGCATTCAGACCCCCCAGGATATAGCGGCATGGATTCGCAAATTTAGCGGCACAAATATGGAAATTTAGCGGCACAAATATGGAAATTTAGCGGCATTTTTGCGGCACTTTATTTTACTCATAATCATTCATTTTCACCTTTAAATCAATGGAAACTCTTTTAGCAGAGTATTCCACTTTGAATAGGGAACCTGGAATATGGAACAGAGGAAGCAGCCCACAGGTGAAGGCTGTTATCCTTTGGAAATGCAATTCTCCATTTGCTTTAGTATGGGTTGGTAGCAGTTATCACACCTTTTGACACATTGCGGGACCGGTGTTTGGCACATCCTTAACCCTTTTCTCGCCTGAAAGTCTGAGGGCGGCTGGACACCGCTTTCGTGGACAAGCCATGGCCCTTTGAGCAGGTCCGAGAAGGTCCACTGTGAGAAAAATAACTGACTTTATTAGTATGCAAGCCTTTTGAAATCCTACCACTGCCCATTTATTTTAAAGCTCGAAATGATTCTGGTTTCTTCTTCCCACATCCTAAAGCTAACTTCCTGATTTGCAGAAGGGAAGAATATTTGTAAAAAATCCTCTCACGCTTGCGGCATTTTTACAAACACAGCACAAATTTTGGTCTCTGACATGATGCAAGACCAGTCGTTTATCTTTTCAAAGCCCGAACCCGACCGCGTTGTTTTCATTGTATCCTTTTCCTTTTCCCCCCACTCTCTAGTACTGCTGATTCACGACTTACTGGGAAAGGACTGATTTCCTAACCCAGGCATTGATTCCCAACAGTAAGCGCTGTTCAGGCACGCCGGCTTAGTTTTATCACTCTTTGTCACAAACCTTTGATTACTTCCCCTTTTTACTCTTGGCGTAGAGTAAACTCCCACACCTATCCTTATCAAATATATAAGGCTTTACCACACCACGATACATGTAAGCATCCACAGAGGCCACAGGCATTCTTTCATCACAGGAGTTCAATAATCCCTAGCACCTCGGGCCGGATAAACCCAAGCTATGCCACATAGGACTAATAAACCAGCCCAAGTCAATATTCTATTGTTCGACCTTGTCTCATGTATGCTAATATGTCACTGTGTATTTTTTCTGACCTGCACATCCATCCTTGGAACTCTGACCTTTGTATACTGGATCTTGTATGTATTATGTTATTTCACATATCATCAATGTCATATGATAATACTTTTTATGCATGCACAGGATCATTTGACATGGTTTTTGTCTCATTGTTCATGCAATATTGTTTCAATCAACTCACCCCAATCCATGTCATTTTGAGTTGGAATTTGCGTGCCCTCCCTTTTCTCCTCACTTCCCCATTCTCCCCCGTTCTCTATTGTTTATGTTATATTGCGGTTAATGTTTGCTGTCTTGCTGGCGCGTATCACATCTATTGCATATCTTCACTATGCTCCACTCTGCCTATTGCTTAAAGATTCACCCCCCCCCTGAAGTTTTTTCTTAGCCCCCCCCCCCCAAATTTGGCTCTAGTTGCTCCTCTGCCTGTGGGGGCAGAACATCATCAATTAGTTTCAGGGGTTGTACATTGGCGATTTCGCAGGCACTTTTGTAAAAATTGCGGCATTTTTACAAAAGTGCCGATTTCGCGGGCACTTTTGTAAACATCGCGGCATTTTTACAAAAGTGCCGATTTCGCGGCAAGCCGTGAAATCGCGAAATTGCGAAATCCTGGAGGGTCTGATTTGGCCAGCCTACATAAACAATTCTCTGCTGGCAGCTGGCATTTCCTGGCAGTGCACCCAATGCATGCTGTGGACACCGAAAGGCCTTGCACAGTGTTGGTTGGAAATTATTAAGTACATAATTAAAAAAAAACATTGAAATTCACTTAAAAGCACATTTAAAAAGTGACACGATTCTGGTTCAAACATGTGAAACCACTAAAATTCACCATTTTTGGTTATAAAAGCACACAACAATGCCCTAGCTCTCTGGGTTCTTCGTGCCCAAAAACACCCATTTGCCAATGGCACAGAAATCCAAAAACAGTTAACAGAAGAACATCATGCCATGAGTTATGGTGGGTGCTCTGTCGATTGTTAAAGTTTGGACCATAATTCTATAGGAGAAGCATTTTTGATTTGCTTATAACTTTGGCACAGTTTGATGAAACATTCCCAAAAAATGTTCTTTCACCTCAGATCCTTCTCATTAAGATTTAGGGGTGATCTGCCAAGTGAAGGCCCAGAAAAAGGGAGGGTGGGCTGCCTCAAAATGCATTTTCCCCATTCATTTTTCCACAGCTATAACCAAAGTTACTGTATGAAATAACACCAAATTTGGCAAGAAAATAGATTTTGTTCCATTAAGTACTTTTGCAGAAGTTAAGGTTTAAAAATTATATATATCAGGCCACGGAGGATCTGTGGATCCAGCAGATTATAAGATTTAATCTAAGCGCCTGCCACCACATCAACAAAGATGCAGCCATCTCAGGACTCTTGAACTCAAGCCCCTTTCCAGAAAAAAGTCAAAAATAACATATGGGATACAGGGTAGGTGATACACTGCTCCCTGGGCCTGGTTGGTTGGTCCTAGAGCAACCACACTTGGGGCCAGAAGCATAATAATAAAAAAAAAGCTGGAAATTCTTGGAGGATCTGCCGACCTGGTGCAATTTATTTTATTTTTTAATGCGCAGGCTCCTGCTATTTAAAAAGAGAAACTCCATGGGATAGGACAGGGACATGTCAGGGATGTGTCTAAGTCTAAACTGCTCCCACCCGGCAGAAGCAGAAAGCTGCTCCCGCTGAGTGGGAGTACATAAGTGGCCCAAGCTCTTGCTGGACAAAGGCCATACACAATGTGGTGTTGGCGTTACGTATGGTTATAAAATATTACTTTACATTTAAAAACATACTAGAAATTCACCCAAAAAAAACTAAAGGTTAAAGTGAAATTATAGTTAAGTATGGTACGAATATCTTGCTTTGCATTAAAAAAAAAAACTTAAAAATTGACAAAAAAAACAAAGGTTAAAGGGAAGGTATAGTTAGGTGAAAATGGCAGTGAAAACATACCATTTTAAACAACCAAAAGCACTGAAATTCACCAGATATATTTTTCTCAAATAACTATAAATCATCCCTTAAACTAACTATAATTTTCACCCTTCCCATGCACTGTTTATAACCTCACATATTACATCACTCATGTCAAGTTCTAAGATAGCATTGATAAAATGACTATAACATCTGAAATGACATTCAGTGATAATAACACTGTGTATTGCGAGGGTGCAAATTAAAGTTAGTTTGGAGCAGAAGTATACACATATATATATACATTCACTGAAAAAAACATAGGTTTCAGGCCTGATATAGTTAGGAATTAGCATTCAAAAAATCTTAGAAATTCACTGCAAAAACAATAGGTTTTACGGGTGTTATAGCTAGCTGGACATTTCACTCGAACAAAACCATTGAAATTCCTCCGATATAGTTAGTTGTACTAACTACATCTCGCGCACCCGTAATCCACTGCTGATGATGTCATATATTACATCATTCATGACATGGTCAGTGACATCACTGATGACATCTCAAATGACATCAATGATGACATCATCCAGTGAATGTGGTTTGGTTCGTTATTTAAATATGTATTATATATACATATAGCAATTTGCATTGAAGAATGAGTGGATATATAAATATAAATATCTGGATGGATGATTTAGTAGCAGTGTGATTGACTGTTTGCTTGACTAATTTATAGTGTCTCACTAAATATATTGGATAGTGACTAAACTGTGTGACTATCTGTATTACTTTGTCAGTTGTTGTGTAAACTGCTGCACGAGTTGGTTACTAGCTACGTAAAAGTCTATATTAGTTATAGATTAGTTAACTGAGTATTTGTATGGGAGAGTGAATGTGTGTGTTGTTCGGTGGGGGGGTGTGACAGCCCAAAGATGTGTGAATAGTTGATTGAGTAGGTATATGAAGTTAAAACTACATGTTATAACAGTTGCTTAGGTGAGTGAATATCTTTATGGGTGTGGTGATGAGCCAATATATGTCTCAATGGTACATGTCCAACAAAGTAGAAAAATAAAAGCCAGTGTATGTGTCAGTTGTTGTATATAAATAAGTATACATAAGACTCAGTGATTGTATGAGTCACTGTATGGATAATTGTATACTTGTAATAGTGTTTTTATAACATACTAAGTATGAGTTATTATCTATATGAATAGATGAAGTGGTGTTTTTATAAGTGTATAGCTAAGTAAAAGTAAGTATGATCCATTGTTTGCATAAGTGAGTAGGATGACTTCATAAGTGATTAGGATGTGTGCTGGTGTGTAATGTCAATATAGGTGTATAAGTATATTTGATAGTGTTCTATTGATCATTGACAGCATGTATGAGTGAATCTATAGGTAAGTGATTAGATGTGTGTATAGATATAGGAATCACTGAGTGGGTGTTTATAAAACTTGTATTTGGTGTGTCAATGGTTTTAAATCTGGCACTCTGTATTTTACAGTGAGTGATGAAAGGTGATACATGTGCATGATGAGGTGTATCTGATTGTCACGTGGATGATGTCATCAGTGATGTCATCAGTGATGTCATTTGAGATGTCATCAGTGATGTTACTGACCATGTCATGAATGATGTAATATGTGACATTCTCAGCAGTGGATTGCGGGCACGCAAGATGTAGTTAGTACAACTAACTATATTGGAGTAATTTCAATCGTTTTGTTTGAGTGAAATGTCCCGCTAGCTATAACACCCCTAAAACCTATTGTTTTTCAGTGAATTTCTAAGGTTTTTTAAATGCTAATTCCTAACTATATCAGGCCTGAAACCTATGGTTTTTTCAGTGAATTTCAAAGGTTTTTTAAATGCTAATTCCTAACTATATCAGGCAATTTTTAAATGACAATTTTTAATGTATTAATTGTTATACTGATTATTTTTTTTACTGATTTACTACATTTTTAAAGTGTTCATTTTTAGATATTTGATTTTTTTAATTACATTATACATTACAATACAAAATATACCTTCTCAGAATGAATTACTTTAGTTTAAATACTTTGCAAATAGGCAATAGACTTTTAAGTACAGTAGTTACAGTTGTTGCAATGGGCAACACAATTTCAAACTCAAAGCAACATTGCGCTCAATGTGAATTATTAGTCAAATGCAATTAGTTACTTTATGGATTACTTTTCTAACCACAGGACTGGATCCTAGATTCAGTCCTTGGACATCTCCTATAAACAGTTGAGTAAAAGCCTTTTGGTTACAGTAGTGATTTTTAAGGAATATTATTATATTTTAAAGGTTGACACTTAGAAAAATTTCACATAGAATCACCAATGTTATCCTATGGCAGAAAATTCACCTAGCAGGTAAGTAGTGTTATCGTTACTTTTTCTTACTCAGTGGTGGATCCTGGATCCAGCACTGGCCAATCTCCAGTAAACAGTTGAAAGAATGTGTTTAAGTCATACAGACAATTTTTTAGGAATGAAAACCACACAATGGATTCCTATAGAAGGAAATACAAGTTACTGGTAAGCATGCTTAGAATTACTTTTCAGGGTCAGTGCTGGGCTAAAAGATGCAGCACTGGGTTTTCTCCTGATTACAGGTGAGAAAATTGGAATTCGTAGTTCGGCCCTGAGGCCCTTGACGGTTGCTTGGCGGCTCTCTCTTCTACCCCTGACTATTTTCTCTACAGAGGAGGGAAGTTATCCCGAAACCCGAGCCATGTCTCAGGCGATATTTTAAAACCCGGGACATGTATCGGGTCTAGAGATCATCAACAAGTACTTACTTGCACCCACTGGGGTGAACCACTCAAGAAACTTCATGTACCAGCTTCCCTTGGGGCGACCCGAAGGAGGAGCTAGCGAAGTGCGGTCCATTGCGTTTGTTTATAAAATGGCTCCTTCGAGCTTTGAGCTGACGAGCTCCTGGACGACGCACCTGCGTGCCTGTGCGGGCACTGAGGCCCTTGACGGTTGCTTGGCGGCTCTCTCTTCTACCCCTGACTATTTTCTCTACTGAGGAGGGAAGTTATCCCGAAACCCGAGCCATGTCTCGGGCGATATTTTAAAACCCGGGACATGTATCGGGTCTAGAGATCATCAACAAGTACTTACTTGCACCCACTGGGGTGAACCACTCAAGAAACTTCATGTACCAGCTTCCCTTGCGGCGACCCGGAGGAAGAGCTAGCGGAGTGCGGTCCATTGCGTTTGTTTAACAAGTTACTGGTAAGTACGCCTAGAATTACTTTTCAGGGTCAGGGCTGGGCTAAAAGATGCAGCACTGGGTTCTCTCCTGATAACAGGTGAGTAAATCGGAATTCGTAGTTCGGCTGATTTTAGAGGAATATTTGTAAGTTTCAAAAATGGACACTTAGGCACTTTTCTGGTGAAAACCACACAATGGATTCCTATGGAAGGAAATACAAGATACTGGTAAGTACGCTTAGAATTACTTTTCAGGGTCAGTGCTGGGCTAAAAGATGCAGCACTGGGTTTTCTCCTGATAACAGGTGAGTAAATCAGAATTTGTAGTTCAGCTGATTTTAGAGGAATATTTGTAAGTTTCAAAAATGGACACTAAGAAACTTTTCTGGTGAAAACCACACAATGGATTCCTATGGAAGGAAATACAAGTTACTGGTTAGTACGCTTAGAATTACTTTTCAGGATCAGTGCTGGGATAAAAGATGCAGCCCTGGGATCTCTCCTGATAACAGGTGAGTAAATCGGAATTCGAAGATCAACTGATTCTAGAAGAATATTAGTAAGTTTTAAAAATGGACACTTAGAAACTTTTCTGGTGAAAACCACACAATGGATTCCTATGGAAGGAAATACAAGATACTGGTAAGTACGCTTAGAATTACTTTTCAGGGTCAGTGCTGGGCTAAAAGATGCAGGACAGGGTTCTCTCATGATAACAGGTGAGTAAATCGGAATTCGTAGTTCGGCTGATTTTAGAGGAATATTTCTACGATTCAAAAATGGATACAAACATTTCTGGTGAAAATCACACATTGGATTCCTATGGAAGGAAATACAAGTTAATGGTAAGTACGCTTAGAATTACTTTTCAGGGTCAGTGCTGGGCTAAAAGATGCAGCCCTGGGTTCTCTCCTGATAACAGGTAAGTAAATAGGAATTCGTGGTTCAACTGATTTTAGAGGAATATTTGTAAGTTTAAAAAACTGGACACTTAGACACTTTTCTGGTGAAAACTACACAATGGATTCCTATGTAAGGAAATACAAGTTACTGGTAAGTACGCTTAGAATTACTTTTCAGGGTCAGTGCTGGGCTAAAAGATGCAGCACTGGGTTCTCTCCTGATAACAGGTGAGTAAATCGAAATTCGTAGTTCGGCTGATTTTAGAGGAATATTTGTACGTTTCAAAAATGGACACTTAGAAACTTTTCTGGTGAAAACCACACAATGGATTCCAATGGAAGGAAATACAAGTTACTGGCAAGTATGCTTACAATTACTTTTCAGGATCAGTGCTGGGCTAAAAGATGCAGCACTGGGTTCTCTCCTGATAACAGGTGAGTAAATCAGAATTCGTAGTTTGGCTGATTTTAGAAGAATATTTGTATGTTTCAAAAATGGACACTTAGAAACTTTTCTGGTGAAAACCACACAATGGATTCCTATGGAAGGAAATACAAGTTACTGGTAAGTACGCTTAGAACTACTTTTCAGGGTCAGTGCTAGGCTAAAAGATGCAGCACAGGGTTCTCGCCTGATAACAGGTGAGTACATAGGAATTGGTAGTTCAATTGATTTTAGAGGAATATTTGTAAGTTTCAAAAATGGACACTTAGAAACTTTTCTGGTGAAAACCACACAATGGATTCCTATGGAAGGAAATACAAGATACTGGTAAGTGCGCTTAGAATTACTTTTCAGGGTCAGTGCTTGGCTAAAAGATGCAGCACTGGGTTCTCTCATGATAACAGGTGAGTAAATCGGAATTTGTAGTTCAGCTGATTTTAGAGGAATATTTGTACGTTTCAAAAATGGACACAAACTTTTCTGGTGAAAATCACACAATGGATTCCTACGGAAGGAAATACAAGTTAATGGTAAGTACGCTAAGAATTTCTTTTCAGGGTCAGTGCTGCTCTAAAAGATGCAGCACTGAGTTCTCTCCTGATAACAGGTGAGTAAATCGGAATTCGTAGTTTGGGTGATTTTAGAGGAATATTTGTACGTTTCAAAAATGGACACGTAGAAACTTTTCTGGTGAAAACCACACAATGGATTCCTAAGGAAGGAAATACAAGTTACTGGTAAGTACGCTTAGAATTACTTTTCAGGGTCTGCGCTGGGCTAAACAATGAAGCACTAGGTTCTCTCCTGATAACAGGTGAGAAAATCGGAATTCGTAGTTCGGGTGATTTTAGAGGAATATTTGTACGTTTCAAAAATGGACACTTAGAAACTTTTCTGGTGAAAACCACACAATGGATTCCTATGGAAGGAAATACAAGTTACTGGTAAGTACGCTTAGAACTACTTTTCAGGGTCAGTGCTGGGCTAAAAGATGCAGCACAGGGTTCTCTTCTGATAACAGGTGAGTAAATAGGAATTGGTAGTTCAACTGATTTTAGAGGAATATTTGTAAGTTTCAAAAATGGACACTTAGAAACTTTTCTGGTGAAAACCACACAATGGATTCCTATGGAAGGAAATGCAAGATACTATTAAGTGCGCTTAGAATTACTTTTCAGGGTCAGTGCTGGGCTAAAGGATGCAGCACTGGGTTCTCTCATGATAACAAGTGAGTAAATCGGAATTCGTATTTCGGTTGATTTTAGAGGAATATTTGTACGTTTCAAAAATTGATACAAACTTTTCTAGTGAAAACCACACAATGGATTCCTATGGAAGGAATTACAAGTTACTGGTAAGTACGCTTAGAATTACTTTTCAGGGTCAATGCTGGGCTAAAAGATGCAGCACTGGGTTCTCTCTTGATAACAGGTGAGTAAATCGGAATTCGTAGTTCATCTGATTTTAGAGGAATATTTGTGCGTTTCAAAAATGGACACAAACTTTTCTGGTGAAAACCACACAATGGATTCCTATGGAAGGAAATGCAAGTTACAGGCAAGTACGCTTAGAATTACTTTTCAAGGTCAGTGCTGGGTTAAATGATGCAGCCCTGGGTTCTCTCCTGATAACAGGTGAGTAAATTGGAATTCGTAGTTTGGCTGATTTTAGAGGAATATTTGTACGTTTCAAAAATGGACACTTAGAAACTTTTCTGGTGAAAACCACACAATGGATTCCTATGGAAGGAAATACAATTTACTGGTAAGTACGCTTAGAATTACTTTTCAGGGTCAGTGCTGGGTTAAAGATGCAGCACTGGGTTCTCTCATGATAACAGGTGAGTAAATCGGAATTCGTAGTTCGGCTGATTTTAGAGGAATATTTGAACGTTTCAAAAATGGACACAAACTTTTCTGGTGAAAACCACACAATGGATTCCTATGGAAGGAAATACAAGATACTGGTAAGTGCGCTTAGAATTACTTTTCAGGGTCAGTGCTTGGCTAAAAGATGCAGCACTGGGTTCTCTCATGATAACAGGTGAGTAAATCGGAATTTGTAGTTCAGCTGATTTTAGAGGAATATTTGTACGTTTCAAAAATGGACACAAACTTTTCTGGTGAAAATCACACAATGGATTCCTACGGAAGGAAATACAAGTTAATGGTAAGTACGCTAAGAATTTCTTTTCAGGGTCAGTGCTGCTCTAAAAGATGCAGCACTGAGTTCTCTCCTGATAACAGGTGAGTAAATCGGAATTCGTAGTTTGGGTGATTTTAGAGGAATATTTGTACGTTTCAAAAATGGACACGTAGAAACTTTTCTGGTGAAAACCACACAATGGATTCCTAAGGAAGGAAATACAAGTTACTGGTAAGTACGCTTAGAATTACTTTTCAGGGTCTGCGCTGGGCTAAACAATGAAGCACTAGGTTCTCTCCTGATAACAGGTGAGAAAATCGGAATTCGTAGTTCGGGTGATTTTAGAGGAATATTTGTACGTTTCAAAAATGGACACTTAGAAACTTTTCTGGTGAAAACCACACAATGGATTCCTATGGAAGGAAATACAAGTTACTGGTAAGTACGCTTAGAACTACTTTTCAGGGTCAGTGCTGGGCTAAAAGATGCAGCACAGGGTTCTCTTCTGATAAGAGGTGAGTAAATAGGAATTGGTAGTTCAACTGATTTTAGAGGAATATTTGTAAGTTTCAAAAATGGACACTTAGAAACTTTTCTGGTGAAAACCACACAATGGATTCCTATGGAAGGAAATGCAAGATACTATTAAGTGCGCTTAGAATTACTTTTCAGGGTCAGTGCTGGGCTAAAGGATGCAGCACTGGGTTCTCTCATGATAACAAGTGAGTAAATCGGAATTCGTATTTCGGTTGATTTTAGAGGAATATCTGTACGTTTCAAAAATTGATACAAACTTTTCTAGTGAAAACCACACAATGGATTCCTATGGAAGGAATTACAAGTTACTGGTAAGTACGCATAGAATTACTTTTCAGGGTCAATGCTGGGCTAAAAGATGCAGCACTGGGTTCTCTCTTGATAACAGGTGAGTAAATCGGAATTCGTAGTTCATCTGATTTTAGAGGAATATTTGTGCGTTTCAAAAATGGACACAAACTTTTCTGGTGAAAACCACACAATGGATTCCTATGGAAGGAAATGCAAGTTACAGGCAAGTACGCTTAGAATTACTTTTCAAGGTCAGTGCTGGGTTAAATGATGCAGCCCTGGGTTCTCTCCTGATAACAGGTGAGTAAATTGGAATTCGTAGTTTGGCTGATTTTAGAGGAATATTTGTACGTTTCAAAAATGGACACTTAGAAACTTTTCTGGTGAAAACCACACAATGGATTCCTATGGAAGGAAATACAATTTACTGGTAAGTACGCTTAGAATTACTTTTCAGGGTCAGTGCTGGGTTAAAGATGCAGCACTGGGTTCTCTCATGATAACAGGTGAGTAAATCGGAATTCGTAGTTCGGCTGATTTTAGAGGAATATTTGTACGTTTCAAAAATGGACACAAACTTTTCTGGTAAAAACCACACAATGGATTCCTATGGAAGGAAATACAAGTTACAGGTAAGTACGCTTGGAATACCTTTTCAAGGTCAGTGCTGGGCTAAAAGATGCAGCACTGGGTTCTCTCATGATAACAGGTGAATAAATCGGAATTCGTAGTTCGGCTGATTTTAGAGGAATATTTGTACGTTTCAAAAATGGACACAAACTTTTCTGGTGAAAACCACACAATGGATTCCTTTGGAAGGAAATACAAGTTAACGGTAAGTACGCTTAGAATTACTTTTCAGGGTCAGTGCTGCTCTAAAAGATGCAGCACTGGATTCTCTCCTGATAACAGGTGCGTAAATCAGATTTCGTAGTTCGGCTGATTTTAGAGGAATATTTGTACGTTTCAAAAATGGACACTTAGAAACTTTTCCGGTGAAAACCACACAATGGATTCATATGAAAGAAAATACAATTTACTGGTAAGTACGCTTAGAATTACTTTTCAGGGTCAGTGCTGGGCTAAAAGATGCAGCACTGGGTTCTCGCATGATAAAAGGTGAGTAAATCGGAATTCGTAGTTCGGCTGATTTTAGAGGAATATTTGTACGTTTCAAAAATGGACACAAACTTTTCTAATGAAAATCACACAATGGATTCCTATGGAAGGAAGTACAAGTTACAGGTAAGTACGCTTAGAATACCTTTTCAAGGTCAGTGCTGGGCTAAAAGATGCAGCACTGGGTTCTCTCATGATAACAGGTGAGTTAATCGGAATTCGTAGTTCGGCTGATTTTAGAGGAATATTTGTACGTTTTAAAAATGGACACAAACTTTTCTGGTGAAAACCACACAATTGATTCCTTTGGAAGGAAATACAAGTTAATGGTAAGTAAGCTTAGAATTACTTTTCAGGGTCAGTGCTGCTCTAAAAGATGCAGCACTAGGTTATCTCCTGATAACAGGTGAGTAAATCGGAATTCGTAGTTCGGCTGATTGTAGAGGAATATTTGTACGTTTCAAAAATGGACACTTAGAAACTTTTCTGGTGAAAACCACACAATGGATTACTATGGAAGGAAATACAAGTTACTGGTAAGTACGCCTAGAATTACTTTTCAAGGTCAGTGCTGGGCTGAAAGATGCAGCCCTGGGTTCTCTCCTGATAACAGGTGAGTAAATCGGAATTTGTAGTTCGCCTGATTTTAGAGGAATATTGGTACGTTTCAAAAATGGACACTTAGAAACTTTTCTGGTGAAAACCACACAATGGATTCCTATGGAAGGAAATACAAGTTACTTGTAAGTAGGCTTAGAATTACTTTTCAGGGTCAGTGCTGGGCTAAAAGATGCAACACTGGGTTCTCTCCTGATAACAGGTGAGGAAATCGGAATTCGTAGTTCAGCTGATTTTAGAGGAATATTTGTACGTTTCAAAAATGGACACTTAGAAATTTTCTGGTGAAAACCACACAATGGATTCCTATGGAGGGAAATACAAGTTACTGGTAAGCACGCTTAGAATTACTTTTCAGGGTCAGTGCTGGGCTAAAAGATGCAGCCCTGGGTTCTCTCCTGATAACAGGTGAGTAAATTGGAATTCGTAGATCAACTGATTTTAGAAGAATATTTGTAAGTTTCAAAAACTGGACACTTGGAAACTTTTCTGGTGAAAACCACACAATGGATTCCTATGGAAGGAAATACAAGATACTGGTAAGTACGCTTAGAACTACTTTTCAGGGTCAGTGCTGGGCTAAAAGATGCAGCACAGGGTTCTCTCATGATACCAGGTGAGTAAATCGGAATTCGTAGTTCGGCTGATTTTAGAGGAATATTTGTACGTTTCAAAAATGGACATTTAGAAACGTTTCTCGTGAAAACCGCACAATGGATTCCTATGGAAGGAAATACAATTTACTGGTAAGTACGCTTAGAATTAGTTTTCAAGGTCAGTGCTGTGCTAAAAGATGCAGCCCTGGGTTCTCTCCTGATAACTGGTGAGTAAATCGGAATTCGTAGTTCAACTGATTTTAGAGGAATATTTGTGCGTTTCAAAAATGGACACTTAGAAACATTTCTGGTGAAAACCACACAATGGATTCCTATGGAAGGAAGTACAAGATACTGGTAAGTGCACTTAGAATTACTTTTCAGGGTCAATGCTGGGCTAAATGATGCAGCACTGGGTTCGCTCCTGATAACAGGTGAGTAAATCAGAATTCGTAGTTTGGCTGATTTTAGAGGAAGATTTGTACGTTTCAAAAAGTGACACTTAAAAACTTTTATGGTGAAAACCACACAATGGATTCCTATGGAAGGAAATACAAGATACTGGTAAGTACGCTTAGAACTACTTTTCAGGGACAGTGCTGGGCTAAAAGATGCAGCACAGGGTTCTCTCATGATAACAAGTGAGTAAATCGGAATTCCTATTTCGGTTGATTTTAGAGGAATATTTGTACGTTTCAAAAATTGATACAAACTTTTCTAGTGAAAACCACACAATGGATTCCTATGGAAGGAATTACAAGTTACTGGTAAGTACGCTTAGAATTACTTTTCAGGGTCAATGCTGGGCTAAAAGATGCAGCACTGGGTTCTCTCTTGATAACAGGTGAGTAAATCGGAATTCGTAGTTCATCTGATTTTAGAGGAATATTTGTATGTTTCAAAAAAGGACACTTGAGAAACTTTTCCGGTGAAAACCACACAATTGTTTCCTATGAAACAAAATACAAGTTACTGGTAAGTACGCTTAGAATTACTTTTCAGAGTCAGTGCTGGGCTAAGAGAGTCAGCACTTTGTTCTCTCCTGATAACAGATGAGTAAATCGGAATTCGTAGTTTGGCTGATTTTAGAGGAATATTTGTGCGTTTCAAAAATGGACACAAACTTTTCTGGTGAAAACCACACAATGGATTCCTATGGAATGAAATGCAAGTTACAGGTAAGTACGCTTAGAATTACTTTTCAAGGTCAGTGCTGGGCTAAATGATGCAGCCCTGGGTTCTCTCCTGATAACAGGTGAGTAAATTGGAATTCGTAGTTCGGCTGATTTTAGAGGAATATTTGTACGTTTAATGAACACTTGGAAACTTTTCTGGTGAAAACCACACAATGGAT
Organism: Triturus cristatus; assembly: GCF_964204655.1. NCBI lineage: Eukaryota > Metazoa > Chordata > Amphibia > Caudata > Salamandridae > Triturus > Triturus cristatus. The sequence continues at coordinate 316,348,886 of NC_140579.1, forward strand.
TCATATGGAAGGAAATACAAGATACTGGTAAGTGCGCTTAGAACTACTTTTCAGGGTCAGTGCTGGGCTAAAAGATGCAGCACAGGGTTCTCTCATGATACCAGGTGAGTAAATCGGAATTCATAGTTTGGCTGATTTTAGAGGAATATTTGTACGTTTCAAAAATAGACATTTAGAAACTTTTCTGGTGAAAACCGCACAATGGATTCCTATGGAGGGAAATACAATTTACTGGTAAGTATGCTTAGAATTAGTTTTCAAGGTCAGTGCTGTGCTAAAAGATGCAGCCCTGGGTTCTCTCCTGATAACAGGTGAGTAAATCGGAATTCGTAGTTCAACTGATTTTAGAGGAATATTTGTGCGTTTCAAAAATGGACACTTAGAAACTTTTCTGGTGAAAACCACACAATGACTTCCTATGGAAGGAAATGTAAGATACTATTAAGTGCGCTTAGAATTACTTTTCAGGGTCAGTGCTGGGCTAAAAGATGCAGCACTGGGTTCTCTCATGATAACAAGTGAGTAAATCGGAATTCGTATTTCGGTTGATTTTAGAGGAATATTTGTACGTTTCAAAAATGGATACAAACTTTTCTAGTGAAAACCACACAATATATTCCTATGGAAGGAAGGACAAGTTACTGGTAAGTACGCTTAGAATTACTTTTCAGGGTCAATGCTGTGCTAAAAGATGCAGCACTGGGTTCTCTCTTGATAACAGGTGAGTAAATCGGAATTCGTAGTTCATCTGATTTTAGAGGAATATTTGTATGTTTCAAAAATGGACACTTGAGAAACTTTTCGGAATTTGTCGTTCGGCTGATTTTAGAGGAATATTTGTACATTTCAAAAATGGACACAAACTTTTCTGGTGAAAACCACACAATGGATTCCTATGGAAGGAAATACAAGTTACAGGTAAGTACGCTTAGAATTACTTTTCAGGGTCAGTGCTGGGCTAAAAGATGCAGCACTGGGTTCTCTCATGATAACAGGTGAGTAAATCGGAATTCGTAGTTCGGCTGACTTTAGAGGAATATTTGTACGTTTCAAAAATGGTCACAAACTTTTCTGGTGAAAACCACACAATGGATTCCTATGGAAGGAAATACAAGTTACAGGTAAGTACGCTTGGAATACCTTTTCAAGGTCAGTGCTGGGCTAAAAGATGCAGCACTGGGTTCTCTCATGATAACAGGTGAATAAATCGGAATTTGTAGTTTGGCTGATTTTAGAGGAATATTTGTACGTTTCAAAAATGGACACTTGAGAAACTTTTCCGGTGAAAACCACACAATTGTTTCCTATGAAACAAAATACAAGTTACTGGTAAGTACGCTTAGAATTACTTTTCAGAGTCAGTGCTGGGCTAAAAGATGCAGCACTGGGTTCTCTCATGATAACAGATGAGTAAATCGGAATTCGTAGTTTGGCTGATTTTAGAGGAATATTTGTGCGGTTCAAAAATGGACACAACCTTTTCTGGTGAAAACCACAAAATGGATTCCTATGGAAGGACATACAAGTTACAGGTAAGTACGCTTAGAATTACTTTTCAAGGTCAGTGCTGGGCTAAATGATGCAGCCCTGGGTTCTTTCCTGATAACAGGTGAGTATATTGGAATTTGTAGTTCGGCTGATTTTAGAGGAATATTTGTACGTTTCAAAAGTGGACACTTAGAAACTTTTCTGGTGAAAACCACACAATGGATTCCTATGGAAGGAAATACAAGATACTGGTAAGTACGCTTAGAATTACTTTTCAGGGTCAGTGCTGGGCTAAAAGATGCATTCCTGGGTTCTCTCCTGATAACAGGTGAGTAAATCGGAATTCGTAGTTCAACTGATTTTAGAGGAATATTTGTAAGTTTCGAAAATGGACACTTAGAAACATTTTGGTGAAAACCACACAATGGATTCCCATGGAAGGAAATACAAGTTACTGGTAAGTACGCTTAGAATTATTTTTCAGGGTCAGTGATGGGCTAAAAGATGCAGCACTGGGTTCTCTCCTGATAACAGGTGAGTAAATCGGAATTTGTAGTTCGGCTGATTTTAGAGGAATATTTGTACATTTCAAAAATGGACACTTAGACACTTTTCCAGTGAAAACCACACAATGGATTCATATGAAAGAAAATACAATTTACTGGTAAGTACGCTTAGAATTACTTTCCAGGGTCAGTGCTGGGCTAAAAGATGCAGCACTGGGTTCTCTCATGATAACAGGTGAGTAAATTGGAATTCGTAGTTCAGCTGATTTTAGAGGAATATTTGTACGTTTCAAAAATGGACACAAACTTTTCTGGTGAAAACCACCCAATGGATTCCTATGGAAGGAAATACAAGTTACAGGTAAGTACGCTTAGAATACCTTTTCAAGGTCAGTGCTGGGCTAAAAGATGCAGCACTGGGTTCTCTCCTGATAACAGGTGAATAAATCGGAATTTGTAGTTCGGCTGATTTTAGAGGAATATTTGTACGTTTCAAAAATGGACACAAACGTTTCTGGTGAAAACCACACAATGGATTCCTATGGAAGGAAATACAAGTTAATGGTAAGTACGCTTAGAATCACTTTTCAGGGTCAGTGGTGCTCTAAAAGATGCAGCACTGGATTCTCTCCTGATAACAGGTGCGTAAATCAGAATTCGCAGTTCGGCTGATTTTAGAGGAATATTTGCACGTTTCAAAAATGGACACTTAGAAACTTTTCCGGTGAAAACCACACAATGGATTCATATGAAAGAAAATACAATTTACTGGTAAGTACGCTTAGAATTACTTTTCAGGGTCAGTGCTGGGCTAAAAGATGCAGCACTGGGTTCTCTCATGATAACAGGTGAGTAAATCGGAATTCGTAGTTCGGCTGATTTTAGAGGAATATTTGTACGTTTTAAAAATGGACACAAACTTTTCTGGTGAAAACCACACAATTGATTCCTATGGAGGGAAATACAAGTTACTGGTAAGCACGCTTAGAATTACTTTTCAAGGTCAGTGCTGTGCTAAAAGATGCAGCCCTGGGTTCTCTCCTGATAACTGGTGAGTAAATCGGAATTCGTAGTTCAACTGATTTTAGAGGAATATTTGTGCGTTTCAAAAATGGACACTTAGAAACATTTCTGGTGAAAACCACACAATGGATTCCTATGGAAGGAAATACAAGTTACTGGTAAGTACGCCTAGAAATACTTTTCAGGGTCAGTGCTGCTCTAAAAGATGCAGCACTGGGTTCTCTCCTGATAACAGGTGCGTAAATCAGAATTCGTAGTTCGGCTGGTTTTAGAGGAATATATGTACGTTTCAAAAATGGACACTTAGAAACTTTTCTGGTGAAAACCACACAATCGATTCCTATGGAAAGTAATACAAGTTACTGGGAAGTACGCTTAGAATTACTTTTCAAGGTCAGTGCTGGGCTGAAAGATGCAGCCCTGGGTTCTCTCCTGATAACAGGTGAGTAAATCGGAATTCGTAGTTCGCCTGATTTTAGAGGAATATTGGTACGTTTCAAAAATGGACACTTCGAAACTTTTCTGTTGAAAACCACACAATGGATTCCTATGGAAGGAAATACAAGTTACTTGTAAGTAGGCTTAGAATTACTTTTCAGGGTCAGTGCTGGGCTAAAAGATGCAGCACAGGGTTCTCTCCTGATAACAGGTGAGGAAATCGGAATTCGTAGTTCAGCTGATTTTAGAGGAATATTTGTACGTTTCAAAAATGGACACTTAGAAACTTTTCTTGTGAAAACCACACAATGGATTCCTATGGAGGGAAATACAAGTTACTGGTACGCACGCTTAGAATTACATTTCAGGGTCAGTGCTGGGCTAAAAGATGCAGCCCTGGGTTCTCTCCTGATAACAGGTGAGTAAATTGGAATTCGTAGATCAACTGATTTTAGAAGGATATTTGTAAGTTTCAAAAACTGGACACTTGGAAACTTTTCTGGTGGAAACCACACAATGGATTCCTATGGAAGGAAATACAAGATACTGGTAAGTACGCTTAGAATTACATTTCAGGGTCGGTGCTGTGCTAAAAAATGCAGCACTGGGTTCTCTCTTGATAACAGGTGAGTAAATCGGAATTCGTAGTTCATCTGATTTTAGAGGAATATTTGTACGTTTCAAAAATGGACATTTAGAAACTTTTCTGGTGAAAACCGCACAATGGATTCCTATGGAAGGAAATACAATTTACTGGTAAGTACGCTTAGAATTAGTTTTCAAGGTCAGTGCTGTGCTGAAAAATGCAGCACTGGGTTCTCTCATGATAACAGGTGAGTAAATCAGAATTCGTAGTTCGGCTGATTTTAGAGGAATATTTGTACGTTTCAAAAATGGACACAAACTTTTCTGGTGAAAACCACACAATGGATTCCTATGGAAGGAAATACAAGTTACAGGTAAGTACGCTTGGAATACCTTTTCAAGGTCAGTGCTGGGCTAAAAGATGCAGCACTGGGTTCTCTCATGATAACAGGTGAATAAATCGGAATTTGTAGTTTGGCTGATTTTAGAGGAATATTTGTACGTTTCAAAAATGGACACTTGAGAAACTTTTCCGGTGAAAACCACACAATTGTTTCCTATGAAACAAAATACAAGTTACTGGTAAGTACGCTTAGAATTACTTTTCAGAGTCAGTGCTGGGCTAAAAGATGCAGCACTGGGTTCTCTCATGATAACAGATGAGTAAATCGGAATTCGTAGTTCGGCTGATTTTAGAGGAATATTTGTACGTTTCAAAAATGGACACTTAGAAACATTTCTGGTGAAAACCACACAATGGATTCCTATGGAAGGAAATACAAGATACTGGTAAGTACGCTTAGAATTACTTTTCAGGGTCAGTGCTGGGCTAAAAGATGCAGCACTGGGTTCTCTCATGATAACAGGTGAGTAAATCGGAATTTGTAGTTCAGCTGATTTTAGAGGAATATTTGTACGTTTCAAAAATGGACACAAACTTTTCTGGTGAAAATCACACAATGGATTCCTACGGAAGGAAATACAAGTTAATGGTAAGTACGCTTAGAATTACTTTTCAAAGTCAGTGCTGGGCTAAATGATGCAGCCCTGGGTTCTTTCCTGATAACAGGTGAGTAAATTGGAATTCGTAGTTCGGCTGATTTTAGAGGAATATTTGTACGTTTCAAAAATGGACACTTAGAAACATTTCTGGTGAAAACCACACAATGGATTCCTATGGAAGGAAATACAAGATACTGGTAAGTACGCTTAGAATTACTTTTCAGGGTCAGTGCTGGGCTAAAAGATGCATTCCTGGGTTCTCTCCTGATAACAGGTGAGTAAATCGGAATTCGTAGTTCAACTGATTTTAGAGGAATATTTGTAAGTTTCAAAAATGGACACTTAGAAACATTTTGGTGAAAACCACACAATGGATTCCCATGGAAGGAAATACAAGTTACTGGTAAGTACGCTTAGAATTATTTTTCAGGGCCAGTGATGGGCTAAAAGATGCAGCACTGGGTTCTCTCCTGATAACAGGTGAGGAAATCGGAATTCGTAGTTCAGCTGATTTTAGAGGAATATTTGTACGTTTCAAAAATGGACACTTAGAAACTTTTCTTGTGAAAACCACACAATGGATTCCTATGGAGGGAAATACAAGTTACTGGTAAGCACGCTTAGAATTACTTTTCAGGGTCAGTGCTGGGCTAAAAGATGCAGCCCTGGGTTCTCTCCTGATAACAGGTGAGTAAATTGGAATTCGTAGATCAACTGATTTTAGAAGGATATTTGTAAGTTTCAAAAACTGGACACTTGGAAACTTTTCTGGTGGAAACCACACAATGGATTCCTATGGAAGGAAATACAAGATACTGGTAAGTACGCTTAGAACTACTTTTCAGGGTCAGTGCTGGGCTAAAAGATGCAGCACAGGGTTCTCTCATGATACCAGGTGAGTAAATCGGAATTCGTAGTTCGGCTGATTTTAGAGGAATATTTGTACGTTTCAAAAATGGACATTTAGAAACTTTTCTGGTGAAAACCGCACAATGGATTCCTATGGAAGGAAATACAATTTACTGGTAAGTACGCTTAGAATTAGTTTTCAAGGTCAGTGCTGTGCTAAAAATGCAGCACTGGGTTCTCTCTTGATAACAGGTGAGTAAATCGGATTCGTAGTTCATCTGATTTTAGAGGAATATTTGTATGTTTCAAAAAAGGACACTTGAGAAACTTTTCCGGTGAAAACCACACAATTGTTTCCTATGAAACAAAATACAAGTTACTGGTAAGTACGCTTAGAATTACTTTTCAGAGTCAGTGCTGGGCTAAGAGATGCAGCACTTTGTTCTCTCCTGATAACAGATGAATAAATCGGAATTCGTAGTTTGGCTGATTTTAGAGGAATATTTGTGCGTTTCAAAAATGGACACAAACTTTTCTGGTGAAAACCACACAATGGATTCCTATGGAAGGAAATGCAAGTTACAGGTAAGTACGCTTAGATTTACTTTTCAAGGTCAGTGCTGGGCTAAATGATGCAGCCCTGGGTTCTCTCCTGATAACAGGTGAGTAAATTGGAATTCGTAGTTCGGCTGATTTTAGAGGAATATTTGTACGTTTCAAAAATGAACACTTGGAAACTTTTCTGGTGAAAACCACACAATGGATTCCTAAGGAAGGAAATACAAGATACTGGTAAGTACGCTTAGAACTACTTTTCAGGGTCAGTGCTGGGTTAAAAGATGCAGCACAGGGTTCTCTCATGATACCAGGTGAGTAAATCGGAATTCATAGTTTGGCTGATTTTAGAGGAATATTTGTGCGTTTCAAAAATGGACACTTAGAAACTTTTTTGGTGAAAACCACACAATGACTTCGTATGGAAGGAAATGCAAGATACTATTAAGTGCGCTTAGAATTACTTTTCAGGGTCAGTGCTGGGCTAAAAGATGCAGCACTGGGATCTCTCCTGATAACAGGTGAGTACATCGGAATTCGTAGACCAACTGATTTTAGAGGAATATTTGTACGTTTCAAAAAGTGACACTTAGAAACTTTTCTGGTGAAAACCACACAATGGATTCCTAAGGAAGGAAATACAAGTTACTGGTAAGTACGCTTAGAATTACTTTTCAGGGTCAGTGCTGGGCTAAAAGATGCAGCACTGGGTTCTCTCTTGATAACAGGTGAGTAAATCGGAATTCGTAGTTCATCTGATTTTAGAGGAATATTTGTATGTTTCAAAAATGGACACTTGAGATACTTTTCCGGTGAAAACCACACAATTGTTTCCTATGAAACAAAATACAAGTTACTGGTAAGTACGCTTAGAATTACTTTTCAGAGTCAGTGCTGGGCTAAAAGATGCAGCACTGGGTTCTCTCATGATAACAGATGAGTAAATCCGAATTCGTAGTTTGGCTGATTTTAGAGGAATATTTGTGCGGTTCAAAAATGGACACAAACTTTTCTGGTGAAAACCACAAAATGGATTCCTATGGAAGGACATACAAGTTACAGGTAAGTACGCTTAGAATTACTTTTCAAGGTCAGTGCTGGGCTAAATGATGCAGCCCTGGGTTCTCTCCTGATAACACGTGAGTAAATTGGAATTCGTAGTTCGGCTGATTTTAGAGGAATATTTGTACATTTCAAAAATGGACACTTAGAAACTTTTCTAGTGAAAACCACACAATGGATTCCTATGGAAGGAAATACAAGATACTGGTAAGTACGCTTAGAATTACTTTTCAGGGTCAGTGCTGGGCTAAAAGATGCATTCCTGGGTTCTCTCTTGATAACAGGTGAATAAATCGGAATTCGTAGTTCAACTGATTTTAGAGGAATATTTGTAAGTTTCAAAAATGGACACTTAGAAACATTTTGGTGAAAACCACACAATGGATTCCCATGGAAGGAAATACAAGTTACTGGTAAGTACGCTTAGAATAACTTTTCAGGGTCAGTGCTGGGCTAAAAGATGCAGCACTGGGTTCTCTCCTGATAACAGGTGAGTAAATCGGAATTTGTAGTTCGGCTGATTTTAGAGGAATATTTGTACATTTCAAAAATGGACACTTAGACACTTTTCCGGTGAAAACCACACAATGGATTCATATGAAAGAAAATACAATTTACTGGTAAGTACGCTTAGAATTACTTTTCAGGGTCAGTGCTGGGCTAAAAGATGCAGCACTGGGTTCTCTCATGATAACAGGTGAGTAAATCGGAATTCGTAGTTCGGCTGATTTTAGAGGAATATTTGTATGTTTCAAAAATGGACACAAACTTTTCTGGTGAAAACCACACAATGGATTCCTATGGAAGGAAATACAAGTTACAGGTAAGTACGCTTGGAATACCTTTTCAAGGTCAGTGCTGGGCTAAAAGATGCAGCACTGGGTTCTCTCATGATAACAGGTGAATAAATCGGAATTTGTAGTTTGGCTGATTTTAGAGGAATATTTGTACGTTTCAAAAATGGACACTTGAGAAACTTTTCCGGTGAAAACCACACAATTGTTTCCTATGAAACAAAATACAAGTTACTGGTAAGTACGCTTAGAATTACTTTTCAGAGTCAGTGCTGGGCTAAAAGATGCAGCACTGGGTTCTCTCATGATAACAGATGAGTAAATCGGAATTCGTAGTTTGGCTGATTTTAGAGGAATATTTGTGCGGTTCAAAAATGGACACAAACTTTTCTGGTGAAAACCACAAAATGGATTCCTATGGAAGGACATACAAGTTACAGGTAAGTACGCTTAGAATTACTTTTTAAGGTCAGTGCTGGGCTAAATGATGCAGCCCTGGGTTCTTTCCTGATAACAGGTGAGTACATTGGAATTTGTAGTTCGGCTGATTTTAGAGGAATATTTGTACGTTTCAAAAATGCACACTTAGAAACTTTTCTGGTGAAAACCACACAATGGATTTCTATGGAAGGAAATACAAGATACTGGTAAGTACGCTTAGAATTACTTTTCAGGGTCAGTGCTGGGCTAAAAGATGCATTCCTGGGTTCTCTCTTGATAACAGGTGAGTAAATCGGAATTCGTAGTTCAACTGATTTTAGAGGAATATTTGTAAGATTCAAAAATGGACACTTAGAAACATTTTGGTGAAAACCACACAATGGATTCCCATGGAAGGAAATACAAGTTACTGGTAAGTACGCTTAGAATTACTTTTCAGGGTCAGTGCTGGGCTAAAAGATGCAGCACTGGGTTCTCTCCTGATAACAGGTGAGTAAATCGGAATTTGTAGTTCGGCTGACTTTAGAGGAATATTTGTACATTTCAAAAATGGACACTTAGACACTTTTCCGGTGAAAACCACACAATGGATTCACCTGAAAGAAAATACAATTTACTGGTAAGTACGCTTAGAATTACTTTTCAGGGTCAGTGCTGGGCTAAAAGATGCAGCACTGGGTTCTCTCATGATAACAGGTGAGTAAATTGGAATTCGTAGTTCGGCTGATTTTAGAGGAATATTTGTATGTTTCAAAAATGGACACTTAGAAACTTTTCTGGTGAAAACCACACAATGGATTCCTATGGAAGGAAATACAAGTTACTTGTAAGTAGGCTTAGAATTACTTTTCAGGGTCAGTGCTGGGCTAAAAGATGCAGCACTGGGTTCTCTCCTGATAACAGGTGAGGAAATCGGAATTCGTAGTTCAGCTGATTTTAGAGGAATATTTGTACGTTTCAAAAATGGACACTTAGAAACTTTTCTTGTGAAAACCACACAATGGATTCCTATGGAGGGAAATACAAGTTACTGGTAAGCACGCTTATAATTACATTTCAGGGTCAGTGCTGGGCTAAAAGATGCAGCCCTGGGTTCTCTCCTGATAACAGGTGAGTAAATTGGAATTCGTAGATCAACTGATTTTAGAAGGATATTTGTAAGTTTCAAAAACTGGACACTTGGAAACTTTTCTGGTGGAAACCACACAATGGATTCCTATGGAAGGAAATACAAGATACTGGTAAGTACGCTTAGAACTACTTTTCAGGGTCAGTGCTGGGCTAAAAGATGCAGCACAGGGTTCTCTCATGATACCAGGTGAGTAAATCGGAATTCGTAGTTCGGCTGATTTTAGAGGAATATTTGTACGTTTCAAAAATGGACATTTAGAAACTTTTCTGGTGAAAACCGCACAATGGATTCCTATGGAAGGAAATACAATTTACTGGTAAGTACGCTTAGAATTAGTTTTCAAGGTCAGTGCTGTGCTAAAAAATGCAGCACTGGGTTCTCTCTTGATAACAGGTGAGTAAATCGGAATTCGTAGTTCATCTGATTTTAGAGGAATATTTGTATGTTTCAAAAAAGGACACTTGAGAAACTTTCCTGGTGAAAACCACACAATTGTTTCCTATGAAACAAAATACAAGTTACTGGTAAGTACGCTTAGAATTACTTTTCAGAGTCAGTGCTGGGCTAAGAGATGCAGCACTTTGTTCTCTCCTGATAACAGATGAGTAAATCGGAATTCGTAGTTTGGCTGATTTTAGAGGAATATTTGTTCGTTTCAAAAATGGAAACAAACTTTTCTGGTGAAAACCACACAATGGATTCCTATGGAAGGAAATACAAGTTACAGTTAAGTACGCTTGGAATACCTTTTCAAGGTCAGTGCTGGGCTAAAAGATGCAGCACTGGGTTCTCTCATGATAACAGGTGAATAAATCGGAATTTGTAGTTTGGCTGATTTTAGAGGAATATTTGTACGTTTCAAAAATGGACACTTGAGAAACTTTTCCGGTGAAAACCACACAATGGATTCCTATGGAAGGAAATACAAGATACTGGTAAGTACGCTTAGAATTACTTTTCAGGGTCAGTGCTGGGCTAAAAGATGCATTCCTGGGTTCTCTCTTGATAACAGGTGAGTAAATCGGAATTCGTAGTTCAACTGATTTTAGAGGAATATTTGTAAGATTCAAAAATGGACACTTAGAAACATTTTGGTGAAAACCACACAATGGATTCCCATGGAAGGAAATACATGTTACTGGTAAGTACGCTTAGAATTACTTTTCAGGGTCAGTGCTGGGCTAAAAGATGCAGCATTGGGTTCTCTCCTGATAACAGGTGAGTAAATCGGAATTTGTAGTTCGGCTGATTTTAGAGGAATATTTGTACATTTCAAAAATGGACACTTAGACACTTTTCCGGTGAAAACCACACAATGGATTCACATGAAAGAAAATACAATTTACTGGTAAGTACGCTTAGAATTACTTTTCAGGGTCAGTGCTGGGCTAAAAAATGCAGCACTGGGTTCTCTCTTGATAACAGGTGAGTAAATCGGAATTCGTAGTTCATCTGATTTTAGAGGAATATTTGTACGTTTCAAAAATGGACATTTAGAAACTTTTCTGGTGAAAACCGCACAATGGATTCCTATGGAAGGAAATACAATTTACTGGTAAGTACGCTTAGAATTAGTTTTCAAGGTCAGTGCTGTGCTGAAAAATGCAGCACTGGGTTCTCTCATGATACCAGGTGAGTAAATCGGAATTCGTAGTTTGGCTGATTTTAGAGGAATATTTGTTCGTTTCAAAAATGGACACAAACTTTGACGGTGAAAACCACACAATGGATTCCTATGGAAGGAAATACAAGTTACAGGTAAGTACGCTTGGAATACCTTTTCAAGGTCAGTGCTGGGCTAAAAGATGCAGCACTGGGTTCTCTCATGATAACAGGTGAATAAAACGGAATTTGTAGTTTGGCTGATTTTAGAGGAATATTTGTGCGTTTCAAAAATGGACACTTGAGAAACTTTTCTGGTGAAAACCACACAATGGATTCATATGAAAGAAAATACAATTTACTGGTAAGTATGCTTAGAATTACTTTTCAGGGTCAGTGCTGGGCTAAAAGATGCAGCACTGGGTTCTCTCATGATAACAGGTGAGTAAATCGGAATTCGTAGTTCGGCTGATTTTAGAGGAATATTTGTACGTTTCAAAAATGGACACAAACTTTTCTGGTGAAAACCACACAATGGATTCCTATGGAAGGAAATACAAGTTACAGGTAAGTACGCTTGGAATACCTTTTCAAGGTCAGTGCTGGGCTAAAAGATGCAGCACTGGGTTCTCTCATGATAACAGGTGAATAAATCGGAATTTGTAGTTTGGCTGATTTTAGAGGAATATTTGTACGTTTCAAAAATGGACACTTGAGAAACTTTTCCGGTGAAAACCACACAATTGTTTCCTATGAAACAAAATACAAGTTACTGGTAAGTACGCTTAGAATTACTTTTCAGAGTCAGTGCTGGGCTAAAAGATGCAGCACTGGGTTCTCTCATGATAACAGATGAGTAAATCGGAATTCGTAGTTTGGCTGATTTTAGAGGAATATTTGTGCGGTTCAAAAATGGACACAAACTTTTCTGGTGAAAACCACAAAATGGATTCCTATGGAAGGACATACAAGTTACAGGTAAGTACGCTTAGAATTACTTTTCAAAGTCAGTGCTGGGCTAAATGATGCAGCCCTGGGTTCTTTCCTGATAACAGGTGAGTAAATTGGAATTCGTAGTTCGGCTGATTTTAGAGGAATATTTGTACGTTTCAAAAATGGACACTTAGAAACATTTCTGGTGAAAACCACACAATGGATTCCTATGGAAGGAAATACAAGATACTGGTAAGTACGCTTAGAATTACTTTTCAGGGTCAGTGCTGGGCTAAAAGATGCATTCCTGGGTTCTCTCCTGATAACAGGTGAGTAAATCGGAATTCGTAGTTCAACTGATTTTAGAGGAATATTTGTAAGTTTCAAAAATGGACACTTAGAAACATTTTGGTGAAAACCACACAATGGATTCCCATGGAAGGAAATACAAGTTACTGGTAAGTACGCTTAGAATTATTTTTCAGGGCCAGTGATGGGCTAAAAGATGCAGCACTGGGTTCTCTCCTGATAACAGGTGAGGAAATCGGAATTCGTAGTTCAGCTGATTTTAGAGGAATATTTGTACGTTTCAAAAATGGACACTTAGAAACTTTTCTTGTGAAAACCACACAATGGATTCCTATGGAGGGAAATACAAGTTACTGGTAAGCACGCTTAGAATTACTTTTCAGGGTCAGTGCTGGGCTAAAAGATGCAGCCCTGGGTTCTCTCCTGATAACAGGTGAGTAAATTGGAATTCGTAGATCAACTGATTTTAGAAGGATATTTGTAAGTTTCAAAAACTGGACACTTGGAAACTTTTCTGGTGGAAACCACACAATGGATTCCTATGGAAGGAAATACAAGATACTGGTAAGTACGCTTAGAACTACTTTTCAGGGTCAGTGCTGGGCTAAAAGATGCAGCACAGGGTTCTCTCATGATACCAGGTGAGTAAATCGGAATTCGTAGTTCGGCTGATTTTAGAGGAATATTTGTACGTTTCAAAAATGGACATTTAGAAACTTTTCTGGTGAAAACCGCACAATGGATTCCTATGGAAGGAAATACAATTTACTGGTAAGTACGCTTAGAATTAGTTTTCAAGGTCAGTGCTGTGCTAAAAATGCAGCACTGGGTTCTCTCTTGATAACAGGTGAGTAAATCGGATTCGTAGTTCATCTGATTTTAGAGGAATATTTGTATGTTTCAAAAAAGGACACTTGAGAAACTTTTCCGGTGAAAACCACACAATTGTTTCCTATGAAACAAAATACAAGTTACTGGTAAGTACGCTTAGAATTACTTTTCAGAGTCAGTGCTGGGCTAAGAGATGCAGCACTTTGTTCTCTCCTGATAACAGATGAATAAATCGGAATTCGTAGTTTGGCTGATTTTAGAGGAATATTTGTGCGTTTCAAAAATGGACACAAACTTTTCTGGTGAAAACCACACAATGGATTCCTATGGAAGGAAATGCAAGTTACAGGTAAGTACGCTTAGATTTACTTTTCAAGGTCAGTGCTGGGCTAAATGATGCAGCCCTGGGTTCTCTCCTGATAACAGGTGAGTAAATTGGAATTCGTAGTTCGGCTGATTTTAGAGGAATATTTGTACGTTTCAAAAATGAACACTTGGAAACTTTTCTGGTGAAAACCACACAATGGATTCCTAAGGAAGGAAATACAAGATACTGGTAAGTACGCTTAGAACTACTTTTCAGGGTCAGTGCTGGGTTAAAAGATGCAGCACAGGGTTCTCTCATGATACCAGGTGAGTAAATCGGAATTCATAGTTTGGCTGATTTTAGAGGAATATTTGTGCGTTTCAAAAATGGACACTTAGAAACTTTTTTGGTGAAAACCACACAATGACTTCGTATGGAAGGAAATGCAAGATACTATTAAGTGCGCTTAGAATTACTTTTCAGGGTCAGTGCTGGGCTAAAAGATGCAGCACTGGGATCTCTCCTGATAACAGGTGAGTACATCGGAATTCGTAGACCAACTGATTTTAGAGGAATATTTGTACGTTTCAAAAAGTGACACTTAGAAACTTTTCTGGTGAAAACCACACAATGGATTCCTAAGGAAGGAAATACAAGTTACTGGTAAGTACGCTTAGAATTACTTTTCAGGGTCAGTGCTGGGCTAAAAGATGCAGCACTGGGTTCTCTCTTGATAACAGGTGAGTAAATCGGAATTCGTAGTTCATCTGATTTTAGAGGAATATTTGTATGTTTCAAAAATGGACACTTGAGATACTTTTCCGGTGAAAACCACACAATTGTTTCCTATGAAACAAAATACAAGTTACTGGTAAGTACGCTTAGAATTACTTTTCAGAGTCAGTGCTGGGCTAAAAGATGCAGCACTGGGTTCTCTCATGATAACAGATGAGTAAATCCGAATTCGTAGTTTGGCTGATTTTAGAGGAATATTTGTGCGGTTCAAAAATGGACACAAACTTTTCTGGTGAAAACCACAAAATGGATTCCTATGGAAGGACATACAAGTTACAGGTAAGTACGCTTAGAATTACTTTTCAAGGTCAGTGCTGGGCTAAATGATGCAGCCCTGGGTTCTCTCCTGATAACACGTGAGTAAATTGGAATTCGTAGTTCGGCTGATTTTAGAGGAATATTTGTACATTTCAAAAATGGACACTTAGAAACTTTTCTAGTGAAAACCACACAATGGATTCCTATGGAAGGAAATACAAGATACTGGTAAGTACGCTTAGAATTACTTTTCAGGGTCAGTGCTGGGCTAAAAGATGCATTCCTGGGTTCTCTCTTGATAACAGGTGAATAAATCGGAATTCGTAGTTCAACTGATTTTAGAGGAATATTTGTAAGTTTCAAAAATGGACACTTAGAAACATTTTGGTGAAAACCACACAATGGATTCCCATGGAAGGAAATACAAGTTACTGGTAAGTACGCTTAGAATAACTTTTCAGGGTCAGTGCTGGGCTAAAAGATGCAGCACTGGGTTCTCTCCTGATAACAGGTGAGTAAATCGGAATTTGTAGTTCGGCTGATTTTAGAGGAATATTTGTACATTTCAAAAATGGACACTTAGACACTTTTCCGGTGAAAACCACACAATGGATTCATATGAAAGAAAATACAATTTACTGGTAAGTACGCTTAGAATTACTTTTCAGGGTCAGTGCTGGGCTAAAAGATGCAGCACTGGGTTCTCTCATGATAACAGGTGAGTAAATCGGAATTCGTAGTTCGGCTGATTTTAGAGGAATATTTGTATGTTTCAAAAATGGACACAAACTTTTCTGGTGAAAACCACACAATGGATTCCTATGGAAGGAAATACAAGTTACAGGTAAGTACGCTTGGAATACCTTTTCAAGGTCAGTGCTGGGCTAAAAGATGCAGCACTGGGTTCTCTCATGATAACAGGTGAATAAATCGGAATTTGTAGTTTGGCTGATTTTAGAGGAATATTTGTACGTTTCAAAAATGGACACTTGAGAAACTTTTCCGGTGAAAACCACACAATTGTTTCCTATGAAACAAAATACAAGTTACTGGTAAGTACGCTTAGAATTACTTTTCAGAGTCAGTGCTGGGCTAAAAGATGCAGCACTGGGTTCTCTCATGATAACAGATGAGTAAATCGGAATTCGTAGTTTGGCTGATTTTAGAGGAATATTTGTGCGGTTCAAAAATGGACACAAACTTTTCTGGTGAAAACCACAAAATGGATTCCTATGGAAGGACATACAAGTTACAGGTAAGTACGCTTAGAATTACTTTTTAAGGTCAGTGCTGGGCTAAATGATGCAGCCCTGGGTTCTTTCCTGATAACAGGTGAGTACATTGGAATTTGTAGTTCGGCTGATTTTAGAGGAATATTTGTACGTTTCAAAAATGCACACTTAGAAACTTTTCTGGTGAAAACCACACAATGGATTTCTATGGAAGGAAATACAAGATACTGGTAAGTACGCTTAGAATTACTTTTCAGGGTCAGTGCTGGGCTAAAAGATGCATTCCTGGGTTCTCTCTTGATAACAGGTGAGTAAATCGGAATTCGTAGTTCAACTGATTTTAGAGGAATATTTGTAAGATTCAAAAATGGACACTTAGAAACATTTTGGTGAAAACCACACAATGGATTCCCATGGAAGGAAATACAAGTTACTGGTAAGTACGCTTAGAATTACTTTTCAGGGTCAGTGCTGGGCTAAAAGATGCAGCACTGGGTTCTCTCCTGATAACAGGTGAGTAAATCGGAATTTGTAGTTCGGCTGACTTTAGAGGAATATTTGTACATTTCAAAAATGGACACTTAGACACTTTTCCGGTGAAAACCACACAATGGATTCACCTGAAAGAAAATACAATTTACTGGTAAGTACGCTTAGAATTACTTTTCAGGGTCAGTGCTGGGCTAAAAGATGCAGCACTGGGTTCTCTCATGATAACAGGTGAGTAAATTGGAATTCGTAGTTCGGCTGATTTTAGAGGAATATTTGTATGTTTCAAAAATGGACACTTAGAAACTTTTCTGGTGAAAACCACACAATGGATTCCTATGGAAGGAAATACAAGTTACTTGTAAGTAGGCTTAGAATTACTTTTCAGGGTCAGTGCTGGGCTAAAAGATGCAGCACTGGGTTCTCTCCTGATAACAGGTGAGGAAATCGGAATTCGTAGTTCAGCTGATTTTAGAGGAATATTTGTACGTTTCAAAAATGGACACTTAGAAACTTTTCTTGTGAAAACCACACAATGGATTCCTATGGAGGGAAATACAAGTTACTGGTAAGCACGCTTAGAATTACATTTCAGGGTCAGTGCTGGGCTAAAAGATGCAGCCCTGGGTTCTCTCCTGATAACAGGTGAGTAAATTGGAATTCGTAGATCAACTGATTTTAGAAGGATATTTGTAAGTTTCAAAAACTGGACACTTGGAAACTTTTCTGGTGGAAACCACACAATGGATTCCTATGGAAGGAAATACAAGATACTGGTAAGTACGCTTAGAACTACTTTTCAGGGTCAGTGCTGGGCTAAAAGATGCAGCACAGGGTTCTCTCATGATACCAGGTGAGTAAATCGGAATTCGTAGTTCGGCTGATTTTAGAGGAATATTTGTACGTTTCAAAAATGGACATTTAGAAACTTTTCTGGTGAAAACCGCACAATGGATTCCTATGGAAGGAAATACAATTTACTGGTAAGTACGCTTAGAATTAGTTTTCAAGGTCAGTGCTGTGCTAAAAAATGCAGCACTGGGTTCTCTCTTGATAACAGGTGAGTAAATCGGAATTCGTAGTTCATCTGATTTTAGAGGAATATTTGTATGTTTCAAAAAAGGACACTTGAGAAACTTTCCTGGTGAAAACCACACAATTGTTTCCTATGAAACAAAATACAAGTTACTGGTAAGTACGCTTAGAATTACTTTTCAGAGTCAGTGCTGGGCTAAGAGATGCAGCACTTTGTTCTCTCCTGATAACAGATGAGTAAATCGGAATTCGTAGTTTGGCTGATTTTAGAGGAATATTTGTTCGTTTCAAAAATGGAAACAAACTTTTCTGGTGAAAACCACACAATGGATTCCTATGGAAGGAAATACAAGTTACAGTTAAGTACGCTTGGAATACCTTTTCAAGGTCAGTGCTGGGCTAAAAGATGCAGCACTGGGTTCTCTCATGATAACAGGTGAATAAATCGGAATTTGTAGTTTGGCTGATTTTAGAGGAATATTTGTACGTTTCAAAAATGGACACTTGAGAAACTTTTCCGGTGAAAACCACACAATGGATTCCTATGGAAGGAAATACAAGATACTGGTAAGTACGCTTAGAATTACTTTTCAGGGTCAGTGCTGGGCTAAAAGATGCATTCCTGGGTTCTCTCTTGATAACAGGTGAGTAAATCGGAATTCGTAGTTCAACTGATTTTAGAGGAATATTTGTAAGATTCAAAAATGGACACTTAGAAACATTTTGGTGAAAACCACACAATGGATTCCCATGGAAGGAAATACATGTTACTGGTAAGTACGCTTAGAATTACTTTTCAGGGTCAGTGCTGGGCTAAAAGATGCAGCACTGGGTTCTCTCCTGATAACAGGTGAGTAAATCGGAATTTGTAGTTCGGCTGATTTTAGAGGAATATTTGTACATTTCAAAAATGGACACTTAGACACTTTTCCGGTGAAAACCACACAATGGATTCACATGAAAGAAAATACAATTTACTGGTAAGTACGCTTAGAATTACTTTTCAGGGTCAGTGCTGGGCTAAAAAATGCAGCACTGGGTTCTCTCTTGATAACAGGTGAGTAAATCGGAATTCGTAGTTCATCTGATTTTAGAGGAATATTTGTACGTTTCAAAAATGGACATTTAGAAACTTTTCTGGTGAAAACCGCACAATGGATTCCTATGGAAGGAAATACAATTTACTGGTAAGTACGCTTAGAATTAGTTTTCAAGGTCAGTGCTGTGCTGAAAAATGCAGCACTGGGTTCTCTCATGATACCAGGTGAGTAAATCGGAATTCGTAGTTTGGCTGATTTTAGAGGAATATTTGTTCGTTTCAAAAATGGACACAAACTTTGACGGTGAAAACCACACAATGGATTCCTATGGAAGGAAATACAAGTTACAGGTAAGTACGCTTGGAATACCTTTTCAAGGTCAGTGCTGGGCTAAAAGATGCAGCACTGGGTTCTCTCATGATAACAGGTGAATAAAACGGAATTTGTAGTTTGGCTGATTTTAGAGGAATATTTGTGCGTTTCAAAAATGGACACTTGAGAAACTTTTCTGGTGAAAACCACACAATGGATTCATATGAAAGAAAATACAATTTACTGGTAAGTATGCTTAGAATTACTTTTCAGGGTCAGTGCTGGGCTAAAAGATGCAGCACTGGGTTCTCTCATGATAACAGGTGAGTAAATCGGAATTCGTAGTTCGGCTGATTTTAGAGGAATATTTGTACGTTTCAAAATGGACACAAACTTTTCTGGTGAAAACCACACAATGGATTCCTATGGAAGGAAATACAAGTTACAGGTAAGTACGCTTGGAATACCTTTTCAAGGTCAGTGCTGGGCTAAAAGATGCAGCACTGGGTTCTCTCATGATAACAGGTGAATAAATCGGAATTTGTAGTTTGGCTGATTTTAGAGGAATATTTGTACGTTTCAAAAATGGACACTTGAGAAACTTTTCCGGTGAAAACCACACAATTGTTTCCTATGAAACAAAATACAAGTTACTGGTAAGTACGCTTAGAATTACTTTTCAGAGTCAGTGCTGGGCTAAAAGATGCAGCACTGGGTTCTCTCATGATAACAGATGAGTAAATCGGAATTCGTAGTTTGGCTGATTTTAGAGGAATATTTGTGCGGTTCAAAAATGGACACAAACTTTTCTGGTGAAAACCACAAAATGGATTCCTATGGAAGGACATACAAGTTACAGGTAAGTACGCTTAGAATTACTTTTCAAAGTCAGTGCTGGGCTAAATGATGGCAGCCCTGGGTTCTTTCCTGATAACAGGTGAGTAAATTGGAATTCGTAGTTCGGCTGATTTTAGAGGAATATTTGTACGTTTCAAAAATGGACACTTAGAAACATTTCTGGTGAAAACCACACAATGGATTCCTATGGAAGGAAATACAAGATACTGGTAAGTACGCTTAGAATTACTTTTCAGGGTCAGTGCTGGGCTAAAAGATGCATTCCTGGGTTCTCTCCTGATAACAGGTGAGTAAATCGGAATTCGTAGTTCAACTGATTTTAGAGGAATATTTGTAAGTTTCAAAAATGGACACTTAGAAACATTTTGGTGAAAACCACACAATGGATTCCCATGGAAGGAAATACAAGTTACTGGTAAGTACGCTTAGAATTATTTTTCAGGGCCAGTGATGGGCTAAAAGATGCAGCACTGGGTTCTCTCCTGATAACAGGTGAGGAAATCGGAATTCGTAGTTCAGCTGATTTTAGAGGAATATTTGTACGTTTCAAAATGGACACTTAGAAACTTTTCTTGTGAAAACCACACAATGGATTCCTATGGAGGGAAATACAAGTTACTGGTAAGCACGCTTAGAATTACTTTTCAGGGTCAGTGCTGGGCTAAAAGATGCAGCCCTGGGTTCTCTCCTGATAACAGGTGAGTAAATTGGAATTCGTAGATCAACTGATTTTAGAAGGATATTTGTAAGTTTCAAAAACTGGACACTTGGAAACTTTTCTGGTGGAAACCACACAATGGATTCCTATGGAAGGAAATACAAGATACTGGTAAGTACGCTTAGAACTACTTTTCAGGTCAGTGCTGGGCTAAAAGATGCAGCACAGGGTTCTCTCATGATACCAGGTGAGTAAATCGGAATTCGTAGTTCGGCTGATTTTAGAGGAATATTTGTACGTTTCAAAAATGGACATTTAGAAACTTTTCTGGTGAAAACCGCACAATGGATTCCTATGGAACGAAATACAATTTACTGGTAAGTACGCTTAGAATTAGTTTTCAAGGTCAGTGCTGTGCTAAAAAATGCAGCACTGGGTTCTCTCTTGATAACAGGTGAGTAAATCGGATTCGTAGTTCATCTGATTTTAGAGGAATATTTGTATGTTTCAAAAAAGGACACTTGAGAAACTTTTCCGGTGAAAACCACACAATTGTTTCCTATGAAACAAAATACAAGTTACTGGTAAGTACGCTTAGAATTACTTTTCAGAGTCAGTGCTGGGCTAAGAGATGCAGCACTTTGTTCTCTCCTGATAACAGATGAATAAATCGGAATTCGTAGTTTGGCTGATTTTAGAGGAATATTTGTGCGTTTCAAAAATGGACACAAACTTTTCTGGTGAAAACCACACAATGGATTCCTATGGAAGGAAATGCAAGTTACAGGTAAGTACGCTTAGATTTACTTTTCAAGGTCAGTGCTGGGCTAAATGATGCAGCCCTGGGTTCTCTCCTGATAACAGGTGAGTAAATTGGAATTCGTAGTTCGGCTGATTTTAGAGGAATATTTGTACGTTTCAAAAATGAACACTTGGAAACTTTTCTGGTGAAAACCACACAATGGATTCCTAAGGAAGGAAATACAAGATACTGGTAAGTACGCTTAGAACTACTTTTCAGGGTCAGTGCTGGGTTAAAAGATGCAGCACAGGGTTCTCTCATGATACCAGGTGAGTAAATCGGAATTCATAGTTTGGCTGATTTTAGAGGAATATTTGTGCGTTTCAAAAATGGACACTTAGAAACTTTTTTGGTGAAAACCACACAATGACTTCGTATGGAAGGAAATGCAAGATACTATTAAGTGCGCTTAGAATTACTTTTCAGGGTCAGTGCTGGGCTAACAGATGCAGCACTGGGATCTCTCCTGATAACAGGTGAGTACATCGGAATTCGTAGACCAACTGATTTTAGAGGAATATTTGTACGTTTCAAAAAGTGACACTTAGAAACTTTTCTGGTGAAAACCACACAATGGATTCCTAAGGAAGGAAATACAAGTTACTGGTAAGTACGCTTAGAATTACTTTTCAGGGTCAGTGCTGGGCTAAAAGATGCAGCACTGGGTTCTCTCTTGATAACAGGTGAGTAAATCGGAATTCGTAGTTCATCTGATTTTAGAGGAATATTTGTATGTTTCAAAAATGGACACTTGAGATACTTTTCCGGTGAAAACCACACAATTGTTTCCTATGAAACAAAATACAAGTTACTGGTAAGTACGCTTAGAATTACTTTTCAGAGTCAGTGCTGGGCTAAAAGATGCAGCACTGGGTTCTCTCATGATAACAGATGAGTAAATCCGAATTCGTAGTTTGGCTGATTTTAGAGGAATATTTGTGCGGTTCAAAAATGGACACAAACTTTTCTGGTGAAAACCACAAAATGGATTCCTATGGAAGGACATACAAGTTACAGGTAAGTACGCTTAGAATTACTTTTCAAGGTCAGTGCTGGGCTAAATGATGCAGCCCTGGGTTCTCTCCTGATAACACGTGAGTAAATTGGAATTCGTAGTTCGGCTGATTTTAGAGGAATATTTGTACATTTCAAAAATGGACACTTAGAAACTTTTCTAGTGAAAACCACACAATGGATTCCTATGGAAGGAAATACAAGATACTGGTAAGTACGCTTAGAATTACTTTTCAGGGTCAGTGCTGGGCTAAAAGATGCATTCCTGGGTTCTCTCTTGATAACAGGTGAGTAAATCGGAATTCGTAGTTCAACTGATTTTAGAGGAATATTTGTAAGTTTCAAAAATGGACACTTAGAAACATTTTGGTGAAAACCACACAATGGATTCCCATGGAAGGAAATACAAGTTACTGGTAAGTACGCTTAGAATAACTTTTCAGGGTCAGTGCTGGGCTAAAAGATGCAGCACTGGGTTCTCTCCTGATAACAGGTGAGTAAATCGGAATTTTTAGTTCGGCTGATTTTAGAGGAATATTTGTACATTTCAAAAATGGACACTTAGACACTTTTCCGGTGAAAACCACACAATGGATTCATATGAAAGAAAATACAATTTACTGGTAAGTACGCTTAGAATTACTTTTCAGGGTCAGTGCTGGGCTAAAAGATGCAGCACTGGGTTCTCTCATGATAACAGGTGAGTAAATCGGAATTCGTAGTTCGGCTGATTTTAGAGGAATATTTGTATGTTTCAAAAATGGACACAAACTTTTCTGGTGAAAACCACACAATGGATTCCTATGGAAGGAAATACAAGTTACAGGTAAGTACGCTTGGAATACCTTTTCAAGGTCAGTGCTGGGCTAAAAGATGCAGCACTGGGTTCTCTCATGATAACAGGTGAATAAATCGGAATTTGTAGTTTGGCTGATTTTAGAGGAATATTTGTACGTTTCAAAAATGGACACTTGAGAAACTTTTCCGGTGAAAACCACACAATTGTTTCCTATGAAACAAAATACAAGTTACTGGTAAGTACGCTTAGAATTACTTTTCAGAGTCAGTGCTGGGCTAAAAGATGCAGCACTGGGTTCTCTCATGATAACAGATGAGTAAATCGGAATTCGTAGTTTGGCTGATTTTAGAGGAATATTTGTGCGGTTCAAAAATGGACACAAACTTTTCTGGTGAAAACCACAAAATGGATTCCTATGGAAGGACATACAAGTTACAGGTAAGTACGCTTAGAATTACTTTTTAAGGTCAGTGCTGGGCTAAATGATGCAGCCCTGGGTTCTTTCCTGATAACAGGTGAGTACATTGGAATTTGTAGTTCGGCTGATTTTAGAGGAATATTTGTACGTTTCAAAAATGCACACTTAGAAACTTTTCTGGTGAAAACCACACAATGGATTTCTATGGAAGGAAATACAAGATACTGGTAAGTACGCTTAGAATTACTTTTCAGGGTCAGTGCTGGGCTAAAAGATGCATTCCTGGGTTCTCTCTTGATAACAGGTGAGTAAATCGGAATTCGTAGTTCAACTGATTTTAGAGGAATATTTGTAAGATTCAAAAATGGACACTTAGAAACATTTTGGTGAAAACCACACAATGGATTCCCATGGAAGGAAATACATGTTACTGGTAAGTACGCTTAGAATTACTTTTCAGGGTCAGTGCTGGGCTAAAAGATGCAGCACTGGGTTCTCTCCTGATAACAGGTGAGTAAATCGGAATTTGTAGTTCGGCTGATTTTAGAGGAATATTTGTACATTTCAAAAATGGACACTTAGACACTTTTCCGGTGAAAACCACACAATGGATTCACATGAAAGAAAATACAATTTACTGGTAAGTACGCTTAGAATTACTTTTCAGGGTCAGTGCTGGGCTAAAAGATGCAGCACTGGGTTCTCTCATGATAACAGGTGAGTAAATCGGAATTCGTAGTTCGGCTGATTTTAGAGGAATATTTGTATGTTTCAAAAATGGACACTTAGAAACTTTTCTGGTGAAAACCACACAATGGATTCCTATGGAAGGAAATACAAGTTACTTGTAAGTAGGCTTAGAATTACTTTTCAGGGTCAGTGCTGGGCTAAAAGATGCAGCACTGGGTTCTCTCCTGATAACAGGTGAGGAAATCGGAATTCGTAGATCAACTGATTTTAGAAGGATATTTGGAAGTTTCAAAAACTGGACACTTGGAAACTTTTCTGGTGGAAACCACACAATGGATTCCTATGGAAGGAAATACAAGATACTGGTAAGTACGCTTAGAACTACTTTTCAGGGTCAGTGCTGGGCTAAAAGATGCAGCACAGGGTTCTCTCATGATACCAGGTGAGTAAATCGGAATTCGTAGTTCGGCTGATTTTAGAGGAATATTTGTACGTTTCAAAAATGGACATTTAGAAACTTTTCTGGTGAAAACCGCACAATGGATTCCTATGGAAGGAAATACAATTTACTGGTAAGTACGCTTAGAATTAGTTTTCAAGGTCAGTGCTGTGCTAAAAAATGCAGCACTGGGTTCTCTCTTGATAACAGGTGAGTAAATCGGAATTCGTAGTTCATCTGATTTTAGAGGAATATTTGTATGTTTCAAAAAAGGACACTTGAGAAACTTTCCTGGTGAAAACCACACAATTGTTTCCTATGAAACAAAATACAAGTTACTGGTAAGTACGCTTAGAATTACTTTTCAGAGTCAGTGCTGGGCTAAGAGATGCAGCACTTTGTTCTCTCCTGATAACAGATGAGTAAATCGGAATTCGTAGTTTGGCTGATTTTAGAGGAATATTTGTTCGTTTCAAAAATGGACACAAACATTTCTGGTGAAAACCACACAATGGATTCCTATGGAAGGAAATACAAGTTACAGGTAAGTACGCTTGGAATACCTTTTCAAGGTCAGTGCTGGGCTAAAAGATGCAGCACTGGGTTCTCTCATGATAACAGGTGAATAAATCGGAATTTGTAGTTTGGCTGATTTTAGAGGAATATTTGTACGTTTCAAAAATGGACACTTGAGAAACTTTTCCGGTGAAAACCACACAATGGATTCCTATGGAAGGAAATACAAGATACTGGTAAGTACGCTTAGAATTACTTTTCAGGGTCAGTGCTGGGCTAAAAGATGCATTCCTGGGTTCTCTCTTGATAACAGGTGAGTAAATCGGAATTCGTAGTTCAACTGATTTTAGAGGAATATTTGTAAGATTCAAAAATGGACACTTAGAAACATTTTGGTGAAAACCACACAATGGATTCCCATGGAAGGAAATACATGTTACTGGTAAGTACGCTTAGAATTACTTTTCAGGGTCAGTGCTGGGCTAAAAGATGCAGCACTGGGTTCTCTCCTGATAACAGGTGAGTAAATCGGAATTTGTAGTTCGGCTGATTTTAGAGGAATATTTGTACATTTCAAAAATGGACACTTAGACACTTTTCCGGTGAAAACCACACAATGGATTCACATGAAAGAAAATACAATTTACTGGTAAGTACGCTTAGAATTACTTTTCAGGGTCAGTGCTGGGCTAAAAGATGCAGCACTGGGTTCTCTCATGATAACAGGTGAGTAAATCGGAATTCGTAGTTCGGCTGATTTTAGAGGAATATTTGTACGTTTCAAAAATGGACATTTAGAAACTTTTCTGGTGAAAACCGCACAATGGATTCCTATGGAAGGAAATACAATTTACTGGTAAGTACGCTTAGAATTAGTTTTCAAGGTCAGTGCTGTGCTAAAAAATGCAGCACTGGGTTCTCTCTTGATAACAGGTGAGTAAATCGGAATTCGTAGTTCATCTGATTTTAGAGGAATATTTGTATGTTTCAAAAAAGGACACTTGAGAAACTTTCCTGGTGAAAACCACACAATTGTTTCCTATGAAACAAAATACAAGTTACTGGTAAGTACGCTTAGAATTACTTTTCAGAGTCAGTGCTGGGCTAAGAGATGCAGCACTTTGTTCTCTCCTGATAACAGATGAGTAAATCGGAATTCGTAGTTTGGCTGATTTTAGAGGAATATTTGTTCGTTTCAAAAATGGACACAAACTTTTCTGGTGAAAACCACACAATGGATTCCTATGGAAGGAAATACAAGTTACAGGTAAGTACGCTTGGAATACCTTTTCAAGGTCAGTGCTGGGCTAAAAGATGCAGCACTGGGTTCTCTCATGATAACAGGTGAATAAATCGGAATTTGTAGTTTGGCTGATTTTAGAGGAATATTTGTACGTTTCAAAAATGGACACTTGAGAAACTTTTCCGGTGAAAACCACACAATGGATTCCTATGGAAGGAAATACAAGATACTGGTAAGTACGCTTAGAATTACTTTTCAGGGTCAGTGCTGGGCTAAAAGATGCATTCCTGGGTTCTCTCTTGATAACAGGTGAGTAAATCGGAATTCGTAGTTCAACTGATTTTAGAGGAATATTTGTAAGATTCAAAAATGGACACTTAGAAACATTTTGGTGAAAACCACACAATGGATTCCCATGGAAGGAAATACATGTTACTGGTAAGTACGCTTAGAATTACTTTTCAGGGTCAGTGCTGGGCTAAAAGATGCAGCACTGGGTTCTCTCCTGATAACAGGTGAGTAAATCGGAATTTGTAGTTCGGCTGATTTTAGAGGAATATTTGTACATTTCAAAAATGGACACTTAGACACTTTTCCGGTGAAAACCACACAATGGATTCACATGAAAGAAAATACAATTTACTGGTAAGTACGCTTAGAATTACTTTTCAGGGTCAGTGCTGGGCTAAAAGATGCAGCACTGGGTTCTCTCATGATAACAGGTGAGTAAATCGGAATTCGTAGTTCGGCTGATTTTAGAGGAATATTTGTATGTTTCAAAAATGGAAACTTAGAAACTTTTCTGGTGAAAACCACACAATGGATTCCTATGGAAGGAAATACAAGTTACTTGTAAGTAGGCTTAGAATTACTTTTCAGGGTCAGTGCTGGGCTAAAAGATGCAGCACTGGGTTTTCTCCTGATAACAGGTGAGGAAATCGGAATTCGTAGTTCAGCTGATTTTAGAGGAATATTTGTACGTTTCAAAAATGGACACTTAGAAACTTTTCTTGTGAAAACCACACAATGGATTCCTATGGAGGGAAATACAAGTTACTGGTAAGCACGCTTAGAATTACATTTCAGGGTCAGTGCTGGGCTAAAAGATGCAGCCCTGGGTTCTCTCCTGATAACAGGTGAGTAAATTGGAATTCGTAGATCAACTGATTTTAGAAGGATATTTGTAAGTTTCAAAAACTGGACACTTGGAAACTTTTCTGGTGGAAACCACACAATGGATTCCTATGGAAGGAAATACAAGATACTGGTAAGTACGCTTAGAACTACTTTTCAGGGTCAGTGCTGTGCTAAAAGATGCAGCACAGGGTTCTCTCATGATACCAGGTGAGTAAATCGGAATTCGTAGTTCGGTTGATTTTAGAGGAATATTTGTACGTTTCAAAAATGGACATTTAGAAACTTTTCTGGTGAAAACCGCACAATGGATTCCTATGGAAGGAAATACAATTTACTGGTAAGTACGCTTAGAATTAGTTTTCAAGGTCAGTGCTGTGCTAAAAAATGCAGCACTGGGTTCTCTCTTGATAACAGGTGAGTAAATCGGAATTCGTAGTTCATCTGATTTTAGAGGAATATTTGTATGTTTCAAAAAAGGACACTTGAGAAACTTTTCCGGTGAAAACCACACAATTGTTTTCTATGAAACAAAATACAAGTTACTGGTAAGTACGCTTAGAATTACTTTTCAGAGTCAGTGCTGGGCTAAGAGATGCAGCACTTTGTTCTCTCCTGATAACAGATGAGTAAATCGGAATTCGTAGTTTGGCTGATTTTAGAGGAATATTTGTTCGTTTAAAAAATGGACACAAACTTTTCTGGTGAAAACCACACAATGGATTCCTATGGAAGGAAATACAAGTTACAGGTAAGTACGCTTGGAATACCTTTTCAAGGTCAGTGCTGGGCTAAAAGATGCAGCACTGGGTTCTCTCATGATAACAGGTGAATAAAACGGAATTTGTAGTTTGGCTGATTTTAGAGGAATATTTGTACGTTTCAAAAATGGACACTTGAGAAACTTTTCCGGTGAAAACCACACAATGGATTCCTATGGAAGGACATACAAGTTACAGGTAAGTACGCTTAGAATTACTTTTCAAAGTCAGTGCTGGGCTAAATGATGCAGCCCTGGGTTCTTTCCTGATAACAGGTGAGTAAATTGGAATTCGTAGTTCGGCTGATTTTAGAGGAATATTTGTACGTTTCAAAAATGGACACTTAGAAACTTTTCTGGTGAAAACCACACAATGGATTCCTATGGAAGGAAATACAAGATACTGGTAAGTACGCTTAGAATTACTTTTCAGGGTCAGTGCTGGGCTAAAAGATGCATTCCTGGGTTCTCTCCTGATAACAGGTGAGTAAATCGGAATTCGTAGTTCAACTGATTTTAGAGGAATATTTGTAAGTTTCAAAAATGGACACTTAGAAACATTTTGGTGAAAACCACACAATGGATTCCCATGGAAGGAAATACAAGTTACTGGTAAGTACGCTTAGAATTATTTTTTAGGGTCAGTGATGGGCTAAAAGATGCAGCACTGGGTTCTCTCCTGATAACAGGTGAGTAAATCGGAATTTGTAGTTCGGCTGATTTTAGAGGAATATTTGTACATTTCAAAAATGGACACTTAGACACTTTTCCGGTGAAAACTACACAATGGATTCATATGAAAGAAAATACAATTTACTGGTAAGTACGCTTAGAATTACTTTTCAGGGTCAGTGCTGGGCTAAAAGATGCAGCACTGGGTTCTCTCATGATAACAGGTGAGTAAATCGGAATTCGTAGTTCGGCTGATTTTAGAGGAATATTTGTACGTTTCAAAAATGGACACAAACTTTTCTGGTGAAAACCACACAATGGATTCCTATGGAAGGAAATACAAGTTACAGGTAAGTATGCTTGGAATACCTTTTGAAGGTCAGTGCTGGGCTAAAAGATGCAGCACTGGGTTCTCTCATGATAACAGGTGAATAAATCGGAATTTGTAGTTCGGCTGATTTTAGAGGAATATTTGTACGTTTCAAAAATGGACACAAACGTTTCTGGTGAAAACCACACAATGGATTCCTATGGAAGGAAATACAAGTTAATGGTAAGTACGCTTAGAATTACTTTTCAGGGTCAGTGCTGCTCTTAAAGATGCAGCACTGGATTCTCTCCTGATAACAGGTGCGTAAATCAGAATTCGCAGTTCGGCTGATTTTAGAGGAATATTTGTACGTTTTGAAAAATGAACACTTAGAAACTTTTCCGGTGAAAACCACACAATGGATTCATATGAAAGAAAATACAATTTACTGGTAAGTACGCTTAGAATTACTTTTCAGGGTCAGTGCTGGGCTAAAAGATGCAGCACTGGGTTCTCTCCTGATAACAGGTGAGTAAATCGGAATTCGTAGTTCGGCTGATTTTAGAGGAATATTTGTACGTTTCAAAAATGGACACTTGGAAACTTTTCTGGTGAAAACCACACAATGGATTACTATGGAAGGAAATACAAGTTACTTGTAAGTACGCCTAGAAATACTTTTCAGGGTCAGTGCTGCTCTAAAAGATGCAGCACTGGGTTCTCTCCTGATAACAGGTGCGTAAATCAGAATTCGTAGTTCGGCTGGTTTTAGAGGAATATATGTACGTTTCAAAAATGGACACTTAGAAACTTTTCTGGTGAAAACCACACAATCGATTCCTATGGAAAGAAATACAAGTTACTGGGAAGTACGCTTAGAATTACTTTTCAAAGTCAGTGCTGGGCTGAAAGATGCAGCCCCGGGTTCTCTCCTGATAACAGGTGAGTAAATCGGAATTCGTAGTTCGCCTGATTTTAGAGGAATATTGGTACGTTTCAAAAATGGACACTTAGAAACTTTTCTGGTGAAAACCACACAATGGATTCCTATGGAAGGAAATACAAGTTACTTGTAAATAGGCTTAGAATTACTTTTCAGGGTCAGTGCTGGGCTAAAAGATGCGTTACAACAAACAAATGATGGACGGAATGCTGACAATGCATACATTCTCCCCCAGTCAAGAGATCTGGGTTAAATCCATCGTTCTTTTGCCCACTACACCACCCCAGTTTAGACATGGCCATATGCAAATCAGTCTTGACCCTGTGCCTCATGGGAACAGTCCAGCCCGAACTGCCAAGCCATGTCTTCCCTGGACCGGAATCAAGCATCCTAGGACCGGTTTCTGGCTATCAGCCGTCATCAGCCAGGATAGCTTGACTCCAGTGGCGTAGTGAGCACGGGTCCCACGTCTGGGAATACCCATCCCACATAGGGCGAAAAGCGTTACAACAAACAAATGATG
The DNA here is from genome assembly GCF_964204655.1 of Triturus cristatus. Lineage (NCBI taxonomy): Eukaryota > Metazoa > Chordata > Amphibia > Caudata > Salamandridae > Triturus > Triturus cristatus. The sequence goes on from NC_140579.1 coordinate 316,379,683, forward strand.
GACGGAATGCTGACAATGCATACATTCTCCCCCAGTCAAGAGATCTGGGTTAAATCCATCGTTCTTTTGCCCACTACACCACCCCAGATTAGACATGGCCATATGCAAATCAGTCTTGACCCTGTGCCTCATGGGAACAGTCCAGCCCGAACTGCCAAGCCATGTCTTCCCTGGACCGGAATCAAGCATCCTAGGACCGGTTTCTGGCTATCAGCCGTCATCAGCCAGGATAGCTTGACTCCAGTGGCGTAGTGAGCACGGGTCCCACGTCTGGGAATACCCATCCCACATAGGGCGAAAAGCGTTACAACAAACAAATGGCTAAAAGATGCAGCACTGCGTTCTCTCCTGATAACAGGTGAGGAAATCGGAATTCGTAGTTCGGCTGATTTTAGAGGAATATTTGTACGTTTCAAAAATGGACATTTAGAAACTTTTCTGATGAAAACCGCACAATGGATTCCTATGGAAGGAAATACAATTTACTGGTAAGTACGCTTAGAATTAGTTTTCAAGGTCAGTGCTGTGCTAAAAAATGCAGCACTGGGTTCTCTCTTGATAACAGGTGAGTAAATCGGATTCGTAGTTCATCTGATTTTAGAGGAATATTTGTATGTTTCAAAAAAGGACACTTGAGAAACTTTTCCGGTGAAAACCACACAATTGTTTCCTATGAAACAAAATACAAGTTACTGGTAAGTACGCTTAGAATTACTTTTCAGAGTCAGTGCTGGGCTAAGAGATGCAGCACTTTGTTCTCTCCTGATAACAGATGAGTAAATCGGAATTCATAGTTTGGCTGATTTTAGAGGAATATTTGTGCGTTTCAAAAATGGACACAAACTTTTCTGGTGAAAACCACACAATGGATTCCTATGGAAGGAAATGCAAGTTACAGGTAAGTACGCTTAGATTTACTTTTCAAGGTCAGTGCTGGGCTAAATGATGCAGCCCTGGGTTCTCTCCTGATAACAGGTGAGTAAATTGGAATTCGTAGTTCGGCTGATTTTAGAGGAATATTTGTACGTTTCAAAAATGAACTCTTGGAAACTTTTCTGGTGAAAACCACACAATGGATTCCTAAGGAAGGAAATACAAGATACTGGTAAGTACGCTTAGAACTACTTTTCAGGGTCAGTGCTGGGTTAAAAGATGCAGCACAGGGTTCGCTCATGATACCAGGTGAGTAAATCGGAATTCATTGTTTGGCTGATTTTAGAGGAATATTTGTGCGTTTCAAAAATGGACACTTAGAAACTTTTCTGGTGAAAACCACACAATGACTTCCTATGGAAGGAAATGCAAGATACTATTAAGTGCGCTTAGAATTACTTTTCAGGGTCAGTGCTGGGCTAAAAGATGCAGCACTGGGTTCTCTCATGATAACAAGTGAGTAAATCGGAATTTGTATTTTGGTTGATTTTAGAGGAATATTTGTACGTTTCAAAAATGGATACAAACTTTTCTAGTGAAAACCACACAATGGATTCCTAAGGAAGGAAATACAAGTTACTGGTAAGTACGCTTAGAATTACTTTTCAGGGTCAGTGCTGGGCTAAAAGATGCAGCACTGGGTTCTCTCTTGATAACAGGTGAGTAAATCGGAATTCATAGTTCATCTGATTTTAGAGGAATATTTGTATGTTTCAAAAATGGACACTTGAGAAACTTTTCCGGTGAAAACCACACAATTGTTTCCTATGAAACAAAATACAAGTTACTGGTAAGTACGCTTAGAATTACTTTTCAGAGTCAGTGCTGGGCTAAAAGATGCAGCACTGGGTTCTCTCATGATAACAGATGAGTAAATCGGAATTCGTAGTTTGGCTGATTTTAGAGGAATATTTGTGCGGTTCAAAAATGGACACAAACTTTTCTGGTGAAAACCACAAAATGGATTCCTATGGAAGGACATACAAGTTACAGGTAAGTACGCTTAGAATTACTTTTCAAGGTCAGTGCTGGGCTAAATGATGCAGCCCTGGGTTCTTTCCTGATAACAGGTGAGTACATTGGAATTTGTAGTTTGGCTGATTTTAGAGGAATATTTGTGCGGTTCAAAAATGGACACAAACTTTTCTGGTGAAAACCACAAAATGGATTCCTATGGAAGGACATACAAGTTAAAGGTAAGTACGCTTAGAATTACTTTTCAAGGTCAGTGCTGGGCTAAATGATGCAGCCCTGGGTTCTCTCCTGATAACACATGAGTAAATTGGAATTCGTAGTTCGGCTGATTTTAGAGGAATATTTGTACGTTTCAAAAATGGACACTTAGAAACTTTTCTGGTGAAAACCACACAATGGATTCCTATGGAAGGAAATAAAAGATACTGGTAAGTACGCTTAGAATTACTTTTCAGGGTCAGTGCTGGGCTAAAAGATGCATTCCTGGGTTCTCTCTTGATAACAGGTGAGTAAATCGGAATTCGTAGTTCAACTGATTTTAGAGGAATATTTGTAAGTTTCAAAAATGGACACTTAGAAACATTTTGGTGAAAACCACACAATGGATTCCCATGGAAGGAAATACAAGTTACTGGTAAGTATGCTTAGAATTACTTTTCAGGGTCAGTGCTGGGCTAAAAGATGCAGCACTGGGTTCTCTCATGATAACAGGTGAGTAAATCGGAATTCGTAGTTCGGCTGATTTTAGAGGAATATTTGTACGTTTCAAAAATGGACACAAACTTTTCTGGTGAAAACCACACAATGGATTCCTATGGAAGGAAATACAAGTTACAGGTAAGTATGCTTGGAATACCTTTTGAAGGTCAGTGCTGGGCTAAAAGATGCAGCACTGGGTTCTCTCATGATAACAGGTGAATAAATCGGAATTTGTAGTTCGGCTGATTTTAGAGGAATATTTGTACGTTTCAAAAATGGACACAAACGTTTCTGGTGAAAACCACACAATGGATTCCTATGGAAGGAAATACAAGTTAATGGTAAGTACGCTTAGAATTACTTTTCAGGGTCAGTGCTGCTCTTAAAGATGCAGCACTGGATTCTCTCCTGATAACAGGTGCGTAAATCAGAATTCGCAGTTCGGCTGATTTTAGAGGAATATTTGTACGTTTTGAAAAATGAACACTTAGAAACTTTTCCGGTGAAAACCACACAATGGATTCATATGAAAGAAAATACAATTTACTGGTAAGTACGCTTAGAATTACTTTTCAGGGTCAGTGCTGGGCTAAAAGATGCAGCACTGGGTTCTCTCCTGATAACAGGTGAGTAAATCGGAATTCGTAGTTCGGCTGATTTTAGAGGAATATTTGTACGTTTTAAAAATGGACACTTGGAAACTTTTCTGGTGAAAACCACACAATGGATTACTATGGAAGGAAATACAAGTTACTTGTAAGTACGCCTAGAAATACTTTTCAGGGTCAGTGCTGCTCTAAAAGATGCAGCACTGGGTTCTCTCCTGATAACAGGTGCGTAAATCAGAATTCGTAGTTCGGCTGGTTTTAGAGGAATATATGTACGTTTCAAAAATGGACACTTAGAAACTTTTCTGGTGAAAACCACACAATCGATTCCTATGGAAAGAAATACAAGTTACTGGGAAGTACGCTTAGAATTACTTTTCAAAGTCAGTGCTGGGCTGAAAGATGCAGCCCCGGGTTCTCTCCTGATAACAGGTGAGTAAATCGGAATTCGTAGTTCGCCTGATTTTAGAGGAATATTGGTACGTTTCAAAAATGGACACTTAGAAACTTTTCTGGTGAAAACCACACAATGGATTCCTATGGAAGGAAATACAAGTTACTTGTAAGTAGGCTTAGAATTACTTTTCAGGGTCAGTGCTGGGCTAAAAGATGCGTTACAACAAACAAATGATGGACGGAATGCTGACAATGCATACATTCTCCCCCAGTCAAGAGATCTGGGTTAAATCCATCGTTCTTTTGCCCACTACACCACCCCAGTTTAGACATGGCCATATGCAAATCAGTCTTGACCCTGTGCCTCATGGGAACAGTCCAGCCCGAACTGCCAAGCCATGTCTTCCCTGGACCGGAATCAAGCATCCTAGGACCGGTTTCTGGCTATCAGCCGTCATCAGCCAGGATAGCTTGACTCCAGTGGCGTAGTGAGCACGGGTCCCACGTCTGGGAATACCCATCCCACATAGGGCGAAAAGCGTTACAACAAACAAATGATGGACGGAATGCTGACAATGCATACATTCTCCCCCAGTCAAGAGATCTGGGTTAAATCCATCGTTCTTTTGCCCACTACACCACCCCAGATTAGACATGGCCATATGCAAATCAGTCTTGACCCTGTGCCTCATGGGAACAGTCCAGCCCGAACTGCCAAGCCATGTCTTCCCTGGACCGGAATCAAGCATCCTAGGACCGGTATCTGGCTATCAGCCGTCATCAGCCAGGATAGCTTGACTCCAGTGGCGTAGTGAGCACGGGTCCCACGTCTGGGAATACCCATCCCACATAGGGCGAAAAGCGTTACAACAAACAAATGGCTAAAAGATGCAGCACTGGGTTCTCTCCTGATAACAGGTGAGGAAATCGGAATTCGTAGTTCGGCTGATTTTAGAGGAATATTTGTACGTTTCAAAAATGGACATTTAGAAACTTTTCTGATGAAAACCGCACAATGGATTCCTATGGAAGGAAATACAATTTACTGGTAAGTACGCTTAGAATTAGTTTTCAAGGTCAGTGCTGTGCTAAAAAATGCAGCACTGGGTTCTCTCTTGATAACAGGTGAGTAAATCGGATTCGTAGTTCATCTGATTTTAGAGGAATATTTGTATGTTTCAAAAAAGGACACTTGAGAAACTTTTCCGGTGAAAACCACACAATTGTTTCCTATGAAACAAAATACAAGTTACTGGTAAGTACGCTTAGAATTACTTTTCAGAGTCAGTGCTGGGCTAAGAGATGCAGCACTTTGTTCTCTCCTGATAACAGATGAGTAAATCGGAATTCATAGTTTGGCTGATTTTAGAGGAATATTTGTGCGTTTCAAAAATGGACACAAACTTTTCTGGTGAAAACCACACAATGGATTCCTATGGAAGGAAATGCAAGTTACAGGTAAGTACGCTTAGATTTACTTTTCAAGGTCAGTGCTGGGCTAAATGATGCAGCCCTGGGTTCTCTCCTGATAACAGGTGAGTAAATTGGAATTCGTAGTTCGGCTGATTTTAGAGGAATATTTGTACGTTTCAAAAATGAACTCTTGGAAACTTTTCTGGTGAAAACCACACAATGGATTCCTAAGGAAGGAAATACAAGATACTGGTAAGTACGCTTAGAACTACTTTTCAGGGTCAGTGCTGGGTTAAAAGATGCAGCACAGGGTTCGCTCATGATACCAGGTGAGTAAATCGGAATTCATTGTTTGGCTGATTTTAGAGGAATATTTGTGCGTTTCAAAAATGGACACTTAGAAACTTTTCTGGTGAAAACCACACAATGACTTCCTATGGAAGGAAATGCAAGATACTATTAAGTGCGCTTAGAATTACTTTTCAGGGTCAGTGCTGGGCTAAAAGATGCAGCACTGGGTTCTCTCATGATAACAAGTGAGTAAATCGGAATTTGTATTTTGGTTGATTTTAGAGGAATATTTGTACGTTTCAAAAATGGATACAAACTTTTCTAGTGAAAACCACACAATGGATTCCTAAGGAAGGAAATACAAGTTACTGGTAAGTACGCTTAGAATTACTTTTCAGGGTCAGTGCTGGGCTAAAAGATGCAGCACTGGGTTCTCTCTTGATAACAGGTGAGTAAATCGGAATTCATAGTTCATCTGATTTTAGAGGAATATTTGTATGTTTCAAAAATGGACACTTGAGAAACTTTTCCGGTGAAAACCACACAATTGTTTCCTATGAAACAAAATACAAGTTACTGGTAAGTACGCTTAGAATTACTTTTCAGAGTCAGTGCTGAACTAAAAGATGCAGCACTGGGTTCTCTCATGATAACAGATGAGTAAATCGGAATTCGTAGTTTGGCTGATTTTAGAGGAATATTTGTGCGGTTCAAAAATGGACACAAACTTTTCTGGTGAAAACCACAAAATGGATTCCTATGGAAGGACATACAAGTTACAGGTAAGTACGCTTAGAATTACTTTTCAAGGTCAGTGCTGGGCTAAATGATGCAGCCCTGGGTTCTTTCCTGATAACAGGTGAGTACATTGGAATTTGTAGTTTGGCTGATTTTAGAGGAATATTTGTGCGGTTCAAAAATGGACACAAACTTTTCTGGTGAAAACCACAAAATGGATTCCTATGGAAGGACATACAAGTTAAAGGTAAGTACGCTTAGAATTACTTTTCAAGGTCAGTGCTGGGCTAAATGATGCAGCCCTGGGTTCTCTCCTGATAACACATGAGTAAATTGGAATTCGTAGTTCGGCTGATTTTAGAGGAATATTTGTACGTTTCAAAAATGGACACTTAGAAACTTTTCTGGTGAAAACCACACAATGGATTCCTATGGAAGGAAATAAAAGATACTGGTAAGTACGCTTAGAATTACTTTTCAGGGTCAGTGCTGGGCTAAAAGATGCATTCCTGGGTTCTCTCTTGATAACAGGTGAGTAAATCGGAATTCGTAGTTCAACTGATTTTAGAGGAATATTTGTAAGTTTCAAAAATGGACACTTAGAAACATTTTGGTGAAAACCACACAATGGATTCCCATGGAAGGAAATACAAGTTACTGGTAAGTATGCTTAGAATTACTTTTCAGGGTCAGTGCTGGGCTAAAAGATGCAGCACTGGGTTCTCTCATGATAACAGGTGAGTAAATCGGAATTCGTAGTTCGGCTGATTTTAGAGGAATATTTGTATGTTTCAAAAATGGACACTTGAGAAACTTTTCCGGTGAAAACCACACAATTGTTTCCTATGAAACAAAATACAAGTTACTGGTAAGTACGCTTAGAATTACTTTTCAGAGTCAGTGCTGGGCTAAAAGATGCAGCACTGGGTTCTCTCATGATAACAGATGAGTAAATCGGAATTCGTAGTTTGGCTGATTTTAGAGGAATATTTGTGCGGTTCAAAAATGGACACAAACTTTTCTGGTGAAAACCACAAAATGGATTCCTATGGAAGGACATACAAGTTACAGGTAAGTACGCTTAGAATTACTTTTCAAGGTCAGTGCTGGGCTAAATGATGCAGCCCTGGGTTCTTTCCTGATAACAGGTGAGTACATTGGAATTTGTAGTTTGGCTGATTTTAGAGGAATATTTGTGCGGTTCAAAAATGGACACAAACTTTTCTGGTGAAAACCACAAAATGGATTCCTATGGAAGGACATACAAGTTAAAGGTAAGTACGCTTAGAATTACTTTTCAAGGTCAGTGCTGGGCTAAATGATGCAGCCCTGGGTTCTCTCCTGATAACACATGAGTAAATTGGAATTCGTAGTTCGGCTGATTTTAGAGGAATATTTGTACGTTTCAAAAATGGACACTTAGAAACTTTTCTGGTGAAAACCACACAATGGATTCCTATGGAAGGAAATAAAAGATACTGGTAAGTACGCTTAGAATTACTTTTCAGGGTCAGTGCTGGGCTAAAAGATGCATTCCTGGGTTCTCTCTTGATAACAGGTGAGTAAATCGGAATTCGTAGTTCAACTGATTTTAGAGGAATATTTGTAAGTTTCAAAAATGGACACTTAGAAACATTTTGGTGAAAACCACACAATGGATTCCCATGGAAGGAAATACAAGTTACTGGTAAGTATGCTTAGAATAACTTTTCAGGGTCAGTGCTGGGCTAAAAGATGCAGCACTGGGTTCTCTCCTGATAACAGGTGAGTAGAGCGGAATTTGTAGTTCGGCTGATTTTAGAGGAATATTTGTACATTTCAAAAATGGACACTTAGACACTTTTCCAGTGAAAACCACACAATGGATTCATATGAAAGAAAATACAATTTACTGGTAAGTACGCTTAGAATTACTTTTCAGGGTCAGTGCTGGGCTAAAAGATGCAGCACTGGGTTCTCTCATGATAACAGGTGAGTAAATCGGAATTCGTAGTTCGGCTGATTTTAGAGGAATATTTGTACGTTTCAAAAATGGACACAAACTTTTCTGGTGAAAACCACACAATGGATTCCTATGGAAGGAAATACAAGTTACAGGTAAGTACGCTTGGAATACCTTTTCAAGGTCAGTGCTGGGCTAAAAGATGCAGCACTGGGTTCTCTCATGATAACAGGTGAATAAATCGGAATTTGTAGTTTGGCTGATTTTAGAGGAATATTTGTACGTTTCAAAAATGGACACTTGAGAAACTTTTCCGGTGAAAACCACACAATTGTTTCCTATGAAACAAAATACAAGTTACTGGTAAGTACGCTTAGAATTACTTTTCAGAGTCAGTGCTGGGCTAAAAGATGCAGCACTGGGTTCTCTCATGATCACAGATGAGTAAATCGGAATTCGTAGTTTGGCTGATTTTAGAGGAATATTTGTGCGGTTCAAAAATGGACACAAACTTTTCTGGTGAAAACCACAAAATGGATTCCTATGGAAGGACATACAAGTTACAGGTAAGTACGCTTAGAATTACTTTTCAAGGTCAGTGCTGGGCTAAATGATGCAGCCCTGGGTTCTTTCCTGATAACAGGTGAGTACATTGGAATTTGTAGTTCGGCTGATTTTAGAGGAATATTTGTACGTTTCAAAAATGCACACTTAGAAACTTTTCTGGTGAAAACCACACAATGGATTTCTATGGAAGGAAATACAAGATACTGGTAAGTACGCTTAGAATTACTTTTCAGGGTCAGTGCTGGGCTAAAAGATGCATTGCTGGGTTCTCTCTTGATAACAGGTGAGTAAATCGGAATTCGTAGTTCAACTGATTTTAGAGGAATATTTGTAAGATTCAAAAATGGACACTTAGAAACATTTTGGTGAAAACCACACAATGGATTCCCATTGAAGGAAATACAAGTTACTGGTAAGTACGCTTAGAATTACTTTTCAGGGTCAGTGCTGGGCTAAAAGATGCAGCACTGGGTTCTCTCCTGATAACAGGTGAGTAAATCGGAATTTGTAGTTCGGCTGATTTTAGAGGAATATTTGTACATTTCAAAAATGGACACTTAGACACTTTTCCGGTGAAAACCACACAATGGATTCACATGAAAGAAAAATACAATTTACTGGTAAGTACGCTTAGAATTACTTTTCAAGGTCAGTGCTGGGCTAAATGATGCAGCCCTGGGTTCTTTCCTGATAACAGGTGAGTAAATCAGAATTCGTAGTTCGGCTGATTTTAGAGGAATATTTGTACGTTTCAAAAAGTGACACTTAAAAACTTTTCTGGTGAAAACCACACAATGGATTCCTATGGAGGGAAATACAAGTTACTGGTAAGCACGCTGAGAATTACTTTTCAGGGTCAGTGCTGGGCTAAAAGATGCAGCCCTGGGTTCTCTCCTGATAACAGGTGAGTACATTGGAATTTGTAGTTCGGCTGATTTTAGAGGAATATTTGTACGTTTCAAAAATGGACACTTAGAAACTTTTCTGGTGAAAACCACACAATGGATTCCTATGGAAGGAAATACAAGATACTGGTAAGTACGCTTAGAATTACTTTTCAGGGTCAGTGCTGGGCTAAAAGATGCATTCCTGGGTTCTCTCTTGATAACAGGTGAGTAAATCGGAATTCGTAGTTCAACTGATTTTAGAGGAATATTTGTAAGATTCAAAAATGGACACTTAGAAACATTTTGGTGAAAACCACACAATGGATTCCCATGGAAGGAAATACAAGTTACTGGTAAGTACGCTTAGAATTACTTTTCAGGGTCAGTGCTGGGCTAAAAGATGCAGCACTGGGTTCTCTCCTGATAACAGGTGAGTAAATCGGAATTTGTAGTTCGGCTGATTTTAGAGGAATATTTGTACATTTCAAAAATGGACACTTAGACACTTTTCCGGTGAAAACCACACAATGGATTCATATGAAAGAAAATACAATTTACTGGTAAGTACGCTTAGAATTACTTTTCAGGGTCAGTGCTGGGCTAAAAGATGCAGCACTGGGTTCTCTCATGATAACAGGTGAGTAAATCGGAATTCGTAGTTCGGCTGATTTTAGAGGAATATTTGTACGTTTCAAAAATGGACACAGACTTTTCTGGTGAAAACCACACAATGGATTCCTATGGAAGGAAATACAAGTTACAGGTAAGTACGCTTTGAATACCTTTTCAAGGTCAGTGCTGGGCTAAAAGATGCAGCACTGGGTTCTCTCATGATAACAGGTGAATAAATCGGAATTTGTAGTTTGGCTGATTTTAGAGGAATATTTGTACGTTTCAAAAATGGACACTTGAGAAACTTTTCCGGTGAAAACCACACAATTGTTTCCTATGAAACAAAATACAAGTTACTGGTAAGTACGCTTAGAATTACTTTTCAGAGTCAGTGCTGGGCTAAAAGATGCAGCACTGGGTTCTCTCATGATAGCAGATGAGTAAATCGGAATTCGTAGTTTGGCTGATTTTAGAGGAATATTTTTGCGGTTCAAAAATGGACACAAACTTTTCTGGTGAAAACCACAAAATGGATTCCTATGGAAGGACATACAAGTTACAGGTAAGGACGCTTAGAATTACTTTTCAAGGTCAGTGCTGGGCTAAATGATGCAGCCCTGGGTTCTTTCCTGATAACAGGTGAGTACATTGGAATTCGTAGTTCGGCTGATTTTAGAGGAATATTTGTACGTTTCAAAAATGGACACTTAGAAACTTTTCTGGTGAAAGCCACACAATGGATTCCTATGGAAGGAAATACAAGATACTGGTAAGTACGCTTAGAATTACTTTTCAGGGTCCATGCTGGGCTAAAAGATGCATTCCTGGGTTCTCTCCTGATAACAGGTGAGTAAATCGGAATTCGTAGTTCAACTGATTTTAGAGGAATATTTGTAAGTTTCAAAAATGGACACTTAGAAACATTTTGGTGAAAACCACACAGTGGATTCCCATGGAAGGAAATACAAGTTACTGGTAAGTACGCTTAGAATTATTTTTCAGGGTCAGTGATGGGCTAAAAGATGCAGCACTGGGTTCTCTCCTGATAACAGGTGAGTAAATCGGAATTTGTAGTTCGGCTGATTTTAGAGGAATATTTGTACATTTCAAAAATGGACACAAGCTTTTCTGGTGAAAACCACACAATGGATTCACATGAAAGAAAATACAATTTACTGGTATGTATGCTTAGAATTACTTTTCAGGGTCAGTGCTGGGCTAAAAGATGCAGCACTGGGTTCTCTCATGATAACAGGTGAGTAAATCGGAATTCGTAGTTCGGCTGATTTTAGAGGAATATTTGTACGTTTCAAAAATGGACACAAACTTTTCTGGTGAAAACCACACAATGGATTCCTATGGAAGGAAATACAAGTTACAGGTAAGTACACTTGGAATACCTTTTCAAGGTCAGTGCTGGGCTAAAAGATGCAGCACTGGGTTCTCTCATGATAACAGGTGAATAAATCGGAATTTGTAGTTCGGCTGATTTTAGAGGAATATTTGTACGTTTCAAAAATGGACACAAACGTTTCTGGTGAAAACCACACAATGGATTCCTATGCAAGGAAATACAAGTTAATGGTAAGTATGCTTAGAATTACTTTTCAGGGTCAGTGCTGCTCTAAAAGATGCAGCACTGGATTCTCTCCTGATAACAGGTGCGTAAATAAGAATTCGTAGTTCGGCTGATTTTAGAGGAATATTTGTACGTTTCAAAAATGGACACTTAGAAACTTTTCCGGTGAAAACCACACAATGGATTCATATGAAAGAAAATACAATTTACTGGTAAGTACGCTTAGAATTACTTTTCAGGGTCAGTGCTGGGCTAAAAGATGCAGCACTGGGTTCTCTCATGATAACAGGTGAGTAATTCGGAATTCGTAGTTCAGCTGATTTTAGAGGAATATTTGTACGTTTTAAAAATGGACACAAACTTTTCTGGTGAAAACCACACAATTGATTCCTTTGGAAGGAAATACAAGTTAATGGTAAGTAAGCTTAGAATTACTTTTCAGGGTCAGTGCTGCTCTAAAAGATGCAGCACTAGGTTCTCTCCTGATAACAGGTGAGTAAATCGGAATTCGTAGTTCGGCTGATTGTAGAGGAATATTTGAACGTTTCAAAAATGGACACTTGGAAACTTTTCTGGTGAAAACCACACAATGGATTACTATGGAAGGAAATACAAGTTACTGGTAAGTACGCCTAGAAATACTTTTCAGGGTCAGTGCTGCTCTAAAAGATGCAGCACTGGGTTCTCTCCTGATAACAGGTGCATAAATCAGAATTCGTAGTTCGGCTGGTTTTAGAGGAATATATGTACGTTTCAAAAATGGACACTTAGAAACTTTTCTGGTGAAAACCACACAATCGATTCCTATGGAAAGAAATACAAGTTACTGGGAAGTACGCTTAGAATTACTTTTCAAGGTCAGTGCTGGGCTGAAAGATGCAGCCCTGGGTTCTCTCCTGATAACAGGTGAGTAAATCGGAATTCGTAGTTCGCCTGATTTTAGAGGAATATTGGTACGTTTCAAAAATGGACACATAAACTTTTCTGGTGAAAACCACACAAGGGATTCCTATGGAAGGAAATACAAGTTACTTGTAAGTAGGCTTAGAATTACTTTTCAGGGTCAGTGCTGGGCTAAAAGATGCAGCACTGGGTTCTCTCCTGATAACAGGTGAGGAAATCGGAATTCGTAGTTCAGCTGATTTTAGAGGAATATTTGTACGTTTCAAAAATGGACACTTAGAAACTTTTCTTGTGAAAACCACACAATGGATTCCTATGGAGGGAAATACAAGTTACTGGTAAGCACGCTTAGAATTACTTTTCAGGGTCAGTGCTGGGCTAAAAGATGCAGCCCTGGGTTCTCTCTTGATAACAGGTGAGTAAATTGGAATTCGTAGATCAACTGATTTTAGAGGAATATTTGTACGTTTCAAAAATGGACATTTAGAAACTTTTCTGGTGAAAACCGCACAATGGATTCCTATGGAAGGAAATACAATTTACTGGTATGTACGCTTAGAATTAGTTTTCAAGGTCAGTGCCGTGCTAAAAAATGCAGCCCAGGGTTCTCTCCTGATAACTGGTGAGTAAATCGGAATTTGTAGTTCAACTGATTTTAGAGGAATATTTGTGCGTTTCAAAAATGGACACTTAGAAACTTTTCTGGTGAAAACCACACAATGGATTCCTATGGAAGGAAATACAAGATACTGGTAAGTGCGCTTAGAATTACTTTTCAGGGTCAGTGCTGGGCTAAAAGATGCAGCACTGGGTTCTCTCATGATAACAGGTGATTAAATCGGAATTCGTATTTCGGTTGATTTTAGAGGTATATTTGTATGTTTCAAAAATGGACAAACTTTTCTAGTGAAAACCACACAATGGATTCCTATGGAAGGAAATACAAGATACTGGTAAGTGCGCTTAGAATTACTTTTCAGGGTCAATGCTGGGCTAAATGATGCAGCACTGGGTTCGCTCCTGATAACAGGTGAGTAAATCAGAATTCGTAGTTCGGCTGATTTTAGAGGAATATTTGTACGTTTCAAAAAGTGACACTTAAAAACTTTTCTGGTGAAAACCACACAATGGATTCCTATGGAGGGAAATACAAGTTACTGGTAAGCATGCTGAGAATTACTTTTCAGGGTCAGTGCTGGGCTAAAAGATGCAGCCCTGGGTTCTCTCCTGATAACAGGTGAGTAAATTGGAATTCGTAGATCAACTGATTTTAGAAGAATATTTGTACGTTTCAAAAATGGACACTTGGAAACTTTTATGGTGAAAACCACACAATGGATTCCTATGGAAGGAAATACAAGATACTGGTAAGTACGCTTAGAACTACTTTTCAGGGACAGTGCTGGGCTAAAAGATGCAGCACAGGGTTCTCTCATGATACCAGGTGAGTAAATCGGAATTCATAGTTCGGCTGATTTTAGAGGAATATTTGTACGTTTCAAAAATAGACATTTAGAAACTTTTCTGGTGAAAACCGCACAATGGATTCCTATGGAAGGAAATACAATTTACTGGTAAGTATGCTTAGAATTAGTTTTCAAGGTCAGTGCTGTGCTAAAAGATGCAGCCCTGGGTTCTCTCCTGATAACAGGTGAGTAAATCGGAATTCGTAGTTCAACTGATTTTAGAGGAATATTTGTGCGTTTCAAAAATGGACACTTAGAAACTTTTCTGGTGAAAACCACACAATGGATTCCTATGGAAGGAAATGCAAGATACTATTAAGTGCGCTTAGAATTACTTTTCAGGTTCAATGCTGGGCTAAAAGATGCAGCACTGGGTTCTCTCTTGATAACAGGTGAGTAAATCGGAATTCGTAGTTCATCTGATTTTAGAGGAATATTTGTATGTTTCAAAAATGGACACTTGAGAAACTTTTCCGGTGAAAACCACACAATTGTTTCCTATGAAACAAAATACAAGTTACTGGTAAGTACGCTTAGAATTACTTTTCAGAGTCAGTGCTGGGCTAAAAGATGCAGCACTGGGTTCTCTCCTGATAACAAGTGAGTAAATCGGAATTCGTATTTCGGTTGATTTTAGAGGAATATTTGTACGTTTCAAAAATTGATACAAACTTTTCTAGTGAAAACCACACAATGGATTCCTATGGAAGGAAGTACAAGTTACTGGTAAGTACGCTTAGAATTACTTTTCAGGTTCAATGCTGGGCTAAAAGATGCAGCACTGGGTTCTCTCTTGATAACAGGTGAGTAAATCGGAATTCGTAGTTCATCTGATTTTAGAGGAATATTTGTATGTTTCAAAAATGGACACTTGGGAAACTTTTCCGGTGAAAACCACACAATTGTTTCCTATGAAACAAAATACAAGTTACTGGTAAGTACGCTTAGAATTACTTTTCAGAGTTAGTGCTGGGCTAAAAGATGCAGCACTGGGTTCTCTCCTGATAACAGATGAGTAAATCGGAATTCGTAGTTTGGCTGATTTTAGAGGAATATTTGTGCGTTTCAAAAATGGACACAAACTTTTCTGGTGAAAACCACACAATGGATTCCTATGGAAGGAAATACAAGTTACAGGTAAGTACGCTTAGAATTACTTTTCAAGGTCAGTGCTGGGCTAAATGATGCAGCCCTGGGTTCTCTCCTGATAACAGGTGAGTAAATTGGAATTCGTAGTTCGGCTGATTTTAGAGGAATATTTGTACGTTTCAAAAATGAACACTTAGAAACTTTTCTGGTTAAAATCACACAATGGATTCCTATGGAAGGAAATACAAGATACTGGTAAGTGCGCTTAGAATTACTTTTCAGAGTCAGTGCTCGGCTAAAAGATGCAGCACTGCGTTCTCTCATGATAACAGGTGAGTAAATCGGAATTTGTAGTTCAGCTGATTTCAGAGGAATATTTGTACGTTTCAAAAATGGACACAAACTTTTCTGGTGAAAATCACACAATGGATTCCTATGGAAGGAAATACAAGTTAATGGCAAGTACGCTAAGAATTACTTTTCAGGGTCAGTGCTGCTCTAAAAGATGCAGCACTGAGTTCTCTCCTGATAACAGGTGAGTAAATCGGAATTCGTAGTTTGGGTGATTTTAGAGGAATATCTGTACTTTTAAAAAATGGACACGTAGAAACTTTTCTGGTGAAAACCACACAATGGATCCCTAAGGAAGGAAATACAAGTTACTGGTAAGTAAGCTTAGAATTACTTTTCAGGGTTTGCGCTGGGCTAAACAATGAAGCACTAGGTTCTCTCCTGATAACAGGTGAGTAAATCGGAATTCGTAGTTCGGCTGATTTTAGAGGAATATTTGTACGTTTCAAAAATGGACATAAACTTTTCTGGCGAAAACCACACAATGGATTCCTATAGAAGGAAATACAAGTTACTGGTAAGTACGCTTAGAATTACTTTTCAGGGTCAGTGCTGGGCTAAAAGATGCAGCACTGGGTTCTCTCCTGACAACAGGTGAGTAAATCAGAATTCGTAGTTCGGCTGATTTTAGAGGAATATTTTTACGTTTCAAAAATAGACACTTAGAAACTTTTCTGGTGAAAACCACACAATGGACTCCTATGGAAGGAAATACAAGTTACAGGCAAGTACGCTTAGAATTACTTTTCAGGGTCAATGCTGGGCTAAAAGATGCAGCACTGGGTTCGCTCCTGATAACAGGTGAGTAAATCAGAATTCGTAGTTCGGCTGATTTTAGAGGAATATTTGTACGTTTCAAAAATGGACACAAACTTTTCTGGTGAAAACCACACCATGGATTCCTATGGAAGGAAATACAAGATACTGGTAAGTGCGCTTAGAATTACTTTTCAGGGTCAGTGCTGGGATAAAAGATGCAGCACTGGGTTCTCTCATGATAACAGGTGAGTAAATCGGAATTCGTATTTCGGTTGATTTTAGAGGAATATTTGTACGTTTCAAAAATGGACAAACTTTTCTAGTGAAAACCACACAATGGATTCCTATGGAAGGAAATACAAGTTACTGGTAAGTACGCTTAGAATTACTTTTCAGGGTCAATGCTGGGCTAAAAGATGCAGCACTGGGTTCGCTCCTGATAACAGGTGAGTAAATCAGAATTCGTAGTTCGGCTGATTTTAGAGGAATATTTGTACGTTTCAAAAATGGACACAAACTTTTCTGGTGAAAACCACACAATGGATTCCTATGGAAGGAAATACAAGTTACTGGTAAGTACGCTTAGAATTACTTTTCAGGGTCAGTGCTGGGCTAAAAGATGCAGCACCGGGATCTCTCCTGATAACAGGTGAGTAAATCGGAATTCAGAGTTCGGCTGATTTTAGAGGATTATTTGTATTTTTCAAAAATGGACACTTAGACACTTTTCCGGTGAAAACCACACAATGGATTCATATGAAAGATAATACAATTTACTGGTAAGTACGCTTAGAATTACTTTTCAGGGTCAGTGCTGGGCTAAAAGATGCAGCACTGGATTCTCTCCTGATAACAGGTGCGTAAATCAGAATTCGTAGTTCGGCTGATTTTAGAGGAATATTTGTACGTTTAAAAAATGGACACTTTGAAACTTTTCTGGTGAAAACCACACAATCGATTCCTATGGAAAGAAATACAAGTTACTGGGAAGTACGCTTAGAATTACTTTTCAAGGTCAGTGCTGGGCTAAAAGATGCAGCCCTGGGTTCTCTCCTGATAACAGGTGAGTAAATCAGAATTCGTCGTTCAACTGATTTTAGAGGAATATTTGTAAGTTTCAAAAATGGACACTTAGAAACTTTTTGGTGAAAACCACATAATGGATTCCCATGGAAGGAAATACAAGTTACTGGTAAGTACGCTTAGAATTACTTTTCAGGGTCAGTGCTGGGCTAAAAGATGCAGCACTGGGTTCTCTCCTGATAACAGGTGAGTAAATCGGAATTCGTATTTCGGCTGATTTTAGAGGAATATTTGTACATTTCAAAAATGGACACTTAGACACTTTTCCGGTGAAAACCACACAATGGATTCATATGAAAGAAAATACAAGTTACTGGTAAGTACGCTTAGAATTACTTTTCAGGGTCAGTGCTGGGCTAAAAGATGCAGCACTGGGTTCTCTCCTGATAACAGGTGAGTAAATCGGAATTTGTAGTTCGGCTGATTTTAGAGGAATATTTGTACATTTCAAAAATGGACACTTAGACACTTTTCCGGTGAAAACCACACAATGGATTCATATGAAAGAAAATACAATTTACTGGTAAGTACGCTTAGAATTACTTTTCAGGGTCAGTGCTGGGCTAAAAGATGCAGCACTGGGTTGTCTCATGATAACAGGTGAGTAAATCGGAATTCGTAGTTCGGCTGATTTTAGAGGAATATTTGTACGTTTCAAAAATGGACACAAACTTTTCTGGTGAAAACCACACAATGGATTCCTATGGAAGGAAATACAAGTTACAGGTAAGTACGCTTGGAATACCTTTTCAAGGTCAGTGCTGGGCTAAAAGATGCAGCACTGGGTTCTCTCATGATAACAGGTGAATAAATCGGAATTTGTAGTTTGGCTGATTTTAGAGGAATATTTGTACGTTTCAAAAATGGACACTTGAGAAACTTTTCCGGTGAAAACCACACAATTGTTTCCTATGAAACAAAATACAAGTTACTGGTAAGTACGCTTAGAATTACTTTTCAGAGTCAGTGCTGGGCTAAAAGATGCAGCACTGGGTTCTCTCATGATAACAGATGAGTAAATCGGAATTCGTAGTTTGGCTGATTTTAGAGGAATATTTGTGCGGTTCAAAAATGGACACAAACTTTTCTGGTGAAAACCACAAAATGGATTCCTATGGAAGGACATACAAGTTACAGGTAAGTACGCTTAGAAATACTTTTCAAGGTCAGTGCTGGGCTAAATGATGCAGCCCTGTGTTCTTTCCTGATAACAGGTGAGTACATTGGAATTCGTAGTTCGGCTGATTTTAGAGGAATATTTGTACGTTTCAAAAATGGACACTTAGAAACTTTTCTGGTGAAAACCACACAATGGATTCCTATGGAAGGAAATACAAGATACTGGTAAGTACGCTTAGAATTACTTTTCAGGGTCAGTGCTGGGCTAAAAGATGCATTCCTGGGTTCTCTCCTGATAACAGGTGAGTAAATCGGAATTCGTAGTTCAACTGATTTTAGAGGAATATTTGTAAGTTTCAAAAATGGACACTTAGAAACATTTTGGTGAAAACCACACAATGGATTCCCATGGAAGGAAATACAAGTTACTGGTAAGTACGCTTAGAATTATTTTTCAGGGTCAGTGATGGGCTAAAAGATGCAGCACTGGGTTCTCTCCTGATAACAGGTGAGTAAATCGGAATTTGTAGTTTGGCTGATTTTAGAGGAATATTTGTACATTTCAAAAATGGACACAAACTTTTCTGGTGAAAACCACACAATGGATTCACATGAAAGAAAATACAATTTACTGGTATGTACGCTTAGAATTACTTTTCAGGGTCAGTGCTGGGCTAAAAGATGCAGCACTGGGTTCTCTCATGATAACAGGTGAGTAAATCGGAATTCGTAGTTCGGCTGATTTTAGAGGAATATTTGTACGTTTCAAAAATGGACACAAACTTTTCTGGTGAAAACCACACAATGGATTCCTATGGAAGGAAATACAAGTTACAGGTAAGTACGCTTGGAATACCTTTTCAAGGTCAGTGCTGGGCTAAAAGATGCAGCACTGGGTTCTCTCATGATAACAGGTGAATAAATCGGAATTTGTAGTTCGGCTGATTTTAGAGGAATATTTGTACGTTTCAAAAATGGACACAAACGTTTCTGGTGAAAATCACACAATGGATTCCTATGCAAGGAAATACAAGTTAATGGTAAGTACGCTTAGAATTACTTTTCAGGGTCAGTGCTGCTCTAAAAGATGCAGCACTGGATTCTCTCCTGATAACAGGTGCGTAAATCAGAATTCGTAGTTCGGCTGATTTTAGAGGAATATTTGTACGTTTCAAAAATGGACACTTAGAAACTTTTCCGGTGAAAACCACACAATGGATTCATATGAAAGAAAATACAATTTACTGGTAAGTACGCTTAGAATTACTTTTCAGGGTCAGTGCTGGGCTAAAAGATGCAGCACTGGGTTCTCTCATGATAACAGGTGAGTAATTCGGAATTCGTAGTTCGGCTGATTTTAGAGGAATATTTGTACGTTTTAAAAATGGACACAAACTTTTCTGGTGAAAACCACACAATTGATTCCTTTGGAAGGAAATACAAGTTAATGGTAAGTAAGCTTAGAATTACTTTTCAGGGTCAGTGCTGCTCTTAAAGATGCAGCACTAGGTTCTCTCCTGATAACAGGTGAATAAATCGGAATTCGTAGTTCGGCTGATTGTAGAGGAATATTTGTACGTTTCAAAAATGGACACTTGGAAACTTTTCTGGTGAAAACCACACAATGGATTACTATGGAAGGAAATACAAGTTACTGGTAAGTACGCCTAGAAATACTTTTCAGGGTCAGTGCTGCTCTAAAAGATGCAGCACTGGGTTCTCTCCTGATAACAGGTGCATAAATCAGAATTCGTAGTTCGGCTGGTTTTAGAGGAATATATGTACGTTTCAAAAATGGACACTTAGAAACTTTTCTGGTGAAAACCACACAATCGATTCCTATGGAAAGAAATACAAGTTACTGGGAAGTACGCTTAGAATTACTTTTCAAGGTCAGTGCTGGGCTGAAAGATGCAGCCCTGGGTTCTCTCCTGATAACAGGTGAGTAAATCGGAATTCGTAGTTCGCCTGATTTTAGAGGAATATTGGTACGTTTCAAAAATGGCCACTTAGAAACTTTTCTGGTGAAAACCACACAAGGGATTCCTATGGAAGGAAATACAAGTTACTTGTAAGTAGGCTTAGAATTACTTTTCAGGGTCAGTCCTGGGCTAAAAGATGCAGCACTGGGTTCTCTCCTGATAACAGGTGAGGAAATCGGAATTCGTAGTTCAGCTGATTTTAGAGGAATATTTGTACGTTTCAAAAATGGACACTTAGAAACTTTTCTTGTGAAAACAACACAATGGATTCCTATGGAGGGAAATACAAGTTACTGGTAAGCACGCTTAGAATTACTTTTCAGGGTCAGTGCTGGGCTAAAAGATGCAGCCCTGGGTTCTCTCTTGATAACAGGTGAGTAAATTGGAATTCGTAGATCAACTGATTTTAGAGGAATATTTGTACGTTTCAAAAATGGACATTTAGAAACTTTTCTGGTGAAAACCGCACAATGGATTCCTATGGAAGGAAATACAATTTACTGGTATGTACGCTTAGAATTAGTTTTCAAGGTCAGTGCCGTGCTAAAAAATGCAGCCCTGGGTTCTCTCCTGATAACTGGTGAGTAAATCGGAATTTGTAGTTCAACTGATTTTAGAGGAATATTTGTGCGTTTCAAAAATGGACACTTAGAAACTTTTCTGGTGAAAACCACACAATGGATTCCTATGGAAGGAAATACAAGATACTGGTAAGTGCGCTTAGAATTACTTTTCAGGGTCAGTGCTGGGCTAAAAGATGCAGCACTGGGTTCTCTCATGATAACAGGTGAGTAAATCGGAATTCGTATTTCGGTTGATTTTAGAGGAATATTTGTATGTTTCAAAAATGGACAAACTTTTCTAGTGAAAACCACACAATGGATTCCTATGGAAGGAAATACAAGATACTGGTAAGTGCGCTTAGAATTACTTTTCAGGGTCAATGCTGGGCTAAATGATGCAGCACTGGGTTCGCTCCTGATAACAGGTGAGTAAATCAGAATTCGTAGTTCGGCTGATTTTAGAGGAATATTTGTACGTTTCAAAAAGTGACACTTAAAAACTTTTCTGGTGAAAACCACACAATGGATTCCTATGGAGGGAAATACAAGTTACTGGTAAGCACGCTGAGAATTACTTTTCAGGGTCAGTGCTGGGCTAAAAGATGCAGCCCTGGGTTCTCTCCTGATAACAGGTGATTACATTGGAATTTGTAGTTCGGCTGATTTTAGAGGAATATTGGTACGTTTCAAAAATGGCCACTTAGAAACTTTTCTGGTGAAAACCACACAAGGGATTCCTATGGAAGGAAATACAAGTTACTTGTAAGTAGGCTTAGAATTACTTTTCAGGGTCAGTCCTGGGCTAAAAGATGCAGCACTGGGTTCTCTCCTGATAACAGGTGAGGAAATCGGAATTCGTAGTTCAGCTGATTTTAGAGGAATATTTGTACGTTTCAAAAATGGACACTTAGAAACTTTTCTTGTGAAAACAACACAATGGATTCCTATGGAGGGAAATACAAGTTACTGGTAAGCACGCTTAGAATTACTTTTCAGGGTCAGTGCTGGGCTAAAAGATGCAGCACCGGGATCTCTCCTGATAACAGGTGAGTAAATCGGAATTCAGAGTTCGGCTGATTTTAGAGGATTATTTGTATTTTTCAAAAATGGACACTTAGACACTTTTCCGGTGAAAACCACACAATGGATTCATATGAAAGATAATACAATTTACTGGTAAGTACGCTTAGAATTACTTTTCAGGGTCAGTGCTGGGCTAAAAGATGCAGCACTGGATTCTCTCCTGATAACAGGTGCGTAAATCAGAATTCGTAGTTCGGCTGATTTTAGAGGAATATTTGTACGTTTAAAAAATGGACACTTTGAAACTTTTCTGGTGAAAACCACACAATCGATTCCTATGGAAAGAAATACAAGTTACTGGGAAGTACGCTTAGAATTACTTTTCAAGGTCAGTGCTGGGCTAAAAGATGCAGCCCTGGGTTCTCTCCTGATAACAGGTGAGTAAATCAGAATTCGTCGTTCAACTGATTTTAGAGGAATATTTGTAAGTTTCAAAAATGGACACTTAGAAACTTTTTGGTGAAAACCACATAATGGATTCCCATGGAAGGAAATACAAGTTACTGGTAAGTACGCTTAGAATTACTTTTCAGGGTCAGTGCTGGGCTAAAAGATGCAGCACTGGGTTCTCTCCTGATAACAGGTGAGTAAATCGGAATTCGTATTTCGGCTGATTTTAGAGGAATATTTGTACATTTCAAAAATGGACACTTAGACACTTTTCCAGTGAAAACCACACAATGGATTCATATGAAAGAAAATACAAGTTACTGGTAAGTACGCTTAGAATTACTTTTCAGGGTCAGTGCTGGGCTAAAAGATGCATCACTGGGTTCTCTCATGATAACAGGTGAGTAAATCGGAATTCGTAGTTCGGCTGATTTTAGAGGAATATTTGTACGTTTCAAAAATGGACACAAACTTTTCTGGTGAAAACCACACAATGGATTCCTATGGAAGGAAATACAAGTTACAGGTAAGTACGCTTGGAATACCTTTTCAAGGTCAGTGCTGGGCTAAAAGATGCAGCACTGGGTTATCTCATGATAACAGGTGAATAAATCGGAATTTGTAGTTGGGCTGATTTTAGAGGAATATTTGTACGTTTCAAAAATGGACACTTGAGAAACTTTTCCGGTGAAAACCACACAATTGTTTCCTATGAAACAAAATACAAGTTACTGGTAAGTACGCTTAGAATTACTTTTCAGAGTCAGTGCTGGGCTAAAAGATGCAGCACTGGGTTCTCTCATGATAACAGATGAGTAAATCGGAATTCGTAGTTTGGCTGATTTTAGAGGAATATTTGTGCGGTTCAAAAATGGACACAAACTTTTCTGGTGAAAACCACAAAATGGATTCCTATGGAAGGACATACAAGTTACAGGTAAGTACGCTTAGAAATACTTTTCAAGGTCAGTGCTGGGCTAAATGATGCAGCCCTGGGTTCTTTCCTGATAACAGGTGAGTACATTGGAATTCGTAGTTCGGCTGATTTTAGAGGAATATTTGTACGTTTCAAAAATGGACACTTAGAAACTTTTCTGGTGAAAACCACACAATGGATTCCTATGGAAGGAAATACAAGATACTGGTAAGTACGCTTAGAATTACTTTTCAGGGTCAGTGCTGGGCTAAAAGATGCATTCCTGGGTTCTCTCCTGATAACAGGTGAGTAAATCGGAATTCGTAGTTCAACTGATTTTAGAGGAATATTTGTAAGTTTCAAAAATGGACACTTAGAAACATTTTGGTGAAAACCACACAATGGATTCCCATGGAAGGAAATACAAGTTACTGGTATGTACGCTTAGAATTATTTTTCAGGGTCAGTGATGGGCTAAAAGATGCAGCACTGGGTTCTCTCCTGATAACAGGTGAGTAAATCGGAATTTGTAGTTCGGCTGATTTTAGAGGAATATTTGTACATTTCAAAAATGGACACAAACTTTTCTGGTGAAAACCACACAATGGATTCACATGAAAGAAAATACAATTTACTGGTATGTACGCTTAGAATTACTTTTCAGGGTCAGTGCTGGGCTAAAAGATGCAGCACTGGGTTCTCTCATGATAACAGGTGAGTAAATCGGAATTCGTAGTTCGGCTGATTTTAGAGGAATATTTGTACGTTTCAAAAATGGACACAAACTTTTCTGGTGAAAACCACACAATGGATTCCTATGGAAGGAAATACAAGTTACAGGTAAGTACGCTTGGAATACCTTTTCAAGGTCAGTGCTGGGCTAAAAGATGCAGCACTGGGTTCTCTCATGATAACAGGTGAATAAATTGGAATTTGTAGTTCGGCTGATTTTAGAGGAATATTTGTACGTTTCAAAAATGGACACAAACGTTTCTGGTGAAAACCACACAATGGATTCCTATGCAAGGAAATACAAGTTAATGGTAAGTACGCTTAGAATTACTTTTCAGGGTCAGTGCTGCTCTAAAAGATGCAGCACTGGATTCTCTCCTGATAACAGGTGCGTAAATCAGAATTCGTAGTTCGGCTGATTTTAGAGGAATATTTGTATGTTTCAAAAATGGACACTTAGAAACTTTTCCGGTGAAAACCACACAATGGATTCATATGAAAGAAAATACAATTTACTGGTAAGTACGCTTAGAATTACTTTTCAGGGTCAGTGCTGGGCTAAAAGATGCAGCACTGGGTTCTCTCATGATAACAGGTGAGTAATTCGGAATTCGTAGTTCGGCTGATTTTAGAGGAATATTTGTACGTTTTAAAAATGGACACAAACTTTTCTGGTGAAAACCACACAATTGATTCCTTTGGAAGGAAATACAAGTTAATGGTAAGTAAGCTTAGAATTACTTTTCAGGGTCAGTGCTGCTCTTAAAGATGCAGCACTAGGTTCTCTCCTGATAACAGGTGAGTAAATCGGAATTCGTAGTTCGGCTGATTGTAGAGGAATATTTGTACGTTTCAAAAATGGACACTTGGAAACTTTTCTGGTGAAAACCACACAATGGATTACTATGGAAGGAAATACAAGTTACTGGTAAGTACGCCTAGAAATACTTTTCAGGGTCAGTGCTGCTCTAAAAGATGCAGCACTGGGTTCTCTCCTGATAACAGGTGCATAAATCAGAATTCGTAGTTCGGCTGGTTTTAGAGGAATATATGTACGTTTCAAAAATGGACACTTAGAAACTTTTCTGGTGAAAACCACACAATCGATTCCTATGGAAAGAAATACAAGTTACTGGGAAGTACGCTTAGAATTACTTTTCAAGGTCAGTGCTGGGCTGAAAGATGCAGCCCTGGGTTCTCTCCTGATAACAGGTGAGTAAATCGGAATTCATAGTTCGCCTGATTTTAGAGGAATATTGGTACGTTTCAAAAATGGCCACTTAGAAACTTTTCTGGTGAAAACCACACAAGGGATTCCTATGGAAGGAAATACAAGTTACTTGTAAGTAGGCTTAGAATTACTTTTCAGGGTCAGTCCTGGGCTAAAAGATGCAGCACTGGGTTCTCTCCTGATAACAGGTGAGGAAATCGGAATTCGTAGTTCAGCTGATTTTAGAGGAATATTTGTACGTTTCAAAAATGGACACTTAGAAACTTTTCTTGTGAAAACAACACAATGGATTCCTATGGAGGGAAATACAAGTTACTGGTAAGCACGCTTAGAATTACTTTTCAGGGTCAGTGCTGGGCTAAAAGATGCAGCCCTGGGTTCTCTCTTGATAACAGGTGAGTAAATTGGAATTCGTAGATCAACTGATTTTAGAGGAATATTTGTACGTTTCAAAAATGGACATTTAGAAACTTTTCTGGTGAAAACCGCACAATGGATTCCTATGGAAGGAAATACAATTTACTGGTATGTACGCTTAGAATTAGTTTTCAAGGTCAGTGCCGTGCTAAAAAATGCAGCCCTGGGTTCTCTCCTGATAACTGGTGAGTAAATCGGAATTTGTAGTTCAACTGATTTTAGAGGAATATTTGTGCGTTTCAAAAATGGACACTTAGAAACTTTTCTGGTGAAAACCACACAATGGATTCCTATGGAAGGAAATACAAGATACTGGTAAGTGCGCTTAGAATTACTTTTCAGGGTCAGTGCTGGGCTAAAAGATGCAGCATTGGGTTCTCTCATGATAACAGGTGAGTAAATCGGAATTCGTATTTCGGTTGATTTTAGAGGAATATTTGTATGTTTCAAAAATGGACAAACTTTTCTAGTGAAAACCACACAATGGATTCCTATGGAAGGAAATACAAGATACTGGTAAGTGCGCTTAGAATTACTTTTCAGGGTCAGTGCTGGGCTAAAAGATGCAGCCCTGGGTTCTCTCCTGATAACAGGTGAGTACATTGGAATTTGTAGTTCGGCTGATTTTAGAGGAATATTTGTACGTTTCAAAAATGGACACTTAGAAACTTTTCTGGTGAAAACCACACAATGGATTCCTATGGAAGGAAATACAAGATACTGGTAAGTACGCTTAGAATTACTTTTCAGGGTCAGTGCTGGGCTAAAAGATGCATTCCTGGGTTCTCTCTTGATAACAGGTGAGTAAATCGGAATTCGTAGTTCAACTGATTTTAGAGGAATATTTGTAAGATTCAAAAATGGACACTTAGAAACATTTTGGTGAAAACCACACAATGGATTCCCATGGAAGGAAATACAAGTTACTGGTAAGTGCGCTTAGAATTACTTTTCAGGGTCAGTGCTGGGCTAAAAGATGCAGCACTGGGTTCTCTCATGATAACAGGTGAATAAATCGGAATTTGTAGTTTGGCTGATTTTAGAGGAATATTTGTACGTTTCAAAAATGGACATTCGAGAAACTTTTCCGGTGAAAACCACACAATTGTTTCCTATGAAACAAAATACAAGTTACTGGTAAGTACGCTTAGAATTACTTTTCAGAGTCAGTGCTGGGCTAAAAGATGCAGCACTGGGTTCTCTCATGATAGCAGATGAGTAAATCGGAATTCGTAGTTTGGCTGATTTTAGAGGAATATTTTTGCGGTTCAAAAATGGACACAAACTTTTCTGGTGAAAACCACAAAATGGATTCCTATGGAAGGACATACAAGTTACAGGTAAGGACGCTTAGAATTACTTTTCAAGGTCAGTGCTGGGCTAAATGATGCAGCCCTGGGTTGTTTCCTGATAACAGGTGAGTACATTGGAATTCGTAGTTCGGCTGATTTTAGAGGAATATTTGTACGTTTCAAAAATGGACACTTAGAAACTTTTCTGGTGAAAGCCACACAATGGATTCCTATGGAAGGAAATACAAGATACTGGTAAGTACGCTTAGAATTACTTTTCAGGGTCAGTGCTGGGCTAAAAGATGCATTCCTGGGTTCTCTCCTGATAACAGGTGAGTAAATCGGAATTCGTAGTTCAACTGATTTTAGAGGAATATTTGTAAGTTTCAAAAATGGACACTTAGAAACATTTTGGTGAAAACCACACAATGGATTCCCATGGAAGGAAATACAAGTTACTGGTAAGTACGCTTAGAATTATTTTTCAGGGTCAGTGATGGGCTAAAAGATGCAGCACTTGGTTCTCTCCTGATAACAGGTGAGTAAATCGGAATTTGTAGTTCGGCTGATTTTAGAGGAATATTTGTACATTTCAAAAATGGACACAAGCTTTTCTGATGAAAACCACACAATGGATTCACATGAAAGAAAATACAATTTACTGGTATGTATGCTTAGAATTACTTTTCAGGGTCAGTGCTGGGCTAAAAGATGCAGCACTGGGTTCTCTCATGATAACAGGTGAGTAAATCGGAATTCGTAGTTCGGCTGATTTTAGAGGAATATTTGTACGTTTCAAAAATGGACACAAACTTTTCTGGTGAAAACCACACAATGGATTCCTATGGAAGGAAATACAAGTTACAGGTAAGTACACTTGGAATACCTTTTCAAGGTCAGTGCTGGGCTAAAAGATGCAGCACTGGGTTCTCTCATGATAACAGGTGAATAAATCGGAATTTGTAGTTCGGCTGATTTTAGAGGAATATTTGTACGTTTCAAAAATGGACACAAACGTTTCTGGTGAAAACCACACAATGGATTCCTATGCAAGGAAATACAAGTTAATGGTAAGTATGCTTAGAATTACTTTTCAGGGTCAGTGCTGCTCTAAAAGATGCAGCACTGGATTCTCTCCTGATAACAGGTGCGTAAATCAGAATTCGTAGTTCGGCTGATTTTAGAGGAATATTTGTACGTTTCAAAAATGGACACTTAGAAACTTTTCCGGTGAAAACCACACAATGGATTCATATGAAAGAAAATACAATTTACTGGTAAGTACGCTTAGAATTACTTTTCAGGGTCAGTGCTGGGCTAAACGATGCAGCACTGGGTTCTCTCATGATAACAGGTGAGTAATTCGGAATTCGTAGTTCGGCTGATTTTAGAGGAATATTTGTACGTTTTAAAAATGGACACAAACTTTTCTGGTGAAAACCACACAATTGATTCCTTTGGAAGGAAATACAAGTTAATGGTAAGTAAGCTTAGAATTACTTTTCAGGGTCAGTGCTGCTCTAAAAGATGCAGTACTAGGTTCTCTCCTGATAACAGGTGAGTAAATCGGAATTCGTAGTTCGGCTGATTGTAGAGGAATATTTGTACGTTTCAAAAATGGACACTTGGAAACTTTTCTGGTGAAAACCACACAATGGATTACTATGGAAGGAAATACAAGTTACTGGTAAGTACGCCTAGAAATACTTTTCAGGGTCAGTGCTGCTCTAAAAGATGCAGCACTGGGTTCTCTCCTGATAACAGGTGCATAAATCAGAATTCGTAGTTCGGCTGGTTTTAGAGGAATATATGTACGTTTCAAAAATGGACACTTAGAAACTTTTCTGGTGAAAACCACACAAGGGATTCCTATGGAAGGAAATACAAGTTACTTGTAAGTAGGCTTAGAATTACTTTTCAGGGTCAGTGCTGGGCTAAAAGATGCAGCACTGGGTTCTCTCCTGATAACAGGTGAGGAAATCG
The DNA here is from genome assembly GCF_964204655.1 of Triturus cristatus. Classification (NCBI taxonomy): domain Eukaryota; kingdom Metazoa; phylum Chordata; class Amphibia; order Caudata; family Salamandridae; genus Triturus; species Triturus cristatus. The sequence continues at coordinate 316,408,682 of NC_140579.1, forward strand.
GAATTCGTAGTTCAGCTGATTTTAGAGGAATATTTGTACGTTTCAAAAATGGACACTTAGAAACTTTTCTTGTGAAAACCACACAATGGATTCCTATGGAGGGAAATACAAGTTACTGGTAAGCACGCTTAGAATTACTTTTCAGGGTCAGTGCTGGGCTAAAAGATGCAGCCCTGGGTTCTCTCTTGATAACAGGTGAGTAAATTGGAATTCGTAGATCAACTGATTTTAGAGGAATATTTGTACGTTTCAAAAATGGACATTTAGAAACTTTTCTGGTGAAAACCGCACAATGGATTCCTATGGAAGGAAATACAATTTACTGGTATGTACGCTTAGAATTAGTTTTCAAGGTCAGTGCCGTGCTAAAAAATGCAGCCCAGGGTTCTCTCCTGATAACTGGTGAGTAAATCGGAATTTGTAGTTCAACTGATTTTAGAGGAATATTTGTGCGTTTCAAAAATGGACACTTAGAAACTTTTCTGGTGAAAACCACACAATGGATTCCTATGGAAGGAAATACAAGATACTGGTAAGTGCGCTTAGAATTACTTTTCAGGGTCAGTGCTGGGCTAAAAGATGCAGCACTGGGTTCTCTCATGATAACAGGTGATTAAATCGGAATTCGTATTTCGGTTGATTTTAGAGGTATATTTGTATGTTTCAAAAATGGACAAACTTTTCTAGTGAAAACCACACAATGGATTCCTATGGAAGGAAATACAAGATACTGGTAAGTGCGCTTAGAATTACTTTTCAGGGTCAATGCTGGGCTAAATGATGCAGCACTGGGTTCGCTCCTGATAACAGGTGAGTAAATCAGAATTCGTAGTTCGGCTGATTTTAGAGGAATATTTGTACGTTTCAAAAAGTGACACTTAAAAACTTTTCTGGTGAAAACCACACAATGGATTCCTATGGAGGGAAATACAAGTTACTGGTAAGCATGCTGAGAATTACTTTTCAGGGTCAGTGCTGGGCTAAAAGATGCAGCCCTGGGTTCTCTCCTGATAACAGGTGAGTAAATTGGAATTCGTAGATCAACTGATTTTAGAAGAATATTTGTACGTTTCAAAAATGGACACTTGGAAACTTTTATGGTGAAAACCACACAATGGATTCCTATGGAAGGAAATACAAGATACTGGTAAGTACGCTTAGAACTACTTTTCAGGGACAGTGCTGGGCTAAAAGATGCAGCACAGGGTTCTCTCATGATACCAGGTGAGTAAATCGGAATTCATAGTTCGGCTGATTTTAGAGGAATATTTGTACGTTTCAAAAATAGACATTTAGAAACTTTTCTGGTGAAAACCGCACAATGGATTCCTATGGAAGGAAATACAATTTACTGGTAAGTATGCTTAGAATTAGTTTTCAAGGTCAGTGCTGTGCTAAAAGATGCAGCCCTGGGTTCTCTCCTGATAACAGGTGAGTAAATCGGAATTCGTAGTTCAACTGATTTTAGAGGAATATTTGTGCGTTTCAAAAATGGACACTTAGAAACTTTTCTGGTGAAAACCACACAATGGATTCCTATGGAAGGAAATGCAAGATACTATTAAGTGCGCTTAGAATTACTTTTCAGGCTCAGTGCTGGGCTAAAAGATGTAGCACTGGGTTCTCTCATGATAACAAGTGAGTAAATCGGAATTCGTATTTCGGTTGATTTTAGAGGAATATTTGTACGTTTCAAAAATTGATACAAACTTTTCTAGTGAAAACCACACAATGGATTCCTATGGAAGGAAGTACAAGTTACTGGTAAGTACGCTTAGAATTACTTTTCAGAGTCAGTGCTGGGCTAAAAGATGCAGCACTGGGTTCTCTCCTGATAACAGATGAGTAAATCGGAATTCGTAGTTTGGCTGATTTTAGAGGAATATTTGTGCGTTTCAAAAATGGACACAAACTTTTCTGGTGAAAACCACACAATGGATTCCTATGGAAGGAAATACAAGTTACAGGTAAGTACGCTTAGAATTACTTTTCAAGGTCAGTGCTGGGCTAAATGATGCAGCCCTGGGTTCTCTCCTGATAACAGGTGAGTAAATTGGAATTCGTAGTTCGGCTGATTTTAGAGGAATATTTGTACGTTTCAAAAATGAACACTTAGAAACTTTTCTGGTTAAAATCACACAATGGATTCCTATGGAAGGAAATACAAGATACTGGTAAGTGCGCTTAGAACTACTTTTCAGAGTCAGTGCTCGGCTAAAAGATGCAGCACTGCGTTCTCTCATGATAACAGGTGAGTAAATCGGAATTTGTAGTTCAGCTGATTTCAGAGGAATATTTGTACGTTTCAAAAATGGACACAAACTTTTCTGGTGAAAATCACACAATGGATTCCTATGGAAGGAAATACAAGTTAATGGCAAGTACGCTAAGAATTACTTTTCAGGGTCAGTGCTGCTCTAAAAGATGCAGCACTGAGTTCTCTCCTGATAACAGGTGAGTAAATCGGAATTCGTAGTTTGGGTGATTTTAGAGGAATATCTGTACTTTTAAAAAATGGACACGTAGAAACTTTTCTGGTGAAAACCACACAATGGATCCCTAAGGAAGGAAATACAAGTTACTGGTAAGTAAGCTTAGAATTACTTTTCAGGGTTTGCGCTGGGCTAAACAATGAAGCACTAGGTTCTCTCCTGATAACAGGTGAGTAAATCGGAATTCGTAGTTCGGCTGATTTTAGAGGAATATTTGTACGTTTCAAAAATGGACATAAACTTTTCTGGCGAAAACCACACAATGGATTCCTATAGAAGGAAATACAAGTTACTGGTAAGTACGCTTAGAATTACTTTTCAGGGTCAGTGCTGGGCTAAAAGATGCAGCACTGGGTTCTCTCCTGACAACAGGTGAGTAAATCAGAATTCGTAGTTCGGCTGATTTTAGAGGAATATTTTTACGTTTCAAAAATAGACACTTAGAAACTTTTCTGGTGAAAACCACACAATGGACTCCTATGGAAGGAAATACAAGTTACAGGCAAGTACGCTTAGAATTACTTTTCAGGGTCAATGCTGGGCTAAAAGATGCAGCACTGGGTTCGCTCCTGATAACAGGTGAGTAAATCAGAATTCGTAGTTCGGCTGATTTTAGAGGAATATTTGTACGTTTCAAAAATGGACACAAACTTTTCTGGTGAAAACCACACCATGGATTCCTATGGAAGGAAATACAAGATACTGGTAAGTGCGCTTAGAATTACTTTTCAGGGTCAGTGCTGGGATAAAAGATGCAGCACTGGGTTCTCTCATGATAACAGGTGAGTAAATCGGAATTCGTATTTCGGTTGATTTTAGAGGAATATTTGTACGTTTCAAAAATGGACAAACTTTTCTAGTGAAAACCACACAATGGATTCCTATGGAAGGAAATACAAGTTACTGGTAAGTACGCTTAGAATTACTTTTCAGGGTCAATGCTGGGCTAAAAGATGCAGCACTGGGTTCGCTCCTGATAACAGGTGAGTAAATCAGAATTCGTAGTTCGGCTGATTTTAGAGGAATATTTGTACGTTTCAAAAATGGACACAAACTTTTCTGGTGAAAACCACACAATGGATTCCTATGGAAGGAAATACAAGTTACTGGTAAGTACGCTTAGAATTACTTTTCAGGGTCAGTGCTGGGCTAAAAGATGCAGCACTGGATTCTCTCCTGATAACAGGTGCGTAAATCAGAATTCGTAGTTCGGCTGATTTTAGAGGATTATTTGTATTTTTCAAAAATGGACACTTTGAAACTTTTCTGGTGAAAACCACACAATCGATTCCTATGGAAAGAAATACAAGTTACTGGGAAGTACGCTTAGAATTACTTTTCAAGGTCAGTGCTGGGCTAAAAGATGCAGCCCTGGGTTCTCTCCTGATAACAGGTGAGTAAATCAGAATTCGTCGTTCAACTGATTTTAGAGGAATATTTGTAAGTTTCAAAAATGGACACTTAGACACTTTTCCGGTGAAAACCACACAATGGATTCATATGAAAGAAAATACAAGTTACTGGTAAGTACGCTTAGAATTACTTTTCAGGGTCAGTGCTGGGCTAAAAGATGCAGCACTGGGTTCTCTCATGATAACAGGTGAGTAAATCGGAATTCGTAGTTCGGCTGAATTTAGAGGAATATTTGTACGTTTCAAAAATGGACACAAACTTTTTTGGTGAAAACCACACAATGGATTCCTATGGAAGGAAATACAAGTTACAGGTAAGTACGCTTGGAATACCTTTTTAAGGTCAGTTCTGGGCTAAAAGATGCAGCACTGGGTTCTCTCATGATAACAGGTGAGTAAATCGGAATTCGTATTTCGGTTGATTTTAGAGGAATATTTGTACGTTTCCAAAAATGGACAAACTTTTCTAGTGAAAACCACACAATGGATTCCTATGGAAGGAAATACAAGTTACTGGTAAGTACGCTTAGAATTACTTTTCAGGGTCAATGCTGGGCTAAAAGATGCAGCACTGGGTTCGCTCCTGATAACAGGTGCGTAAATCAGAATTCGTAGTTCGGCTGATTTTAGAGGAATATTTGTACGTTTCAAAAAGTGACAAACTTTTCTAGTGAAAACCACACAATGGATTCCTATATAAGGAAATACAAGTTACTGGTAAGTACGCTTGGAATACCTTTTCAAGGTCAGTGCTGGGCTAAAAGATGCAGCACTGGGTTCTCTCATGATAACAGGTGAGTAAATCGGAATTCGTATTTCGGGTGATTTTAGAGGAATATTTGTACTTTTCAAAAATGGACACGTAGAAACTTTTCTGGTGAAAACCACACAATGGATTCCTAATGAAGGAAATACAAGTTACTGGTAAGTACGCTTAGAATTACTTTTCAGGGTCTGCGCTGGGCTAAACAATGAAGCACTAGGTTCTCTCCTGATAACAGGTGAGTAAATCGGAATTCGTAGTTCGGCTGATTTTAGAGGAATATTTGTACGTTTCAAAAATGGACACAAACTTTTCTGGTGAAAACCACACAATGGATTCCTATGGAAGGAAATACAAGTTACAGGTAAGTACGCTTAGAATTACTTTTCAAGGTCAGTGCTGGGCTAAATGATGCAGCCCTGGGTTCTCTCCTGATAACAGGTGAGTAAATTGGAATTCGTAGTTCGGCTGATTTTAGAGGAATATTTGTACGTTTCAAAAATGAACACTTAGAAACTTTTCTGGTTAAAATCACACAATGGATTCCTATGGAAGGAAATACAAGTTACTGGTAAGTACGCTTAGAATTACTTTTCAGGGTCAGTGCTGGGCTAAAAGATGCAGCACTGTGGGTTCTTTCCTGATAACAGGTGAGTACATCGGAATTCGTAGTTCGGCTGATTTTAGAGGAATATTTGTACGTTTCAAAAATGGACACTTAGAAACTTTACTGGTGAAAACCACACAATGGATTCCTATGGAAGGAAATACAAGATACTGGTAAGTGCGCTTAGAATTACTTTTCAGGGTCAGTGCTCGGCTAAAAGATGCAGCAGTGGGTTCTCTCATGATAACGGATGAGTAAATCGGAATTTGTAGTTCAGCTGATTTTAGAGGAATATTTGTACTTTTCAAAAATGGACACAAACTTTTCTTGTGAAAATCACACAATGGATTCCTATTGAAGGAAATACAAGTTAATGGTCAGTACGCTAAGAATTACTTTTCAGGGTCAGTGCTGCTCTAAAAGATGCAGCACTGAGTTCTCTCCTGATAACAGGTGAGTAAATCGGAATTCGTAGTTCGGGTGATTTTAGAGGAATATTTGTACTTTTCAAAAATGGACACGTAGAAACTTTTCTGGTGAAAACCACACAATGGATTCCTAAGGAAGGAAATACAAGTTACTGGTAAGTACGCTTAGAATTACTTTTCAGGGTCTGCGCTAGGCTAAACAATGAAGCACTAGGTTCTCTCCTGATGACAGGTGAGTCAATCGGAATTCGTAGTTCGGCTGATTTTAGAGGAATATTTTTACGTTTCAAAAATCGACACAAACTTTTCCGGTGAAAACCACACAATGGATTCCTATGGAAGGAAATACAAGTTACTGGTAAGTACGACTAGAATTACTTTGCAGGGTCAGTGCTGGGCTAAAAGATGCAGCACTGGGTTCTCTCCTGATAACAGGTGAGTAAATCAGAATTAGTTGTTCGGCTGATTTTAGAGGAATATATGTACGTTTCAAAAATGGACACTTAGAAACTTTTCTGGTGAAAATCACACAATGGAATCCTATGGAAGGAAATACAAATTACTGGTAAGTACACTTAGATTTACTTTTCAGGGTCAGTGCTGGGCTAAAAGATGCAGCACTGGGTTCTCACCTGATAACAGGTGAGTAAATCGGAATTCGTAGTTCGCCTCATTTTAGAGGAATATTTGGACGTTTCAAAAATGGAAACTTAGAAACTTTTCTGGTTAAAATCACACAATGGATTCCTATGGAAGGAAATACAAGTTACTGGTAAGTACGCTTAGAATTACTTTTCAGGGTCAGTGCTGGGCTAAAAGATGCAGCCCTGGGTTCTCTCCTGATAACAGGTGAGTAAATCCGAATTCGTAGTTCAACTGATTTTAGAGGAATATTTGTAAGTTTCAAAAATGGACACTTAGAAACATTTTGGTGAAAACCACACAATGGATTCCCATGGAAGGAAATACAAGTTACTGGTAAGTACGCTTAGAATTATTTTTCAGTGTCAGTGATGGGCTAAAAGATGCAGCACTGGGTTCTCTCCTGATAACAGGTGAGTAAATCGGAATTTGTAGTTCGGCTGATTTTAGAGGAATATTTGTACATTTCAAAAATGGACACAAACTTTTCTGGTGAAAACCACACAATGGATTCACATGAAAGAAAATACAATTTACTGGTATGTACGCTTAGAATTACTTTTCAGGGTCAGTGCTGGGCTAAAAGATGCAGCACTGGGTTCTCTCATGATAACAGGTGAGTAAATCGGAATTCGTAGTTTGGCTGATTTTAGAGGAATATTTGTACGTTTCAAAAATGGACACAAACTTTTCTGGTGAAAACCACACAATGGATTCCTATGGAAGGAAATACAAGTTACAGGTAAGTACGCTTGGAATACCTTTTCAAGGTCAGTGCTGGGCTAAAAGATGCAGCACTGGGTTCTCTCATGATAACAGGTGAATAAATCGGAATTTGTAGTTCGGCTGATTTTAGAGGAATAATTGTACGTTTCAAAAATGGACACAAACGTTTCTGGTGAAAACCACACAATGGATTCCTATGCAAGGAAATACAAGTTAATGGTAAGTACGCTTAGAATTACTTTTCAGGGTCAGTGCTGCTCTAAAAGATGCAGCACTGGATTCTCTCCTGATAACAGGTGCGTAAATCAGAATTCGTAGTTCGGCTGATTTTAGAGGAATATTTGTACATTTCAAAAATGGACACTTAGAAACTTTTCCGGTGAAAACCACACAATGGATTCATATGAAAGAAAATACAATTTACTGGTAAGTACGCTTAGAATTACTTTTCAGGGTCAGTGCTGGGCTAAAAGATGCAGCACTGGGTTCTCTCATAATAACAGGTGAGTAATTCGGAATTCGTAGTTCGGCTGATTTTAGAGGAATATTTGTACGTTTTAAAAATGGACTCAAACTTTTCTGGTGAAAACCACACAATTGATTCCTTTGGAAGGAAATACAAGTTAATGGTAAGTAAGCTTAGAATTACTTTTCAGGGTCAGTGCTGCTCTAAAAGATGCAGCACTAGATTCTCTCCTGATAACAGGTGAGTAAATCGGAATTCGTAGTTCGGCTGATTGTAGAGGAATATTTGTACGTTTCAAAAATGGACACTTGGAAACTTTTCTGGTGAAAACCACACAATGGATTACTATGGAAGGAAATACAAGTTACTGGTAAGTACGCCTAGAAATACTTTTCAGGGTCAGTGCTGCTCTAAAAGATGCAGCACTGGGTTCTCTCCTGATAACAGGTGCATAAATCAGAATTCGTACTTCGGCTGGTTTTAGAGGAATATATGTACGTTTCAAAAATGGACACTTAGAAACTTTTCTGGTGAAAACCACACAATCGATTCCTATGGAAAGAAATACAAGTTACTGGGAAGTACGCTTAGAATTACTTTTCAAGGTCAGTGCTGGGCTGAAAGATGCAGCCCTGGGTTCTCTCCTGATAACAGGTGAGTAAATCGGAATTCGTAGTTTGCCTGATTTTAGAGGAATATTGGTACGTTTCAAAAATGGACACTTAGAAACTTTTCTGGTGAAAACCACACAAGGGATTCCTATGGAAGGAAATACAAGTTACTTGTAAGTAGGCTTAGAATTACTTTTCAGGGTCAGTCCTGGGCTAAAAGATGCAGCACTGGGTTCTCTCCTGATAACAGGTGAGGAAATCGGAATTCGTAGTTCAGCTGATTTTAGAGGAATATTTGTACGTTTCAAAAATGGACACTTAGAAACTTTTCTTGTGAAAACCACACAATGGATTCCTATGGAGGGAAATACAAGTTACTGGTAAGCACGCTTAGAATTACTTTTCAGGGTCAGTGCTGGGCTAAAAGATGCAGCCCTGGGTTCTCTCTTGATAACAGGTGAGTAAATTGGAATTCGTAGATCAACTGATTTTAGAGGAATATTTGTACGTTTCAAAAACAGACATTTAGAAACTTTTCTGGTGAAAACCGCACAATCGATTCCTATGGAAGGAAATACAATTTACTGGTATGTACGCTTAGAATTAATTTCAAGGTCAGTGCCGTGCTAAAAAATGCAGCCCTGGGTTCTCTCCTGATAACTGGTGAGTAAATCGGAATTTGTAGTTCAACTGATTTTAGAGGAATATTTGTGCGTTTCAAAAATGGACACTTAGAAACTTTTCTGGTGAAAACCACACAATGGATTCCTATGGAAGGAAATACAAGATACTGGTAAGTACGCTTAGAATTACTTTTCAGGGTCAGTGCTGGGCTAAAAGATGCAGCACTGGGTTCTCTCATGATAACAGGTGAGTAATTCGGAATTCGTAGTTCGGCTGATTTTAGAGGAATATTTGTACGTTTTAAAAATGGACACAAACTTTTCTGGTGAAAACCACACAATCGATTCCTATGGAAAGAAATACAAGTTACTGGGAAGTACGCTTAGAATTACTTTTCAAGGTCAGTGCTGGGCTGAAAGATGCAGCCCTGGGTTCTCTCCTGATAACAGGTGAGTAAATCGGAATTCGTAGTTCGCCTGATTTTAGAGGAATATTGGTACGTTTCAAAAATGGACACTTAGAAACTTTTCTGGTGAAAACCACACAAGGGATTCCTATGGAAGGAAATACAAGTTACTTGTAAGTAGGCTTAGAATTACTTTTCAGGGTCAGTGCTGGGCTAAATGATGCAGCACTGGGTTCTCTCCTGATAACAGGTGAGGAAATCGGAATTCGTAGTTCAGCTGATTTTAGAGGAATATGTGTACGTTTCAAAAATGGACACTTAGAAACTTTTCTTGTGAAAACCACACAATGGATTCCTATGGAGGGAAATACAAGCTACTGGTAAGCACGCTTAGAATTACTTTTCAGGGTCAGTGCTGGGCTAAAAGATGCAGCCCTGGGTTCTCTCTTGATAACAGGTGAGTAAATTGGAATTCGTAGATCAACTGATTTTAGAGGAATATTTGTACGTTTCAAAAATGGACATTTAGAAACTTTTCTGGTGAAAACCGCACAATGGATTCCTATGGAAGGAAATACAATTTACTGGTATGTACGCTTAGAATTAGTTTTCAAGGTCAGTGCCGTGCTAAAAAATGCACCCTGGGTTCTCTCCTGATAACTGGTGAGTAAATCGGAATTTGTAGTTCAACTGATTTTAGAGGAATATTTGTGCGTTTCAAAAATGGACACTTAGAAACTTTTCTGGTGAAAACCACACAATGGATTCCTATGGAAGGAAATACAAGATACTGGTAAGTGCGCTTAGAATTACTTTTCAGGGTCAGTGCTGGGCTAAAAGATGCAGCACTGGGTTCTCTCATGATAACAGGTGAGTAAATCGGAATTCGTATTTCGGTTGATTTTAGAGGAATATTTGTATGTTTCAAAAATAGACAAACTTTTCTAGTGAAAACCACACAATGGATTCCTATGGAAGGAAATACAAGATACTGGTAAGTGCGCTTAGAATTACTTTTCAGGGTCAATGCTGGGCTAAATGATGCAGCACTGGGTTCGCTCCTGATAACAGGTGAGTAAATCAGAATTCGTAGTTCGGCTGATTTTAGAGGAATATTTGTACGTTTCAAAAAGTGACACTTAAAAACTTTTCTGGTGAAAACCACACAATGGATTCCTATGGAGGGAAATACAAGTTACTGGTAAGCATGCTGAGAATTACTTTTCAGGGTCAGTGCTGGGCTAAAAGATGCAGCCCTGGGTTCTCTCCTGATAACAGGTGAGTAAATTGGAATTCGTAGATCAACTGATTTTAGAAGAATATTTGTACGTTTCAAAAATGGACACTTGGAAACTATTATGGTGAAAACCACACAATGGATTCCTATGGAAGGAAATACAATTTACTGGTAAGTATGCTTAGAATTAGTTTTCAAGGTCAGTGCTGTGCTAAAAGATGCAGCCCTGGGTTCTCTCCTGATAACAGGTGAGTAAATCGGAATTCGTAGTTCAACTGATTTTAGAGGAATATTTGTGCGTTTCAAAAATGGACACTTAGAAACGTTTCTGGTGTAAACCACACAAAGGATTCCTATGGAAGGAAATGCAAGATACTATTAAGTGCGCTTAGAATTACTTTTCAGGGTCAGTGCTGGGCTAAAAGATGTAGCACTGGGTTCTCTCATGATAACAAGTGAGTAAATCGGAATTCGTATTTCGGTTGATTTTAGAGGAATATTTGTACATTTCAAAAATTGATACAAACTTTTCTAGTGAAAACCACACAATGGATTCCTATGGAAGGAAATACAATTTACTGGTAAGTATGCTTAGAATTAGTTTTCAAGGTCAGTGCTGTGCTAAAAGATGCAGCCCTGGGTTCTCTCCTGATAACAGGTGAGTAAATCGGAATTCGTAGTTCAACTGATTTTAGAGGAATATTTGTGCGATTCAAAAATGAACACTTAGAAACTTTTCTGGTTAAAATCACACAATGGATTCCTATGGAAGGAAATACAAGTTACTGGTAAGTACGCTTAGAATTACTTTTCAGGGTCAATGCTGGGCTAAAAGATGCAGCACTGGGTTCGCTCCTGATAACAGGTGCGTAAATCAGAATTCGTAGTTCGGCTGATTTTAGAGGAATATTTGTACGTTTCAAAAAGTGACAAACTTTTCTAGTGAAAACCACACAATGGATTCCTATATAAGGAAATACAAGTTACTGGTAAGTACGCTTGGAATACCTTTTCAAGGTCAGTGCTGGGCTAAAAGATGCAGCACTGGGTTCTCTCATGATAACAGGTGAGTAAATCGGAATTCGTATTTCGGGTGATTTTAGAGGAATATTTGTACTTTTCAAAAATGGACACGTAGAAACTTTTCTGGTGAAAACCACACAATGGATTCCTAAGGAAGGAAATACAAGTTACTGATAAGTACGCTTAGAATTACTTTTCAGGGTCTGCGCTGGGCTAAACAATGAAGCACTAGGTTCTCTCCTGATAACAGGTGAGTAAATCGGAATTCGTAGTTCGGCTGATTTTAGAGGAATATTTGTATGTTTCAAAAATGGACACAAACTTTTCTGGTGAAAACCACACAATGGATTCCTATGGAAGGAAATACAAGTTACAGGTAAGTACGCTTAGAATTACTTTTCAAGGTCAGTGCTGGGCTAAATGATGCAGCCCTGGGTTCTCTCCTGATAACAGGTGAGTAAATTGGAATTCGTAGTTCGGCTGATTTTAGAGGAATATTTGTACGTTTCAAAAATGAACACTTAGAAACTTTTCTGGTTAAAATCACACAATGGATTCCTATGGAAGGAAATACAAGTTACTGGTAAGTACGCTTAGAATTACTTTTCAGGGTCAGTGCTGGGCTAAAAGATGCAGCACTGTGGGTTCTTTCCTGATAACAGGTGAGTACATCGGAATTCGTAGTTCGGCTGATTTTAGAGGAATATTTGTACGTTTCAAAAATGGACACTTAGAAACTTTACTGGTGAAAACCACACAATGGATTCCTATGGAAGGAAATACAAGATACTGGTAAGTGCGCTTAGAATTACTTTTCAGGGTCAGTGCTCGGCTAAAAGATGCAGCAGTGGGTTCTCTCATGATAACGGATGAGTAAATCGGAATTTGTAGTTCAGCTGATTTTAGAGGAATATTTGTACTTTTCAAAAATGGACACAAACTTTTCTTGTGAAAATCACACAATGGATTCCTATTGAAGGAAATACAAGTTAATGGTCAGTACGCTAAGAATTACTTTTCAGGGTCAGTGCTGCTCTAAAAGATGTAGCACTGAGTTCTCTCCTGATAACAGGTGAGTAAATCGGAATTCGTAGTTCGGGTGATTTTAGAGGAATATTTGTACTTTTCAAAAATGGACACGTAGAAACTTTTCTGGTGAAAACCACACAATGGATTCCTAAGGAAGGAAATACAAGTTACTGGTAAGTACGCTTAGAATTACTTTTCAGGGTCTGCGCTGGGCTAAACAATGAAGCACTAGGTTCTCTCCTGATGACAGGTGAGTAAATCGGAATTCGTAGTTCGGCTGATTTTAGAGGAATATTTTTACGTTTCAAAAATCGACACAAACTTTTCTGGTGAAAACCACACAATGGATTCCTATGGAAGGAAATACAAGTTACTGGTAAGTACGCTTAGAATTACTTTGCAGGGTCAGTGCTGGGCTAAAAGATGCAGCACTGGGTTCTCTCCTGATAACAGGTGAGTAAATCAGAATTCGTTGTTCGGCTGATTTTAGAGGAATATATGTACGTTTCAAAAATGGACACTTAGAAACTTTTCTGGTGAAAATCACACAATGGAATCCTATGGAAGGAAATACAAATTACTGGTAAGTACACTTAGATTTACTTTTCAGGGTCAGTGCTGGGCTAAAAGATGCAGCACTGGGTTCTCACCTGATAACAGGTGAGTAAATCGGAATTCGTAGTTCGCCTCATTTTAGAGGAATATTTGGACGTTTCAAAAATGGAAACTTAGAAACTTTTCTGGTTAAAATCACACAATGGATTCCTATGGAAGGAAATACAAGTTACTGGTAAGTACGCTTAGAATTACTTTTCAGGGTCAGTGCTGGGCTAAAAGATGCAGCCCTGGGTTCTCTCCTGATAACAGGTGAGTAAATCCGAATTCGTAGTTCAACTGATTTTAGAGGAATATTTGTAAGTTTCAAAAATGGACACTTAGAAACATTTTGGTGAAAACCACACAATGGATTCCCATGGAAGGAAATACAAGTTACTGGTAAGTACGCTTAGAATTATTTTTCAGTGTCAGTGATGGGCTAAAAGATGCAGCACTGGGTTCTCTCCTGATAACAGGTGAGTAAATCGGAATTTGTAGTTCGGCTGATTTTAGAGGAATATTTGTACATTTCAAAAATGGACACAAACTTTTCTGGTGAAAACCACACAATGGATTCACATGAAAGAAAATACAATTTACTGGTATGTACGCTTAGAATTACTTTTCAGGGTCAGTGCTGGGCTAAAAGATGCAGCACTGGGTTCTCTCATGATAACAGGTGAGTAAATCGGAATTCGTAGTTTGGCTGATTTTAGAGGAATATTTGTACGTTTCAAAAATGGACACAAACTTTTCTGGTGAAAACCACACAATGGATTCCTATGGAAGGAAATACAAGTTACAGGTAAGTACGCTTGGAATACCTTTTCAAGGTCAGTGCTGGGCTAAAAGATGCAGCACTGGGTTCTCTCATGATAACAGGTGAATAAATCGGAATTTGTAGTTCGGCTGATTTTAGAGGAATAATTGTACGTTTCAAAAATGGACACAAACGTTTCTGGTGAAAACCACACAATGGATTCCTATGCAAGGAAATACAAGTTAATGGTAAGTACGCTTAGAATTACTTTTCAGGGTCAGTGCTGCTCTAAAAGATGCAGCACTGGATTCTCTCCTGATAACAGGTGCGTAAATCAGAATTCGTAGTTCGGCTGATTTTAGAGGAATATTTGTACATTTCAAAAATGGACACTTAGAAACTTTTCCGGTGAAAACCACACAATGGATTCATATGAAAGAAAATACAATTTACTGGTAAGTACGCTTAGAATTACTTTTCAGGGTCAGTGCTGGGCTAAAAGATGCAGCACTGGGTTCTCTCATAATAACAGGTGAGTAATTCGGAATTCGTAGTTCGGCTGATTTTAGAGGAATATTTGTACGTTTTAAAAATGGACACAAACTTTTCTGGTGAAAACCACACAATTGATTCCTTTGGAAGGAAATACAAGTTAATGGTAAGTAAGCTTAGAATTACTTTTCAGGGTCAGTGCTGCTCTAAAAGATGCAGCACTAGGTTCTCTCCTGATAACAGGTGAGTAAATCGGAATTCGTAGTTCGGCTGATTGTAGAGGAATATTTGTACGTTTCAAAAATGGACACTTGGAAACTTTTCTGGTGAAAACCACACAATGGATTACTATGGAAGGAAATACAAGTTACTGGTAAGTACGCCTAGAAATACTTTTCAGGGTCAGTGCTGCTCTAAAAGATGCAGCACTGGGTTCTCTCCTGATAACAGGTGCATAAATCAGAATTCGTACTTCGGCTGGTTTTAGAGGAATATATGTACGTTTCAAAAATGGACACTTAGAAACTTTTCTGGTGAAAACCACACAATCGATTCCTATGGAAAGAAATACAAGTTACTGGGAAGTACGCTTAGAATTACTTTTCAAGGTCAGTGCTGGGCTGAAAGATGCAGCCCTGGGTTCTCTCCTGATAACAGGTGAGTAAATCGGAATTCGTAGTTTGCCTGATTTTAGAGGAATATTGGTACGTTTCAAAAATGGACACTTAGAAACTTTTCTGGTGAAAACCACACAAGGGATTCCTATGGAAGGAAATACAAGTTACTTGTAAGTAGGCTTAGAATTACTTTTCAGGGTCAGTCCTGGGCTAAAAGATGCAGCACTGGGTTCTCTCCTGATAACAGGTAAGGAAATCGGAATTCGTAGTTCAGCTGATTTTAGAGGAATATTTGTACGTTTCAAAAATGGACACTTAGAAACTTTTCTTGTGAAAACCACACAATGGATTCCTATGGAGGGAAATACAAGTTACTGGTAAGCACGCTTAGAATTACTTTTCAGGGTCAGTGCTGGGCTAAAAGATGCAGCCCTGGGTTCTCTCTTGATAACAGGTGAGTAAATTGGAATTCGTAGATCAACTGATTTTAGAGGAATATTTGTACGTTTCAAAAACGGACATTTAGAAACTTTTCTGGTGAAAACCGCACAATCGATTCCTATGGAAGGAAATACAATTTACTGGTATGTACGCTTAGAATTAATTTCAAGGTCAGTGCCGTGCTAAAAAATGCAGCCCTGGGTTCTCTCCTGATAACTGGTGAGTAAATCGGAATTTGTAGTTCAACTGATTTTAGAGGAATATTTGTGCGTTTCAAAAATGGACACTTAGAAACTTTTCTGGTGAAAACCACACAATGGATTCCTATGGAAGGAAATACAAGATACTGGTAAGTAC
Source organism: Triturus cristatus (assembly GCF_964204655.1). Classification (NCBI taxonomy): domain Eukaryota; kingdom Metazoa; phylum Chordata; class Amphibia; order Caudata; family Salamandridae; genus Triturus; species Triturus cristatus. The sequence goes on from NC_140579.1 coordinate 316,424,412, forward strand.
GCTTAGAATTACTTTTTAGGGTCAGTGCTGGGCTAAAAGATGCAGCACTGGGTTCTCTCATGATAACAGGTGAGTAATTCGGAATTCGTAGTTCGGCTGATTTTAGAGGAATATTTGTACGTTTTAAAAATGGACACAAACTTTTCTGGTGAAAACCACACAATCGATTCCTATGGAAAGAAATACAAGTTACTGGGAAGTACGCTTAGAATTACTTTTCAAGGTCAGTGCTGGGCTGAAAGATGCAGCCCTGGGTTCTCTCCTGATAACAGGTGAGTAAATCGGAATTCGTAGTTCGCCTGATTTTAGAGGAATATTGGTACGTTTCAAAAATGGACACTTAGAAACTTTTCTGGTGAAAACCACACAAGGGATTCCTATGGAAGGAAATACAAGTTACTTGTAAGTAGGCTTAGAATTACTTTTCAGGGTCAGTGCTGGGCTAAATGATGCAGCACTGGGTTCTCTCCTGATAACAGGTGAGGAAATCGGAATTCGTAGTTCAGCTGATTTTAGAGGAATATGTGTACGTTTCAAAAATGGACACTTAGAAACTTTTCTTGTGAAAACCACACAATGGATTCCTATGGAGGGAAATACAAGCTACTGGTAAGCACGCTTAGAATTACTTTTCAGGGTCAGTGCTGGGCTAAAAGATGCAGCCCTGGGTTCTCTCTTGATAACAGGTGAGTAAATTGGAATTCGTAGATCAACTGATTTTAGAGGAATATTTGTACGTTTCAAAAATGGACATTTAGAAACTTTTCTGGTGAAAACCGCACAATGGATTCCTATGGAAGGAAATACAATTTACTGGTATGTACGCTTAGAATTAGTTTTCAAGGTCAGTGCCGTGCTAAAAAATGCAGCCCTGGGTTCTCTCCTGATAACTGGTGAGTAAATCGGAATTTGTAGTTCAACTGATTTTAGAGGAATATTTGTGCGTTTCAAAAATGGACACTTAGAAACTTTTCTGGTGAAAACCACACAATGGATTCCTATGGAAGGAAATACAAGATACTGGTAAGTGCGCTTAGAATTACTTTTCAGGGTCAGTGCTGGGCTAAAAGATGCAGCACTGGGTTCTCTCATGATAACAGGTGAGTAAATCGGAATTCGTATTTCGGTTGATTTTAGAGGAATATTTGTATGTTTCAAAAATGGACAAACTTTTCTAGTGAAAACCACACAATGGATTCCTATGGAAGGAAATACAAGATACTGGTAAGTGCGCTTAGAATTACTTTTCAGGGTCAATGCTGGGCTAAATGATGCAGCACTGGGTTCGCTCCTGATAACAGGTGAGTAAATCAGAATTCGTAGTTCGGCTGATTTTAGAGGAATATTTGTACGTTTCAAAAAGTGACACTTAAAAACTTTTCTGGTGAAAACCACACAATGGATTCCTATGGAGGGAAATACAAGTTACTGGTAAGCATGCTGAGAATTACTTTTCAGGGTCAGTGCTGGGCTAAAAGATGCAGCCCTGGGTTCTCTCCTGATAACAGGTGAGTAAATTGGAATTCGTAGATCAACTGATTTTAGAAGAATATTTGTACGTTTCAAAAATGGACACTTGGAAACTATTATGGTGAAAACCACACAATGGATTCCTATGGAAGGAAATACAATTTACTGGTAAGTATGCTTAGAATTAGTTTTCAAGGTCAGTGCTGTGCTAAAAGATGCAGCCCTGGGTTCTCTCCTGATAACAGGTGAGTAAATCGGAATTCGTAGTTCAACTGATTTTAGAGGAATATTTGTGCGTTTCAAAAATGGACACTTAGAAACGTTTCTGGTGTAAACCACACAAAGGATTCCTATGGAAGGAAATGCAAGATACTATTAAGTGCGCTTAGAATTACTTTTCAGGGTCAGTGCTGGGCTAAAAGATGTAGCACTGGGTTCTCTCATGATAACAAGTGAGTAAATCGGAATTCGTATTTCGGTTGATTTTAGAGGAATATTTGTACATTTCAAAAATTGATACAAACTTTTCTAGTGAAAACCACACAATGGATTCCTATGGAAGGAAATACAATTTACTGGTAAGTATGCTTAGAATTAGTTTTCAAGGTCAGTGCTGTGCTAAAAGATGCAGCCCTGGGTTCTCTCCTGATAACAGGTGAGTAAATCGGAATTCGTAGTTCAACTGATTTTAGAGGAATATTTGTGCGATTCAAAAATGAACACTTAGAAACTTTTCTGGTTAAAATCACACAATGGATTCCTATGGAAGGAAATACAAGTTACTGGTAAGTACGCTTAGAATTACTTTTCAGGGTCAATGCTGGGCTAAAAGATGCAGCACTGGGTTCGCTCCTGATAACAGGTGCGTAAATCAGAATTCGTAGTTCGGCTGATTTTAGAGGAATATTTGTACGTTTCAAAAAGTGACAAACTTTTCTAGTGAAAACCACACAATGGATTCCTATATAAGGAAATACAAGTTACTGGTAAGTACGCTTGGAATACCTTTTCAAGGTCAGTGCTGGGCTAAAAGATGCAGCACTGGGTTCTCTCATGATAACAGGTGAGTAAATCGGAATTCGTATTTCGGGTGATTTTAGAGGAATATTTGTACTTTTCAAAAATGGACACGTAGAAACTTTTCTGGTGAAAACCACACAATGGATTCCTAAGGAAGGAAATACAAGTTACTGATAAGTACGCTTAGAATTACTTTTCAGGGTCTGCGCTGGGCTAAACAATGAAGCACTAGGTTCTCTCCTGATAACAGGTGAGTAAATCGGAATTCGTAGTTCGGCTGATTTTAGAGGAATATTTGTATGTTTCAAAAATGGACACAAACTTTTCTGGTGAAAACCACACAATGGATTCCTATGGAAGGAAATACAAGTTACAGGTAAGTACGCTTAGAATTACTTTTCAAGGTCAGTGCTGGGCTAAATGATGCAGCCCTGGGTTCTCTCCTGATAACAGGTGAGTAAATTGGAATTCGTAGTTCGGCTGATTTTAGAGGAATATTTGTACGTTTCAAAAATGAACACTTAGAAACTTTTCTGGTTAAAATCACACAATGGATTCCTATGGAAGGAAATACAAGTTACTGGTAAGTACGCTTAGAATTACTTTTCAGGGTCAGTGCTGGGCTAAAAGATGCAGCACTGTGGGTTCTTTCCTGATAACAGGTGAGTACATCGGAATTCGTAGTTCGGCTGATTTTAGAGGAATATTTGTACGTTTCAAAAATGGACACTTAGAAACTTTACTGGTGAAAACCACACAATGGATTCCTATGGAAGGAAATACAAGATACTGGTAAGTGCGCTTAGAATTACTTTTCAGGGTCAGTGCTCGGCTAAAAGATGCAGCAGTGGGTTCTCTCATGATAACGGATGAGTAAATCGGAATTTGTAGTTCAGCTGATTTTAGAGGAATATTTGTACTTTTCAAAAATGGACACAAACTTTTCTTGTGAAAATCACACAATGGATTCCTATTGAAGGAAATACAAGTTAATGGTCAGTACGCTAAGAATTACTTTTCAGGGTCAGTGCTGCTCTAAAAGATGTAGCACTGAGTTCTCTCCTGATAACAGGTGAGTAAATCGGAATTCGTAGTTCGGGTGATTTTAGAGGAATATTTGTACTTTTCAAAAATGGACACGTAGAAACTTTTCTGGTGAAAACCACACAATGGATTCCTAAGGAAGGAAATACAAGTTACTGGTAAGTACGCTTAGAATTACTTTTCAGGGTCTGCGCTGGGCTAAACAATGAAGCACTAGGTTCTCTCCTGATGACAGGTGAGTAAATCGGAATTCGTAGTTCGGCTGATTTTAGAGGAATATTTTTACGTTTCAAAAATCGACACAAACTTTTCTGGTGAAAACCACACAATGGATTCCTATGGAAGGAAATACAAGTTACTGGTAAGTACGCTTAGAATTACTTTGCAGGGTCAGTGCTGGGCTAAAAGATGCAGCACTGGGTTCTCTCCTGATAACAGGTGAGTAAATCAGAATTCGTTGTTCGGCTGATTTTAGAGGAATATATGTACGTTTCAAAAATGGACACTTAGAAACTTTTCTGGTGAAAATCACACAATGGAATCCTATGGAAGGAAATACAAATTACTGGTAAGTACACTTAGATTTACTTTTCAGGGTCAGTGCTGGGCTAAAAGATGCAGCACTGGGTTCTCACCTGATAACAGGTGAGTAAATCGGAATTCGTAGTTCGCCTCATTTTAGAGGAATATTTGGACGTTTCAAAAATGGAAACTTAGAAACTTTTCTGGTTAAAATCACACAATGGATTCCTATGGAAGGAAATACAAGTTACTGGTAAGTACGCTTAGAATTACTTTTCAGGGTCAGTGCTGGGCTAAAAGATGCAGCCCTGGGTTCTCTCCTGATAACAGGTGAGTAAATTGGAATTCGTAGTTCGGCTGATTTTAGAGGAATATTTGTACGTTTCAAAAATGAACACTTAGAAACTTTTCTGGTTAAAATCACACAATGGATTCCTATGGAAGGAAATACAAGTTACTGGTAAGTACGCTTAGAATTACTTTTCAGGGTCAGTGCTGGGCTAAATGATGCAGCCCTGGGTTCTCTCCTGATAACAGGTGAGTAAATCAGAATTCGTAGTTCAACTGATTTTAGAGGAATATTTGAAAGTTTCAAAAATGGACGCTTAGAAACTTTTTGGTGAAAACCACATAATGGATTCCCATGGAACGAAATACAAGTTACTGGTAAGTACGCTTAGAATTACTTTTCAGGGTCAGTGCTGGGCTAAAAGATACAGCACTGGGTTCTCTCATGATAACAGGTGAGTAAATCGGAATTCGTAGTTTGGCTGATTTTAGAGGAATATTTGTACATTTCAAAAATGGACACAAACTTTTTTGGTGAAAACCACACAATGGATTTCTATGGAAGGAAATACAAGTTACAGGTAAGTACGCTTGGAATACCTTTTCAAGGTCAGTTCTGGGCTAAAAGATGCAGCACTGGGTTCGCTCATGATAACAAGTGAGTAAATCAGAATTCGTAGTTCGGCTGATTTTAGAGGAATATTTTTACGTTTCAAAAATAGAAACTTAGAAACTTTTCTGGTGAAAACCACACAATGGACTCCTATGGAAGAAAATACAAGTTACAGGCAAGTACGCTTAGAATTACTTTTCAAGGTCAGTGCTGGGCTAAAAGATGCAGCCCTGGGTTCCCTCCTGATAACAGGTGCGTAAATCAGAATTCGTAGTTCGGCTGATTTTAGAGGAATATTTGTACGTTTCAAAAATAGACACTTAGAAACTTTTCTGGTGAAAATCACACAATATAATCCTATGGAAGGAAATACAAATTACTGGTAAGTACATTTAGATTTACTTTTCAGGGTCAGTGCTGGGCTAAAAGATGCCGCACTGGGTTCTCTCCTGATAACAGGTGAGTAAATCGGAATTCGTAGTTCGCCTGATTTTAGAGGAATATTTGGACGTTTCAAAAATGGAAACTTAGAAACTTTTCCGGTTTAAATCACACAATGGATTCCTATGGAAGGAAATACAAGTTACTGGTAAGTATGCTTAGAATTACTTTTCAGGGTCAGTGCTGGGCTAAAAGATGCAGCACTGGATTCTCTCATGATAACAAGTGAGTAAATCGGAATTCGTATTTCGGTTGATTTTAGAGGAATATTTGTAAGTTTCAAAAATGGACACAAACTTTTCTAGTGAAAACCACACAATGGATTCCTATGGAAGGAAATACAAGTTACTGGTAAGTATGCTTAGAATTACTTTTCAGGGTCAATGCTGGGCTAAAAGATGCAGCACTGGGTTCGCTCCTGATAACAGGTGAGTAAATCAGAATTCGTAGTTTGGCTGATTTTAGAGGAATATTAGTACGTTTCAAAAAATGATACTTAGAAACTTTTCGGGTGAAAACCACACAATGGATTCCTAAGGAAGGAAATACAAGTTACTGGTAAGTATGCTTAGAATTACTTTTCAGGGTCAGTGCTGGGCTAAAAGATGCAGCACATTGTTCTCTCATGATAACAGATGAGTAAATCGGAATTCGTAGTTCAACTGATTTTAGAGGAATATTTGTGCGTTTCAAAAATGGACACTTAGAAACTTTTCTGGTGAAAACCACACCATGGATTCCTATGGAAGGAAATACAAGATACTGGTAAGTGCGCTTAGAATTACTTTTCAGGGTCAGTGCTGGGATAAAAGATGCAGCACTGGGTTCTCTCATGATAACAGGTGAGTAAATCGGAATTCGTATTTCGGTTGATTTTAGAGGAATATTTGTACGTTTCAAAAATGGACACACTTTTCTAGTGAAAACCACACAATGGATTCCTATGGAAGGAAATACAAGTTACTGGTAAGTACGCTTAGAATTACTTTTCAGGGTCAATGCTGGGCTAAAAGATGCAGCACTGGGTTCGCTCCTGATAACAGGTGAGTAAATCAGAATTTGTAGTTCGGCTGATTTTAGAGGAATATTTGTACGTTTCAAAAATGGACACAAACTTTTCTGGTGAAAACCACACAATGGATTCCTATGGAAGGAAATACAAGTTACTGGTAAGTACGCTTAGAATTACTTTTCAGGGTCAGTGCTGGGCTAAAAGATGCAGCACTGGGATCTCTCCTGATAACAGGAGAGTAAATCGGAATTCAGAGTTCGGCTGATTTTAGAGGATTATTTGTATTTTTCAAAAATGGACACTTAGACACTTTTCCGGTGAAAACCACACAATGGATTCATATGAAAGATAATACAATTTACTGGTAAGTACGCTTAGAATTACTTTTCAGGGTCAGTGCTGGGCTAAAAGATGCAGCACTGGATTCTCTCCTGATAACAGGTGCGTAAATCAGAATTCGTAGTTCGGCTGATTTTAGAGGAATATTTGTACGTTTCAAAAATGGACACTTTGAAACTTTTCTGGTGAAAACCACACAATCGATTCCTATGGAAAGAAATACAAGTTACTGGGAAGTACGCTTAGAATTACTTTTCAAGGTCAGTGCTGGGCTAAAAGATGCAGCCCTGGGTTCTCTCCTGATAACAGGTGAGTAAATCAGAATTCGTCGTTCAACTGATTTTAGAGGAATATTTGTAAGTTTCAAAAATGGACACTTAGAAACTTTTTGGTGAAAACCACATAATGGATTCCCATGGAAGGAAATACAAGTTACTGGTAAGTACGCTTAGAATTACTTTTCAGGGTCAGTGCTGGGCTAAATGATGCAGCACTGGGTTCTCTCCTGATAACAGGTGAGTAAATCGGAATTCGTAGTTCGGCTGAATTTAGAGGAATATTTGTACGTTTCAAAAATGGACACAAACTTTTTTGGTGAAAACCAAACCATGGATTCCTATGGAAGGAAATACAAGATACTGGTAAGTGCGCTTAGAATTACTTTTCAGGGTCAGTGCTGGGATAAAAGATGCAGCACTGGGTTCTCTCATGATAACAGGTGAGTAAATCGGAATTTGTATTTCGGTTGATTTTAGAGGAATATTTGTACGTTTCAAAAATGGACAAACTTTTCTAGTGAAAACCACACAATGGATTCCTATGGAAGGAAATACAAGTTACTGGTAAGTACGCTTAGAATTACTTTTCAGGGTCAATGCTGGGCTGAAAGATGCAGCACTGGGTTCGCTCCTGATAACAGGTGAGTAAATCAGAATTCGTAGTTCGGCTGATTTTAGAGGAATATTTGTACGTTTCAAAAATGGACACAAACTTTTCTGGTGAAAACCACACAATGGATTCCTATGGAAGGAAATACAAGTTACTGGTAAGTACGCTTAGAATTACTTTTCAGGGTCAGTGCTGGGCTAAAAGATGCAGCACTGGGATCTCTCCTGATAGGAGAGTAAATCGGAATTCAGAGTTCGGCTGATTTTAGAGGATTATTTGTATTTTTCAAAAATGGACACTTAGACACTTTTCCGGTGAAAACCACACAATGGATTCATATGAAAGATAATACAATTTACTGGTAAGTACGCTTAGAATTACTTTTCAGGGTCAGTGCTGGGCTAAAAGATGCAGCACTGGATTCTCTCCTGATAACAGGTGCGTAAATCAGAATTCGTAGTTCGGCTGATTTTAGAGGAATATTTGTACGTTTCAAAAATGGACACTTTGAAACTTTTCTGGTGAAAACCACACAATCGATTCCTATGGAAAGAAATACAAGTTACTGGGAAGTACGCTTAGAATTACTTTTCAAGGTCAGTGCTGGGCTAAAAGATGCAGCCCTGGGTTCTCTCCTGATAACAGGTGAGTAAATCAGAATTCGTCGTTCAACTGATTTTAGAGGAATATTTGTAAGTTTCAAAAATGGACACTTAGAAACTTTTTGGTGAAAACCACATAATGGATTCCCATGGAAGGAAATACAAGTTACTGGTAAGTACGCTTAGAATTACTTTTCAGGGTCAGTGCTGGGCTAAAAGATGCAGCACTGGGTTCTCTCCTGATAACAGGTGAGTAAATCGGAATTCGTATTTCGGCTGATTTTAGAGGAATATTTGTACATTTCAAAAATGGACACTTAGACACTTTTCCGGTGAAAACCACACAATGGATTCATATGAAAGAAAATACAAGTTACTGGTAAGTACGCTTAGAATTACTTTTCAGGGTCAGTGCTGGGCTAAAAGATGCAGCACTGGGTTCTCTCATGATAACAGGTGAGTAAATCGGAATTCGTAGTTCGGCTGAATTTAGAGGAATATTTGTACGTTTCAAAAATGGACACAAACTTTTTTGGTGAAAACCAAACCATGGATTCCTATGGAAGGAAATACAAGATACTGGTAAGTGCGCTTAGAATTACTTTTCAGGGTCAGTGCTGGGATAAAAGATGCAGCACTGGGTTCTCTCATGATAACAGGTGAGTAAATCGGAATTCGTATTTCGGTTGATTTTAGAGGAATATTTGTACGTTTCAAAAATGGACAAACTTTTCTAGTGAAAACCACACAATGGATTCCTATGGAAGGAAATACAAGTTACTGGTAAGTACGCTTAGAATTACTTTTCAGGGTCAATGCTGGGCTAAAAGATGCAGCACTGGGTTCGCTCCTGATAACAGGTGAGTAAATCAGAATTCGTAGTTCGGCTGATTTTAGAGGAATATTTGTACGTTTCAAAAATGGACACAAACTTTTCTGGTGAAAACCACACAATGGATTCCTATGGAAGGAAATACAAGTTACTGGTAAGTACGCTTAGAATTACTTTTCAGGGTTAGTGCTGGGCTAAAAGATGCAGCACTGGGATCTCTCCTGATAACAGGAGAGTAAATCGGAATTCAGAGTTCGGCTGATTTTAGAGGATTATTTGTATTTTTCAAAAATGGACACTTAGACACTTTTCCGGTGAAAACCACACAATGGATTCATATGAAAGATAATACAATTTACTGGTAAGTACGCTTAGAATTACTTTTCAGGGTCAGTGCTGGGCTAAAAGATGCAGCACTGGATTCTCTCCTGATAACAGGTGCGTAAATCAGAATTCGTAGTTCGGCTGATTTTAGAGGAATATTTGTACGTTTCAAAAATGGACACTTTGAAACTTTTCTGATGAAAACCACACAATCGATTCCTATGGAAAGAAATACAAGTTACTGGGAAGTACGCTTAGAATTACTTTTCAAGGTCAGTGCTGGGCTAAAAGATGCAGCCCTGGGTTCTCTCCTGATAACAGGTGAGTAAATCAGAATTCGTCGTTCAACTGATTTTAGAGGAATATTTGTACGTTTCAAAAATGGACACTTAGAAACTTTTTGGTGAAAACCACATAATGGATTCCCATGGAAGGAAATACAAGTTACTGGTAAGTACGCTTAGAATTACTTTTCAGGGTCAGTGCTGGGCTAAAAGATGCAGCACTGGGTTCTCTCCTGATAACGGGTGAGTAAATCGGAATTCGTATTTCGGCTGATTTTAGAGGAATATTTGTACATTTCAAAAATGGACACTTAGACACTTTTCCGGTGAAAACCACACAATGGATTCATATGAAAGAAAATACAAGTTACTGGTAAGTACGCTTAGAATTACTTTTCAGGGTCAGTGCTGGGCTAAAAGATGCAGCACTGGGTTCTCTCATGATAACAGGTGAGTAAATCGGAATTCGTAGTTCGGCTGAATTTAGAGGAATATTTGTACGTTTCAAAAATGGACACAAACTTTTTTGGTGAAAACCAAACCATGGATTCCTATGGAAGGAAATACAAGATACTGGTAAGTGCGCTTAGAATTACTTTTCAGGGTCAGTGCTGGGATAAAAGATGCAGCACTGGGTTCTCTCATGATAACAGGTGAGTAAATCGGAATTCGTATTTCGGTTGATTTTAGAGGAATATTTGTACGTTTCAAAAATGGACAAACTTTTCTAGTGAAAACCACACAATGGATTCCTATGGAAGGAAATACAAGTTACTGGTAAGTACGCTTAGAATTACTTTTCAGGGTCAATGCTGGGCTAAAAGATGCAGCACTGGGTTCGCTCCTGATAACAGGTGAGTAAATCAGAATTCGTAGTTCGGCTGATTTTAGAGGAATATTTGTACGTTTCAAAAATGGACACAAACTTTTCTGGTGAAAACCACACAATGGATTCCTATGGAAGGAAATACAAGTTACTGGTAAGTACGATTAGAATTACTTTTCAGGGTCAGTGCTGGGCTAAAAGATGCAGCACTGGGATCTCTCCTGATAACAGGTGAGTAAATCGGAATTCAGAGTTCGGCTGATTTTAGAGCATTATTTGTATTTTTCAAAAATGGACACTTAGACACTTTTCCGGTGAAAACCACACAATGGATTCATATGAAAGATAATACAATTTACTGGTAAGTACGCTTAGAATTACTTTTCAGGGTCAGTGCTGGGCTAAAAGATGCAGCACTGGATTCTCTCCTGATAACAGGTACGTAAATCAGAATTCGTAGTTCGGCTGATTTTAGAGGAATATTTGTACGTTTCAAAAATGGACACTTTGAAACTTTTCTGGTGAAAACCACACAATCGATTCCTATGGAAAGAAATACAAGTTACTGGGAAGTACGCTTAGAATTACTTTTCAAGGTCAGTGCTGGGCTAAAAGATGCAGCCCTGGGTTCTCTCCTGATAACAGGTGAGTAAATCAGAATTCGTCGTTCAACTGATTTTAGAGGAATATTTGTAAGTTTCAAAAATGGACACTTAGAAACTTTTTGGTGAAAACCACATAATGGATTCCCATGGAAGGAAATACAAGTTACTGGTAAGTACGCTTAGAATTACTTTTCAGGGTCAGTGCTGGGCTAAAAGATGCAGCACTGGGTTCTCTCCTGATAACAGGTGAGTAAATCGGAATTCGTATTTCGGCTGATTTTAGAGGAATATTTGTACATTTCAAAAATGGACACTTAGACACTTTTCCGGTGAAAACCACACAATGGATTCATATGAAAGAAAATACAAGTTACTGGTAAGTACGCTTAGAATTACTTTTCAGGGTCAGTGCTGGGCTAAAAGATGCAGCACTGGGTTCTCTCATGATAACAGGTGAGTAAATCGGAATTCGTAGTTCGGCTGAATTTAGAGGAATATTTGTACGTTTCAAAAATGGACACAAACTTTTTTGGTGAAAACCAAACCATGGATTCCTATGGAAGGAAATACAAGATACTGGTAAGTGCGCTTAGAATTACTTTTCAGGGTCAGTGCTGGGATAAAAGATGCAGCACTGGGTTCTCTCATGATAACAGGTGAGTAAATCGGAATTCGTATTTCGGTTGATTTTAGAGGAATATTTGTACGTTTCAAAAATGGACAAACTTTTCTAGTGAAAACCACACAATGGATTCCTATGGAAGGACATACAAGTTACTGGTAAGTACGCTTAGAATTACTTTTCAGGGTCAATGCTGGGCTAAAAGATGCAGCACTGGGTTCGCTCCTGATAACAGGTGAGTAAATCAGAATTCGTAGTTCGGCTGATTTTAGAGGAATATTTGTACGTTTCAAAAATGGACACAAACTTTTCTGGTGAAAACCACACAATGGATTCCTATGGAAGGAAATACAAGTTACTGGTAAGTACGCTTAGAATTACTTTTCAGGGTCAGTGCTGGGCTAAAAGATGCAGCACCGGGATCTCTCCTGATAACAGGTGAGTAAATCGGAATTCAGAGTTCGGCTGATTTTAGAGGATTATTTGTATTTTTCAAAAATGGACACTTAGACACTTTTCCGGTGAAAACCACACAATGGATTCATATGAAAGATAATACAATTTACTGGTAAGTACGCTTAGAATTACTGTTCAGGGTCAGTGCTGGGCTAAAAGATGCAGCACTGGATTCTCTCCTGATAACAGGTGCGTAAATCAGAATTCGTAGTTCGGCTGATTTTAGAGGAATATTTGTACGTTTCAAAAATGGACACTTTGAAACTTTTCTGGTGAAAACCACACAATCGATTCCTATGGAAAGAAATACAAGTTACTGGGAAGTACGCTTAGAATTACTTTTCAGGGTCAGTGCTGGGCTAAAAGATGCAGCACTGGGTTCTCTCATGATAACAGGTGAGTAAATCGGAATTCGTAGTTCGGCTGAATTTAGAGGAATATTTGTACGTTTCAAAAATGGACACAAACTTTTTTGGTGAAAACCAAACCATGGATTCCTATGGAAGGAAATACAAGATACTGGTAAGTGCGCTTAGAATTACTTTTCAGGGTCAGTGCTGGGATAAAAGATGCAGCACTGGGTTCTCTCATGATAACAGGTGAGTAAATCGGAATTCGTCGTTCAACTGATTTTAGAGGAATATTTGTAAGTTTCAAAAATGGACACTTAGAAACTTTTTGGTGAAAACCACATAATGGATTCCCATGGAAGGAAATACAAGTTACTGGTAAGTACGCTTAGAATTACTTTTCAGGGTCAGTGCTGGGCTAAAAGATGCAGCACTGGGTTCTCTCCTGATAACAGGTGAGTAAATCGAAATTCGTATTTCGGCTGATTTTAAAGGAATATTTGTACATTTCAAAAATGGAAACTTAGACACTTTTCCGGTGAAAACCACACAATGGATTCATATGAAAGAAAATACAAGTTACTGGTAAGTACGCTTAGAATTACTTTTCAGGGTCAGTGCTGGGCTAAAAGATGCAGCACTGGGTTCTCTCATGATAACAGGTGAGTAAATCGGAATTCGTATTTCGGTTGATTTTAGAGGAATATTTGTACGTTTCCAAAAATGGACAAACTTTTCTAGTGAAAACCACACAATGGATTCCTATGGAAGGAAATACAAGTTACTGGTAAGTACGCTTAGAATTACTTTTCAGGGTCAATGCTGGGCTAAAAGATGCAGCACTGGGTTCGCTCCTGATAACAGGTGCGTAAATCAGAATTCGTAGTTCGGCTGATTTTAGAGGAATATTTGTACGTTTCAAAAAGTGACAAACTTTTCTAGTGAAAACCACACAATGGATTCCTATATAAGGAAATACAAGTTATTGGTAAGTACGCTTGGAATACCTTTTCAAGGTCAGTGCTGGGCTAAAAGATGCAGCACTGGGTTCTCTCATGATAACAGGTGAGTAAATCGGAATTCGTATTTCGGGTGATTTTAGAGGAATATTTGTACTTTTCAAAAATGGACACGTAGAAACTTTTCTGGTGAAAACCACACAATGGATTCCTAAGGAAGGAAATACAAGTTACTGGTAAGTACGCTTAGAATTACTTTTCAGGGTCTGCGCTGGGCTAAACAATGAAGCACTAGGTTCTCTCCTGATAACAGGTGAGTAAATCGGAATTCGTAGTTCGGCTGATTTTAGAGGAATATTTGTACGTTTCAAAAATGGACACAAACTTTTCTGGTGTAAACCACACAATGGATTCCTATGGAAGGAAATACAAGTTACAGGTAAGTACGCTTAGAATTACTTTTCAAGGTCAGTGCTGGGCTAAATGATGCAGCCCTGGGTTCTCTCCTGATAACAGGTGAGTAAATTGGAATTCGTAGTTCGGCTGATTTTAGAGGAATATTTGTACGTTTCAAAAATGAACACTTAGAAACTTTTCTGGTTAAAATCACACAATGGATTCCTATGGAAGGAAATACAAGTTACTGGTAAGTACGCTTAGAATTACTTTTCAGGGTCAGTGCTGGGCTAAAAGATGCAGCACTGTGGGTTCTTTCCTGATAACAGGTGAGTACATCGGAATTCGTAGTTCGGCTAATTTTAGAGGAATATTTGTACGTTTCAAAAATGGACACTTAGAAACTTTACTGGTGAAAACCACACAATGGATTCCTAGGGAAGGAAATACAAGATACTGGTAAGTGCGCTTAGAATTACTTTTCAGGGTCAGTGCTCGGCTAAAAGATGCAGCAGTGGGTTCTCTCATGATAACGGATGAGTAAATCGGAATTTGTAGTTCAGCTGATTTTAGAGGAATATTTGTACTTTTCAAAAATGGACACAAACTTTTCTTGTGAAAATCACACAATGGATTCCTATTGAAGGAAATACAAGTTAATGGTCAGTACGCTAAGAATTACTTTTCAGGGTCAGTGCTGCTCTAAAAGATGTAGCACTGAGTTCTCTCCTGATAACAGGTGAGTAAATCGGAATTCGTAGTTCGGGTGATTTTAGAGGAATATTTGTACTTTTCAAAAATGGACACGTAGAAACTTTTCTGGTGAAAACCACACAATGGATTCCTAAGGAAGGAAATACAAGTTCCTGGTAAGTACGCTTAGAATTACTTTTCAGGGTCTACGCTAGGCTAAACAATGAAGCACTAGGTTCTCTCCTGATGACAGGTGAGTAAATCGGAATTCGTAGTTCGGCTGATTTTAGAGGAATATTTTTACGTTTCAAAAATCGACACAAACTTTTCCGGTGAAAACCACACAATGGATTCCTATGGAAGGAAATACAAGTTACTGGTAAGTACGCCTAGAATTACTTTGCAGGGTCAGTGCTGGGCTAAAAGATGCAGCACTGGGTTCTCTCCTGATAACAGGTGAGTAAATCAGAATTAGTTGTTCGGCTGATTTTAGAGGAATATATGTACGTTTCAAAAATGGACACTTAGAAACTTTTCTGGTGAAAATCACACAATGGAATCCTATGGAAGGAAATACAAATTACTGGTAAGTACACTTAGATTTACTTTTCAGGGTCAGTGCTGGGCTAAAAGATGCAGCACTGGGTTCTCACCTGATAACAGGTGAGTAAATCGGAATTCGTAGTTCGCCTCATTTTAGAGGAATATTTGGATGTTTCAAAAATGGAAACTTAGAAACTTTTCTGGTTAAAATCACACAATGGATTCCTATGGAAGGAAATACAAGTTACTGGTAAGTACGCTTAGAATTACTTTTCAGGGTCAGTGCTGGGCTAAAAGATGCAGCCCTGGGTTCTCTCCTGATAACAGGTGAGTAAATTGGAATTCGTAGTTCGGCTGATTTTAGAGGAATATTTGTACGTTTCAAAAATGAACACTTAGAAACTTTTCTGGTTAAAATCACACAATCGATTCCTATGGAAGGAAATACAAGTTACTGGTAAGTACGCTTAGAATTACTTTTCAGGGTCAGTGCTGTGCTAAACAATGAAGCACTAGGTTCTCTCCTGATGACAGGTGAGTAAATCGGAATTCGTAGTTCGGCTGATTTTAGAGGAATATTTTTACGTTTCAAAAATCGACACAAACTTTTCTGGTGAAAACCACACAATGGATTCCTATGGAAGGAAATACAAGTTACTGGTAAGTACGCTTAGAATTACTTTGCAGGGTCAGTGCTGGGCTAAAAGATGCAGCACTGGGTTCTCTCCTGATAACAGGTGAGTAAATCAGAATTCGTAGTTCGGCTGATTTTAGAGGAATATTTTTACATTTCAAAAATAGACACTTAGAAACTTTTCTGGTGAAAACCACACAATGGACTCCTATGGAAGGAAATACAAGTTACAGGCAAGTACGCTTAGAATTACTTTTCAAGGTCAGTGCTGGGCTAAAAGATGCAGCCCTGGTTTCCCTCCTGATAACAGGTGCGTAAATCAGAATTCGTTGTTCGGCTGATTTTAGAGGAATATATGTACGTTTCAAAAATGGACACTTAGAAACTTTTCTGGTGAAAATCACACAATGGAATCCTATGGAAGGAAATACAAATTACTGGTAAGTACACTTAGATTTACTTTTCAGGGTCAGTGCTGGGCTAAAAGATGCAGCACTGGGTTCTCACCTGATAACAGGTGAGTAAATCGGAATTCGTAGTTCGCCTCATTTTAGAGGAATATTTGGACGTTTCAAAAATGGAAACTTAGAAACTTTTCTGGTTAAAATCACACAATGGATTCCTATGGAAGGAAATACAAGTTACTGGTAAGTACGCTTAGAATTACTTTTCAGGGTCAGTGCTGGGCTAAAAGATGCAGCCCTGGGTTCTCTCCTGATAACAGGTGAGTAAATTGGAATTCGTAGTTCGGCTGATTTTAGAGGAATATTTGTACATTTCAAAAATGAACACTTAGAAACTTTTCTGGTTAAAATCACACAATGGATTCCTATGGAAGGAAATACAAGTTACTGGTAAGTACGCTTAGAATTACTTTTCAGGGTCAGTGCTGGGCTAAATGATGCAGCCCTGGGTTCTCTCCTGATAACAGGTGAGTAAATCAGAATTCGTAGTTCAACTGATTTTAGAGGAATATTTGAAAGTTTCAAAAATGGACACTTAGAAACTTTTTGGTGAAAACCACATAATGGATTCCCATGGAACGAAATACAAGTTACTGGTAAGTACGCTTAGAATTACTTGTCAGGGTCAGTGCTGGGCTAAAAGATACAGCACTGGGTTCTCTCATGATAACAGGTGAGTAAATCGGAATTCGTAGTTCGGCTGATTTTAGAGGAATATTTGTACATTTCAAAAATGGACACAAACTTTTTTGGTGAAAACCACACAATGGATTCCTATGGAAGGAAATACAAGTTACAGGTAAGTACGCTTGGAATACCTTTTCAAGGTCAGTTCTGGGCTAAAAGATGCAGCACTGGGTTCTCTCATGATAACAGGTGAGTAAATCGGAATTCGTATTTCGGTTGATTTTAGAGGAATATTTGTACGTTTCAAAAATGGACAAACTTTTCTAGTGAAAACCACACAATTGATTCCTATGGAAGGAAATACAAGTTACTGGTAGGTACGCTTAGAATTACTTTTCAGGGTCAATGCTGGGCTAAAAGATGCAGCACTGGGTTCGCTCCTGATAACAGGTGCGTAAATCAGAATTCGTAGTTCGGCTGATTTTAGAGGAATATTTGTACGTTTCAAAAAGTGACAAACTTTTCTAGTGAAAACCACACAATGGATTCCTATGGAAGGAAATACAAGTTACTGGTAAGTACGCTTGGAATACCTTTTCAAGGTCAGTGCTGGGCTAAAAGATGCAGCACTGGGTTCTCTCATGATAACAGGTGAGTAAATCGGAATTCGTATTTCGGGTGATTTTAGAGGAATATTTGTACTTTTCAAAAATGGACACGTAGAAACTTTTCTGGTGAAAACCACACAATGGATTCCTATGGAAGGAAATACAAGATACTGGTAAGTACGCTTAGAATTAGTTTTCAGGGTAAGTGCTGGGCTAAAAGATGCATTCCTGGGTTCTCTCTTGATAACAGGTGAGTAAATCGGAATTCGTAGTTCAACTGATTTTAGAGGAATATTTGTAAGATTCAAAAATGGACACTTAGAAACATTTTGGTGAAAACCACACAATGGATTCCCATGGAAGGAAATACAAGTTACTGGTAAGTACGCTTAGAATTACTTTTCAGGGTCAGTGCTGGGCTAAAAGATGCAGCACTGGGTTCTCTCCTGATAACAGGTGAGTAAATCGGAATTTGTAGTTCGGCTGATTTTAGAGGAATATTTGTACATTTCAAAAATGGACACTTAGACACTTTTCCGGTGAAAACCACACAATGGATTCATATGAAAGAAAATACAATTTACTGGTAAGTACGCTTAGAATTACTTTTCAGGGTCAGTGCTGGGCTAAAAGATGCAGCACTGGGTTCTCTCATGATAACAGGTGAGTAAATCGGAATTCGTAGTTCGGCTGATTTTAGAGGAATATTTGTACGTTTCAAAAATGGACACAGACTTTTCTGGTGAAAACCACACAATGGATTCCTATGGAAGGAAATACAAGTTACAGGTAAGTACGCTTGGAATACCTTTTCAAGGTCAGTGCTGGGCTAAAAGATGCAGCACTGGGTTCTCTCATGATAACAGGTGAGTAATTCGGAATTCGTAGTTCGGCTGATTTTAGAGGAATATTTGTACGTTTCAAAAATGGACACTTAGAAACTTTTCTGGTGAAAACCACACAATGGATACCTATGGAAGGAAATACAAGATACTGGTAAGTACGCTTAGAATTACTTTTCAGGGTCAGTGCTGGGCTAAAAGATGCATTCCTGGGTTCTCTCCTGATAACAGGTGAGTAAATCCGAATTCGTAGTTCAACTGATTTTAGAGGAATATTTGTAAGTTTCAAAAATGGACACTTAGAAACATTTTGGTGAAAACCACACAATGGATTCCCATGGAAGGAAATACAAGTTACTGGTAAGTACGCTTAGAATTATTTTTCAGGGTCAGTGATGGGCTAAAAGATGCAGCACTGGGTTCTCTCCTGATAACAGGTGAGTAAATCGGAATTTGTAGTTCGGCTGATTTTAGAGGAATATTTGTACATTTCAAAAATGGACACAAACTTTTCTGGTGAAAACCACACAATGGATTCACATGAAAGAAAATACAATTTACTGGTATGTACGCTTAGAATTACTTTTCAGGGTCAGTGCTGGGCTAAAAGATGCAGCACTGGGTTCTCTCATGATAACAGGTGAGTAAATCGGAATTCGTAGTTCGGCTGATTTTAGAGGAATATTTGTACGTTTCAAAAATGGACACAAACTTTTCTGGTGAAAACCACACAATGGATTCCTATGGAAGGAAATACAAGTTACAGGTAAGTACGCTTGGAATACCTTTTCAAGGTCAGTGCTGGGCTAAAAGATGCAGCACTGGGTTCTCTCATGATAACAGGTGAATAAATCGGAATTTGTAGTTCGGCTGATTTTAGAGGAATAATTGTACGTTTCAAAAATGGACACAAACGTTTCTGGTTAAAACCACACAATGGATTCCTATGCAAGGAAATACAAGTTAATGGTAAGTACGTTTAGAATTACTTTTCAGGGTCAGTGCTGCTCTAAAAGATGCAGCACTGGATTCTCTCCTGATAACAGGTGCGTAAATCAGAATTCGTAGTTCGGCTGATTTTAGAGGAATATTTGTACATTTCAAAAATGGACACTTAGAAACTTTTCCGGTGAAAACCACACAATGGATTCACATGAAAGAAAATACAATTTACTGGTAAGTACGCTTAGAATTACTTTTCAGGGTCAGTGTTGGGCTAAAAGATGCAGCACTGGGTTCTCTCATGATAACAGGTGAGTAATTCGGAATTCGTAGTTCGGCTGATTTTAGAGGAATATTTGTACGTTTTAAAAATGAACACAAACTTTTCTGGTGAAAACCACTTAATTGATTCCTTTGGAAGGAAATACAAGTTAATGGTAAGTAAGCTTAGAATTACTTTTCAGGGTCAGTGCTGCTCTAAAAGATGCAGCACTAGGTTCTCTCCTGATAACAGGTGAGTAAATCGGAATTCGTAGTTCGGCTGATTGTAGAGGAATATTTGTACGTTTCAAAAATGGACACTTGGAAACTTTTCTGGTGAAAACCACACAATGGATTACTATGGAAGGAAATACAAGTTACTGGGAAGTACGCTTAGAATTACTTTTCAAGGTCAGTGCTGGGCTGAAAGATGCAGCCCTGGGTTCTCTCCTGATAACAGGTGAGTAAATCGGAATTCGTAGTTTGCCTGATTTTAGAGGAATATTGGTACGTTTCAAAAATGGACACTTAGAAACTTTTCTGGTGAAAACCACACAAGGGATTCCTATGGAAGGAAATACAAGTTACTTGTAAGTAGGCTTAGAATTACTTTTCAGGGTCAGTGCTGGGCTAAAAGATGCAGCACTGGGTTCTCTCCTGATAACAGGTGAGGAAATCGGAATTCGTAGTTCAGCTGATTTTAGAGGAATATTTGTACGTTTCAAAAATGGACACTTAGAAACTTTTCTTGTGAAAACCACACAATGGATTCCTATGGAGGGAAATACAAGTTACTGGTAAGCACGCTTAGAATTACTTTTCAGGGTCAGTGCTGGGCTAAAAGATGCAGCCCTGGGTTCTCTCTTGATAACAGGTGAGTAAATTGGAATTCGTAGATCAACTGATTTTAGAGGAATATTTGTACGTTTCAAAAATGGACATTTAGAAACTTTTCTGGTGAAAACCGCACAATCGATTCCTATGGAAGGAAATACAATTTACTGGTATGTACGCTTAGAATTAATTTCAAGGTCAGTGCCGTGCTAAAAAATGCAGCCCTGGGTTCTCTCCTGATAACTGGTGAGTAAATCGGAATTTGTAGTTCAACTGATTTTAGAGGAATATTTGTGCGTTTCAAAAATGGACACTTAGAAACTTTTCTGGTGAAAACCACACAATGGATTCCTATGGAAGGAAATACAAGATACTGGTAAGTACGCTTAGAATTACTTTTCAGGGTCAGTGCTGGGCTAAAAGATGCAGCACTGGGTTCTCTCATGATAACAGGTGAGTAATTCGGAATTCGTAGTTCGGCTGATTTTAGAGGAATATTTGTACGTTTTAAAAATGGACACAAACTTTTCTGGTGAAAACCACACAATTGATTCCTTTGGAAGGAAATACAAGTTAATGGTAAGTAAGCTTAGAATTACTTTTCAGGGTCAGTGCCGCTCTAAAAGATGCAGCACTAGGTTCTCTCCTGATAACAGGTGAGTAAATCGGAATTCGTAGTTCGGCTGATTGTAGAGGAATATTTGTACGTTTCAAAAATGGACACTTGGAAACTTTTCTGGTGAAAACCACACAATGGATTACTATGGAAGGAAATACAAGTTACTGGTAAGTACGCCTAGAAATACTTTTCAGGGTCAGTGCTGCTCTAAAAGATGCAGCACTGGGTTCTCTCCTGATAACAGGTGCATAAATCAGAATTCGTACTTCGGCTGGTTTTAGAGGAATATATGTACGTTTCAAAAATGGACACTTAGAAACTTTTCTGGTGAAAACCACACAATCGATTCCTATGGAAAGAAATACAAGTTACTGGGAAGTACGCTTAGAATTACTTTTCAAGGTCAGTGCTGGGCTGAAAGATGCAGCCCTGGGTTCTCTCCTGATAACAGGTGAGTAAATTGGAATTCGTAGTTTGCCTGATTTTAGAGGAATATTGGTACGTTTCAAAAATGGACACTTAGAAACTTTTCTGGTGAAAACCACACAAGGGATTCCTATGGAAGGAAATACAAGTTACTTGTAAGTAGGCTTAGAATTACTTTTCAGGGTCAGTGCTGGGCTAAAAGATGCAGCACTGGGTTCTCTCCTGATAACAGGTGAGGAAATCGGAATTCGTAGTTCAGCTGATTTTAGAGGAATATGTGTACGTTTCAAAAATGGACACTTAGAAACTTTTCTTGTGAAAACCACACAATGGATTCCTATGGAGGGAAATACAAGTTACTGGTAAGCACGCTTAGAATTACTTTTCAGGGTCAGTGCTGGGCTAAAAGATGCAGCCCTGGGTTCTCTCTTGATAACAGGTGAGTAAATTGGAATTCGTAGATCAACTGATTTTAGAGGAATATTTGTACGTTTCAAAAATGGACATTTAGAAACTTTTCTTGTGAAAACCGCACAATCGATTCCTATGGAAGGAAATACAATTTACTGGTATGTACGCTTAGAATTAGTTTTCAAGGTCAGTGCCGTGCTAAAAAATGCAGCCCTGGGTTCTCTCCTGATAACTGGTGAGTAAATCGGAATTTGTAGTTCAACTGATTTTAGAGGAATATTTGTGCGTTTCAAAAATGGACACTTAGAAACTTTTCTGGTGAAAACCACACAATGGATTCCTATGGAAGGAAATACAAGATACTGGTAAGTGCGCTTAGAATTACTTTTCAGGGTCAATGCTGGGCTAAATGATGCAGCACTGGGTTCGCTCCTGATAACAGGTGAGTAAATCAGAATTCGTAGTTCGGCTGATTTTAGAGGAATATTTGTACGTTTCAAAAAGTGACACTTAAAAACTTTTCTGGTGAAAACCACACAATGGATTCCTATGGAGGGAAATACAAGTTACTGGTAAGCATGCTGAGAATTACTTTTCAGGGTCAGTGCTGGGCTAAAAGATGCAGCCCTGGGTTCTCTCCTGATAACAGGTGAGTAAATTGGAATTCGTAGATCAACTGATTTTAGAAGAATATTTGTACGTTTCAAAAATGGACACTTGGAAACTATTATGGTGAAAACCACACAATGGATTCCTATGGAAGGAAATACAATTTACTGGTAAGTATGCTTAGAATTAGTTTTCAAGGTCAGTGCTGTGCTAAAAGATGCAGCCCTGGGTTCTCTCCTGATAACAGGTGAGTAAATCGGAATTCGTAGTTCAACTGATTTTAGAGGAATATTTGTGCGTTTCAAAAATGGACACTTAGAAACGTTTCTGGTGTAAACCACACAAAGGATTCCTATGGAAGGAAATGCAAGATACTATTAAGTGCGCTTAGAATTACTTTTCAGGGTCAGTGCTGGGCTAAAAGATGTAGCACTGGGTTCTCTCATGATAACAAGTGAGTAAATCGGAATTCGTATTTCGGTTGATTTTAGAGGAATATTTGTACGTTTCAAAAATTGATACAAACTTTTCTAGTGAAAACCACACAATGGATTCCTATGGAAGGAAGTACAAGTTACTGGTAAGTACGCTTAGAATTACTTTTCAGGTTCAATGCTGGGCTAAAAGATGCAGCACTGGGTTCTCTCTTGATAACAGGTGAGTAAATCGGAATTCGTAGTTCATCTGATTTTAGAGGAATATTTGTATGTTTCAAAAATGGACACTTGAGAAACTTTTCCGGTGAAAACCACACAATTGTTTCCTATGAAACAAAATACAAGTTACTGGTAAGTACGCTTAGAATTACTTTTCAGAGTCAGTGCTGGGCTAAAAGATGCAGCACTGGGTTCTCTCCTGATAACAGATGAGTAAATCGGAATTCGTAGTTTGGCTGATTTTAGAGGAATATTTGTGCGTTTCAAAAATGGACACAAACTTTTCTGGTGAAAACCACACAATGGATTCCTATGGAAGGAAATACAAGTTACAGGTAAGTACGCTTAGAATTACTTTTCAAGGTCAGTGTTGGGCTAAATGATGCAGCCCTGGGTTCTCTCCTGATAACAGGTGAGTAAATTGGAATTCGTAGTTCTGCTGATTTTAGAGGAATTTTTGTACGTTTCAAAAATGAACACTTAGAAACTTTTCTGGTTAAAATCACACAATGGATTCCTATGGAAGGAAATACAAGTTACTGGTAAGTACGCTTAGAATTACTTTTCAGGGTCAGTGCTGGGCTAAATGATGCAGCCCTGGGTTCTCTCCTGATAACAGGTGAGTAAATCAGAATTCGTAGTTCAACTGATTTTAGAGGAATATTTGAAAGTTTCAAAAATGGACGCTTAGAAACTTTTTGGTGAAAACCACATAATGGATTCCCATGGAACGAAATACAAGTTACTGGTAAGTACGCTTAGAATTACTTTTCAGGGTCAGTGCTGGGCTAAAAGATACAGCACTGGGTTCTCTCATGATAACAGGTGAGTAAATCGGAATTCGTAGTTTGGCTGATTTTAGAGGAATATTTGTACATTTCAAAAATGGACACAAACTTTTTTGGTGAAAACCACACAATGGATTTCTATGGAAGGAAATACAAGTTACAGGTAAGTACGCTTGGAATACCTTTTCAAGGTCAGTTCTGGGCTAAAAGATGCAGCACTGGGTTCGCTCATGATAACAAGTGAGTAAATCAGAATTCGTAGTTCGGCTGATTTTAGAGGAATATTTTTACGTTTCAAAAATAGAAACTTAGAAACTTTTCTGGTGAAAACCACACAATGGACTCCTATGGAAGAAAATACACGTTACAGGCAAGTACGCTTAGAATTACTTTTCAAGGTCAGTGCTGGGCTAAAAGATGCAGCCCTGGGTTCCCTCCTGATAACAGGTGCGTAAATCAGAATTCGTAGTTCGGCTGATTTTAGAGGAATATTTGTACGTTTCAAAAATAGACACTTAGAAACTTTTCTGGTGAAAATCACACAATATAATCCTATGGAAGGAAATACAAATTACTGGTAAGTACATTTAGATTTACTTTTCAGGGTCAGTGCTGGGCTAAAAGATGCCGCACTGGGTTCTCTCCTGATAACAGGTGAGTAAATCGGAATTCGTAGTTCGCCTGATTTTAGAGGAATATTTGGACGTTTCAAAAATGGAAACTTAGAAACTTTTCCGGTTTAAATCACACAATGGATTCCTATGGAAGGAAATACAAGTTACTGGTAAGTATGCTTAGAATTACTTTTCAGGGTCAGTGCTGGGCTAAAAGATGCAGCACTGGGTTCTCTCATGATAACAAGTGAGTAAATCGGAATTCGTATTTCGGTTGATTTTAGAGGAATATTTGTAAGTTTCAAAAATGGACACAAACTTTTCTAGTGAAAACCACACAATGGATTCCTATGGAAGGAAATACAAGTTACTGGTAAGTATGCTTAGAATTACTTTTCAGGGTCAATGCTGGGCTAAAAGATGCAGCACTGGGTTCGCTCCTGATAACAGGTGAGTAAATCAGAATTCGTAGTTTGGCTGATTTTAGAGGAATATTAGTACGTTTCAAAAAATGATACTTAGAAACTTTTCGGGTGAAAACCACACAATGGATTCCTAAGGAAGGAAATACAAGTTACTGGTAAGTATGCTTAGAATTACTTTTCAGGGTCAGTGCTGGGCTAAAAGATGCAGCACATTGTTCTCTCATGATAACAGATGAGTAAATCGGAATTCGTAGTTCAACTGATTTTAGAGGAATATTTGTGCGTTTCAAAAATGGACACTTAGAAACTTTTCTGGTGAAAACCACACCATGGATTCCTATGGAAGGAAATACAAGATACTGGTAAGTGCGCTTAGAATTACTTTTCAGGGTCAGTGCTGGGATAAAAGATGCAGCACTGGGTTCTCTCATGATAACAGGTGAGTAAATCGGAATTCGTATTTCGGTTGATTTTAGAGGAATATTTGTACGTTTCAAAAATGGACACACTTTTCTAGTGAAAACCACACAATGGATTCCTATGGAAGGAAATACAAGTTACTGGTAAGTACGCTTAGAATTACTTTTCAGGGTCAATGCTGGGCTAAAAGATGCAGCACTGGGTTCGCTCCTGATAACAGGTGAGTAAATCAGAATTTGTAGTTCGGCTGATTTTAGAGGAATATTTGTACGTTTCAAAAATGGACACAAACTTTTCTGGTGAAAACCACACAATGGATTCCTATGGAAGGAAATACAAGTTACTGGTAAGTACGCTTAGAATTACTTTTCAGGGTCAGTGCTGGGCTAAAAGATGCAGCACTGGGATCTCTCCTGATAACAGGAGAGTAAATCGGAATTCAGAGTTCGGCTGATTTTAGAGGATTATTTGTATTTTTCAAAAATGGACACTTAGACACTTTTCCGGTGAAAACCACACAATGGATTCATATGAAAGATAATACAATTTACTGGTAAGTACGCTTAGAATTACTTTTCAGGGTCAGTGCTGGGCTAAAAGATGCAGCACTGGATTCTCTCCTGATAACAGGTGCGTAAATCAGAATTCGTAGTTCGGCTGATTTTAGAGGAATATTTGTACGTTTCAAAAATGGACACTTTGAAACTTTTCTGGTGAAAACCACACAATCGATTCCTATGGAAAGAAATACAAGTTACTGGGAAGTACGCTTAGAATTACTTTTCAAGGTCAGTGCTGGGCTAAAAGATGCAGCCCTGGGTTCTCTCCTGATAACAGGTGAGTAAATCAGAATTCGTCGTTCAACTGATTTTAGAGGAATATTTGTAAGTTTCAAAAATGGACACTTAGAAACTTTTTGGTGAAAACCACATAATGGATTCCCATGGAAGGAAATACAAGTTACTGGTAAGTACGCTTAGAATTACTTTTCAGGGTCAGTGCTGGGCTAAAAGATGCAGCACTGGGATCTCTCCTGATAACAGGAGAGTAAATCGGAATTCAGAGTTCGGCTGATTTTAGAGGATTATTTGTATTTTTCAAAAATGGACACTTAGACACTTTTCCGGTGAAAACCACACAATGGATTCATATGAAAGATAATACAATTTACTGGTAAGTACGCTTAGAATTACTTTTCAGGGTCAGTGCTGGGCTAAAAGATGCAGCACTGGATTCTCTCCTGATAACAGGTGCGTAAATCAGAATTCGTAGTTCGGCTGATTTTAGAGGAATATTTGTACGTTTCAAAAATGGACACTTTGAAACTTTTCTGGTGAAAACCACACAATCGATTCCTATGGAAAGAAATACAAGTTACTGGGAAGTACGCTTAGAATTACTTTTCAAGGTCAGTGCTGGGCTAAAAGATGCAGCCCTGGGTTCTCTCCTGATAACAGGTGAGTAAATCAGAATTCGTCGTTCAACTGATTTTAGAGGAATATTTGTAAGTTTCAAAAATGGACACTTAGAAACTTTTTGGTGAAAACCACATAATGGATTCCCATGGAAGGAAATACAAGTTACTGGTAAGTACGCTTAGAATTACTTTTCAGGGTCAGTGCTGGGCTAAAAGATGCAGCACTGGGTTCTCTCCTGATAACAGGTGAGTAAATCGGAATTCGTATTTCGGCTGATTTTAGAGGAATATTTGTACATTTCAAAAATGGACACTTAGACACTTTTCCGGTGAAAACCACACAATGGATTCATATGAAAGAAAATACAAGTTACTGGTAAGTACGCTTAGAATTACTTTTCAGGGTCAGTGCTGGGCTAAAAGATGCAGCACTGGGTTCTCTCATGATAACAGGTGAGTAAATCGGAATTCGTAGTTCGGCTGAATTTAGAGGAATATTTGTACGTTTCAAAAATGGACACAAACTTTTTTGGTGAAAACCAAACCATGGATTCCTATGGAAGGAAATACAAGATACTGGTAAGTGCGCTTAGAATTACTTTTCAGGGTCAGTGCTGGGATAAAAGATGCAGCGCTGGGTTCTCTCATGATAACAGGTGAGTAAATCGGAATTCGTATTTCGGTTGATTTTAGAGGAATATTTGTACGTTTCAAAAATGGACAAACTTTTCTAGTGAAAACCACACAATGGATTCCTATGTAAGGAAATACAAGTTACTGGTAAGTACGCTTAGAATTACTTTTCAGGGTCAATGCTGGGCTAAAAGATGCAGCACTGGGTTCGCTCCTGATAACAGGTGAGTAAATCAGAATTCGTAGTTCGGCTGATTTTAGAGGAATATTTGTACGTTTCAAAAATGGACACAAACTTTTCTGGTGAAAACCACACAATGGATTCCTATGGAAGGAAATACAAGTTACTGGTAAGTACGCTTAGAATTACTTTTCAGGGTCAGTGCTGGGCTAAAAGATGCAGCACTGGGATCTCTCCTGATAACAGGAGAGTAAATCGGAATTCAGAGTTCGGCTGATTTTAGAGGATTATTTGTATTTTTCAAAAATGGACACTTAGACACTTTTCCGGTGAAAACCACACAATGGATTCATATGAAAGATAATACAATTTACTGGTAAGTACGCTTAGAATTACTTTTCAGGGTCAGTGCTGGGCTAAAAGATGCAGCACTGGATTCTCTCCTGATAACAGGTGCGTAAATCAGAATTCGTAGTTCGGCTGATTTTAGAGGAATATTTGTACGTTTCAAAAATGGACACTTTGAAACTTTTCTGGTGAAAACCACACAATCGATTCCTATGGAAAGAAATACAAGTTACTGGGAAGTACGCTTAGAATTACTTTTCAAGGTCAGTGCTGGGCTAAAAGATGCAGCCCTGGGTTCTCTCCTGATAACAGGTGAGTAAATCAGAATTCGTCGTTCAACTGATTTTAGAGGAATATTTGTAAGTTTCAAAAATGGACACTTAGAAACTTTTTGGTGAAAACCACATAATGGATTCCCATGGAAGGAAATACAAGTTACTGGTAAGTACGCTTAGAATTACTTTTCAGGGTCAGTGCTGGGCTAAAAGATGCAGCACTGGGTTCTCTCCTGATAACAGGTGAGTAAATCGGAATTCGTATTTCGGCTGATTTTAGAGGAATATTTGTACATTTCAAAAATGGACACTTAGACACTTTTCCGGTGAAAACCACACAATGGATTCATATGAAAGAAAATACAAGTTACTGGTAAGTACGCTTAGAATTACTTTTCAGGGTCAGTGCTGGGCTAAAAGATGCAGCACTGGGTTCTCTCATGATAACAGGTGAGTAAATCGGAATTCGTAGTTCGGCTGAATTTAGAGGAATATTTGTACGTTTCAAAAATGGACACAAACTTTTTTGGTGAAAACCAAACCATGGATTCCTATGGAAGGAAATACAAGATACTGGTAAGTGCGCTTAGAATTACTTTTCAGGGTCAGTGCTGGGATAAAAGATGCAGCACTGGGTTCTCTCATGATAACAGGTGAGTAAATCGGAATTTGTATTTCGGTTGATTTTAGAGGAATATTTGTACGTTTCAAAAATGGACAAACTTTTCTAGTGAAAACCACACAATGGATTCCTATGGAAGGAAATACAAGTTACTGGTAAGTACGCTTAGAATTACTTTTCAGGGTCAATGCTGGGCTAAAAGATGCAGCACTGGGTTCGCTCCTGATAACAGGTGAGTAAATCAGAATTCGTAGTTCGGCTGATTTTAGAGGAATATTTGTACGTTTCAAAAATGGACACAAACTTTTCTGGTGAAAACCACACAATGGATTCCTATGGAAGGAAATACAAGTTACTGGTAAGTACGCTTAGAATTACTTTTCAGGGTCAGTGCTGGGCTAAAAGATGCAGCACTGGGATCTCTCCTGATAACAGGAGAGTAAATCGGAATTCAGAGTTCGGCTGATTTTAGAGGATTATTTGTATTTTTCAAAAATGGACACTTAGACACTTTTCCGGTGAAAACCACACAATGGATTCATATGAAAGATAATACAATTTACTGGTAAGTACGCTTAGAATTACTTTTCAGGGTCAGTGCTGGGCTAAAAGATGCAGCACTGGATTCTCTCCTGATAACAGGTGCGTAAATCAGAATTCGTAGTTCGGCTGATTTTAGAGGAATATTTGTACGTTTCAAAAATGGACACTTTGAAACTTTTCTGGTGAAAACCACACAATCGATTCCTATGGAAAGAAATACAAGTTACTGGGAAGTACGCTTAGAATTACTTTTCAAGGTCAGTGCTGGGCTAAAAGATGCAGCCCTGGGTTCTCTCCTGATAACAGGTGAGTAAATCAGAATTCGTCGTTCAACTGATTTTAGAGGAATATTTGTAAGTTTCAAAAATGGACACTTAGAAACTTTTTGGTGAAAACCACATAATGGATTCCCATGGAAGGAAATACAAGTTACTGGTAAGTACGCTTAGAATTACTTTTCAGGGTCAGTGCTGGGCTAAAAGATGCAGCACTGGGTTCTCTCCTGATAACAGGTGAGTAAATCGGAATTCGTATTTCGGCTGATTTTAGAGGAATATTTGTACATTTCAAAAATGGACACTTAGACACTTTTCCGGTGAAAACCACACAATGGATTCATATGAAAGAAAATACAAGTTACTGGTAAGTACGCTTAGAATTACTTTTCAGGGTCAGTGCTGGGCTAAAAGATGCAGCACTGGGTTCTCTCATGATAACAGGTGAGTAAATCGGAATTCGTAGTTCGGCTGAATTTAGAGGAATATTTGTACGTTTCAAAAATGGACACAAACTTTTTTGGTGAAAACCAAACCATGGATTCCTATGGAAGGAAATACAAGATACTGGTAAGTGCGCTTAGAATTACTTTTCAGGGTCAGTGCTGGGATAAAAGATGCAGCGCTGGGTTCTCTCATGATAACAGGTGAGTAAATCGGAATTCGTATTTCGGTTGATTTTAGAGGAATATTTGTACGTTTCAAAAATGGACAAACTTTTCTAGTGAAAACCACACAATGGATTCCTATGGAAGGAAATACAAGTTACTGGTAAGTACGCTTAGAATTACTTTTCAGGGTCAATGCTGGGCTAAAAGATGCAGCACTGGGTTCGCTCCTGATAACAGGTGAGTAAATCAGAATTCGTAGTTCGGCTGATTTTAGAGGAATATTTGTACGTTTCAAAAATGGACACAAACTTTTCTGGTGAAAACCACACAATGGATTCCTATGGAAGGAAATACAAGTTACTGGTAAGTACGCTTAGAATTACTTTTCAGGGTCAGTGCTGGGCTAAAAGATGCAGCACTGGGATCTCTCCTGATAACAGGTGAGTAAATCGGAATTCAGAGTTCGGCTGATTTTAGAGCATTATTTGTATTTTTCAAAAATGGACACTTAGACACTTTTCCGGTGAAAACCACACAATGGATTCATATGAAAGATAATACAATTTACTGGTAAGTACGCTTAGAATTACTTTTCAGGGTCAGTGCTGGGCTAAAAGATGCAGCACTGGATTCTCTCCTGATAACAGGTACGTAAATCAGAATTCGTAGTTCGGCTGATTTTAGAGGAATATTTGTACGTTTCAAAAATGGACACTTTGAAACTTTTCTGGTGAAAACCACACAATCGATTCCTATGGAAAGAAATACAAGTTACTGGGAAGTACGCTTAGAATTACTTTTCAAGGTCAGTGCTGGGCTAAAAGATGCAGCCCTGGGTTCTCTCCTGATAACAGGTGAGTAAATCAGAATTCGTCGTTCAACTGATTTTAGAGGAATATTTGTAAGTTTCAAAAATGGACACTTAGAAACTTTTTGGTGAAAACCACATAATGGATTCCCATGGAAGGAAATACAAGTTACTGGTAAGTACGCTTAGAATTACTTTTCAGGGTCAGTGCTGGGCTAAAAGATGCAGCACTGGGTTCTCTCCTGATAACAGGTGAGTAAATCGGAATTCGTATTTCGGCTGATTTTAGAGGAATATTTGTACATTTCAAAAATGGACACTTAGACACTTTTCCGGTGAAAACCACACAATGGATTCATATGAAAGAAAATACAAGTTACTGGTAAGTACGCTTAGAATTACTTTTCAGGGTCAGTGCTGGGCTAAAAGATGCAGCACTGGGTTCTCTCATGATAACAGGTGAGTAAATCGGAATTCGTAGTTCGGCTGAATTTAGAGGAATATTTGTACGTTTCAAAAATGGACAAACTTTTCTAGTGAAAACCACACAATGGATTCCTATGGAAGGACATACAAGTTACTGGTAAGTACGCTTAGAATTACTTTTCAGGGTCAATGCTGGGCTAAAAGATGCAGCACTGGGTTCGCTCCTGATAACAGGTGAGTAAATCAGAATTCGTAGTTCGGCTGATTTTAGAGGAATATTTGTACGTTTCAAAAATGGACACAAACTTTTCTGGTGAAAACCACACAATGGATTCCTATGGAAGGAAATACAAGTTACTGGTAAGTACGCTTAGAATTACTTTTCAGGGTCAGTGCTGGGCTAAAAGATGCAGCACCGGGATCTCTCCTGATAACAGGTGAGTAAATCGGAATTCAGAGTTCGGCTGATTTTAGAGGATTATTTGTATTTTTCAAAAATGGACACTTAGACACTTTTCCGGTGAAAACCACACAATGGATTCATATGAAAGATAATACAATTTACTGGTAAGTACGCTTAGAATTACTTTTCAGGGTCAGTGCTGGGCTAAAAGATGCAGCACTGGATTCTCTCCTGATAACAGGTGCGTAAATCAGAATTCGTAGTTCGGCTGATTTTAGAGGAATATTTGTACGTTTCAAAAATGGACACTTTGAAACTTTTCTGGTGAAAACCACACAATCGATTCCTATGGAAAGAAATACAAGTTACTAGGAAGTACGCTTAGAATTACTTTTCAGGGTCAGTGCTGGGCTAAAAGATGCAGCACTGGGTTCTCTCATGATAACAGGTGAGTAAATCGGAATTCGTAGTTCGGCTGAATTTAGAGGAATATTTGTACGTTTCAAAAATGGACACAAACTTTTTTGGTGAAAACCAAACCATGGATTCCTATGGAAGGAAATACAAGATACTGGTAAGTGCGCTTAGAATTACTTTTCAGGGTCAGTGCTGGGATAAAAGATGCAGCACTGGGTTCTCTCATGATAACAGGTGAGTAAATCGGAATTCGTCGTTCAACTGATTTTAGAGGAATATTTGTAAGTTTCAAAAATGGACACTTAGAAACTTTTTGGTGAAAACCACATAATGGATTCCCATGGAAGGAAATACAAGTTACTGGTAAGTACGCTTAGAATTACTTTTCAGGGTCAGTGCTGGGCTAAAAGATGCAGCACTGGGTTCTCTCCTGATAACAGGTGAGTAAATCGGAATTCGTATTTCGGCTGATTTTAAAGGAATATTTGTACATTTCAAAAATGGACACTTAGACACTTTTCCGGTGAAAACCACACAATGGATTCATATGAAAGAAAATACAAGTTACTGGTAAGTACGCTTAGAATTACTTTTCAGGGTCAGTGCTGGGCTAAAAGATGCAGCACTGGGTTCTCTCATGATAACAGGTGCGTAAATCGGAATTCGTAGTTCGGCTGAATTTAGAGGAATATTTGTACGTTTCAAAAATGGACACAAACTTTTTTGGTGAAAACCACACAATGGATTCCTATGGAAGGAAATACAAGTTACAGGTAAGTACGCTTGGAATACCTTTTCAAGGTCAGTTCTGGGCTAAAAGATGCAGCACTGTGTTCTCTCATGATAACAGGTGAGTAAATCGGAATTCGTATTTCGGTTGATTTTAGAGGAATATTTGTACGTTTCCAAAAATGGACAAACTTTTCTAGTGAAAACCACACAATGGATTCCTATGGAAGGAAATACAAGTTACTGGTAAGTACGCTTAGAATTACTTTTCAGGGTCAATGCTGGGCTAAAAGATGCAGCACTGGGTTCGCTCCTGATAACAGGTGCGTAAATCAGAATTCGTAGTTCGGCTGATTTTAGAGGAATATTTGTACGTTTCAAAAAGTGACAAACTTTTCTAGTGAAAACCACACAATGGATTCCTATATAAGGAAATACAAGTTATTGGTAAGTACGCTTGGAATACCTTTTCAAGGTCAGTGCTGGGCTAAAAGATGCAGCACTGGGTTCTCTCATGATAACAGGTGAGTAAATCGGAATTCGTATTTCGGGTGATTTTAGAGGAATATTTGTACTTTTCAAAAATGGACACGTAGAAACTTTTCTGGTGAAAACCACACAATGGATTCCTAAGGAAGGAAATACAGGTTACTGGTAAGTACGCTTATAATTACTTTTCAGGGTCTGCGCTGGGCTAAACAATGAAGCACTAGGTTCTCTCCTGATAACAGGTGAGTAAATCGGAATTCGTAGTTCGGCTGATTTTAGAGGAATATTTGTACGTTTCAAAAATGGACACAAACTTTTCTGGTGTAAACCACACAATGGATTCCTATGGAAGGAAATACAAGTTACAGGTAAGTACGCTTAGAATTACTTTTCAAGGTCAGTGCTGGGCTAAATGATGCAGCCCTGGGTTCTCTCCTGATAACAGGTGAGTAAATTGGAATTCGTAGTTCGGCTGATTTTAGAGGAATATTTGTACGTTTCAAAAATGAACACTTAGAAACTTTTCTGGTTAAAATCACACAATGGATTCCTATGGAAGGAAATACAAGTTACTGGTAAGTACGCTTAGAATTACTTTTCAGGGTCAGTGCTGGGCTAAAAGATGCAGCACTGTGGGTTCTTTCCTGATAACAGGTGAGTACATCGGAATTCGTAGTTCGGCTAATTTTAGAGGAATATTTGTACGTTTCAAAAATGGACACTTAGAAACTTTACTGGTGAAAACCACACAATGGATTCCTAGGGAAGGAAATACAAGATACTGGTAAGTGCGCTTAGAATTACTTTTCAGGGTCAGTGCTCGGCTAAAAGATGCAGCAGTGGGTTCTCTCATGATAACGGATGAGTAAATCGGAATTTGTAGTTCAGCTGATTTTAGAGGAATATTTGTACTTTTCAAAAATGGACACAAACTTTTCTTGTGAAAATCACACAATGGATTCCTATTGAAGGAAATACAAGTTAATGGTCAGTACGCTAAGAATTACTTTTCAGGGTCAGTGCTGCTCTAAAAGATGTAGCACTGAGTTCTCTCCTGATAACAGGTGAGTAAATCGGAATTCGTAGTTCGGGTGATTTTAGAGGAATATTTGTACTTTTCAAAAATGGACACGTAGAAACTTTTCTGGTGAAAACCACACAATGGATTCCTAAGGAAGGAAATACAAGATCCTGGTAAGTACGCTTAGAATTACTTTTCAGGGTCTACGCTAGGCTAAACAATGAAGCACTAGGTTCTCTCCTGATGACAGGTGAGTAAATCGGAATTCGTAGTTCGGCTGATTTTAGAGGAATATTTTTACGTTTCAAAAATCGACACAAACTTTTCCGGTGAAAACCACACAATGGATTCCTATGGAAGGAAATACAAGTTACTGGTAAGTACGCCTAGAATTACTTTGCAGGGTCAGTGCTGGGCTAAAAGATGCAGCACTGGGTTCTCTCCTGATAACAGGTGAGTAAATCAGAATTAGTTGTTCGGCTGATTTTAGAGGAATATATGTACGTTTCAAAAATGGACACTTAGAAACTTTTCTGGTGAAAATCACACAATGGAATCCTGTGGAAGGAAATACAAATTACTGGTAAGTACACTTAGATTTACTTTTCAGGGTCAGTGCTGGGCTAAAAGATGCAGCACTGGGTTCTCACCTGATAACAGGTGAGTAAATCGGAATTCGTAGTTCGCCTCATTTTAGAGGAATATTTGGATGTTTCAAAAATGGAAACTTAGAAACTTTTCTGGTTAAAATCACACAATGGATTCCTATGGAAGGAAATACAAGTTACTGGTAAGTACGCTTAGAATTACTTTTCAGGGTCAGTGCTGGGCTAAAAGATGCAGCCCTGGGTTCTCTCCTGATAACAGGTGAGTAAATTGGAATTCGTAGTTCGGCTGATTTTAGAGGAATATTTGTACGTTTCAAAAATGAACACTTAGAAACTTTTCTGGTTAAAATCACACAATCGATTCCTATGGAAGGAAATACAAGTTACTGGTAAGTACGCTTAGAATTACTTTTCAGGGTCAGTGCTGTGCTAAACAATGAAGCACTAGGTTCTCTCCTGATGACAGGTGAGTAAATCGGAATTCGTAGTTCGGCTGATTTTAGAGGAATATTTTTACGTTTCAAAAATCGACACAAACTTTTCTGGTGAAAACCACACAATGGATTCCTATGGAAGGAAATACAAGTTACTGGTAAGTACGCTTAGAATTACTTTGCAGGGTCAGTGCTGGGCTAAAAGATGCAGCACTGGGTTCTCTCCTGATAACAGGTGAGTAAATC
The DNA here is from genome assembly GCF_964204655.1 of Triturus cristatus. Lineage (NCBI taxonomy): Eukaryota > Metazoa > Chordata > Amphibia > Caudata > Salamandridae > Triturus > Triturus cristatus. The sequence goes on from NC_140579.1 coordinate 316,460,207, forward strand.
AGAATTCGTAGTTCGGCTGATTTTAGAGGAATATTTTTACATTTCAAAAATAGACACTTAGAAACTTTTCTGGTGAAAACCACACAATGGACTCCTATGGAAGGAAATACAAGTTACAGGCAAGTACGCTTAGAATTACTTTTCAAGGTCAGTGCTGGGCTAAAAGATGCAGCCCTGGTTACCCTCCTGATAACAGGTGCGTAAATCAGAATTCGTTGTTCGGCTGATTTTAGAGGAATATATGTACGTTTCAAAAATGGACACTTAGAAACTTTTCTGGTGAAAATCACACAATGGAATCCTATGGAAGGAAATACAAATTACTGGTAAGTACACTTAGATTTACTTTTCAGGGTCAGTGCTGGGCTAAAAGATGCAGCACTGGGTTCTCACCTGATAACAGGTGAGTAAATCGGAATTCGTAGTTCGCCTCATTTTAGAGGAATATTTGGACGTTTCAAAAATGGAAACTTAGAAACTTTTCTGGTTAAAATCACACAATGGATTCCTATGGAAGGAAATACAAGTTACTGGTAAGTACGCTTAGAATTACTTTTCAGGGTCAGTGCTGGGCTAAAAGATGCAGCCCTGGGTTCTCTCCTGATAACAGGTGAGTAAATTGGAATTCGTAGTTCGGCTGATTTTAGAGGAATATTTGTACATTTCAAAAATGAACACTTAGAAACTTTTCTGGTTAAAATCACACAATGGATTCCTATGGAAGGAAATACAAGTTACTGGTAAGTACGCTTAGAATTACTTTTCAGGGTCAGTGCTGGGCTAAATGATGCAGCCCTGGGTTCTCTCCTGATAACAGGTGAGTAAATCAGAATTCGTAGTTCAACTGATTTTAGAGGAATATTTGAAAGTTTCAAAAATGGACACTTAGAAACTTTTTGGTGAAAACCACATAATGGATTCCCATGGAACGAAATACAAGTTACTGGTAAGTACGCTTAGAATTACTTGTCAGGGTCAGTGCTGGGCTAAAAGATACAGCACTGGGTTCTCTCATGATAACAGGTGAGTAAATCGGAATTCGTAGTTCGGCTGATTTTAGAGGAATATTTGTACATTTCAAAAATGGACACAAACTTTTTTGGTGAAAACCACACAATGGATTCCTATGGAAGGAAATACAAGTTACAGGTAAGTACGCTTGGAATACCTTTTCAAGGTCAGTTCTGGGCTAAAAGATGCAGCACTGGGTTCTCTCATGATAACAGGTGAGTAAATCGGAATTCGTATTTCGGTTGATTTTAGAGGAATATTTGTACGTTTCAAAAATGGACAAACTTTTCTAGTGAAAACCACACAATTGATTCCTATGGAAGGAAATACAAGTTACTGGTAGGTACGCTTAGAATTACTTTTCAGGGTCAATGCTGGGCTAAAAGATGCAGCACTGGGTTCGCTCCTGATAACAGGTGCGTAAATCAGAATTCGTAGTTCGGCTGATTTTAGAGGAATATTTGTACGTTTCAAAAAGTGACAAACTTTTCTAGTGAAAACCACACAATGGATTCCTATGGAAGGAAATACAAGTTACTGGTAAGTACGCTTGGAATACCTTTTCAAGGTCAGTGCTGGGCTAAAAGATGCAGCACTGGGTTCTCTCATGATAACAGGTGAGTAAATCGGAATTCGTATTTCGGGTGATTTTAGAGGAATATTTGTACTTTTCAAAAATGGACACGTAGAAACTTTTCTGGTGAAAACCACACAATGGATTCCTATGGAAGGAAATACAAGATACTGGTAAGTACGCTTAGAATTACTTTTCAGGGTCAGTGCTGGGCTAAAAGATGCATTCCTGGGTTCTCTCTTGATAACAGGTGAGTAAATCGGAATTCGTAGTTCAACTGATTTTAGAGGAATATTTGTAAGATTCAAAAATGGACACTTAGAAACATTTTGGTGAAAACCACACAATGGATTCCCATGGAAGGAAATACAAGTTACTGGTAAGTACGCTTAGAATTACTTTTCAGGGTCAGTGCTGGGCTAAAAGATGCAGCACTGGGTTCTCTCCTGATAACAGGTGAGTAAATCGGAATTTGTAGTTCGGCTGATTTTAGAGGAATATTTGTACATTTCAAAAATGGACACTTAGACACTTTTCCGGTGAAAACCACACAATGGATTCATATGAAAGAAAATACAATTTACTGGTAAGTACGCTTAGAATTACTTTTCAGGGTCAGTGCTGGGCTAAAAGATGCAGCACTGGGTTCTCTCATGATAACAGGTGAGTAAATCGGAATTCGTAGTTCGGCTGATTTTAGAGGAATATTTGTACGTTTCAAAAATGGACACAGACTTTTCTGGTGAAAACCACACAATGGATTCCTATGGAAGGAAATACAAGTTACAGGTAAGTACGCTTGGAATACCTTTTCAAGGTCAGTGCTGGGCTAAAAGATGCAGCACTGGGTTCTCTCATGATAACAGGTGAGTAATTCGGAATTCGTAGTTCGGCTGATTTTAGAGGAATATTTGTACGTTTCAAAAATGGACACTTAGAAACTTTTCTGGTGAAAACCACACAATGGATTCCTATGGAAGGAAATACAAGATACTGGTAAGTACGCTTAGAATTACTTTTCAGGGTCAGTGCTGGGCTAAAAGATGCATTCCTGGGTTCTCTCCTGATAACAGGTGAGTAAATCCGAATTCGTAGTTCAACTGATTTTAGAGGAATATTTGTAAGTTTCAAAAATGGACACTTAGAAACATTTTGGTGAAAACCACACAATGGATTCCCATGGAAGGAAATACAAGTTACTGGTAAGTACGCTTAGAATTATTTTTCAGGGTCAGTGATGGGCTAAAAGATGCAGCACTGGGTTCTCTCCTGATAACAGGTGAGTAAATCGGAATTTGTAGTTCGGCTGATTTTAGAGGAATATTTGTACATTTCAAAAATGGACACAAACTTTTCTGGTGAAAACCACACAATGGATTCACATGAAAGAAAATACAATTTACTGGTATGTACGCTTAGAATTACTTTTCAGGGTCAGTGCTGGGCTAAAAGATGCAGCACTGGGTTCTCTCATGATAACAGGTGAGTAAATCGGAATTCGTAGTTCGGCTGATTTTAGAGGAATATTTGTACGTTTCAAAAATGGACACAAACTTTTCTGGTGAAAACCACACAATGGATTCCTATGGAAGGAAATACAAGTTACAGGTAAGTACGCTTGGAATACCTTTTCAAGGTCAGTGCTGGGCTAAAAGATGCAGCACTGGGTTCTCTCATGATAACAGGTGAATAAATCGGAATTTGTAGTTCGGCTGATTTTAGAGGAATAATTGTACGTTTCAAAAATGGACACAAACGTTTCTGGTTAAAACCACACAATGGATTCCTATGCAAGGAAATACAAGTTAATGGTAAGTACGTTTAGAATTACTTTTCAGGGTCAGTGCTGCTCTAAAAGATGCAGCACTGGATTCTCTCCTGATAACAGGTGCGTAAATCAGAATTCGTAGTTCGGCTGATTTTAGAGGAATATTTGTACATTTCAAAAATGGACACTTAGAAACTTTTCCGGTGAAAACCACACAATGGATTCACATGAAAGAAAATACAATTTACTGGTAAGTACGCTTAGAATTACTTTTCAGGGTCAGTGTTGGGCTAAAAGATGCAGCACTGGGTTCTCTCATGATAACAGGTGAGTAATTCGGAATTCGTAGTTCGGCTGATTTTAGAGGAATATTTGTACGTTTTAAAAATGAACACAAACTTTTCTGGTGAAAACCACTTAATTGATTCCTTTGGAAGGAAATACAAGTTAATGGTAAGTAAGCTTAGAATTACTTTTCAGGGTCAGTGCTGCTCTAAAAGATGCAGCACTAGGTTCTCTCCTGATAACAGGTGAGTAAATCGGAATTCGTAGTTCGGCTGATTGTAGAGGAATATTTGTACGTTTCAAAAATGGACACTTGGAAACTTTTCTGGTGAAAACCACACAATGGATTACTATGGAAGGAAATACAAGTTACTGGTAAGTACGCCTAGAAATACTTTTCAGGGTCAGTGCTGCTCTAAAAGACGCAGCACTGGGTTCTCTCCTGATAACAGGTGCATAAATCAGAATTCGTACTTCGGCTGGTTTTAGAGGAATATATGTACGTTTCAAAAATGGACACTTAGAAACTTTTCTGGTGAAAACCACACAATCGATTCCTATGGAAAGAAATACAAGTTACTGGGAAGTACGCTTAGAATTACTTTTCAAGGTCAGTGCTGGGCTGAAAGATGCAGCCCTGGGTTCTCTCCTGATAACAGGTGAGTAAATCGGAATTCGTAGTTTGCCTGATTTTAGAGGAATATTGGTACGTTTCAAAAATGGACACTTAGAAACTTTTCTGGTGAAAACCACACAAGGGATTCCTATGGAAGGAAATACAAGTTACTTGTAAGTAGGCTTAGAATTACTTTTCAGGGTCAGTGCTGGGCTAAAAGATGCAGCACTGGGTTCTCTCCTGATAACAGGTGAGGAAATCGGAATTCGTAGTTCAGCTGATTTTAGAGGAATATTTGTACGTTTCAAAAATGGACACTTAGAAACTTTTCTTGTGAAAACCACACAATGGATTCCTATGGAGGGAAATACAAGTTACTGGTAAGCACGCTTAGAATTACTTTTCAGGGTCAGTGCTGGGCTAAAAGATGCAGCCCTGGGTTCTCTCTTGATAACAGGTGAGTAAATTGGAATTCGTAGATCAACTGATTTTAGAGGAATATTTGTACGTTTCAAAAATGGACATTTAGAAACTTTTCTGGTGAAAACCGCACAATCGATTCCTATGGAAGGAAATACAATTTACTGGTATGTACGCTTAGAATTAATTTCAAGGTCAGTGCCGTGCTAAAAAATGCAGCCCTGGGTTCTCTCCTGATAACTGGTGAGTAAATCGGAATTTGTAGTTCAACTGATTTTAGAGGAATATTTGTGCGTTTCAAAAATGGACACTTAGAAACTTTTCTGGTGAAAACCACACAATGGATTCCTATGGAAGGAAATACAAGATACTGGTAAGTACGCTTAGAATTACTTTTCAGGGTCAGTGCTGGGCTAAAAGATGCAGCACTGGGTTCTCTCATGATAACAGGTGAGTAATTCGGAATTCGTAGTTCGGCTGATTTTAGAGGAATATTTGTACATTTTAAAAATGGACACAAACTTTTCTGGTGAAAACCACACAATTGATTCCTTTGGAAGGAAATACAAGTTAATGGTAAGTAAGCTTAGAATTACTTTTCAGGGTCAGTGCCGCTCTAAAAGATGCAGCACTAGGTTCTCTCCTGATAACAGGTGAGTAAATCGGAATTCGTAGTTCGGCTGATTGTAGAGGAATATTTGTACGTTTCAAAAATGGACACTTGGAAACTTTTCTGGTGAAAACCACACAATGGATTACTATGGAAGGAAATACAAGTTACTGGTAAGTACGCCTAGAAATACTTTTCAGGGTCAGTGCTGCTCTAAAAGATGCAGCACTGGGTTCTCTCCTGATAACAGGTGCATAAATCAGAATTCGTACTTCGGCTGGTTTTAGAGGAATATATGTACGTTTCAAAAATGGACACTTAGAAACTTTTCTGGTGAAAACCACACAATCGATTCCTATGGAAAGAAATACAAGTTACTGGGAAGTACGCTTAGAATTACTTTTCAAGGTCAGTGCTGGGCTGAAAGATGCAGCCCTGGGTTCTCTCCTGATAACAGGTGAGTAAATCGGAATTCGTAGTTTGCCTGATTTTAGAGGAATATTGGTACGTTTCAAAAATGGACACTTAGAAACTTTTCTGGTGAAAACCACACAAGGGATTCCTATGGAAGGAAATACAAGTTACTTGTAAGTAGGCTTAGAATTACTTTTCAGGGTCAGTGCTGGGCTAAAAGATGCAGCACTGGGTTCTCTCCTGATAACAGGTGAGGAAATCGGAATTCGTAGTTCAGCTGATTTTAGAGGAATATGTGTACGTTTCAAAAATAGACACTTAGAAACTTTTCTTGTGAAAACCACACAATGGATTCCTATGGAGGGAAATACAAGTTACTGGTAAGCACGCTTAGAATTACTTTTCAGGGTCAGTGCTGGGCTAAAAGATGCAGCCCTGGGTTCTCTCTTGATAACAGGTGAGTAAATTGGAATTCGTAGATCAACTGATTTTAGAGGAATATTTGTACGTTTCAAAAATGGACATTTAGAAACTTTTCTGGTGAAAACCGCACAATCGATTCCTATGGAAGGAAATACAATTTACTGGTATGTACGCTTAGAATTAGTTTTCAAGGTCAGTGCCGTGCTAAAAAATGCAGCCCTGGGTTCTCTCCTGATAACTGGTGAGTAAATCGGAATTTGTAGTTCAACTGATTTTAGAGGAATATTTGTGCGTTTCAAAAATGGACACTTAGAAACTTTTCTGGTGAAAACCACACAATGGATTCCTATGGAAGGAAATACAAGATACTGGTAAGTGCGCTTAGAATTACTTTTCAGGGTCAATGCTGGGCTAAATGATGCAGCACTGGGTTCGCTCCTGATAACAGGTGAGTAAATCAGAATTCGTAGTTCGGCTGATTTTAGAGGAATATTTGTACGTTTCAAAAAGTGACACTTAAAAACTTTTCTGGTGAAAACCACACAATGGATTCCTATGGAGGGAAATACAAGTTACTGGTAAGCATGCTGAGAATTACTTTTCAGGGTCAGTGCTGGGCTAAAAGATGCAGCCCTGGGTTCTCTCCTGATAACAGGTGAGTAAATTGGAATTCGTAGATCAACTGATTTTAGAAGAATATTTGTACGTTTCAAAAATGGACACTTGGAAACTATTATGGTGAAAACCACACAATGGATTCCTATGGAAGGAAATACAATTTACTGGTAAGTATGCTTAGAATTAGTTTTCAAGGTCAGTGCTGTGCTAAAAGATGCAGCCCTGGGTTCTCTCCTGATAACAGGTGAGTAAATCGGAATTCGTAGTTCAACTGATTTTAGAGGAATATTTGTGCGTTTCAAAAATGGACACTTAGAAACGTTTCTGGTGTAAACCACACAAAGGATTCCTATGGAAGGAAATGCAAGATACTATTAAGTGCGCTTAGAATTACTTTTCAGGGTCAGTGCTGGGCTAAAAGATGTAGCACTGGGTTCTCTCATGATAACAAGTGAGTAAATCGGAATTCGTATTTCGGTTGATTTTAGAGGAATATTTGTACGTTTCAAAAATTGATACAAACTTTTCTAGTGAAAACCACACAATGGATTCCTATGGAAGGAAGTACAAGTTACTGGTAAGTACGCTTAGAATTACTTTTCAGGTTCAATGCTGGGCTAAAAGATGCAGCACTGGGTTCTCTCTTGATAACAGGTGAGTAAATCGGAATTCGTAGTTCATCTGATTTTAGAGGAATATTTGTATGTTTCAAAAATGGACACTTGAGAAACTTTTCCGGTGAAAACCACACAATTGTTTCCTATGAAACAAAATACAAGTTACTGGTAAGTACGCTTAGAATTACTTTTCAGAGTCAGTGCTGGGCTAAAAGATGCAGCACTGGGTTCTCTCCTGATAACAGATGAGTAAATCGGAATTCGTAGTTTGGCTGATTTTAGAGGAATATTTGTGCGTTTCAAAAATGGACACAAACTTTTCTGGTGAAAACCACACAATGGATTCCTATGGAAGGAAATACAAGTTACAGGTAAGTACGCTTAGAATTACTTTTCAAGGTCAGTGTTGGGCTAAATGATGCAGCCCTGGGTTCTCTCCTGATAACAGGTGAGTAAATTGGAATTCGTAGTTCTGCTGATTTTAGAGGAATTTTTGTACGTTTCAAAAATGAACACTTAGAAACTTTTCTGGTTAAAATCACACAATGGATTCCTATGGAAGGAAATACAAGATACTGGTAAGTGCACTTAGAATTACTTTTCAGAGTCAGTGCTCGGCTAAAAGATGCAGCACTGCGTTCTCTCATGATAACAGGTGAGTAAATCGGAATTTGTAGTTCAGCTGATTTCAGAGGAATATTTGTACGTTTCAAAAATGGACACAAACTTTTCTGGTGAAAATCACACAATGGATTCCTATGGAAGGAAATACAAGTTAATGGCAAGTATGCTAAGAATTACTTTTCAGGGTCAGTGCTGCTCTAAAAGATGCAGCACTGAGTTCTCTCCTGATAACAGGTGAGTAAATCGGAATTCGTAGTTCGGGTGATTTTAGAGGAATATCTGTACTTTTAAAAAATGGACACGTAGAAACTTTTCTGGTGAAAACCACACAATGGATCCCTAAGGAAGGAAATCCAAGTTACTGGTAAGTATGCTTAGAATTACTTTTCAGGGTTTGCGCTGGGCTAAACAATGAAGCACTAGGTTCTCTCCTGATAACAGGTGAGTAAATCGGAATTCGTAGTTCGGCTGATTTTAGAGGAATATTTGTACGTTTCAAAAATGGACACAAACTTTTCTGGCGAAAACCACACAATGGATTCCTATGGAAGGAAATACAAGTTACTGGTAAGTACGCTTAGAATTACTTTTCAGGGTCAGTGCTGGGCTAAAAGATGCAGCACTGGGTTCTCTCCTGACAACAGGTGAGTAAATCAGAATTCGTAGTTCGGCTGATTTTAGAGGAATATTTTTACGTTTCAAAAATAGACACTTAGAAACTTTTCTGGTGAAAACCACACAATGGACTCCTATGGAAGGAAATACAAGTTACAGGCAAGTACGCTTAGAATTACTTTTCAGGGTCAATGCTGGGCTAAAAGATGCAGCACTGGGTTTGCTCCTGATAACAGGTGAGTAAATCAGAATTCGTAGTTCGGCTGATTTTAGAGGAATATTTGTACGTTTCAAAAATGGACACAAACTTTTCTGGTGAAAACCACACAATGGATTCCTATGGAAGGAAATACAAGTTACTGGTGTGTACGCTTAGAATTACTTTTCAGGGTCAGTGCTGGGCTAAAAGATGCAGCACTGGGTTCTCTCCTGATAACAGGTGAGTAAATCTTAATTCGTAGTTCAACTGATTTTAGAGGAATATTTGTAAGTTTCAAAAATGGACACTTAGAAACTTTTTGGTGAAAACCACACAATGGATTCCCATGGAAGGAAATACAAGTTACTGGTAAGTACGCTTAGAATTACTTTTCAGGGTCAGTGCTGGGCTAAAAGATGCAGCACTGGGATCTCTCCTGATAACAGGTGAGTAAATCGGAATTCGTAGTTCGGCTGATTTTAGAGGAATATTTGTATTTTTCAAAAATGGACACTTAGACACTTTTCCGGTGAAAACCACACAATGGATCCATATGAAAGAAAATACAATTTACTGGTAAGTACGCTTAGAATTACTTTTCAGGGTCAGTGCTGGGCTAAAAGATGCAGCACTGGGTTCTCGCATGGTAACAGGTGAGTAAATCGGAATTCGTAGTTCGGCTGATTTTAGAGGAATATTTGTACGTTTCAAAAATGGACACAAACTTTTCTGGCGAAAACCACACAATGGATTCCTATGGAAGGAAATACAAGTTACAGGTAAGTACGCTTAGAATTACTTTTCAAGGTCAGTGCTGGGCTAAAAGATGCAGCACTGGGTTCTCTCCTGATAACAGATGAGTAAATCGGAATTCGTAGTTTGGCTGATTTTAGAGGAATATTTGTGCGTTTCAAAAATGGATACAAACTTTTCTGGTGAAAACCACACAATGGATTCCTATGGAAGGAAATACAAGTTACAGGTAAGTACGCTTAGAATTACTTTTCAAGGTCAGTGCTGGGCTAAATGATGCAGCCCTGGGTTCTCTCCTGATAACAGGTGAGTAAATTGGAATTTGTAGTTCAGCTGATTTTAGAGGAATATTTGTAAGTTTCAAAAATGAACACAAACTTTTCTGGTGAAAATCACACAATGGATTCCTATGGAAGGAAATACAAGTTAATGGCAAGTACGCTAAGAATTACTTTTCAGGGTCAGTGCTGCTCTAAAAGATGCAGCACTGAGTTCTCTCCTGATAACAGGTGAGTAAATCGGAATTCGTAGTTCGGGTGATTTTAGAGGAATATTTGTACTTTTCAAAAATGGACACGTAGAAACTTTTCTGGTGAAAACCACACAATGGATTCCTAAGGAAGGAAATACAAGTTACTGGTAAGTACGCTTAGAATTACTTTTCAGGGTTTGCGCTGGGCTAAACAATGAAGCACTAGGTTCTCTCCTGATAACAGTGAGTAAATCGGAATTCGTAGTTCGGCTGATTTTAGAGGAATATTTGTACATTTCAAAAATGGACACAAACTTTTCTGGTGAAAACCACACAATGGATTCCTATGGAAGGAAATTCAAGTTACTGGTAAGTACGCTTAGAATTACTTTTCAGGGTCAGTGCTGGGCTAAAAGATGCAGCACTGGGTTCTCTCCTGACAACAGGTGAGTAAATCAGAATTCGTAGTTCGGCTGATTTTAGAGGAATATTTTTACGTTTCAAAAATAGAAACTTAGAAACTTTTCTGGTGAAAACCACACAATGGACTCCTATGGAAGGAAATACAAGTTACAGGCAAGGACGCTTAGAATTACTTTTCAAGGTCAGTGCTGGGCTAAAAGATGCAGCCCTGCGTTCCCTCCTGATAACAGGTGCGTAAATCAGAATTCGTAGTTCGGCTGATTTTAGAGGAATATTTGTACGTTTCAAAAATAGACACTTAGAAACTTTTCTGGTGAAAATCACACAATGGAATCCTATGGAAGGAAATACAAATTACTGGTAAGTACATTTAGATTTACTTTTCAGGGTCAGTGCTGGGCTAAAAGATGCCGCACTGGGTTCTCTCCTGATAACAGGTGAGTAAATCGGAATTCGTAGTTCGCCTGATTTTAGAGGAATATTTGGACGTTTCAAAAATGGAAACTTAGAAACTTTTCCGGTTTAAATCACACAATGGATTCCTATGGAAGGAAATACAAGTTACTGGTAAGTACGCTTAGAATTACTTTTCAGGGTCAGTGCTGGGCTAAAAGATGCAGCACTGGTTTCTTTCCTGATAACAGGTGAGTACATCGGAATTCGTAGTTCGGCTGATTTTAGAGGAATATTTGTACTGTTCAAAAATGGACACTTAGAAACTTTTCTGGTGAAAACCACACAATGGATTCCTATGGAAGGAAATACAAGATACTGGTAAGTACGCTTAGAATTACTTTTCAAGGTCAGTGCTGGGCTAAAAGATGCAGCACTGGGTTCTCTCCTGATAACAGATGAGTAAATCGGAATTCGTAGTTTGGCTGATTTTAGAGGAATATTTGTGCGTTTCAAAAATGGACACAAACTTTTCTAGTGAAAACCACACAATGGATTCCTATGGAAGGAAGTACAAGTTACTGGTAAGTACGCTTAGAATTACTTTTCAGGTTCAATGCTGGGCTAAAAGATGCAGCACTGGGTTCTCTCTTGATAACAGGTGAGTAAATCGGAATTCGTAGTTCATCTGATTTTAGAGGAATATTTGTATGTTTCAAAAATGGACACTTGAGAAACTTTTCCGGTGAAAACCACACAATTGTTTCCTATGAAACAAAATACAAGTTACTGGTAAGTACGCTTAGAATTACTTTTCAGAGTCAGTGCTGGGCTAAAAGATGCAGCACTGGGTTCTCTCCTGATAACAGATGAGTAAATCGGAATTCGTAGTTTGGCTGATTTTAGAGGAATATTTGTGCGTTTCAAAAATGGACACAAACTTTTCTGGTGAAAACCACACAATGGATTCCTATGGAAGGAAATACAAGTTACAGGTAAGTACGCTTAGAATTACTTTTCAAGGTCAGTGTTGGGCTAAATGATGCAGCCCTGGGTTCTCTCCTGATAACAGGTGAGTAAATTGGAATTCGTAGTTCTGCTGATTTTAGAGGAATTTTTGTACGTTTCAAAAATGAACACTTAGAAACTTTTCTGGTTAAAATCACACAATGGATTCCTATGGAAGGAAATACAAGATACTGGTAAGTGCACTTAGAATTACTTTTCAGAGTCAGTGCTCGGCTAAAAGATGCAGCACTGCGTTCTCTCATGATAACAGGTGAGTAAATCGGAATTTGTAGTTCAGCTGATTTCAGAGGAATATTTGTACGTTTCAAAAATGGACACAAACTTTTCTGGTGAAAATCACACAATGGATTCCTATGGAAGGAAATACAAGTTAATGGCAAGTATGCTAAGAATTACTTTTCAGGGTCAGTGCTGCTCTAAAAGATGCAGCACTGAGTTCTCTCCTGATAACAGGTGAGTAAATCGGAATTCGTAGTTCGGGTGATTTTAGAGGAATATCTGTACTTTTAAAAAATGGACACGTAGAAACTTTTCTGGTGAAAACCACACAATGGATCCCTAAGGAAGGAAATCCAAGTTACTGGTAAGTATGCTTAGAATTACTTTTCAGGGTTTGCGCTGGGCTAAACAATGAAGCACTAGGTTCTCTCCTGATAACAGGTGAGTAAATCGGAATTCGTAGTTCGGCTGATTTTAGAGGAATATTTGTACGTTTCAAAAATGGACACAAACTTTTCTGGCGAAAACCACACAATGGATTCCTATGGAAGGAAATACAAGTTACTGGTAAGTACGCTTAGAATTACTTTTCAGGGTCAGTGCTGGGCTAAAAGATGCAGCACTGGGTTCTCTCCTGACAACAGGTGAGTAAATCAGAATTCGTAGTTCGGCTGATTTTAGAGGAATATTTTTACGTTTCAAAAATAGACACTTAGAAACTTTTCTGGTGAAAACCACACAATGGACTCCTATGGAAGGAAATACAAGTTACAGGCAAGTACGCTTAGAATTACTTTTCAGGGTCAATGCTGGGCTAAAAGATGCAGCACTGGGTTTGCTCCTGATAACAGGTGAGTAAATCAGAATTCGTAGTTCGGCTGATTTTAGAGGAATATTTGTACGTTTCAAAAATGGACACAAACTTTTCTGGTGAAAACCACACAATGGATTCCTATGGAAGGAAATACAAGTTACTGGTGTGTACGCTTAGAATTACTTTTCAGGGTCAGTGCTGGGCTAAAAGATGCAGCACTGGGTTCTCTCCTGATAACAGGTGAGTAAATCTTAATTCGTAGTTCAACTGATTTTAGAGGAATATTTGTAAGTTTCAAAAATGGACACTTAGAAACTTTTTGGTGAAAACCACACAATGGATTCCCATGGAAGGAAATACAAGTTACTGGTAAGTATGCTTAGAATTACTTTTCAGGGTCAGTGCTGGGCTAAAAGATGCAGCACTGGGATCTCTCCTGATAACAGGTGAGTAAATCGGAATTCGTAGTTCGGCTGATTTTAGAGGAATATTTGTATTTTTCAAAAATGGACACTTAGACACTTTTCCGGTGAAAACCACACAATGGATCCATATGAAAGAAAATACAATTTACTGGTAAGTACGCTTAGAATTACTTTTCAGGGTCAGTGCTGGGCTAAAAGATGCAGCACTGGGTTCTCGCATGGTAACAGGTGAGTAAATCGGAATTCGTAGTTCGGCTGATTTTAGAGGAATATTTGTACGTTTCAAAAATGGACACAAACTTTTCTGGCGAAAACCACACAATGGATTCCTATGGAAGGAAATACAAGTTACAGGTAAGTACGCTTAGAATTACTTTTCAAGGTCAGTGCTGGGCTAAAAGATGCAGCACTGGGTTCTCTCCTGATAACAGATGAGTAAATCGGAATTCGTAGTTTGGCTGATTTTAGAGGAATATTTGTGCGTTTCAAAAATGGACACAAACTTTTCTGGTGAAAACCACACAATGGATTCCTATGGAAGGAAATACAAGTTACAGGTAAGTACGCTTAGAATTACTTTTCAAGGTCAGTGCTGGGCTAAATGATGCAGCCCTGGGTTCTCTCCTGATAACAGGTGAGTAAATTGGAATTTGTAGTTCAGCTGATTTTAGAGGAATATTTGTAAGTTTCAAAAATGAACACAAACTTTTCTGGTGAAAATCACACAATGGATTCCTATGGAAGGAAATACAAGTTAATGGCAAGTACGCTAAGAATTACTTTTCAGGGTCAGTGCTGCTCTAAAAGATGCAGCACTGAGTTCTCTCCTGATAACAGGTGAGTAAATCGGAATTCGTAGTTCGGGTGATTTTAGAGGAATATTTGTACTTTTCAAAAATGGACACGTAGAAACTTTTCTGGTGAAAACCACACAATGGATTCCTAAGGAAGGAAATACAAGTTACTGGTAAGTACGCTTAGAATTACTTTTCAGGGTTTGCGCTGGGCTAAACAATGAAGCACTAGGTTCTCTCCTGATAACAGTGAGTAAATCGGAATTCGTAGTTCGGCTGATTTTAGAGGAATATTTGTACATTTCAAAAATGGACACAAACTTTTCTGGTGAAAACCACACAATGGATTCCTATGGAAGGAAATTCAAGTTACTGGTAAGTACGCTTAGAATTACTTTTCAGGGTCAGTGCTGGGCTAAAAGATGCAGCACTGGGTTCTCTCCTGACAACAGGTGAGTAAATCAGAATTCGTAGTTCGGCTGATTTTAGAGGAATATTTTTACGTTTCAAAAATAGAAACTTAGAAACTTTTCTGGTGAAAACCACACAATGGACTCCTATGGAAGGAAATACAAGTTACAGGCAAGGACGCTTAGAATTACTTTTCAAGGTCAGTGCTGGGCTAAAAGATGCAGCCCTGCGTTCCCTCCTGATAACAGGTGCGTAAATCAGAATTCGTAGTTCGGCTGATTTTAGAGGAATATTTGTACGTTTCAAAAATAGACACTTAGAAACTTTTCTGGTGAAAATCACACAATGGAATCCTATGGAAGGAAATACAAATTACTGGTAAGTACATTTAGATTTACTTTTCAGGGTCAGTGCTGGGCTAAAAGATGCCGCACTGGGTTCTCTCCTGATAACAGGTGAGTAAATCGGAATTCGTAGTTCGCCTGATTTTAGAGGAATATTTGGACGTTTCAAAAATGGAAACTTAGAAACTTTTCCGGTTTAAATCACACAATGGATTCCTATGGAAGGAAATACAAGTTACTGGTAAGTACGCTTAGAATTACTTTTCAGGGTCAGTGCTGGGCTAAAAGATGCAGCACTGGTTTCTTTCCTGATAACAGGTGAGTACATCGGAATTCGTAGTTCGGCTGATTTTAGAGGAATATTTGTACTGTTCAAAAATGGACACTTAGAAACTTTTCTGGTGAAAACCACACAATGGATTCCTATGGAAGGAAATACAAGATACTGGTAAGTACGCTTAGAATTACTTTTCAAGGTCAGTGCTGGGCTAAAAGATGCAGCACTGGGTTCTCTCCTGATAACAGATGAGTAAATCGGAATTCGTAGTTTGGCTGATTTTAGAGGAATATTTGTGCGTTTCAAAAATGGACACAAACTTTTCTGGTGAAAACCACACAATGGATTCCTATGGAAGGAAATACAAGTTACAGGTAAGTACGCTTAGAATTACTTTTCAAGGTCAGTGCTAGGCTAAATGATGCAGCCCTGGGTTCTCTCCTGATAACAGGTGAGTAAATTGGAATTTGTAGTTCAGCTGATTTTAGAGGAATATTTGTAAGTTTCAAAAATGGACACAAACTTTTCTGGTGAAAATCACACAATGGATTCCTATGGAAGGAAATACAAGTTAATGGCAAGTACGCTAAGAATTACTTTTCAGGGTCAGTGCTGCTCTAAAAGATGCAGCACTGAGTTCTCTCCTGATAACAGGTGAGTAAATCGGAATTCGTAGTTCGGCTGATTTTAGAGGAATATTTGTACTTTTCAAAAATGGACACGTAGAAACTTTTCTGGTGAAAACCACACAATGGATTCCTAAGGAAGGAAATACAAGTTACTGGTAAGTACGCTTAGAATTACTTTTCAGGGTTTGCGCTGGGCTAAACAATGAAGCACTAGGTTCTCTCCTGATAACAGTGAGTAAATCGGAATTCGTAGTTCGGCTGATTTTAGAGGAATATTTGTACGTTTCAAAAATGGACACAAACTTTTCTGGTGAAAACCACACAATGGATTCCTATGGAAGGAAATACAAGTTACTGGTAAGTACGCTTAGAATTACTTTTCAGGGTCAGTGCTGGGCTAAAAGATGCAGCACTGGGTTCTCTCCTGACAACAGGTGAGTAAATCAGAATTCGTAGTTCGGCTGATTTTAGAGGAATATTTTTACGTTTCAAAAATAGAAACTTAGAAACTTTTCTGGTGAAAACCACACAATGGACTCCTATGGAAGGAAATACAAGTTACATGCAAGGACGCTTAGAATTACTTTTCAAGGTCAGTGCTGGGCTAAAAGATGCAGCCCTGGGTTCCCTCCTGATAACAGGTGCGTAAATCAGAATTCGTAGTTCGGCTGATTTTAGAGGAATATTTGTACGTTTCAAAAATAGACACTTAGAAACTTTTCTGGTGAAAATCACACAATGGAATCCTATGGAAGGAAATACAAATTACTGGTAAGTACATTTAGATTTACTTTTCAGGGTCAGTGCTGGGCTAAAAGATGCCGCACTGGGTTCTCTCCTGATAACAGGTGAGTAAATCGGAATTCGTAGTTCGCCTGATTTTAGAGGAATATTTGGACGTTTCAAAAATGGAAACTTAGAAACTTTTCCGGTTTAAATCACACAATGGATTCCTATGGAAGGAAATACAAGTTACTGGTAAGTACGCTTAGAATTACTTTTCAGGGTCAGTGCTGGGCTAAAAGATGCAGCACTGGTTTCTTTCCTGATAACAGGTGAGTACATCGGAATTCGTAGTTCGGCTGATTTTAGAGGAATATTTGTACTGTTCAAAAATGGACACTTAGAAACTTTTCTGGTGAAAACCACACAATGGATTCCTATGGAAGGAAATACAAGATACTGGTAGGTGCGCTTAGAATTACTTTTCAGGGTCAGTGCTGGGCTAAAAGATGCAGCACTGGGTTCGCTCATGATAACAAGTGAGTAAATCGGAATTCGTATTTCGGTTGATTTTAGAGGAATATTTGTAAGTTTCAAAAATGGACACAAACTTTTCTAGTGAAAACCACACAATGGATTCCTATGGAAGGAAATACAAGTTACTGGTAAGTACGCTTAGAATTACTTTTCAGGGTCAGTGCTGGGCTAAAAGATGCAGCCCTGGGTTCTCTCCTGATAACAGGTGAGTAAATTGGAATTCGTAGTTCGGCTGATTTTAGAGGAATTTTTGTACGTTTCAAAAATGAACACTTAGAAACTTTTCTGGTTAAAATCACACAATGGATTCCTATGGAAGGAAATACAAGATACTGGTAAGTGCGCTTAGAATTACTTTTCAGAGTCAGTGCTCGGCTAAAAGATGCAGCACTGCGTTCTCTCATGATAACAGGTGAGTAAATCGGAATTTGTAGTTCAGCTGATTTCAGGGGAATATTTGTACGTTTCAAAAATGGACACAAACTTTTCTGGTGAAAATCACACAATGGATTCCTATGGAAGGAAATACAAGTTAATGGCAAGTACGCTAAGAATTACTTTTCAGGGTCAGTGCTGCTCTAAAAGATGCAGCACTGAGTTCTCTCCTGATAACAGGTGAGTAAATCGGAATTCGTAGTTCGGGTGATTTTAGAGGAATATCTGTACTTTTAAAAAATGGGACACGTAGAAACTTTTCTGGTGAAAACCACACAATGGATCCCTAAGGAAGGAAATACAAGTTACTGGTAAGTACGCTTAGAATTACTTTTCAGGGTTTGCGCTGGGCTAAACAATGAAGCACTAGGTTCTCTCCTGATAACAGGTGAGTAAATCGGAATTCGTAGTTCGGCTGATTTTAGAGGAATATTTGTATGTTTCAAAAATGGACACAAACTTTTATGGCGAAAACCACACAATGGATTCCTATGGAAGGAAATACAAGTTACTGGTAAGTACGCTTAGAATTACTTTTCAGGGTCAGTGCTGGGCTAAAAGATGCAGCACTGGGTTCTCTCCTGACAACAGGTGAGTAAATCAGAATTCGTAGTTCGGCTGATTTTAGAGGAATATTTGTACGTTTCAAAAATAGACACTTAGAAACTTTTCTGGTGAAAACCACACAATGGACTCCTATGGAAGGAAATACAAGTTACTGGTGTGTACGCTTAGAATTACTTTTCAGGGTCAGTGCTGGGCTAAAAGATGCAGCACTGGGTTCTCTCCTGATAACAGGTGAGTAAATCTTAATTCGTAGTTCAACTGATTTTAGAGGAATATTTGTACGTTTCAAAAATAGACACTTAGAAACTTTTCTGGTGAAAACCACACAATGGACTCCTATGGAAGGAAATACAAGTTACTGGTGTGTACGCTTAGAATTACTTTTCAGGGTCAGTGCTGGGCTAAAAGATGCAGCACTGGGTTCTCTCCTGATAACAGGTGAGTAAATCTTAATTCGTAGTTCAACTGATTTTAGAGGAATATTTGTAAGTTTCAAAAATGGACACTTAGAAACTTTTTGGTGAAAACCACACAATGGATTCCTAAGGAAGGAAATACAAGTTACTGGTAAGTACGCTTAGAATTACTTTTCAGGGTTTGCGCTGGGCTAAACAATGAAGCACTAGGTTCTCTCCTGATAACAGTGAGTAAATCGGAATTCGTAGTTCGGCTGATTTTAGAGGAATATTTGTACGTTTCAAAAATGGACACAAACTTTTCTGGTGAAAACCACACAATGGATTCCTATGGAAGGAAATACAAGTTACTGGTAAGTACGCTTAGAATTACTTTTCAGGGTCAGTGCTGGGCTAAAAGATGCAGCACTGGGATCTCTCCTGATAACAGGTGAGTAAATCGGAATTCAGAGTTCGGCTGATTTTAGAGGATTATTTGTATTTTTCAAAAATGGACACTTAGACACTTTTCCGGTGAAAACCACACAATGGATTCATATGAAAGATAATACAATTTACTGGTAAGTACGCTTAGAATTACTTTTCAGGGTCAGTGCTGGGCTAAACGATGCAGCACTGGGTTCTCGCATGGTAACAGGTGAGTAAAGCGGAATTCGTAGTTCAGCTGATTTTAGAGGAATATTTATACGTTTCAAAAATGGACACAAACGTTTCTGGTGAAAACCACACAATGGATTCCTATGCAAGGAAATACAAGTTAATGGTAAGTACGCTTAGAATTACTTTTCAGGGTCAGTGCTGCTCTAAAAGATGCAGCACTGGATTCTCTCCTGATAACAGGTGCGTAAATCAGAATTCGTAGTTCGGCTGATTTTAGACGAATATTTGTACGTTTCAAAAATGGACACTTAGAAACTTTTCCGGTGAAAACCACACAATGGATTCATATGAAAGAAAATACAATTTACTGGTAAGTACGCTTAGAATTACTTTTCAGGGTCAGTGCTGGGCTAAAAGATGCAGCACTGGGTTCTCTCATGATAACAGGTGAGTACTTCGGAATTCGTAGTTCGGCTGATTTTAGAGGAATATTTGTACGTTTCAAAAATAGACACTTAGAAACTTTTCTGGTGAAAACCACACAATGGACTCCTATGGAAGGAAATACAAGTTACTGGTGTGTACGCTTAGAATTACTTTTCAGGGTCAGTGCTGGGCTAAAAGATGCAGCACTGGGTTCTCTCCTGATAACAGGTGAGTAAACTTAATTCGTAGTTCAACTGATTTTAGAGGAATATTTGTACGTTTCAAAAATGGACACAAACTTTTCTGGCGAAAACCACACAATGGATTCCTATGGAAGGAAATACAAGTTACTGGTGTGTACGCTTAGAATTACTTTTCAGGGTCAGTGCTGGGCTAAAAGATGCAGCACTGGGTTCTCTCCTGACAACAGGTGAGTAAATCAGAATTCGTAGTTCGGCTGATTTTAGAGGAATATTTGTACGTTTCAAAAATAGACACTTAGAAACTTTTCTGGTGAAAACCACACAATGGACTCCTATGGAAGGAAATACAAGTTACTGGTGTGTACGCTTAGAATTACTTTTCAGGGTCAGTGCTGGGCTAAAAGATGCAGCACTGGGTTCTCTCCTGATAACAGGTGAGTAAATCTTAATTCGTAGTTCAACTGATTTTAGAGGAATATTTGTAAGTTTCAAAAATGGACACTTAGAAACTTTTTGGTGAAAACCACACAATGGATTCCCATGGAAGGAAATACAAGTTACTGGTAAGTACGCTTAGAATTACTTTTCAGGGTCAGTGCTGGGCTAAAAGATGCAGCACTGGGATCTCTCCTGATAACAGGTGAGTAAATCGGAATTCGTAGTTCGGCTGATTTTAGAGGAATATTTGTATTTTTCAAAAATGGACACTTAGACACTTTTCCGGTGAAAACCACACAATGGATCCATATGAAAGAAAATACAATTTACTGGTAAGTACGCTTAGAATTACTTTTCAGGGTCAGTGCTGGGCTAAAAGATGCAGCACTGGGTTCTCGCATGGTAACAGGTGAGTAAATCGGAATTCGTAGTTCGGCTGATTTTAGAGGAATATTTGTACGTTTCAAAAATGGACACAAACTTTTCTGGCGAAAACCACACAATGGATTCCTATGGAAGGAAATACAAGTTACAGGTAAGTACGCTTAGAATTACTTTTCAAGGTCAGTGCTGGGCTAAAAGATGCAGCACTGGGTTCTCTCCTGATAACAGATGAGTAAATCGGAATTCGTAGTTTGGCTGATTTTAGAGGAATATTTGTGCGTTTCAAAAATGGACACAAACTTTTCTGGTGAAAACCACACAATGGATTCCTATGGAAGGAAATACAAGTTACAGGTAAGTACGCTTAGAATTACTTTTTAAGGTCAGTGCTAGGCTAAATGATGCAGCCCTGGGTTCTCTCCTGATAACAGGTGAGTAAATTGGAATTTGTAGTTCAGCTGATTTTAGAGGAATATTTGTAAGTTTCAAAAATGGACACAAACTTTTCTGGTGAAAATCACACAATGGATTCCTATGGAAGGAAATACAAGTTAATGGCAAGTACGCTAAGAATTACTTTTCAGGGTCAGTGCTGCTCTAAAAGATGCAGCACTGAGTTCTCTCCTGATAACAGGTGAGTAAATCGGAATTCGTAGTTCGGGTGATTTTAGAGGAATATTTGTACTTTTCAAAAATGGACACGTAGAAACTTTTCTGGTGAAAACCACACAATGGATTCCTAAGGAAGGAAATACAAGTTACTGGTAAGTACGCTTAGAATTACTTTTCAGGGTTTGCGCTGGGCTAAACAATGAAGCACTAGGTTCTCTCCTGATAACAGTGAGTAAATCGGAATTCGTAGTTCGGCTGATTTTAGAGGAATAATTGTACGTTTCAAAAATGGACACAAACTTTTCTGGTGAAAACCACACAATGGATTCCTATGGAAGGAAATACAAGTTACTGGTAAGTACGCTTAGAATTACTTTTCATGGTCAGTGCTGGGCTAAAAGATGCAGCACTGGGTTCTCTCCTGACAACAGGTGAGTAAATCAGAATTCGTAGTTCGGCTGATTTTAGAGGAATATTTTTACGTTTCAAAAATAGAAACTTAGAAACTTTTCTGGTGAAAACCACACAATGGACTCCTATGGAAGGAAATACAAGTTACAGGCAAGGACGCTTAGAATTACTTTTCAAGGTCAGTGCTGGGCTAAAAGATGCAGCCCTGGGTTCCCTCCTGATAACAGGTGCGTAAATCAGAATTCGTAGTTCGGCTGATTTTAGAGGAATATTTGTACGTTTCAAAAATAGACACTTAGAAACTTTTCTGGTGAAAATCACACAATGGAATCCTATGGAAGGAAATACAAATTACTGGTAAGTACATTTAGATTTACTTTTCAGGGTCAGTGCTGGGCTAAAAGATGCCGCACTGGGTTCTCTCCTGATAACAGGTGAGTAAATCGGAATTCGTAGTTCGCCTGATTTTAGAGGAATATTTGGACGTTTCAAAAATGGAAACTTAGAAACTTTTCCGGTTTAAATCACACAATGGATTCCTATGGAAGGAAATACAAGTTACTGGTAAGTACGCTTAGAATTACTTTTCAGGGTCAGTGCTGGGCTAAAAGATGCAGCACTGGTTTCTTTCCTGATAACAGGTGAGTACATCGGAATTCGTAGTTCGGCTGATTTTAGAGGAATATTTGTACTGTTCAAAAATGGACACTTAGAAACTTTTCTGGTGAAAACCACACAATGGATTCCTATGGAAGGAAATACAAGATACTGGTAGGTGCGCTTAGAATTACTTTTCAGGGTCAGTGCTGGGCTAAAAGATGCAGCACTGGGTTCTCTCATGGTAACAAGTGAGTAAATCGGAATTCGTATTTCGGTTGATTTTAGAGGAATATTTGTAAGTTTCAAAAATGGACACAAACTTTTCTAGTGAAAACCACACAATGGATTCCTATGGAAGGAAATACAAGTTACTGGTAAGTACGCTTAGAATTACTTTTCAGAGTCAAAGCTGGGCTAAAAGATGCAGCACTGGGTTCGCTCCTGATAACAGGTGAGTAAATCAGAATTCGTAGTTTGGCTGATTTTAGAGGAATATTAGTACGTTTCAAAAAATGATACTTAGAAACTTTTCTGGTGAAAACCACACAATGGATTCCTAAGGAAGGAAATACAAGTTACTGGTAAGTATGCTTAGAATTACTTTTCAGGGTCAGTGCTGGGCTAAAAGATGCAGCACTGGGTTCTCTCATGATAACAGATGAGTAAATCGGAATTCGTAGTTCAACTGATTTTAGAGGAATATTTGTGCGTTTCAAAAATGGACACTTAGAAACTTTTCTGGTGAAAACCACACCATGGATTCCTATGGAAGGAAATACAAGATACTGGTAAGTGCGCTTAGAATTACTTTTCAGGGTCAGTGCTGGGATAAAAGATGCAGCACTGGGTTCTCTCATGATAACAGGTGAGTAAATCGGAATTCGTATTTCTGTTGATTTTAGAGGAATATTTGTACGTTTCAAAAATGGACAAACTTTTCTAGTGAAAACCACACAATGGATTCCTATGGAAGGAAATACAAGTTACTGGTAAGTACGCTTAGAATTACTTTTCAGGGTCAATGCTGGGCTAAAAGATGCAGCACTGGGTTCGCTCCTGATAACAGGTGAGTAAATCAGAATTCGTAGTTCGGCTGATTTTAGAGGAATATTTGTACGTTTCAAAAATGGACACAAACTTTTCTGGTGAAAACCACACAATGGATTCCTATGGAAGGAAATACAAGTTACTGGTAAGTACGCTTAGAATTACTTTTCAGGGTCAGTGCTGGGCTAAAAGATGCAGCACTGGGATCTCTCCTGATAACAGGTGAGTAAATCGGAATTCAGAGTTCGGCTGATTTTAGAGGATTATTTGTATTTTTCAAAAATGGACACTTAGACACTTTTCCGGTGAAAACCACACAATGGATTCATATGAAAGATAATACAATTTACTGGTAAGTACGCTTAGAATTACTTTTCAGGGTCAGTGCTGGGCTAAACGATGCAGCACTGGGTTCTCGCATGGTAACAGGTGAGTAAAGCGGAATTCGTAGTTCAGCTGATTTTAGAGGAATATTTATACGTTTCAAAAATGGACACAAACGTTTCTGGTGAAAACCACACAATGGATTCCTATGCAAGGAAATACAAGTTAATGGTAAGTACGCTTAGAATTACTTTTCAGGGTCAGTGCTGCTCTAAAAGATGCAGCACTGGATTCTCTCCTGATAACAGGTGCGTAAATCAGAATTCGTAGTTCGGCTGATTTTAGAGGAATATTTGTACGTTTCAAAAATGGACACTTAGAAACTTTTCCGGTGAAAACCACACAATGGATTCATATGAAAGAAAATACAATTTACTGGTAAGTACGCTTAGAATTACTTTTCAGGGTCAGTGCTGGGCTAAAAGATGCAGCACTGGGTTCTCTCATGATAACAGGTGAGTAATTTGGAATTCGTAGTTCGGCTGATTTTAGAGGAATATTTGTACGTTTTAAAAATGGACACAAACTTTTCTGGTGAAAACCACACAATTGATTCCTTTGGAAGGAAATACAAGTTAATGGTAAGTAAGCTTAGAATTACTTTTCAGGGTCAGTGCTGCTCTAAAAGATGCAGCACTAGGTTCTCTCCTGATAACAGGTGAGTAAATCGGAATTCGTAGTTCGGCTGATTGTAGAGGAATATTTGTACGTTTCAAAAATGGACACTTGGAAACTTTTCTGGTGAAAACCACACAATGGATTACTATGGAAGGAAATACAAGTTACTGGTAAGTACGCCTAGAAATACTTTTCAGGGTCAGTGCTGCTCTAAAAGATGCAGCACTGGGTTCTCTCCTGATAACAGGTGCATAAATCAGAATTCGTAGTTCGGCTGGTTTTAGAGGAATATATGTACGTTTCAAAAATGGACACTTAGAAACTTTTCTGGTGAAAACCACACAATCGATTCCTATGGAAAGAAATACAAGTTACTGGGAAGTACGCTTAGAATTACTTTTCAAGGTCAGTGCTGGGCTGAAAGATGCAGCCCTGGGTTCTCTCCTGATAACAGGTGAGTAAATCGGAATTCGTAGTTCGCCTGATTTTAGAGGAATATTGGTACGTTTCAAAAATGGACACTTAGAAACTTTTCTGGTGAAAACCACACAAGGGATTCCAATGGAAGGAAATACAAGTTACTTGTAAGTAGGCTTAGAATTACTTTTCAGGGTCAGTGCTGGGCTAAAAGATGCAGCACTGGGTTCTCTCCTGATAACAGGTGAGGAAATCGGAATTCGTAGTTCAGCTGATTTTAGAGGAATATTTGTATGTTTCAAAAATGGACACTTAGAAACTTTTCTTGTGAAAACCACACAATGGATTCCTATGGAGGGAAATACAAGTTACTGGTAAGCACGCTTAGAATTACTTTTCAGGGTCAGTGCTAGGCTAAAAGATGCAGCCCTGGGTTCTCTCTTGATAACAGGTGAGTAAATTGGAATTCGTAGATCAACTGATTTTAGAGGAATATTTGTACGTTTCAAAAATGGACATTTAGAAACTTTTCTGGTGAAAACCGCACAATGGATTCCTATGGAAGGAAATACAATTTACTGGTATGTACGCTTAGAATTAGTTTTCAAGGTCAGTGACGTGCTAAAAAATGCAGCCCTGGGTTCTCTCCTGATAACTGGTGAGTAAATCGGAATTTGTAGTTCAACTGATTTTAGAGGAATATTTGTGCGTTTCAAAAATGGACACTTAGAAACTTTTCTGGTGAAAACCACACAATGGATTCCTATGGAAGGAAATACAAGATACTGGTAAGTGCGCTTAGAATTACTTTTCATGGTCAGTGCTGGGCTAAAAGATGCAGCACTGGGTTCTCTCATGATAACAGGTGAGTAAATCGGAATTCGTATTTCGGTTGATTTTAGAGGAATATTTGTATGTTTCAAAAATGGACAAACTTTTCTAGTGAAAACCACACAATGGATTCCTATGGAAGGAAATACAAGATACTGGTAAGTGCGCTTAGAATTACTTTTCAGGGTCAATGCTGGGCTAAATGATGCAGCACTGGGTTCGCTCCTGATAACAGGTGAGTAAATCAGAATTCGTAGTTCGGCTGATTTTAGAGGAATATTTGTACGTTTCAAAAAGTGACACTTAAAAACTTTTCTGGTGAAAACCACACAATGGATTCCTATGGAGGGAAATACAAGTTACTGGTAAGCATGCTGAGAATTACTTTTCAGGGTCAGTGCTGGGCTAAAAGATGCAGCCCTGGGTTCTCTCCTGATAACAGGTGAGTAAATTGGAATTCGTAGATCAACTGATTTTAGAAGAATATTTGTACGTTTCAAAAATGGACACTTGGAAACTTTTATGGTGAAAACCACACAATGGATTCCTATGGAAGGAAATACAAGATACTGGTAAGTACGCTTAGAAAAACTTTTCAGGGACAGTGCTGGGCTAAAAGATGCAGCACAGGGTTCTCTCATGATACCAGGTGAGTAAATCGGAATTCATAGTTCGGCTGATTTTAGAGGAATATTTGTACGTTTCAAAAATAGACATTTAGAAACTTTTCTGGTGAAAACCGCCCAATGGATTCCTATGGAAGAAAATACAATTTACTGGTAAGTATGCTTAGAATTAGTTTTCAAGGTCAGTGCTGTGCTAAAAGATGCAGCCCTGGGTTCTCTCCTGATAACAGGTGAGTAAATCGGAATTCGTAGTTCAACTGATGTTAGAGGAATATTTGTGCGTTTCAAAAATGGACACTTAGAAACTTTTCTGGTGAAAACCACACAATGGATTCCTATGGAAGGAAATGCAAGATACTATTAAGTGCGCTTAGAATTACTTTTCAGGGTCAGTGCTGGGCTAAAAGATGTAGCACTGGGTTCTCTCATGATAACAAGTGAGTAAATCGGAATTCGTATTTCAGTTGATTTTAGAGGAATATTTGTACGTTTCAAAAATTGATACAAACTTTTCTAGTGAAAACCACACAATGGATTCCTATGGAAGGAAGTACAAGTTACTGGTAAGTACGCTTAGAATTACTTTTCAGGTTCAATGCTGGGCTAAAAGATGCAGCACTGGGTTCTCTCTTGATAACAGGTGAGTAAATCGGAATTCGTAGTTCATCTGATTTTAGAGGAATATTTGCATGTTTCAAAAATGGACACTTGAGAAACTTTTCCGGTGAAAACCACACAATTGTTTCCTATGAAACAAAATACAAGTTACTGGTAAGTACGCTTAGAATTACTTTTCAGAGTCAGTGCTGGGCTAAAAGATGCAGCACTGGGTTCTCTCCTGATAACAGATGAGTAAATCGGAATTCGTAGTTTGGCTGATTTTAGAGGAATATTTGTGCGTTTCAAAAATGGACACAAACTTTTCTGGTGAAAACCACACAATGGATTCCTATGAAAGGAAATACAAGTTACAGGTAAGTACGCTTAGAATTACTTTTCAAGGTCAGTGCTGGGCTAAATGATGCAGCCCTGGGTTCTCTCCTGATAACAGGTGAGTAAATTGGAATTCGTAGTTCGGCTGATTTTAGAGGAATATTTGTACGTTTCAAAAATGAACACTTAGAAACTTTTCTGGTTAAAATCACACAATGGATTCCTATGGAAGGAAATACAAGATACTGGTAAGTGTGCTTAGAATTACTTTTCAGAGTCAGTGCTCGGCTAAAAGATGCAGCACTGCGTTCTCTCATGATAACAGGTGAGTAAATCGGAATTTGTAGTTCAGCTGATTTCAGAGGAATATTTGTACGTTTCAAAAATGGACACAAACTTTTCTGGTGAAAATCACACAATGGATTCCTATGGAAGGAAATACAAGTTAATGGCAAGTACGCTAAGAATTACTTTTCAGGGTCAGTGCTGCTCTAAAAGATGCAGCACTGAGTTCTCTCCTGATAACAGGTGAGTAAATCGGAATTCGTAGTTCGGGTGATTTTAGAGGAATATCTGTACTTTTAAAAAATGGACACGTAGAAACTTTTCTGGTGAAAACCACACAATGGATCCCTAAGGAAGGAAATACAAGTTACTGGTAAGTACGCTTAGAATTACTTTTCAGGGTTTGCGCTGGGCTAAACAATGAAGCACTAGGTTCTCTCCTGATAACAGGTGAGTAAATCGGAATTCGTAGTTCGGCTGATTTTAGAGGAATATTTGTACGTTTCAAAAATGGACACAAACTTTTCTGGCGAAAACCACACAATGGATTCCTATGGAAGGAAATACAAGTTACTGGTGTGTACGCTTAGAATTACTTTTCAGGGTCAGTGCTGGGCTAAAAGATGCAGCACTAGGTTCTCTCCTGACAACAGGTGAGTAAATCAGAATTCGTAGTTCGGCTGATTTTAGAGGAATATTTTTACGTTTCAAAAATAGACACTTAGAAACTTTTCTGGTGAAAACCACACAATGGACTCCTATGGAAGGAAATACAAGTTACAGGCAAGTACGCTTAGAATTACTTTTCAGGGTCAATGCTGAGCTAAAAGATGCAGCACTGGGTTCGCTCCTGATAACAGGTGAGTAAATCAGAATTCGTAGTTCGGCTGATTTTAGAGGAATATTTGTACGTTTCAAAAATGGACACAAACTTTTCTGGTGAAAACCACACAATGGATTACTATGGAAGGAAATACAAGTTACTGGTGTGTACGCTTAGAATTACTTTTCAGGGTCAGTGCTGGGCTAAAAGATGCAGCACTGGGTTCTCTCCTGATAACAGGTGAGTAAATCGGAATTCAAGTTCAACTGATTTTAGAGGAATATTTGTAAGTTTCAAAAATGGACACTTAGAAACATTTTGGTGAAAACCACACAATGGATTCCCATGGAAGGAAATACAAGTTACTGGTAAGTACGCTTAGAATTACTTTTCAGGGTCAGTGCTGGGCTAAAAGATGCAGCACTGGGATCTCTCCTGATAACAGGTGAGTAAATCGGAATTCGTAGTTCGGCTGATTTTAGAGGAAGATTTGTATTTTTCAAAAATGGACACTTAGACACTTTTCCGGTGAAAACCACACAATGGATTCATATGAAAGAAAATACAATTTACTGGTAAGTACGCTTATAATTACTTTTCAGGGTCAGTGCTGGGCTAAAAGATGCAGCACTGGGTTCTCGCATGGTAACAGGTGAGTAAATCGGAATTCGTAGTTCGGCTGATTTTAGAGGAATATTTGTACGTTTCAAAAATGGACACAAACTTTTCTGGTGAAAACCACACAATGGATTCCTATGGAAGGAAATACAAGTTACAGGTAAATACGCTTAGAATTACTTTTCAAGGTCAGTGCTGGGCTAAAAGATGCAGCACTGGGTTCTCTCCTGATAACAGATGAGTAAATCGGAATTCGTAGTTTGGCTGATTTTAGAGGAATATTTGTGCGTTTCAAAAATGGACACAAACTTTTCTGGTGAAAACCACACAATGGATTCCTATGGAAGGAAATACAAGTTACAGGTAAGTACGCTTAGAATTACTTTTCAAGGTCAGTGCTGGGCTAAATGATGCAGCCCTGGGTTCTCTCCTGATAACAGGTGAGTAAATTGGAATTTGTAGTTCAGCTGATTTTAGAGGAATATTTGTAAGTTTCAAAAATGGACACAAACTTTTCTGGTGAAAATCACACAATGGATTCCTATGGAAGGAAATACAAGTTAATGGCAAGTACGCTAAGAATTACTTTTCAGGGTCAGTGCTGCTCTAAAAGATGCAGCACTGAGTTCTCTCCTGATAACAGGTGAGTAAATTGGAATTCGTAGATCAACTGATTTTAGAGGAATATTTGTACGTTTCAAAAATGGACATTTAGAAACTTTTCTGGTGAAAACCGCACAATGGATTCCTATGGAAGGAAATACAATTTACTGGTATGTACGCTTAGAATTAGTTTTCAAGGTCAGTGACATGCTAAAAAATGCAGCCCTGGGTTCTCTCCTGATAACTGGTGAGTAAATCGGAATTTGTAGTTCAACTGATTTTAAAGGAATATTTGTGCGTTTCAAAAATGGACACTTAGAAACTTTTCTGGTGAAAACCACACAATGGATTCCTATGGAAGGAAATACAAGATACTGGTAAGTGCGCTTAGAATTACTTTTCAGGGTCAGTGCTGGGCTAAAAGATGCAGCACTGGGTTCTCTCATGATAACAGGTGAGTAAATCGGAATTCGTATTTCGGTTGATTTTAGAGGAATATTTGTATGTTTCAAAAATGGACAAACTTTTCTAGTGAAAACCACACAATGGATTCCTATGGAAGGAAATACAAGATACTGGTAAGTGCGCTTAGAATTACTTTTCAGGGTCAATGCTGGGCTAAATGATGCAGCACTGGGTTCGCTCCTGATAACAGGTGAGTAAATCAGAATTCGTAGTTCGGCTGATTTTAGAGGAATATTTGTACGTTTCAAAAAGTGACACTTAAAAACTTTTCTGGTGAAAACCACACAATGGATTCCTATGGAGGGAAATACAAGTTACTGGTAAGCATGCTGAGAATTACTTTTCAGGGTCAGTGCTGGGCTAAAAGATGCAGCCCTGGGTTCTCTCCTGATAACAGGTGAGTAAATTGGAATTCGTAGATCAACTGATTTTAGAAGAATATTTGTACGTTTCAAAAATGGACACTTGGAAACTTTTATGGTGAAAACCACACAATGGATTCCTATGGAAGGAAATACAAGATACTGGTAAGTACGCTTAGAAAAACTTTTCAGGGACAGTGCTGGGCTAAAAGATGCAGCACAGGGTTCTCTCATGATACCAGGTGAGTAAATCGGAATTCATAGTTCGGCTGATTTTAGAGGAATATTTGTACGTTTCAAAAATAGACATTTAGAAACTTTTCTGGTGAAAACCGCCCAATGGATTCCTATGGAAGAAAATACAATTTACTGGTAAGTATGCTTAGAATTAGTTTTCAAGGTCAGTGCTGTGCTAAAAGATGCAGCCCTGGGTTCTCTCCTGATAACAGGTGAGTAAATCGGAATTCGTAGTTCAACTGATGTTAGAGGAATATTTGTGCGTTTCAAAAATGGACACTTAGAAACTTTTCTGGTGAAAACCACACAATGGATTCCTATGGAAGGAAATGCAAGATACTATTAAGTGCGCTTAGAATTACTTTTCAGGGTCAGTGCTGGGCTAAAAGATGTAGCACTGGGTTCTCTCATGATAACAAGTGAGTAAATCGGAATTCGTATTTCAGTTGATTTTAGAGGAATATTTGTACGTTTCAAAAATTGATACAAACTTTTCTAGTGAAAACCACACAATGGATTCCTATGGAAGGAAGTACAAGTTACTGGTAAGTACGCTTAGAATTACTTTTCAGGTTCAATGCTGGGCTAAAAGATGCAGCACTGGGTTCTCTCTTGATAACAGGTGAGTAAATCGGAATTCGTAGTTCATCTGATTTTAGAGGAATATTTGCATGTTTCAAAAATGGACACTTGAGAAACTTTTCCGGTGAAAACCACACAATTGTTTCCTATGAAACAAAATACAAGTTACTGGTAAGTACGCTTAGAATTACTTTTCAGAGTCAGTGCTGGGCTAAAAGATGCAGCACTGGGTTCTCTCCTGATAACAGATGAGTAAATCGGAATTCGTAGTTTGGCTGATTTTAGAGGAATATTTGTGCGTTTCAAAAATGGACACAAACTTTTCTGGTGAAAACCACACAATGGATTCCTATGAAAGGAAATACAAGTTACAGGTAAGTACGCTTAGAATTACTTTTCAAGGTCAGTGCTGGGCTAAATGATGCAGCCCTGGGTTCTCTCCTGATAACAGGTGAGTAAATTGGAATTCGTAGTTCGGCTGATTTTAGAGGAATATTTGTACGTTTCAAAAATGAACACTTAGAAACTTTTCTGGTTAAAATCACACAATGGATTCCTATGGAAGGAAATACAAGATACTGGTAAGTGTGCTTAGAATTACTTTTCAGAGTCAGTGCTCGGCTAAAAGATGCAGCACTGCGTTCTCTCATGATAACAGGTGAGTAAATCGGAATTTGTAGTTCAGCTGATTTCAGAGGAATATTTGTACGTTTCAAAAATGGACACAAACTTTTCTGGTGAAAATCACACAATGGATTCCTATGGAAGGAAATACAAGTTAATGGCAAGTACGCTAAGAATTACTTTTCAGGGTCAGTGCTGCTCTAAAAGATGCAGCACTGAGTTCTCTCCTGATAACAGGTGAGTAAATCGGAATTCGTAGTTCGGGTGATTTTAGAGGAATATCTGTACTTTTAAAAAATGGACACGTAGAAACTTTTCTGGTGAAAACCACACAATGGATCCCTAAGGAAGGAAATACAAGTTACTGGTAAGTACGCTTAGAATTACTTTTCAGGGTTTGCGCTGGGCTAAACAATGAAGCACTAGGTTCTCTCCTGATAACAGGTGAGTAAATCGGAATTCGTAGTTCGGCTGATTTTAGAGGAATATTTGTACGTTTCAAAAATGGACACAAACTTTTCTGGCGAAAACCACACAATGGATTCCTATGGAAGGAAATACGAGTTACTGGTGTGTACGCTTAGAATTACTTTTCAGGGTCAGTGCTGGGCTAAAAGATGCAGCACTAGGTTCTCTCCTGACAACAGGTGAGTAAATCAGAATTCGTAGTTCGGCTGATTTTAGAGGAATATTTTTACGTTTCAAAAATAGACACTTAGAAACTTTTCTGGTGAAAACCACACAATGGACTCCTATGGAAGGAAATACAAGTTACAGGCAAGTACGCTTAGAATTACTTTTCAGGGTCAATGCTGGGCTAAAAGATGCAGCACTGGGTTCGCTCCTGATAACAGGTGAGTAAATCAGAATTCGTAGTTCGGCTGATTTTAGAGGAATATTTGTACGTTTCAAAAATGGACACAAACTTTTCTGGTGAAAACCACACAATGGATTACTATGGAAGGAAATACAAGTTACTGGTGTGTACGCTTAGAATTACTTTTCAGGGTCAGTGCTGGGCTAAAAGATGCAGCACTGGGTTCTCTCCTGATAACAGGTGAGTAAATCGGAATTCAAGTTCAACTGATTTTAGAGGAATATTTGTAAGTTTCAAAAATGGACACTTAGAAACATTTTGGTGAAAACCACACAATGGATTCCCATGGAAGGAAATACAAGTTACTGGTAAGTACGCTTAGAATTACTTTTCAGGGTCAGTGCTGGGCTAAAAGATGCAGCACTGGGATCTCTCCTGATAACAGGTGAGTAAATCGGAATTCGTAGTTCGGCTGATTTTAGAGGAAGATTTGTATTTTTCAAAAATGGACACTTAGACACTTTTCCGGTGAAAACCACACAATGGATTCATATGAAAGAAAATACAATTTACTGGTAAGTACGCTTATAATTACTTTTCAGGGTCAGTGCTGGGCTAAAAGATGCAGCACTGGGTTCTCGCATGGTAACAGGTGAGTAAATCGGAATTCGTAGTTCGGCTGATTTTAGAGGAATATTTGTACGTTTCAAAAATGGACACAAACTTTTCTGGTGAAAACCACACAATGGATTCCTATGGAAGGAAATACAAGTTACAGGTAAATACGCTTAGAATTACTTTTCAAGGTCAGTGCTGGGCTAAAAGATGCAGCACTGGGTTCTCTCCTGATAACAGATGAGTAAATCGGAATTCGTAGTTTGGCTGATTTTAGAGGAATATTTGTGCGTTTCAAAAATGGACACAAACTTTTCTGGTGAAAACCACACAATGGATTCCTATGGAAGGAAATACAAGTTACAGGTAAGTACGCTTAGAATTACTTTTCAAGGTCAGTGCTGGGCTAAATGATGCAGCCCTGGGTTCTCTCCTGATAACAGGTGAGTAAATTGGAATTTGTAGTTCAGCTGATTTTAGAGGAATATTTGTAAGTTTCAAAAATGGACACAAACTTTTCTGGTGAAAATCACACAATGGATTCCTATGGAAGGAAATACAAGTTAATGGCAAGTACGCTAAGAATTACTTTTCAGGGTCAGTGCTGCTCTAAAAGATGCAGCACTGAGTTCTCTCCTGATAACAGGTGAGTAAATCGGAATTCGTAGTTCGGGTGATTTTAGAGGAATATTTGTACTTTTCAAAAATGGACACGTAGAAACTTTTCTGGTGAAAACCACACAATGGATTCCTAAGGAAGGAAATACAAGTTACTGGTAAGTACGCTTAGAATTACTTTTCAGGGTTTGCGCTGGGCTAAACAATGAAGCACTAGGTTCTCTCCTGATAACAGTGAGTAAATCGGAATTCGTAGTTCGGCTGATTTTAGAGGAATATTTGTACGTTTCAAAAATGGACACAAACTTTTCTGGTGAAAACCACTCAATGGATTCCTATGGAAGGAAATACAAGTTACTGGTAAGTACGCTTAGAATTACTTTTCAGGGTCAGTGCTGGGCTAAAAAATGCAGCACTGGGTTCTCTCCTGACAACAGGTGAGTAAATCAGAATTCGTAGTTCGGCTGATTTTAGAGGAATATTTTTACGTTTCAAAAATAGAAACTTAGAAACTTTTCTGGTGAAAACCACACAATGGACTCCTATGGAAGGAAATACAAGTTACAGGCAAGTACGCTTAGAATTACTTTTCAAGGTTAGTGCTGGGCTAAAAGATGCAGCCCTGGGTTCTCTCATGATAACAGGTGAGTAAAGCGGAATTCGTAGTTCAGCTGATTTTAGAGGAATATTTGTACGTTTCAAAAATGGACACAAACTTTTCTGGTGAAAACCACACAATGGATTCCTATGGAAGGAAATACAAGTTAATGGTAAGTATGCTTAGAAATACTTTTCAGGGTCAGTGCTGCTCTAAAAGATGCAGCACTGGATTCTCTCCTGATAACAGGTGCGTAAATCAGAATTCGTAGTTCGGCTGATTTTAGAGGAATATTTGTACGTTTCAAAAATGGACACTTTGAAACTTTTCTGGTGAAAACCACACAATCGATTCCTATAGAAAGAAATACAAGTTACTGGGAAGTACGCTTAGAATTACTTTTCAAGGTCAGTGCTGGGCTAAAAGATGCAGCCCTGGGTTCTCTCCTGATAACAGGTGAGTAAATCAGAATTCGTCGTTCAACTGATTTTAGAGGAATGTTTGTAAGTTTCAAAAATGGACACTTAGAAACTTTTTGGTGAAAACCACATAATGGATTCCCATGGAAGGAAATACAAGTTACTGGTAAGTACGCTTAGAATTACTTTTCAGGGTCAGTGCTGGGCTAAAAGATGCAGCACTGGGTTCTCTCCTGATAACAGGTGAGTAAATCGGAATTCGTATTTCGGCTGATTTTAGAGAAATATTTGTACATTTCAAAAATGGACACTTAGACACTTTTCCGGTGAAAACCACACAATGGATTCATATGAAAGAAAATACAAGTTACTGGTAAGAATACTTAGAATTACTTTTCAGGGTCAGTGCTGGGCTAAAAGATGCAGCACTGGGTTCTCTCATGATAACAGGTGAGTAATTTGGAATTCGTAGTTCGGCTGAATTTAGAGGAATATTTGTACGTTTCAAAAATGGACACAAACTTTTTTGGTGAAAACCACACAATGGATTCCTATGGAAGGAAATACAAGTTACAGGTAAGTACGCTTGGAATACCTTTTCAAGGTCAGTTCTGGGCTAAAAGATGCAGCACTGGGTTCTCTCATGATAACAGGTGAGTAAATCGGAATTCGTATTTCGGTTGATTTTAGAGGAATATTTGTACGTTTCCAAAAATGGACAAACTTTTCTAGTGAAAACCACACAATGGATTCCTATGGAAGGAAATACAAGTTACTGGTAAGTACGCTTAGAATTACTTTTCAGGGTCAATGCTGGGCTAAAAGATGCAGCACTGGGTTCGCTCCTGATAACAGGTGCGTAAATCAGAATTCGTAGTTCGGCTGATTTTAGAGGAATATTTGTACGTTTCAAAAAGTGACAAACTTTTCTAGTGAAAACCACACAATGGATTCCTATATAAGGAAATACAAGTTACTGGTAAGTACGCTTGGAATACCTTTTCAAGGTCAGTGCTGGGCTAAAAGATGCAGCACTGGGTTCTCGCATGATAACAGGTGAGTAAATCGGAATTCGTATTTCGGGTGATTTTAGAGGAATATTTGTACTTTTCAAAAATGGACACGTAGAAACTTTTCTGGTGAAAACCACACAATGGATTCCTAAGGAAGGAAATACAAGTTACTGGTAAGTACGCTTAGAATTTCTTTTCAGGGTCTGCGCTGGGCTAAACAATGAAGCACTAGGTTCTCTCCTGATAACAGGTGAGTAAATCGGAATTCGTAGTTCGGCTGATTTTAGAGGAATATTTGTATGTTTCAAAAATGGACACAAACTTTTCTGGTGAAAACCACACAATGGATTCCTATGGAAGGAAATACAAGTTACAGGTAAGTACGCTTAGAATTACTTTTCAAGGTCAGTGCTGGGCTAAATGATGCAGCCCTGGGTTCTCTCCTGATAACAGGTGAGTAAATTGGAATTCGTAGTTCGGCTGATTTTAGAGGAATATTTGTACGTTTCAAAAATGAACACTTAGAAACTTTTCTGGTTAAAATCACACAATGGATTCCTATGGAAGGAAATACAAGTTACTGGTAAGTACGCTTAGAATTACTTTTCAGGGTCAGTGCTGGGCTAAAAGATGCAGCACTGTGGGTTCTTTCCTGATAACAGGTGAGTACATCGGAATTCGTAGTTCGGCTGATTTTAGAGGAATATTTGTACGTTTCAAAAATGGACACTTAGAAACTTTACTGGTGAAAACCACACAATGGATTCCTATGGAAGGAAATACAAGATACTGGTAAGTGCGCTAAGAATTACTTTTCAGGGTCAGTGCTCGGCTAAAAGATGCAGCAGTGGGTTCTCTCATGATAACAGGTGAGTAAATCGGAATTTGTAGTTCAGCTGATTTTAGAGGAATATTTGTACTTTTCAAAAATGGACACAAACTTTTCTTGTGAAAATCACACAATGGATTCCTATTGAAGGAAATACAAGTTAATGGTCAGTACGCTAAGAATTACTTTTCAGGGTCAGTGCTGCTCTAAAAGATGTAGCACTGAGTTCTCTCCTGATAACAGGTGAGTAAATCGGAATTCGTAGTTCGGGTGATTTTAGAGGAATATTTGTACTTTTCAAAAATGGACACGTAGAAACTTTTCTGGTGAAAACCACACAATGGATTCCTAAGGAAGGAAATACAAGTTACTGGTAAGTACGCTTAGAATTACTTTTCAGGGTCTGCGCTGGGCTAAACAATGAAGCACTAGGTTCTCTCCTGATGACAGGTGAGTAAATCGGAATTCGTAGTTCGGCTGATTTTAGAGGAATATTTTTACGTTTCAAAAATCGACACAAACTTTTCTGGTGAAAACCACACAATGGATAACTATGGAAGGAAATACAAGTTACTGGTAAGTACGCTTAGAATTACTTTGCAGGGTCAGTGCTGGGCTAAAAGATGCAGCACTGGGTTCTCTCCTGATAACAGGTGAGTAAATCAGAATTCGTAGTTCGGCTGATTTTAGAGGAATATTTTTACATTTCAAAAATAGACACTTAGAAACTTTTCCGGAGAAAACCACACAATGGACTCCTATGGAAGGAAATACAAGTTACAGGCAAGTACGCTTAGAATTACTTTTCAAGGTCAGTGCTGGGCTAAAAAATGCAGCCCTGGGTTCCCTCCTGATAACAGGTGCGTAAATCAGAATTCGTTGTTCGGCTGATTTTAGAGGAATATATGTGCATTTCAAAAATGGACACTTAGAAACTTTTCTGGTGAAAATCACACAATGGAATCCTATGGAAGGAAATACAAATTACTGGTAAGTACGCTTAGAATTTCTTTTCAGGGTCTGCGCTGGGCTAAACAATGAAGCACTAGGTTCTCTCCTGATAACAGGTGAGTAAATCGGAATTCGTAGTTCGGCTGATTTTAGAGGAATATTTGTATGTTTCAAAAATGGACACAAACTTTTCTGGTGAAAACCACACAATGGATTCCTATGGAAGGAAATACAAGTTACAGGTAAGTACGCTTAGAATTACTTTTCAAGGTCAGTGCTGGGCTAAATGATGCAGCCCTGGGTTCTCTCCTGATAACAGGTGAGTAAATTGGAATTCGTAGTTCGGCTGATTTTAGAGGAATATTTGTACGTTTCAAAAATGAACACTTAGAAACTTTTCTGGTTAAAATCACACAATGGATTCCTATGGAAGGAAATACAAGTTACTGGTAAGTACGCTTAGAATTACTTTTCAGGGTCAGTGCTGGGCTAAAAGATGCAGCACTGTGGGTTCTTTCCTGATAACAGGTGAGTACATCGGAATTCGTAGTTCGGCTGATTTTAGAGGAATATTTGTACGTTTCAAAAATGGACACTTAGAAACTTTACTGGTGAAAACCACACAATGGATTCCTATGGAAGGAAATACAAGA
This sequence comes from Triturus cristatus, assembly GCF_964204655.1. Classification (NCBI taxonomy): domain Eukaryota; kingdom Metazoa; phylum Chordata; class Amphibia; order Caudata; family Salamandridae; genus Triturus; species Triturus cristatus. The sequence goes on from NC_140579.1 coordinate 316,498,304, forward strand.
TACTGGTAAGTGCGCTAAGAATTACTTTTCAGGGTCAGTGCTCGGCTAAAAGATGCAGCAGTGGGTTCTCTCATGATAACAGGTGAGTAAATCGGAATTTGTAGTTCAGCTGATTTTAGAGGAATATTTGTACTTTTCAAAAATGGACACAAACTTTTCTTGTGAAAATCACACAATGGATTCCTATTGAAGGAAATACAAGTTAATGGTCAGTACGCTAAGAATTACTTTTCAGGGTCAGTGCTGCTCTAAAAGATGTAGCACTGAGTTCTCTCCTGATAACAGGTGAGTAAATCGGAATTCGTAGTTCGGGTGATTTTAGAGGAATATTTGTACTTTTCAAAAATGGACACGTAGAAACTTTTCTGGTGAAAACCACACAATGGATTCCTAAGGAAGGAAATACAAGTTACTGGTAAGTACGCTTAGAATTACTTTTCAGGGTCTGCGCTGGGCTAAACAATGAAGCACTAGGTTCTCTCCTGATGACAGGTGAGTAAATCGGAATTCGTAGTTCGGCTGATTTTAGAGGAATATTTTTACGTTTCAAAAATCGACACAAACTTTTCTGGTGAAAACCACACAATGGATAACTATGGAAGGAAATACAAGTTACTGGTAAGTACGCTTAGAATTACTTTGCAGGGTCAGTGCTGGGCTAAAAGATGCAGCACTGGGTTCTCTCCTGATAACAGGTGAGTAAATCAGAATTCGTAGTTCGGCTGATTTTAGAGGAATATTTTTACATTTCAAAAATAGACACTTAGAAACTTTTCTGGTGAAAACCACACAATGGACTCCTATGGAAGGAAATACAAGTTACAGGCAAGTACGCTTAGAATGGTAAATAATTTAATTACCGGAACTTAATTTGATGCGGAAAATCTGTAATAATAGCTCAGTAAAATAAGAGGCAGAATCCGTGGTATTAGAGGTTCGGAACGGGCTTTATTCCAAAATCAATTCGAATTGATGGACTCCATATTCCATCACCACGAAGGTTCAGGAAGTGAAGAACAAACTTTATTGACAAGTAATCATTTTTATACAATAGGCATTACAGTGAAACAGATGCAGGAGGCGTAACAGTTGATAACAAAGATAAGAACATACATGCGTAACTAAAATGGGTGTAACTGGGCGTAACTTAAAGAACGTCATTGGATATGATGTCATAAATGGGTGGTTCCACGGAAGAATTTCGCAATGTCAGCAGAAATACTTGGCAGAGATGCGCGCGCAGCAGCATGACATGTGATTGACGTGCAAGTAGGGGGTGAAGGGGACTTGACATTTAGCTCTACATGTGGAGACAGAAGTCTGGGGTTATGTCAACCTAATCCCAAATCATATCTAACATCCTATGTTTAAAGAACTGTGTTATCCAAAAAGAAAGGTCTCTTAGTATAGAATCTTATTCTATACTGACTATACTGACTGTTAGTGCGTGTACAAGCGTCTAAGTGTCTACACTAGATGCGAGGGCAGAAATCTTCCATAGTAACAGGGCTATAAATTACTTGCATAAAGACAGAGAAGCCGGGCCTTTTGCTCGGTAGCTGAAAGAATGTTTACTTAAACTACTAGACAGGAATGCATTGGGTGAAGAGCGGAGCAGAGCAGATAATCTTGAAGGTGAAATACAGTTTTTGGCAAGCAGACAGGTCGAGTCAGGCACCGTTAGCCGCACAGGGAGTAGGACAAAGTTCATGGATACAGATGCGAGCACAGACTGGAGTTTTCAGAGGCAGAAGGCAGAAAAGGCTTGATGGCAGAATCAGGGCCTACTCGCCTGGACTGTAAAATGGGATAAATGAACCATATAAAGCCGGTGGCCTTTCATACTTAGGAATAGAATATCCGGCCCATTCATGGCGGATCTGAAAGAGGACATGTTGACGGTGGACGCACATGTGTTTGCATCTTCATAACTGGAACTGGAGGAAACATATATGTACTTATGATTTATACATGAAACCGTTGGGGTCCAAGATAGGGGACATAACTGATCATAAAAATCCATATTTCCACATTCCCTCCTTGTCCCCTACTTGCCCTTAAGAAATATCAATCTTCATCAATCCATTGATCTGTTCATATAGCATCATTTGTTCTTCTTTCTTCTTCCGGGATGAATGAAATCTTGGTGGTGGAATACACGATGTGGCACACAGACCACAAATCGCTGGTCCACATTGTAGGCATAAGCAGCAGCTGAATAGTATGAGAAAGCCAATACCTAGGAAGGATAGGACCCTCCATCCAAAGGTAGATAATACACTCCAAAACCAACCGGACCAAGTCCAGGTGCCTGGATTCTGGTGTATCTGGCTTACAATCTTATGAAGGCGAGTTATCGCTTTATATACAGATGGCGAATTTTCTGGTATGAAAATGCAACAACTTGATCCGATGACCCTACAAGCTCCGCCCCTATCGGCCAGGATGACGTCAAGGACAAGACGATTTTGAAGCACAACAATCCGCATAGCAGACTGCTCTTCTGTTAAATTGCCTAAGGCGGAAATAGTTTCGTTTACTACTGCTTCAAGGGTTCTGGTTAATCTACGTATCAGCTTACTATTAGTGACTGTACCTATATAAGGAAAGAAACCCTTATTGAAATCTGTGTATTTTTCCCATGCTGTTTCAGTGTAGTCGACTATTGGGAGATCTCTCCGTTCTCTATTGTGTACTAAATGAGTATTTCTATGATAATCAGGAGGAGCTAGGAAAACAGGTGGCAAAAGGAATCCGATGTAGCAGGTACCATCCCAATCTAGAGGCAAACGTGTATATGCAGTCTGACCACATACGAAGTAGGAATGGCGAGAAGCTCTAAATGTAGATTTGCCTTGATCACTGAATTCTATTACAGTGATGCATTTACTATGGCCCATGTGTATGGAGCCATTCTTTCTTATACACAATTCACCTTTAACTGGAAATACTGACATAGCGGGCAAAATTGGTGCAGCTTCGGATTCGACATTCAGGATCATGAGATTAAGCGTGAAATTACCTAATCCATATACTTCATTTTCTAGATCAGTTCCTGTTCTTTTGGGAAGTCCCTCCTTGTTAGGGTAACAGACTTTAAGCAAGACTAAGTTCAGGTTTCCCCAAACCCAGTTGTCTTGATAAACTGCGGAATTCGAATCTAGGGAATTAATTAAACTAAACCATGCTCCACAGGAGCCATTGTGTGTGAACGGATATGGAAAGAGAGGCAGAATTCCCTTATAGTTCTGATAGGGAGGGAGTCGGCCACATATCCAACAATTTGTAGCATTGCTAGCCTGATGGGAATGATGTAACATACTAATAAAAGTGTTATTGCGCAGCGCAAATCTATATGACAACTCATGCGGGGGAAATTCACTAAAAGAATGTTCAGCAGTAACATTATAAACATGTTTAGAAATAGGATAATATATGTGCAACAATATACTTGCAGCGATTATTAAAAGACATAAGAAAAACAGAATTAATAACGTCACTGTGCAATGACTACGCAGTGATTTACAGTACGCATGTTTTTTCAACTGGATTTGATTATTTCTTTCTCTATTCCGGTCCAGAGGATACATGTCAGAGACAAATTCAACCGATTCACCTTGGAGAGGACTTAAACAATCAAATTGTCTGACTTATTGGACCTCAATTTTAGTCTATATAGTTCTGAGCTCGTTTGCTCAACCAAGGGGAGCTTTGAGTCTGTCTTTGAGGAAATACAGGGTTTAGTCTCTATATCGGATGGTAGTCCATGAAATTTCTTGATATGACTTGAATGTATCCAGCCTTTTCGACCTTCGATCTTCACGGCTGTCCTCGTGGTTAACAGTACGAGTTGAGGCGATTTCCACCTAGGATCCAGCTGAGACTTCCGGTCAAAGTTCCGCACTAACACCAAGTCCCCCGGAACTACGTCGTGGGGTTTCACCTCGGTGTTGTCGGGAAAGGCTGCAGCTACCTGTGAACGACAAGATTGTAGTGCAGACATCAAGGAAGCTAGGTAATCTGTCAGCATATTACAGTCAACGTCAGTTATTTTACGAGGTATAGGCGTCCCCCACATATTTGGTGGTCTACCGAAGATTACCTCATAAGGGGATAGCCCTGTTCGAGAATGTGCTACCATTCTCATGTAAAAGAGTGCAACTGGTAAGGCTACTACCCAGTCGACACCTTTCTCTCTACATATTTTGGACAATCTAATTTTCAGAGTTTGATTATGTCGTTCCACAAGACCTGCTGCCTCGGGGTGTCGGACACAATGAAATCTCCATTGATAGCCTAACAAAAGTGAAACGTGTTTCATTAGTTCGGATGAGAACGGCTGGCCGTTATCTGAGTAGACAGCACGTGGTAAACCGTACCGTGGGAAGAATTCTCGAACTAACTGTTTGGCAGTAGTCGGGGCAGTGTAATCTGAAACCGGGTATGCTTCTGTCCAACGGGACAGAGCACAAACAACTACGAGAACATATTTGAATCCTCGACATCGTTCCATCTGGATATAATCCATCTGGAGGACTTCAAAAGGGTGATCAGGAGGCTGAAATCCACCCTGTTCTACGGGAATGCTTTTACCTGGGTTAAACTGACAGCAGATCATACAGGTACGGACTTTTTGTTTAGCTGCTGCTCGTAAATGTTTGTTGAACCAAATGTGTTGAATGCTGTCTAGCATAGCCTTTTCTCCTAGGTGCGCTGGACTATGTATTGTATTAATGATAACTTGGACCATTGAGTCGGGAAGAAACCATACAGATTTTTCCTTCGTCATCCATCCTTGATCCGTTTGGATCCCTCCTAATTCAGTCCATTTCTTTATTTCGTCTGGTGTAGCATGTGTCTGTATGTCAATTACGTCAAGAGCGGGATCCTTAACCATCATGCAATGTGTTGGTGTCGGAACTATTGTCTTTGTCATGTCAGATGTGTGAGTTTGAGCAGTCTGTTTAGCTGTTTTGTCAGCTAGATCATTGCCTTGGGAGATGATATCAGTAACTTTCGTATGAGCTTTACATTTCATAATTGATATTGCAGCGGGTAAATGTATTGCTTCTAATAAGGCATGAATGAGGGGTCCGTGCTGAATGTGGGCACCGTGAGAAGTTAAATAACCTCTCTCTCGCCACAGCACGCCGAAGTCATGTACAACTCCGAATGCATAACTTGAATCAGTGTATATGTTGACTTTCTTATTTGTGGCTTGAATACAGGCTTGTGTCAGAGCGATGAGCTCTGCTGCTTGAGCTGACAAGGTATTAATACGATTTGTTTCAACGACTTCAGTGTCTGTTGTGACTGCATACGCGGCCACTAGCTCTCCTGTACTTGTTCTCATACATGAACCATCTACATACAACGTCAGGTCTGGGTCTGACAATGGGACGTCTGTCAAGTCTTGTCTGGGTTTCGTCGTGATAGTAATAACTTCAATACAATCATGCGCTAATGGGTCTGTTCCGTTTACTGGTAACAGTGTGGCAGGATTCAATGTACTACAACGTCTGATTTCTATGTGTGGCTGAAACAATGTCAATTCGTAACCGGTGAGTCTCGCTATAGTCAAGTGTTGTGTTTGTGTGCGGTTCAAGAGAACCTCTACTGCGTGTGGTACTTGTACTGTCAATTGATGTCCTAACACTATGGCATCGCTTTGTCTGATTGCTAAAGCTGTCGCTGCCACTGATTTTAGGCACGCAGGCAGAGCCTGAGCTACGGGATCTAATGTACTAGAAAAATAAGCACAAGGTTTGTGTGATCCTGCTTGTTCCTGTGTGAGTACTGCCAAAGCAGTACCTTCGCGTTCTGTAACAAAGAGTGTAAAATGTTTATTGTAACATGGTGTTGCTAAGACAGGTGCTTGACATAAAGCTTTCTTTAGGCTTTCAAAAGCTTGTGTATGTTCCTGAGTCCAAGGGAGGACAGTCGATGTGGCTGCCTCCTGTGTTGTCAACTGAATGAGTGGTTTTGCTAGAAATGCATACTGAGGGATCCACTGCCTACAATATGAAGTGAGGCCTATAAAAGCCCGCACCTCCTTTTGTGTCTTGGGTATTGGCATGTTAGCAATTAACTGGATGCGATCTGGTGTAAGCTGTCTTCCCTCCTTGGACAGCGAGTGACCAAGGTAAACAACTCGCTGGACACAGAATTGCAGCTTAGAAGGGGACACCTTGTGCCCCTTTTCGGCCAAGAATTGTAAAACCGTCAGTGAGGCTTTTTCACATTCAGGTTCGCTTCTAGCGGTGATCAGCAGATCATCGACATATTGAAGCAGGGCAGTGTTGACTGGCATGTGGATACTGTCAAGTTCTCGTTTCAGTGCTTGGCTATAGATGCTGGGGCTTTCTGTGAATCCTTGAGGTGCGCGAGTGAATTTAAAGCTTCGTCCATTTAAACTAAATCCGAACAAGTATTGGCTTTCCGGATCTATTGGGACGCTGAAAAAGGCATTCTTGAGATCAATTACAGTAAAGAATGTTGCTTCGGAATCAATGGCTGTCAGTAATGAAGAAATGTCTGGAACTACGGGGTATTGTGGTACAATACATTTATTTAATTCGCGCAGATCAATAACCAATCGATATACTGGCGGGGCTTTTGGATCAGTTCGTTTAAGAATCGGGATTATCGGGGAATTACATACATTGGAGTCGGTTTCCACAACCACTCCTTGGCCAATGAGCTCGTCAATGATTTGCAGTAAAGCCACTACAGCATCTGGGGGTAACTTGTATTGTCGCATTCGTGGTAGTACCACTCCTGCCTTTAGTGTGACTCGATATGGTGTAATGTTCATGCAACCAACATCTGTAGGGCCTTGTGCCCATAAATGTGTGGGTAAAGTCTGCAGTCGGTGATCCATGTCTTGGGACACATAGTGCCCTTTGAAATCACGTAGAAACAATCTTACTCCTTCCGGAGAACAACATATTATAGCTCCTAGAGCTTTCAATGTTTTTCTACCTAACAAGTTTTCTGGACATGATTTGGTAAGCAATAACTCTGTAGTTCGTGTCAAGGGACCAATCGTAAGGGGAAGAGGCTGTGATACCTCATTAATGATAGGTTTTCCTGAAAAACCAAGGGAAATATTCTGTGAGCCTGAGAGGGGTGCCCCTGGAACTTCACTACGTTTTATAGTTGTTCGGCTTGCCCCTGTATCAAGTAAAAATTTTCTATCTTGGCCTAATAGTTCACTGTGTACATAAGGTCCTTCTTGATCTACAGGGACCTCGATAAGGGGTAAGCCAACTTCCCTCTCTAGGCTGTTTCATGAGTATCGTTGATAATCAGGATAGTCATACTGTGCGGTCTGGTACATCTGTCGTGTCGTTGTTTGTGTGGCAGCAATAGGCTGCGGTGGTGGAGCTGGCAGAGACTGTTGCGGAGCTGGCATGGCCTGTGCATGCTGCGGGGCTCCTTGTTGGTTCTGATCCTGATTCTGCCTAAGTGGCCGTGGTCTTTCTTTTGTATTACCTATGGCGATATTATGTTTTAAAACTGGGCAATCGTGTACATAATGGCCTGGCAGTTTACAATAGTTGCATGTCCCTTTTACAGGACCTGCTGAAACACTAGACTGTGTCATACCCTTTTTATGACCGTCAGCTGGAACTGTCTGGGAAACTAGCATTTTCATTTTTGTGTCTTTCATGCGTCTTTGTTCATGTTCTTGTTCCTCTCTAATTCTATTGTGATGGTACTGTAGCATCTGTAACATCTGTGACGGAGTGTTACCTTGCCAGGTACTCTCGAATTTCAATACTCTATTCTTAACTTGGGCCAAGGAATTTTCAACTAATTTTGTCACAAATAGATGTGGATACGATTCGCTACTTGCTTTTATTCCACTATTTATACCAAAACATTTTTCGAATCAGGCATAGAAATCACTAGTGTCTTCATCTTGCTTTTGTTTACAGGCTGAGATTGCACCCCAGTCTTCCTTTTTCGTAGTTAATAAACGTGGCAGTACCTGTACTAGTAAACCTGGTAGTGTTTTGGTCTTTTCCCCAAGCCCTGAACCTGGACCTCGAGCTTTTTCTTCGTTTTCTAATGCTGTCCAATCTATCTTCTGGTCTCCCACCTCCCAGTCCTTTTCCTTGAGTTTTTCGTAAATGCCCGCAGGCATTAATACCTTCAATATTGTCATAATGTCGGGATAGGTATATTCTCCCATGAGCAACATGTCTTTAATTTCACGGTGGAAACCCGCTGGGTCTTTGTCATGACTGGGTACCACTTTCTTCATTTCTAATAGTTCTATTTTAGATATGGGTGTGTATACAAACACACGTTTAAACTGATTGTCATCACCTTTTATCGGGTGCACTTCGCGTAAGGGGTTCTGTCTATCCATATAATACGTCGTTCTTTCTTTTATGGGCAGTGAGACATGTTCGGGACATACAAAAAGAATGTACTGCTTTCTGGATTCTAGTATTTCTCTAATTAGCTCAGTACCTGAACCTCTCCATTTATTCGTGAGTAGTTCAGTCAAGATATTAGGTAAGGGACCAGGATCGGAGTGTTGGTTTTTATATAATATAAGGAGTTGTTGAATCATATAGATACCAGCTAAACGCTGTTCATCTGGGGTGAGGTTCAAAAACGTGTGCGCTAATGTATCATCACTATATTTTCCGGGACTATCAACCCAATGAACGGCTGACCTGGCTAATTCTTGTTCGTCCATAGAATCGAGTAGATGATAACCCCTTCGTTCTCGGAGTAATTTGTCAGCAGCTTGGAACGAATGCTCGGGGGACCTTATATTTATTATAGGGGTTTGGAAATTTCTGTTATTATCTGGACGTATCGGACGTATCGGATCAGTAAAGCCTCTAGTATTATTACAAGATCTTCCTCTACCTACATAGGCCATTGTTTCTAACCGTCCTGTGGGCAGTTCTAATTCTTCCTCCTCCTCAGTTTGTTCAGGCTCGTCTACTGCTAATCTTTCTTCGTGTATTCGTTCTACTTCTTTACGGATCTTGCGGCACATAGCTACTATACATGATCGTTTATCATGTCTCCCTTCTGATATATTCCGACTCCATGTGGTAAGAATTTGCATTTCTTCCGGATTTACCCCTGGTCTGTCTTGATTTCTGATCACACAATTTATGAGGAAACGTAACAATTCCCCCTGTATCTCCACTTTCTGGTACTCCAAGGCTCTATTAATACTTTCAGAATCTCGTCCTGACTGGACAAAGTGATATATATTTTCTAAATGTGTAGTCATTCCTGGTAGCCTCCCTAAATATATTGCAGCTCGTCGGATACGTAATGATGCCAGCAGCATTTCGTCCCCTTTTCCGGGCACAGGGTCATATCTACAATCTATTAGAAGTTCCTTAAGCGTGTCGGGAGTTACTAGTTTGGGCGTACGTTGGTGTGCTAATTCTTGAAAGGAAAGTTTATTTACTTTGGGTGGCGTGGAAAAAATGTTTGTTGTACCTCCCGTAGCACCACCTGGGGTGCTGGATGTGAAAGGATTCGTTGAACGTGATATAGCAACCATAGATGTGGGTACAGCTGTAGAAACAGATGTGCTTGCCGGAACTTGTGTCGGAGTTTGTTGTTGCGGCGGTACAGACGGAGGAGGGTCTTGGCGTTGAACCCCCTCGGCAGGCGGTCTATGTGGCGCAGCATTAGCATACTCGGGAGCTGCGTCGTCTAAATAAGAGGAAAGAAAAACATCTTCTGCGGTTCTGGGATGCCCTTTGGGATGTACTTTTATCGGGAACAATGGGGGTGGCAAGTCTTTTGGTATCTCCGGAGTAGCCTTAGGTAACCCTTCGGCCAGAAGAGGATACATACCATTCATAAGGGCATTTCGTTGTCTGTCTACTTGTTCTGATTTTACTCGAGTACCTTCTTCAATTAATAGATTTTCTCGAACTTTATTTGAATTCTCCTTACTCTTCTCTTCCTGTCTACGTGCTTTTTCTGTACGTCTATACGATTCTTTACGCCATAATTCAATGGCATCTTTCTGTGATTGTCTAGCTTTCTTTTTCCATAATTCTTCCTCTACTTTCACGATGCAATCTGCATCCCAGGTCCCAGCTGCGGGCCACCTCTGACTTTCTGGTAATTCCTTGGTGTAGTCTACCCATAAATCGAGAAATAATATGGCGTCTAGGCCATGTTTGTGATACATGAAATACCCTGGAGTGTCCCTAGGAGGAATGGGAACAGCTTCTTCGAGTACCCCTTTTCTAGTTTTTATCTGTCTTAATTTCGAAAAGAGCGGCATTTTTGAGAACTGATCTGATCTGATACCTAATTCTGAACACGTTTAATACAACAAAACACAATAATGAACAGTCATTCACACCACAATATGCAGAACGTATTTAAAACATTTTAACATTTAACATTTAATGAACAACAATGATGGCCATTTAGGGAACTAGTCACTAAACATGATACTCGGCACTAACTAGGTAATTCTGAATTATATACTACAAATACTTGATATACTGCTAAACAGTACAGATACACTGCTGAAACAGTGCAGACCGGATTTGTGTACCCAAACCCGTCTTGACCGGCACAACCTATGTGCACGTCAGAACGCCTCCCCGACAATGGTACTCACCGGGTAGCTCGGAACGGAAGGCCTCGGAACTGAACTGAACTGGACTCGGACCGGACTGGACTCGACTAGAAACTTCGGAACTTCGGAACCTGGTGGGCCTCTGTATACCTCGGATCTTGCTCTCTCAGCTAGGCTCTGGTCGGGATACTTCGCACTTCTCACCGCCTCGTCTGGGTGTCGATCGCAGCCTCAGTTACCCCCGCTCGGCAGGAGGGAGATACAGGAAATCCTGTGGGTACGCGTTGTTGTCCGTCCAGCTGTGGCAGGAGACCGGGCCTGCAACGCACCTCCGGCGCGTGAGATGAGAAAGTGTCCCTGTTCGGGCGCCATATATGTGGTAAATAATTTAATTACCGGAACTTAATTTGATGCGGAAAATCTGTAATAATAGCTCAGTAAAATAAGAGGCAGAATCCGTGGTATTAGAGGTTCGGAACGGGCTTTATTCCAAAATCAATTCGAATTGATGGACTCCATATTCCATCACCACGAAGGTTCAGGAAGTGAAGAACAAACTTTATTGACAAGTAATCATTTTTATACAATAGGCATTACAGTGAAACAGATGCAGGAGGCGTAACAGTTGATAACAAAGATAAGAACATACATGCGTAACTAAAATGGGTGTAACTGGGCGTAACTTAAAGAACGTCATTGGATATGATGTCATAAATGGGTGGTTCCACGGAAGAATTTCGCAATGTCAGCAGAAATACTTGGCAGAGATGCGCGCGCAGCAGCATGACGTGTGATTGACGTGCAACTAGGGGGTGAAGGGGACTTGACATTTAGCTCTACATGTGGAGACAGAAGTCTGGGGTTATGTCAACCTAATCCCAAATCATATCTAACATCCTATGTTTAAAGAACTGTGTTATCCAAAAAGAAAGGTCTCTTAGGATAGAATCTTATTCTATACTGACTATACTGACTGTTAGTGCGTGTACAAGCGTCTAAGTGTCTACACTAGATGCGAGGGCAGAAATCTTCCATAGTAACAGGGCTATGAATTACTTGCATGAAGACAGAGAAGCCGGGCCTTTTGCTCGGTAGCTGAAAGAATGTTTACTTAAACTACTAGACAGGAATGCATTGGGTGAAGAGCGGAGCAGAGCAGATAATCTTGAAGGTGAAATACAGTTTTTGGCAAGCAGACAGGTCGAGTCAGGCACCGTTAGCCGCACAGGGAGTAGGACAAAGTTCATGGATACAGATGCGAGCTCAGACTGGAGTTTTCAGAGGCAGAAGGCAGAAAAGGCTTGATGGCAGAATCAGGGCCTACTCGCCTGGACTGTAAAATGGGATAAATGAACCATATAAAGCCGGTGGCCTTTCATACTTAGGAATAGAATATCCGGCCCATTCATGGCGGATCTGAAAGAGGACATGTTGACGGTGGACGCACATGTGTTTGCGTCTTCATAACTGGAACTGGAGGAAACATATATGTACTTATGATTTATACATGAAACCGTTGGGGTCCAAGATAGGGGACATAACTGATCATAAAAATCCATATTTCCACAGTCAGTGCTGGGCTAAAAGATGCAGCCCTGGGTTCCCTCCTGATAACAGGTGCGTAAATCAGAATTCGTTGTTCGGCTGATTTTAGAGGAATATATGTGCGTTTCAAAAATGGACACTTAGAAACTTTTCTGGTGAAAATCACACAATGGAATCCTATGGAAGGAAATACAAATTACTGGTAAGTACACTTAGATTTACTTTTCAGGGTCAGTGCTGGGCTAAAAGATGCAGCACTGGGTTCTCACCTGATAACAGGTGAGTAAATCGGAATTCGTAGTTCGCCTCATTTTAGAGGAATATTTGGACGTTTCAAAAATGGAAACTTAGAAACTTTTCTGGTTAAAATCACACAATGGATTCCTATGGAAGGAAATACAAGTTACTGGTAAGTACACTTAGAATTACTTTTCAGGGTCAGTGCTGGGCTAAAAGATGCAGCCCTGGGTTCTCTCCTGATAACAGGTGAGTAAATTGGAATTCGTAGTTCGGCTGATTTTAGAGGAATATTTGTACGTTTCAAAAATGAACACTTAGAAACTTTTTGGTGAAAACCACATAATGGATTCCCATGGAACGAAATACAAGTTACTGGTAAGTACGCTTAGAATTACTTTTCAGGGTCAGTGCTGGGCTAAAAGATACAGCACTGGGTTCTCTCATGATAACAGGTGAGTAAATCGGAATTCGTAGTTCGGCTGATTTTAGAGGAATATTTGTACATTTCAAAAATGGACACAAACTTTTTTGGTGAAAACCACACAATGGATTCCTATGGAAGGAAATACAAGTTACAGGTAAGTACGCTTGGAATACCTTTTCAAAGTCAGTTCTGGGCTAAAAGATGCAGCACTGGGTTCTCTCATGATAACAGGTGAGTAAATCGGAATTCGTATTTCGGTTGATTTTAGAGGAATATTTGTATGTTTCAAAAATGGACAAACTTTTCTAGTGAAAACCACACAATGGATTCCTATGGAAGGAAATACAAGTTACTGGTAAGTACGCTTAGAATTACTTTTCAGGGTCAATGCTGGGCTAAAAGATGCAGCACTGGGTTCGCTCCTGATAACAGGTGCGTAAATCAGAATTCGTAGTTCGGCTGATTTTAGAGGAATATTTGTACGTTTCAAAAAGTGACAAACTTTTCTAGTGAAAACCACACAATGGATTCCTATGGAAGGAAATACAAGTTACTGGTAAGTACGCTTGGAATACCTTTTCAAGGTTAGTGCTGGGCTAAAAGATGCAGCACAGGGTTCTCTCATGATAACAGGTGAGTAAATCGGAATTCGTATTTCGGGTGATTTTAGAGGAATATTTGTACGTTTCAAAAATGAACACTTAGAAACTTTTCTGGTTAAAATCACACAATGGATTCCTATGGAAGGAAATACAAGTTACTGGTAAGTACGCTTAGAATTACTTTTCAGGGTCAGTGCTGGGCTAAATGATGCAGCCCTGGGTTCTCTCCTGATAACAGGTGAGTAAATTGGAATTCGTAGTTCGGCTGATTTTAGAGGAATATTTGTACGTTTCAAAAATGGACACAAACTTTTCTGGTGAAAACCACACAATGGATTCCTATGGAAGGAAATACAATTTACAGGTAAGTACGCTTAGAATTACTTTTCAAGGTCAGTGCTGGGCTAAATGATGCAGCCCTGGGTTCTCTCCTGATAACAGGTGAGTAAATTGGAATTCGTAGTTCAGCTGATTTTAGAGGAATATTTGTTCGTTTCAAAAATGAACACTTAGAAACTTTTCTGGTTAAAATCACACAATGGATTCCTATGGAAGGAAATACAAGTTACTGGTAAGTACGCTTAGAATTACTTTTCAGGGTCAGTGCTGGGCTAAAAGATGCAGCACTGTGGGTTCTTTCCTGATAACAGGTGAGTACATCGGATTCGTAGTTCGGCTGATTTTAGAGGAATATTTGTACGTTTCAAAAATGGACACTTAGAAACTTTACTGGTGAAAACCACACAATGGATTCCTATGGAAGGAAATACAAGATACTGGTAAGTGCGCTTAGAATTACTTTTCAGGGTCAGTGCTCGGCTAAAAGATGCAGCAGTGGGTTCCCTCCTGATAACAGGTGCGTAAATCAGAATTCGTAGTTCGGCTGATTTTAGAGGAATATTTGAACGTTTCAAAAATGGACACTTAGAAACTTTTCTGGTGAAAATCACACAATGGAATCCTATGGAAGGAAATACAAATTATTGGTAAGTACACTTAGATTTACTTTTCAGGGTCAGTGCTGGGCTAAAAGATGCAGCACTGGGTTCTCACCTGATAGCAGGTGAGTAAATCGGAATTCGTAGTTCGCCTCATTTTAGAGGAATATTTGGACGTTTCAAAAATGGAAACTTAGAAACTTTTCTGGTTAAAATCACACAATGGATTCCTATGGAAGGAAATACAAGTTACTGGTAAGTATGCTTAGAATTACTTTTTAGGGTCAGTGCTGGGCTACAAGATGCAGCACTGGGTTCTTTCCTGATAACACGTGAGTACATCGGAATTCGTAGTTTGGCTGATTTTAGAAGAATATTTGTACGTTTCAAAAATGGACACTTAGAAACTTTTCTGGTGAAAACCACACAATGGATTCCTATGGAAGGAAATACAAGTTACTGGTAAGTAGGCTTAGAATTACTTTTCAGGGTCAGTTCTGGGCTAAAAGATGCAGCACTGGGTTCTCTCCTGATATCAGGTGAGGAAATCGGAATTTATAGTTCAGCTGATTTTAGAGGAATATTTGTACGTTTCAAAAATGGACACTTAGAAACTTTTCTGGTGAAAACCACACAATGGATTGCTATGGAAGGAAATACAAGATACTGGTAAGTGCGCTTAGAATTACTTTTCAGGGTCAGTGCTCGGCTAAAAGATGCAGCACTGGGTTCTCTCATGATAATAGGTGAGTAAATCGGAATTTGTCGTTCAGCTGATTTTAGAGGAATATTTGTATGTTTCAAAAATGGACACAAACTTTTCTGGTGAAAATCACACAATGGATTCCTATGGAAGGAAATACAAGTTAATGGTAAGTACGCTAAGAATTACTTTTCAGGGTCAGTGCTGCTCTAAAAGATGCAGCACTGAGTTCTCTCCTGATAACAGGTGAGTAAATCGGAATTCGTAGTTCGGGTGATTTTAGAGGACTATTTGTACGTTTCAAAAAGTGACAAACTTTTCTAGTGAAAACCACACAATGGATTCCTATGGAAGGAAATACAAGTTACTGGTAAGTACGCTTGGAATACCTTTTCAGGGTCTGCGCTGGGCTAAACAATGAAGCACTAGGTTCTCTCCTGATAACAGGTGAGTAAATCGGAATTCGTAGTTCGGCTGATTTTAGAGGAATATTTGTACTTTTCAAAAATGGACACGTAGAAACTTTTCTGGTGAAAACCACACAATGGATTCCTAAGGAAGGAAATACAAGTTACTGGTAAGTACGCTTAGAATTACTTTTCAGGGTCTGCGCTGGGCTAAACAATGAAGCACTAGGTTCTCTCCTGATAAAAGGTGAGTGAATCGGAATTCGTAGTTCGGCTGATTTTAGAGGAATATTTGTACGTTTCAAAAATGGACACAAACTTTTCTGGTGAAAATCACACAATGGACTCCTATGGAAGGAAATACAAGTTAATGGTAAGTACGCTAAGAATTACTTTTCAGGGTCAGTGCTGCTCTAAAAGATGTAGCACTGAGTTCTCTCCTGATAACAGGTGAGTAAATCGGAATTCGTAGTTCGGGTGATTTTAGAGGACTATTTGTACGTTTCAAAAAGTGACAAACTTTTCTAGTGAAAACCACACAATGGATTCCTATGGAAGGAAATACAAGTTACTGGTAAGTACGCTTGGAATACGTTTTCAAGGTCAGTGCTGGGCTAAAAGATGCAGCACTGGGTTCTCTCATGATAACAGGTGAGTAAATCGGAATTCGTATTTCGGGTGATTTTAGAGGAATATTTGTACTTTTCAAAAATGGACACGTAGAAACTTTTCTGGTGAAAACCACACAATGGATTCCTATGGAAGGAAATACTTTACTGGTAAGTACGCTTAGAATTACTTTTCAGGGTCAGTGCTGGGCTAAATGATGCAGCCCTGGGTTCTCTCCTGATAACAGGTGAGTAAATTGGAATTCGTAGTTCGGCTGATTTTAGAGGAATATTTGTACGTTTCAAAAATGGACACAAACTTTTCTGGTGAAAACCACACAATGTATTCCTATGGAAGGAAATACAATTTACAGGTAAGTACGCTTAGAATTACTTTTCAAGGTCAGTGCTGGGCTAAATGATGCAGCCCTGGGTTCTCTCCTGATAACAGGTGAGTAAATTGGAATTCGTAGTTCGACTGATTTTAGAGGAATATTTGTACGTTTCAAAAATGAACACTTAGAAACTTTTCTGGTTAAAATCACACAATGGATTCCTATGGAAGGAAATACAAGTTACTGGTAAGTACGCTTAGAATTACTTTTCAGGGACAGTGCTGGGCTAAAAGATGCAGCCCTGGGTTCTCTCCTGATAACAGGTGAGTAAATTGGAATTCGTAGTTCGGCTGATTTTAGAGGAATATTTGTATGTTTCAAAAATGAACACTTAGAAACTTTTCTGGTTAAAATCACACAATGGATTCCTATGGAAGGAAATACAAGTTACTGGTAAGTACGCTTAGAATTACTTTTCAGGGTCAGTGCTGGGCTAAATGATGCAGCCCGGGGTTCTCTCCTGATAACAGGTGAGTAAATTGGAATTCGTAGTTCGGCTGATTTTAGAGGAATATTTGTACGTTTCAAAAATGGACACAAACTTTTCTGGTGAAAACCACACAATGGATTCCTATGGAAGGAAATACAAGTTACAGGTAAGTACGCTTAGAATTACTTTTCAAGGTCAGTGCTGGGCTAAATGATGCAGCCCTGGGTTCTCTCCTGATAACAGGTGAGTAAATTGGAATTCGTAGTTCGGCTGATTTTAGAGGAATATTTGTACGTTTCAAAAATGAACACTTAGAAACTTTTCTGGTTAAAATCACACAATGGATTCCTATGGAAGGAAATACAAGTTACTGGTAAGTACGCTTAGAATTACTTTTCAGGGTCAGTGCTGGGCTAAAAGATGCAGCACTGTGGGTTCTTTCCTGATAACAGGTGAGTACATCGGATTCGTAGTTCGGCTGATTTTAGAGGAATATTTGTACGTTTCAAAAATGGACACTTAGAAACTTTACTGGTGAAAACCACACAATGGATTCCTATGGAAGGAAATACAAGATACTGGTAAGTGCGCTTAGAATTACTTTTCAGGGTCAGTGCTCGGCTAAAAGATGCAGCAGTGGGTTCTCTCATGATAACAGGTGAGTAAATCGGAATTTGTAGTTCAGCTGATTTTAGAGGAATATTTGTACGTTTCAAAAATGGACACAAACTTTTCTGGTGAAAATCACACAATGGATTCCTATTGAAGGAAATGCAAGTTAATGGTCAGTACGCTAAGAATTACTTTTCAGGGTCAGTGCTGCTCTAAAAGATGTAGCACTGAGTTCTCTCCTGATAACAGGTGAGTAAATCGGAATTCGTAGTTCGGGTGATTTTAGAGGAATATTTGTACTTTTCAAAAATGGACACGTAGAAACTTTTCTGGTGAAAACCACACAATGGATTCCTAAGGAAGGAAATACAAGTTACTGGTAAGTACGCTTAGAATTACTTTTCAGGGTCTGCGCTGGGCTAAACAATGAAGCACTAGGTTCTCTCCTGATAACAGGTGAGTAAATCGGAATTCGTAGTTCGGCTGATTTTAGAAGAATATTTTTACGTTTCAAAAATGGACACAAACTTTTCTGGTGAAAACCACACAATGGATTCCTATGGAAGGAAATACAAGTTACTGGTAAGTACGCTTAGAATTACTTTGCAGGGTCAGTGCTGGGCTAAAAGATGCAGCACTGGGTTCTCTCCCGATAACAGGTGAGTAAATCACAATTCGTAGTTCGGCTGATTTTAGAGGAATATTTTTACATTTCAAAAATAGACACTTAGAAACTTTTCTGGTGAAAACCACACAATGGACTCCTATGGAAGGAAATACAAGTTACAGGCAAGTACGCTTAGAATTACTTTTCAAGGTCAGTGCTGGGCTAAAAGATGCAGCCCTGGGTTCCCTCCTGATAACAGGTGCGTAAATCAGAATTCGTAGTTCGGCTGATTTTAGAGGAATATTTGTACGTTTCAAAAATGGACACTTAGAAACTTTTCTGGTGAAAATCACACAATGGAATCCTATGGAAGGAAATACAAGTTACTGGTAAGTAGGCTTAGAATTACTTTTCAGAGTCAGTTCTGGGCTAAAAGATGCAGCACTGGGTTCTCTCCTGATAACAGGTGAGGAAATCGGAATTTGTAGTTCAGCTGATTTTAGAGGAATATTTGTACGTTTCAAAAATGGACACTTAAAAACTTTTCTGGTGAAAACCACACAATGGATTGCTATGGAAGGAAATACAAGATACTGGTAAGTGCGCTTAGAATTACTTTTCAGGGTCAGTGCTCGGCTAAAAGATGCAGCACTGGGTTCTCTCATGATAACAGGTGAGTAAATCGGAATTCATAGTTCGGCTGATTTTAGAGGAATATTTGTAAGTTTCAAAAATGGACAATTGGAAACTTTTCTGGTGAAAACCACACAATGGATTCCTATGGAAGGAAATACAAGATACTGGTAAGTGCGCTTAGAATTACTTTTCAGGGTCAGTGCTCGGCTAAAAGATGCAGCACCGGGTTCTCTCATGATAACAGGTGAGTAAATCGGAATTCGTTGTTCGGCTGATTTTAGAGGAATATTTTTATGTTCCAAAAATGGACACAAACTTTTTTGGTGAAAATCACACAATGGATTCCTATGGAAGGAAACACAAATTACTGGTAAGTACGCTTAGAATTACTTTTCAGGGTCAGTGCTAAGCTAAAAGATGCAGCACTGGGTTCTCTCCTGATAACAGGTAAGTAAATCGGAATTCATAGTTCGGCTGACTTTAGAGGAATATTTGTACATTTCAAAAATGGACACTTAGAACCTTTTTGGTGAAAACCACACAATGGATTCCCATGGAAGGAAATACAAGTTACTGGTAAGTACGCTTAGAATTACTTTTCAGGGTCAGTGCTGGGCTAAAAGATGCAGCACTGGGTTCACTCCTGATAACAGGTGAGAAAACCCGAATTCATAGTTCGGCTGATTTTAGAGGAATATTTGCAAATTTCAAAAATGGACACTTAGAAATGTTTCTGGTGAAAGCCACACAATGGATTGCTATGGAAGGAAATACAAGTTACTGGTAAGTACGCTTAGAATTACTTTTCAGGGTGAGTACTGGGCTAAAAGTTGCAGCACTGGGTTCTCTCCTGATAACAGGTGAGTAAATCGGAATTTGTAGTTCGGCTGATTATATAGGAATATTTGTACGTTTCAAAAATGGACACTTAGAAACTTTTCTGGTTAAAATCACACAATGGATTCCTATGGAAGGAAATACAAGTTACTGGTAAGTACGCTTAGAATTACTTTTCAGGGTCAGTGCTGTGCTAAAAGATGCAGCACTGGGTTCTTTCCTGATAACAGGTGAGTACATCGGAATTCGTAGTTTGGCTGATTTTAGAAGAATATTTGTACGTTTCAAAAATGGACACTTAGAAACTTTTCTGGTGAAAACCACACAATGGATTCCTATGGAAGGAAATACAAGTTACTGGTAAGTAGGCTTAGAATTACTTTTCAGAGTCAGTTCTGGGCTAAAAGATGCAGCACTGGGTTCTCTCCTGATAACAGGTGAGGAAATCGGAATTTGTAGTTCAGCTGATTTTAGAGGAATATTTGTACGTTTCAAAAATGGACACTTAGAAACTTTTCTGGTGAAAACCACACAATGGATTGCTATGGAAGGAAATACAAGATACTGGTAAGTGCGCTTAGAATTACTTTTCAGGGTCAGTGCTCGGCTAAAAGATGCAGCACTGGGTTCTCTCATGATAACAGGTGAGTAAATCGGAATTCATAGTTCGGCTGATTTTAGAGGAATATTTGTAAGTTTCAAAAATGGACAATTGGAAACTTTTCTGGTGAAAACCACACAATGGATTCCTATGGAAGGAAATACAAGATACTGGTAAGTGCGCTTAGAATTACTTTTCAGGGTCAGTGCTCGGCTAAAAGATGCAGCACCGGGTTCTCTCATGATAACAGGTGAGTAAATCGGAATTCGTTGTTCGGCTGATTTTAGAGGAATATTTTTATGTTCCAAAAATGGACACAAACTTTTTTGGTGAAAATCACACAATGGATTCCTATGGAAGGAAACACAAATTACTGGTAAGTACGCTTAGAATTACTTTTCAGGGTCAGTGCTAAGCTAAAAGATGCAGCACTGGGTTCTCTCCTGATAACAGGTAAGTAAATCGGAATTCATAGTTCGGCTGATTTTAGAGGAATATTTGTACATTTCAAAAATGGACACTTAGAACCTTTTTGGTGAAAACCACACAATGGATTCCCATGGAAGGAAATACAAGTTACTGGTAAGTACGCTTAGAATTACTTTTCAGGGTCAGTGCTGGGCTAAAAGATGCAGCACTGGGTTCACTCCTGATAACAGGTGAGAAAACCCGAATTCATAGTTCGGCTGATTTTAGAGGAATATTTGCAAATTTAAAAAATGGACACTTAGAAATGTTTCTGGTGAAAGCCACACAATGGATTGCTATGGAAGGAAATACAAGTTACTGGTAAGTACGCTTAGAATTACTTTTCAGGGTGAGTACTGGGCTAAAAGTTGCAGCACTGGGTTCTCTCCTGATAACAGGTGAGTAAATCGGAATTTGTAGTTCGGCTGATTATATAGGAATATTTGTACGTTTCAAAAATGGACACTTAGAAACTTTTCTGGTTAAAATCACACAATGGATTCCTATGGAAGGAAATACAAGTTACTGGTAAGTACGCTTAGAATTACTTTTCAGGGTCAGTGCTGTGCTAAAAGATGCAGCACTGGGTTCTTTCCTGATAACAGGTGAGTACATCGGAATTCGTAGTTCGGCTGATTTTAGAGGAATATTTGTACGTTTCAAAAATGGACACTTAGAAACTTTTCTGGTGAAAACCACACAATGGATTCCTATGGAAGGAAATACAAGTTACTGGTAAGTAGGCTTAGAATTACTTTTCAGGGTCAGTGCTGGGCTAAAAGATTCAGCCCTGGGTTCCCTCCTGATAACAGGAGAGTAAATCGGAATTCGTAGTTCAGCTGATTTTAGAGGAATATTTGTACGTTTCAAAAATGGACACTTAGAAACTTTTCTGGTGAAAACCCCACAATGGATTCCTATGGAAGGAAATACAAGTTACTGGTAAGTACGCTTAGAATTACTTCTCAGGGTCAGTGCTGGGCAAAAGATGCAGCCCTGGGTTCTCTCCTGATAACAGGTGAGTAAATCGGAATTCATAGTTCAACTGATTTTAGAGGAATATTTGTGTGTTTCAAAAATGGACACTTAGAAACTTTTCTGGTGAAAACCACACAATGGATTCCTATGGAAGGAAATACAAAATACTGGTAAGTGCACTTAGAATTACCTTTCAGGGTCAGTGCTGGGCTAAAAGATGCATCACTGGGTTCTCTCATGATAACAGGTGAGTAAATCAGAATTCGTAGTTTGGCTGATTTTAGAGGAATATTTGTACATTTCAAAAATGAACACAAACTTTTCTGGTGAAAATCACACAATGGATTCCTATGGAAGGAAATACAAGTTAATGGTAAGCACGCTTAGAATTACTTTTCAGGGTCAGTGCTGATCTAAAAGATGCAGCACTGGGTTCTCTCCTGATAACAGGTGAGTAAATCAGAATTCATAGTTCGGCTGATTTTAGAGGAATATTTGCACATTTCAAAAATGGACACTTAGAAACTTTTCTGGTGAAAACCACACAATGGATTCCTATGGAAGGAAATACAAGATACTGGTAAGTGCGCTTAGAATTACTTTTCAGGGTCAGTGCTGGGCTAAAAGATGCAGCACTGGGTTCTCTCATGATAACAGGTGAGTAAATCAGAATTCGTAGTTCGGCTGATTTTAGAGGAATATTTGTACGTTTCAAAAATGAACACAAACTTTTCTGGTGAAAACCACAAAATGGATTCCTATGGAAGGAAATACAAGATACTGGTAAGTGCGCTTAGAATTACTTTTCAAGGTCAGTTCTGGGCTAAAAGATGCAGCACTGGGTTCTCTCCTGATAACAGGTGAGTAAATCGGAATTCGTAGTTCGGCTGATTTTAGAGCAATATTTGTATTTTTTAAAAATGGACACTTAGAAACTTTTCTGGTGAAAACCACACAATGCATTCCTATGGAAGGAAATACCAGTTTCTGGTAAGTATGCTTAGAATTACTTTTCAGGGTCAGTGCTGCTCTAAAAGATGCAGCACTGGGTTCTCTCCTGATAACAGGTGAGTAAATCGGAATTCATAGTTCGGCTGATTTTAGAGGAATATTTGTACATTTCAAAAATGGACACTTAGAAACTTTTCTGGTGAAAACCACACAATGGATTGCTATGGAAGGATATACAAGTTACTGGTAAGTACGCTTAGAACTACTTTTCAGGGTCAGTGCTGGGCTAAAAGATGCAGCACTGGGTTCTCTCCTGATATCAGGAGAGTAAATCGGAATTCGTAGTTCGGCTGATTTTAGAGGAATATTTGTACATTTCAAAAATGGACACAAACTTTTCTGGTGAAAATCACACAATGGATTTCTATGGAAGGAAATACAAGTTAATGGTAAGTATGCTTAGAATTACTTTTCAGGGTCAGTGCTGCTCTAAAAGATGCAGCACTGGGTTCTCTCCTGATAACAGGTGAGAACTTCGGAATTCGTAGTTCGGCTGATTTTAGAGGAATATTTGTATGTTTCAAAAATGAACACTTAGAAACTTTTCTGGTGAAAACCACACAATGGATTCCTATGGAAGGAAATACAAGTTACTGGTAAGTAGGCTTAGAATTACTTTTCAGGGTCAGTGCTGGGCTAAAAGATTCAGCACTGGGTTCTCTCCTGATAACAGGTGAGGAATTTGGAATTCGTAGTTCGGCTGATTTTAGAGGAATATTTGTACGTTTCAAAAATGGACACTTAGAAACTTTTCTGGTGAAAACCCCACAATGGATTCCTATGGAAAGAAATACAAGTTACTGGTAAGTACGCTTAGAATTACTTTTCAGGGTCAGTGCTGGGCTAAAAGATGCAGCCCTGGGTTCCCTCCTGATAACAGGAGAGTAAATCGGAATTCGTAGTTCAGCTGATTTTAGAGGAATATTTGTACGTTTCAAAAATGGACACTTAGAAACTTTTCTGGTGAAAACCACACAATGGATTCCTATGGAGGGAAATACAAGTTACTGTTAAGCACGCTTAGAATTACTTCTCAGGGTCAGTACTGGGCAAAAGATGCAGCCCTGGGATCTCTCCTGATAACAGGTGAGTAAATCGGAATTCGTAGTTCAACTGATTTTAGAGGAATATTTGTGCGTTTCAAAAATGGACACTTAGAAACTTTTCTGGTAAAAACCACACAATGGATTCCTATGGAAGGAAATACAAAATACTGGTAAGTGCGCTTAGAACTACCTTTCAGGGTCAGTGCTGGGCTAAAAGATGCATCACTGGGTTCTCTCATGATAACAGGTGAGTAAATCGGAATTCGTAGTTTGGCTGATTTTAGAGGAATATTTGTACGTTTCAAAAATGAACACAAACTTTTCTGGTGAAAATCACACAATGGATTCCTATGGAAGGAAATACAAGTTAATGGTAAGCACGCTTAAAATTACTTTTCAGGGTCAGTGCTGCTCTAAAAGATGCAGCACTGGGTTCTCTCCTGATAACAGGTGAGTAAATCGGAATTCATAGTTCGGCTGATTTTAGAGGAATATTTGCACATTTCAAAAATGGACACTTAGAAACTTTTCTGGTGAAAACCACACAATGGATTGCTATGGAAGGAAATACAAGTTACTGGTAAGTACGCTTAGAATTACTTCTCAGGGTCAGTTGTGGGCAAAAGATGCAGCCCTGGGTTCTCTCCTGATAACAGGTGAGTAAATCGGAATTCGTAGATCAACTGATTTTAGAAGAATATTTGTAAGTTTCAAAAATGGACACTTAGAAACTTTTCTGGTGAAAACCACACAATGGATTCCTATGGAAGGAAATACAAAATACTGGTAAGCACGCTTAGAATTACTTCTCAGGGTCAGTGCTGGGCAAAAGATACAGCCCTGGGTTCTCTCCTGATAACAGGTGAGTAAATCGGAATTCGTTGTTCAACTGATTTTAGAGGAATATTTGTGCGTTTCAAAAATGGACACTTAGAAACTTTTCTGGTGAAAACCACACAATGGATTCCTATGGAAGGAAATACAAGATACTGATAAGTGCGCTTAGAATTACTTTTCAGGGTCAGTGCTGGGCTAAAAGATGCAGCAATGGGTTCTCTCATGATAACAGGTGAGTAAATCAGAATTCATAGTTCGGCTGATTTTAGAGGAATATTTGTACGTTTCAAAAATGAACACAAACTTTTCTGGTGAAAATCACACAATGGATTCCTATGGAAGGAAATACAAGTTAATGGTAAGTATGCTTAGAATTACTTTTCAGGGTCAGTGCTGCTCTAAAAGATGCAGCACTGGGTTCTCTCCTGATAACAGGTGAGTAAATCGGAATTCATAGTTCGGCTGATTTTAGAGGAATATTTGTACATTTCAAAAATGGACACTTAGAAACTTTTCTTGTGAAAACCACAAAATGGATTCCTATGGAAGGAAATACAAGATACTGGCAAGTGCGCTTAGAATTACTTTTCAAGGTCAGTTCTGGGCTAAAAGATGCAGCACTGGGTTCTCTCCTGATAACAGGTGAGTAAATCGGAATTCGTAGTTCGGCTGATTTTAGAGCAATATTTGTATTTTTTAAAAATGGACACTTAGAAACTTTTCTGGTGAAAACCACACAATGCATTCCTATGGAAGGAAATACCAGTTTCTGGTAAGTAGGCTTAGAATTACTTTTCAGGGTCAGTGCTGGGCTAAAAGATGCAGCACTGGGTTCTCTCCTGATAACAGATGAGGAAATCAGAATTCGTAGTTCAACTGATTTTAGAGGAATATTTGTGCGTTTCAAAAATGGACACTTAGAAACTTTTCTGGTGAAAACCACACAATGGATTCCTATGGAAGGAAATACTAGATACTGGTAAGTGCGCTTAGAATTACTTTTCAGGGTCAGTGCTGGGCTAAAAGATGCAGCACTGGGTTCTCTCCTGATAACAGGTGAGTAAATTGGAATTCGAAGTTCGGCTGATTTTAGAGCAATATTTGTATTTTTAAAAAATGGACACAAACTTTTCTGGTGAAAATCACACAATGGATTCCTATGGAAGGAAATACAAATTACTGGTAAGTATGCTTAGAATTACTTTTCAGGGTCAGTGCTAAGCTCAAAGATGCAACACTGGGTTCTCTCATGATAACAGGTCAGTAAATCGGAATTCGTAGTTCGGCTGATTTTAGAGGAATATTTGTACGTTTCAAAAATGGACACTTGGAAACTTTTCTGGTGAAAACCACACAATGGATTCCTATGGAAGGAAATACAAGATACTGGTAAGCACGCTTAGAATTACTTCTCAGGGTCAGTGCTGGGCAAAAGATACAGCCCTGGGTTCTCTCCTGATAACAGGTGAGTAAATCGGAATTCGTTGTTCAACTGATTTTAGAGGAATATTTGTGCGTTTCAAAAATGGACACTTAGAAACTTTTCTGGTGAAAACCACACAATGGATTCCTATGGATGGAAATACAAGATACTGGTAAGTGCGCTTAGAATTACTTTTCAGGGTCAGTGCTGGGCTAAAAGATGCAGCACTGGGTTCTCTCATGATAACAGGTGAGTAAATCAGAATTTGTAGTTCGGCTGATTTTAGAGGAATATTTGTACGTTTCAAAAATGAACACAAACTTTTCTGGTGAAAATCACAAAATGGATTCCTATGGAAGGAAATACAAGTTAATGGTAAGTATGCTTAGAATTACTTTTCAGGGTCAGTGCTGCTCTAAAAGATGCAGCACTGGGTTCTCTCCTGATAACAGGTGAGAACTTCGGAATTCGTAGTTCGGCTGATTTTAGAGGAATATTTGTATGTTTCAAAAATGGACACTTAGAAACTTTTCTGGTGAAAACCACACAATGGATTCCTATGGAAGGAAATACAAGTTACTGGTAAGTAGGCTTAGAATGACTTTTCAGGGTCAGTGCTGGGCTAAAAGATTCAGCACTGGGTTCTCTCCTGATAACAGGTGAGGAATTTGGAATTCGTAGTTCGGCTGATTTTAGAGGAATATTTGTACGTTTCAAAAATGGACACTTAGAAACTTTTCTGGTGAAAACCCCACAATGGATTCCTATGGAAAGAAATACAAGTTACTGGTAAGTACGCTTAGAATTACTTTTCAGGGTCAGTGCTGGGCTAAAAGATGCAGCCCTGGGTTCCCTCCTGATAACAGGAGAGTAAATCGGAATTCGTAGTTCAGCTGATTTTAGAGGAATATTTGTACGTTTCAAAAATGGACACTTAGAAACTTTTCTGGTGAAAACCACACAATGGATTCCTATGGAGGGAAATACAAGTTACTGGTAAGCACGCTTAGAATTACTTCTCAGGGTCAGTGCTGGGCAAAAGATGCAGCCCTGGGATCTCTCCTGATAACAGGTGAGTAAATCGGAATTCGTAGTTCAACTGATTTTAGAGGAATATTTGTGCGTTTTAAAAATGGACACTTAGAAACTTTTCTGGTGAAAACCACACAATGGATTCCTATGGAAGGAAATACAAAATACTGGTAAGTGCGCTTAGAACTACCTTTCAGGGTCAGTGCTGGGCTAAAAGATGCATCACTGGGTTCTCTCATGATAACAGGTGAGTAAATCGGAATTCGTAGTTTGGCTGATTTTAGAGGAATATGTGTACGTTTCAAAAATGAACACAAACTTTTCTGGTGAAAATCACACAATGGATTCCTATGGAAGGAAATACAAGTTAATGGTAAGCACGCTTAAAATTACTTTTCAGGGTCAGTGCTGCTCTAAAAGATGCAGCACTGGGTTCTCTCCTGATAACAGGTGAGTAAATCAGAATTCATAGTTCGGCTGATTTTAGAGGAATATTTGCACATTTCAAAAATGGACACTTAGAAACTTTTCTGGTGAAAACCACACAATGGATTGCTATGGAAGGAAATACAAGTTACTGGTAAGTACGCTTAGAATTACTTCTCAGGGTCAGTTGTGGGCAAAAGATGCAGCCCTGGGTTCTCTCCTGATAACAGGTGAGTAAATCGGAATTCGTAGATCAACTGATTTTAGAAGAATATTTGTAAGTTTCGAAAATGGACACTTAGAAACTTTTCTGGTGAAAACCACACAATGGATTCCTATGGAAGGAAATACAAGATACTGGTAAGCACGCTTAGAATTACTTCTCAGGGTCAGTGCTGGGCAAAAGATACAGCCCTGGGTTCTCTCCTGATAACAGGTGAGTAAATCGGAATTCGTTGTTCAACTGATTTTAGAGGAATATTTGTGCGTTTCAAAAATGGACACTTAGAAACTTTTCTGGTGAAAACCACACAATGGATTCCTATGGAAGGAAATACAAGATACTGGTAAGTGCGCTTAGAATTACTTTTCAGGGTCAGTGCTGGGCTAAAAGATGCAGCACTGGGTTCTCTCATGATAACAGGTGAGTAAATCAGAATTCGTAGTTCGGCTGATTTTAGAGGAATATTTGTACGTTTCAAAAATGAACACAAACTTTTCTGGTGAAAATCACACAATGGATTCCTATGGAAGGAAATACAAGTTAATGGTAAGTATGCTTAGAATTACTTTTCAGGGTCAGTGCTGCTCTAAAAGATGCAGCACTGGGTTCTCTCCTGATAACAGGTGAGTAAATCGGAATTCATAGTTCGGCTGATTTTAGAGGAATATTTGTACATTTCAAAAATGGACACTTAGAAACTTTTCTTGTGAAAACCACAAAATGTATTCCTATGGAAGGAAATACAAGATACTGGTAAGTGCGCTTAGAATTACTTTTCAAGGTCAGTTCTGGGCTAAAAGATGCAGCACTGGGTTCTCTCCTGATAACAGGTGAGTAAATCGGAATTCGTAGTTCGGCTGATTTTAGAGCAATATTTGTATTTTTTAAAAATGTTCACTTAGAAACTTTTCTGGTGAAAACCACACAATGCATCCCTATGGAAGGAAATACCAGTTTCTGGTAAGTAGGCTTAGAATTACTTTTCAGGGTCAGTGCTGGGCTAAAAGATGCAGCACTGGGTTCTCTCCTGATAACAGATGAGGAAATCAGAATTCGTAGTTCAACTGATTTTAGAGGAATATTTGTTTGTTTCAAAAATGGACACTTAGAAACTTTTCTGGTGAAAACCACACAATGGATTCCTATGGAAGGAAATACTAGATACTGGTAAGTGCGCTTTGAATTACTTTTCAGGGTCAGTGCTGGGCTAAAAGATGCAGCACTGGGTTCTCTCCTGATAACAGGTGAGTAAATTGGAATTCGAAGTTCGGCTGATTTTAGAGCAATATTTGTATTTTTAAAAAATGGACACAAACTTTTCTGGTAAAAATCACACAATGGATTCCTATGGAAGGAAATACAAATTACTGGTAAGTATGCTTAGAATTACTTTTCAGGGTCAGTGCTAAGCTCAAAGATGCAACACTGGGTTCTCCCATGATAACAGGTCAGTAAATCGGAATTCGTAGTTCGGCTGATTTTAGAGGAATATTTGTACGTTTCAAAAATGGACACTTGGAAACTTTTCTGGTGAAAACCACACAATGGATTCCTATGGAAGGAAATACAAGATACTGGTAAGCACGCTTAGAATTACTTCTCAGGGTCAGTGCTGGGCAAAAGATACAGCCCTGGGTTCTCTCCTGATAACAGGTGAGTAAATCGGAATTCGTTGTTCAACTGATTTTAGAGGAATATTTGTGCGTTTCAAAAATGGACACTTAGAAACTTTTCTGGCGAAAACCACACAATGGATTCCTATGGATGGAAATACAAGATACTGGTAAGTGCGCTTAGAATTACTTTTCAGGGTCAGTGCTGGGCTAAAAGATGCAGCACTGGGTTCTCTCATGATAACAGGTGAGTAAATCAGAATTCGTAGTTCGGCTGATTTTAGAGGAATATTTGTACGTTTCAAAAATGAACACAAACTTTTCTGGTGAAAATCACAAAATGGATTCCTATGGAAGGAAATACAAGTTAATGGTAAGTATGCTTAGAATTACTTTTCAGGGTCAGTGCTGCTCTAAAAGATGCAGCACTGGGTTCTCTCCTGATAACAGGTGAGTAAATCGGAATTCATAGTTCGGCTGATTTTAGAGGAATTTTTGTACATTTCAAAAATGGACACTTAGAAACTTTTCTGGTGAAAACCACACAATGGATTGCTATGGAAGGATATACAAGTTACTGGTAAGTATGCTTAGAACTACTTTTCAGGGTCAGTGCTGGGCTAAAAGACTCAGCACTGGGTTCTCTCCTGATAACAGGTGAGGAATTTGGAATTCGTAGTTCGGCTGATTTTAGAGGAATATTTGTACGTTTCAAAAATGGACACTTAGAAACTTTTCTGGTGAAAACCCCACAATGGATTCCTATGGAAAGAAATACAAGTTACTGGTAAGTACGCTTAGAATTACTTTTCAGGGTCAGTGCTGGGCTAAAAGATGCAGCCCTGGGTTCCCTCCTGATAACAGGAGAGTAAATCGGAATTCGTAGTTCAGCTGATTTTAGAGGAATATTTGTACATTTCAAAAATGGACACTTAGAAACTTTTCTGGTGAAAACCACACAATGGATTCCTATGGATGGAAATACAAGTTACTGGTAAGCACGCTTAGAATTACTTCTCAGGGTCAGTGCTGGGCAAAAGATGCAGCCCTGGGATCTCTCCTGATAACAGGTGAGTAAATCGGAATTCGTAGTTCAACTGATTTTAGAGGAATATTTGTGCGTTTCAAAAATGGACACTTAGAAACTTTTCTGGTGAAAACCACACAATGGATTCCGATGGAAGGAAATACAAAATACTGGTAAGTGCGCTTAGAACTACCTTTCAGGGTCAGTGCTGGGCTAAAAGATGCATCACTGGGTTCTCTCATGATAACAGGTGAGTAAATCGGAATTCGTAGTTTGGCTGATTTTAGAGGAATATTTGTACGTTTCAAAAATGAACACAAACTTTTCTGGTGAAAATCACACAATGGATTCCTAAGGAAGGAAATACAAGTTAATGGTAAGCACGCTTAAAATTACTTTTCAGGGTCAGTGCTGCTCTAAAAGATGCAGCACTGGGTTCTCTCCTGATAACAGGTGAGTAAATCGGAATTCATAGTTCGGCTGATTTTAGAGGAATATTTGCACATTTCAAAAATGGACACTTAGAAACTTTTCTGGTGAAAACCACACAATGGATTGCTATGGAAGGAAATACAAGTTACTGGTAAGTACGCTTAGAATTACTTCTCAGGGTCAGTTGTGGGCAAAAGATGCATCCCTGGGTTCTCTCCTGATAACAGGTGAGTAAATCGGAATTCGTAGATCAACTGATTTTAGAAGAATATTTGTAAGTTTCAAAAATGGACACTTAGAAACTTTTCTGGTGAAAACCACACAATGGATTCCTATGGAAGGAAATACAAGATACTGGTAAGCACGCTTAGAATTACTTCTCAGGGTCAGTGCTGGGCAAAAGATACAGCCCTGGGTTCTCTCCTGATAACAGGTGAGTAAATCGGAATTCGTTGTTCAACTGATTTTAGAGGAATATTTGTGCGTTTCAAAAATGGACACTTAGAAACTTTTCTGGTGAAAACCACACAATGGATTCCTATGGAAGGAAATACAAGATACTGGTAAGTGCGCTTAGAATTACTTTTCAGGGTCAGTGCTGGGCTAAAAGATGCAGCACTGGGTTCTCTCATGATAACAGGTGAGTAAAACAGAATTCGTAGTTCGGCTGATTTTAGAGGAATATTTGTACGTTTCAAAAATGAACACAAACTTTTCTGGTGAAAATCACACAATGGATTCCTATGGAAGGAAATACAAGTTAATGGTAAGTATGCTTAGAATTACTTTTCAGGGTCAGTGCTGCTCTAAAAGATGCAGCACTGGGTTCTCTCCTGATAACAGGTGAGTAAATCGGAATTCATAGTTCGGCTGATTTTAGAGGAATATTTGTACATTTCAAAAATGGACACTTAGAAACTTTTCTTGTGAAAACCACAAAATGGATTCCTATGGAAGGAAATACAAGATACTGGTAAGTGCGCTTAGAATTACTTTTCAAGGTCAGTTCTGGGCTAAAAGATGCAGCACTGGGTTCTCTCCTGATAACAGGTGAGTAAATCGGAATTCGTAGTTCGGCTGATTTTAGAGCAATATTTGTATTTTTTAAAAATGGACACTTAGAAACTTTTCTGGTGAAAACCACACAATGCATTCCTATGGAAGGAAATACCAGTTTCTGGTAAGTAGGCTTAGAATTACTTTTCAGGGTCAGTGCTGGGCTAAAAGATGCAGCACTGGGTTCTCTCCTGATAACAGATGAGGAAATCAGAATTCGTAGTTCAACTGATTTTAGAGGAATATTTGTGCGTTTCAAAAATGGACACTTAGAAACTTTTCTGGTGAAAACCACACAATGGATTCCTATGGAAGGAGATACTAGATACTGGTAAGTGCGCTTAGAATTACTTTTCAGGGCCAGTGCTGGGCTAAAAGATGCAGCACTGGGATCTCTCCTGATAACAGGTGAGTAAATTGGAATTCGAAGTTCGGCTGATGTTAGAGCAATATTTGTATTTTTAAAAAATGGACACAAACTTTTCTGGTGAAAATCACACAATGGATTCCTATGGAAGGAAATACAAATTACTGGTAAGTATGCTTAGAATTACTTTTCAGGGTCAGTGCTAAGCTCAAAGATGCAACACTGGGTTCTCTCATGATAACAGGTCAGTAAATCGGAATTCGTAGTTCGGCTGATTTTAGAGGAATATTTGTACGTTTCAAAAATGGACACTTGGAAACTTTTCTGGTGAAAACCACACAATGGATTCCTATGGAAGGAAATACAAGATACTGGTAAGCACGCTTAGAATTACTTCTCAGGGTCAGTGCTGGGCAAAAGATACAGCCCTGGGTTCTCTCCTGATAACAGGCGAGTAAATAGGAATTCGTTGTTCAACTGATTTTAGAGGAATATTTGTGCGTTTCAAAAATGGACACTTAGAAACTTTTCTGGTGAAAACCACACAATGGATTCCTATGGATGGAAATACAAGATACTGGTAAGTGCGCTTAGAATTACTTTTCAGGGTCAGTGCTGGGCTAAAAGATGCAGCACTGGGTTCTCTCATGATAACAGGTGAGTAAATCAGAATTTGTAGTTCGGCTGATTTTAGAGGAATATTTGTACGTTTCAAAAATGAACACAAACTTTTCTGGTGAAAATCACAAAATGGATTCCTATGGAAGGAAATACAAGTTAATGGTAAGTATGCTTAGAATTACTTTTCAGGGTCAGTGCTGCTCTAAAAGATGCAGCACTGGGTTCTCTCCTGATAACAGGTGAGAACTTCGGAATTCGTAGTTCGGCTGATTTTAGAGGAATATTTGTATGTTTCAAAAATGGACACTTAGAAACTTTTCTGGTGAAAACCACACAATGGATTGCTATGGAAGGATATACAAGTTACTGGTAAGTATGCTTAGAACTACTTTTCAGGGTCAGTGCTGGGCTAAAAGATGCAGCACTGGGTTCTCTCCTGATATCAGGAGAGTAAATCGGAATTCGTAGTTCGGCTGATTTTAGAGGAATATTTGTACATTTCAAAAATGGACACAAACTTTTCTGGTGAAAATCACACAATGGATTCCTATGGATGGAAATACAAAATACTGGTAAGTGCGCTTAGAACTACCTTTCAGGGTCAGTGCTGGGCTAAAAGATGCATCACTGGGTTCTCTCATGATAACAGGTGAGTAAATCAGAATTCGTAGTTTGGCTGATTTTAGAGGAATATTTGTACGTTTCAAAAATGAACACAAACTTTTCTGGTGAAAATCACACAATGGATTCCTATGGAAGGAAATACAAGTTAATGGTAAGCACACTTAGAATTACTTTTCAGGGTCAGTGCTGCTCTAAAAGATGCAGCACTGGGTTCTCTTATGATAACAGGTGAGTAAATCGGAATTCGTAGTTCGGCTGATTTTAGAGGAATATTTGTAAGTTTCAAAAATGGACACTTAGAAACTTTTCTGGTGAAAACCACACAATGGATTCCCATGGAAGGAAATACAAGATACTGTTAAGTGCGCTTAGAATTACTTTTCAGGGTCAGTGCTCTGCTAAAAGATGCAGCACCGGGTTCTCTCATGATAACAGGTGAGTAAATCGGAATTCGTAGTTCGGCTGATTTTAGAGGAATATTTTTATGTTTCAAAAATGGACACAAACTTTTTTGGTGAAAATCACACAATGGATTCCTATGGAAGGAAATACAAATTACTGGTAAGTACGCTTAGAATTAATTTTCAGGGTCAGTGCTAAGCTAAAAGATGCAGCACTGGGTTCTCTCCTGATAACAGGTGAGTAAATCGGAATTCGTAGTCCAACTGATTTTAGAGGAATATTTGTGCGTTTCAAAAATGGACACTTAGAAACTTTCCTGGTGAAACCCACACAATGGATTCCTATGGAAGGAAATACAAGTTACTGGTAAGTACGCTTAGAATTACTTTTCAGGGTCAGTGCTGGGATAAAAGATGCAGCCCTGGGATCACTCCTGATAACAGGTGAGTAAATCGGAATTCGTAGATCAACTGATTTTAGAAGAATATTTGTAAGTTTAAAAAATGGACACTTAGAAACTTTTCTGGTGAAAACCACACAATGGATTCCTATGGAAGGAAATACAAGTTACTGGTAAGTACGCTTAGAATTACTTTTCAGGGTCAGTGCAGGGCTAAAAGATGCAGCACAGGGTTCTCTCAAGATAACAGGTGAGTAAATCAGAATTCGTAGTTCAGCTGATTTTAGAGGAATATTGCTACGTTTCAAAGATGGATACAAATGTTTTTGGTGAAAATCACACAAGGGATTCCTATGGAAGGAAATACAAGTTACTGGCAAGTATGCTTAGAATTACTTTTCAGGGTCAGTGCTGGGCTAAAAGATGCAGCACTGGGTTCTCTCATGATAACAGGTGAGTAAATCGGAATTCGTAGTTCGGCTGATTTTAGAGGAATATTTGTACGTTTCAAAAATGGCCGCTTAGAAACTTTTCTGGTGAAAACCACACAATGGATTCCTATGGAAGGAAATACAAGTTACTGGTAAGTACGCTTAGAATTACTTTTCAGGGTCAGTGCTGGGATAAAAGATGCAGCCCTGGGATCACTCCTGATAACAGGTGAGTAAATCGGAATTCGTAGATCAACTGATTTTAGAAGAATATTTGTAAGTTTAAAAAATGGACACTTAGAAACTTTTCTGGTGAAAACCACACAATGGATTTCTATGGAAAGAAATACAAGTTACTGGGAAGTACGCTTAGAATTACTTTTCAAGGTCAGTGCTGGGCTAAAAGATGCAGCCCTGTGTTCTCTCCTGATAACAGGTGAGTAAATCGGAATTCGTAGTTCGGCTTATTATAGAGGAATAGTTGTACATTTCAAAAATGGACACAAAGTTTTCTGGTGAAAATCACACAATGGATTCCTCTGGAAGGAAATACAAGTTAATGGTAAGTACGCTTAGACTTACTTTTCAGGGTCAGTGCTGCTCTAAAAGATGCAGCACTGGGTTCTCTCATGATAACAGGTGAGTAAATCGGAATTCGTAGTTCGGCTGATTTTAGAGGAATATTTGTAAGTTTCAAAAATGGACACTTAGAAACTTTTCTGGTGAAAACCACACAATGGATTCCTATGGAAGGAAATACAAGATACTGTTAAGTGCGCTTAGAATTACTTTTCAGGGTCAGTGCTCTGCTAAAAGATGCAGCACCGGGTTCTCTCATGATAACAGGTGAGTAAATCGGAATTCGTAGTTCGGCTGATTTTAGAGAAATATTTTTATGTTTCAAAAATGGACACAAAATTTTTGGTGAAAATCACACAATGGAGTCCTATTGAAGGAAATACAAATTACTGGTAAGTACGCTTAGAATGAATTTTCAGGGTCAGTGCTAAGCTAAAAGATGCAGCACTGGGTTCTCTCCTGATAACAGGTGAGTAAAACGGAATTCGTAGTCCAACTGATTTTAGAGGAATATTTGTGTGTTTCAAAAATGGACACTTAGAAACTTTCCTGGTGAAAACCACACAATGGATTCCTATGGAAGGAAATACAAGATACTGGTAAGTGCGCTTAGAATTACTTTTCAGGGTCAGTGCTGGGCTAAAAGATGCAGCACTGGGTTCTCTCTTGATAACAGGTGAGTAAATCGGAATTCGTAGTTCAGCTGATTTTAGAAGAATATTTGTAAGTTTAAAAAATGGACACTTAGAAACTTTTCTGGTGAAAACCACACAATGGATTTCTATGGAAAGAAATACAAGTTACTGGGAAGTACGCTTAGAATTACTTTTCAGGGTCAGTGCTGGGCTAAAAGATGCAGCCCTGGGTTCTCTCCTGATAACAGGTGAGTAAATCGGAATTCGTAGTTCGGCTGATTATAGAGGAATAGTTGTACATTTCAAAAATGAACACAAACTTTTCTGGTGAAAATCACACAATGGATTCCTATGGAATGAAGTACAAGTTAATGGTAAGTACGCTTAGACTTACTTTTCAGGGTCAGTGCTGCTCTAAAAGATGCAGCACTGGGTTCTCTCATGATAACAGGTGAGTAAATCGGAATTCGTAGTTCGGCTGATTTTAGAGGAATATTTGTAAGTTTCAAAAATGGACACTTAGAAACTTTTCTGGTGAAAACCACACAATGGATTCCTATGGAAGGAAATACAAGATACTGTTAAGTGCG
The DNA here is from genome assembly GCF_964204655.1 of Triturus cristatus. Taxonomy (NCBI): domain Eukaryota; kingdom Metazoa; phylum Chordata; class Amphibia; order Caudata; family Salamandridae; genus Triturus; species Triturus cristatus. The sequence continues at coordinate 316,534,695 of NC_140579.1, forward strand.
CTTAGAATTACTTTTCAGGGTCAGTGCTCTGCTAAAAGATGCAGCACCGGGTTCTCTCATGATAACAGGTGAGTAAATCGGAATTCGTAGTTCGGCTGATTTTAGAGGAATATTTTTATGTTTCAAAAATGGACACAAAATTTTTGGTGAAAATCACACAATGGAGTCCTATTGAAGGAAATACAAATTACTGGTAAGTACGCTTAGAATGAATTTTCAGGGTCAGTGCTAAGCTAAAAGATGCAGCACTGGGTTCTCTCCTGATAACAGGTGAGTAAAACGGAATTCGTAGTCCAACTGATTTTAGAGGAATATTTGTGTGTTTCAAAAATGGACACTTAGAAACTTTCCTGGTGAAAACCACACAATGGATTCCTATGGAAGGAAATACAAGATACTGGTAAGTGCGCTTAGAATTACTTTTCAGGGTCAGTGCTAAGCTCAAAGATGCAACACTGGGTTCTCTCATGATAACAGGTCAGTAAATCGGAATTCGTAGTTCGGCTGATTTTAGAGGAATATTTGTACGTTTCAAAAATGGACACTTGGAAACTTTTCTGGTGAAAACCACACAATGGATTCCTATGGAAGGAAATACAAGATACTGGTAAGCACGCTTAGAATTACTTCTCAGGGTCAGTGCTGGGCAAAAGATACAGCCCTGGGTTCTCTCCTGATAACAGGTGAGTAAATCGGAATTCGTTGTTCAACTGATTTTAGAGGAATATTTGTGCGTTTCAAAAATGGACACTTAGAAACTTTTCTGGTGAAAACCACACAATGGATTCCTATGGATGGAAATACAAGATACTGGTAAGCGCGCTTAGAATTACTTTTCAGGGTCAGTGCTGGGCTAAAAGATGCAGCACTGGGTTCTCTCATGATAACAGGTGAGTAAATCAGAATTCGTAGTTCGGCTGATTTTAGAGGAATATTTGTACGTTTCAAAAATGAACACAAACTTTTCTGGTGAAAATCACAAAATGGATTCCTATGGAAGGAAATACAAGTTAATGGTAAGTATGCTTAGAATTACTTTTCAGGGTCAGTGCTGCTCTAAAAGATGCAGCACTGGGTTCTCTCCTGATAACAGGTGAGTAAATCGGAATTCATAGTTCGGCTGATTTTAGAGGAATATTTGTACATTTCAAAAATGGACACTTAGAAACTTTTCTGGTGAAAACCACACAATGGATTGCTATGGAAGGATATACAAGTTACTGGTAAGTATGCTTAGAACTACTTTTCAGGGTCAGTGCTGGGCTAAAAGATGCAGCACTGGGTTCTCTCCTGATATCAGGAGAGTAAATCGGAATTCGTAGTTCGGCTGATTTTAGAGGAATATTTGTACATTTCAAAAATGGACACAAACTTTTCTGGTGAAAATCACACAATGGATTCCTATGGATGGAAATACAAGTTACTGGTAAGTAGGCTTAGAATTACTTTTCAGGGTCAGTGCTGGGCTAAAAGATTCAGCACTGGGTTCTCTCCTGATAACAGGTGAGGAATTTGGAATTCGTAGTTCGGCTGATTTTAGAGGAATATTTGTACGTTTCAAAAATGGACACTTAGAAACTTTTCTGGTGAAAACCCCACAATGGATTCCTATGGAAGAAAATACAAGTTACTGGTAAGTACGCTTAGAATTACTTTTTAGGGTCAGTGCTGGGCTAAAAGATGCAGCCCTGGGTTCCCTCCTGATAACAGGAGAGTAAATCGGAATTCGTAGTTCAGCTGATTTTAGAGGAATATTTGTACGTTTCAAAAATGGACACTTAGAAACTTTTCTGGTGAAAACCACACAATGGATTCCTATGGAGGGAAATACAAGTTACTGGTAAGCACGCTTAGAATTACTTCTCAGGGTCAGTGCTGGGCAAAAGATGCAGCCCTGGGTTCTCTCCTGATAACAGGTGAGTAAATCAGAATTCGTAGTTCAACTGATTTTAGAGGAATATTTGTGCGTTTCAAAAATGGACACTTAGAAACTTTTCTGGTGAAAACCACACAATGGATTCCTATGGAAGGAAATACAAAATACTGGTAAGTGCGCTTAGAACTACCTTTCAGGGTCAGTGCTGGGCTAAAAGATGCATCACTGGGTTCTCTCATGATAACAGGTGAGTAAATCGGAATTCGTAGTTTGGCTGATTTTAGAGGAATATTTGTACGTTTCAAAAATGAACACAAACTTTTCTGGTGAAAATCACACAATGGATTCCTATGGAAGGAAATACAAGTTAATGGTAAGCACGCTTAGAATTACTTTTCAGGGTCAGTGCTGCTCTAAAAGATGCAGCACTGGGTTCTCTTATGATAACAGGTGAGTAAATCGGAATTCGTAGTTCGGCTGATTTTAGAGGAATATTTGTAAGTTTCAAAAATGGACACTTAGAAACTTTTCTGGTGAAAACCACACAATGGATTCCCATGGAAGGAAATACAAGATACTGTTAAGTGCGCTTAGAATTACTTTTCAGGGTCAGTGCTCTGCTAAAAGATGCAGCACCGGGTTCTCTCATGATAACAGGTGAGTAAATCGGAATTCGTAGTTCGGCTGATTTTAGAGGAATATTTTTATGTTTCAAAAATGGACACAAACTTTTTTGGTGAAAATCACACAATGGATTCCTATGGAAGGAAATACAAATTACTGGTAAGTACGCTTAGAATTAATTTTCAGGGTCAGTGCTAAGCTAAAAGATGCAGCACTGGGTTCTCTCCTGATAACAGGTGAGTAAATCGGAATTCGTAGTCCAACTGATTTTAGAGGAATATTTGTGCGTTTCAAAAATGGACACTTAGAAACTTTCCTGGTGAAACCCACACAATGGATTCCTATGGAAGGAAATACAAGTTACTGGTAAGTACGCTTAGACTTACTTTTCAGGGTCAGTGCTGGGATAAAAGATGCAGCCCTGGGATCACTCCTGATAACAGGTGAGTAAATCGGAATTCGTAGATCAACTGATTTTAGAAGAATATTTGTAAGTTTAAAAAATGGACACTTAGAAACTTTTCTGGTGAAAACCACACAATGGATTCCTATGGAAGGAAATACAAGTTACTGGTAAGTACGCTTAGAATTACTTTTCAGGGTCAGTGCAGGGCTAAAAGATGCAGCACAGGGTTCTCTCAAGATAACAGGTGAGTAAATCAGAATTCGTAGTTCAGCTGATTTTAGAGGAATATTGCTACGTTTCAAAGATGGATACAAATGTTTTTGGTGAAAATCACACAAGGGATTCCTATGGAAGGAAATACAAGTTACTGGCAAGAATGCTTAGAATTACTTTTCAGGGTCAGTGCTGGGCTAAAAGATGCAGCACTGGGTTCTCTCATGATAACAGGTGAGTAAATCGGAATTCGTAGTTCGGCTGATTTTAGAGGAATATTTGTACGTTTCAAAAATGGCCGCTTAGAAACTTTTCTGGTGAAAACCACACAATGGATTCCTATGGAAGGAAATACAAGTTACTGGTAAGTACGCTTAGAATTACTTTTGAGGGTCAGTGCTGGGATAAAAGATGCAGCCCTGGGATCACTCCTGATAACAGGTGAGTAAATCGGAATTCGTAGATCAACTGATTTTAGAAGAATATTTGTAAGTTTAAAAAATGGACACTTAGAAACTTTTCTGGTGAAAACCACACAATGGATTTCTATGGAAAGAAATACAAGTTACTGGGAAGTACGCTTAGAATTACTTTTCAAGGTCAGTGCTGGGCTAAAAGATGCAGCCCTGGGTTCTCTCCTGATAACAGGTGAGTAAATCGGAATTCGTAGTTCGGCTTATTATAGAGGAATAGTTGTACATTTCAAAAATGGACACAAAGTTTTCTGGTGAAAATCACACAATGGATTCCTCTGGAAGGAAATACAAGTTAATGGTAAGTACGCTTAGACTTACTTTTCAGGGTCAGTGCTGCTCTAAAAGATGCAGCACTGGGTTCTCTCATGATAACAGGTGAGTAAATCGGAATTCGTAGTTCGGCTGATTTTAGAGGAATATTTGTAAGTTTCAAAAATGGACACTTAGAAACTTTTCTGGTGAAAACCACACAATGGATTCCTATGGAAGGAAATACAAGATACTGTTAAGTGCGCTTAGAATTACTTTTCAGGGTCAGTGCTCTGCTAAAAGATGCAGCACCGGGTTCTCTCATGATAACAGGTGAGTAAATCGGAATTCGTAGTTCGGCTGATTTTAGAGAAATATTTTTATGTTTCAAAAATGGACACAAAATTTTTGGTGAAAATCACACAATGGAGTCCTATTGAAGGAAATACAAATTACTGGTAAGTACGCTTAGAATGAATTTTCAGGGTCAGTGCTAAGCTAAAAGATGCAGCACTGGGTTCTCTCCTGATAACAGGTGAGTAAAACGGAATTCGTAGTCCAACTGATTTTAGAGGAATATTTGTGTGTTTCAAAAATGGACACTTAGAAACTTTCCTGGTGAAAACCACACAATGGATTCCTATGGAAGGAAATACAAGATACTGGTAAGTGCGCTTAGAATTACTTTTCAGGGTCAGTGCTGGGCTAAAAGATGCAGCACTGGGTTCTCTCTTGATAACAGGTGAGTAAATCGGAATTCGTAGTTCAGCTGATTTTAGAAGAATATTTGTAAGTTTAAAAAATGGACACTTAGAAACTTTTCTGGTGAAAACCACACAATGGATTTCTATGGAAAGAAATACAAGTTACTGGGAAGTACGCTTAGAATTACTTTTCAAGGTCAGTGCTGGGCTAAAAGATGCAGCCCTGGGTTCTCTCCTGATAACAGGTGAGTAAATCGGAATTCGTAGTTCGGCTGATTATAGAGGAATAGTTGTACATTTCAAAAATGGACACAAACTTTTCTGGTGAAAATCACACAATGGATTCCTATGGAAGGAAGTACAAGTTAATGGTAAGTACGCTTAGACTTACTTTTCAGGGTCAGTGCTGCTCTAAAAGATGCAGCACTGGGTTCTCTCATGATAACAGGTGAGTAAATCGGAATTCGTAGTTCGGCTGATTTTAGAGGAATATTTGTAAGTTTCAAAAATGGACACTTAGAAACTTTTCTGGTGAAAACCACACAATGGATTCCTATGGAAGGAAATACAAGATACTGTTAAGTGCGCTTAGAATTACTTTTCAGGGTCAGTGCTCTGCTAAAAGATGCAGCACCGGGTTCTCTCATGATAACAGGTGAGTAAATCGGAATTCGTAGTTCGGCTGATTTTAGAGGAATATTTTTATGTTTCAAAAATGGACACAAAATTTTTGGTGAAAATCACACAATGGAGTCCTATTGAAGGAAATACAAATTACTGGTAAGTACGCTTAGAATGAATTTTCAGGGTCAGTGCTAAGCTAAAAGATGCAGCACTGGGTTCTCTCCTGATAACAGGTGAGAAAAACGGAATTCGTAGTCCAACTGATTTTAGAGGAATATTTGTGTGTTTCAAAAATGGACACTTCGAAACTTTCCTGGTGAAAACCACACAATGGATTCCTATGGAAGGAAATACAAGATACTGGTAAGTGCGCTTAGAATTACTTTTCAGGGTCAGTGCTGGGCTAAAAGATGCAGCACTGGGTTCTCTCTTGATAACAGGTGAGTAAATTGGAATTCGGAGTTCAGCTGATTTTAGAGGAATATTTGTACGTTTAAAATAGTGGACACTTAGAAACTTTTCTGGTGAAAACCACACAATGGATTTCTATGGAAAGAAATACAAGTTACTGGTAAGTACGCTTAGAATTATTTTTCAGGGTCAGTGCTGGGCTAAAAGATGCAGCCCTGGGTTCTCTCCTGATAACAGGTGAGTAAATCGGAATTCGTAGTTCGGCTGATTATAGAGGAATATTTGTAAGTTTCAAAAATGGACACAAACTTTTCTGGTGAAAATCACACAATGGATTCCTATGGAAGGAAATACAAGTTACTGGTAAGTACGCTTAGAATTACTTTTCAGGGTCAGTGCTGGGCTAAAAGATGCAAAAACAACAATTGATGGACAGAATGCAGAACAATGTCATACATTCACACCAGTACAGAGATCTGGGCCTAAATCCATCGTTTTTTTGCTCACCATGCCATTCCAGTTTGAATCCAGCCATATGCAAATCAGTCTTGACCCTGTGCCCCATGGGAACAGTCCAGCCCGAACTGCCAAGCCAGGTCCTCCCTGGACTGGAAACAAGCATCCTAGGACCGGTTTCGGGCTTTCAGCCCTCGTCAGCCAGGATAGCTTGATTCCAGTGGCATGGAGATGCAGCACTGGGTTCTCTCCTGATAACAAGTGAGTAAATCGGAATTCGCAGTTCGGCTGATTTTAGAGGAATATTTGTACATTTCAAAAATGGACACTTAGAAACTTTTTGGTGAAAACCACACAATGGATTCCCATGGAAGGAAATACAAGTTACTGGTAAGTACGCTTAGAATTACTTTTCAGGGTCAGTGCTGGGCTAAAAGATTCAGCACTGGGTTCTCTCCTGATAACATGTGAGTAAATCGGAATTCGTAGTTTGGCTGATTTTAGAGGAATATTTGTGCATTTCAAAAATGGACACTTAGAAACTTTTCTGGTGAAAACCACACAATGAATTCCTATGGAAGGAAATACAAGATACTGGTAAGTGCGCTTAGAATTACTTTTCAGGGTCAGTGCTGGGCTAAAAGATGCAGCACTGGGTTCTCTCCTGATAACAGGTGAGTAAATCGGAATTCGTAGTCCAACTGATTTTAGAGGAATATTTGTGCGTTTCAAAAATGGACACAAACTTTCCTGGTGAAAACCACACAATGGATTCCTATGGAAGGGAATACAAAATACTGGTAAGTGCGCTTAGAATTACTTTTCAGGGTCAGTGCTGGGCTAAAAAATGCAGCACTGGGTTCTCTCATGATAACAGGTGAGTAAATCGGAATTCGTAGTTCAGCTGATTTTAGAGGAATATTTGTACATTTCAAAAATGAACACAAACTTTTTTGGTGAAAATCACACAATGGATTCCTATGGAAGGAAATACAAGTTAATGGTAAGTACGCTTAGAATTACTTTTCAGGGTCAGTGCTGCTCTAAAAGATGCAGCACTGGGTTCTCTCCTGATAACAGGTGAGTAAATCGGAATTCATAGTTCGGCTGATTTTAGAGGAATATTTGTACATTTCAAAAATGGACACTTAGAAACTTTTCTCGTGAAAACCACACAATGGATTGCTATGGAAGGAAATACAAGTTACTGGTAAGTACGCTTAGAATTACTTTTCAGGGTCAGTGCTGGGCTAAAAGATGCAGCACTGGGTTCTCTCCTGATAACAGGAGAGTAAATCGGAATCCGTAGTTCGGCTGATTTTAGAGGAATATTTGCACATTTAAAAAATGGACACAAACTTTTCAGGTGAAAACCACACAATGGATTCCTATGGAAGGAAATACAAGTTACTGGTAAGTACGCTTAGAATTACTTTTCAAGGTCAGTGCTGGGCTAAAAGATGCAGCCCTGGGTTCTCTCCTGATAACAGGTGCGTAAATCAGAATTCGTAGTTCGGCTGATTTTAGAGGAATATTTGTTCGTTTCAAAAATGGACACTTAGAAACTTTTCTGGTGAAAATCACACAATGGAATCCTATGGAAGGAAATACAAGTTACTGGTAAGTACGCTTAGAATTATTTTTCAGGGTCTGTGCTAGGCTAAAAGATGCAGCACTGGGTTCTCTCCTGATAACAGGTGAGTAAATTGGAATTCGTAGTTCGGCTGATTTTAGAGGAATATTTGTACATTTCAAAAATGGACGCTTAGAAACTTTTCTGGTGAAAACCACACAATGGATTGCTATGGAAGGAAATACAAGTTACTGGTAAGTACACTTAGAATTACTTTTCAGGGTCAGTGCTGGGATAAAAGATGCAGCCCTGGGATCACTCCTGATAACAGGTGAGTAAATCGGAATTCGTAGATCAACTGATTTTAGAAGAATATGTGTAAGTTTAAAAAATGGACACTTAGAAACTTTTCTGGTGAAAACCAGCCAATGGATTCCTATGGAATGAAATACAAGTTACTGGTAAGTACGCTTAGAATTACTTTTCAGGGTCAGTGCAGGGCTAAAAGATGCAGCACAGGGTTCTCTCAAGATAACAGGTGAGTAATTCGGACTTCGTAGTTCAGCTGATTTTAGAGGAATATTTCTACATTTCAAAAATGGATACAAACGTTTCTGGTGAAAATCACACAAGGGATTCCTATGGAAGGAAATACAAGTTACTGGCAAGTATGCTTAGAATTACTTTTCAGGGTCGGTGCTGGGCTAAAAGATGCAGCACTGGGTTCTCTCATGATAACAGGTGAGTAAATCGGAATTCGTAGTTCGGCTGATTTTAGAGGAATATTTGTACGTTTCAAAAATGGACGCTTAGAAACTTTTCTGGTGAAAACCACACAATGGATTCCTATGGAAGGACATACAAGTTATTGGTAAGTACGCTTAGAATTACTTTTCAGGGTCAGTGCTGGGATAAAAGATGCAGCCCTGGGATCACTCCTGATAACAGGTGAGTAAATCGGAATTCATAGATCAACTGATTTTAGAAGAATATTTGTAAGTTTAAAAAATGGACACTTAGAAACTTTTCTGGTGAAAACCACACAATGGATTCCTATGGAAGGAAATACAAGTTACTGGTAAGTACGCTTAGAATTACTTTTCAGGGTCAGTACAGGGCTAAAAGATGCAGCACAGGGTTCTCTCAAGATAACAGGTGAGTAAATCGGAAATCGTAGTTCAGCTGATTTTAGAGGAATATTTCTATGTTGAAAAAATGGACACTTAGAAACTTTTCTGGTGAAAACCACACAATGGATTCCTATGGAGGGAAATACAAGTTACTGGTAAGCACGCTTAGAATTACTTCTCAGGGTCAGTGCTGGGCAAAAGATGCAGCCCTGTGTTCTCTCCTGATAACAGGTGAGTAAATCAGAATTCGTAGTTCGGCTGATTTTAGAGGAATATTTGTAAGTTTCAAAAATGGACGCTTAGAAACTTTTCTGGTGAAAACCACACAATGGATTCCTATGGAAGGAAATACAAGTTAATGGTAAGTACGCTTAGAATTACTTTTCAGGGTCACACAATGGAATCCTATGGAAGGAAATACAAGTTACTGGTAAGTACGCTTAGAATTACTTTTTAGGGTCTGTGCTGGGCTAAAAGATGCAGCACTGGGTTCTCTCCTTATAACAGGTGAGTAAATCAGAATTCGTAGTTCGGCTGATTTTAGAGGAATATTTGTACGTTTAAAATAGTGGACACTTAGAAACTTTTCTGGTGAAAACCACACAATGGATTTCTATGGAAAGAAATACAAGTTACTGGTAAGCACGCTTAGAATTACTTCTCAGGGTCAGTGCTGGGCAAAAGATGCAGCCCTGTGTTCTCTCCTGATAACAGGTGAGTAAATTGGAATTCATAGTTCGGCTGATTTTAGAGGAATATTTGTACATTTCAAAAATGGACACTTAGAAACTTTTCTGGTGAAAACCACACAATGGATTGCTATGGAAGGAAATACAATATACTGGTAAGTGCGCTTAGAATTACTTTTCAGGGTCAGTGCTGGGCTAAAAGATGCAGCACTGGGTTCTCTCTTGATAACAGGTGAGTACATCGGAATTCGTATTTCGGCTGATTTTAGAGGAATATTTGTACGTTTCAAAAATGAACACAAACTTTTCTGGTGAAAATCACACAATGGAATCCTATGGAAGGAAATACAAGTTACTGGTAAGTACGCTTAGAATTACTTTTTAGGGTCTGTGCTGGGCTAAAAGATGCAGCACTGGGTTCTCTCCTTATAACAGGTGAGTAAATCAGAATTCGTAGTTCGGCTGATTTTAGAGGAATATTTGTAAGTTTCAAAAATGGACGCTTAGAAACTTTTCTGGTGAAAACCACACAATGGATTCCTATGGAAGGAAATACAAGTTAATGGTAAGTACGCTTAGAATTACTTTTCAGGGTCACACAATGGAATCCTATGGAAGGAAATACAAGTTACTGGTAAGTACGCTTAGAATTACTTTTTAGGGTCTGTGCTGGGCTAAAAGATGCAGCACTGGGTTCTCTCCTTATAACAGGTGAGTAAATCAGAATTCGTAGTTCGGCTGATTTTAGAGGAATATTTGTAAGTTTCAAAAATGGACGCTTAGAAACTTTTCTGGTGAAAACCACACAATGGATTCCTATGGAAGGAAATACAAGTTACTGGTAAGTACGCTTAGAATTACTTTTCAGGGTCAGTGCTGGGATAAAAGATGCAGCCCTGGAATCACTCCTGATAACAGGTGAGTAAATCGGAATTCGTAGATCAACTGATTTTAGAAGAATATTTGTAAGTTTAAAAAATGGACACTTAGAAACTTTTCTGGTGAAAACCACACAATAGATTCCTATGGAAGGAAATACAAGTTACTGGTAAGTACGCTTAGAATTACTTTTCAGGGTCAGTGCAGGGCTAAAAGATGCAGCACTGGCTTCTCTCAAGATAACAGGTGAGTAAATCGGAATTCGTAGTTCAGCTGATTTTAGAGGAATATTTGTACGTTTAAAAAATGGACACTTAGAAACTTTTCTGGTGAAAACCACACAATGGATTTCTATGGAAAGAAATACAAGTTACTGGGAAGTACGCTTAGAATTACTTTTCAAGGTCAGTGCTGCGCTAAAAGATGCAGCCCTGGTTTCTCTCCTGATAACAGGTGAGTAAATCGGAATTCATAGTTCGGCTGATTATAGAGGAATATTTGTACGTTTCAAAAATGGACACAAACTTTTCTGAAGAAAATCACACAATGGATTCCTATGGAAGGAAATACAAGTTACTGGTAAGTACGCTTAGAATTACTTTTCAGGGTCAGTGCTGGGCTAAAAGATGCAGCACTGGGTTCTTTCCTGATAACAGGTGAGTAAATCGGAATTCGTAGTTCGGCTGATTTTACAGGAATATTTGTATGTTTCAAATATGGACACAGAAACTTTTCTGGTGAAAACCACACAATGGATTCCTATGGAAGGAAATACAAGTTACAGGTAAGTACGCTTAGAAATACTTTTCAGGGTCAGTGCTGGGCTAAAAGATGCAGCACTGTGTTCTCTCCTGATAACAGGTGAGTAAATCGGAATTCTTAGTTCGGCTGATTTTAGAGGAATATTTGTACGTTTCAAAAATGGACACAAACTTTTCTGGTGAAAACCACACAATGGATTCCTATGGAAGTAAATACAAGTTACTGGTAAGTACGCTTAGAATTACTTTTCAGGGTCAGTGCTGGGCTAAAAGATGCAGCACTGGGTTCTCTCCTGATAACAGGTGAGTAAATCGGAATTCGTAGTTTGGCTGATTTTACAGGAATATTTGTATGTTTCAAAAATGGACACATAGAAACTTTTCTGGTGAAAACCACACAATGGATTCCTATGGAAGGAAAAACAAGTTAATGGTAAGTACACTTAGACTTACTTTTCAGGGTCAGTGCTGCTCTAAAAGATGCAGCACTGGGTTATCTCATGATAACAGGTGAGTAAATCGGAATTCGTAGTTCGGCTGATTTTAGAGGAATATTTGTACGTTTCAAAAATGGACACTTAGAAACTTTTCTGGTGAAAACCACACAATGGATTCCTATGGAGGGAAATACAAGTTACTGGTAAGCACGCTTAGAATTAATTTTCAGGGTCAGTGCTAAGCTAAAAGATGCAGCACTGGGTTCTCTCCTGATAACAGGTAAGTAAATCGGAATTCATAGTTCGGCTGATTTTAGAGGAATATTTGAATGTTTCAAAAATGGACACATAGAAACTTTTATATTGAAAACCACACAATGGATTCCTAAGGAAGGAAATACAAGTTACTGGTAAGTACGCTTAGAATTACTTTTCAGTGTCAGTGGTGGGCTAAAAGATACAGCACTGGGTTCTCTCCTGATAACAGGTGAGTAAATCGGAATTCGTAGTTCGGCTGATTTTAGAGGAATATTTGTACGTTTCAAAAATGGACACAAACTTTTCTGGTGAAAACCACACAATGGATTCCTATGGAAGGAAATACAAGTTACTGGTAAGTATGCTTAGAATTACTTTTCAGGGTCAGTGCTGGGCAAAAAGATGCAGCACTGGGTTCTCTCCTGATAACAGGGGAGTAAATCAGTATTCGCAGTGCGGCTGATTTTAGAGGAATATTTGTACATTTCAAAAATGGACACTTAGAAACTATTCCGGTGAAAACCAAACAATGGAGTCCTATGAAAGAAAATACAAGTTACTGGTAAGTATGCTTAGAATTAGTTTTCAAGGTCAGTGCTGTGCTAAAAAATGCAGCCCTGGGTTCTCTCATGATAACAGGTGAGTAAATCGGAATTCGTAGTTCAGCTGATTTTAGAGGAATATTTGTACGTTTAAAAAACTGGACACTTAGAAACTTTTCTGGTGAAAACCACACAATGGATTTCTATGGAAAGAAATACAAGTTACTGGGAAGTACGCTTAGAATTACTTTTCAAGGTCAGTGCTGGGCTAAAAGATGCAGCCCTGGGTTCTCTCCTGATAACAGGTGAGTAAATCGGAATTCGTAGTTCGGCTGATTATAGAGGAATATTTATACGTTTCAAAAATGGACACAAACTTTTCTGGTGAAAATCACACAATGGATTCCTATGGAAGGAAATACAAGTTACTGGTAAGTACGCTTAGAATTACATTTCAGGGTCAGTGTTGGGCTAAAAGATGCAGCACTGGGTTCTCTCCTGATAACAGGTGAGTAAATTGGAATTCGTCGTTCGGCTGATTTTAGAGGAATATTTGTACGTTTCAAAAACGAACACTTAGAAACTTTTCTGGTGAAAACTACACAATGGATTCCTATGGAAGGAAATACAAGTTACTAGTAAGTACGCTTAGAATTACTTTTCAGGGACAGTGCTGGGCTAAAAGATGCAGCACTGGGATCTCTCCTGATAAAAGGTGAGTAAATCGGAATTCGTAGTTCGGCTGATTTTACAGGAATATTTGTATGTTTCAAAAATGGACACATAGAAACTTTTCTGGTGAAAACCACACAATGGATTCCTATGGAAGGAAAAACAAGTTAATGGTAAGTACGCTTAGACTTACTTTTCAGGGTCAGTGCTGCTCTAAAAGATGCAGCACTGGGTTATCTCATGATAACAGGTGAGTAAATCGGAATTCGTAGTTCGGCTGATTTTAGAGGAATATTTGTATGTTTCAAAAATGGACACAAACTTTTCTAGTGAAAATCACACAATGGATTCCTATGGAAGGAAATACAAATTACTGGTAAGTACGCTTAGAATTACTTTTCAGGGTCAGTGCTAAGCTAAAAGATGCAGCACTGGGTTCTCTCCTGATAACAGGTGAGTGAATCGGAATTCGTAGTTCAGCTGATTTTAGAGGAATATTTGTGCATTTAAAAAATGGACACTTAGAAACTTTTCTGGTGAAAAGCACACAATGGATTTCTATGGAAAGAAATACAAGAAGTACGCTTAGAATTACTTTTCAAGGTCAGTGCTGGGCTAAAAGATGCAGCCAAGGGTTCTCTCCTGATAACAGGTGAGTAAATCGGAATTCGTAGTTCGGCTGATTAGAGAGGAATATTTGTACGTTTCAAAAATGGACACAAACTTCTCTGGTGAAAACCACACAATGGATTCCTATGGAAGGAAATACAAGATACTGGTAAGTGCGCTTAGAATTACTTTTCAGGGTCAGTGCTCGGCTAAAAGATGCAGCACTGTGTTCTCTCCTGATAACAGGTGAGTAAATCGGAATTCTTAGTTCGGCTGATTTTAGAGGAATATTTGTACGTTTCAAAAATGGACACAAACTTTTCTAGTGAAAATCACACAATGGAGTCCTATGAAAGAAAATACAAGTTACTGGTAAGTACGCTTAGAATTAATTTTCAGGGTCAGTGCTGGGCTAAAAGATGCAGCACTGGGTTCTCTCCTGATAACAGGTGAGTAAATCGGAATTCGTAGATCAACTGATTTTAGGAGAATATTTGTTAGTTTAAAAAATGGACACTTGGAAACTTTTCTGGTGAAAACCACACAATGGATTCCTATGGAAGGAAATACAATATACTGGTAAGTACGCTTAGAACTACTTTTGAGGGTCAGTGCTGGGCTAAAAGATGCAGCACAGGGTTCTCTCATGATAACAGGTGGGTAAATCGGAATTCGTAGTTCGGCTGATTTTAGAGGAATATTTGTACGTTTCAAAATTGGACACAAACTTTTCAGGTGAAAATCACACAATGGATTCCTATAGAAGGAAATACAAGTTTCTGGGAAGTACGCTTAGAATTAGTTTTCAAGGTCAGTGCTGTGCTAAAAGATGCAGCCCTGGGTTCTCTCCTGATAACAGGTGAGTAAATCAGAATTTGTAGTTCAACTGATTTTAGAGAAATATTTGTGTGTTTCAAAAATGGACACTGAAACTTTTCTGGTGAAAACCACACAATGGATTCCTATGGAAGGAAATACAAGATACTGGTAAGTACGCTTAGAATTACTTTTCAGGGTCAGTGCTGCTCTAAAAGATGCAGCACTAGGTTCTCTCCTGATAACAGGTGAGTAAATTGGAATTCGTCGTTCGGCTGATTTTAGAGGAATATTTGTACGTTTCAAAAACGGACACTTAGAAACTTTTCTGGTGAAAACTACACAATGGATTCCTATGGAAGGAAATACAAGTTACTAGTAAGTACGCTTAGAATTACTTTTCAGTGTCAGTGGTGGGCTAAAAGATACAGCACTGGGTTCTCTCCTGATAACAGGTGAGTAAATCGGAATTCGTAGTTCGGCTGATTTTAGAGGAATATTTGTACATTTCAAAAATGGACGCTTAGAAACTTTTCTGGTGAAAACCACACAATGGATTCCTATGGACGGAAATACAAGTTAATGTTAAGTACGCTTAGAATTAATTTTCAGGGTCAGTGCTGCTCTAAAAGATGCATCACTGGGTTCTCTCCTGATAACAGGTGAGTAAATCGGAATTCATAGTTCGGCTGATATTAGAGGAATATTTGTACATTTCAAAAATGGACACTTAGAAACTTTTCTGGTGAAAACCACACAATGGATTCCTATGGACGGAAATACAAGTTACTGGTAAGTAGGCTTAGAATTACTTTTCAGGGTCAGTGCTGGGGTAAAAGATGCAGCACTGTGTTCTCTCCTGATAACAGGTGAGTAAATTGGAATTCGTAGTTCGGCTGATTTTAGAGGAATATTTGTACATTTCAAAAATGGACGCTTAGAAACTTTTCTGGTGAAAACCACACAATGGATTCCTATGGACGGAAATACAAGTTACTGGTAAGTAGGCTTAGAATTACTTTTCAGGGTCAGTGCTGGGGTAAAAGATGCAGCACTGGGTTCTCTCCTGATAACAGGTGAGTAAATTGGAATTCGTAGTTCGGCTGATTTTAGAGGAATATTTGTACATTTCAAAAATGGACGCTTAGAAACTTTTCTGGTGAAAACCACACAATGGATTCCTATGGAAGGAAATACAAGTTACTGGTAAGTACGCTTAGAATTACTTTTTAGGGTCAGTGCTGCTCTAAAAGATGCAGCACTGGGTTCTCTCCTGATAACAGGAGAGTAAATCGGACCTAAAGTTCGGCTGATTTTAGAGGAATATTTGTACATTTCAAAAATGGACACTTAGAAACTTTTCTGGTGAAAACCACACAATGGATTCCTATGGAAGGAAATACAAGTTACTGGTAAGTACGCTTAGAATTACTTTTCAAGGTCAGTGCTGGGCTAAAAGATGCAGCACTGGGTTCTCTCCTGATAACAGGTGCGTAAATCAGAATTCGTAGTTCGGCTGATTTTAGAGGAATATTTGTTCGTTTCAAAAATGGACACTTAGAAACTTTTCTGGTGAAAATCACACAATGGAATCCTATGGAAGGAAATACAAGTTACTGGTAAGTACGCTTAGAATTATTTTTCAGGGTCTGTGCTAGGCTAAAAGATGCAGCACTGGGTTCTCTCCTGATAACAGGTGAGTAAATTGGAATTCGTAGTTCGGCTGATTTTAGAGGAATATTTGTACATTTCAAAAATGGACGCTTAGAAACTTTTCTGGTGAAAACCACACAATGGATTCCTATGGAAGGAAATACAAGTTACTGGTAAGTACACTTAGAATTACTTTTCAGGGTCAGTGCTGGGATAAAAGATGCAGCCCTGGGATCACTCCTGATAACAGGTGAGTAAATCGGAATTCGTAGATCAACTGATTTTAGAAGAATATTTGTAAGTTTAAAAAATGGACACTTAGAAACTTTTCTGGTGAAAACCAGCCAATGGATTCCTATGGAATGAAATACAAGTTACTGGTAAGTACGCTTAGAATTACTTTTCAGGGTCAGTGCAGGGCTAAAAGATGCAGCACAGGGTTCTCTCAAGATAACAGGTGAGTACATCGGAATTCGTAGTTCAGCTGATTTTAGAGGAATATTTCTACGTTTCAAAAATGGATACAAACGTTTCTGGTGAAAATCACACAAGGGATTCCTATGGAAGGAAATACAAGTTACTGGCAAGTATGCTTAGAATTACTTTTCAGGGTCAGTGCTGGGCTAAAAGATGCAGCACTGGGTTCTCTCATTATAACAGGTGAGTAAATCGGAATTCGTAGTTCGGCTGATTTTAGAGGAATATTTGTACATTTCAAAAATGGACGCTTAGAAACTTTTCTGGTGAAAACCACACAATGGATTCCTATGGAAGGAAATACAAGTTACTGGTAAGTACGCTTAGAATTACTTTTCAGGGTCAGTGCTGGGATAAAAGATGCAGCCCTGGGATCACTCCTGATAAATGGTGAGAAAATCGGAATTCGTAGATCAACTGATTTTAGAAGAATATTTGTAAGTTTAAAAAATGGACACTTAGAAACTTTTCTGGTGAAAACCACACAATGGATTCCTATGGAAGGAAATACAAGTTACTGGTAAGTACGCTTAGAATTACTTTTCAGGGTCAGTGCAGGGCTAAAAGATGCAGCACAGGGTTCTCTCAAGATAACAGGTGAGTAAATCGGAAATCGTAGTTCAGCTGATTTTAGAGGAATATTTCTACGTTGAAAAAATGGACACTTAGAAACTTTTCTGGTGAAAACCACACAATGGATTTCTATGGAAAGAAATACAAGTTACTGGGAAGTACGCTTAGAATTACTTTTCAAGGTCAGTGCTGGGCTAAAAGATGCAGCCCTGGGTTCTCTCCTGATAACAGGTGAGTAAATCGGAATTCGTAGTTCGGCTGATTATAGAGGAATATTTGTACATTTCAAAAATGGACACAAACTTTTCTGGTGAAAATCACACAATGGATTCCTATGGAAGGAAATACAAGTTAATGGTAAGTACGCTTAGACTTACCTTTCAGGGTCAGTGCTGCTCTAAAAGATGCAGCACTGGGTGCTCTCATGATAACAGGTGAGTAAATCGGAATTCGTAGTTCGGCTGATTTTAGAGGAATATTTGTAAGTTTCAAAAATGGACACTTAGAAACTTTTCTGGTGAAAACCACACAATGGATTCCTATGGAAGGAAATACAAGATACTGGTAAGTGCGCTTAGAATTACTTTTCAGGGTCAGTGCTCGGCTAAAAGATGCAGCACTGGGTTCTCACATGATAACAGGTGAGTAAATCAGAATTCGTAGTTCGGCTGATTTTAGAGGAATATTTTTATGTTTCAAAAATGGACACAAACTTTTTTGGTGAAAATCACACAATGGATTCCTATGGAAGGAAATACAAATTACTGGTAAGTACGCTTAGAATTAATTTTCAGGGTCAGTGCTAAGCTAAAAGATGCAGCACTGGGTTCTCTCCTGATAACAGGTAAGTAAATCGGAATTCATAGTTCGGCTGATTTTAGAGGAATATTTGTACGTTTCAAAAATGGACACTTAGAAACATTTTGGTGAAAACCACACAATGGATTCCCATGGAAGGAAATACAAGTTACTGGTAAGTACGCTTAGAATGACTTTTCAGGGTCAGTGCTGGGCTAAAAGATGCAGCACTGGGTTCTTTCCTGATAACAGGTGAGTACATCGGAATTCGTAGTTCGGCTGATTTTAGAGGAATATTTGTACGTTTCAAAAATGGACACTTAGAAACTTTTCTGGTGAAAACCACACAATGGATTCCTATGGAAGGAAATACAAGTTACTGGTAAGTAGGCTTAGAATTACTTTTCAGGGTCAGTGCTGGGCTAAAAGATGCAGCCCTGGGTTCCCTCCTGATAACAGGAGAGTAAATCGGAATTCGTAGTTCAGCTGATTTTAGAGGAATATTTGTGTGTTTCAAAAATGAACACAAACTTTTCTGGTGAAAATCACACAATGGATTCCTATGGAAGGAAATACAAGTTAATGGTAAGTACGCTTAGAATTACTTTTCAGGGTCATTGCTGCTCTAAAAGATGCAGCACTGGGTTCTCTCCTGATAACAGGTGAGTAAATCGGAATTCATAGTTCGGCTGATTTTAGAGGAATATTTGTACATTTCAAAAATGGACACTTAGAAACTTTTCTGGTGAAAACCACACAATGGATTCCTATGGAAGGAAATACAAGTTACTGGTAAGTAGGCTTAGAATTACTTTTCAGGGTCAGTGCTGCTCTAAAAGATGCAGCACTGGGTTCTCTCCTGATAACAGGTGAGTAAATTGGAATTCGTAGTTTGGCTGATTTTAGAGGAATATTTGTACATTTCAAAAATGGACGCTTAGAAACTTTTCTGGTGAAAACCACACAATGGATTCCTATGGAAGGAAATACAAGTTACTGGTAAGTACACTTAGAATTACTTTTCAGGGTCAGTGCTGGGGTAAAAGATGCAGCCCTGGGATCACTCCTGATAACAGGTGAGTAAAGCGGAATTCGTAGATCAACTGATTTTAGAAGAATATTTGTAAGTTTAAAAAATGGACACTTAGAAACTTTTCTGGTGAAAACCAGCCAATGGATTCCTATGGAATGAAATACAAGTTACTGGTAAGTACGCTTAGAATTATTTTTCAGGGTCAGTGCAGGGCTAAAAGATGCAGCACAGGGTTCTCTCAAGATAACAGGTGAGTAAATCGGAATTCGTAGTTCAGCTGATTTTAGAGGAATATTTCTACGTTTCAAAAATGGATACAAACGTTTCTGGTGGAAATCACACAAGGGATTCCTATGGAAGGAAATACAAGTTACTGGCAAGTATGCTTAGAATTACTTTTCAGGGTCAGTGCTGGGCTAAAAGATGCAGCACTGGGTTCTCTCATGATAACAGGTGAGTAAATCGGAGTTCGTAGTTCGGCTGATTTTAGAGGAATATTTGTACGTTTCAAAAATGGATGCTTAGAAACTTTTCTGGTGAAAACCACACAATGGATTCCTATGGAAGGAAATACAAGTTACTGGTAAGTACGCTTAGAATTACTTTTCAGGGTCAGTGCTGGGATAAAAGATGCAGCCCTGGGATCACTCCTGATAAATGGTGAGTAAATCGGAATTCGTAGATCAACTGATTTTAGAAGAATATTTGTAAGTTTAAAAAATGGACACTTAGAAACTTTTCTGGTGAAAACCACACAATGGATTCCTATGGAAGGAAATACAAGTTACTGGTAAGTACGCTTAGAATTACTTTTCAGGGTCAGTGCAGGGCTAAAAGATGCAGCACAGGGTTCTCTCAAGATAACAGGTGAGTAAATCGGAAATCGTAGTTCAGCTGATTTTAGAGGAATATTTCTACGTTGAAAAAATGGACACTTAGAAACTTTTCTGGTATAAACCACACAATGGATTTCTATGGAAAGAAATACAAGTTACTGGGAAGTACGATTAGAATTACTTTTCAAGGTCAGTGCTGGGCTAAAAGATGCAGCCCTGGGTTCTCTCATGATAACAGGTGAGTAAATCGGAATTCGTAGTTCGGCTGATTATAGAGGAATATTTGTACATTTCAAAAATGGACACAAACTTTTCTGGTGAAAATCACACAATGGATTCCTATGGAAGGAAATACAAGTTAATGGTAAGTACGCTTAGACTTACTTTTCAGGGTCAGTGCTGCTCTAAAAGATGCAGCACTGGGTGCTCTCATGATAACAGGTGAGTAAATCGGAATTCGTAGTTCGGCTGATTTTAGAGGAATATTTGTAAGTTTCAAAAATGGACACTTAGAAACTTTTCTGGTGAAACCACACAATGGATTCCTATGGAAGGAAATACAAGATACTGGTAAGTGCACTTAGAATTACTTTTCAGGGTCAGTGCTCGGCTAAAAGATGCAGCACTGGGTTCTCTCATGATAACAGGTGAGTAAATCAGAATTCGTAGTTCGGCTGATTTTAGAGGAATATTTTTATGTTTCAAAAATGGACACAAACTTTTTTGGTGAAAATCACAAAATGGATTCCTATGGAAGGAAATACAAATTACTGGTAAGTACGCTTAGAATTAATTTTCAGGGTCAGTGCTAAGCTAAAAGATGCAGCACTGGGTTCTCTCCTGATAACAGGTAAGTAAATCGGAATTCATAGTTCGGCTGATTTTAGAGGAATATTTGTACGTTTCAAAAATGGACACTTAGAAACGTTTTGGTGAAAACCACACAATGGATTCCCATGGAAGGAAATACACGTTACTGGTAAGTATGCTTAGAATGACTTTTCAGGGTCAGTGCTGGGCTAAAAGATGCAGCACTGGGTTCTTTCCTGATAACAGGTGAGTACATCGGAATTCGTAGTTCGGCTGATTTTAGAGGAATATTTGTACGTTTCAAAAATGGACACTTAGAAACTTTTCTGGTGAATACCACACAATGGATTCCTATGGAAGGAAATACAAGTTACTGTAGGCTTAGAATTACTTTTCAGGGTCAGTGCTGGGCTAAAAGATGCAGCCCTGGGTTCCCTCCTGATAACAGGAGAGTAAATCGGAATTCGTAGTTCAGCTGATTTTAGAGGAATATTTGGACGTTTCAAAAATGAACACAAACTTTTCTGGTGAAAACCACACAATGGATTCCTATGGAAGGAAATACAAGTTACTGGTAAGTAGGCTTAGAATTACTTTTCAGGGTCAGTGCTGCTCTAAAAGATGCAGCACTGGGTTCTCTCCTGATAACAGGTGAGTAAATTGGAATTCGTAGTTCGGCTGATTTTAGAGGAATATTTGTACATTTCAAAAATGGACGCTTAGAAACTTTTCTGGTGAAAACCACACAATGGATTCCTATGGAAGGAAATACAAGTTACTGGTAAGTACACTTAGAATTACTTTTCAGGGTCAGTGCTGGGGTAAAAGATGCAGCCCTGGGATCACTCCTGATAACAGGTGAGTAAAGCGGAATTCGTAGATCAACTGATTTTAGAAGAATATTTGTAAGTTTAAAAAATGGACACTTAGAAACTTTTCTGGTGAAAACCAGCCAATGGATTCCTATGGAATGAAATACAAGTTACTGGTAAGTACGCTTAGAAATATTTTTCAGGGTCAGTGCAGGGCTAAAAGATGCAGCACAGGGTTCTCTCAAGATAACAGGTGAGTAAATCGGAATTCGTAGTTCAGCTGATTTTAGAGGAATATTTCTACGTTTCAAAAATGGATACAAACGTTTCTGGTGAAAATCACACAAGGGATTCCTATGGAAGGAAATACAAGTTACTGGCAAGTATGCTTAGAATTACTTTTCAGGGTCAGTGCTGGGCTAAAAGATGCAGCACTGGGTTCTCTCATGATAACAGGTGAGTAAATCGGAATTCGTAGTTCGGCTGATTTTAGAGGAATATTTGTACGTTTCAAAAATGGACGCTTAGAAACTTTTCTGGTGAAAACCACACAATGGATTCCTATGGAAGGAAATACAAGTTACTGGTAAGTACGCTTAGAATTACTTTTCAGGGTCAGTGCTGGGATAAAAGATGCAGCCCTGGGATCACTCCTGATAAATGGTGAGTAAATAGGAATTCGTAGATCAACTGATTTTAGAAGAATATTTGTAAGTTTAAAAAATGGACACTTAGAAACTTTTCTGGTGAAAACCACACAATGGATTCCTATGGAAGGAAATACAAGTTACTGGTAAGTACGCTTAGAATTACTTTTCAGGGTCAGTGCAGGGCTAAAAGATGCAGCACAGGGTTCTCTCAAGATAACAGGTGAGTAAATCGGAAATCGTAGTTCAGCTGATTTTAGAGGAATATTTCTACGTTGAAAAAATGGACACTTAGAAACTTTTCTGGTATAAACCACACAATGGATTTCTATGGAAAGAAATACAAGTTACTGGGAAGTACGATTAGAATTACTTTTCAAGGTCAGTGCTGGGCTAAAAGATGCAGCCCTGGGTTCTCTCCTGATAACAGGTGAGTAAATCGGAATTCGTAGTTCGGCTGATTATAGAGGAATATTTGTACATTTCAAAAATGGACACAAACTTTTCTGGTGAAAATCACACAATGGATTCCTATGGAAGGAAATACAAGTTAATGGTAAGTACGCTTAGACTTACTTTTCAGGGTCAGTGCTGCTCTAAAAGATGCAGCACTGGGTGCTCTCATGATAACAGGTGAGTAAATCGGAATTCGTAGTTCGGCTGATTTTAGAGGAATATTTGTAAGTTTCAAAAATGGACACTTAGAAACTTTTCTGGTGAAACCACACAATGGATTCCTATGGAAGGAAATACAAGATACTGGTAAGTGCGCTTAGAATTACTTTTCAGGGTCAGTGCTCGGCTAAAAGATGCAGCACTGGGTTCTCTCATGATAACAGGTGAGTAAATCAGAATTCGTAGTTCGGCTGATTTTAGAGGAATATTTTTATGTTTCAAAAATGGACACAAACTTTTTTGGTGAAAATCACAAAATGGATTCCTATGGAAGGAAATACAAATTACTGGTAAGTACGCTTAGAATTAATTTTCAGGGTCAGTGCTAAGCTAAAAGATGCAGCACTGGGTTCTCTCCTGATAACAGGTAAGTAAATCGGAATTCATAGTTCGGCTGATTTTAGAGGAATATTTGTACGTTTCAAAAATGGACACTTAGAAACGTTTTGGTGAAAACCACACAATGGATTCCCATGGAAGGAAATACACGTTACTGGTAAGTACGCTTAGAATGACTTTTCAGGGTCAGTGCTGGGCTAAAAGATGCAGCACTGGGTTCTTTCCTGATAACAGGTGAGTACATCGGAATTCGTAGTTCGGCTGATTTTAGAGGAATATTTGTACGTTTCAAAAATGGACACTTAGAAACTTTTCTGGTGAAAACCACACAATGGATTCCTATGGAAGGAAATACAAGTTACTGGTAAGTAGGCTTAGAATTACTTTTCAGGGTCAGTGCTGGGCTAAAAGATGCAGCCCTGGGTTCCCTCCTGATAACAGGAGAGTAAATCGGAATTCGTAGTTCAGCTGATTTTAGAGGAATATTTGGACGTTTCAAAAATGAACACAAACTTTTCTGGTGAAAATCACACAATGGATTCCTATGGAAGGAAATACAAGTTAATGGTAAGTACGCTTAGAATTACTTTTCAGGGTCAGTGCTGCTCTAAAAGACGCAGCACTGGGTTTTCTCCTGATAACAGGTGAGTAAATCGGAATTCATAGTTCGGCTGATTTTACAGGAATATTTGTATGTTTCAAATATGGACACATAGAAACTTTTCTGGTGAAAACCACACAATGGATTCCTATGGAAGGAAATACAAGTTACAGGTAAGTACGCTTAGAATTACTTTTCAGGGTCAGTGCTGGGCTAAAAGATGCAGCACTGGGTTCTCTCATGATGACAGGTGAGTAAATCGGAATTCGTAGTTCGGCTGATTTTAGAGGAATATTTGTCAGTTTCAAAAATGGACACAAACTTTTCTGGTGTAAATCACACAATGGATTCCTATGGAAGGAAATACAATGTACAGGTAAGTACGCTTAGAATTACTTTTCAGGGTCAGTGCTGGGCTAAATGATGCAGCCCTGGGTTCTCTCATGATAACAGGTGAGTAAATCGGAATTCGTAGTTCAGCTGATTTTAGAGGAATATTTGTACGTTTAAAAAATGGACACTTAGAAACTTTTCTGGTGAAAACCACACAATGGATTTCTATGGAAAGAAATACAAGTTAATGGTAAGTACGCTTAGACTTACTTTTCAGGGTCAGTGCTGCTCTAAAAGATGCAGCACTGGGTGCTCTCATGATAACAGGTGAGTAAATCGGAATTCGTAGTTCGGCTGATTTTAGAGGAATATTTGTAAGTTTCAAAAATGGACACTTAGAAACTTTTCTGGTGAAACCACACAATGGATTTCTATGGAAAGAAATACAAGTTACTGGGAAGTACGATTAGAATTACTTTTCAAGGTCAGTGCTGGGCTAAAAGATGCAGCCCTGGGTTCTCTCCTGATAACAGGTGAGTAAATCGGAATTCGTAGTTCGGCTGATTATAGAGGAATATTTGTACATTTCAAAAATGGACGCTTAGAAACTTTTCTGGTGAAAACCACACAATGGATTCCTATGGAAGGAAATACAAGTTACTGGTAAGTACGCTTAGAATTACTTTTCAAGGTCAGTGCTGGGCTAAAAGATGCAGCCCTCGGATCTCTCCTGATAACAGGTGAGTAAATCGGAACTCGTAGTTTGGCTGATTTTAGAGGAATATTTGTATGTTTCAAAAATGGACACAAACTTTTCTTGTGAAAATCACACGATGGATTCCTATGGAAGGAAATACAAGTTACTGGTAAGTACGCTTAGAATTACTTTTCAGGGTCAGTGCTAGGCTAAAAGACGCAGCACTGGGTTCTCACCTGATCACAGGTGAGTAAATCGGAATTTGCAGTTTGACTGATTTTAGAGGAATATTTGTACGTTTCAAAAATGGACGCTTAGAAACTTTTCTGGTGAAAACCACACAATGGATTCCTATGGAAGGAAATACAAGTTACTGGTAAGTACACTTAGAATTACTTTTCAGGGTCAGTGCTGGGATAAAAGATGCAGCCCTGGGATCACTCCTGATAACAGGTGAGTAAATTGGAATTCGTAGTTCGGCTGATTTTAGAGGAATATTTGTACATTTCAAAAATGGACGCTTAGAAACGTTTTTGTGAAAACCACACAATGGATTCCCATGGAAGGAAATACAAGTTACTGGTAAGTACGCTTAGAATTATTTTTCAGGGTCTGTGCTAGGCTAAAAGATGCAGCACTGGGTTCTCTCCTGATAACAGGTGAGTAAATTGGAATTCGTAGTTCGGCTGATTTTAGAGGAATATTTGTACATTTCAAAAATGGACGCTTAGAAACTTTTCTGGTGAAAACCACACAATGGATTCCTATGGAAGGAAATACAAGTTACTGGTAAGTACACTTAGAATTACTTTTCAGGGTCAGTGCTGGGATAAAAGATGCAGCCCTGGGATCACTCCTGATAACAGGTGAGTAAATCGGAATTCGTAGATCAACTGATTTTAGAAGAATATTTGTAAGTTTAAAAAATGGACACTTAGAAACTTTTCTGGTGAAAACCAGCCAATGGATTCCTATGGAATGAAATACAAGTTACTGGTAAGTACGCTTAGAATTACTTTTCAGGGTCAGTGCAGGGCTAAAAGATGCAGCACAGGGTTCTCTCAAGATAACAGGTGAGTAAATCGGAATTCGTAGTTCAGCTGATTTTAGAGGAATATTTCTACGTTTCAAAAATGGATACAAACGTTTCTGGTGAAAATCACACAAGGGATTCCTATGGAAGGAAATACAAGTTACTGGCAAGTATGCTTAGAATTACTTTTCAGGGTCAGTGCTGGGCTAAAAGATGCAGCACTGGGTTCTCTCATTATAACAGGTGAGTAAATCGGAATTCGTAGTTCGGCTGATTTTAGAGGAATATTTGTACATTTCAAAAATGGACGCTTAGAAACTTTTCTGGTGAAAACCACACAATGGATTCCTATGGAAGGAAATACAAGTTACTGGTAAGTACGCTTAGAATTACTTTTCAGGGTCAGTGCTGGGATAAAAGATGCAGCCCTGGGATCACTCCTGATAAATGGTGAGAAAATCGGAATTCGTAGATCAACTGATTTTAGAAGAATATTTGTAAGTTTAAAAAATGGACACTTAGAAACTTTTCTGGTGAAAACCACACAATGGATTCCTATGGAAGGAAATACAAGTTACTGGTAAGTACGCTTAGAATTACTTTTCAGGGTCAGTGTAGGGCTAAAAGATGCAGCACAGGGTTCTCTCAAGATAACAGGTGAGTAAATCGGAAATCGTAGTTCAGCTGATTTTAGAGGAATATTTCTACGTTGAAAAAATGGACACTTAGAAACTTTTCTGGTGAAAACCACACAATGGATTTCTATGGAAAGAAATACAAGTTACTGGGAAGTACGCTTAGAATTACTTTTCAAGGTCAGTGCTGGGCTAAAAGATGCAGCCCTGGGTTCTCTCCTGATAACAGGTGAGTAAATCGGAATTCGTAGTTCGGCTGATTATAGAGGAATATTTGTACATTTCAAAAATGGACACAAACTTTTCTGGTGAAAATCACACAATGGATTCCTATGGAAGGAAATACAAGTTAATGGTAAGTACGCTTAGACTTACCTTTCAGGGTCAGTGCTGCTCTAAAAGATGCAGCACTGGGTGCTCTCATGATAACAGGTGAGTAAATCGGAATTCGTAGTTCGGCTGATTTTAGAGGAATATTTGTAAGTTTCAAAAATGGACACTTAGAAACTTTTCTGGTGAAAACCACACAATGGATTCCTATGGAAGGAAATACAAGATACTGGTAAGTGCGCTTAGAATTACTTTTCAGGGTCAGTGCTCGGCTAAAAGATGCAGCACTGGGTTCTCACATGATAACAGGTGAGTAAATCAGAATTCGTAGTTCGGCTGATTTTAGAGGAATATTTTTATGTTTCAAAAATGGACACAAACTTTTTTGGTGAAAATCACACAATGGATTCCTATGGAAGGAAATACAAATTACTGGTAAGTACGCTTAGAATTAATTTTCAGGGTCAGTGCTAAGCTAAAAGATGCAGCACTGGGTTCTCTCCTGATAACAGGTAAGTAAATCGGAATTCATAGTTCGGCTGATTTTAGAGGAATATTTGTACGTTTCAAAAATGGACACTTAGAAACATTTTGGTGAAAACCACACAATGGATTCCCATGGAAGGAAATACAAGTTACTGGTAAGTACGCTTAGAATGACTTTTCAGGGTCAGTGCTGGGCTAAAAGATGCAGCACTGGGTTCTTTCCTGATAACAGGTGAGTACATCGGAATTCGTAGTTCGGCTGATTTTAGAGGAATATTTGTACGTTTCAAAAATGGACACTTAGAAACTTTTCTGGTGAAAACCACACAATGGATTCCTATGGAAGGAAATACAAGTTACTGGTAAGTAGGCTTAGAATTACTTTTCAGGGTCAGTGCTGCTCTAAAAGATGCAGCACTGGGTTCTCTCCTGATAACAGGTGAGTAAATTGGAATTCGTAGTTCGGCTGATTTTAGAGGAATATTTGTACATTTCAAAAATGGACGCTTAGAAACTTTTCTGGTGAAAACCACACAATGGATTCCTATGGAAGGAAATACAAGTTACTGGTAAGTACACTTAGAATTACTTTTCAGGGTCAGTGCTGGGGTAAAAGATGCAGCCCTGGGATCACTCCTGATAACAGGTGAGTAAAGCGGAATTCGTAGATCAACTGATTTTAGAAGAATATTTGTAAGTTTAAAAAATGGACACTTAGAAACTTTTCTGGTGAAAACCAGCCAATGGATTCCTATGGAATGAAATACAAGTTACTGGTAAGTACGCTTAGAATTATTTTTCAGGGTCAGTGCAGGGCTAAAAGATGCAGCACAGGGTTCTCTCAAGATAACAGGTGAGTAAATCGGAATTCGTAGTTCAGCTGATTTTAGAGGAATATTTCTACGTTTCAAAAATGGATACAAACGTTTCTGGTGGAAATCACACAAGGGATTCCTATGGAAGGAAATACAAGTTACTGGCAAGTATGCTTAGAATTACTTTTCAGGGTCAGTGCTGGGCTAAAAGATGCAGCACTGGGTTCTCTCATGATAACAGGTGAGTAAATCGGAATTCGTAGTTCGGCTGATTTTAGAGGAATATTTGTACGTTTCAAAAATGGATGCTTAGAAACTTTTCTGGTGAAAACCACACAATGGATTCCTATGGAAGGAAATACAAGTTACTGGTAAGTACGCTTAGAATTACTTTTCAGGGTCAGTGCTGGGATAAAAGATGCAGCCCTGGGATCACTCCTGATAAATGGTGAGTAAATCGGAATTCGTAGATCAACTGATTTTAGAAGAATATTTGTAAGTTTAAAAAATGGACACTTAGAAACTTTTCTGGTGAAAACCACACAATGGATTCCTATGGAAGGAAATACAAGTTACTGGTAAGTACGCTTAGAATTACTTTTCAGGGTCAGTGCAGGGCTAAAAGATGCAGCACAGGGTTCTCTCAAGATAACAGGTGAGTAAATCGGAAATCGTAGTTCAGCTGATTTTAGAGGAATATTTCTACGTTGAAAAAATGGACACTTAGAAACTTTTCTGGTATAAACCACACAATGGATTTCTATGGAAAGAAATACAAGTTACTGGGAAGTACGATTAGAATTACTTTTCAAGGTCAGTGCTGGGCTAAAAGATGCAGCCCTGGGTTCTCTCCTGATAACAGGTGAGTAAATCGGAATTCGTAGTTCGGCTGATTATAGAGGAATATTTGTACATTTCAAAAATGGACACAAACTTTTCTGGTGAAAATCACACAATGGATTCCTATGGAAGGAAATACAAGTTAATGGTAAGTACGCTTAGACTTACTTTTCAGGGTCAGTGCTGCTCTAAAAGATGCAGCACTGGGTGCTCTCATGATAACAGGTGAGTAAATCGGAATTCGTAGTTCGGCTGATTTTAGAGGAATATTTGTAAGTTTCAAAAATGGACACTTAGAAACTTTTCTGGTGAAACCACACAATGGATTCCTATGGAAGGAAATACAAGATACTGGTAAGTGCACTTAGAATTACTTTTCAGGGTCAGTGCTCGGCTAAAAGATGCAGCACTGGGTTCTCTCATGATAACAGGTGAGTAAATCAGAATTCGTAGTTCGGCTGATTTTAGAGGAATATTTTTATGTTTCAAAAATGGACACAAACTTTTTTGGTGAAAATCACAAAATGGATTCCTATGGAAGGAAATACAAATTACTGGTAAGTACGCTTAGAATTAATTTTCAGGGTCAGTGCTAAGCTAAAAGATGCAGCACTGGGTTCTCTCCTGATAACAGGTAAGTAAATCGGAATTCATAGTTCGGCTGATTTTAGAGGAATATTTGTACGTTTCAAAAATGGACACTTAGAAACGTTTTGGTGAAAACCACACAATGGATTCCCATGGAAGGAAATACACGTTACTGGTAAGTATGCTTAGAATGACTTTTCAGGGTCAGTGCTGGGCTAAAAGATGCAGCACTGGGTTCTTTCCTGATAACAGGTGAGTACATCGGAATTCGTAGTTCGGCTGATTTTAGAGGAATATTTGTACGTTTCAAAAATGGACACTTAGAAACTTTTCTGGTGAAAACCACACAATGGATTCCTATGGAAGGAAATACAAGTTACTGGTAAGTAGGCTTAGAATTACTTTTCAGGGTCAGTGCTGGGCTAAAAGATGCAGCCCTGGGTTCCCTCCTGATAACAGGAGAGTAAATCGGAATTCGTAGTTCAGCTGATTTTAGAGGAATATTTGGACGTTTCAAAAATGAACACAAACTTTTCTGCTGAAAACCACACAATGGATTCCTATGGAAGGAAATACAAGTTACTGGTAAGTAGGCTTAGAATTACTTTTCAGGGTCAGTGCTGCTCTAAAAGATGCAGCACTGGGTTCTCTCCTGATAACAGGTGAGTAAATTGGAATTCGTAGTTCGGCTGATTTTAGAGGAATATTTGTACATTTCAAAAATGGACGCTTAGAAACTTTTCTGGTGAAAACCACACAATGGATTCCTATGGAAGGAAATACAAGTTACTGGTAAGTACACTTAGAATTACTTTTCAGGGTCAGTGCTGGGGTAAAAGATGCAGCCCTGGGATCACTCCTGATAACAGGTGAGTAAAGCGGAATTCGTAGATCAACTGATTTTAGAAGAATATTTGTAAGTTTAAAAAATGGACACTTAGAAACTTTTCTGGTGAAAACCAGCCAATGGATTCCTATGGAATGAAATACAAGTTACTGGTAAGTACGCTTAGAAATATTTTTCAGGGTCAGTGCAGGGCTAAAAGATGCAGCACAGGGTTCTCTCAAGATAACAGGTGAGTAAATCGGAATTCGTAGTTCAGCTGATTTTAGAGGAATATTTCTACGTTTCAAAAATGGATACAAACGTTTCTGGTGAAAATCACACAAGGGATTCCTATGGAAGGAAATACAAGTTACTGGCAAGTATGCTTAGAATTACTTTTCAGGGTCAGTGCTGGGCTAAAAGATGCAGCACTGGGTTCTCTCATGATAACAGGTGAGTAAATCGGAATTCGTAGTTCGGCTGATTTTAGAGGAATATTTGTACGTTTCAAAAATGGACGCTTAGAAACTTTTCTGGTGAAAACCACACAATGGATTCCTATGGAAGGAAATACAAGTTACTGGTAAGTACGCTTAGAATTACTTTTCAGGGTCAGTGCTGGGATAAAAGATGCAGCCCTGGGATCACTCCTGATAAATGGTGAGTAAATAGGAATTCGTAGATCAACTGATTTTAGAAGAATATTTGTAAGTTTAAAAAATGGACACTTAGAAACTTTTCTGGTGAAAACCACACAATGGATTCCTATGGAAGGAAATACAAGTTACTGGTAAGTACGCTTAGAATTACTTTTCAGGGTCAGTGCAGGGCTAAAAGATGCAGCACAGGGTTCTCTCAAGATAACAGGTGAGTAAATCGGAAATCGTAGTTCAGCTGATTTTAGAGGAATATTTCTACGTTGAAAAAATGGACACTTAGAAACTTTTCTGGTATAAACCACACAATGGATTTCTATGGAAAGAAATACAAGTTACTGGGAAGTACGATTAGAATTACTTTTCAAGGTCAGTGCTGGGCTAAAAGATGCAGCCCTGGGTTCTCTCCTGATAACAGGTGAGTAAATCGGAATTCGTAGTTCGGCTGATTATAGAGGAATATTTGTACATTTCAAAAATGGACACAAACTTTTCTGGTGAAAATCACACAATGGATTCCTATGGAAGGAAATACAAGTTAATGGTAAGTACGCTTAGACTTACTTTTCAGGGTCAGTGCTGCTCTAAAAGATGCAGCACTGGGTGCTCTCATGATAACAGGTGAGTAAATCGGAATTCGTAGTTCGGCTGATTTTAGAGGAATATTTGTAAGTTTCAAAAATGGACACTTAGAAACTTTTCTGGTGAAACCACACAATGGATTCCTATGGAAGGAAATACAAGATACTGGTAAGTGCGCTTAGAATTACTTTTCAGGGTCAGTGCTCGGCTAAAAGATGCAGCACTGGGTTCTCTCATGATAACAGGTGAGTAAATCAGAATTCGTAGTTCGGCTGATTTTAGAGGAATATTTTTATGTTTCAAAAATGGACACAAACTTTTTTGGTGAAAATCACAAAATGGATTCCTATGGAAGGAAATACAAATTACTGGTAAGTACGCTTAGAATTAATTTTCAGGGTCAGTGCTAAGCTAAAAGATGCAGCACTGGGTTCTCTCCTGATAACAGGTAAGTAAATCGGAATTCATAGTTCGGCTGATTTTAGAGGAATATTTGTACGTTTCAAAAATGGACACTTAGAAACGTTTTGGTGAAAACCACACAATTGATCCCATGGAAGGAAATACACGTTACTGGTAAGTACGCTTAGAATGACTTTTCAGGGTCAGTGCTGGGCTAAAAGATGCAGCACTGGGTTCTTTCCTGATAACAGGTGAGTACATCGGAATTCGTAGTTCGGCTGATTTTAGAGGAATATTTGTACGTTTCAAAAATGGACACTTAGAAACTTTTCTGGTGAAAACCACACAATGGATTCCTATGGAAGGAAATACAAGTTACTGGTAAGTAGGCTTAGAATTACTTTTCAGGGTCAGTGCTGGGCTAAAAGATGCAGCCCTGGGTTCCCTCCTGATAACAGGAGAGTAAATCGGAATTCGTAGTTCAGCTGATTTTAGAGGAATATTTGGACGTTTCAAAAATGAACACAAACTTTTCTGGTGAAAATCACACAATGGATTCCTATGGAAGGAAATACAAGTTAATGGTAAGTACGCTTAGAATTACTTTTCAGGGTCAGTGCTGCTCTAAAAGACGCAGCACTGGGTTTTCTCCTGATAACAGGTGAGTAAATCGGAATTCATAGTTCGGCTGATTTTACAGGAATATTTGTATGTTTCAAATATGGACACATAGAAACTTTTCTGGTGAAAACCACACAATGGATTCCTATGGAAGGAAATACAAGTTACAGGTAAGTACGCTTAGAATTACTTTTCAGGGTCAGTGCTGGGCTAAAAGATGCAGCACTGGGTTCTCTCATGATGACAGGTGAGTAAATCGGAATTCGTAGTTCGGCTGATTTTAGAGGAATATTTGTCAGTTTCAAAAATGGACACAAACTTTTCTGGTGTAAATCACACAATGGATTCCTATGGAAGGAAATACAATGTACAGGTAAGTACGCTTAGAATTACTTTTCAGGGTCAGTGCTGGGCTAAATGATGCAGCCCTGGGTTCTCTCATGATAACAGGTGAGTAAATCGGAATTCTTAGTTCAGCTGATTTTAGAGGAATATTTGTACGTTTAAAAAATGGACACTTAGAAACTTTTCTGGTGAAAACCACACAATGGATTTCTATGGAAAGAAATACAAGTTAATGGTAAGTACGCTTAGACTTACTTTTCAGGGTCAGTGCTGCTCTAAAAGATGCAGCACTGGGTGCTCTCATGATAACAGGTGAGTAAATCGGAATTCGTAGTTCGGCTGATTTTAGAGGAATATTTGTAAGTTTCAAAAATGGACACTTAGAAACTTTTCTGGTGAAACCACACAATGGATTTCTATGGAAAGAAATACAAGTTACTGGGAAGTACGATTAGAATTACTTTTCAAGGTCAGTGCTGGGCTAAAAGATGCAGCCCTGGGTTCTCTCCTGATAACAGGTGAGTAAATCGGAATTCGTAGTTCGGCTGATTATAGAGGAATATTTGTACATTTCAAAAATGGACACAAACTTTTCTGGTGAAAATCACACAATGGATTCCTATGGAAGGAAATACAAGTTAATGGTAAGTACGCTTAGACTTACTTTTCAGGGTCAGTGCTGCTCTAAAAGATGCAGCACTGGGTGCTCTCATGATAACAGGTGAGTAAATCGGAATTCGTAGTTCGGCTGATTTTAGAGGAATATTTGTAAGTTTCAAAAATGGACACTTAGAAACTTTTCTGGTGAAACCACACAATGGATTCCTGTGGAAGGAAATACAAGATACTGGTAAGTGCGCTTAGAATTACTTTTCAGGGTCAGTGCTCGGCTAAAAGATGCAGCACTGGGTTCTCTCATGATAACAGGTGAGTAAATCAGAATTCGTAGTTCGGCTGATTTTAGAGGAATATTTTTATGTTTCAAAAATGGACACAAACTTTTTTGGTGAAAATCACAAAATGGATTCCTATGGAAGGAAATACAAATTACTGGTAAGTACGCTTAGAATTAATTTTCAGGGTCAGTGCTAAGCTAAAAGATGCAGCACTGGGTTCTCTCCTGATAACAGGTAAGTAAATCGGAATTCATAGTTCGGCTGATTTTAGAGGAATATTTGTACGTTTCAAATATGGACACATAGAAACTTTTCTGGTGAAAACCACACAATGGATTCCTATGGAAGGAAATACAAGTTACAGGTAAGTACGCTTAGAATTACTTTTCAGGGTCAGTGCTGGGCTAAAAGATGCAGCACTGTGTTCTCTCCTGATAACAGGTGAGTAAATCGGAATTCTTAGTTCGGCTGATTTTAGAGGAATATTTGTACGTTTCAAAAATGGACACAAACTTTTCTGGTGAAAACCACACAATGGATTCCTATGGAAGTAAATACAAGTTACTGGTAAGTACGCTTAGAATTACTTTTCAGGGTCAGTGCTGGGCTAAAAGATGCAGCACTGGGTTCTCTCCTGATAACAGGTGAGTAAATCGGAATTCGTAGTTTGGCTGATTTTACAGGAATATTTGTATGTTTCAAAAATGGACACATAGAAACTTTTCTGGTGAAAACCACACAATGGATTCCTATGGAAGGAAAAACAAGTTAATGGTAAGTACGCTTAGACTTACTTTTCAGGGTCAGTGCTGCTCTAAAAGATGCAGCACTGGGTGCTCTCATGATAACAGGTGAGTAAATCGGAATTCGTAGTTCGGCTGATTTTAGAGGAATATTTGTAAGTTTCAAAAATGGACACTTAGAAACTTTTCTGGTGAAACCACACAATGGATTTCTATGGAAAGAAATACAAGTTACTGGGAAGTACGATTAGAATTACTTTTCAAGGTCAGTGCTGGGCTAAAAGATGCAGCCCTGGGTTCTCTCCTGATAACAGGTGAGTAAATCGGAATTCGTAGTTCGGCTGATTATAGAGGAATATTTGTACATTTCAAAAATGGACACAAACTTTTCTGGTGAAAATCACACAATGGATTCCTATGGAAGGAAATACAAGTTAATGGTAAGTACGCTTAGACTTACTTTTCAGGGTCAGTGCTGCTCTAAAAGATGCAGCACTGGGTGCTCTCATGATAACAGGTGAGTAAATCGGAATTCGTAGTTCGGCTGATTTTAGAGGAATATTTGTAAGTTTCAAAAATGGACACTTAGAAACTTTTCTGGTGAAACCACACAATGGATTCCTATGGAAGGAAATACAAGATACTGGTAAGTGCGCTTAGAATTACTTTTCAGGGTCAGTGCTCGGCTAAAAGATGCAGCACTGGGTTCTCTCATGATAACAGGTGAGTAAATCAGAATTCGTAGTTCGGCTGATTTTAGAGGAATATTATTATGTTTCAAAAATGGACACAAACTTTTTTGGTGAAAATCACAAAATGGATTCCTATGGAAGGAAATACAAATTACTGGTAAGTACGCTTAGAATTAATTTTCAGGGTCAGTGCTAAGCTAAAAGATGCAGCACTGGGTTCTCTCCTGATAACAGGTAAGTAAATCGGAATTCATAGTTCGGCTGATTTTAGAGGAATATTTGTACGTTTCAAATATGGACACATAGAAACTTTTCTGGTGAAAACCACACAATGGATTCCTATGGAAGGAAATACAAGTTACAGGTAAGTACGCTTAGAATTACTTTTCAGGGTCAGTGCTGGGCTAAAAGATGCAGCACTGTGTTCTCTCCTGATAACAGGTGAGTAAATCGGAATTCTTAGTTCGGCTGATTTTAGAGGAATATTTGTACGTTTCAAAAATGGACACAAACTTTTCTGGTGAAAACCACACAATGGATTCCTATGGAAGTAAATACAAGTTACTGGTAAGTACGCTTAGAATTACTTTTCAGGGTCAGTGCTGGGCTAAAAGATGCAGCACTGGGTTCTCTCCTGATAACAGGTGAGTAAATCGGAATTCGTAGTTTGGCTGATTTTACAGGAATATTTGTATGTTTCAAAAATGGACACATAGAAACTTTTCTGGTGAAAACCACACAATGGATTCCTATGGAAGGAAAAACAAGTTAATGGTAAGTACACTTAGACTTACTTTTCAGGGTCAGTGCTGCTCTAAAAGATGCAGCACTGGGTTATCTCATGATAACAGGTGAGTAAATTGGAATTCATAGTTCGGCTGATTTTAGAGGAATATTTGTAAGTTTAAAAAATGGACACTTAGAAACTTTTCTGGTGAAAACCACACAATAGATTCCTATGGAAGGAAATACAAGTTACTGGTAAGTACGCTTAGAATTACTTTTCAGGGTCAGTGCAGGGCTAAAAGATGCAGCACTGGCTTCTTTCAAGATAACAGGTGAGTAAATCGGAATTCGTAGTTCAGCTGATTTTAGAGGAATATTTGTACGTTTAAAAAATGGACACTTAGAAACTTTTCTGGTGAAAACCACACAATGGATTTCTATGGAAAGAAATACAAGTTACTGGGAAGTACGCTTAGAATTACTTTTCAAGGTCAGTGCTGCGCTAAAAGATGCAGCCCTGGTTTCTCTCCTGATAACAGGTGAGTAAATCGGAATTCGTAGTTCGGCTGATTATAGAGGAATATTTGTACGTTTCAAAAATGGACACAAACTTTTTTGGTGAAAATCACACAATGGATTCCTATGGAAGGAAATACAAGTTACTGGTAAGTACGCTTAGAATTACTTTTCAGGGTCAGTGCTGGGCTAAAAGATGCAGCACTGGGTTCTTTCCTGATAACAGGTGAGTAAATCGGAATTCTTAGTTCGGCTGATTTTAGAGGAATATTTGTACGTTTCAAAAATGGACACAAACTTTTCTGGTGAAAACCACACAATGGATTCCTATGGAAGTAAATACAAGTTACTGGTAAGTACGCTTAGAATTACTTTTCAGGGTCAGTGCTGGGCTAAAAGATGCAGCACTGGGTTCTCTCCTGATAACAGGTGAGTAAATCGGAATTCGTAGTTTGGCTGATTTTACAGGAATATTTGTATGTTTAAAAAATGGACACATAGAAACTTTTCTGGTGAAAACCACACAATGGATTCCTATGGAAGGAAAAACAAGTTAATGGTAAGTACACTTAGACTTACTTTTCAGGGTCAGTGCTGCTCTAAAAGATGCAGCACTGGGTTATCTCATGATAACAGGTGAGTAAATCGGAATTCGTAGTTCGGCTGATTTTAGAGGAATATTTGTACGTTTCAAAAATGGACACTTAGAAACTTTTCTGGTGAAAACCACACAATGGATTCCTATGGAGGGAAATACAAGTTACTGGTAAGCACGCTTAGAATTACTTCTCAGGGTCAGTGCTGGGCAAAAGATGCAGCCCTGTGTTCTCTCCTGATAACAGGTGAGTAAATTGGAATTCATAGTTCGGCTGTTTTTAGAGGAATATTTGTACATTTCAAAAATGGACACTTAGAAACTTTTCTGGTGAAAACCACACAATGGATTGCTATGGAAGGAAATACAATATACTGGTAAGTGCGCTTAGAATTACTTTTCAGGGTCAGTGCTGGGCTAAAAGATGCAGCACTGGGTTCTCTCTTGATAACAGGTGAGTACATCGGAATTTGTATTTCGGCTGATTTTAGAGGAATATTTGTACGTTTCAAAAATGAACACAAACTTTTCTGGTGAAAATCACACAATGGATTCCTATGGAAGGAAATACAAGTTAATGGTAAGTACGCTTAGAATTACTTTTCAGGGTCAGTGCTGCTCTAAAAGATGCAGCACTGGGTTCTCTCCTGATAACAGGAGAGTAAATCGGAATTCGTAGTTCGGCTGATTTTAGAGGAATATTTGTTCGTTTCAAAAATGGACACTTAGAAACTTTTCTGGTGAAAATCACACAATGGAATCATATGGAAGGAAATACAAGTTACTGGTAAGTATGCTTAGAATTACTTTTTAGGGTCTGTGCTGGGCTAAAAGATGCAGCACTGGGTTCTCTCCTTATAACAGGTGAGTAAATCAGAATTCGTAGTTCGGCTGATTTTAGAGGAATATTTGTAAGTTTCAAAAATGGACGCTTAGAAACTTTTCTGGTGAAAACCACACAATGGATTCCTATGGAAGGAAATACAAGTTACTGGTAAGTACGCTTAGAATTACTTTTCAGGGTCAGTGCTGGGATAAAAGATGCAGCCCTGGGATCACTCCTGATACCAGGTGAGTAAATCGGAATTCGTTGATCAACTGATTTTAGAAGAATATTTGTAAGTTTAAAAAATGGACACTTAGAAACTTTTCTGGTGAAAACCACACAATAGATTCCTATGGAAGGAAATACAAGTTACTGGTAAGTACGCTTAGAATTACTTTTCAGGGTCAGTGCAGGGCTAAAAGATGCAGCACTGGCTTCTCTCAAGATAACAGGTGAGTAAATCGGAATTCGTAGTTCAGCTGATTTTAGAGGAATATTTCTATGTTTCAAAAATGGATACAAACGTTTCTGGTGAAAATCACACGAGGGATTCCTATGGAAGGAAATACAAGTTACTGGCAAGTATGCTTAGACTTACTTTTCAGGGTCAGTGCTGGGCTAAAAGATGCAGCACTGGGTTCTCTCATGATGACAGGTGAGTAAATCGGAATTCGTAGTTCAGCTGATTTTAGAGGAATATTTGTCAGTTTCAAAAATGGACACAAACTTTTCTGGTGAAAATCACACAATGGATTCCTATGGAAGGAAATACAATGTACAGGTAAGTACGCTTAGAATTACTTTTCAGGGTCAGTGCTAAGCTAAAAGATGCAGCACTGGGTTCTCTCCTGATAACAGGTGAGTAAATTGGAATTCGCAGTTCGGCTGATTTTAGAGGAATATTTGTACATTTAAAAAAAATGGACACTTAGAAACTTTTCCGGTGAAAACCAAACAATGGAGTCCTATGAATGAAAATACAAGTTACTGGTAAGTACGCTTAGAATTGCTTTTCAGGGTCAGTGCTGGGCTAAAAGATGCAGCCCTGGGTTCTCTCATGATAACAGGTGAGTAAATCGGAATTCGTAGTTCGGCTGATTATAGAGGAATATTTGTACGTTTCAAAAATGGACACAAACTTTTCTGGTGAAAATCACACAATGGATTCCTATGGAAGGAAATACAAGTTACTGGTAAGTATGCTTAGAATTACTTTTCAGGGTCAGTGCTGGGCTAAAAGATGCAGCACTGGGTTCTCTCCTGATAACAGGTGAGTAAATCGGAATTCGTAGATCAACTGATTTTAGGAGAATATTTGTTAGTTTAAAAAATGGACACTTGGAAACTTTTCTGGTGAAAACCACACAATGGATTCCTATGGAAGGAAATACAATATACTGGTAAGTACGCTTAGAACTACTTTTGAGGGTCAGTGCTGGGCTAAAAGATGCAGCACAGGGTTCTCTCATGATAACAGGTGGGTAAATCGGAATTCGTAGTTCGGCTGATTTTAGAGGAATATTTGTACGTTTCAAAATTGGACACAAACTTTTCAGGTGAAAATCACACAATGGATTCCTATAGAAGGAAATACAAGTTTCTGGGAAGTACGCTTAGAATTAGTTTTTAAGGTCAGTGCTGTGATAAAAGATGCAGCCCTGGGTTCTCTCCTGATAACAGGTGAGTAAATCAGAATTTGTAGTTCAACTGATTTTAGAGAAATATTTGTGCGTTTCAAAAATGGACACTGAAACTTTTCTGGTGAAAACCGCACAATGGATTCCTATGGAAGGAAATACAAGATACTGGTAAGTACGCTTAGAATTACTTTTCAGGGTCAGTGCTGCTCTAAAAGATGCAGCACTAGGTTCTCTCCTGATAACAGGTGAGTAAATTGGAATTCGTCGTTCGGCTGATTTTAGAGGAATATTTGTACGTTTCAAAAACGGACACTTAGAAACTTTTCTGGTGAAAACTACACAATGGATTCCTATGGAAGGAAATACAAGTTACTAGTAAGTACGCTTAGAATTACTTTTCAGGGACAGTGCTGGGCTAAAAGATGCAGCACTGGGATCTCTCCTGATAAAAGGTGAGTAAATCGGAATTCGTAGTTCGGCTGAATTTAGAGGAATATTTGTATGTTTCAAAAAGGGACACTTAGAAACTTTTCTGGTGAAAACCACACAATGGATTCCTATGAAACGAAATACAAGTTACAGGTAAGTGTGCTTAGAATTACTTTTCAGGGTCAGTGTTGGGCTAAAAGATGCAGCACTGGGTTCTCTCCCGATAACAGGTGAGTAAACCGGAATTCGTAGTTCAGCTGATTTTATAGGAATATTTCTACATTTCAAAAATGGATACAAACGTTTCTGGTGAAAATCACACGAGGGATTCCTATGGAAGGAAATACAAGTTACTGGCACGTATGCTTAGAATTACTTTTCAGGGTCAGTGCTGGGCTAAAAGATGCAGCACTGGGTTCTCTCATGATAACAGGTGAGTAAATCGGAATTCGTAGTTCGGTTGATTTTAGAGGAATATTTGTAAGTTTCAAAAATGGACACAAACTTTTCTGGTGAAAATCACACAATGGATTCCTATGGAAGGAAATACAATGTACAGGTAAGTACACTTAGAATTACTTTTCAGGGTCAGTGCTAAGCTAAAAGATGCAGCACTGGGTTCTCTCCTGATAACAGGTGAGTAAATCGGAATTCGCAGTTTGGCTGATTTTAAAGGAATATTTGTACATTTCAAAAATGGACACTTAGAAACTTTTCCGGTGAAAACCAAACAATGGAGTCTTATGAAAGAAAATACAAGTTACTGGTAAGTACGCTTAGAATTACTTTTCAGGGTCAGTGCTGGGCTAAAAGATGCAGCCCTGGGTTCTCTCATGATAACAGGTGAGTAAATCGGAATTCGTAGTTCAGCTGATTTTAGAGGAATATTTGTACGTTTAAAAATTGGACACTTAGAAACTTTTCTGGTGAAAACCACACAATGGATTTCTATGGAAAGAAATACAAGTTACTGGGAAGTACGCTTAGAATTACTTTTCAAGGTCAGTGCTGGGCTAAAAGATGCAGCCCTGGTTTCTCGCCTGATAACAGGTGAGTAAATCGGAATTCGTAGTTCGGTTGATTATAGAGGAATATTTGTACGTTTCAAAAATGGACACAAACTTTTCTGGTGAAAATCACACAATGGATTCCTATGGAAGGAAATACAAGTTACTGGTAAGTACGCTTAGAATTACTTTTCAGGGTCAGTGCTGGGCTAAAAGATGCAGCACTGGGTTCTCTCCTGATAACAGGTGAGTAAATCGGAATTCGTAGTTCGGCTGATTTTACAGGAATATTTGTATGTTTCAAAAATGGACACATAGAAACTTTTCTGGTGAAAACCACACAATGGATTCCTAAGGAAGGAAATACAAGTTACTGGTAAGTGCGCTTAGAATTACTTTTCAGTGTCAGTGGTGGGCTAAAGATGCAGCACTGGGTTCTCTCCTGATAACAGGTGAGTAAATCGGAATTCGTAGTTCGGCTGATTTTAGAGGAATATTTGTACGTTTCAAAAATGGACAAACTTTTCTGGTGAAAACCACACAATGGATTCCTATGGAAGGAAATACAAGTTACTGGTAAGTACGCTTAGAATTACTTTTCAGGGTCAGTGCTGGGCTAAAAGATGCAGCACTGGGTTCTCTCCTGATAACAGGTGAGTAAATCAGAATTCGCAGTTCTGCTGATTTTAGAGGAATATTAGTACATTTCAAAAATGGACATTTAGAAACTTTTCCGGTGAAAACCAAACAATGGAGTCCTATGAAAGAAAATACAAGTTACTGCTAATTACGCTTAGAATTTTTTTTCAGGGTCACTGCTGGGCTAAAAGATGCAGCCCTGGGTTCTCTCATGATAACAGGTGAGTAAATCGGAATTCGTAGTTCAGCTGATTTTAGAGGAATATTTATATGTTTAAAAAATGGACACTTAGAAACTTCTCTGGTGAAAACCACACAATGGATTTCTATGGAAAGAAAAACAAGTTACTGGGAAGTACGCTTAGAAATACTTTTCAAGGTCAGTGCTGGGCTAAAAGATGCAGCCCTGGGTTCTCTCCTGATAACAGGTGAGTAAATCGGAATTCGTAGTTCGGCTGATTATAGAGGAATATTTGTACGTTTCAAAAATGGACACAAACTTTTCTGGTGAATATCACACAATGGATTCCTATGGCAAGAAATACAAGATACTGGTAAGTACGCTTAGAATTACTTTTCAGGGTCAGTGCTAGGCTAAAAGATGCAGCACACGGTTCTCTCATGATAACAGGTGAGTAATTCGGAATTCGTAGTTCAGCTGATATTAGAGGAATATTTCTACATTTCAAAAATGGATACAAACGTTTCTGGTGAAAATCACACAATGGATTCCAATGGAAGGAAATACAAGTTACTGGTAAGTACGCTTAGAATTACTTTTCAGGGTCAGTGCTGGGCTAAAAGATGCAGCACTGGGTTCTCTCCTGATAACAGGTGAGTAAATCGGAATTCGTAGTTCGGCTGATTTTACAGGAATATTTGTATGTTTCAAAAATGGACACATAGAAACTTTTCCGGTGACAACCAAACAATGGAGTCCTATGAAAGAAAATACAAGTTACTGGTAAGTACGCTTAGAATTACTTTTCAGGGTCAGTGCTGGGCTAAAAGATGCAGCACTGGGTTCTCTCCTGATAACAGGTGAGTAAATCGGAATTCATAGTTCGGCTGATTTTAGAGGAATATTTGTACGTTTCAAAAATGGACACAAACTTTTCTGGTGAAAACCACACAATGGATTCCTATGGAAGTAAATACAAGTTACTGGTAAGTACGCTTAGAATGACTTTTCATGGTCAGTGCTGGGCTAAAAGATGCAGCACTGGGTTCTCTCCTGATAACAGGTGAGTAAATCGGAATTCGTAGTTCGGCTGATTTTATAGGAATATTTGTATGTTTCAAAAATGGAAACATAGAAAATTTTCTGGTGAAAACCACACAATGGATTCCTAAGGAAGGAAATACAAGTTACTGGTAAGTACGCTTAGAATTACTTTTCAGTGTCAGTGGTGGGCTAAAGATGCAGCACTGGGTTCTCTCCTGATAACAGGTGAGTAAATCGGAATTCGTAGTTCGGCTGATTTTAGAGGAATATTTGTACGTTTCAAAAATGGACAAACTTTTCTGGTGAAAACCACACAATGGATTCCTATGGAAGGAAATACAAGTTACTGGTAAGTACGCTTAGAATTACTTTTCAGGGTCAGTGCTGGGCTAAAAGATGCAGCACTGGGTTCTCTCCTGATAACAGGTGAGTAAATCAGAATTCGCAGTTCTGCTGATTTTAGAGGAATATTTGTACATTTCAAAAATGGACATTTAGAAACTTTTCCGGTGAAAACCAAACAATGGAGTCCTATGAAAGAAAATACAAGTTACTGGTAAGTACGCTTAGAATTTTTTTTCAGGGTCACTGCTGGGCTAAAAGATGCAGCCCTGGGTTCTCTCATGATAACATGTGAGTAAATCGGAATTCGTAGTTCAGCTGATTTTAGAGGAATATTTATATGTTTAAAAAATGGACACTTAGAAACTTCTCTGGTGAAAACCACACAATGGATTTCTATGGAAAGAAATACAAGTTACTGGGAAGTACGCTTAGAATTACTTTTCAGGGTCAGTGCTGGGCTAAA
The DNA here is from genome assembly GCF_964204655.1 of Triturus cristatus. NCBI lineage: Eukaryota > Metazoa > Chordata > Amphibia > Caudata > Salamandridae > Triturus > Triturus cristatus. The sequence continues at coordinate 316,578,285 of NC_140579.1, forward strand.
AGATGCAGCCCTGGGTTCTCTCCTGATAACAGGTGAGTAAATCGGAATTCGTAGTTCGGCTGATTATAGAGGAATATTTGTACGTTTCAAAAATGGACACAAACTTTTCTGGTGAATATCACACAATGGATTCCTATGGAAGGAAAAACAAGTTAATGGTAAGTACGCTTAGACCTACTTTTCAGGGTCAGTGCTGCTCTAAAAGATGCAGCACTGGGTTCTCTCATGATAACAGGTGAGTAAATCGGAATTCGTAGTTCGGCTGATTTTAGAGGAATATTTGTATGTTTCAAAAATGGACGCAAACTTTTCTAGTGAAAATCACACAATGGATTCCTAATGAGGGAAATACAATTTACTGGTAAGCATGCTTAGAATTACTTTTCAGGGTCAGTGCAGGGCAAAAGATGCAGCCCTGGGTTCTCTCCTGATAACAGGTGAGTAAATCGGAATTCGTAGATCAACTGATTTTAGAAGAAAATTTGTAAGTTTCAAAAATGGACACTTGGAATCTTTTCTGGTGAAAACCACACAATGGATTCCTATGGAAGGAAATACAATATACTGGTAAGGACGCTTACAACTACTTTTGAGGGTCAGTGCTGGGCTAAAAGATGCAGCACTGGGTTCTCTCAAGATAACAGGTGAGTAAATCGGAATTCGTAGTTCAGCTGATTTTAGAGGAATATTTCTACGTTTCAAAAATGGATACAAACGTTTTTGGTGAAAATCACACAAGGGATTCCTATGGAAGGAAATACAAGTTACTGGCAAGTATGCTTAGACTTACTTTTCAGGGTCAGTGCTGGGCTAAAAGATGCAGCACTGGGTTCTCTCATGATGACAGGTGAGTAAATCGGAATTCGTAGTTCGGCTGATTTTAGAGGAATATTTGTCAGTTTCAAAAATGGACACAAACTTTTCTGGTGAAAATCACACAATGGATTCCTATGGAAGGAAATACAATGTACAGGTAAGTACGCTTAGAATTACTTTTCAGGGTCAGTGCTAAGCTAAAAGATGCAGCACTGGGTTCTCTCCTGATAACAGGTGAGTAAATTGGAATTCGCAGTTCGGCTGATTTTAGAGGAATATTTGTACATTTAAAAAAAATGGACACTTAGAAACTTTTCCGGTGAAAACCAAACAATGGAGTCCTATGAATGAAAATACAAGTTACTGGTAAGTACGCTTAGAATTACTTTTCAGGGTCAGTGCTGGGCTAAAAGATGCAGCCCTGGGTTCTCTCATGATAACATGTGAGTAAATTGGAATTCGTAGTTCGGCTGATTATAGAGGAATATTTGTATGTTTCAAAAATGGACACAAACTTTTCTGGTGAAAATCACACAATGGATTCCTATGGAAGGAAATACAAGTTACTAGTAAGTACGCTTAGAATAACTTTTCAGGGTCAGTGCTGGGCTAAAAGATGCAGCACTGGGTTCTCTCCTGATAACAGGTGAGTAAATCGGAATTCGTAGTTCGGCTGATTTTACAGGAATATTTGTATGTTTCAAATATGGACACATAGAAACTTTTCTGGTGAAAACCACACAATGGATTCCTATGGAAGGAAATACAAGTTACAGGTAAGTACGCTTAGAATTACTTTTCAGGGTCAGTGCTGGGCTAAAAGATGCAGCACTGTGTTCTCTCCTGATAACAGGTGAGTAAATCGGAATTCTTAGTTCGGCTGATTTTAGAGGAATATTTGTACGTTTCAAAAATGGACACAAACTTTTCTGGTGAAAACCACACAATGGATTCCTATGGAAGTAAATACAAGTTACTGGTAAGTATGCTTAGAACTACTTTTCAGGGTCAGTGCTGGGCTAAAAGATGCAGCACTGGGTTCTCTCCTGATAACAGGTGAGTAAATCGGAATTCGTAGTTCGGCTGATTTTACAGGAATATTTGAATGTTTCAAAAATGGACACATAGAAACTTTTATATTGAAAACCACACAATGGATTCCTAAGGAAGGAAATACAAGTTACTGGTAAGTGCGCTTAGAATTACTTTTCAGTGTCAGTGGTGGGCTAAAAGATACAGCACTGGGTTCTCTCCTGATAACAGGTGAGTAAATCGGAATTCGTAGTTCGGCTGATTTTAGAGGAATATTTGTACGTTTCAAAAATGGACACAAACTTTTCTGGTGAAAACCACACAATGGATTCCTATGGAAGGAAATACAAGTTACTGGTAAGTATGCTTAGAATTACTTTTCAGGGTCAGTGCTGGGCTAAAAGATGCAGCACTGGGTTCTGTCCTGATAACAGGGGAGTAAATCAGTATTCGCAGTGCGGCTGATTTTAGAGGAATATTTGTACATTTCAAAAATGGACACTTAGAAACTTTTCCGGGGAAAACCAAACAATGGAGTCCTATGAAAGAAAATACAAGTTACTGGTAAGTACGCTTAGGATTACTTTTCAGGGTCAGTGCTGGGCTAAAAGATGCAGCCCTGGGTTCTCTCATGATAACAGGTGAGTAAATCGGAATTCGTAGTTCAGCTGATTTTAGAGGAATATTTGTACGTTTAAAAAACTGGACACTTAGAAACTTTTCTGGTGAAAACCACACAATGGATTTCTATGGAAAGAAATACAAGTTACTGGGAAGTACGCTTAGAATTACTTTTCAAGGTCAGTGCTGGGCTAAAAGATGCAGCCCTGGGTTCTCTCCTGATAACAGGTGAGTAAATCGGAATTCGTAGTTCGGCTGATTATAGAGGAATATTTATACGTTTCAAAAATAGACACAAACTTTTCTGGTGAAAATCACACAATGGATTCCTATGGAAGGAAATACAAGTTACTGGTAAGTACGCTTAGAATTACATTTCAGGGTCAGTGTTGGGCTAAAAGATGCAGCACTGGGTTCTCTCCTGATAACAGGTGAGTAAATTGGAATTCGTCGTTCGGCTGATTTTAGAGGAATATTTGTACGTTTCAAAAACGGACACTTAGAAACTTTTCTGGTGAAAACTACACAATGGATTCCTATGGAAGGAAATACAAGTTACTAGTAAGTACGCTTAGAATTACTTTTCAGGGACAGTGCTGGGCTAAAAGATGCAGCACTGGGATCTCTCCTGATAAAAGGTGAGTAAATCGGAATTCGTAGTTCGGCTGATTTTACAGGAATATTTGTATGTTTCAAAAATGGACACATAGAAACTTTTCTGGTGAAAACCACACAATGGATTCCTATGGAAGGAAAAACAAGTTAATGGTAAGTACGCTTAGACTTACTTTTCAGGGTCAGTGCTGCTCTAAAAGATGCAGGACTGGGTTATCTCATGATAACAGGTGAGTAAATCGGAATTCGTAGTTCGGCTGATTTTAGAGGAATATTTGTATGTTTCAAAAATGGACACAAACTTTTCTAGTGAAAATCACACAATGGATTCCTATGGAAGGAAATACAAATTACTGGTAAGTACGCTTAGAATTACTTTTCAGGGTCAGTGCTAAGCTAAAAGATGCAGCACTGGGTTCTCTCCTGATAACAGGTGAGTGAATCGGAATTCGTAGTTCAGCTGATTTTAGAGGAATATTTGTGCGTTTAAAAAATGGACACTTAGAGAAAGTTTTCTGGTGAAAAGCACACAATGGATTTCTATGGAAAGAAATACAAGAAGTACGCTTAGAATTACTTTTCAAGGTCAGTGCTGGGCTAAAAGATGCAGCCAAGGGTTCTCTCCTGATAACAGGTGAGTAAATCGGAATTCGTAGTTCGGCTGATTAGAGAGGAATGTTTGTACGTTTCAAAAATGGACACAAACTTCTCTGGTGAAAATCACACAATGGATTCCTATGGAAGGAAAAACAAGTTAATGGTAAGTACGCTTAGACTTACTTTTCAGGGTCAGTGCTGCTCTAAAAGATGCAGCACTGGGTTCTCTCATGATAACAGGTGAGTAAATCGGAATTCGTAGTTCGGCTGATTTTAGAGGAATATTTGTATGTTTCAAAAATGGACACTTAGAAACTTTTCTGGTGAAAACCACACAATGGATTCCTATGGAAGGAAATACAAGATACTGGTAAGTGCGCTTAGAAATACTTTTCAGGGTCTTTGCTCGGCTAAAAGATGCAGCACTGGGTTCTCTCATGATAACAGGTGAGTAAATCGGAATTCGTAGTTCGGCTGATTTTAGAGGAATATTTGTTTGTTTCAAAAATGGACACAAACTTTTCTAGTGAAAATCACACAATGGATTCCTATGGAAGGAAATACAAATTACTGGTAAGTACGCTTAGAATTACTTTTCAGGGTCAGTGCTAAGCTAAAAGATGCAGCACTGGGTTCTCTCCTGATAACAGGTGAGTGAATCGGAATTCGTAGTTCAGCTGATTTTAGAGGAATATTTGTACGTTTCAAAAATGGACACTTAGAAACTTTTCCGGTGAAAACCAAACAATGGATTCCTATGAAAGAAAATACAAGTTGCTGGTAAGTACGCTTAGAATTATTTTCAGGGTCAGTGCTGGGCTAAAAGATGCAGCACTGGGTTCTCTCCTGATAACAGGAGAGTAAATCGGAATTCGTAGTTCAGCTGATTTTAGAGGAATATTTGTACGTTTCAAAAATGGACACTTAGAAACTTTTCTGGTGAAAACCACACAATGGATTCCTATAGAGGGAAATACAATTTACTGGTAAGCACGCTTAGAATTACTTTTCAGGGTCAGTGCAGGGCAAAAGATGCAGCCCTGGGTTCTCTACTGATAACAGGTGAGTAAATCGGAATTCGTAGATCAACTGATTTTAGGAGAATATTTGTTAGTTTCAAAAATGGACACTTGGAAACTTTTCTGGTGAAAACCACACAATGGATTCCTATGGAAGGAAATACAATATACTGGTAAGTACGCTTAGAACTACTTTTGAGGGTCAGTGCTGGGCTAAAAGATGCAGCACAGGGTTCTCTCATGATAACAGGTGGGTAAATCAGAATTTGTAGTTCAACTGATTTTAGAGAAATATTTGTGCGTTTCAAAAATGGACACTGAAACTTTTCTGGTGAAAACCACACAATGGATTCCTATGGAAGGAAATACAAGATACTGGTAAGTACGCTTAGAATTACTTTTCAGGGTCAGTGCTGCTCTAAAAGATGCAGCACTAGGTTCTCTCCGAATAACAGGTGAGTAAATTGGAATTCGTCGTTCGGCTGATTTTAGAGGAATATTTGTACGTTTCAAAAACGGACACTTAGAAACTTTTCTGGTGAAAACCACACAATGGATTCCTATGGAAGGAAATACAAGTTACAGGTAAGTACGCTTAGAATTACTTTTCAGGGTCAGTGCTGAGCTAAAAGATGCAGCACTGTGTTCTCTCCTGATAACAGGTGAGTAAATCGGAATTCTTAGTTCGGCTGATTTTAGAGGAATATTTGTACGTTTCAAAAATGGACACAAACTTTTCTGGTGAAAACCACACAATGGATTCCTATGGAAGTAAATACAAGTTACTGGTAAGTACGCTTAGAACTACTTTTCAGGGTCAGTGCTGGGCTAAAAGATGCAGCACTGGGTTCTCTCCTGATAACAGGTGAGTAAATCGGAATTCGTAGTTCGGCTGATTTTACAGGAATATTTGAATGTTTCAAAAATGGACACATAGAAACTTTTATATTGAAAACCACGCAATGGATTCCTAAGGAAGGAAATACAAGTTACTGGTAAGTACGCTTAGAATTACTTTTCAGTGTCAGTGGTGGGCTAAAAGATACAGCACTGGGTTCTCTCCTGATAACAGGTGAGTAAATCGGAATTCGTAGTTCGGCTGATTTTAGAGGAATATTTGTACGTTTCAAAAATGGACACAAACTTTTCTGGTGAAAACCACACAATGGATTCCTATGGAAGGAAATACAAGTTACTGGTAAGTATGCTTAGAATTACTTTTCAGGGTCAGTGCTGGGCTAAAAGATGCAGCACTGGGTTCTGTCCTGATAACAGGGGAGTAAATCAGTATTCGCAGTGCGGCTGATTTTAGAGGAATATTTGTACATTTAAAAAATGGACACTTAGAAACTTTTCCGGGGAAAACCAAACAATGGAGTCCTATGAAAGAAAATACAAGTTACTGGTAAGTACGCTTAGGATTACTTTTCAGGGTCAGTGCTGGGCTAAAAGATGCAGCCCTGGGTTCTCTCATGATAACAGGTGAGTAAATCGGAATTCGTAGTTCAGCTGATTTTAGAGGAATATTTGTACGTTTAAAAAACTGGACACTTAGAAACTTTTCTGGTGAAAACCACACAATGGATTTCTATGGAAAGAAATACAAGTTACTGGGAAGTACGCTTAGAATTACTTTTCAAGGTCAGTGCTGGGCTGAAAGATGCAGCCCTGGGTTCTCTCCTGATAACAGGTGAGTAAATCGGAATTCGTAGTTCGGCTGATTATAGAGGAATATTTATACGTTTCAAAAATAGACACAAACTTTTCTGGTGAAAATCACACAATGGATTCCTATGGAAGGAAATACAAGTTACTGGTAAGTACGCTTAGAATTACATTTCAGGGTCAGTGTTGGGCTAAAAGATGCAGCACTGGGTTCTCTCCTGATAACAGGTGAGTAAATTGGAATTCGTCGTTCGGCTGATTTTAGAGGAATATTTGTACGTTTCAAAAACGGACACTTAGAAACTTTTCTGGTGAAAACTACACAATGGATTCCTATGGAAGGAAATACAAGTTACTAGTAAGTACGCTTAGAATTACTTTTCAGGGACAGTGCTGGGCTAAAAGATGCAGCACTGGGATCTCTCCTGATAAAAGGTGAGTAAATCGGAATTCGTAGTTCGGCTGATTTTACAGGAATATTTGTATGTTTCAAAAATGGACACATATAAACTTTTCTGGTGAAAACCACACAATGGATTCCTATGGAAGGAAAAACAAGTTAATGGTAAGTACGCTTAGACTTACTTTTCAGGGTCAGTGCTGCTCTAAAAGATGCAGGACTGGGTTATCTCATGATAACAGGTGAGTAAATCGGAATTCGTAGTTCGGCTGATTTTAGAGGAATATTTGTATGTTTCAAAAATGGACACAAACTTTTCTAGTGAAAATCACACAATGGATTCCTATGGAAGGAAATACAAATTACTGGTAAGTACGCTTAGAATTACTTTTCAGGGTCAGTGCTAAGCTAAAAGATGCAGCACTGGGTTCTCTCCTGATAACAGGTGAGTGAATCGGAATTCGTAGTTCAGCTGATTTTAGAGGAATATTTGTGCGTTTAAAAAATGGACACTTAGAAACTTTTCTGGTGAAAAGCACACAATGGATTTCTATGGAAAGAAATACAAGAAGTACGCTTAGAATTACTTTTCAAGGTCAGTGCTGGGCTAAAAGATGCAGCCAAGGGTTCTCTCCTGATAACAGGTGAGTAAATCGGAATTCGTAGTTCGGCTGATTAGAGAGGAATGTTTGTACGTTTCAAAAATGGACACAAACTTCTCTGGTGAAAATCACACAATGGATTCCTATGGAAGGAAAAACAAGTTAATGGTAAGTACGCTTAGACTTACTTTTCAGGGTCAGTGCTGCTCTAAAAGATGCAGCACTGGGTTCTCTCATGATAACAGGTGAGTAAATCGGAATTCGTAGTTCGGCTGATTTTAGAGGAATATTTGTATGTTTCAAAAATGGACACTTAGAAACTTTTCTGGTGAAAACCACACAATGGATTCCTATGGAAGGAAATACAAGATACTGGTAAGTGCGCTTAGAAATACTTTTCAGGGTCTTTGCTCGGCTAAAAGATGCAGCACTGGGTTCTCTCATGATAACAGGTGAGTAAATCGGAATTCGTAGTTCGGCTGATTTTAGAGGAATATTTGTTTGTTTCAAAAATGGACACAAACTTTTCTAGTGAAAATCACACAATGGATTCCTATGGAAGGAAATACAAATTACTGGTAAGTACGCTTAGAATTACTTTTCAGGGTCAGTGCTAAGCTAAAAGATGCAGCACTGGGTTCTCTCCTGATAACAGGTGAGTGAATCGGAATTCGTAGTTCAGCTGATTTTAGAGGAATATTTGTACGTTTCAAAAATGGACACTTAGAAACTTTTCTGGTGAAAACCACACAATGGATTTCTATGGAAAGAAATACAAGTTACTGGGAAGTACGCTTAGAATTACTTTTCAAGGTCAGTGCTGGGCTGAAAGATGCAGCCCTGGGTTCTCTCCTGATAACAGGTGAGTAAATCGGAATTCGTAGTTCGGCTGATTATAGAGGAATATTTATACGTTTCAAAAATAGACACAAACTTTTCTGGTGAAAATCACACAATGGATTCCTATGGAAGGAAATACAAGATACTGGTAAGTACGCTTAGAATTACTTTTCAGGGTCAGTGCTGCTCTAAAAGATGCAGCACTAGGTTCTCTCCGAATAACAGGTGAGTAAATTGGAATTCGTCGTTCGGCTGATTTTAGAGGAATATTTGTACGTTTCAAAAACGGACACTTAGAAACTTTTCTGGTGAAAACTACACAATGGATTCCTATGGAAGGAAATACAAGTTACTAGTAAGTACGCTTAGAATTACTTTTCAGGGACAGTGCTGGGCTAAAAGATGCAGCACTGGGATCTCTCCTGATAAAAGGTGAGTAAATCGGAATTCGTAGTTCGGCTGAATTTAGAGGAATATTTGTATGTTTCAAAAAGGGACACTTAGAAACTTTTCTGGTGAAAACCACACAATGGATTCCTATGAAACGAAATACAAGTTACAGGTAAGTGTGCTTAGAATTACTTTTCAGGGTCAGTGTTGGGCTAAAAGATGCAGCACTGGGTTCTCTCCTGATAACAGGTGAGTAAACCGGAATTCGTAGTTCAGCTGATTTTAGAGGAATATTTCTACATTTCAAAAATGGATACAAACGTTTCTGGTGAAAATCACACGAGGGATTCCTATGGAAGGAAATACAAGTTACTGGCAAGTATGCTTAGAATTACTTTTCAGGGTCAGTGCTGGGCTAAAAGATGCAGCACTGGGTTCTCTCATGATAACAGGTGAGTAAATCGGAATTCGTAGTTCGGTTGATTTTAGAGGAATATTTGTAAGTTTAAAAAATGGACACAAACTTTTCTGGTGAAAATCACACAATGGATTCCTATGGAAGGAAATACAATGTACAGGTAAGTACACTTAGAATTACTTTTCAGGGTCAGTGCTAAGCTAAAAGATGCAGCACTGGGTTCTCTCCTGATAACAGGTGAGTAAATCGGAATTCGCAGTTCGGCTGATTTTAAAGGAATATTTGTACATTTCAAAAATGGACACTTAGAAACTTTTCCGGTGAAAACCAAACAATGGAGTCCTATGAAAGAAAATACAAGTTACTGGTAAGTACGCTTAGAATTACTTTTCAGGGTCAGTGCTGGGCTAAAAGATGCAGCCCTGGGTTCTCTCATGATAACAGGTGAGTAAATCGGAATTCGTAGTTCAGCTGATTTTAGAGGAATATTTGTACGTTTAAAAATTGGACACTTAGAAACTTTTCTGGTGAAAACCACACAATGGATTTCTATGGAAAGAAATACAAGTTACTGGGAAGTACGCTTAGAATTACTTTTCAAGGTCAGTGCTGGGCTAAAAGATGCAGCCCTGGTTTCTCGCCTGATAACAGGTGAGTAAATCGGAATTCGTAGTTCGGCTGATTATAGAGGAATATTTGTACGTTTCAAAAATGGACACAAACTTTTCTGGTGAAAATCACACAATGGATTCCTATGGAAGGAAATACAAGTTACTGGTAAGTACGCTTAGAATTACTTTTCAGGGTCAGTGCTGGGCTAAAAGATGCAGCACTCGGTTCTCTCCTGATAACAGGTGAGTAAATCGGAATTCGTAGTTCGGCTGATTTTACAGGAATATTTGTATGTTTCAAAAATGGACACATAGAAACTTTTCCGGTGACAACCAAACAATGGAGTCCTATGAAAGAAAATACAAGTTACTGGTAAGTACGCTTAGAATGACTTTTCATGGTCAGTGCTGGGCTAAAAGATGCAGCACTGGGTTCTCTCCTGATAACAGGTGAGTAAATCGGAATTCGTAGTTCGGCTGATTTTATAGGAATATTTGTATGTTTCAAAAATGGACACATAGAAACTTTTCTGGTGAAAACCACACAATGGATTCCTAAGGAAGGAAATACAAGTTACTGGTAAGTACGCTTAGAATTACTTTTCAGGGTCAGTGCTGGGCTAAAAGATGCAGCACTGGGTTCTCTCCTGATAACAGGTGAGTAAATCGGAATTCGTAGTTCGGCTGATTTTACAGGAATATTTGTATGTTTCAAAAATGGACACATAGAAACTTTTCCGGTGACAACCAAACAATGGAGTCCTATGAAAGAAAATACAAGTTACTGGTAAGTACGCTTAGAATGACTTTTCATGGTCAGTGCTGGGCTAAAAGATGCAGCACTGGGTTCTCTCCTGATAACAGGTGAGTAAATCGGAATTCGTAGTTCGGCTGATTTTATAGGAATATTTGTATGTTTCAAAAATGGACACATAGAAACTTTTCTGGTGAAAACCACACAATGGATTCCTAAGGAAGGAAATACAAGTTACTGGTAAGTACGCTTAGAATTACTTTTTAGTGTCAGTGGTGGGCTAAAGATGCAGCACTGGGTTCTCTCCTGATAACAGGTGAGTAAATCGGAATTCGTAGTTCGGCTGATTTTAGAGGAATATTTGTACGTTTCAAAAATGGACAAACTTTTCTGGTGAAAACCACACAATGGATTCCTATGGAAGGAAATACAAGTTACTGGTAAGTACGCTTAGAATTACTTTTCAGGGTCAGTGCTGGGCTAAAAGATGCAGCACTGGGTTCTCTCCTGATAACAGGTGAGTAAATCAGAATTCGCAGTTCTGCTGATTTTAGAGGAATATTAGTACATTTCAAAAATGGACATTTAGAAACTTTTCCGGTGAAAACCAAACAATGGAGTCCTATGAAAGAAAATACAAGTTACTGGTAAGTACGCTTAGAATTTTTTTTCAGGGTCACTGCTGGGCTAAAAGATGCAGCCCTGGGTTCTCTCATGATAACAGGTGAGTAAATCGGAATTCGTAGTTCAGCTGATTTTAGAGGAATATTTATATGTTTAAAAAATGGACACTTAGAAACTTCTCTGGTGAAAACCACACAATGGATTTCTATGGAAAGAAGAACAAGTTACTGGGAAGTACGCTTAGAAATACTTTTCAAGGTCAGTGCTGCTCTAAAAGATGCAGCCCTGGGTTCTCTCCTGATAACAGGTGAGTAAATCGGAATTCGTAGTTCGGCTGATTTTAGAGGAATATTTGTATGTTTCAAAAATGGACGCAAACTTTTCTAGTGAAAATCACACAATGGATTCCTATGGCAAGAAATACAAGATACTGGTAAGTACGCTTAGAATTACTTTTCAGGGTCAGTGCTAGGCTAAAAGATGCAGCACACGGTTCTCTCATGATAACAGGTGAGTAATTCGGAATTCGTAGTTCAGCTGATATTAGAGGAATATTTCTACATTTCAAAAATGGATACAATTGTTTCTGGTGAAAATCACACAATGGATTCCAATGGAAGGAAATACAAGTTACTGGTAAGTACTGTGGTAAATATTTCGTTACCGGTACTATTTTTATGCGGTAAAGTCTTAGTGAGAATAACTCAGTAAAAATAAGAGGCAGAATCCGTGGTATTAGAGGTTTTAAAAGGCTTTATTCCTATACAAAGGAATACAATTCGAATTGTAGGCATTCTATTCCATCACCACGAAAGTTCAGGAAGGAAGGGCATATATTATTGACAGATAAGCAGTTTTATAGAAAATGCATTACAGTGAAACAGATGCAAGAGGCGTAACAGCTGATAGTATAGATAAAATGTGCATACGTAACTAATAGAGGCGTATACATGGGTGTAACTAAAATACGTCATTAAACATGATGTCACAAGTGGGTGGATCCACAGAAGAATCCTGCAATGTCAGCAGAAATATTTGGCAGAGATGCGCGCGCAGCCGCATGACGTGTGATTGACGTGCAACTAGAGGGTGAAGGGGACTTGACATTTAGCTCTACATGTGGAGACAGAAGTCTGGGGTTATGTCAACCTAATCCCAAATCATATCTAATATCCTATGTTTAAAGAACTGTGTTATCCAAAAGGAAAGGTCTCTAGGATAGAATCTATTCTATACTGACTGTTAGTGCGTGTACAAGCGTCTAAGTGTCTACATGAGATGCGGGGGGGTAGGAATATTCCATGGTAACGGGGCTATGAATTACTTGCATGAGGATAGCGAGGCCTGGCCCCTTTGCACGGTAGCTGGAGGAATGTTTACCTAAACTGCTAGACAGGAATGCATCGGATGAGGAGGGAGGAGATAATCTTGAAGGTGAAATACAGTTTTTGGCAGGCGATAGGCTGGATCAGGCACCGTTAGCCGCGCAGGGAGTAGGACAAAGTTCATGGATACAGATGCAGGCTCAGACTGGAGCTTTCAGAAGCAGAAGGCAGGAAAAGGCTTGATGACAGAATTCGGGCCTACTCGCCTGAATCTGTAAAATGTGGAAAGTGAACCACATAAAATCGGTGGCCTTTCATACTTAGGAATGGAATATCTGACCCATTCATGGCGGATCTGAAAGAGGACATGTTGACGGTGGACGCACTTATATTTGCGTCTTAAAAACTGGAGCAGGAGGGAACATACATGTACTTATAGTATGTACATGGAGCCGTTGGGGTCTACGATAGGGGACATAACTGATCACAAAATTCATATTTCCTCATTCCCTCCTTGTCCCCTACGGACCCTCAGGAGATATCGATCTTCATCAATCCATCGATCTGTTCATATAGCATCATTTGTTCTTCTTTCTTCTTCCGGGATCTTGAACGAAAACTTGGATGTGGGATACACGATGTGGCACACAGACCACAAATCGCTGGCCCACATTGTAGACATAAACAGCAACTGAATAGTATGAGAAAGCCAATACCTAGGAAGGATAGGATTCTCCATCCCCAGGCTGACAACACGCCCCAGAACCAACCGGACCAAGTCCAGGTGCCTGGACTCTGGTGTATCTGGCTTATAATCTTATGAAGGCGGGTTATGGCTTTATATACTGACGGCAAATTTTCTGGTATGAAAATGCAGCAACTTGATCCGATGACCCTACAAGCTCCGCCCCTATCGGCCAGGATGACGTCAAGGACAAGACGATTTTGAAGCACAATAATCCGCATAGCAGACTGCTCTTCTGTTAAATTGCCTAAGGCGGAAATAGTTTCGTTCACTACTGCTTCAAGGGTTCTGGTTAATCTACGTATCAGCTTACTATTAGTGACTGTACCTATATAGGGGAAGAATCCTTTATTGAAATCTGTGTATTTTTCCCATGCTGTTTCAGTGTAATCGACAATTGGGAGATCTCTCTGTTGTCTATTGTGTACTAAATGGGTATTACTATGATAATCAGGAGGAGCTAGGAAAACAGGTGGCAGAAGGAATGCTATGTAACAGGTACCATCCCAATCTAGAGGTAGACATATATATGCGGTCTGGCCACATATGAAGTAAGAATGATGGAAAGCTCTAAATGTAGACTTGCCTTGATCACTGAATTTTATTACAGTGGTGCATTTACTGTGGCCCATGTGTATGGAACCATTCTTTTTTATACATAATTCCCCTTTTACTGGGAATACTGACATGGCGGGCAAGATTGGTGTAGCTTCAGATTCAACGTTCAGGATCATGAGGTTAAGTGTAAAATTACCTAATCCATATACTTCATTTTCTAGATCAGTTCCTGTTCTTTTGGGGAGTCCCTCCTTGTTAGGGTAGCAGACTTTAAGTAAAACTAGGTTCAGGTTTCCCCAAACCCAGTTGTCTTGATAAACTGCGGAATTTGAATCTAGGGAATTAATCAAACTAAACCATGCTCCACAGGAGCCATTGTGTGTGAACGGATATGGAAAGAGGGGCAAAACTCCCTTATAGTTCTGATAGGGAGGGAGTCGGCCACATATCCAACAATTTGTGGCATTGCTGGTCTGATGGGAATGATGTAACATACTAATAAATGTGTTGTTGCGCAGCGCAAATCTATAGGACAACTCATGCGGAGGAAATTCGCTAAAAGAGTGTTCTGCAGTTAGATTGTAAGCATGTTTAAGAATAGGGTAATACATGTGCAGTAGTATGCTGGAAAAAATAATCAGAAGACTTAGAGAAAACAAAATTAATAATGTTACTGTGCAGTGACTACGAAGTGATTTACAATACGCATGCTTTTTGAGCTGCATCTGATGATTTCTTTCTCTATTCCGGTCTAGAGGATACATGTCAGAGACAAATTCAACCGATTCACCTTGGAGAGGACTTAAACAATCAAATTGTCTGACTTACTAGACCTCAATTTCAGTTTGTAAAGTTCTGGTTTTGATTTCTCAACCAAGGGGAGTTTTGAGTCTGTCTGTGAGGGAATACAGGGGTTAGTATTTACACTGGATGGTAGTCCATAAAATTTCTTGATATGACTCGAGTGCAACCACCCTTTGCGACCCTCAATCTTCACGGCAGTCCTTGTAGTCAGTAGAACCAACTTAGGCGACTTCCACCTAGGATCCAGTTGGGTCTTCCGGTCGAAATTCCTGACCAAAACCAGGTCACCAGGAACCACGTCATGGGGCTTCACCTCAGTATTATCGGGAAAAGCTGCGGCTACCTGTGAACGACAAGATTGTAGTGCAGACATCAAGGAAGCCAGGTAATCTGTCAGCATATTACAGTCAACATCAGTTATTTTGCGAGGTATAGGCGTCCCCCACATATTTGGTGGTCTACCGAAGATCACCTCGTACGGGGATAGCCCAGTTCGAGAATGTGCTACCATTCTCATGTAAAAGAGCGCAACTGGTAAGGCTACTATCCAGTCGACACCTTTTTCCCTACATATTTTGGACAATCTAATTTTCAGAGTTTGATTATGGCGTTCCACGAGACCTGCGGCCTCGGGATGCCGGACACAGTGGAATTTCCATTGGTAGCCTAACAAAAGGGAAACGTGTTTCATTAGTTCGGATGAGAACGGCTGGCCGTTATCTGAGTAGACAACACGTGGTAAACCGTACCGTGGGAAGAATTCTCGAACTAACTGTTTGGCAGTAGTCGGAGCAGTGTAATCTGAAACCGGGTATGCTTCTGTCCAACGGGAAAGAGCACAGACAACTACGAGAACATATTTGAATCCTCGACATCGTTCCATCTGGATATAATCCATCTGGAAGACTTCAAAAGCATGATTAGGAGGTTGAAATCCACCCTGCTCTACGGGGATGCTTTTACCTGGATTAAACTGACAACATATCATACAGGTACGAACTTTTTGTTTAGCTGCTGCTCGCAAGTGCTTGTTGAACCAAATGTGTTGAATGCTGTCTAGCATAGCTTTTTCTCCTAGGTGTGCTGGACTATGTATTGTGTTAATGATGACTTGAACTATAGAGTCGGGAAGAAACCATATAGATTTTTCCTTCGTCATCCATCCTTGATCCGTTTGGATCCCTCCTAATTCAGTCCATTTCTTTATTTCTTCTGGTGTAGCATGTGTCTGTATGTCAATTACATCAAGGGCGGGATCCTTAACTGTCATGCAATGTGTTAGTGTCGGAACTATTGTCTTTGTCATGTCAGTTGTGAGAGTCTGATTCTGAGCAGTCTGTTTAGCTGTTCTGTCAGCTAGGTCATTACCCTGAGAAATGATATCGGTAACTTTTGTATGGGCTTTGCATTTCATAATCGATATTGCAGTAGGTAGATGAATTGCGTCTAATAGGGCTTGAATGAGGGGTCCGTGTTGGATGTGGGCACCGTGAGAAGTTAAATAACCTCTCTCTCGCCACAGTACGCCGAAGTCATGGACGACTCCGAATGCATAACGTGAATCTGTGTATATGTTGACTTTCTTATTTTTGGCTTGAATACAGGCTTGTGTCAGAGCGATGAGCTCTGCTGCTTGAGCTGACAAAGTGTTAATACGATTTGTTTCAATGACTTCAGTGTCTGTTGTGACTGCGTAAGCGGCCACTAACTCTCCTGTACTTGTTCTCATACATGACCCATCTACATACAATGTCAAGTCTGGATCTGACAAAGGGATATCTGTCAAGTCTTGTCTGGGTTTCGTCGTGATAGTAATGACTTCGACACAATCATGTGCCAATGGATCTGTTCCGCCCACTGGTAACAGTGTGGAAGGATTTAATGTATTGCAACGTCTGATTTCTATGTGTGGCTGAAACAATGTCAGTTCGTAACCGGTGAGTCTCGCTATAGTCAAGTGTTGTGTTTGTGTGCGGTTCAAGAGAACCTCTACTGCATGTGGTACTTGTACTGTCAATTGATGTCCTAACACTATGGCATCGCTTTGTCTGATTGCTAAAGCTGTTGCTGCCACCGATTTCAGGCACGCAGGAAGAGCCTGAGCTACTGGATCTAATGTACTAGAGAAATAAGCACATGGTTTGTGTGATCCTGCTTGTTCCTGAGTGAGTACTGACAAGGCAGTACCTTCGCGTTCTGTAACAAAGAGTGTAAACTGTTTACTGTAACATGGTGTTGCTAAAACAGGTGCTTGGCATAAAGCTTTCTTTAAACTTTCAAAGGCGTGTGTATGTTCTTGAGTCCAAGGGAGGACAGTCAATGTGGCTGCCTCCTGTGTTGTCAACTGAATGAGTGGTTTTGCTAGAAATGCATATTGAGGGATCCACTGCCTACAGTATGAAGTGAGGCCTATGAAAGCCCGTACCTCCTTTTGTGTCTTGGGTGGTGGCATGTTAGCGATTAACTGGATGCGGTCGGGTGTAAGCTGCCTTCCCTCCTTGGACAGCGAGTGCCCAAGGTAAACAACTCGCTGGACACAGAATTGCAGCTTAGAAGGGGACACCTTGTGCCCCTTGTCGGCCAGAAATTTCAAAACCGTCAGTGACGCTGTTTCACATTCAGGTTCGCTTCGAGCGGTGATCAGCAGATCATCGACATATTGAAGCAAGGCAGTGTTAACTGGCATGTGGATACTGTCAAGTTCTCGTTTCAGTGCTTGGCTATAGATGCTGGGGCTTTCTGTAAATCCTTGAGGTGCGCGTGTGAATTTAAAACTTCGTCCATTTAAACTGAATCCGAACAAATATTGACTTTCCGGATCGATTGGGACACTAAAGAAAGCATTCTTGAGATCAATTACAGTGAAGAACGTTGCTTCTGAGTCAATAGCTGTTAGTAATGAAGAGATATCTGGGACCACAGGGTATTGTGGTACAATACATTTATTTAATTCGCGCAGATCAATAACTAATCGATATACTGGTGGTGCTTTGGATCCGTTCTTTTAAGAATCGGAATTATCGGAGAATTACATATATTGGAGTCCGTTTCGACAACCACTCCTTGTGCAATGAGCTCGTCAATGATTTGCAGTAAAGCCACAACAGCATCGGGTGGCAACTTGTATTGTCGTATTCGTGGTAATATTACTCCTGTTTTTAGTGTGACACGATATGGTGTAATATTCATGCAACCAACATCAGTGGGGCCTTGTGCCCATAAATGTGTAGGTAAATTCTGCAGTCGGTGATCCATATCTCTGGACACATAGTGACCTTTGAAGTCACGTAGAAATAGTCGTACTCCTTCCGGAGAACAACATATTATAGCTCCTAGAGCTTTCAATGTTTTTATGCCTAACAAGTTTTCTGGACATGATTTAGTAAGCAATAAATCTGTAGTACGTGTCAATGGACCAATCGTAAGTGGAAGAGGTTGTGTTACGTCATTTATTATAGGTTTTCCTGAGAATCCAAGGGAAATATTCTGTGAGCCTGAGAGGGGTGCCCCTGGAACTTCACTGCGTTTTATAGTTGTTCTGCTTGCCCCTGTATCAAGTAAAAACTTTCTGTCTTCCCCTAATAGTTCACTATGTACATAAGGTCCCTCTTGGTCTATCGGAACCTCAATAAGGGGTAAGCCAACTTCCCTCTCTAGGCTATCTCATGAGTATCGCTGATAATCGGGATAATCTGCTTGTGCATACTGATACATCTGTTGTGTTGTCGCTTGTGTTGCAGCAATAGGCTGCGCTTGTGGTGGTGCTACAATCTGTTGTGGAGCTGCCTGTTGCGGAGTTAGTTGTTGCGGAGCTAACCTAGGTTGTGCATGCTGAGGGATTTGTTGTTGATTCTGATCCTGTCTAGGTGGACGTGGTCTCTCCTGAGTTCTACCTGTAGCAATATTATGTTTCAGGACTGGACAATCGTGTATATAATGACCTGGTTGTTTACAATAATTGCATGTCCCTTTCGTTGGACCTGCGGAATCACCCTTTTGATGACCATCGGCTGGAACTGACTGAGCAACAAGCATTTTCATTTTTGTATCTTTCATACGTCTTTGTTCGTGTTCTTGTTCTTCTCTAATTCTATTGTGATGATATTGTAACATCTGTAACATCTGTGATGGGGTATTACCTTGCCAGGTACTTTCGAATTTCAGTACTCTATTCTTAACTTGTAGCAGAGAATTTTCAACTAATTTTGTCACAAACAGATGTGGATATGACTCACTACTGGCTTTTATGCCACTATTTATACCAAAACATTTTTCAAATCGGGAATAGAAATCACTAGTGTCTTTATCTGGTTTTTGTTTACAGGCTGATATTGCACCCCAGTCTTCCTTTTTCGTAGTTAATAAACGTGGCAGTACCTGTATTAGTAATCCTGCTAGTGCTGTAGTCTTTTCCTCAAGCCCTGCTCCTGCAGCTCGGGCTTTCTCTTCGTTTTCTAATGCTGTCCAATCTATCTTTTGGTCTCCCACCTCCCACTCCTTTTCTTTAAGTTTCTCATAAACACCAGAGGGTAATAGGACTTTTAATATTTTCATAATATCGGGGTAGGTATACTCTCCCATGAGTAACATGTCTTTTATCTCGCGGTGGAAACCTGCTGGGTCCTTGTCATGGCTGGGTACTACTTTCTTCATTTCTAATAATTCCAGTTTAGTTATAGGCGTGTACACAAACACGCGTGTAAAGTTATTACCGTCACCTCTGATTGGGTGTACTTCGCGTAACGGGTTCTGTCTATCTATGTGATACATTTTTCTTCCCATGATGGGAACTGGAACGTGTTCTGGGCATACGAAATTTAAATATTGGTTTCGGGATTCTAGAATTTCTTTAATCAAATCAGTGCTTGACCCTCTCCATATATTCGTGAGCAGTTCTGTCAATATGTCAGGTAAGGGTCCTGGATCGGAGTGTTGGCTTTTATATAATATAAGGAGGTGTTGAATCATGTATATACTAGCTAAACGCTGTTCGTATGGGTCAAGATTCAGAAACGTGTGTGCAAGTACATCATCATTGTATTCGCTGGGACTGTCAGCCCATTGTACTGCTGACCTAGCTAATTCTTGTTCGTCCATGGAATCGAGCATATGGTACCCTCTTCGATCTCGGAGTACTTTATCAACGGCTTGGAATAGGTGTTCGGGGGATTTTGTATTTAACATAGGGTTTGGAAAATGTCTATTATATTCTGGACGTATTGGACGTATCGGGTCGTTAAAGTCTCTAGTATTATTATGGGGTCTTCCTCTACCTACATAAGCTATTGTTTCGACTTGTTCTGATTCTTGCTCCTCCTCCTCTTCTGATTCTACTCTGTCTGTTTCTCGTCTTTCTTTATGTATTCGTTCTACTTCCTTGCGGATCTTTCGACTCATGGCGATTATACACGCCTGTCTATCATGTTTCTCTTCTGATATGTTCTGACCCCATTTGACAAGTCTTTGCATGGTATCGTGATCTGCCCCGGGCCTGTCGTGATTCCTAATTACACAATTTATGAAAAAACGTAGTAGTTGTCTTTGGACATCCACTTTCTGGTATTCCATAGCTTCGTTAATACTTTCGGGACCTCGCCCTGTTTGGACAAAGCGATATATTTCGTCTAGGTGTTCACCCATTCCTGGTATCGTCATTAAATATAATGTAGCTCGTCTTATACGTAGTGATGATATGAGCAATTTATCCTGTCTACCTGGTACTGGGTCGTATCTACAATCCACAAGCTGTTCTTTAAACATGTCGGATGTCGCTAATTGGGGTGTACGTTGGAGTGCTAAATCTCTAAGGGTCTGTTTATTTCGCGGCGGGGTGGCAAACATGTCTGTCGTACCTCCGGTAGCACCGTCTGAGGTGCTAGGCACGAAAGGATTCGTTGGGCGTAGGATAGAAATCGTAGATGCGGGAAAAACTGCAGAAACGGACGGACCTGTGGGAACTTGTGTAGGAGTTTGTAGTTGCGGGGATACAGACGGATGCTCTTGGTGTTGAACACCATCGGCAAGCGGTGAGTGTGGTATGGCATTAGCATACTCGGGAGCTACGTCATCTAAATAGGAGGAAAGGAAAACGTCCTTTGCTGTTTTGGGATGTGTTTTGGGATGTGCTTTTATCGGGAATAATGGAGGAGTTAAATCTTTTGGTATTTCCGGGGTAGCCTTAGGTAACCCTTCGGCCAGAAGAGGATACATACCATTCATAAGAGTGTTTCTTTGTCTATCTATTTGTTCTGAGTTTACTCGGGTACCTTCCTCAAGTAATAGATTTTCTCGAGTTTTATTTGAATTCTCTCTACCTTTCTCTTCCTGTCTGTGTGCTTTTTCTGTACGTCTGTATGATTCTTTACGCCATAATTCAATGGCATCTTTCTGTGACTGTCTGGCTTTCTTTTTCCATAATTCTTCTTCTACTCTCATGATGCAATCTGCATCCCAGGTCCCTGCTGCGGGCCATCTCTGATTCTCTGGTAATTCCTTGGTGTAGTCCACCCATAAATCAAGAAATAATACGGCATCTAGACCATGCTTATGATACATAAAGTATCCTGGAGTGTCCCTAGGTGGGATGGGAACAGCTTCTTCGAGTACACCTTTTCTGGTTTTGATCTGTCTTAGTTTCGAAAAGAGCGGCATTTTTAGATCTTGTTTCTAGAACACACTTTATACGATGAACACAATAATGAACAGTCATTCACACCACAATGTATAGAACGTATTAAAACATTTAACATTTAACAGTTTTAACGAACAATGATAACTAATAGAAAACTAGTTACTGACATAATACTGATACTAGATAATATTTATTTATATGCAAGACATACTATATATACTGCTAAACAGTACAGATACACTGCTGAAACAGTGCAGACCGGACTTGTGTACCCAAACCCGTCTTGACCGGCACAGACTATGTGCACGTTAAGTGCCTCCCCGGTAATGGTACTCACCGGGTAGCTCGGAACGGAAGGCCTCGGAACGGAACTGAAACTGGACCGGACTGGACTCGACTCGACTGGACTCGGAACTTCGGAACCTGGTGGGCCTCTGTATACCTCGGATCTTGCTCTCTCAGCTAGGCTCTGGTCGGGATACTTCGCACTTCTCACCGCCTCGTCTGGGTGTTGATCGCAGCCTCAGTCGCTCCCGCTTGGCCGGAGGGAGATACAGGAAATCCTGCAGGTACGCGTTTTTGTCCGTTCAGCTGTGGCAGGAGACCGGGCCTGCAACGCACCGCCGGCGCGTGAGATGAGAAAGTGTCCCTGTTCGGGCGCCAATTTATGTGGTAAATATTTCGTTACCGGTACTATTTTTATGCGGTAAAGTCTTAGTGAGAATAACTCAGTAAAAATAAGAGGCAGAATCCGTGGTATTAGAGGTTTTAAAAGGCTTTATTCCTATACAAAGGAATACAATTCGAATTGTAGGCATTCTATTCCATCACCACGAAAGTTCAGGAAGGAAGGGCATATATTATTGACAGATAAGCAGTTTTATAGAAAATGCATTACAGTGAAACAGATGCAAGAGGCGTAACAGCTGATAGTATAGATAAAATGTGCATACGTAACTAATAGAGGCGTATACATGGGTGTAACTAAAATACGTCATTAAACATGATGTCACAAGTGGGTGGATCCACAGAAGAATCCTGCGATGTCAGCAGAAATATTTGGCAGAGATGCGCGCGCAGCCGCATGACGTGTGATTGACGTGCAACTAGAGGGTGAAGGGGACTTGACATTTAGCTCTACATGTGGAGACAGAAGTCTGGGGTTATGTCAACCTAATCCCAAATCATATCTAATATCCTATGTTTAAAGAACTGTGTTATCCAAAAGGAAAGGTCTCTAGGATAGAATCTATTCTATACTGACTGTTAGTGCGTGTACAAGCGTCTAAGTGTCTACATGAGATGCGGGGGGTAGGAATATTCCATGGTAACGGGGCTATGAATTACTTGCATGAGGACAGCGAGGCCTGGCCCCTTTGCACGGTAGCTGGAGGAATGTTTACCTAAACTGCTAGACAGGAATGCATCGGATGAGGAGGGAGGAGATAATCTTGAAGGTGAAATACAGTTTTTGGCAGGCGATAGGCTGGATCAGGCACCGTTAGCCGCGCAGGGAGTAGGACAAAGTTCATGGATACAGATGCAGGCTCAGACTGGAGCTTTCAGAAGCAGAAGGCAGGAAAAGGCTTGATGACAGAATTCGGGCCTACTCGCCTGAATCTGTAAAATGTGGAAAGTGAACCACATAAAATCGGTGGCCTTTCATACTTAGGAATGGAATATCTGACCCATTCATGGCGGATCTGAAAGAGGACATGTTGACGGTGGACGCACATATATTTGCGTCTTAAAAACTGGAGCAGGAGGGAACATACATGTACTTATAGTATGTACATGGAGCCGTTGGGGTCTACGATAGGGGACATAACTGATCACAAAATTCATATTTCCTCAGTACGCTTAGAATTACTTTTCAGGGTCAGTGCTGGGCTAAAAGATGCAGCACTGGGTTCTCTCCTGATAACAGGTGAGTAAATCGGAATTCGTAGTTCAGCTGATTTTAGAGGAATATTTTTATGTTTAAAAAATGGACACTTAGAAACTTCTCTGGTGAAAACCACACAATGGATTTCTATGGAAAGAAAAACAAGTTACTGGGAAGTACGCTTAGAAATACTTTTCAAGGTCAGTGCTGCTCTAAAAGATGCAGCCCTGGGTTCTCTCCTGATAACAGGTGAGTAAATCGGAATTTGTAGTTCGGCTGATTTTAGAGGAATATTTGTATGTTTCAAAAATGGACGCAAACTTTTCCGGTGACAACCAAACAATGGATTCCTATGGCAAGAAATACAAGATACTGGTAAGTACGCTTAGAATTACTTTTCAGGGTCAGTGCTAGGCTAAAAGATGCAGCACACGGTTCTCTCATGATAACAGGTGAGTAATTCGGAATTCGTAGTTCAGCTGATATTAGAGGAATATTTCTACATTTCAAAAATGGATACAATTGTTTCTGGTGAAAATCACACAATGGATTCCTATGGAAGTAAATACAAGTTACTGGTAAGTACGCTTAGAATGACTTTTCATGGTCAGTGCTGGGCTAAAAGGTGCAGCACTGGGTTCTCTCCTGATAACAGGTGAGTAAATCGGAATTCGTAGTTCGGCTGATTTTATAAGAATATTTGTATGTTTCAAAAATGGACACATAGAAACTTTTCTGGTGAAAACCACACAATGGATTCCTAAGGAAGGAAATAAAGGTTACTGGTAAGTACGCTTAGAATTACTTTTCAGTGTCAGTGGTGGGCTAAAGATGCAGCACTGGGTTCTCTCCTGATAACAGGTGAGTAAATCGGAATTCGTAGTTCGGCTGATTTTAGAGGAATATTTGTACGTTTCAAAAATGGACAAACTTTTCTGGTGAAAACCACACAATGGATTCCTATGGAAGGAAATACAAGTTACTGGTAAGTACGCTTAGAATTACTTTTCAGGGTCAGTGCTAGGCTAAAAGATGCAGCACTGGGTTCTCTCCTGATAACAGGTGAGTAAATCAGAATTCGCAGTTCTGCTGATTTTAGAGGAATATTTGTATATTTCAAAAATGGACATTTAGAAACTTTTCCGGTGAAAACCAAACAATGGAGTCCTATGAAAGAAAATACAAGTTACTGGTAAGTACGCTTAGAATTTTTTTTCAGGGTCACTGCTGGGCTAAAAGATGCAGCCCTGGGTTCTCTCATGATAACAGGTGAGTAAATCGGAATTCGTAGTTCAGCTGATTTTAGAGGAATATTTATATGTTTAAAAAATGGACACTTAGAAACTTCTCTGGTGAAAACCACACAATGGATTTCTATGGAAAGAAATACAAGTTACTGGGAAGTATGCTTAGAATTACTTTTCAGGGTCAGTGCTGGGCTAAAAGATGCAGCCCTGGGTTCTCTCCTGATAACAGGTGAGTAAATCGGAATTCGTAGTTCGGCTGATTATAGAGGAATATTTGTACGTTTCAAAAATGGACACAAACTTTTCTGGTGAATATCACACAATGGATTCCTATTGAAGGAAAAACAAGTTAATGGTAATTACGCTTAGACTTACTTTTCAGGGTCAGTGCTGCTCTAAAAGATGCAGCACTGGGTTCTCTCATGATAACAGGTGAGTAAATCGGAATTCGTAGTTCGGCTGATTTTAGAGGAATATTTGTATGTTTCAAAAATGGACGCAAACTTTTCTAGTGAAAATCACACAATGGATTCCTAATGAGGGAAATACAATTTACTGGTAAGCACGCTTAGAATTACTTTTCAGGGTCAGTGCAGGGCAAAAGATGCAGCCCTGGGTTCTCTCCTGATAACAGGTGAGTAAATCGGAATTCGTAGATCAACTGATTTTAGAAGAATATTTGTAAGTTTCAAAAATGGACACTTGGAATCTTTTCTGGTGAAAACCACACAATGGATTCCTATGGAAGGAAATACAATATACTGGTAAGGACGCTTACAACTACTTTTGAGGGTCAGTGCTGGGCTAAAAGATGCAGCACTGGGTTCTCTCAAGATAACAGGTGAGTAAATCGGAATTCGTAGTTCAGCTGATTTTAGAGGAATATTTCTACGTTTCAAAAATGGATACAAACGTTTCTGGTGAAAATCACACGAGGGATTCCTATGGAAGGAAATACAAGTTACTGGCAAGTATGCTTAGACTTACTTTTCAGGGTCAGTGCTGGGCTAAAAGATGCAGCACTGGGTTCTCTCATGATGACAGGTGAGTAAATCGGAATTCGTAGTTCGGCTGATTTTAGAGGAATATTTGTCAGTTTCAAAAATGGACACAAACTTTTCTGGTGAAAATCACACAATGGATTCCTATGGAAGGAAATACAATGTACAGGTAAGTACGCTTAGAATTACTTTTCAGGGTCAGTGCTAAGCTAAAAGATGCAGCACTGGGTTCTCTCCTGATAACAGGTGAGTAAATTGGAATTCGCAGTTCGGCTGATTTTAGAGGAATATTTGTACATTTTAAAAAAATGGACACTTAGAAACTTTTCCGGTGAAAACCAAACAATGGAGTCCTATGAATGAAAATACAAGTTACTGGTAAGTACGCTTAGAATTACTTTTCAGGGTCAGTGCTGGGCTAAAAGATGCAGCCCTGGGTTCTCTCATGATAACAGGTGAGTAAATCGGAATTCGTAGTTCGGCTGATTATAGAGGAATATTTGTACGTTTCAAAAATGGACACAAACTTTTCTGGTGAAAATCACACAATGGATTCCTATGGAAGGAAATACAAGTTACTGGTAAGTACGCTTAGAATTACTTTTCAGGGTCAGTGCTGGGCTAAAAGATGCAGCACTGGGTTCTCTCCTGATAACAGGTGAGTAAATCGGAATTCGTAGTTCGGCTGATTTTACAGGAATATTTGTATGTTTCAAATATGGACACATGGAAACTTTTCTGGTGAAAACCACACAATGGATTCCTATGGAAGGAAATACAAGTTACAGGTAAGTACGCTTAGAATTACTTTTCAGGGTCAGTGCTGGGCTAAAAGATGCAGCACTGGGTTCTCTCCTGATAACAGGTGAGTAAATCGGAATTCATAGTTCGGCTGATTTTAGAGGAATATTTGTACGTTTCAAAAATGGACACAAACTTTTCTGGTGAAAACCACATAATGGATTCCTATGGAAGTAAATACAAGTTACTGGTAAGTACGCTTAGAATGACTTTTCATGGTCAGTGCTGGGCTAAAAGGTGCAGCACTGGGTTCTCTCCTGATAACAGGTGAGTAAATCGGAATTCGTAGTTCGGCTGATTTTATAAGAATATTTGTATGTTTCAAAAATGGACACATAGAAACTTTTCTGGTGAAAACCACACAATGGATTCCTAAGGAAGGAAATAAAGGTTACTGGTAAGTACGCTTAGAATTACTTTTCAGTGTCAGTGGTGGGCTAAAGATGCAGCACTGGGTTCTCTCCTGATAACAGGTGAGTAAATCGGAATTCGTAGTTCGGCTGATTTTAGAGGAATATTTGTACGTTTCAAAAATGGACAAACTTTTCTGGTGAAAACCACACAATGGATTCCTATGGAAGGAAATACAAGTTACTGGTAAGTACGCTTAGAATTACTTTTCAGGGTCAGTGCTGGGCTAAAAGATGCAGCACTGGGTTCTCTCCTGATAACAGGTGAGTAAATCAGAATTCGCAGTTCTGCTGATTTTAGAGGAATATTTGTACATTTCAAAAATGGACATTTAGAAACTTTTCCGGTGAAAACCAAACAATGGAGTCCTATGAAAGAAAATACAAGTTACTGGTAAGTACGCTTAGAATTTTTTTTCAGGGTCACTGCTGGGCTAAAAGATGCAGCCCTGGGTTCTCTCATGATAACAGGTGAGTAAATCGGAATTCGTAGTTCAGCTGATTTTAGAGGAATATTTATATGTTTAAAAAATGGACACTTAGAAACTTCTCTGGTGAAAACCACACAATGGATTTCTATGGAAAGAAATACAAGTTACTGGGAAGTATGCTTAGAATTACTTTTCAGGGTCAGTGCTGGGCTAAAAGATGCAGCCCTGGGTTCTCTCCTGATAACAGGTGAGTAAATCGGAATTCGTAGTTCGGCTGATTATAGAGGAATATTTGTACGTTTCAAAAATGGACACAAACTTTTCTGGTGAATATCACACAATGGATTCCTATTGAAGGAAAAACAAGTTAATGGTAATTACGCTTAGACTTACTTTTCAGGGTCAGTGCTGCTCTAAAAGATGCAGCACTGGGTTCTCTCATGATAACAGGTGAGTAAATCGGAATTCGTAGTTCGGCTGATTTTAGAGGAATATTTGTATGTTTCAAAAATGGACGCAAACTTTTCTAGTGAAAATCACACAATGGATTCCTAATGAGGGAAATACAATTTACTGGTAAGCACGCTTAGAATTACTTTTCAGGGTCAGTGCAGGGCAAAAGATGCAGCCCTGGGTTCTCTCCTGATAACAGGTGAGTAAATCGGAATTCGTAGATCAACTGATTTTAGAAGAATATTTGTAAGTTTCAAAAATGGACACTTGGAATCTTTTCTGGTGAAAACCACACAATGGATTCCTATGGAAGGAAATACAATATACTGGTAAGGACGCTTACAACTACTTTTGAGGGTCAGTGCTGGGCTAAAAGATGCAGCACTGGGTTCTCTCAAGATAACAGGTGAGTAAATCGGAATTCGTAGTTCAGCTGATTTTAGAGGAATATTTCTACGTTTCAAAAATGGATACAAACGTTTCTGGTGAAAATCACACGAGGGATTCCTATGGAAGGAAATACAAGTTACTGGCAAGTATGCTTAGACTTACTTTTCAGGGTCAGTGCTGGGCTAAAAGATGCAGCACTGGGTTCTCTCATGATGACAGGTGAGTAAATCGGAATTCGTAGTTCGGCTGATTTTAGAGGAATATTTGTCAGTTTCAAAAATGGACACAAACTTTTCTGGTGAAAATCACACAATGGATTCCTATGGAAGGAAATACAATGTACAGGTAAGTACGCTTAGAATTACTTTTCAGGGTCAGTGCTAAGCTAAAAGATGCAGCACTGGGTTCTCTCCTGATAACAGGTGAGTAAATTGGAATTCGCAGTTCGGCTGATTTTAGAGGAATATTTGTACATTTTAAAAAAATGGACACTTAGAAACTTTTCCGGTGAAAACCAAACAATGGAGTCCTATGAATGAAAATACAAGTTACTGGTAAGTACGCTTAGAATTACTTTTCAGGGTCAGTGCTGGGCTAAAAGATGCAGCCCTGGGTTCTCTCATGATAACAGGTGAGTAAATCGGAATTCGTAGTTCGGCTGATTATAGAGGAATATTTGTACGTTTCAAAAATGGACACAAACTTTTCTGGTGAAAATCACACAATGGATTCCTATGGAAGGAAATACAAGTTACTGGTAAGTACGCTTAGAATTACTTTTCAGGGTCAGTGCTGGGCTAAAAGATGCAGCACTGGGTTCTCTCCTGATAACAGGTGAGTAAATCGGAATTCGTAGTTCGGCTGATTTTACAGGAATATTTGTATGTTTCAAATATGGACACATGGAAACTTTTCTGGTGAAAACCACACAATGGATTCCTATGGAAGGAAATACAAGTTACAGGTAAGTACGCTTAGAATTACTTTTCAGGGTCAGTGCTGGGCTAAAAGATGCAGCACTGGGTTCTCTCCTGATAACAGGTGAGTAAATCGGAATTCATAGTTCGGCTGATTTTAGAGGAATATTTGTACGTTTCAAAAATGGACACAAACTTTTCTGGTGAAAACCACACAATGGATTCCTATGGAAGTAAATACAAGTTACTGGTAAGTACGCTTAGAATGACTTTTCATGGTCAGTGCTGGGCTAAAAGATGCAGCACTGGGTTCTCTCCTGATAACAGGTGAGTAAATCAGAATTCGTAGTTTGGCTGATTTTATAGGAATATTTGTATGTTTCAAAAATGGACACATAGAAACTTTTCTGGTGAAAACCACACAATGGATTCCTAAGGAAGGAAATACAAGTTACTGGTAAGTACGCTTAGAATTACTTTTCAGTGTCAGTGGTGGGCTAAAGATGCAGCACTGGGTTCTCTCCTGATAACAGGTGAGTAAATCGGAATTCGTAGTTCGGCTGATTTTAGAGGAATATTTGTACGTTTCAAAAATGGACAAACTTTTCTGGTGAAAACCACACAATGGATTCCTATGGAAGGAAATACAAGTTACTGGTAAGTACGCTTAGAATTACTTTTCAGGGTCAGTGCTGGGCTAAAAGATGCAGCACTGGGTTCTCTCCTGATAACAGGTGAGTAAATCAGAATTCGCAGTTCTGCTGATTTTAGAGGAATATTTGTACATTTCAAAAATGGACATTTAGAAACTTTTCCGGTGAAAACCAAACAATGGAGTCCTATGAAAGAAAATACAAGTTACTGGTAAGTACGCTTAGAATTTTTTTTCAGGGTCACTGCTGGGCTAAAAGATGCAGCCCTGGGTTCTCTCATGATAACAGGTGAGTAAATCGGAATTCGCAGTTCAGCTGATTTTAGAGGAATATTTATATGTTTAAAAAATGGACACTTAGAAACTTCTCTGGTGAAAACCACACAATGGATTTCTATGGAAAGAAATACAAGTTACTGGGAAGTACGCTTAGAATTACTTTTCAGGGTCAGTGCTGGGCTAAAAGATGCAGCCCTGGGTTCTCTCCTGATAACAGGTGAGTAAATCGGAATTCGTAGTTCGGCTGATTATAGAGGAATATTTGTACGTTTCAAAAATGGACACAAAATTTTCTGGTGAATATCACACAATGGATTCCTATGGAAGGAAAAACAAGTTAATGGTAAGTACGCTTAGACCTACTTTTCAGGGTCAGTGCTGCTCTAAAAGATGCAGCACTGGGTTCTCTCATGATAACAGGTGAGTAAATCGGAATTCGTAGTTCGGCTGATTTTAGAGGAATATTTGTATGTTTCAAAAATGGACGCAAACTTTTCTAGTGAAAATCACACAATGGATTCCTAATGAGGGAAATACAATTTACTGGTAAGCACGCTTAGAATTACTTTTCAGGGTCAGTGCAGGGCAAAAGATGCAGCCCTGGGTTCTCTCCTGATAACAGGTGAGTAAATCGGAATTCGTAGATCAACTGATTTTAGAAGAATATTTGTAAGTTTCAAAAATGGACACTTGGAATCTTTTCTGGTGAAAACCACACAATGGATTCCTATGGAAGGAAATACAATATACTGGTAAGGACGCTTACAACTACTTTTGAGGGTCAGTGCTGGGCTAAAAGATGCAGCACTGGGTTCTCTCAAGATAACAGGTGAGTAAATCGGAATTCGTAGTTCAGCTGATTTTAGAGGAATATTTCTACGTTTCAAAAATGGATACAAACGTTTCTGGTGAAAATCACACGAGGGATTCCTATGGAAGGAAATACAAGTTACTGGCAAGTATGCTTAGACTTACTTTTCAGGGTCAGTGCTGGGCTAAAAGATGCAGCACTGGGTTCTCTCATGATGACAGGTGAGTAAATCGGAATTCGTAGTTCGGCTGATTTTAGAGGAATATTTGTCAGTTTCAAAAATGGACACAAACTTTTCTGGTGAAAATCACACAATGGATTCCTATGGAAGGAAATACAATGTACAGGTAAGTACGCTTAGAATTACTTTTCAGGGTCAGTGCTAAGCTAAAAGATGCAGCACTGGGTTCTCTCCTGATAACAGGTGAGTAAATTGGAATTCGCAGTTTGGCTGATTTTAGAGGAATATTTGTACATTTTTAAAAAATGGACACTTAGAAACTTTTCCGGTGAAAACCAAACAATGGAGTCCTATGAATGAAAATACAAGTTACTGGTAAGTACGCTTAGAATTACTTTTCAGGGTCAGTGCTGGGCTAAAAGATGCAGCCCTGGGTTCTCTCATGATAACAGGTGAGTAAATCGGAATTCGTAGTTCGGCTGATTATAGAGGAATATTTGTACGTTTCAAAAATGGACACAAACTTTTCTGGTGAAAATCACACAATGGATTCCTATGGAAGGAAATACAAGTTACTGGTAAGTACGCTTAGAATTACTTTTCAGGGTCAGTGCTGGGCTAAAAGATGCAGCACTGGGTTCTCTCCTGATAACAGGTGAGTAAATCGGAATTCGTAGTTCGGCTGATTTTACAGGAATATTTGTATGTTTCAAATATGGACACATAGAAACTTTTCTGGTGAAAACCACACAATGGATTCCTATGGAAGGAAATACAAGTTACAGGTAAGTACGCTTAGAATTACTTTTCAGGGTCAGTGCTGGGCTAAAAGATGCAGCACTGTGTTCTCTCCTGATAACAGGTGAGTAAATCGGAATTCTTAGTTCGGCTGATTTTAGAGGAATATTTGTACGTTTCAAAATGGACACAAACTTTTCTGGTGAAAACCACACAATGGATTCCTATGGAAGTAAATACAAGTTACTGGTAAGTACGCTTAGAACTACTTTTCAGGGTCAGTGCTGGGCTAAAAGATGCAGCACGGGGTTCTCTCCTGATAACAGGTGAGTAAATCGGAATTCGTAGTTCGGCTGATTTTACAGGAATATTTGAATGTTTCAAAAATGGAGACATAGAAACTTTTATATTGAAAACCACACAATGGATTCCTAAGGAAGGAAATACAAGTTACTGGTAAGTACGCTTAGAATTACTTTTCAGTGTCAGTGGTGGGCTAAAAGATACAGCACTGGGTTCTCTCCTGATAACAGGTGAGTAAATCGGAATTCGTAGTTCGGCTGATTTTAGAGGAATATTTGTACGTTTCAAAAATGGACACAAACTTTTCTGGTGAAAACCACACAATGGATTCCTATGGAAGGAAATACAAGTTACTGGTAAGTATGCTTAGAATTACTTTTCAGGGTCAGTGCTGGGCTAAAAGATGCAGCACTGGGTTCTCTCCTGATAACAGGGGAGTAAATCAGTATTCGCAGTGCGGCTGATTTTAGAGGAATATTTGTACATTTCAAAAATGGACACTTAGAAACTTTTCCGGGGAAAACCAAACAATGGAGTCCTATGAAAGAAAATACAAGTTACTGGTAAGTACGCTTAGAATTACTTTTCAGGGTCAGTGCTGGGCTAAAAGATGCAGCCCTGGGTTCTCTCATGATAACAGGTGAGTAAATCGGAATTCGTAGTTCAGCTGATTTTAGAGGAATATTTGTACGTTTAAAAAACTGGACACTTAGAAACTTTTCTGGTGAAAACCACACAATGGATTTCTATGGAAAGAAATACAAGTTACTGGGAAGTACGCTTAGAATTACTTTTCAAGGTCAGTGCTGGGCTAAAAGATGCAGCCCTGGGTTCTCTCCTGATAACAGGTGAGTAAATCGGAATTCGTAGTTCGGCTGATTATAGAGGAATATTTGTACGTTTCAAAAATGGACACAAACTTTTCTGGTGAAAATCACACAATGGATTCCTATGGAAGGAAATACAAGTTACTGGTAAGTATGCTTAGAATTACGTTTCAGGGTCAGTGTTGGGCTAAAAGATGCAGCACTGGGTTCTCTCCTGATAACAGGTGAGTAAATCGGAATTCGTAGTTTGGCTGATTTTACAGGAATATTTGTATGTTTCAAAAATGGACACATAGAAACTTTTCTGGTGAAAACCACACAATGGATTCCTATGGAAGGAAAAACAAGTTAATGGTAAGTACGCTTAGACTTACTTTTCAGGGTCAGTGCTGCTCTAAAAGATGCAGCACTGGGTTATCTCATGATAACAGGTGAGTAAATCGGAATTCGTAGTTCGGCTGATTTTAGAGGAATATTTGTGCGTTTAAAAAATGGACACTTAGAAACTTTTCTGGTGAAAAGCACACAATGGATTTCTATGAAAAAAAATACAAGAAGTATGCTTAGAATTACTTTTCAAGGTCAGTGCTTGGCTAAAAGATGCAACCAAGGGTTCTCTACTGATAACAGGTGAGTAAATCGGAATTCGTAGTTCGGCTGATTAGAGAGGAATATTTGTACGTTTCAAAAATGGACACAAACTTCTCTGGTGAAAATCACACAATGGATTCCTATGGAAGGAAAAACAAGTTAATGGTAAGTACGCTTAGACTTACTTTTCAGGGTCAGTGCTGCTCTAAAAGATGCAGCACTGGGTTCTCTCATGATAAAAGGTGAGTAAATCGGAATTCGTAGTTCGGCTGATTTTAGAGGAATATTTGTATGTTTCAAAAATAGACACTTAGAAACTTTTCTGGTGAAAACCACACAATGGATTCCTATGGAAGGAAATACAAGATACTGGTAAGTGCGCTTAGAATTACTTTTCAGGGTCAGTGCTCGGCTAAAAGATGCAGCACTGGGTTCTCTCATGATAACAGGTGAGTAAATCGGAATTCGTAGTTCGGCTGATTTTAGAGGAATATTTGTTTGTTTCAAAAATGGACACAAACTTTTCTAGTGAAAATCACACAATGGATTTCTATGGAAGGAAATACAAATTACTGGTAAGTACGCTTAGAATTACTTTTCAGGGTCAGTGCTAAGCTAAAAGATGCAGCACTGGGTTCTCTCCTGATAACAGGTGAGTGAATCGGAATTCGTAGTTCAGCTGATTTTAGAGGAATATTTGTACATTTCAAAAATGGACACTTAGAAACTTTTCCGGTGAAAACCAAACAATGGATTCCTATGAAAGAAAATACAAGTTGCTGGTAAGTACGCTTAGAATTCTTTTCAGGGTCAGTGCTGGGCAAAAGATGCAGCCCTGGGTTCTCTACTGATAACAGGTGAGTAAATCGGAATTCGTAGATCAACTGATTTTAGGAGAATATTTGTTAGTTTCAAAAATGGACACTTGGAAACTTTTCTGGTGAAAACCACACAATGGATTCCTATGGAAGGAAATACAATATACTGGTAAGTACGCTTAGAACTACTTTTGAGGGTCAGTGCTGGACTAAAAGATGCAGCACAGGGTTCTCTCATGATAACAGGTGGGTAAATCGGAATTCGTAGTTCGGCTGATTTTAGAGGAATATTTGTACGTTTCAAAATTGGACACAAACTTTTCAGGTGAAAATCACACAATGGATTCCTATAGAAGGAAATACAAGTTTCTGGGAAGTACGCTTAGAATTAGTTTTCAAGGTCAGTGCTGTGCTAAAAGATGCAGCCCTGGGTTCTCTCCTGATAACAGGTGAGTAAATCAGAATTTGTAGTTCAACTGATTTTAGAGAAATATTTGTGCGTTTCAAAAATGGACACTGAAACTTTTCTGGTGAAAACCACACAATGGATTCCTATGGAAGGAAATACAAGATACTGGTAAGTACGCTTAGAATTACTTTTCAGGGTCAGTGCTGCTCTAAAAGATGCAGCACTAGGTTCTCTCCTGATAACAGGTGAGTAAATTGGAATTCGTCGTTCGGCTGATTTTAGAGGAATATTTGTGCGTTTCAAAAACGGACACTTAGAAACTTTTCTGGTGAAAACTACACAATGGATTCCTATGGAAGGAAATACAAGTTACTAGTAAGTACGCTTAGAATTACTTTTCAGGGACAGTGCTGGGCTAAAAGATGCAGCACTGGGATCTCTCCTGATAAAAGGTGAGTAAATCGGAATTCGTAGTTCGGCTGAATTTAGAGGAATATTTGTATGTTTCAAAAAGGGACACTTAGAAACTTTTCTGGTGAAAACCACACAATGGATTCCTATGAAACGAAATACAAGTTACAGGTAAGTGTGCTTAGAATTACTTTTCAGGGTCAGTGTTGGGCTAAAAGATGCAGCACTGGGTTCTCTCCCGATAACAGGTGAATAAACCGGAATTCGTAGTTCAGCTGATTTTAGAGGAATATTTCTACATTTCAAAAATGGATACAAACATTTCTGGTGAAAATCACACGAGGGATTCCTATGGAAGGAAATACAAGTTACTGGCAAGTATGCTTAGAATTACTTTTCAGGGTCAGTGCTGGGCTAAAAGATGCAGCACTGGGTTCTCTCATGATAACAGGTGAGTAAATCGGAATTCGTAGTTCGGTTGATTTTAGAGGAATATTTGTAAGTTTCAAAAATGGACACAAACTTTTCTGGTGAAAATCACACAATGGATTCCTATGGAAGGAAATACAATGTACAGGTAAGTACACTTAGAATTACTTTTCAGGGTCAGTGCTAAGCTAAAAGATGCAGCACTGGGTTCTCTCCTGATAACAGGTGAGTAAATCGGAATTCGCAGCTCGGCTGATTTTAAAGGAATATTTGTACATTTCAAAAATGGACACTTAGAAACTTTTCCGGTGAAAACCAAACAATGGAGTCCTATGAAAGAAAATACAAGTTACTGGTAAGTACGCTTAGAATTACTTTTCAGGGTCAGTGCTGGGCTAAAA
Source organism: Triturus cristatus (assembly GCF_964204655.1). Classification (NCBI taxonomy): domain Eukaryota; kingdom Metazoa; phylum Chordata; class Amphibia; order Caudata; family Salamandridae; genus Triturus; species Triturus cristatus. The sequence continues at coordinate 316,613,737 of NC_140579.1, forward strand.
GATGCAGCCCTGGGTTCTCTAATGATAACAGGTGAGTAAATCGGAATTCGTAGTTCAGCTGATTTTAGAGGAATATTTGTACGTTTAAAAATTGGACACTTAGAAACTTTTCTGGTGAAAACCACACAATGGATTTCTATGGAAAGAAATACAAGTTACTGGGAAGTACGCTTAGAATTACTTTTCAAGGTCAGTGCTGGGCTAAAAGATGCAGCCCTGGTTTCTCGCCTGATAACAGGTGAGTAAATCGGAATTCGTAGTTCGGCTGATTATAGAGGAATATTTGTACGTTTCAAAAATGGACACAAACTTTTCTGGTGAAAATCACACAATGGATTCCTATGGAAGGAAATACAAGTTACTGGTAAGTACGCTTAGAATTACTTTTCAGGGTCAGTGCTGGGCTAAAAGATGCAGCACTGGGTTCTCTCCTGATAACAGGTGAGTAAATCGGAATTCGTAGTTCGGCTGATTTTACAGGAATATTTGTATGTTTCAAAAATGGACACATAGAAACCTTTCCGGTGACAACCAAACAATGGAGTCCTATGAAAGAAAATACAAGTTACTGGTAAGTCCACTTAGAATTACTTTTCAGGGTCAGTGCTGGGCTAAAAGATGCAGCACTGGGTTCTCTCCTGATAACAGGTGAGTAAATCGGAATTCATAGTTCGGCTGATTTTAGAGGAATATTTGTACGTTTCAAAAATGGACACAAACTTTTCTGGTGAAAACCACACAATGGATTCCTATGGAAGTAAATACAAGTTACTGGTAAGTACGCTTAGAATGACTTTTCATGGTCAGTGCTGGGCTAAAAGATGCAGCACTGGGTTCTCTCCTGATAACAGGTGAGTAAATCGGAATTCGTAGTTCGGCTGATTTTATAGGAATCTTTGTATGTTTCAAAAATGGACACATAGAAACTTTTCTGGTGAAAACCACACAATGGATTCCTAAGGAAGGAAATACAAGTTACTGGTAAGTACGCTTAGAATTACTTTTCAGTGTCAGTGGTGGGCTAAAGATGCAGCACTGGGTTCTCTCCTGATAACAGGTGAGTAAATCGGAATTCGTAGTTCGGCTGATTTTAGAGGAATATTTGTACGTTTCAAAAATGGACAAACTTTTCTGGTGAAAACCACACAATGGATTCCTATGGAAGGAAATACAAGTTACTGGTAAGTAAGCTTAGAATTACTTTTCAGGGTCAGTGCTGGGCTAAAAGATGCAGCACTGGGTTCTCTCCTGATAACAGGTGAGTAAATCAGAATTCGCAGTTCTGCTGATTTTAGAGGAATATTTGTACATTTCAAAAATGGACATTTAGAAACTTTTCCGGTGAAAACCAAACAATGGAGTCCTATGAAAGAAAATACAAGTTACTGGTAAGTACGCTTAGAATTTTTTTTCAGGGTCACTGCTGGGCTAAAAGATGCAGCCCTGTTTTCTCTCATGATAACAGGTGAGTAAATCGGAATTCGTAGTTCAGCTGATTTTAGAGGAATATTTATATGTTTAAAAAATGCACACTTAGAAACTTCTCTGGTGAAAACCACACAATGGATTTCTATGGAAAGAAATACAAGTTACTGGGAAGTACGCTTAGAATTACTTTTCAAGGTCAGTGCTGGGCTAAAAGATGCAGCCCTGGGTTCTCTCCTGATAACAGGTGAGTAAATCGGAATTCGTAGTTCGGCTGATTATAGAGGAATATTTGTACGTTTCAAAAATGGACACAAACTTTTCTGGTGAATATCACACAATGGATTCCTATGGAAGGAAAAACAAGTTAATGGTAAGTACGCTTAGACTTACTTTTCAGGGTCAGTGCTGCTCTAAAAGATGCAGCACTGGGTTCTCTCATGATAACAGGTGAGTAAATCGGAATTCGTAGTTCGGCTGATTTTAGAGGAATATTTGTATGTTTCAAAAATGGACGCAAACTTTTCTAGTGAAAATCACACAATGGATTCCTATGGAAGGAAATACAAATTACTGGTAAGTACGCTTAGAATTACTTTTCAGGGTCAGTGCTAAGCTAAAAGATGCAGCACTGGGTTCTCTCCTGATAACAGGTGAGTGAATCGGAATTCGTAGTTCAGCTGATTTTAGAGGAATATTTGTATGTTTCAAAAATGGACACTTAGAAACTTTTCTGGTGAAAACCACACAATGGATTCCTAATGAGGGAAATACAATTTACTGGTAAGCACGCTTAGAATTACTTTTCAGGGTCAGTGCAGGGCAAAAGATGCAGCCCTGGGTTCTCTCCTGATAACAGGTGAGTAAATCGGAATTCGTAGATCAACTGATTTTAGAAGAATATTTGTAAGTTTCAAAAATGGACACTTGGAATCTTTTCTGGTGAAAACCACACAATGGATTCCTATGGAAGGAAATACAATATACTGGTAAGTACGCTTACAACTACTTTTGAGGGTCAGTGCTGGGCTAAAAGATGCAGCACAAGGTTCTCTCATGATAACAGGTGGGTAAATCGGAATTCATAGTTCGGCTGATTTTAGAGGAATATTTGTACGTTTCAAAATTGGACACAAACTTTTCAGGTGAAAATCACACAATGGATTCCTATAGAAGGAAATACAAGTTACTGGTAAGTACGCTTAGAATTAGTTTTCAAGGTCAGTGCTGTGTTAAAAGATGCAGCCCTGAGTTCTCTCCTGATAACAGGTGAGTAAATCGGAATTCGTAGTTCAACTGATTTTAGAGGAATATTTGTGCGTTTCAAAAATGGACCCTTTGAAACTTTTCTGGTGAAAACCACACAATGGATTCCTATGGAAGGAAATACAAGTTACTGGTTAGTACGCTTAGAATTACTTTTCAGGGTCAGTGCTGCTCTAAAAGATGCAGCACTAGGTTCTCTCCTGATAACAGGTGAGTAAATTGGAATTCGTCGTTCGGCTGATTTTAGAGGAATATTTGTACGTTTCAAAAACGGACACTTAGAAACTTTTCTGGTGAAAACCACACAATGGATTCCTATGGAAGGAAATACAAGTTACTAGTAAGTACGCTTAGAATTACATTTCAGGGACAGTGCTGGGCTAAAAGATGCAGCACTGGGATCTCTCCTGATAACAGGTGAGTAAATCGGAATTCGTAGTTCGGCTGAATTTAGAGGAATATTTGTATGTTTCAAAAAGGGACACTTAGAAACTTTTCTGGTGAAAACCACACACTGGATTCCTATGAAAGGAAATACAAGTTACAGGTAAGTATGCTTAGAATTACTTTTTAGTGTCAGTGTTGGGCTAAAAGATGCAGCCCTGGATTCTCTCCCGATAACAGGTGAGTAAATCGGAATTCGTAGTTCAGCTGATTTTAGAGGAATATTTGTACGTTTCAAAAATGGACACAAACTTTTCTGGTGAAAATCACACAATGGATTCCTATGGAAGGAAATACAAGTTACTGGTAAGTACGCTTAGAATTACGTTTCAGGGTCAGTGTTGGGCTAAAAGATGCAGCAGTGGGTTCTCTCCTGATAACAGGTGAGTAAATCGGAATTCGTAGTTTGGCTGATTTTACAGGAATATTTGTATGTTTCAAAAATGGACACATAGAAACTTTTCTGGTGAAAACCACACAATGGATTCCTATGGAAGGAAAAACAAGTTAATGGTAAGTACGCTTAGACTTACTTTTCAGGGTCAGTGCTGCTCTAAAAGATGCAGCACTGGGTTATCTCATGATAACAGGTGAGTAAATCGGAATTCGTAGTTCGGCTGATTTTAGAGGAATATTTGTATGTTTCAAAAATGGACTTAAACTTTTCTAGTGAAAATCACACAATGGATTCCTATGGAAGGAAATACAAATTACTGGTAAGTACGCTTAGAATTACTTTTCAGGGTCAGTGCTAAGCTAAAAGATGCAGCACTGGGTTCTCTCCTGATAACAGGTGAGTGAATCGGAATTCGTAGTTCAGCTGATTTTAGAGGAATATTTGTGCGTTTAAAAAATGGACACTTAGAAACTTTTCTGGTGAAAAGCACACAATGGATTTCTATGGAAAGAAATACAAGAAGTACGCTTAGAATTACTTTTCAAGGTCAGTGCTGGGCTAAAAGATGCAGCCAAGGGTTCTCTCCTGATAACAGGTGAGTAAATCGGAATTCGTAGTTCGGCTGATTAGAGAGGAATATTTGTACGTTTCAAAAATGGACACAAACTTCTCTGGTGAAAATCACAGAATGGATTCCTATGGAAGGAAAAACAAGTTAATGGTAAGTGCGCTTAGAATTACTTTTCAGGGTCAGTGCTCGGCTAAAAGATGCAGCACTGGGTTCTCTCATGATAACAGGTGAGTAAATCGGAATTCGTAGTTCGGCTGATTTTAGAGGAATATTTGTTTGTTTCAAAAATGGACACAAACTTTTCTAGTGAAAATCACACAATGGATTCCTATGGAAGGAAATACAAATTACTGGTAAGTACGCTTAGAATTACTTTTTAGGGTCAGTGCTAAGCTAAAAGAGGCAGCACTGGGTTCTCTCCTGATAACAGGTGAGTGAATTGGAATTCGTAGTTCAGCTGATTTTAGAGGAATATTTGTACATTTCAAAAATGGACACTTAGAAACTTTTCCGGTGAAAACCAAACAATGGATTCCTATGAAAGAAAATACAAGTTGCTGGTAAGTACGCTTAGAATTATTTTCAGGGTCAGTGCTGGGCTAAAAGATGCAGCACTGGGTTCTCTCCTGATAACAGGAGAGTAAATCGGAATTCGTAGTTCTGCTGATTTTAGAGGAATATTTGTACGTTTCAAACATGGGCACTTAGAAACTTTTCTGGTGAAAACCACACAATGGATTCCTATAGAGGGAAATACAATTTACTGGTAAGCACGCTTAGAATTACTTTTCAGGGTCAGTGCAGGGCAAAAGATGCAGCCCTGGGTTCTCTACTGATAACAGGTGAGTAAATCGGAATTCGTAGATCAACTGATTTTAGGAGAATATTTGTTAGTTTCAAAAATGGACACTTGGAAACTTTTCTGGTGAAAACCACACAATGGATTCCTATGGAAGGAAATACAATATACTGGTAAGTACGCTTAGAACTACTTTTGAGGGTCAGTGCTGGGCTAAAAGATGCAGCACAGGGTTCTCTCATGATAACAGGTGGGTAAATCGGAAATCGTAGTTCGGCTGATTTTAGAGGAATATTTGTATGTTTCAAAATTGGACACAAACTTTTCAGGTGAAAATCACACAATGGATTCCTATAGAAGGAAATACAAGTTTCTGGGAAGTACGCTTAGAATTAGTTTTCAAGGTCAGTGCTGTGCTAAAAGATGCAGCCCTGGGTTCTCTCCTGATAACAGGTGAGTAAATCAGAATTTGTAGTTCAACTGATTTTAGAGAAATATTTGTGCGTTTCAAAAATGGACACTGAAACCTTTCTGGTGAAAACCACACAATGGATTCCTATGGAAGGAAATACAAGATACTGGTAAGTACGCTTAGAATTACTTTTCAGGGTCAGTGCTGCTCTAAAAGATGCAGCACTAGGTTCTCTCCTGATAACAGGTGAGTAAATTGGAATTCGTCGTTCGGCTGATTTTAGAGGAATATTTGTACGTTTCAAAAACAGACACTTAGAAACTTTTCTGGTGAAAACTACACAATGGATTCCTATGGAAGGAAATACAAGTTACTAGTAAGTACGCTTAGAATTACTTTTCAGGGACAGTGCTGGGCTAAAAGATGCAGCACTGGGATCTCTCCTGATAAAAGGTGAGTAAATCAGAATTCGTAGTTCGGCTGAATTTAGAGGAATATTTGTATGTTTCAAAAAGGGACACTTAGAAACTTTTCTGGTGAAAACCACACAATGGATTCCTATGAAACGAAATACAAGTTACAGGTAAGTGTGCTTAGAATTACTTTTCAGGGTCAGTGTTGGGCTAAAAGATGCAGCACTGGGTTCTCTCCCGATAACAGGTGAGTAAACCGGAATTCGTAGTTCAGCTGATTTTAGAGGAATTTTTCTACATTTCAAAAATGGATACAAACGTTTCTGGTGAAAATCACACGAGGGATTCCTATGGAAGGAAATACAAGTTATTGGCAAGTATGCTTAGAATTACTTTTCAGGGTCAGTGCTGGGCTAAAAGATGCAGCACTGGGTTCTCTCATGATAACAGGTGAGTAAATCGGAATTCGTAGTTCGGTTGATTTTAGAGGAATTTTTGTAAGTTTAAAAAATGGACACAAACTTTTCTGGTGAAAATCACACAATGGATTCCTATGGAAGGAAATACAATGTACAGGTAAGTACACTTAGAATTACTTTTCAGGGTCAGTGCTAAGCTAAAAGATGCAGCACTGGGTTCTCTCCTGATAACAGGTGAGTAAATCGGAATTCGCAGTTCGGCTGATTTTAAAGGAATATTTGTACATTTCAAAAATGGACACTTAGAAACTTTTCCGGTGAAAACCAAACAATGGAGTCCTATGAAAGAAAATACAAGTTACTGGTAAGTACGCTTAGAATTACTTTTCAGGGTCAGTGCTGGGCTAAAAGATGCAGCCCTGGGTTCTCTCATGATAACAGGTGAGTAAATCGGAATTCGTAGTTCAGCTGATTTTAGAGGAATATTTGTACGTTTAAAAATTGGACACTTAGAAACTTTTCTGGTGAAAACCACACAATGGATTTCTATGGAAAGAAATACAAGTTACTGGGAAGTACGCTTAGAATTACTTTTCAAGGTCAGTGCTGGGCTAAAAGATGCAGCCCTGGTTTCTCGCCTGATAACAGGTGAGTAAATCGGAATTCGTAGTTCGGCTGATTATAGAGGAATATTTGTACGTTTCAAAAATGGACACAAACTTTTCTGGTGAAAATCACACAATGGATTCCTATGGAAGGAAATACAAGTTACTGGTAAGTACGCTTAGAATTACTTTTCAGGGTCAGTGCTGGGCTAAAAGATGCAGCACTGGGTTCTCTCCTGATAACAGGTGAGTAAATCGGAATTCGTAGTTTGGCTGATTTTACAGGAATATTTGTATGTTTAAAAAATGGACACATAGAAACTTTTACGGTGACAACCAAACAATGGAGTCCTATGAAAGAAAATACAAGTTACTGGTAAGTACGCTTAGAATTACTTTTCAGGGTCAGTGCTGGGCTAAAAGATGCAGCACTGGGTTCTCTCCTGATAACAGGTGAGTAAATCGGAATTCATAGTTCGGCTGATTTTAGAGGAATATTTGTATGTTTCAAAAATGGACACAAACTTTTCTGGTGAAAACCACACAATGGATTCCTATGGAAGTAAATACAAGTTACTGGTAAGTACGCTTAAAATGACTTTTCATGGTCAGTGCTGGGCTAAAAGATGCAGCACTGGGTTCTCTCCTGATAACAGGTGAGTAAATCGGAATTCGTAGTTCGGTTGATTTTATAGGAATATTTGTATGTTTCAAAAATGGACACATAGAAACTTTTCTGGTGAAAACCACACAATGGATTCCTAAGGAAGGAAATACAAGTTACTGGTAAGTACGCTTAGAATTACTTTTCAGTGTCAGTGGTGGGCTAAAGATGCAGCACTGGGTTCTCTCCTGATAACAGGTGAGTAAATCGGAATTCGTAGTTCGGCTGATTTTAGAGGAATATTTGTACGTTTCAAAAATGGACAAACTTTTCTGGTGAAAACCACACAATGGATTCCTATGGAAGGAAATACAAGTTACTGGTAAGTACGCTTAGAATTACTTTTCAGGGTCAGTGCTGGGCTAAAAGATGCAGCACTGGGTTCTCTCCTGATAACAGGTGAGTAAATCAGAATTCGAAGTTCTGCTGATTTTAGAGGAATATTTGTACATTTCAAAAATGGACATTTAGAAACTTTTCCGGTGAAAACCAAACAATGGAGTCCTATGAAAGAAAATACAAGTTACTAGTAAGTACGCTTAGAATTTTTTTTCAGGGTCACTGCTGGGCTAAAAGATGCAGCCCTGGGTTCTCTCATGATAACAGGTGAGTAAATCGGAATTCGTAGTTCAGCTGATTTTAGAGGAATATTTATATGTTTAAAAAATGGACACTTAGAAACTTCTCTGGTGAAAACCACACAATGGATTTCTATGGAAAGAAATACAAGTTACTGGGAAGTACGCTTAGAATTACTTTTCAAGGTCAGTGCTGGGCTAAAAGATGCAGCCCTGGGTTCTCTCCTGATAACAGGTGAGTAAATCGGAATTCGTAGTTCGGCTGATTATAGAGGAATATTTGTACGTTTCAAAAATGGACACAAACTTTTCTGGTGAATATCACACAATGGATTCCTATTGAAGGAAAAACAAGTTAATGGTAAGTACGCTTAGACTTACTTTTCAGGATCAGTGCTGCTCTAAAAGATGCAGCACTGGGTTCTCTCATGATAACAGGTGAGTAAATCGGAATTCGTAGTTCGGCTGATTTTAGAGGAATATTTGTATGTCTCAAAAATGGACGCAAACTTTTCTAGTGAAAATCACACAATGGATTCCTATGGAAGGAAATACAAATTACTGGTAAGTACGCTTAGAATTACTTTTCAGGGTCAGTGCTAAGCTAAAAGATGCAGCACTGGGTTCTCTCCTGATAACAGGTGAGTGAATCGGAATTCGTGGTTCAGCTGATTTTAGAGGAATATTTGTACGTTTCAAAAATGGACACTTAGAAACTTTTCTGGTGAAAACCACACAATGGATTCCTAATGAGGGAAATACAATTTACTGGTAAGCACGCTTAGAATTACTTTTCAGGGTCAGTGCAGGGCAAAAGATGCAGCCCTGGGTTCTCTCCTGATAACAGGTGAGTAAATCGGAATTCGTAGATCAACTGATTTTAGAAGAATATTTGTAAGTTTCAAAAATGGACACTTGGAATCTTTTCTGGTGAAAACCACACAATGGATTCCTATGGAAGGAAATACAAAATACTGGTAAGTACGCTTACAACTACTTTTGAGGGTCAGTGCTGGGCTAAAAGATGCAGCACAAGGTTCTCTCATGATAACAGGTGGGTAAATCGGAATTCATAGTTCGGCTGATTTTAGAGGAATATTTGTACGTTTCAAAATTGGACACAAACTTTTCAGGTGAAAATCACACAATGGATTCCTATAGAAGGAAATACAAGTTACTTTTAAGTACGCTTAGAATTAGTTTTCAAGGTCAGTGCTGTGTTAAAAGATGCAGCCCTGAGTTCTCTCCTGATAACAGGTGAGTAAATCGGAATTCGTAGTTCAACTGATTTTAGAGGAATATTTGTGCGTTTCAAAAATGGACCCTTTGAAACTTTTCTGGTGAAAACCACACAATGGATTCTTATGGAAGGAAATACAAGTTACTGGTTAGTACGCTTAGAATTACTTTTCAGGGTCAGTGCTGCTCTAAAAGATGCAGCACTAGGTTCTCTCCTGATAACAGGTGAGTAAATTGGAATTCGTCGTTCGGCTGATTTTAGAGGAATATTTGTACGTTTCAAAAACGGACACTTAGAAACTTTTCTGGTGAAAACCACACAATGGATTCCTATGGAAGGAAATACAAGTTACTAGTAAGTACGCTTAGAATTACATTTCAGGGACAGTGCTGGGCTAAAAGATGCAGCACTGGGATCTCTCCTGATAACAGGTGAGTAAATCGGAATTCGTAGTTCGGCTGAATTTAGAGGAATATTTGTATGTTTCAAAAAGGGACACTTAGAAACTTTTCTGGTGAAAACCACACACTGGATTCCTATGAAAGGAAATACAAGTTACAGGTAAGTATGCTTAGAATTACTTTTTAGGGTCAGTGTTGGGCTAAAAGATGCAGCACTGGGTTCTCTCCCGCTAACAGGTGAGTAAATTGGAATTCGTAGTTCAGCTGATTTTAGAGGAATATTTCTACGTTTCAAAAATGGATACAAACGTTTCTGGTGAAAATCACACAAGGGATTTCCATGGAAGGAAATACAAGTTACTGACAAGTATGCTTAGAATTACTTTTCAGGGTCAGTGCTGGGCTAAAAGATGCAGCACTGGGTTCTCTCATGATAACAAGTGAGTAAATCGGAATTTGTAGTTCGGCTGATTTTAGAGGAATATTTGTAAGTTTCAAAAATGGACACAAACTTTTCTGGTGAAAACCACACAATGGATTCCTATGGAAGGAAATACAATGTACAGGTAAGTACGCTTAGAATTACTTTTCAAGGTCAGTGCTGGGCTAAAAGATGCAGCCCTGGTTTCTTTCCTGATAACAGGTGAGTAAATCGGAATTCGTAGTTCGGCTGATTATAGAGGAATATTTGTACGTTTCAAAAATGGACACAAACTTTTCTGGTGAAAATCACACAATGGATTCCTAAGGAAGGAAATACAAGTTACTGGTAAGTACGCTTAGAATTACTTTTCAGGGTCAGTGCTGGGCTAAAAGATGCAGCACTGGGTTCTCTCCTGATAACAGGTGAGGAAATCGAAATTCGTAGTTCGGCTGATTTTAGAGGAATATTTGTACGTTTCAAAAATGGACACATAGAAACTTTTCTGCTGAATACCACACAATAGATTCCTATGGAAGGAAATACAAGTTACAGGTAAGTATGCTTAGAATTACTTTTCAGGGTCAGTGCTGGGCTAAAAGATGCAGCACTGGGTTCTCTCCTGATAACAGGTGAGTAAATCGGAATTCGTAGTTCGGCTGATTATAGAGGAATATTTGTACATTTCAAAAATGGACACAAACTTTTGTGGTGAAAATCACACAATGGATTCCTATGGAAGGAAATACAAGTTAATGGTAAGTACGCTTAGACTTACTTTTCAGGGTCAGTGCTGCTCTAAATGATGCAGCACTGGGTGCTCTCATGATAACAGGTGAGTAAATCGGAATTCGTAGTTCGGCTGATTTTAGAGGAATATTTGTAAGTTTCAAAAATGGACACTTAGAAACTTTTCTGGTGAAAACCACACAATGGATTCCTATGGAACGAAATACAAGATACTGGTAAGTGCGCTTAGAATTACTTTTCAGGGTCAGTGCTCGGCTAAAAGATGCAGCACTGGGTTCTCTCATGATAACAGGTGAGTAAATCAGAATTCGTAGTTCGGCTGATTTTAGAGGAATATTTTTATGTTTCAAAAATGGACACAAACTTTTTTGGTGAAAATCACACAATGGATTCCTATGGAAGGAAATACAAATTACTGGTAAGTACGCTTAGAATTAATTTTCAGGGTCAGTGCTAAGCTAAAAGATGCAGCACTGGGTTCTCTCCTGATAACAGGTAAGTAAATCGGAATTCATAGTTCGGCTGATTTTAGAGGAATATTTGTACGTTTCAAAAATGGACACTTAGAAACGTTTTTGTGAAAACCACACAATGGATTCCCATGGAAGGAAATACAAGTTACTGGTAAGTACGCTTAGAATGACTTTTCAGGGTCAGTGCTGGGCTAAAAGATGCAGCACTGGGTTCTTTCCTGATAACAGGTGAGTACATCGGAATTCGTAGTTCGGCTGATTTTAGAGGAATATTTGTACGTTTCAAAAATGGACATTTAGAAACTTTTCTGGTGAAAACCACACAATGGATTCCTATGAAAGGAAATACAAGTTACTGGTAAGTAGGCTTAGAATTACATTTCAGGGTCAGTGCTGGGCTAAAAGATGCAGCACTGGGTTCTCTCCTGATAACAGGTGAGTAAATCGAAATTCGTAGTTCGGCTGATTTTAGAGGAATATTTGTACGTTTCAAAAATGGACACAAACTTTTCTGGTGAAAATCACACAATGGATTCCTAAGGAAGGAAATACAAGTTACTGGTAAGTACGCTTAGAATTACTTTTCAGGGTCAGTGCTGGGCTAAAAGATGCAGCCCTGGGTTCCCTCCTGATAACAGGAGAGTAAATCGGAATTCGTAGTTCAGCTGATTTTAGAGGAATATTTGTACGTTTCAAAAATGAACACAAACTTTTCTGGTGAAAATCACACAATGGATTCCTATGGAAGGAAATACAAGTTAATGGTAAGTACGCTTAGAATTACTTTTCAGGGTCAGTGCTGCTCTAAAAGATGCAGCACTGGGTTCGCTCCTGATAACAGGTGAGTAAATCGGAATTCATAGTTCGGCTGATTTTAGAGGAATATTTGTACATTTCAAAAATAGACACTTAGAAACTTTTCTGGTGAAAACCACACAATGGATTCCTATGGAAGGAAATACAAGTTACTGGTAAGCACGCTTAGAATTACTTCTCAGGGTCAGTGCTGGGCAAAAGATGCAGCCCTGGGTTCTCTCCTGATTACAGGTGAGTAAAGCGGAATTCATAGTTCGGCTGATTTTAGAGGAATATTTGTACATTTCAAAAATGGACACTTAGAAACTTTTCTGGTGAAAACCACACAATGGATTCTCATGGAAGGAAATACAAGTTACTGGTAAGTACGCTTAGAATGACTTTTCAGGGTCAGTGCTCGGCTAAAAGATGCAGCACTGGGTTCTCTCAAGATAACAGGTGAGTAAATCGGAATTCGTAGTTCGGCTGATTTTAGAGGAATATTTTTATGTTTCAAAAATGGACACAAACTTTTCTAGTGAAAATCACACAATGGATTCCTATGGAAGGAAATACAAATTACTGGTAAGTACGCTTAGAATTACTTTTCAGGGTCAGTGCTAAGCTAAAAGATGCAGCACTGGGTTCTCTCCTGATAACAGGTGAGTGAATCGGAATTCGTAGTTCAGCTGATTTTAGAGGAATATTTGTACATTTCAAAAATGGACACTTAGAAACTTTTCCGGTGAAAACCAAACAATGGATTCCTATGAAAGAAAATACAAGTTGCTGGTAAGTACGCTTAGAATTATTTTCAGGGTCAGTGCTGGGCTAAAAGATGCAGCACTGGGTTCTCTCCTGATAACAGGAGAGTAAATCGGAATTCGTAGTTCAGCTGATTTTAGAGGAATATTTGTACGTTTAAAAAATGGACACTTAGAAACTTTTCTGGTGAAAACCACACAATGGATTCCTATGAAGGGAAATACAATTTACTGGTAGGCACGCTTAGAATTACTTTTCAGGGTCAGTGCAGGGCAAAAGATGCAGCCCTGGGTTCTCTCCTGATAACAGTTGAGTAAATCGGAATTCGTAGATCAACTGATTTTAGGAGAATATTTGTTAGTTTTAAAAATTGACACTTGAAACTTTTCTGGTGAAAACCACACAATGGATTCCTATGGAAGGAAATACAATATACTGGTAAGTACGCTTAGAACTACTTTTGAGGGTCAGTGCTGGGCTAAAAGATGCAGCACAGGGTTCTCTCATGATAATAGGTGGGTAAATCGGAATTCGTAGTTCGGCTGATTTTAGAGGAAAATTTGTACGTTTCAAAATTGGACACAAACTTTTCAGGTGAAAATCACACAATGGATTCCTATAGAAGGAAATACAAGTTTCTGGGAAGTACGCTTAGAATTAGTTTTCAAGGTCAGTGCTGTGCTAAAAGATGCAGCCCTGGGTTCTCTCCTGATAACAGGCGAGTAAATCAGAATTTGTAGTTCAACTGATTTTAGAGGAATATTTGTGCGTTTCAAAAATGGACACTGAAACTTTTCTGGTGAAAACCACACAATGAATTCCTAAGGAAGGAAATACAATATACTGGTAAGTATGCTTAGAATTACTTTTCAGGGTCAGTGCTGCTCTAAAAGATGCAGCACTAAGTTCTCTCCTGATAACAGGTGAGTAAATTGGAATTCGTCGTTCGGCTGATTTTAGAGGAATATTTGTACGTTTCAAAAACGGACACTTAGAAACTTTTCTGGTGAAAACCACACAATGGATTCCTATGGAAGGAAATACAAGTTACTAGTAAGTACGCTTAGAATTACTTTTCAGGGACAGTGCTGGGCTAAAAGATGCAGCACTGGGATCTCTCCCGATAACAGGTGAGTAAACCGGAATTCGTAGTTCAGCTGATTTTAGAGGAATATTTCTACATTTCAAAAATGGATACAAACGTTTCTGGTGAAAATCACACGAGGGATTCCTATGGAAGGAAATACAAGTTACTGGCAAGTATGCTTAGAATTACTTTTCAGGGTCAGTGCTGGGCTAAAAGATGCAGCACTGGGTTCTCTCATGATAACAGGTGAGTAAATCGGAATTCGTAGTTCGGTTGATTTTAGAGGAATATTTATAAGTTTCAAAAATGGACACAAACTTTTCTGGTGAAAATCACACAATGGATTCCTATGGAAGGAAATACAATGTACAGGTAAGTACACTTAGAATTACTTTTCAGGGTCAGTGCTAAGCTAAAAGATGCAGCACTGGGTTCTCTCCTGATAACAGGTGAGTAAATCGGAATTCGCAGTTCGGCTGATTTTAGAGGAATATTTGTACATTTCAAAAATGGACACTTAGAAACTTTTCCGGTGAAAACCAAACAATGGAGTCCTATGAAAGAAAATACAAGTTACTGGTAAGTACGCTTAGAATAACTTTTCAGGGTCAGTGCTGGGCTAAAAGATGCTGCACTGGGTTCTCGCCTGATAACAGGTGAGTAAATCGGAATTCGTAGTTCGGCTGATTATAGAGGAATATTTGTACGTTTCAAAAATGGACACAAACTTTTCTGGTGAAAATCACACAATGGATTCCTATGGAAGGAAATACAAGTTACTGGTAAGTACGCTTAGAATTACTTTTCAGGGTCAGTGCTGGGCTAAAAGATGCAGCACTGGGTTCTCTCCTGATAACAGGTGAGTAAATCGGAATTCGTAGTTCGGCTGATTTTACAGGAATATTTGTATGTTTAAAAAATGGACACATAGAAACTTTTCCGGTGACAACCAAACAATGGAGTCCTATGAAAGAAAATACAAGTTACTGTTAAGTACGCTTAGAATTACTTTTCAGGGTCAGTGCTGGGCTAAAAGATGCAGCACTGGGTTCTCTCCTGATAACAGGTGAGTAAATCGGAATTCATAGTTCGGCTGATTTTAGAGGAATATTTGTACGTTTCAAAAATGGACACACACTTTTCTGGTGAAAACCACACAATGGATTCCTATGGAAGTAAATACAAGTTACTGGTAAGTACGCTTAGAATGACTTTTCATGGTCAGTGCTGGGCTAAAAGATGCAGCACTGGGTTCTCTCCTGATAACAGGTGAGTAAATCGGAATTCGTAGTTCGGCTGATTTTATAGGAATATTTGTATGTTTCAAAAATGGACACATAGAAACTTTTCTGGTGAAAACCACACAATGGATTCCTAAGGAAGGAAATACAAGTTACTGGTAAGTACGCTTAGAATTACTTTTCAGTGTCAGTGGTGGGCTAAAGATGCAGCACTGGGTTCTCTCCTGATAACAGGTGAGTAAATCGGAATTCGTAGTTCGGCTGATTTTAGAGGAATATTTGTACGTTTCAAAAATGGACAAACTTTTCTGGTGAAAACCACACAATGGATTCCTATGGAAGGAAATACAAGTTACTGGTAAGTACGCTTAGAATTACTTTTCAGGGTCAGTGCTGGGCTAAAAGATGCAGCACTGGGTTCTCTCCTGATAACAGGTGAGTAAATCAGAATTCGCAGTTCGGCTGATTTTAGAGGAATATTTGTACATTTCAAAAATGGACATTTAGAAACTTTTCCGGTGAAAACCAAACAATGGAGTCCTATGAAAGAAAATACAAGTTACTGGTAAGTACGCTTAGAATTACTTTTCAGGGTCACTGCTGGGCTAAAAGATGCAGCCCTGGGTTCTCTCATGATAACAGGTGAGTAAATCGGAATTCGTAGTTCAGCTGATATTAGAGGAATATTTATACGTTTAAAAAATGGAAACTTAGAAACTTCTCTGGTGAAAACCACACAATGGATTTCTATGGAAAGAAATACAAGTTACTGGGAAGTACGCTTAGAATTACTTTTCAAGGTCATTGCTGGGCTAAAAGATGCAGCCCTGGGTTCTCTCCTGATAACAGGTGAGTAAATCGGAATTCGTAGTTGGGCTGATTTTAGAGGAATATTTGTATGTTTCAAAAATGGACGCAAACTTTTCTAGTGAAAATCACACAATGGATTCCTATGGAAGGAAATACAAATTACTGGTAAGTACGCTTAGAATTACTTTTCAGGGTCAGTGCTAAGCTGAAAGATGCAGCACTGGGTTCTCTCCTGATAACAGGTGAGTGAATCGGAATTCGTAGTTCAGCTGATTTTAGAGGAATATTTGTACGTTTCAAAAATGGATACTTAGAAACTTTTCTGGTGAAAACCACACAATGGATTCCTAATGAGGGAAATACAATTTACTGGTAAGCACGCTTAGAATTACTTTTCAGGGTCAGTGCAGGGCAAAAGATGCAGCCCTGGGTTCTCTCCTGATAACAGGTGAGTAAATCGGAATTCGTAGATCAACTGATTTTAGAAGAATATTTGTAAGTTTCAAAAATGGACACTTGGAATCTTTTCTGGTGAAAACCACACAATGGATTCCTATGGAAGGAAATACAATATACTGGTAAGTACGCTTAGAACTACTTTTGAGGGTCAGTGCTGGGCTAAAAGATGCAGCACAAGGTTCTCTCATGATAACAGGTGGGTAAATCGGAATTCATAGTTTGGCTGATTTTAGAGGAATATTTGTACGTTTCAAAATTGGACACAAACTTTTCAGGTGAAAATCACACAATGGATTCCTATAGAAGGTAATACAAGTTAATGGTAAGTACGCTTAGAATTAGTTTTCAAGGTCAGTGCTGTGTTAAAAGATGCAGCCCTGAGTTCTCTCCTGACAACAGGTGAGTAAATCGGAATTCGTAGTTCAACTGATTTTAGAGGAATATTTGTGCGTTTCAAAAATGGACCCTTTGACACTTTTCTGGTGAAAACCACACAATGGATTCCTATGGAAGGAAATACAAGATACTGGTTAGTACGCTTAGAATTACTTTTCAGGGTCAGTGCTGCTCTAAAAGATGCAGCACTAGGTTCTCTCCTGATAACAGGTGAGTAAATTGGAATTCGTCGTTCGGCTGATTTTAGAGGAATATTTGTACGTTTCAAAAACGGACACTTAAAAACTTTTCTGGGGAAAACCACACAATGGATTCCTATGGAAGGAAATACAAGTTACTATTAATCACGCTTAGAATTACTTTTCAGGGTCAGTGCTGGGCTAAAAGTTGCAGCACTGCTTTCTCTCCTGATAACAGGTGAGTAAATCAGAATTCGCAGTTCGCCTGATTTTAGAGGAATATTCGTACTTTTCAAAAATGGACACTTAGAAACTTTTCTGGTGAAAACCACATAATGGATTCCTGTGGAAGGAAATACAAGTTACTGGCAAGTATGCTTAGAATTACTTTTCAGGGTCAGTGCTGGGCTAAAAGATGCAGCACTGGGTTCTCTCCTGATAGCAGGTGAGTAAATCAGAATTCGTAGTTCGGCTGATTTTAGAGGAATATTTGTATGTTTCAAAAATGGACACTGAGAAACTTTTCTGGTGAAAACCACACAATGGATTCCTATGGAAGGAAATACAAGTTACTGGTAAGTACGCTTAGAATTACTTTTCAGGGTCAGTGCTGGGCTAAAAGATGCAGCACTGGGTTCTCTCCTGATAACAGGTGAGTAAATCGGAATTCATAGTTCGGCTGATTTTACAGGAATATTTGTATGTTTCAAAAATGGACACATAGAGAAACTTTTCTGGTGAAAACCACACAATGGATTCCTATGGAAGGAAATACAAGTTACAGGTAAGTACGCTTAGAATTACTTTTCAGGGTCAGTGCTGGGCTAAAAGATGCAGCACTGGGTTCTCTCCTGATAACAGGTGAGTAATTCGGAATTCTTAGTTCGGCTGATTTTAGAGGAATATTTGTACGTTTCAAAAATGGACACAAACTTTTCTAGTGAAAACCACACAATGGATTCCTAGGGAAGTAAATACAAGTTACTGGTAAATACGCTAAGAATTACTTTTCATGGTAAGTGCTGGGCTAAAAGATGCAGCACTGGGTTCTCTCCTGATAACAGGTGAGTAAATCGGAATTCGTAGTTCGGCTGATTTTACAGGAATATTTGTATGTTTCAAAAATGGACACATAGAAACTTTTCTGGTGAAAACCACACAATGGATTCCTAAGGAAGAAAATACAAGTTACTGGTAAGTATGCTTAGAATTTCTTTTCAGTGTCAGTGGTGGGCTAAAAGATGCAGCACTGGGTTCTCTCCTGATAACAGGTAAGTAAATCAGAATTCGCAGTTCGGCTGATTTTAGAGGAATATTTGTACATTTCAAAAATGGACACTTAGAAACTTTTCCGGTGAAAACCAAACAATGGAGTCCTATGAAAGAAAATACAAGTTACTGGTAAGTACGCTTAAAATTACTTTTCAGGGTCAGTGCTGGGCTAAAAGATGCAGCCCTGGGTTCTCTCATGATAACAGGTGAGTAAATCGGAATTCGTAGTTCAGCTGATTTTAGAGGAATATTTGCACGTTTAAAAAATGGACACTTAGAAACTTTTCTGGTGAAAACCACACAATGGATTTCCATGGAAAGAAATACAAGTTACTGGGAAGTACGCTTAGAATTACTTTTCCAGGTCAGTGCTGGGCTAAAAGATGCAGCCCTGGGTTCTCTCCTGATATCAGGTGAGTAAATCGGAATTCGTAGTTCGGCTGATTATAGAGGAATATTTGTACGTTTCAAAAATGGACACAAACTTTTCTGGTGAAAATCACACAATGGATTCCTATGGAAGGAAATACAAGTTAATGGTAAGTACGCTTAGACTTACTTTTCAGGGTCAGTGCTGCTCTAAAAGATGCAGCACTGGGTTCTCTCATGATAACAGGTGAGTAAATCGGAATTCGTATTTCTGCTGATTTTAGAGGAATATTTATAAGTTTCAAAAATGGACACAAACTTTTCTGGTGAAAATCACACAATGGATTCCTATGGAAGGAAATACAATGTACAGGTAAGTACACTTAGAATTACTTTTCAGGGTCAGTGCTAAGCTAAAAGATGCAGCACTGGGTTCTCTCCTGATAACAGGTGAGTAAATCGGAATTCGCAGTTCGGCTGATTTTAGAGGAATATTTGTACATTTCAAAAATGGACACTTAGAAACTTTTCCGGTGAAAACCAAACAATGGAGTCCTATGAAAGAAAATACAAGTTACTGGTAAGTACGCTTAGAATAACTTTTCAGGGTCAGTGCTGGGCTAAAAGATGCTGCACTGGGTTCTCGCCTGATAACAGGTGAGTAAATCGGAATTCGTAGTTCGGCTGATTATAGAGGAATATTTGTACGTTTCAAAAATGGACACAAACTTTTCTGGTGAAAATCACACAATGGATTCCTATGGAAGGAAATACAAGTTACTGGTAAGTACGCTTAGAATTACTTTTCAGGGTCAGTGCTGGGCTAAAAGATGCAGCACTGGGTTCTCTCCTGATAACAGGTGAGTAAATCGGAATTCGTAGTTCGGCTGATTTTACAGGAATATTTGTATGTTTAAAAAATGGACACATAGAAACTTTTCCGGTGACAACCAAACAATGGAGTCCTATGAAAGAAAATACAAGTTACTGTTAAGTACGCTTAGAATTACTTTTCAGGGTCAGTGCTGGGCTAAAAGATGCAGCACTGGGTTCTCTCCTGATAACAGGTGAGTAAATCGGAATTCATAGTTCGGCTGATTTTAGAGGAATATTTGTACGTTTCAAAAATGGACACACACTTTTCTGGTGAAAACCACACAATGGATTCCTATGGAAGTAAATACAAGTTACTGGTAAGTACGCTTAGAATGACTTTTCATGGTCAGTGCTGGGCTAAAAGATGCAGCACTGGGTTCTCTCCTGATAACAGGTGAGTAAATCGGAATTCGTAGTTCGGCTGATTTTATAGGAATATTTGTATGTTTCAAAAATGGACACATAGAAACTTTTCTGGTGAAAACCACACAATGGATTCCTAAGGAAGGAAATACAAGTTACTGGTAAGTACGCTTAGAATTACTTTTCAGTGTCAGTGGTGGGCTAAAGATGCAGCACTGGGTTCTCTCCTGATAACAGGTGAGTAAATCGGAATTCGTAGTTCGGCTGATTTTAGAGGAATATTTGTACGTTTCAAAAATGGACAAACTTTTCTGGTGAAAACCACACAATGGATTCCTATGGAAGGAAATACAAGTTACTGGTAAGTACGCTTAGAATTACTTTTCAGGGTCAGTGCTGGGCTAAAAGATGCAGCACTGGGTTCTCTCCTGATAACAGGTGAGTAAATCAGAATTCGCAGTTCGGCTGATTTTAGAGGAATATTTGTACATTTCAAAAATGGACATTTAGAAACTTTTCCGGTGAAAACCAAACAATGGAGTCCTATGAAAGAAAATACAAGTTACTGGTAAGTACGCTTAGAATTACTTTTCAGGGTCACTGCTGGGCTAAAAGATGCAGCCCTGGGTTCTCTCATGATAACAGGTGAGTAAATCGGAATTCGTAGTTCAGCTGATATTAGAGGAATATTTATACGTTTAAAAAATGGAAACTTAGAAACTTCTCTGGTGAAAACCACACAATGGATTTCTATGGAAAGAAATACAAGTTACTGGGAAGTACGCTTAGAATTACTTTTCAAGGTCATTGCTGGGCTAAAAGATGCAGCCCTGGGTTCTCTCCTGATAACAGGTGAGTAAATCGGAATTCGTAGTTGGGCTGATTTTAGAGGAATATTTGTATGTTTCAAAAATGGACGCAAACTTTTCTAGTGAAAATCACACAATGGATTCCTATGGAAGGAAATACAAATTACTGGTAAGTACGCTTAGAATTACTTTTCAGGGTCAGTGCTAAGCTGAAAGATGCAGCACTGGGTTCTCTCCTGATAACAGGTGAGTGAATCGGAATTCGTAGTTCAGCTGATTTTAGAGGAATATTTGTACGTTTCAAAAATGGATACTTAGAAACTTTTCTGGTGAAAACCACACAATGGATTCCTAATGAGGGAAATACAATTTACTGGTAAGCACGCTTAGAATTACTTTTCAGGGTCAGTGCAGGGCAAAAGATGCAGCCCTGGGTTCTCTCCTGATAACAGGTGAGTAAATCGGAATTCGTAGATCAACTGATTTTAGAAGAATATTTGTAAGTTTCAAAAATGGACACTTGGAATCTTTTCTGGTGAAAACCACACAATGGATTCCTATGGAAGGAAATACAATATACTGGTAAGTACGCTTAGAACTACTTTTGAGGGTCAGTGCTGGGCTAAAAGATGCAGCACAAGGTTCTCTCATGATAACAGGTGGGTAAATCGGAATTCATAGTTTGGCTGATTTTAGAGGAATATTTGTACGTTTCAAAATTGGACACAAACTTTTCAGGTGAAAATCACACAATGGATTCCTATAGAAGGTAATACAAGTTAATGGTAAGTACGCTTAGAATTAGTTTTCAAGGTCAGTGCTGTGTTAAAAGATGCAGCCCTGAGTTCTCTCCTGACAACAGGTGAGTAAATCGGAATTCGTAGTTCAACTGATTTTAGAGGAATATTTGTGCGTTTCAAAAATGGACCCTTTGACACTTTTCTGGTGAAAACCACACAATGGATTCCTATGGAAGGAAATACAAGATACTGGTTAGTACGCTTAGAATTACTTTTCAGGGTCAGTGCTGCTCTAAAAGATGCAGCACTAGGTTCTCTCCTGATAACAGGTGAGTAAATTGGAATTCGTCGTTCGGCTGATTTTAGAGGAATATTTGTACGTTTCAAAAACGGACACTTAAAAACTTTTCTGGTGAAAACCACACAATGGATTCCTATGGAAGGAAATACAAGTTACTATTAATCACGCTTAGAATTACTTTTCAGGGTCAGTGCTGGGCTAAAAGTTGCAGCACTGCTTTCTCTCCTGATAACAGGTGAGTAAATCAGAATTCGCAGTTCGCCTGATTTTAGAGGAATATTCGTACTTTTCAAAAATGGACACTTAGAAACTTTTCTGGTGAAAACCACATAATGGATTCCTGTGGAAGGAAATACAAGTTACTGGCAAGTATGCTTAGAATTACTTTTCAGGGTCAGTGCTGGGCTAAAAGATGCAGCACTGGGTTCTCTCCTGATAGCAGGTGAGTAAATCAGAATTCGTAGTTCGGCTGATTTTAGAGGAATATTTGTATGTTTCAAAAATGGACACTGAGAAACTTTTCTGGTGAAAACCACACAATGGATTCCTATGGAAGGAAATACAAGTTACTGGTAAGTACGCTTAGAATTACTTTTCAGGGTCAGTGCTGGGCTAAAAGATGCAGCACTGGGTTCTCTCCTGATAACAGGTGAGTAAATCGGAATTCATAGTTCGGCTGATTTTACAGGAATATTTGTATGTTTCAAAAATGGACACATAGAGAAACTTTTCTGGTGAAAACCACACAATGGATTCCTATGGAAGGAAATACAAGTTACAGGTAAGTACGCTTAGAATTACTTTTCAGGGTCAGTGCTGGGCTAAAAGATGCAGCACTGGGTTCTCTCCTGATAACAGGTGAGTAATTCGGAATTCTTAGTTCGGCTGATTTTAGAGGAATATTTGTACGTTTCAAAAATGGACACAAACTTTTCTAGTGAAAACCACACAATGGATTCCTAGGGAAGTAAATACAAGTTACTGGTAAATACGCTAAGAATTACTTTTCATGGTAAGTGCTGGGCTAAAAGATGCAGCACTGGGTTCTCTCCTGATAACAGGTGAGTAAATCGGAATTCGTAGTTCGGCTGATTTTACAGGAATATTTGTATGTTTCAAAAATGGACACATAGAAACTTTTCTGGTGAAAACCACACAATGGATTCCTAAGGAAGAAAATACAAGTTACTGGTAAGTATGCTTAGAATTTCTTTTCAGTGTCAGTGGTGGGCTAAAAGATGCAGCACTGGGTTCTCTCCTGATAACAGGTAAGTAAATCAGAATTCGCAGTTCGGCTGATTTTAGAGGAATATTTGTACATTTCAAAAATGGACACTTAGAAACTTTTCCGGTGAAAACCAAACAATGGAGTCCTATGAAAGAAAATACAAGTTACTGGTAAGTACGCTTAAAATTACTTTTCAGGGTCAGTGCTGGGCTAAAAGATGCAGCCCTGGGTTCTCTCATGATAACAGGTGAGTAAATCGGAATTCGTAGTTCAGCTGATTTTAGAGGAATATTTGCACGTTTAAAAAATGGACACTTAGAAACTTTTCTGGTGAAAACCACACAATGGATTTCCATGGAAAGAAATACAAGTTACTGGGAAGTACGCTTAGAATTACTTTTCCAGGTCAGTGCTGGGCTAAAAGATGCAGCCCTGGGTTCTCTCCTGATATCAGGTGAGTAAATCGGAATTCGTAGTTCGGCTGATTATAGAGGAATATTTGTACGTTTCAAAAATGGACACAAACTTTTCTGGTGAAAATCACACAATGGATTCCTATGGAAGGAAATACAAGTTAATGGTAAGTACGCTTAGACTTACTTTTCAGGGTCAGTGCTGCTCTAAAAGATGCAGCACTGGGTTCTCTCATGATAACAGGTGAGTAAATCGGAATTCGTATTTCTGCTGATTTTAGAGGAATATTTATAAGTTTCAAAAATGGACACAAACTTTTCTGGTGAAAATCACACAATGGATTCCTATGGAAGGAAATACAATGTACAGGTAAGTACACTTAGAATTACTTTTCAGGGTCAGTGCTAAGCTAAAAGATGCAGCACTGGGTTCTCTCCTGATAACAGGTGAGTAAATCGGAATTCGCAGTTCGGCTGATTTTAGAGGAATATTTGTACATTTCAAAAATGGACACTTAGAAACTTTTCCGGTGAAAACCAAACAATGGAGTCCTATGAAAGAAAATACAAGTTACTGGTAAGTACGCTTAGAATAACTTTTCAGGGTCAGTGCTGGGCTAAAAGATGCTGCACTGGGTTCTCGCCTGATAACAGGTGAGTAAATCGGAATTCGTAGTTCGGCTGATTATAGAGGAATATTTGTACGTTTCAAAAATGGACACAAACTTTTCTGGTGAAAATCACACAATGGATTCCTATGGAAGGAAATACAAGTTACTGGTAAGTACGCTTAGAATTACTTTTCAGGGTCAGTGCTGGGCTAAAAGATGCAGCACTGGGTTCTCTCCTGATAACAGGTGAGTAAATCGGAATTCGTAGTTCGGCTGATTTTACAGGAATATTTGTATGTTTAAAAAATGGACACATAGAAACTTTTCCGGTGACAACCAAACAATGGAGTCCTATGAAAGAAAATACAAGTTACTGTTAAGTACGCTTAGAATTACTTTTCAGGGTCAGTGCTGGGCTAAAAGATGCAGCACTGGGTTCTCTCCTGATAACAGGTGAGTAAATCGGAATTCATAGTTCGGCTGATTTTAGAGGAATATTTGTACGTTTCAAAAATGGACACACACTTTTCTGGTGAAAACCACACAATGGATTCCTATGGAAGTAAATACAAGTTACTGGTAAGTACGCTTAGAATGACTTTTCATGGTCAGTGCTGGGCTAAAAGATGCAGCACTGGGTTCTCTCCTGATAACAGGTGAGTAAATCGGAATTCGTAGTTCGGCTGATTTTATAGGAATATTTGTATGTTTCAAAAATGGACACATAGAAACTTTTCTGGTGAAAACCACACAATGGATTCCTAAGGAAGGAAATACAAGTTACTGGTAAGTACGCTTAGAATTACTTTTCAGTGTCAGTGGTGGGCTAAAGATGCAGCACTGGGTTCTCTCCTGATAACAGGTGAGTAAATCGGAATTCGTAGTTCGGCTGATTTTAGAGGAATATTTGTACGTTTCAAAAATGGACAAACTTTTCTGGTGAAAACCACACAATGGATTCCTATGGAAGGAAATACAAGTTACTGGTAAGTACGCTTAGAATTACTTTTCAGGGTCAGTGCTGGGCTAAAAGATGCAGCACTGGGTTCTCTCCTGATAACAGGTGAGTAAATCAGAATTCGCAGTTCGGCTGATTTTAGAGGAATATTTGTACATTTCAAAAATGGACATTTAGAAACTTTTCCGGTGAAAACCAAACAATGGAGTCCTATGAAAGAAAATACAAGTTACTGGTAAGTACGCTTAGAATTACTTTTCAGGGTCACTGCTGGGCTAAAAGATGCAGCCCTGGGTTCTCTCATGATAACAGGTGAGTAAATCGGAATTCGTAGTTCAGCTGATATTAGAGGAATATTTATACGTTTAAAAAATGGAAACTTAGAAACTTCTCTGGTGAAAACCACACAATGGATTTCTATGGAAAGAAATACAAGTTACTGGGAAGTACGCTTAGAATTACTTTTCAAGGTCATTGCTGGGCTAAAAGATGCAGCCCTGGGTTCTCTCCTGATAACAGGTGAGTAAATCGGAATTCGTAGTTGGGCTGATTTTAGAGGAATATTTGTATGTTTCAAAAATGGACGCAAACTTTTCTAGTGAAAATCACACAATGGATTCCTATGGAAGGAAATACAAATTACTGGTAAGTACGCTTAGAATTACTTTTCAGGGTCAGTGCTAAGCTGAAAGATGCAGCACTGGGTTCTCTCCTGATAACAGGTGAGTGAATCGGAATTCGTAGTTCAGCTGATTTTAGAGGAATATTTGTACGTTTCAAAAATGGATACTTAGAAACTTTTCTGGTGAAAACCACACAATGGATTCCTAATGAGGGAAATACAATTTACTGGTAAGCACGCTTAGAATTACTTTTCAGGGTCAGTGCAGGGCAAAAGATGCAGCCCTGGGTTCTCTCCTGATAACAGGTGAGTAAATCGGAATTCGTAGATCAACTGATTTTAGAAGAATATTTGTAAGTTTCAAAAATGGACACTTGGAATCTTTTCTGGTGAAAACCACACAATGGATTCCTATGGAAGGAAATACAATATACTGGTAAGTACGCTTAGAACTACTTTTGAGGGTCAGTGCTGGGCTAAAAGATGCAGCACAAGGTTCTCTCATGATAACAGGTGGGTAAATCGGAATTCATAGTTTGGCTGATTTTAGAGGAATATTTGTACGTTTCAAAATTGGACACAAACTTTTCAGGTGAAAATCACACAATGGATTCCTATAGAAGGTAATACAAGTTAATGGTAAGTACGCTTAGAATTAGTTTTCAAGGTCAGTGCTGTGTTAAAAGATGCAGCCCTGAGTTCTCTCCTGACAACAGGTGAGTAAATCGGAATTCGTAGTTCAACTGATTTTAGAGGAATATTTGTGCGTTTCAAAAATGGACCCTTTGACACTTTTCTGGTGAAAACCACACAATGGATTCCTATGGAAGGAAATACAAGATACTGGTTAGTACGCTTAGAATTACTTTTCAGGGTCAGTGCTGCTCTAAAAGATGCAGCACTAGGTTCTCTCCTGATAACAGGTGAGTAAATTGGAATTCGTCGTTCGGCTGATTTTAGAGGAATATTTGTACGTTTCAAAAACGGACACTTAAAAACTTTTCTGGTGAAAACCACACAATGGATTCCTATGGAAGGAAATACAAGTTACTATTAATCACGCTTAGAATTACTTTTCAGGGTCAGTGCTGGGCTAAAAGTTGCAGCACTGCTTTCTCTCCTGATAACAGGTGAGTAAATCAGAATTCGCAGTTCGCCTGATTTTAGAGGAATATTCGTACTTTTCAAAAATGGACACTTAGAAACTTTTCTGGTGAAAACCACATAATGGATTCCTGTGGAAGGAAATACAAGTTACTGGCAAGTATGCTTAGAATTACTTTTCAGGGTCAGTGCTGGGCTAAAAGATGCAGCACTGGGTTCTCTCCTGATAGCAGGTGAGTAAATCAGAATTCGTAGTTCGGCTGATTTTAGAGGAATATTTGTATGTTTCAAAAATGGACACTGAGAAACTTTTCTGGTGAAAACCACACAATGGATTCCTATGGAAGGAAATACAAGTTACTGGTAAGTACGCTTAGAATTACTTTTCAGGGTCAGTGCTGGGCTAAAAGATGCAGCACTGGGTTCTCTCCTGATAACAGGTGAGTAAATCGGAATTCATAGTTCGGCTGATTTTACAGGAATATTTGTATGTTTCAAAAATGGACACATAGAGAAACTTTTCTGGTGAAAACCACACAATGGATTCCTATGGAAGGAAATACAAGTTACAGGTAAGTACGCTTAGAATTACTTTTCAGGGTCAGTGCTGGGCTAAAAGATGCAGCACTGGGTTCTCTCCTGATAACAGGTGAGTAATTCGGAATTCTTAGTTCGGCTGATTTTAGAGGAATATTTGTACGTTTCAAAAATGGACACAAACTTTTCTAGTGAAAACCACACAATGGATTCCTAGGGAAGTAAATACAAGTTACTGGTAAATACGCTAAGAATTACTTTTCATGGTAAGTGCTGGGCTAAAAGATGCAGCACTGGGTTCTCTCCTGATAACAGGTGAGTAAATCGGAATTCGTAGTTCGGCTGATTTTACAGGAATATTTGTATGTTTCAAAAATGGACACATAGAAACTTTTCTGGTGAAAACCACACAATGGATTCCTAAGGAAGAAAATACAAGTTACTGGTAAGTATGCTTAGAATTTCTTTTCAGTGTCAGTGGTGGGCTAAAAGATGCAGCACTGGGTTCTCTCCTGATAACAGGTAAGTAAATCAGAATTCGCAGTTCGGCTGATTTTAGAGGAATATTTGTACATTTCAAAAATGGACACTTAGAAACTTTTCCGGTGAAAACCAAACAATGGAGTCCTATGAAAGAAAATACAAGTTACTGGTAAGTACGCTTAAAATTACTTTTCAGGGTCAGTGCTGGGCTAAAAGATGCAGCCCTGGGTTCTCTCATGATAACAGGTGAGTAAATCGGAATTCGTAGTTCAGCTGATTTTAGAGGAATATTTGCACGTTTAAAAAATGGACACTTAGAAACTTTTCTGGTGAAAACCACACAATGGATTTCCATGGAAAGAAATACAAGTTACTGGGAAGTACGCTTAGAATTACTTTTCCAGGTCAGTGCTGGGCTAAAAGATGCAGCCCTGGGTTCTCTCCTGATATCAGGTGAGTAAATCGGAATTCGTAGTTCGGCTGATTATAGAGGAATATTTGTACGTTTCAAAAATGGACACAAACTTTTCTGGTGAAAATCACACAATGGATTCCTATGGAAGGAAATACAAGTTAATGGTAAGTACGCTTAGACTTACTTTTCAGGGTCAGTGCTGCTCTAAAAGATGCAGCACTGGGTTCTCTCATGATAACAGGTGAGTAAATCGGAATTCGTATTTCTGCTGATTTTAGAGGAATATTTGTAAGTTTCAAAAATGGACACAAACTTTTGTGGTGCAAAATCACACAATGGATTCCTATGGAAGGAAATACAAGTTACTATTAATAACGCTTAGAATTACTTTTCGGGGTCAGTGCTGGGCTAAAAGATGCAGCACTGCGTTCTCTCCTTATAACAGGTGAGTAAATCGGAATTCGTAGTTCGGCTGATTTTAGAGGAATATTTGTACGTTTCAAAAATGGACACAAACTTTTCTGGTGAAAACCACACAATGGATTTGCATGGAAAGAAATACAAGTTACTGGGAAGTACGCTTAGAATTACTTTTCCAGGTCAGTGCTGGGCTAAAAGATGCAGCCCTGGGTTCTCTCCTGATATCAGGTGAGTAAATCGGAATTCGTAGTTCGGCTGATTATAGAGGAATATTTGTACGTTTCAAAAATGGACACAAACTTTTCTGGTGAAAATCACACAATGGATTCCTATGGAAGGAAATACAAGTTAATGGTAAGTACGCTTAGACTTACTTTTCAGGGTCAGTGCTGCTCTAAAAGATGCAGCACTGGGTTCTCTCATGATAACAGGTAAGTAAATCAGAATTCGTATTTCTGCTGATTTTAGAGGAATATTTGTAAGTTTCAAAAATGGACACTTAGAAACTTTTCTGGTGAAAACCACATAATGGATTCCTATGGAAGGAAATACAAGATACTGGTAAGTGCGCTTAGAATTACTTTTCAGGGTCAGTGCTTAGCTAAAAGATGCAGCACTGGGTTCTCTCATGATAACAGGTGAGTAAATCGGAATTCGTAGTTCGGCTGATTTTAGAGGAATATTTGTATGTTTAAAAAATGGACACAAACTTTTCTAGTGAAAATCACACAATGGATTCCTATGGAAGGAAAAACAAATTACTGGTAAGTACGCTTAGAATTACTTTTCAGGGTCAGTGCTGTGCTAAAAGATGCAGCACTGGGTTCTTTCCTGATAACAGGTGAGTACATCGGAATTCGTAGTTCGACTGATTTTAGAGGAATATTTGTACATTTCAAAAATGAACACAAACTTTTCTGGTGAAAAGCACACAATGGATTCCTATGGAAGGAAATACAAGTTAATGGTAAGTACGCTTAGAATTACTTTTCAGGGTCAGTGCTGCTCTAAAAGATGCAGCACTGGGTTCTCTCCTTATAACAGGTGAGTAAATCGGAATTCGTAGTTCGGCTGATTTTAGAGGAATATTTGTACGTTTCAAAAATGGACACAAACTTTTCTGGTGAAAATCACAAAATGGATTCCTATGGAAGGAAATACAAGTTACTGGTAAGTACGCTTAGAATTACTTTTCAAGGTCAGTGCTGGGCTAAAAGATGCAGCCCTGGGTTCTCTCCTGATAACAGGTGTGTAAATCAGAATTCGTAGTTCGGCTGATTTTAGAGGAATATTTGTTCGTTTAAAAAATGGACACTTAGAAACTTTTCTGGTGAAAATCACACAATGGAATCCTATGGAAGGAAATACAAGTTACTGGTAAGTACGCTTAGAATTACTTTTCAGGGTCTGTGCTGGGATAAAAGATGCAGCCCTGGGATCACTCCTGATAACAGGTGAGTAAATCGGAATTCGTAGATCAACTGATTTTAGAAGAATATTTGTAAGTTTAAAAAATGGACACTTAGAAACTTTTCTGGTGAAAACCACACAATGGATTCCTATGGAAGGAAATACAAGTTACTGGTAAGTACGCTTAGAATTACTTTTCAGGGTCAGTGCTGGGCTAAAAGATGCAGCACTGGGTTCTCTCATGATAACAGGTGAGTAAATCGGAATTCGTAGTTCGGCTGATTTTAGAGGAATATTTGTAAGTTTCAAAAATGGACACAAACTTTTCTGGTGAAAATCACACAATGGGTTCCTATGGAAGAAAATACAATGTACAGGTAAGTACGCTTAGAATTACTTTTCAGTGTCAGTGCTAAGCTAAAAGATGCAGCACTGGGTTCTCTCCTGATAACAGGTGAGTAAATCGGAATTCGCAGTTCGGCTGATTTTAGAGGAATATTTGTACATTTCAAAAATGGACACTTAGAAACTTTTCCGGTGAAAACCACACAATGGATTCCTATGGAAGGAAATAGAAGTTACTGGTAAGTACGCTTAGAATTACTTTTCAGGGTCAGTGCTGGGCTAAAAGATGCAGCACTGGGTTCTCTCCTGATAACAGGTGAGTAAATTGGAATTCGTAGTTCGGCTGATTTTTCAGGAATATTTGTATGTTTCAAAAATTGACACAAACTTTTCTAGTCAAAATCACACAATGGATTCCTATGGAAGGAAATACAAATTACTGGTAAGTACGCTTAGAATTACTTTTCAGGGTCAGTGCTGGGCTAAAAGATGCAGCACTGGGTTCTCTCCTTATAACAGGTAAGTAAATCAGAATTCGTAATTCGGCTGATTTTAGAGGAATATTTGTACATTTCAAAAAAGGACTCTTAGAAACTTTTCCGGTGAAAACCAAACAATGGAGTCCTATGAAAGAAAATACAAGTTACTGGTAATTACGCTTAGAATTACTTTTCAGGGTCAGTGCTGGGCTAAAAGAAGCAGCACACGGTTCTCTCATGATAACAGGTGAGTAAATCAGAATTCGTAGTTCGGCTGATTTTAGAGGAATATTTGTGCGTTTCAAAAATGGACACTGAAACTTTTCTGGTGAAAACCACACAATGGATTCCTATGGAAGGAAATACAAGATACTGGTAAGTGCGCTTAGAATTACTTTTCAGGGTCAGTGCTGGGCTAAAAGATGCAGCACTGGGTTCTCTCATGATAACAGGTGAGTAAATCGGAATTCATAGTTCGGCTGATTTTAGAGGAATATTTGTACGTTTCAAAAATGGACACAAACTTTTCTGGTGAAAATCACACAATGGATTCCTATGGAAGGAAATACAAGATACTGGTAAGTACGCTTAGAATTACTTTTCAGGGTCAGTGCTGGGCTAAAAGATGCAGCACACGGTTCTCTCATGATAACAGGTGAGTAAATCGGAATTCGTAGTTCAGCTGATATTAGAGGAATATTTCTACATTTCAAAAATGGATACAAACGTTTCTGGTGAAAATCACACAATGGATTCCTAAGGAAGGAAATACAAGTTACTGGTAAGTACGCTTAGAATTACTTTTCAGGGTCAGTGCTGGGCTAAAAGATGCAGCACTGGGTTCTTTCCTGATAACAGGTGAGTACATCGGAATTCGTAGTTCGGCTGATTTTAGAGGAATATTTGTACATTTCAAAAATGAACACAAACTTTTCTGGTGAAAATCACACAATGGATTCCTATGGAAGGAAATACAAGTTAATGGTAAGTACGATTAGAATTACTTTTCAGGGTCAGTGCTGCTCTAAAAGATGCAGCACTGGGTTCTCTCCTTATAACAGGTGAGTAAATCGGAATTCGTAGTTCGGCTGATTTTAGAGGAATATTTGTACGTTTCAAAAATGGACACAAACTTTTCTGGTGAAAATCACAAAATGGATTCCTATGGAAGGAAATACAAGTTACTGGTAAGTACGCTTAGAATTACTTTTCAAGGTCAGTGCTGGGCTAAAAGATGCAGCCCTGGGTTCTCTCCTGATAACAGGTGTGTAAATCAGAATTCGTAGTTCGGCTGATTTTAGAGGAATATTTGTTCGTTTAAAAAATGGACACTTAGAAACTTTTCTGGTGAAAATCACACAATGGAATCCTATGGAAGGAAATACAAGTTACTGGTAAGTACGCATAGAATTACTTTTCAGGGTCTGTGCTGGGATAAAAGATGCAGCCCTGGGATCACTCCTGATAACAGGTGAGTAAATCGGAATTCGTAGATCAACTGAATTTAGAAGAATATTTGTACATTTCAAAAATGGACACTTAGAAACTTTTCTGGTGAAAACCACACAATGGATTCCTATGGAAGGAAATACAAGTTACTGGTAAGTACGCTTAGAATTACTTTTCAGGGTCAGTGCTGGGCTAAAATATGCAGCCCTGGGTTCCCTCCTGATAACAGGAGAGTAAATCGGAATTCGTAGTTCAGCTGATTTTAGAGGAATATTTGTACGTTTCAAAAATGGACACTTAGAAACTTTTCTGGTGAAAACCACACAATGGATTCCTATGGAGGGAAATACAATTTACTGGTAAGCACGCTGAGAATTACTTTTCAGGATCAGTGCAGGGCAAAAGATGCAGCCCTGGGTTCTCTCCTGATAACAGGTGAGTAAATCGGAATTCGTAGATCAACTGATTTTAGAAGAATATTTGTAAGTTTCAAAAATGGACACTTGGAAAGTTTTCTGGTGAAAACCACACAATGGATTCATATGGAAGGAAATACAATATACTGGTAAGTACGCGTAGAACTACTTTTGAGGGTCAGTGCTGGGCTAAAAGATGCAGCACAGGGTTCTCTCATGATAACAGGTGGGTAAATCGGAATTCGGAGTTCGGCTGATTTTAGAGGAATTTTTGTACGTTTCAAAATTGGACACAAACTTTTCAGGTGAAAATCACACAATGGATTCCTATAGAATGAAATACAAGTTACTGGTAAGTACGCTTAGAATTAGTTTTCAAGGCCAGTGCTGTGCTAAAAGATGCAGCCCTGGGTTCTCTCCTGATAACAGGTGAGTAAATCGGAATTCGTAGTTCGGCTGATTTTAGAGGAATATTCGTACGTTTCAAAAATGGACACAAACTTTTCTGGTGAAAACCACACAATGGATTCCTATGGAAGTAAATACAAGTTACTGGTAAATACGCTTAGAATTACTTTTCATGGTCAGTGCTGTGCTAAAAGATGCAGCACTGGGTTCTCTCCTGATAACAGGTGAGTAAATCAGAATTCGTAGTTCGGCTGATTTTAGAGGAATATTTGTACGTTTCAAAAATGGACACAAACTTTTCTAGTGAAAACCACACAATGGATTCCTATGGAAGGAAATACAAGTTACTGGTAAGTACGCTTAGAATTACTTTTCAGGGTCAGTGCTGGGCTAAAAGATGCAGCCCTGGGTTCCCTCCTGATAACAGGTGAGTAAATCGGAATTCGTAGATCAACTGATTTTAGAAGAATATTTGTAAGTTTCAAAAATGGACACTTGGAAACTTTTCTGGTGAAAACCACACAATGGATTCATATGGAAGGAAATACAATATACTGGTAAGTACGCTTAGAACTACTTTTGAGGGTCAGTGCTGGGCTAAAAGATGCAGCACAGGGTTCTCTCATGATAACAGGTGGGTAAATCGGAATTCGTAGTTCGGCTGATTTTAGAGGAATATTCGTACGTTTCAAAAATGGACACAAACTTTTCTGGTGAAAACCACACAATGGATTCCTATGGAAGTAAATACAAGTTACTGGTAAATACGCTTAGAATTACTTTTCATGGTCAGTGCTGGGCTAAAAGATGCAGCACTGGGTTCTCTCCTGATAACAGGTGAGTAAATCGGAATTCGTAGTTCGGCTGATTTTACAGGAATATTTGTATGTTTCAAAAATGGACACATAGAAACTTTTCTGGTGAAAACCCCACAATGGATTCCTAAGGAAGAAAATACAAGTTACTGGTAAGTACGCTTAGAATTACTTTTCAGTGTCAGTGGTGGGCTAAAAGATGCAGCACTGGGTTCTCTCCTGATAACAGGTGAGTAAATCGGAATTCGTAGTTCGGCAGATTTTAGAGGAATATTTGTACGTTTCAAAAATGGACACAAACTTTTCTGGTGAAAACCACACTATTGATTCCTATGGAAGGAAATACAAGTTACTGGTAAGTACGCTTAGAATTTCTTTTCAGGGTCAGTGCTGGGCTAAAAGATGCAGCACTGGGTTCTCTCCTGATAACAGGTAAGTAAATCAGAATTTGCAGTTCGGCTGATTTTAGAGGTATATTTGTACATTTCAAAAATGGACACTTAGAAACTTTTCCGGTGAAAACCAAACAATGGAGTCCTATGAAAGAAAATACAAGTTACTGGTAAGTACGCTTAGAATTACTTTTCAGGGTCAGTGCTGGGCTAAAAGATGCAGCCCTGGGTTCTCTCGTGATAACAGGTGAGTAAATCGGAATTCGTAGTTCAGCTGATTTTAGAGGAATATTTGCACGTTTAAAAAATGTACACAAACTTTTCTGGTGAAAATCACACAATGGAATCCTATGGAAGGAAATACAAGTTACTGGTAAGTACACTTAGAATTACTTTTTAGGGTCGGTGCTGGGCTAAAAGATGCAGCACTGGGTTCTCTCATGATAACAGGTGAGTAAATCGGAATTCGTAGTTCGGCTGATTTTAGAGGAATATTTGTATGTTTCAAAAATGGACACAAACTTTTCTAGTGAAAATCACACAATGGATTCCTATGGAAGGAAATACAAATTACTGGTAAGTACGCTTAGAATTACTTTTCAGTGTCAGTGCTAAGCTAAAAGATGCAGCACTGGGTTCTCTCCTGATAACAGGTGAGTGAATCGGAATTCGTAGTTCTGCTGATTTCAGAGGAATATTTGTACATTTCAAAAATGGACACTTAGAAACTTTTCCGGTGAAAACCAAACAATGGATTCCTATGAAAGAAAATACAAGTTACTGGTAAGTACGCTTAGAATTACTTTTCAGGGTCAGTGCTGGGCTAAAAGATGCAGCCCTCGGTTCTCTCCTGATAACAGGTGAGTAAATCGGAATTCGTAGTTCAACTGATTTTAGAGGAATATTTGTGCGTTTCAAAAATGGACACTTTGAAACTTTTCTGGTGAAAACCACACAATGGATTCCTATGGAAGGAAATACAAGATACTGGTAAGTGCGCTTAGAATTACTTTTCAGGGTCAGTGCTGGGCTAAAAGATGCAGCACTGGGTTCTCTCATGATAACAGGTGAGTAAATTGGAATTCGTAGTTCGGCTGATTTTAGAGGAATATTTGTATGTTTCAAAAATGGACACAAACTTTTCTGGTGAAAATCACACAATGGATTCCTATGGCAAGAAATACAAGATACTGGTAAGTACGCTTAGAATTACTTTTCAGGGTCAGTGCTAGGCTAAAAGATGCAGCACACGGTTCTCTCATGATAACAGGTGAGTAATTCGGAATTCGTAGTTCAGCTGATATTAGAGGAATATTTCTACATTTCAAAAATGGATACAAACGTTTCTGGTGAAAATCACACAATAGATTCCAATGGAAGGAAATGCAAGTTACTGGTAAGTACGCTTAGAATTACTTTTCAGGGTGAGTGCTGGGCTAAAAGATGCAGCACTGGGTTCTTTCCTGATGACAGGTGAGTACATCGGAATTTGTAGTTCGGCTGATTTTAGAGGAATATTTGTACGTTTCAAAAATGGACACTTAGAAACTTTTCTGGTGAAAACCACACAATGGATTCCTATGGAAGGAAATACAAGTTACTGGTAAGTAGGCTTAGAATTACTTTTCAGGGTCAGTGCTGGGCTAAAAGATGCAGCACTGGGTTCTCTCCTGATAACAGGAGAGTAAATCGGAATTTGTAGTTTGGCTGATTTTAGATGAATATTTGTACATTTCAAAAATGAACACAAACTTTTCTGGTGAAAATCACACAATGGATTCCTATGGAAGGAAATACAAGTTAATGGTAAGTATGCTTAGAATTACTTTTCAGGGTCAGTGCTGCTCTAAAAGATGCAGCTCTGAGTTCTCTCCTGATAACAGGTGAGTAAATCGGAATTCGTAGTTCGGCTGATTTTAGAGGAATATTTGTACGTTTCAAAATTGGACACAAACTTTTCAGGTGAAAATCACACAATGGATTCCTATAGAAGGAAATACAAGTTACTGGTAAGTACGCTTAGAATTAGTTTTCAAGGTAAGTGCTGTGCTAAAAGATGCAGCCCTCGGTTCTCTCCTGATAACAGGTGAGTAAATCGGAATTCGTAGTTCAACTGATTTTAGAGGAATATTTGTTAGTTTTAAAAATTGACACTTGAAACTTTTCTGGTGAAAACCACACAATGGATTCCTATGGAAGGAAATACAATATACTGGTAAGTACGCTTAGAACTACTTTTGAGGGTCAGTGCTGGGCTAAAAGATGCAGCACAGGGTTCTCTCATGATAATAGGTGGGTAAATCGGAATTCGTAGTTCGGCTGATTTTAGAGGAAAATTTGTACGTTTCAAAATTGGACACAAACTTTTCAGGTGAAAATCACACAATGGATTCCTATAGAAGGAAATACAAGTTTCTGGGAAGTACGCTTAGAATTAGTTTTCAAGGTCAGTGCTGTGCTAAAAGATGCAGCCCTGGGTTCTCTCCTGATAACAGGTGAGTAAATCAGAATTTGTAGTTCAACTGATTTTAGAGGAATATTTGTGCGTTTCAAAAATGGACACTGAAACTTTTCTGGTGAAAACCACACAATGAATTCCTAAGGAAGGAAATACAATATACTGGTAAGTACGCTTAGAATTACTTTTCAGGGTCAGTGCTGCTCTAAAAGATGCAGCACTAAGTTCTCTCCTGATAACAGGTGAGTAAATTGGAATTCGTCGTTCGGCTGATTTTAGAGGAATATTTGTACGTTTCAAAAACGGACACTTAGAAACTTTTCTGGTGAAAACCACACAATGGATTCCTATGGAAGGAAATACAAGTTACTAGTAAGTACGCTTAGAATTACTTTTCAGGGACAGTGCTGGGCTAAAAGATGCAGCACTGGGATCTCTCCCGATAACAGGTGAGTAAACCGGAATTCGTAGTTCAGCTGATTTTAGAGGAATATTTCTACATTTCAAAAATGGATACAAACGTTTCTGGTGAAAATCACACGAGGGATTCCTATGGAAGGAAATACAAGTTACTGGCAAGTATGCTTAGAATTACTTTTCAGGGTCAGTGCTGGGCTAAAAGATGCAGCACTGGGTTCTCTCATGATAACAGGTGAGTAAATCGGAATTCGTAGTTCGGTTGATTTTAGAGGAATATTTATAAGTTTCAAAAATGGACACAAACTTTTCTGGTGAAAATCACACAATGGATTCCTATGGAAGGAAATACAATGTACAGGTAAGTACACTTAGAATTACTTTTCAGGGTCAGTGCTAAGCTAAAAGATGCAGCACTGGGTTCTCTCCTGATAACAGGTGAGTAAATCGGAATTCGCAGATCGGCTGATTTTAGAGGAATATTTGTACATTTCAAAAATGGACACTTAGAAACTTTTCCGGTGAAAACCAAACAATGGAGTCCTATGAAAGAAAATACAAGTTACTGGTAAGTACGCTTAGAATAACTTTTCAGGGTCAGTGCTGGGCTAAAAGATGCTGCACTGGGTTCTCGCCTGATAACAGGTGAGTAAATCGGAATTCGTAGTTCGGCTGATTATAGAGGAATATTTGTACGTTTCAAAAATGGACACAAACTTTTCTGGTGAAAATCACACAATGGATTCCTATGGAAGGAAATACAAGTTACTGGTAAGTACGCTTAGAATTACTTTTCAGGGTCAGTGCTGGGCTAAAAGATGCAGCACTGGGTTCTCTCCTGATAACAGGTGAGTAAATCGGAATTCGTAGTTCGGCTGATTTTACAGGAATATTTGTATGTTTAAAAAATGGACACATAGAAACTTTTCCGGTGACAACCAAACAATGGAGTCCTATGAAAGAAAATACAAGTTACTGTTAAGTACGCTTAGAATTACTTTTCAGGGTCAGTGCTGGGCTAAAAGATGCAGCACTGGGTTCTCTCCTGATAACAGGTGAGTAAATCGGAATTCATAGTTCGGCTGATTTTAGAGGAATATTTGTACGTTTCAAAAATGGACACACACTTTTCTGGTGAAAACCACACAATGGATTCCTATGGAAGTAAATACAAGTTACTGGTAAGTACGCTTAGAATGACTTTTCATGGTCAGTGCTGGGCTAAAAGATGCAGCACTGGGTTCTCTCCTGATAACAGGTGAGTAAATCGGAATTCGTAGTTCGGCTGATTTTATAGGAATATTTGTATGTTTCAAAAATGGACACATAGAAACTTTTCTGGTGAAAACCACACAATGGATTCCTAAGGAAGGAAATACAAGTTACTGGTAAGTACGCTTAGAATTACTTTTCAGTGTCAGTGGTGGGCTAAAGATGCAGCACTGGGTTCTCTCCTGATAACAGGTGAGTAAATCGGAATTCGTAGTTCGGCTGATTTTAGAGGAATATTTGTACGTTTCAAAAATGGACAAACTTTTCTGGTGAAAACCACACAATGGATTCCTATGGAAGGAAATACAAGTTACTGGTAAGTACGCTTAGAATTACTTTTCAGGGTCAGTGCTGGGCTAAAAGATGCAGCACTGGGTTCTCTCCTGATAACAGGTGAGTAAATCAGAATTCGCAGTTCGGCTGATTTTAGAGGAATATTTGTACATTTCAAAAATGGACATTTAGAAACTTTTCCGGTGAAAACCAAACAATGGAGTCCTATGAAAGAAAATACAAGTTACTGGTAAGTACGCTTAGAATTACTTTTCAGGGTCACTGCTGGGCTAAAAGATGCAGCCCTGGGTTCTCTCATGATAACAGGTGAGTAAATCGGAATTCGTAGTTCAGCTGATATTAGAGGAATATTTATACGTTTAAAAAATGGAAACTTAGAAACTTCTCTGGTGAAAACCACACAATGGATTTCTATGGAAAGAAATACAAGTTACTGGGAAGTACGCTTAGAATTACTTTTCAAGGTCATTGCTGGGCTAAAAGATGCAGCCCTGGGTTCTCTCCTGATAACAGGTGAGTAAATCGGAATTCGTAGTTGGGCTGATTTTAGAGGAATATTTGTATGTTTCAAAAATGGACGCAAACTTTTCTAGTGAAAATCACACAATGGATTCCTATGGAAGGAAATACAAATTACTGGTAAGTACGCTTAGAATTACTTTTCAGGGTCAGTGCTAAGCTGAAAGATGCAGCACTGGGTTCTCTCCTGATAACAGGTGAGTGAATCGGAATTCGTAGTTCAGCTGATTTTAGAGGAATATTTGTACGTTTCAAAAATGGATACTTAGAAACTTTTCTGGTGAAAACCACACAATGGATTCCTAATGAGGGAAATACAATTTACTGGTAAGCACGCTTAGAATTACTTTTCAGGGTCAGTGCAGGGCAAAAGATGCAGCCCTGGGTTCTCTCCTGATAACAGGTGAGTAAATCGGAATTCGTAGATCAACTGATTTTAGAAGAATATTTGTAAGTTTCAAAAATGGACACTTGGAATCTTTTCTGGTGAAAACCACACAATGGATTCCTATGGAAGGAAATACAATATACTGGTAAGTACGCTTAGAACTACTTTTGAGGGTCAGTGCTGGGCTAAAAGATGCAGCACAAGGTTCTCTCATGATAACAGGTGGGTAAATCGGAATTCATAGTTTGGCTGATTTTAGAGGAATATTTGTACGTTTCAAAATTGGACACAAACTTTTCAGGTGAAAATCACACAATGGATTCCTATAGAAGGTAATACAAGTTAATGGTAAGTACGCTTAGAATTAGTTTTCAAGGTCAGTGCTGTGTTAAAAGATGCAGCCCTGAGTTCTCTCCTGACAACAGGTGAGTAAATCGGAATTCGTAGTTCAACTGATTTTAGAGGAATATTTGTGCGTTTCAAAAATGGACCCTTTGACACTTTTCTGGTGAAAACCACACAATGGATTCCTATGGAAGGAAATACAAGATACTGGTTAGTACGCTTAGAATTACTTTTCAGGGTCAGTGCTGCTCTAAAAGATGCAGCACTAGGTTCTCTCCTGATAACAGGTGAGTAAATTGGAATTCGTCGTTCGGCTGATTTTAGAGGAATATTTGAACGTTTCAAAAACGGACACTTAAAAACTTTTCTGGTGAAAACCACACAATGGATTCCTATGGAAGGAAATACAAGTTACTATTAATCACGCTTAGAATTACTTTTCAGGGTCAGTGCTGGGCTAAAAGTTGCAGCACTGCTTTCTCTCCTGATAACAGGTGAGTAAATCAGAATTCGCAGTTCGCCTGATTTTAGAGGAATATTCGTACTTTTCAAAAATGGACACTTAGAAACTTTTCTGGTGAAAACCACATAATGGATTCCTGTGGAAGGAAATACAAGTTACTGGCAAGTATGCTTAGAATTACTTTTCAGGGTCAGTGCTGGGCTAAAAGATGCAGCACTGGGTTCTCTCCTGATAGCAGGTGAGTAAATCAGAATTCGTAGTTCGGCTGATTTTAGAGGAATATTTGTATGTTTCAAAAATGGACACTGAGAAACTTTTCTGGTGAAAACCACACAATGGATTCCTATGGAAGGAAATACAAGTTACTGGTAAGTACGCTTAGAATTACTTTTCAGGGTCAGTGCTGGGCTAAAAGATGCAGCACTGGGTTCTCTCCTGATAACAGGTGAGTAAATCGGAATTCATAGTTCGGCTGATTTTACAGGAATATTTGTATGTTTCAAAAATGGACACATAGAGAAACTTTTCTGGTGAAAACCACACAATGGATTCCTATGGAAGGAAATACAAGTTACAGGTAAGTACGCTTAGAATTACTTTTCAGGGTCAGTGCTGGGCTAAAAGATGCAGCACTGGGTTCTCTCCTGATAACAGGTGAGTAATTCGGAATTCTTAGTTCGGCTGATTTTAGAGGAATATTTGTACGTTTCAAAAATGGACACAAACTTTTCTAGTGAAAACCACACAATGGATTCCTAGGGAAGTAAATACAAGTTACTGGTAAATACGCTAAGAATTACTTTTCATGGTAAGTGCTGGGCTAAAAGATGCAGCACTGGGTTCTCTCCTGATAACAGGTGAGTAAATCGGAATTCGTAGTTCGGCTGATTTTACAGGAATATTTGTATGTTTCAAAAATGGACACAGAGAAACTTTTCTGGTGAAAACCACACAATGGATTCCTAAGGAAGAAAATACAAGTTACTGGTAAGTATGCTTAGAATTTCTTTTCAGTGTCAGTGGTGGGCTAAAAGATGCAGCACTGGGTTCTCTCCTGATAACAGGTAAGTAAATCAGAATTCGCAGTTCGGCTGATTTTAGAGGAATATTTGTACATTTCAAAAATGGACACTTAGAAACTTTTCCGGTGAAAACCAAACAATAGAGTCCTATGAAAGAAAATACAAGTTACTGGTAAGTACGCTTAAAATTACTTTTCAGGGTCAGTGCTGGGCTAAAAGATGCAGCCCTGGGTTCTCTCATGATAACAGGTGAGTAAATCGGAATTCGTAGTTCAGCTGATTTTAGAGGAATATTTGCACGTTTAAAAAATGGACACTTAGAAACTTTTCTGGTGAAAACCACACAATGGATTTCCATGGAAAGAAATACAAGTTACTGGGAAGTACGCTTAGAATTACTTTTCCAGGTCAGTGCTGGGCTAAAAGATGCAGCCCTGGGTTCTCTCCTGATATCAGGTGAGTAAATCGGAATTCGTAGTTCGGCTGATTATAGAGGAATATTTGTACGTTTCAAAAATGGACACAAACTTTTCTGGTGAAAATCACACAATGGATTCCTATGGAAGGAAATACAAGTTAATGGTAAGTACGCTTAGACTTACTTTTCAGGGTCAGTGCTGCTCTAAAAGATGCAGCACTGGGTTCTCTCATGATAACAGGTGAGTAAATCGGAATTCGTATTTCTGCTGATTTTAGAGGAATATTTGTAAGTTTCAAAAATGGACACAAACTTTTGTGGTGCAAAATCACACAATGGATTCCTATGGAAGGAAATACAAGTTACTATTAATAACGCTTAGAATTACTTTTCGGGGTCAGTGCTGGGCTAAAAGATGCAGCACTGCGTTCTCTCCTTATAACAGGTGAGTAAATCGGAATTCGTAGTTCGGCTGATTTTAGTGGAATATTTGTACGTTTCAAAAATGGACACAAACTTTTCTGGTGAAAACCACACAATGGATTTGCATGGAAAGAAATACAAGTTACTGGGAAGTACGCTTAGAATTACTTTTCCAGGTCAGTGCTGGGCTAAAAGATGCAGCCCTGGGTTCTCTCCTGATATCAGGTGAGTAAATCGGAATTCGTAGTTCGGCTGATTATAGAGGAATATTTGTACGTTTCAAAAATGGACACAAACTTTTCTGGTGAAAATCACACAATGGAT
Organism: Triturus cristatus; assembly: GCF_964204655.1. Classification (NCBI taxonomy): domain Eukaryota; kingdom Metazoa; phylum Chordata; class Amphibia; order Caudata; family Salamandridae; genus Triturus; species Triturus cristatus. The sequence continues at coordinate 316,656,325 of NC_140579.1, forward strand.
TCCTATGGAAGGAAATACAAGTTAATGGTAAGTACGCTTAGACTTACTTTTCAGGGTCAGTGCTGCTCTAAAAGATGCAGCACTGGGTTCTCTCATGATAACAGGTAAGTAAATCAGAATTCGTATTTCTGCTGATTTTAGAGGAATATTTGTAAGTTTCAAAAATGGACACTTAGAAACTTTTCTGGTGAAAACCACATAATGGATTCCTATGGAAGGAAATACAAGATACTGGTAAGTGCGCTTAGAATTACTTTTTAGGGTCAGTGCTTAGCTAAAAGATGCAGCACTGGGTTCTCTCATGATAACAGGTGAGTAAATCGGAATTCGTAGTTCGGCTGATTTTAGAGGAATATTTGTATGTTTAAAAAATGGACACAAACTTTTCTAGTGAAAATCACACAATGGATTCCTATGGAAGGAAAAACAAATTACTGGTAAGTACGCTTAGAATTACTTTTCAGGGTCAGTGCTGTGCTAAAAGATGCAGCACTGGGTTCTTTCCTGATAACAGGTGAGTACATCGGAATTCGTAGTTCGACTGATTTTAGAGGAATATTTGTACATTTCAAAAATGAACACAAACTTTTCTGGTGAAAAGCACACAATGGATTCCTATGGAAGGAAATACAAGTTAATGGTAAGTACGCTTAGAATTACTTTTCAAGGTCAGTGCTGGGCTAAAAGATGCAGCCCTGGGTTCTCTCCTGATAACAGGTGTGTAAATCAGAATTCGTAGTTCGGCTGATTTTAGAGGAATATTTGTTCGTTTAAAAAATGGACACTTAGAAACTTTTCTGGTGAAAATCACACAATGGAATCCTATGGAAGGAAATACAAGTTACTGGTAAGTACGCTTAGAATTACTTTTCAGGGTCTGTGCTGGGATAAAAGATGCAGCCCTGGGATCACTCCTGATAACAGGTGAGTAAATCGGAATTCGTAGATCAACTGATTTTAGAAGAATATTTGTAAGTTTAAAAAATGGACACTTAGAAACTTTTCTGGTGAAAACCACACAATGGATTCCTATGGAAGGAAATACAAGTTACTGGTAAGTACGCTTAGAATTACTTTTCAGGGTCAGTGCTGGGCTAAAAGATGCAGCACTGGGTTCTCTCATGATAACAGGTGAGTAAATCGGAATTCGTAGTTCGGCTGATTTTAGAGGAATATTTGTAAGTTTCAAAAATGGACACAAACTTTTCTGGTGAAAATCACACAATGGGTTCCTATGGAAGAAAATACAATGTACAGGTAAGTACGCTTAGAATTACTTTTCAGTGTCAGTGCTAAGCTAAAAGATGCAGCACTGGGTTCTCTCCTGATAACAGGTGAGTAAATCGGAATTCGCAGTTCGGCTGATTTTAGAGGAATATTTGTACATTTCAAAAATGGACACTTAGAAACTTTTCCGGTGAAAACCACACAATGGATTCCTATGGAAGGAAATAGAAGTTACTGGTAAGTACGCTTAGAATTACTTTTCAGGGTCAGTGCTGGGCTAAAGGATGCAGCACTGGGTTCTCTCCTGATAACAGGTGAGTAAATTGGAATTCGTAGTTCGGCTGATTTTTCAGGAATATTTGTATGTTTCAAAAATTGACACAAACTTTTCTAGTCAAAATCACACAATGGATTCCTATGGAAGGAAATACAAATTACTGGTAAGTACGCTTAGAATTACTTTTCAGGGTCAGTGCTGGGCTAAAAGATGCAGCACTGGGTTCTCTCCTTATAACAGGTAAGTAAATCAGAATTCGTAATTCGGCTGATTTTAGAGGAATATTTGTACATTTCAAAAAAGGACTCTTAGAAACTTTTCCGGTGAAAACCAAACAATGGAGTCCTATGAAAGAAAATACAAGTTACTGGTAATTACGCTTAGAATTACTTTTCAGGGTCAGTGCTGGGCTAAAAGAAGCAGCACACGGTTCTCTCATGATAACAGGTGAGTAAATCAGAATTCGTAGTTCGGCTGATTTTAGAGGAATATTTGTGCGTTTCAAAAATGGACACTGAAACTTTTCTGGTGAAAACCACACAATGGATTCCTATGGAAGGAAATACAAGATACTGGTAAGTGCGCTTAGAATTACTTTTCAGGGTCAGTGCTGGGCTAAAAGATGCAGCACTGGGTTCTCTCATGATAACAGGTGAGTAAATCGGAATTCATAGTTCGGCTGATTTTAGAGGAATATTTGTACGTTTCAAAAATGGACACAAACTTTTCTGGTGAAAATCACACAATGGATTCCTATGGAAGGAAATACAAGATACTGGTAAGTACGCTTAGAATTACTTTTCAGGGTCAGTGCTGGGCTAAAAGATGCAGCACTGGGTTCTTTCCTGATAACAGGTGAGTACATCGGAATTCGTAGTTCGGCTGATTTTAGAGGAATATTTGTACATTTCAAAAATGAACACAAACTTTTCTGGTGAAAATCACACAATGGATTCCTATGGAAGGAAATACAAGTTAATGGTAAGTACGATTAGAATTACTTTTCAGGGTCAGTGCTGCTCTAAAAGATGCAGCACTGGGTTCTCTCCTTATAACAGGTGAGTAAATCGGAATTCGTAGTTCGGCTGATTTTAGAGGAATATTTGTACGTTTCAAAAATGGACACAAACTTTTCTGGTGAAAATCACAAAATGGATTCCTATGGAAGGAAATACAAGTTACTGGTAAGTACGCTTAGAATTACTTTTCAAGGTCAGTGCTGGGCTAAAAGATGCAGCCCTGGGTTCTCTCCTGATAACAGGTGTGTAAATCAGAATTCGTAGTTCGGCTGATTTTAGAGGAATATTTGTTCGTTTAAAAAATGGACACTTAGAAACTTTTCTGGTGAAAATCACACAATGGAATCCTATGGAAGGAAATACAAGTTACTGGTAAGTACGCATAGAATTACTTTTCAGGGTCTGTGCTGGGATAAAAGATGCAGCCCTGGGATCACTCCTGATAACAGGTGAGTAAATCGGAATTCGTAGATCAACTGAATTTAGAAGAATATTTGTACATTTCAAAAATGGACACTTAGAAACTTTTCTGGTGAAAACCACACAATGGATTCCTATGGAAGGAAATACAAGTTACTGGTAAGTACGCTTAGAATTACTTTTCAGGGTCAGTGCTGGGCTAAAATATGCAGCCCTGGGTTCCCTCCTGATAACAGGAGAGTAAATCGGAATTCGTAGTTCAGCTGATTTTAGAGGAATATTTGTACGTTTCAAAAATGGACACTTAGAAACTTTTCTGGTGAAAACCACACAATGGATTCCTATGGAGGGAAATACAATTTACTGGTAAGCACGCTGAGAATTACTTTTCAGGATCAGTGCAGGGCAAAAGATGCAGCCCTGGGTTCTCTCCTGATAACAGGTGAGTAAATCGGAATTCGTAGATCAACTGATTTTAGAAGAATATTTGTAAGTTTCAAAAATGGACACTTGGAAAGTTTTCTGGTGAAAACCACACAATGGATTCATATGGAAGGAAATACAATATACTGGTAAGTACGCGTAGAACTACTTTTGAGGGTCAGTGCTGGGCTAAAAGATGCAGCACAGGGTTCTCTCATGATAACAGGTGGGTAAATCGGAATTCGGAGTTCGGCTGATTTTAGAGGAATTTTTGTACGTTTCAAAATTGGACACAAACTTTTCAGGTGAAAATCACACAATGGATTCCTATAGAATGAAATACAAGTTACTGGTAAGTACGCTTAGAATTAGTTTTCAAGGCCAGTGCTGTGCTAAAAGATGCAGCCCTGGGTTCTCTCCTGATAACAGGTGAGTAAATCGGAATTCGTAGTTCGGCTGATTTTAGAGGAATATTCGTACGTTTCAAAAATGGACACAAACTTTTCTGGTGAAAACCACACAATGGATTCCTATGGAAGTAAATACAAGTTACTGGTAAATACGCTTAGAATTACTTTTCATGGTCAGTGCTGTGCTAAAAGATGCAGCACTGGGTTCTCTCCTGATAACAGGTGAGTAAATCAGAATTCGTAGTTCGGCTGATTTTAGAGGAATATTTGTACGTTTCAAAAATGGACACAAACTTTTCTAGTGAAAACCACACAATGGATTCCTATGGAAGGAAATACAAGTTACTGGTAAGTACGCTTAGAATTACTTTTCAGGGTCAGTGCTGGGCTAAAAGATGCAGCCCTCGGTTCTCTCCTGATAACAGGTGAGTAAATCGGAATTCGTAGTTCAACTGATTTTAGAGGAATATTTGTGCGTTTCAAAAATGGACACTTTGAAACTTTTCTGGTGAAAACCACACAATGGATTCCTATGGAAGGAAATACAAGATACTGGTAAGTGCGCTTAGAATTACTTTTCAGGGTCAGTGCTGGGCTAAAAGATGCAGCACTGGGTTCTCTCATGATAACAGGTGAGTAAATTGGAATTCGTAGTTCGGCTGATTTTAGAGGAATATTTGTATGTTTCAAAAATGGACACAAACTTTTCTGGTGAAAATCACACAATGGATTCCTATGGCAAGAAATACAAGATACTGGTAAGTACGCTTAGAATTACTTTTCAGGGTCAGTGCTAGGCTAAAAGATGCAGCACACGGTTCTCTCATGATAACAGGTGAGTAATTCGGAATTCGTAGTTCAGCTGATATTAGAGGAATATTTCTACATTTCAAAAATGGATACAAACGTTTCTGGTGAAAATCACACAATAGATTCCAATGGAAGGAAATGCAAGTTACTGGTAAGTACGCTTAGAATTACTTTTCAGGGTGAGTGCTGGGCTAAAAGATGCAGCACTGGGTTCTTTCCTGATGACAGGTGAGTACATCGGAATTTGTAGTTCGGCTGATTTTAGAGGAATATTTGTACGTTTCAAAAATGGACACTTAGAAACTTTTCTGGTGAAAACCACACAATGGATTCCTATGGAAGGAAATACAAGTTACTGGTAAGTAGGCTTAGAATTACTTTTCAGGGTCAGTGCTGGGCTAAAAGATGCAGCACTGGGTTCTCTCCTGATAACAGGAGAGTAAATCGGAATTTGTAGTTTGGCTGATTTTAGATGAATATTTGTACATTTCAAAAATGAACACAAACTTTTCTGGTGAAAATCACACAATGGATTCCTATGGAAGGAAATACAAGTTAATGGTAAGTATGCTTAGAATTACTTTTCAGGGTCAGTGCTGCTCTAAAAGATGCAGCACTGGGTTCTCTCCTGATAACAGGTGAGTAAATCGGAATTCGTAGTTCGGCTGATTTTAGAGGAATATTTGTACGTTTCAAAATTGGACACAAACTTTTCAGGTGAAAATCACACAATGGATTCCTATAGAAGGAAATACAAGTTACTGGTAAGTACGCTTAGAATTAGTTTTCAAGGTAAGTGCTGTGCTAAAAGATGCAGCCCTCGGTTCTCTCCTGATAACAGGTGAGTAAATCGGAATTCGTAGTTCAACTGATTTTAGAGGAATATTTGTGCGTTTCAAAAATGGACACTTTGAAACTTTTCTGGTGAAAACCACACAATGGATTCCTATGGAAGGAAATACAAGATACTGGTAAGTGCGCTTAGAATTACTTTTCAGGGTCAGTGCTGGGCTAAAAGATGCAGCACTGGGTTCTCTCATGATAACAGGTGAGTAAATCGGAATTCGTAGTTCGGCTGATTTTAGAGGAATATTTGTACGTTTCAAAAATGGACACAAACTTTTCTGGTGAAAATCACACAATGGATTCCTATGGCAAGAAATACAAGATACTGGTAAGTACGCTTAGAATTACTTTTCAGGGTCAGTGCTAGGGTAAAAGATGCAGCACACGGTTCTCTCATGATAACAGGTGAGTAATTCGGAATTCGTAGTTCAGCTGATATTAGAGGAATATTTCTACATTTCAAAAATGGATACAAACGTTTCTGGTGAAAATCACACAATGGATTCCAATGGAAGGAAATACAAGTTACTGGTAAGTACGCTTAGAATTACTTTTCAGGGTCAGTGCTGGGCTAAAAGATGCAGCACTGGGTTCTTTCCTGATGACAGGTGAGTACATCGGAATTTGTAGTTCGGCTGATTTTAGAGGAATATTTGTACGTTTCAAAAATGGACACTTAGAAACTTTTCTGGTGAAAACCACACAATGGATTCCTATGGAAGGAAATACAAGTTACTGGTAAGTAGGCTTAGAATTACTTTTCAGGGTCAGTGCTGGGCTAAAAGATGCAGCACTGGGTTCTCTCCTGATAACAGGAGAGTAAATCGGAATTCGTAGTTTGGCTGATTTTAGATGAATATTTGTACATTTCAAAAATGAACACAAACTTTTCTGGTGAAAATCACACGATGGATTCCTATGGAAGGAAATACAAGTTACTGGTAAGTACGCTTAGAATTACTTTTCAGGGTCAGTGCTGGGCTAAAAGATGCAGCACTGGGTTCTCTCCTGATAACAAGTGCGTAAATCAGAATTCGTAGTTCGGCTGATTTTAGATGAATATTTGTACATTTCAAAAATGAACACAAACTTTTCTGGTGAAAATCACACGATGGATTCCTATGGAAGGAAATACAAGTTACTGGTAAGTACGCTTAGAATTACTTTTCAGGGTCAGTGCTGGGCTAAAAGATGCAGCACTGGGTTCTCTCCTGATAACAAGTGCGTAAATCAGAATTCGTAGTTCGGCTGATTTTAGAGGAATATTTGTTCGTTTCAAAAATGGACACTTAGAAACTTTTCCAGTGAAAACCAAACAATGGATTCCTATGAAAGAAAATACAAGTTACTGGTAAGTATGCTTAGAATTACTTTTCAGGGTCAGTGCAGGGCAAAAGATGCAGCCCTGGGTTCTCTCCTGATAACAGGTGAGTAAATCGGAATTCGTAGATCAACTGATTTTAGAAGAATATTTGTAAGTTTCAAAAATGGACACTTGGAAACTTTTCTGGTGAAAACCACACAATGGATTCCTATGGAAGGAAATACAATATACTGGTAAGTACGCTTACAACTACTTTTGAGGGTCAGTGCTGGGCTAAAAGATGCAGCACAAGGTTCTCTCATGATAACAGGTGGGTAAATCGGAATTCATAGTTCGGCTGATTTTAGAGGAATATTTGTACGTTTCAAAATTGGACACAAACTTTTCAGGTGAAAATCACACAATGGATTCCTATAGAAGGAAATACAAGTTACTGGTAAGTACGCCTAGAATTAGTTTTCAAGGTCAGTGCTGTGTTAAAAGATGCAGCCCTGAGTTCTCTCCTGATAACAGGTGAGTAAATCGGAATTCGTAGTTCAACTGATTTTAGTGGAATATTTGTGCGTTTCAAAAATGGACACTTTGAAACTTTTCTGGTGAAAACCACACAATGGATTCCTATGGAAGGAAATACAAGATACTGGTAAGTGTGCTTAGAATTACTTTTCAGGCTCAGTGCTGGGCTAAAAGATGCAGCACTGGGTTCTCTCCTGATAACAGGTGCGTAAATCAGAATTCGTAGTTTGGCTGATTTTAGAGGAATATTTGTTCGTTTCAAAAAATGGACACTTAGAAACTTTTCTGGTGAAAATCACACAATGGAATCCTATGGAAGGAAATACAAGTTACTGGTAAGTACGCTTAGAATTACTTTTCAGGGTCTGAGCTGGGTTAAAAGATGCAGCACTGGGTTCTCTCCTGATAACAGGTGAGTGAATCGGAATTTGTAGTTCAGCTGATTTTAGAGGAATATGTGTACATTTCAAAAATGGACACTTATAAACTTTTCCAGTGAAAACCAAATAATGGATTCCTATGAAAGAAAATACAAGTTACTGGTAAGTACGCTTAGAATTACTTTTCAGGGTCAGTGCAGGGCAAAAGATGCAGCCCTGGGTTCTCTCCTGATAACAGGTGAGTAAATCGGAATTCGTAGATCAACTGATTTTGGAAGAATATTTGTAAGTTTCAAAAATGGACACTTGGAAACTTTTCTGGTGAAAACCACACAATGGATTCCTATGGAAGGAAATACAATATACTGGTAAGTTTGCTTAGAACTACTTTTCAGGGTCAGTGCTGGGCTAAAAGATGCAGCACAGGGTTCTCTCATGATAACAGGTGGGTAAATCAGAATTCGTAGTTCGGCTGATTTTAGAGGAATATTTGTAGGTTTCAAAATTGGACACAAACTTTTCAGGTGAAAATCACACAATGGATTCCTATAGAAGGAAATACAAGTTACTGGTAAGTACGCTTAGAATTAGTTTTCAAGGTCAGTGCTGTGCTAAAAGATGCAGCCCTCGGTTCTCTCCTGATAACAGGTGAGTAAATCGGAATTCGTAGTTCAACTGATTTTAGAGGAATATTTGTGCGTTTCAAAAATGGACACTTTGAAACTTTTCTGGTGAAAACCACACAATGGATTCCTATGGAAGGAAATACAAGATACTGGTAAGTGCGCTTAGAATTACTTTTCAGGGTCAGTGCTGGGCTAAAAGATGCAGCACTGGGTTCTCTCATGATAACAGGTGAGTAAATTGGAATTCGTAGTTCGGCTGATTTTAGAGGAATATTTGTATGTTTCAAAAATGGACACAAACTTTTCTGGTGAAAATCACACAATGGATTCCTATGGCAAGAAATACAAGATACTGGTAAGTACGCTTAGAATTACTTTTCAGGGTCAGTGCTAGGCTAAAAGATGCAGCACACGGTTCTCTCATGATAACAGGTGAGTAATTCGGAATTCGTAGTTCAGCTGATATTAGAGGAATATTTCTACATTTCAAAAATGGATACAAACGTTTCTGGTGAAAATCACACAATAGATTCCAATGGAAGGAAATGCAAGTTACTGGTAAGTACGCTTAGAATTACTTTTCAGGGTGAGTGCTGGGCTAAAAGATGCAGCACTGGGTTCTTTCCTGATGACAGGTGAGTACATCGGAATTTGTAGTTCGGCTGATTTTAGAGGAATATTTGTACGTTTCAAAAATGGACACTTAGAAACTTTTCTGGTGAAAACCACACAATGGATTCCTATGGAAGGAAATACAAGTTACTGGTAAGTAGGCTTAGAATTACTTTTCAGGGTCAGTGCTGGGCTAAAAGATGCAGCACTGGGTTCTCTCCTGATAACAGGAGAGTAAATCGGAATTTGTAGTTTGGCTGATTTTAGATGAATATTTGTACATTTCAAAAATGAACACAAACTTTTCTGGTGAAAATCACACAATGGATTCCTATGGAAGGAAATACAAGTTAATGGTAAGTATGCTTAGAATTACTTTTCAGGGTCAGTGCTGCTCTAAAAGATGCAGCACTGGGTTCTCTCCTGATAACAGGTGAGTAAATCGGAATTCGTAGTTCGGCTGATTTTAGAGGAATATTTGTACGTTTCAAAATTGGACACAAACTTTTCAGGTGAAAATCACACAATGGATTCCTATAGAAGGAAATACAAGTTACTGGTAAGTACGCTTAGAATTAGTTTTCAAGGTAAGTGCTGTGCTAAAAGATGCAGCCCTCGGTTCTCTCCTGATAACAGGTGAGTAAATCGGAATTCGTAGTTCAACTGATTTTAGAGGAATATTTGTGCGTTTCAAAAATGGACACTTTGAAACTTTTCTGGTGAAAACCACACAATGGATTCCTATGGAAGGAAATACAAGATACTGGTAAGTGCGCTTAGAATTACTTTTCAGGGTCAGTGCTGGGCTAAAAGATGCAGCACTGGGTTCTCTCATGATAACAGGTGAGTAAATCGGAATTCGTAGTTCGGCTGATTTTAGAGGAATATTTGTACGTTTCAAAAATGGACACAAACTTTTCTGGTGAAAATCACACAATGGATTCCTATGGCAAGAAATACAAGATACTGGTAAGTACGCTTAGAATTACTTTTCAGGGTCAGTGCTAGGGTAAAAGATGCAGCACACGGTTCTCTCATGATAACAGGTGAGTAATTCGGAATTCGTAGTTCAGCTGATATTAGAGGAATATTTCTACATTTCAAAAATGGATACAAACGTTTCTGGTGAAAATCACACAATGGATTCCAATGGAAGGAAATACAAGTTACTGGTAAGTACGCTTAGAATTACTTTTCAGGGTCAGTGCTGGGCTAAAAGATGCAGCACTGGGTTCTTTCCTGATGACAGGTGAGTACATCGGAATTTGTAGTTCGGCTGATTTTAGAGGAATATTTGTACGTTTCAAAAATGGACACTTAGAAACTTTTCTGGTGAAAACCACACAATGGATTCCTATGGAAGGAAATACAAGTTACTGGTAAGTAGGCTTAGAATTACTTTTCAGGGTCAGTGCTGGGCTAAAAGATGCAGCACTGGGTTCTCTCCTGATAACAGGAGAGTAAATCGGAATTCGTAGTTTGGCTGATTTTAGATGAATATTTGTACATTTCAAAAATGAACACAAACTTTTCTGGTGAAAATCACACGATGGATTCCTATGGAAGGAAATACAAGTTACTGGTAAGTACGCTTAGAATTACTTTTCAGGGTCAGTGCTGGGCTAAAAGATGCAGCACTGGGTTCTCTCCTGATAACAAGTGCGTAAATCAGAATTCGTAGTTCGGCTGATTTTAGATGAATATTTGTACATTTCAAAAATGAACACAAACTTTTCTGGTGAAAATCACACGATGGATTCCTATGGAAGGAAATACAAGTTACTGGTAAGTACGCTTAGAATTACTTTTCAGGGTCAGTGCTGGGCTAAAAGATGCAGCACTGGGTTCTCTCCTGATAACAAGTGCGTAAATCAGAATTCGTAGTTCGGCTGATTTTAGAGGAATATTTGTTCGTTTCAAAAATGGACACTTAGAAACTTTTCCAGTGAAAACCAAACAATGGATTCCTATGAAAGAAAATACAAGTTACTGGTAAGTATGCTTAGAATTACTTTTCAGGGTCAGTGCAGGGCAAAAGATGCAGCCCTGGGTTCTCTCCTGATAACAGGTGAGTAAATCGGAATTCGTAGATCAACTGATTTTAGAAGAATATTTGTAAGTTTCAAAAATGGACACTTGGAAACTTTTCTGGTGAAAACCACACAATGGATTCCTATGGAAGGAAATACAATATACTGGTAAGTACGCTTACAACTACTTTTGAGGGTCAGTGCTGGGCTAAAAGATGCAGCACAAGGTTCTCTCATGATAACAGGTGGGTAAATCGGAATTCATAGTTCGGCTGATTTTAGAGGAATATTTGTACGTTTCAAAATTGGACACAAACTTTTCAGGTGAAAATCACACAATGGATTCCTATAGAAGGAAATACAAGTTACTGGTAAGTACGCCTAGAATTAGTTTTCAAGGTCAGTGCTGTGTTAAAAGATGCAGCCCTGAGTTCTCTCCTGATAACAGGTGAGTAAATCGGAATTCGTAGTTCAACTGATTTTAGTGGAATATTTGTGCGTTTCAAAAATGGACACTTTGAAACTTTTCTGGTGAAAACCACACAATGGATTCCTATGGAAGGAAATACAAGATACTGGTAAGTGTGCTTAGAATTACTTTTCAGGCTCAGTGCTGGGCTAAAAGATGCAGCACTGGGTTCTCTCCTGATAACAGGTGCGTAAATCAGAATTCGTAGTTTGGCTGATTTTAGAGGAATATTTGTTCGTTTCAAAAAATGGACACTTAGAAACTTTTCTGGTGAAAATCACACAATGGAATCCTATGGAAGGAAATACAAGTTACTGGTAAGTACGCTTAGAATTACTTTTCAGGGTCTGAGCTGGGTTAAAAGATGCAGCACTGGGTTCTCTCCTGATAACAGGTGAGTGAATCGGAATTTGTAGTTCAGCTGATTTTAGAGGAATATGTGTACATTTCAAAAATGGACACTTATAAACTTTTCCAGTGAAAACCAAATAATGGATTCCTATGAAAGAAAATACAAGTTACTGGTAAGTACGCTTAGAATTACTTTTCAGGGTCAGTGCAGGGCAAAAGATGCAGCCCTGGGTTCTCTCCTGATAACAGGTGAGTAAATCGGAATTCGTAGATCAACTGATTTTGGAAGAATATTTGTAAGTTTCAAAAATGGACACTTGGAAACTTTTCTGGTGAAAACCACACAATGGATTCCTATGGAAGGAAATACAATATACTGGTAAGTTTGCTTAGAACTACTTTTCAGGGTCAGTGCTGGGCTAAAAGATGCAGCACAGGGTTCTCTCATGATAACAGGTGGGTAAATCAGAATTCGTAGTTCGGCTGATTTTAGAGGAATATTTGTAGGTTTCAAAATTGGACACAAACTTTTCAGGTGAAAATCACACAATGGATTCCTATAGAAGGAAATACAAGTTACTGGTAAGTACGCTTAGAATTAGTTTTCAAGGTCAGTGCTGTGCTAAAAGATGCAGCCCTCGGTTCTCTCCTGATAACAGGTGAGTAAATCAGAATTCGTAGTTCAACTGATTTTAGAGGAATATTTGTGCGTTTCAAAAATGGACACTTTGAAACTTTTCTGGTGAAAACCACACAATGGATTCCTATGGAAGGAAATACAAGATACTGGTAAGTGCGCTTAGAATTACTTTTCAGGGTCAGTGCTGGGCTAAAAGATGCAGCACTGGGTTCTCTCATAATAACAGGTGAGTAAATCGGAATTCGTAGTTCGGCTGATTTTAGAGGAATATTTGTACGTTTCAAAAATGGACACAAACTTTTCTGGTTAAAATCACACAATGGATTCCTATGGCAAGAAATACAAGATACTGGTAAGTACGCTTAGAATTACTTTTCAGGGTCAGTGCTAGGCTAAAAGATGCAGCACACGGTTCTCCCATGATAACAGGTGAGTAATTCGGAATTCGTAGTTCAGCTGATATTAGAGGAATATTTCTACATTTCAAAAATGGATACAAACGTTTCTGGTGAAAATCACACAATGGATTCCAATGGAAGGAAATACAAGTTACTGGTAAGTACGCTTAGAATTACTTTTCAGGGTCAGTGCTGGGCTAAAAGATGCAGCACTGGGTTCTTTCCTGATGACAGGTGAGTACATCGGAATTTGTAGTTCGGCTGATTTTAGAGGAATATTTGTACGTTTCAAAAATGGACACTTAGAAACTTTTCTGGTGAAAACCACACAATGGATTCCTATGGAAGGAAATACAAGTTACTGGTAAGTAGGCTTAGAATTACTTTTCAGGGTCAGTGCTGGGCTAAAAGATGCAGCACTGGGTTCTCTCCTGATAACAGGAGAGTAAATCGGAATTCGTAGTTTGGCTGATTTTAGATGAATATTTGTACATTTCAAAAATGAACACAAACTTTTCTGGTGAAAATCACACAATGGATTCCTATGGAAGGAAATACAAGTTAATGGTAACTACACTTAGAATTACTTTTCAGGGTCAGTGCTGCTCTAAAAGATGCAGCACTGGGTTCTCTCCTGATAACAGGTGAGTAAATCGGAATTCGTAGTTCGGCTGATTTTAGAGGAATATTTGTACGTTTCAAAAATGGACACAAACTTTTCTGGTGAAAATCACACGATGGATTTCTATGGAAGGAAATACAAGTTACTGGTAAGTACGCTTAGAATTACTTTTCAAGATCAGTGCTGGGCTAAAAGATGCAGCCCTGGGTTCTCTCCTGATAACAGGTACGTAAATCAGAATTCGTAGTTCGGCTGATTTTAGAGGAATATTTGTTTGTTTCAAAAATGGACACTTAGAAACTTTTCTGGTGAAAATCACACAATGGAATCCTATGGAAGGAAATACAATATACTGGTAAGTTCGCTTAGAATAAGTTTTCAAGGTCAGTGCTGTGCTAAAAGATGCAGCCCTCGGTTCTCTCCTGATAACAGGTGAGTAAATCGGAATTCGTAGTTCAACTGATTTTTAGAGGAATATTTATGCGTTTCAAAAATGGACACTTTAAAACTTTTCTGGTGAAAACCACACAATGGATTCCTATGGAAGGAAATACAAGATACTGGTAAGTGCGCTTAGAATTACTTTTCAGGGTCAGTGCTGTGCTAAAAGATGCAGCCCTCGGTTCTCTCCTGATAACAGGTGAGTAAATCGGAATTCGTAGTTCAACTGATTTTTAGAGGAATATTTATGCGTTTCAAAAATGGACACTTTGAAACTTTTCTGGTGAAAACCACACAATGGATTCCTATGGAAGGAAATACAAGATACTGGTAAGTGCGCTTAGAATTACTTTTCAGGGTCAGTGCTGGGCTAAAAGATGCAGCACTGGGTTCTCTCATGAAAACAGGTGAGTAAATCGGAATTCGTAGTTCGGCTGATTTTAGAGGAATATTTGTACGTTTCAAAAATGGACACAAACTTTTCTGGTGAAAATCACACAATGGATTCCTATGGCAAGAAATACAAGATACTGGTAAGTATGCTTAGAATTACTTTTCAGGGTCAGTGCTAGGCTAAAAGATGGAGCACACGGTTCTCTCATGATAACAGGTGAGTAATTCGGAATTCGTAGTTCAGCTGATATTAGAGGAATATTTCTACATTTCAAAAATGGATACAAACGTTTCTGGTGAAAATCACACAATGGATTCCAATGGAAGGAAATACAAGGTACTGGTAAGTACGCTTAGAATTACTTTTCAAGGTCAGTGCTGGGCTAAAAGATGCAGCCCTGGGTTCTCTCCTGATAACAGGTGCGTAAATCAGAATTCGTAGTTCGGCTGATTTTAGAGGAATATTTGTTCGTTTAAAAAATGGACACTTAGAAACTTTTCTGGTGAAAATCACACAATGGAATCCTATGGAAGGAAATACAAGTTACTGGTAAGTACGCTTAGAATTACTTTTCAGGGTCTGAGCTGGGCTAAAAGATGCAGCACTGGGTTCTCTCCTGATAAAACGTGAGTAAATCAGAATTCGTAGTTCGGCTGATTTTAGAGGAATATTTGTACGTTTCAAAAATTGTATTGTATTGTATTGTCATTTATATAGCGCGGTTGCTGCCCAAGGGCGTCCAAGCGCTGAAGCATAAGACAGAACTGAGTATGACGGATGGGTTTAAGGTTCGGTGGACCTCGCAAACAGGTAGGTTTTCAATTGTTTGCGGAAGGAGAGTAGGTTTGAATTAGTCCGGAGCTGTAGGGGGAGTGAGTTCCACATCTTAGAGGTGTTTAAGGAGAACATCCTGCCTCCGGACCTAGCTCTCCTGACTCTGGGTACCACAGCCAGGAAGGCCTCCGTAGATCTAAGGTTTCTGTTGGGGTGGTATTGCGTGACTAATTTGTCGGTGATAGCTGGGCCCGACTTCCAGAAAGCCCGGTGGGCAATACATAGTGCCTTGAATGCCACTCTTTGTCTCACTGGAAGCCAGTGTAGGCTGTTCATTGCGGGTTTTGCTGACTGAGTCCGTGGGATCTGTAACAGGGTGCGGGCCACACAGTTCTGCACCACCTGTAACTTTCGCAGGGTCATCTCTGGAGCTCCAACATACAGGGCATTGTTCGAGTCTAGCCGGGACAGAATCAGGCCCTGTATTGCCACTTGTTTGGCTTCCATTGGTAAGAGGGGGAGAACTTTCCTTAGTGTTCTTAGTAGGCCAAAACATGTGGCGGATAGTTTGGTGGCCTGAGTAGAGAAGGAGAGGTTTTTGTCAAGCCAAACTCCTAGACTTTTTACGCTGTCCTTGGGAGTTGGGGGGGTACCCAAGCAAGGAGGCCAGTGGGGGGTGAGAGACACTGGGGATGCTGAGCCCAGGAGCATGAGCTCAGTTTTGTCTCCGTTAAGCTTTAAGGAGGAGCGTGTCATCTACTCCTTAACATCCTCAAGGCATTTCATCAGACCTGCTGACACATGTTTGGTACCCTCTTGAGCCAATGAGACCACTAGCTGGGTATCGTCGGCATATGATACAATTTTTATACCGTATGGTTCGACGATCCCAGCCAGTGGCCTCATATATACATTAAACAGCGCAGGGCTCAGTGAGGAGCCCTGCGGTACTCCACAGTTCAGAGATTTACTGGCTGATACTGTATCCCCGTCAAAGATCTGGAAAGATCTGTTGTTAAGGAAAGATTCAAACCATCTCAGAGCATTGCCTGTGACGCCGATGTTGCATAGGCGGTTCAGCAAGGTGGCGTAGCTGACCGTGTCGAAGGCCGCGCTTAGATCAAGGAGGATCACTGCCACTGATCCTCCCTGATCTCATATCTTTCGCGACTCTTCGGTGATTGCAAGCAGGGCAGTTTCAGTGCCGTGCTTGGGCCTAAAACCTGTCTGGGTTGGGTCCAGGAGCAGATTGTTTTCCAGGAATGTTACTAGTTGGGTATTTATGTACTTCTCCAGCACCTTACTTACCCAGGGAAGTAAAGAGATTGGGCGGTAGCTGGAGTGGTCTTCTGGGTTGAGAGTGGGTTTTTTTAGCAATGCCCGAACCATGGCTCTCTTCCATCCAGTGGGTACAGTACAGGAGGCGATGGAAGAGTTGAGTAGGTCTAGTACCACGGGAAGTATAGATTGGCTTGCCTGGAGTAGTGTCTCCGGAGAGGCCGGGTCGCGGGGGGAGCCAGATTTAACTAGCCGTGCCAGTTTGTGAAGGGTGTCCAGGTCTAGTAGAGGGAAGCGTTCCAGAGTAGACTGGTCTGAGGGGGGGGAAGTGCTCAATGGAGTATGATTGGATGTTCCTGCGTTATTGGCTACTATCGGGAAAGAGGAGTATATTTGAGAGACTTTGTTATGAAAAAAATCTGCTAATTCGTTACACTGTTCCGGCGTTTTTGTCAAGGGGGGGCAGTATTCGCTTTGATGCAATATTTTACTATGTGGAAAATCTCCTTGGGTTTTGAGTTGGCTGCTATAATTTTATCAGCAAAGTAGGAGGCCTGTGCCGTCCTGATCCCATTTCTATAGGTTTTGATTGCCTCTTTATATTGGGATTTTTTGTCAGGGTGGAAATCAAGTCGCCAGGCTCTCTCTTTTTTCCTGCAGAGGCGCTTTTGGTCTCTCAAAGTGTCTGAGAACCAAGGTGCAGTTTTGTGTGTCCTCTTTGGAATGGATTTCCGTAGAGGAAGGATAGTGTCTAGTGAGTCCCTGACCCAATTCTCGTAATTTTTATGTGCTTGGTTGGGGTCTATGCAGGGTGGTGGGCAGGAGCGCTCTAGGTTAGTTACCCATGGCTCTATAGGGAGTTTTTTCCAGTTGCGCTTGGTTACGGGTTGAGGGGTAGATAAGAAGGACTTATCGGTGAGCCAGGACAAAGGGACCAAGAAGTGGTCCGACCAAGGAAGACGAGTAGGTTGCCCCACTATTAGCTCAGTGCAGTTGCTAAATATTGGGTCTAGGAGATTACCCTTTTCATGGGTGGGGGCTGTAACCAGCTGGATCAACTGAAGGGCTGCAAGATCGTCGATTAATTCCCTGGCGATAAGATCTGTGGGAGAGTTAAAATGAAGGTTAAGATCTCCTAGAACCGTGTAGTTGGCGGAGGTTAAAATTCGGTTGGCTAAGATATCTGGTAGGGATTTGTGAAACAGCTTAGCTGGTTCTGGGGGCTGGTAAATCAGAGTACCAGTAAAGGAGATGTTCGCAGTAAAGTCTATGCTGAATGCTAGGCTTTCGCACTCAGGAATAGCTTTGGTAGTGATGCGACAACAGTACTTGTCTTTTAAAATGATAGCCAGGCCTCCACCTCTCCCCTTAATCCGGTCTAGTCTGTGAATTTGGAACCCGGGGGGTAAGGCAGAGACTATATCTGGTTCTGAATGAGACGTGAGCCATGTCTCCGTCAGGAAGATGGCATCTGGGTTGAACTCCTCTAGTAGTAAGGCAATTTGGGTGCTGTGCCGCGGTAAGGATCGGCAATTAAGCACGTACATATGATGTTCCTGTGCCGTGGCTGGCAACACAGTATTATCGAAAGAGTGTTTACAGCCGGGGCATCGAGCGGGGAGATCAGCTGGGAAATAGGAGTGTGGGCATAGTGCAGCTGTGGTGTACCTCATATTCTGGATGGCCACCGAGCTGTAGGTATTGGCCTGGGGGGTGTTAGGGGCAGGGGTTGTGGCCCCTGGTCCCGTCTGGTCACGGACGGGTGCAAACGGGCTTGCCTTTGGCGCGCCTTCGGCGCACCGCCGGCGCACGCTGCGCCCGTCCGCTGCGCTTCCGGAAGCTGCACATTCTTTTGTACCAGTGGGATGGGGCGTGGCCTATTCGGTGGGCGGAGCCCGGGAGTTCCCGGCGGTTACCCTGCAGCCCGCTACAGCGCCTGACTCAGCTGTGCGGAGAGGCAATCCTCAAGTGAGCAAGGGTAAAACGTTTTAAAAATACACAGTATTTCACACAATAACAATTTTAAAAATCAATCTTTCAAGCTGTTGTTTCCTGGCTCTCGGCTTTCCGCCTCAAGAGCTCTGTCTGTAAGCAGCGCTGGACGCTGAGCGCACCTAATTATAAACAAGGGGGGCGTGGCCTATTCGGTGGGCGGAGCCCGGGAGTTCCCGGCGGTTACCCTGCAGCCCGCTACAGCGCCTGACTCAGCTGTGCGGCGAGGCAATCCTCAAGTGAGCAAGGGTAAAACGTTTTAAAAATACACAGTATTTCACACAATAACAATTTTAAAAATCAATCTTTCAAGCTGTTGTTTCCTGGCTCTCGGCTTTCCGCCTCAAGAGCTCTGTCTGTAAGCAGCGCTGGACGCTGAGCGCGCCTAATTATAAACAAGGGGGGCGTGGCCTATTCGGTGGGTGGAGCCCGGGAGTTCCCGGCGGTTACCCTGCAGCCCGCTACAGTGCCTGACTCAGCTGTGCGGCGAGGCAATCCTCAAGTGAGCAAGGGTAAAACGTTTTAAAAATACACAGTATTTCACACAATAACAATTTTAAAAATCAATCTTTCAAGCTGTTGTTTCCTGGCTCTCGGCTTTCCGCCTCAAGAGCTCTGTCTGTAAGCAGCGCTGGACGCTGAGCGCACCTAATTATAAACAAGGGGGGCGTGGCCTATTCGGTGGGCGGAGCCCGGGAGTTCCCGGCGGTTACCCTGCAGCCCGCTACAGCGCCTGACTCAGCTGTGCGGCGAGGCAATCCTCAAGTGAGCAAGGGTAAAACATTTTGAAAATACACAGTATTTCACACAATAACAATTTTAAAAATCAATCTTTCAAGCTGTTGTTTCCTGGCTCTCGGCTTTCCGCCTCAAGAGCTCTGTCTGTAAGCAGCGCTGGACGCTGAGCGCGCCTAATTATAAACAAGGGGGGGGTGGCCTATTCGGTGGGCGGAGCCCGGGAGTTCCCGGCGGTTACCCTGCAGCCCGCTACAGCGCCTGACTCAGCTGTGCGGCGAGGCAATCCTCAAGTGAGCAAGGGTAAAACGTTTTAAAAATACACAGTATTTCACACAATAACAATTTTAAAAATCAATCTTTCAAGCTGTTGTTTCCTGGCTCTCGGCTTTCCGCCTCAAGAGCTCTGTCTGGACGCTTAGAAACTTTTCTAGTGAAAACCACACAATGGATTCCTATGGAAGGAAATACAAGTTACTGGTAAGTACGCTTAGAATTACTTTTCAGGGTTAGTGCTGGGATAAAATATGCAGACCTGGGATCACTCCTGATAACAGGTGAGTAAATCGGAATTCGTAGATCAACTGATTTTAGAAGAATATTTGTAAGTTTCAAAAATGGACACAAACTTTTCTGGTGAAAATCACACAATGGATTCCTATGGAAGGAAATACAATGTACAGGTAAGTACGCTTAGAATTACTTTTCAGGGTCAGTGCTAAGCTAAAAGATGCAGCACTGGGTTCTCTCCTGATAACAAGTGAGTAAATCGGAATTCGCAGTTCGGCTGATTTTAGAGGAATATTTGTACGTTTAAAAAAGGGATACTTAGAAACTTTTCTGGTGAAAACCACACAATGGATTTCTATGGAAAGTAATACAAGTTACTGGTAAGTACGCTTAGAATTACTTTTCAGGGTCAGTGCTGGGGTAAAAGATGCAGCCCTGGGTTCTCTCATGATAACAGGTGAGTAAATCGGAATTTGTAGTTCAGCTGATTTTAGAGGAATATTTGTACGTTTAAAAAAGGGACACTTAGAAACTTTTCTGGTGAAAACCACACAATGGATTTCTATGGAAAGAAATACCAGTTACTGGGAAGTACGCTTAGAATTACTTTTCAAGGTCAGTGCTGGGCTAAAAGATGCAGCCCTGGGTTCTCTCCTGATAACAGGTGAGTAAATCGGAATTCGTAGTTCGGCTGATTTTAGAGGAATATTTGTACTTTTCAAAATTTGACACAAACTTTTCAGGTGAAAATCACACAATGGATTCCTATAGAAGGAAATACAAGTTACTGGTAAGTACGCTTAGAATTAGTTTTCAAGGTCAGTGCTGTGCTAAAAGATGCAGCCCTCGGTTCTCTCCTGATAACAGGTGAGTAAATCGGAATTCGTAGTTCAACTGATTTTAGAGGAATATTTGTGCGTTTCAAAAATGGACAATTTGAAACTTTTCTGGTGAAAACCACACAATGGATTCCTATGGAAGGAAATACAAGATACTATTAAGTGTGCTTAGAATTACTTTTCAGGGTCAGTGCTGGGCTAAAAGATGCAGCACTGGGTTCTCTCATGATAACAGGTGAGTAAATCGGAATTCGTAGTGCGGCTGATTTTAGAGGAATATTTGTACGTTTCAAAAATGGACACAAACTTTTCTGGTGAAAATCACACAATGGATTCCTATGGCAAGAAATACAAGATACTGGTAAGTACGCTTAGAATTGCTTTTCAGGGTCAGTGCTAGGCTAAAAGATGCAGCACACGGTTCTCTCATGATAACAGGTGAGTAATTCGGAATTCGTAGTTCAGCTGATATTAGAGGAATATTTCTACATTTCAAAAATGGATACAAACGTTTCTGGTGAAAATCACACAATGGATTCCAATGGAAGGAAATACAAGTTACTGGTAAGTACGCTTAGAATTACTTTTCAGGGTCAGTGCTGGGCTAAAAGATGCAGCACTGGGTTCTTTCCTGATGACAGGTGAGTACATCGGAATTCGTAGTTCGGCTGATTTTAGAGGAATATTTGTACGTTTCAAAAATGGACACTTAGAAACTTTTCTCGTGAAAACCACACAATGGATTCCTATGGAGGGAAATACAAGTTACTGGTAAGCACGCTTAGAATTACTTTTCAGGGTCAGTGCAGGGCAAAAGATGCAGCCCTGGGTTCTCTCCTGATAACAGGTGAGTAAATCGGAATTCGTAGATCAACCGATTTTAGAAGAATATTTGTAAGTTTCAAAAATGGACACTTGGAAACTTTTCTGGTGAAAACCACACAATGGATTCCTATGGAAGGAAATACAATATACTGGTAAGTACGCTTAGAACTGCTTTTCAGGGTCAGTGCTGGGCTAAAAGATGCAGCACAGGGTTCTCTCATGATAACAGGTGGGTAAATCAGAATTCGTAGTTCGGCTGATTTTAGAGGAATATTTGTACGTTTCAAAATTGGACACAAACTTTTCAGGTGAAAATCACACAATGGATTCCTATGGAAGGAAATACAAGTTACTGGTAGGAACGCTTAGAATTAGTTTTCAAGGTCAGTGCTGTGCTAAAAGATGCAGCCCTCGGTTCTCTCCTGATAACAGGTGAGTAAATCGGAATTCGTAGTTCAACTGATTTTAGAGGAATATTTGTGCGTTTCAAAAATGGACACTTTGAAACTTTTCTGGTGAAAACCACACAATGGATTCCTATGGAAGGAAATACAAGATACTGGTAAGTGCGCTTAGAATTACTTTTCAGGGTCAGTGCTGGGCTAAAAGATGCAGCACTGGGTTCTCTCATGATAACAGGTGAGTAAATCGGAATTCTTAGTTCGGCTGATTTAAGAGGAATATTTGTACGTTTCAAAAATGGACACAAACTTTTCTGGTGAAAATCACACAATGGATTCCTATGGCAAGAAATACAAGATACTGGTAAGTACGCTTAGAATTACTTTTCAGGGTCAGTGCTAGGCTAAAAGATGCAGCACACGGTTCTCTCATGATAACAGGTGAGTAATTCGAAATTCGTAGTTCAGCTGATATTAGAGGAATATTTCTACATTTCAAAAATGGATACAAACGTTTCTGGTGAAAATCACACAATGGATTCCAATGGAAGGAAATACAAGTTACTGGTAAGTACGCTTAGAATTACTTTTCAGGGTCAGTGCTGGGCTAAAAGATGCAGCACTGGGTTCTTTCCTGATGACAGGTGAGTACATCGGAATTTGTAGTTCGGCTGATTTTAGAGGAATATTTGTACGTTTCAAAAATGGACACTTAGAAACTTTTCTGGTGAAAACCACACAATGGATTCCTATGGAAGGAAATACAAGTTACTGGTAAGTAGGCTTAGAATTACTTTTCAGGGTCAGTGCTGGGCTAAAAGATGCGCTGTAAGGAAACAATAGCTCATGCGGATTAATACTTAATAATATAGTATGGAATCTAAAATAATGATCAAAGAAAAGGGGATTATAAAAGATGTCAGAAGAAAAGGCAAAGCCATACACGTTGGATCTTTTTTATGAAGAATATTTTTCGTTTATATTTCTGAAATATTTACACAAAAAGTGGACATAAATTTACGATACAAATTAACATTAAACATACAAATTACAAATTAGTGTCCCAATGAAAAAAACCTTACACAAAAAATTAACATAACATACAACATACAAACAAGGTTTCCATTTCTCTTTACAAAGGCAATCACCAGTAATTAATAATTCAAATTAACAACACTTAATTAATGTAGGTGTTGATTAAGTGATTTGCCTATCGCGTCAACGGCGTTTCGACCCTATTCCAAGTTTAAAGGGTCTCGTCAGGACTGTCTAATATAGGGACACCTGAAAAAGGGAATGACGAAAATGTATCAGAAAAAGGGCCAAAGGGTCTCAAGAGATGAAATTAAATTAATATAGGTGATACGCCTCTTTACCTTAACGTCCAAAACTGGTCTAGCGTGTAGATGTACAGTGACACCGTGTTTAAAGTGAAAGAATAAAATACTCACAGGTACCCAGCCGGGTGCTGTGTGCAGATAGAGAAAAAACCATTACTGTCAGTGCCATAATCCAGTCATTTATTTGTCTAGTGAGTACCTAAATATCTACTTACCCCTGTGAGAGAGGACTCACACGGAGGCAGTTGCCCACTGTAATGCGATTCGGTTATGATTTTCACGTAATGTAAGTGTCCTTCAATGTACACAACCTCCAAACTGCTGTATTAACGAATCCGATCAACTATACAAAAAATAAAAAAGCGAAAGACGCTAGTATCAAAAAAGCATCCAGTGGAAATTAGCCTCTACAGTCTATAAATGACCTGTAATGAAAAACAATGAAGTGGAGACGCAGCTCCTACCTCATTTCTTCCTTCCGGGTTTCTGAATATCCCACGAAGCGCTGCAGCAGGCGAGCAAGATCCTGGCTGCTTGGTACGATCACAGCGGTTGGTAGGGGTGTAGAATACTTAAGCCTGATACGTTAAGCAATAGCCAATCAGGAGTATCTAACAATACTGTAGCGCGAGCGTGACGTTGCCTAGTAACCAAAAGCTACCGTCAATCACTGTAACGTGATTCCACGGCATGTGAGTGAGGTTAATTGTTTTTTTTTTTTAAACGTGGAAAGAAGTGAACGCTGGGCTCCGATTTGTAACGCTGTGATATTAATAGTGTTGGAACCGAGAAATAAACGGGACCGTCGGATAAAATATCCTAGTTACCGAGGTGATGGTAAATTTATAAATGTACACAGTTACCGAACTTGTTGGCAGCGCTCCTACATTCAATATCAGTAAATGATCAGTTGGTTATTAAAAAGGAGTGGAGTACAGAAATGATTAACGTAACAATTACACAATTACATGGGGTTTTACAGGGGTTGCAAATTTTAGGCTATTTGATTGTCAATTGGTTATGGCATGTAACAGTGGTAATTACTTCAATTATTTAAACAATAAACAGTGAACGTTACGATTCAACACCAACACAATTGTGAAAATAATCACTAGTTTGAAACAAAAAATAGTAAAGCAGATGCAAGACTTGCTATACAGAAAGGCTTAAAATAATTATCTTATCCAGGACAATATGCCTTAATCAGTAGTTAGCTATTCCATCAAAGACATTATAGTAATGTACATTCGCATTTACATAGTACATGTGACAGTAGATCCCTAACCATATACATTATCCATCAGTTATTGTCACACAAGTATGTTTCAGGCTACTTATGGAAAAGTAAGTCGGAACCTCTTTAAAATTACAGCTAAAGCTGTATTGAGAAGAGTATTTAGAAATACATGCTAGGTAATCAAGCAACACTGATTAGGAAAGGGTAGTAATAAACCCACGCCATTCCTCAGCTGTGTTCAGCCCTTGTAGTTTGGAGTTAGTACGCTCAATCCAACGACATTCCAGGCGTTGCAGTATCTGCGATAAATCTCCGCCTCTTTTCGGAGCAATCACTTTATCTATTACCTGCCAGCGAATGTCATTTGCCGTGTGCCCTTTCTCTTCAAAGTGATTGACCAATGGGGCATTGGGAACAGAATTCCTAATCCTACTCCGATGCTGTCCTATGCGTGCTTTAACAATTTGTTGGGTTTGTCCAATATATGGTAGCCCACAAGGACATAGTATGCAATATACTACATTTTTGGTATTGCAGTTGGCAAAGAAATTTAGTAGTTGATCAACTTTTCCATGAGTGAATTTTTTAGTATTTGTTGTAAATTCACAGGCGACACAGTTGCCACATTTATAGTGACCTTTAACATCTGGTAAGCCCCAGGTTGATTCCAATGATCTCAAATTTTGGCATGGACTCTCCATTGATGATCTTACAAGATGATCTTTAATATTTTTGCCTCTTTTAAAGGCAAACATTGGTATGTCAATACTGGAGTCTATATTTCGAATAAGGTGCCAATGTTTTGTGACCAATTTACGAATGGCATTCGTGTGTATACCAAACGTGGTGACACAGATTAATTTGTCAACCTTGGTTTTTTCTTTAGGAATGAGTAATGTCTCCCTGGGGCAAAACCAGGCTCTTTTCAAAGAGTTCTTCACTAATTTTTTTGGGTATCCCCTAGACAACAATTTGTCTTGCAGAATATACGCCTCTCTCATGTAGTCCTCTTTTTTGGTACAGTCGCGACGTATTCGCAAAAATTGTCCATGAGGCAATCCATCTCTCAGGGCACGAGAATGATGACTGTTGTAAGCGAGTAGTGTATTACGCTCAGTCGGTTTCCTGTGCAATGAAGTACAGAGTTTCCCCTCATCATGTGAGATGTTAAGATCTAAAAAGGCGATGCAAGAGTCATGTATGGTGGATGTAAATTTGAGGTGTGGTTGAACTGAATTTAAGTAAAACACAAAATTATTAAACTCATTAACTGTGTCAGACCAAATCAAAAAAATTTCATCAATATATCTTTTCCAACAATTGATTTTTGAGTGGTATATGTTTACATCATTGAGGAAAAATTTGTGCTCTAGGTTATCCATAAAGATATTTGCCAGATTTGGCGCAAAAATTGCGCCCATACTGGTCCCGGAGCATTGTTGGTAGTACTTGCCTTCTGAAACAAAGTAATTGTGTGTCAATGCAATCTGTAAAAGTGTGACAATAAAAGAAGTGGGGACCTGGTGGGGTTTTGGTCTGGTTTCAAGTAAGTCCTGGATCACCTGTATACATTCCTGCTGAGGTATATTAGTATATAATGAGGTGATATCTAGTGTCGCTAATCGGTCTTTAGTGATGTCATACGGTCGATCTTCCAATAAATTGATCATGTGCATCGAATCTCTAAAAGATGCAGCACTGGGTTCACTCCTGATAACAGGAGAGAGAGTAAATCGGAATTCGTAGTTTGGCTGATTTTAGATGAATATTTGTACATTTCAAAAATGAACACAAACTTTTCTGGTGAAAATCACACAATGGATTCCTATGGAAGGAAATACAAGTTAATGGTAAGTACGCTTAGAATTACTTTTCAGGGTCAGTGCTGCTCTAAAAGATGCAGCACTGGGTTCTCTCCTGATAACAGGTGAGTAAATCGGAATTCGTAGTTCGGCTGATTTTAGAGGAATATTTGTTCGTTTCAAAAATGGACACTTAGAAACTTTTCTGGTGAAAATTGCACAATGGAATCCTATGGAAGGAAGTACAAGTTACTGGTAAGTACGCTTAGAATTACTTTTCAGGGTCTGAGCTGGGCTAAAAGATGCAGCACTGGGTTCTCTTCTGATAAAAGGTGAGTAAATCGGAATTCGTAGTTCGGCTGATTTTAGAGGAATATTTGTACGTTTCAAAAATGGACTCTTAGAAACTTTTCTGGTGAAAACCACACAATGGATTCCTATGGAAGGAAATACAAGTTACTGGTAAGTACGCTTAGAATTACTTTTCAGGGTCAGTGCTGGGATAAAAGATGCAGCCCTGGGAACACTCCTGATAACAGGTGAGTAAATCGGAATTCGTAGATCAACTGATTTTAGAAGAATATTTGTAAGTTTCAAAAATGGACACAAACTTTTCTGGTGAAAATCACACAATGGATTCCTATGGAAGGAAATACAATGTACTGGTAAGTACGCTTAGAATTACTTTTCAGGGTCAGTGCTAAGCTAAAAGATGCAGCACTGGGTTCTCTCCTGATAACAGGTGAGTAAATCGGAATTCGTAGTTCGGCTGATTTAACAGGAATATTTGTACGTTTCAAAAATGGACACAAACTTTTCTGGTGAAAATCACACGATGGATTTCTATGGAAGGAAATACAAGTTACTGGTAAGTACGCTTAGAATTACTTTTCAAGATCAGTGCTGGGCTAAAAGATGCAGCCCTGGTTTCTCTCCTGATAACAGGTACGTAAATCAGAATTCGTAGTTCGGCTGATTTTAGAGGAATATTTGTTTGTTTCAAAAATGGACACTTAGAAACTTTTCTGGTGAAAATCACACAATGGAATCCTATGGCAGGAAATACAAGTTACTGGTAAGTACGCTTAGAATTACTTTTCAGGGTCTGAGCTGGGCTAAAAGATGCAGCACTGGGTTCTCTCCTGATAACAGGTGAGTGAATCGGAATTCGTAGTTCAGCTGATTTTAGAGGAATATGTTTACATTTCAAAAATGGACACATAAACTTTTCCAGTGAAAACCAAACAATGGATTCCTATGAAAGAAAATACAAGTTACTGGTAAGTACGCTTAGAATTACTTTTCAGGGTCAGTGCAGGGCAAAAGATGCAGCCCTGGGTTCTCTCCTGATAACAGGTGAGTAAATCGGAATTCGTAGATCAACTGATTTTAGAAGAATATTTGTAAGTTTCAAAAATGGACACTTGGAAACTTTTCTGGTGAAAACCACACAATGGATTCCTATGGAAGGAAATACAATATACTGGTAAGTTCGCTTAGAACTACTTTTCAGGGTCAGTGCTGGGCTAAAAGATGCAGCACAGGGTTCTCTCATGATAACAGGTGGGTAAATCAGAATTCGTAGTTCGGCTGATTTTAGAGGAATATTTGTACGTTTCAAAATTGGACACAAACTTTTCAGGTGAAAATCACACAATGGATTCCAATAGAAGGAAATACAAGTTACTGGTAAGTACGCTTAGAATAAGTTTTCAAGGTCAGTGCTGTGCTAAAAGATGCAGCCCTCGGTTCTCTCCTGATAACAGGTGAGTAAATCGGAATTCGTAGTTCAACTGATTTTTAGAGGAATATTTATGCGTTTCAAAAATGGACACTTTGAAACTTTTCTGGTGAAAACCACACAATGGATTCCTATGGAAGGAAATACAAGATACTGGTAAGTGCGCTTAGAATTACTTTTCAGGGTCAGTGCTGGGCTAAAAGATGCAGCACTGGGTTCTCTCATGATAACAGGTGAGTAAATCGGAATTCGTAGTCCGGCTGATTTTAGAGGAATATTTGTACGTTTCAAAAATGGACACAAACTTTTCTGGTGAAAATCACACAATGGATTCCTATGGCAAGAAATACAAGATACTGGTAAGTACGCTTAGAATTACTTTTCAGGGTCAGTGCTAGGCTAAAAGATGCAGCACACGGTTCTCTCATGATAACAGGTGAGTAATTCGGAATTCGTAGTTCAGCTGATATTAGAGGAATATTTCTACATTTCAAAAATGGATACAAACGTTTCTGGTGAAAATCACACAATGGATTCCAATGGAAGGAAATACAAGTTACTGGTAAGTACGCTTAGAATTACTTTTCAAGGTCAGTGCTGGGCTAAAAGATGCAGCCCTGGGTTCTCTCCTGATAACAGGTGCGTAAATCAGAATTCGTAGTTCGGCTGATTTTAGAGGAATATTTGTTCGTTTAAAAAATGGACACTTAGAAACTTTTCTGGTGAAAATCACACAATGGAATCCTATGGAAGGAAATACAAGTTACTGGTAAGTACGCTTAGAATTACTTTTCAGGGTCTGAGCTGGGCTAAAAGATGCAGCACTGGGTTCTCTCCTGATAAAAGGTGAGTAAATCGGAATTCGTAGTTCGGCTGATTTTAGAGGAATATTTGTACGTTTCAAAAATTGTATTGTATTGTATTGTCATTTATATAGCGCGGTTGCTGCCCAAGGGCGTCCAAGCGCTGAAGCATAAGACAGAACTGAGTATGACGGATGGGTTTAAGGTTCGGTGGACCTCGCAAACAGGTAGGTTTTCAATTGTTTGCGGAAGGAGAGTAGGTTTGAATTAGTCCGGAGCTGTAGGGGGAGTGAGTTCCACATCTTAGAGGTGTTTAAGGAGAACATCCTGCCTCCGGACCTAGCTCTCCTGACTCTGGGTACCACAGCCAGGAAGGCCTCCGTAGATCTAAGGTTTCTGTTGGGGTGGTATTGCGTGACTAATTTGTTGGTGATAGCTGGGCCCGACTTCCAGAAAGCCCGGTGGGCAATACATAGTGCCTTGAATGCCACTCTTTGTCTCACTGGAAGCCAGTGTAGGCTGTTCATTGCGGGTTTTGCTGACTGCGTCCGTGGGATCTGTAACAGGGTGAGGGCCGCACAGTTCTGCACCACCTGTAACTTTCGCAGGGTCATCTCTGGAGCTCCAACATACAGGGCATTGTTCGAGTCTAGCCGAGACAGAATCAGGCCCTGTATTGCCACTTGTTTGGCTTCCATTGGTAAGAGGGGGAGAACTTTCCTTAGTGTTCTTAGTAGGCCAAAACATGTGGCGGATAGTTTGGTGGCCTGAGTAGAGAAGGAGAGGTTTTTGTCAAGCCAAACTCCTAGACTTTTTACGCTGTCCTTGGGAGTTGGGGGGGTACCCAAGCAGGGAGGCCAGTGGGGGGTGAGAGACACTGGGGATGCTGAGCCCAGGAGCATGAGCTCAGTTTTGTCTCCGTTAAGCTTTAAGGAGGAGCGTGTCATCTACTCCTTAACATCCTCAAGGCATTTCATCAGACCTGCTGACACATGTTTGGTACCCTCTTGAGCCAATGAGACCACTAGCTGGGTATCGTCGGCATACGATACAATTTTTATACCGTATGGTTCGACGATCCCAGCCAGTGGCCTCATATATACATTAAACAGCGCAGGGCTCAGTGAGGAGCCCTGCGGTACTCCACAGTTCAGAGATTTACTGGCTGATACTGTATCCCCGTCAAAGATCTGGAAAGATCTGTTGTTAAGGAAAGATTCAAACCATCTCAGAGCATCGCCTGTGACGCCGATGTTGCATAGGCGGTTCAGCAAGGTGGCGTAGCTGACCGTGTCGAAGGCCGCGCTTAGATCAAGGAGGATCACTGCCACTGATCCTCCCTGATCTAATATCTTTCGCGACTCTTCGGTGATTGCAAGCAGGGCAGTTTCAGTGCCGTGCTTGGGCCTAAAACCTGTCTGGGTTGGGTCCAGGAGCAGATTGTTTTCCAGGAATTGTACTAGTTGGGTATTTATGTACTTCTCCAGCACCTTACTTACCCAGGGAAGTAAAGAGATTGGGCGGTAGCTGGAGTGGTCTTCTGGGTTGAGAGTGGGTTTTTTTTAGCAATGCCCGAACCATGGCTCTCTTCCATCCAGTGGGTACAGTACAGGAGGCGATGGAAGAGTTGAGTAGGTCTAGTACCACGGGAAGTATAGATTGGCTTGCCTGGAGTAGTGTCTCCGGAGGGGCCGGGTCGCGGGGGGAGCCAGATTTAACTAGCCGTGCCAGTTTGTGAAGGGTGTCCAGGTCTAGTAGAAGGAAGCGTTCCAGAGTAGACTGGTCTGAGGGGGGGGAAGTGCTCAATGGAGTATGATTGGATGTTCCTGCGTTATTGGCTACTATCGGGAAAGAGGAGTATATTTGAGAAACTTTGTTATGAAAAAAATCTGCTAACTCGTTACACTGTTCCGGCGTTTTTGTCAAGGGGGGGCAGTATTCGCTTTGATGCAATTTTTTACTATGTGGAAAATCTCCTTGGGTTTTGAGTTGGCTGCTATAATTTTATCAGCAAAGTAGGAGGCCTGTGCCGTCCTGATCCCATTTCTATAGGTTTTGATTGCCTCTTTATATTGGGATTTTTTGTCAAGGTGGAAATCAAGTCGCCAGGCTCTCTCTTTTTTCCTGCAGAGGCGCTTTTGGTCTCTCAAAGTGTCTGAGAACCAAGGTGCAGTTTTGTGTGTCCTCTTTGGAATGGATTTCCGTAGAGGAAGGATAGTGTCTAGTGAGTCCCTGACCCAATTCTCGTAATTTTTATTTGCTTGGTTGGGGTCTATGCAGGGTGGTGGGCAGGAGCGCTCTAGGTTAGTTACCCATGGCTCTATAGGGAGTTTTTTCCAGTTGCGCTTGGTTACGGGTTGAGGGGTAGATAAGAAGGACTTATCGGTGAGCCAGGACAAAGGGACCAAGAAGTGGTCCGACCAAGGAAGACGAGTAGGTTGCCCCACTATTAGCTCAGTGCAGTTGCTAAATATTGGGTCTAGGAGATTACCCTTTTCAAGGGTGGGGGCTGTAACCAGCTGGATCAACTGAAGGGCTGCAAGATCATCGATTAATTCCCTGGCGATAAGATCTGTGGGAGAGTTAAAATGAAGGTTAAGATCTCCTAGAACCGTGTAGTTGGCGGAGGTTAAAATTCGGTTGGCTAAGATATCTGGTAGGGATTTGTGAAACAGTTTAGCTGGTTCTGGGGGCCGGTAAATCAGAGTACCAGTAAAGGAGATGTTCGCAGTAAAGTCTATGCTGAATGCTAGGCTTTCGCACTCAGGAATAGCTTTGGTAGTGATGCGACAACAGTACTTGTCTTTTAAAATAATAGCCAGGCCTCCACCTCTCCCCTTAATCCGGTCTAGTCTGTGAATTTGGAACCCGGGGGGTAAGGCAGAGACTATATCTGGTTCTGAATGAGACGTGAGCCATGTCTCCGTCAGGAAGATGGCATCTGGGTTGAACTCCTCTAGTAGTAAGGCAATTTGGGTGCTGTGCCGCGGTAAGGATCGGCAATTAAGCACGTACATATGATGTTCCTGTGCCGTGGCTGGCAACACAGTATTATCGAAAGAGTGTTTACAGCCGGGGCATCGAGCGGGGAGATCAGCTGGGAAATAGGAGTGTGGGCATAGTGCAGCTGTGGTGTACCTCATATTCTGGATGGCCACCGAGCTGTAGGTATTGGCCTGGGGGGTGTTAGGGGCAGGGGTTGTGGCCCCTGGTCCCGTCTGGTCACGGACGGGCGCAAACGGGCTTGCCTTTGGCGCGCCTTCGGCGCACCGCCGGCGCGCACGCTGCGCCCGTCCGCTGCGCTTCCGGAAGCTGCACATTCTTTTGTACCAGTGGGATGGGGCGTGGCCTATTCGGTGGGCGGAGCCCGGGAGTTCCCGGCGGTTACCCTGCAGCCCGCTACAGCGCCTGACTCAGCTGTGCGGCGAGGCAATCCTCAAGTGAGCAAGGGTAAAACGTTTTAAAAATACACAGTATTTCACACAATAACAATTTTAAAAATCAATCTTTCAAGCTGTTGTTTCCTGGCTCTCGGCTTTCCGCCTCAAGAGCTCTGTCTGTAAGCAGCGCTGGACGCTGAGCGCACCTAATTATAAACAAGGGGGGCGTGGCATATTTGGTGGGCGGAGCCCGGGAGTTCCCGGCGGTTACCCTGCAGCCCGCTACAGCGCCTGACTCAGCTGTGCGGCGAGGCAATCCTCAAGTGAGCAAGGGTAAAACGTTTTAAAAATACACAGTATTTCACACAATAACAATTTTAAAAATCAATCTTTCAAGCTGTTGTTTCCTGGCTCTCGGCTTTCCGCCTCAAGAGCTCTGTCTGTAAGCAGCGCTGGACGCTGAGCGCGCCTAATTATAAACAAGGGGGGCGTGGCCTATTCGGTGGGTGGAGCCGGGGAGTTCCCGGCGGTTACCCTGCAGCCCGCTACAGCGCCTGACTCAGCTGTGTGGCGAGGCAATCCTCAAGTGAGCAAGGGTAAAACGTTTTAAAAATACACAGTATTTCACACAATAACAATTTTAAAAATCAATCTTTCAAGCTGTTGTTTCCTGGCTCTCGGCTTTCCGCCTCAAGAGCTCTGTCTGTAAGCAGCGCTGGACGCTGAGCGCACCTAATTATAAACAAGGGGGGCGTGGCCTATTCGGTGGGCAGGGCCCGGGAGTTCCCGGCGGTTACCCTGCAGCCCGCTACAGCGCCTGACTCAGCTGTGCGGCGAGGCAATCCTCAAGTGAGCAAGGGTAAAACATTTTAAAAATACACAGTATTTCACACAATAACAATTTTATAAATCAATCTTTCAAGCTGTTGTTTCCTGGCTCTCGGCTTTCCGCCTCAAGAGCTCTGTCTGTAAGCAGCGCTGGACGCTGAGCGCGCCTAATTATAAACAAGGGGGGGCGTGGCCTATTCGGTGGGCGGAGCCCGGGAGTTCCCGGCGGTTACCCTGCAGCCCGCTACAGCGCCTGACTCAGCTGTGCGGCGAGGCAATCCTCAAGTGAGCAAGGGTAAAACGTTTTAAAAATACACAGTATTTCACACAATAACAATTTTAAAAATCAATCTTTCAAGCTGTTGTTTCCTGGCTCTCGGCTTTCCGCCTCAAGAGCTCTGTCTGGACGCTTAGAAACTTTTCTAGTGAAAACCACACAATGGATTCCTATGGAAGGAAATACAAGTTACTGGTAAGTACGCTTAGAATTACTTTTCAGGGTTAGTGCTGGGATAAAATATGCAGACCTGGGATCACTCCTGATAACAGGTGAGTAAATCGGAATTCGTAGATCAACTGATTTTAGAGGAATATTTGTATGTTTCAAAAATGGACACAAACTTTTCTGGTGAAAACCACACAATGGATTCCTATGGAAGGAAATACAAGTTACTGGTAAGTACGCTTAGAATTACTTTTCAGGGTCAGTGCTGGGCTAAAAGATGCAGCACTGGGTTCTTTCCTGATGACAGGTGAGTACATCGGAATTTGTAGTTCGGCTGATTTTAGAGGAATATTTGTACGTTTCAAAAATGGACACTTAGAAACTTTTCTGGTGAAAACCACACAATGGATTCCTATGGAAGGAAATACAAGTTACTGGTAAGTAGGCTTAGAATTACTTTTCAGGGTCAGTGCTGGGCTAAAAGATGCGCTGTAAGGAAACAATAGCTCATGCGGATTAATACTTAATAATATAGTATGGAATCTAAAATAATGATCAAAGAAAAGGGGATTATAAAAGATGTCAGAAGAAAAGGCAAAGCCATACACGTTGGATCTTTTTTATGAAGAATATTTTTCGTTTATATTTCTGAAATATTTACACAAAAAGTGGACATAAATTTACGATACAAATTAACATTAAACATACAAATTACAAATTAGTGTCCCAATGAAAAAAACCTTACACAAAAAATTAACATAACATACAACATACAAACAAGGTTTCCATTTCTCTTTACAAAGGCAATCACCAGTAATTAATAATTCAAATTAACAACACTTAATTAATGTAGGTGTTGATTAAGTGATTTGCCTATCGCGTCAACGGCGTTTCGACCCTATTCCAAGTTTAAAGGGTCTCGTCAGGACTGTCTAATATAGGGACACCTGAAAAAGGGAATGACGAAAATGTATCAGAAAAAGGGCCAAAGGGTCTCAAGAGATGAAATTAAATTAATATAGGTGATACGCCTCTTTACCTTAACGTCCAAAACTGGTCTAGCGTGTAGATGTACAGTGACACCGTGTTTAAAGTGAAAGAATAAAATACTCACAGGTACCCAGCCGGGTGCTGTGTGCAGATAGAGAAAAAACCATTACTGTCAGTGCCATAATCCAGTCATTTATTTGTCTAGTGAGTACCTAAATATCTACTTACCCCTGTGAGAGAGGACTCACACGGAGGCAGTTGCCCACTGTAATGCGATTCGGTTATGATTTTCACGTAATGTAAGTGTCCTTCAATGTACACAACCTCCAAACTGCTGTATTAACGAATCCGATCAACTATACAAAAAATAAAAAAGCGAAAGACGCTAGTATCAAAAAAGCATCCAGTGGAAATTAGCCTCTACAGTCTATAAATGACCTGTAATGAAAAACAATGAAGTGGAGACGCAGCTCCTACCTCATTTCTTCCTTCCGGGTTTCTGAATATCCCACGAAGCGCTGCAGCAGGCGAGCAAGATCCTGGCTGCTTGGTACGATCACAGCGGTTGGTAGGGGTGTAGAATACTTAAGCCTGATACGTTAAGCAATAGCCAATCAGGAGTATCTAACAATACTGTAGCGCGAGCGTGACGTTGCCTAGTAACCAAAAGCTACCGTCAATCACTGTAACGTGATTCCACGGCATGTGAGTGAGGTTAATTGTTTTTTTTAAAAAAACGTGGAAAGAAGTGAACGCTGGGCTCCGATTTGTACCGCTGTGATATTAATAGTGTTGGAACCGAGAAATAAACGGGACCGTCGGATAAAATATCCTAGTTACCGAGGTGATGGTAAATTTATAAATGTACACAGTTACCGAACTTGTTGGCAGCGCTCCTACATTCAATATCAGTAAATGATCAGTTGGTTATTAAAAAGGAGTGGAGTACAGAAATGATTAACGTAACAATTACACAATTACATGGGATTTTACAGGGGTTGCAAATTTTAGGCTATTTGATTGTCAATTGGTTATGGCATGTAACAGTGGTAATTACTTCAATTATTTAAACAATAAACAGTGAACGTTACGATTCAACACCAACACAATTGTGAAAATAATCACTAGTTTGAAACAAAAAATAGTAATGCAGATGCAAGACTTGCTATACAGAAAGGCTTAAAATAATTATCTTATCCAGGACAATATGCCTTAATCAGTAGTTAGCTATTCCATCAAAGACATTATAGTAATGTACATTCGCATTTACATAGTACATGTGACAGTAGATCCCTAACCATATACATTATCCATCAGTTATTGTCACACAAGTATGTTTCAGGCTACTTATGGAAAAGTAAGTCGGAACCTCTTTAAAATTACAGCTAAAGCTGTATTGAGAAGAGTATTTAGAAATACATGCTAGGTAATCAAGCAACACTGATTAGGAAAGGGTAGTAATAAACCCACGCCATTCCTCAGCTGTGTTCAGCCCTTGTAGTATGGAGTTAGTACGCTCAATCCAACGACATTCCAGGCGTTGCAGTATCTGCGATAAATCTCCGCCTCTTTTCGGAGCAATCACTTTATCTATTATCTGCCAGCGAATGTCATTTGCCGTGTGCCCTTTCTCTTCAAAGTGATTGACCAATGGGGCATTGGGAACAGAATTCCTAATCCTACTCCGATGCTGTCCTATGCGTGCTTTAACAATTTGTTGGGTTTGTCCAATATATGTTAGCCCACAAGGACATAGTATGCAATATACTACATTTTTGGTATTGCAGTTGGCAAAGAAATTTAGTAGTTGATCAACTTTTCCATGAGTGAATTTTTTAGTATTTGTTGTAAATTCACAGGCGACACAGTTGCCACATTTATAGTGACCTTTAACATCTGGTAAGCCCCAGGTTGATTCCAATGATCTCAAATTTTGGCATGGACTCTCCATTGATGATCTTACAAGATGATCTTTAATATTTTTGCCTCTTTTAAAGGCAAACATTGGTATGTCAATACTGGAGTCTATATTTCGAATAAGGTGCCAATGTTTTGTGACCAATTTACGAATGGCATTCGTGTGTATACCAAACGTGGTGACACAGATTAATTTGTCAACCTTGGTTTTTTCTTTAGGAATGAGTAATGTCTCCCTGGGGCAAAACCAGGCTCTTTTCAAAGAGTTCTTCACTAATTTTTTTGGGTATCCCCTAGACAACAATTTGTCTTGCAGAATATACGCCTCTCTCATGTAGTCCTCTTTTTTGGTACAGTTGCGACGTATTCGCAAAAATTGTCCATGAGGCAATCCATCTCTCAGGGCACGAGAATGATGACTGTTGTAAGCGAGTAGTGTATTACGCTCAGTCGGTTTCCTGTGCAATGAAGTACAGAGTTTCCCCTCATCATGTGAGATGTTAAGATCTAAAAAGGCGATGCAAGAGTCATGTATGGTGGATGTAAATTTGAGGTGTGGTTGAACTGAATTTAAGTAAAACACAAAATTATTAAACTCAGAAACTGTGTCAGACCAAATCAAAAAAATGTCATCAATATATCTTTTCCAACAATTGATTTTTGAGTGGTATATGTTTACATCATTGAGGACAAATTTGTGCTCTAGGTTATCCATAAAGATATTTGCCAGATTTGGCGCAAAAATTGCGCCCATACTGGTCCCGGAGCATTGTTGGTAGTACTTGCCTTCTGAAACAAAGTAATTGTGTGTCAATGCAATCTGTAAAAGTGTGACAATAAAAGAAGTGGGGACCTGGTGGGGTTTTGGTCTGGTTTCAAGTAAGTCCTGGATCACCTGTATACATTCCTGCTGAGGTATATTAGTATATAATGAGGTGATATCTAGTGTCGCTAATCGGTCTTTAGTGATGTCATACGGTCGATCTTCCAATAAATTGATCATGTGCATCGAATCTCTAAAAGATGCAGCACTGGGTTCACTCCTGATAACAGGAGAGAGAGTAAATCGGAATTCGTAGTTTGGCTGATTTTAGATGAATATTTGTACATTTCAAAAATGAACACAAACTTTTCTGGTGAAAATCACACAATGGATTCCTATGGAAGGAAATACAAGTTAATGGTAAGTACGCTTAGAATTACTTTTCAGGGTCAGTGCTGCTCTAAAAGATGCAGCACTGGGTTCTCTCCTGATAACAGGTGAGTAAATCGGAATTCGTAGTTCGGCTGATTTTAGAGGAATATTTGTTCGTTTCAAAAATGGACTCTTAGAAACTTTTCTGGTGAAAACCACACAATGGATTCCTATGGAAGGAAATACAAGTTACTGGTAAGTACGCTTAGAATTACTTTTCAGGGTCAGTGCTGGGATAAAAGATGCAGCCCTGGGAACACTCCTGATAACAGGTGAGTAAATCGGAATTCGTAGATCAACTGATTTTAGAAGAATATTTGTAAGTTTCAAAAATGGACACAAACTTTTCTGGTGAAAATCACACAATGGATTCCTATGGAAGGAAATACAATGTACTGGTAAGTACGCTTAGAATTACTTTTCAGGGTCAGTGCTAAGCTAAAAGATGCAGCACTGGGTTCTCTCCTGATAACAGGTGAGTAAATCGGAATTCGTAGTTCGGCTGATTTTACAGGAATATTTGTACGTTTCAAAAATGGACACAAACTTTTCTGGTGAAAATCACACGATGGATTTCTATGGAAGGAAATACAAGTTACTGGTAAGTACGCTTAGAATTACTTTTCAAGATCAGTGCTGGGCTAAAAGATGCAGCCCTGGGTTCTCTCCTGATAACAGGTACGTAAATCAGAATTCGTAGTTCGGCTGATTTTAGAGGAATATTTGTTCGTTTCAAAAATGGACACTTAGAAACTTTTCTGGTGAAAATCACACAATGGAATCCTATGGCAGGAAATACAAGTTACTGGTAAGTACGCTTAGAATTACTTTTCAGGGTCTGAGCTGGACTAAAAGATGCAGCACTGGGTTCTCTCCTGATAACAGGTGAGTGAATCGGAATTCGTAGTTCAGCTGATTTTAGAGGAATATGTTTACATTTCAAAAATGGACACTTATAAACTTTTCCAGTGAAAACCAAACAATGGATTCCTATGAAAGAAAATACAAGTTACTGGTAAGTACGCTTAGAATTACTTTTCAGGGTCAGTGCAGGGCAAAAGATGCAGCCCTGGGTTCTCTCCTGATAACAGGTGAGTAAATCGGAATTCGTAGATCAACTGATTTTAGAAGAATATTTGTAAGTTTCAAAAATGGACACTTGGAAACTTTTCTGGTGAAAACCACACAATGGATTCCTATGGAAGGAAATACAATATACTGGTAAGTTCGCTTAGAACTACTTTTCAGGGTCAGTGCTGGGCTAAAAGATGCAGCACAGGGTTCTCTCATGATAACAGGTGGGTAAATCAGAATTCGTAGTTCGGCTGATTTTAGAGGAATATTTGTACGTTTCAAAATTGGACACAAACTTTTCAGGTGAAAATCACACAATGGATTCCAATAGAAGGAAATACAAGTTACTGGTAAGTACGCTTAGAATAAGTTTTCAAGGTCAGTGCTGTGCTAAAAGATGCAGCCCTCGGTTCTCTCCTGATAACAGGTGAGTAAATCAGAATTCGTAGTTCAACTGATTTTTAGAGGAATATTTATGCGTTTCAAAAATGGACACTTTGAAACTTTTCTGGTGAAAACCACACAATGGATTCCTATGGAAGGAAATACAAGATACTGGTAAGTGCGCTTAGAATTACTTTTCAGGGTCAGTGCTGGGCTAAAAGATGCAGCACTGGGTTCTCTCATGATAACAGGTGAGTAAATCGGAATTCGTAGTTCGGCTGATTTTAGAGGAATATTTGTACGTTTCAAAAATGGACACAAACTTTTCTGGTGAAAATCACACAATGGATTCCTATGGCAAGAAATACAAGATACTGGTAAGTACGCTTAGAATTACTTTTCAGGGTCAGTGCTAGGCTAAAAGATGCAGCACACGGTTCTCTCATGATAACAGGTGAGTAATTCGGAATTCGTAGTTCAGCTGATATTAGAGGAATATTTCTACATTTCAAAAATGGATACAAACGTTTCTGGTGAAAATCACACAATGGATTCCAATGGAAGGAAATACAAGTTACTGGTAAGTACGCTTAGAATTACTTTTCAAGGTCAGTGCTGGGCTAAAAGATGCAGCCCTGGGTTCTCTCCTGATAACAGGTGCGTAAATCAGAATTCGTAGTTCGGCTGATTTTAGAGGAATATTTGTTCGTTTAAAAAATGGACACTTAGAAACTTTTCTGGTGAAAATCACACAATGGAATCCTATGGAAGGAAATACAAGTTACTGGTAAGTACGCTTAGAATTACTTTTCAGGGTCTGAGCTGGGCTAAAAGATGCAGCACTGGGTTCTCTCCTGATAAAAGGTGAGTAAATCGGAATTCGTAGTTCGGCTGATTTTAGAGGAATATTTGTACGTTTCAAAAATTGTATTGTATTGTATTGTCATTTATATAGCGCGGTTGCTGCCCAAGGGCGTCCAAGCGCTGAAGCATAAGACAGAACTGAGTATGACGGATGGGTTTAAGGTTCGGTGGACCTCGCAAACAGGTAGGTTTTCAATTGTTTGCGGAAGGAGAGTAGGTTTGAATTAGTCCGGAGCTGTAGGGGGAGTGAGTTCCACATCTTAGAGGTGTTTAAGGAGAACATCCTGCCTCCGGACCTAGCTCTCCTGACCCTGGGTACCACAGCCAGGAAGGCCTCCGTAGATCTAAGGTTTCTGTTGGGGTGGTTTTGCGTGACTAATTTGTTGGTGATAGCTGGGCCCGACTTCCAGAAAGCCTGGTGGGCAATACATAGTGCCTTGAATGCCACTCTTTGTCTCACTGGAAGCCAGTGTAGGCTGTTCATTGCGGGTTTTGCTGACTGCGTCCGTGGGATCTGTAACAGGGTGCGGGCCGCACAGTTCTGCACCACCTGTAACTTTCGCAGGGTCATCTCTGGAGCTCCAACATACAGGGCATTGTTCGAGTCTAGCCGAGACAGAATCAGGCCCTGTATTGCCACTTGTTTGGCTTCCATTGGTAAGAGGGGGAGAACTTTCCTTAGTGTTCTTAGTAGGCCAAAACATGTGGCGGATAGTTTGGTGGCCTGAGTAGAGAAGGAGAGGTTTTTGTCAAGCCAAACTCCTAGACTTTTTACGCTGTCCTTGGGAGTTGGGGGGGTACCCAAGCAGGGAGGCCAGTGGGGGGTGAGAGACACTGGGGATGCTGAGCCCAGGAGCATGAGCTCAGTTTTGTCTCCGTTAAGCTTTAAGGAGGAGCGTGTCATCTACTCCTTAACATCCTCAAGGCATTTCATCAGACCTGCTGACACATGTTTGGTACCCTCTTGAGCCAATGAGACCACTAGCTGGGTATCGTCGGCATACGATACAATTTTTATACCGTATGGTTCGACGATCCCAGCCAGTGGCCTCATATATACATTAAACAGCGCAGGGCTCAGTGAGGAGCCCTGCGGTACTCCACAGTTCAGAGATTTACTGGCTGATACTGTATCCCCGTCAAAGATCTGGAAAGATCTGTTGTTAAGGAAAGATTCAAACCATCTCAGAGCATCGCCTGTGACGCCGATGTTGCATAGGCGGTTCAGCAAGGTGGCGTAGCTGACCGTGTCGAAGGCCGCGCTTAGATCAAGGAGGATCACTGCCACTGATCCTCCCTGATCTAATATCTTTCGCGACTCTTCGGTGATTGCAAGCAGGGCAGTTTCAGTGCCGTGCTTGGGCCTAAAACCTGTCTGGGTTGGGTCCAGGAGCCGATTGTTTTCCAGGAATTGTACTAGTTGGGTATTTATGTACTTCTCCAGCACCTTACTTACCCAGGGAAGTAAAGAGATTGGGCGGTAGCTGGAGTGGTCTTCTGGGTTGAGAGTGGGTTTTTTTAGCAATGCCCGAACCATGGCTCTCTTCCATCCAGTGGGTACAGTACAGGAGGCGATGGAAGAGTTGAGTAGGTCTAGTACCACGGGAAGTATAGATTGGCT
Source organism: Triturus cristatus (assembly GCF_964204655.1). Lineage (NCBI taxonomy): Eukaryota > Metazoa > Chordata > Amphibia > Caudata > Salamandridae > Triturus > Triturus cristatus. The sequence goes on from NC_140579.1 coordinate 316,697,535, forward strand.
TGCCTGGAGTAGTGTCTCCGGAGGGGCCGGGTCGCGGGGGGAGCCAGATTTAACTAGCCGTGCCAGTTTGTGAAGGGTGTCCAGGTCTAGTAGAGGGAAGCGTTCCAGAGTAGACTGGTCTGAGGGGGGGGAAGTGCTCAATGGAGTATGATTGGATGTTCCTGCGTTATTGGCTACTATCGGGAAAGAGGAGTATATTTGAGAGACTTTGTTATGAAAAAAATCTGCTAACTCGTTACACTGTTCCGGCGTTTTTGTCAAGGGGGGGCAGTATTCGCTTTGATGCAATTTTTTACTATGTGGAAAATCTCCTTGGGTTTTGAGTTGGCTGCTATAATTTTATCAGCAAAGTAGGAGGCCTGTGCCGTCCTGATCCCATTTCTATAGGTTTTGATTGCCTCTTTATATTGGGATTTTTTGTCAGGGTGGAAATCAAGTCGCCAGGCTCTCTCTTTTTTCCTGCAGAGGCGCTTTTGGTCTCTCAAAGTGTCTGAGAACCAAGGTGCAGTTTTGTGTGTCCTCTTTGGAATGGATTTCCGTAGAGGAAGGATAGTGTCTAGTGAGTCCCTGACCCAATTCTCGTAATTTTTATTTGCTTGGTTGGGGTCTATGCAGGGTGGTGGGCAGGAGCGCTCTAGGTTAGTTACCCATGGCTCTATAGGGAGTTTTTTCCAGTTGCGCTTGGTTACGGGTTGAGGGGTAGATAAGAAGGACTTATCGGTGAGCCAGGACAAAGGGACCAAGAAGTGGTCCGACCAAGGAAGACGAGTAGGTTGCCCCACTATTAGCTCAGTGCAGTTGCTAAATATTGGGTCTAGGAGATTACCCTTTTCATGGGTGGGGGCTGTAACCAGCTGGATCAACTGAAGGGCTGCTAGATCGTCGATTAATTCCCTGGCGATAAGATCTGTGGGAGAGTTAAAATGAAGGTTAAGATCTCCTAGAACCGTGTAGTTGGCGGAGGTTAAAATTCGGTTGGCTAAGATATCTGGTAGGGATTTGTGAAACAGTTTAGCTGGTTCTGGGGGCCGGTAAATCAGAGTACCAGTAAAGGAGATGTTCGCAGTAAAGTCTATGCTGAATGCTAGGCTTTCGCACTCAGGAATAGCTTTGGTAGTGATGCGACAACAGTACTTGTCTTTTAAAATAATAGCCAGGCCTCCACCTCTCCCCTTAATCCGGCCTAGTCTGTGAATTTGGAACCCGGGGGGTAAGGCAGAGACTATATCTGGTTCTGAATGAGACATGAGCCATGTCTCTGTCAGGAAGATGGCATCTGGGTTGAACTCCTCTAGTAGTAAGGCAATTTGGGTGCTGTGCCGCGGTAAGGATCGGCAATTAAGCACGTACATATGATGTTCCTGTGCCGTGGCTGGCAACACAGTATTATCGAAAGAGTGTTTACAGCCGGGGCATCGAGCGGGGAGATCAGCTGGGAAATAGGAGTGTGGGCATAGTGCAGCTGTGGTGTACCTCATATTCTGGATGGCCACCGAGCTGTAGGTATTGGCCTGGGGGGTGTTAGGGGCAGGGGTTGTGGCCCCTGGTCCCGTCTGGTCACGGACGGGCGCAAACGGGCTTGCCTTTGGCGCGCCTTCGGCGCACCGCCGGCGTGCACGCTGCGCCCGTCCGCTGCGCTTCCGGAAGCTGCACATTCTTTTGTACCAGTGGGATGGGGCGTGGCCTATTCGGTGGGCGGAGCCCGGGAGTTCCCGGCGGTTACCCTGCAGCCCGCTACAGCGCCTGACTCAGCTGTGCGACGAGGCAATCCTCAAGTGAGCAAGGGTAAAACGTTTTAAAAATACACAGTATTTCACACAATAACAATTTTAAAAATCAATCTTTCAAGCTGTTGTTTCCTGGCTCTCGGCTTTCCGCCTCAAGAGCTCTGTCTGTAAGCAGCGCTGGACGCTGAGCGCACCTAATTATAAACAAGGGGGGCGTGGCATATTTGGTGGGCGGAGCCCGGGAGTTCCCGGCGGTTACCCTGCAGCCCGCTACAGCGCCTGACTCAGCTGTGCGGCGAGGCAATCCTCAAGTGAGCAAGGGTAAAACGTTTTAAAAATACACAGTATTTCACACAATAACAATTTTAAAAATCAATCTTTCAAGCTGTTGTTTCCTGGCTCTCGGCTTTCCGCCTCAAGAGCTCTGTCTGTAAGCAGCGCTGGACGCTGAGCGCGCCTAATTATAAACAAGGGGGGCGTGGCCTATTCAGTGGGTGGAGCCGGGGAGTTCCCGGCGGTTACCCTGCAGCCCGCTACAGCGCCTGACTCAGCTGTGCGGCGAGGCAATCCTCAAGTGAGCAAGGGTAAAACGTTTTAAAAATACACAGTATTTCACACAATAACAATTTTAAAAATCAATCTTTCAAGCTGTTGTTTCCTGGCTCTCGGCTTTCCGCCTCAAGAGCTCTGTCTGTAAGCAGCGCTGGACGCTGAGCGCACCTAATTATAAACAAGGGGGCGTGGCCTATTCGGTGGGCGGAGCCCGGGAGTTCCCGGCGGTTACCCTGCAGCCCGCTACAGCGCCTGACTCAGCTGTGCGGCGAGGCAATCCTCAAGTGAGCAAGGGTAAAACATTTTAAAAATACACAGTATTTCACACAATAACAATTTTAAAAATCAATCTTTCAAGCTGTTGTTTCCTGGCTCTCGGCTTTCCGCCTCAAGAGCTCTGTCTGTAAGCAGCGCTGGACGCTGAGCGCGCCTAATTATAAACAAGGGGGGGCGTGGCCTATTCGGTGGGCGGAGCCCGGGAGTTCCCGGCGGTTACCCTGCAGCCCGCTACAGCGCCTGACTCAGCTGTGCGGCGAGGCAATCCTCAAGTGAGCAAGGGTAAAACGTTTTAAAAATACACAGTATTTCACACAATAACAATTTTAAAAATCAATCTTTCAAGCTGTTGTTTCCTGGCTCTCGGCTTTCCGCCTCAAGAGCTCTGTCTGGACGCTTAGAAACTTTTCTAGTGAAAACCACACAATGGATTCCTATGGAAGGAAATACAAGTTACTGGTAAGTACGCTTAGAATTACTTTTCAGGGTTAGTGCTGGGATAAAATATGCAGACCTGGGATCACTCCTGATAACAGGTGAGTAAATCGGAATTCGTAGATCAACTGATTTTAGAAGAATATTTGTAAGTTTCAAAAATGGACACAAACTTTTCTGGTGAAAATCACACAATGGATTCCTATGGAAGGAAATACAATGTACAGGTAAGTACGCTTAGAATTACTTTTCAGGGTCAGTGCTAAGCTAAAAGATGCAGCACTGGGTTCTCTCCTGATAACAAGTGAGTAAATCGGAATTCGCAGTTCGGCTGATTTTAGAGGAATATTTGTACGTTTAAAAAAGGGATACTTAGAAACTTTTCTGGTGAAAACCACACAATGGATTTCTATGGAAAGTAATACAAGTTACTGGTAAGTACGCTTAGAATTACTTTTCAGGGTCAGTGCTGGGGTAAAAGATGCAGCCCTGGGTTCTCTCATGATAACAGGTGAGTAAATCGGAATTTGTAGTTCAGCTGATTTTAGAGGAATATTTGTACGTTTAAAAAAGTGACACTTAGAAACTTTTCTGGTGAAAACCACACAATGGATTTCTATGGAAAGAAATACAAGTTACTGGGAAGTACGCTTAGAATTACTTTTCAAGGTCAGTGCTGGGCTAAAAGATGCAGCCCTGGGTTCTCTCCTGATAACAGGTGAGTAAATCGGAATTCGTAGTTCGGCTGATTATAGAGGAATATTTGTACGTTTCAAAAATGGACACAAATTTTTCTGGTGAAAATCACACAATGGATTCCTATGGAAGGAAATACAAGTTATTGGTAAGTACGCTTAGAATTACTTTTCAGGGTCAGTACTGCTCTAAAAGATGCAGCACAGGGTTCTCTCATGATAACAGGTGGGTAAATCAGAATTCGTAGTTCGGCTGATTTTAGAGGAATATTTGTACGTTTCAAAATTGGACACAAACTTTTCAGGTGAAAATCACACAATGGATTCCTATAGAAGGAAATACAAGTTACTGGTAAGTACGCTTAGAATTAGTTTTCAAGGTCAGTGCTGTGCTAAAAGATGCAGCCCTCGGTTCTCTCCTGATAACAGGTGAGTAAATCGGAATTCGTAGTTCAACTGATTTTAGAGGAATATTTGTGCGTTTCAAAAATGGACAATTTGAAACTTTTCTGGTGAAAACCACACAATGGATTCCTATGGAAGGAAATACAAGATACTGGTAAGTGTGCTTAGAATTACTTTTCAGGGTCAGTGCTGGGCTAAAAGATGCAGCACTGGGTTCTCTCATGATAACAGGTGAGTAAATCGGAATTCGTAGTGCGGCTGATTTTAGAGGAATATTTGTACGTTTCAAAAATGGACACAAACTTTTCTGGTGAAAATCACACAATGGATTCCTATGGCAAGAAATACAAGATACTGGTAAGTACGCTTAGAATTGCTTTTCAGGGTCAGTGCTAGGCTAAAAGATGCAGCACACGGTTCTCTCATGATAACAGGTGAGTAATTCGGAATTCGTAGTTCAGCTGATATTAGAGGAATATTTCTACATTTCAAAAATGGATACAAACGTTTCTGGTGAAAATCACACAATGGATTCCAATGGAAGGAAATACAAGTTACTGGTAAGTACGCTTCGAATTACTTTTCAGGGTCAGTGCTGGGCTAAAAGATGCAGCACTGGGTTCTTTCCTGATGACAGGTGAGTACATCGGAATTCGTAGTTCGGCTGATTTTAGAGGAATATTTGTACGTTTCAAAAATGGACACTTAGAAACTTTTCTCGTGAAAACCACACAATGGATTCCTATGGAGGGAAATACAAGTTACTGGTAAGCACGCTTAGAATTACTTTTCAGGGTCAGTGCAGGGCAAAAGATGCAGCCCTGGGTTCTCTCCTGATAACAGGTGAGTAAATCGGAATTCGTAGATCAACTGATTTTAGAAGAATATTTGTAAGTTTCAAAAATGGACACTTGGAAACTTTTCTGGTGAAAACCACACAATGGATTCCTATGGAAGGAAATACAATATACTGGTAAGTACGCTTAGAACTGCTTTTCAGGGTCAGTGCTGGGCTAAAAGATGCAGAACAGGGTTCTCTCATGATAACAGGTGGGTAAATCAGAATTCGTAGTTCGGCTGATTTTAGAGGAATATTTGTACGTTTCAAAATTGGACACAAACTTTTCAGGTGAAAATCACACAATGGATTCCTATGGAAGGAAATACAAGTTACTGGTAAGAACGCTTAGAATTAGTTTTCAAGGTCAGTGCTGTGCTAAAAGATGCAGCCCTCGGTTCTCTCCTGATAACAGGTGAGTAAATCGGAATTCGTAGTTCAACTGATTTTAGAGGAATATTTGTGCGTTTCAAAAATGGACACTTTGAAACTTTTCTGGTGAAAACCACACAATGGATTCCTATGGAAGGAAATACAAGATACTGGTAAGTGCGCTTAGAATTACTTTTCAGGGTCAGTGCTGGGCTAAAAGATGCAGCACTGGGTTCTCTCATGATAACAGGTGAGTAAATCGGAATTCTTAGTTCGGCTGATTTAAGAGGAATATTTGTATGTTTCAAAAATGGACACAAACTTTTCTGGTGAAAATCACACAATGGATTCCTATGGCAAGAAATACAAGATACTGGTAAGTACGCTTAGAATTACTTTTCAGGGTCAGTGCTAGGCTAAAAGATGCAGCACACGGTTCTCTCATGATAACAGGTGAGTAATTCGAAATTCGTAGTTCAGCTGATATTAGAGGAATATTTCTACATTTCAAAAATGGATACAAACGTTTCTGGTGAAAATCACACAATGGATTCCAATGGAAGGAAATACAAGTTACTGGTAAGTACGCTTAGAATTACTTTTCAGGGTCAGTGCTGGGCTAAAAGATGCAGCACTGGGTTCTTTCCTGATGACAGGTGAGTACATCGGAATTTGTAGTTCGGCTGATTTTAGAGGAATATTTGTACGTTTCAAAAATGGACACTTAGAAACTTTTCTGGTGAAAACCACACAATGGATTCCTATGGAAGGAAATACAAGTTACTGGTAAGTAGGCTTAGAATTACTTTTCAGGGTCAGTGCTGGGATAAAAGATGCAGCACTGGGTTCACTCCTGATAACAGGAGAGAGAGTAAATCGGAATTCGTAGTTTGGCTGATTTTAGATGAATATTTGTACATTTCAAAAATGAACACAAACTTTTCTGGTGAAAATCACACAATGGATTCCTATGGAAGGAAATACAAGTTAATGGTAAGTACGCTTAGAATTACTTTTCAGGGTCAGTGCTGCTCTAAAAGATGCAGCACTGGGTTCTCTCCTGATAACAGGTGAGTAAATCGGAATTCGTAGTTCGGCTGATTTTAGAGGAATATTTGTTCGTTTCAAAAATGGACACTTAGAAACTTTTCTGGTGAAAATTGCACAATGGAATCCTATGGAAGGAAATACAAGTTACTGGTAAGTACGCTTAGAATTACTTTTCAGGGTCTGAGCTGGGCCAAAAGATGCAGCCCTGGGTTCTCTCCTGATAACAGGTGAGTAAATCGGAATTCGTAGATCAACTGATTTTAGAAGAATATTTGTAAGTTTCAAAAATGGACACTTGGAAACTTTTCTGGTGAAAACCACACAATGGATTCCTATGGAAGGAAATACAATATACTGGTAAGTTCGCTTAGAACTACTTTTCAGGGTCAGTGCTGGGCTAAAAGTTGCAGCACAGGGTTCTCTCATGATAACAGGTGGGTAAATCAGAATTCGTAGTTCGGCTGATTTTAGAGGAATATTTGTACGTTTCAAAATTGGACACAAACTTTTCAGGTGAAAATCACACAATGGATTCCAATAGAAGGAAATACAAGTTACTGGTAAGTACGCTTAGAATAAGTTTTCAAGGTCAGTGCTGTGCTAAAAGATGCAGCCCTCGGTTCTCTCCTGATAACAGGTGAGTAAATCAGAATTCGTAGTTCAACTGATTTTTAGAGGAATATTTATGCGTTTCAAAAATGGACACTTTGAAACTTTTCTGGTGAAAACCACACAATGGATTCCTATGGAAGGAAATACAAGATACTGGTAAGTGCGCTTAGAATTACTTTTCAGGGTCAGTGCTGGGCTAAAAGATGCAGCACTGGGTTCTCTCATGATAACAGGTGAGTAAATCGGAATTCGTAGTTCGGCTGATTTTAGAGGAATATTTGTACGTTTCAAAAATGGACACAAACTTTTCTGGTGAAAATCACACAATGGATTCCTATGGCAAGAAATACAAGATACTGGTAAGTACGCTTAGAATTACTTTTCAGGGTCAGTGCTAGGCTAAAAGATGCAGCACACGGTTCTCTCATGATAACAGGTGAGTAATTCGGAATTCGTAGTTCAGCTGATATTAGAGGAATATTTCTACATTTCAAAAATGGATACAAACGTTTCTGGTGAAAATCACACAATGGATTCCAATGGAAGGAAATACAAGTTACTGGTAAGTACGCTTAGAATTACTTTTCAAGGTCAGTGCTGGGCTAAAAGATGCAGCCCTGGGTTCTCTCCTGATAACAGGTGCGTAAATCAGAATTCGTAGTTCGGCTGATTTTAGAGGAATATTTGTTCGTTTAAAAAATGGACACTTATAAACTTTTCTGGTGAAAATCACACAATGGAATCCTATGGAAGGAAATACAAGTTACTGGTAAGTACGCTTAGAATTACTTTTCAGGGTCTGAGCTGGGCTAAAAGATGCAGCACTGGGTTCTCTCCTGATAAAAGGTGAGTAAATCGGAATTCGTAGTTCGGCTGATTTTAGAGGAATATTTGTACGTTTCAAAAATTGTATTGTATTGTATTGTCATTTATATAGCGCGGTTGCTGCCCAAGGGCGTCCAAGCGCTGAAGCATAAGACAGAACTGAGTATGACGGATGGGTTTAAGGTTCGGTGGACCTCGCAAACAGGTAGGTTTTCAATTGTTTGCGGAAGGAGAGTAGGTTTGAATTAGTCCGGAGCTGTAGGGGGAGTGAGTTCCACATCTTAGAGGTGTTTAAGGAGAACATCCTGCCTCCGGACCTAGCTCTCCTGACCCTGGGTACCACAGCCAGGAAGGCCTCCGTAGATCTAAGGTTTCTGTTGGGGTGGTATTGCGTGACTAATTTGTTGGTGATAGCTGGGCCCGACTTCCAGAAAGCCCGGTGGGCAATACATAGTGCCTTGAATGCCACTCTTTGTCTCACTGGAAGCCAGTGTAGGCTGTTCATTGCGGGTTTTGCTGACTGCGTCCGTGGGATCTGTAACAGGGTGCGGGCCGCACAGTTCTGCACCACCTGTAACTTTCGCAGGGTCATCTCTGGAGCTCCAACATACAGGGCATTGTTCGAGTCTAGCCGAGACAGAATCAGGCCCTGTATTGCCACTTGTTTGGCTTCCATTGGTAAGAGGGGGAGAACTTTCCTTAGTGTTCTTAGTAGGCCAAAACATGTGGCGGATAGTTTGGTGGCCTGAGTAGAGAAGGAGAGGTTTTTGTCAAGCCAAACTCCTAGACTTTTTACGCTGTCCTTGGGAGTTGGGGGGGTACCCAAGCAGGGAGGCCAGTGGGGGGTGAGAGACACTGGGGATGCTGAGCCCAGGAGCATGAGCTCAGTTTTGTCTCCGTTAAGCTTTAAGGAGGAGCGTGTCATCTACTCCTTAACATCCTCAAGGCATTTCATCAGACCTGCTGACACATGTTTGGTACCCTCTTGAGCCAATGAGACCACTAGCTGGGTATCGTCGGCATACGATACAATTTTTATACCGTATGGTTCGACGATCCCAGCCAGTGGCCTCATATATACATTAAACAGCGCAGGGCTCAGTGAGGAGCCCTGCGGTACTCCACAGTTCAGAGATTTACTGGCTGATACTGTATCCCCGTCAAAGATCTGGAAAGATCTGTTGTTAAGGAAAGATTCAAACCATCTCAGAGCATCGCCTGTGACGCCGATGTTGCATAGGCGGTTCAGCAAGGTGGCGTAGCTGACCGTGTCGAAGGCCGCGCTTAGATCAAGGAGGATCACTGCCACTGATCCTCCCTGATCTAATATCTTTCGCGACTCTTCGGTGATTGCAAGCAGGGCAGTTTCAGTGCCGTGCTTGGGCCTAAAACCTGTCTGGGTTGGGTCCAGGAGCAGATTGTTTTCCAGGAATTGTACTAGTTGGGTATTTATGTACTTCTCCAGCACCTTACTTACCCAGGGAAGTAAAGAGATTGGGCGGTAGCTGGAGTGGTCTTCTGGGTTGAGAGTGGGTTTTTTTAGCAATGCCCGAACCATGGCTCTCTTCCATCCAGTGGGTACAGTACAGGAGGCGATGGAAGAGTTGAGTAGGTCTAGTACCACGGGAAGTATAGATTGGCTTGCCTGGAGTAGTGTCTCCGGAGGGGCCGGGTCGCGGGGGGAGCCAGATTTAACTAGCCGTGCCAGTTTGTGAAGGGTGTCCAGGTCTAGTAGAGGGAAGCGTTCCAGAGTAGACTGGTCTGAGGGGGGGGAAGTGCTCAATGGAGTATGATTGGATGTTCCTGCGTTATTGGCTACTATCGGGAAAGAGGAGTATATTTGAGAGACTTTGTTATGAAAAAAATCTGCTAACTCGTTACACTGTTCCGGCGTTTTTGTCAAGGGGGGGCAGTATTCGCTTTGATGCAATTTTTTACTATGTGGAAAATCTCCTTGGGTTTTGAGTTGGCTGCTATAATTTTATCAGCAAAGTAGGAGGCCTGTGCCGTCCTGATCCCATTTCTATAGGTTTTGATTGCCTCTTTATATTGGGATTTTTTGTCAGGGTGGAAATCAAGTCGCCAGGCTCTCTCTTTTTTCCTGCAGAGGCGCTTTTGGTCTCTCAAAGTGTCTGAGAACCAAGGTGCAGTTTTGTGTGTCCTCTTTGGAATGGATTTCCGTAGAGGAAGGATAGTGTCTAGTGAGTCCCTGACCCAATTCTCGTAATTTTTATTTGCTTGGTTGGGGTCTATGCAGGGTGGTGGGCAGGAGCGCTCTAGGTTAGTTACCCATGGCTCTATAGGGAGTTTTTTCCAGTTGCGCTTGGTTACGGGTTGAGGGGTAGATAAGAAGGACTTATCGGTGAGCCAGGACAAAGGGACCAAGAAGTGGTCCGACCAAGGAAGACGAGTAGGTTGCCCCACTATTAGCTCAGTGCAGTTGCTAAATATTGGGTCTAGGAGATTACCCTTTTCATGGGTGGGGGCTGTAACCAGCTGGATCAACTGAAGGGCTGCAAGATCGTCGATTAATTCCCTGGCGATAAGATCTGTGGGAGAGTTAAAATGAAGGTTAAGATCTCCTAGAACCGTGTAGTTGGCGGAGGTTAAAATTCGGTTGGCTAAGATATCTGGTAGGGATTTGTGAAACAGTTTAGCTGGTTCTGGGGGCCGGTAAATCAGAGTACCAGTAAAGGAGATGTTCGCAGTAAAGTCTATGCTGAATGCTAGGCTTTCGCACTCAGGAATAGCTTTGGTAGTGATGCGACAACAGTACTTGTCTTTTAAAATAATAGCCAGGCCTCCACCTCTCCCCTTAATCCGGTCTAGTCTGTGAATTTGGAACCCGGGGGGTAAGGCAGAGACTATATCTGGTTCTGAATGAGACGTGAGCCATGTCTCCGTCAGGAAGATGGCATCTGGGTTGAACTCCTCTAGTAGTAAGGCAATTTGGGTGCTGTGCCGCGGTAAGGATCGGCAATTAAGCACGTACATATGATGTTCCTGTGCCGTGGCTGGCAACACAGTATTATCGAAAGAGTGTTTACAGCCGGGGCATCGAGCGGGGAGATCAGCTGGGAAATAGGAGTGTGGGCATAGTGCAGCTGTGGTGTACCTCATATTCTGGATGGCCACCGAGCTGTAGGTATTGGCCTGGGGGGTGTTAGGGGCAGGGGTTGTGGCCCCTGGTCCCGTCTGGTCACGGACGGGCGCAAACGGGCTTGCCTTTGGCGCGCCTTCGGCGCACCGCCGGCGCGCACGCTGCGCCCGTCCGCTGCGCTTCCGGAAGCTGCACATTCTTTTGTACCAGTGGGATGGGGCGTGGCCTATTCGGTGGGCGGAGCCCGGGAGTTCCCGGCGGTTACCCTGCAGCCCGCTACAGCGCCTGACTCAGCTGTGCGGCGAGGCAATCCTCAAGTGAGCAAGGGTAAAACGTTTTAAAAATACACAGTATTTCACACAATAACAATTTTAAAAATCAATCTTTCAAGCTGTTGTTTCCTGGCTCTCGGCTTTCCGCCTCAAGAGCTCTGTCTGTAAGCAGCGCTGGACGCTGAGCGCACCTAATTATAAACAAGGGGGGCGTGGCATATTTGGTGGGCGGAGCCCGGGAGTTCCCGGCGGTTACCCTGCAGCCCGCTACAGCGCCTGACTCAGCTGTGCGGCGAGGCAATCCTCAAGTGAGCAAGGGTAAAACGTTTTAAAAATACACAGTATTTCACACAATAACAATTTTAAAAATCAATCTTTCAAGCTGTTGTTTCCTGGCTCTCGGCTTTCCGCCTCAAGAGCTCTGTCTGTAAGCAGCGCTGGACGCTGAGCGCGCCTAATTATAAACAAGGGGGGCGTGGCCTATTCAGTGGGTGGAGCCGGGGAGTTCCCGGCGGTTACCCTGCAGCCCGCTACAGCGCCTGACTCAGCTGTGCGGCGAGGCAATCCTCAAGTGAGCAAGGGTAAAACGATTTAAAAATACACAGTATTTCACACAATAACAATTTTAAAAATCAATCTTTCAAGCTGTTGTTTCCTGGCTCTCGGCTTTCCGCCTCAAGAGCTCTGTCTGTAAGCAGCGCTGGACGCTGAGCGCACCTAATTATAAACAAGGGGGGCGTGGCCTATTCGGTGGGCGGAGCCCGGGAGTTCCCGGCGGTTACCCTGCAGCCCGCTACAGCGCCTGACTCAGCTGTGCGGCGAGGCAATCCTCAAGTGAGCAAGGGTAAAACATTTTAAAAATACACAGTATTTCACACAATAACAATTTTAAAAATCAATCTTTCAAGCTGTTGTTTCCTGGCTCTCGGCTTTCCGCCTCAAGAGCTCTGTCTGTAAGCAGCGCTGGACGCTGAGCGCGCCTAATTATAAACAAGGGGGGGCGTGGCCTATTCGGTGGGCGGAGCCCGGGAGTTCCCGGCGGTTACCCTGCAGCCCGCTACAGCGCCTGACTCAGCTGTGCGGCGAGGCAATCCTCAAGTGAGCAAGGGTAAAACGTTTTAAAAATACACAGTATTTCACACAATAACAATTTTAAAAATCAATCTTTCAAGCTGTTGTTTCCTGGCTCTCGGCTTTCCGCCTCAAGAGCTCTGTCTGGACGCTTAGAAACTTTTCTAGTGAAAACCACACAATGGATTCCTATGGAAGGAAATACAAGTTACTGGTAAGTACGCTTAGAATTACTTTTCAGGGTTAGTGCTGGGATAAAATATGCAGACCTGGGATCACTCCTGATAACAGGTGAGTAAATCGGAATTCGTAGATCAACTGATTTTAGAAGAATATTTGTAAGTTTCAAAAATGGACACAAACTTTTCTGGTGAAAATCACACAATGGATTCCTATGGAAGGAAATACAATGTACAGGTAAGTACGCTTAGAATTACTTTTCAGGGTCAGTGCTAAGCTAAAAGATGCAGCACTGGGTTCTCTCCTGATAACAAGTGAGTAAATCGGAATTCGCAGTTCGGCTGATTTTAGAAGAATATTTGTACGTTTAAAAAAGGGATACTTAGAAACTTTTCTGGTGAAAACCACACAATGGATTTCTATGGAAAGTAATACAAGTTACTGGTAAGTACGCTTAGAATTACTTTTCAGGGTCAGTGCTGGGGTAAAAGATGCAGCCCTGGGTTCTCTCATGATAACAGGTGAGTAAATCGGAATTTGTAGTTCAGCTGATTTTAGAGGAATATTTGTACGTTTAAAAAAGTGACACTTAGAAACTTTTCTGGTGAAAACCACACAATGGATTTCTATGGAAAGAAATACAAGTTACTGGGAAGTACGCTTAGAATTACTTTTCAAGGTCAGTGCTGGGCTAAAAGATGCAGCCCTGGGTTCTCTCCTGATAACAGGTGAGTAAATCGGAATTCGTAGTTCGGCTGATTATAGAGGAATATTTGTACTTTTCAAAAATGGACACAAATTTTTCTGGTGAAAATCACACAATGGATTCCTATGGAAGGAAATACAAGTTATTGGTAAGTACGCTTAGAATTACTTTTCAGGGTCAGTACTGCTCTAAAAGATGCAGCACAGGGTTCTCTCATGATAACAGGTGGGTAAATCAGAATTCGTAGTTCGGCTGATTTTAGAGGAATATTTGTACGTTTCAAAATTGGACACAAACTTTTCAGGTGAAAATCACACAATGGATTCCTATAGAAGGAAATACAAGTTACTGGTAAGTACGCTTAGAATTAGTTTTCAAGGTCAGTGCTGTGCTAAAAGATGCAGCCCTCGGTTCTCTCCTGATAACAGGTGAGTAAATCGGAATTCGTAGTTCAACTGATTTTAGAGGAATATTTGTGCGTTTCAAAAATGGACAATTTGAAACTTTTCTGGTGAAAACCACACAATGGATTCCTATGGAAGGAAATACAAGATACTGGTAAGTGTGCTTAGAATTACTTTTCAGGGTCAGTTCTGGGCTAAAAGATGCAGCACTGGGTTCTCTCATGATAACAGGTGAGTAAATCGGAATTCGTAGTGCGGCTGATTTTAGAGGAATATTTGTACGTTTCAAAAATGGACACAAACTTTTCTGGTGAAAATCACACAATGGATTCCTATGGCAAGAAATACAAGATACTGGTAAGTACGCTTAGAATTGCTTTTCAGGGTCAGTGCTAGGCTAAAAGATGCAGCACACGGTTCTCTCATGATAACAGGTGAGTAATTCGGAATTCGTAGTTCAGCTGATATTAGAGGAATATTTCTACATTTCAAAAATGGATACAAACGTTTCTGGTGAAAATCACACAATGGATTCCAATGGAAGGAAATACAAGTTACTGGTAAGTACGCTTAGAATTACTTTTCAGGGTCAGTGCTGGGCTAAAAGATGCAGCACTGGGTTCTTTCCTGATGACAGGTGAGTACATCGGAATTTGTAGTTCGGCTGATTTTAGAGGAATATTTGTACGTTTCAAAAATGGACACTTAGAAACTTTTCTGGTGAAAACCACACAATGGATTCCTATGGAAGGAAATACAAGTTACTGGTAAGTAGGCTTAGAATTACTTTTCAGGGTCAGTGCTGGGCTAAAAGATGCAGCACTGGGTTCACTCCTGATAACAGGAGAGAGAGTAAATCGGAATTCGTAGTTTGGCTGATTTTAGATGAATATTTGTACATTTCAAAAATGAACACAAACTTTTCTGGTGAAAATCACACAATGGATTCCTATGGAAGGAAATACAAGTTAATGGTAAGTACGCTTAGAATTACTTTTCAGGGTCAGTGCTGCTCTAAAAGATGCAGCACTGGGTTCTCTCCTAATAACAGGTGAGTAAATCGGAATTCGTAGTTCGGCTGATTTTAGAGGAATATTTGTTCGTTTCAAAAATGGACACTTAGAAACTTTGCTGGTGAAAACCACACAATGGATTCCTATGGAAGGAAATACAAGTTACTGGTAAGTATGCTTAGAATTACTTTTCAGGGTCAGTGCTGGGATAAAAGATGCAGCCCTGGGAACACTCCTGATAACAGGTGAGTAAATCGGAATTCGTAGATCAACTGATTTTAGAAGAATATTTGTAAGTTTCAAAAATGGACACAAACTTTTCTGGTGAAAATCACACAATGGATTCCTATGGAAGGAAATACAAGTTACTGGGAAGTACGCTTAGAATTACTTTTCAAGGTCAGTGCTGGGCTAAAAGATGCAGCCCTGGGTTCTCTCCTGATAACAGGTGAGTAAATCGGAATTCGTAGTTCGGCTGATTATAGAGGAATATTTGTACTTTTCAAAAATGGACACAAATTTTTCTGGTGAAAATCACACAATGGATTCCTATGGAAGGAAATACAAGTTATTGGTAAGTACGCTTAGAATTACTTTTCAGGGTCAGTACTGCTCTAAAAGATGCAGCACAGGGTTCTCTCATGATAACAGGTGGGTAAATCAGAATTCGTAGTTCGGCTGATTTTAGAGGAATATTTGTACGTTTCAAAATTGGACACAAACTTTTCAGGTGAAAATCACACAATGGATTCCTATAGAAGGAAATACAAGTTACTGGTAAGTACGCTTAGAATTAGTTTTCAAGGTCAGTGCTGTGCTAAAAGATGCAGCCCTCGGTTCTCTCCTGATAACAGGTGAGTAAATCGGAATTCGTAGTTCAACTGATTTTAGAGGAATATTTGTGCGTTTCAAAAATGGACAATTTGAAACTTTTCTGGTGAAAACCACACAATGGATTCCTATGGAAGGAAATACAAGATACTGGTAAGTGTGCTTAGAATTACTTTTCAGGGTCAGTTCTGGGCTAAAAGATGCAGCACTGGGTTCTCTCATGATAACAGGTGAGTAAATCGGAATTCGTAGTGCGGCTGATTTTAGAGGAATATTTGTACGTTTCAAAAATGGACACAAACTTTTCTGGTGAAAATCACACAATGGATTCCTATGGCAAGAAATACAAGATACTGGTAAGTACGCTTAGAATTGCTTTTCAGGGTCAGTGCTAGGCTAAAAGATGCAGCACACGGTTCTCTCATGATAACAGGTGAGTAATTCGGAATTCGTAGTTCAGCTGATATTAGAGGAATATTTCTACATTTCAAAAATGGATACAAACGTTTCTGGTGAAAATCACACAATGGATTCCAATGGAAGGAAATACAAGTTACTGGTAAGTACGCTTAGAATTACTTTTCAGGGTCAGTGCTGGGCTAAAAGATGCAGCACTGGGTTCTTTCCTGATGACAGGTGAGTACATCGGAATTTGTAGTTCGGCTGATTTTAGAGGAATATTTGTACGTTTCAAAAATGGACACTTAGAAACTTTTCTGGTGAAAACCACACAATGGATTCCTATGGAAGGAAATACAAGTTACTGGTAAGTAGGCTTAGAATTACTTTTCAGGGTCAGTGCTGGGCTAAAAGATGCAGCACTGGGTTCACTCCTGATAACAGGAGAGAGAGTAAATCGGAATTCGTAGTTTGGCTGATTTTAGATGAATATTTGTACATTTCAAAAATGAACACAAACTTTTCTGGTGAAAATCACACAATGGATTCCTATGGAAGGAAATACAAGTTAATGGTAAGTACGCTTAGAATTACTTTTCAGGGTCAGTGCTGCTCTAAAAGATGCAGCACTGAGTTCTCTCCTAATAACAGGTGAGTAAATCGGAATTCGTAGTTCGGCTGATTTTAGAGGAATATTTGTTCGTTTCAAAAATGGACACTTAGAAACTTTTCTGGTGAAAATTGCACAATGGAATCCTATGGAAGGAAATACAAGTTACTGGTAAGTACGCTTAGAATTACTTTTCAGGGTCTGAGCTGGGCTAAAAGATGCAGCACTGGGTTCTCTCCTGATAAAAGGTGAGTAAATCGGAATTCGTAGTTCGGCTGATTTTAGAGGAATATTTGTACGTTTCAAAAATGGACTCTTAGAAACTTTGCTGGTGAAAACCACACAATGGATTCCTATGGAAGGAAATACAAGTTACTGGTAAGTATGCTTAGAATTACTTTTCAGGGTCAGTGCTGGGATAAAAGATGCAGCCCTGGGAACACTCCTGATAACAGGTGAGTAAATCGGAATTCGTAGATCAACTGATTTTAGAAGAATATTTGTAAGTTTCAAAAATGGACACAAACTTTTCTGGTGAAAATCACACAATGGATTCCTATGGAAGGAAATACAATGTACTGGTAAGTACGCTTATAATTACTTTTCAGGGTCAGCGCTAAGCTAAAAGATGCAGCACTGGGTTCTCTCCTGATAACAGGTGAGTAAATCGGAATTCGCAGTTCGGCTGATTTTAGAGGAATATTTGTACGTTTAAAAAAGGGATACTTAGAAACTTTTATGGTGAAAACCACACAATGGATTTCTATGGAAAGAAATACAAGTTACTGGTAAGTACGCTTAGAATTACTTTTCAGGGTCAGTGCTGGGGTAAAAGATGCAGCCCTGGGTTCTCTCATGATAACAGGTGAGTAAATCGGAATTTGTAGTTCAGCTGATTTTAGAGGAATATTTGTACGTTTAAAAAAGGGACACTTAGAAACTTTGCTGGTGAAAACCACACAATGGATTTCTATGGAAAGAAATACAAGTTACTAGGAAGTACGCTTAGAATTACTTTTCAAGGTCAGTGCTGGGCTAAAAGATGCAGCCCTGGGTTCTCTCCTGATAACAGGTGAGTAAATCGGAATTCGTAGTTCGGCTGATTATAGAGGAATATTTGTACGTTACAAAAATGGACACAAATTTTTCTGGTGAAAATCACACAATGGATTCCTATGGAAGGAAATACAAGTTACTGGTAAGTACGCTTAGAATTACTTTTCAGGGTCAGTACTGCTCTAAAAGATGCAGCACAGGGTTCTCTCATGATAACAGGTGGGTAAATCAGAATTCGTAGTTCGGCTGATTTTAGAGGAATATTTGTACGTTTCAAAATTGGACACAAACTTTTCAGGTGAAAATCACACAATGGATTCCTATAGAAGGAAATACAAGTTACTGGTAAGTACGCTTAGAATTAGTTTTCAAGGTCAGTGCTGTGCTAAAAGATGCAGCCCTCGGTTCTCTCCTGATAACAGGTGAGTAAATCGGAATTCGTAGTTCAACTGATTTTAGAGGAATATTTGTGCGTTTCAAAAATGGACACTTAGAAACTTTTCTGGTGAAAACCACACAATGGATTCCTATGGAAGGAAATACAAGATACTGGTAAGTGCGCTTAGAATTACTTTTCAGGGTCAGTGCTGGGCTAAAAGATGCAGCACTGGGTTCTCTCATGATAACAGGTGAGTAAATCGGAATTCGTAGTTCGGCTGATTTTAGAGGAATATTTGTCCGTTTCAAAAATGGACACAAACTTTTCTGGTGAAAACCACACAATGGATTCCTATGGAAGGAAATACAAGATATTGGTAAGTGCGCTTAGAATTACTTTTCAGGGTCAGTGCTCGGCTGAAAGATGCAGCACTGGGTTCTCTCATGATAACAGGTGAGTAAATCGGAATTTGTAGTTCGGCTGATTTTAGAGGAATATTTGTACTTTTCAAAAATGAACACAAACTTTTCTGGTGAAAATCACACAATGGATTCCTATGGAAGGAAATTCAAGTTAATGGTAAGTACGCTTAGACTTACTTTTCAAGGTCAGTGCTGGGCTAAAAGATGCAGCACTGGGTTCTCTCATGATAACAGGTGAGTAAATCGGAATTCGTAGTTCAGCTGATTTTAGAGGAATATTTGTACGTTTAAAAAGGGACACTTAGAAACTTTGCTGGTGAAAACCACACAATGGATTTCTATGGAAAGAAATACAAGTTACTAGGAAGTACGCTTAGAATTACTTTTCAAGGTCAGTGCTGGGCTAAAAGATGCAGCCCTGGGATCTCTCCTGATAACAGGTGAGTAAATCGGAATTCGTAGTTCGGCTGATTATAGAGGAATATTTGTACATTTCAAAAATGGACACAAATTTTTCTGGTGAAAATCACACAATGGATTCCTATGGAAGGAAATACAAGTTACTGGTAAGTACACTTAGAATTACTTTTCAGGGTCAGTACTGCTCTAAAAGATGCAGCACAGGGTTCTCTCATGATAACAGGTGGGTAAATCAGAATTCGTAGTTCGGCTGATTTTAGAGGAATATTTGTACGTTTCAAAATTGGACACAAACTTTTCAGGTGAAAATCACACAATGGATTCCTATAGAAGGAAATACAAGTTACTGGTAAGTACGCTTAGAATTAGTTTTCAAGGTCAGAGCTGTGCTAAAAGATGCAGCCCTCGGTTCTCTCCTGATAACAGGTGAGTAAATCGGAATTCGTAGTTCAACTGATTTTAGAGGAATATTTGTGCATTTCAAAAATGGACACTTTGAAACTTTTCTGGTGAAAACCACACAATGGATTCCTATGGAAGGAAATACAAGATACTGGTAAGTGTGCTTAGAATTACTTTTCAGGGTCAGTGCTGGGCTAAAAGATGCAGCACTGGGTTCTCTCAAGATAACAGGTGAGTAAATCGGAATTCGTAGTTCGGCTGATTTTAGAGGAATATTTGTACGTTTCAAAAATGGACACAAACTTTTCTGGTGAAAATCACACAATGGATTCCTATGGCAAGAAATACAAGATACTGGTAAGTACGCTTAGAATTACTTTTCAGGGTCAGTGCTAGGCTAAAAGATGCAGCACACGGTTCTCTCATGATAACAGGTGAGTAATTCGGAATTCGTAGTTCAGCTGATATTAGAGGAATATTTCTACATTTCAAAAATGGATACAAACGTTTCTGGTGAAAATCACACAATGGATTCCAATGGAAGGAAATACAAGTTACTGGTAAGTACGCTTAGAATTACTTTTCAGGGTCAGTGCTGGGCTAAAAGATGCAGCACTGGGTTGTTTCCTGATGACAGGTGAGTACATCGGAATTCGTAGTTCGGCTGATTTTAGAGGAATATTTGTACGTTTCAAAAATGGACACTTAGAAACTTTTCAGGTGAAAACCACACAATGGATTCCTATGGAGGGAAATACAAGTTACTGGTAAGCACACTTAGAATTACTTTTCAGGGTCAGTGCAGGGCAAAAGATGCAGCCCTGGGTTCTCTCCTGATAACAGGTGAGTAAATCGGAATTCGTAGATCAACTGATTTTAGAAGAATATTTGTAAGTTTCAAAAATGGACACTTGGAAACTTTTCTGGTGAAAACCACACAATGGATTCCTATGGAAGGAAATACAATATACTGGTAAGTACTCTTAGAACTGCTTTTCAGGGTCAGTGCTGGGCTAAAAGATGCAGCACAGGGTTCTCTCATGATAACAAGTGGGTAAATTGGAATTCGTAGTTCGGCTGATTTTAGAGGAATATTTGTACGTTTCAAAATTGGACACAAACTTTTCAGGTGAAAATCACACAATGGATTCCTATAGAAGGAAATACAAGTTACTGGGAAGTACGCTTAGAATTAGTTTGCAAGGTCAGTGCTGTGCTAAAAGATGCAGCCCTGGGTTCTCTCCTGATAACAGGTGAGTAAATCGGAATACGTAGTTCAACTGATTTTAGAGGAATATTTGTGCGTTTCAAAAACGGACACTTAGAAACTTTTCTGGTGAAAACCACACAATGGATTCCTATGGAAGGAAATACAAGTTACTAGTAAGTACGCTTAGAATTTCTTTTCAGGGACAGTGCTGGGCTAAAAGATGCAGCACTGGGATCTCTCCTGATAACAGGTGAGTAAATCGGAATTCGTAGTTCGGCTGAATTTAGAGGAATATTTGTATGTTTCAAAAATGGACACTTAGAAACTTTTCTGGTGAAAACCACACAATGGATTCCTATGGAAGGAAATACAAGATACTGGTAAGTGCGCTTAGAATTACTTTTCAGGGTCAGTGCTGGGCTAAAAGATGCAGTACTGGGTTCTCTCATGATAACTGGTGAGTAAATCGGAATTCGTAGTTCCGCTGATTTTAGAGGAATATTTGTACGTTTCAAAAATGGACACAAACTTTTCTGGTGAAAACCACACAGCGGATTCCTATGGAAGGAAATACAAGATATTGGTAAGCGCGCTTAGAATTACATTTCAGGGTCAGTGCTCGGCTGAAAGATGCAGCACTGGGTTCTCTCATGATAACAGGTGAGTAAATCGGAATTTCTAGTTCGGCTGATTTTAGAGGAATATTTGTACGTTTCAAAAATGGACACAAACTTTTCTGGTGAAAACCACACAATGGATTCCTATGGAAGGAAATACAAGATACTGGTAAGTGCGCTTAGAATTACTTTTCAAGGTCAGTGCTGGGCAAAAGATGCAGCACTGGGTTCTCTCATGATAACAGGTGAGTAAATCGGAATTCGTAGTTCGGCTGATTTTAGAGGAATATTTGTACGTTTCAAAAATGGACACAAACTTTTCTGGTGAAAACCACACAATGGATTCCTATGGAAGGAAATGCAAGATATTGGTAAGTGCGCTTTTAATTACTTTTCAGGGTCAGTGCTCGGCTAAAAGATGCAGCACTGTGTTCTCGCATGATAACAGGTGAGTAAATTGGAATTTGTAGTTCAGCTGATTTTAGAGGAATATTTGTACGTTTCAAAAATGGACACAAACTTTTCTGGTGAAAATCACACAATGGATTCCTATGGAAGGAAATACAAGTTACTGGTAAGTACTCTTAGAATTACTTTTCAGGGTCAGTGCTGGGCTAAAAGATGCAGCACTGGGTTTTCTCCTGATAACAGGTGAGTACATCGGAATTCGTAGATCAACTGATTTTAGAAGAATATTTGTAAGTTTCAAAAATGGACACTTGGAAACTTTTCTGGTGAAAACCACACAATGGATTCCTATGGAAGGAAATACAAGATACTGGTAAGTACGCTTAGAATTACTTTTCAGGGTCAGTGCTGGGCTAAACGATGCAGCACAGGGTTCTCTCATGATAACAGGTGAGTAAATCAGAATTAGTAGTTCGGCTGATTTTAGAGGATCATTTGTATATTTCAAAAATGGATACAAACGTTTCTGGTGAAAATCACACAATGGATTCCTATGGAAGGAAATACAAGTTAATGGTAAGTATGCTTAGAATTACTTTTCAGGGTCAGTGCTGCTCTAAAAGATGCAGCACTAGGTTCTCTCCTGATAACAGATGAGTAAATCAGAATTCGTAGTTCGGCTGATTTTAGAGGAATATTAGTACGTTTCAAATATGGACACATAGAAACTTTTCCTGTGAAAACCACACAACAAATTACTGGTAAGTACACTTAGAATTACTTTTCAAGGTCAGTGCTGGGCTAAAAGATGCAGCACTGGGTTTTCTCCTGATAACAGGTGAGTAAATCGGAATACGTAGTTCAACTGATTTTAGAGGAATATTTGTGCGTTTCAAAAACGGACACTTAGAAACTTTTCTGGTGAAAACCACACAGCGGATTCCTATGGAAGGAAATACAAGATATTGGTAAGCGCGCTTAGAATTACATTTCAGGGTCAGTGCTCGGCTGAAAGATGCAGCACTGGGTTCTCTCATGATAACAGGTGAGTAAATCGGAATTTCTAGTTCGGCTGATTTTAGAGGAATATTTGTACGTTTCAAAAATGGACACAAACTTTTCTGGTGAAAACCACACAATGGATTCCTATGGAAGGAAATACAAGATACTGGTAAGTGCGCTTAGAATTACTTTTCAAGGTCAGTGCTGGGCTAAAAGATGCAGCACTGGGTTCTCTCATGATAACAGGTGAGTAAATCGGAATTCGTAGTTCGGCTGATTTTAGAGGAATATTTGTACGTTTCAAAAATGGACACAAACTTTTCTGGTGAAAACCACACAATGGATTCCTATGGAAGGAAATGCAAGATATTGGTAAGTGCGCTTTTAATTACTTTTCAGGGTCAGTGCTCGGCTAAAAGATGCAGCACTGTGTTCTCGCATGATAACAGGTGAGTAAATTGGAATTTGTAGTTCAGCTGATTTTAGAGGAATATTTGTACGTTTCAAAAATGGACACAAACTTTTCTGGTGAAAATCACACAATGGATTCCTATGGAAGGAAATACAAGTTACTGGTAAGTACTCTTAGAATTACTTTTCAGGGTCAGTGCTGGGCTAAAAGATGCAGCACTGGGTTTTCTCCTGATAACAGGTGAGTACATCGGAATTCGTAGATCAACTGATTTTAGAAGAATATTTGTAAGTTTCAAAAATGGACACTTGGAAACTTTTCTGGTGAAAACCACACAATGGATTCCTATGGAAGGAAATACAAGATACTGGTAAGTACGCTTAGAATTACTTTTCAGGGTCAGTGCTGGGCTAAACGATGCAGCACAGGGTTCTCTCATGATAACAGGTGAGTAAATCAGAATTAGTAGTTCGGCTGATTTTAGAGGATCATTTGTATATTTCAAAAATGGATACAAACGTTTCTGGTGAAAATCACACAATGGATTCCTATGGAAGGAAATACAAGTTAATGGTAAGTATGCTTAGAATTACTTTTCAGGGTCAGTGCTGCTCTAAAAGATGCAGCACTAGGTTCTCTCCTGATAACAGATGAGTAAATCAGAATTCGTAGTTCGGCTGATTTTAGAGGAATATTAGTACGTTTCAAATATGGACACATAGAAACTTTTCCTGTGAAAACCACACAACAAGTTACTGGTAAGTACACTTAGAATTACTTTTCAAGGTCAGTGCTGGGCTAAAAGATGCAGCACTGGGTTTTCTCCTGATAACAGGTGAGTAAATCGGAATACGTAGTTCAACTGATTTTAGAGGAATATTTGTGCGTTTCAAAAACGGACACTTAGAAACTTTTCTGGTGAAAACCACACAATGGATTCCTATGGAAGGAAATACAAGATACTGGTAAGTGCGCTTAGAATTACTTTTCAGGGTCAGTGCTCGGCTAAAAGATGCAGCACTGGGTTCTCTCATGATAACAGGTGATTAAATCGGAATTTGTAGTTCAGCTGATTTTAGAGGAATATTTGTACGTTTCAAAAATGGACACAAACTTTTCTGGTGAAAATCACACAATGGATTCCTATGGAAGGAAATACAAGTTACTGGTAAGTATGCTTAGAATTATTTTTCATGGTCACTGCTGGGCTAAAAGATGCAGCACTGGGTTCTCTCCTGATAACAGGGGAGTAAATCGGTAATCGTAGATCAACTGATTTTAGAAGAATAGTGTAAGTTTCAAAAATGGACACTTGGAAACTTTTCTGGTGAAAACCACACAATGGATTCCTATGGAAGGAAATACAAGATATTGGTAAGTACTCTTCGAATTACTTTTCAGGGTCAGTGCTGGGCTAAACGATGCAGCACAGGGTTCTCTCATGATAACAGGTGATTAAATCGGAATTTGTAGTTCGTCTGATTTTAGAGGAATATTAGTACGTTTCAAAAATGGACACATGGAAACTTTTCCGGTGAAAACCACTCAATGGATTCCTATTGAAGGAAATACAAGTTACTGGTAAGTACACTTAGAATTACTTTTCAAGGTCAGTGCTGGGCTAAAAGATGCAGCCCTGGATTCTCTCCTGATAACAGGTCAATAAATCGGAATTCGTAGATCAGCTGATTTTAGAGGAATATTTGTACTTTTCGAAAATGGACACTTAGAAACTTTTCTGGTGAAAACCACACAATGGATTCCTCTTAACGGAAATACAAGTTACTGGCAAGTAGGCTTAGAATTACTTTTCAGGGTCAGTGCTGGGCTAAAAGATGCAGCATAGGGTTCTCTCATGATAACAGGTGAGTAAATCGGAATTCGTAGTTCGGATGATTTTAGAGGAACTTTTCTGCGTTTCAAAAATGGATACAAACGTTTCTGGTGAAAATCACACAATGGATTCCTATGGAAGGAAATACAAGTTAATGGTAAGTACGCTTAGAATTACTTTTCAGGGTCAGTGCTGTTCTAAAAGATGCAGCACTAGGTTCTCTCCTGATAACAGGTGAGTAAATTGGAATTCGTAGTTCGGCTTATTTTAGAGGAATATTTGTAAGTTTCAAAAATGGACACTTGGAAACTTTTCTGGTGAAAACCACACAATGGATTCCTATGGAAGGAAATACAAGATACTGGTAAGTACTCTTAGAATTACTTTTCAGGGTCAGTGCTGGGCTAAACGATGCAGCACAGGGTTCTCTCATGATAACAGGTGATTAAATCGGAATTTGTAGTTCATCTGATTTTAGAGGAATATTAGTACGTTTCAAAAATGGACACATAGAAACTTTTCCAGTGAAAACCACACAATGGATTCCTATTGAAGGAAATACAAGTTACAGGTAAGTACACTTAGAATTACTTTTCAAGGTCAGTGCTGGGCTAAAAGATGCAGCCCTGGATTCTCTCCTGATAACAGGTCAATAAATCGGAATTCGTAGATCAGCTGATTTTAGAGGAATATTTGTACTTTTCGAAAATGGACACTTAGAAACTTTTCTGGTGAAAACCACACAATGGATTCCTCTTAAAGGAAATACAAGTTACTGGTAAGTAGGCTTAGAATTACTTTTCAGGGTCAGTGCTGGGCTAAAAGATGCAGCATAGGGTTCTCTCATGATAACAGGTGAGTAAATCGGAATTTGTAGTTCGGATGATTTTAGAGGAACTTTTCTGCGTTTCAAAAATGGATACAAACGTTTCTGGTGAAAATCACACAATGGATTCCTATGGAAGGAAATACAAGATACTGGTAAGTGTGCTTAGAATTACTTTTCAGGGTCAGTGCTGGGCTAAAAGATGCAGCACTGGGTTCTCTCATGATAACAGGTGATTAAATCGGAATTCGTAGTTCGGCTGATTTTAGAGGAATATTTGTACGTTTCAAAAATGGACACAAACTTTTCTGGTGAAAATCACACAATGGATTCCTATGGCAAGAAATACAAGATACTGGTAAGTACGCTTAGAATTACTTTTCAGGGTCAGTGCTAGGCTAAAAGATGCAGCACACGGTTCTCTCATGATAACAGGTGAGTAATTCGGAATTCGTAGTTCAGCTGATATTAGAGGAATATTTCTACATTTAAAAAATGGATACAAACGTTTCTGGTGAAAATCACACAATGGATTCCAATGGAAGGAAATACAAGTTACTGGTAAGTATGCTTAGAATTACTTTTCAGGGTCAGTGCTGGGCTAAAAGATGCAGCACTGGGTTGTTTCCTGATGACAGGTGAGTACATCGGAATTCGTAGTTCGGCTGATTTTAGAGGAATATTTGTACGTTTCAAAAATGGACACTTAGAAACTTTTCTGGTGAAAACCACACAATGGATTCCTATGGAGGGAAATACAAGTTACTGGTAAGCACGCTTAGAATTACTTTTCAGGGTCAGTGCAGGGCAAAAGATGCAGCCCTGGGTTCTCTCCTGATAACAGGTGAGTAAATCGGAATTCGTAGATCAACTGATTTTAGAAGAATATTTGTAAGTTTCAAAAATGGACACTTGGAAACTTTTCTGGTGAAAACCACACAATGGATTCCTATGGAAGGAAATACAATATACTGGTAAGTACGCTTAGAACTGCTTTTCAGGGTCAGTGCTGGGCTAAAAGATGCAGCACAGGGTTCTCTCGTGATAACAGGTGGGTAAATCAGAATTCGTAGTTCGGCTGATTTTAGAGGAATATTTGTACGTTTCAAAATTGGACACAAACTTTTCAGGTGAAAATCACACAATGGATTCCTATAGAAGGAAATACAAGTTACTGGTAAGTACGCTTAGAATTAGTTTTCAAGGTCAGTGCTGTGCTAAAAGATGCAGCCCTCGGTTCTCTCCTGATAACAGGTGAGTAAATCGGAATTCGTAGTTCAACTGATTTTAGAGGAATATTTGTGCGTTTCAAAAATGGACACTTTGAAACTTTTCTGGTGAAAACCACACAATGGATTCCTATGGAAGGAAATACAAGATACTGGTAAGTGTGCTTAGAATTACTTTTCAGGGTCAGTGCTGGGCTAAAAGATGCAGCACTGGGTTCTCTCATGATAACAGGTGAGTAAATCGGAATTCGTAGTTCGGCTGATTTTAGAGGAATATTTGTACGTTTCAAAAATGGACACAAACTTTTCTGGTGAAAATCACACAATGGATTCCTATGGCAAGAAATACAAGATACTGGTAAGTACGCTTAGAATTACTTTTCAGGGTCAGTGCTAGGCTAAAAGATGCAGCACACGGTTCTCTCATGATAACAGGTGAGTAATTCGGAATTCGTAGTTCAGCTGATATTAGAGGAATATTTCTACATTTCAAAAATGGATACAAACGTTTCTGGTGAAAATCACACAATGGATTCCAATGGAAGGAAATACAAGTTACTGGTAAGTACGCTTAGAATTACTTTTCAGGGTCAGTGCTGGGCTAAAAGATGCAGCACTGGGTTGTTTCCTGATGACAGGTGAGTACATCGGAATTCGTAGTTCGGCTGATTTTAGAGGAATATTTGTACGTTTCAAAAATGGACACTTAGAAACTTTTCTGGTGAAAACCACACAATGGATTCCTATGGAGGGAAATACAAGTTACTGGTAAGCACGCTTAGAATTACTTTTCAGGGTCAGTGCAGGGCAAAAGATGCAGCCCTGGGTTCTCTCCTGATAACAGGTGAGTAAATCGGAATTCGTAGATCAACTGATTTTAGAAGAATATCTGTAAGTTTCAAAAATGGACACTTGGAAACTTTTCTGGTGAAAACCACACAATGGATTCCTATGGAAGGAAATACAATATACTGGTAAGTACGCTTAGAACTGCTTTTCAGGGTCAGTGCTGGGCTAAAAGATGCAGCACAGGGTTCTCTCATGATAACAAGTGGGTAAATTGGAATTCGTAGTTCGGCTGATTTTAGAGGAATATTTGTACGTTTCAAAATTGGACACAAACTTTTCAGGTGAAAATCACACAATGGATTCCTATAGAAGGAAATACAAGTTACTGGTAAGTACGCTTAGAATTAGTTTTCAAGGTCAGTGCTGTGCTAAAAGATGCAGCCCTGGGTTCTCTCCTGATAACAGGTGAGTAAATCGGAATACGTAGTTCAACTGATTTTAGAGGAATATTTGTGCGTTTCAAAAACGGACACTTAGAAACTTTTCTGGTGAAAACCACACAATGGATTCCTATGGAGGGAAATACAAGTTACTAGTAAGTACGCTTAGAATTACTTTTCAGGGACAGTGCTGGGCTAAAAGATGCAGCACTGGGATCTCTCCTGATAACAGTTGAGTACATCAGAATTCGTAGATCAACTGATTTTAGAAGAATATTTGTAAGTTTCAAAAATGGACACTTGGAAACTTTTCTGGTGAAAACCACACAATGGATTCCTATGGAAGGAAATACAAGATACTGGTAAGTACGCTTAGAATTACTTTTCAGGGTCAGTGCTGGGCTAAACGATGCAGCACAGGGTTCTCTCATGATAACAGGTGAGTAAATCGTAATTAGTAGTTCGGCTGATTTTAGAGGATTATTTGTACATTTCAAAAATGGATACAAACGTTTCTGGTGAAAATCACACAATGGATTCCTATGGAAGGAAATACAAGTTAATGGTAAGTATGCTTAGAATTACTTTTCAGGGTCAGTGCTGCTCTAAAAGATGCAGCACTAGGTTCTCTCCTGATAACAGGTGAGTAAATCGGAATTCGTAGTTCGGCTGATTTTAGAGGAATATTAATACGTTTCAAATATGGACACATAGAAACTTTTCCTATGAAAACCACACAACAAGTTACTGGTAAGTACACTTAGAATTACTTTTCAAGGTCAGTGCTGGGCTAAAAGATGCAGCACTGGGTTCACTCATGATAACAGGTGAGTAAATCGGAATTCGTAGTTCGGCTGATTTTAGAGGAATATTTGGACGTTTCAAAAATGGACACAAACTTTTCTGGTGAAAATCACACAATGGATTCCTATGGCAAGAAATACAAGATACTGGTAAGTACGCTTAGAATTACTTTTCAGGGTCAGTGCTAGGCTAAAAGATGCAGCACACGGTTCTCTCATGATAACAGGTGAGTAATTCGGAATTCGTAGTTCAGCTGATATTAGAGGAATATTTCTACATTTCAAAAATGGATACAAACGTTTCTGGTGAAAATCACACAATGGATTCCAATGGAAGGAAATACAAGTTACTGGTAAGTACGCTTAGAATTACTTTTCAGGGTCAGTGCTGGGCTAAAAGATGCAGCACTGGGTTGTTTCCTGATGACAGGTGAGTACATCGGAATTCGTAGTTCGGCTGATTTTAGAGGAATATTTGTACGTTTCAAAAATGGACACTTAGAAACTTTTCTGGTGAAAACCACACAATGGATTCCTATGGAGGGAAATACAAGTTACTGGTAAGCACGCTTAGAATTACTTTTCAGGGTCAGTGCAGGGCAAAAGATGCAGCCCTGGGTTCTCTCCTGATAACAGGTGAGTAAATCGGAATTCGTAGATCAACTGATTTTAGAAGAATATTTGTAAGTTTCAAAAATGGACACTTGGAAACTTTTCTGGTGAAAACCACACAATGGATTCCTATGGAAGGAAATACAATATACTGGTAAGTACGCTTAGAACTGCTTTTCAGGGTCAGTGCTGGGCTAAAAGATGCAGCACAGGGTTCTCTCATGATAACAAGTGGGTAAATTGGAATTCGTAGTTCGGCTGATTTTAGAGGAATATTTGTACGTTTCAAAATTGGACACAAACTTTTCAGGTGAAAATCACACAATGGATTCCTATAGAAGGAAATACAAGTTACTGGTAAGTACGCTTAGAATTAGTTTTCAAGGTCAGTGCTGTGCTAAAAGATGCAGCCCTGGGTTCTCTCCTGATAACAGGTGAGTAAATCGGAATACGTAGTTCAACTGATTTTAGAGGAATATTTGTGCGTTTCAAAAACGGACACTTAGAAACTTTTCTGGTGAAAACCACACAATGGATTCCTATGGAGGGAAATACAAGTTACTAGTAAGTACGCTTAGAATTACTTTTCAGGGACAGTGCCGGGCTAAAAGATGCAGCACTGGGATCTCTCCTGATAACAGTTGAGTACATCAGAATTCGTAGATCAACTGATTTTAGAAGAATATTTGTAAGTTTCAAAAATGGACACTTGGAAACTTTTCTGGTGAAAACCACACAATGGATTCCTATGGAAGGAAATACAAGATACTGGTAAGTACGCTTAGAATTACTTTTCAGGGTCAGTGCTGGGCTAAACGATGCAGCACAGGGTTCTCTCATGATAACAGGTGAGTAAATCGTAATTAGTAGTTCGGCTGATTTTAGAGGATTATTTGTACATTTCAAAAATGGATACAAACGTTTCTGGTGAAAATCACACAATGGATTCCTATGGAAGGAAATACAAGTTAATGGTAAGTATGCTTAGAATTACTTTTCAGGGTCAGTGCTGCTCTAAAAGATGCAGCACTAGGTTCTCTCCTGATAACAGGTGAGTAAATCGGAATTCGTAGTTCGGCTGATTTTAGAGGAATATTAATACGTTTCAAATATGGACACATAGAAACTTTTCCTATGAAAACCACACAACAAGTTACTGGTAAGTACACTTAGAATTACTTTTCAAGGTCAGTGCTGGGCTAAAAGATGCAGCACTGGGTTCACTCATGATAACAGGTGAGTAAATCGGAATTCGTAGTTCGGCAGATTTTAGAGGAATATTTGTACGTTTCAAAAATGGACACAAACTTTTCTGGTGACAACCACACAATGGATTCATATGGAAGGAAATACAAGTTACTGGTAAGTACGCTTAGAATTACTTTTCAGGGTCAGTGCTGCTCTAAAAGATGCAGCACTAGGTTCTCTCCTGATAACAGGTGAGTAAATCGGAATTCGTAGTTCGGCTGATTTTAGAGGAATATTAGTACGTTTCAAAAATGGACACAGAAACTTTTCCTGTGAAAACCACACAATAGATTCCTATGGAAGGAAATACAAGTTACTGGTAAGTACACTTAGAATTACTTTTCAAGGTCAGTGCTGGGCTAAAAGATGCAGCACTGGGTTCACTCATGATAACAGGTGAGTAAATCGGAATTCGTAGTTCGGCTGATTTTAGAGGAATATTTGGACGTTTCAAAAATGGACACAAACTTTTCTGGTGAAAACCACACAATGGATTCCTATAGAAGGAAATACAAGATATTGGTAAGTGCGCTTAGAATTACTTTTCAGGGTCAGTGCTCGGCTGAAAGACGCAGCACTGGGTTCTCTCATGATAACAGGTGAGTAAATCGGAATTCGTAGTTCGGCTGATTTTAGAGGAATATTTGTACGTTTCAAAAATGGACACTTAGAAACTTTTCTGGTGAAAACCACACAATGGATTCCTCTTAAAGGAAATACAAGTTACTGGTAAGTAGGCTTAGAATTACTTTTCAGGGTCAGTGCTGGGCTAAAAGATGCAGCATAGGGGTCTCTCATGATAACAGGTGAGTAAATCAGGATTCGTAGTTCGGGTGATTTTAGAGGACCTTTTCTGCGTTTCAAAAATGGATACAAACGTTTCTGGTGAAAATCACACAATGGATTCCTATGGAAGGAAATACAAGTTAATGGTAAGTACGCGTAGAATTACTTTTCAGGGTCAGTGCTGTTCTAAAAGATGCAGCACTAGGTTCTCTCCTGATAACAGGTGAGTAAATTGGAATTCGTAGTTCGGCTTATTTTAGAGGAATATTTGTACATTTCAAAAATGGACACTTAGAAACTTTTCTGGTGAAAACCACACAATGGATTCCTATGGAAGGAAATACGAGTTACTGGTAAGTACGCTTAGAATTACTTTTCATGGTCAATGCTGGGCTGAAAGATGCAGCACTGGGTTTTCTCATGATAACAGGTGAGTAAATTGGAATTCGTAGTTCGGCTGATTTTAGAGGAACATTTGTACGTTTCAAAAATGGACACAAACTTTTCTGGTGCAAAATCACACAATGGATTCCTATGGAAGGAAATACAAGTTACTATTAATTACGCTTAGAATTACTTTTCAGGGTCAGTGCTGGGCTAAAAGATGCAGCACTGCGTTCTCTACTGATAACAGGTGAGTAAATCAGAATTCGTAGTTCGGCTGATTT
The DNA here is from genome assembly GCF_964204655.1 of Triturus cristatus. NCBI lineage: Eukaryota > Metazoa > Chordata > Amphibia > Caudata > Salamandridae > Triturus > Triturus cristatus. The sequence continues at coordinate 316,729,471 of NC_140579.1, forward strand.
TACAGGAATATTTCTATGTTTCAAAAATGGACACATAGAAACTTTTCTGGTGAAAACCACACAATGGATTCCTATGGAAGGAAATACAAGTTACAGGTAAGTACGATTAGAATTACTTTTCAGGGTCAGTGCTGGGCTAAAAGATGCAGCACTGGGTTCTCTCCTGATAACAGGTGAGTAAATCGGAATTCGTAGTTCGGCTGATTTTAGAGGAATATTTGTACGTTTCAAAAATGGACACAAACTTTTCTGGTGAAAACCACACAATGGATTCCTATGGAAGTAAATACAAATTACTGGTAAGTACGCTTAGAATTACTTTTCATTGTCAGTGCTGGGATAAAAGATGCAGCACTGGGTTCTCTCCTGATAACAGGTGAGTAAATCGGAATTCGTAGTTCAGCTGATTTTACAGGAATATTTGTATGTTTCATAAATGGACACATATAAACTTTTCTGGTGAAAACCACACAATGGATTCCTAAGGAAGGAAATACAAGTTACTGGTAAGTACGCTTAGAATTACTTTTCAGTGTCAGTGGTGGGCTAAAAGATGCAGCACTGGGTTCTCTCCTGATAACAGGTGAGTAAATCGGAATTCGTAGTTCGGCAGATTTTAGAGGAATATTTGTACGTTTCAAAAATGGACACAAACTTTTCTGGTGACAACCACACAATGGATTCCTATAGAAGGAAATACAAGTTACTGGTAAGTATGCTTAGAATTAGTTTTCAAGGTCAGTGCTGTGCTAAAAGATGCAGCCCTCAGTTCTCTCCTGCTAACAGGTGAGTAAATCAGAATTCGTAGTTCAACTGATTTTAGAGGAATATTTGTGCGTTTCAAAAATGGACACAAACTTTTCTGGTGAAAATCACACAATGGATTCCTATGGCAAGAAATACAAGATACTGGTAAGTACGCTTAGAATTACTTTTCAGGGTCAGTGCTCGGCTAAAAGATGCAGCACACGGTTCTCTCATGATAACAGGTGAGTAATTCGGAATTCGTAGTTCAGCTGATATTAGAGGAATATTTCTACATTTCAAAAATGGATACAAACGTTTCTGGTGAAAATCACACAATGGATTCCAATGGAAGGAAATACAAGTTACTGGTAAGTACGCTTAGAATTACTTTTCAGGGTCAGTGCTGGACTAAAAGATGCAGCACTGGGTTCACTCATGATAACAGGTGAGTAAATCGGAATTCGTAGTTCGGCTGATTTTAGAGGAATATTTGGACGTTTCAAAAATGGACACAAACTTTTCTGGTGAAAACCACACAATGGATTCCTATGGAAGGAAATACAAGATATTGGTAAGTGCGCTTAGAATTACTTTTCAGGGTCAGTGCTCGGCTGAAAGATGCAGCACTGGGTTCTCTCATGATAACAGGTGAGTAAATCGCAATTCGTAGTTCAGCTGATTTTAGAGGAATATTTGTACGTTTCAAAAATGGACACTTAGAAACTTTTCTGGTGAAAACCACACAATGGATTCCTATGGAAGGAAATACAAGATGCTGGTAAGTGCGCTTAGTATTACTTTTCAGGGTCAGTGCTCGGCTAAAAGATGCAGCACTGGGTTCTCTCATGATAACAGGTGATTAAATCGGAATTTGTAGTTCAGCTGATTTTAGAGGAATATTTGTACGTTTCAAAAATGGACACAAACTTTTCTGGTGAAAATCACACAATGGATTCCTGTGGAAGGAAATACAAGTTACTGGTAAGTACGCTTAGAATTTCTTTTCATGGTCACTGCTGGGCTAAAAGATGCAGCACTGGGTTCTCTCCTGATAACAGGTGAGTAAATTGGAATTCGTAGTTCGGCTTATTTTAGAGGAATATTTGTAAGTTTCAAAAATGGACACTTAGAAACTTTTCTGGTGAAAACCACACAATGGATTCCTCTTAAAGGAAATACAAGTTACTGGTAAGTAGGCTTAGAATTACTTTTCAGGGTCAGTGCTGGGCTAAAAGATGCAGCACTGGGTTCTCTCCTGATAACAGGTGAGTAAATCGGAATTCGTAGTTCGGGTGATTTTAGAGGAATATTTGTACATTTCAAAAACTGGACACATAGAAACTTCTCTGGTGAAAACCACAAAATGGATTCCTATGAATGAAAATACTAGTTACTGGTAAGTACACTTAGAATTACTTTTTAGGGTCAGTGCTGGGCTAAAAGATGCAGCACTGGGTTCTCTCATGATAACAGGTGAGTAAATCGGAATTCGTAGTTCGGATGTTTAGAGCAATATTTCTACATTTCAAAAATGGATACAAACGTTTCTGGTGAAAATCACACAATGGATTCCTATGGAAGGAAATACAAGTTAATGGTAAGTACGCTTAGAATTACTTTTCAGGGTCAGTGCTGTTCTAAAAGATGCAGCACTAGGTTCTCTCCTGATAACAGGTGAGTAAATTGGAATTCGTAGTTCGGCTTATTTTAGAGGAATATTTGTAAGTTTCAAAAATGGACACTTGGAAACTTTTCTGGTGAAAACTACACAATGGATTCCTATGGAAGGAAATACAAGATACTGGTAAGTACTCTTAGAATTACTTTTCAGGGTCAGTGCTGGGCTAAACGATGCAGCACAGGGTTCTCTCATGATAACAGGTGATTAAATCGGAATTTGTAGTTCGTCTGATTTTAGAGGAATATTAGTACGTTTCAAAAATGGACACATAGAAACTTTTCCAGTGAAAACCACACAATGGATTCCTATTGAAGGAAATACAAGTTACTGGTAAGTACACTTAGAATTACTTTTCAAGGTCAGTGCTGGGCTAAAAGATGCAGCCCTGGATTCTCTCCTGATAACAGGTCAATAAATCGGAATTCGTAGATCAGCTGATTTTAGAGGAATATTTGTACTTTTCGAAAATGGACACTTAGAAACTTTTCTGGGGAAAACCACACAATGGATTCCTATGGAAGGAAATACAAGATGCTGGTAAGTGCGCTTAGAATTACTTTTCAGGGTCAGTGCTCGGCTAAAAGATGCAGCACTGGGTTCTCTCATGATAACAGGTGAGTAAATCGGAATTCGTAGTTCATCTGATTTTAGAGGAATATTAGTACGTTTCAAAAATGGACACATAGAAACTTTTCCGGTGAAAACCACACAATGGATTCCTATGGAAGGAAATACAAGTTACTGGTAAGTACACTTAGAATTACTTTTCAAGGTCAGTGCTGGGCTAAAAGATGCAGCCCTGGATTCTCTCCTGATAACAGGTCAATAAATCGGAATTTGTAGATCAGCTATTTTTAGAGGAATATTTGTACTTTTCAAAAATGGACACTTAGAAACTTTTCTGGTGAAAACCACACAATGGATTCCTCTTAAAGGAAATACAAGTTACTGGTAAGTAGGCTTAGAATTACTTTTCAGGGTCAGTGCTGGGCTAAAAGATGCAGCACTGGGTTCTCTCCTGATAACAGGTGAGTAAATCGGAATTCGTAGTTCGGCTGATTTTAGAGGAATATTTGTACATTTCAAAAACTGGACACATAGAAACTTTACTGGTGAAAACCACAAAATGGATTCCTATGGATGAAAATACTAGTTACTGGTAAGTACACTTAGAATTACTTTTTAGGGTCAGTGCTGGGCTAAAAGATGCAGCAATGGGTTCTCTCATGATAACAGGTGAGTAATTCGGAATTCGTAGTTCGGCTGATTTTAGAGCAATATTTCTACGTTTCAAAAATGGATACAAACGTTTCTGGTGAAAATCACACAATGGATTCCTATGGAAGGAAATACAAGTTAATGGTAAGTACGCTTAGTATTACTTTTCAGGGTCAGTGCTGTTCTAAAAGATGCAGCACTAGGTTCTCTCCTGATAACAGGTGAGTAAATTGGAATTCGTAGTTCGGCTTATTTTAGAGGAATATTTGTAAGTTTCAAAAATGGACACTTGGAAACTTTTCTGGTGAAAACCACACAATGGATTCCTATGGAAGGAAATACAAGATACTGGTAAGTACTCTTAGAATTACTTTTCAGGGTCAGTGCTGGGCTAAACGATGCAGCACAGGGTTCTCTCATGATAACAGGTAATTAAATCGGAATTTGTAGTTCGTCTGATTTTAGAGGAATATTTGTACTTTTCAAAAATGGACACTTAGAAACTTTTCTGGTGAAAACCACACAATGGATTCCTCTTAAAGGAAATACAAGTTACTGGTAAGTAGGCTTAGAATTACTTTTCAGGGTCAGTGCTGGGCTAAAAGATGCAGCACTGGGTTCTCTCCTGATAACAGGTGAGTAAATCGGAATTCGTAGTTCGGGTGATTTTAGAGGAATATTTGTACATTTCAAAAACTGGACACATAGAAACTTCTCTGGTGAAAACCACAAAACGGATTCATATGGATGAAAATACTAGTTACTGGTAAGTACACTTAGAATTACTTTTTAGGGTCAGTGCTGGGCTAAAAGATGCAGCACTGGGTTCTCTCATGATAACAGGTGAGTAAATCGGAATTCGTAGTTCGGATGTTTAGAGCAATATTTCTACATTTCAAAAATGGATACAAACGTTTCTGGTGAAAATCACACAATGGATTCCTATGGAAGGAAATACAAGTTAATGGTAAGTACGCTTAGAATTACTTTTCAGGGTCAGTGCTGTTCTAAAAGATGCAGCACTAGGTTCTCTCCTGATAACAGGTGAGTAAATTGGAATTCGTAGTTCGGCTTATTTTAGAGGAATATTTGTAAGTTTCAAAAATGGACACTTGGAAACTTTTCTGGTGAAAACCACACAATGGATTCCTATGGAAGGAAATACAAGATACTGGTAAGTACTCTTAGAATTACTTTTCTGGGTCAGTGCTGGGCTAAACGATGCAGCACAGGGTTCTCTCATGATAACAGGTGATTAAATCGGAATTTGTAGTTCGTCTGATTTTAGAGGAATATTAGTACGTTTCAAAAATGGACACATAGAAACTTTTCCAGTGAAAACCACACAATGGATTCCTATTGAAGGAAATACAAGTTACTGGTAAGTACACTTAGAATTACTTTTCAAGGTCAGTGCTGGGCTAAAAGATGCAGCCCTGGATTCTCTCCTGATAACAGGTCAATGAATCGGAATTCGTAGATCAGCTGATTTTAGAGGAATATTTGTTCTTTTCAAAAAAGGACACTTAGAAACTTTTCTGGTGAAAACCACACAATGGATTCCTCTTAAAGGAAATACAAGTTACTGGTAAGTAGGCTTAGAGTTACTTTTCAGGGTCAGTGCTGGGCTAAAAGATGCAGCATAGGGTTCTCTCATGATAACAGGTGAGTAAATCGGAATTCGTAGTTCGGATGATTTTAGAGGAACTTTTCTGCGTTTCAAAAATGGATACAAACGTTTCTGGTGAAAATCACACATTGGATTCCTATGGAAGGAAATACAAGTTAATGGTAAGTACGCTTAGAATTACTTTTCAGGGTCAGTGCTGTTCTAAAAGATGCAGCACTAGGTTCTCACCGGATAACAGGTGAGTAAATTGGAATTCGTAGTTCGGCTTATTTTAGAGGAATATTTGTACATTTCAAAAATGGACACTTAGAAACTTTTCTGGTGAAAACCATACAATGGATTCCTATGGAAGGAAATACGAGTTACTGGTAAGTACGCTTAGAATTACTTTTCATGGTCAATGCTGGGCTGAAAGATGCAGCACTGGGTTTTCTCATGATAACAGGTGAGTAAATCGGAATTCGTAGTTCGGCTGATTTTAGAGGAACATTTGTACATTTCAAAAATGGACACAAACTTTTCTGGTGCAAAATCACACAATGGATTCCTATGGAAGGAAATACAAGTTACTATTAATTACGCTTAGAATTACTTTTCAGGGTCAGTGCTGGGCTAAAAGATGCAGCACTGCGTTCTCTCCTGATAACAGGTGAGTAAATCGGAATTCGTAGTTCGGCTGATTTTAGAGGAATATTCATACTTTTCAAAAATGGACACTTAGAAACTTTTCTGGTGAAAACCACATAATGGATTCCTATGGAAGGAAATACAAGTTACTGGCAAGTATGCTTAGAATTACTTTTCAGGGTCAGTGCTGGGCTAAAAGATGCAGCACTGGGTTCTCTCCTGATAACAGGTGAGTAAATCCGAATTCGTAGTTCGGCTGATTTTAGAGGAATATTTGTAAGTTTCAAAAATGGACACTTAGAAACTTTTCTGGCGAAAACCAAACAATGGATTCCTATGGAAGGAAATACAAGCTAATGGTAAGTATGCTTAGAATTACTTTTCAGGGTCAGTGCTGCTCTAAAAGATGCAGCACTGGGTTCTCTCCTGATAACAGGTGAGTAAATCGGATTTCGTAGTTCGGCTGATTTTACAGGAATATTTGTATGTTTCAAAAATGGACACATAGAAACTTTTCTGATGAAAACCACACAATAGATTCCTATGGAAGGAAATACAAGTTACTGGTAAGTACACTTAGAATTACTTTTCAGGGTCAGTGCTGGGCTAAAAGATGCAGCACTGGGTTCTCTCCTGATAACAGGTGAGTAAATCGTAATTCGTAATTCGGCTGATTTTAGAGGAATATTTGTACGTTTCAGAAATGGACACAAACTTTTCTGGTGAAAACCACACAATGAATTCCTATGGAAGTAAATACAAGTTACTGGTAAGTACGCTTAGAATTACTTTTCATTGTCAGTGCTGGGCTAAAAGATGCAGCACTGGGTTCTCTCCTGATAACAGGTGAGTAAATCCGAATTCATAGTTCGGCTGATTTTACAGGAATATTTGTATGTTTCATAAATGGACACATAAATTTTTCTGATGAAAACCACACAATGGATTCCTAAGGAAGGAAATACAAGTTACTGGTAAGTATGCTTAGAATTACTTTTCAGTGTCACTGGTGGACTAAAAGATGCAGCACTGGGTTCTCTCCTGATAACAGGTGAGTAAATCGGAATTCGTAGTTCGGTAGATTTTAGAGGAATATTTGTACGTTTCAAAAATGGACACAAACTTTTCTGGTGAAAACCACACAATGGATTCCTAAGGAAGGAAATACAATATATTGGTAAGTGCGCTTAGAATTACTTTTCAGGGTCAGTGCTCGGCTGAAAGATGCAGCACTGGGTTCTCTCATGATAACAGGTGATTAAATCGGAATTCGTAGTTCGGCTGATTTTAGAGGAATATTTGTATGTTTCAAAAATGGACACTTAGAAACTTTTCTGGTGAAAACCACACAATGGATTCCTATGGAAGGAAATACAAGATACTGGTAAGTGCGCTTAGAATTACTTTTCAGGGTCAGTGCTGGGCTAAAAGATGCAGCACCGGGTTCTCTCATGATAACAGGTGATTAAATCGGAATTTGTAGTTCAGATGATTTTAGAGGAATATTTGTAAGTTTCAAAAATGGACACTGAGAAACTTTTCTGGTGAAAACCAAACAATGGATTCCTATGGAAGGAAATACAAGCTAATGGTAAGTATGCTTAGAATTACTTTTCAGGGTCAGTGCTGCTCTAAAAGATGCAGCACTGGGTTCTCTCCTGATAACAGGTGAGTAAATCGGTATTCGTAGTTCGGCTGATTTTACAGGAATATTTGTATAATTCAAAAATGGACACATAGAAACTTTTCTGATGAAAACCACACAATAGATTCCTATGGAAGGAAATACAAGTTACTGGTAAGTACGCTTAGAATTACTTTTCAGGGTCAGTGCTGGGCTAAAAGATGCAGCACTGGGTTCTCTCCTGATAACAGGTGAGTAAATCGGAATTCGTAATTCGGCTGATTTTAGAGGAATATTTGTACGTTTCAGAAATGGACACAAACTTTTCTGGTGAAAACCACACAATGAATTCCTATGGAAGTAAATACAAGTTACTGGTAAGTACGCTTAGAATTACTTTTCATTGTCAGTGCTGGGCTAAAAGATGCAGCACTGGGTTCTCTCCTGATAACAGGTGAGTAAATCCGAATTCATAGTTCGGCTGATTTTACAGGAATATTTGTATGTTTCATAAATGGACACATAAACTTTTCTGATGAAAACCACACAATGGATTCCTAAGGAAGGAAATACAAGTTACTGGTAAGTACGCTTAGAATTACTTTTCAGTGTCAGTGGTGGACTAAAAGATGCAGCACTGGGTTCTCTCCTGATAACAGGTGAGTAAATCGGAATTCGTAGTTCGGCAGATTTTAGAGGAATATTTGTACGTTTCAAAAATGGACACAAACTTTTCTAGTGAAAACCACACAATGGATTCCTATGGAAGGAAATACAATATATTGGTAAGTGCGCTTAGAATTACTTTTCAGGGTCAGTGCTCGGCTGAAAGATGCAGCACTGGGTTCTCTCATGATAACAGGTGATTAAATCGGAATTCGTAGTTCGGCTGATTTTAGAGGAATATTTGTATGTTTCAAAAATGGACACTTAGAAACTTTTCTGGTGAAAACCACACAATGGATTCCTATGGAAGGAAATACAAGATACTGGTAAGTGCGCTTAGAATTACTTTTCAGGGTCAGTGCTGGGCTAAAAGATGCAGCACCGGGTTCTCTCATGATAACAGGTGATTAAATCGGAATTTGTAGTTCAGATGATTTTAGAGGAATATTTGTAAGTTTCAAAAATGGACACTGAGAAACTTTTCTGGTGAAAACCAAACAATGGATTCCTATGGAAGGAAATACAAGCTAATGGTAAGTACGCTTAGAATTACTTTTCAGGGTCAGTGCTGCTCTAAAAGATGCAGCACTGGGTTCTCTCCTGATAACAGGTGAGTAAATCGGTATTCGTAGTTCGGCTGATTTTACAGGAATATTTGTATAATTCAAAAATGGACACATAGAAACTTTTCTGATGAAAACCACACAATAGATTCATATGGAAGGAAATACAAGTTACTGGTAAGTACGCTTAGAATTACTTTTCAGGGTCAGTGCTGGGCTAAAAGATGCAGCACTGGGTTCTCTCCTGATAACAGGTGAGTAAATCGGAATTCGTAATTCGGCTGATTTTAGAGGAATATTTGTACGTTTCAGAAATGGACACAAACTTTTCTGGTGAAAACCACACAATGAATTCCTATGGAAGTAAATACAAGTTACTGGTAAGTACGCTTAGAATTACTTTTCATTGTCAGTGCTGGGCTAAAAGATGCAGCACTGGGTTCTCTCCTGATAACAGGTGAGTAAATCCGAATTCATAGTTCGGCTGATTTTACAGGAATATTTGTATGTTTCATAAATGGACACATAAACTTTTCTGATGAAAACCACACAATGGATTCCTAAGGAAGGAAATACAAGTTACTGGTAAGTACGCTTAGAATTACTTTTCAGTGTCAGTGGTGGACTAAAAGATGCAGCACTGGGTTCTCTCCTGATAACAGGTGAGTAAATCGGAATTCGTAGTTCGGCAGATTTTAGAGGAATATTTGTACGTTTCAAAAATGGACACAAACTTTTCTGGTGAAAACCACACAATGGATTCCTATGGAAGGAAATACAATATATTGGTAAGTGCGCTTAGAATTACTTTTCAGGGTCAGTGCTCGGCTGAAAGATGCAGCACTGGGTTCTCTCATGATAACAGGTGATTAAATCGGAATTCGTAGTTCGGCTGATTTTAGAGGAATATTTGTATGTTTCAAAAATGGACACTTAGAAACTTTTCTGGTGAAAACCACACAATGGATTCCTATGGAAGGAAATACAAGATACTGGTAAGTGCGCTTAGAATTACTTTTCAGGGTCAGTGCTCGGCTAAAAGATGCAGCACTGGGTTCTCTCATGATAACAGGTGAGTAAATCGGAATTCGTAGTTCGGCAGATTTTAGAGGAATATTTGTACGTTTCAAAAATGGACACAAACTTTTCTGGTGAAAACCACACAATGGATTCCTATGGAAGGAAATACAATATATTGGTAAGTACGGTTAGAATTACTTTTCATGGTCACTGCTGGGCTAAAAGATGCAGCACTGGGTTCTCTCCTGATAACAGGTGAGTAAATTGGAAATCGTAGATCAACTGATTTTAGAAGAATATTTGTAAGTTTCAAAAATGGACACTTGGAAACTTTTCTGGTGAAAACCACACAATGGACTCCTATGGAAGGAAATACAAGATACTGGTAAGTACGCTTAGAATTACTTTTCAGGGTCAGTGCTGGGCTAAACGATGCAGCACAGGGTTCTCTCCTGATAACATGTGAGTAAATCGGAATTCGTAGTTCGTCTGATTTTAGAGGAATATTAGTACGTTTCAAAAATGGACACATAGAAACTTTTCCGGTAAAAACCACACAATGGATTCCTATGGAAGGAAATACAAGTTACTGGTAAGTACACTTAGAATTACTTTTCAAGGTCAGTGCTGGGCTAAAAGATGAAGCCCTGGATTCTCTCCTGATAACAGGTCAATAAATCGGAATTATTAGATCAGCTGATTTTAGAGGAATATTTGTACTTTTCAAAAATGGACACTTAGAAACTTTTCTGGTGAAAACCACACAATGGATTCCTCTTAAAGGAAATACAGTTACTGGTAAGTAGGCTTAGAATTACTTTTCAGGGTCAGTGCTGGGCTAAAAGATGCAGCACTGGGTTCTCTCCTGATAACAGGTGAGTAAATCGGAATTCGTAGTTCGGCTGATTTCAGAGGAATATTTGTACATTTCAAAAACTGGACACATAGAAACTTTTCTGGTGAAAACCACAAAATGGATTCCTATGGATGAAAATACTAGTTACTGGTAAGTACACTTAGAATTACTTTTTAGGGTCAGTGCTGGGCTAAAAGATGCAGCACTGGGTTCTCTCATGATAACAGGTGAGTAAATCGGAATTCGTAGTTCGGCTGATTTTAGAGCAATATTTCTACGTTTCAAAAATGGATACAAACGTTTCTGGTGAAAATCACACAATGGATTCCTATGGAAGGAAATACAAGTTAATGGTAAGTACGCTTAGAATTACTTTTCAGGGTCAGTGCTGTTCTAAAAGATGCAGCACTGGGTTCTCTCATGATAACAGGTGAGTAAATCGGAATTCGTAGTTCGGCTGATTTTAGAGCAATATTTCTACGTTTCAAAAATGGATACAAACGTTTCTGGTGAAAATCACACAATGGATTCCTATGGAAGGAAATACAAGTTAATGGTAAGTACGCTTAGAATTACTTTTCAGGGTCAGTGCTGTTCTAAAAGATGCAGCACTGGGTTCTCTCATGATAACAGGTGAGTAAATCGGAATTCGTAGTTCGGCTGTTTTTAGAGGAATATTTGTACGTTTCAAAAATGGACACTTAGAAACTTTTCTGGTGAAAACCACACAATGGATTCCTATGGAAGGAAATACAAGATATTGGTAAGTGCGCTTAGAATTACTTTTCAGGGTCAGTGCTCGGCTGAAAGATGCAGCACTGGGTTCTCTCATGATAACAGGTGAGTAAATTGGAATTCGTAGTTCAGCTGATTTTAGAGGAATATTTTTACGTTTCAAAAATGGACACTTAGAAACTTTTCTGGTGAAAACCACACAATGGATTCCTATGGAAGGAAATACAAGATACTGGTAAGTGCGCTTAGAATTACTTTTCAGGGTCAGTGCTCGGCTAAAAGATGCAGCACTGGGTTCTCGCATGATAACAGGTGAGTAAATCGGAATTTGTAGTTCAGCTGATTTTAGAGGAATATTTGTACGTTTCAAAAATGGACACAAACTTTTCTGGGGAAAATCACACAATGGATTCCTATGGAAGGAAATACAAATTACTGGTAAGTACGCTTAGAATTACTTTTCAGGGTCAGTGCTGCTCTACAAGATGCAGCACTAGGTTCTCTCTTGATAACAGGTGAGTAAATCGGAATTCGTAGTTCGGCTGATTTTAGAGGAATATTTGTACATTTCAAAAATGGACACAAACTTTTCTGGTGAAAACCACACAATGGATTCCTAAGGAAGGAAATACAAGATACTGGTAAGTCGGCTTAGAATTACTTTTCAGGGTCAGTGCTGGGCTAAAAGATGCAGCACTGGGTTCTCTCCTGTTAACAGGTGAGTGAATCGGAATTCGTAGTTCGGCTGATTTTAGAGGAATATTTGTACGTTTCAAAAATGGACACAGAAACCTTTCTGGTGAAAATCACACAATGGATTCCTATGGAAGGAAATACAAGTTACTGGTAAGTACGCTTAGATTTATTTTTCAGGGTCATTGCTGGGCTAAAAGATGCAGCCCTGGGTTCTCTCCTGATAACAGGTGAATAAATCTGAATTCGTAGTTCGGCTGATTTTAGAGGAATATTTGTACGTTTCAAAAATAGACACTTAGAAACTTTTCTGGTGAAAACCACACAATGGATTCCTATGGAAGGAAATACAAGTTACTGGTAAGTACGATTAGAATTACTTTTCAGGGTCAGTACTGGGCTAAAAGATGCAGCACTGGGTTCTTTCCTGTTAACAGGTGAGTGAATCGGAATTCGTAGTTCGGCTGATTTTAGAGGAATATTTGTAGGTTTCAAAAATGGACACAGAAACCTTTCTGGTGAAAATCACACAATGGATTCCTATGGAAGGAAATACAAGTTACTGGTAAGTATGCTTAGAATTACTTTTCAAGGTCAGTGCTGGGCTAAAAGATGTAGCCCTGGGTTCTCTTTTGATAACAGGTGAGTAAATCAGAATTCGTAGTTCAACTGATTTTAGAGGAATATTTGTACGTTTCAAAAATGGACACTTAGAAACTTTTCTGGTGAAAACCACACAATGGATTCCTATGGAAGGAAATACAAGTTACTGGTAAGTACGCTTAGAATTACCTTTCAGGGTCAGTGCTGCTGTAAAAGATGCAGCCCTGGGTTCTCTCCTGATAACAGGTGAGTAAATCGGAATACGTAGTTCGACAGATTTTAGAGGAATATTTGTACGTTTCAAAAATGGACACTGAAAATTTTCTCGTGAAAACCACACAATGGATTCCTATGGAAGGAAATACAAGTTACTGGTAAGTACGTTTAGAATTACTTTTCAGGGTCAGTGCTGGGCTAAAAGATGCAGCACTGGGTTCTCTCATGATAACAGGTGTGTAAATCGGAATTTTGTAGTTCGGCTGATTTTAGAGGAATATTTGTACGTTTCAAAAATGGACACAAACTTTTCTGGTGAAAATCACACAATGGATTCCTATGGAAGGAAATACAAGTTACTGGTAAGTACGCTTAGAATTACTTTTCAAGGTCAGTGCTGGGCTAAAAGATGCAGCTCTCGGATCTCTCCTGATAACAGGTGAGTAAATCGGAATTTGTAGTTCGGCTGATTTTAGAAGAATATTTGTATGTTTAAAAAATGGACACAGAAACTTTTCTGGTGAAAACCACACAATGGATTCCTATTGAAGGAAATACAAGTTACTGGTAAGTATGCTTAGAATTTCTTTTCAGAGTCAGTGCTTGTCTAAAATATGCAGCCCTTGGTTCTCTCCTGATAACAGGTGAGTAAATCGGAATTCGTAGTTCGGCTGATTTTAGAGGAATATTTGTACGTTTCAAAAATGGACACAAACTTTTCTGGTGAAAATCACCCAATGGATTCCTATGGAAGGAAATACAAGTTGCTGGTAAGTACGCTTAGAATTACTTTTCAAGGTCAGTGCTGGGCTAAAAGATGCAGCTCTCGGATCTCTCCTGATAACAGGTGAGTAAATCGGAACTCGTAGTTTGGCTGATTTTAGAGGAATATTTATACGTTTCAAAAATGGACATTTAGAAACTTTTCTGGTGAAAGCCACACAACGGATTCCTATGGAAGGAAATACAAGTTACTGGTAAGTACGCTTAGAATTTCTTTTCAGGGTCAGTGCTGCTCTAAAAGATGCAGCACTGGGTTCTCTCCTGATAACAGCTGAGTTAAAACGGAATTCGTAATTCGTCTGATTTTAGAGGAATATTTGTACGTTTCAAAAATGGACACAAACTTTTCTGGTAAAAATCACACAATGGATTCCTATGGAAGGAAATAAAAGTTACTGGTAAGTACGCTTAGAATTACTTTTCAAGGTCAGTGCTGGGCTAAAAGATGCAGCACTAGGTTCTCTCCTGATAACAGGTGAGTAAATCGGAATTCGTAGTTCGGCTGATTTTACAGGAATATTTGTACATTTCAAAAATGGACACTTAGAAACTTTTCTGGTGAAAACCACACAATAGATTCCTATGGAAGGAAATACAAGTTACTGGTAAGTATGCTTAGAATTACTTTTCAGGGTCAGTGCTGGGCTAAAAGATGCAGCACTGGGTTCTCTCCTGATAACATGTGAGTAAATCGGAATTCGTAGTTCAGCTGATTTTAGAGGAATATTTGTACGTTTCAAAAATGGACACAAACTTTTCTGTTGAAAATCACACAATGGATTCCTATTGAAGGAAATACAAGTTACTGGTAAGTACGCTTAGAATTACTTTTCAAGGTCAGTGCTGGGCTAAAAGATGCAGCTCTCGGATCTCTCCTGATAACAGGTGAGTAAATCGGAATTTGTAGTTCGGCTGATTTTAGAAGAATATTTGTATGTTTAAAAAATGGACACAGAAACTTTTCTGGTGAAAACCACACAATGGATTCCTATTGAAGGAAATACAAGTTACTGGTAAGTATGCTTAGAATTTCTTTTCAGAGTCAGTGCTTGTCTAAAATATGCAGCCCTTGGTTCTCTCCTGATAACAGGTGAGTAAATCGGAATTCGTAGTTCGGCTGATTTTAGAGGAATATTTGTACGTTTCAAAAATGGACACAAACTTTTCTGGTGAAAATCACCCAATGGATTCCTATGGAAGGAAATACAAGTTGCTGGTAAGTACGCTTAGAATTACTTTTCAAGGTCAGTGCTGGGCTAAAAGATGCAGCTCTCGGATCTCTCCTGATAACAGGTGAGTAAATCGGAACTCGTAGTTTGGCTGATTTTAGAGGAATATTTATACGTTTCAAAAATGGACATTTAGAAACTTTTCTGGTGAAAGCCACACAACGGATTCCTATGGAAGGAAATACAAGTTACTGGTAAGTACGCTTAGAATTTCTTTTCAGGGTCAGTGCTGCTCTAAAAGATGCAGCACTGGGTTCTCTCCTGATAACAGCTGAGTTAAAACGGAATTCGTAATTCGTCTGATTTTAGAGGAATATTTGTACGTTTCAAAAATGGACACAAACTTTTCTGGTAAAAATCACACAATGGATTCCTATGGAAGGAAATAAAAGTTACTGGTAAGTACGCTTAGAATTACTTTTCAAGGTCAGTGCTGGGCTAAAAGATGCAGCACTAGGTTCTCTCCTGATAACAGGTGAGTAAATCGGAATTCGTAGTTCGGCTGATTTTACAGGAATATTTGTACATTTCAAAAATGGACACTTAGAAACTTTTCTGGTGAAAACCACACAATAGATTCCTATGGAAGGAAATACAAGTTACTGGTAAGTATGCTTAGAATTACTTTTCAGGGTCAGTGCTGGGCTAAAAGATGCAGCACTGGGTTCTCTCCTGATAACATGTGAGTAAATCGGAATTCGTAGTTCAGCTGATTTTAGAGGAATATTTGTACGTTTCAAAAATGGACACAAACTTTTCTATTGAAAATCACACAATGGATTCCTATTGAAGGAAATACAAGTTACTTGTAAGTACGCTTACAATTACTTTTCAAGGTCAGTGCTGGGCTAAAAGATGCAGCCCTCGGATCTCTCCTGATAACAGGTGAGTAAATCGGAACTCGTAGTTCGGCTGATTTTAGAGGAATATTTGTACGTTTCAATAATGGACAGAAACTTTTCTGGTGAAAACCACACGATGGATTCCTATGGAAGGAAATACAAGGGACTGGTAAGTACGCTTAGAATTACTTTTCAGGGTCAGTGCTTCTCTAAAAGATGCAGCACTGGGTTCTCTCCTGATAACAGGTGAATAAATCTGAATTCGTAGTTCGGCTGATTTTGAAGGAATATTTGTACGTTTCAAAAATAGACACTTAGAAACTTTTCTGGTGAAAACCACACAATGGATTCCTATGGAAGGAAATACAAGTTACTGGTAAGTACGATTAGAATTATTTTTCAGGGTCAGTGCTGGGCTAAAAGATTCAGCACTGGGTTCTCTCCTGTTAACAGTTGAGTGAATCGGAATTCGTAGTTTGTCTGATTTTAGAGGAATATTTGTACGTTTCAAAAATGGACACAGAAACCTTTCTGGTGAAAATCACACAATGGATTCCTATGGAAGGAAATACAAGTTACTGGCAAGTACGCTTAGAATTACTTTTCAAGGTCAGTGCTGGGCTAAAATATGTAGCCCTGGGTTCTCTTTTGATAACAGGTGAGCAAATCGGAATTCGTAGTTCAACTGATTTTAGAGGAATATTTGTACGTTTTAAAAATGGACACTTAGAAACTTTTCTGGTGAAAACCACACAATGGATTCCTATGGAAGGAAATACAAGTTACTGGTAAGTACGCTTAGAATTACTTTTCAGGGTCAGTGCTGCTCTAAAAGATGCAGCACTGGATTCTCTCCTGATAACAGGTGAGTAAATCAGAATTCGTAGTTCGGCTGATTTTAGATGAATATTTGTACGTTTCAAAAATGGACATGGAAACCTTTCTGGTGAAAATCACACAATGGATTCCTATGGAAGGAAATACAAGTTACTGGTAAGTACGCTTAGAATTACTTTTCAAGGTCAGTGCTGGGCTAAAAGATGTAGCCCTGTGTTCTCTTTTGATAACAGGTGAGCAAATCGGAATTCGTAGTTCAACTGATTTTAGAGGAATATTTGTACGTTTCAAAAATTGACACTTAGAAACTTTTCTGGTGAAAACCACACAATGGATTCCTATGGAAGGAAATACAAGTTACTGGTAAGTACGCTTAGAATTACTTTTCAGGGTCGGTGCTGCTCTGAAAGATGCAGCACTGGGTTCTCTCCTGATAACAGGTGAGTAAATCAGAATTCGTAGTTCAGCTGACTTTAGAGGAATATTTGTACATTTCAAAAATGGACACTTAGAAACTTTTCTGGTGAAAACCACACAATGGATTCCTATGGAAGGAAATACAAGTTACTGGTAAGTACATTTAGAATTACTTTTCAGGGTCAGTGCTGGGCTAAAACATGCAGCCCTGGGTTCTCTCCTGATAACAGGTGAGTAAATCGGAATTCGTAGTTCGGCTGATTTTAGATGAATATTTATAATTTTCAAAAATAGACAATTAGAAACTTTTCTGGTGAAAACCACACAATGGATTCCTATGGAAGGAAATACAAGTTACTTGTAAGTACGTTTAGAATTACTTTTCAAGGTCAGTGCTGGGCTAAAAGATGCAGCACTGGGTTCTCTCATGATAACAGGTGAGTAAATCGGAATTTGTAGTTCGGCTGATTTTAGAGGAATATTTGTACGTTTCAAAAATGGACACAAACTTTTCTGGTGAAAACCACACAATGGATTCCTATGGAAGGAAATACAAGTTACTGGTAAGTACGCTTAGAATTACTTTTCAGGGTCAGTGCTAGGCTAAAAGACGCAGCACTGTGTTCTCTCCTGATAACAGGTGAGTAAAACGGAATTCGTAGTTCGACTGATTTTAGAGGAATATTTATACGTTTCAAAAATGGACACTTAGAAACTTTTCTGGTGAAAACCACACAATGGATTACTATGGAAGGAAATACAAGTTACTGGTAAGTACGCTTAGAATTACTTTTCAGGGTCAGTGCTGGGCTAAAAGATGCAGCACTGGGTTCTCTCATGATAACAGGTGAGTAAATCGGAATTTTTTAGTTCGGCTGGTTTTAGAGGAATATTTGTACGTTACAAAAATGGACACAAACTTTTCTGGTGAAAACCACACAATGGATTCCTATGGAAGGAAATACAAGTTACTGGTAAGTACGCTTAGAATTACTTTTCAGGGTCAGTGCTAGGCTAAAAGATGCAGCACTGGGTTCTCTCCTGTTAACAGGTGAGTGAATCGGAAATCGTAGTTCGGCTGATTTTAGAGGAATATTTGTACGTTTCAAAAATGGACACAGAAACCTTTCTGGTGAAAATCACACAATGGATTCCTATGGAAGGAAATACAAGTTACTGGGAAGTACGCTTAGAATTACTTTTCATGGTCAGTGCTGGGCTAAAAGATGTAGCCCTGGGTTCTCTTTTGATAACAGGTGAGTAAATCAGAATTCGTAGTTCAACTGATTTTAGAGGAATATTTGTACGTTTCAAAAATGGACACTTAGAAACTTTTCTGGTGAAAACCACACAATGGATTCCTATGGAAGGAAATACAAGTTACTGGTAAGTACGCATAGAATTACTTTTCAGGGTCAGTGCTGCTGTAAAAGATGCAGCCCTGGGTTCTCTCCTGATAACAGGTGAGTAAATCAGAATTCGTAGTTCGACTGATTTTAGAGGAATATTTGTATGTTTAAAAAATGGGCACTTAGAAACTTTTCTGATGAAAAGCACACAATGGATTCCTATGGAAGGAAATACAAGTTACTGGTAAGTACGCTTAGAATTACTTTTGAGGGTCAGTGCTGGGCTAAAAGATGCAGCACTGGGTTCTCTCATGATAACAGGTGTGTAAATCGGAATTTTGTAGTTCGGCTGATTTTAGAGGAATATTTGTACGTTTCAAAAATGGACACAAACTTTTCTGGTGCAAATCACACAATGGATTCCTAAGGAAGGAAATACAAGTTACTAGTAAGTACGCTTAGAATTATTTTTCAGGGTCATTGCTGAGCTAAAAGATGCAGCCCTCGGTTCTCTCCTGATAACAGGTGAGTAAATCGGAATTCGTAGTTCAACTCATTTTAGAGGAATATTTGTATGTTTAAAAAATGGGCACTTAGAAACTTTTCTGATGAAAAGCACACAATGGATTCCTATGGAAGGAAATACAAGTTACTGGTAAGTATGCTTAGAATTACTTTTCAGGGTCAGTGCTTCTCTAAAAGATGCAGCACTGGGTTCTCTCCTGATAACAGGTGAATAAATCTGAATTCGTAGTTCGGCTGATTTTAGAGGAATATTTGTACATTTCAAAAATAGACACTTAGAAACTTTTCTGGTGAAAACCACACAATGGATTCCTATGGAAGGAAATACAAGTTACTGGTAAGTACGATTAGAATTACTTTTCAGGGTCAGTGCTGGGCTAAAAGATGCAGCACTGGGTTCTCTCCTGTTAACAGGTGAGTGAATCGGAATTCGTAGTTCGGCTGATTTTAGAGGAATATTTGTACGTTTCAAAAATGGACACAGAAACCTTTCTGGTGAAAATCACACAATGGATTCCTATGGAAGGAAATACAAGTTACTGGTAAGTACGCTTAGAATTACTTTTCAGGGTCAGTGCTGCTGTAAAAGATGCAGCCCTGGGTTCTCTCCTGATAACAGGTGAGTAAATTGGAATTCGTAGCTCGACTGATTTTAGAGGAATATTTGTACTTTTCAAAAATGGACACTGAAAATTTTCTGGTGAAAACCACACAATGGATTCCTATGGAAGGAAATACAAGTTACTGGTAAGTACGCTTAGAATTACTTTTCAAGGTCAGTGCTGGGCTAAAAGATGTAGCCCTGTGTTCTCTTTTGATAACAGGTGAGCAAATCGGAATTCGTAGTTCAACTGATTTTAGAGGAATATTTGTACGTTTCAAAAATTGACACTTAGAAACGTTTCTGGTGAAAACCACACAATGGATTCCTATGGAAGGAAATACAAGTTACTGGTAAGTACGCTTAGAATTACTTTTCAGGGTCAGTGCTGCTCTGAAAGATGCAGCACTGGGTTCTCTCCTGATAACAGGTGAGTAAATCAGAATTCGTAGTTTGGCTGACTTTAGAGGAATATTTGTACGTTTCAAAAATTGGCACTTTGAAACTTTTCTGGTGAAAACTACACAATGGATTCCTATGGAAGGAAATACAAGTTACTTGTAAGTACGTTTAGAATTACTTTTCAAGGTCAGTGCTGGGCTTAAAGATGCAGCCCTCACATCTCTCCTGATAACAGGTGAGTAAATCGGAACTTGTAGTTTGGCTGATTTTAGAGGAATATTTGTACGTTTCAAAAATGGACACAAACTTTTCTGGTGAAAACCACACAATGGATTCTTATGGAAGGAAATACAAGTTACTGGTAAGTAAGCTTAGAATTTCTTTTCAGGGTCAGTGCTGGGCTAAAAGATGCAGCACTGGGTTCTCTCATGATAACAGGTGAGTAAATCGGAATTTGTAGTTCGGCTGATTTTAGAGGAATATTTGTACGTTTCAAAAATGGACACAAACTTTTCTGGTGAAAACCACACAATGGATTCCTATGGAAGGAAATACAAGTTACTGGTAAGTACGCTCAGAATTACTTTTCAAGGTCAGTGCTGGGCTAAAAGATGTAGCACTAGGTTCTCTCATGATAACAGGTGAGTAAATCAGAACTTTGTAGTTCGGCTGATTTTAGCAGAATATTTGTACGTTTCAAAAATGGACACAAACTTTTCTGGTGAAAATCACACGATGGATTCCTATGGAAGGAAATACAAGTTACTGGTAAGTAAGCTTAGAATTTCTTTTCAGGGTCAGTGCTGGGCTAAAAGATGCAGCACTGGGTTCTCTCATGATAACAGGTGAGTAAATCGGAATTTGTAGTTCGGCTGATTTTAGAGGAATATTTGTATGTTTCAAAAATGGACACAAACTTTTCTGGTGAAAACCACACAATGGATTCCTATGGAAGGATATACAAGTTACTGTAAAGTATGCTCAGAATTACTTTTCAAGGTCAGTGCTGGGCTAAAAGATGCAGCACTAGGTTCTCTCATGATAACAGGTGAGTAAGTCAGAACTTTGTAGTTCGGGTGATTTTAGCGGAATATTTGTACGTTTCAAAAATGGACACAAACTTTTCTGGTGAAAATCACACGATGGATTCCTATGGAAGGAAATACAAGTTACTGGTAAGTACGCTTAGAATTACTTTTCAGGGTCAGTGCTAGGCTAAAAGACGCAGCACTGGGTTCTCACCTGATCACAGGTGAGTAAATCGGAATTTGCAGTTTGACTGATTTTAGAGGAATATTTGTACGTTTCAAAAATGGACACTTAGAAACTTTTCTGGTGAAAACTACACAATGGATTCCTATGGAAGGAAATACAAGTTACTTGTAAGTACGTTTAGAATTACTTTTCAAGGTCAGTGCTGGGCTAAAAGATGCAGCCCTCGCATCTCTCCTGATAACAGGTGAGTAAATCGGAACTCGTAGTTTGGCTGATTTTAGAGGAATATTTGTACGTTTCAAAAATGGACACAAACTTTTCTGGTGAAAACCACACAATGGATTCTTATGGAAGGAAATACAAGTTACTGGTAAGTAAGCTTAGAATTTCTTTTCAGGGTCAGTGCTGGGCTAAAAGATGCAGCACTGGGTTCTCTCATGATAACAGGTGAGTAAATCGGAATTTGTAGTTCGGCTGATTTTAGAGGAATATTTGTACGTTTCAAAAATGGACACAAACTTTTCTGGTGAAAACCACACAATGGATTCCTATGGAAGGACATACAAGTTACTGGTAAGTACGCTCAGAATTACTTTTCAAGGTCAGTGCTGGGCTAAAAGATGCAGCACTAGGTTCTCTCATGATAACAGGTGAGTAAATTAGAACTTTGTAGTTCGGCTGATTTTAGCAGAATATTTGTACGTTTCAAAAATGGACACAAACTTTTCTGGTGAAAATCACACGATGGGTTCCTATGGAAGGAAATACAAGTTACTGGTAAGTTCGCTTAGAATTACTTTTCAGGGTCAGTGCTAGGCTAAAAGACGCAGCACTGGGTTCTCTCCTGATAACCGGTAAGTAAATCGGAATTCGTAGTTCGACTGATTTTAGAGGAATATTTGTACGTTTCAAAAATGGACACTTAGAAACTTTTCTGGTGAAAACCACACAATGGATTACTATGGAAGGAAATACAAGTTACTGGTAAGTACGCTTAGAATTACTTTTCAAGGTCAGTGCTGGGCTAAAAGATGCAGCCCTCGGATCTCTCCTGATAACAGGTGAGTAAATCAGAACTCGTAGTTTGGCTGATTTTAGAGGAATATTTGTACGTTTCAAAAATGGACACAAACTTTTCTGGTGAAAACCACACAATGGATTCCTATGGAAGGAAATACAAGTTACTGGTAAGTACGCTTAGAATTACTTTTCAGGGTCAGTGCTGGGCTAAAAGATGCAGCACTGGGTTCTCTCATGATAACAGGTGAGTAAATCAGAACTTTGTAGTTCGGCTGATTTTAGCAGAATATTTGTACGTTTCAAAAATGGACACAAACTTTTCTGGTGAAAATCACACGATGGGTTCCTATGGAAGGAAATACAATTTACTGGTAAGTACGCTTAGAATTACTTATCAGGGTCAGTGCTGGGCTAAAAGATGCAGCCCTGGGTTCTCTCCTGATAACAGGTGAGTAAATCAGAATTCGTAGTTCGGCTGATTTTAGAGGAATATTTGTACGTTTCAAAAATGGACACTTAGAAACTTTTCTGGTGAAAACCACACAATGGATTCCTATGGAAGGAAATACAAGTTACAGGTAAGTAAGCTTAGAATTACTTTTCAAGGTCCGTGCTGGGCTAAAAGATGCAGCCCTGGGTTCCTTCCAGATAACAGGTGCGTAAATCACAATTTGTACTTTGGCTGATTTTAGAGGAATATTTGTAAGTTTCAAAAATGGATACAAACATTTCTGGTGAAAATCACACAATGGATTCCTATGGAAGGAAATACAAGTTAATGGTAAGTACGCTTAGAATTACTTTTCAGTGTCAGTGCTCGGCTGAAAGATGCAGCACTGGGTTCTCTCATGATAACAGGTGAGTAAATCGGAATTCGTAGTTCGGCTGATTTTAGAGGAATATTTGTACGTTTCAAAAATAGACACAAACTTTTCTGGTGAAAACCACACAATGGATTCCTATGGAAGGAAATACAAGATATTGGTAAGTGCGCTTAGAATTACTTTTCAGGGTCAGTGCTCGGCTGAAAGATGCAGCACTGGGTTCTCTCATGATAACAGGTGAGTAAATCGGAATTCGTAGTTCGGCTGATTTTAGAGGAATATTTGTACATTTCAAAAATGGACACAATCTTTTCTGGTGAAAACCACACAATGGATTCCTATGGAAGGAAATACAAAATACTGGTAAGTCGGCTTAGAATTACTTTTCAGGGTCAGTGCTGGGCTAAAAGATGCAGCACTGGGTTCTCTTATGATAACAGGTGAGTAAATCGGAATTCGTAGTTGGGCTGATTTTAGAGGAATATTTGTACGTTTCAAATATGTACACACACTTTTCTGGTGAAAACCACACAATGGATTCCTATGGAAGGAAATGCAAGATATTGGTAAGTGCGCTTATAATTACTTTTCAGGGTCAGTGCTCGGCTAAAAGATGCAGCAGTGGGTTCTCGCATGATAACAGGTGAGTAAATCGGAATTTGTAGTTCAGCTGATTTTAGAGGAATATTTGTACGTTTCAAAAATGGACACAAACTTTTCTGGTGAAAATCACACAATGGATTCCTATGGAAGGAAATACAAGTTACTGGTAAGTACGCTTAGAATTACTTTTCAGGGTCAGTGCTGGGCTAAAAGATGCAGCACTGGGTTCTCTCCTGATAACAGGTGAGTACATCGGAATTCGTAGATCAACTGATTTTAGAAGAATATTTATAAGTTTCGAAAATGGACACTTGGAAACTTTTTTGGTGAAAACCACACAATGGATTCCTATGGAAGGAAATACAAGATACTGGTAAGTACGCTTAGAATTACTTTTCAGGGTCAGTGCTGGGCTAAACGATGCAGCACAGGGTTCTCTCATTATAACAGGTGAGTAAATCGGAATTAGTAGTTCGGCTGATTTTAGAGGAATATTTATACGTTTCAAAAATGGATACAAACGTTTCTGGTGAAAATCACACAATGGATTCCTATGGAAGGAAATACAAGTTAATGGTAAGTACGCTTAGAATTACTTTTCAGGGTCAGTGCTGCTCTAAAAGATGCAGCACTAGGTTCTCTCCTGATAACAGGTGAGTAAATTGGAATTAGTAGTTCGGCTGATTTTAGAGGAATATTTGTACGTTTCAAAAATGGACACAAACTTTTCTGGTGAAAACCACACAATGGATTCCTATGGAAGGAAATACAAGTTACTGGTAAGTACGCTTAGAATTACTTTTCAGTGTCAGTGCTGGGCTAAAAGATGCAGCACTGGGTTCTCTCCTGATAACTGGTGAGTAAATCAGAATTCGTAGTTCGGCTGATTTTAGATAAATATTTGTACGTTTCAAAAATGGACACTTAGAAACTTTTCTGGTGAAAACCACACAATGGATTCCTATGGAAGGAAATACAAGTTACAGGTAAGTACGCTTAGAATTACTTTTCAAGGTCAGTGCTGGGCTAAAAGATGCAGCCCTGGGTTCCCTCCAGATAACAGGTGCGTAAATCACAATTTGTACTTTGGCTGATTTTAGAGGAATATTTGTACGTTTCAAAAATGGATACAAACGTTTCTGGTGAAAATCACACAATGGATTCCTATGGAAGGAAATACAAGTTACTGGTAAGTACGCTTAGAATTACTTTTCAGGGTCAGTGCTGCTCTAAAAGATGCAGCACTGGGTTCTCTCCTGATAACAGGTGAGTAAATCAGAATTCGTAGTTCGGCTGACTTTAGAGGAATACTTGTACGTTTCAAAAATGGACACTTGGAAACTTTTCTGGTGAAAACCACACAATGGATTCCTATGGAAGGAAATAAGAGTTACTGGTAAGTACACTTAGAATTACTTTTCACGGTCAGTGCTGGGCTAAAACATGCAGCCCTGGGTTCTCTCCTGATAACAGGTGAGTAAATCGGAATTCGTAGTTCGGCTGATTTTAGATGAATATTTGTAATTTTCAAAAATAGACACTTAGAATCTTTTCTGGTGAAAACCACACAATAGATTCCTATGGAAGGAAATAAGAGTTACTGGTAAGTACGCTTAGAATTACTTTTCAAGGTCAGTGCTGGGCTAAAAGATGCAGCCCTCGGATCTCTCCTGATAACAGGTGAGTAAATCGGAACTCGTAGTTTGGCTGATTTTAGAGGAATATTTGCACGTTTCAAAAATGGACACAAACTTTTCTGGTGAAAACCACACAATGGATTCCTATGGAAGGAAATACAAGTTACTGGTAAGTAAGCTTAGAATTTCTTTTCAGGGTCAGTGCTGGGCTAAAAGATGCAGTACTGGATTCTCTCATGGTAACAGGTTAGTAAATCGAAATTTGTAGTTTGGCTGATTTTAGAGGAATATTTGTACGTTTCAAAAATGGACACACACTTTTCTGGTGAAAACCACAAAATGGATTCCTAAGGAAGGAAATACAAGTTACTGGTAAGTACGCTCAGAATTACTTTTTAAGGTCAGTGCTGGGCTAAAAGATGCAGCACTGGGTTCTCTCATGATAACAGGTGAGTAAATCAGAACTTTGTAGTTCGGCTGATTTTAGCGGAATATTTGTACGTTTCAAAAATGGACACAAACTTTTCTGGTGAAAATCACACAATGGATTCCTATGGAAGGAAATACAAGTTACTGGTAAGTACGCTTAGAATTACTTTTCAGGGTCAGTGCTGGGCTAAAAGATGCAGCACTGGGTTCTCTCCTGATAACAGGTGAGTACATCGGAATTCGTAGATCAACTGATTTTAGAAGAATATTTATAAGTTTCGAAAATGGACACTTGGAAACTTTTTTGGTGAAAACCACACAATGGATTCCTATGGAAGGAAATACAAGATACTGGTAAGTACGCTTAGAATTACTTTTCAGGGTCAGTGCTGGGCTAAACGATGCAGCACAGGGTTCTCTCATTATAACAGATGAGTAAATCGGAATTAGTAGTTCGGCTGATTTTAGAGGAATATTTATACGTTTCAAAAATGGATACAAACGTTTCTGGTGAAAATCACACAATGGATTCCTATGGAAGGAAATACAAGTTAATGGTAAGTACGCTTAGAATTACTTTTCAGGGTCAGTGCTGCTCTAAAAGATGCAGCACTAGGTTCTCTCCTGATAACAGGTGAGTAAATTGGAATTAGTAGTTCGGCTGATTTTAGAGGAATATTTGTACGTTTCAAAAATGGACACAAACTTTTCTGGTGAAAACCACACAATGGATTCCTATGGAAGGAAATACAAGTTACTGGTAAGTACGCTTAGAATTACTTTTCAGTGTCAGTGCTGGGCTAAAAGATGCAGCACTGGGTTCTCTCCTGATAACTGGTGAGTAAATCAGAATTCGTAGTTCGGCTGATTTTAGATAAATATTTGTACGTTTCAAAAATGGACACTTAGAAACTTTTCTGGTGAAAACCACACAATGGATTCCTATGGAAGGAAATACAAGTTACAGGTAAGTACGCTTAGAATTACTTTTCAAGGTCAGTGCTGGGCTAAAAGATGCAGCCCTGGGTTCCCTCCAGATAACAGGTGCGTAAATCACAATTTGTACTTTGGCTGATTTTAGAGGAATATTTGTACGTTTCAAAAATGGATACAAACGTTTCTGGTGAAAATCACACAATGGATTCCTATGGAAGGAAATACAAGTTACTGGTAAGTACGCTTAGAATTACTTTTCAGGGTCAGTGCTGCTCTAAAAGATGCAGCACTGGGTTCTCTCCTGATAACAGGTGAGTAAATCAGAATTCGTAGTTCGGCTGACTTTAGAGGAATACTTGTACGTTTCAAAAATGGACACTTGGAAACTTTTCTGGTGAAAACCACACAATGGATTCCTATGGAAGGAAATAAGAGTTACTGGTAAGTACACTTAGAATTACTTTTCACGGTCAGTGCTGGGCTAAAACATGCAGCCCTGGGTTCTCTCCTGATAACAGGTGAGTAAATCGGAATTCGTAGTTCGGCTGATTTTAGATGAATATTTGTAATTTTCAAAAATAGACACTTAGAATCTTTTCTGGTGAAAACCACACAATAGATTCCTATGGAAGGAAATAAGAGTTACTGGTAAGTACGCTTAGAATTACTTTTCAAGGTCAGTGCTGGGCTAAAAGATGCAGCCCTCGGATCTCTCCTGATAACAGGTGAGTAAATCGGAACTCGTAGTTTGGCTGATTTTAGAGGAATATTTGCACGTTTCAAAAATGGACACAAACTTTTCTGGTGAAAACCACACAATGGATTCCTATGGAAGGAAATACAAGTTACTGGTAAGTAAGCTTAGAATTTCTTTTCAGGGTCAGTGCTGGGCTAAAAGATGCAGAACTGGATTCTCTCATGGTAACAGGTTAGTAAATCGAAATTTGTAGTTTGGCTGATTTTAGAGGAATATTTGTACGTTTCAAAAATGGACACACACTTTTCTGGTGAAAACCACAAAATGGATTCCTAAGGAAGGAAATACAAGTTACTGGTAAGTACGCTCAGAATTACTTTTTAAGGTCAGTGCTGGGCTAAAAGATGCAGCACTGGGTTCTCTCATGATAACAGGTGAGTAAATCAGAACTTTGTAGTTCGGCTGATTTTAGCGGAATATTTGTACGTTTCAAAAATGGACACAAACTTTTCTGGTGAAAATCACACGATGGATTCCTATGGAAGGAAATACAAGTTACTGGTAAGTACGCTTAGAATTACTTTTCAGGGTCAGTGCTAGGCTAAAAGACGCAGCACTGGGTTCTCTCCTGATAACAGGTGAGTAAATCAGAATTCGTAGTTCGACTGATGTTAGAGGAATATTTTTACGTTTCAAAAATGGACACTTAGAAACATTTCTGGTGAAAACCACACAATGGATTACTATGGAAGGAAATACAAGTTACTGGTAAGTACACTTAGAATTACTTTTCAGGGTCAGTGCTAGGCTAAAAGACACAGCACTGGGTTCTCTCCTGATAACAGGTGAGTAAAACGGAATTCGTAGTTCGGCTGATTTTAGAGGAATATTTGTACGTTTCAAAAATAGACACTTAGAAACTTTTCTGGTGAAAACCACACAATGGATTCCTATGGAAGGAAATACAAGTTACTGGTAAGTACGATTAGAATTACTTTTCAGGGTCAGTGCTGGGCTAAAAGATGCAGCACTGGGTTCTCTCCTGTTAACAGGTGAGTGAATCGGAATTCGTAGTTCGGCTGATTTTAGAGGAATATTTGTACGTTTCAAAAATGGACACAGAAACCTTTCTGGTGAAAATCACACAATGGATTCCTATGGAAGGAAATACAAGTTACTGGTAAGTACGCTTAGATTTATTTTTCAGGGTCATTGCTGGGCTAAAAGATGCAGCCCTGGGTTCTCTCCTGATAACAGGTGAGTAAATCGGAATTCGTAGTTCAATTCATTTTAGAGGAATATTTGTAAGTTTAAAAAATGGGCACTTAGAAACTTTTCTGATGAAAAGCACACAATGGATTCCTATGGAAGGAAATACAAGTTACTGGTAAGTATGCTTAGAATTACTTTTCATGGTCAGTGCTTCTCTAAAAGATGCAGCACTGGGTTCTCTCCTGATAACAGGTGAATAAATCTGAATTCGTAGTTCGGCTGATTTTAGAGGAATATTTGTACGTTTCAAAAATAGACACTGAAAATTTTCTCGTGAAAACCACACAATCGATTCCTATGGAAGGAAATACAAGTTACTGGTAAGTACGCTTAGAATTACCTTTCAGGGTCAGTGCTGCTGTAAAAGATGCAGCCCTGGGTTCTCTCCTGATAACAGGTGAGTAAATCGGAATACGTAGTTCGACAGATTTTAGAGGAATATTTGTACGTTTCAAAAATGGACACTGAAAATTTTCTCGTGAAAACCACACAATGGATTCCTATGGAAGGAAATACAAGTTACTGGTAAGTACGCTTAGAATTACTTTTCAGGGTCAGTGCTGGGCTAAAAGATGCAGCACTGGGTTCTCTCATGATAACAGGTGTGTAAATCGGAATTTTGTAGTTCGGCTGATTTTAGAGGAATATTTGTACGTTTCAAAAATGGACACAAACTTTTCTGGTGAAAATCACACAATGGATTCCTATGGAAGGAAATACAAGTTACTGGTAAGTACGCTTAGAATTACTTTTCAAGGTCAGTGCTGGGCTAAAAGATGCAGCTCTCGGATCTCTCCTGATAACAGGTGAGTAAATCGGAATTCGTAGTTCAACTCATTTTAGAGGAATATTTGTAAGTTTAAAAAATTGGCACTTAGAAACTTTTCTGATGAAAAGCACACAATGGATTCCTATGGAAGGAAATTCAAGTTACTGGTAAGTATGCTTAGAATTACTTTTCAGGGTCAGTGCTGGGCTAAAAGATGCATCACTGGGTTCTCTCCTGATAACAGGTGATTAAATCGGAATTTGTAGTTCGGCTGATTTTAGAGGAATATTTGTATGTTTAAAAAATGGACACAGAAACTTTTCTGGTGAAAACCACACAATGGATTCCTATTGAAGGAAATACAAGTTACTGGTAAGTATGCTTAGAATTACTTTTCAGAGTCAGTGCTTGTCTAAAAGATGCAGCCCTTGGTTCTCTCCTGATAACAGGTGAGTAAATCGGAATTCGTAGTTTGGCTGATTTTAGAGGAATATTTGTACGTTTCAAAAATGGACACAAACTTTTCTGGTGAAAATCACCCAATGGATTCTTATGGAAGGAAATACAAGTTGCTGGTAAGTACGCTTAGAATTACTTTTCAAGGTCAGTGCTGGGCTAAAAGATGCAGCTCTCGGATCTCTCCTGATAACAGGTGAGTAAATCGGAACTCGTAGTTTGGCTGATTTTAGAGGAATATTTATACGTTTCAAAAATGGACATTTAGAAACTTTTCTGGTGAAAGCCACACAACGGATTCCTATGGAAGGAAATACAAGTTACTGGTAAGTACGCTTAGAATTTCTTTTCAGGGTCAGTGCTGCTCTAAAAGATGCAGCACTGGGTTCTCTCCTCATAACAGCTGAGTTAAAACGGAATTCGTAATTCGTCTGATTTTAGAGGAATATTTGTACGTTTCAAAAATGGACACAAACTTTTCTGGTAAAAATCACACAATGGATTCCTATGGAAGGAAATAAAAGTTACTGGTAAGTACGCTTAGAATTACTTTTCAAGTTCAGTGCAGGGCTAAAAGATGCAGCCCTGGGTTCTCTCCTGATAACAGGTGAGTAAATCGGAATTCGTAGTTCGGCTGATTTTACAGGAATATTTGTACATTTCAAAAATGGACACTTAGAAACTTTTCTGGTGAAAACCACACAATAGATTCCTATGGAAGGAAATACAAGTTACTGGTAAGTATGCTTAGAATTACTTTTCAGGGTCAGTGCTGGGCTAAAAGATGCAGCACTGGGTTCTCTCCTGATAACATGTGAGTAAATCGGAATTCGTAGTTCGGCTGATTTTAGAGGAATATTTGTACGTTTCAAAAATGGACACATACTTTTCTGTTGAAAATCACACAATGGATTCCTATTGAAGGAAATACAAGTTACTTGTAAGTACGCTTACAATTACTTTTCAAGGTCAGTGCTGGGCTAAAAGATGCAGCCCTCGGATCTCTCCTGATAACAGGTGAGTAAATCGGAACTCGTAGTTCGGCTGATTTTAGAGGAATATTTGTACGTTTCAATAATGGACAGTTAGAAACTTTTCTGGTGAAAACCTCACGATGGATTCCTATGGAAGGAAATACAAGTTACTGGTAAGTACGCTTAGAATTACTTTTCAGGGTCAGTGCTTCTCTAAAAGATGCAGCACTGGGTTCTCTCCTGATAACAGGTGAATAAATCTGAATTCGTAGTTCGGCTGATTTTGAAGGAATATTTGTACGTTTCAAAAATAGACACTTAGAAACTTTTCTGGTGAAAACCACACAATGGATTCCTATGGAAGGAAATACAAGTTACTGGTAAGTACGATTAGAATTACTTTTCAGGGTCAGTGCTGCTCTAAAAGATGCAGCACTGGATTCTCTCCTGATAACAGGTGAGTAAATCAGAATTCGTAGTTCGGCTGATTTTAGATGAATATTTGTACGTTTCAAAAATGGACATGGAAACCTTTCTGGTGAAAATCACACAATGGATTCCTATGGAAGGAAATACAAGTTACTGGTAAGTACGCTTAGAATTACTTTTCAAGGTCAGTGCTGGGCTAAAAGATGTAGCCCTGTGTTCTCTTTTGATAACAGGTGAGCAAATCGGAATTCGTAGTTCAACTGATTTTAGAGGAATATTTGTACGTTTCAAAAATTGACACTTAGAAACTTTTCTGGCGAAAACCACACAATGGATTCCTATGGAAGGAAATACAAGTTACTGGTAAGTACGCTTAGAATTACTTTTCAGGGTCGGTGCTGCTCTGAAAGATGCAGCACTGGGTTCTCTCCTGATAACAGGTGAGTAAATCAGAATTCGTAGTTCAGCTGACTTTAGAGGAATATTTGTACATTTCAAAAATGGACACTTAGAAACTTTTCTGGTGAAAACCACACAATGGATTCCTATGGAAGGAAATACAAGTTACTGGTAAGTACGTTTAGAATTACTTTTTAGGGTCAGTGCTGGGCTAAAACATGCAGCCCTGGGTTCTCTCCTGATAACAGGTGAGTAAATCGGAATTCGTAGTTCGGCTGATTTTAGATGAATATTTATAATTTTCAAAAATAGACACTTAGAAACTTTTCTGGTGAAAACCACACAATGGATTCCTATGGAAGGAAATACAAGTTACTTGTAAGTACGTTTAGAATTACTTTTCAAGGTCAGTGCTGGGCTAAAAGATGCAGCCCTCGGATCTCTCCTGATAACAGGTGAGTAAATCGGAACTCGTAGTTTGGCTGATTTTAGAGGAATATTTGTACGTTTCAAAAATGGACACAAACTTTTCTGGTGAAAACCACACAATGGATTCCTATGGAAGGAAATACAAGTTACTGGTAAGTAAGCTTAGAATTTCTTTTCAGGGTCAGTGCTGGGCTAAAAGATGCAGCACTGGGTTCTCTCATGATAACAGGTGAGTAAATCGGAATTTGTAGTTCGGCTGATTTTAGAGGAATATTTGTATGTTTCAAAAATGGACACAAACTTTTCTGGTGAAAACCACACAATGTATTCCTATGGAAGGAAATATAAGTTACTGTAAAGTATGCTCAGAATTACTTTTCAAGGTCAGTGCTGGGCTAAAAGATGCAGCACTAGGTTCTCTCATGATAACAGGTGAGTAAATCAGAACTTTGTAGTTCGGGTGATTTTAGCGGAATATTTGTACGTTTCAAAAATGGACAAAAACTTTTCTGGTGAAAATCACACGATGGATTCCTATGGAAGGAAATACAAGTTACTGGTAAGTACGCTTTGAATTACTTTTCAGGGTCAGTGCTAGGCTAAAAGACGCAGCACTGGGTTCTCACCTGATCACAGGTGAGTAAATCGGAATTTGCAGTTTGACTGATTTTAGAGGAATATTTGTACGTTTCAAAAATGGACACTTAGAAACTTTTCTGGTGAAAACTACACAATGGATTCCTATGGAAGGAAATACAAGTTACTTGTAAGTACGTTTAGAATTACTTTTCAAGGTCAGTGCTGGGCTAAAAGATGCAGCCCTCGGATCTCTCCTGATAACAGGTGAGTAAATCGGAACTCGTAGTTTGGCTGATTTTAGAGGAATATTTGTACGTTTCAAAAATGGACACAAACTTTTCTGGTGAAAACCACACAATGGATTCTTATGGAAGGAAATACAAGTTACTGGTAAGTAAGCTTAGAATTTCTTTTCAGGGTCAGTGCTGGGCTAAAAGATGCAGCACTGGGTTCTCTCATGATAACAGGTGAGTAAATCGGAATTTGTAGTTCGGCTGATTTTAGAGGAATATTTGTACGTTTCAAAAATGGACACAAACTTTTCTGGTGAAAACCACACAATGGATTCCTATGGAAGGAAATACAAGTTACTGGTAAGTACGCTTAGAATTACTTTTCAGGGTCAGTGCTAGGCTAAAAGACGCAGCACTGTGTTCTCTCCTGATAACAGGTGAGTAAAACGGAATTCGTAGTTCGACTGATTTTAGAGGAATATTTGTACGTTTCAAAAATGGACACTTAGAAACTTTTCTGGTGAAAACCACACAATGGATTACTATGGAAGGAAATACAAGTTACTGGTAAGTACGCTTAGAATTACTTTTCAGGGTCAGTGCTGGGCTAAAAGATGCAGCACTGGGTTCTCTCATGATAACAGGTGAGTAAATCGGAATTTTGTAGTTCGGCTGGTTTTAGAGGAATATTTGTACGTTACAAAAATGGACACAAACTTTTCTGGTGAAAACCACACAATGGATTCCTATGGAAGGAAATACAAGTTACTGGTAAGTACGCTTAGAATTACTTTTCAGGGTCAGTGCTAGGCTAAAAGATGCAGCACTGGGTTCTCTCCTGTTAACAGGTGAGTGAATCGGAAATCGTAGTTCGGCTGATTTTAGAGGAATATTTGTACGTTTCAAAAATGGACACAGAAACCTTTCTGGTGAAAATCACATAATGGATTCCTATGGAAGGAAATACAAGTTACTGGTAAGTACGCTTAGAATTACTTTTCATGGTCAGTGCTGGACTAAAAGATGTAGCCCTGGGTTCTCTTTTGATAACAGGTGAGTAAATCAGAATTCGTAGTTCAACTGATTTTAGAGGAATATTTGTACGTTTCAAAAATGGACACTTAGAAAATTTTCTGGTGAAAACCACACAATGGATTCCTATGGAAGGAAATACAAGTTACTGGTAAGTACGCTTAGAATTACTTTTCAGGGTCAGTGCTGCTGTAAAAGATGCAGCCCTGGGTTCTCTCCTGATAACAGGTGAGTAAATCGGAATTCGTAGTTCGACTGATTTTAGAGGAATATTTGTACGTTTCAAAAATGGACACTGAAAATTTTCTGGTGAAAACCACACAATGGATTCCTATGGAAGGAAATACAAGTTACTGGTAAGTACGCTTAGAATTACTTTTCAGGGTCAGTGCTGGGCTAAAAGATGCAGCACTGCGTTCTCTCATGATAACAGGTGTGTAAATCGGAATTTTGTAGTTCGGCTGATTTTAGAGGAATATTTGTACGTTTCAAAAATGGACACAAACTTTTCTGGTGCAAATCACACAATGGATTCCTAAGGAAGGAAATACAAGTTACTAGTAAGTACGCTTAGAATTATTTTTCAGGGTCATTGCTGGGCTAAAAGATGCAGCCCTGGGTTCTCTCCTGATAACAGGTGAGTAAATCGGAATTCGTAGTTCAACTCATTTTAGAGGAATATTTGTATGTTTAAAAAATGGGCACTTAGAAACTTTTCTGATGAAAAGCACACAATGGATTCCTATGGAAGGAAATACAAGTTACTGGTAAGTATGCTTAGAATTACTTTTCAGGGTCAGTGCTTCTCTAAAAGATGCAGCACTGGATTCTCTCCTGATAACAGGTGAATAAATCTGAATTCGTAGTTCGGCTGATTTTAGAGGAATATTTGTACATTTCAAAAATAGACACTTAGAAACTTTTCTGGTGAAAACCACACAATGGATTCCTATGGAAGGAAATACAAGTTACTGGTAAGTACGATTAGAATTACTTTTCAGGGTCAGTGCTGGGCTAAAAGATGCAGCACTGGGTTCTCTCCTGTTAACAGGTGAGTGAATCGGAATTCGTAGTTCGGCTGATTTTAGAGGAATATTTGTACGTTTCAAAAATGGACACAGAAACCTTTCTGGTGAAAATCACACAATGGATTCCTATGGAAGGAAATACAAGTTACTGGTAAGTACGCTTAGAATTACTTTTCAGGATCAGTGCTGCTGTAAAAGATGCAGCCCTGGGTTCTCTCCTGATAACAGGTGAGTAAATCGGAATTCGTAGTTCGACTGATTTTAGAGGAATATTTGTACGTTTCAAAAATGGACACTGAAAATTTTCTGGTGAAAACCACACAATGGATTCCTATGGAAGGAAATACAAGTTACTGGTAAGTACGCTTAGAATTACTTTTCAAGGTCAGTGCTGGGCTAAAAGATGTAGCCCTGTGTTCTCTTTTGATAACAGGTGAGCAAATCGGAATTCGTAGTTCAACTGATTTTAGAGGAATATTTGTACGTTTCAAAAATTGACACTTAGAAACTTTTCTGGTGAAAACCACACAATGGATTCCTATGGAAGGAAATACAAGTTACTGGTAAGTACGCTTAGAATTACTTTTCAGGGTCAGTGCTGCTCTGAAAGATGCAGCACTGGGTTCTCTCCTGATAACAGGTGAGTAAATCAGAATTCGTAGTTCGGCTGACTTTTGAGGAATATTTGTACGTTTCAAAAATGGACAATTAGAAACCTTTCTGGTATAAACCACACGATGGATTCCTATGGAAGGAAATACAAGTTACTGGTAAGTGCGCTTAGAATTACTTTTCAGGGTCAGTGCTAGGCTAAAAGACGCAGCACTGGGTTCTCACCTGATCACAGGTGAGTAATTCGGAATTTGCAGTTTGACTGATTTTAGAGGAATATTTGTACGTTTCAAAAATGAACACTTAGAAACTTTTCTGGTGAAAACTACACAATGGATTCCTATGGAAGGAAATACAAGTTACTTGTAAGTACGTTTAGAATTACTTTTCAAGGTCAGTGCTGGGCTTAAAGATGCAGCCCTCGCATCTCTCCTGATAACAGGTGAGTAAATCGGAACTCGTAGTTTGGCTGACTTTAGAGGAATATTTGTACGTTTCAAAAATGGACACAAACTTTTCTGGTGAAAACCACACAATGGATTCTTATGGAAGGAAATACAAGTTACTGGTAAGTAAGCTTAGAATTTCTTTGCAGGGTCAGTGCTGGGCTAAAAGATGCAGCACTGGGTTCTCTCATGATAACAGGTGAGTAAATTGGAATTTGTAGTTTGGCTGATTTTAGAGGAATATTTGTACGTTTCAAAAATGGACACAAACTTTTCTGGTGAAAACCACACAATGGATTCCTATGGAAGGAAATACAAGTTACTGGTAAGTACGCTCAGAATTACTTTTCAAGGTCAGTGCTGGGCTAAAAGATGCAGCACTAGGTTCTCTCATGATAACAGGTGAGTAAATCAGAACTTTGTAGTTCGGCTGATTTTAGCAGAATATTTGTACGTTTCAAAAATGGACACAAACTTTTCTGGTGAAAATCACACGATGGATTCCTATGGAAGGAAATACAAGTTACTGGTAAGTAAGCTTAGAATTTCTTTTCAGGGTCAGTGCTGGGCTAAAAGATGCAGCACTGGGTTCTCTCATGATAACAGGTGAGTAAATCGGAATTTGTAGTTCGGCTGATTTTAGAGGAATATTTGTATGTTTCAAAAATGGACACAAACTTTTCTGGTGAAAACCACACAATGGATTCCTATGGAAGGATATACAAGTTACTGTAAAGTATGCTCAGAATTACTTTTCAAGGTCAGTGCTGGGCTAAAAGATGCAGCACTAGGTTCTCTCATGATAACAGGTGAGTAAGTCAGAACTTTGTAGTTCGGGTGATTTTAGCGGAATATTTGTACGTTTCAAAAATGGACACAAACTTTTCTGGTGAAAATCACACGATGGATTCCTATGGAAGGAAATACAAGTTACTGGTAAGTACGCTTAGAATTACTTTTCAGGGTCAGTGCTAGGCTAAAAGACGCAGCACTGGGTTCTCACCTGATCACAGGTGAGTAAATCTGAATTTGCAGTTTGACTGATTTTAGAGGAATATTTGTACGTTTCAAAAATGGACACTTAGAAACTTTTCTGGTGAAAACTACACAATGGATTCCTATGGAAGGAAATACAAGTTACTTGTAAGTACGTTTAGAATTACTTTTCAAGGTCAGTGCTGGGCTAAAAGATGCAGCCCTCGCATCTCTCCTGATAACAGGTGAGTAAATCGGAACTCGTAGTTTGGCTGATTTTAGAGGAATATTTGTACGTTTCAAAAATGGACACAAACTTTTCTGGTGAAAACCACACAATGGATTCTTATGGAAGGAAATACAAGTTACTGGTAAGTAAGCTTAGAATTTCTTTTCAGGGTCAGTGCTGTGCTAAAAGATGCAGCACTGGGTTCTCTCATGATAACAGGTGAGTAAATCGGAATTTGTAGTTCGGCTGATTTTAGAGGAATATTTGTACGTTTCAAAAATGGACACAAACTTTTCTGGTGAAAACCACACAATGGATTCCTATGGAAGGAAATACAAGTTACTGGTAAGTACGCTCAGAATTACTTTTCAAGGTCAGTGCTGGGCTAAAAGATGCAGCACTAGGTTCTCTCATGATAACAGGTGAGTAAATCAGAACTTTGTAGTTCGGCTGATTTTAGCAGAATATTTGTACGTTTCAAAAATGGACACAAACTTTTCTGGTGAAAATCACACGATGGGTTCCTATGGAAGGAAATACAATTTACTGGTAAGTTCGCTTAGAATTACTTTTCAGGGTCAGTGCTAGGCTAAAAGACGCAGCACTGGGTTCTCTCCTGATAACCGGTGAGTAAATCGGAATTCGTAGTTCGACTGATTTTAGAGGAATATTTGTACGTTTCAAAAATGGACACTTAGAAACTTTTCTGGTAAAAACCACACAATGGATTACTATGGAAGGAAATACAAGTTACTGGTAAGTACGCTTAGAATTACTTTTCAAGGTCAGTGCTGGGCTAAAAGATGCAGCCCTCGGATCTCTCCTGATAACAGGTGAGTAAATCAGAACTCGTAGTTTGGCTGATTTTAGAAGAATATTTGTACGTTTCAAAAATGGACACAAACTTTTCTGGTGAAAACCACACAATGGATTCCTATGGAAGGAAATACAAGTTACTGGTAAGTAAGCTTAGAATTTCTTTTCAGGGTCAGTGCTGGGCTAAAAGATGCAGCACTGGGTTCTCTCATGATAACAGGTGAGTAAATCAGAATTTGTAGTTCGGCTGATTTTAGAGGAATATTTGTATGTTTCAAAAATGGACACAAACTTTTCTGGTGAAAACCACACAATGGATTCCTATGGAAGGAAATACAAGTTACTGTAAAGTATGCTCAGAATTACTTTTCAAGGTCAGTGCTGGGCTAAAAGATGGTGCACTAGGTTCGCTCATGATAACAGGTGAGTAAGTCAGAACTTTGTAGTTCGGGTGATTTTAGCAGAATATTTCTACGTTTCAAAAATGGACACAAACTTTTCTGGTGAAAATCACACGATGGATTCCTATGGAAGGAAATACAAGTTACTGGTAAGTACGCTTAGAATTACTTTTCAGGGTCAGTGCTAGGCTAAAAGACGCAGCACTGGGTTCTCACCTGATCACAGGTGAGTAAATCGGAATTTGCAGTTTGACTGATTTTAGAGGAATATTTGTACGTTTCAAAAATGGACACTTAGAAACTTTTCTGGTGAAAACCACACAATGGATTACTATGGAAGGAAATACAAGTTACTGGTAAGTACGCTTAGAATTACTTTTCAAGGTCAGTGCTGGGCTAAAAGATGCAGCCCTCGGATCTCTCCTGATAACAGGTGAGTAAATCGCAACTCGTAGTTTGACTGATTTTAGAGGAATATTTGTACGTTTCAAAAATGGACACAAATTCTTCTGGTGAAAACCACACAATGGATTCTTATGGAAGGAAATACAAGTTACTGGTAAGTACGCTCAGAATTACTTTTCAAGGTCAGTGCTGGGCTAAAAGATGCAGCACTAGGTTCTCTCATGATAACAGGTGAGTAAATCAGAACTTTGTAGTTCGGCTGATTTTAGCAGAATATTTGTACGTTTCAAAAATGGACATAAACTTTTCTGGTGAAAATCACACGATGGGTTCCTATGGAAGGAAATACAATTTACTGGTAAGTTCGCTTAGAATTACTTTTCAGGGTCAGTGCTAGGCTAAAAGACGCAGCACTGGGTTCTCTCCTGATAACCGGTGAGTAAATCGGAATTCGTAGTTCGACTGATTTTAGAGGAATATTTGTACGTTTCAAAAATGGACACTTAAAAACTTTTCTGGTAAAAACCACACAATGGATTACTATGGAAGGAAATACAAGTTACTGGTAAGTACGCTTAGAATTACTTTTCAAGGTCAGTGCTGGGCTAAAAGATGCAGCCCTCGGATCTCTCCTGATAACAGGTGAGTAAATCAGAACTCGTAGTTTGGCTGATTTTAGAGAAATATTTGTACGTTTCAAAAATGGACACAAACTTTTCTGGTGAAAACCACACAATGGATTCCTATGGAAGGAAATACAAGTTACTGGTAAGTAAGCTTAGAATTTCTTTTCAGGGTCAGTGCTGGGCTAAAAGATGCAGCACTGGGTTCTCTCATGATAACAGGTGAGTAAATCAGAATTTGTAGTTCGGCTGATTTTAGAGGAATATTTGTATGTTTCAAAAATGGACACAAACTTTTCTGGTGAAAACCATACAATGGATTCCTATGGAAGGAAATACAAGTTACTGTAAAGTATGCTCAGAATTACTTTTCAAGGTCAGTGCTGGGCTAAAAGATGGTGCACTAGGTTCGCTCATGATAACAGGTGAGTAAGTCAGAACTTTGTAGTTCGGGTGATTTTAGCAGAATATTTGTACGTTTCAAAAATGGACACAAACTTTTCTGGTGAAAATCACACGATGGATTCCTATGGAAGGAAATACAAGTTACTGGTAAGTACGCTTAGAATTACTTTTCAGGGTCAGTGCTAGGCTAAAAGACGCAGCACTGGGTTCTCACCTGATCACAGGTGAGTAAATCGGAATTTGCAGTTTGACTGATTTTAGAGGAATATTTGTACGTTTCAAAAATGGACACTTAGAAACTTTTCTGGTGAAAACCACACAATGGATTACTATGGAAGGAAATACAAGTTACTGGTAAGTACGCTTAGAATTACTTTTCAAGGTCAGTGCTGGGCTAAAAGATGCAGCCCTCGGATCTCTCCTGATAACAGGTGAGTAAATCGGAACTCGTAGTTTGGCTGATTTTAGAGGAATATTTGTACGTTTCAAAAAATGGACACTTAGAAACTTTTCTGGTGAAAACCACACAATGGATTCTTATGGAAGGAAATACAACTTACTGGTAAGTAAGCTTAGAATTTCTTTTCAGGGTCAGTGCTGGGCTAAAAGATGCAGCACTGGGTTCTCTCATGATAACAGGTGAGTAAATCGGAATTTGTAGTTCGGCTAATTTTAGAGGAATATTTGTACGTTTCAAAAATGGACACAAACGTTTCTGGTGAAAACCACACAATGGATTCCTATGGAAGGAAATACAAGTTACTGGTAAGTACGCTCAGAATTACTTTTCAAGGTCAGTGCTGGGCTAAAAGATGCAGCACTAGGTTCTCTCATGATAACAGGTGAGTAAATCAGAACTTTGTAGTTCGGCTGATTTTAGCAGAATATTTGTACGTTTCAAAAATGGACACAAACTTTTCTGGTGAAAATCACACGATGGGTTCCTATGGAAGGAAATACAATTTACTGGTAAGTTCGCTTAGAATTACTTTTCAGGGTCAGTGCTAGGCTAAAAGACGCAGCACTGGGTTCTCTCCTGATAACCGGTGAGTAAATCGGAATTCGTAGTTCGACTGATTTTAGAGGAATATTTGTACGTTTCAAAAATGGACACTTAGAAACTTTTCTGATGAAAACCACACAATGGATTACTATGGAAGGAAGTACAAGTTACTGGTAAGTACGCTTAGAATTACTTTTCAAGGTCAGTGCTGGGCTAAAAG
The DNA here is from genome assembly GCF_964204655.1 of Triturus cristatus. NCBI lineage: Eukaryota > Metazoa > Chordata > Amphibia > Caudata > Salamandridae > Triturus > Triturus cristatus. Next base: position 316,770,431 of record NC_140579.1, read on the forward strand.
ATGCAGCCCTCGGATCTCTCCTGATAACAGGTGAGTAAATCAGAACTCGTAATTTGGCTGATTTTAGAGGAATATTTGTACGTTTCAAAAATGGACACAAACTTTTCTGGTGAAAACCACACAATGGATTCCTATGGAAGGAAATACAAGTTACTGGTAAGTAAGCTTAGAATTTCTTTTCAGGGTCAGTGCTGGGCTAAAAGATGCAGCACTGGGTTCTCTCATGATAACAGGTGAGTAAATCAGAATTTGTAGTTCGGCTGATTTTAGAGGAATATTTGTATGTTTCAAAAATGGACACAAACTTTTCTGGTGAAAACCACACAATGGATTCCTATGGAAGGAAATACAAGTTACTGTAAAGTATGCTCAGAATTACTTTTCAAGGTCAGTGCTGGGCTAAAAGATGGTGCACTAGGTTCGCTCATGATAACAGGTGAGTAAGTCAGAACTTTGTAGTTCGCGTGATTTTAGCAGAATATTTGTACGTTTCAAAAATGGACACAAACTTTTCTGGTGAAAATCACACGATGGATTCCTATGGAAGGAAATACAAGTTACTGGTAAGTACGCTTAGAATTACTTTTCAGGGTCAGTGCTAGGCTAAAAGACGCAGCACTGGGTTCTCACCTGATCACAGGTGAGTAAATCGGAATTTGCAGTTTGACTGATTTTAGAGGAATATTTGTACGTTTCAAAAATGGACACTTAGAAACTTTTCTGGTGAAAACCACACAATGGATTACTATGGAAGGAAATACAAGTTACTGCTAAGTACGCTTAGAATTACTTTTCAAGGTCAGTGCTGGGCTAAAAGATGCAGCCCTCGGATCTCTCCTGATAACAGGTGAGTAAATCGGAACTCGTAGTTTGGCTGATTTTAGAGGAATATTTGTACGTTTCAAAAATGGACACAAACTTTTCTGGTGAAAATCACACGATGGATTCCTATGGAAGGAAATACAAGTTACTGGTAAGTACGCTTAGAATTACTTTTCAGGGTCAGTGCTAGGCTAAAAGACGCAGCACTGGGTTCTCACCTGATCACAGGTGAGTAAATCGGAATTTGCAGTTTGACTGATTTTAGAGGAATATTTGTACGTTTCAAAAATGGACACTTAGAAACTTTTCTGGTGAAAACTACACAATGGATTCCTATGGAAGGAAATACAAGTTACTTGTAAGTACGTTTAGAATTACTTTTCAAGGTCAATGCTGGGCTAAAAGATGCAGCCCTCGGATCTCTCCTGATAGCAGCTGAGTAAATCGGAACTCGTAGTTTGGCTGATTTTAGAGGAATATTTGTACGTCTCAAAAATGGACACAAACTTTACTGGTGAAAACCACACAATGGATTCTTATGGAAGGAAATACAAGTTACTGGTAAGTAAACTTAGAATTTCTTTTCAGGGTCAGTGCTGGGCTAAAAGATGCAGCACTGGGTTTTCTCATGATAACAGGTGAGTAAATCGGAATTTGTAGTTCGGCTGATTTTAGTGGAATATTTGTACGTTTCAAAAATGGACACAAACTTTTCTGGTGAAAACCACACAATGGATTCCAATGGAAGGAAATACAAGTTACTGGTAAGTACGCTCAGAATTACTTTTCAAGGTCAGTGCTGGGCTAAAAGATGCAGCACTAGGTTCTCTCATGATAACAGGTGAGTAAATCAGAACTTTGTAGTTCGGCTGATTTTAGCAGAATATTTGTATGTTTCAAAAATGGACACAAACTTTTCTGGTGAAAATCACACAATGGATTCCTGTGGAAGGAAATACAAGTTACTGGTAAGTTCGCTTAGAATTACTTTTCAGGGTCAGTGCTAGGCTAAAAGACGCAGTACTGGGTTCTCTCCTGATAACCGGTGAGTAAATCGGAATTCGTAGTTCGACTGATTTTAGAGGAATATTTGTACGTTTCAAAAATGGACACTTAGAAACTTTTCTGGTGAAAACCACACAATGGATTACTATGGAAGGAAATACAAGTTACTGGTAAGTACGCTTAGAATTACTTTTCAGGGTCAGTGCTAGGCTAAAAGATGCAGCACTGGGTTCTCTCCTGATAACAGGTGAGTAAATCGGAATTCGTAGTTCGGCTGATTTTAGAGGAATATTTGTACGTTTCAAAAATGGACACAGAAACTTTTCTGGTGAAAACCACACTATGGATTTCTATGGAAGGAAATACAAGTTACTGGTAAGTACGCTTAGATTACTTTTCAGGGTCAGTGCTGGGCTAAAAGATGCAGCACTGGGTTATCTCATGATAACAGGTGAGTAAATGAGAATTTTGTAGTTCGGCTGATTTTAGAGGAATATTTGTACGTTGCAAAAATGGACACAAACTTTTCTGGTGCAAACCACACAATGGATTCCTATGGAAGGAAATACAAGTTACTGGTAAGTACGCTTAGAATTACTTTTCAGGGTCAGTGCTAGGCTAAAAGATGCAGCACTGGGTTCTCTCCTGTTAACAGGTGAGTGAATCGGAATTCGTAGTTCGGCTGATTTTAGAGGAATATTTGTACGTTTCAAAAATGGACACAGAAACCTTTCTGGTGAAAATCACACAATGGATTCCTATGGAAGGAAATACAAGTTACTGGAAAGTACGCTTAGAATTACTTTTCAAGGGCAGTGCTGGGCTAAAAGATGTAGCCCTGGTTCTCTTTTGATAAAAGGTGAGTAAATCAGAATTCGAAGTTCAACTGATTTTAGAGGAATATTTGTACGTTTCAAAAATGGGCACTTAGAAACTTTTCTGGTGAAAACCACACAATGGATTCCTATGGAAGGAAATACAAGTTACTGGTAAGTACGCTTAGAATTACTTTTCAGGGTCAGTGCTGCTGTAAAAGATGCAGCCCTGGGTTCTCTCCTGATATCAGGTGAGTAAATCGGAATTCGTAGTTCGACTGATTTTAGAGGAATATTTGTACGTTTCAAAAATGGACACAAACTTTTCTGGTGAAAACCACACAATGGATTCTTATGGAAGGAAATACAAGTTACTGGTAAGTAAGCTTAGAATTTCTTTTCAGGGTCAGTGCTGGGCTAAAAGATGCAGCACTGGGTTCTCTCATGATAACAGGTGAGTAAATCGGAATTTGTAGTTCGGCTGATTTTAGAGGAATATTTGTACGTTTCAAAAATGGACACAAACTTTTCTGGTGAAAACCACACAATGGATTCCTATGGAAGGAAATACAAGTTACTGGTAAGTACGCTCAGAATTACTTTTCAAGGTCAGTGCTGGGCTAAAAGATGCAGCACTAGGTTCTCTCATGATAACAGGTGAGTAAATCAGAACTTTGTAGTTCGGCTGATTTTAGCAGAATATTTGTACGTTTCAAAAATGGACACAGAAACCTTTCTGGTGAAAATCACACGATGGGTTCCTATGGAAGGAAATACAATTTACTGGTAAGTTCGCTTAGAATTACTTTTCAGGGTCAGTGCTAGGCTAAAAGACGCAGCACTGGGTTCTCTCCTGATAACCGGTGAGTAAATCGGAATTCGTAGTTCGACTGATTTTAGAGGAATATTTGTACGTTTCAAAAATGGACACAAACTTTTCTGGTGAAAACCACACAATGGATTCCTATGGAAGGAAATACAAGTTACTGGTAAGTAAGCTTAGAATTTCTTTTCAGGGTCAGTGCTGGGCTAAAAGATGCAGCACTGGGTTCTCTCATGATAACAGGTGAGTAAATCAGAATTTGTAGTTCGGCTGATTTTAGAGGAATATTTGTATGTTTCAAAAATGGACACAAACTTTTCTGGTGAAAACCACACAATGGATTCCTATGGAAGGAAATACAAGTTACTGTAAAGTATGCTCAGAATTACTTTTCAAGGTCAGTGCTGGGCTAAAAGATGGTGCACTAGGTTCGCTCATGATAACAGGTGAGTAAGTCAGAACTTTGTAGTTCGGGTGATTTTAGCAGAATATTTGTACGTTTCAAAAATGGACACAAACTTTTCTGGTGAAAATCACACGATGGATTCCTATGGAAGGAAATACAAGTTACTGGTAAGTACGCTTAGAATTACTTTTCAGGGTCAGTGCTAGGCCAAAAGACTCAGCACTGGGTTCTCACCTGATCACAGGTGAGTAAATCGGAATTTGCAGTTTGACTGATTTTAGAGGAATATTTGTACGTTTCAAAAATGGACACTTAGAAACTTTTCTGGTGAAAACCACACAATGGATTACTATGGAAGGAAATACAAGTTACTGGTAAGTACGCTTAGAATTACTTTTCAAGGTCAGTGCTGGGCTAAAAGATGCAGCCCTCGGATCTCTCCTGATAACAGGTGAGTAAATCGGACCTCGTAGTTTGGCTGATTTTAGAGGAATATTTGTACGTTTCAAAAATGGACACAAACTTTTCTGGTGAAAACCACACAATGGATTCTTATGGAAGGAAATACAAGTTACTGGTAAGTAAGCTTAGAATTTCTTTTCAGGGTCAGTGCTGGGCTAAAAGATGCAGCACTGGGTTCTCTCATGATAACAGGTGAGTAAATCGGAATTTGTAGTTCGGCTAATTTTAGAGGAATATTTGTACGTTTCAAAAATGGACACAAACTTTTCTGGTGAAAACCACACAATGGATTCCTATGGAAGGAAATACAAGTTACTGGTAAGTACGCTCAGAATTACTTTTCAAGGTCAGTGCTGGGCTAAAAGATGCAGCACTAGGTTCTCTCATGATAACAGGTGATTAAATCAGATTTTTGTAGTTCGGCTGATTTTAGCAGAATATTTGTACGTTTCAAAAATGGACACAAACTTTTCTGGTGAAAATCACACGATGGGTTCCTATGGAAGGAAATACAATTTACTGGTAAGTTCGCTTAGAATTACTTTTCAGGGTCAGTGCTAGGCTAAAAGACGCAGCACTGGGTTCTCTCCTGATAACCGGTGAGTAAATCGGAATTCGTAGTTCGACTGATTTTAGAGGAATATTTGTACGTTTCAAAAATGGACACTTAGAAACTTTTCTGGTGAAAACCACACAATGGATTACTATGGAAGGAAATACAAGTTACTGGTAAGTACGCTTAGAATTACTTTTCAAGGTCAGTGCTGGGCTAAAAGATGCAGCCCTCGGATCTCTCCTGATAACAGGTGAGTAAATCAGAACTCGTAGTTTGGCTGATTTTAGAGGAATATTTGTACGTTTCAAAAATGGACACAAACTTTTCTGGTGAAAACCACACAATGGATTCCTATGGAAGGAAATACAAGTTACTGGTAAGTAAGCTTAGAATTTCTTTTCAGGGTCAGTGCTGGGCTAAAAGATGCAGCACTGGGTTCTCTCATGATAACAGGTGAGTAAATCAGAATTTGTAGTTCGGCTGATTTTAGAGGAATATTTGTATGTTTCAAAAATGGACACAAACTTTTCTGGTGAAAACCACACAATGGATTCCTATGGAAGGAAATACAAGTTACTGTAAAGTATGCTCAGAATTACTTTTCAAGGTCAGTGCTGGGCTAAAAGATGGTGCACTAGGTTCGCTCATGATAACAGGTGAGTAAGTCAGAACTTTGTAGTTCGGGTGATTTTAGCAGAATATTTGTACGTTTCAAAAATGGACACAAACTTTTCTGGTGAAAATCACACGATGGATTCCTATGGAAGGAAATACAAGTTACTGGTAAGTACGCTTAGAATTACTTTTCAGGGTCAGTGCTAGGCTAAAAGACGCAGCACTGGGTTCTCACCTGATCACAGGTGAGTAAATCGGAATTTGCAGTTTGACTGATTTTAGAGGAATATTTGTACGTTTCAAAAATGGACACTTAGAAACTTTTCTGGTGAAAACCACACAATGGATTACTATGGAAGGAAATACAAGTTACTGGTAAGTACGCTTAGAATTACTTTTCAAGGTCAGTGCTGGGCTAAAAGATGCAGCCCTCGGATCTCTCCTGATAACAGGTGAGTAAATCGGAACTCGTAGTTTGGCTGATTTTAGAGGAATATTTGTACGTTTCAAAAATGGACACAAACTTTTCTGGTGAAAATCACACGATGGATTCCTATGGAAGGAAATACAAGTTACTGGTAAGTACGCTTAGAACTACTTTTCAGGGTCAGTGCTAGGCTAAAAGACGCAGCACTGGGTTCTCACCTGATCACAGGTGAGTAAATCGGAATTTGCAGTTTGACTGATTTTAGAGGAATATTTGTACGTTTCAAAAATGGACACTTAGAAACTTTTCTGGTGAAAACTACACAATGGATTCCTATGGAAGGAAATACAAGTTACTTGTAAGTACGTTTAGAATTACTTTTCAAGGTCAATGCTGGGCTAAAAGATGCAGCCCTCGGATCTCTCCTGATAGCAGCTGAGTAAATCGGAACTCGTAGTTTGGCTGATTTTAGAGGAATATTTGTACGTTTCAAAAATGGACACAAACTTTTCTGGTGAAAACCACACAATGGATTCCTATGGAAGGAAATACAAGTTACTGGTAAGTACGCTTAGAATTACTTTTCAGGGTCAGTGCTGCTGTAAAAGATGCAGCCCTGGGTTCTCTCCTGATATCAGGTGAGTAAATCGGAATTCGTAGTTCGACTGATTTTAGAGGAATATTTGTACGTTTCAAAAATGGACACAAACTTTTCTGGTGAAAACCACACAATGGATTCTTATGGAAGGAAATACAAGTTACTGGTAAGTAAGCTTAGAATTTCTTTTCAGGGTCAGTGCTGGGCTAAAAGATGCAGCACTGGGTTCTCTCATGATAACAGGTGAGTAAATCGGAATTTGTAGTTCGGCTGATTTTAGAGGAATATTTGTACGTTTCAAAAATGGACACAAACTTTTCTGGTGAAAACCACACAATGGATTCCTATGGAAGGAAATACAAGTTACTGGTAAGTACGCTCAGAATTACTTTTCAAGGTCAGTGCTGGGCTAAAAGATGCAGCACTAGGTTCTCTCATGATAACAGGTGAGTAAATCAGAACTTTGTAGTTCGGCTGATTTTAGCAGAATATTTGTACATTTCAAAAATGGACACAAACTTTTCTGGTGAAAATCACACGATGGGTTCCTATGGAAGGAAATACAATTTACTGGTAAGTTCGCTTAGAATTACTTTTCAGGGTCAGTGCTAGGCTAAAAGACGCAGCACTGGGTTCTCTCCTGATAACCGGTGAGTAAATCGGAATTCGTAGTTCGACTGATTTTAGAGGAATATTTGTACGTTTCAAAAATGGACACTTAGAAACTTTTCTGGTAAAAACCACACAATGGATTACTATGGAAGGAAATACAAGTTACTGGTAAGTACGCTTAGAATTACTTTTCAAGGTCAGTGCTGGGCTAAAAGATGCAGCCCTCGGATCTCTCCTGATAACAGGTGAGTAAATCAGAACTCGTAGTTTGGCTGATTTTAGAGGAATATTTGTACGTTTCAAAAATGGACACAAACTTTTCTGGTGAAAACCACACAATGGATTCCTATGGAAGGAAATACAAGTTACTGGTAAGTAAGCTTAGAATTTCTTTTCAGGGTCAGTGCTGGGCTAAAAGATGCAGCACTGGGTTCTCTCATGATAACAGGTGAGTAAATCAGAATTTGTAGTTCGGCTGATTTTAGAGGAATATTTGTATGTTTCAAAAATGGACACAAACTTTTCTGGTGAAAACCACACAATGGATTCCTATGGAAGGAAATACAAGTTACTGTAAAGTATGCTCAGAATTACTTTTCAAGGTCAGTGCTGGGCTAAAAGATGGTGCACTAGGTTCGCTCATGATAACAGGTGAGTAAGTCAGAACTTTGTAGTTCGGGTGATTTTAGCAGAATATTTGTACGTTTCAAAAATGGACACAAACTTTTCTGGTGAAAATCACACGATGGATTCCTATGGAAGGAAATACAAGTTACTGGTAAGTACGCTTAGAATTACTTTTCAGGGTCAGTGCTAGGCTAAAAGACGCAGCACTGGGTTCTCACCTGATCACAGGTGAGTAAATCGGAATTTGCAGTTTGACTGATTTTAGAGGAATATTTGTACGTTTCAAAAATGGACACTTAGAAACTTTTCTGGTGAAAACCACACAATGGATTACTATGGAAGGAAATACAAGTTACTGGTAAGTACGCTTAGAATTACTTTTCAAGGTCAGTGCTGGGCTAAAAGATGCACCCCTCGGATCTCTCCTGATAACAGGTGAGTAAATCGGAACTCGTAGTTTGGCTGATTTTAGAGGAATATTTGTACGTTTCAAAAATGGACACAAACTTTTCTGGTGAAAACCACACAATGGATTCTTATGGAAGGAAATACAAGTTACTGGTAAGTAAGCTTAGAATTTCTTTTCAGGGTCAGTGCTGGGCTAAAAGATGCAGCACTGGGTTCTCTCATGATAACAGGTGAGTAAATCGGAATTTGTAGTTCGGCTAATTTTAGAGGAATATTTGTACGTTTCAAAAATGGACACAAACTTTTCTGGTGAAAACCACACAATGGATTCCTATGGAAGGAAATACAAGTTACTGGTAAGTACGCTCAGAATTACTTTTCAAGGTCAGTGCTGGGCTAAAAGGTGCAGCACTAGGTTCTCTCATGATAACAGGTGAGTAAATCAGAACTTTGTAGTTCGGCTGATTTTAGCAGAATATTTGTACGTTTCAAAAATGGACACAAACTTTTCTGGTGAAAATCAAACGATGGGTTCCTATGGAAGGAAATACAATTTACTGGTAAGTTCGCTTAGAATTACTTTTCAGGGTCAGTGCTAGGCTAAAAGACGCAGCACTGGGTTCTCTCCTGATAACCGGTGAGTAAATCGGAATTCGTAGTTCGACTGATTTTAGAGGAATATTTGTACGTTTCAAAAATGGACACTTAGAAACTTTTCTGGTGAAAACCACACAATGGATTACTATGGAAGGAAATACAAGTTACTGGTAAGTACGCTTAGAATTACTTTTCAAGGTCAGTGCTGGGCTAAAAGATGCAGCCCTCGGATCTCTCCTGATAACAGGTGAGTAAATCAGAACTCGTAGTTTGGCTGATTTTAGAGGAATATTTGGACGTTTCAAAAATGGACACAATCTTTTCTGGTGAAAACCACACAATGGATTCCTATGGAAGGAAATACAAGTTACTGGTAAGTAAGCTTAGAATTTCTTTTCAGGGTCAGTGCTGGGCTAAAAGATGCAGCACTGGGTTCTCTCATGATAACAGGTGAGTAAATCAGAATTTGTAGTTCGGCTGATTTTAGAGGAATATTTGTATGTTTCAAAAATGGACACAAACTTTTCTGGTGAAAACCACACAATGGATTCCTATGGAAGGAAATACAAGTTACTGTAAAGTATGCTCAGAATTACTTTTCAAGGTCAGTGCTGGGCTAAAAGATGGTGCACTAGGTTCGCTCATGATAACAGGTGAGTAAGTCAGAACTTTGTAGTTCGCGTGATTTTAGCAGAATATTTGTACGTTTCAAAAATGGACACAAACTTTTCTGGTGAAAATCACACGATGGATTCCTATGGAAGGAAATACAAGTTACTGGTAAGTACGCTTAGAATTACTTTTCAGGGTCAGTGCTAGGCTAAAAGACGCAGCACTGGGTTCTCACCTGATCACAGGTGAGTAAATCGGAATTTGCAGTTTGACTGATTTTAGAGGAATATTTGTACGTTTCAAAAATGGACACTTAGAAACTTTTCTGGTGAAAACCACACAATGGATTACTATGGAAGGAAATACAAGTTACTGGTAAGTACGCTTAGAATTACTTTTCAAGGTCAGTGCTGGGCTAAAAGATGCAGCCCTCGGATCTCTCCTGATAACAGGTGAGTAAATCGGAACTCGTAGTTTGGCTGATTTTAGAGGAATATTTGTACGTTTCAAAAATGGACACAAACTTTTCTGGTGAAAATCACACGATGGATTCCTATGGAAGGAAATACAAGTTACTGGTAAGTACGCTTAGAATTACTTTTCAGGGTCAGTGCTAGGCTAAAAGACTCAGCACTGGGTTCTCACCTGATCACAGGTGAGTAAATCGGAATTTGCAGTTTGACTGATTTTAGAGGAATATTTGTACGTTTCAAAAATGGACACTTAGAAACTTTTCTGGTGAAAACTACACAATGGATTCCTATGGAAGGAAATACAAGTTACTTGTAAGTACGTTTAGAATTACTTTTCAAGGTCAATGCTGGGCTAAAAGATGCAGCCCTCGGATCTCTCCTGATAGCAGCTGAGTAAATCGGAACTCGTAGTTTGGCTGATTTTAGAGGAATATTTGTACGTTTCAAAAATGGACACAAACTTTTCTGGTGAAAACCACACAATGGATTCCTATGGAAGGAAATACAAGTTACTGGTAAGTACGCTTAGAATTACTTTTCAGGGTCAGTGCTGCTGTAAAAGATGCAGCCCTGGGTTCTCTCCTGATATCAGGTGAGTAAATCGGAATTCGTAGTTCGACTGATTTTAGAGGAATATTTGTACGTTTCAAAAATGGACACAAACTTTTCTGGTGAAAACCACACAATGGATTCTTATGGAAGGAAATACAAGTTACTGGTAAGTAAGCTTAGAATTTCTTTTCAGGGTCAGTGCTGGGCTAAAAGATGCAGCACTGGGTTCTCTCATGATAACAGGTGAGTAAATCGGAATTTGTAGTTCGGCTGATTTTAGAGGAATATTTGTACGTTTCAAAAATGGACACAAACTTTTCTGGTGAAAACCACACAATGGATTCCTATGGAAGGAAATACAAGTTACTGGTAAGTACGCTCAGAATTACTTTTCAAGGTCAGTGCTGGGCTAAAAGATGCAGCACTAGGTTCTCTCATGATAACAGGTGAGTAAATCAGAACTTTGTAGTTCAGCTGATTTTAGCAGAATATTTGTACGTTTCAAAAATGGACACAAACTTTTCTGGTGAAAATCACACGATGGGTTCCTATGGAAGGAAATACAATTTACTGGTAAGTTCGCTTAGAATTACTTTTCAGGGTCAGTGCTAGGCTAAAAGACGCAGCACTGGGTTCTCTCCTGATAACCGGTGAGTAAATCGGAATTCGGAGTTCGACTGATTTTAGAGGAATATTTGTACGTTTCAAAAATGGACACTTAGAAACTTTTCTGGTAAAAACCACACAATGGATTACTATGGAAGGAAATACAAGTTACTGGTAAGTACGCTTAGAATTACTTTTCAAGGTCAGTGCTGGGCTAAAAGATGCAGCCCTCGGATCTCTCCTGATAACAGGTGAGTAAATCAGAACTCGTAGTTTGGCTGATTTTAGAGGAATATTTGTACGTTTCAAAAATGGACACAAACTTTTCTGGTGAAAACCACACAATGGATTCCTATGGAAGGAAATACAAGTTACTGGTAAGTAAGCTTAGAATTTCTTTTCAGGGTCAGTGCTGGGCTAAAAGATGCAGCACTGGGTTCTCTCATGATAACAGGTGAGTAAATCAGAATTTGTAGTTCGGCTGATTTTAGAGGAATATTTATATGTTTCAAAAATGGACACAAACTTTTCTGGTGAAAACAACACAATGGATTCCTATGGAAGGAAATACAAGTTACTGTAAAGTATGCTCAGAATTACTTTTCAAGGTCAGTGCTGGGCTAAAAGATGGTGCACTAGGTTCGCTCATGATAACAGGTGAGTAAGTCAGAACTTTGTAGTTCGGGTGATTTTAGCAGAATATTTGTACGTTTCAAAAATGGACACAAACTTTTCTGGTGAAAATCACACGATGGATTCCTATGGAAGGAAATACAAGTTACTGGTAAGTACGCTTAGAATTACTTTTCAGGGTCAGTGCTAGGCTAAAAGACGCAGCACTGGGTTCTCACCTGATCACAGGTGAGTAAATCGGAATTTGCAGTTTGACTGATTTTAGAGGAATATTTGTACGTTTCAAAAATGGACACTTAGAAACTTTTCTGGTGAAAACCACACAATGGATTACTATGGAAGGAAATACAAGTTACTGGTAAGTACGCTTAGAATTACTTTTCAAGGTCAGTGCTGGGCTAAAAGATGCAGCCCTCGGATCTCTCCTGATAACAGGTGAGTAAATCGGAACTCGTAGTTTGGCTGATTTTAGAGGAATATTTGTACGTTTCAAAAATGGACACAAACTTTTCTGGTGAAAACCACACAATGGATTCTTATGGAAGGAAATACAAGTTACTGGTAAGTAAGCTTAGAATTTCTTTTCAGGGTCAGTGCTGGGCTAAAAGATGCAGCACTGGGTTCTCTCATGATAACAGGTGAGTAAATCGGAATTTGTAGTTCGGCTAATTTTAGAGGAATATTTGTACGTTTCAAAAATGGACACAAACTTTTCTGGTGAAAACCACACAATGGATTCCTATGGAAGGAAATACAAGTTACTGGTAAGTACGCTCAGAATTACTTTTCAAGGTCAGTGCTGGGCTAAAAGATGCAGCACTAGGTTCTCTCATGATAACAGGTGAGTAAATCAGAACTTTGTAGTTCGGCTGATTTTAGCAGAATATTTGTACGTTTCAAAAATGGACACAAACTTTTCTGGTGAAAATCACACGATGGGTTCCTATGGAAGGAAATACAATTTACTGGTAAGTTCGCTTAGAATTACTTTTCAGGGTCAGTGCTAGGCTAAAAGACGCAGCACTGGGTTCTCTCCTGATAACCGGTGAGTAAATCGGAATTCGTAGTTCGACTGATTTTAGAGGAATATTTGTACGTTTCAAAAATGGACACTTAGAAACTTTTCTGGTGAAAACCACACAATGGATTACTATGGAAGGAAATACAAGTTACTGGTAAGTACGCTTAGAATTACTTTTCAAGGTCAGTGCTGGGCTAAAAGATGCAGCCCTCGGATCTCTCCTGATAACAGGTGAGTAAATCAGAACTCGTAGTTTGGCTGATTTTAGAGGAATATTTGTACGTTTCAAAAATGGACACAAACTTTTCTGGTGAAAACCACACAATGGATTCCTATGGAAGGAAATACAAGTTACTGGTAAGTAAGCTTAGAATTTCTTTTCAGGGTCAGTGCTGGGCTAAAAGATGCAGCACTGGGTTCTCTCATGATAACAGGTGAGTAAATCAGAATTTGTAGTTCGGCTGATTTTAGAGGAATATTTGTATGTTTCAAAAATGGACACAAACTTTTCTGGTGAAAACCACACAATGGATTCCTATGGAAGGAAATACAAGTTACTGTAAAGTATGCTCAGAATTACTTTTCAAGGTCAGTGCTGGGCTAAAAGATGGTGCACTAGGTTCGCTCATGATAACAGGTGAGTAAGTCAGAACTTTGTAGTTCGCGTGATTTTAGCAGAATATTTGTACGTTTCAAAAATGGACACAAACTTTTCTGGTGAAAATCACACGATGGATTCCTATGGAAGGAAATACAAGTTACTGGTAAGTACGCTTAGAATTACTTTTCAGGGTCAGTGCTAGGCTAAAAGACGCAGCACTGGGTTCTCACCTGATCACAGGTGAGTAAATCGGAATTTGCAGTTTGACTGATTTTAGATGAATATTTGTACGTTTCAAAAATGGACACTTAGAAACTTTTCTGGTGAAAACCACACAATGGATTACTATGGAAGGAAATACAAGTTACTGGTAAGTACGCTTAGAATTACTTTTCAAGGTCAGTGCTGGGCTAAAAGATGCAGCCCTCGGATCTCTCCTGATAACAGGTGAGTAAATCGGAACTCGTAGTTTGGCTGATTTTAGAGGAATATTTGTACGTTTCAAAAATGGACACAAACTTTTCTGGTGAAAATCACACGATGGATTCCTATGGAAGGAAATACAAGTTACTGGTAAGTACGCTTAGAATTACTTTTCAGGGTCAGTGCTAGGCTAAAAGACGCAGCACTGGGTTCTCACCTGATCACAGGTGAGTAAATCGGAATTTGCAGTTTGACTGATTTTAGAGGAATATTTGTACGTTTCAAAAATGGACACTTAGAAACTTTTCTGGTGAAAACTACACAATGGATTCCTATGGAAGGAAATACAAGTTACTTGTAAGTACGTTTAGAATTACTTTTCAAGGTCAATGCTGGGCTAAAAGATGCAGCCCTCGGATCTCTCCTGATAGCAGCTGAGTAAATCGGAACTCGTAGTTTGGCTGATTTTAGAGGAATATTTGTACGTTTCAAAAATGGACACAAACTTTTCTGGTGAAAACCACACAATGGATTCTTATGGAAGGAAATACAAGTTACTGGTAAGTAAACTTAGAATTTCTTTTCAGGGTCAGTGCTGGGCTAAAAGATGCAGCACTGGGTTTTCTCATGATAACAGGTGAGTAAATCGGAATTTGTAGTTCGGCTGATTTTAGTGAAATATTTGTACGTTTCAAAAATGGACACAAACTTTTCTGGTGAAAACCACACAATGGATTCCAATGGAAGGAAATACAAGTTACTGGTAAGTACGCTCAGAATTACTTTTCAAGGTCAGTGCTGGGCTAAAAGATGCAGCACTAGGTTCTCTCATGATAACAGGTGAGTAAATCAGAACTTTGTAGTTCGGCTGATTTTAGCAGAATATTTGTATGTTTCAAAAATGGACACAAACTTTTCTGGTGAAAATCACACAATGGATTCCTGTGGAAGGAAATACAAGTTACTGGTAAGTTCGCTTAGAATTACTTTTCAGGGTCAGTGCTAGGCTAAAAGACGCAGTACTGGGTTCTCTCCTGATAACCGGTGAGTAAATCGGAATTCGTAGTCCGACTGATTTTAGAGGAATATTTGTACGTTTCAAAAATGGACACTTAGAAACTTTTCTGGTGAAAACCACACAATGGATTACTATGGAAGGAAATACAAGTTACTGGTAAGTACGCTTAGAATTACTTTTCAGGGTCAGTGCTAGGCTAAAAGATGCAGCACTGGGTTCTCTCCTGATAACAGGTGAGTAAATCGGAATTCGTAGTTCGGCTGATTTTAGAGGAATATTTGTACGTTTCAAAAATGGACACAGAAACTTTTCTGGTGAAAACTACACAATGGATTCCTATGGAAGGAAATACAAGTTACTGGTAAGTACGCTTAGAATTACTTTTCAGGGTCAGTGCTAGGCTAAAAGACGCAGCACTGTGTTCTCTCCTGATAACAGGTGAGTAAAACGGAATTCGTAGTTCGACTGATTTTAGAGGAATATTTGTACGTTTCAAAAATGGACACAGAAACTTTTCTGGTGAAAACCACACTATGGATTTCTATGGAAGGAAATACAAGTTACTGGTAAGTACGCTTAGATTACTTTTCAGGGTCAGTGCTGGGCTAAAAGATGCAGCACTGGGTTCTCTCATGATAACAGGTGAGTAAATGAGAATTTTGTAGTTCGGCTGATTTTAGAGGAATATTTGTACGTTGCAAAAATGGACACAAACTTTTCTGGTGCAAACCACACAATGGATTCCTATGGAAGGAAATACAAGTTACTGGTAAGTACGCTTAGAATTACTTTTCAGGGTCAGTGCTAGGCTAAAAGATGCAGCACTGGGTTCTCTCCTGTTAACAGGTGAGTGAATCGGAATTCGTAGTTCGGCTGATTTTAGAGGAATATTTGTACGTTTCAAAAATGGACACAGAAACCTTTCTGGTGAAAATCACACAATGGATTCCTATGGAAGGAAATACAAGTTACTGGAAAGTACGCTTAGAATTACTTTTCAAGGGCAGTGCTGGGCTAAAAGATGTAGCCCTGGTTCTCTTTTGATAAAAGGTGAGTAAATCAGAATTCGTAGTTCAACTGATTTTAGAGGAATATTTGTACGTTTCAAAAATGGGCACTTAGAAACTTTTCTGGTGAAAACCACACAATGGATTCCTATGGAAGGAAATACAAGTTACTGGTAAGTACGCTTAGAATTACTTTTCAGGGTCAGTGCTAGGCTAAAAGACGCAGCACTGGGTTCTCACCTGATCACAGGTGAGTAAATCGGAATTTGCAGTTTGACTGATTTTAGAGGAATATTTGTACGTTTCAAAAATGGACACTTAGAAACTTTTCTGGTGAAAACTACACAATGGATTCCTATGGAAGGAAATACAAGTTACTTGTAAGTACGTTTAGAATTACTTTTCAAGGTCAATGCTGGGCTAAAAGATGCAGCCCTCGGATCTCTCCTGATAGCAGCTGAGTAAATCGGAACTCGTAGTTTGGCTGATTTTAGAGGAATATTTGTACGTTTCAAAAATGGACACAAACTTTTCTGGTGAAAACCACACAATGGATTCTTATGGAAGGAAATACAAGTTACTGGTAAGTAAACTTAGAATTTCTTTTCAGGGTCAGTGCTGGGCTAAAAGATGCAGCACTGGGTTTTCTCATGATAACAGGTGAGTAAATCGGAATTTGTAGTTCGGCTGATTTTAGTGAAATATTTGTACGTTTCAAAAATGGACACAAACTTTTCTGGTGAAAACCACACAATGGATTCCAATGGAAGGAAATACAAGTTACTGGTAAGTACGCTCAGAATTACTTTTCAAGGTCAGTGCTGGGCTAAAAGATGCAGCACTAGGTTCTCTCATGATAACAGGTGAGTAAATCAGAACTTTGTAGTTCGGCTGATTTTAGCAGAATATTTGTACGTTTCAAAAATGGACACAAACTTTTCTGGTGAAAATCACACGATGGGTTCCTATGGAAGGAAATACAATTTACTGGTAAGTTCGCTTAGAATTACTTTTCAGGGTCAGTGCTAGGCTAAAAGATGCAGCACTGGGTTCTCTCCTGATAACCGGTGAGTAAATCGGAATTCGTAGTTCGACTGATTTTAGAGGAATATTTGTACGTTTCAAAAATGGACACTTAGAAACTTTTCTGGTGAAAACCACACAATGGATTACTATGGAAGGAAATACAAGTTACTGGTAAGTACGCTTAGAATTACTTTTCAGGGTCAGTGCTAGGCTAAAAGATGCAGCACTGGGTTCTCTCCTGATAACAGGTGAGTAAATCGGAATTCGTAGTTCGGCTGATTTTAGAGGAATATTTGTACGTTTCAAAAATGGACACAGAAACTTTTCTGGTGAAAACTACACAATGGATTCCTATGGAAGGAAATACAAGTTACTGGTAAGTACGCTTAGAATTACTTTTCAGGGTCAGTGCTAGGCTAAAAGACGCAGCACTGTGTTCTCTCCTGATAACAGGTGAGTAAAACGGAATTCGTAGTTCGACTGATTTTAGAGGAATATTTGTACGTTTCAAAAATGGACACAGAAACTTTTCTGGTGAAAACCACACTATGGATTTCTATGGAAGGAAATACAAGTTACTGGTAAGTACGCTTAGATTACTTTTCAGGGTCAGTGCTGGGCTAAAAGATGCAGCACTGGGTTCTCTCATGATAACAGGTGAGTAAATGAGAATTTTGTAGTTCGGCTGATTTTAGAGGAATATTTGTACGTTGCAAAAATGGACACAAACTTTTCTGGTGCAAACCACACAATGGATTCCTATGGAAGGAAATACAAGTTACTGGTAAGTACGCTTAGAATTACTTTTCAGGGTCAGTGCTAGGCTAAAAGATGCAGCACTGGGTTCTCTCCTGTTAACAGGTGAGTGAATCGGAATTCGTAGTTCGGCTGATTTTAGAGGAATATTTGTACGTTTCAAAAATGGACACAGAAACCTTTCTGGTGAAAATCACACAATGGATTCCTATGGAAGGAAATACAAGTTACTGGAAAGTACGCTTAGAATTACTTTTCAAGGGCAGTGCTGGGCTAAAAGATGTAGCCCTGGTTCTCTTTTGATAAAAGGTGAGTAAATTAGAATTCGTAGTTCAACTGATTTTAGAGGAATATTTGTACGTTTCAAAAATGGGCACTTAGAAACTTTTCTGGTGAAAACCACACAATGGATTCCTATGGAAGGAAATACAAGTTACTGGTAAGTACGCTTAGAATTACTTTTCAGGGTCAGTGCTGCTGTAAAAGATGCAGCCCTGGGTTCTCTCCTGATATCAGGTGAGTAAATCGGAATTCGTAGTTCGACTGAATTTAGAGGAATATTTGTACGTTTCAAAAATGGACACAAACTTTTCTGGTGAAAACCACACAATGGATTCTTATGGAAGGAAATACAAGTTACTGGTAAGTAAGCTTAGAATTTCTTTTCAGGGTCAGTGCTGGGCTAAAAGATGCAGCACTGGGTTCTCTCATGATAACAGGTGAGTAAATCGGAATTTGTAGTTCGGCTGATTTTAGAGGAATATTTGTACGTTTCAAAAATGGACACAAACTTTTCTGGTGAAAACCACACAATGGATTCCTATGGAAGGAAATACAAGTTACTGGTAAGTACGCTCAGAATTACTTTTCAAGGTCAGTGCTGGGCTAAAAGATGCAGCACTAGGTTCTCTCATGATAACAGGTGAGTAAATCAGAACTTTGTAGTTCGGCTGATTTTAGCAGAATATTTGTACGTTTCAAAAATGGACACAAACTTTTCTGGTGAAAATCACACGATGGGTTCCTATGGAAGGAAATACAATTTACTGGTAAGTTCGCTTAGAATTACTTTTCAGGGTCAGTGCTAGGCTAAAAGACGCAGCACTGGGTTCTCTCCTGATAACCGGTGAGTAAATCGGAATTCGTAGTTCGACTGATTTTAGAGGAATATTTGTACGTTTCAAAAATGGACACAAACTTTTCTGGTGAAAACCACACAATGGATTCCTATGGAAGGAAATACAAGTTACTGGTAAGTAAGCTTAGAATTTCTTTTCAGGGTCAGTGCTGGGCTAAAAGATGCAGCACTGGGTTCTCTCATGATAACAGGTGAGTAAATCAGAATTTGTAGTTCGGCTGATTTTAGAGGAATATTTGTATGTTTCAAAAATGGACACAAACTTTTCTGGTGAAAACCACACAATGGATTCCTATGGAAGGAAATACAAGTTACTGTAAAGTATGCTCAGAATTACTTTTCAAGGTCAGTGCTGGGCTAAAAGATGGTGCACTAGGTTCGCTCATGATAACAGGTGAGTAAGTCAGAACTTTGTAGTTCGGGTGATTTTAGCAGAATATTTGTACGTTTCAAAAATGGACACAAACTTTTCTGGTGAAAATCACACGATGGATTCCTATGGAAGGAAATACAAGTTACTGGTAAGTACGCTTAGAATTACTTTTCAGGGTCAGTGCTAGGCTAAAAGATGCAGCACTGGGTTCTCACCTGATCACAGGTGAGTAAATCAGAATTTGCAGTTTGACTGATTTTAGAGGAATATTTGTACGTTTCAAAAATGGACACTTAGAAACTTTTCTGGTGAAAACCACACAATGGATTACTATGGAAGGAAATACAAGTTACTGGTAAGTACGCTTAGAATTACTTTTCAAGGTCAGTGCTGGGCTAAAAGATGCAGCCCTCGGATCTCTCCTGATAACAGGTGAGTAAATCGGAACTCGTAGTTTGGCTGATTTTAGAGGAATATTTGTACGTTTCAAAAATGGACACAAACTTTTCTGGTGAAAACCACACAATGGATTCTTATGAAAGGAAATACAAGTTACTGGTAAGTAAGCTTAGAATTTCTTTTCAGGGTCAGTGCTGGGCTAAAAGATGCAGCACTGGGTTCTCTCATGATAACAGGTGAGTAAATCGGAACTTTGTAGTTCGGCTAATTTTAGAGGAATATTTGTACGTTTCAAAAATGGACACAAACTTTTCTGGTGAAAACCACACAATGGATTCCTATGGAAGGAAATACAAGTTACTGGTAAGTACGCTCAGAATTACTTTTCAAGGTCAGTGCTGGGCTAAAAGATGCAGCACTAGGTTCTCTCATGATAACAGGTGAGTAAATCAGAACTTTGTAGTTCGGCTGATTTTAGCAGAATATTTGTACGTTTCAAAAATGGACACAAACTTTTCTGGTGAAAATCACACGATGGGTTCCTATGGAAGGAAATACAATTTACTGGTAAGTTCGCTTAGAATTACTTTTCAGGGTCAGTGCTAGGCTAAAAGACGCAGCACTGGGTTCTCTCCTGATAACCGGTGAGTAAATCGGAATTCGTAGTTCGACTGATTTTAGAGGAATATTTGTACGTTTCAAAAATGGACACTTAGAAACTTTTCTGGTGAAAACCACACAATGGATTACTATGGAAGGAAATACAAGTTACTGGTAAGTACGCTTAGAATTACTTTTCAAGGTCAGTGCTGGGCTAAAAGATGCAGCCCTCGGATCTCTCCTGATAACAGGTGAGTAAATCAGAACTCGTAGTTTGGCTGATTTTAGAGGAATATTTGTACGTTTCAAAAATGGACACAAACTTTTCTGGTGAAAACCACACAATGGATTCCTATGGAAGGAAATACAAGTTACTGGTAAGTAAGCTTAGAATTTCTTTTCAGGGTCAGTGCTGGGCTAAAAGATGCAGCACTGGGTTCTCTCATGATAACAGGTGAGTAAATCAGAATTTGTAGTTCGGCTGATTTTAGAGGAATATTTGTATGTTTCAAAAATGGACACAAACTTTTCTGGTGAAAACCACACAATGGATTCCTATGGAAGGAAATACAAGTTACTGTAAAGTATGCTCAGAATTACTTTTCAAGGTCAGTGCTGGGCTAAAAGATGGTGCACTAGGTTCGCTCATGATAACAGGTGAGTAAGTCAGAACTTTGTAGTTCGGGTGATTTTAGCAGAATATTTGTACGTTTCAAAAATGGACACAAACTTTTCTGGTGAAAATCACACGATGGATTCCTATGGAAGGAAATACAAGTTACTGGTAAGTACGCTTAGAATTACTTTTCAGGGTCAGTGCTAGGCTAAAAGACGCAGCACTGGGTTCTCACCTGATCACAGGTGAGTAAATCGGAATTTGCAGTTTGACTGATTTTAGAGGAATATTTGTACGTTTCAAAAATGGACACTTAGAAACTTTTCTGGTGAAAACCACACAATGGATTACTATGGAAGGAAATACAAGTTACTGGTAAGTACGCTTAGAATTACTTTTCAAGGTCAGTGCTGGGCTAAAAGATGCAGCCCTCGGATCTCTCCTGATAACAGGTGAGTAAATCGGAACTCGTAGTTTGGCTGATTTTAGAGGAATATTTGTACGTTTCAAAAATGGACACAAACTTTTCTGGTGAAAATCACACGATGGATTCCTATGGAAGGAAATACAAGTTACTGGTAAGTACGCTTAGAATTACTTTTCAGGGTCAGTGCTAGGCTAAAAGACGCAGCACTGGGTTCTCACCTGATCACAGGTGAGTAAATCGGAATTTGCAGTTTGACTGATTTTAGAGGAATATTTGTACGTTTCAAAAATGGACACTTAGAAACTTTTCTGGTGAAAACTACACAATGGATTCCTATGGAAGGAAATACAAGTTACTTGTAAGTACGTTTAGAATTACTTTTCAAGGTCAATGCTGGGCTAAAAGATGCAGCCCTCGGATCTCTCCTGATAGCAGCTGAGTAAATCGGAACTCGTAGTTTGGCTGATTTTAGAGGAATATTTGTACGTTTCAAAAATGGACACAAACTTTTCTGGTGAAAACCACACAATGGATTCCTATGGAAGGAAATACAAGTTACTGGTAAGTACGCTTAGAATTACTTTTCAGGGTCAGTGCTGCTGTAAAAGATGCAGCCCTGGGTTCTCTCCTGATATCAGGTGAGTAAATCGGAATTCGTAGTTCGACTGATTTTAGAGGAATATTTGTACGTTTCAAAAATGGACACAAACTTTTCTGGTGAAAACCACACAATGGATTCTTATGGAAGGAAATACAAGTTACTGGTAAGTAAGCTTAGAATTTCTTTTCAGGGTCAGTGCTGGGCTAAAAGATGCAGCACTGGGTTCTCTCATGATAACAGGTGAGTAAATCGGAATTTGTAGTTCGGCTGATTTTAGAGGAATATTTGTACGTTTCAAAAATGGACACAAACTTTTCTGGTGAAAACCACACAATGGATTCCTATGGAAGGAAATACAAGTTACTGGTAAGTACGCTCAGAATTACTTTTCAAGGTCAGTGCTGGGCTAAAAGATGCAGCACTAGGTTCTCTCATGATAACAGGTGAGTAAATCAGAACTTTGTAGTTCGGCTGATTTTAGCAGAATATTTGTACGTTTCAAAAATGGACACAAACTTTTCTGGTGAAAATCACACGATGGGTTCCTATGGAAGGAAATACAATTTACTGGTAAGTTCGCTTAGAATTACTTTTCAGGGTCAGTGCTAGGCTAAAAGACGCAGCACTGGGTTCTCTCCTGATAACCGGTGAGTAAATCGGAATTCGTAGTTCGACTGATTTTAGAGGAATATTTGTACGTTTCAAAAATGGACACTTAGAAACTTTTCTGGTAAAAACCACACAATGGATTACTATGGAAGGAAATACAAGTTACTGGTAAGTACGCTTAGAATTACTTTTCAAGGTCAGTGCTGGGCTAAAAGATGCAGCCCTCGGATCTCTCCTGATAACAGGTGAGTAAATCAGAACTCGTAGTTTGGCTGATTTTAGAGGAATATTTGTACGTTTCAAAAATGGACACAAACTTTTCTGGTGAAAACCACACAATGGATTCCTATGGAAGGAAATACAAGTTACTGGTAAGTAAGCTTAGAATTTCTTTTCAGGGTCAGTGCTGGGCTAAAAGATGCAGCACTGGGTTCTCTCATGATAACAGGTGAGTAAATCAGAATTTGTAGTTCGGCTGATTTTAGAGGAATATTTGTATGTTTCAAAAATGGACACAAACTTTTCTGGTGAAAACCACACAATGGATTCCTATGGAAGGAAATACAAGTTACTGTAAAGTATGCTCAGAATTACTTTTCAAGGTCAGTGCTGGGCTAAAAGATGGTGCACTAGGTTCGCTCATTATAACAGGTGAGTAAGTCAGAACTTTGTAGTTCGGGTGATTTTAGCAGAATATTTGTACGTTTCAAAAATGGACACAAACTTTTCTGGTGAAAATCACACGATGGATTCCTATGGAAGGAAATACAAGTTACTGGTAAGTACGCTTAGAATTACTTTTCAGGGTCAGTGCTAGGCTAAAAGACGCAGCACTGGGTTCTCACCTGATCACAGGTGAGTAAATCGGAATTTGCAGTTTGACTGATTTTAGAGGAATATTTGTACGTTTCAAAAATGGACACAAACTTTTCTGGTGAAAACCACACAATGGATTCTTATGGAAGGAAATACAAGTTACTGGTAAGTAAGCTTAGAATTTCTTTTCAGGGTCAGTGCTGGGCTAAAAGATGCAGCACTGGGTTCTCTCATGATAACAGGTGAGTAAATCGGAATTTGTAGTTCGGCTAATTTTAGAGGAATATTTGTACGTTTCAAAAATGGACACAAACTTTTCTGGTGAAAACCACACAATGGATTCCTATGGAAGGAAATACAAGTTACTGGTAAGTACGCTCAGAATTACTTTTCAAGGTCAGTGCTGGGCTAAAAGGTGCAGCACTAGGTTCTCTCATGATAACAGGTGAGTAAATCAGAACTTTGTAGTTCGGCTGATTTTAGCAGAATATTTGTACGTTTCAAAAATGGACACAAACTTTTCTGGTGAAAATCAAACGATGGGTTCCTATGGAAGGAAATACAATTTACTGGTAAGTTCGCTTAGAATTACTTTTCAGGGTCAGTGCTAGGCTAAAAGACGCAGCACTGGGTTCTCTCCTGATAACCGGTGAGTAAATCGGAATTCGTAGTTCGACTGATTTTAGAGGAATATTTGTACGTTTCAAAAATGGACACTTAGAAACTTTTCTGGTGAAAACCACACAATGGATTACTATGGAAGGAAATACAAGTTACTGGTAAGTACGCTTAGAATTACTTTTCAAGGTCAGTGCTGGGCTAAAAGATGCAGCCCTCGGATCTCTCCTGATAACAGGTGAGTAAATCAGAACTCGTAGTTTGGCTGATTTTAGAGGAATATTTGTACGTTTCAAAAATGGACACAAACTTTTCTGGTGAAAACCACACAATGGATTCCTATGGAAGGAAATACAAGTTACTGGTAAGTAAGCTTAGAATTTCTTTTCAGGGTCAGTGCTGGGCTAAAAGATGCAGCACTGGGTTCTCTCATGATAACAGGTGAGTAAATCAGAATTTGTAGTTCGGCTGATTTTAGAGGAATATTTGTATGTTTCAAAAATGGACACAAACTTTTCTGGTGAAAACCACACAATGGATTCCTATGGAAGGAAATACAAGTTACTGTAAAGTATGCTCAGAATTACTTTTCAAGGTCAGTGCTGGGCTAAAAGATGGTGCACTAGGTTCGCTCATGATAACAGGTGAGTAAGTCAGAACTTTGTAGTTCGCGTGATTTTAGCAGAATATTTGTACGTTTCAAAAATGGACACAAACTTTTCTGGTGAAAATCACACGATGGATTCCTATGGAAGGAAATACAAGTTACTGGTAAGTACGCTTAGAATTACTTTTCAGGGTCAGTGCTAGGCTAAAAGACGCAGCACTGGGTTCTCACCTGATCACAGGTGAGTAAATCGGAATTTGCAGTTTGACTGATTTTAGAGGAATATTTGTACGTTTCAAAAATGGACACTTAGAAACTTTTCTGGTGAAAACCACACAATGGATTACTATGGAAGGAAATACAAGTTACTGGTAAGTACGCTTAGAATTACTTTTCAAGGTCAGTGCTGGGCTAAAAGATGCAGCCCTCGGATCCCTCCTGATAACAGGTGAGTAAATCGGAACTCGTAGTTTGGCTGATTTTAGAGGAATATTTGTACGTTTCAAAAATGGACACAAACTTTTCTGGTGAAAATCACACGATGGATTCCTATGGAAGGAAATACAAGTTACTGGTAAGTACGCTTAGAATTACTTTTCAGGGTCAGTGCTAGGCTAAAAGACTCAGCACTGGGTTCTCACCTGATCACAGGTGAGTAAATCGGAATTTGCAGTTTGACTGATTTTAGAGGAATATTTGTACGTTTCAAAAATGGACACTTAGAAACTTTTCTGGTGAAAACTACACAATGGATTCCTATGGAAGGAAATACAAGTTACTTGTAAGTACGTTTAGAATTACTTTTCAAGGTCAATGCTGGGCTAAAAGATGCAGCCCTCGGATCTCTCCTGATAGCAGCTGAGTAAATCGGAACTCGTAGTTTGGCTGATTTTAGAGGAATATTTGTACGTTTCAAAAATGGACACAAACTTTTCTGGTGAAAACCACACAATGGATTCCTATGGAAGGAAATACAAGTTACTGGTAAGTACGCTTAGAATTACTTTTCAGGGTCAGTGCTGCTGTAAAAGATGCAGCACTGGGTTCTCTCATGATAACAGGTGAGTAAATCGGAATTTGTAGTTCGGCTGATTTTAGAGGAATATTTGTACGTTTCAAAAATGGACACAAACTTTTCTGGTGAAAACCACACAATGGATTCCTATGGAAGGAAATACAAGTTACTGGTAAGTACGCTCAGAATTACTTTTCAAGGTCAGTGCTGGGCTAAAAGATGCAGCACTAGGTTCTCTCATGATAACAGGTGAGTAAATCAGAACTTTGTAGTTCGGCTGATTTTAGCAGAATATTTGTACGTTTCAAAAATGGACACAAACTTTTCTGGTGAAAATCACACGATGGGTTCCTATGGAAGGAAATACAATTTACTGGTAAGTTCGCTTAGAATTACTTTTCAGGGTCAGTGCTAGGCTAAAAGACGCAGCACTGGGTTCTCTCCTGATAACCGGTGAGTAAATCGGAATTCGTAGTTCGACTGATTTTAGAGGAATATTTGTACGTTTCAAAAATGGACACTTAGAAACTTTTCTGGTAAAAACCACACAATGGATTACTATGGAAGGAAATACAAGTTACTGGTAAGTACGCTTAGAATTACTTTTCAAGGTCAGTGCTGGGCTAAAAGATGCAGCCCTCGGATCTCTCCTGATAACAGGTGAGTAAATCAGAACTCGTAGTTTGGCTGATTTTAGAGGAATATTTGTACGTTTCAAAAATGGACACAAACTTTTCTGGTGAAAACCACACAATGGATTCCTATGGAAGGAAATACAAGTTACTGGTAAGTAAGCTTAGAATTTCTTTTCAGGGTCAGTGCTGGGCTAAAAGATGCAGCACTGGGTTCTCTCATGATAACAGGTGAGTAAATCAGAATTTGTAGTTCGGCTGATTTTAGAGGAATATTTGTATGTTTCAAAAATGGACACAAACTTTTCTGGTGAAAACCACACAATGGATTCCTATGGAAGGAAATACAAGTTACTGTAAAGTATGCTCAGAATTACTTTTCAAGGTCAGTGCTGGGCTAAAAGATGGTGCACTAGGTTCGCTCATGATAACAGGTGAGTAAGTCAGAACTTTGTAGTTCGGGTGATTTTAGCAGAATATTTGTACGTTTCAAAAATGGACACAAACTTTTCTGGTGAAAATCACACGATGGATTCCTATGGAAGGAAATACAAGTTACTGGTAAGTACGCTTAGAATTACTTTTCAGGGTCAGTGCTAGGCTAAAAGACGCAGCACTGGGTTCTCACCTGATCACAGGTGAGTAAATCGGAATTTGCAGTTTGACTGATTTTAGAGGAATATTTGTACGTTTCAAAAATGGACACTTAGAAACTTTTCTGGTGAAAACCACACAATGGATTACTATGGAAGGAAATACAAGTTACTGGTAAGTACGCTTAGAATTACTTTTCAAGGTCAGTGCTGGGCTAAAAGATGCAGCCCTCGGATCTCTCCTGATAACAGGTGAGTAAATCGGAACTCGTAGTTTGGCTGATTTTAGAGGAATATTTGTACGTTTCAAAAATGGACACAAACTTTTCTGGTGAAAACCACACAATGGATTCTTATGGAAGGAAATACAAGTTACTGGTAAGTAAGCTTAGAATTTCTTTTCAGGGTCAGTGCTGGGCTAAAAGATGCAGCACTGGGTTCTCTCATGATAACAGGTGAGTAAATCGGAATTTGTAGTTCGGCTAATTTTAGAGGAATATTTGTACGTTTCAAAAATGGACACAAACTTTTCTGGTGAAAACCACACAATGGATTCCTATGGAAGGAAATACAAGTTACTGGTAAGTACGCTCAGAATTACTTTTCAAGGTCAGTGCTGGGCTAAAAGATGCAGCACTAGGTTCTCTCATGATAACAGGTGAGTAAATCAGAACTTTGTAGTTCGGCTGATTTTAGCAGAATATTTGTACGTTTCAAAAATGGACACAAACTTTTCTGGTGAAAATCACACGATGGGTTCCTATGGAAGGAAATACAATTTACTGGTAAGTTCGCTTAGAATTACTTTTCAGGGTCAGTGCTAGGCTAAAAGACGCAGCACTGGGTTCTCTCCTGATAACCGGTGAGTAAATCGGAATTCGTAGTTCGACTGATTTTAGAGGAATATTTGTACGTTTCAAAAATGGACACTTAGAAACTTTTCTGGTGAAAACCACACAATGGATTACTATGGAAGGAAATACAAGTTACTGGTAAGTACGCTTAGAATTACTTTTCAAGGTCAGTGCTGGGCTAAAAGATGCAGCCCTCGGATCTCTCCTGATAACAGGTGAGTAAATCAGAACTCGTAGTTTGGCTGATTTTAGAGGAATATTTGTACATTTCAAAAATGGACACAAACTTTTCTGGTGAAAACCACACAATGGATTCCTATGGAAGGAAATACAAGTTACTGGTAAGTAAGCTTAGAATTTCTTTTCAGGGTCAGTGCTGGGCTAAAAGATGCAGCACTGGGTTCTCTCATGATAACAGGTGAGTAAATCAGAATTTGTAGTTCGGCTGATTTTAGAGGAATATTTGTATGTTTCAAAAATGGACACAAACTTTTCTGGTGAAAATCAAACGATGGGTTCCTATGGAAGGAAATACAATTTACTGGTAAGTTCGCTTAGAATTACTTTTCAGGGTCAGTGCTAGGCTAAAAGACGCAGCACTGGGTTCTCTCCTGATAACCGGTGAGTAAATCGGAATTCGTAGTTCGACTGATTTTAGAGGAATATTTGTACGTTTCAAAAATGGACACTTAGAAACTTTTCTGGTAAAAACCACACAATGGATTACTATGGAAGGAAATACAAGTTACTGGTAAGTACGCTTAGAATTACTTTTCAAGGTCAGTGCTGGGCTAAAAGATGCAGCCCTCGGATCTCTCCTGATAACAGGTGAGTAAATCAGAACTCGTAGTTTGGCTGATTTTAGAGGAATATTTGTACGTTTCAAAAATGGACACAAACTTTTCTGGTGAAAACCACACAATGGATTCCTATGGAAGGAAATACAAGTTACTGGTAAGTAAGCTTAGAATTTCTTTTCAGGGTCAGTGCTGGGCTAAAAGATGCAGCACTGGGTTCTCTCATGATAACAGGTGAGTAAATCAGAATTTGTAGTTCGGCTGATTTTAGAGGAATATTTGTATGTTTCAAAAATGGACACAAACTTTTCTGGTGAAAACCACACAATGGATTCCTATGGAAGGAAATACAAGTTACTGTAAAGTATGCTCAGAATTACTTTTCAAGGTCAGTGCTGGGCTAAAAGATGGTGCACTAGGTTCGCTCATGATAACAGGTGAGTAAGTCAGAACTTTGTAGTTCGGGTGATTTTAGCAGAATATTTGTACGTTTCAAAAATGGACACAAACTTTTCTGGTGAAAATCACACGATGGATTCCTATGGAAGGAAATACAAGTTACTGGTAAGTACGCTTAGAATTACTTTTCAGGGTCAGTGCTAGGCTAAAAGACGCAGCACTGGGTTCTCACCTGATCACAGGTGAGTAAATCGGAATTTGCAGTTTGACTGATTTTAGAGGAATATTTGTACGTTTCAAAAATGGACACTTAGAAACTTTTCTGGTGAAAACCACACAATGGATTACTATGGAAGGAAATACAAGTTACTGGTAAGTACGCTTAGAATTACTTTTCAAGGTCAGTGCTGGGCTAAAAGATGCAGCCCTCGGATCTCTCCTGATAACAGGTGAGTAAATCGGAACTCGTAGTTTGGCTGATTTTAGAGGAATATTTGTACGTTTCAAAAATGGACACAAACTTTTCTGGTGAAAACCACACAATGGATTCTTATGGAAGGAAATACAAGTTACTGGTAAGTAAGCTTAGAATTTCTTTTCAGGGTCAGTGCTGGGCTAAAAGATGCAGCACTGGGTTCTCTCATGATAACAGGTGAGTAAATCGGAATTTGTAGTTCGGCTAATTTTAGAGGAATATTTGTACGTTTCAAAAATGGACACAAACTTTTCTGGTGAAAACCACACAATGGATTCCTATGGAAGGAAATACAAGTTACTGGTAAGTACGCTCAGAATTACTTTTCAAGGTCAGTGCTGGGCTAAAAGATGCAGCACTAGGTTCTCTCATGATAACAGGTGAGTAAATCAGAACTTTGTAGTTCGGCTGATTTTAGCAGAATATTTGTACGTTTCAAAAATGGACACAAACTTTTCTGGTGAAAATCACGCGATGGGTTCCTATGGAAGGAAATACAATTTACTGGTAAGTTCGCTTAGAATTACTTTTCAGGGTCAGTGCTAGGCTAAAAGACGCAGCACTGGGTTCTCTCCTGATAACCGGTGAGTAAATCGGAATTCGTAGTTCGACTGATTTTAGAGGAATATTTGTACGTTTCAAAAATGGACACTTAGAAACTTTTCTGGTGAAAACCACACAATGGATTACTATGGAAGGAAATACAAGTTACTGGTAAGTACGCTTAGAATTACTTTTCAAGGTCAGTGCTGGGCTAAAAGATGCAGCCCTCGGATCTCTCCTGATAACAGGTGAGTAAATCAGAACTCGTAGTTTGGCTGATTTTAGAGGAATATTTGTACATTTCAAAAATGGACACAAACTTTTCTGGTGAAAACCACACAATGGATTCCTATGGAAGGAAATACAAGTTACTGGTAAGTAAGCTTAAAATTTCTTTTCAGGGTCAGTGCTGGGCTAAAAGATGCAGCACTGGGTTCTCTCATGATAACAGGTGAGTAAATCAGAATTTGTAGTTCGGCTGATTTTAGAGGAATATTTGTATGTTTCAAAAATGGACACAAACTTTTCTGGTGAAAACCACACAATGGATTCCTATGGAAGGAAATACAAGTTACTGTAAAGTATGCTCAGAATTACTTTTCAAGGTCAGTGCTGGGCTAAAAGATGGTGCACTAGGTTCGCTCATGATAACAGGTGAGTAAGTCAGAACTTTGTAGTTCGCGTGATTTTAGCAGAATATTTGTACGTTTCAAAAATGGACACAAACTTTTCTGGTGAAAATCACACGATGGATTCCTATGGAAGGAAATACAAGTTACTGGTAAGTACGCTTAGAATTACTTTTCAGGGTCAGTGCTAGGCTAAAAGACGCAGCACTGGGTTCTCACCTGATCATAGGTGAGTAAATCGGAATTTGCAGTTTGACTGATTTTAGAGGAATATTTGTACGTTTCAAAAATGGACACTTAGAAACTTTTCTGGTGAAAACCACACAATGGATTACTATGGAAGGAAATACAAGTTACTGGTAAGTACGCTTAGAATTACTTTTCAAGGTCAGTGCTGGGCTAAAAGATGCAGCCCTCGGATCTCTCCTGATAACAGGTGAGTAAATCGGAACTCGTAGTTTGGCTGATTTTAGAGGAATATTTGAACGTTTCAAAAATGGACACAAACTTTTCTGGTGAAAATCACACGATGGATTCCTATGGAAGGAAATACAAGTTACTGGTAAGTACGCTTAGAATTACTTTTCAGGGTCAGTGCTAGGCTAAAAGACGCAGCACTGGGTTCTCACCTGATCACAGGTGAGTAAATCGGAATTTGCAGTTTGACTGATTTTAGAGGAATATTTGTACGTTTCAAAAATGGACACTTAGAAACTTTTCTGGTGAAAACTACACAATGGATTCCTATGGAAGGAAATACAAGTTACTTGTAAGTACGTTTAGAATTACTTTTCAAGGTCAATGCTGGGCTAAAAGATGCAGCCCTCGGATCTCTCCTGATAGCAGCTGAGTAAATCGGAACTCGTAGTTTGGCTGATTTTAGAGGAATATTTGTACGTTTCAAAAATGGACACAAACTTTTCTGGTGAAAACCACACAATGGATTCTTATGGAAGGAAATACAAGTTACTGGTAAGTAAACTTAGAATTTCTTTTCAGGGTCAGTTCTGGGCTAAAAGATGCAGCACTGGGTTTTCTCATGATAACAGGTGAGTAAATCGGAATTTGTAGTTCGGCTGATTTTAGTGGAATATTTGTACGTTTCAAAAATGGACACAAACTTTTCTGGTGAAAACCACACAATGGATTCCAATGGAAGGAAATACAAGTTACTGGTAAGTACGCTCAGAATTACTTTTCAAGGTCAGTGCTGGGCTAAAAGATGCAGCACTAGGTTCTCTCATGATAACAGGTGAGTAAATCAGAACTTTGTAGTTCGGCTGATTTTAGCAGAATATTTGTATGTTTCAAAAATGGACACAAACTTTTCTGGTGAAAATCACACAATGGATTCCTGTGGAAGGAAATACAAGTTACTGGTAAGTTCGCTTAGAATTACTTTTCAGGGTCAGTGCTAGGCTAAAAGACGCAGTACTGGGTTCTCTCCTGATAACCGGTGAGTAAATCGGAATTCGTAGTTCGACTGATTTTAGAGGAATATTTGTACGTTTCAAAAATGGACACTTAGAAACTTTTCTGGTGAAAACCACACAATGGATTACTATGGAAGGAAATACAAGTTACTGGTAAGTACGCTTAGAATTACTTTTCAGGGTCAGTGCTAGGCTAAAAGATGCAGCACTGGGTTCTCTCCTGATAACAGGTGAGTAAATCGGAATTCGTAGTTCGGCTGATTTTAGAGGAATATTTGTACGTTTCAAAAATGGACACAGAAACTTTTCTGGTGAAAACCACACTATGGATTTCTATGGAAGGAAATACAAGTTACTGGTAAGTACGCTTAGATTACTTTTCAGGGTCAGTGCTGGGCTAAAAGATGCAGCACTGGGTTCTCTCATGATAACAGGTGAGTAAATGAGAATTTTGTAGTTCGGCTGATTTTAGAGGAATATTTGTACGTTGCAAAAATGGACACAAACTTTTCTGGTGCAAACCACACAATGGATTCCTATGGAAGGAAATACAAGTTACTGGTAAGTACGCTTAGAATTACTTTTGAGGGTCAGTGCTAGGCTAAAAGATGCAGCACTGGGTTCTCTCCTGTTAACAGGTGAGTGAATCGGAATTCGTAGTTCGGCTGATTTTAGAGGAATATTTGTACGTTTCAAAAATGGACACAGAAACCTTTCTGGTGAAAATCACACAATGGATTCCTATGGAAGGAAATACAAGTTACTGGAAAGTACGCTTAGAATTACTTTTCAAGGGCAGTGCTGGGCTAAAAGATGTAGCCCTGGTTCTCTTTTGATAAAAGGTGAGTAAATCAGAATTCGTAGTTCAACTGATTTTAGAGGAATATTTGTACGTTTCAAAAATGGGCACTTAGAAACTTTTCTGGTGAAAACCACAAAATGGATTCCTATGGAAGGAAATACAAGTTACTGGTAAGTACGCTTAGAATTACTTTTCAGGGTCAGTGCTGCTGTAAAAGATGCAGCCCTGGGTTCTCTCCTGATATCAGGTGAGTAAATCGGAATTCGTAGTTCGACTGATTTTAGAGGAATATTTGTACGTTTCAAAAATGGACACAAACTTTTCTGGTGAAAACCACACAATGGATTCTTATGGAAGGAAATACAAGTTACTGGTAAGTAAGCTTAGAATTTCTTTTCAGGGTCAGTGCTGGGCTAAAAGATGCAGCACTGGGTTCTCTCATGATAACAGGTGAGTAAATCGGAATTTGTAGTTCGGCTGATTTTAGAGGAATATTTGTACGTTTCAAAAATGGACACAAACTTTTCTGGTGAAAACCACACAATGGATTCCTATGGAAGGAAATACAAGTTACTGGTAAGTACGCTCAGAATTACTTTTCAAGGTCAGTGCTGGGCTAAAAGATGCAGCACTAGGTTCTCTCATGATAACAGGTGAGTAAATCAGAACTTTGTAGTTCGGCTGATTTTAGCAGAATATTTGTACGTTTCAAAAATGGACACAAACTTTTCTGGTGAAAATCACACGATGGGTTCCTATGGAAGGAAATACAATTTACTGGTAAGTTCGCTTAGAATTACTTTTCAGGGTCAGTGCTAGGCTAAAAGACGCAGCACTGGGTTCTCTCCTGATAACCGGTGAGTAAATCGGAATTCGTAGTTCGACTGATTTTAGAGGAATATTTGTACGTTTCAAAAATGGACACAAACTTTTCTGGTGAAAACCACACAATGGATTCCTATGGAAGGAAATACAAGTTACTGGTAAGTAAGCTTAGAATTTCTTTTCAGGGTCAGTGCTGGGCTAAAAGATGCAGCACTGGGTTCTCTCATGATAACAGGTGAGTAAATCAGAATTTGTAGTTCGGCTGATTTTAGAGGAATATTTGTATGTTTCAAAAATGGACACAAACTTTTCTGGTGAAAACCACACAATGGATTCCTATGGAAGGAAATACAAGTTACTGTAAAGTATGCTCAGAATTACTTTTCAAGGTCAGTGCTGGGCTAAAAGATGGTGCACTAGGTTCGCTCATGATAACAGGTGAGTAAGTCAGAACTTTGTAGTTCGGGTGATTTTAGCAGAATATTTGTACGTTTCAAAAATGGACACAAACTTTTCTGGTGAAAATCACACGATGGATTCCTATGGAAGGAAATACAAGTTACTGGTAAGTACGCTTAGAATTACTTTTCAGGGTCAGTGCTAGGCTAAAAGACGCAGCACTGGGTTCTCACCTGATCACAGGTGAGTAAATCGGAATTTGCAGTTTGACTGATTTTAGAGGAATATTTGTACGTTTCAAAAATGGACACTTAGAAACTTTTCTGGTGAAAACCACACAATGGATTACTATGGAAGGAAATACAAGTTACTGGTAAGTACGCTTAGAATTACTTTTCAAGGTCAGTGCTGGGCTAAAAGATGCAGCCCTCGGATCTCTCCTGATAACAGGTGAGTAAATCGGAACTCGTAGTTTGGCTGATTTTAGAGGAATATTTGTACGTTTCAAAAATGGACACAAACTTTTCTGGTGAAAACCACACAATGGATTCTTATGGAAGGAAATACAAGTTACTGGTAAGTAAGCTTAGAATTTCTTTTCAGGGTCAGTGCTGGGCTAAAAGATGCAGCACTGGGTTCTCTCATGATAACAGGTGAGTAAATCGGAATTTGTAGTTCGGCTAATTTTAGAGGAATATTTGTACGTTTCAAAAATGGACACAAACTTTTCTGGTGAAAACCACACAATGGATTCCTATGGAAGGAAATACAAGTTACTGGTAAGTACGCTCAGAATTACTTTTCAAGGTCAGTGCTGGGCTAAAAGATGCAGCACTAGGTTCTCTCATGATAACAGGTGAGTAAATCAGAACTTTGTAGTTCGGCTGATTTTAGCAGAATATTTGTACGTTTCAAAAATGGACACAAACTTTTCTGGTGAAAATCACACGATGGGTTCCTATGGAAGGAAATACAATTTACTGGTAAGTTCGCTTAGAATTACTTTTCAGGGTCAGTGCTAGGCTAAAAGACGCAGCACTGGGTTCTCTCCTGATAACCGGTGAGTAAATCGGAATTCGTAGTTCGACTGATTTTAGAGGAATATTTGTACGTTTCAAAAATGGACACTTAGAAACTTTTCTGGTGAAAACCACACAATGGATTACTATGGAAGGAAATACAAGTTACTGGTAAGTACGCTTAGAATTACTTTTCAAGGTCAGTGCTGGGCTAAAAGATGCAGCCCTCGGATCTCTCCTGATAACAGGTGAGTAAATCAGAACTCGTAGTTTGGCTGATTTTAGAGGAATATTTGTACGTTTCAAAAATGGACACAAACTTTTCTGGTGAAAACCACACAATGGATTCCTATGGAAGGAAATACAAGTTACTGGTAAGTAAGCTTAGAATTTCTTTTCAGGGTCAGTGCTGGGCTAAAAGATGCAGCACTGGGTTCTCTCATGATAACAGGTGAGTAAATCAGAATTTGTAGTTCGGCTGATTTTAGAGGAATATTTGTATGTTTCAAAAATGGACACAAACTTTTCTGGTGAAAACCACACAATGGATTCCTATGGAAGGAAATACAAGTTACTGTAAAGTATGCTCAGAATTACTTTTCAAGGTCAGTGCTGGGCTAAAAGATGGTGCACTAGGTTCGCTCATGATAACAGGTGAGTAAGTCAGAACTTTGTAGTTCGGGTGATTTTAGCAGAATATTTGTACGTTTCAAAAATGGACACAAACTTTTCTGGTGAAAATCACACGATGGATTCCTATGGAAGGAAATACAAGTTACTGGTAAGTACGCTTAGAATTACTTTTCAGGGTCAGTGCTAGGCTAAAAGACGCAGCACTGGGTTCTCACCTGATCACAGGTGAGTAAATCGGAATTTGCAGTTTGACTGATTTTAGAGGAATATTTGTACGTTTCAAAAATGGACACTTAGAAACTTTTCTGGTGAAAACCACACAATGGATTACTATGGAAGGAAATACAAGTTACTGGTAAGTACGCTTAGAATTACTTTTCAAGGTCAGTGCTGGGCTAAAAGATGCAGCCCTCGGATCTCTCCTGATAACAGGTGAGTAAATCGGAACTCGTAGTTTGGCTGATTTTAGAGGAATATTTGTACGTTTCAAAAATGGACACAAACTTTTCTGGTGAAAATCACACGATGGATTCCTATGGAAGGAAATACAAGTTACTGGTAAGTACGCTTAGAATTACTTTTCAGGGTCAGTGCTAGGCTAAAAGACGCAGCACTGGGTTCTCACCTGATCACAGGTGAGTAAATCGGAATTTGCAGTTTGACTGATTTTAGAGGAATATTTGTACGTTTCAAAAATGGACACTTAGAAACTTTTCTGGTGAAAACTACACAATGGATTCCTATGGAAGGAAATACAAGTTACTTGTAAGTACGTTTAGAATTACTTTTCAAGGTCAATGCTGGGCTAAAAGATGCAGCCCTCGGATCTCTCCTGATAGCAGCTGAGTAAATCGGAACTCGTAGTTTGGCTGATTTTAGAGGAATATTTGTACATTTCAAAAATGGACACAAACTTTTCTGGTGAAAACCACACAATGGATTCTTATGGAAGGAAATACAAGTTACTGGTAAGTAAACTTAGAATTTCTTTTCAGGGTCAGTGCTGGGCTAAAAGATGCAGCACTGGGTTTTCTCATGATAACAGGTGAGTAAATCGGAATTTGTAGTTCGGCTGATTTTAGTGGAATATTTGTACGTTTCAAAAATGGACACAAACTTTTCTGGTGAAAACCACACAATGGATTCCAATGGAAGGAAATACAAGTTACTGGTAAGTACGCTCAGAATTACTTTTCAAGGTCAGTGCTGGGCTAAAAGATGAAGCACTAGGTTCTCTCATGATAACAGGTGAGTAAATCAGAACTTTGTAGTTCGGCTGATTTTAGCAGAATATTTGTATGTTTCAAAAATGGACACAAACTTTTCTGGTGAAAATCACACAATGGATTCCTGTGGAAGGAAATACAAGTTACTGGTAAGTTCGCTTAGAATTACTTTTCAGGGTCAGTGCTAGGCTAAAAGACGCAGTACTGGGTTCTCTCCTGATAACCGGTGAGTAAATCGGAATTCGTAGTTCGACTGATTTTAGAGGAATATTTGTACGTTTCAAAAATGGACACTTAGAAACTTTTCTGGTGAAAACCACACAATGGATTACTATGGAAGGAAATACAAGTTACTGGTAAGTACGCTTAGAATTACTTTTCAGGGTCAGTGCTAGGCTAAAAGATGCAGCACTGGGTTCTCTCCTGATAACAGGTGAGTAAATCGGAATTCGTAGTTCGGCTGATTTTAGAGGAATATTTGTACGTTTCAAAAATGGACACAGAAACTTTTCTGGTGAAAACTACACAATGGATTCCTATGGAAGGAAATACAAGTTACTGGTAAGTACGCTTAGAATTACTTTTCAGGGTCAGTGCTAGGCTAAAAGACGCAGCACTGTGTTCTCTCCTGATAACAGGTGAGTAAAACGGAATTCGTAGTTCGACTGATTTTAGAGGAATATTTGTACGTTTCAAAAATGGACACAGAAACTTTTCTGGTGAAAACCACACTATGGATTTCTATGGAAGGAAATACAAGTTACTGGTAAGTACGCTTAGATTACTTTTCAGGGTCAGTGCTGGGCTAAAAGATGCAGCACTGGGTTCTCTCATGATAACAGGTGAGTAAATGAGAATTTTGTAGTTCGGCTGATTTTAGAGGAATATTTGTACGTTGCAAAAATGGACACAAACTTTTCTGGTGCAAACCACACAATGGATTCCTATGGAAGGAAATACAAGTTACTGGTAAGTACGCTTAGAATTACTTTTCAGGGTCAGTGCTAGGCTAAAAGATGCAGCACTGGGTTCTCTCCTGTTAACAGGTGAGTGAATCGGAATTCGTAGTTCGGCTGATTTTAGAGGAATATTTGTACGTTTCAAAAATGGACACAGAAACCTTTCTGGTGAAAATCACACAATGGATTCCTATGGAAGGAAATACAAGTTACTGGAAAGTACGCTTAGAATTACTTTTCAAGGGCAGTGCTGGGCTAAAAGATGTAGCCCTGGTTCTCTTTTGATAAAAGGTGAGTAAATCAGAATTCGTAGTTCAACTGATTTTAGAGGAATATTTGTACGTTTCAAAAATGGGCACTTAGAAACTTTTCTGGTGAAAACCACACAATGGATTCCTATGGAAGGAAATACAAGTTACTGGTAAGTACGCTTAGAATTACTTTTCAGGGTCAGTGCTGCTGTAAAAGATGCAGCCCTGGGTTCTCTCCTGATATCAGGTGAGTAAATCGGAATTCGTAGTTCGACTGATTTTAGAGGAAT
This sequence comes from Triturus cristatus, assembly GCF_964204655.1. Lineage (NCBI taxonomy): Eukaryota > Metazoa > Chordata > Amphibia > Caudata > Salamandridae > Triturus > Triturus cristatus. The sequence continues at coordinate 316,808,510 of NC_140579.1, forward strand.
ATTTGTACGTTTCAAAAATGGACACAAACTTTTCTGGTGAAAACCACACAATGGATTCTTTTGGAAGGAAATACAAGTTACTGGTAAGTAAGCTTAGAATTTCTTTTCAGGGTCAGTGCTGGGCTAAAAGATGCAGCACTGGGTTCTCTCATGATAACAGGTGAGTAAATCGGAATTTGTAGTTCGGCTGATTTTAGAGGAATATTTGTACGTTTCAAAAATGGACACAAACTTTTCTGGTGAAAACCACACAATGGATTCCTATGGAAGGAAATACAAGTTACTGGTAAGTACGCTCAGAATTACTTTTCAAGGTCAGTGCTGGGCTAAAAGATGCAGCACTAGGTTCTCTCATGATAACAGGTGAGTAAATCAGAACTTTGTAGTTCGGCTGATTTTAGCAGAATATTTGTACGTTTCAAAAATGGACACAAACTTTTCTGGTGAAAATCACACGATGGGTTCCTATGGAAGGAAATACAATTTACTGGTAAGTTCGCTTAGAATTACTTTTCAGGGTCAGTGCTAGGCTAAAAGACGCAGCACTGGGTTCTCTCCTGATAACCGGTGAGTAAATCGGAATTCGTAGTTCGACTGATTTTAGAGGAATATTTGTACGTTTCAAAAATGGACACTTAGAAACTTTTCTGGTGAAAACCACACAATGGATTACCATGGAAGGAAATACAAGTTACTGGTAAGTACGCTTAGAATTACTTTTCAAGGTCAGTGCTGGGCTAAAAGATGCAGCCCTCGGATCTCTCCTGATAACAGGTGAGTAAATCAGAACTCGTAGTTTGGCTGATTTTAGAGGAATATTTGTACGTTTCAAAAATGGACACAAACTTTTCTGGTGAAAACCACACAATGGATTCCTATGGAAGGAAATACAAGTTACTGGTAAGTAAGCTTAGAATTTCTTTTCAGGGTCAGTGCTGGGCTAAAAGATGCAGCACTGGGTTCTCTCATGATAACAGGTGAGTAAATCAGAATTTGTAGTTCGGCTGATTTTAGAGGAATATTTGTATGTTTCAAAAATGGACACAAACTTTTCTGGTGAAAACCACACAATGGATTCCTATGGAAGGAAATACAAGTTACTGTAAAGTATGCTCAGAATTACTTTTCAAGGTCAGTGCTGGGCTAAAAGATGGTGCACTAGGTTCGCTCATGATAACAGGTGAGTAAGTCAGAACTTTGTAGTTCGGGTGATTTTAGCAGAATATTTGTACGTTTCAAAAATGGACACAAACTTTTCTGGTGAAAATCATCGATGGATTCCTATGGAAGGAAATACAAGTTACTGGTAAGTACGCTTAGAATTACTTTTCAGGGTCAGTGCTAGGCTAAAAGACGCAGCACTGGGTTCTCACCTGATCACAGGTGAGTAAATCGGAATTTGCAGTTTGACTGATTTTAGAGGAATATTTGTACGTTTCAAAAATGGACACTTAGAAACTTTTCTGGTGAAAACCACACAATGGATTACTATGGAAGGAAATACAAGTTACTGGTAAGTACGCTTAGAATTACTTTTCAAGGTCAGTGCTGGGCTAAAAGATGCAGCCCTCGGATCTCTCCTGATAACAGGTGAGTAAATCGGAACTCGTAGTTTGGCTGATTTTAGAGGAATATTTGTACGTTTCAAAAATGGACACAAACTTTTCTGGTGAAAACCACACAATGGATCCTTATGGAAGGAAATACAAGTTACTGGTAAGTAAGCTTAGAATTTCTTTTCAGGGTCAGTGCTGGGCTAAAAGATGCAGCACTGGGTTCTCTCATGATAACAGGTGAGTAAATCGGAATTTGTAGTTCGGCTAATTTTAGAGGAATATTTGTACGTTTCAAAAATGGACACAAACTTTTCTGGTGAAAACCACACAATGGATTCTTATGGAAGGAAATACAAGTTACTGGTAAGTACGCTCAGAATTACTTTTCAAGGTCAGTGCTGGGCTAAAAGATGCAGCACTAGGTTCTCTCATGATAACAGGTGAGTAAATCAGAACTTTGTAGTTCGGCTGATTTTAGCAGAATATTTGTACGTTTCAAAAAAGTACACAAACTTTTCTGGTGAAAATCACACGATGGGTTCCTATGGAAGGAAATACAATTTACTGGTAAGTTCGCTTAGAATTACTTTTCAGGGTCAGTGCTAGGCTAAAAGACGCAGCACTGGGTTCTCTCCTGATAACCGGTGAGTAAATCGGAATTCGTAGTTCGACTGATTTTAGAGGAATATTTGTACGTTTCAAAAATGGACACTTAGAAACTTTTCTGGTGAAAACCACACAATGGATTACTATGGAAGGAAATACAAGTTACTGGTAAGTACGCTTAGAATTACTTTTCAAGGTCAGTGCTGGGCTAAAAGATGCAGCCCTCGGATCTCTCCTGATAACAGGTGAGTAAATCAGAACTCGTAGTTTGGCTGATTTTAGAGGAATATTTGTACGTTTCAAAAATGGACACAAACTTTTCTGGTGAAAACCACACAATGGATTCCTATGGAAGGAAATACAAGTTACTGGTAAGTAAGCTTAGAATTTCTTTTCAGGGTCAGTGCTGGGCTAAAAGATGCAGCACTGGGTTCTCTCATGATAACAGGTGAGTAAATCAGAATTTGTAGTTCGGCTGATTTTAGAGGAATATTTGTATGTTTCAAAAATGGACACAAACTTTTCTGGTGAAAACCACACAATGGATTCCTATGGAAGGAAATACAAGTTACTGTAAAGTATGCTCAGAATTACTTTTCAAGGTCAGTGCTGGGCTAAAAGATGGTGCACTAGGTTCGCTCATGATAACAGGTGAGTAAGTCAGAACTTTGTAGTTCGGGTGATTTTAGCAGAATATTTGTACGTTTCAAAAATGGACACAAACTTTTCTGGTGAAAATCACACGATGGATTCCTATGGAAGGAAATACAAGTTACTGGTAAGTACGCTTAGAATTACTTTTCAGGGTCAGTGCTAGGCTAAAAGACGCAGCACTGGGTTCTCACCTGATCACAGGTGAGTAAATCGGAATTTGCAGTTTGACTGATTTTAGAGGAATATTTGTACGTTTCAAAAATGGACACTTAGAAACTTTTCTGGTGAAAACCACACAATGGATTACTATGGAAGGAAATACAAGTTACTGGTAAGTACGCTTAGAATTACTTTTCAAGGTCAGTGCTGGGCTAAAAGATGCAGCCCTCGGATCTCTCCTGATAACAGGTGAGTAAATCGGAACTCGTAGTTTGGCTGATTTTAGAGGAATATTTGTATGTTTCAAAAATGGACACAAACTTTTCTGGTGAAAATCACACGATGGATTCCTATGGAAGGAAATACAAGTTACTGGTAAGTACGCTTAGAATTACTTTTCAGGGTCAGTGCTAGGCTAAAAGACGCAGCACTGGGTTCTCACCTGATCACAGGTGAGTAAATCGGAATTTGCAGTTTGACTGATTTTAGAGGAATATTTGTACGTTTCAAAAATGGACACTTAGAAACTTTTCTGGTGAAAACTACACAATGGATTCCTATGGAAGGAAATACAAGTTACTTGTAAGTACGTTTAGAATTACTTTTCAAGGTCAATGCTGGGCTAAAAGATGCAGCCCTCGGATCTCTCCTGATAGCAGCTGAGTAAATCGGAACTCGTAGTTTGGCTGATTTTAGAGGAATATTTGTACGTTTCAAAAATGGACACAAACTTTTCTGGTGAAAACCACACAATGGATTCTTATGGAAGGAAATACAAGTTACTGGTAAGTAAACTTAGAATTTCTTTTCAGGGTCAGTGCTGGGCTAAAAGATGCAGCACTGGGTTTTCTCATGATAACAGGTGAGTAAATCGGAATTTGTAGTTTGGCTGATTTTAGTGGAATATTTGTACGTTTCAAAAATGGACACAAACTTTTCTGGTGAAAACCACACAATGGATTCCAATGGAAGGAAATACAAGTTACTGGTAAGTACGCTCAGAATTACTTTTCAAGGTCAGTGCTGGGCTAAAAGATGCAGCACTAGGTTCTCTCATGATAACAGGTGAGTAAATCAGAACTTTGTAGTTCGGCTGATTTTAGCAGAATATTTGTATGTTTCAAAAATGGACACAAACTTTTCTGGTGAAAATCACACAATGGATTCCTGTGGAAGGAAATACAAGTTACTGGTAAGTTCGCTTAGAATTACTTTTCAGGGTCAGTGCTAGGCTAAAAGACGCAGTACTGGGTTCTCTCCTGATAACCGGTGAGTAAATCGGAATTCGTAGTTCGACTGATTTTAGAGGAATATTTGTACGTTTCAAAAATGGACACTTAGAAACTTTAATGGTGAAAACCACACAATGGATTACTATGGAAGGAAATACAAGTTACTGGTAAGTACGCTTAGAATTACTTTTCAGGGTCAGTGCTAGGCTAAAAGATGCAGCACTGGGTTCTCTCCTGATAACAGGTGAGTAAATCGGAATTCGTAGTTCGGCTGATTTTAGAGGAATATTTGTACGTTTCAAAAATGGACACAGAAACTTTTCTGGTGAAAACTACACAATGGATTCCTATGGAAGGAAATACAAGTTACTGGTAAGTACGCTTAGAATTACTTTTCAGGGTCAGTGCTAGGCTAAAAGACGCAGCACTGTGTTCTCTCCTGATAACAGGTGAGTAAAACGGAATTCGTAGTTCGACTGATTTTAGAGGAATATTTGTACGTTTCAAAAATGGACACAGAAACTTTTCTGGTGAAAACCACACTATGGATTTCTATGGAAGGAAATACAAGTTACTGGTAAGTACGCTTAGATTACTTTTCAGGGTCAGTGCTGGGCTAAAAGATGCAGCACTGGGTTCTCTCATGATAACAGGTGAGTAAATGAGAATTTTGTAGTTCGGCTGATTTTAGAGGAATATTTGTACGTTGCAAAAATGGACACAAACTTTTCTGGTGCAAACCACACAATGGATTCCTATGGAAGGAAATACAAGTTACTGGTAAGTACGCTTAGAATTACTTTTCAGGGTCAGTGCTGGGCTAAAAGATGCAGCACTGGGTTCTCTCATGATAACAGGTGTGTAAATCGGAATTTTGTAGTTCGGCTGATTTTAGAGGAATATTTGTACGTTTCAAAAATGGACACAAACTTTTCTGGTGAAAATCACACAATGGATTCCTAAGGAAGGAAATACAAGTTACTAGTAAGTACGCTTAGAATTATTTTTCAGGGTCATTGCTGGGCTAAAAGATGCAGCCCTGGGTTCTCTCCTGATAACAGGTGAGTAAATCGGAATTCATAGTTCAACTCATTTTAGAGGAATATTTGTAAGTTTAAAAAATGGGCACTTAGAAACTTTTCTGATGAAAAGCACACAATGGATTCCTATGGAAGGAAATACAAGTTATTGGTAAGTATGCTTAGAATTAATTTCAGGGTCAGTGCTTCTCTAAAAGATGCAGCACTGGGTTCTCTCCTGATAACAGGTGAATAAATCTGAATTCGTAGTTCGGCTGATTTTAGAGGAATATTTGTACGTTTCAAAAATAGACACTTAGAATCTTTTCTGGTGAAAACCACACAATGGATTCCTATGGAAGGAAATACAAGTTACTTGTAAGTACGTTTAGAATTACTTTTCAAGGTCAATGCTGGGCTAAAAGATGCAGCCCTCGGATCTCTCCTGATAGCAGCTGAGTAAATCGGAACTCGTAGTTTGGCTGATTTTAGAGGAATATTTGTACGTTTCAAAAATGGACACAAACTTTTCTGGTGAAAACCACACAATGGATTCTTATGGAAGGAAATACAAGTTACTGGTAAGTAAACTTAGAATTTCTTTTCAGGGTCAGTGCTGGGCTAAAAGATGCAGCACTGGGTTTTCTCATGATAACAGGTGAGTAAATCGGAATTTGTAGTTCGGCTGATTTTAGTGGAATATTTGTACGTTTCAAAAATGGACACAAACTTTTCTGGTGAAAACCACACAATGGATTCCAATGGAAGGAAATACAAGTTACTGGTAAGTACGCTCAGAATTACTTTTCAAGGTCAGTGCTGGGCTAAAAGATGCAGCACTAGGTTCTCTCATGATAACAGGTGAGTAAATCAGAACTTTGTAGTTCGGCTGATTTTAGCAGAATATTTGTACGTTTCAAAAATGGACACACACTTTTCTGGTGAAAATCACACAATGGATTCCTATGGAAGGAAATACAAGTTACTGGTAAGTACGCTTAGAATTACTTTTCAGGGTCAGTGCTAGGCTAAAAGATGCAGCACTGGGTTCTCTCCTGTTAACAGGTGAGTGAATCGGAATTCGTAGTTCGGCTGATTTTAGAGGAATATTTGTACGTTTCAAAAATGGACACAGAAACCTTTCTGGTGAAAATCACACAATGGATTCCTATGGAAGGAAATACAAGTTACTGGAAAGTACGCTTAGAATTACTTTTCAAGGGCAGTGCTGGGCTAAAAGATGTAGCCCTGGTTCTCTTTTGATAAAAGGTGAGTAAATCAGAATTCGTAGTTCAACTGATTTTAGAGGAATATTTGTACGTTTCAAAAATGGACACTTAGAAACTTTTCTGGTGAAAACCACACAATGGATTCCTATGGAAGGAAATACAAGTTACTGGTAAGTACGCTTAGAATTACTTTTCAGGGTCAGTGCTGCTGTAAAAGATGCAGCCCTGGGTTCTCTCCTGATATCAGGTGAGTAAATCGGAATTCGTAGTTCGACTGATTTTAGAGGAATATTTGTACGTTTCAAAAATGGACACTGAAAATTTTCTGGTGAAAACCACACAATGGATTCCTATGGAAGGAAATACAAGTTACTGGTAAGTACACTTAGAATTACTTTTCAGGGTCAGTGCTGGGCTAAAAGATGCAGCACTGGGTTCTCTCATGATAACAGGTGTGTAAATCGGAATTTTGTAGTTCGGCTGATTTTAGAGGAATATTTGTACGTTTCAAAAATGGACACAAACTTTTCTGGTGAAAATCACACAATGGATTCCTAAGGAAGGAAATACAAGTTACTAGTAAGTACGCTTAGAATTATTTTTCAGGGTCATTGCTGGGCTAAAAGATGCAGCCCTGGGTTCTCTCCTGATAACAGGTGAGTAAATCGGAATTCATAGTTCAACTCATTTTAGAGGAATATTTGTAAGTTTAAAAAATGGGCACTTAGAAACTTTTCTGATGAAAAGCACACAATGGATTCCTATGGAAGGAAATACAAGTTATTGGTAAGTATGCTTAGAATTACTTTTCAGGGTCAGTGCTTCTCTAAAAGATGCAGCACTGGGTTCTCTCCTGATAACAGGTGAATAAATCTGAATTCGTAGTTCGGCTGATTTTAGAGGAATATTTGTACGTTTCAAAAATAGACACTTAGAAACTTTTCTGGTGAAAACCACACAATGGATTCCTATGGAAGGAAATACAAGTTACTGGTAAGTACGATTAGAATTACTTTTCAGGGTCAGTGCTGGGCTAAAAGATGCGGTGAAACAGCGGTTATGTAGGGAGAGCACTCCGGTATAGAAACAGTTTTGTGACAAGTTCTAACGAAGTTAGTACAACAGCGGTGCTACAGTTATGTAGGAGTTTGGCCTCTCCTACTGTGCTAAATACCAGATATTGACAGGGTGAGAGCCTGTATATAACTGTGCACTGTACACAAAGTGTCTAGTCTGACACTATACAATCTTTGAAATCATATTGTGCTTTAATTTTCAACACAGAATCAACACTTTATCTAAAGCATTTCACGTTTTTTGGGTGCGAAACAACAAATGAAGATATTGCAGTTTGTACCAATAAGTAATTCATCCAATATTTACATAAAGAACACGATGTTATACAAAAAACATGTGTAACTTTAGGTCAATTACATGTTACAAACATATGTTAATGCAACAAAATTGCAACACAACAGAAATATAAATGCCCAATGCATTTCGGAACCAGCCGGTTCCTTCGTCAGGGGCCAATCTGAAAGATATAAAGTAATCCATATGCTTGTGAGTGCAATGTATTTTGGGCTCAATCTCTAGAAATCTGGTAATGAGCAAACGTCACTCAAAGAGTTACCTGCTCGTGTATGCGATTTAGTATACTCTGAAAGAAACAATGATGTGACACTGTCAGCAACGACTAGAGCTGTGAAGTGTACGTGAGTGGTGGCAATGGTAACTGCCAAATACACGCTTACCTGTTTAAAAGGAAACTCGTGATTCTGAAAAATGTAAAAAAGCGAACTATGTTGGGTGAGTGGGGCTAACAAAACCTGAAACAGAAGTAAGTTTTCAACAAAATGTAGTGTATTTCCAAGGGGATAGAGTTCTTACCTCTACCAAGATGCTTTGGGAAACTGGGGAGAGAGTAAACAGAAAATATAAACTGGTGTACCGTGTGGAGTAAATAGAGCTAATGGAACTTGCGACTGGTGGAGTTCACGGAAGTGTAATACGTTTGAAAAGAGTAGAAATCTTACCTCTAAGAAGGTGTTTTTAGAAGCTACGGAGAGAGTAGACAGAACAAGGTTTTAAAATGAAGCGTGACCAAAGCGAACGGATACATCGACCAGCAAAAAAACTCGTGACAGGACCCTTACCTAAAGGATGACAAGAAGAGAGAATAACCGACGGAACTCCTCAAAGGTTAAGTGGGTGAAAAAGTCAAGCCGAGGGTGCTTTTTCAAAAGAGAAAACCGGAACCAAACCGGAAGTACTCGACATAAACAGCGGACTGCTGGGTTCGAATGTAACTAGCTTGATGTTACAAAATAAACAAACGCGCGAAAGCGCCATTTTTAAACGGAGTCGATAGACTGCCTGATAGATGTGAAAATGACACAAAAGTCATTGCAAGCTTTCGTGAGACAAAATGGAAATGTGAATAAAGCGGACAATCAAAATGAAAAATAATATTCGAGGGATCACGATCGTTTACGAGAGAAAAAAACGCTAGGGGGGAAGTAAATACAAGTCTCAAGTGTAGTGATTCCTGCCTAGGAGGTTAAAAACAAATATAGCAATCTCGGCTCGGAAAAAGAAGATGCACCAAGAAAAGGGCCTGAGATGCCACCTATGTAAAGAGAGAGAAAAATCTCATATTAGACGAGAGGAACATGTGGGGAATGTAGGTGCTAAACAAAGAAATATATGAAGATCAAATAAATCATGTAAAAACAAGAGGATGGTCTGGCCACCAGAGGAAACGAGAGGGTGACTTATAGCTTGAACAATGGTGAGCTGGTGGGTAATATATATGTAACGCTGTTTAATGTTCTAGTGGTGCTAAAGTGCATATCAGTTGCTTAAGTGGTGAAAAGCCTCCTGGGGCTTGTCTGTAGGGTCGATCAATTCCTAATTAGATAAAACATGACATGTCTAACCTATCATTGAGACCAATCGGTGCCATGGTATCCAGAAGTTTGATCCAAAAGACCTCTCTTTGTAGGAGTCTGAGGTGGGTATTGACTCCTTGTCGTTGCTCAACGTGTTCAATAATTTGAAATCTACGTTGTGATATTGAATGGCATGCTTCGTGCCAATGGGTCACCAGAGGTGAATTTTTGTTCTGAGTTCTGATGCGACTTTTGTGTTCTGTAAGTCATATTTTCATTTTCCGTTCGGTTTTGCCGATATACAGTTTGCCGCACGGGCATTTGATCCCGTATATTACATTCGTGGTGTTGCAGTCACTGGTATGTCTGAGCAGGACATCCTTGCCCGTGGTGGGGTGTTTTAAAATGTTTCATGGGATGATGTTGTTGCAATGCGAGCAGTTGTGACATTTCATAGTTCCTTTTTTGGTGTTGGTGATGTGGGGTTTCTTCGTGGAGGATATTAGTTCTCGAAGATTTTGGCCCCTGGTATAAGCATGCAGAGGCAATTCCCGAAAGATGTTGTTCAAATCAGTTTCATTGGCTAGTAGTTCCCAACGTTTGTTGATAATTCTTTTGATTGCAGTAGAACTAGTTGAGTATTTGGATATGAACACAATGTTCGATTTGTTTGTTTTCCTGACGGGTGTGAGTAATTCTCCACGAGATTTTGCCATCGCTCTTCGTGCACATGAATCAATGATAGTGGGAGGGTACCCCCGTTCCTGGTATTTGTCCTTGTATTCACTGATTTTGGCTGTACTGTCAGTTGTTTCTGAGCAGATGCGTTTGATCCTGATGAACTGGGAGTAAGGTAGATTGTTAATGAGGTTGCTAGGATGGAAGCTGGAGAATTGTAGTGCATTGTTCCGGTCTGTGGGTTTAGTGTAGACTGTTGTAGTCAGTCCATGTCCATCTGAGTTTTTATTGATTGTGACGTCGAGATATTGGATGGTCTGTGTATCAATTTTGTATGTGAATTGAATCCTGGGGTTGTGTGAGTTGAGAGTGGTTACCATTTGTTCGAGGAGTTGTTGTGAGTTAGTCCAAACCAAAAAGATGTCGTCGATGTACCGACAGTATGTGTAGATGTTTAACCACCACTGGGGAATGTCCATGATATACTCCTGTTCGAACATTGCCATGAAGATGTTGGCGTACGATGGGCCCCCGGAAAACCCATAGAGGTTCCCGAGAGTTGGGCGTAAAAATTTTCATTCCATTTAAAGTAGCTGTGGTGAAGGCAGAAATGTAATAGCTGTAAAATGAAAACTTTTTCTGTGTCAATGTCTTCGCGTTGGAGAAGAGCCCATTCAACTGCCTCCATACCTGTGGAGTGAGGAATAGAGGTAAAGAGTGCCACCACATCGATGGTGCACAGTAGCCATGTTGATTGAATGTTAGGTTGAATTAGCTCAAGTTTTTTAAGGAAATCTGTAGTGTCCCTGGTGTATGACCACCAGTTCTGCACGAACTTCTGCAGGTAATGATCCAGATATTTGCCAACGGTGTCAAAAATGGACCCGCATCCTGAAACAATAGGTCTAAAAGGTGGTTGCTGTAGATTTTTATGTATTTTAGGTAACATGTAGAGATGGGGTCTGCGAGGATCTGGTGTAGTAAGAAACTGTTTGGTCTGGTCATCGATCCACCCCAAGTCATATGCTTTTTTCAGGATATCTTGTAAGATGGTTTCAAGTTGTGACGTTGGATCCGTTTGCAATGGTAAATATATAGATTGATCATTCACGTGATTGTTGACTTGTTGTTGGTAAAACTCTGTGTCCATTATGACAATTGCTCCTCCCTTGTCAGCAGGTTGGATGGTAATGTCTGGGTTGTTTGCAAGGGTTCTCAGAGTGATTCTTTCATTATTCGTCAGGTTCTGGTGTGTGTTCGAATGGAGGGTCAGGTTTTGTATATCCTTTTTGACCATGATCTCGAATGTATCCAGCATTTTATGGGACACTGGAGCTTGGAAAGTGCTGCGAGGTTTAAATTTCGTCAGTTTGCCTGTTGCTGGAGTTACATCTGTAGCCACGATGTTAGAGAAATAGTGTCGTAAGCGTAATGTCCGCATAAACTTATATAGTGCAACATCAATTTCCAATTGGTTAGCATGATTAGTTGGAACAAAAGACAAGCCTCTGTTCAAAACTGCTTTTTGGTAAGGTGTAATGTTTACCGTTGAGATGTTTATGATCAGGGAATGTTCTTCCCGCTGCGCAACAATTTTCCTGCCCTTTCCTCGCCTGGTCTTGCTGTTACACTTTGTATCTCTAATTGTGAGGCTGGTGGTATTCCTTGGTCCGGGGCCTGAGACAAAAAAGACACCGAGCTTGTCTTATTGGCATGTTCAGTTGAATCCTTGGTGGAAATTTGTTGGTTGGAAGCCGAGGTTCCCGGCTGCACTGGTGTTCTAGATGTTGAGATATCCTTGTCAGAGACCAAACTTTCTTCCGATGAGTGCGTGTTTGGTTTGCGAGGTTCAAATCTTTTGCGTGCATATATTTCGGCCCAGGTGTAAACCTCGTTCAACTTATAGTCAATAGTATCTCGTTTATACTTCCTTAGTTTCCCTTCTTGTAATTCTCTGCTGTATTTGTCTAATTTTATGTTCAGGCCTTCTAGATTGATTCTCCACGTATCATGTTCTAACCTTGTCTGAAGTTCTCCTTTCAGTGTATTGATTTCTTGTTCGAGATCCTTGATGGTTTTGGAAAGCTCCTCAATAACAAGAAGAATCAGATCAAGGGAACATTTGTTGAGAATTGAAAACCATTTGTTCATGAAAGTGGGGTTAAGGTGGAAACGGAATAGCATAGGTCTTATTGAAAGTCGTAGTCCTCTGGGGATCCGTTGGGCTTTGTGATACTGTACTAATGTCGAAGCATGAAGTTGTTGGTTGAGTTGACGTCTGGTTAGATATTCTAGTTGCTTAAGTTGTTGCGAGATCGAGCCGCTGTGTGTGTCCATGTTTTTTACTTCCTGGATTAAAGAGTAAATTTCAGATGCTTGGTCTGTGGTGTAGACCAACGTGGTTGCTCTGTTGTCTGTAATGTTCGTTATGGACTCAAACGACATTTTTGTTTGGGTGGGTGCTACTCCTTGGTGGACAAAAGAACTGGTGAAACAGCGGTTATGTAGGGAGAGCACTCCGGTATAGAAACAGTTTTGTGACAAGTTCTAACGAAGTTAGTACAACAGCGGTGCTACAGTTATGTAGGAGTTTGTCCTCTCCTACTGTGCTAAATACCAGATATTGACAGGGTGAGAGCCTGTATATAACTGTGCACTGTACACAAAGTGTCTAGTCTGACACTATACAATCTTTGAAATCATATTGTGCTTTAATTTTCAACACAGAAACAACACTTTATCTAAAGCATTTCACGTTTTTTGGGTGCGAAACAACAAATGAAGATATTGCGGTTTGTACCAATAAGTAATTCATCCAATATTTACATAAAGAACACGATGTTATACAAAAAACATGTGTAACTTTAGGTCAATTACATGTTACAAACATATGTTAATGCAACAAAATTGCAACACAACAGAAATATAAATGCCCAATGCATTTCGGAACCAGCCGGTTCCTTCGTCAGGGGCCAATCTGAAAGATATAAAGTAATCCATATGCTTGTGAGTGCAATGTATTTTGGGCTCAATCTCTAGAAATCTGGTAATGAGCAAACGTCACTCAAAGAGTTACCTGTTCGTGTATGCGATTTAGTATACTCTGAAAGAAACAACGACTAGAGCTGTGAAGTGTACGTGAGTGGTGGCAATGGTAACTGCCAAATACACGCTTACCTGTTTAAAAGGAAACTCGTGATTCTGAAAAATGTAAAAAAGCGAACTATGTTGGGTGAGTGGGGCTAACAAAACCTGAAACAGAAGTAAGTTTTCAACAGTCCGCTGTTTATGTCGAGTACTTCCGGTTTGGTTCCGGTTTTCTCTTTTGAAAAAGCACCCTCGGCTTGACTTTTTCACCCACTTAACCTTTGAGGAGTTCCGTCGGTTATTCTCTCTTCTTGTCATCCTTTAGGTAAGGGTCCTGTCACGAGTTTTTTTGCTGGTCGATGTATCCGTTCGCTTTGGTCACGCTTCATTTTAAAACCTTGTTCTGTCTACTCTCTCCGTAGCTTCTAAAAACACCTTCTTAGAGGTAAGATTTCTACTCTTTTCAAACGTATTACACTTCCGTGAACTCCACCAGTCGCAAGTTCCATTAGCTCTATTTACTCCACACGGTACACCAGTTTATATTTTCTGTTTACTCTCTCCCCAGTTTCCCAAAGCATCTTGGTAGAGGTAAGATCTCTATCCCCTTGGAAATACACTACATATTGTTGAAAACTTACTTCTGTTTCAGGTTTTGTTAGCCCCACTCACCCAACATAGTTCGCTTTTTTACATTTTTCAGAATCACGAGTTTCCTTTTAAACAGGTAAGCGTGTATTTGGCAGTTACCATTGCCACCACTCACGTACACTTCACAGCTCTAGTCATTGCTGACAGTGTCACATCATTGTTTCTTTCAGAGTATACTAAATCGCATACACGAACAGGTAACTCTTTGAGTGACGTTTGCTCATTACCAGATTTCTAGAGATTGAGCCCAAAATACATTGCACTCACAAGCATATGGATTACTTTATATCTTTCAGATTGGCCCCTGACGAGGGAACCGGCTGGTTCCGGAATGCATTGGGCATTTATATTTCTGTTGTGTTGCAATTTTGTTGCATTAACATATGTTTGTAACATGTAATTGACCTAAAGTTACACATGTTTTTTGTTTAACATCATGTTTTTTATGTAAATATTGGATGAATTACTTATTGGTACAAACCGCAATATCTTCATTTGTTGTTTCGCACCCAAAAAACGTGAAATGCTTTAGATAAAGTGTTGTTTCTGTGTTGAAAATTAAAGCACAATATGATTTCAAAGATTGTATAGTGTCAGACTAGACACTTTGTGTACAGTGCACAGTTATATACAGGCTCTCACCCTGTCAATATCTGGTATTTAGCACAGTAGGAGAGGACAAACTCCTACATAACTGTAGCACCGCTGTTGTACTAACTTCGTTAGAACTTGTCACAAAACTGTTTCTATACCGGAGTGCTCTCCCTACATAACCGCTGTTTCACCAGTTCTTTTGTCCACCAAGGAGTAGCACCCAGCCAAACAAAAATGTCGTTTGAGTCCATAACGAACATTACAGACAACAGAGCAACCACGTTGGTCTACACCACAGACCAAGCATCTGAAATTTACTCTTTAATCCAGGAAGTAAAAAACATGGACACACACAGCGGCTCGATCTCGCAACAACTTAAGCAACTAGAATATCTAACCAGACGTCAACTCAACCAACAACTTCATGCTTCGAAATTAGTACAGTATCACAAAGCCCAACGGATCCCCAGAGGACTACGACTTTCAATAAGACCTATGCTATTCCATTTCCACCTTAACCCCACTGAACATAAAATTAGACAAATACAGCAGAGAATTACAAGAAGGGAAACTAAGGAAGTATAAATGAGATACTATTGACTATAAGTTGAACGAGGTTTACACCTGGGCCGAAATATATGCACGCAAAAGATTTGAACCTCGCAAACCAAACACGCACTCATCGGAAGAAAGTTTGGTCTCTGACAAGGATATCTCAACATCTAGAACACCAGTGCAGCCGGGAACCTCGGCTTCCAACCAACAAATTTCCACCAAGGATTCAACTGAACATGCCAATAAGACAAGCTCGGTGTCTTTTTTGTCTCAGGCCCCGGACCAAGGAATACCACCAGCCTCACAATTAGAGATACAAAGTGTAACAGCAAGACCAGGCGAGGAAAGGGCAGGAAAATCGTTGCGCAGCGGGAAGAACATTCCCTGATCATAAACATCTCAACGGTAAACATTACACCTTACCAAAAAGCAGTTTTGAACAGAGGCTTGTCTTCTGTTCCAACTAATCATGCTAACCAATTGGAAATTGATGTTGCACTATATAAGTTTATGCGGACATTACGCTTACGACACTATTTCTCTAACATCGTGGCTACAGATGTAACTCCAGCAACAGGCAAACTGACGAAATTTAAACCTCGCAGCACTTTCCAAGCTCCAGTGTCCCATAAAATGCTGGATACATTCGAGATCATGGTCAAAAAGGATATACAAAACCTGACCCTCCGTTCGAACACACACCAGAACCTGACGAATAATGAAAGAATCACTCTGAGAACCCTTGCAAACAACCCAGACATTACCATCCAACCTGCTGACAAGGGAGGAGCAATTGTCATAATGGACACAGAGTTTTACCAACAACAAGTCAACAATCACGTGAATGATCAATCTATATATTTACCATTGCAAACGGATCCAACGTCACAACTTGAAACCATCTTACAAGATATCCTGAAAAAAGCATATGACTTGGGGTGGATCGATGACCAGACCAAACAATTTCTTACTACACCAGATCCTCGCAGACCCCATCTCTACATGTTACCTAAAATACATAAAAATCTACAGCAACCACCTTTTAGACCTATTGTTTCAGGATGCGGGTCCATTTTTGACACCGTTGGCAAATATCTGGATCATTACCTGCAGAAGTTCGTGCAGAACTGGTGGTCATACACCAGGGACACTACAGATTTCCTTAAAAAACTTGAGCTAATTCAACCTAACATTCAATCAACATGGCTACTGTGCACCATCGATGTGGTGGCACTCTATACCTCTATTCCGCACTCCACAGGTATGGAGGCAGTTGAATGGGCTCTTCTCCAACGCGAAGACATTGACACAGAAAAAGTTTTCATTTTACAGCTATTACATTTCTGCCTTCACCACAGCTACTTTAAATGGAATGAAAAATTTTACGCCCAACTCTCGGGAACCTCTATGGGTTTTCCGGGGGCCCCATCGTATGCCAACATCTTCATGGCAATGTTCGAACAGGAGTATATCATGGACATTCCCCAGTGGTGGTCAAACATCTACACATACTGTCGGTACATCGACGACATCTTTTTGGTTTGGACTAACTCACAACAACTCCTCGAACAAATGGTAACCACTATCAACTCACACAACCCCAGGATTCAATTCACATACAAAATTGATACACAGTCCATCCAATATCTCGACGTCACAATCAATAAAAACTCAGATGGACATGGACTGACTACAACAGTCTACACTAAACCCACAGACCGGAACAATGCACTACAATTCTCCAGCTTCCATCCTAGCAACCTCATTAACAATCTACCTTACTCCCAGTTCATCAGGATCAAACGCATCTGCTCAGAAACAACTGACAGTACAGCCAAAATCAGTGAATACAAGGACAAATACCAGGAACGGGGGTACCCTCCCACTATCATTGATTCATGTGCACGAAGAGCGATGGCAAAATCTCGTGGAGAATTACTCACACCCGTCAGGAAAACAAACAAATCGAACATTGTGTTCATATCCAAATACTCAACTAGTTCTACTGCAATCAAAAGAATTATCAACAAACGTTGGGAACTACTAGCCAATGAAACTGATTTTAACAACATCTTTCGGGAATTGCCTCTGCATGCTTATACCAGGGGCCAAAATCTTCGAGAACTAATATCCTCCACGAAGAAACCCCACATCACCAACACCAAAAAAGGAACTATGAAATGTCACAACTGCTCGCATTGCAACAACATCATCCCAGGAAACATTTTAAAACACCCCACCACGGGCAAGGATGTCCTGCTCAGACATACCAGTGACTGCAACACCACGAATGTAATATACGGGATCAAATGCCCGTGCGGCAAACTGTATATCGGCAAAACCGAACGGAAAATGAAAATACGACTTACAGAACACAAAAGTCGCATCAGAACTCAGAACAAAAATTCACCTCTGGCGACCCATTGGCACGAAGCATGCCATTCAATATCACAACTTAGATTTCAAATTATTGAACACGTTGAGCAACGACAAGGAGTCAATACCCACCTCAGACTCCTACAAAGAGAGGTCTTTTGGATCAAACTTCTGGATACCATGGCACCGATTGGTCTCAATGATAGGTTAGACATGTCATGTTTTATCTAATTAGGAATTGATCGACCCTACAGACAAGCCCCAGGAGGCTTTTCACCACTTAAGCAACTGATATGCACTTTAGCACCACTAGAACATTAAACAGCGTTACATATATATTACCCACCAGCTCACCATTGTTCAAGCTATAAGTCACCCTCTCGTTTCCTCTGGTGGCCAGACCATCCTCTTGTTTTTACATGATTTATTTGATCTTCATATATTTCTTTGTTTATCACCTATATTCCCCACATGTTCCTCTCGTCTAATATGAGATTTTTCTCTCTCTTTACATAGGTGGCATCTCAGGCCCTTTTCTTGGTGCATCTTCTTTTTCCGAGCTGAGATTGCTATATTTGTTTTTAACCTCCTAGGCAGGAATCACTACACTTGAGACTTGTATTTACTTCCCCCCTAGCGTTTTTTTCTCTCGTAAACGATCGTGATCCCTCGAATATTATTTTTCATTTTGATTGTCCGCTTTATTCACATTTCCATTTTGTCTCACGAAAGCTTGCAATGACTTTTGTGTCATTTTCACATCTATCAGGCAGTCTATCGACTCCATTTAAAAATGGCGCTTTCGCGCGTTTGTTTATTTTGTAACATCAAGCTAGTTACATTCGAACCCAGCAGTCCGCTGTTTATGTCGAGTACTTCCGGTTTGGTTCCGGTTTTCTCTTTTGAAAAAGCACCCTCGGCTTGACTTTTTCACCCACTTAACCTTTGAGGAGTTCCGTCGGTTATTCTCTCTTCTTGTCATCCTTTAGGTAAGGGTCCTGTCACGAGTTTTTTTGCTGGTCGATGTATCCGTTCGCTTTGGTCACGCTTCATTTTAAAACCTTGTTCTGTCTACTCTCTCCGTAGCTTCTAAAAACACCTTCTTAGAGGTAAGATTTCTACTCTTTTCAAACGTATTACACTTCCGTGAACTCCACCAGTCGCAAGTTTTATTAGCTCTATTTACTCCACACGGTACACCAGTTTATATTTTCTGTTTACTCTCTCCCCAGTTTCCCAAAGCATCTTGGTAGAGGTAAGATCTCTATCCCCTTGGAAATACACTACATTTTGTTGAAAACTTACTTCTGTTTCAGGTTTTGTTAGCCCCACTCACCCAACATAGTTCGCTTTTTTACATTTTTCAGAATCACGAGTTTCCTTTTAAACAGGTAAGCGTGTATTTGGCAGTTACCATTGCCACCACTCACGTACACTTCACAGCTCTAGTCGTTGCTGACAGTGTCACATCATTGTTTCTTTCAGAGTATACTAAATCGCATACACGAACAGGTAACTCTTTGAGTGACGTTTGCTCATTACCAGATTTCTAGAGATTGAGCCCAAAATACATTGCACTCACAAGCATATGGATTACTTTATATCTTTCAGATTGGCCCCTGACGAAGGAACCGGCTGGTTCCGAAATGCATTGGGCATTTATATTTCTGTTGTGTTGCAATTTTGTTGCATTAACATATGTTTGTAACATGTAATTGACCTAAAGTTACACATGTTTTTTGTATAACATCGTGTTCTTTATGTAAATATTGGATGAATTACTTATTGGTACAAACCGCAATATCTTCATATGTTGTTTCGCACCCAAAAAACGTGAAATGCTTTAGATAAAGTGTTGTTTCTGTGTTGAAAATTAAAGCACTATATGATTTCAAAGATTGTATAGTGTCAGACTAGACACTTTGTGTACAGTGCACAGTTATATACAGGCTCTCACCCTGTCAATATCTGGGCTAAAAGATGCAGCACTGGGTTCTCTCCTGTTAACAGGTGAGTGAATCTGAATTCGTAGTTCGGCAGATTTTAGAGGAATATTTGTACGTTTCAAAAATGGACACAGAAACCTTTCTGGTGAAAATCACACAATGGATTCCTATGGAAGGAAATACAAGTTACTGGTAAGTACGCTTAGAATTACTTTTCAAGGTCAGTGCTGGGCTAAAAGATGTAGCCCTGGGTTCTTTTTTGATAACAGGTGAGTAAATCAGAATTCGTAGTTCAAATGATTTTAGAGGAATATTTGTACGTTTCAAAAATGGACACTTAGAAACTTTTCTGGTGAAAACCACACAATGGATTCCTATGGAAGGAAATACAAGTTACTGGTAAGTACGCTTAGAATTACTTTTCAGGGTCAGTGCTGCTGTAAAAGATGCAGCCCTGGGTTCTCTCCTGATAACAGGTGAGTAAATCGGAATTCGTAGTTCGACTGATTTTAGAGGAATATTTGTACGTTTCAAAAATGGACACTGAAAATTTTCTGGTGAAAACCACACAATGGATTCCTATGGAAGGAAATACAAGTTACTGGTAAGTACGCTTAGAATTACTTTTCAGGGTCAGTGCTGGGCTAAAAGATGCAGCACTGGGTTCTCTCATGATAACAGGTGTGTAAATCGGAATTTTGTAGTTCGGCTGATTTTAGAGGAATATTTGTACGTTTCAAAAATGGACACAAACTTTTCTGGTGAAAATCACACAATGGATTCCTAAGGAAGGAAATACAAGTTACTAGTAAGTACGCTTAGAATTATTTTTCAGGGTCATTGCTGGGCTAAAAGATGCAGCCCTGGGTTTTCTCCTGATAACAGGTGAGTAAATCGGAATTCGTAGTTCAACTCATTTTAGAGGAATATTTGTAAGTTTAAAAAATGGGCACTTAGAAACTTTTCTGATGAAAAGCACACAATGGATTCCTATAGAAGGAAATACAAGTTACTGGTAAGTATGCTTAGAATTACTTTTCAGGGTCAGTGCTTCTCTAAAAGATGCAGCACTGGGTTCTCTCCTGATAACAGGTGAATAAATCTGAATTCGTAGTTCGGCTGATTTTAGAGGAATATTTGTACGTTTCAAAAATAGACACTTAGAAACTTTTCTGGTGAAAACCACACAATGGATTCCTATGGAAGGAAATACAAGTTACTGGTAAGTACGATTAGAATTACTTTTCAGGGTCAGTGCTGGGCTAAAAGATGCAGCACTGGGTTCTCTCCTGTTAACAGGTGAGTGAATCGGAATTTGTAGTTCGGCTGATTTTAGAGGAATATTTGTATGTTTCAAAAATGGACACAGAAACCTTTCTGGTGAAAATCATACAATGGATTCCTATGGAAGGAAATACAAGTTACTGGTAAGTACGCTTAGAATTACTTTTCAAGGTCAGTGCTGGGCTAAAAGATGTAGCCCTGGGTTCTCTTTTGATAACAGGTGAGTAAATCAGAATTCGTAGTTCAACTGATTTTAGAGGAATATTTGTACGTTTCAAAAATGGACACTTAGAAACTTTTCTGGTGAAAACCACACAATGGATTCCTATGGAAGGAAATACAAGTTACTGGTAAGTACGCTTAGAATTACTTTTCAGGGTCAGTGCTGCTGTAAAAGATGCAGCCCTGGGTTCTCTCCTGATAACAGGTGAGTAAATCGGAATTCGTAGTTCGACTGATTTTAGAGGAATATTTGTACGTTTCAAAAATGGACACTGAAAATTTTCTGGTGAAAACCACACAATGGATTCCTATGGAAGGAAATACAAGTTACTGGTAAGTACGCTTAGAATTCCTTTTCAGGGTCAGTGCTGGGCTAAAAGATGCAGCACTGGGTTCTGTCATGATAACAGGTGTGTAAATCGGAATTTTGTAATTCAGCTGATTTTACAGGAATATTTGTACATTTCAAAAATGGACACAAACTTTTCTGGTGAAAATCACACAGTGGATTCCTAAGGAAGGAAATACAAGTTACTAGTAAGTACGCTTAGAATTATTTTTCAGGGTCATTGCTGGGCTAAAAGATGCAGCCCTGGGTTCTCTCCTGATAACAGGTGAGTAAATCGGAATTCGTAGTTCAACTCATTTTAGAAGAATATTTGTAAGTTTAAAAAATGGGCACTTAGAAACTTTTCTGATGAAAAGCACACAATGGATTCCTATGAAAGGAAATTCAAGTTACTGGTAAGTACGCTTAGAATTACTTTTCAGGGTCAGTGCTGGGCTAAAAGATGCATCACTGGGTTCTCTCCTGATAACAGGTGAGTAAATCGATATTTGTAGTTCGGCTGATTTTAGAGGAAAATTTGTACATTTAAAAAATGGACACAGAAACTTTTCTGGTGAAAACCACACAATGGATTCCTATTGAAGGAAATACAAGTTACTGGTTAGTATGCTTAGAATTACTTTTCAGAGTCAGTGCTTGTCTAAAAGATGCAGCCCTTGGTTCTCTCCTGATAACAGGTGAATAAATCGGAATTCTTAGATCGACTGATTTTAGAGGAATATTTGTACGTTTCAAAAATGGACACAAACTTTTCCGGTGAAATTCACACAATGGATTCCTATGGGAGGAAATACAAGTTACTGGTAAGTACGCTTAGAATTACTTTTCAAGGTCAGTGCTGAGCTAAAAGATGCAGCCCTCGGATCTCTCCTGATAACAGGTGAGTAAATCGGAACTCGGAGTTTGGCTGATTTTAGAGGAATATTTATACGTTTCAAAAATGGACATTTAGAAACTTTTCTGGTAACAGCCAAACAACGGATTCCTATGGAAGGAAATACAAGTTACTGGTA
This sequence comes from Triturus cristatus, assembly GCF_964204655.1. Lineage (NCBI taxonomy): Eukaryota > Metazoa > Chordata > Amphibia > Caudata > Salamandridae > Triturus > Triturus cristatus. The sequence continues at coordinate 316,830,611 of NC_140579.1, forward strand.
AGTACGCTTAGAATTTCTTTTCAGGGTCAGTGTTGGGCTAAAAGATGCAGCACTGTGTTCTCTCATGATAACAGGTGAGTAAATCGGAATTCGTAGTTCGGCTGATTTTAGAGGAATATTTGTACGTTTCAAAAATGGACACAAACTTTTCTGGTGAAAACCACACAATGGATTCCTATGGAAGGAAATACAAGTTACTGGTAAGTACGCTTAGAATTACTTTTCAGGGTCAGTGCTGGGCTAAAAGATGCAGCACTGGGTTCTCTCATGATAACAGGTGAGTAAATCAGAATTCGTAGTTCGGCTGATTTTAGATGAATATTTGTACGTTTCAAAAATGGACATGGAAACCTTTCTGGTGAAAATCACACAATGGATTCCTATGGAAGGAAATACAAGTTACTGGTAAGTACGCTCAGAATTACTTTTCAAGGTCAGTGCTGGGCTAAAAGATGCAGCACTAGGTACTCTCATGATAACAGGTGAGTAAATCAGAACTTTGTATTTCGGCTGATTTTAGCGGAATATTTGTACGTTTCAAAAATGGACACAAACTTTTCTGGTGAAAACCACACAATGGATTCCTATGGAAGGAAATACAAGTTACTGGTAAGTACGCTTAGAATTACTTTTCAGGGTCAGTGCTGGGCTAAAAGATGCAGCACTGGGTTCTCTCATGATAACAGGTGAGTAAATCAGAATTTTGTAGTTTGGCTGATTTTAGCGGAATATTTGTACTTTTCAAAAATGGACACAAACATTTCTGGTGAAAACCACACAATGGATTCCTATGGAAGGAAATACAAGTTACTGGTAAGTACGCTTAGAATTACTTTTCAGGTTCAGTGCTGCTCTAAAAGATGCAGCACTGGGTTCTCTCCTGATAACAGCTGAGTTAAAACGGAATTCGTAGTTCGTCTGATTTTAGAGGAATATTTGTACATTTCTAAAATGGACACTTAGAAACTTTTCTGGTAAAAACCACACAATGGATTCCTATGGAAGGAAATTCAAGTTACTGGTAAGTACGCTTAGAATTACTTTTCAAGGTCAGTGCTGGGCTAAAAGATGCAGCCCTGGGTTCTCTCCTGATAACAGGTGAGTAAATCGGAATTCGTAGTTCGGCTGATTTTATAGGAATATTTGTACGTTTCAAAAATGGACACAAACTTTTCTGTTGAAAATCACACAATGGATTCCTAATGAAGGAAATACAAGTTACTTGTAAGTACGCTTACAATTACTTTTCAAGGTCAGTGCTGGTCTAAAAGATGCAGCCCTCGGATCACTCCTGATAACAGGTGAGTAAATCGGAACTCGTAGTTCGGCTGATTTTAGAGGAATATTTGTACGTTTCAAAAATGGACAGTTAGAAACTTTTCTGGTGAAAACCACACAATGGATTCCTATGGAAGGAAATACAAGTTACTGGTAAGTACGCTTAGAATTACTTTTCAGGGTCAGTGCTTATCTAAAAGATGCAGCACTGGGTTCTCTCCTGATAACAGGTGAATAAATCTGAATTCGTAGTTCGGCTGATTTTAAAGGAATATTTGTACGTTTCAAAAATAGACACTTAGAAACTTTTCTGGTGAAAACCACACAATGGATTCCTATGGAAGGAAATACAAGTTACTGGTAAGTACGCTTAGAATTACTTTTCAGGGTCAGTGCTGCTCTAAAAGATGCAGCACTGGGTTCTCTCCTGATAACAGGTGAGTAAATCAGAATTCGTAGTTCGGCTGATTTTAGATGAATATTTGTACATTTCAAAAATGGACATGGAAACCTTTCTGGTGAAAATCACACAATGGATTCCTATGGAAGGAAATACAAGTTACTGGTAAGTACGCTCAGAATTACTTTTCAAGGTCAGTGCTGGGCTAAAAGATGCAGCACTAGGTACTCTCATGATAACAGGTGAGTAAATCAGAACTTTGTATTTCGGCTGATTTTAGCGGAATATTTGTACGTTTCAAAAATGGACACAAACTTTTCTGGTGAAAATCACACGATGAATTCCTATGGAAGGAAATACAAGTTACTGGTAAGTACGCTTAGAATTACCTTTCAGGGTCAGTGCTAGGCTAAAAGACGCAGCACTGGGTTCTCTCCTGATAACCGGTGAGTAAATCGGAATTCGTAGTTCGACTGATTTTAGAGGAATATTTGTACGTTTAAAAAATGTACACTTATAAACTTTTCTGGTGAAAACCACACAATGGATTACTATGGAAGGAAATACAAGTTACTGGTAAGTACGCTTAGAATTACTTTTCAGGGTCAGTGCAAGGCTAAAAGATGCAGCACTGGGTTCTCTCCTGATAACAGGTGAGTAAATCGGAATTCGTAGTTCGGCTGATTTTAGAGGAATATTTGTACGTTTCAAAAATGGACACAGAAACTTTTCTGATGAAAACTACACAATGGATTCCTATGGAAGGAAATACAAGCTACTGGTAAGTACGCTTAGAATTACTTTTCAGGGTCAGTGCTAGGCTAAAAGACGCAGCACTGGGTTCTCTCCTGATAACAGGTGAGTAAAACGGAATTCGTAGTTCGACTGATTTTAGAGGAATATTTGTACGTTTCAAAAATGGACACTTAGAAACTTTTCTGGTGAAAACCACACAATGGATTACTATGGAAGGAAATACAAGTTACTGGTAAGTACGCTTAGAATTACTTTTCAGGGTCAGTGCTGGGATAAAAGATGCAGCACTGGGTTCTCTCATGATAACAGGTGAGTAAATCGGAATTTTGTAGTTCGGCTGATTTTAGAGGAATATTTGTACGTTACAAAAAAGGACACAAACTTTTCTGGTGAAAACCACACAATGGATTCCTATGGAAGGAAATACAAGTTACTGGTAAGTACGCTTAGAATTACTTTTCAGGGTCAGTGCTGCTCTAAAAGATGCAGCACTGGGTTCTCTCCTGATAACAGCTGAGTAAATCGGAATTCGTAGTTCGGCTGATTTTAGAGGAATATTTGTATGTTTCAAAAATGGACATTTAGAAACTTTTCTGGTGAAAACCACACAATGGATTCCTATGGAAGGAAATACAAGTAACTGGTAAGTACGCTTAGAATTACTTTTCAAGCTCAGTGCTGGGCTAAAAGATGTAGCCCTGGGTTCTCTTTTGATAACAGGTGAGCAAATCGGAATTCGTAGTTCAACTGATTTTAGAGGAATATTTGTACGTTTCAAAACTTGACACTTAGAAACTTTTCTGTTGAAAACCACACAATGGATTCCTATGGAAGGAAATACAAGTTACTGGTAAGTACGCTTAGAATTACTTTTCAGGGTCAGTGCTGCTCTAAAAGATGCAGCACTCGGTTCTCTCCTGATAACAGGTGAGTGAATCGGAATTCGTAGTTCGGCTGATTTTAGAGGAATATTTCTACGTTTCAAAAATGGACACAGAAAACTTTCTGGTGAAAATCACACAATGGATTCCTATGGAAGGAAATACAAGTTACTGGTAAGTACGCTTAGAATTACTTTTCAAGGTCAGTGCTGGGATAAAAGATGTAGCCCTGGGTTCTCTTTTGATAACATGTGAGTAAATCAGAATTCGTAGTTCAACTGATTTTAGAGGAATATTTGTACGTTTCAAAAATGGACACTTAGAAACTTTTCTGGTGAAAACCACACAATGGATTCCTATGGAAGGAAATACAAGTTACTGGTAAGTACGCTTAGAATTACTTTTCAGGGTCAGTGCTGCTCTAAAAGATGCAGCCCTGGGTTCTCTCCTGATAACAGGTGAGTAAATCTTAATTCGTAGTTCGACTGATTTTAGAGGAATATTTGTACGTTTCAAAAATGGACACTGAAAATTTTCTGGTGAAAACCACACAATGGATTCCTATGGAAGGAAATACAAGTTACTGGTAAGTACGCTTAGAATTACTTTTCAGGGTCAGTGCTGGGCTAAAAGATGCAGCACTGGGTTCTCTCATGATAACAGGTGTGTAAATCGGAATTTTGTAGTTCGGCTGATTTTAGAGGAATATTTGTACATTTCAAAAATGGACACAAACTTTTCTGGTGAAAATCACACAATGGATTCCCAAGGAAGGACATACAAGTTACTAGTAAGTACGCTTAGAATTATTTTTCAGGGTCATTGCTGGGCTAAAAGATGCAGCCCTGGGTTCTCTCCTGATAAAAGGTGAGTAAATCTGAATTCGTAGTTCAATTCATTTTAGAGGAATATTTGTAAGTTAAAAAAATGGGCACTTAGAAACTTTTCTGATGAAAAGCACACAATGGATTCCTATGGAAGGAAATACAAGTTACTGGTAAGTACGATTAGAATTACTTTTCAGGGTCAGTGCTGGGCTAAAAGATGCAGCACTGGGTTCTCTCCTGTTAACAGGTGAGTGAATCGGAATTCGTAGTTTGGCTGATTTTAGAGGAATATTTGTACGTTTCAAAAATGGACACAGAAACCTTTCTGGTGAAAATCACACAATGGATTCCTATGGAAGGAAATACAAGTTATTGGTAAGTACGCTTAGAATTACTTTTCAAGGTCAGTGCTGGGCTAAAAGATGTAGCCCTGGGTTCTCTTTTGATAACAGGTGAGTAAATCAGAATTCGTAGTTCAACTGATTTTAGAGGAATATTTGTACGTTTCAAAAATAGACACTTAGAAACTTTTCTGGTGAAAACCACACAATGGATTCCTATGGAAGGAAATACAAGTTACTGGTAAGTACGCTTAGAATTACTTTTCAGGGTCAGTGCTGCTGTAAAAGATGCAGCCCTGGGTTCTCTCCTGATAACAGGTGAGTAAATCGGAATTCGTAGTTCGACTGATTTTAGAGGAATATTTGTACGTTTCAAAAATGGACACTGAAAATTTTCTGGTGAAAACCACACAATGGATTCCTATGGTAGGAAATACAAGTTACTGGTAAGTACGCTTAGAAATACTTTTCAGGGTCAGTGCTGGGCTAAAAGATGCAGCACTGGGTTCTCTCATGATAACAGGAGTGTAAATCGGAATTTTGTAGTTCGGCTGATTTTAGAGGAATATTTGTACGTTTCAAAAATGGACACAATCTTTTCTGGTGAAAATCACACAGTGGATTCCTAAGGAAGGAAATACAAGTTAATAGTAAGTACGCTTAGAATTTTTTTTCAGGGTCATTACTGGGCTAAAAGATGCAGCCCTGGGTTCTCTCCTGATAACAGGTGAGTAAATCGGAATTCGTAGTTCAACTCATTTTAGAGGAATATTTGTAAGTTTAAAAAATGGGCACTTAGAAACTTTTCTGATGAAAAGCACACAATGGATTACTATGGAAGGAAATTCAAGTTACTGGTAAGTACACTTAGAATTACTTTTCAGGGTCAGTGCTGCTCTAAAAGATGCAGCCCTGGGTTCTCTCCTGATAACAGGTGAGTAAATCGGAATTCGTAGTTCGACTGATTTTAGAGGAATATTTGTACGTTTCTAAAATGGACACTGAAAATTTTCTGGTGAAATCCACACAATGGATTCTTATGGAAGGAAATACAAGTTACTGGTAAGTACGCTTAGAATTACTTTTCAGGGTCAGTGCTGGGCTAAAAGATGCAGCACTGGGTTCTCTCATGATAACAGGTGTGTAAATCGGAATTTTGTAGTTCGTCTGATTTTAGAGGAATATTTGTACGTTTCAAAAATGGACACAAACTTTTCTGGTGAAAATCACACAATGGATTCCTAAGGAAGGAAATACAAGTTACTAGTAAGTACGCTTAGAATTATTTTTCAGGGTCATTGCTGGGCTAAAAGATGCAGCCCTGGGTTCTCTCCTGATAACAGGTGAGTAAATCGGAATTCGTAGTTCAACTCATTTTAGAGGAATATTTGTACGTTTTAAAAATTGGACACAGAAACTTTTCTGGTGAAAACCACACAATGGATTCCTAAGGAAGGAAATACAAGTTACTGGTAAGTATGCTTAGAATTACTTTTCAGGGTCAGTGCTGGGCTAAAAGATGCATCACTGGGTTCTCTCCTGATAACAGGTGAGTAAATCGGAATTCGTAGTTCAACTCATTTTAGAGGAATATTTGTACGTTTCAAAAATGGACACAAACTTTTCTGGTGAAAATCACACAATGGATTCCTAAGGAAGGAAATACAAGTTACTGGTAAGTATGCTTAGAATTACTTTTCAGGGTCAGTGCTGGGCTAAAAGATGCATCACTGGGTTCTCTCCTGATAACAGGTGAGTAAATCGGAATTTGTAGTTCGGCTGATTTTAGAGGAATATTTGTACGTTTTAAAAATTGGACACAGAAACTTTTCTGGTGAAAACCACACAATGGATTCCTATTGAAGGAAATACAAGTTACTGTTAAGTATGCTTAGAATTACTTTTCAGAGTCAGTGCTTGTCTAAAAGATGCAGCCCTTGGTTCTCTCCTGATAACAGGTGAGTAAATCGGAATTCGTATTTCGGCTGATTTTAGAGGAATATTTGTACGTTTCAAAAATGGACACAAACTTTTCTGGTGAAAATCACACAATGGATTCCTATGGAAGGAAATACAAGTTACTGGTAAGTACACTTAGAATTACTTTTCAAGGTCAGTGCTGGGCTAAAAGATGCAGCCCTCGGATCTCTCCTGATAACAGGTGAGTAAATCAGAACTCGTAGTTTGGCTGATTTTAGAGGAATATTTATACGTTTCAAAAATGGACATTTAGAAACTTTTCTGGTGAAAGCCACACAACGGATTCCTATGGAAGGAAATACAAGTTACTGGTAAGTATGGTTAGAATTTCTTTTCAGGGTCAGTGTTGGGCTAAAAGATGCAGCACTGTGTTCTCTCATGATAACAGGTGAGTAAATCGGAATTCGTAGTTCGGCTTATTTTAGAGGAATATTTGTACGTTTCAAAAATGGACACAAACTTTTCTGGTGAAAACCACACAATGGATTCCTATGGAAGGAAATACAAGTTACTGGTAAGTACGCTTAGAATTACTTTTCAGGGTCAGTGCTGGGCTAAAAGATGCAGCACTGGGTTCCCTCATGATAACAGGTGAGTAAATCTGAATTTTGTAGTTCGGCTGATTTTAGCGGAATATTTGTATGTTTCAAAAATGGACACAAACATTTCTGGTGAAAACCACACGATGGATTCCTATGGAAGGAAATACAAGTTACTGGTAAGTACGCTTAGAATTACTTTTCAGGTTCAATGCTGCTCTAAAAGATGCAGCACTGGGTTCTCTCCTGATAACAGCTGAGTTAAAACGGAGTTCGTAGTTCGTCTGATTTTAGAGGAATATTTGTACGTTTCTAAAATGGACACTTAGAAACTTTTCTGGTAAAAACCACACAATGGATTCCTATGGAAGGAAATACAAGTTACTGGTAAGTACGCTTAGAATTACTTTTCAAGGCCAGTGCTGGGCTAAAAGATACAGCCCTGGGTTCTCTCCTGATAACAGGTGAGTAAATCGGAATTCGTAGTTCGGCTGATTTTATAGGAATATTTGTACATTTCAAAAATGGACACTTAGAAACTTTTCTGGTGAAAACCACACAATGGATTCCTATGGAAGGAAATACAAGTTACTGGTAAGTATGCTTAGAATTACTTTTCAGGGTCAGTGCTGGGCTAAAAGATGCAGCACTGGGTTCTCTCCTGATAACAGGTGAGTAAATCGGAATTCGTAGTTCAGCTGATTTTAGAGGAATATTTGTACGTTTCAAAAATGAACACAAACTTTTCTGGTGAAAATCACACAATGGATTCCTATGGAAGGAAATACAAGTTAATGGTAAGTATGCTTAGAATTACTTTTCAGGGTCAGTGCTGGGCTAAAAGATGCAGCACTGGGTTCTCTCCTGATAACAGGTGAGTAAATCGGAATTCGTAGTTCGGCTGATTTTAGAGGAATATTTGTACGTTTCAAAAATGGACAGTTAGAAACTTTTCTGGTGAAAACCACACAATGGATTCCTATGGAAGGAAATACAAGTTACAGGTAAGTACGCTTAGAATTACTTTTCAGGGTCAGTGCTTCTCTAAAAGATGCAGCACTGGGTGCTCTCCTGATAACAGGTGAATAAATCTCAATTCGTAGTTCGGCTGATTTTAAAGGAATATTTGTACGTTTCAAAAATAGACACTTAGAAACTTTTCTGGTGAAAACCACACAATGGATTCCTATGGAAGGAAATACAAGTTACTGGGAAGTACGATTAGAATTACTTTTCAGGGTCAGTGCTGGGCTAAAAGATGCAGCACTGGGTTCTCTCCTGTTAACAGTTGAGTGAATCGGAATTTGTAGTTCGTCTGATTTTAGAGGAATATTTGTACGTTTCAAAAATGGATACAGAAACCTTTCTGGTGAAAATCACACAATGGATTCCTATGGAAGGAAATACAAGTTACTGCCAAGTACGCTTAGAATTACTTTTCAAGGTCAGTGCTGGGCTAAAAGATGTAGCCCTGTGTTCTCTTTTGATAACAGGTGAGCAAATCGGAATTCGTAGTTCAACTGATTTTAGAGGAATATTTGTACGTTTCAAAAATTGACACTTAGAAACTTTTCTGCTGAAAACCACACAATGGATTCCTATGGAAGGAAATACAAGTTACTGGTAAGTACGCTTAGAATTACTTTTCAGGGTCAGTGCTGCTCTGAAAGATGCAGCACTGGGTTCTCTCCTGATAACAGGTGAGTAAATCAGAATTCGAAGTTCGGCTGACTTTAGAGGAATATTTGTACGTTTCAAAAATGGACACTTAGAAACTTTTCTGGTGAAAACCACACAATGGATTCCTATGGAAGGAAATACAAGTTACTGGTAAGTACGTTTAGAATTACTTTTCAGGGTCAGTGCTGGGCTAAAACATGCAGCCCTGGGTTCTCTCCTGATAACAGGTAAGTAAATCGGAATTCGTAGTTCGGCTGACTTTAGATGAATATTTGTAATTTTCAAAAATAGACACTTGGAAAATTTTCTGGTGAAAACCACACAATGGATTCCTATGGAAGGAAATACAAGTTACTTGTAAGTACGTTTAGAATTACTTTTCAAGGTCAGTGCTGGGCTAAAAGATGCAGCCCTCGGATCTCTCCTGATAACAGGTGAGTAAATCGGAACTCGTAGTTTGGCTGATTTTAGAGGAATATTTGTACGTTTCAAAAATGGACACAAACTTTTCTGGTGAAAACCACACAATGGATTCCTATGGAAGGAAATACAAGTTACTGGTAAGTAAGCTTAGAATTTCTTTTCAGGGTCAGTGCTGGGCTAAAAGATGCAGCACTGGGTTCTCTCATGATAACAGGTGAGTAAATCGGAATTTGTAGTTCGGCTGATTTTAGAGGAATATTTGTACGTTTCAAAAATGGACACAAACTTTTCTGGTGAAAACCACACAATGGATTCCTATGGAAGGAAATACAAGTTACTGGTAAGTACGCTCAGAATTACTTTTCAAGGTCAGTGCTGGGCTAAAAGATGCAGCCCTCGGATCTCTCCTGATAACAGGTGAGTAAATCAGAACTCGTAGTTCGGCTGATTTTAGCGGAATATTTGTACGTTTCAAAAATGGACACAAACTTTTCTGGTGAAAATCACACGATGGATTCCTATGGAAGGAAATACAAGTTACTGGTAAGTACGCTTAGAATTACTTTTCAGGGTCAGTGCTAGGCGAAAAGACGCAGCACTGGGTTCTCTCCTGATAACAGGTGAGTAAATCGGAATTCGTAGTTCGACTGATTTTAGAGTAATATTTGTACGTTTCAAAAATGGACACTTAGAAACTTTTCTGGTGAAAACCACACAATGGATTACTATGGAAGGAAATACAAGTTACTGGTAAGTACGCTTAGAATTACTTTTCAAGGTCAGTGCTAGGCTAAAAGAAGCAGCACTGGGTTCTCTCCTGATAACAGGTGAGTAAATCGGAATTCGTAGTTCGGCTGATTTTAGAGGAATATTTGTACGTTTCAAAAATGGACACAGAAACTTTTCTGGTGAAAACTACACAATGGATTCCTATGGAAGGAAATACAAGTTACTGGTAAGTACGCTTAGAATTACTTTTCAGGGTCAGTGCTGGGCTAAAAGATGCAGCCCTGGGTTCTCTCCTGATAACAGATGAGTAAATCGGAATTTGTAGTTCAACTGATTTTAGAGGAATATTTGTAAGTTTCAAAAATGGGCACTTAGAAACTTTTCTGGTGAAAACCACACAATGGATTCCTATGGAAGGAAATACAAGTTACAGGTAAGTACGATTAGAATTACTTTTCAGGGTCAGTGCTGGGCTAAAAGATGCAGCCCTGGGTTCTCTCCTGATAACAGATGAGTAAATCGGAATTTGTAGTTCAACTGATTTTAGAGGAATATTTGTAAGTTTCAAAAATGGGCACTTAGAAACTTTTCTGGTGAAAACCACACAATGGATTCCTATGGAAGGAAATACAAGTTACTGGTAAGTATGCTTAGAATTACTTTTCAGGGTCAGTGCTGGGCTAAAAGATGCAGCACTGGGTTCTCTCCTGATAACAGGTGAGTAAATCGGAATTCGTAGTTCGGCTGATTTTAGAGGAATATTTGTACGTTTCAAAAATGGACACAAACTTTTCTGTTGAAAATCACACAATGGATTCCTATTGAAGGGAATACAAGTTACTTGTAAGTACGCTTACAATTACTTTTCAAGGTCAGTGCTGGGCTAAAAGATGCAGCCCTCGGATCTCTCCTGATAACAGGTGAGTAAATCGGAACTCGTAGTTCGGCTGATTTTAGAGGAATATTTGTACGTTTCAAAAATGGACAGTTAGAAACTTTTCTGGTGAAAACCACACAATGGATTCCTATGGAAGGAAATACAAGTTACTGGTAAGTACGCTTAGAATTACTTTTCAGGGTCAGTGCTTCTCTAAAAGATGCAGCACTGGGTGCTCTCCTGATAACAGGTGAATAAATCTCAATTCGTAGTTCGGCTGATTTTAAAGGAATATTTGTACGTTTCAAAAATAGACACTTAGAAACTTTTCTGGTGAAAACCACACAATGGATTCCTATGGAAGGAAATACAAGTTACTGGGAAGTACGATTAGAATTACTTTTCAGGGTCAGTGCTGGGCTAAAAGATGCAGCACTGGGTTCTCTCCTGTTAACAGTTGAGTGAATCGGAATTTGTAGTTCGTCTGATTTTAGAGGAATATTTGTACGTTTCAAAAATGGATACAGAAACCTTTCTGGTGAAAATCACACAATGGATTCCTATGGAAGGAAATACAAGTTACTGCCAAGTACGCTTAGAATTACTTTTCAAGGTCAGTGCTGGGCTAAAAGATGTAGCCCTGTGTTCTCTTTTGATAACAGGTGAGCAAATCGGAATTCGTAGTTCAACTGATTTTAGAGGAATATTTGTACGTTTCAAAAATGTACACTTAGAAACTTTTCTGGTGAAAACCACACAATGGATTCCTATGGAAGGAAATACAAGTTACTGGTAAGTATGCTTAGAATTACTTTTCAGGGTCAGTGCTGGGCTAAAAGATGCAGCACTGGGTTCTCTCATGATAACAGGTGTGTAAATCGGAATTTTGTAGTTCGGCTGATTTTAGAGGAATATTTGTACGTTTCAAAAATGGACACAAACTTTTCTGGTGAAAATCACACAATGGATTCCTAAGGAAGGAAATACAAGTTACTAGTAAGTACGCTTAGAATTATTTTTCAGGGTCATTGCTGGGCTAAAAGATGCAGCCCTGGGTTCTCTCCTGATAACAGGTGAGTAAATCGGAATTCGTAGTTCAACTCATTTTAGAGGAATATTTGTAAGTTTAAAAAATGGGCACTTAGAAACTTTTCTGATGAAAAGCACACAATGGATTCCTATGGAAGGAAATACAAGTTACTGGTAAGTACGATTAGAATTACTTTTCAGGGTCAGTGCTGGGCTAAAAGATGCAGCACTGGGTTCTCTCCTGTTAACAGGTGAGTGAATCGGAATTTGTAGTTCGGCTGATTTTAGAGGAATATTTGTATGTTTCAAAAATGGACACAGAAACCTTTCTGGTGAAAATCATACAATGGATTCCTATGGAAGGAAATACAAGTTACTGGTAAGTACGCTTAGAATTACTTTTCAAGGTCAGTGCTGGGCTAAAAGATGTAGCCCTGGGTTCTCTTTTGATAACAGGTGAGTAAATCAGAATTCGTAGTTCAACTGATTTTAGAGGAATATTTGTACGTTTCAAAAATGGACACTTAGAAACTTTTCTGGTGAAAACCACACAATGGATTCCTATGGAAGGAAATACAAGTTACTGGTAAGTACGCTTAGAATTACTTTTCAGGGTCAGTGCTGCTGTAAAAGATGCAGCCCTGGGTTCTCTCCTGATAACAGGTGAGTAAATCGGAATTCGTAGTTCGACTGATTTTAGAGGAATATTTGTACGTTTCAAAAATGGACACTGAAAATTTTCTGGTGAAAACCACACAATGGATTCCTATGGAAGGAAATACAAGTTACTGGTAAGTACGCTTAGAATTCCTTTTCAGGGTCAGTGCTGGGCTAAAAGATGCAGCACTGGGTTCTGTCATGATAACAGGTGTGTAAATCGGAATTTTGTAATTCAGCTGATTTTACAGGAATATTTGTACATTTCAAAAATGGACAAAAACTTTTCTGGTGAAAATCACACAGTGGATTCCTAAGGAAGGAAATACAAGTTACTAGTAAGTACGCTTAGAATTATTTTTCAGGGTCATTGCTGGGCTAAAAGATGCAGCCCTGGGTTCTCTCCTGATAACAGGTGAGTAAATCGGAATTCGTAGTTCAACTCATTTTAGAGGAATATTTGTAAGTTTAAAAAATGGGCACTTAGAAACTTTTCTGATGAAAAGCACACAATGGATTCCTATGAAAGGAAATTTAAGTTACTGGTAAGTACGCTTAGAATTACTTTTCAGGGTCAGTGCTGGGCTAAAAGATGCATCACTGGGTTCTCTCCTGATAACAGGTGAGTAAATCGATATTTGTAGTTCGGCTGATTTTAGAGGAAAATTTGTACGTTTAAAAAATGGACACAGAAACTTTTCTGGTGAAAACCACACAATGGATTCCTATTGAAGGAAATACAAGTTACTGGTTAGTATGCTTAGAATTACTTTTCAGAGTCAGTGCTTGTCTAAAAGATGCAGCCCTTGGTTCTCTCCTGATAACAGGTGAGTAAATCGGAATTCTTAGATCGACTGATTTTAGAGGAATATTTGTACGTTTCAAAAATGGACACAAACTTTTCCGGTGAAATTCACACAATGGATTCCTATGGGAGGAAATACAAGTTACTGGTAAGTACGCTTAGAATTACTTTTCAAGGTCAGTGCTGAGCTAAAAGATGCAGCCCTCGGATCTCTCCTGATAACAGGTGAGTAAATCGGAACTCGGAGTTTGGCTGATTTTAGAGGAATATTTATACGTTTCAAAAATGGACATTTAGAAACTTTTCTGGTAAAAGCCAAACAACGGATTCCTATGGAAGGAAATACAAGTTACTGGTAAGTACGCTTAGAATTTCTTTTCAGGGTCAGTGTTGGGCTAAAAGATGCAGCACTGTGTTCTCTCATGATAACAGGTGAGTAAATCGGAATTCGTAGTTCGGCTGATTTTAGAGGAATATTTGTACGTTTCAAAAATGGACACAAACTTTTCTGGTGAAAACCACACAATGGATTCCTATGGAAGGAAATACAAGTTACTGGTAAGTACGCTTAGAATTACTTTTCAGGGTCAGTGCTGGGCTAAAAGATGCAGCACTGGGTTCTCTCATGATAACAGGTGAGTAAATCAGAATTTTGTAGTTTGGCTGATTTTAGCGGAATATTTGTACTTTTCAAAAATGGACACAAACATTTCTGGTGAAAACCACACAATGGATTCCTATGGAAGGAAATACAAGTTACTGGTAAGTACGCTTAGAATTACTTTTCAGGTTCAGTGCTGCTCTAAAAGATGCAGCACTGGGTTCTCTCCTGATAACAGCTGAGTTAAAACGGAATTCGTAGTTCGTCTGATTTTAGAGGAATATTTGTACATTTCTAAAATGGACACTTAGAAACTTTTCTGGTAAAAACCACACAATGGATTCCTATGGAAGGAAATTCAAGTTACTGGTAAGTACGCTTAGAATTACTTTTCAAGGTCAGTGCTGGGCTAAAAGATGCAGCCCTGGGTTCTCTCCTGATAACAGGTGAGTAAATCGGAATTCGTAGTTCGGCTGATTTTATAGGAATATTTGTACGTTTCAAAAATGGACACAAACTTTTCTGTTGAAAATCACACAATGGATTCCTAATGAAGGAAATACAAGTTACTTGTAAGTACGCTTACAATTACTTTTCAAGGTCAGTGCTGGTCTAAAAGATGCAGCCCTCGGATCACTCCTGATAACAGGTGAGTAAATCGGAACTCGTAGTTCGGCTGATTTTAGAGGAATATTTGTACGTTTCAAAAATGGACAGTTAGAAACTTTTCTGGTGAAAACCACACAATGGATTCCTATGGAAGGAAATACAAGTTACTGGTAAGTACGCTTAGAATTACTTTTCAGGGTCAGTGCTTATCTAAAAGATGCAGCACTGGGTTCTCTCCTGATAACAGGTGAATAAATCTGAATTCGTAGTTCGGCTGATTTTAAAGGAATATTTGTACGTTTCAAAAATAGACACTTAGAAACTTTTCTGGTGAAAACCACACAATGGATTCCTATGGAAGGAAATACAAGTTACTGGTAAGTACGCTTAGAATTACTTTTCAGGGTCAGTGCTGCTCTAAAAGATGCAGCACTGGGTTCTCTCCTGATAACAGGTGAGTAAATCAGAATTCGTAGTTCGGCTGATTTTAGATGAATATTTGTACGTTTCAAAAATGGACATGGAAACCTTTCTGGTGAAAATCACACAATGGATTCCTATGGAAGGAAATACAAGTTACTGGTAAGTACGCTCAGAATTACTTTTCAAGGTCAGTGCTGGGCTAAAAGATGCAGCACTAGGTACTCTCATGATAACAGGTGAGTAAATCAGAACTTTGTAGTTCGGCTGATTTTAGCGGAATATTTGTACGTTTCAAAAATGGACACAAACTTTTCTGGTGAAAATCACACGATGAATTCCTATGGAAGGAAATACAAGTTACTGGTAAGTACGCTTAGAATTACTTTTCAGGGTCAGTGCAAGGCTAAAAGATGCAGCACTGGGTTCTCTCCTGATAACAGGTGAGTAAATCGGAATTCGTAGTTCGGCTGATTTTAGAGGAATATTTGTACGTTTCAAAAATGGACACAGAAACTTTTCTGGTGAAAACTACACAATGGATTCCTATGGAAGGAAATACAAGCTACTGGTAAGTACGCTTAGAATTACTTTTCAGGGTCAGTGCTAGGCTAAAAGACGCAGCACTGGGTTCTCTCCTGATAACAGGTGAGTAAAACGGAATTCGTAGTTCGACTGATTTTAGAGGAATATTTGTACGTTTCAAAAATGGACACTTAGAAACTTTTCTGGTGAAAACCACACAATGGATTACTATGGAAGGAAATACAAGTTACTGGTAAGTACGCTTAGAATTACTTTTCAGGGTCAGTGCTGGGATAAAAGATGCAGCACTGGGTTCTCTCATGATAACAGGTGAGTAAATCGGAATTTTGTAGTTCGGCTGATTTTAGAGGAATATTTGTACGTTACAAAAAAGGACACAAACTTTTCTGGTGAAAACCACACAATGGATTCCTATGGAAGGAAATACAAGTTACTGGTAAGTACGCTTAGAATTACTTTTCAGGGTCAGTGCTGCTCTAAAAGATGCAGCACTGGGTTCTCTCCTGATAACAGCTGAGTAAATCGGAATTCGTAGTTCGGCTGATTTTAGAGGAATATTTGTATGTTTCAAAAATGGACATTTAGAAACTTTTCTGGTGAAAACCACACAATGGATTCCTATGGAAGGAAATACAAGTAACTGGTAAGTACGCTTAGAATTACTTTTCAAGCTCAGTGCTGGGCTAAAAGATGTAGCCCTGGGTTCTCTTTTGATAACAGGTGAGCAAATCGGAATTCGTAGTTCAACTGATTTTAGAGGAATATTTGTACGTTTCAAAACTTGACACTTAGAAACTTTTCTGGTGAAAACCACACAATGGATTCCTATGGAAGGAAATACAAGTTACTGGTAAGTACGCTTAGAATTACTTTTCAGGGTCAGTGCTGCTCTAAAAGATGCAGCACTCGGTTCTCTCCTGATAACAGGTGAGTGAATCGGAATTCGTAGTTCGGCTGATTTTAGAGGAATATTTCTACGTTTCAAAAATGGACACAGAAAACTTTCTGGTGAAAATCACACAATGGATTCCTATGGAAGGAAATACAAGTTACTGGTAAGTACGCTTAGAATTACTTTTCAAGGTCAGTGCTGGGATAAAAGATGTAGCCCTGGGTTCTCTTTTGATAACATGTGAGTAAATCAGAATTCGTAGTTCAACTGATTTTAGAGGAATATTTGTACGTTTCAAAAATGGACACTTAGAAACTTTTCTGGTGAAAACCACACAATGGATTCCTATGGAAGGAAATACAAGTTACTGGTAAGTACGCTTAGAATTACTTTTCAGGGTCAGTGCTGCTCTAAAAGATGCAGCCCTGGGTTCTCTCCTGATAACAGGTGAGTAAATCTTAATTCGTAGTTCGACTGATTTTAGAGGAATATTTGTACGTTTCAAAAATGGACACTGAAAATTTTCTGGTGAAAACCACACAATGGATTCCTATGGAAGGAAATACAAGTTACTGGTAAGTACGCTTAGAATTACTTTTCAGGGTCAGTGCTGGGCTAAAAGATGCAGCACTGGGTTCTCTAATGATAACAGGTGTGTAAATCGGAATTTTGTAGTTCGGCTGATTTTAGAGGAATATTTGTACATTTCAAAAATGGACACAAACTTTTCTGGTGAAAATCACACAATGGATTCCCAAGGAAGGACATACAAGTTACTAGTAAGTACGCTTAGAATTATTTTTCAGGGTCATTGCTGGGCTAAAAGATGCAGCCCTGGGTTCTCTCCTGATAAAAGGTGAGTAAATCGGAATTCGTAGTTCAATTCATTTTAGAGGAATATTTGTAAGTTAAAAAAATGGGCACTTAGAAACTTTTCTGATGAAAAGCACACAATGGATTCCTATGGAAGGAAATACAAGTTACTGGTAAGTATACTTAGAATTACTTTTCAGGGTCAGTGCTTTTTTAAAAGATGCAGCACTGGGTTCTCTCCTGATAACAGGTGAATAAATATGAATTCGTAGTTCGGCTGATTTTAGAGGAATATTTGTACGTTACAAAAATGGACACAAACTTTTCTGGTGCAAACCACACAATGGATTCCTATGGAAGGAAATACAAGTTACTGGTAAGTACGATTAGAATTACTTTTCAGGGTCAGTGCTGGGCTAAAAGATGCAGCACTGGGTTCTCTCCTGTTAACAGGTGAGTGAATCGGAATTCGTAGTTCGGCTGATTTTAGAGGAATATTTGTATGTTTCAAAAATGGACACAGAAACCTTTCTGGTGAAAATCACACAATGGATTCCTATGGAAGGAAATACAAGTTATTGGTAAGTACGCTTAGAATTACTTTTGAAGGTCAGTGCTGGGCTAAAAGATGTAGCCCTGGGTTCTCTTTTGATAACAGGTGAGTAAATCAGAATTCGTAGTTCAACTGATTTTAGAGGAATATTTGTACGTTTCAAAAATAGACACTTAGAAACTTTTCTGGTGAAAACCACACAATGGATTCCTATGGAAGGAAATACAAGTTACTGGTAAGTAGGCTTAGAATTACTTTTCAGGGTCAGTGCTGCTGTAAAAGATGCAGCCCTGGGTTCTCTCCTGATAACAGGTGAGTAAATCGGAATTCGTAGTTCGACTGATTTTAGAGGAATATTTGTACGTTTCAAAAATGGACACTGAAAATTTTCTGGTGAAAACCACACAATGGATTCCTATGGTAGGAAATACAAGTTACTGGTAAGTACGCTTAGAAATACTTTTCAGGGTCAGTGCTGGGCTAAAAGATGCAGCACTGGGTTCTCTCATGATAACAGGAGTGTAAATCGGAATTTTGTAGTTCGGCTGATTTTAGAGGAATATTTGTACGTTTCAAAAATGGACACAATCTTTTCTGGTGAAAATCACACAGTGGATTCCTAAGGAAGGAAATACAAGTTAATAGTAAGTACGCTTAGAATTTTTTTTCAGGGTCATTACTGGGCTAAAAGATGCAGCCCTGGGTTCTCTCCTGATAACAGGTGAGTAAATCGGAATTCGTAGTTCAACTCATTTTAGAGGAATATTTGTAAGTTTAAAAAATGGGCACTTAGAAACTTTTCTGATGAAAAGCACACAATGGATTCCTATGGAAGGAAATTCAAGTTACTGGTAAGTACACTTAGAATTACTTTTCAGGGTCAGTGCTGCTCTAAAAGATGCAGCCCTGGGTTCTCTCCTGATAACAGGTGAGTAAATCGGAATTCGTAGTTCGACTGATTTTAGAGGAATATTTGTACGTTTCTAAAATGGACACTGAAAATTTTCTGGTGAAATCCACACAATGGATTCTTATGGAAGGAAATACAAGTTACTGGTAAGTACGCTTAGAATTACTTTTCAGGGTCAGTGCTGGGCTAAAAGATGCAGCACTGGGTTCTCTCATGATAACAGGTGTGTAAATCGGAATTTTGTAGTTCGTCTGATTTTAGAGGAATATTTTTACGTTTCAAAAATGGACACAAACTTTTCTGGTGAAAATCACACAATGGATTCCTAAGGAAGGAAATACAAGTTACTAGTAAGTACGCTTAGAATTATTTTTCAGGGTCATTGCTGGGCTAAAAGATGCAGCCCTGGGTTCTCTCCTGATAACAGGTGAGTAAATCGGAATTCGTAGTTCAACTCATTTTAGAGGAATATTTGTAAGTTTAAAAAATGGGCACTTAGAAACTTTTCTGATGAAAAGCCCACAATGGATTCCTATGGAAGGAAATTCAAGTTACTGGTAAGTATGCTTAGAATTACTTTTCAGGGTCAGTGCTGGGCTAAAAGATGCATCACTGGGTTCTCTCCTGATAACAGGTGAGTAAATCGGAATTTGTAGTTCGGCTGATTTTAGAGGAATATTTGTACGTTTTAAAAATTGGACACAGAAACTTTTCTGGTGAAAACCACACAATGGATTCCTATTGAAGGAAATACAAGTTACTGGTAAGTATGCTTAGAATTACTTTTCAGAGTCAGTGCTTGTCTAAAAGATGCAGCCCTTGGTTCTCTCCTGATAACAGGTGAGTAAATCGGAATTCGTATTTCGGCTGATTTTAGAGGAATATTTGTACGTTTCAAAAATGGACACAAACTTTTCTGGTGAAAATCACACAATGGATTCCTATGGAAGGAAATACACGTTACTGGTAAGTACACTTAGAATTACTTTTCAAGGTCAGTGCTGTGCTAAAAGATGCAGCCCTCGGATCTCTCCTGATAAAAGGTGAGTAAATCAGAACTCGTAGTTTGGCTGATTTTAGAGGAATATTTATATGTTTCAAAAATGGACATTTAGAAACTTTTCTGGTGAAAGCCACACAACGGATTCCTATGGAAGGAAATACAAGTTACTGGTAAGTATGGTTAGAATTTCTTTTCAGGGTCAGTGTTGGGCTAAAAGATGCAGCACTGTGTTCTCTCATGATAACAGGTGAGTAAATCGGAATTCGTAGTTCGGCTTATTTTAGAGGAATATTTGTACGTTTCAAAAATGGACACAAACTTTTCTGGTGAAAACCACACAATGGATTCCTATGGAAGGAAATACAAGTTACTGGTAAGTACGCTTAGAATTACTTTTCAGGGTCAGTGCTGGGCTAAAAGATGCAGCACTGGGTTCCCTCATGATAACAGGTGAGTAAATCTGAATTTTGTAGTTCGGCTGATTTTAGCGGAATATTTGTACGTTTCAAAAATGGACACAAACATTTCTGGTGAAAACCACACGATGGATTCCTATGGAAGGAAATACAAGTTACTGGTAAGTACGCTTAGAATTACTTTTCAGGTTCAATGCTGCTCTAAAAGATGCAGCACTGGGTTCTCTCCTGATAACAGCTGAGTTAAAACGGAATTCGTAGTTCGTCTGATTTTAGAGGAATATTTGTACGTTTCTAAAATGGACACAAACTTTTCTGGTGAAAACCACACAATGGATTCCTATGGAAGGAAATACAAGTTACTGGTAAGTAAGCTTAGAATTTCTTTTCAGGGTCAGTGCTGGGCTAAAAGATGCAGCACTGGGTTCTCTCATGATAACAGGTGAGTAAATCGGAATTTGTAGTTCGGCTGATTTTAGAGGAATATTTGTACGTTTTAAAAATGGACACAAACTTTTCTGGTGAAAATCACACGATGGATTCCTATGGAAGGAAATACAAGTTACTGGTAAGTACGCTCAGAATTACTTTTCAAGGTCAGTGCTGGGCTAAAAGATGCAGCCCTCGGATCTCTCCTGATAACAGGTGAGTAAATCAGAACTCGTAGTTCGGCTGATTTTAGCGGAATATTTGTACGTTTCAAAAATGGACACAAACTTTTCTGGTGAAAATCACACGATGGATTCCTATGGAAGGAAATACAAGTTACTGGTAAGTACGCTTAGAATTACTTTTCAGGGTCAGTGCTAGGCGAAAAGACGCAACACTGGGTTCTCTCCTGATAACAGGTGAGTAAATCGGAATTCGTAGTTCGACTGATTTTAGAGTAATATTTGTACGTTTCAAAAATGGACACTTAGAAACTTTTCTGGTGAAAACCACACAATGGATTACTATGGAAGGAAATACAAGTTACTGGTAAGTACGCTTAGAATTACTTTTCAAGGTCAGTGCTAGGCTAAAAGAAGCAGCAATGGGTTCTCTCCTGATAACAGGTGAGTAAATCGGAATTCGTAGTTCGGCTGATTTTAGAGGAATATTTGTACGTTTCAAAAATGGACACAGAAACTTTTCTGGTGAAAACTACACAATGGATTCCTATGGAAGGAAATACAAGTTACTGGTAAGTACGCTTAGAATTACTTTTCAGGGTCAGTGCTGGGCTAAAAGATGCAGCCCTGGGTTCTCTCCTGATAACAGATGAGTAAATCGGAATTTGTAGTTCAACTGATTTTAGAGGAATATTTGTAAGTTTCAAAAATGGACACTTAGAAACTTTTCTGGTGAAAACCACACAATGGATTCCTATGGAAGGAAATACAAGTTACAGGTAAGTACGATTAGAATTACTTTTCAGGGTCAGTGCTGGGCTAAAAGATGCAGCCCTGGGTTCTCTCCTGATAACAGATGAGTAAATCGGAATTTGTAGTTCAACTGATTTTAGAGGAATATTTGTAAGTTTCAAAAATGGGCACTTAGAAACTTTTCTGGTGAAAACCACACAATGGATTCCTATGGAAGGAAATACAAGTTACTGGTAAGTATGCTTAGAATTACTTTTCAGGGTCAGTGCTGGGCTAAAAGATGCAGCACTGGGTTCTCTCCTGATAACAGGTGAGTAAATCGGAATTCGTAGTTCGGCTGATTTTAGAGGAATATTTGTACGTTTCAAAAATGGACACAAACTTTTCTGTTGAAAATCACACAATGGATTCCTATTGAAGGAAATACAAGTTACTTGTAAGTACGCTTACAATTACTTTTCAAGGTCAGTGCTGGGCTAAAAGATGCAGCCCTCGGATCTCTCCTGATAACAGGTGAGTAAATCGGAACTCGTAGTTCGGCTGATTTTAGAGGAATATTTGTACGTTTCAAAAATGGACAGTTAGAAACTTTTCTGGTGAAAACCACACAATGGATTCCTATGGAAGGAAATACAAGTTACTGGTAAGTACGCTTAGAATTACTTTTCAGGGTCAGTGCTTCTCTAAAAGATGCAGCACTGGGTGCTCTCCTGATAACAGGTGAATAAATCTCAATTCGTAGTTCGGCTGATTTTAAAGGAATATTTGTACGTTTCAAAAATAGACACTTAGAAACTTTTCTGGTGAAAACCACACAATGGATTCCTATGGAAGGAAATACAAGTTACTGGGAAGTACGATTAGAATTACTTTTCAGGGTCAGTGCTGGGCTAAAAGATGCAGCACTGGGTTCTCTCTTGTTAACAGTTGAGTGAATCGGAATTTGTTGTTCGTCTGATTTTAGAGGAATATTTGTACGTTTCAAAAATGGATACAGAAACTTTTCTGGTGAAAATCACACAATGGATTCCTATGTAAGGAAATACAAGTTACTGCCAAGTACGCTTAGAATTACTTTTCAAGGTCAGTGCTGGGCTAAAAGATGTAGCCCTGTGTTCTCTTTTGATAACAGGTGAGCAAATCGGAATTCGTAGTTCAACTGATTTTAGAGGAATATTTGTACGTTTCAAAAATGGACACTTAGAAACTTTTCTGGTGAAAACCACACAATGGATTCCTATGGAAGGAAATACAAGTTACTGGTAAGTACGTTTAGAATTACTTTTCAGGGTCAGTGCTGGGCTAAAACATGCAGCCCTGGGTTCTCTCCTGATAACAGGTAAGTAAATCGGAATTCGTAGTTCGGCTGATTTTAGATGAATATTTGTAATTTTCAAAAATAGACACTTGGAAAATTTTCTGGTGAAAACCACACAATGGATTCCTATGGAAGGAAATACAAGTTACTTGTAAGTACGTTTAGAATTACTTTTCAAGGTCAGTGCTGGGCTAAAAGATGCAGCCCTCGGATCTCTCCTGATAACAGGTGAGTAAATCGGAACTCGTAGTTTGGCTGATTTTAGAGGAATATTTGTACGTTTCAAAAATGGACACAAACTTTTCTGGTGAAAACCACACAATGGATTCCTATGGAAGGAAATACAAGTTACTGGTAAGTAAGCTTAGAATTTCTTTTCAGGGTCAGTGCTGGGCTAAAAGATGCAGCACTGGGTTCTCTCATGATAACAGGTGAGTAAATCAGAATTTTAGTTCGGCTGATTTTAGAGGAATATTTGTACGTTTCAAAAATGGACACAAACTTTTCTGGTGAAAATCACACGATGGATTCCTATGGAAGGAAATACAAGTTACTGGTAAGTACGCTTAGAATTACTTTTCAGGGTCAGTGTTAGGCTAAAAGACGCAGCACTGGGTTCTCTCCTGATCACAGGTGAGTAAATCGGAATTTGTAGTTTGACTGACTTTAGAGGAATATTTGTACGTTTCAAAAATGGACACTTAGAAACTTTTCTGGTGAAAACCACACAATGGATTCCTATGGAAGGAAATACAAGTTACATGTAAGTACGTTTAGAATTACTTTTCAAGGTCAGTGCTGGGCTAAAAGATGCAGCCCTCGGATCTCTCCTGATAACAGGTGAGTAAATCGGAACTCGTAGTTTGGCTGATTTTAGAGGAATATTTGTACGTTTCAAAAATGGACACAAACTTTTCTGGTGAAAACCACACAATGGATCCTTATGGAAGGAAATACAAGTTACTGGTAAGTAAGCTTAGAATTTCTTTTCAGGGTCAGTGCTGGGCTAAAAGATGCAGCACTGGGTTCTCTCATGATAACAGGTGAGTAAATCGGAATTTGTAGTTCGGCTGATTTTAGAGGAATATTTGTATGTTTCAAAAATGGACACAAACTTTTCTGGTGAAAACCACACAATGGATTCCTATGGAAGGAAATACAAGTTACTGGTAAGTACGCTCAGAATTACTTTTCAAGGTCAGTGCTGGGCTAAAAGATGCAGCCCTCGGATCTCTCCTGATAACAGGTGAGTAAATCAGAACTCGTAGTTCGGCTGATTTTAGCGGAATATTTGTACGTTTCAAAAATGGACACAAACTTTTCTGGTGAAAATCACACGATGGATTCCTATGGAAGGAAATACAAGTTACTGGTAAGTACGCTTAGAATTACTTTTCAGGGTCAGTGCTAGGCGAAAAGACGCAGCACTGGGTTCTCTCCTGATAACAGGTGAGTAAATCGGAATTCGTAGTTCGACTGATTTTAGAGTAATATTTGTACGTTTCAAAAATGGACACTTAGAAACTTTTCTGGTGAAAACCACACAATGGATTACTATGGAAGGAAATACAAGTTACTGGTAAGTACGCTTAGAATTACTTTTCAAGGTCAGTGCTAGGCTAAAAGAAGCAGCACTGGGTTCTCTCCTGATAACAGGTGAGTAAATCGGAATTCGTAGTTCGGCTGATTTTAGAGGAATATTTGTACGTTTCAAAAATGGACACAGAAACTTTTCTGGTGAAAACTACACAATGGATTCCTATGGAAGGAAATACAAGTTACTGGTAAGTACGCTTAGAATTACTTTTCAGGGTCAGTGCTGGGCTAAAAGATGCAGCCCTGGGTTCTCTCCTGATAACAGATGAGTAAATCGGAATTTGTAGTTCAACTGATTTTAGAGGAATATTTGTAAGTTTCAAAAATGGGCACTTAGAAACTTTTCTGGTGAAAACCACACAATGGATTCCTATGGAAGGAAATACAAGTTACAGGTAAGTACGATTAGAATTACTTTTCAGAGTCAGTGCTTTTCTAAAACATGCAGCACTGGGTTCTCTCTTGATAACAGGTGAGTAAATCGGAATTCGTATTTCGCCTGATTTTAGAGGAATATTTGTACAATGGTGAAGGAATGGGGCGGGGCCTGAGGTGACGTGTGCAAACACGCCCTGTGGCGCATTTTAAGTTTAGGAATTAATTCCTCTTCAATCTAGAGGTCCCCTGGGGGCCAACTAGTCCACCAGGTACCTCCAGTAAGCATCACAGAGCTGCGTTGCAGAGAGGTGTAAAAGGGGGCGTGGCCTCATTACACCTCCCTGCAACGCAGCCCCCTGGCGCATACTGGAGGTTCCTGGCGGGCTAGTTGGCCCCCAGGGACCCCCAGTATTCAAGGGAAATTAGTTCCCCCTCTGAAAACACACCAGGGGGAGCTTTTGCAGAGTGGTGTAAGGAGGGGGCGTGGCCTTCGGCCCGATCCGTCTTTTTTTTTCTCACTATTTTTTTAGAAGGGGGGCTGTGTAGCCCCCTTCTTTTTCTATTTTTTTTGGCCCTGGGGACCCCATCCCCAGGGCCTGCCCCTAATTTTCATTTATAAAAAAAATCGGGAAGGGGGCCACGTGGCCCCCCTCCTGAGGCCATCATTTGCCCAGGGGACCCCATCCTACGGGGCATGGGCCTGTTTTTAAAACATTTTTTATTTTTTATGTAGGGGGGCTGCATAGCCCCCCTCCCAGGCCACTTATGGCCCCGGGGACCCCATCCCCCGGGGCCTGGCCTCCGTTGGGGGCCATGGGGGGTCCCCTATGCCCCACGGTCCCAGCCGGCTCCCCGCATCCTGCGGGAGCTGGCATTGCTTTTCCACATGGGGAGAAGCTAACATGCTCCTCCCCATGTGGAAAAGCAATCAGGTTTGCTTCATTGAAGCGAGAGCAGGTTTCCCTGCTCTCGCTTCAATGAAGCAAAGCAGTTTGCAATGACAGGGCGGGTGCCGCGAGGCTCCTGCCCTGTCATTACAAACTACAGTGTCCCGGGGGTGGGCACCATGGGACACTGCAGGAGCCGGCCCTGGGGGGTGGAGGTCCCCAGGGCCTATTCAAGGCTCCAGGAGGGGGCCGCATGGCCCCCCTCCCACATTGACAAGTTGCCCCGGGGGTGGTTGTCCCTGGGGCTGGGGGGGCCTGAGAGCCCCCATCCCAAATTATTTCAATCCCCGGGGGGTGGCAGTCCCTGGGGCTGGGGGGGCTGCGAGCCCCCCCACCCATTTTCAAAAAGCCGGGGGTGGAGGTCCCTGGGGCTGCGGGGGGGCCGTGAGCCCCCCGCATATACTATCATCGAGCCCCGGGTTGGCAGTCCCCAGGGCAGTGTGGGGGGATTGAGACCCCCCCAGACTTTTTTTTTATTGTGCCCCCAGTATTTAGCCCCTGGGGGCAAATTACCATATTCAGCACGGGAGCCCACGCTGATTTTTTTTTTCTGTCGGGAGGATTCGCGCATCCTCCCGTTTATAAATAAAAATAAAACATTTGGGATCTTGGGGGTCCTTGTGGGACCCCCTGAGCAGGCCTAGGCGGTCAGGGTGTTTCTACCCTGCCCCCTTTTCGCGTTTTGGGCCTTTTTGGGGGGTTTTCTTGTGCCTCGGTTCTACTGAGGCAAAAGATGGCTGCCAGCACTTCCTGATTCAGAGTGTTGGCAGCAAATTAGCATACAGCTTGTGCTCGGGAGGGTGCGGGGAGGGTGTGCGGATCCTCCAAGGCCATAGATATGTATGTACTTTTAACTCAAATTTTCTCAGGAACTACTGAACGGATTTACAACATTTAAGCAAAAGGCACGAGTCTGAACTGAGGACTAGCTCTTTGCCAAATTTGGTGTAATTCCATTCAGCAGTTCGGGCTGTAGCTGCGTCAAAAGGTCCTATGGGAGAATGCATGGGGAAAACGTGTTTTGGGACCCCCCTTTTTTCTCGGCCCCCGCTTGCCAAATCACCATGAAATTTTCAGGATAGGAGTGGACCGGAGTTGGCCAAAAGTTTGGAAAATTTCGCGAAGATTCATCAATCAGCGCCAACGTTATTCCAAATAGAATGTTGCGGATTTCCTATGGAAAATAGGTCCTAACTATATCTACCTACTGGCGACTGCCAGTAGGTAATTACCTACTGGCGGTCGCCAGTAGGTAGTTATAGTTAGGACCCCTTTTCCATAGGAAATCCGCAACATTCTATTTTGAATAACTTTGGCGCCGGTCGACGAATGCTCGCGAATTTCTCAAAATAGGTGGGGCGCTACGCTCCGCTCCTACCCTGAAAGTCTCGGGGGGATTCGTCAAGCGGGGGCTGAGAAAAAAGGGGGGTCCCAAAACGCGTTTTTCCCATGCATTTTTCCATAGGACCTTTAGACAGGGCTACAGCCCGAATGGCTGAACAGAATTACTAGAAATTTGGCAGAGAGGTAGTCCCTAGGTCAAGGAAGTGCCTTTTGTAGGTTTGGTGTAAATCTGTTCAGTAGGTCCTGAGAAAATAGCATTTAAATCAATATATATATCTGAGCCAGCTTACGGTACGCTTACCGTAAGCTTACCGTACGCGTACGGTGGCGTGCGCGAGCGCGATTCTGATTGGCTGTTAGATCTTAGTAAACATTCGAATCGGCCGAAACCAGGAAGCGGCGGCAGCCATTTTGTGTGTTTCACTGAAAAAAAAAGAGTGAAAACAAGAAAAGGGGGCAAGGAGGAGAGTTACAGACCCCCTTACATTTGTGAGGGGGTCAAAGAAGGACAGAAAAGTACAAAGAAAACATTTATGGATTTTAAAAAAAATCACGGGGTACGCGTACGGTAAGCTTACGGTAAGCGTACGGATGAAAAAAAAAATCAAAAAAGAAATGAAATGCAGATTTAAGAGTTTAGATATTAGGGGGCTCTAAAATGAGCCGTTGTGTTTATGAAGTGATTTTTTAAGTGGTACCTACAAGTAAGTACCGATGCAGAGTCTAAGGTTCAAGAGGAAGACTCTGTTCCCTTCATCATTGAAGTGCACACCATCTCCTCTATAAATGTCTTGCATGTCATAACGCAAGTTGTTGTGGTAAATGGCACCCATACCATAGTCACGGAGGAAAGCAGAAACAGATTTGTTGACGTGCTTTCTTGCTTTGTTAATTTGCGGACAGAAATGATTGGACCAGTTCCATTTTTGCCTTTGGCATATGTTGAAAAACACAAAGGTAGTTTTAGGGAAAAGTGAAAACAGTTGTGCAAAGGTGTCCTTCATAAGCATTTCCAGACCTACCCCAGTCAAAGTGCCTAGGTCATTGCCACCACAGTGCACTATTATGAGGTCAGGGTGTTGGATTTGCATGAAGGATTTCACCAATGGCATCAATTGGTGCCACTTTAACCCTCTCTGACCAATCCATTTAATGTCTACATTTGGCAAAGCAAGGTCTCTCACCATACCTGTTTTCTCTGCAAACTTTTCACTCCAGAAGACATAGCTGTGCCCTACAATCCACACTGTGAACATCTTCAAAGGAGAACTGGATGCACTCAGGAGGTGTCTTTCAGTAGAATGGCAATAAGAAAAGAAAGACAGTTTGGAAATGGAGGCATACATATTTTTTTCAAAACAAAAAGAACTGATTGGCTGTTTCATACCATTCTAGAATAAAAACTAGGCTGTATGTGTAAATTAATAGAAGCATGTTTTGTATTGGTACAAAAAAATGTGTAACCAAAGAACAGTACTATGGATTTGCTGTTAGGTTTGAAAAGTCAAGCACTCTTGCTCTGTGGAATTGAAACATTGTTTGGCGAACTTCTGACCTAACTCAACACAGCAGTGTTCCATGAGCTGTTGCTATGGTAGCAGGCAGAAGTCAAGTTGGGGGAAGGGTACTAGGCAGAAGTCAAGTTGGGGGAAGGGTACTTTTGGAAAAGGGTTGGTTTTCAACCAATAGAAATGTGTGATTACATTTGAAAAAAAGGGGGAAGCACTGAGATTTGAAACTTACATGTATATGTGTGGAAAAATAGAGGGAAAGTTTGCCATTATCTGGTTCTGCTGAGAGGAGAGAGGTGTAGAGAACAGAGATCCTGGCTCTGATAATCTGCTGTTTGAGTGCCACATTTCTTTCACAACTAACTAATTTTAAAGGTGAGTTTAGAGTTTGAGAGGGGATGTATATGGTAAATGAAGAAATGAATAATAGAATTGGAATTCCTTTTGTAGAAGTTGTGTTTATTATTTTCTGTTTTGGGAGAAATTTAAATGTGAGGAACATGTAAAATAATATGGACAATTTTTTCATGATAAATTAAGGTGTACTGGTAAAAATAAGGAATACTATAAGGGTTTGAGGTTGCAGTCAGTAATGCAAATACATTCAGCATCACTAAGGCTGGTTGCCCTTGCTGGAGTGTAGGCAGTCACCGAGGATACACATGGTGGTGATCTGAAAAAGCAGTTTGGACATGGGCTTTTTAAGAAAATCTAAAAAGTGGATTCATAATGTGTCAGTCTGTAAAAGTGATTTTCACTTGCCAAAAAAAAAGAGCAGTAAGTGTGCATTTAAATTGGCAAAGAAATTTCGTTTTGTGACTAATGTGAAAACATGACTCTGTGTGCAAATAGGAATTACAGGCAGAGATTTATTGCGTATTGCTCTGGTGATTTCACAGTTGCATTAGATGGAAAGGGGGAGCGATTTTTTGGTGCAGAAGCAGACTCTTAGCACACACCCAGCTCCTGTCCATGTATAATCATGCACAGTATTTACAAGCGAGTGGGGTTTTCAGGTTTCAGTCTGTAATGCAAATACATTCAGCATCACTAAGGCTGGTTGCCCTTGCTGGAGTGTAGGCAGTCACCGAGGATACACATGGTGGTGGTCTGAAAAAGCAGTCTGGACATGTGCAATTTAAAAAAATCTGAAAAGTGGTTTCATAATGTGTCAGTCTGTAAAAGTGATTTTCACTTGCCAAAAAAAAAGAGCAGTAAGTGTGCTTTCAAATCGGCAAAGAAATTTCGTTTTGCGACTAATGTGAAAACATGACTCTGTGTGGAAATAGGAATTACAGGCAGAGATTTATTGCGTTTTGCTCTGGTGATTTCACAGTTGCATTAGTAGGAAAAAGGGGGAGCGATTTTTTGGGGGAAGAAGCAGACTCTTAGCACACACCCAGCTCCTTTCCATGTATAATCATGCACAGTATTTAGAAGCGAGTGGGGTTTTCAGGTTTCAGTCTGTAATGCAAATACATTCAGCATCACTAAGGCTGGTTGCCCTTGCTGGAGTGTAGGCAGTCACCGAGGATACACATGGTGGTGGTCTGAAAAAGCAGTCTGGACATGTGCAATTTAAAAAAATCTGAAAAGTGGTTTCATAATGTGTCAGTCTGTAAAAGTGATTTTCACTTGCCAAAAAAAAAGAGCAGTAAGTGTGCATTCAAATTGGCAAAGAAATTTCGTTTTGGGACTAATGTGAAAACATGACTCTGTGTGCAAATAGGAATTACAGGCAGAGATTTATTGCGTTTTGTTCTGGTGATTTCACAGTTGCATTAGTAGGAAAAAGGGGGAGCGATTTTTTGGGGGAAGAAGCAGACTCTTAGCACACACCCAGCTCCTGTCCATGTATAATCATGCACAGTATTTACAAGCGAGTGGGGTTTTCAGGTTTCAGTCTGTAATGCAAATACATTCTGCATCACTAAGGCTGGTTGCCCTTGCTGGAGTGTAGGCAGTCACCGAGGATACACATGGTGGTGGTCTGAAAAAGCAGTCTGGACATGTGCAATTTAAAAAAATCTGAAAAGTGGTTTCATAATGTGTCAGTCTGTAAAAGTGATTTTCACTTGCCAAAAAAAAGAGCAGTAAGTGTGCATTCAAATTGGCAAAGAAATTTCGTTTTGGGACTAATGTGAAAACATGACTCTGTGTGCAAATAGGAATTACAGGCAGAGATTTATTGCGTTTTGCTCTGGTGATTTCACAGTTGCATTAGTAGGAAAAAGGGGGAGCGATTTTTTGGGGGAAGAAGCAGACTCTTAGCACACACCCAGCTCCTTTCCATGTATAATCATGCACAGTATTTAGAAGCGAGTGGGGTTTTCAGGTTTCAGTCTGTAATGCAAATACATTCAGGATCACTAAGGCTGGTTGCCCTTGCTGGAGTGTAGGCAGTCACCGAGGATACACATGGTGGTGGTCTGAAAAAGCAGTCTGGACATGTGCAATTTAAAAAAATCTGAAAAGTGGTTTCATAATGTGTCAGTCTGTAAAAGTGATTTTCACTTGCCAAAAAAAAAGAGCAGTAAGTGTGCATTCAAATTGGCAAAGAAATTTCGTTTTGGGACTAATGTGAAAACATGACTCTGTGTGCAAATAGGAATTACAGGCAGAGATTTATTGCATTTTGTTCTGGTGATTTCACAGTTGCATTAGTAGGAAAAAGGGGGAGCGATTTTTTGGGGGAAGAAGCAGACTCTTAGCACACACCCAGCTCCTGTCCATGTATAATCATGCACAGTATTTACAAGCGAGTGGGGTTTTCAGGTTTCAGTCTGTAATGCAAATACATTCTGCATCACTAAGGCTGGTTGCCCTTGCTGGAGTGTAGGCAGTCACCGAGGATACACATGGTGGTGGTCTGAAAAAGCAGTCTGGACATGTGCAATTTAAAAAAATCTGAAAAGTGGTTTCATAATGTGTCAGTCTGTAAAAGTGATTTTCACTTGCCAAAAAAAAAGAGCAGTAAGTGTGCATTCAAATTGGCAAAGAAATTTCGTTTTGGGACTAATGTGAAAACATGACTCTGTGTGCAAATAGGAATTACAGGCAGAGATTTATTGCGTTTTGCTCTGGTGATTTCACAGTTGCATTAGTAGGAAAAAGGGGGAGCGATTTTTTGGGGGAAGAAGCACACTCTTAGCACACACCCAGCTGCTTACCATGTGGAATCATGCACAGTATTTAGAAGCGAGTGGGGTTTTGAGGTTTCAGTCTGTAATGCAAATACAATCAGGATCACTAAGGCTGGTTGCCCTTGCTGGAGTGTAGGCAGTCACCTAGGATACACATGGTGGTGGTCTGAAAAAGCAGTCTGGACATGGGCTTTTTTAAAAAAATCTGAAAAGTGGTTTCATAATGTGTCAGTCTGTAAAAGTGATTTTCACTTGCCAAAAAAAAAGAGCAGTAAGTGTGCATTCAAATTGGCAAAGAAATTTCGTTTTGGGACTAATGTGAAAACATGACTCTGTGTGCAAATAGGAATTACAGGCAGAGATTTATTGCGTTTTGCTCTGGTGATTTCACAGTTGCATTAGTAGGAAAAAGGGGGAGCGATTTTTTGGGGGAAGAAGCAGACTCTTAGCACACACCCAGCTCCTGTCCATGTATAATCATGCACAGTATTTACAAGCGAGTGGGGTTTTCAGGTTTCAGTCTGTAATGCAAATACATTCAGCATCACTAAGGCTGGTTGCCCTTGCTGGAGTGTAGGCAGTCAACGAGGATACACATGGTGGTGGTCTGAAAAAGCAGTCTGGACATGGGCTTTTTTTAAAAAATCTGAAAAGTGGTTTCATAATGTGTCAGTCTGTAAAAGTGATTTTCACTTGCCAAAAAAAAAGAGCAGTAAGTGTGCTTTCAAATTGGCAAAGAAGTTTCGTTTTGGGACTAATGTGAAAACATGACTCTGTGTGCAAATAGGAATTACAGGCAGAGATATATTGCGTTTTGCTCTGGTGATTTCACAGTTGCATTAGTAGGAAAAAGGGGGAGCGATTTTTTGGGGGAAGAAGCAGACTCTTAGCACACACCCAGCTCTTTTCCATGTATAATCATGCACAGTATTTAGAAGCGAGTGGGGTTTTCAGGTTTCAGTCTGTAATGCAAATACATTCAGCATCACTAAGGCTGGTTGCCCTTGCTGGAGTGTAGGCAGTCACCGAGGATACACATGGTGGTGGTCTGAAAAAGCAGTCTGGACATGTGCAATTTAAAAAATCTAAAAAGTGGTTTCATAATGTGTCAGTCTGTAAAAGTGATTTTCACTTGCCAAAAAAAAAGAGCAGTAAGTTTGCTTTCAAATTGGCAAAGAAATGTCGTTTTGGGACTAATGTGAAAACATGACTCTGTGTGGAAATAGGAATTACAGGCAGAGATTTATTGCGTTTTGCTCTGGTGATTTCACAGTTGCATTAGTAGGAAAAAGGGGGAGCGATTTTTTGGGGGAAGAAGCAGACTCTTAGCACACACCCAGCTCCTTTCCATGTATAATCATGCACAGTATTTAGAAGCGAGTGGGGTTTTCAGGTTTCAGTCTGTAATGCAAATACATTCAGCATCACTAAGGCTGGTTGCCCTTGCTGGAGTGTAGGTAGTCACCGAGGATACACATGGTGGTGGTCTGAAAAAGCAGTCTGGACATGGGCTTTTTTAAAAAACTGAAAAGTGGTTTCATAATGTGTCAGTCTGTAAAAGTGATTTTAACTTGCCAAAAAAAAAGAGCAGTAAGTGTGCATTCAAATTGGCAAAGAAATTACGTTTTGTGACTATTGTGAAAAGAAATGTAGTAATATATTTAAATAAAATAAAGGATTTTTTTTTTAGTTTTTTTCAGGTATTGCTGAAGAGCAGTGGACAAAATTTAAGATGCCTACAAAATCCAGAGTTCAAAAAACGCACAAAAAAAACCTATATTTGAAGACAACTAGAGGACCAAAGTTAGTAGAAGATGCTCATGTTGGGAAAAAGAAAAAATCTTCTGGTAAGCAGAAAAAACAATTTCTAAAAAATATATTCAAAAGAATGAAAAATGTACAAAATGTCTGTACTCGAAAGGATGTTTTGAACAAAAAAGGAGAGGAAAAAATTGACAATTTAGTTAATGCAAATATACCTTCAGCAACTGAAAAGATTTATATAAATAGAAAAACAGCGTTTAAAGAGATACGTAGAAAAATGTTTCAGAGAAGAGTTATGTCCAATTTGATGAAGGATGTGAAGAAATATAAGAAAAAGACAAAGTTTTATAAAAGAAAAAAAGAAATAGAAGCCATTGCAGCAAAGGCATTAGAATTAAAAAGGAAACTATTCATTTTAATTTTGAATAGGATGCGTACATTAGACAAAATGGTTAATGTACTGAAATCACATAGCAAAAGGAAAAGAGTAGTGAACAGAACAAACTTTTGTAAAGTGTTTTTAGGAAAGTGGATGCATAGTTCAAGTAGTGAACCTTTTTTTAATGAAGAGAGCTATTTTCAAAGTAATAGTTTGCTGCATGAAGTTGACACCAGAGGTCGTTCTTACGAAGTAAAAATGGTTGCATAATGGAGAAGGAGATAATGGTTCCAAGAGATGAGGTACAAGTGATGGCAGATGAGGCTATGGGGAGACGTCCTAAAGCCCCAGTGTACACTTGGAATTGTAGTAGTATTTGCACTGTGCGTCAGGAATCTATTGACAAATTTCGAGAGTTTCTAAGAGAATATAGTAAAAAAAGTATAAAACAGAAGATTAAGGTGCTTCAAAGTCTGGATCCATGCAGAGTGAGAGAGAATACTGGTTTGCAGGGTCATTCTCTGGCTTGTCTATCTAGAAAAGTGTGCAATAGTGTTTTCCATCATTTTAGGATGCTGGCTGTTTATCATACTGAAATGAGAAAGTTTGTGAGACGGTTGTATTTTGCCAAAAGTCCAGCAATAAAGTTAAATGAATTGAATAGGGCTCTGTTCCAAGGAACGGTATCAGATGTAGAGAAGGTTGTGGATGAAATTCAGTTTTGTTACTTTGGTCCTGAACAAAACAGTGCAGAGAAGGACACAGTAAATGAGGAAGAAGTGGAAGAGAATGTAGAACCCTCTGTAAGTAACACATTTAATGATCATATAACAAAATTTGCAATAGTCTCTAATGAAAGACCAAATTTTACTTGTATTTGTTGCCGCAGAACTCATTATAGAAAACAAACTAGGAATGTTGATCTCTACAAAAAGAGTGAAAATGAAGATAATTATAAGTGGAAGGATTTTGCCACATATATATTTCTAGAAAATTGTTTTGATTTGGGTGAAGATCAGCGTATTTGTAAATACTGTTACAACAAGTTAGAGGAAAATAGAATGCCGACCAGAGCTGTACATAATAATTTAGAATTGGATGCTATTCCTGCTGAACTTTCTGAATTAAATACATATGAGTCTATACTCATTCAATGTGTTCATCCGTTCCAGACCATAGTACGTATGGAGCCCAAAACTGGTAAATTGCCTCCTTCTGATTTACTGAGAGGTTTAAAAGGAAGAGTGGTGTATTTGCCCTTGGATTTGAAAAAAAATATGGAAACTATTGATGCGGATACTTTGGAAACTGAACCATTAATTATTCTGGTTAATGGTGTACCTACAAAGAATAAGAAGATTTGGCAGGAGCTGGTAGATGTGCGGAAAGTACAAAGAGCAAATTTGTATTTGAAAAGGAATAACAAATGGTATGAATCAATTTATATAGAAGAAGAAGAAGAAGAAGATTCACAAGAAGACACAGAAACACCAACTGGACAAATTGAAAAAGTGGACAAGTCAAAGGAAGAAGAAATTTATGAACATTTTAGCATACATCCTCTTCATTCAAAAGAAGTTATGGGAGATAATATTGATCTCTTTCAGATGAAGAAAGCAAAAGGAACTCCCGTGAGTGTATGGGAGGAGAGCTTGGAAGCTCGATGTTTTCCCCAGCTGTTTCCTAAAGGAAAAGGAGGACGATACGATGAACGTCCAGAACAGATTCCAGCTTCTGAGTATCGGACTACAAGACTATATGCTGAAGATCCCAGATTTCGACAAAGTATTCCTTATTTGTTCCATCTTTTATTTGAAAGCGACTTGTCTGCACTGTCTTATGCAGTAAATCACATTTTAAAAAGTGGAGTACATTTACAAAATGTGTCTGCTAAGGATTTTATGGAGAAAGTGCAGCACCGAGATGATCATTTGGAAACACAACTGATCAATCTGATGGCTTGTCAGCGTGGGACAAATGAATATTGGTACCGACGCCATGGTGAACTAAAATGCATGTTACGGAATTTAGGAACACCAACATGGTTCGTTACCCTCAGCTGTGCGGAGTACGCTTGGGATGATTTACTGGATTTTCTACGAGAGGCAAATTCAAACATTAAAAACAATGAATACAAGACAGCAGGAGAACTGTGCTCATTGGATCCGGTTAATGTTTGCAGATATTTCAATCATAGATTTGAGGCTATGATGTCCTTCATCTGCAATAAAAAAAATCCACCTCTTGGAGAAGTAGTAGATTTCTTTTGGAGAAAAGAGTACCAGGCAAGAGGTGCTCCTCATATTCATATGCTGTTGTGGATCAAGGATGCCCCAAAGTTTGGAACAGATACTGATGAAGCAGTGTTATCTTTCATTGAAGAATATGCAACATGTGCTATACCAAAAAGCACAGAAGAGAAAAAGTTAAAGGAGCAAGTTTTACGTTTCCAAAGTCATCGGTGTGGAAAATACTGTCGACGGAAATACAAGAGCAAAGATAAATACTACACTAAATGTCGATTTGGATTTCCTAGACCTGTTCTTTCAAATGGAAGAGTCAACAGTTTTATGTCAGCTGTGAGACATACTATCACAAGGAAATCACCTAAGTATACCTACAACCTAAAAAGAAAAGAAGAATCCAAAAATATAAATGACTACAACCCAGTCATTTTATCCATGTGGAATGCTAACATGGATATACAGTATGTAGCTGACAATTCCATTGCTGTTGCTCGATATGTAACGTCTTACATTACGAAATCAGAAAAAACAGAATTGAAGGAAATGGGGGAAGAGATTTCTCACGAGAAGACTGTCAGTAAGAAGCTGTACAGTTTCAGTTTGAAGATGTTATCGCATCGAGAAATTGGATCCTACGAATGTTCAGATAGGTTATCTTCTGCAAGTCTCTACTCGAAGTCAAGAAGAATAATTTGGGCAAGTTTAGGCCTTGCAGCAATGAGAAATCGGGTACTGAAATCTGTTGGAGAAATTGAATATTTGGCCGAGAATGACCCAGAAAGTACAGATATTTTGAAATCAAACATGTTGGACACATATTATCCCAAGAGAAGTCAACATCTGGAGAACATGTGTCTCTATGAAGTGCTGCAGAACTACATTTATTCACGGAAAGCCGCAGAAGACATCAACAATGGAAAATATAAAGTCGTTGGTGAGGAAGGATGTTTGGTGAAGCAAACAAAAGGAAGTTTGATAAATCACAGGAAGCTGAGTTGCGACACTACTGACAAGAAGGAATTTTACTACTTGGCTCTTTTACAGTTGTTTAAACCATGGCGTACAGAGGATGAACTACTGGGAGAATTTCAAAGCTATGAAGATTCTTTTAATGCTTGCAAAGACAGCATACAATGCAGTACATTCTCAAGTTATCTGCAAATGTTAAATGAAGAAATTGAACAGGAAACTACAATTGCAGCAGAAATAGCTAGAGACAGTTCTCAGGACAGCCAAAGTTCAGGAACACTCAGTCAAGATCCCCTAGGACAACCAATCGTTGAAAATGAAGCATCAATAGCCATGAATGAAGTGGAAACGGCTATGAATCAAGCTCAAGAAGAATTTATAGACTTAGAAAATTTGGAAAGACAACTGAATCAAGAGCAGCAACAAATTTATGAAGAGATCAGAAGCAAAATTGAACACGGATTTCTACATGAAAAAAAAGAGTGCTCATGCACATCATTTCATCCAATCAGGATGTATGTAAGCGGACAAGCTGGAACTGGAAAAAGTTTCCTTATAAAAGTCATCAGAAGCTACCTACAGCAAAAAACAGATTCTACTTTGTCTTGTGTGGTCACTGCTCCAACTGGGTTAGCAGCATATAACATAAAAGGAATCACTTTACATCGTTTGCTAATGTTACCAGTGGAGCATGAGAACAAAATACAATACAACAAGCTAACTGGAGAAGCATCCTTGGAAGTTTCAAGAGTATTGAAGAAGATGCAAGTTCTCATTATTGATGAGGTGAGCATGGTATCAAACTTAATGCTTGCCTTTGTGCATTTAAGAATGCAGCAAATTTTGAAGACAGACTATGACATGTTATTTGGTGGAAAACACGTCATAGTTTTTGGAGATCTTTTGCAACTTACTCCAGTTAAAGGACAACCAGTGTTTAGTACTGTCACACATGAAGACACGAAGAAGTCATTGGGAAGCATCAGAAATACAAATATTTGGTCCTTCTTTGAGTACAAGGAACTTACTACTAATATGAGGCAAGCAAGCGATGAAGAATATGGAAGTATTCTGAAAGATATCAGAATTGGACTACTCACAGAAGTTGGCAAAAAAGCATTACAGAGTCGGCTGCTACATAATTTATTTCCAAAGGAAGAAATAGTTGCAGAGAAGATATACAAGAACATTGCAGAAAACAAAAGTGTCATCTGCTTAATGCCAACTCTACGTGAATGCTCAATATTTAATGAGGAGCTTTTGAAATTGGAAAAGGAAGAGATCAGGAAATTGGAAGCAGTTGACAAAATTGAGGATGGAAGAATTACTGTCACAGTAACAGGCAAACTGAAAAATAAATTGGACTCACTAGAGAAGAACATCTCCAAAACAGCTGGATTAGAAAAAAATCTATATGTTTGCATGAACTGTAGAGTATTTTTAAGAAGAAATTTGGATGTTGAAAAAGGTTTAGTTAATGGAGCTATGGGAAGAGTTGTGGGCTTTATTAATTATCAGAAAAAAGATGGAATTGAATGTTTAAAAATAAAATTTGATCAGATAGAAGAAGTTAAAGATATTTGTCGTTGTACAGTTCGTTTCATGCTTGTGAAAGACTTATATGTACGTAGGAAGCAGTTTCCGTTTTCTCTAGCATATGCTGTAACTATTCACAAGTCTCAAGGATTGACTGTAGATTGTGCATTTGTGAACATTGGTTCAACTGTATTCAAAGAAGGTATGGCATATGTTGCTTTGTCACGAGTGAAAACATTATCAGGTTTATTCATGATAGACTTTGATGATTCAAAAGTTAGTGCTGATACAAACTGTGTAAAGGAGTATAATAGATTAAGAAGAAGCTATGCTCCTCATTTAGATCAGTATCCTGTGTTGGAGAAACGTGTAGTTTCTCGTAAAAGAAAAAATGAGAATATCTGTAATGAAGATGTAGAGAAGAGGAAAAAAAAGAGGAGTGATGTAATTGCAAGCAAAAAGAAAAAGGAAAATGAAGAACAGGTTGTAGGATGTCATTTTGAAAATAGCTCTGGTGTCAACTGCTACGCAAATGTAGTGCTGAATGTTGCATTTCATCTGGAAAGTTTGCAAGAGCAGATAATAGTAAATCAGGGAAAAAGATTCTGTTCTGAGCTGAGTCTCCTTTTTCAAAAGCTGAGTAAAGATAAAACTCAAATAGAAAGTGCTACTGAAATTAGAAAACTTTTAGATATATGTTCAGGACGAACACAGTTTTCTCAAAATGTACAGCAAGATGCACAGGAATTCTTGATGTATTTTCTTCAGGTACTGGAAGAAGAAGGGGTTCCCATTGAAAATGTATTTGGTCTCTCTTATAAATGGGAACATAGTTGTGAAAACTGTTATAATATATGTGGCTCTAATGTTGATAATGAAAGGTTTATTTATTTGACATTGCCAGACAGTAAAACAGTCACTTTTTCAAAATTAGTTAAAGATGCTAATCATAGCATGAAATGCGGTGAGTGTAAATCTGACATGTTTTCAACATTAATTTTAAACGAATACGGAAAGTATGTAATTTTAATGATGCAACGATGTAGAGCTGATGGTTCAAAATTGGATACTTTAATAAAGAAGTTTACAGGACAGCAATTATCAATTTCAGGAAAAACTTTTGTAACTGTTGCAATAATTTTCCATGATGGACCTACTGTTACTTCTGGATATTACACAGTTTATCTTAAATGTGAAAAAGGCTGGACACTGTGTAATGATTCCCAATTGATTTTCAAACAACGATTGCCTTTTGATTTAGCAAATTCCTATCTAATCTTCCTGAAACCTAAATTTTAGAGAAACTTGGCAAGATCTGGACAAAATAATTTTACCATTTTACTGGATTACCATTGGAAATTTCTAAAAAAAAGATTTTTTAAATTATCATTTGGCCTAATGGAAAGATAACCAATTGTAATGTTGACTTTTTAAATTTTTAATGAAACTTTCAAAAACCAATAATTTAGAGATAATCGGTAACATCTGCACAATTTAAATTTTGGAATGTTATTGGAGTGCCATTGGAAATTTTTTCAAAAATGATTTTAAAAATTACTATTTGGCCATGCGGAAAAGTAACCAATTCTATTGTGGACTTATTAAATTATTTAAAAAAAATTCTTGAACCGAAATGTTACAGAGAATCGGTGAGATCTGGACAAATTAAACTTTAGAATTTTATTGGATTACCGTTGGAAATTTAATCCAAAATTTTTTTTAAAATTACTATTTTGCCTAAAGGAAATGGAATCAGATGTATTGTGGAGTTATTTGATATATAATATTGTGATTATACTTCTGAAACAAAAATATCAGACGGTATTTTAAAGAAATAAGTATTGTTTTTTGATGATATTTTTTTAGAATATTATGCATTTCTGTAATGTTAAGTTTAAGTGAGAAGAGATTCTGGGCTTTTTTAATACAATCTTTGAGATTGTTATTTTTTTTTTGCCCGCTGTTAAATGATGAATGCAATTGCTTTCACAATTTAAAGTGAAATGCAATATATTCTGAAAACAGCAAAAATAAGGCAAAAATATTTTTTAAAAAATATGTAAACACGAGTACTGTATTTTAAAATGTTTAAAAAATATTAATATTTTTTTCTTTTTTTTCAGATTGATATAGAAAATTTTCGAAAACTACACCCATTTTTAAAGGAATTTTTTTTTAAAAAAACAAATGAATAAATATTTTTTTGAGTGGGTATGGTAAGTCAATAATAATAATTGTAGTGTTTCAAAGTCCTTGTAATGTGATTATTGATTTTTAGTGTTTTTTAAAAAAAAAATAATAATAAATTACGCGCACCGTACGCGTACGGTAAAAAAAAAAAAAAAGTTTTTAAAAATATCTATAAAAAAAAGATGAAAGATAAGGTTGGCTCTTAAAAGAGCCGTTGTGTTCATGCAGGGAGAGAGGAAAGAAAGAATGGGAAAATTAGTCTCTGTGACAAGTGTGCTGATCTATTTTGAGGTCCACTAGGGAAACACTGGTCTCCCTATGACAAATTAGATCATGACAAGAGGCACATCGAATATCAACCCTCAGAAATCGAGGGTTAATTTCCAGAGGGCCAGCAAAAGGAGATGCTCCCCCCACAGATGAAGGGCTCACCTGACCTGCAGAAGAAGGAGTCAGCCCTGCAGATGATGGTCCAGGCTGAGCTGCTGTGGATGTGCTTGGTTGACTTTCTGAAGGGTTACCTCCAAAAAGTCGAGCATGTGTCCTTCTGTGTACATCCTTGAGGTGTCTCTTCATGGTATGATTCCCAAAGGAATACTTCCTGTCAGGATTACCTCTTGAAAGTACACGCTTACACAGCTTGCAAGTTACTAAGGGTGCATTTACCTTTTTCTGGCCTTCAGGAAAAGTAAAATAATCCCATACATAAGAGGTCTTTTGTTTCCTCGCTCTCTGCCTCAAGGTAGTGCTGCTAGTGCTAGCATCACTCTCAGAAGAGCTCTGCTGGTCTGCCATCGTATCACAAAGACAACCCAGCTCCTTCTCCTAAGGGATCACAAGCAGAAATGAGGGGAATGGGTGTGGTGTAGGAGAGTTCTAGAACTGAAAGTAGTTTCAACCAATCAAAAGTTGTGTTATATGATCACATGACCTACCGTACGCTTACGGTACGCTTACGGTACGCTTACGGCAAAAGTGCGCATGCGCGTAAAAAAGACACGCGCTTGCGCGCATGCGCATAACAGTCACTACCCGACACTTCCGCGTAACGTGCGCGTGTAGCGTACACGCGTACGCGTCCCACGCGGAGTACGCGCGGCTACGCAAATTGCGTAACTATACGCAAACAGCGTAGAAAAATTACGGGCGTTGCGTAAACCGTACGCTTACCGTAAGCTTACGGTACGCGTACTAAAAAAAAAAAAAAAAAAAAAGAAAAAATGTATTGCTAATAAATTTTACCTTTTTGTATTATAAAATTTTTTTTTAAAAACATATTATAGAATTTTAAAAATTTAACCACAGTCTTAAAAAAAGGATAGAAAATTTAAAAAAAAAATATGTAAAAAAAATAGAAAAAAATACATAACTTAGCATTTAAAAAACCGTACAAATTCACTGAAAAAAACATAGGTTTCACACACGTTATAGTTAGGAATTTGCATTTAAAAAACCTTGCTAATTCAATGAAAAAACCATAGGTTTCACACACGTTATAGTTAGGAATTAGCATTTAAAAAACCTTAGAAATTCAATGAAAAAACCAAAGGTTTCACACACGTTATAGTTAGCTGGACATTTTACTCGTAAAAAACCATTGAAATTCCCCCGTTATAGTTAGTTAAGCTAACTATAACTCGCGCGCCCGCAATGCACTGCTGATGACGTCACATATTACATCACTCATGACATGGTCAGTGACATCACTCATGACATCACTGATGACATCTCAAATGACATCACTGATGACATCACTAATGACATCATCCTTGTGATAGAGTGGCAGACCTCCTCTCACCCTAATATAACCTTTGATACACACATTCATAAATAGAGACTAAACTTTTCAAAACAATGGACATACCAATACCAGTTACAACAACCTCTTCAGTAATTCTAAGATCCACATACACATCCACTCATTCACCAACAGTCCTATACAGTCACTCATACATGTACTCACTCATCATATGTACTCATACACCTATACATCCTGTTACACAATGCCACTCATCCGTAGAGTTACTCACACACATAGTCAGTCATGCTAATAAAGAATCAAACATCCATTTACTTGCATATACAGTTATACACACACCACCACACTTACTTCTACAAAAACTTACACATACTTAGTCTTTTAAACAATCA
This sequence comes from Triturus cristatus, assembly GCF_964204655.1. Lineage (NCBI taxonomy): Eukaryota > Metazoa > Chordata > Amphibia > Caudata > Salamandridae > Triturus > Triturus cristatus. The sequence goes on from NC_140579.1 coordinate 316,873,412, forward strand.
CTTATAGAAACACATACTTATTCATACAGGAACTCTTTCAATCTCTCACTCTAACATATACTCACTTATATACACCAATAGTCACATATACTAGTTTAAAACATATGTAGTTACTCATAAAAACACTGTAGAGACAGTCATTCACTCACTAACACACCCATACACACACTCATCCACCCATGCAGTCCTGCACACATACTATCTTCAACACATACAAACAGTAAGTCACTCATTCATGCACCTATGCACTACGTAATACCCCCCATCGAACCATAAAGACATCAGACACTTATACTGATACCCAAAAAACCAACTAATAACCTATATAAACACTCATGTAGCTGCTCACCAACCCATGCAGCCACTTATACACAAAGTGAAAGACTGATACAGATATATACATATTTAAACATTACTCACTAAGCCATGTATTCACTATGATACACCTAATCAGTCAGTTACACAATCAATTTTTCAAAAACAAATCATCCATTTACACACTTATATACCCATTTATTCTTCCATCGACCTTGAGATATACATATATAAAACATATTTAATTTTCAGAAAAACACACATTCACTGGATGATGTCATCAGTGATGTCATCAGTGATGTCATTTGAGATGTCATCAGTGATGTCATGAGTGATGTCACTGACCATGTCATGAGTGATGTAATATGTGACGTCATCAGCAGTGCATTGCGGGCGCGCGAGTTATAGTTAGCTTAACTAACTATAACGGGGGAATTTCAATGGTTTTTTACGAGTAAAATGTCCAGCTAACTATAACGTGTGTGAAACCTTTGGGTTTTTTCATTGAATATATATATATATATATTCAATGAAAAAACCAAAGGTTTCACACATGTTATAGTTAGCTGGACATTGTCTTTGTGATACGATGGCAGAACAGCAGAGCCCTTCTGAGAGTGAGGCTAGCAGCACTACCTTGAGGCATAGAACGAGGAAACAAAAGACCTCTTTCATATGGGAGTATTTTTCTTTTCCAGAGGGTCAGCAAAAGGTAAATGCACCCTTAGTGACTTGTAAGCTGTGTAAGCGTGTACTTTCAAGAGGGAATCCCAACAAGAAGTATTCCTTCGGGAATCACACCATGTTGAGACACCTTAAGGATGTACACAGAAGGACACATGCTCGACATACTGAAGGTAACCCTTCAGTAAGTCAACCAAGCACATCCACAGCAGCTCAGCCTGGACCATCATCTGCAGGGCCGAGTCCTTCTTCTGCAGGTCAGGTGAGCCCTTCATCTGTGGTGGGAGCATCTCCTTTTTCTTCTCCTCAGGAAATTAACCCTCGGTTTCTGAGGGTTGAAATACGGTGCGCCACTTGTCATGATCTAATTTGTTATAGGGAGACCAGTATTTCCCTAGTGAACAATAAAATAGATCAGCACATTTGTCGTACCGTCTAATATTCCCATTCTTTCTTTCCTCTGTCCCTGCATGAACACAACGGCTCTTTTAAGAGCCAACCTTACCTTTCATCTATTTTTTATATATGTTTTTAAAACTTTTTTTTGATTTTTTTTTTACCGTACGCGTACGGTACGCGTAATTATTATTATTTTTTTTTAAAAACACTAAAAATCAACTATCACATTACAAGGTCCTTGAGAGACTACAATGAAAAACTGAAAATGTGATTGTGGAGAAGTGGAAAAAAGGGACCATGATATTTTTGACTTACCATACCCACTCAAAAAAATATTTATTCATTTAAATTTTTTTTTAATTGCTTTAAAAATGGTTCTAGTTTTCGAAAATGTTCTATCTCAATCTGAAAAAAAAGAAAAAAGTATTAATATTTAATAAAACATTTTATAATACAGTACACATATTTACATATTTTTCCCAAAAAAATTTTGCCTTTTTTTTGCTGTTTTCAGAATATATTGCATTTCACTATAAATTGTGAAAGCAATTGCATTCATCATTTAACAGCGGGCAAAAAAAAAATTAACAATCTCAAAGATTGTTTTAAAAAAGCCCACAATCTCTTTTTGCATAAACATAACTTTATAGAAATGCATAATATTCTTAAAAAATATCATCTAATATCAATACTTATTTCTTTAAAATACCGTCTGATATTTTTGTTTCAGAAGTATAATCACAAAAATATATCTCAAATAACTCCACAATACATCTGGTTCCATTTCCTTTAGGCCAAATAGTAATTTTAAAATTCTTTTTTGATTAAATTTCCAATGGTAATCCAATAAAAATCTAAAGTTTAAATTGTACAGATCTCACCGATTCTCTGTAACATTTTGGTTTCCGAAAGATTTATTAATAATTAAATAAATCCACAATAGAATTGTTTACCTTTCCGCATGGCCAAATAGTAATTTTAAAAATCTTTTTTGAATAAATTTCCAATGGCAATCCAATAACATTCCAAAATTTAAATTATGCAGATGTTACCGATTTTTTCTAAATTTTTGGTTTTCCAAAGTTTCATTAAAAATTGAAAAAGTCCACATTACAATTGGTTACCTTTCCATTAGGCCAAATGGTAATTTGTAAAATCATTTTTTTTGAAAATTCCAATGGTAATCCAATAAAATGGTAAAATTGTTTTGTCCAGATGTTGCCAAATCTCTCTAAAATTTAGGTTTCAGGAAGATTAGATAGGAATTTGCTAAATCAAAAGGCAAACGTTGCTTAAAAATCAATTGGGAATCATTACACAGTGTCCAGCCTTTTTCACATTTAAGATAAACTGTGTAATGACCAGAAGTTACAGTAGGTTATTGCAACTGTTACAAAAGTTTTTCCTGAAATTGATAATTGCTGTCCTGTAAACTTCTTTATTAAAGTATCTAATTTTGAACCATCAGCTTTACAGCGTTGCATCATTAAAATTACATACTGTCCGTATTCCTTTAAAATTAACGTTGAAAACATGTCAGATTGACACTCACTGCATTCCATGCTATGATTAGCATCTTTAACTAATTTAGCAAAAGTGACTGTTTTACTTTCTGGCAATGTTAAATAAATAAACCTTTCAGAATCAACATTAGAGCCACATATATTATAACAGTTTTCACAACTATGTTCCCATTTATAAGAGAGACCAAATACATTTTCAATGGGAACCCCTTCTTCTTCCAGTACCTGAAGAAAAAACATCAAGAATTCCTGTGCGTCTTGCTGTACATTTTGAGAAAACTGTGTTCGTCCTGAACATACATCTAAAAGTTTTCTAATTTCAGTAGCACTTTCTATTTGAGTTTTATCATTACTCAGCTTTTGAAAAAGGAGACTCAACTCAGAACAGAATCTTTTTCCCTGATTTACTATTATCTGCTCTTGCACACTTTCCAGATAAAATGCAACATTCAGCACCACATTAGCGTAGCAGTTGACACCAGAGCTATTTTCAAAATGACATCCTACAACCTGTTCTTCATTTTCCTTTTTCTTTTTGCTTCCAATTACATCACTCCTCTTTTTTTTCCTCCTCTCTACATCTTCATTACAGATATTCTCATTTCTCCTTTTACGAGAAACTACACGTTTCTCCAACACAGGATACTGACCTAAATGAGGAGCATAGCTTCTTCTTAATCTATTATACTCCTTTACACAATTTGCATCAGCACTAACTTTTGAGTCATCAAAGTCTATCATGAATAAACCTGATAATGTTTTCACTCGTGACAAAGCAACATATGCCATAACTTCTTTGAACACAGTTGAACCAATGTTCACAAATGCACAATATACAGTCAATCCTTGAGACTTGTGAATAGTTACAGCATATGCTAGAGAAAACGGAAACTGCTTCCTACGTACATATAAGTCTTTCACAAGCATGAAACGAACTGAACAACGACAAATGTCTTTAACTTCTTCTATCTGATCAAATTTTATTTTTAAACATTCAATTCCATCTTTTTTCTGATAATTAATAAAACCCACAACTCTTCCCATAGCTCCATTAACTAAACCTTTTTCAACATCCAAATTTCTCCTTAAAAATACTCTACAGTTCATGCAAACATATAGATTTTTTTCTAATCCAGCTGTTTTGGAAATGTTCTTCTCTAGTGAATCCAATTTATTTTTCAGTGTGCCTGTTAATGTGACAGTAATTCTTCCATCCTCAATTTTGTCCACTGCTTCCAATTTCCTGATATCTTCTTTTTCCAATTTCAAAAGCTCCTCATTGAATATTGAGCATTCACGTAGAGTTGGCATTAAGCAGATGACACTTTTGTTTTCTGCAATGTTCTTGTATATGTTCTCTGCAACTATTTCTTCCTTTGGAAATAAATTATGTAGCAGCCGACTCTGTAATGCTTTCGTGCCAGCTTCAGTGAGTAGTCCAATTCTGATATCTTTCAGAATACTTCCATATTCTTCATCGTTTGCTTGCCTCATATTAGTAGTAAGTTCCTTGTACTCAAAGAAGGACCAAATATTTGCATTACCGATGCTTCCCAATGACTTCTTTGTGTCTTCATGTGTCACAGTATTAAACACTGGTTGTCCTTTAACTGGAGTAAGTTGCAAAAGATCCCCAAAAACTATGACGTGTTTTCCTCCAAATAACACGTCATAGTCTGTCTTCAGAATTTGCTGCATTCTTAAATGCACAAAGGCAAGCATTAAGTTTGATACCATGCTCACCTCATCAATAATGAGAACTTGCATCTTCTTCAATACTCTTGAAACTTCCAAGCATGCTTCTCCAGTTAGCTTGTTGTATTGTATTTTGTTCTCATGCTCCACTGGTAACATTAGCAAACGATGTAAAGTGATTCCTTTTATGTTATATGCTGCTAACCCAGTTGGAGCAGTAACCACACAAGACAAAGTAGAATCCGTTTTTTGCTGTAGGTAGCTTCTGATGACTTTTATAAGGAAACTTTTTCCAGTTCCAGCTTGTCCGCTTACATACATCCTGATTGGATGAAATGATGTGCATGAGCACTCTTTTTTTTCATGTAGAAATCCGTGATCAATTTTGTTTCTGATCTCTTCATAAATTTGTTGCTGCTCTTCGTTCAGTTGTCTTTCCAAATTTTGTAAGTCTATAAATTCTTCTTGAGCTTGATTCATAGCCGTTTCCACTTCATTCATGGCTATTGATGCTTCATTTTCAACGATTGGTTGTCCTAGGGGATCTTGACTGAGTGTTCCTGAACTTTGGCTGTCCTGAGAACTGTCTCTAGCTATTTCTGCTGCAATTGTAGTTTCCTGTTCAATTTCTTCATTTAACAATTGCAGATAAGTTGAGAATGTACTACATTGTATGCTGTCTTTGCAAGCATTAAAAGAATCTTCATAGCTTTGAAATTCTCCCAGTAGTTCATCCTCTGTACGCCATGGTTTAAACTGCTGTAAAAGAGCCAAGTAGTAAAATTCCTTTTTGTCAGTAGTGTCGCAACTCAGCTTCCTGTGATTTATCAAACTTCCTTTTGTTTGCTTCACCAAACATCCTTCCTCACCAATGACTTTATATTTTCCATTGTTGATGTCTTCTGTGGCTTTCCGTGAATAAATGTAGTTCTGCAGCACTTCATAGAGACACATGTTCTCCAGATGATGACTTCTCTTGGGATAATATGTGTCCAACATGTTTGATTTCAAAATATCTGTACTTTCTGGGTCATTCTCGGCCAAATATTCAATTTCTCCAACAGATTTCAGTACCCGATTTCTCATTGCTGCAAGGCCTAAACTTGCCCAAATTATTCTTCTTGATTTCGAGTAGAGACTTGCAGAAGATAACCTATCTGAACATTTGTAGGATCCAATTTCTCGATGCGATAACATCTTCATACTGAAACTGTACAGCTTCTTACTGACAGTCTTCTCGTGAGAAATCTCTTCCCACATTTCCTTCAGTTCTGTTTTTTCTGATTTCGTAATGTAAGACGTTACATATCGAGCAACAGCAATGGAATTGTCAGCTACATACTGTATATCCATGTTAGCATTCCACATGGATAAAATGACTGGGTTGTAGTCATTTATATTTTTTGATTCTTCTTTTCTTTTAAGGTTGTAGGTATTCTTAGGTGATTTTCTTGTGATAGTATGTCTCACAGATGACATAAAACTGTTTACTCTTCCATTTGAAAGAAAAGGTCTAGGAAATCCAAATCGACATTTAGTGTAGTATTTATCTTTGCTCTTGTATTTCCGTCGACAGTATTTTCCACACCGATGACTTTGGAAACGTAAAACTTGCTCCTTTAACTTTTTCTCTTCTGTGTTTTTTGGTATAGCACATGTTGCATATTCTTCAATGTAAGATAACACTGCTTCATCAGCATCTGTTCCAAACTTTGGGGCATCCTTGATCCACAACAGCATATGAATATGAGGAGCACCTCTTGCCTGGTACTCTTTTCTCCAAAAGAAATCCACTACTTCTCCTAGAGGTGGATTTTTTTTATTGCAGATGAACGACATCATAGCCTCAAATCTATGATTGAAATATCTGCAAACATTAACCGGATCCAATGAGCACAGTTCTCCTGCTGTCTTGTATTCGATGTTTTTAATGTTTGAATTTGCCTCTCGTAGAAAATCCAGTAAATCATCCCAAGCGTACTCAGCACAGCTTAGGGTAACGAACCATGTTGGTGTTCCTAAATTCCGTAACATGCATTTTAATTCACCATGGCGTCTGTACCAATATTAATTTGTCCCACGCTGACAAGCCATCAGATTGATCAGTTGTGTTTCCAAATGATCATCTCGGTGCTGCACTTTCTCCATAAAATCCTTAGCAGACACATTTTGTAAATGTACTCCACTTTTTAAAATGTGATTTACTGCATAAGACAGTGCAGACAAGTCGCTTTCAAATAAAAGATGGAACAAATAAGGAATACTTTGTCGAAATCTGGGATCTTCAGCATATAGGCTTGTAGTCCGATACTCAGAAGCTGGAATCTGTTCCGGACGTTCATCGTATCGTCCTCCTTTTCCTTTAGGAAACAGCTGGGGAAAACATCGAGCTTCCAAGCTCTCCTCCCATACACTCACAGGAGTTCCTTTTCCTTTCTTCATCTGAAACAGATCAATATTGTCTCCCATAACTTCTTTTGAATGAAGAGGATGTATGCTAAAATGTTCATAAATTTCTTCTTCCTTTGACTTGTCCACTTTTTCAATTTGTCCAGTTGGTGTTTCTGTGTCTTCTTGTAAATCTTCTTCTTCTTCTATATAAATTGATTCATACCATTTGTTATTCCTTTTCAAATACAAATTTGCTCTTTGTACTTTCCGTACATCTACCAGCTCCTGCCAAATCTTCTTATTCTTTGTAGGTACACCATTAACCAGAATAATTAATGGTTCAGTTTCCAAAGTATCCGCATCAATAGTTTCCATATTTTTTTTCAAATCCAAGGGCAAATACACCACTCTACCTTTTAAACCTCTCAGTAAATCTGAAGGAGGTAATTTACCAGTTTTGGGCTCCATACGTACTATGGTCTGAAACGGATGAACACATTGAATGAGTATAGACTCATTTGTATTTAATTCAGAAAGTTCAGCAGGAATAGCATCCAATTCTAAATTATTATGTACAGCTCTGGTCGGCATTCTATTTTCTTCTAACTTATTATAACAGTATTTACAAATACGCTGAACTTCACCCAATTCAAAACAATTTTCAAGAAATATATATGTGGCAAAATCCTTCCACTTATAATTATCTTCATTTTCACTTTTTCTATAGAGATCAACATACCTGGTTTGTTTTCTATAATGATTTCTGCGGCAACAAATACAAGTAATATTTGGTCTTTCATTAGAGATTTTTTCAAATTTTGTTATGTGATCATTAAATGTCTTACTTACAAATGGTTGTACATTCTCTTCCACTTCTTCCTCATTTACTGTGTCCTTTTCTGCACTGTTTTGTTCAGGACCAAAGTAACAAAACTGAATTTCATCAACAACCTTCTCTACATCTGATACTGACCCACGGAACAGAGCCCTATTCAATTCATCTACCTTTATTGCTGGACTTTTAGCAAAATACAACCGTCTCACAAACTTTCTCATTTCAGTATGATGAACAGCCAGCATTCTAAAATGATGGAAAACACTAATACAAACTTTTCTAGATAGACAAGCCAGAGAATGACCCTGCAAACCAGTATTCTCTCTCACTCTGCATGGATCTAGACTTTGAAGCACCTTAATCTTCTGTTTTACACTTTTTTTACTATATTCTCTTAGAAACTCACGAAATTTATCAATAGATTCCTGACGCACAGTGCAAATACTACTACAATTTCAAGTGTACACTGGAGCTTTAGGACGTCTCCCCATAGCCTCATCCGCCATTACTTGTACCTCATCTCTTGGAACCATTATCTCCTTCTCCATTATGCAACCATTTTTCACTTCGTAAGCACGACCTCTGGTGTCAACTGCATGCAGCAAACTATTACTTTGAAAATAGCTCTCTTCATTAAAAAAAGGTTCACTACTTGAACTATGCATCCATTTTCCTAAAAACACTTTACAAAAGTTTGTTCTGTTCACTACTCTTTTCCTTTTGCTTTGTGATTTCAGTACATTAACCTTTTTATCTAATGTACGCATCCTATTCAAAATTAAAATGAATAGTTTCCTTTTTAATTCTAATGCCTTTGCTGCAATGGCTTCAATTTCTTTTTTTCTCTTATAAAACTTAGCCTATTGCTTATATTTCTTTACATCCTTTATCAAATTGGACATAACTCTTCTCTGAAACATTTTTCTACGTATCTCTTTAAACGCTGTTTTTCTGTTTAAGTTAATCTTTTTAGTTGCAGAAGGTATATTTGCATTAACTAAATGCTCAATTTTTTCCTCTCCTTTTCTATTGAAAACATTCCTTCCAGTACATACATTTTGTACATTTTTCCTTTTTTTGAATATGTTCTTTAAAAAATCTTTTGTTTGCTTACCAGAAGATTTTTTCTTTTTCCCAACATGAGCATCTCCAACTAACTTAGGTCCTCCAGTTGTCTTCAAGTATAGGTTTTTTTTGTGGTCTTTCTTTACTCTGGATTTTGTAGGCATCTTAAATTTTGTTCACTGCTCTTCAGCAATACCTGAAAAAAACTAAAAAAAAAATCCTTTATTTTATTTAAATATATTACTACATTTTTTATGTTCTTTAGAAATCTTAAAATACTATAAACCCCTTTCCTATAAATGAAAATCACAATAACACCTTCACAAATTAAATTTCTAAAAATAATTCCTGTGTGCACACAAAGTCATGCTTTGAAATTAGGCAGAAAACGAAATTTCTTTGCCAATTGCAAAGCATACTTTCTACTACTTTTTAGGCAAGTGAAAAGTACTTTTACAGACTGACACATTATGAATCCACTTTTCAGATTCTTAAAAAAGCACATGTCCAAACTGCTTTTTCAGACCAGCACCATGTGTAACCTGGGTGACTGACTACACTCCAGCAAGGGCAACCAGCCTTAGTGATGCTGAATGTATTTGCATTACTGACTGAAACCTCAAACCCCACTCGCTTGTGAATACTGTGCATGATTCCACAGGGTAAGCAGCTGGGTGTGTGCTAAAAGTCTGCTTCTGCACAAAAAAATGGCTCCCCCTTTTCATCTAATGCAACTGTGAAATCACCAGAGCAATACGCAATAAATCTCTGCCTGTAGTTCCTATATGCACACAGAGTCATGTTTTCATATTAGTCACAAAACGAAATTTCTTTGCCAATTTGAAAGCACACTTACTACTCTTTTTTTTGGCAAGTGATAAACACTTTTACAGACTGACACATTATGAATCCACTTTTTAGATTCTTAAAAAAGCACATTTCCAAACTGCTTTTTCAGACCAGCACCATGTGTAACCTGGGTAACTGACTACACTCCAGCAAGGGCAACCAGCCTTAGTGATGCTGAATGTATTTGCATTAATGACTGAAACCTCAAACCCCACTCGCTTGTGAATACTGTGCATGATTCCACAGGGTAAGCAGCTGGGTGTGTGCTAAGAGTCTGCTTCTGCACCAAAAAATGGCTCCCCCTTTCCATCTAATGCAACTGTGAAATCACCAGAGCAATACGCAATAAATCTCTGCCTGTAATTCCTATATGCACACAGAGTCATGTTTTCACATTAGTCACAAAACGAAATTTCTTTGCCATTTTGAAAGCACACTTGCTACTCTTTTTTTTGGCAAGTGATAAACACTTTTACAGTCTGTCACATTTTGAATCCACTTTTCAGATTCTTAAAAAAGCACATGTCCAAACTGCTTTTTCAGACCAGCACCATGTGTAACCTGGGTGACTGACTACACTCCAGCAAGGGCAACCAGCCTTAGTGATGCTGAATGTATTTGCATTACTGACTGAAACCTCAAACCCCACTCACTTGTGAATACTGTGCATGATTCCACAGGGTAAGCAGCTGGGTGTGTGCTAAGATTCTGCTTCTGCACCAAAAAATGGCTCCCCCTTTCCATCTAATGCAACTGTGAAATCACCAGAGCAATACGCAATAAATCTCTGCCTGTAATTCCTATTTGCACACAGAGTCATGTTTTCACATTAGTCACAACACGAAATTTCTTTGCCATTTTGAAAGCACACTTACTACTCTTTTTTTTGGCAAGTGATAAACACTTTTACAGTCTGTCACATTTTGAATCCACTTTTCAGATTCTTAAAAAAGCACATGTCCAAACTGCTTTTTCAGACCAGCACCATGTGTAACCTGGGTAACTGACTACACTCCAGCAAGGGCAACCAGCCTTAGTGATGCTGAATGTATTTGCATTACTGACTGAAACCTCAAACCCCACTCGCTTGTGAATACTGTGCATGATTCCACAGGGTAAGCAGCTGGGTGTGTGCTAAGAGTCTGCTTCTGCACCAAAAAATGGCTCCCCCTTTCCATCTAATGTAACTGTGAAATCACCAGAGCAATACGCAATAAATCTCTGCCTGTAATTCCTATATGCACACAGAGTCATGTTTTCACATTAGTCACAAAACGAAATTTCTTTGCCATTTTGAAAGCACACTTACTACTCTTTTTTTTGGCAAGTGATAAACACTTTTACAGTCTGTCACATTTTGAATCCACTTTTCAGATTCTTAAAAAAGCACATGTCCAAACTGCTTTTTCAGACCAGCACCATGTGTAACCTGGGTAACTGACTACACTCCAGCAAGGGCAACCAGCCTTAGTGATGCTGAATGTATTTGCATTACTGACTGAAACCTCAAACCCCACTCGCTTGTGAATACTGTGCATGATTCCACAGGGTAAGCAGCTGGGTGTGTGCTAAGAGTCTGCTTCTGCACCAAAAAATGGCTCCCCCTTTCCATCTAATGCAACTGTGAAATCACCAGAGCAATACGCAATAAATCTCTGCCTGTAATTCCTATATGCACACAGAGTCATGTTTTCACATTAGTCACAAAACGAAATTTCTTTGCCATTTTGAAAGCACACTTACTACTCTTTTTATTGGCAAGTGATAAACACTTTTACAGTCTGTCACATTTTGAATCCACTTTTCAGATTCTTAAAAAAGCACATGTCCAAACTGCTTTTTCAGACCAGCACCATGTGTAACCTGGGTGACTGACTACACTCCAGCAAGGGCAACCAGCCTTAGTGATGCTGAATGTATTTGCATTACTGACTGAAACCTCAAACCCCACTCGCTTGTGAATACTGTGCATGATTCCACAGGGTAAGCAGCTGGGTGTGTGCTAAGAGTCTGCTTCTGCACCAAAAAATGGCTCCCCCTTTCCATCTAATGCAACTGTGAAATCACCAGAGCAATACGCAATAAATCTCTGCCTGTAATTCCTATTTGCACACAGAGTCATGTTTTCACATTAGTCACAAAACGAAATTTCTTTGCCAATTTGAAAGCACACTTACTACTCTTTTTTTTGGCAAGTGATAAACACTTTTACAGACTGACACATTATGAATCCACTTTTCAGATTCTTAAAAAAGCACATGTCCAAACTGCTTTTTCAGACCAGCACCATGTGTAACCTGGGTGACTGACTACACTCCAGCAAGGGCAACCAGCCTTAGTGATGCTGAATGTATTTGCATTACTGACTGAAACCTCAAACCCCACTCGCTTGTGAATACTGTGCATGATTCCACAGGGTAAGCAGCTGGGTGTGTGCTAAGAGTCTGCTTCTGCACCAAAAAATGGCTCCCCCTTTCCATCTAATGCAACTGTGAAATCACCAGAGCAATACGCAATACATCTCTGCCTGTAATTCCTATATGCACACAGAGTCATGTTTTCACATTAGTCACAAAACGAAATTTCTTTGCCATTTTGAAAGCACACTTACTACTCTTTTTTTTGGCAAGTGATAAACACTTTTACAGTCTGTCACATTTTGAATCCACTTTTCAGATTCTTAAAAAAGCACATGTCCAAACTGCATTTTCAGACCAGCACCATGTGTAACCTGGGTAACTGACTACACTCCAGCAAGGGCAACCAGCCTTAGTGATGCTGAATGTATTTGCATTACTGACTGAAACCTCAAACCCCACTCGCTTGTGAATACTGTGCATGATTCCACAGGGTAAGCAGCTGGGTGTGTGCTAAGAGTCTGCTTCTGCACCAAAAAATGGCTCCCCCTTTCCATCTAATGCAACTGTGAAATCACCAGAGCAATACGCAATAAATCTCTGCCTGTAATTCCTATATGCACACGGAGTCATGTTTTCACATTAGTCACAAAACGAAATTTCTTTGCCATTTTGAAAGCACACTTACTACTCTTTTTTTTGGCAAGTGATAAACACTTTTACAGTCTGTCACATTTTGAATCCACTTTTCAGATTCTTAAAAAAGCACATGTCCAAACTGCTTTTTCAGACCAGCACCATGTGTAACCTGGGTAACTGACTACACTCCAGCAAGGGCAACCAGCCTTAGTGATGCTGAATGTATTTGCATTACTGACTGAAACCTCAAACCCCACTCGCTTGTGAATACTGTGCATGATTCCACAGGGTAAGCAGCTGGGTGTGTGCTAAGAGTCTGCTTCTGCACCAAAAAATGGCTCCCCCTTTCCATCTAATGCAACTGTGAAATCACCAGAGCAATACGCAATAAATCTCTGCCTGTAATTCCTATATGCACACAGAGTCATGTTTTCACATTAGTCACAAAACGAAATTTCTTTGCCATTTTGAAAGCACACTTACTACTCTTTTTTTTGGCAAGTGATAAACACGTTTACAGTCTGTCACATTTTGAATCCACTTTTCAGATTCTTAAAAAAGCACATGTCCAAACTGCTTTTTCAGACCAGCACCATGTGTAACCTGGGTGACTGACTACACTCCAGCAAGGGCAACCAGCCTTAGTGATGCTGAATGTATTTGCATTACTGACTGAAACCTCAAACCCCACTCGCTTGTGAATACTGTGCATGATTCCACAGGGTAAGCAGCTGGGTGTGTGCTAAGAGTCTGCTTCTGCACCAAAAAATGGCTCCCCCTTTCCATCTAATGCAACTGTGAAATCACCAGAGCAATACGCAATAAATCTCTGCCTGTAATTCCTATTTGCACACAGAGTCATGTTTTCACATTAGTCACAAAACGAAATTTCTTTGCCAATTTGAAAGCACACTTTCAAAGGGCAAGGAGGAGAGTTACAGACCCCCTAACATTTGTAAGGGGGTCAAAGAAGGACAGAAAAGTACAAAGAAAACATTTATTGATTTTAAAAAAAATCACGGGGTACGCGTACAGTAAGCTCAACGTACGCGTACGGTAGAAAAAAAATAAAATAAAAGAAATTAAATGCAGATTTAAGAGTTTAGATATTAGGGAGCTCTAAAAAGAGCTGTTGTGTTTATGAAGTCATTTTTTTAGTGGTACCTACAAGTAAGTACCGATGCAGAGTCTAAGGTTCAAAAGGAAGACTCTGTTCCCTTCATCATTGAAGTGCACACCATCTCCTCTATAAATGTCTTGCATGTCATAACGCAAGTTGTTGTGGTAAATGGCACCCATACCATAGTCACGGAGGAAAGCAGAAACAGATTTGTTGACGTGCTTTCTTGCTTTGTCAATCTGTGGACAGAAATGATTGGACCAGTTCCATTTTTGCCTTTGGCATATGTTGGAAAACACAAAGGCAGTTTTAGGGAAAAGTGAAAACAGTTGTGCAAAGGTGTCCTTCATAAGCATTTCCAGACCTTCCCCAGTCAAAGTGCCTAGGTCATTGCCACCACAGTGCACTATTATGAGGTCAGGGTGTTGGATTTGCATGAAGGATTTCACCAATGGCATCAATTGGTGCCACTTTAACCCTCTCTGACCAATCCATTTAATGTCTACATTTGGCAAAGCAAGGTCTCTCACCATATCTGTTTTCTCTGCAAACCTTTCACTCCAGAAGACATAGCTGTGCCCTACAATCCACACTGTGAACATCTTCAAAGGAGATCTGGATGCACTCAGGAGGTGTCTTTCAGTAGAATGGCAATATGAAAAGAAAGACAGTTTGGAAATGGAGGCATACATATTTTTTTCAAAACAAAAAGAACTGATTGGCTGTTTCATACCATTCTAGAATAAAAACTAGGCTGTATGTGTAAATTAATAGAAGCATGTTTTGTATTGGTACAAAAAAATGTGTAACCAAAGAACAGTACTATGGATTTGCTGTTAGGTTTGAAAAGTCAAGCACTCTGGCTCTGTGGAATTGAAACATTGTTTGGCGAACTTCTGACCTAACTCAACACAGCAGTGTTCCATGAGCTGTTGCTATGGTAGCAGGCAGAAGTCAAGTTGGGGGAAGGGTACTAGGCAGAAGTCAAGTTGGGGGAAGGGTACTTTTGGAAAAGGGTTGGTTTTCAACCAATAGAAATGTGTGATTACATTTGAAAAAAAGGGGGAAGCACTGAGATTTGAAACTTACATGTATATGTGTGGAAAAATAGAGGGAAAGTTTGCCATTATCTGGTTCTGCTGAGAGGAGAGAGGTGAACACAACAGAGATCCTGGCTCTGATAATCTGCTGTTTGAGTGTCACATTTCTTTCACAACTAACTAATTTTAAAGGTGAGTTTACAGTTTGAGAGGGGATGTATGTGGTAACTTAAGAAATGAATAATAGAAATGGAAATTGTTTTTGTTGTAGTTGCGTTTATCATTTTCTGTTTTGGGAGAAATTTAAATGTGAGGAACATGTAAAATAATATGGAGTATGTTTTCACAATAAATTAAGGTGTACTGGAAAAAAAAAGAATAGTTTAAGGGTTTGAGGTTGGACTCAGTAATGCAAATACATTCAGCATCACTAAGGCTGGTTGCCCTTGCTGGAGTGTAGGCAGTCACCGAGAATACACATGGTGGTGGTCTGAAAAAACAGTTTGGACATGTGCATTTAAATAAATCAAAAAAAGTGGTTTCATAATGTGTCAGTCTGTAAAAGTGATTTTCACTTGCCCCAAAAAAAAAAGAGCAGTAAGTGTGCTTTCAAATTGGCAAATAAATTTCGTTTTGGGACTAATGTGAAAACATGACTCTGTGTGCAGAGAGGAATTATAGGCAGAGATTTATTGCGTATTGCTCTGGTGATTTCACAGTTGCATTAGATGGAAAGGGGGAGCGAATTTTTGGGGGAAGAAGCAGACTCTTAGCACACACCCATGTGCTTGCCATGTATAATCATGCACAGTATTTACAAGCGAGTGGGGTTTTCAGGTTTCAGTCTGTAATGCAAATACATTCAGCATCACTAAGGCTGGTTGCCCTTGCTGGAGTGTAGGCAGTCACCGAGAATACACATGGTGGTGGTCTGAAAAAACAGTTTGGACATGTGCATTTAAATAAATCAAAAAAAGTGGTTTCATAATGTGTCAGTCTGTAAAAGTGATTTTCACTTGCCCCGAAAAAAAAAGAGCAGTAAGTGTGCTTTCAAATTGGCAAAGAAATTTTGTTTTGGGACTAATGTGAAAACATGACTCTGTGTGCAGAGAGGATTTATAGGCAGAGATTTATTGCGTATTGCTCTGGTGATTTCACAGTTGCATTAGATGGAAAGGGGGAGCGAATTTTTGGGGGAAGAAGCAGACTCTTAGCACACACCCATGTGCTTGCCATGTATAATCATGCACAGTATTTACAAGCGAGTGGGGTTTTCAGGTTTCAGTCTGTAATGCAAATACATTCAGCATCACTAAGGCTGGTTGCCCTTGCTGGAGTGTAGGCAGTCACCGAGAATACACATGGTGGTGGTCTGAAAAAACAGTTTGGACATGTGCATTTAAATAAATCAAAAAAAGTGGTTTCATAATGTGTCAGTCTGTAAAAGTGATTTTCACTTGCCCCGAAAAAAAAAAGAGCAGTAAGTGTGCTTTCAAATTGGCAAAGAAATTTTGTTTTGGGACTAATGTGAAAACATGACTCTGTGTGCAGAGAGGAATTATAGGCAGAGATTTATTGCGTATTGCTCTGGTGATTTCACAGTTGCATTAGATGGAAAGGGGGAGCGAATTTTTGGGGGAAGAAGCAGACTCTTAGCACACACCCATGTGCTTGCCATGTATAATCATGCACAGTATTTACAAGCGAGTGGGGTTTTCAGGTTTCAGTCTGTAATGCAAATACATTCAGCATCACTAAGGCTGGTTGCCCTTGCTGGAGTGTAGGCAGTCACCGAGAATACACATGGTGGTGGTCTGATAAACAGTTTGGACATGTGCATTTAAATAAATCAAAAAAAGTGGTTTCATAATATGTCAGTCTGTAAAAGTGATTTTCATTTGCCCCGAAAAAAAAAAGAGCAGTAAGTGTGCTTTCAAATTGGCAAAGAAATTTCGTTTTGGGACTAATGTGAAAACATGACTCTGTGTGCAGAGAGGAATTATAGGCAGAGATTTATTGCGTATTGCTCTGGTGATTTCACAGTTGCATTAGATGGAAAGGGGGAGCGAATTTTTGGGGGAAGAAGCAGACTCTTAGCACACACCCATGTGCTTGCCATGTATAATCATGCACAGTATTTACAAGCGAGTGGGGTTTTCAGGTTTCAGTCTGTAATGCAAATACATTCAGCATCACTAAGGCTGGTTGCCCTTGCTGGAGTGTAGGCAGTCACCGAGAATACACATGGTGGTGGTCTAAAAAAACAGAGATTTATTGCGTATTGCTCTGGTGATTTCACAGTTGCATTAGATGGAAAGGGGGAGCGAATTTTTGGGGGAAGAAGCAGACTCTTAGCACACACCCATGTGCGCAGAGATTTATTGCGTATTGCTCTGGTGATTTCACAGTTGCATTAGATGGAAAGGGGGAGCGAATTTTTGGGGGAAGAGGCAGACTCTTAGCACACACCCATGTGCTTGCCATGTATAATCATGCACAGTATTTACAAGCGAGTGGGGTTTTCAGGTTTCAGTCTGTAATGCAAATACATTCAGCATCACTAAGGCTGGTTGCCCTTGCTGGAGTGTAGGCAGTCACCGAGAATACACATGGTGGTGGTCTGAAAAAACAGTTTGGACATGTGCATTTAAATAAATCAAAAAAAGTGGTTTCATAATGTGTCAGTCTGTAAAAGTGATTTTCACTTGCCCCGAAAAAAAAAAGAGCAGTAAGTGTGCTTTCAAATTGGCAAAGAAATTTCGTTTTGGGACTAATGTGAAAACATGACTCTGTGTGCAGAGAGGAATTATAGGCAGAGATTTATTGCGTATTGCTCTGGTGATTTCACAGTTGCATTAGATGGAAAGGGGGAGCGAATTTTTGGGGGAAGAAGCAGACTCTTAGCACACACCCATGTGCTTGCCATGTATAATCATGCACAGTATTTACAAGCGAGTGGGGTTTTCAGGTTTCAGTCTGTAATGCAAATACATTCAGCATCACTAAGGCTGGTTGCCCTTGCTGGAGTGTAGGCAGTCACCGAGAATACACATGGTGGTGGTCTGAAAAAACAGTTTGGACATGTGCATTTAAATAAATCAAAAAAAGTGGTTTCATAATGTGTCAGTCTGTAAAAGTGATTTTCACTTGCCCCGAAAAAAAAAAGAGCAGTAAGTGTGCTTTCAAATTGGCAAAGAAATTTCGTTTTGGGACTAATGTGAAAACATGACTCTGTGTGCAGAGAGGAATTATAGGCAGAGATTTATTGCGTATTGCTCTGGTGATTTCACAGTTGCATTAGATAGAAAGGGGGAGCGAATTTTTGGGGGAAGAAGCAGACTCTTAGCACACACCCATGTGCTTGCCATGTATAATCATGCACAGTATTTACAAGCGAGTGGGGTTTTCAGGTTTCAGTCTGTAATGCAAATACATTCAGCATCACTAAGGCTGGTTGCCCTTGCTGGAGTGTAGGCAGTCACCGAGAATACACATGGTGGTGGTCTGAAAAAACAGTTTGGACATGTGCATTTAAATAAATCAAAAAAAGTGGTTTCATAATGTGTCAGTCTGTAAAAGGGATTTTCACTTGCCCCGAAAAAAAAAGAGCAGTAAGTGTGCTTTCAAATTGGCAAAGAAATTTCGTTTTGGGACTAATGTGAAAACATGACTCTGTGTGCAGAGAGGAATTATAGGCAGAGATTTATTGCGTATTGCTCTGGTGATTTCACAGTTGCATTAGATGGAAAGGGGGAGCGAATTTTTGGGGGAAGAAGCAGACTCTTAGCACACACCCATGTGCTTGCCATGTATAATCATGCACAGTATTTACAAGCGAGTGGGGTTTTCAGGTTTCAGTCTGTAATGCAAATACATTCAGCATCACTAAGGCTGGTTGCCCTTGCTGTAGTGTAGCAGTCTGGACATGGGCTTTTTAAAAAATCTGAAAAGTGGTTTCATAATGTGACAGTTTGTAAAAGTGATTTTCACTTGCCCAAAAAAAAGAGCAGTTAGTGTGCATTCAAATTGGCATAGAAATTTCGTTTTGTGACTATTGTGAAAAGAAATGTAGTAATATATTTAAATACAATAAAGGAATTTTTTTTTAGTTTTTTTCAGGTATTGCTGAAGAGCAGTGAACAAAATTTAAGATGCCTACAAAATCCAGAGTTCAAAAAACGCTAAAAAAAAAACTATATTTGAAGACAACTGGAGGACCAAAGTTAGTAGAAGATGCTCATGTTGGGAAAAAGAAAAAATCTTCTGGTAAGCAGAAAAAACAATTTCTTAAAAATATATTCAAAACAAGGAAAAATGTACAAAATGTCTGTACTGGAAAGAATGTTACGAAAAGAACAGAACAGGAAAAAATTGAGAATTTAGTTAATGCAAATATACCTTCTGCAACTGAAAAGATTTACATAAACAGAAAAACAGCGTTTAAAGAGATACGTAGAAAAATGTTTCAGAGAAGAGTTATGTCCAATTTGATAAAGGATGTGAAGAAATATAAGCAAAAGGCAAAATATTACAAGAGAAAAAAAGAAATTGAAGCCATTGCAGCAAAGGCATTAGAATTAAAAAGGAAACTATTCATATTAATTTTGAATAGGATGCGTACATTAGACAAAATGGTTAATGTACTGAAATCACATAGCAAAAGGAAAAGAGTAGTGAACAGAACAAACTTTTGTAAAGTGTTTTTAGGAAAGTGGATGCATAGTTCAAGTAGTGAACCTTTTTTTAATGAAGAGAGCTATTTTCAAAGTAATAGTTTGCTGCATGCAGTTGACACCAGAGGTCGTTCATACGAAGTAACAAATGGTTGCATAATGGAGAAGGAGATAATGGTTCCAAGAGATGAGGTACAAGTGATGGCAGATGAGGCAATGGGGAGACGTCCTAAAGCCCCAGTGTACACTTGGAATTGTAGTAGTATTTGCACTGTGCGTCAGGAATCTATTGACAAATTTCGAGAGTTTCTAAGAGAATATAGTAAAAAAAGTGTAAAACAGAAGATTAAGGTGCTTCAAAGTCTGGATCCAATCAGAGTGAGAGAGAATACTGGTTTGCAGGGTCATTCTCTGGCTTGTCTATCTAGAAAAGTGTGCAATAGTGTTTTCCATCATTTTAGGATGCTGGCTGTTCATCATACTGAAATGAGAAAGTTTGTGAGACGGTTGTATTTTGCCAAAAGTCCAGCAATAAAGTTAAATGAATTGAATAGGGCTCTGTTCCGAGGAACAGTATCAGATGTAGAGAAGGTTGTTGATGAAATTCAGTTTTGTTACTTTGGTCCTGAACAAAACAGTGCAGAGAAGGACACAGTAAATGAGGAAGAAGTGGAAGAGAATGTAGAACCCTCTGTAAGTAACACATTTAATGATCACATAACAAAATTTGCAATAGTCTCTAATGAAAGACCAAATTTTACTTGTATTTGTTGCCGCAGAACTCATTATAGAAAACAAACTAGGAATGTTGATCTCTACAGAAAGAGTGAAAATGAAGATAATTATAAGTGGAAGGATTTTGCCACATATATATTTCTAGAAAATTGTTTTGAATTGGGTGAAGATCAGCGTATTTGTAAATACTGTTACAACAAGTTAGAGGAAAATAGAATGCCGACCAGAGCTGTACATAATAATTTAGAATTGGATGCTATTCCTGCTGAACTTTCTGAATTAAATACATATGAGTCTATACTCATTCAATGTGTTCATCCGTTCCAGACCATAGTACGTATGGAGCCCAAAACTGGTAAATTACCTCCTTCAGATTTACTGAGAGGTTTAAAAGGTAGAGTGGTGTATTTGCCCTTGGATTTGAAAAAAAATATGGAAACTATTGATGCGGATACTTTGGAAACTGAACCATTAATTATTCTGGTTAATGGTGTACCTACAAAGAATAAGAAGATTTGGCAGGAGCTGGTAGATGTGCGGAAAGTACAAAGAGCAAATTTGTATTTGAAAAAAAATAACAAATGGTATGAATCAATTTATATAGAAGAAGAAGAAGAAGAAGAAGATTTACAAGAAGACACAGAAATACCAACTGGACAAATTGAAAAAGTGGACAAGTCAAAGGAAGAAGAAATTTATGAACATTTTAGCATACATCCTCTTCATTCGAAAGAAGTTATGGGAGACAATATTGATCTCTTTCAGATGAAGAAAGCAAAAGGAACTCCCGTGAGTGTATGGGAGGAGAGCTTGGAAGCTCGATGTTTTCCCCAGCTGTTTCCTAAAGGAAAAGGAGGACGATACGATGAACGTCCAGAACAGATTCCAGCTTCTGAGTATCGGACTACAAGACTATATGCTGAAGATCCCAGATTTCGACAAAGTATTCCTTATTTGTTCCATCTTTTATTTGAAAGCGACTTGTCTGCACTGTCTTATGCAGTAAATCACATTTTAAAAAGTGGAGTACATTTACAAAATTTGTCTGCTAAGGATTTTATGGAGAAAGTGCAGCACCGAGATGATCATTTGGAAACACAACTGATCAATCTGATGGCTTGTCAGCGTGGGACAAATGAATATTGGTACCGACGCCATGGTGAACTAAAATGCATGTTACGGAATTTAGGAACACCAACATGGTTCCTTACCCTAAGCTGTGCCGAGTACGCTTGGGATGATTTACTGGATTTTCTACGAGAGGCCAATTCAAACATTAAAAACATCGAATACAAGACAGCAGGAGAACTGTGCTCATTGGATCCGGTTAATGTTTGCAGATATTTCAATCATAGATTTGAGGCTATGATGTCCTTCATCTGCAATAAAAAAAATCCACCCCTTGGAGAAGTAGTGGATTTCTTTTGGAGAAAAGAGTACCAGGCAAGAGGTGCTCCTCATATTCATATGCTGTTGTGGATCAAGGATGCCCCAAAGTTTGGAACAGATGCTGATGAAGCAGTGTTATCTTACATTGAAGAATATGCAACATGTGCTATACCAAAAAGCACAGAAGAGAACAAGTTAAAGGAGCAAGTTTTACGTTTCCAAAGTCATCGGTGTGGAAAATACTGTCGATGGAAATACAAGAGCAAAGAAAAATACTACACTAAATGTCGATTTGGATTTCCTAGACCTGTTCTTTCAAATGGAAGAGTCAACAGTTTTATGTCAGCTGTGAGACATACTATCACAAGAAAATCACCTAAGAATACCTACAACCTAAAAAGAAAAGAAGAATCAAAAAATATAAATGACTACAACCCAGTCATTTTATCCATGTGGAACGCTAACATGGATATACAGTATGTAGCTGACAATTCCATTGCTGTTGCTCGATATGTAACGTCTTACATTACGAAATCAGAAAAAACAGAATTGAAGGAAATGTGGGAAGAGATTTCTCATGAGAAGACTGTCAGTAAGAAGCTGTACAGTTTCAGTTTGAAGATGTTATCGCATCGAGAAATTGGATCCTACGAATGTTCAGATAGGTTATCTTCTGCAAGTCTCTACTCGAAGTCAAGAAGAATAATTTGGGCAAGTTTAGGCCTTGCAGCAATGAGAAATCGGGTACTGAAATCTGTAGGAGAAATTGAATATTTGGCCGAGAATGACCCAGAAAGTACAGATATTTTGAAAACAAACATGTTGGACACATATTATCCCAAGAGAAGTCAACATCTGGAGAACATGTGTCTCTATGAAGTGCTGCAGAACTACATTTATTCACGGAAAGCCACAGAAGACATCAATAATGGAAAATATAAAGTCGTTGGTGAAGAAGGATGTTTGGTGAAGCAAACAAAAGGAAGTTTGATAAATCACCGGAAGCTGAGTTGCGACACTACTGACAAGAAGGAATTTTACTACTTGGCTCTTTTACAGTTGTTTAAACCATGGCGTACAGAGGATGAACTACTGGGAGAATTCCAGAGCTATGAAGATTCTTTTAATGCTTGCAAAGACAGCATACAATGCAGTACATTCTCAACTTATCTGCAAATGTTAAATGAAGAAATTGATCAGGAAACTACAATTGCAGCAGAAATCGCTAGAGATAGTTCTCAGGACAGCCAAAGTTCAGGAACACTCAGTCAAGATCCCCTAGGACAACCAATCATTGAAAATGAAGCATCAATAGCCATGAATGAAGTGGAAACGGCTATGAATCAAGCTCAAGAAGAATTTATAGACTTAGAAAATTTGGAAAGACAACTGAATCAAGAGCAGCAACAAATTTATGAAGAGATCAAAAACAAAATTGATCACGGATTTCTACATGAAATAAAAGAGTGCTCATGCACATCATTTCATCCAATCAGGATGTATGTAAGCGGACAAGCTGGAACTGGAAAAAGTTTCCTATTAAAAGTCATCAGAAGCTACCTAAAGCAAAAAACGGATTCTACTTTGTCTTGTGTGGTTACTGCTCCAACTGGGTTAGCAGCATATAACATAAAAGGAATCACTTTACATCATTTGCTAATGTTACCAGTGGAGCATGAGAACAAAATACAATTCAACAAGCTAACTGGAGAAGCATCCTTGGAAGTTTCAAGAGTATTGAAGAAGATGCAAGTTCTCATTATTGATGAGGTGAGCATGGTATCAAACTTAATGCTTGCCTTTGTGCATTTAAGAATGCAGCAAATTTTGAAGACAGACTATGACATGTTATTTGGTGGAAAACACGTCATAGTTTTTGGAGATCTTTTGCAACTTACTCCAGTTAAAGGACAACCAGTGTTTAATACTGTCACACATGAAGACACGAAGAAGTCATTGGGAAGCATCGGAAATACAAATATTTGGTCCTTTGAGTACAAGGAACTTACTACTAATATGAGGCAAGCAAACGATGAAGAATATGGAAGTATTCTGAAAGATATCAGGATTGGACTACTCACAGAAGTTGGCAAAAAAACATTACAGAGTCGGCTGCTACATAATTTATTTCCAAAGGAAGAAATAGTTGCAGAGAAGATATACAAGAACATTGCAGAAAACAAAAGTGTCATCTGCTTAATGCCAACTCTACGTGAATGCTCAATATTCAATGAGGAGCTTTTGAAATTGGAAAAGGAAGAGATCAGGAAATTGGAAGCAGTGGACAAAATTGAGGATGGAAGAATTAGTGTCACAGTAACAGGCAAACTGAAAAATAAATTGGACTCACTAGAGAAGAACATCTCCAAAACAGCTGGATTAGAAAAAAATCTATATGTTTGCATGAACTGTAGAGTATTTTTAAGGAGAAACTTGGATGTTGAAAAAGGTTTAGTTAATGGAGCGATGGGAAGAGTTGTGGGTTTTATTAATTACCAGAAAAAAGAAGGAGTTGAATGTTTAAAAATAAAATTTGATCAGATAGAAGAAGTTAAAGATATTTGTCGTTGTACAGTACGTTTTATGCTTGTGAAAGACTTATATGTACGTAGGAAGCAGTTTCCGTTTTCTCTAGCATATGCTGTAACTATTCACAAGTTTCAAGGATTGACTGTAGATTGTGCATTTGTGAACATTGGTTCAACTGTGTTCAAAGAAGGTATGGCATATGTAGCTTTGTCACGAGTGAAAACATTATCAGGTTTATTCATGATAGACTTTGATGACTCAAAAGTTAGTGCTGATACAAACTGTGTAAAGGAGTATAATAGATTAAGAAGAAGCTATGCTCCTCATTTAGGTCAGTATCCTGTGTTGGAGAAACGTGTAGTTTCTCGTAAAAGAAAAAATGAGAATATCTGTAATGAAGATGTAGAGAAGAGGAAAAAAAGAGGAGTGATGTAATTGCAAGCAAAAAGAAAAAGGAAAATGAAGAACAGGTTGTAGGATGTCATTTTGAAAATAGCTCTGGTGTCAACTGCTACGCAAATGTAGTGCTGAATGTTGCATTTTATCTGAAAAGTTTGCAAGAGCAGATAATAGTAAATCAGGGAAAAAGATTCTGTTCAGAGCTGAGTCTCCTTTTTCAAAAGCTGAGTAAAGATAAAACTCAAATAGAAAGTGCTACTGAAATTAGAAAACTTTTAGATGTATGTTCAGGACGAACACAGTTTTCTCAAAATGAACAGCAAGATGCACATGAATTTTTGATGTATTTTCTTCAGGTAGTGGAAGAAGAAGGAGTTCCCATTGACATTTTTTTTGGTCTCTCTTATAAATGGGAACATAGTTGTGATAATTGTTATAATATATGTGGCTCTATTGTTGATAATGAAAGATTTATTTATTTGACATTGCCAGAGAGTAAAACAGTCACTTTTGCAAAATTAGTTAAAGATGCTAATCATAGCATGAAATGTAGTGAGTGTAATTCTGACATGTTTTCAGCATTAATTTTAAAGGAATACGGACAGTATGTAATTTTAATGATGCAACGATGTAGAGCTGATGGTTCAAAATTGGATACTTTAATAAAGAAGTTTACAGGACAGCAATTATCAATTTCAGGAAAAACTTTTGTAACTGTTGCAATAATTTTCCATGATGGACCTACTGTTACTTCTGGACATTACACAGTTTATCTTAAATGTGAAAAAGGCTGGACACTGTGTAATGATTCCCAATTGATTTTCAAACAACGTTTGCCTTTTGATTTAGCAAATTCCTATCTAATCTTCCTGAAACCTAAATTTTAGACAGATTTGGCAAGATCTCGACAAAATAATTTTACCATTTTACTGGATTACCATTACAATTTTGTAGAAAAAAGATTTTTTAAATTATCATTTGGCCTAATGGAAAGATAACCAATTGTAATGTGGACTTTTTAAATTTTTAATGAAACTTTGAAAAACCAATAATTTAGAGATTATCGGTAACTTCTGCACATTTTAAATTTTGGAATGTTATTGGACTGCCATTGGAAATTTTTTCAAAAATGATTTAAAAAATTACTATTTGGCCATGCGGAAAAGTAACCAATTCTATTGTGGACTTAATAAATTATTCAAAAAATTTTCGTGAACCAAAATGTTACAGAGAATCGGTGAGATCTGGACAAATTAAACTTTAGAATTTTATTGGATTACCGTTGGAAATTTATTCCAAAAAAAAATTTAAAATTACTATTTGGTCTAAAGGAAATGAAATCAGATGTATTTTGGAGTTATTTGAGATATAATATTGTGATTATACTTCTGAAACAAACATATCAGACGGTATTTTAAAGAAATAAGTATTGGTATTAGATGATATTGTTTTAGAATATTATGCATTTCTATAATGTTAAGTTTAAGTAAAAAGAGATTCTGGGCTTTTTTATTACAATCTTTGTGATTGTTATTTTTTTTTGCCCGCTGTAAAATGATGAATGCAATTGCTTTCACAATTTATAGTGAAATGCAATATATTCTGAAAACAGCAAAAATAAGGCAAAAATATTTTTGGAAAAAAAATGTAAATATGTGTACTGTATTATAAAATGTTTTAAAAATATTAATACTTTTTTCTTTTTTTTCAGATTCATATAGAAAATTTTCGAAAACTAGAACCATTTTTAAAGCTATTTTTTAAAAAAACAAATGAATAAATATTTTTTTGAGTGAGTATGGTAAGTCAATAATAATAATTGTAGTCTCTCAAGGACCTTGTAATGTAATAATTGATTTTTAGTGTTTTTTTAAAAAAAAAAAAAACAATTACGCGTACCGTACGCGTACGGTAAAAAAAAAAAAAAAGTTTTTAAAAACATATATAAAAAATAGATGAAAGGTAAGGTTGGCTCTTAAAAGAGCCGTTGTGTTCATGCAGGGACAGAGGAAAGAAAGATTGGGAATATTAGACGGTACGACAAGTGTGCTGATCTATTTTACTGTTCACTAGGGAAACACTGGTCTCCCTATAAGTAATTAGATCGTGACAAGTGGCGCACCGTACTTCAACCCTCGCAAACCGAGGGTTAATTTCCAGAGGGCCAGCAAAAGGAGATTCTCCCCCCACAGATGAAGGGCTCACCTGACCTGCAGAAGAAGGAGTCAGCCCTGCAGATGATGGTCCAGGCTGAGCTGCTGTGGATGTACTGGCTTGTCTTTCTGAAGAGTTACCTCCAAAAAGATGACCATGTGTCCTTCTGTGTACATCCTGGAGGTGTCTCTTCATGGTGTGATTCCCAAAGGAATACTTCCTGTTAGGATTACCTCTAGAAAGTACACGCTTACACAGCTTACAAGTCACTAAGGGTGCATTTACCTTTTGCTGGCCTTCAGGAAAAGTAAAATAATCCCATACATAAGAGGGCTTTTGTTTCCTCGATCTCTGCCTCAAGACAGTGCTGCTAGTGCTAGCCTCACTCTCAGAAGAGCTCTGCTGTTCTGCCATCGTATCCCAAAGACAAACCAGCTCCTTCTCCCAAGGGATCACAAGCAGAAATGAGGGGAATGGGTGTGGTGTAGGAGAGTTCTAGAACTGAAAGTAGTTTCAACCAATCAAAAGTTGTGTTTCATGATCACATGACCTACCGTACGCTTACGGTACGCTTACGGTACGCTTACGGCAAAAGTGCGCATGCGCGTAAAAAAGACACGCGCTTGCACGCATGCGCATAACAGTCACTCCCGGCACTTCCGCGTAACGTGCGCGTGTAGCGTACACGCGTACGCGTCCCACGCGGAGTACGCGCGGCTACGCAAATTGCGTAACTATACGCAAGCAGCGTAGGAAAATTACGGACGTTGCGTAAACCGTACGCTTACCGTGAGCTTACGGTACGCGTACTAAAAAAATAAAAAAAAAAATAGAAAAAAAGTACTGCAAATAAATTTTACATGTTTATTTTAAAAAATATATAAAAAAAAACATATTAAAGAATTTTAAAAATTTAATCATAGTCTTTATAAAAGGTAAGAAAATTAAAATAAAAATAATTAGAAAAAATAGAAGAAAAAAAAAAAAATAACATTTAAAAAACCTTGCAAATTCACTGAAAAAACCATGGGTTTCACACACGTTATAGTTAGGAATTAGCATTTAAAAAACCTTGCAAATTCACTAAAAAAACCATGGGTTTCACACACGTTATAGTTAGGAATTAGCATTTAAAAAACCTTAGAAATTCAGTGAAAAAACCATAGGTTTCACACACGTTATAGTTAGGAATTAGCATTTAAAAAACCTTAGAAATTCAGTGAAAAAACCATAGGTTTCACACATGTTATAGTTAGCTGGACATTTTACTCGTAAAAAACCAATGAAATTCCCCCGTTATAGTTAGTTCAGCTAACTATAACTCGCGCGCCCGCAATGCACTGCTGATGACGTCACATATTACATCACTCATGACATGGTCAGTGACATCACTCATGACATCACTGATGACATCTCAAATGACATCACTGATGACCTCACTGATGACATCATCCTTGTGATAGAGTGGCAGACCTCCTCTTCCCCTAATAAAACCTTTGATACACACATTCAAAAATAGAGACTAAAATTTACAAAACAATGGACATACCAATAACAGTTACAACAACCTCTTCAGTAATTCTAAGATCCACATACACATCCACTCATTCACCAACAGTCCAATACAGTCACTCATACATGTACTCACTTATCATATGTACTCATACACCTATACATCCTGTTACACAATGCCACTCATCCATAGAGCTACTCACACACATAGTCACTCATGCTAATAAAGAATCAAACATACATTTACTTGCATATACAGTTATACACACACCACCACACTTACTTCTACGGAAACTTACACATACTTAGTCTTTTAAACAATTACTTATAGAAATACATACTTATTCATACAGGAACTCTTTCAATCTCTCACTCTCACATATACTCACATATATAAACCAATAGTCACATATACTAGTTTTCAACATATGTAGTTACTCATAAAGACACTATTGAGACAGTCATTCACTCACTAACACACCCATACACACACTCATCCACCCATGCAGTCCTGCACACATGCTCTGTTCAACACATACAAACAGTGAGTCACTCATTCATGCACCTATGCACTACGTCATACCCCCCACCGAACCATGCAGACACTCATACTGATACTCAAAAAACCAACTAATAACCTATATAGACACCCATGTAGCTACTCTCCAACCCATGCAGCCACTTATACACAAAGTGAGAGACTGATACAGATATTTATATATTTAAACATTACTCACTAAGCCATGTATTCACTATGATACACTTAATCAGTCAGTTACACAATCAATTTTTCAAAAAGAAATCATCCATTTAGACAGTAATATACCCATTTATTCTTCCATCGACCTTGAGATATACATATATAAAACATATTTAATTTTCAGAAAAACACACATTCACTGGATGATGTCATCAGTGAGGTCATCAGTGATGTCATTTGAGATGTCATCAGTGATGTCATGAGTGATGTCACTGACCATGTCATGAGTGATGTAATATGTGACGTCATCAGCAGTGCATTGCGGGCACGCGAGTTATAGTTAGCTGAACTAACTATAACGGGGGAATTTCATTGGTTTTTTACGAGTAAAATGTCCAGCTAACTATAACATGTGTGAAACCTATGGTTTTTTCACTGAATTTCTAAGGTTTTTTAAATGCTAATTCCTAACTATAACGTGTGTGAAACCTATGGTTTTTTCACTGAATTTCTAAGGTTTTTTAAATGCTAATTCCTAACTATAACGTGTGTGAAACCCATGGTTTTTTCAGTGAATATATATATATATATATATATATTCACTGAAAAAACCATAGGTTTCACACAAGTTATAGTTAGCTGTACATTTCACTCGTAAAAAACCAATGAAATTCCCCCGTTATAGTTAGTGCAGGCAACTATAACTCACGCGACCGCAATCCTCTGCTGATGCTAATACTGTATTTAGACACTTATTTGCCCATGTCTTCTTCCATTAAATTTTAGCTATACATATATTACAAATATTTTTTTTTCATAAAGACACATATGTCATCAGCAGAGGATTGCGGTCGCGTGAGTTATAGTTGCCTGCACTAACTATAACGGGGGAATTTCATTGGTTTTTTACGAGTGAAATGTACAGCTAACTATAACTTGTGTGAAACCTATGGTTTTTTCAGTGAATTTGCAAGGTTTTTTAAATGCTAATTCCTAACTATAACGTGTGTGAAACCTATGGTTTTTTCAGTGAATTTGTACGGTTTTTTAAATGCTAAGTTACTTTACGCCATTCGTGGCGTGCGCGCCCAGTTAACGCAGTTCGTTCCGTGCGCGCACGGTGCGCTTCGCGCACCGCGCGCCCACTTTACGCAGTTAGTGCTGTGCACGCACGGTGGTCACGCGGTGCGCTGCGCGCACCGCGTGCCCACGTTACGCGGGATGGGCCATGTACGCACGATGCGCTTCGCGCACCGTGCGCACATGGGGGACATATTATGTGCTTCGTTGTGAAAGGTATTCATTTTTAGTTTCCTTAAATTATATATGCCATGCACAAATGGTGCCCTTCGGGCACCATTTGCACACGGGGTGGGGAAAGTGTGGATAATTTTTTTTTTTTTAATAATTTTAACAGTACGCGTACGGTAAGCGTAATCGGCGATTTTTCGAAAAAAATTAAAATTGTTTTTTTGGCCTTGGGGGTTGTTGTAGGACACCTATATCGATGCTGGGTGGTTAAGAACTAAATATACTACCCCTTTAGATGTTTTTTGACTTTGTTTATGCTGCCCCCCTCAGAGTGCGAGAGAGAAAATGGCGGCCGCCGCTTCCTGGTTTCGACCGATTTGAATGTTTACTTAGATCGAACAGCCAATCAGAATCGCGCTCGCGCACGTCACCGTACGCGTACGGTAAGCGCACCGTAAGCGCACCGTAAGCTGGCTCAGATATATATATTGATTTAAAGGCTATTTTCTCAGAATCTACAGAACAGATTTACACCAAACCTACAAAACGCACTTCCTTGACCTGTAGACTACCTCTCTGCCAAATTTCAAGGAACTCTGTTCAGCCGTTCGGGCTGTAGCTGTGTCTAAAGGTCCTATGGAAAAATGCATGGGAAAAACGTGTTTTGGGACCCCCCTTTTATCTCAGCCCCCGCTTGACGAATCCCCCCGAGACTTTCAGGGTAGGAGCGGAGCGCAGCGCCCCACCTATTTTGAAAATTTTGCGAGGATTCGTCGACCGGCGCCAAAGTTATTCAAAATAGAATGTTGCGGTTTTCCTATGGAAACAGGGTCCTAACTATAACTACTTACTGGCGACCGCCAGTAGGTAATATATATATATATATATATATATATATATATATATATATATATATATATATATATATATATATATATATATATATATTATCTACTGGCGGTCGCCAGTAGATAGTTATAGTTAGGACCCTGTTTCCATAGGAAATCCGCAACATTCTATTTGGAATAACTTTGGCGCCGGTCGATGAATCCTCGCGAAATTTTCAAAATAGGTGGGGCGCTACGCTCCGCTCCTACCCTGAAAGTCTCGGGGGGATTCGTCAAGCGGGGGCTGAGAAAAAAGGGGGGTCCCAAAACGCGTTTTTCCCATGCATTTTTCCATAGGACCTTTAGACACAGCTACAGCCCGAACGGCTGAACAGAGTTACTTGAAATTTGGCAGAGAGGTAGTCCTCAGGTCAAGGAAGTGCCTTTTGTAGGTCTGGTGTAAATCTGTTCAGTAGTTCCTGAGAAA
The DNA here is from genome assembly GCF_964204655.1 of Triturus cristatus. Lineage (NCBI taxonomy): Eukaryota > Metazoa > Chordata > Amphibia > Caudata > Salamandridae > Triturus > Triturus cristatus. The sequence continues at coordinate 316,904,980 of NC_140579.1, forward strand.
ATAGCATTTAAATCAATATATATATGTGGGCGGAGCCTAACCACACATCTCATCCTGAGATCTGATTGGCTGTCAGCACTTCATCCAAGAAGTCTTGGCAGCCATCTTGGGACCAATATACATGATAGCACCTCATTAAAAAGCATTGCAGTTAATAGAAGGTTTTAAGACTTTAGTTACATTATAAATCATTTGTTGATGGTACCATACTCATTTTAGGAATTGTGGTATGTTCTAAGGTGATTTCACCATGTGAAAAAGCCTTCTGCTGGGATATCATGATTGAGAGAAAAATATTTTCTCATGCTTTTACCACAGAGGTTTGGAAGGTGATCTATAAGCTAAACTGAGAGCTTATTTTCTGTAAATTCACATTATCTTTCTCAGTCATGTGAGAATGAAGTCTGACATTCTCAGTAAAACATGTACATCCAACAAGGGCAGAGACTGTCAGTTGATTCCTTTGTGTTCTACTGCAGCTTTCCAGAGTGTTCCAAAGAACTACTAGAGCGCTAACCGTCCTACTTATGATAAATGTATGGCACACCTGAAGCCATCTTGCTTGGATTAAAGTGGTAACTCTTAAAACATTTAATTTAAAATGGAACAAAATGAGGGGGTTCATTTTTCCATAAAAAGTATGATTAGTGCTGCAGAAAGAAAAATTAGGGCACATTTTGAGTGACTTCTCAAATCCTCTTCTATTTCATTAAAAAATTCTGACATGCAGACTGAAACATGCACTTCAATACCAGCAGCAGTTTTCCCTGGTGAGCAGTAGCTTTACTACAGTGATCTAATGAGCAAAAAGAGTGCTAACATTCTGATTTTATGGCAAATGTGTGACACATTTGAATGCCTTCTTGATGGAATCAAAGTAAAAAACTGAAAGTATTTCCTACTGAGGAGACTGCAGTAAATGAGGAAATTAGGAAACTTCATAACAAATAAGTCTCCCAAGATGGCCACCAGAGACAAAAGAGCCCAAATGTAGCCCAAATATCACCCAGATGTAGCCCAAGTATAGCCCAATGACAGAATGTCCAAGAATGTTCTTAAAAACAACTAGAGCACTTACTGTCTTCATTATGACAAAAGTATGGCACACCTGAAGCCATCTTGATTGGAATAAACTGGTAACACTTAAAACATTTAATTTAAAAAGGAACACAATGAGGGGGTTCATTTTGCCATAGAAATTATGATTAATGCTGAAGAAAGAAAATGAGGGCACATTTTGAGTGACTTCTCAAATCCTCTTCTATTTCATTAAAAAATTCTGACATGCAGACTGAAACATGCACTTTTAATACCAGTAGCAGACTTCCATGGTGAACAGTAGTTTTACTACAGTGATCTAATGAGCAACTAGAGTGCTAACATTCAGAATTTATGGCAAATGTGTGACATAACTGAATACCTTCATGATGGAATCAAAGTAAAAAACTGAAAGCATTTCCGACTGAGGAGACTGCAGTACATGAGGAAATTAGGAAACTTCATAACAAATAAATCTCCCAAGATGGCCACCGGAGACAAAAGAGCCCAAATGTAGCCCAAAATCACCCAGATATAGCCCAAATATAGCCCAATGACAGAAGTGTGCAAAACACTTATTATTTTGTGTTTTTGCAGTGTTATATAGTGCAGACTTGTCAGGTATTGGAGTGCTTTACATGAGCATTGGTTACATCACACAAGAACAAATTCATTTTGGTTGTAGACATGGGGAGACTAAGTGATTTGACCAGAATCACAGAATGTCGAGCTGAAGCAGAAACTTCAACCTGGTTCCCCAGTTGCAAAGTCTGCAGTTCTGGAAGTAACACCACATCCTCTCCCCTAAGTGCAACATTTAATCAAGTTGTCAACTAGATAAAAAAACATAAAGATAACAAATAATTTAAAAGTGCTTTGTCGCTATTTGAAAACTCAGAAAATATGTCCTTATTTTAGTCTTTTAGAGCACTAACCATAATTTTGAAGCCAATAAGACCCTCTCATATATGTAATTTCTAAAGGAATGTTCTAGGTATTACAGTTTTGATTACATTAAGATGATGTCAGGCGTTCCACACTTTTGTAATAAATATAGAATGTTAGCAATCTAGTTGTTCATTAGGATACTGTTGAGAGGCAGAGGCCAGGGGCACGGACTCTGAAAATTGAAGGCAGGTAGGAGGGTGCAAAGGCAACAATTTAACCACACTGAGCAGGCAGGAAGGGCCGTGGAAGCACAACAGACTATGGAGGGCAGTGGAAAGGGGGGCAGGGGCAACAAACCAACAATACAGGACTTGCAAGAGAGGCTGTTGGAGGGAAGATCTATTACGGGTCAAGGAAGCTAGGGGTGGTCCCCAGAGCCCCGGGAGCCACCACAGAACTGAGCAGGAGAGTGAGTCAGGGACAAAAGGGGCACCTTAATTTGAGCCGGGGTGCCTAGGAACGCTTGCTCCAAAAATGAAGAAAACAGACATATGAGACATGGAATTGGAGGCAGAATACAATGGCAGTTTAATGAGAAGATGCAACTTCAAAGAAACCGCAGAATAGAGACATAAAGTACAAAATACAGAATCCAGACAATCATACAGCTGGATGATATTCTCTGTATCTCAATTAATGGACTGACAGAGAGAGAGAGAAAACACATCTATAAATGCATCATGAGAAACAAGTTACACCAAGGAAAATGTTACCTAGGGACACTCACATTTACTCTTAGAGCAAGCATTCCTGCAATTACAATACAACATCTTTTAAATGCAAAAGTAAAGAGAACAATGGTTAAAAAATAACATGACATTTCATATAGGTAAAATAGAATAAGATACTTCAAGCAAAGCAGAGCAAGACATTTTAAGCAAAGGAAGACAAGAGCTCCCAGTTCTTGGGGAAAACCTGCACAGCCTGTTAACCTACATACAGACGGCGAGGTTGTCCGTCGATATCTGTGGGTGCTCCCTTTTTATATCATTTTGTGGGCTCCTTTGCACGCTACATCTACCTACGTATGCTACCCAAAAGCTTCGTCTGCAGATTTTACCAGACATTTCGTCATTTACCCACTTAATGCTGACAATGGACTGGGTGAAAAGGTCAGTCTCTCAGGCCAATCGCTTATCGTAAGTTCCATAGAGCAAGCAGAAAATAATGGGTATTCTACAGGAATTCAATATATTCATGTATAAAATCTCCTCAGTTCTCCTAACTTGACGCTCTGCGGTTGCCACTTCCTTAAAAGCGGGAAACCTGCCCAGGAAGCAAGTACCAGTCCAGGATGCAGCCTACTGTATGTCGACAGCTTCAGGGGGATGTTGAACTTTGATACCGAGCACGGAGCACTCGGGTAGGGTGGGGGCTACTAGTTTGGAGCAGAAGGCCTCGCAGACCTGCCTTCAGACTGCTATACACTAAAATTGCAGAGCTATGGTCAATTTAACAAAGAGGCCTACATATTGAACAGAAGGGCCTACACAGGGGTTTTATGCTGGCTGAGTGGTAAGGATGTCTCAGGATAATTATATAGCAACACAGGACCCGCTGGTCAATTTAATACGGCCTACAAATGCGGCTGGCAGGGCAAGGACAAGGGTCTCATACTTCAGGTGTGGACAGAACGGGCCAGGGGCCCCCTGTGATACAAAATCTACCCTCCTTCAAGGCTGTGGCAATGTAATAGACCATTGTGGGCAGAAGGAAGAGGCAATGGTAGTACAACCATACATGCCAACAGACCCGATACAGCCAGGAAACGTCCAATGTTTTTAAGCTCAAATGGGCTTTATTTGATCTGTCTCCTGTCTACAATATCCTCTTTTTCAATGTAACTCAAAGGGGAAAATCAATACCCCAGTTTTTTTTCAAAATCTCCCTCTTACCAAGTTCAAAATGTTCGCAAGTATGGTACATTGGATCATGAAAGGAAATTGGATAGGGACATGGACTTGGATAACAGAGGACAGGAGAGACATGGAGAGGTGCACCAAACTGACCCTGCAGGGCAGGCATCAGGGTTTGCAGCAGCAAAATACACCACACAGGGCATGCAGGACGGGAGTGCAGCACAACAATCCATAGAAAGCAAGAGGGAGGGGACAGGACCATGCACATGGACAACAGAGAACAGAGGGGCAAGAGGCAATGGTAGCTAGCTGACCATAATGGACAGACAGGAGAGAAGGCTGCAGCATAACAGACCATAAAGGGCAGGAGGGACGGATCAGGGGCATTACAATGGAACAGACAAGCCAGGAGGGAGGGAGTAGGGGTCTGCACATGTAAACAGAGGGCTGGGGGCAAGGGGGCAGGGCAGGAGCAGCAAGATAGCCATGGAGGTCAGGCAGGATGGGCACTAGAAGCAAGACACATGAAGAGCAACAGTGAGACTGTGATGGCATACACACAGACCATGGAGGGAAGGTGGGAGGGGGTCAGGGGCAGCTAACTGACCACACAGGGAAGGTGGGAGGGGCCATGGCAGCACAGAAGACCATGCATGGCAAGTGGGAGGGTTAGTGGCAGCACAATGGCTATGATGGGCAAGAAGGAGGGTGCAGGGGCATGCACAAAGGACGATGGAGGATAGAAGGGAGGGTCAGGACCTGTGCACAGACAAGAAAGTTCAGGGGAAGGGGCCTCACAACAGACCACACGGGGCAGGCAGGAGGAGCAGTTGCAGCACACCAGACCAGGGAGGGCAGAAGGGTGTGGCAGTACAATGGACCATGTAGGACAGGAGGAAGAGGATAGAGGCATGGCATGTGGACAGGCAGGGTGGAGGTGGCAGGGACAGGTTACAGTCATCTGACAATGCTAGGCAGGTGGGAGGGGAGTGGAAGCTCAACAGAACACTCAGAGTAGATAGGAATGGCAGGTCCATGGGACATGGTGGGCAAAAAGGATGGAGCAGGGGCATGCACAAAGACATCGGAGGGCAGGGGGAAGGAGAATAGGGGCAGCAAGCTAAGCACAGAGTTTAAGCAGGAGGTCAATGATGGGGCATAGAATTGGGCAATGGAGGGCAGGAGGAGTGGACTGGTACATCATACTAAATTGAGGGCAGTGGCAGCACATCAGACCATGCATGGCAGGAGGGAGGAGGCTAGTCCATGGATTCACACAACAGAGGATAGGGAGGAGGGGGATGGGGCAGCAAGCTAACTGTTCAGAGAAGGCGGGTATTAGAAACTTTATTGTTTTTAAAACATTTTGTCTGTGCAAACTACTTAAAATATGAACAAGTATGCAGCATAATCTCACTTTTATTCAGGAAGAAGAAGACGTTAGTGACTGTGACTCCGGGCTCACTTGGCAAAAACACCCCCTGACCCTCCACCCCCTATCGCAAAATGTAATGCCCGTGAAAAGGGTAGGTGAACACAGTGTTATATAGAACATAGTCCTGAGAGCACGATTGAAAATGAAAACTAGATATAGTGTATGGTATAAACTATGCACCAAAAAGTGTGATATAAGATGAACCAGGCGTGAAATATAATATGCAATACATTGTGCGCAATGACAGATTCATTGGAGAGCGCGAGATAGCACAGGCACTAGCGCGTGCTATGCGATATGCGCCTTGGAGTGTAATATGCACAGGGCAGTGTTGTGTAACCTAACTAGTCTCTAAAGTTGTAATATAAAATATGTGCTGGGGAGTGTAACGTTGCATATGCACTGTGACAAAGATATGGATCCCAAATTGTAATATGTATGGCATAGCACTGTGCGTTATAACATAGGCATCGAGGAAGGCACGTTAGATGGGGCAATATAACCCGTGCGAAGACAAGTGTGGCATGACATTTTCACGGGGTGGTGTTACAGTGCACATGGGCTAGAGAGTGTCATAGCATATGCACTAGCTAGTGGAATACAATACAGAGGTGTGTGGCACTCGGCAGGCAATGGTGGGTGTAACACAGCATTGGGCTCTGTCAGGAGCGCGCTGTGACTCGCAAGTGATGTTCGTCCCCTTTCCAGAGAGTAAAATAAAAAGTATTACACATCCGGCAGTGGATGTGTGTTTTATTAACTGTGAGGGGGGTTTATTGCATAGTTTTGGTCGAATTTTTGTCGAATCCCCTTTGAATGGCTTGGTGTGCATGTGTATTAAATGTGCCCGTCAATAGCTACCCATGTTTGTATAAATAAACGACAAGGGTGTCTACCGGGATTAGGCACGGTAGAGCATCAGACATGTCAGAGCTTCACTAGTGGTGTAAATACATTCCACGTGGATTAATTGCATGCATAGTCGCCTTTTAATGAATATCACGCAAATCGTCATGGTGATAGGTACGTACGGTTTGTCCAGCATGTCCTAGGTGTGTCTATAAATATATATTTTTTAAAAATAATAAAAAACAGTGGCCGGCCCTGGGGATTGGGGTCAAAAAAATATAATTAGGAGACAGGCCCTGGGGGATGGGGTCATCAGGGCCAATAAATTAGAATAAGAAGGGGAACCACACAGCCCCCCTTCTTAAAAAAATAAAATAAATAAAAGACTGGCATCGTCCCGGAGGCCATGCCCCCTCCATGCAGCACTCTGCAAACGCGCCCCCAACAGGCATCTCCAGTATGCGCCAGGGAGCTGCGCTGCAGACAGGTGTTCTGAGGCCAAGCCCCTTTTTACACCTCTCTGCAACGCAGCTCTGTGGCGCTTACTGGAGGTACCTAGTGGTCTAGTGTGACCCTAGGGACCCTTAGGATTCAAGGGGACTTAATCTCTCAACTTAGAACAGCCACAGGGCGCGTTTACACAGTGGTGAAGGGAGGGGACGGGGCCTGAGGTGACGTGTGCAAACACGCACCATGGCACGTTTTAAATTGGGGATATAATTTCCCTTCAATACTGAGGGCCCCTGGGGGCTAACTAGCCCACCAAGTGCTTCCAGTAAGCGCCACTGAGCTGCATTGCAGAGAGGTGGTCCAGGCCGTGCCACTTTTTACACCTCTCTGCAACGCAGCTCTGTGGCACTTACTGGAGGTACCTAGTGGGCTAGTTGGACCCTAGGGACCCTCAGGACTCAAATGAACTTAATCTCCCAACTAAAAACGGACACAGGGCGTGTTTACACAATGGTGAAAGGAGGGGACGGGGCCTGAGTTAACGTGTGCAAAAACGCCCTGTGGCCTGTTTTAAGAGGTAGTTTTAATCCCCATGCCCTATTATATACTAGGGGCTTATAGAGGAGGTAAGGCTAATCACAGGGGGACCCCAACGCATAATGTTCCCTAGTGTATGTAGGTGTTTTCACTGTATTCTAAGTGTCTTTTAACATAGCACTGGCTCTAGGACTGGTTAGTCAGACTCAGTTACCACCAGTATCCGTCTGAAAAAGTTGAGGGTACAGGATGATTTTGCAACAAGGCTTCTATCTGCTCTTCTTTTTGTTCTTTCTGCACGTTATCCTTCTTTCTGCACTTTTCTTCGTCTTTGAGGACTTCTGTTGCTTCTTTCTGCACTTCTTTTGTTTCTTTCTGTGCATTTTTTCTTCTTTCTTCACATGTCCTATCTCTGTAGGCATAGTTAGAAATTAGCATTTAAAAAACCTTTGAAATTAACAGAAAAAACCATAGGTTTCAGGCACGTTATAGTTAGGAATTAGCATTTAAAAAACCTCAGAAATTCACTGAAAAAACCATAGGTTTCAGGGGTGTTATAGTTAGCTGGACTTTTCACTTGTACAAAACCATTGAAATTCCCCCGTTATAGTTAGTTCAGCTAACTATAACTCGCGCGCCCGCAATGCACTGCTGATGACGTCACATATTACATCACTCATGACATGGTCAGTGACATCACTCATGACATCACTCATGACATCTCAAATGACATCACTGATGACATCACTGATGACATCATCCTTGTGATAGAGTGGCAGACCTCCTCTCACCCTAATATAACCTTTGATACACACATTCAAAAATAGAGACTAAAATTTTCAAAACAATGGACATACCAATACCAGTTACAACAACCTCTTCAGTAATTCTAAGATCCACATACACATCCACTCATTCACCAACAGTCCAATACAGTCACTCATACATGTACTCACTCATCATATGTACTCATACACCTATACATCCTGTTACACAATGCCACTCATCCATAGAGTTACTCACACACATAGTCACTCATGCTAATAAAGAATCAAACATACATTTACTTGCATATACAGTTATACACACACCACCACACTTACTTCTACGGAAACTTACACATACTTAGTCTTTTAAACAATCACTTATAGAAACACATACTTATTCATACAGGAACTCTTTCAATCTCTCACTCTCACATATACTCACATATATACACCAATAGTCACATATACTAGTTTAAAACATATGTAGTTACTCATAAAGACACTATTGAGACAGTCATTCACTCACTAACACACCCATACACACACTCATCCACCCATACAGTCCTGCACACATACTGTGTTCAACACATACAAACAGTGAGTCACTCATTCATGCACCTATGCACTACGTAATATCCCCCACCGAACCATGCAGACCCTCAGACTGATACTCAAAAAATGAACTAATAACCTATATAGACACCCATGTAGCTACTCACCAACCCATGCAGCCACTTATACACAAAGTGAGAGACTGATACAGATATTTACATATTTAAACATTACTCACTAAGCCATGTCTTCACTATGATACACTTAATCAGTCAGTTACACAATCAATTTTTCAAAAACAAATCATCCATTTAGACACACATATACCCATTTATTCTTCCATCGACCTTGAGATATACATATATAAAACATATTTAATTTTCAGAATAACACACATTCACTGGATGATGTCATCAGTGATGTCATCAGTGATGTCATTTGAGATGTCATCAGTGATGTCATGAGTGATGTCACTGACCATGTCATGAGTGATGTAATATGTGACGTCATCAGCAGTGCATTGCGGGCGCGCGAGTTATAGTTAGCTGAACTAACTATAACGGGGGAATTTCAATGGTTTTGTACAAGTGAAAAGTCCAGCTAACTATAACACCCCTGAAACCTATGGTTTTTTCAGTGAATATATATATATATGTATATTACCTACTGGCAGTCGCCAGTAGGTAGTTATAGTTAGGACCTATTTTCCATAGGAAATCTGCAACATTCTATTTGGAATAACTTTGGCGCCAGTTGGAATCTTCGCGAAATTTTCTGAAAGTCTTGGGATGATTCGTGTAGCGGGGGCTGAGAAAAAAGGGGAGTCCCAAAACATGTTTTCCCCATGGAATTTCCCATAGGACCTTTAGCCGCAGCTACAGCCCGAACTGCTAAAAGGAATTACACCAAATTTGGCAGAAAGGTAGACCTTGGTTCAGAGTCGTGCCTTTTGCTTAAATAGTGTAAATCCGTTCAGTAGTTCCTGAGAAAATCAAAAGTAAAATCACATATATATCTGGGCGGAGCCTAACCACACATCTCATCGTGAGATCTGATTGGCAGCACTTCATCCAAGAAGTGTTGGCAGCCATCTTGGGACCAATATACATGATAGCACCTCATTAAAAATCATTGCAGTTAATAGAAGGTTTTAAGACTTTAGTTACATTATAAATTATTTTTTGATGGTACCATACTCATTTTAGGAATTGTGGTATGTTCGAAGGTGATTTTACCATGTGAAAAAGCCTTCTGCAGGGATATCATGAATCATGTTTGAGAGAAAACTATTTTCTCATGCTTTTCCCACAGAGGTTTGGAAGGTGATCTATAAGCTAAACTGAGAGCATATTTTCTGTAAATTCACATTATCTTTCTCAGTCATGTGAGAATGAAGTCTGACATTCTCAGTAAAACATGTACATCCAACAAGGGCAGAGACTGTCAGTTGATTCCTTTGTGTTCTACTGCAGCTTCCCAGAGTGTTCCAAAGAACAACTAGAGCACTAACAGTCCTACTTATGACAAACGTAAGGCACATCTGAAGCCATCTTGATTGGAATAAAGTGGTAACTCTTAAAACATTTAATTTAAAAAGGAACACAATGAGGGGGTTCATTTTGCCATAGAAAGTATGATTAGTGCTGCAGAAAGAAAAATGAGGGCACATTTTGAGTGACTTCTCAAATCCTCTTCTATTTCATTAAAACATTCTGACATGCAGACTGAAACATGCACTTTCAATACCAGCACCAGTCTTCCCTGGTGAGCAGTAGCTTTACTACAGTGATCTAATGAGCAACTAGAGTGCTAAGATTCTGAATTTATGGCAAATGTGTGACACATCTGAATGCCTTCTTGATGGAACCAAAGTAAAAAACTGAATGTATTTCCTACTGAGGAGACTGCAGTAAATGAGGAAATTAGGAAACTTCATAACAAATAAGTCTGCCAAGAAGGCCACCGGAGACAAAAGAGCCCAAAGGTAGCCCAAATATCACCCAGATGTAGCCCAAGTATAGCCCAATGACAGAATGTCCCAGAGTGTTCTAACGAACAACTAGAGCGCTAACAGTCTTACTTATGACAAAAGTATGGCACACCTGAAGCCATCTTGATTGGAATAAAGTGGTAACACTTAAAACATTTAATTTGCAAAGGAACAAAATGAGGGGGTTCATTTTGCCATAGAAATTATGATTAGTGCTGCAAAAAGAAAAATTAGGGCACATTTTGACTTCTCAAATCCTCTTCTATTTCATAAAAAAATTCTGACATGCAGACTGAAACATGCACTTTGAATACCAGCAGCAGACTTCCCTGGTGAGCAATAGCTTTACTACATTGATCTAATGAGCAACTAGAGTGCTAACATTCAGAATTTATGGCAAATGTGTGACACATCTGAATGCCTTCTTGATGGAACCAAAGTAAAAAACTGAAAGTATTTCCTACTGAGGAGACTGCAGTAAATGAGGAAATTAGGAAACTTCACAACAAATAAATCTCCCAAGATGGCCACCAGAGACAAAAGAGCCCAAATGCCGCACAAATATCACCCAGATGTAGCCCACATGTAGCGCAATGACAGATGTGTGCAAACACTTATTTATGTGTTTTTGCAGTTTTATATAGTGCAGACTTGTCAGGTATTGGAGTGCTTTACATGAGCATTGGTTACATCACACAAGATCAAATTCATTTTGGTTGTAGACATGGGGAGAATAAGTGATTTGACCAGAATCACAGAATGTTGAGCTGAAGCAGAAACTCCAACCTGGTTCCCCAGTTGCAAAGTCTGCAGCTCTGGAAATAACACCACACCCTCTCCCCTGATGCAAATAAGACCCTCTTATATATGTAATTTCTAAATGAAATGCTCTAGGTATTACAGTTTTGATTACATCAAGATGACGTCAGGCGTTCCACACTTTTGTAATAAATATAGAATGTTTGCAATCTAGTTGTTCATTAGGATACTGTTGAGAGGCAGAGGCCAGGGGCGCGGACTCTGAAAGTTGAAGGCAGTTAGGAGGGTGCAGAGGCAACAATTTGACCACACTGGGCAGGCAGGAAGGGCAGTGGCAGCACAACAGACTATGGAGGGCAGTGGAAAGGGGGGCAGGGGCAACAAACCAACAATACAGGACTGGCAAGAGAGGCTGTGGCAATATAATAGACTGTTGTGGGCAGAAGGAAGAGGCAGTGGTAGTACAACCATACATGCCAACAGACCCGATTCAGCCAGGAAACGTCCAATGTTTTTAAGCTCAAATGGGCTTTATTTGATCTGTCTACAATCTCCTCTTTTTCAATGTAACTCAAAGGTGAAAATCAATACCCCAGTTTATTTTCAAAATCGCCCTCTTACCCAGTTCAAAATGTTCGCAAGTATGGTACATTGGATCATGGTAGGCAGGAGGAATTGGGGTAGGGACATGGACTCGGATAACAGGGGACAGGAGGGACATGGAGAGGTGCACCAAACTGACCCTACAGGGCAGGCATCAGGGTTTGCAGCAGCACAATACACCACACAGGGCATGTGGGACGGGAGTGCGGCACAACAATCCATAGAAAGCAATAGGGAGGGGACAGGACCATGCACATGGACAACAGTGAACAGAGGGGAAAGAGGCAATGGTAGCTATCTGATCATAATGGACAGACAGGAGAGAAAGCTGCAGCATAACAGACCATAAAGGGAAGGAGGGACGGATCAGGGGCATTACAATGGAACAGACAAGCCAGGAGGGAAGGAAGAGAGGTCTGCACATGGAAACAGAGGGCTAGGGGCAAGGGGGCAGGGCAGGAGCAGCAAGATGACCATGGATGTCAGGCAGGATGGGCCCTAGAAACAAGACACACCATGGAGAGCAACCATGAGACTATGATGGCATACACACAGACCGTGGAGGGAAGGTGGGGGGGCGTCAGGGGCAGCTAGCTGACCACACAGGGAAGATGGGAGGGGCCGTGGCAGCACAGAAGACCATGCATGGCAAGGGTTAGTGGCAGCACAATGGCTATGAGGGGCAAGAAGGAGGGTGCAGGGGCATGCACAAAGGAGCATGGAGAATAGAAGGGAGGGTCAGGACCTGGGCACAGACAGAGAGTTCAGGGGAAGGGTCCTCACAACAGACCACGTGGGGCAGGCATGAGGAGCAGTTGCAGCACAACAGACCAGGGAGGGCAGAAGGGTGTGGCAGTCAAATGGACCTTGGAGGACAAGAGGAAGGGGATAGGGGCATGGCATGTGGACAGGCAGGGTGGAGGTTGCAGGGACAGGTTACAGTCATCTGACAATGCTAGGCAGGTGGGAGGGGAGTGGCAGCTCAACAGAACACTCAGAGTAGATAGGAGTGGCAGGTCCATGGAACATGGTGGGCAAAAAGGATGGAGATGGGGCATGCACAAAGACATCGGAGGGCAGGGGGGAGGAGAATAGAGGCAGCAAGCTAAGCACAGAGTTTAAGCAGGAGGTCAATGATGCGGCATAGAATTGGGCAATGGAGGGCAGGAGGAGTGGACTGGTACATCATGCTAAATGCAGGCAGTGGCAGCACATCAGACCATGCATGGCAGGAGGGAGGAGGCTAGTCCAAGGATTCAGAGGATAGGGAGGAGGTGGATGGGGCAGCAAGCTAACTGTTCAGAGAAGGTGTGTATTAGGAACTGTTAGACCTGGCACCTAAGCGTGAGTTTCCCTTCCACTTTTTGCCAATGTGCCTCATGTGTTTTGTTGGTGTTGGCTGCTCAGAGCACTGTGCCACTGCCAATCAGTGCCACAGTGCAAGTGCTCCCTTTTTAAAATGTCTACATTGATTGGTGTCCATGTTTGGCTTATTTGGTTTACTATCAGCCCCTAGTAAAGTGCACCAGGAGTGCCAGGGCTTGTAAATACAAATGCTGCTGGTGGGCTTGCAGCACTGGTTGTGCCACCCACAGAAGCGGCCTAGTAAAATGTGTCTAAGGTCTGCCACTGCAGAACCTGCGTGCAGTCTGGTACTGTCGTGCTGACTGCGCAAGTGCACCCACTTGCCAGTCCCTAAACCTTCCCTTAACTACATATTAGTCACCCCTCTGGTAGGCCCAAGGGCAGGTTGCATTGCAGGCATAAGGTAGGATATGCCCTGATGTGTGTGGCATGTCCTAATAGTGAATTACAGCCATCTTCGTTTTTCACTATTGAAAGCTACCTGCTCTCCATAGGCCAGAATGGGCTGCTGGAATTACTACACGCTGTAATCCCAGCGGACTCAGAGAGCTTGGTAGAAAGTCAAGTTTAGTATGCCTGAACTCAGAATAATAAAATACTTCTTTTAGTAAAGTTTATTTTAATATCCTGTGTTTGTAAATACTACTTTTAGAAAGTTAGTATTTACTTGCTTAGCCATTTCAGTCTGCTTCTGCTGTGTGTGTGTGTGCTGCCTAGTTTCAGTGAGGGGCAGGGCTGGGGAATTCCAGGAGACAGGCTGGCTGCCAGGTGGTGGGTAGAGAGATTACACCAGGATGGGTGGGAGGAGTACACCTTGACTCTGAATAGACCTGTGCTCTGCCATCACAATGCTGGCTCCCCCCCTGTGGAGCGGCTGATGTCTCTGCCCTCTGCGCTGAAAGGAAAGAGCAGAGTCACCACAACAAAGTGCTCCAGAACTGGACTGGGCCAGGCACAGGCCCCCTGGCGACAAAGAACAAAAGAATTGCTGTATAAAAGAAGGAGCCCTGCTCCCAAGAAATTAGATCAGATCCTGCTGAAACAAGAAGAACCTCTGCCAGAAGAGAAGGAACTGGGAAAGCTGTACGCAGTGTTATATAGAACATAGTCCTGAGAGCACGATTGAAAATGAAAACTAGATGTAGTATATGGTATAAACTATGCACCAAAAAGTGTGATATTGGATGAACCGGGGCGTGAAATATAATATGCAATACATTGTGCGCAATGACAGATTCATTGGAGAGCGTGAGATAGCACAGGCACTAGCACGTGCTATGCGATATGCGCCTTGGAGTATAATATGCACAGGGCAGTGTTGTGTAACATAACTAGTCTCTAAAGTTGTAATATAAAATATGTGCTGGGGAGTGTAACGTTGCATATGCACTGTGACAAAGATATGGATCCCAGATTGTAATATGTATGGCATAGCGCTGTGCGTTATAACATACACATCGAGGAAGGCACGTTAGATGGGGCAATATAACCCGTGCGAAGGCAAGTGTGGCATGACATATTCACGGGGTGGTGTTACAGTGCACATGGGCTAGAGAGTGTCATAGCATACGCACTAGCTGGTGGAATACAACACAGAGGTGTGAGGCAATCGGCGGGCACTGGTGGGTGTAACACAGCATTGGGCTCAGCCAGGAGCATGCTGTGACTCTCAAGTGAGGTTCGTCTCCTTTCCAGAGAGTAAAATAAAAAGTATTACACATCCGGCGGTGGATGTGTTTTTTATTAACCGTGAGGGGGGTTTCTTGCAAAGTTTGGTCGAATTTTTGTCGAATCCCCTTTGAATGGCTTGGTGTGCGTGTATATTAAATGTGCCCGTCAATAGCTACCCATGTTTGTATAAATAAACGACAAGGGTGTCTACTTGGAGAGTACTCACCGGCGGGGGCGCCGGGATTAGGCACGGCTAGGGCGTCAGACACGTCAGAGCTTCACTAGTGGTGTAAATACATTCCATGTGGATTCATTCTATGCATAGTCACCTTTTAATGAATATCACGCAAATCGTCATGGTGATAGGTACATACAGTTTGTCCAGCATGTCCTAGGTGTTTCTATAAATATATATATTTTTAAAATAATAAAAAACAAAGGCCGGCCCCGAGGGATGGGGTCCCCGGAGCCATAAGTGGCCTGAGGAGGGGGGCAATGCAGCCCCCTACTAAAGAATTTAAATAAAAAAAAGGCCATGACCGGGTGTTGGGGTCCCCGGGGCCGATTAAGGCCTTGGGAGGGCCAAATGTATTTTTTTCAACAAAAAAAATTAGGGTCCAGGCCCTGGGGGATGGGGTCCCCAGGGCCGGTAAATTAGAAAAAGAAGGGGGGCCACACAGCCCTCCTTCTTAAAAAAATAAAATAAATAAAAGACAGGCACCGCGCTGGAGGCCACGCCACCTCATTGCAGCACTCTGCAAACGTGCCCCCTGGCCAGTTGTAAGTTGGGGAATTAATTTCCCTTCAATACTGAGGGTCCCTGAGGACCAACTAGCCCAACAGGTACCTCCAGTGTGCGCCAGGGAGCTGCGTTGCAGACAGGTGTTCTGAGGCCACGCCCCTTTTTACACCTCTATGCAACGCAGCACTGTGGCACTTACTGGAGGTACCTAGTGGGCTAGTTTGACAATAGGGACCCTTAGGATTCAAGGGGACTTAATCTCTCAACTTAGAACTGCCACAGGGCGCGTTTACACAGTGGTGAAGGGAGGGGACGGGGCCTGAGGTGACGTGTGCAAACACGCCCTGTGGCGCGTTTTAGGTTGGGGAAATAATTCCCTTTCAATCCTGAGGGACCCTGGGGGCCAATTAGCCCACCAGGTGCTTCCAGTAAGTGCCACTGCTCTGCGTTGCAGAGAGGTGGTGCAGGCCGTGCGCCTTTTTACACCTCTCTGCAATGGCGCTTACTGGACGTACCTAGTGGGCTATTTTGCCCCTAGGGATCCTCAGGATTCAAGGGGACTTAATCTCCCAACTTAAAAAAACGGCCACAGGGCATGTTTACACAGTGGGGAAGGAAGGGGACGGGGCCTGAGGTGACGTGTGCAAACACGCCCTATGGCGTGTTTTAAGTTGGGGAAATATTTCCCCTTCAATCCTGAGGGCCCCTGGGGGCTAACTAGCCCACCAGGTGCTTCCAGTAAGCGCCACTGAGCTGCGTTGCAGATAGGTGGTCCAGGCCGTGCCACTTTTTACACCTCTCTGCAACGCAGCTCTGTGGCACTTACTGGAGGTACCTAGTGGTCTAGTTGGACCCTAGGGACCCTCAGGATTCAAGGGGACTTAATCTCCCAACTTAAAACGGCCACAGGGCGTGTTTACACAGTGGGGAAGTGAGGGAACGGGGCCTGAGGTGACGTGTGCAAACACGCCCTGTGGCGCGTTTTAAGAGGTAGTTTTAATCCCTTGGCCTATTATATACTAGGGGCTTACAGAGGAGGTCATGCTGATCACAGGGGGACCCCAACGCATAGTGTTCCCTAGTGCATGTAGGTGTTTTCACTGTATTCTGAGTGTTTTTTAACATAGCACTGGCTCTAGGACTGGTTAGTCAGACTCAGTTACCACCAGTATCCGTCTGAAAAAGTTGAGGGTACAGGATGATTTTGCAACAAGGCTTCTTTCTGCTCTTCTGTTTGTTCTTTCTGCACGTTATCCTTCTTCCTGCACTTTTCTTCGTCTTTGAGGACTTCTGTTGCTTCTTTCTGCATTTCTTTTTTTTCTTCTTTCTTCACATGTCCTATCTCTGTAGGCATAGTTAGAAATTAGCATTTAAAAAAACCTTTGCAATTCACTGAAAAAACCATAGGTTTCAGGCACGTTATAGTTAGGAATTAGCATTTAAAAAACCTTAGAAATTCACTGAAAAAACCATAAGTTTCAGGGGCGTTATAGTTAGCTGGACTTTTCACTCGTACAAAACCATTGAAATTCCCCCATTATAGTTAGTTCAGCTAACTATAACTCGCGCGCCCGCAATGCACTGCTGATGACGTCACATATTACATCATTCATGACATGGTCAGTGACATCACTCATGACATCACTGATGACATCTCAAATGATATCACTAATGACATCACTGATGACATCATCCTTGTGATAGAGTAGCAGACCTCCTCTTCCCCTAATATAACCTTTGATACACACATTCAAAAATAGAAACTACAATGTTCAAAACAATGGACATACCAATACCAGTTACAACAACCTATTCAGTAATTCTAAGATCCACATACACATCCACTCATTCACCAACAGTCCTATACAGTCACTCATACATGTACTCACTCATCATATGTATTCACACACCTATACATCCTGTTACACAACACCACTCATCCATAGAGTTACTCACACATATAGTCACTCATGCTAATAAAGAATCAAACATCCATTTACTTGCATATACAGTTATACACAGACCACCACACTTACTTCTACAGAAACTTACACATACTTAGTCTTTTAAACAATCACTTATAGAAACACATACTTATTCATACAGGAACTCTTTCAATCACTCACTCTCACATAAACTCACTTATATACACCAATAGTCACATATACTAGTTTAAAACATATGTAGTTACTCATAAAGACACTATTGAGACAGTCTATCACTCACTAACACACCCATGCACACACTCATCCACCCATACAGTCCTGCACACATGCTGTCTTCAACACATACAAACAGTGAGTCACTCATTCATGCACCTATACACTACGTAATACCCGCCACCAAACCATACAGACACTCAGACACTCATACTGATACTCAAAAAACCAACTAATAACCTATATAGACACTCATGTAGCTACTCATCAACCCATGCAGCCACTTATACACAAAGTGAGAGACTGATACAGATATTTACACATTTAAACATTACTCACTAAGCCATGTATTCGCTAAGATACACTTAATCAGTCAGTTATACAATCAATTTTTCAAAAACAAATCATCCATTTAGACACTTTTATACCCATTTATTCTTCCATCGACCTTGAGATATACATATATAAAACATATGTAATTTTCAGAAAAACACACATTCACTGGATGATGTCATCAGTGATGTCATTTGAGATGTCATCAGTGATGTCATGAGTGATGTCACTGTCCATGTCATGAGTGATGTAATATGTGATGTCATCAGCAGTGCATTGCGGGCGCGCGAGTTATAGTTAGCTGAACTAACTATAACGGGGGAATTTCAATGGTTTTGTACGAGTGAAAAATCCAGCTAACTATAACGCCCCTGAAACCTATGGTTTTTTCAGTGAATTTTTAAGGTTTTTTAAATGCTAATTCCTAACTATAACGTGCCTGAAACCTATGGTTTTTTCAGTGAATATATATATATATATATACCCAGACCACCATCCTAATAAGGGCCAGGCACTAGTAGCTCTGGGCGTCCCAGGGTATGATGAAACCCCTGTAATACTTAGAATTTTTACCGATATCAGGCTTTCTGCCAGGCACACACTACTCCACAAATTATTAGATACACTTTAAATGTGGCTCCAGAGTGGTTTATTCGTAGTCAGACTGGCTACGAATAAACCACTCTGGAGCCACATTTAAAGTGGATTTATTCATTTCTGGAGGAGTGCGTGCCTGGCAGAGAGTCTGCTATTGGTGAAAATGAATATATATATATATTCAATGAAAAAACCATAGGTTTCACACACGTTATAGTTAGGAATTAGCATTTAAAAAACCTTAGAAATTCAATGAAAAAGCAAAGGTTTCACACACGTTATAGTTAGCTGGACATTTTACTCGTAAAAAAACATTGAAATTCCCCCGTTATAGTTAGTTAAGCTAACTATAACTCGCGCGCCCGCAATGCACTGCTGATGACGTCACATATTACATCACTCATGACATGGTCAGTGACATCACTCATGACATCACTGATGACATCTCAAATGACATCACTGATGACATCACTGATGACATCATCCCGTGAATGTGTGTTTTTCTGAAAATTAAATATGTTTATATATGTATATCTCAAGGTCGCTGGAAGAATAAATGGGTATATAAGTGTCTAAATGGATGATTTGTTTTTGAAAAATTGATTGTGTAACTGACTGATTAGGTGTATCATAGTGAATACATGGCTTAGTGAGTAATGTTTAAATATGTATATATCTGTATCAGTCTTTCACTTTGTGTATAAGTGGCTGCATGGGTTGGTGAGCAGCTACATGATTGTTTATATGGGTTATTAGTTGTTTTTTTGAGTATCAGTCTGAGTGTCTGTATGGTTCGGTGGGGGGTATTACGTAGTGCATAGGTGCATGAATGAGTGACTCACTGTTTGTATGTGTTGAAGATAGTATGTATGCAGGACTGCATGGGTGGATGAGTGTGTGTATGGGTGTGTTAGTGAGTGAATGACTGTCTCTACAGTGTCTTTATGAGTAACTACATATGTTTTAAACTAGTATATGTGACTATTGGTGTATATAAGTGAGTATATGTGAGAGTAAGAGATTGAAAGAGTTCCTGTATGAATAAGTATGTGTTTCTATAAGTGATTGTTTAAAAGACTAAGTATGTGTAAGTTTTTGTAGAAGTAAGTGTGGTGGTGTGTGTATAACTATATGCAAGTAAACGGATGTTTGATTCTTTATTAGCATGAGTGACTATGTGTGTGAGTAACTCTACGGATGAGTGGCATTGTGTAACAGGATGTATAGGTGTATGAGTACATATGATGAGTGAGTACATGTATGAGTGACTGTATAGGACTGTTGGTGAATGAGTGGATGTGTATGTGGATCTTAGAATTACTGAAGAGGTTGTTGTAACTGGTATTGGTATGTCCATTGTTTTGAAAAGTTTAGTCTCTATTTATAAATGTGTGTATCAAAGGTTATATTAGGGTGAGAGGAGGTCTGCCACTTTATCACAAGGATGATGTCATCAGTGATGTCATCAGTGATGTCATTTGAGATGTCATCAGTGATGTCATGAGTGATGTCAGTGACCATGTCATGAGTGATGTTATATGTGACGTCATCAGCAGTGGATTGCGGGTACGCGAGTTATAGTTAGCTTAACTAACTATAACGGGGGAATTTCATTGGTTTTTTACGAGTAAAATGTCCAGCTAACTATAACGTCTGTGAAACCTATGGTTTTTTCACTGAATTTGCAAGGTTTTTTAAATGATAATTCCTAACTATAACGTGTGTGAAACCCATGGTTTTTTCAGTGAATATGTATGGTTTTTTAAATGCTAATTCTTATATTTAACGTGTGTGATTTTTTTTTTTTTGCAAGGTTTTTTACATCTTTTTATTTTTTCTTTATAATCTCTCTAAACACTATTGTAAAATTTTAAAACTTCTGCAATATATATTTTTTTCACCTTTTTTTTTAACCAAACAGGTAAGATATATTAGCATAACATAGTGATTCTTTTTGTCCAATTATTTATTTATTTTTTTTTTACGTGCGCGTACGGTAAGCTTACCGTAAGCGCACGGTTTGCTTTATGTACGTAATATTTCTACTCTGTTTGCGTATGGTTACGCAATTTACGTAGACGTGCGTACTGCGTATGCTGCGCGTAAGCGCATACGTTACACGCGTACGTTACGCGGAAGTGTTGGGGCGTGCCTGTTATGCGCATGCGCGCGTGCGCGTGTCTTTTATACGCGTATGCGTACTTTTACAGTAAGCGCTCCGTAAGCACTCCGTAAGCGTAACGTACGCGCACGGTGGGTCATGTGATAAAGAAACAACACTTTTGATTGGTTTAAACTACTTTCAGTTCTAGAACTCTCCTACACCACACCCATTCCCCTCATTTCTGCTTGTGATCCCTTAGGAGAAGGAGCTGAGTTGTCTTTGGGATACAATGGCAGACCAGCAGTCCTCTTCTTCGAGTGAGGCTAGCAGCACCACCATCAGGCAGAGAAGGAGGAAACAAAAGAGCTCTTTTATATGGGAGTATTTTACGTTTCCAGAGGGCCAAAAAAAGGTAAATGCTCCTTTAGTGACTTGCAAGCTTTGCCAGCGTGTACTTTCTAGAGGTAATCCTAACAAGAAGTATTCCTTTGGGAATCACACTATGTTAAGACACCTTCAGGATGTACACCCTAGGACAAATGCTCGACATACTGGAGCAAACCCTTCAGTAAGTCGACCGAGCACATCCACAGCAGCTCAGCCGAGTACATCTTCGGCAGCTCAGCTGAGCCCTTCATCTGTGGGGGGAGAATCACCTTTTTCTGGTCCTCTGGAAACTAACCCTCGATTTGCGAGAGTTACAATGCGGTGCTCAAATTGTCATGGTCTAATTGTTCGTGGGGAGACCAGTGTTCCCCTAATTAACAACAGAATAGACCAGCACATTTGTCCTACCAGCTAATATTCCCATTCTTTCTTTCTTCTGTCCCTGTATGAACACAACGGCTCTTTTAAGAGCCAACCTTACCTTTCAACTTTTTTTATTTTTATTTTTTAAACTTTTTTATCTTTTTTTTACCGTACGCGTACGGTAAGCGTATTTTTTTTTTTTTTTTTTTAAAAAAAACACTAAAAAACAATTACCACATTACAAGGTCCTTGAGGGATTATAACGAAAAACTGAAAATGTGATTGAGGAGAAGTGGAAAAAAGGGACCATGAAATTTCTGACTTACCTGACCCACCCAAAAAATTAAATATCAATTAAAATTTTATTTAAATTGCTAGAAAAATGGTTTTATTTTTCGAAAATTTTCTTTCTCAATCTGAAAAAAAAAGAAAAAAGTATTAATATTTAATAAAACATTTTATAATACAGTACACGTATTTACATATTTTCCAAAAACAATTTTTTGCCATTTTTTTGCTGTTTTCAGAATATATTGCATTTCACTATAAATCGTGAAAGCAATTGCATTCATCACTTAACAGCGGGCAAAAAAAAAATAACAATCTCAAAGATTGTTTTAAAAAAGCCCAGAATCTCTTCTCACTTAAACATAACATTATAGAAATGCAAAATATTCAATAAAAATATCATCTAATAACA
This sequence comes from Triturus cristatus, assembly GCF_964204655.1. Classification (NCBI taxonomy): domain Eukaryota; kingdom Metazoa; phylum Chordata; class Amphibia; order Caudata; family Salamandridae; genus Triturus; species Triturus cristatus. Next base: position 316,927,188 of record NC_140579.1, read on the forward strand.
ATTACTATTTCTAAAAAATATCATCTGACAATTTTGTTACAGAAGCATAATCACAAAAATAATATATCTCAAATAACTCCACAATACATCTGGTTACCTTTCCTTTAGGCCAAATGGTAATTTTTAAATTCTTTTTTGATTAAATTTCCAATGGTAATCCAATAAAATTCCAAAATTTGATTTGTACAGATGTTACCAATTCTCTCTAAAATTTTGGTTTCCAAAAGATTAATTAGGAATTAAATAAGTCCACAATACAATTGGTTACCTTTCCTTTAGGCCAAATGGTAATTTTAAAAATCTTTTTATTTGAAAATTCCAATGGTAATCCAATAAAATGGTAAAATTGATTTGTACAGATGTTGCCAATTCTCTCTAAAATTTAGGTTTCAGGAAGATTAGATAGGAATTTGCTAAATCAAAAGGCAAACGTTGCTTAAAAACCAATTGACAATCATTACACATTGTCCAGCCTTTTTCACATTTTAGATAAACTGTGTAATGACCAGAAGTTACAGTAGGTCCATCATGGAAAATTATTGCAACTGTTACAAAAGTTTTTCCTGAAATTGATAATTGCTGTCCTGTAAACTTCTTTATTAAAGTATCCAATTTTGAACCATCAGCTCTACATCGTTGCATCATTAAAATTACATACTGTCCGTATTCCTTTAAAATTAACGTTGAAAACATGTCAGATTTACATTCAGCGCATTCCATGCTATGATCAGCATCTTTAACTAATTTAGTAAAAGTGACTGATTTACTCTCTGGCAATGTTAAATAAATAAACCTTTCAGAATCAACATTAGAGCCACATGTATTGAAACAGTTTTCACAACTATGTTCCCATTTATAAGAGAGACCAAACATATTTTCTATTTGTACCCCTTCTTCTTCCAGTACCTGAAGAAAATACATCAAGAATTCCTGTGCATCTTGCTGTACATTTTGAGAAAACTGTGTACATCCTGAACATACATCTAAAAGTTTTCTAATTCCAGTAGCACTTTCTATTTTAGTTTTATCAATACTCAGCTTTTCAAAAAGGAGACTCAGCACAGAACAGAATCTTTTTCCCTGATTTACTATTATCTGCTCTTGCAAACTTTCAAGATAAATCACAACATTCAGCACTACATTAGCGTAGCAGTTGACACCAGAGCTATTTTCAAAATGACAACCAACAACCTCTTCAACATTGTCCTTTTTCTTTTTGCTTGCAATTACATCACTCTTCTTTTGTTTTCTCTTCTCTACATCCTCATTACAGATATTCTCAATTCTCCTTTTACGAGAAACAACACGTTTTTCCAACACAGGATACTGACCTAAATGAGGAGCATAGGTTCTTCTTAATCTATTATACTCCTTTACACAATTTGCATCAGCACTAACTTTTGAGTCATCAAAGTCTATCATGAATAAACCAGATAATGTTTTCACTCGTGACAAAGCAACATAAGCCATACCTTCTTTGAACACAGTTGAACCAATGTTCACAAAAGCACAATCTACAGTTAATCCTTGAGACTTGTGAATAGTTACAGCATATGCTAGAGAAAACGGAAACTGCTTCCTACGTACATATAAGTCTTTCACAAGCAAAAAACGGACTGAACAACGACAAATGTCTTTAACCTCTTCAATCTGATCAAACTTTATTTTTAAAAATTCAATCCCTTCTCTTTTCTGGTAGTTCACAAAACCCACAACTTTACCCATAGCTCCATTCACTAAACCTTTTTCAACATCCAAATTTCTCCTTAAAAATACTCTACAGTTCATGCAAACATATAGATTTTTTTCTAATCCAGCTGTTTTCGAAATTTTCTTCTCTAGAGAATCCAATTTCTTTCTCAGTTCGCCTGTTAATGTAATTGTAATTCTTTCATGCTGAATTTTGTCCACTGCTTCCAATTTCTTAATCTCTTCCTTTTCCAATTTCAAAAGTTCCTCATTGAATATTGAGCATTCACGTAGAGTTGGCATTAAGCAGATTACACTTTTCTTTTCTGCAATGTTCTTGTATATTTTCTCTGCAACTATTTCTTCCTTTGGGAATAAATTATGTAGCAACCGACTCTGTAATGCTTTCCTGCCAACTTCAGTGAGTAGTCCAATTCTGATATCTTTCAGAATACTTGCATAATCTTCATCGTTTGCTTGCCTCATATTAGTAGTAAGTTCCTTGTACTCAAAGAAGGACCAAATATTTGCATTACCAATGCTTCCCAATGACTTCTTTGTGTCTTCATGTGTCACAGTATTAAACACTGGTTGTCCTTTAACTGGAGTAAGCTGTAGAAGATCCCCAAAAACTATGACATGTTTTCCACCAAATAACACGTCATAGTCTCTCCTTAGAATTTGCTGCATTCTTAAATGCACAAAGGCAAGCATTAAGTTTGATACCATGCTCACCTCATCAATAATGAGAACTTGCATCTTCTTCAACACTCTTGACACTTCGAAGGATGCTTCTCCTGTTAGCTTGTGGTATTCTATTTTGTTCTCATGCTCCACTGGTAACATTAGCAAACGATGTAAGGTAATTCCTTTTATGTTATATGCTGCTAACCCAGTTGGAGCAGTAACAACACAAGACAAAGTTGAATCCATTTTTTTGCTGTAGGTAGCTTCTGATTACTTTTATTAAGAAACTTTTTCCAGTTCCAGCTTGTCCGCTCACATACATCCTGATTGGTTCAAATGATGTGCATGAACACTCTTTTTTTTCATGTAGTAATCCGTGATCAATTTTGTTTCTGATCTCTTCATAAATTTGTTGCTGTTCTTCATTCAGTTGTTCTTCCAAATTTGGTTAATTAATTCTTCTTGAGCTTGATTCATAGCCGTTTCCACTTCAGTCATGGCTATTGCAGCTTCATTTTCTACGATTGGTTGTCCAAGGGGATCTTGACTGAGCGTTCCTGAACTTTGGCTGTCTTGAGAACTGTCTCTAGCTACTTGAGCTGCAATTGTAGCTTCCTGTTCAATTTCTTCATTTAACATTTGGACATAATTTGGTAAAGTACTGCATTCAATCGTATCTTTACATGCATTAAATGAGTCCTCATAGCTCTGGAATTCTCCAAGTAGTTCATCCTCTGAACGCCATGGTTTGAACAGCTGTAAAAGTGCCAAGTAGTAAAATTCCTTTTTGTCAGTAGTGTCGCAACTCAGCTTCCGGTGATTTATCAAACTTCCTTTTGTTTGCTTCACCAAACATCCTTCCTCACCACTGACTTTATATTTTCCATTGTTGATGTCTTCTGTGGCATTCCGTTTAAAAATTAAGTTCTGCAGCACTTCATAGAGACACATGTTTTCAAGGTGATGACTTCTTTTTGGGTAATATGTGTCCAACATGTTTGTTTTTAAAATGTCTGTACTTTCAGGTTCGAACTGTGCTAAATATTCAATTTCTCCAACAGATTGCAGTACCCGATTTCTCATTGCTGCAAGGCCTAAACATGCCCAAATTATTCTTCTTGATTTCGAGTAGAGACTTGCAGAAGATAACCTATCTGAACATTCGTAGGATCCAATTTCTCGATGCGATAACATCTTTAAACTGAAACTGTATAGCTTCTTACTGACAGTCTTCTCGCGAGAAATCTCTTCCCACATTTCTTTCAATTCAGTCTTTTCTGATTTAGTAATGTAAGACGTAACATATCGAGCAACAGCAATGGAATTGTCAGCTACATACTGTATATCCATGTTAGCATTCCACATGGATAAAATGACTGGGTTGTAGTCATTTATATATTTTGACTCTTCTTTTCTTTTTAGGTTGTAGGTATTCTTAGGTGATTTTCTTGTAATAGTATGTCTCACAGCTGACATAAAACTGTTTACTCTTCCTTTTGAAAGAACAGGTCTAGGAAATCCCAATCGACATTTAGTGTAGAATTTATCTTTTGTCTTGTACTTCCGTCGACAGTATTTTCCACACCGATGACTTTGGAAACGTAAAACTTGCTCCTTTAACTTTTTCTCTTTTGTGCTTTTTGGTATAGCACATGTTGCATATTCTTCGATGAAATTTAAAACAGCATCATCAGATTCTGTTCCAAATTTTGGGGCATCCTTGATCCACAACAGCATATGAATATGAGGAGCACCTCTTGCTTGGTACTCTTTTCTCCAAAAGAAATCCACAACTTCTCCAAGAGGTGGATTTTTTTTATTGCAGATGAAGCACATCATAGCCTCAAATCTATGATTGAAATATCTGCAAACATTAACCGGATCCAATGAGCACAGTTCTCCTGCTGTCTTGTATTGGATGTTTTTAATGTTTGAATTTGCCTCTCGTAGAAAATCCAGTAAATCATCCCAAGCGTACTCAGCACAGCTTAGGGTAAGGAACCATGTTGGAGTTCCTAAATTCCGTAACATGCATTTTAATTCACCATGGCGTCGGTACCAATATTCATTTGTCCCACGCTGACAAGCCATCAGATTGATCAGTTGTGTTTCCAAATGATCATCTCGGTGCTGCACTTTCTCCATAAAATCCTTAGCAGACACATTTTGTAAATGTACTCCACATTTTAAAATGTGATTTACTGCATAAGATAATGCAGACAAGTCGCTTTCAAATAAAAGATGGAACAAATAAGGAATACTTTGACAAAATCTTGGATCTTCTGCATATAGTCTTGTAGTCCGATACTCAGAAGCTGGAATCTGTTCTGGACGTTCATCGTATCGTCCTCCTTTTCCTGTAGGAAACAGCTGGGGAAAACATCGAGCTTCCAAGCTCTCCTCCCATACACTCACGGGAGTTCCTTTTGCTTTCTTCATCCGAAACAGATCAATAGTGTCTCCCATAACTTCTTTTGAATGAAGAGGATGTATGCTAAAATGTTCATAAATTTCTTCTTCCTTTGACTTGTCCATTTTTTCAATTTGACCAGTTGGTGTTTCTGTGTCTTCTTGTAAATCTTCTTCTTCTTCTTCTATATAAATTGATTCATACCATTTATTATTTTTTTTCAAATACAAATTTGCTCTTTGTACTTTTCGTACATCTACCAGCTCCTGCCAAATTTTCTTACTCTTTGTAGGTACACCATTAACCAGAATAACTAATGGTTCAGTTTCCAAAGTATCTGTATCAATAGTTTCCATATTTTTTTTTCAAATCCAATGGCAAATACACCACTCTTCCTTTTAAACCTCTCAGTAAATCTGAAGGAGGTAATTTACCAGTTTTTGGCTCCATACGTACTATAGAACGGATGGACACATTGAATGAGTATAGTCTCATAAGTATTTAAATCAGAAAGTTCAGCAGGAATATCATGCAATTCTAAATTATTATGTACAGCTCTTTCTGGCATTTTATTTTCTTCTAACTTGTTATAACAGTATTTACAAATACGCTGATCTTCACCCAAATCAAAACAATTTTCCAGAAATATATATGTTGCAAAATCCTTCCACTTATAATTATCTTCTTCTTCACTTTTTCTGTAGAGATCAACATTCCTGGTTTGATTTTTATAATGAGTTCTGCGGCAACAAATACAAGTAATATTTGGTCTTTCATTAGAGATAATTGCAAATTTTGTCATTTGATTATCAAATTTCTTACTTACAGAGGGTTCTACATTCTCTTCCACATCTTCCTCGATAACTGTGTCATTACCTGCACTCTCTTGTTCTGGACCAAAGTAACTAAACTGAATTTCATCAGTAACCTTCTCTACATCTGATACCGATCCACGGAACAGAGCCCTATTCAATTCATCTAACTTTATTGCTGGACTTTTAGCAAAATACAATCGTCTCACAAACTTTCTCATTTCAGTATGATGAACTGCCAGCATCCTAAAATGGTGAAAAACACTTTGACACACTTGCCTAGATAGACAAGCCAGAGAGTGTCCTTGCAAACCAGTATTCTCTCTCACTCTGCATGGATCTAGACTTTGAAGCACCTTAATCTTCTGTTTAACACTTTTTTTACTATATTCACTTAGAAAGTCACGTAATTTATCAATAGATTCCTGACGCACAGTGCAAATACTACTACAATTCCAAGTATACACTGGGGCTTTAGGACGTCTCCCCATAACCTCATCCGCCATCACTTGTTCCTCATCTCTTGGAACCATTTTCTCCTTCTCCATTATACAACCATTTTTCACTTCATAAGCACGACCTCTGGTGTCAACTGCATGCAGCAAACTATTACTTTGAAGATAACTCTCTTCATTAAAAAAAGGTTCACTACTTGAACTATGCATCCATTCTCCTAAAAACACTTTACAAAAGTTTGTTCTTTTCACTAGTCTTTTCCTTTTGCTTTGTGATTTCAGTACATTGACCATTTTATCTAATGTACGCATCCTGTTCAAAATTAAAATGAATAGTTTCCTTTTTAATTCTAAAGCCTTTGCTACAATGGCTTCAATTTCTTTTTTTCTCTTATAAAATTTCGCTTTTTTCTTATATTTCTTCACATCCTTTATCAAATTGGACATAACTCTTCTCTGAAACATTTTTCTACGAATCTCTTTAAACACTGTTTTTCTTTTTAAGTTAATCTGTATTGTTTCTGAAGGTATATTTGCATTAACTAAATGCTCAATTTTTTCCTGTAGTTTTCTATTTAAAACAGTATTTCCAGTACAGACATTTTGTACATTTTTCCTTTTTTTGAAGATATTTTAAAAAAAATCTTTTGTCTGCTTACCAGAAGACTTTCTCTTTTTCCCAACATGAGCATCTCCAACTAACTTGGGTCCTCCAGTTGTCTTCAAATATAGATTTTTTTTCAGGTTTTTCCTTACTCTGGATTTTGTAGGCATCTTTAATTTTGTTCACTGCTCTTCAGCAATACCTGAAAGAAACAAAAAAAAAATTCCTTTATTTTATTTAAATATATTACTATATTTTTTATGAACTTTTCAAATCTTAAAATACTATGTACCCCTTTCCTACAAGTGAAAATCACAATAAAACCATCACGAATTAAATATCTAAAAACAATTCCTGTGTGCACACAGACTCATGGTGTGATTTTATGCAGAAAAAGAAATTTCTTTGCCAATTTGAAAGCACACTTACTACTCTTTTTTTGGCAAGTGATAAGTACTTTTACAGTCTGACACATTTTCAATCCACTTTTCAGAATCAGAAGAGAGCACATGTCCAAACAGCTTTTTGAGACCAGGAACATGTGTAACCTGGGTGAATGACTACACTCCAGCAAAGGCAACCAGCCTTAGTGATGTTGAATGTATTTGCATTACTCACTGCAACCTCAAACACCACTCGGTTGTGAATACTATGCATGATTCTACAGGATAAACAGCTGGGTGTGTGCTAAGAGTCTGCTTCTGCTGAAAAATAGCTGCCCCTTTCCTACTAATGCAAATCTAAAATTACCAGAGTAATACGCAATAAATCTCTGTCAACAATTCCTCTTTGCACACAGAGTCATGGTTTGATATTAGGCAGAAAACGAAATTTCTTTGCCAATTTGAAAGCACACTTACTACTCTTTTTTTGGCAAGTGATAAGTACTTTTACAGTCTGACACATTTTCAATCCACTTTTCAGAATCAGAAGAGAGCACATGTCCAAACATCTTTTTGAGACCAGGAACATGTGTAACCTGGGTGACTGACTACACTCCAGCAAAGGCAACCAGCCTTAGTGATGTTGAATGTATTTGCATTACTCACTGCAACCTCAAACACCACTCGGTTGTGAATACTATGCATGATTCTACAGGATTAACAGCTGGGTGTGTGCTAAGAGTCTGCTTCTGCTGAAAAATAGCTGCCCCTTTCCTACTAATGCAAATCTAAAATTACCAGAGTAATACGCAATAAATCTCTGTCAACAATTCCTCTTTGCACACAGAGTCATGGTTTGATATTAGGCAGGAAACGAAATTTCTTTGCCAATTTGAAAGCACACTTACTACTCTTTTTTTGGCAAGTGATAAGTACTTTTACAGTCTGACACATTTTCAATCAACTTTTCAGAATCAGAAGAGAGCACATGTCCAAACATCTTTTTGAGACCAGGAACATGTGTAACCTGGGTGACTGACTACACTCCAGCAAAGGCAACCAGCCTTAGTGATGTTGAATGTATTTGCATTACTCACTGCAACCTCAAACACCACTCGGTTGTGAATACTATGCATGATTCTACAGGATAAACAGCTGGGTGTGTGCTAAGAGTCTGCTTCTGCTGAAAAATAGCTGCCCCTTTCCTACTAATGCAAATCTAAAATTACCAGAGTAATATGCAATAAATCTCTGTCAACAATTCCTCTTTGCACACAGAGTCATGGTTTGATATTAGGCAGAAAACGAAATTTCTTTGCCAATTTGAAAGCACACTTACTATCCTTTTTTTGGCAAGTGATAAGTACTTTTACAGTCTGACACTTTTTCAATCCACTTTTCATAATCTGAAAACAGCACATGTCCAAACAGCTTTTTGAGACCAGGAACATGTGTAACCTGGGTTACTGACTACACTCCAGCAAAGGCAACCAGCCTTAGTGATGTTGAATGTATTTGCATTACTCACTGCAACCTCAAACACCACTCGGTTGTGAATACTATGCATGATTCTACAGGATAAACAGCTGGGTGTGTGCTAAGAGTCTGCTTCTGCTGAAAAATAGCTGCCCCTTTCCTACTAATGCAAATCTAAAATTACCAGAGTAATACGCAATAAATCTCTGTCAACAATTCCTCTTTGCACACAGAGTCATGGTTTGATATTAGGCAGAAAACGAAATTTCTTTGCCAATTTGAAAGCACACTTACTACTCTTTTTTTGGCAAGTGATAAGTACTTTTACAGTCTGACACATTTTCAATCCACTTTTCAGAATCAGAAGAGAGCACATGTCCAAACATCTTTTTGAGACCAGGAACATGTGTAACCTGGGTGACTGACTACACTCCAGCAAAGGCAACCAGCCTTAGTGATGTTGAATGTATTTGCATTACTCACTGCAACCTCAAACGCCACTCGGTTGTGAATACTATGCATGATTCTACAGGATAAACAGCTGGGTGTGTGCTAAGAGTCTGCTTCTGCTGAAAAATAGCTGCCCCTTTCCTACTAATGCAAATCTAAAATTACCAGAGTAATACGCAATACATCTCTGTCAACAATTCCTCTTTGCACACAGAGTCATGGTTTGATATTAGGCAGAAAACGAAATTTCTTTGCCAATTTGAAAGCACACTTACTACTCTTTTTTTGGCAAGTGATAAGTACTTTTACAGTCTGACACATTTTCAATCAACTTTTCAGAATCAGAAGAGAGCACATGTCCAAACATCTTTTTGAGACCAGGAACATGTGTAACCTGGGTGACTCACTACACTCCAGCAAAGGCAACCAGCCTTAGTGATGTTGAATGTATTTGCATTACTCACTGCAACCTCAAACACCACTCGGTTGTGAATACTATGCATGATTCTACAGGATAAACAGCTGGGTGTGTGCTAAGAGTCTGCTTCTGCTGAAAAATAGCTGCCCCTTTCCTACTAATGCAAATCTAAAATTACCAGAGTAATATGCAATAAATCTCTGTCAACAATTCCTCTTTGCACACAGAGTCATGGTTTGATATTAGGCAGGAAACGAAATTTCTTTGCCAATTTGAAAGCACACTTACTACTCTTTTTTTGGCAAGTGATAAGTACTTTTACAGTCTGACACATTTTCAATCAACTTTTCAGAATCAGAAGAGAGCACATGTCCAAACATCTTTTTGAGACCAGGAACATGTGTAACCTGGGTGACTGACTACACTCCAGCAAAGGCAACCAGCCTTAGTGATGTTGAATGTATTTGCATTACTCACTGCAACCTCGAACACCACTCGGTTGTGAATACTATGCATGATTCTACAGGATAAACAGCAGGGTGTGTGCTAAGAGTCTGCTTCTGCAGAAAAATAGCTGCCCCTTTCCTACTAATGCAAATCTAAAATTACCAGAGTAATATGCAATAAATCTCTGTCAACAATTCCTCTTTGCACACAGAGTCATGGTTTGATATTAGGCAGAAAACGAAATTTCTTTGCCAATTTGAAAGCACACTTACTACCCTTTTTTTGGCAAGTGATAAGTACTTTTACAGTCTGACACTTTTTCAATCCACTTTTCATAATCTGAAAACAGCACATGTCCAAACAGCTTTTTGAGACCAGGAACATGTGTAACCTGGGTTACTGACTACACTCCAGCAAAGGCAACCAGCCTTAGTGATGTTGAATGTATTTGCATTACTCACTGCAACCTCAAACACCACTCGGTTGTGAATACTATGCATGATTCTACAGGATAAACAGCTGGGTGCGTGCTAAGAGTCTGCTTCTGCTGAAAAATAGCTGCCCCTTTCCTACTAATGCAAATCTAAAATTACCAGAGTAATACGCAATAAATCTCTGTCAACAATTCCTCTTTGCACACAGAGTCATGGTTTGATATTAGGCAGAAAACGAAATTTCTTTGCCAATTTGAAAGCACACTTACTACTCTTTTTTTGGCAAGTGATAAGTACTTTTACAGTCTGACACATTTTCAATCCACTTTTCAGAATCAGAAGAGAGCACATGTCCAAACATCTTTTTGAGACCAGGAACATGTGTAACCTGGGTGACTGACTACACTCCAGCAAAGGCAACCAGCCTTAGTGATGTTGAATGTATTTGCATTACTCACTGCAACCTCAAACGCCACTCGGTTGTGAATACTATGCATGATTCTACAGGATAAACAGCTGGGTGTGTGCTAAGAGTCTGCTTCTGCTGAAAAATAGCTGCCCCTTTCCTACTAATGCAAAACTAAAATTACCAGAGTAATACGCAATAAATCTCTGTCAACAATTCCTCTTTGCACACAGAGTCATGGTTTGATATTAGGCAGAAAACGAAATTTCTTTGCCAATTTGAAAGCACACTTACTACTCTTTTTTTGGCAAGTGATAAGTACTTTTACAGTCTGACACATTTTCAATCAACTTTTCAGAATCAGAAGAGAGCACATGTCCAAACATCTTTTTGAGACCAGGAACATGTGTAACCTGGGTGACTCACTACACTCCAGCAAAGGCAACCAGCCTTAGTGATGTTGAATGTATTTGCATTACTCACTGCAACCTCAAACACCACTCGGTTGTGAATACTATGCATGATTCTACAGGATAAACAGCTGGGTGTGTGCTAAGAGTCTGCTTCTGCTGAAAAATAGCTGCCCCTTTCCTACTAATGCAAATCTAAAATTACCAGAGTAATATGCAATAAATCTCTGTCAACAATTCCTCTTTGCACACAGAGTCATGGTTTGATATTAGGCAGAAAATGAAATTTCTTTGCCAATTTGAAAGCACACTTACTACCCTTTTTTTGGCAAGTGATAAGTACTTTTACAGTCTGACACTTTTTCAATCCACTTTTCATAATCTGAAAACAGCACATGTCCAAACAGCTTTTTGAGACCAGGAACATGTGTAACCTGGGTTACTGACTACACTCCAGCAAAGGCAACCAGCCTTAGTGATGTTGAATGTATTTGCATTACTCACTGCAACCTCAAACACCACTCGGTTGTGAATACTATGCATGATTCTACAGGATAAACAGCTGGGTGTGTGCTAAGAGTCTGCTTCTGCTGAAAAATAGCTGCCCCTTTCCTACTAATGCAAATCTAAAATTACCAGAGTAATACGCAATAAATCTCTGTCAACAATTCCTCTTTGCACACAGAGTCATGGTTTGATATTAGGCAGAAAACGAAATTTCTTTGCCAATTTGAAAGCACACTTACTACTCTTTTTTTGGCAAGTGATAAGTACTTTTACAGTTTGACACATTTTCAATCCACTTTTCAGAATCAGAAGAGAGCACATGTCCAAACATCTTTTTGAGACCAGGAACATGTGTAACCTGGGTGACTGACTACACTCCAGCAAAGGCAACCAGCCTTAGTGATGTTGAATGTATTTGCATTACTCACTGCAACCTCAAACACCACTCGGTTGTGAATACTATGCATGATTCTACAGGATAAACGGCTGGGTGTGTGCTAAGAGTCTGCTTCTGCTGAAAAATAGCTGCCCCTTTCCTACTAATGCAAATCTAAAATTACCAGAGTAATACGCAATAAATCTCTGTCAACAATTCCTCTTTGCACACAGAGTCATGGTTTGATATAAGGCAGAAAACGAAATTTCTTTGCCAATTTGAAAGCACACTTACTACCCTTTTTTTGGCAAGTGATAAGTACTTTTACAGTCTGACACTTTTTCAATCCACTTTTCATAATCTGAAAACAGCACATGTCCAAACAGCTTTTTGAGACCAGGAACATGTGTAACCTGGGTGACTGACTACACTCCAGCAAAGGCAACCAGCCTTAGTGATGTTGAATGTATTTGCATTACTCACTGCAACCTCAAACACCACTCGGTTGTGAATACTATGCATGATTCTACAGGATAAACAGCTGGGTGTGTGCTAAGAGTCTGCTTCTGCTGAAAAATAGCTGCCCCTTTCCTACTAATGCAAATCTAAAATTATCAGAGTAATACGCAATAAATCTCTGTCAACAATTCCTCTTTGCACACAGAGTCATGGTTTGATATTAGGCAGAAAATGAAATTTCTTTGCCAATTTGAAAGCACACTTACTACTCTTTTTTTGGCAAGTGATAAGTACTTTTACAGTCTGACACATTTTCAATCCACTTTTCAGAATCCGAAAACAGCACATGTCCAAACAGCTTTTTGAGACCAGGAACATGCGTAACCTGGGTGAATGACTACACTCCAGCAAAGGCAACCAGCCTTAGTGATGTTGAATGTATTTGCATTACTCACTGCAACCTCAAACACCACTCGGTTGTGAATACTATGCATGATTCTACAGGATAAACAGCTGGGTGTGTGCTAAGAGTCTGCTTCTGCTGAAAAATAGCTGCCCCTTTCCTACTAATGCACATCTAAAATTACCAGAGTAATACGCAATAAATCTCTGTCAACAATTCCTCTTTGCACACAGAGTCATGGTTTGATATTAGGCAGGAAACGAAATTTCTTTGCCAATTTGAAAGCACACTTACTACTCTTTTTTTGGCAAGTGATAAGTACTTTTACAGTCTGACACATTTTCAATCCACTTTTCAGAATCTGAAAACAGCACATGTCCAAACAGCTTTTTGAGACCATGAACATGTGTAACCTGGGTGACTGACTACACTCCAGCAAAGGCAACCAGCCTTAGTGATGTTGAATGTATTTGCATTACTCACTGCAACCTCAAACACCACTCGGTTGTGAATACTATGCATGATTCTACAGGATAAACAGCTGGGTGTGTGCTAAGAGTCTGCTTCTGCTGAAAAATAGCTGCCCTTTCCTACTAATGCAAATCTAAAATTACCAGAGTAATACGCAATAAATCTCTGTCAACAATTCCTCTTTGCACACAGAGTCATCTTCTAATTCTATGCAGAAAACAGTATTCCTCATTCATACCAGTACACCTTAATTTATGGTGAAAACATAGTCCATAATATTTTACATGTTCCTTACATTTAAATTTCTCCCAAAACACAAAATGAAAAACACAACTTCAACAAAAGGAATCCCAATTCTATTATTCATTTCTAAATTTACCACATACATCCCCTCTCAAACTCATAACTCACCTTTATAATTAGTTAGTTGTGAAAGAAATGTGGCATTCAAACAGCAGATTATCAGAGCCAGGATCTCTGTTCTGTACACCTCTCTCCTCTCAGCAGAACCAGATAATGGCAATGTTTCCCTCTCTTTTTCCACACATATACATGTTAATTACAAATCTCAGTGCTTCCCCCTTTTTTTCAAATGAAATCACACATTTCTATTGGTTGAAACCCAACCCTTTTCCAAAAGTACCCTTCCCCCAACTTGACTTCTGCCTGCTACCATAGCAAAAGCTCATGGAACACTGCTGTGTGGAGTCAGGTCAGAAGTTCACCACACAATGTTTCATTTCCAAAGAGCAAGAGTGCTTGACTTTTCAAACCTAACAGCAAATCCATAGTAATGTTCTTTGGTAACACATTTTTCTGTACCAATACAAAACATGCTTCTATAAATATACACATACAGACTAGTTTTTAGTGTAGAATGGTGTGAAACAGCCAATGAGTTCTTTTTATTTTAAAAAAATATGTATGCCTCCATTTCCAAACTGTCTTTCATTTCATTTTCCCATTCTACTGAGTGCATCCAGATCACCTTTGAAGATGTTCACAGTGTGGATTGTAGGGCACAGCTATGCCTTCTGGAGTGAAAAGTATGCAGAGAAAACAGGTATGGTGAGAGACCTTGCTTTGAGAAATGTAGACATTAAATGGATTGGTCAGAGAGGGTTAAAGTGGCACCAATTGATGCCATTGGTGAAATCCTTCATGCAAATCCAACACCCTACCTCATAATAGTGCACTGTGGTGGCAATGACCTAGGCACTTTGACTGGGGTAGGTCTGGAAATGCTTATGAAGGAGACCTTTGCGCAACTGTTTTCACTTTTCCCTAAAACTGCCTTTGCGTATTCTAACATATGCCAAAGGCAAAAAAGGAACTGGTCCAATCAATTTTGTCCACAGATTGACAAAGCAAGAAAGCACGTCAACAAATCTGTTTCTGCTTTCCTCCGAGACTATGGTATGGGTTCCATTTACCACAACAACTTGCGTTACAACATGCAAGACATTCATAGAGGAGATGGTGTACACTTCACTGATGAAGGGAACAGAGTCTTCCTCTTGAACCTTAGACTCTGCATCGGTACTTACTTGTAGGTACCACTAAAAAATCACTTCTTAAACACAACGGCTCTTTTTAGAGCCCCCTAATATCTAAACACTTACATCTGAATTTTATTTCTTTTTTTATTTTTTTTTTCTGCCGTACGCGTACGGTAAGCTTACTGTACGCGCACTCCGCGATTTTTATTTAAATTAATAAATGTATTTTTCGTACTTTTGTGTCCTTCTTTGACCCCCTTTCAAATGTTAGGGGGTCTGTAACTCTCTTCCTTGCCCCCTTTTCACGTTATCTCCCTTTTTTTTTCTGTGTGAAACACACAAAATGGCGGCCGACACTTCCTGATTTCGTCCGATTCGAATGTTTACAATCATGTGACAACCAATCAGATTTGAGCTCGCGCACGGCACCGTACGCGTACGGTAAGCTTACCGTAAGCGCACGGAGCGCGCTTACAGATATATATATTGCTTTAAATGCTATTTTCTCAGGAACTACTGAACAGATTTACACCAGACCTACAAAAGGCACATCCTTGACATGCGGACTACCTCTCTGCCAAATTACAAGTAATTCTGTTCAGCCGTTCGGGCTGTAGCTCGGACTAAATGTCCTATGGGAAAATGCATGGGGAAAACGTGTTTTGGGACCCCCCCTTTTTCTCAGCCCCCGCTTGACGAATCCCCCCGAGACTTTCAGGGAAGGAGCGGAGCGGAGCGCCCCACCTATTTTGAGAATTTCGCGAGGATTCGTTAACCGGCGCCAAAGTTATTCCAAATAGAATGTTGCGGATTTCCTATGGAAACACGGTCCTAACTATAACTACCTACTGGCGACCGCCAGTAGGTAATATATATATTCACTGAAAAAAACGTAGGTTTCAGAGACGTTATAGTTAGTTGGACATTTGACTCCTATAAAACCAGAGAAATTCGCCTGTTATGGTTAGTTGAGCTAACTATAACTCGCGTGCTCGCAATGCACTGCTGATGATGTCACATATTACATCACGTATGACATGGTCAGTGACATCACTCATGACATCACTGATGACATCTCAAATAACATCACTGATGACATCACTGATGACATCATCCAGTGAATGTGTTTTTCTGTAAACTGTAATTATTTTTCTTATATAACTATGCCAAGGTCTATTGAAGAATGAGTTGATGTGTAAGTGCCTGAATGGATTATTTAGTAGATGCATGACTGACTCTATGAGCCACTGATTGAACATATGTTACTGAATGCGTGGATTAGTGACTAAACTGTGTGAATGTCTCTATTAGTCTCTCAGTTGGTGTGTAAGCAGGTGCATGGGTTGGTGAGTAGCTACATCAGTGTCTATATGGGTTATGTATTGTTTATATGAGTATCTCTATGGGTGTCTGAGTGTCTATCTGGGTGGGTGGGGGCCTTGTCTGACTCTGTGCATACATGTCTGAATAGCTGTTTCACTGATTCTATACATACAAAACTACATCTCGGAAGGGCTGTATCGGTAGCTAACTGTGTGTACAGGTGTGTTGATTAGTGATTTGATGTCTTAGTTGTATATATGTGAGTAACTATATATCTTTTTAGACAGTATATGTTAGTGTTGGGGTGTATAATTGACTATACATGGGAGAGAGTGATTGCAAGACTGTCTACATACATAAATGTGTACTTGTATTAGTGATTGTATAAGAGAGTATGTATGTGATAGTGTCTATATCAATAGGGGAAGTAGTGTGTGTATAAATAGGTCAGGTGGTGTGTATATATCTGCATAGGTGAGTACATGGGTGTGTGATTCATTTTTGGCATGACTGAGTAGATGTGTGAGTAACTCTACGGATCAGTAGCACCGTGTGAATGTATGAATAGGTGTATGAGTGGATATTATACTGATGTAATAATGAGAGACAGCATGTATGTGTGAATGTATCAGTGTATGTCCGGCTCACAATATATAGATAGGAACCAGTGGATGGTTAGCTAGTATCTGGTATTGGTGTGTCTATGGTTTCGAAAATGGTAGTCTGTATTTTAGAGTGGGTGTATTAAAGGTTATATTACAGAGTGAAGAGGTGTGTCAGACTATCACGTGGATGATGTCATCAGTGATGTCATCAGTGATGTCATTTGAGATGTCATCAGTGATGACATGAGTGATGTAATATGTGACGTCATCAGCAGTGCATTGCGAGCGTGCGAGTAATAGTTAGCTCAACTAACTATAACAGGTAAATTTCTCTTGTTTTATAGGAGTCAAATATCCAACGAACTATAACGTCTCTGAAACCTATGGTTTTTTCAGGGAATTTCTAAGGTTTTTTAAATGCAAATTCCTAACTATAATGTCTGTAAAATCCATGTTTTTTTCAGTGAATTTCAAAGGTTTTTTAAATATCGAACTACTATTGTGCTATTTGTCATTACTACTGTTTTTTCTAACTTTTTAACTACATAAAATAAACTGCAAAACTACTATGTAATGTAATATATTTCACAAATTACAGTGAGTTTTTACATAATACAAAATAATTTAACATTCAGAAAACAATTGTATCCCTTGTTTTGCTGTCATCAGCTACTACTTAACTTCACTATTTACAGTGATGTCAGAGTAGTTTCATCAAAAACAGAAGGGAAAAAAGAACAATCAACTATATTGTTAAAAAAAAACAAATCCCTAATTCTCACAAATATAATACAAAATCAACACAAATAACACATCCAATACTATTTCCAATGTTCAAATCTTACCTTTACTTTGTAGTTTCTGTGAACATTTTCCAATACGCCAAATAATGTATCAAAAATTTCGCTTTGAAAGCATCCAGTATGAATTCCTTAAAGTATCTTTACAACTTCCCACAAAGCCGAATGATGTATCTAAAATCTTTGTTTCAGAAATATCAAGTATGAGTTGGGTAATTCATAAGGCAATCTCGGTTTCATTTCCAAGTGTGTATCGTTACAGTGACTCCAACCATTATTACACTTTGAATAAACTGTATAATGTCCACTTGTGGTAGTACTTCCAGCATGGAAAACAATAGCAACTGTTGTAAAAGTTCTTCCAGAAATAGATGCTTGACTTGCAACAACATTTTTAATTTTGGTTTCCACTTTACTTCCATTTGGTCTACAGCATTGTAGCATTATAATCAAATATTTTCCATATCTTTGTAGGGATAATGTAGATAGCATTGTTGATTTACAATGAGAACAGATCATCTTGTGATCTGCTTCTTTTAGTAATTTGGAAAATGGTACAGATTTACAGTCAGGTACTGTCAAATATAGAAATCGTTCTCTGTCAACTATAGTGTTTGAAGTTAATGAACACTGTTCACATTTATGTTCCCATTTGTAACTGAGTCCAAATAAACTCTCAATCTGAATTCCTTCATCTTCTAGTACTCCAAGCATAACCATCAGAAATTATTGTGCATCTCATTGTATATTAGCACTGAACGTTAAAGATCCAGTACATGTATCCAACAGTTGCCTAATACCAGAAGCAGAATGGATCTTACTTCTATCAGTTCTCAATTCCTGAAATAATGTATAAAGTGCCGAACATAATCTTTTTTCCTGACTTTTCATAATTTCACCATAAACATCTTCAAGATAAAATATAACATTTAGAGTAACATTACCATAGCAGTTGACACCAGAAGCATTTTCTAATTGGAATCCGACAACATCATCACTTGTTTGTATTTTCTGCTTCTTTACATCTTTTCTTTTCTCTTGATTTTGTTTCTACTTTCCAACCATAGTTGATTCTTCACCATGTTTGCGTTTTGAACACACAACACGTTTCTCATCAATCGGATATTCACCTAAACTTGGAGCATAAAGCCTTGTTCTCATCAAAATCAATTAAATACAAACCAGACAACGTTCTAACTCGAGATAATGCAACATATACCATACCCTCTTTAAACACAGTTCTTCCTACATTTATCAAAGCATTATCTAAACTTAAACCTTGAGATTTATGAATAGTTATTGCATATGCTAAACAGAAGGGAAACTGTTTTCTATGAACATACAAGTCTTTTACAAGCAAATAACGTACAGCACAACGCGCAATCTGTCTTACCTCTGTAATCTGATCAAATTTAGCTTTCAAGAATTCAATTCCATTTCTATTTTGATATTTCACAAAATCAACAACTTTCCCCATTGCTCCATTCACTCAACCTTCTTCTACATTCAGATTACCCGACAGTTGAAACATACATCTACATTTTTTTCTAAGCCAGCAGTTTTTGATACAGACTTTTCCAAAGAATCCAATTTAGTCTGTAGTTCTTCTGAAAGAAGAATTGTTATTCCTTGATGCTCAATTTTATCAATAGCTTCAATGTGAACTATTTCATCACTTTTCAATTTCATAAGCTCTCTATTAAATGTATAACACTCTTCCACTGTAGGCATTAAGCAAACTATAGACTTTTTTTCTTTGATTTTCTTGTACATTACTTCTGCTGGTGTGTTTTCATTTGCAAACAAGTTCTTTAGTAGACGACTTTGAAAAGCTTCTTTACCATGTTTGCTTAGAACACCAATTCTTACATCTTTTAGAATATTTCCATAATCTTCATCTCTTGCTTGTCGCATATTCTGAGTGAGTTCTTTATATTCAAAATGTAACCACAGATTCACATTTCCAATACTTCCCAGAGATTTCTTTGTGTCTTCATGTAGAAGAGTTTTAAACACTGGTTCTCCTTTTACAGGTGTTAGTTGTAGCAGATCTCCCAATACAATTAAATGTTTTCCTCCAAAGAGAACGTCATAATCTGTTTTTAATACCTGTTGCAATCTTAAGTGTACAAAAGCAAGCATTAAGTTTGAGACCATGCTCACCTCATCAATAATTAATAGTTTCATTTTCTTC
This sequence comes from Triturus cristatus, assembly GCF_964204655.1. Taxonomy (NCBI): domain Eukaryota; kingdom Metazoa; phylum Chordata; class Amphibia; order Caudata; family Salamandridae; genus Triturus; species Triturus cristatus. Next base: position 316,946,906 of record NC_140579.1, read on the forward strand.
AACACTCTTGACACTTCATGAGAAGCTTCTCCAGACAACTTCTGATATTGTAATTTACTATCATGCTCAACTGGCAACATCAGTAATCTATGCATCTATATAAGTAACTCCTTTAACATTGTGTGCAGCTAATGTGCAGCTAATCCAGTTGGAGCTGTTACCATAGAACATAAATGTGAACCAGTATTTTGTTTAAGATAACTGGTCAAAACTTTAATTAAAAAACTTCTACCTGTCCCAGCTTGACCACTGATGTATATCAAAAGAGGTTTAAAAGATGAGCACACACATTCTTTGTTTTCATGCAACAAACCATGTTCCATCTGTTCTCTCACTTGTACATATATTTCTTTCTGTTCAACATTTAGTTGTTCTTCTAACTTTTCCAATGCAATATTCTCCTTGTGTGCTTGTTGCATTGCAATTTTGACTTCATGCATAGCAATCGCTGCTTCATTTTCCAGTATTGTTTGTCCAAGAGGATCTTGACTACATTGACCACTACTTTGACTATCTTGAGAACTTTCATTAGCTATTTCAGCTGTAATAGTGATTTCCTGTTCAACTTCATCATTCAACATTTTTAAATAAATAGGGAAAATTGTACATGTAATGCTATCTGTACATGCATTAAAAGAATCTTCATAGCAGTCAAAGTCTCCAAGTAATTCACTTTTGCTACACCATGGTTTAAGGAGTTGGAGAAGTGCTAAATAGTAAAATTCACGCTTATCTGGAGTTTCATAACTGAGTTTCTTGTGGTTTATAAGATTACCCTTTGCATGTTTTACTTAACAACCATCACATCCAACTACTGCATATTTTCCTACTTTTAAATTCTGTTTAACATTTCTTTTGAAGCTGTAATGTTGAAGTACTTCATACAGACATAGCTAATCCAGATGTCGACTCCTTTTTGGATAGTATGTGTCCAACATATTAGTTTTAAGAATGTCTGCACTGTCTGGTTCATTTGCTGCTAAGTATTCAATTTCTTCTAATGATTTCAACACTCTAATCCGGGATCAGGCAAGACCTAAACTTACCCAAATGATTCCTCGAGACTTTGAATATAAACTTGAAGAGCACAAACGGTCTGAACATTCATAGGATCCAATTTCTCGGTGGGAAAGCATTTTCAAAGTAAAGCTGTACAATTTTTTGCTGACGCTTTTCTATTGGGCAATTTCTTCCCACATTTGTTTCATCTCTGTTTTTTCTGATTTTGTTATGTACGATGTAACATAACGGGCACCAGCAATTGAATTATCTGCAACATACTGGATGTCCATGTTCGCATTCCACATTTTTTAAATGACTGGATTGTAGTCATTGATATACTTTGACACTTCTGTTCTTTTTAAGTTGTAGGTATTCTTTGGAGATTTTCGAGTTATTGTGTGCCTTACAGAAGAAAAAAAAGAATTTACTCTTCCTTTACAAATGACTGGACGTGGAAAACCAAACCGACATTTGGTGTAAAATTTTCCTTTAGACTTGTATTTTCTTCTGCAGTACTTTCCACAACGGTGCCTTTGGAAACATAAAACTTGCTGTCTCAAGCTTCTATCTCCTTCTCACGGAATCTCACATGTCACATACTGTTCGATGAAAGACAATACTGTTTCATCAGAATCAGTTCCAAATTTAGGTGCATCCTTGACCCATAGTAGCATATGTATATGAGGTGCACCTCTTGCTTGGTATTCCTTTCTCCAAAAGAAATCGGTGGATTCTTTTTATTGCAGATAAAAGACATCATAGCTTGAAACCTATGATTAAAATATCTGCACACATTTACAGGATCCAATGAAAACAGTTCACCAGCAGTCTTTATTTCAACATTTTTAATATTGGAATTCACTTCTCTTGGAAACTCATGCAAATCTTCCCATGCATACTCTGCACAGCTAAGTGTGACAAACCATGTTGGTGTACCTAAGTTCCATAACATACACTTGAGTACTCCATGACGACGATACCAATACTCATTTGTTCAACGTTGACATGCCATCAAATTGATTAACAGTGCTTTTAAATTTTCATCTGTTTTTTCAACTTTCTCCACAAATTCTTTCGCAGAAAGAAGTGATTGATGAACTCCAGTTTTAAGTATGTGGTTCACTGCATACGACAGAGAACATAAATCACTTTCAAACAAAAGGTGAAATATGTATGGAATGCACTGTCAAAATCTAGGATCTTCAGAATATAATCTTGTTGACCGATATTATGAAGCTGGAATACGTACAGGTCGGTCATCACATCGTTCACCTTCTCCAGTAGGAAACAGCTGTAGAAAACAACGAGCTTCCGAGCTCTTCTCCCATACACTCATTGGAGTTCCCTGTGCTTTTTTAATTTGAAATAACTCAATGCTGCTTCCTATTACTACTTTTGAATGCAAAGGACATATTGTGTAATGTTCATAAATCTCTTGAGTCCTTGACTTGTCCACTTTCTCTATTTGACCACTTGAAATTTCACATTCATCTTCTAAACTTATTACCTGTTCATCCACATTTACAGTTTTGTAATAAATATTGTTCTCTATTAGATATAAGGTAGCCATTTCAACTTTATTAACATCCACAAATTCTTGCTATATTTTCGGACTCTTTTTTTGTACACCATTTACTAGAATGACTACTGCCTCATTTTCCTCTTTCTCTCCAGCAATAGTTTCAATATTTTTCTTAAAATCCAAAGGTAAGTACACCTCTCTTCCTTTCAGCCCTCTTTGCAAGTCTGTTGGTGGCAGTTTACCTGTTTTAGGCTCCATCCGAATTATAGTTTGAAAAGGATGAACAGATTGAATTAGAACCGACTCATATGTATTCAATTCTGCCAGTTCCTCCGGAATAGCTACTAATTCTAAGTTATTATGTTCTGCTCCAGCAGGCATTTTGTTCTCTTCTAACTTGTTGTAACAATATTTACATATACGTTGATCACTACCTAACTCAAATCGACCTTCCACCAACAAGTAAGTTGCAAATTCTTCCCACTTACTATTGTTCTCCTTTTCACTTTTCAAATACAAATCAGCATTCCTAGTTTGACTTTTATAATGAGTACGTCGACAACAAACACAAACATAGTTTGGTATTTCAGAGCACACTACATTAAACCTTCCAATTTCTTCTTCAAACTGATCAGTGCTCACACTTCCCATCTCCTTCAACATCTGTAATTGTCAAACTTTGACTTACTATTGACTGCTATTCTGAACCAAAATATCGCATTTCAATATCATCTCACTTTTTTTGAACATCTGATAAAGAACCATATAAAAGAGCTGTATTCAGTTCACTTAAACATAATGCAGGACTTTTTACCTAGTACAGTTTCCTTACAAACTTCCGCATTTCTGAATGGTGTACTGCTAACATCCTCAAGTGATGAAAAACACATTTACAAACTTTTCTTGAAAGACAAGCTAGAGAATGCCCATGTTTCTCAGTATATTTTCTTACATTACATGGATCTAGTCCTTGCAACAAATTAATCTTCTGTTTAATACTTTTCTGTGTATATTCTCGTATCAAATTTCGCATTATATCAATAGATTCCTGTCGAATACTACAAATACTGCTACAACCCCACTTATACACAGGAGCTTGTGTACGTTTCCCTTGTACTTCTTCAGCTATTAACTCTTCTGCACTTTTACCAACCAATTCCTCTTTTGGAAGGGGACAACCATCCTGAACTTCGTAGCAACGACCTCCAGTATCAACTGCAAATGGTAAACTATTCCTGGAAGTAACTTTCCTTATTAAAAAAAGGCTCACTACTAGAAGTATGTTTCCAATGTCCACTAAAGATTTTGCAAAAGATGGTTCTGTTCACAAGTCTTTTTCTTCTACTTTTCTCTTTCAACACTTTGATTACTTTATCTAATACTTTTATCCTCTTCAAAATCACAATGAATAACTTCTGTTTTAAAGTAAAATCAGTATCCACTATACTTTCGATACGCTGCTTCTGTTTGAATTGCAGCACTTTCTTTTTATATTTGCAGCATGTTCTCATTAAATTCTGAATCACTCTAGTTCGAAAAAGTCTCTGACAAATTTCTTGAAATTGTTTTTGTCTCCGGGTAACAGATACTGTTTCTTTATTATGATTTCTTTTCGTTGTATTTGAAATTCAAGTCTCCTTCTCTTTACTTGAAAAATTTTTTTTTTCCTTTGTGTGATGTGATTTTCATTAAGATGCCGATTCTGAAATCCTCCTTACAAAGCAGCAAGTACAATTCGTACAGAAATACCATTTCCGTACGAATCGTAAAAAACTATGTGCGGCGAAAAGATACCCACAATTCTGATCTGGGACATCGCGTACGTGACGTCCGGACGGAGTCAGGCAGCGTTTTACGGACCAGCAAGTACAATTCATGCCTACGTCACTCCGCACGGCTAATATTTTACGGCAGCCAAAAACTCCCGGGAAATTGAGGACGACGCGAAGAAGGAGCACCGGTACACGACGGACAGCCATGGACCCCATCCTACGTGTCATCCCGGCCCTCCTAGCCTATGACCTGGTGCACCGAAACCGCAGCGCACGCCGCAAAAGGTCAGAACAACACCCAGGGGCAAAGGGGGGGGCGAGGGGCAGGAAACATAACCCCTGCCCAATTTATAAAAAATATATCCTGTACATACATTACCTCCAGGGTCTGGTCACTTCGGGGGCGTGTCCACCAATCCCTGCGTAACGCCACAACGGAAGTGGACGTCTACGCGTACCCGTCACCACTACAATGGTGGGATGGACCGTACCCACGCCCTCACAGCATGGGTACGGACCGTACCACGCGTACCCCTACATCACCACTACAATGGTGGTACGGACCGTACCCACGGCCTCAGAGCGTGGGTACGGTCTGTACCACGCGTACCCCTACATCACCACTACAATGGTGGTACGGACCGTACACACGCCCTCAGAGCGTGGGTACAGTCCATACCACACGTACCCCTACATCACCACTACGATGGTGGGACGGACCGTACCCCGGACCGTACCACGCGTACCCCTACATCACCACTACAATGGTGGGACGGACCGTACCCACGCGCTGAGGGCGTGGGTACGGTCTGTACCACGCATACCCCTACATCACCACCACAATGGTGGTACGGACCGTACACACGCTCTGGCATGGGTACGGTCCGTCCCACCAATGTAGTGGTGATGTAGGGGTATGCGTGGTACAGACCGTACCCAACCTATGAATGCGGGGGTACGGACCGCATCACCCGTACCCCTAGGGCACCAGTACGTTTGTGATACAAGGCGTACACACGCCACGAATGTTGGCTTAGGGCCTGGTGCAGCATATAACCAGTACATTGGGGGGGGTGTATGCCCAGGTCAGCAGTATACTGCACCTAGGGTGCCGGTGGGTGTGTGGGTGGCTGCCTAGGATTCCCAGCAGTAGACAAAGACATGTGAGGTGTGGGTGCAGAGGAATACCAGCAGTGGACAGAGACATGTGAGGGGTGGGTGCAGAGGAATACGAGCAGTGGACACAGACATGTGAGGGGTGGGTGCCTATCACTCCCAGCAGTGGACAGAAACATGTAAGGGGTGGGTGCAGAGTACTCCCAGCAGTGGACAGAGACATGGGGGTGGGTGCATTGGACTCCCAGCAGTGGACAGAGACATGTGAGGGGTGGGTGCAGAGTACTCCCAGCAGTGGACAGAGACATGCGGGTGGATGCAGAGGACTCCCAGCAGTGGACAGAGACATGTGAGGGGTGGGTGCCTATCACTCCCATCAGTGGACAGAGACATGTGAGGGGTGGGTGTCTATCACTGCCAGCAGTGGACAGAGACATGTGAGGGGTGGGTGCAGAGTACTCCCAGTAGTGGACAGAGACATGGGGGTGGGTGCAGAGTATTCCCAGCAGTGGACAGAGACAAGTGAGGGGTGGGTGCAGAGGAATACCAGCAGTGGACAGAGACATGTGAGGGGTGGGTGCAGAGGAATACCAGCAGTGGACAGAGACATGTGAGGGGTGGGTGCAGAGGACTCCCAGCAGTAGACAGAGACATTGGGGTGGGTGCAGAGGACTCCCAGCAGTGGACAGAGACATGTGAGGGGTGGGTTCCTATCAATCCCAGCAGTGGACAGAGACATGTGAGGGGTGGGTGCCTATCACTCCCAGCAGTGAACAGAGACATGGGGGTGTGTACATCATTATCAGATGACCACAACTCCATGGGTGTATGTACGCATCCCTAATTTTCGACTATGTTGAAAGTGCCATAACAACACATCACTGACAGCAGTGTCCCACTCCCATGAGGATGGATGTCTTTCCCCCACTGCATGACACACCACATGTGGGTGTGAGGACAAATGACACATGCAAACCCTCCCCTGGCGGATGCAGCACAATACACACACAGAGATCATGCCACAAGACTGTATAGTCATGTCAATGCCTACTAAACTAAGAGAGCCAAAGGGAACACACACTGTCGCGCACATCCCAGGACTGATAGGAATGTACAGGTGCTGGGACAGCCACCAAGATGTTGTCTCTCATGGAAGGAATAGGGTGGAGTTCCCACAGATACAATGCCCACAATTGTCAGTCAGGTGCCCAAATACCCTGCAGAACAAGTACCATATGTGTGCTAGGCTGGGATTACACACATGCATAGTGTGGAAAAGGGAGAATTACTCCCTGAAGGCATGGCAACATACTCAATACACAAGTACAGTGACTAGCAAGGATGGCACAGACGATGCAGCTGGAGACATTGCTGAGCAGGCATGGCCATAGTTGAAGGGATCCGTCACCAACAAAGGGAATGTATACACAGGTCAGCACAACAATTGTGCAACTCTCTGCAGGGAAGATGTCAGGTGCCAAGGAGGAAGGGACACACCTTGGTACAATGTCTCAAAAAACAAATAACACACACCACCAAAGATCCTTTGCAGAGACCTTGTGATGGCACGCAGATCCCATGGGCCACCTCCGGACCATCAGACTCGAACCTTTGCCCGAAACATAACACATTACCACAACCCCAACTCCTGGAGCATCAGCACCAACATCAATACCTGAAATGCAATAGTGTTCAAAGTCAAAAGAAAATGCTTTAATCAGCATAAGATAATAATTTTTTTCAACAACACTATATACAAAGGCCAATGGCCAGTCCAGAATAGAAGTCCTTGGGGGGACACATGGTCACGTGTCTCCCCTAGCTTGCCTGCACATTAGAACCCTCAGGTTTGTCGACTGGGGGGGCATCATGTGGGGAAGGACCAGGCACCGCAGGGACAGGAGGTGTAAGGGTAGGTGTGGTGGGTGCAGGGCTGGACGCCTCCACCACAGGGGGTGGGGCAGCGCCAAAGGTGGAGGTGAGCTTGGCGCTGCACACTTCTGCCAGGGCGTCCAGAGTATCCCCTGCACCGGAAGAAACCACAGGCACAAAGGAGGGGGTGGGGTCGGAGTGATGGGGTGCAGCACTACTGGGGGAGGGGGTGGACGGGGGGATCAACTCCCCTACCCGGGGAGTGCCTTGCCCGTTTGCGGGCTGGTGACCCAGTGGGGCTGAGGTCCAGCACAGCCAAGTAGCTCTCCTTGTCTGACTGTGTGGCAGGGGAGCCAAGGGGAGTGCCTTTGGAGGGACTGGGTATTGAGGCATGCGGACTCAGACTGCGGCTGCGTGTATGCCTGTGTGCCCCAGGCCCAGTGGGTGTGCCTTTATCCCCCTGAGTGTGCCTGCCAGGAGGTGTGTGCTTGCCCTTACGTGTTTGTGTGCTGCCTGTGTCTGGTGGGCTGCGTGCTTGGGAATGTCTGGGTGTGCATGGGACAGGCATGGGAGTGGGAAGTGTGGATGGTGCAGGGGTAGGGGGGGACAAAGCGCTGCAGGAGACTCACTGCTGCCAATAGTGAAGAGTCCATGGACCTCAGCAACATCCGTTGGTCAGACATCGCTGCTGACATGCCCTCCATGAACGACACCATCTGTGTCAGCAGTGTGGTGTGGCCATGGAGGACATTCAGCATCGATGTCTGGCCAACCTGCAACTGCCGCTGAATGTCCACAGACTCTGTATTGAGGGCATCAGGGGTGACAGGGGCAGGGGGTGCGGTGCCTGGCACGAAGGAGACATGGTGGTGCCCTGCACGGACAGAAGGGACCGGAGCAACTGGGAGGGCGGTGATGGGAATGGAGGAGGCGGTGACAGATGTTGTGCTGCCGCCAGGTTTTGTAGCAGCCTCCACCCCCTCGAGGAGTTCAGCCTCGGACCCGTCAGCGTCGTAGTCGGTGTCACCACCAGACAGGTCCTCCGCCTGACTCCCCTCGCCCTCCGTGCCACTTGCTCCCGCAGACTCGCCAGCAGTGGTGGCACCGGTGCTGGATCCCTCCTCAAGGTCCATGCAGGTGTCTCCCTCGGTGTCCTCCGATGATGCTGTGGGCAAGGTGAAGATAAAGAAAATAATCAGTCACCTGTATACATCTGACACATGAGTCCAAACAAAATAGGTCACAGTGCATATCAGGAAATGCATCATGAGTAACATCTAGATTAATCCGCTCATATGTAAGCCCTGCACTCCACAGAAGGTTGACCCACCATGCCACTTGGAAACAAGGAGAATTAGGACACAACAGCAAATAACTTGATATCGAATTATACTGAGAAGCTAGTGTCAGGGAAAAGTTGAGCACAGCAATACTATGAAGGCATGCCACCTCTTGTTTACTGTGAACGAAACAGTATTGGTGCACCCAAGGCTAAATAACAGACCGCAATGCTGAAGGTGTCCCCACAATCAGAGACCTGTGAGTACTTTGGAAACCCAAACGAAATACATTGTGATCCCTTGGAAATCACAACACTTTACACAATCTACATGTTTAGAATGTGTGAATGTGCCACTTTGTGAACAGAACACACATGTGCCTGTATAAAAGAAGTCACACAAGGAGGTGCACACAAAACTAAGTTTACACAGTCATTGTATGAGCTGCCAGCCTTATTCAAATAAGCCACTGTTAGAAAGAAATGGGGTTTCAGTAAGTTCATATACATGGTCACACAGCGGTCTGGATGACTTGACACTCGTAAGTTGGTATCAGCAACAACCAAGGACTTACCCAAATGCCACCACACTCTGGGAACATGGATATGTATAATCTTTAAAAAAGTGTTATTCGAACTGTGCCTTTCTTTAATATGTCAAAAACCAAAGGAAATGATGGACAGAGTGTTGAACATTGCAAGCACTCACCCCCAGTCAACTGATCGGGGTTTAATCCACCACCGTTCTTTAGCCCACTTTGACACCCCAGTTCAGACATGGCCATATGCAAATCAGTCTGACCCTGTGCCTCATGAGAACAGTCCAGCCCGAACTGCCAAGCCATGTCTTCCCTGGACCGGAAAAAAGCTTCTTAGGACAGGTTTCTGGCATTTCAGCCGTCTTCAGCCAGGCTTGCTTGAATCCAGTGGCAAAGTGAGCAAGGGACTCATGTCTGAGCATACCCTGCCAACTTATGACGAACAAAGCAAAAACCAAAGGAAATGATGGACGGAGTGTTGAACATTGCAAGCACTCACCCCCAGTCAACTGATCTGGGTTTAATCCATCACCGTTCTTTAGCCCACTCTGCTGAAGACGGCTGAAATGCCAGCAACCGGTCCTAGGAAGCTTGTTTCCGGTCCAGGGAAGACATGGCTTGGCAGTTCGGGCTGGACTGTTCCCATGAGGCACAAGGGTCAGACTGATTTGCATATGGCCATGTCTGAACTGGGGTGGCAGAGTGGGCTAAAGAACGGTGGTGGATTAAACCCAGATCAGTTGACTGGGGGTGAGTGCTTGCAATGTTCAACACTCCGTCCATCATTTCCTTCGGTTTTGCTTTCTTTAATATGTGCCAGCGTGTCCCCTGAAAGTGTAAAGGTGGTTTCTTGTGCACTTCCGTGGGAAACATCTGTCATGCAGGCATATTATCGTCCTTCACAACAAAACATCAAACTCAAGCATTGAAAACATGAAGACATGTTGACAAGTGTAGTGAGTGCCAAGGTACAAGACTTCTTGACTAACAACTTGAATCATGCCACCTGTCACATGGCCATCCGTACCATGATTGCACAGTTGGCAACACATGTGACCCACTGCCTGTCATGTGGAGTGGCACACATGTCCAGACACAGGACAATGATAAGATAATGGGCCTGCAATTGTGTCGGAATAAGGAGCACCTGCACTGAGGAGACACACTCATGGCAACCAAGAATGTCCACACAGATGTAAGCACACAAAGACCAAACTACTTAGCATCTGGACCACACACTGGTGCCAACAATGGATGAGCAGGAATCATGTATTTAAACTTTTGACACATGCTGCAAAGCACAAACATTAAACCCTGCACAACATCACTGGGTCACTGCATGTTGAGTGTCTGTCCAAACAATTATCACACACAGGTCAGACCTGGCAAGGAGACACAAGGTTTGGACATGTAGGCCTTGCCCGCACAAACCCACATACCTGAGACAATGTGATTGAGACAGATCAAGAAGTTACACCTCTTAATCTGGGTTTACTAAAATGTGCATCAAGAATTCCTAAATGTATTCCACATCACCTTGTGAGGCTGCCAACACATATTTGTGACAAAAAACCATCAACAGATAGTTGTAAATAGACACACAGGCACTGCCCAGTGTGAGGATGCACAAGCCAAATGGGGTCACTCTGTCCAGTGGACACATGTAGCACACTTTACATAAATACAAATGAGGCCAGGGAACAATGCCACAGAGGCCAACTGAAGTGACCACAAATACCAGTTGAGGGTAAAGGAGTGGAGTTTATTACCGCTCATCTAAACAGCTTCCAGGGAATGACAGCAAATAACATTCCACAGTTTGAACCTATACATTCCATCCCCAAGCCGATATCAGAACCCTCAGTCTGTGATGACATAACAACCCAAGATATTACAATATCTCCCTTTCTCACAGAATTATTAAGGAAAGAAGCAGTCCTTGAATAAAGAAAATTGCATAAAGAATTAACTGCACAATACACAAGAAAACTCAATATAATGATCAGCAAATAAAACATAAAACATGAAGACCTTAAAAATTAAATGAAAACTGAAAATTCTGCAAATGCACTTCATACATCCATAGATTAAGAACAAGTCTCGACTCCCCTGTTCCACTTCATAAATCCATGCGTTTGGGAACAACTCTTTTGCGATTACTCTTCCTCACTGCTGGAGTGGAGATGTTAAAAGCAGTTTCCGCACTCAAATTAATTACCCCACCATCCAAACCCATTTGATGTACCAAATGATCCGGCATTCTATAAATCCTGGAAACATTCCACCAATTCTTCCCATTGACTCTCACAGCATAACGTGACACCGAATCAACACACATCGGTTGACCATATTTTGAGAGACCTTTGGGTACATTATGTGGGTTTTTAATTTTGACCCAATCTCCTACCCTAATTTTGTGAGACCAATCTTCTTTGTGACCCTTTTTGTCCTTTTCTTTCACAACCGTCAACCCATATGTAGAAGGGTGTGTCTTACTTTCTACCCCTTTTAAAGAAAACGTCTCACTCTCAACACTTTCTTGTACATCAGAAAACGACGACTTAGACAATAGTCCCCACTGTCTCATCCAAGCTGGACACATGTTGAATGTAGCAACTCTCCCTCTCAATAGCTCAAAAGGACTTTTCCTACCCTCAGCACCCGGTGTGGTGCGATGAGCCCACAACATACTCTGGACCGCTCCCTTAATATCAATCTTACTGGAAATGGCCCATTGCACACAATCCACCAAAATACGGTTCATGCGCTCAATGAAACCATTACCTTGTGGGTGGTAAAGAGCTACACGCAGATGGCTAATACCAGACTGATTCAGAAAACTTGACATTTCTTTGGAGACAAACTGTACTCCATTGTCTGACACCAACTCCTTAGGAAAACCTTCCCTGGCAAAAAGACTCCCTAGAAACTTTGTAACTTCATTCGTGTTGGGATCAGACATGAAACAAACCTCCCACCATTTACTATAGTAATCTGCAACTACCAATGCAAACCTATATTTGTTGGGCAAAGCATTAAACGGCCCAATAAAATCCAATGCCAATTTCATCCATGGACCAGTAGGTAAGTCAACTCTCATTTTGGGAGGAATAATAGTCTTGATAACTTTGTCACTTGTACAACAAGTTAAGCAACTCTCAACCATTTTCTCAATATGACGATCCATTGAAGGCCACCAGTAAATTGACCGAATTCTACGTTTGGTACAAGTTTGACCCAGATGCCCTTCATGTCCAGCCATAATTATACGGTCTCTCAGACTTGTAGGCGGTATAAATCTATCACCACGTAGAATCATCTCCCCACCCTCTAAAGACAACTCATCAGCCACTTTCGAAAACGGTTGTATTTCACAATCCAAATGATTTTCCTTTGGCCAACCATTTATGATGTACTTTCGCACTTCTTTCAGAACCAAATCGGAATGTAGAGCATCAAACCACTCTTCCTCCTTGAAGCATCCATCTTTGCACGCATCAATACATGCAATCAAACATTCCTCATCCTCATCTCCAGTGATTTCCTTTCTATCATCCGGTATCGGTAATCTAGAAAGGAAATCCGGTCTGATGTTTTTTCCTCCAGGAATGTGTTCAACAACAAAATTATATTGCAAAAGTTTAGAACTTAATCTAGTAATCCTGGGAGTGTGGTCCTTCACCACCACGCCATTGAGAATGGGAATAAGGGGTTTGTGATCAGTTAATAACCTGAACGATCTACCCCAAAGAAAACTTTTGAACCTTTCAATCGCCCAACAACCAGCAAGAAGCTCTCTTTCAATGACCGAATAGTTCTTCTCACTAGGACGTAGTGAACGAGAAATAAAACCAACTGTATGTTCAATATTGCCCTTCATTTGAGTCAACATACCACCGAGACCATCTAAACTTGCATCCACCGATACAATAGATTCAAGAGAAGGGTCAAATGGAGTCAAAATTTTGCAAGCACCAAGTTCACTTTTGATATTATCAAAATCTGTTTGGCATCTTTGATCCCATACAAACATTGATCCTCTCTTCAAAAGTTCTCGTAAATGAGATGTTCTAGCAGCAAAATTAGATATGAATTTTGAATAAAACTCACACATCCCCAAGAAAGAGGAAACCTGCTCTTTAGTCTTGGGAGATGGAACCTTGACAATTGACTCAATCAGGCCTACTCTAGGAAGAATGCCCTTGCCTGATATACAATGTCCTAAATAGTCAATAGAATCCACACAAAAAACACACTTACTCAGGTTACCTACAATACCCTTTTCTTGTAGTCTATTCAAAACCTCTTCCAAACTCTTGTCATGTGATGATTTACACAATCCTGCCACTAAAATGTCATCTTGAAAGACAACTGTGTTTTTCACACCCTTCAACACTTTTTCCATGATGCGTTGAAACACAGAAGCAGCCGAAGCTAGCCCAAACGGCATTCTTCTGAATTGGAAAGTCCCAGAAGGGGAAACAAAGGCTGTTAAATGTTTAGATGAAGGATCCAATTCAACTTGGTGGTAAGCCGAAGATAAGTCTATCTTCGAAAACCATTTAAACCCTTGGAACTTGGCTACAATGTCATCAATGCGGGGTAGAGGGTGTGAATCCACCCATATATTTTTGTTGAGACAGCGTAAATCGATGCAGACCCTGAGATTCCCATTTTTTTTCCTTGTGACCACTAAAGGACTCAACCAGAGTGAGGACTCAATGGGCTCAATCACGCCTGTTTCACACATCTTCTCCAACTCTTTCGATAGATCCTCCCTGACACTCAAAGGTACATTCCGCAATTTATGTTTAGTTGGAATAGATCCCTCTTTTACTTTAATAAGGTGTTTAAAACCCTTGATTAAACCCAGTGTATCACTGAAAACCTTTTTAAAAGTAATTCCCCAGTTTGAAAATTCTTCATGACCTGTAACTTCATTAACAATTGAAACAGGTTCCTTTGTGCCAGGTCTAAGGGTAATTCCAAATAAACCTTGGTGGTACCACCCTAATATGTTTAACCCCTTTATGGCAACATATATCTTCCCAGTGATAACTCTCTCTTTGAAAGCCAACGTGGTTTCAAAAAAACCCTTAAGTTGGATCTTCCTTCCTTCGTATGACACAGGACTTCTGTCCGGAGGTTCCAGGTGCCTATCACCCCACACCGACTCAAACAACTCTTCAGTGATCATTGTCATACGTGCCCCTGAATCGGCCAGTAATTTCAAGCATTTACCATCAACTATAATGTCAGCCATGGGATCCACGCACTCCTCACCTTCATCTTTGACCACTAACATTAGATCACTCATAGAACTTACAACTTCTGTATCACATTGCTCTCTGTCATTTTCTTCCCATACAACGTTTATGTTCCTCTTAGCAGTGCACATTTTTGCAAAATGACCCAATTTCCCACAATTTCTGCAGGGAGCATTTCTGGCAGGGCATATTCGTGAATTTGGAAAATGTACAGGAAAACCACATTTGGGACATACATTTTTCTTTTGACTAAAAGACTGTCTTTTATCTTGTCTAACTACAGACGGTTTCCCTTTCATGTCATTGCCATTTTTCCCAGTGCCAACATTTCTCTCTAACCCATTTTTCTCTTCATTTACAACACCAACAGTTGACTTATCTGACCTAAGCTCATTAGACGATGTCTGAGATAATTCAATACTTTTGACAACAGAGACTGTTTCCTCTAGAGACGGGTTTTTTAGGGTTAATAATTTCTGTTGAACTTTTTTATCTCTGCAACGTACAACAATCTGATCCCTGATAAGTTGAGATGTAAAATTCTCGAATTCACATTCAGAAGCTAAAATACGCAATGAAGCTACATATGACACTATACTTTCTGAAGTTTGTTGTTCTCTTGTAAAGAATTTGTGTCTAGCAACAACCAGACTCTTCTCAACATCAAATTGTTTTTCTAACATAAAAATAGCTTGGTCGAAGTCATTCAAAGGTTCATCACCCTCAGCTACTACCGGTAAAGGTAGATGCTCCAACACCGCCTGACCCTCGAAACCTAGGTTGTGTTCAAGGATGAACCTCTTGCGTTCAGCGCTAAATCTAAGACCACCAATGGCCCCTAGATATTTAGTGAATGCCCTGTACCACACTTTCCACTCCACTGGCGGATCCCCTGGAAGCTGAAGAAAAGGAGCAGGTGCTTGTACACTCTGCATGGTAAGTATAAACAATTACCAATACTTGGAGTAAATAACTACCCTTAACTCTTCCCCACCTAATGTTATACTGAAAAACTTTCCCTTCTTTCTGATTAACCAAAATTTGTAGAAATTTCCCTATATGTACTAGATCTGAAAAAGCATATGGACACTTTATGCACAATCCTCACAATAGAATAAAAGAAAAGGAAATCTGATTGATTAACCAAAATTTGTAGAAATTTCCCTATATGTACTAAATCTGAAGAAGCATATGGACACTTTATGCACAATCCTCACAATAGAATAAAAGAAAAGGAAAACTTTATGCACAATCCTCACAATGGAATTAAAAGAAAAGAAAAAAAACTAATATCTTATTCCACTAGATGGCACTCTAACATTACTATTATGTCAGCTGGACTGAAAACACTCGTTGTTATAACTTTACAGAGACGAAGAAAATAAGTAACTGACACGTAAAAAAAATACTTGGACAAACTCTCGATGTCACATGAGCAACAATAGGACATAAGTCAAGAAGGACTGTCCTCAGCCTCAAAAATCGGATACGATCACCAAAACAGGAACAGAATCAGCGTGACAGACTTCACCACATAGACTTCGCTGAAACTGACGCTTGACACCGTGATCGCCGATAAAACTCCAACGTTGACAGTCACACACCCGACTTGGCCAGCTGCCTGACGTAGAGACGAACACCACCGGAGTGACGTTGACGCTCACGCTTCTAGAGTCACCAATACCCCTTGGACATTCCACTGCGTCATCAAAGACAGAAATGCCTCACTGGGGAAAGAGCTCCGTCCGCCAACGATCACCACAGGCTTCTCAACCGGAATTCTGCTGCGGAGAAACACCCAATCATTGACAGAAGCCCATCGCCACCAATTTCACAGCAAGCATCATCAGAACAGCAAGATACTCCGAATCAGGCGCCTCGGCATCCAGAGTAGAGCAGGTAGGACGTCGTTCCTTTGGTTTTTTTTCCTTTTAACATCGATGTTCGTTTTGCCAGGAGGTGCTGATGGCAATTCTTCTTCGGCTTTTTTTTTTTTTTAACGTAAGCTTGTCCCAGAGTATTTGATTGTCGTTGAGCTCCGCCAAAGAATGTCTCTTGTAGCCATAAAAAGGGTGACGTTCCTCTTTTGAGAGAGAAAAAAAAAATATAACTTTACTCCATCCAGTCTTAACTCCTACACGCATGGGTTTTTAGATGAGCGAAGAATCCCATACCGTCGCCAATTGAAGTGACCACAAATACCAGTTGAGGGTAAAGGAGTGGAGTTTATTACCGCTCATCTAAACAGCTTCCAGGGAATGACAGCAAATAACATTCCACAGTTTGAACCTATACATTCCATCCCCAAGCCGATATCAGAACCCTCAGTCTGTGATGACATAACAACCCAAGATATTACACCAACCTATGCTGAACACACAGTGAATGGGCACAGTGTTGGATGACACACATGATTCAGAGGCAAGGGTGTCTCAGGGGACTGTAGTGGGCACACTGCTACATGGTCCTGGAATTATCTGACTGCAACATGAGCAACCGTCCTGGCACTATGCATATCTCCCACTCATGCACATCATGTCTGAGGCCACAACATCGGTCATGCATGCTGCAAATCTGTTAAATTGAAACCTCACACTCCTATGTTGAGAGTCAGCATCAGTGCCAACAAATATGGACCCCCAAATGACTGAACAGGACAGGGCACAGGCAAGGTACCAACACATGTCACAGACCACCCCCACACATGATGCAGGAAGCAATGTGCACTTGGATTAACTGGCAGCGTAGATGACCATGTGCAATAGTGCTTACACACAGACCAGGGAACACATGTCAAGGAGGGGAAGAGAGGAAGAACAGCACCGGTTGACTTGGGGGAAAAAGATATGCACTGCACATATAAACCCTGGCAGTGTATCCAGGCGACTGAGCACTTCCAAAAGCTGGTGACACACAACAAACACACATGTACCTACCCTCTTCCTGCTGCTGCATCTCCTGTAACCGCCTATCCATGTCAGGGAAGACCACCGCCAGGACACGCTTCATCTGGTGGGTCAGGCGTCGGCGCCCGCCGTGGGGGCGTGGAGGTGAGTCCTTCAGCAGGACCCGGGCGATCCTCCGGGTCCAGCACCGGATGTCCTGCCACCGTTTTCTTACTTGGGCTAGGCGCCGACTGCGACCCTCCACTGATCTCACGGCCCTGACGGCCTGCTTTCAGATCTCCCCCTTGGCATAGGCACTTACCTGTGAGGATGACAAAGTGAGACAACATCACTACACCTGCTCCATGTCAGAGAGACACACATTTGAACATCTTTGATATGTTGAACAGGGCATAGGATGCTGCCAAGGAATTGCATCTTAGTCATATGGACATTAGCCTCTGTGGAAGCCCCAATGCACTACATGGCATATAAAGTACACAGGTGGCATGAGGGGTGCGACACACTCCATGAACATGGCACGCACTGTGCATCACAAGAAACACCAGGCTGATGGACAGCACCTCCAAGCAGTTACATGCCCCAGGCCACTGACGCAACCTCAGCAGAGTACACAGACACACACAGGCACAGATCAATCACATGCCATTGGCAACAGCGGATACAAACCTCACTCTGCACATGTGCCACTTGCCTGTGGGGTGTCACAGGTGTGGGGCTAGATCAGCAAATCAGACACACAGCACGGCTTACTTCTCACATTAGATGGGTAGAGCTGTTGCCTCCTCCATGCAGCTGTGGTGCAACACTTCACATAGACACTCACCCACATGACAAGGAACATTCACACACATTAATGTCCAGGGGGCGTACACATCACTTGGACACTCTCACCACAGCTCCACTCAACTCAGACACATCTGTGGGTACAGTCACCTGTCACACCGGGGGGACCACTGAATCACCTCAGGACTATAGACAAAAAATGCCACAAAGGATTAGCCAGGCTGAATGTGTCATGCACTATGCAGTGAATGTCACAGTTAGCACAATGCAAGTGAGGAGTGCACACATGAACTACATCATGCTCTGCATGGGAGACATAAGCCATTTCCCCCCCGGGACCCACTCTAAACAACATTGCATGTCTGTCACACATGGACACAATGCCAGAAGTGACAGTCACGAAAAAGGTGCACAGTCAAAGCTAGTGGAGTCAGCACTCACCTGCTCCCCTGGTCTCCCATACAGGCTGGGGTACTGTGGGAGGATGACATCCAGCAATGCCTCATTCTCCTCCTGGGTGAATGGCTGGGCCCTCTCCACAGACCTTGACATGGTGCCAGAAGAAGCACAGACAGCAGCAGTGTTGTTGACAGGAAAGTTGTGCAGGTAAATGCCCTCTCATGGGTTCTGGCTGACTTATATCTGTCTTGCTGAGGGGCATTCATTTGGAGGAGTACATAGTGATTGGTCAGATTCATTTGCATCTTATGTTTACTCCAATCCCTTTCCACATACACCAGTGACAGCATTTGAATCGTTCAAAATTTGAGCATCATGTCAAGTCAACAACCACTTTGAAACATTGTATTTTGTGGCCAACTGACTTTTCCAGGCCACCTGATGGAAACTTTGAACTGAAAACTCTGTATCCATGACAACCAGTATGCATTTAGTGCCTAATACTTGTCCCTTATGTGTCCCCTATGTAATTTTCAAATCCACACACAGGTATGGTGCGTTTCACACGTACCCCTACGGCACCAGTTGCACAGTGCCTTTGACACGTACGTGTACGCACTGGTAGTACACGTAAGTGTAGGCACTGGTATTACACGTACGTGTACATACGGGTATGTGTACTACCAGTGCCTACACGTACGTGTAGGCACTGGTAGTACACGTATGTGTAGGCACTGGGAGTACACGTACGTGTAGGCACTGGTAGTACATGTACATGTACGTGTACTATCAGTGCCTACACGTACGTGTAGGCACTGGTATTACATGTACGGGTACATGTACTGCCAGTGCCTACACATACGTGTAGGCACTGGTAGTACACGTACATGTAGGCACTGGGAGTACACGTACGTGTAGGCACGGGTAGTACATGCACCCGTACGTGTACTACCAGTGCCTACACAGACGTGTAGGCACTGGTAGTACACGTACGTGTAGGTACTGGTAGTACACGTACCCATACATGTACTACCATTGCGGACACGTACGTGTAGGCACTGGGAGTACACGTACGGGTATGTGTACTACCAGTGCCTACATGTACGTGTAGGCACTGGTAGTACACGTACCCGTACGTGTACTACCATTGCGGACACGTACGTGTAGGCACTGGGAGTACACGTATGTGTAGGCACTGGGAGTACACATACGTGTAGGCACTGGTAGTACATGTACCCGTACGTGTACTACCAGTGCCTACATGTACGTGTAGGCACTGGTAGTACACATATGTATAGGCACTGGTAGTACACGTACGTGTAGGCACTGGTAGTACATGTACATGTAGGCACTGGTACACATACGTGTGTACGGTCCGTACCACAAGTGCTCCTACGGCCACACAGCTCTAGTGATATGGACCATACACACGCCCTCAGAGCGTGTGTACGGTGCGTTTCACATGCTTACACTGTTGATAGGATGCGCACACGAAAGGAATGAAGGTCTCAGACCCGCAGAAGGATGTACATCAAGTCATTGTCATTGCTGTCCTACATGTGCAGGGCCTAGGTTTGTCAGGCATTGATATTGCACATGTCTCCTCATGTATTTGCACAATTGATGTGTGATGACCTGTGTACACATGTCATGTGTGATGGGGCACTATGTGGCACACTTCCCCTTCACACTTTGCACATGTGTGCATGTAGTACAAACGTGTCAAGCACAGCATCACTGGTATGGCACAGTCACCACAACCCGCAACTGTCCCCTGATGCCAGGGACAGGGACACTAACAACTGACATTTAACGACCAGCGTGCAACGATGTGACTATGTTATGTGTGTGTCATGTGTTCCCATGAGCTTGCTGTTGGTGTCCAGTCAACTGCATCTGCTGTTGCTGCATCCAACATGTGTCTGTGTCTAGATGGGCATGTCACACATCTACACACCATGCCACATGTGGATTTCCACGTAACGTGTGTCTGTATGCATTGAACTTGATATTTTGACATGAGGACATATCAGCGTCGTCTCAATGTCTGTGTTTTCTGTATTCACGTGTACCCCTTCATCGCAATATGTATGATCTGTACATTTGACATTCCATGTGATCTGTGCGTCTAGCTTGCCATCAGCTGTCTGTATGAGATGACATCCTTAAAATGCTGAAATGTGGATGTATGTCACTCTTGTGATTTCTCTGGCTATTCACTGACACTGGCCCACAGCTCGTTTCAGGGCATGTCATGTACACTTGCCAATCAACGGGTGTAGCCGGCTTTTCGTAGCAGTATCACTTGGCTGGCATACGTGTCCTGGATGTATTGCACAGACCAGACGTGTAGATGTGTATTAGCAGGTGAGCATGTGCTCAGTTCATTGACATTGATGTTGTTATGTTCTCACTCTTCGTTATTTATTCCCAATTTCTGCAGGGCACCGCCTGTCCCCAGACCAATGCCAGACTTGGGTGCCATGAGGGATCGTGACTGCATACGCCGTTACAGATTCACCCAACAGTTGATTGAGGACCTGACAAACAGGCTGGCACCACACCTCCAACCGCGACACAGTTATCCTACTGCACTGAAACCCAAGATGAAGGTGACGGCAGCCCTACATTTTTAGCCACTGGTACGTTTCAATTCACCATAGCTGATGTTGGTGGCATGTCCCAGACGATGTTCAGCCATGTCCTGCATGATGTTTTGGCAGCCATGTTGGAGCACCTGGATGAATTCATCCAGTTTCCGACTCCTGAGGAGTTGACAGGTGTCAAAGGTGATTTCTTTGCCCTGGGAGGGATTCCCCATGTCATTAGGTCCATTGATGGGACACATGTGGCTTTTGTACCACCACAGGCACAGGAGGACGCCTATCGCAACCGTAAACATTACCACTTCATAAATGCCCTTGTGGTGTGTCTTGCTAACATGCTGATTTCCCATGTCTGTGCACGTTTTCCAGGGTCAGCACACAATGCCTACATCATGAGGTGAAGCAGGGTGCCAGAAATGATGCTGTGGATGCACAACGAACGAGCATGTCTTGTTGGTGGGTATACTCTGTTTGTCCTGTGTTTTGCGGTATCTTTGTCTCTTACGGCATCTCCTGACCCACTTTTTTACATGATGTTTCCATGTAGGGGACTCTGGCTATCCCAACATGCCATGGCTGATGACCCCTCTCCGCAACCCAAGATCAGCTGCAGATCATCGTTACAGCGATGCACACGGGCAGACCAGGCGAGTGATTGAGAGGACGTTTGGCCTCCTGAAGAGCCGATTCTGGTGCCTTCACAAGACAGGCGGGTCCCTCCTATATACACCGGTGAAGGTCTGCAAAATCTTCCTTGTGTGCTGCATGCTGCACAACATGGCAGTGGAGAAGGCAGTGCCACTCATCCTGGAGCAGCATGAGCAGGAACATCCACCTGTGGAGGATAAAGGGCTTGGTCACGAGGCAAGTGAGGAGAAGGAGGAGGATATCCGGAGTCAGCTCATACGCAACTTCTTCTCATAATGGTGAGTCACTGGGTCTGAGTGTGCACGCTTGGAGCCTTGTGTGGCATATGTTGCAATGTGTGTGTCCAGCTGACTGTATGCTAAGTGACTTAGATGTGTGTTCTGATGTGTCACTCGAGTGATGATGTCATTCCAATCATTTCAGCTCTGACCCTAATTTTTCTAATCGCATGGTGACAACATTATTCCTGTAGAGTAAATGACCATGTATGCGGATAACAATCTTTTAGCTGACTGCTTGTGTGTCTGTTATCCACAGGTTCTTGCGCATGTTGTCTGGTCGTGTCATCGTTGGCCTCCTGCTATTCCTCATGAGTATTGCAACGTGTGCTGAATCAGCGTTCCATGCACGGACATGTGGAAAAGTCATTTTGGGTGAGGATTGCAGCAAGGCATTTTGGGGTTGTTAGGTGTTTGGAATGTGTGGGGACTGCTCCTGTGATGTTGGGTTACCATGCATACATGTCGACTCACCATGGGGCACATGACATGTAGCATGACTCCCATGAATTGATAGTCAACCTTCGTGACAGTCATCTCTAATGGTTTGTGGATTCTGATGAACGCATCAATGTGTGTATAACTTCCCTCAGAAACATACGGGATGCTACAGGTGGACATAGTGTGGGACATCCCCATAACAGGCTCAATGGGGAATTGCAGCCTCTCCGTGTGCAGAAGGGGGTGTTTGGCTCATCCCCTTAATTGTGTGCCAGGCCATTTGGATTTACTACATCTGTGTTGTGAAGGGGGTGTCCAGTGTAAGTCCCACATGTTCAGCCAAATGACCTTTGTGTCTGTTCATATTGATGCTTTTCCCTTAGTGTGAGCCTGAGTAATAAAGGGGTTCCTCACCCTCCAAGATGCCTCATCTTTGTCAATGCCGTTCTCCTGCCACTTTGCATGCGTCATCTCTGGCATAGTTGTCAAAGATTGTGCATATGAGTCTATGTGTAGTTTGGCTACATGCATGCAGGTCTTCATGGGTTAGAATCTCGATTGTGCCTGAATTCCATGGTTGTGTATGTATTTGGGCATGTTGGTCCCCACGACGGGCCATCAACGCCTGCTGAGGGTGTGTCTCCTGTGCGCGGTTCGGCCTTCTGTTTCCTGATCCTGTGTCAGTCATCGTTGGTGATTGTGCATCCATTTTCTCTGGGTGTTCCATGGGTAACCGGACAATCCTTCCTTTACTCACGCCTGTTGCAGTTGTCCTTTCTGACATCCTTGTCTGTGTGTGCTACTTTTGGCATAGTTTCAAGGACATGCCGCCTGCTGCTACGGCCCCTGCAGCAAGGGCCCACAAAGTGGCGGGATTCAGCAACACACACGCCTCAAAGATGCTCCTCCCTGCCTACCTCCACCCATTCATTTGGCTGTCATCATCTTGTCTGAGCCACTGTTGGGTACACGCGGTGCCAAAGGCAGGACCGTCAGCACATGCAACGTGCACATTGCACCACCCTCCTGTCCTTGCATGACCCACATCACACTACAGTCTGATGTTGTAGCCACCCTCCAAGCAATGTCTATCCGAAACTCAACTGCCTGCTCTCAGCCATACGCTAAGCGCACACATGACACCTTTGCATGCTGAGTGTGCAACTCCAACTGCCTACACAGCGCTGCCTCGCCTTCCAGGCCCTGTCACACCAACCAGATCATGTCCCTCCTGCTCCACACCGGCTCCGTACACCAGCAAGGCCATGGGAGTGGGACTCAGGCCTTCAGCATGTGGTATGGTGGCGTCATCTGGAACATGGCCCAGGGATCATCTCTCAGCATGTCGATCTTCTATGTGTCCAGGAACCCCCTCTCCACCATCACATGCGCACACAACCTCATCATCATGTTGTATGCCATTGACAGCCAGGTGCTCCTCACCCTCACCAAAGACCCAGCCATTGCCAGTTCCAACATTCAAGAAGGCATGAGGTCTGTGGAAGAATGGCTGAACATCAGCCACCTGAGGCTGGACTTGTACAGAACTGAGGTAAGCATTGGAGGATTGTCCCCTTACAGCTGGCTCAACTCCTTGTGTCCCACCCGCAGGGGCCCTACACAAGCACCCAGTGGCCACGCACACAAGATGGTGTGCATCATGGATTTGTCACTCACATTTGCCATGCAAATCACCAGCATCTGTACCTTATGCTGCAACACCCTCTGCATGATGCACATGATCCTCTGATAGATTCACTCCAAGGAAAGACAGACTATCCCCCAGGTCCACGACACCAGCCGTGTCAACTACTGCCCCGCCCTCTACAGAGCAAGTACATCCTAACTCACGGGAAACTTGTCCACATCCAGGGTGCATCTGCACAGCTCAGCTTCAACATCCCGCACCCAATCAACATCACCGTCCACCTGAGATAGCTGCAAGGGATCACTGTGTGCTGCAGGATGACCTTCACACTCCTCACACACACTCAGGAGGAAGTCAACAACCCCAGACCCCAAAACCAACCTTGTACGTCTGTCATCCAAGACCCCGTTGGCCCAACTCAACGCATCCGAACTTGGCCTGGCCACCATTCTTCACATCCACAACACTCCAGCATGAAGGAGATGGTTCTCCCACCTGGCCAAACATACCTGGGACTCACTCCCCGGGAACCTCCACATGAGCCATGACCTCTAGGCCTTCATCATCCTCTTCCTGATTGGTGTGTGCGCACAGTATTTCAAGCCCCCCCTCAGCAGCTTGAGGCCATCACGGGTGAGTATTGGGCTCCCAGGCTGTATTGGATGATACATTGTGACCCATGTGTGCCCTGTACCGGACTCAGATCCCAGGGTATTGATGGCTGGAGTTAGTTCAACACTCAGGCATAGTTTGACATTAACACACACGTATGTTGTGGACTAATGCAAAATGACGGCAACATCTCATGAAAAAAAAATAGTTTTATTCTCGGTGGGGTGCATGTTTTGGTAGATAAAATAAGGTGCTCTACCGGGTGCATAGAATCCAAAGTTCACAGGGGGAGATGCTATCCTTGGCATTTGAAGTCATCAGAGTCCAGACCACAGTGTTGGTCATCATTGGTCAGACTGTGACCAGCAAGTCCATGTGGCAGAGAATGTCAGTGAATGATGTGCTGCTGTTGCGCATGAAGGCCAGGTGCCAGGCCAGGTGACCTGGGAGATGTGGATGGTCCGCTGCCTCTCACGGTCTTTTCCGTGGACGACCCACCTTCCTCCTCAGATGCAGGCCTTGACGATGTTTGGGACGCTCCGTCGGACGAATCCTCCTCCTCCCTTCCTGTGGCTGGTGCTGGTCTGCACCTGGTGTCACAGGGAGGGTTGCCCATGTTGTCGGCGATCCGACGGAGTGAATGGCTTATGTCCCTTTGCACCACCATGAGCTCAGCCAGTCTTGCCTCCATCCGTCCTTGGTGTTGTTGTTGACTGGCGTGTTGCTCGGCCTGCTGATTCTTAAAGTCTGTGAGGGTCGCCACTACCTGACTGATGGCCCTGGTGTCACGCCGGTATGCCCCCATGATGTTGCGGACGTGTGACATACCGGTCCCTTCAGCTGGCTGGTCAGGTTCTCGCCTCCGCCTGCCTCCACTCCCACCACCCCTGCCCACCACACGAGCCTGGCCTGCCATTGTGGGCACATCGGGTCTACGGGACCCCTGAGGGATGGCAGTGTTGGTGTTGGCTGCCTCCTCCTGGGTGCCCGGCGAACCTTGTCCCTCCAGGTCAGACTGGCTCAGTTGTTCAGTGTGGGCAGGGCTACTGGGTGTCTCCTGGGATGTGGCAGGAATGGGGGTGGTGGTTGGCACAGATGTACCTGAAGCAGGTGCTGCAGGGGCTTGGACACCAGAGGGGCCAGGTGGGTTGGGGTCATCCGCGGAGTGTTGTGAGGTGTCGCTGCTGGTGGGATCAGGTTCCTCCCGAGCCTGTGACTGTGGTTCTTCTCCCCCATTGTTGGGGGGAGATCCATGACGTTGCCCTGTATGTGAGAGAGAGACAATGTTAATACTGTTTAATGCGACATCCATGTTTCACACATATTCTATTTGCCACAGTTCCTCCAGGTAGTTGTATGTGCCTAGCATTCACATCAAAGTTCACTTGTGGATGGGTATGTTGCAGGGGACTGATTGAAATGTACTCCAGGGTGTTTGACATGTCGAATTTGGGCTTGGATGCTTCTTTGGCTGTGGCTTGATCTTGTTGTGTCACATGTCCATTGTGAGAGTGGGTAACTCCATTGGCTGCCCCGGGGGTGTGTGCTTGTGTAAGGGGTGAGTGATCATCCCTCAGCCCGACGCTGTTCATCATCCACATGGCCCCCCTCACACAAGTGGCCCGCCCCCACCACCTCAAAACCATCTCCTATGCCAACGACACCCAGCTCATCCTCTCCCTCACCAAGGACCCTCACACCGCCAAAACAAACATCCACAAGGGCTGAGGTCCATCGCCAACAGGATGCGGAGCAGCCATCTGAAACAGAACTCGGACAAGATGGAGGTCCTCATCCTGGGACACACACCCTCAGCCTGGGACGACTCCTGGTGGCCGATCGCTCTGGGGACAGCACCGACACCCACCCACCACGCACGCAACCTAGGACTGATCCTCGCATCCTCCCTCTCCATGTCCAAGCAGGTCAACGCCATCTCCTCCTGCTATGACACCCTACGCACGCTCCGCCGGATCTACTGGTGGATCCTGACCAAAACAAGTAGAACTGTGACACAGGCCCTCGTCAGCAGCTGACACTACGGCAATGCACTCTATGCAGGACTCCCATCCAAACACCAACGGCGGATACAACGCTTCCGAAAAGCCTCCGCACGACTGATCGTCAACACCCCCCGCCACAGCCACATCACCCCCCTCCTGAGTGACCTGCACTGGCTCCACATCGACAAGAGGATCACCTTCAAGCTCCTCACCCACTCACACAATGCACTCCACAACGCCGGACAAGCCTACCTGAACATCAGACTCAGCTTCTTCACCCCCTCCCGCCAGCTCCGCTCCGGCAGCCTCACCCTCGCAGCTATCCCCCGCATCCAACATACGACTGCCTGCGGGAGTTCCTTCTCCTACCTCGCCGCCAAGACCTGGAACAGCCTCCCAACCCACCTACGTCTGACCCAAGACCTACTTGCCTTCAGATGACTCCTCAAGACCTGGCTCTTCAAGCAGTAGTGGACCCCCCCAGCACCTGGAGACCCTCACAGGTAAGTGGCGTACCTTACAAGTACCCTGATCAATTGTTGATGGATTGACGGTGCCTGCTGGTGGGTGTAGTGTGATTTGGCAGTGGGTCTCCCAGGTGATGTATCTGTCCCCCCATGGAGCATGCTGCCATGTCACTGAGTGTGAGTTCCTGTCCTAGATATCTGAGCTGGTTGTGTTTGTGTTAGATTTTGCAGTTGTCACAGGAGGGCCTTGTGCTGCCTACAGCAGGGCCAAGTGTCAGCTACCTTGTCAGTACTTTGCCAGTCCCTGTGCATTGCGCATGGTGCATGGGTATGTACCTGGGCCATATGGGCTGAGGGCAATGGTGTCTGTTTCTGAGTTGTACAATATGTTTAGTGATCCCCACCCTCCCAGCATCCCGGACATCCAGTCTTGGGTTTGTGGTTTGTGTAGCCTGGGACATGGCTTGGCCTTGCTTTGTGAATGGGGCATACACATGTTAGTGGCATGAGCATTGTTTTTGAGTGTGGTTGTGTCCGGTGAGGGCTTGGGGGTAGGTGAGTGCATTTGTTGTAGTTGGGGTGTGGATGCCATTACCCCCATGTTACGTAAGTTATTTGTGTACTCACCAGGCTTGGCAACTCCTTCCACTCCGTGTAATCCCACCGGCAAAAGCAGGGCGATCACCTTCTCCTCCCAGGGATGGTAATGTTCCAGTCTGCGGGGCAGCCCACCTCCTGTGATGTTACTCTGGGCGTAGTCCTCATTCATTTTGCGCTTGACTGCCCTCCGCAGATCGTACCACCTGGCTTGGCATTCATTCCTGGTCCTTCTGATGGGTGCAACAGCATTCACCCGATCGACGATCCTCTGCCACAGGCGTGATTTTTCTGCTATGCTGGTCTGTCTTACCAATGTTCCAAAGAGCTGTGGCTCGACTCTGATGACTACGTTGACAAGGATGTCCAGCTCCTCCCTTGTGAACTTTGGATTCTTGTCTGTGGGCATGGTGTGGGGTGTGGGTGTGGATGGTTGTGGGTGTGTGGGTGTGAATGTGTAGGTGTGTGTGTGAATGTGTAGAGGGGGTATGTGTGAAGGAGGTTGTGTGATGGTGTGTAAGTTAAGGTGTATGGGTGCTGTTGTTTGTGTGTGGTGTCTGTCAGCAGTGGGTCTGTTGCAAAGGCTCATGGTTTGTGAGTGTGGACCCTTTTTATTGGTCCATTTGTGGGTGTGGCTGGGTTTGAAATTTTGGTGGGTGTGTTATAAGAGGTGGTTGTGAGTTTGGGCCTCTGTTTGCCTGTTTGAATGTGCCAGGTCAGTCTTTTAGATGTTTTTAGTACTGTAGATGTGTTTTGTGGTGTTGTGCGATTCGAATTGACCCTCCTTGTGCTGTTTTGCAGTGTCCTGTTTCTCTACGAGTCATTTTAGCATATCTAAGGTGCGTACATACGCGATGTTGTTGTACAGTGCTCACATATGCAATGTTGTTGTACGGTTCGTACATACGCGATGCTGGGGTACGGTGGTGGGGTACGGTGCGTCCAAGTATGCGGCTGGGGTACGGTGGTGGGGTACGGTGCGTACAAGTAAGGGGCTGGGGGATGGTGTTGGGGTACGGTGCTGGGGTAGGGCGCTGGGGTAGGGCGTTGGGGTACGGTGCATCCAAGTAAGGCCATGGGGTACGGCACTGGGGTACGGTGCGTCCAAGTAAGGGGCTGGGGTACGGTGGTGGGGTAGGGTGCGTACAAGTAAGGGGCTGGGGTACAGTGGTGGGGTACGGTGCGTCGAAGTAGGGGCATGGGGTACGGCACTGGGGTACGGTGCATCCAAGTACGGGGCTGGGGTACGGTGGTGGGGTATGGTGCATACAAGTTAGGGGCTGGGGGACAGTGGTGGGGTACGGTGCATACAAGTAAGGGGCTGGGGTAGGGTGGTGGGGTATGGTGCGTACATTTATGGGGCTGGGGTACAGTGGAGGGGTACGGTGGTGGGGTACGGTGCATCCAAGTACAGGGCTGGGGTACGGTGTTGGGGTACGGTGCTGGGGTACAGTGCGTACAAGTACGGGACTGGGGTAAGGTGGTGGGGTACGGTGCGTACAGGTACGGGGCTGGGGTACTGTGCGGACATGGGGGGGTACGATGCAGACATGTGAGAGGGGGAGGGGGGGCTGTACGACTCGTATCCCGGGCACAAGTTTACCCGGATACGAGTGGTACGGCGTTCGATCCGTACGGAGCCTTTTCCATGCGCTTGTGTTTTCGGACGGATCGTACTTGCGTGCTCGGATTTCAGTTTTACAATTTGTATGTAAAAATGTCCGAGGACGTCTCGTAGACTTTTCCCGAAGTCATTCGTATGGTTTTTTCACGTACGAATCGTACTTCGCCGTTTGTACGGGACTTGTACGATTCGTACGTAAAAAAATACCGGTGCGAGTCGGACGGTCATTTTTTTTAACGGATCGGAATCGGCACCTAAACGTTCGGAATAATTTTTTCAGAAATTGTCTAGTGTTTTTACCAGAAGAAACTGTTTGTGTAGTGATCTCATTTTCTTGTAATTGAAAACATTTTCTTTTCTTCAAATATAAATGCTTCTTTTCTTGGCTTTTTTTCTCAATTCTTCTAAGCATTTTCAAATTTTTATCCAAACGAAATAATTTTCTGAAAAAAAAAATAGATTCAATTATTTTTTACATCAGTTCAATATATTACAATAATAACATACAATTACATAAATTCTACTGACGGCTTCCAGAGGCAGTGCTGCAAAGTGATGGAGCACAGCAGGGGAGCAGTAGGATGACGGGTAGTGCCATAGAACATACAGCAAGTATTTATTTAATTATTTACATACACCTTTACAATTTACATGTAACTGCACTACCTTGTACTTTTCACCTCTCCACCACACCCCACCACCCCACACACTCCCTCTGCAACCCACAGCAGATAACTTTATAGATAATATTTTTAAAAATTGTAATCTATATAATTAGGATGATATTACCAACCAAACGGCACACAGAAAAATTACCAATATTAGCCTAACAATTTTATCTACAACTTCGCAAACATAACACTGCACCCAAAGCTTAATTTGGACGGGAGGGAGGCTGAGCACCGGCAGTTTATTTTTGGGGGCATCGAAACGGATCTCTATGGCGCTCTATTTTCGGACATCGCAAAGGCAGTCCGTTGTTTTTTTTTTTTATTGGACTGTAGTGAGACAGTGAGACCATGCACATTGCTCACTACTAAAAAGTGGACACATCATGCCAGGTGAGTCGCGTTGTGGGAGAAAAGATATCCTTTAAATAGAGCCATTTTCTCTCACAATTTCCCTTCTCTTTTTGCATCGCAGGAGCAAAATCATTGTGTCATTATTAGCAGAGAGACCCCCTGAGACAGCTTCCCAATAGCACACACAGAGCCGCACCCGAGTACTTCACAGGTCTTCAAAAGATCATTTGCTTGTAAATGATGCTCTTTTTTTTCCACCCCTTTTTAGAGCCCCTACATCCCCACTCTGCCCTTTGCTGAAAAAACTACCCTCCCCCGAAATTTCGCTCTGGTTGCACCTTTGGAGACGACAACACACAGCCAACTCCAACACAACCCTGCTCTCACCTTTCATAGGGTGTTGTTGTAGTGCTACGAAAACACACGCTTTGCCTGGCTCACTTAGGGGCATATTATCAAGACCGGGCTAAAATTATTGCCGCTTTAGTGACAGGAAACTGCCGCTAAAGCGGCGATAATGAGCTTGATAATATGCCCTTGTGAATTCCCATAAAAGCCCAGCTTCACACCACAACCTGGCCGGCTATGGGAATTGACAAGGGCATATTATCAAGCTCATTATCGCCACTTTAGCGGCAGTTTCCTGCCGCTAAAGTGGTAATAATTTTAACACCGTTCTTGATAATATGCCCCGATATCTTTCTAAATTAACGTCTTACACTGAAAAGCTGCTTTACATTTCTTTCCCTACATCAACCTTTGTTTAAAACACCACCAGAGAAGGGTGGTGAACTCTGGTCCACAAAGAGCAACTCAAAGCTTTCTTGTTCTTTATCAGAAACTTCATCTGCCTCTCAATGATTATCGCCAGCCTTTTTGGCCCCTTAAGAGGCTGGGTGGATGAGTATAATACTTAGTATTTAGGATCGGCGGCGGAGAGTGCATGAAAATAAGGACGGAGTTGAATAAACGGCGACTGGATGGATGGCCAGATGGATGAATGGATAGCTAGATGGATGTATGTATGGATATATGGATGATTGGAAGGATAAATGGATGCATGGACCTGTGCTTAGGATACACGGGTGGGCTGATAGATGTCTAGGATTGGTTCTGGGACAGATGTATGTATGAATATGGGGGTTTAACTGGATGGATGGCACTGTGCTTACCATACGCGAGTGGCCTGATGGATACTTAGAATAACTGCAGGGACAGATGTATGTATGTATGTAGCTAGGAATGTCTGAATGAATTAAAAGATGGTTGGATGGCGCAGTGCTTAGGATGAATGGATGCAGGGCTTTAAGTGGGCCGGCTCTGAGCACCGACAGTTATTTTCATAAAAACTCAAAACTGGTCTCTTTCGGGCTCTATTATTGGCCCTCACAAAGGTAGTCAAGTTTTCTTTTTTTTTTATTGGACTGCAGTCAGAGCATGCACATCGGCGTGCGCATGCTCATTTTGCTCACTACTGAGAAGTGGAGACATCATGCTACGTGAAATGAAAATGTTCCATATATTTTGTGTATGACTTTAAGTAAAAATCTAGGACCATAATTATTCCTCCAGTACAGCCACCCCATATAGGAAAATTAGGAACATTTCTAGGGCCAGAATAGTTTCCCTATCACCCCAGACATCCAAGCAAACACGCACAAAAGGTGCCACAAACCGACTCGAAGCTCCATTGAAAACAAAGAATCATGGCAGGAAAACTGAGCAAAATACCTGTGGCTGCCCATTGCTCCTTCGAAGCACAACACATCAAGGAGACATACAAACAAAGGCAGAAAAGCCAATGTGCACTTTCACCCAGGACCTCAAACACGTGCAGGACACCAGAGGAAACAGAAGGAATTTTTACAGATAAAGAAAGAGCAACATGCGTAGCCACTCCAGCACCTAAGCAGGCAAACAGTGGTTACCCCATTCTCTTCTATCATAGCCAGAATCCAACAGATACTCAGTTAAATTTACAGATAAATCAATTAATAAACCCACTGCGTGCTGCACGCAAAATCACGATAATCTGCTGGACTAGCCGGCATTTACTTCTAAAATCTGATTAAGAAATAGAGTGTGGCCATCAACAATTGACATAGAGGCCCTATGTTGAAAATGTGTGGAATTTTTTCCTGACCTGGAATCTAAACATAGAGGTGTTTATTGGTTCTGTTTAAAAAGCCTTTTAATCAACCCAAGAGAGTCCACCATTATGTCTTGATAAAGATGGAAATATTTTAAACCCATCGAAACGCGTTGACGCCTTTTTAACCACATAATCCGTGAACACAGGCGGTAGAACGAGTAGAAAATTATAAAAACACCAAGTTCCACGCCATATGTATTGTTATATCACCGATATGTAAATTTTAAAAGACATATTTTGTTTGTCTGTTTTACACTCTCTTTCGTTTAGCATTAATTGTTCATGTCTTGTGTCAGTCTACTGTAATTATGTATTGTTTATGTGATTATTGCTAGACACAATGTCAATGATTGTATTGTTTTCTTTATTTGAGATTTTGTGAATAAATTAATTGTTTTATATTTTGGTATTTAGATAACTTTATTGTGTTTGTTTACTCACCTGTTGATTATATATGGTCCAATCGTCTCCAATATGAGTGAATGAGTGACAAGTGTGACGTTTTGGGTAGATATTAAGTGTAGTAGTTTGTTTAGCACTTAGACAGACGTAGCTGAGTTTCTGGTCTGCCTGCATAGGAATAGTAGCAACGATGAAGCTCTCCACTGATCAACATTCCAAATACTGTTTAATAAAGTCAACTGAGTATAACAGGAAAAACTGTCTGAGATGGAGAATTGTAAAACATGGGGTTTCGACCAGAGAGCTATTTATGCTACAATGTGAATGCCAGAAAAACTCCAATTTCTGGACTTTTCATAATCCAATGATGTGGCCAGAGTTGTGTAGTACACTGGATTGTCCAAGAGGCACTGTTGGCCGGGAAGGATGGCATCTGCTAACATGCTTTCAAGTTTGACGCTATACTGGCCCAAGTTCTTTGCATTAGCACATTTCTTGCTAAATAGAGGAGATCCTCTCCTGTGCGACCACAGAAAGCTTCTTTCGGAACCCTCTAGAAGTCCATGAATGGTTTAGACAACAGATTCACGTTTCAGTCAGCCCCGCCCTCAGGCAGGTAAGGATGCACAGTTCAAACGCTTTTCTGGTTCGGATGTCTGTGCAATCATTACGTGTCTTTCCTGCTAAGGCTTAGCCCTGGAGCTGACAGCAGCGGTGCCTGATCAAGCTACGAGGATGTGCCTGGAGCTGTATATTCGGAGCTCAGGAAAAAACTGACATCCGAAAACCAAACTCAGAATAACATACTGCTGTGACAGTATATTGCAATATTTCCATAATCTCGTTTTGCTGTTTTTGTTGTAGTTTCCATCAATGTGGTTGCATGTACTTTTTCCATTTGTTTATTGTGCAGCATGCCATGTATGTTTCAGCGTAGTGTGTTACCACTGAGTTTTAATTTTTTTTACCTGCTCTCATGAACACACATGTATGTTAGACGCAAACAAGACACAATTAGAGCTTGATAATCATGTTGCATATAATGGGTATATACGTAGGGGCATCACATACGATTACTTTGGTACTATCGCCAGATGTCACTACTTTACCGTTTGTAATAATTAACTGGTTGCTATGATGCCTTTAAGAGATTGAGGTCTTAGTTGCAAAGGATGTGAGTCCTTCGCATGAAATAGGCCCACAATTGTTTAAGTACCCAATTGAAGCACCTGACTTTCATGGCAGTTGTCATGATTCTCCGTAGGGAAAGGGGACATGACATCACACCAGACACCAGGGAGGTGTGGTGCGGTGTGCATGCACGAATGAATGAGGTATGATTGTAATACTACAAGGTCCAAAATGCAACAGGGCAACCACCATGTCTTTTCTGGGGTTTTTCCGGCTGGTTATATAAGCCCCTCTACGAGAATGTGCCACTTTATTCCTTACTCTTTTTCCCTGCATGCAATTACAATGGGGTTGTTACAACGACCGCGTTGTAACAATGCATACCATTACCCTGCAAATCATACCAACGACTTGCTCTGGGGGGGCGCTGGATGTTGGAATAGTATAATTTACTATTCCAACTCCAGTATGTGCTAGAGTAGGGAAGGTGTTGGATTTTAAATCCAACACCTTCTCCCCCCTCCGCAATAATGGTATGCGTTGTTACAATGCGGTCGTTGTAATGACCGCGTTGTAATTCCGTGTGGGGAAAAAGATTTGTGGTAAACAATGTTTACCCCTCCCCGAAGAGAGCCGGTGCTTCTCAATCACATTGTTAGAGCCGTTGGTCCTTGACTCTGTGTTGAAGTTTTCTGGAGTTGCCCCGCTGCAAAGCTTGTACCTGCCGAGGAAGGACCGTGGTGCCAAGCCCTGTTCAGCTGTGGAAGCTGGGAGTGCAGCTGCGGCTCCGTGGTGTGGAGCCACACCCGCTGTGCTCAAGGTTTCTATGCCAACAGCTGAAGCCCACTGCAGCGCTGCTTTCAGTTATCAACGGACACGACAGCGCAGAAGCCAGGAACGCTGTGCAGTATTCGGTAAGCCAGCTTCTTCCACTGAGACTACTATGGACTGGTCTGCTCTGAGGCCAGGAGCGCCAGTCTACCCCAGTACTTCGGCTACCGCTGCAGACGCCCTGTCGATCTGAGAAGCAGAGTCACATGAAGCTTCGCAGGGCCAGAGCCCTGCCTGGGGTTTCTACCTCAGAATGCTCAAAAGTAGGGGGGAAATCCCCTTCGGATTTCTGACTTATTTACTTGTTATATATTTCAACACTGTGTGAGCCTCATCACGCTTGGCAGGTGGTTGCTTTTATTTTGACATTGCTCTACTTACATGCCTCACACTCTTCGTCCAGCAGTGCATAAGACATTTACGCTTGGCTTGCGATGTGTGATCCTTTGTGACACTCGACAGTGAGGCTAGCGCACGCTCTCAGGGAGAGAGTGGTTTCCACGCTCACATTTCTTTTGGGGACTTTTCTACTTTGCAGTCCTTTCCTTGGATCCCAGCTTAGCTACTGTCATGCCATATCGGCTGCCATCCTCATCTCACCACTGTTTGCAGATGACACTATCTATGTGA
This sequence comes from Triturus cristatus, assembly GCF_964204655.1. Classification (NCBI taxonomy): domain Eukaryota; kingdom Metazoa; phylum Chordata; class Amphibia; order Caudata; family Salamandridae; genus Triturus; species Triturus cristatus. The sequence continues at coordinate 316,982,458 of NC_140579.1, forward strand.
AAGGCATGTAAGTTGTATAGCTGGGGTGGAGGCAGTTTATGACTGCCTCTCTTGCACAACTTGTTTATGGCTGGTAGTCTGATGGGAGTAACTGCTGGCCTTTCTTTCACATGCAGGGTGCTGCCATTTTCTGCATGGTGTTTCAAGTGAGAAGGTTTGCTCCTCCTCAGACGAGGATCGAAGAGTCCCTTTATGTGACGGACCCTTACCTTTTGTCATTTTAGCCCTTTCTTCCCCTTTCCCTTGCGTACTAATGTGTAGGGAAGGGTGATACATGCTCCGTGGATAGTAGTGCAAGGGGGAACTGGGAACTGTACATCACCACTGCTGGATCTGTTCCTGAAGGTTGGTGGCTGTGTGCTAGTAGCCAATCTGAATCTGACAGCAGTGGAGCAGAGTAGTTGAAGACCTACTCTAGGAAGGTGACACAAGCTGATGTTAGACCTGTCAGCTGTAGGGTGGTCTTCCCCAAAAATTTTTTGCTTCCTTCTCCATTTTTTCTGTCCTTATTTTTGCTTGCCTTAGGAATCTGAGCATGTTACTACTGCTAACCAGTGCCAAAGTGCATATGCTCTCTCCTCTAAACATGATAATATTGGCTGATGCCGAATTGGCATATTTAATTTACTTATAAGTCCCTAGTAAAGTGGTGCTCTAAACATGATAATATTGGCACATTGCCGAATTGGCATATTTAATTTACTTATAAGTCCCTAGTAAAGTGGTGCTATAAGAGTTCAGGGTCTTCAAATTAAATGCTACTAGCAAAAAATGGATGGATTTAGGCCCAGATCACTGTACTGGGGTGAATGTGTGACATTGTTCTGCATTCTGCCCATCAATTGTTCTTTTTGCATTTGTCACCCGAGTAGGATGGGTATGGGTATGCCCAGATGAGGTTCGTGAACTGCATGCCACTGGAGTCAATCTATCCTGGCTGATGAGGGGTGAAACTCCGAAACCTGTCCTTGGATGCTTGATTTCAGTACAGGGAGAACCTGCCCTGGTAGTTCGAGCTGGACTTTTCCCATTGGGCGCAGGGTCAAGACTGATTTGCATATGGCTGGGCTCAAACTGGAATGGCATGGGGAGCAAAAAACTATGGACTTAGGTCCAGATCCCTGTACTGGGGGGACTGAATGACCTTGCTCTGCATTCTGGCCATCAATTTTTTTTTGCATTTGTCGCCCTGAGTAGGACGAGTATGCCCAGACGTGGTTCCCATGCTCTCCATGCCTCTGGAGTCAAGCTATCCTGGGTGATGAGGGGTGAAACCCCGAAACCAGTCCTAGGATGGTTGTTTCCAGTCCAGGGAGGACCTGGCCTGGAAATTCGGGCTGGACTGTTCCCATTGGGCCCAAGGTCGAGACTGATTTGCATATGGCTGGGCTCAAACTGAAATGGTATTGGGTGGAAAAAAACGATGGATTTAGGCCCATATCTCTGTACTGGGGTGAATGTATGGCATTGTTATGCATTCTATCTATCAGTTGTTCTTTTTGCATTTGTCACCCTGAGTAGGACTGGTGTGACCAGTCATGGGTCCCCTGCTCTCTATGCCACTGGAGTCAAGCTATCCTGGCTGATGAGGGGTGAAATCCCGAAACTGGTCCTAGAATGCTTGTTTCCAGTCCAGGGAGGACCTGGCCTGGCAGTTCAGGCTGGACTGTTCCAATTGGGCGCTGGGTCAAGACTGATTTGCAAATGGCTGGGCTCAAACTGGAATGGCATGGGGAGCAAAAAAATAATGGATTTAGGCCCAGATCTCTGTACTGGGGTGAATGTATGACATTGTTCTGCATTCTGTCCTTCAATTGTTATTTTTGCAGTGGGCCTGCATCACTGAATGTGCCACCCACTTAAGTAACCCATTACACATGTATCAGGCCTGCCATTGCAAAGCCAATGTTTGCAGTTTAAACTGCCATTTAGACCTGGCAAAATAAACCTTCTGCCAGGCCTAAACCTTCCTTTTTAAGACATATAAGGTACCCCTAGGGTAGGCCCTTGACAGGCCTGAGGGCAGGGTGCAATGTATTTAAAAAGTAGGACATGTACGTTTTAAGATTTTCATGTGTAGGTAGTAAACAACTCTTACATTCGTTTTTCACTACTACAAGGCCTATCTCTCCCATTGGATAACATAGGATTAGCCTTATTGCATTTTATAAATGAAATTTCAAATAGGATGAGATAACTCCTATAAGTTTGAGGTCTTTGGAATCACAATTTAAAATTCTGTCAGAATTTAAACTGCAATTCTAAAAATGCCGCTTTTCGAAAGTAATGAAAAAAATAAACTAGCAGCTCATTTAAATGCTGTTAATCCTTTAACAGACTGGAACCAAGATACTGAATACTTTGATCAAATGATATAATCATTTCATTATTTTAAAGATTTTTGTTTTATCCACAAAAGTATTTTGCTGCCGGACAAAGGACAGCACTACACACTTCTCATTTTTTACAAAGCCTAAACAAATAACTCATTATACTTTGTACACAATTAAACAGAAATGAATTACGACAAGAATAAACATTACACAGAAAAGAACATGAATGACCTTCAACATCAACATACAATAACGAATATTTACAAATATACACTGCTACCAGTCATGAGCAAAAAATCAGCACGAGGAGCCCATAAGCAATAATTATTCAGGGCTACCATCCAACGGGGATTTAATTTATGAGCAACATGATTTAACCAAATTTCTTCAGTTGCTTTTATAATTCTAAAGCTTAGTCCCCTGTTGGTCAAAAATGCCAACGTGTTTCAAAGCCCTTATGAGTCAAGGGCTTCTCCTCAGGGCCGTGACTGGGTTTCTTTGGGTTTATTCGGAGGGCTAATTTGCTGAATTGATGACCTGATGTTTGGAATTGATGTAGTCTGCAAATATTTGTTGGCAAATGCGCAACCTGCCTCGCAGACCGCTACTTCATGTTCACGCAGTGTGCCTTCATGCATGTAAATTAATTGTCAAATGATTGTTTAAAAATGAATTGTGCCAACAATAAAGGCAAAGCGGCGGGCGATGTCTGCAGCCGACTCGGTATTTTCGATATTGAGGCTCCTCGCTTCGTGAGCCAATTTCTGTTTTCCAGCTCCAAATGGCAGTTCAAAGGCGCACTCCGACCGTGACTAAGCAAAAAGTACTGTACTGTTTACACGATCCCTGATGGGAATGAGTTATCATGTTCAACAGTTGCCAAGAACTATTCTCTCCTTTGTAAGAGGGGTTTCTAGTGGCACTGTGAGCTAGCTGGTATACAGGCGAACATACCCGGTGGGGGTGTCTGGAATCACTCTTGACACCAATCGCACAGTCTATGTTGTCTAAACGCTAAGATCCTATATAGGTTTACAGGAACTACATGACGTGGTGACGGTCAAATCTGAATAGTTCAGTCGTGCTATTCTCAGAGGACCCTACTCACATTTTTCCCAGAGACGTCTGGAGTGGGAAGGGAACAATCCGCCACAGCTTAGTAGGCATATCCTATTTAATGGCCGGAAGTTTTGTCAAGCTTGAAGGACAAACAGTTCCCGATTATGCATAACACCTTATTTCAGTTTCCTTGAAACGTCCTCTTTTTCAATAATGGCAGATGAGGACGCCGCTGTGCAAGCACAACGTGCGACTGCAGCAAGGGAGGAAGAACAAGAGCATAAAATATACATTTTAGAAAATGTCAGAAATGCCCTTACTTTGAAACTAGTAGACTATGGAGTCACAGCTAGGGGTGGGACAGTAACATTTGTGATTGAGGCACACAAATCATATAGAACAGAGGTATTCTATTCATGGGTTAAATTCCCATAAGCAGATGCACGTACAAATACATTTTCTTCTTACACTGAAGATGAAACACAAGATGAATACTGTCCAAATGCGGACATTGAAATTCCGCTCACCTACCAGGAGCACATAAACTGGTTTAAAGGTGCCCTCCCACACACAATCAATAAATGCAATGTTTATTTAGACCTTGGTCTTTAAACAGTGAGAAAACTGGTTAAAAATGACAGTTCAACGGCACAAATGTATACCTTCTCGACGTTAAAAATTAATAAGTTTTCAAAATTGGAGTACAATAGTGACTTTTCTACGCAAATCAACAGGATTATTTATAAAAGTTATACATAATTTAAAACTCACTTTAAAATAATGTGCAATTCATCCATTTTAAAAGGATTTATATTAACCTTGTTTAAAATTTAAAACAGTTTAAGAATTCTAAAAATTACGGCTAATTCTCTCTGAGATAACTTTTGATTTCCTTCATGTAGTTCCCTAAAGCAATCGCGATCTCGAGATTAGGCATTTCTGTAATTAACTCCACCGCCTGTGACCGTAGCTTTATATCATATTTTAAAAACATTGGGCGGAGATATAATTTACGCTGCTCTAGTATTGCTGCACAATCTAACAAAATATGTAATATATCACCTTTTGTTCCCAGAGTACACTTACAATAACCAACATGATCTAACATTTTTATTTTTAATTCTTTGTTTACCAACCAGGGATTTATACCAATTCTCAGTCTTAAAATTTCCTGTCTGTACCAATGGTTTGGTAAAATGTCCAAATAAGGGAACCAATTTTCATTTAGCCATTATTCCCTCATAAATTGCACAGATTTTTTCTTTGCCAGATATTCCATATCTGCATATCTAGAGACTTCTTGTCCATGCTTCCTAAGATCGCTTTTAATAAATTCTACATACAGGGATTCTTGGCAAATTTTCACCTTTATGTTCTTACAGGTCAATAGTATTTTCTTCCTGTTCTCTTTTGCCCATTTTAAATTGCTATTTTGGATCTCTTTTCTGCACCATTGAGATACCTTCTGGCCTATCTCTATATCCAAGCGTTTCCAAAATCTAATTAAAGCCGTTTGTGACTGTACACTCCAAGCAGTTGTACCTAGCTCGATTCTTATTGCTTGGATCATCGACGAATGTGGTAGTGACATCAATGTTTTCAGGCATTTCCCTTCCTCTAAATCCCAATCACATTTGCCACTTAAATGAAGAACTTCCGCTCCATAGAGTACTTGTGGGGGTATCATTGCCCTGAAAGCCTTTAACAACGGTCTGTGAGACATATTGCCATAATCACGATTACATTTTTTCAGACCGTAGATCGATGTAAAGGCTTTTGCTTTCTGGGCTTCTAGGTGAATGTGCCACTTTAAAGACCTGTCAAACCACATCCTGAGGTAACGATATTCATTCACCGTTTCCAGTTCCAAATCTCCTAAAAACCAATTAAATCGAATATCTTTTTTCAGTCTGGTCCAAAATTACCAGATCATCTGCATACAATAAGCAGGACACTTTATTTCCATCCATTCTCGGGCTAGCACTTCTTTCAACCTCTAGGGTTGCTGGTAGATCTGCTAAAAATATGGCAAATAGCAAAGGGGCCAACACACAGCCCTGTCTAAGGCCATTCTCGATTGCTATTTTTGGCGTCAATGACCCTTCTGTGTCTCTAATCACTTGTGCCCAATTTCCGCTGTGTAGCTCTTTTATTATCGCAAGCAGGCCTTCAGGGATATTTTTATTTACAAGAGTTTCCCAGAGGCAGTTCCGATCAACTGAATCGAATGCTGCTCGAAAATCAACAAAACAGCAGCACAGCTTGCCATTTTGTTCTATTGACTTGCGCGCTATTGCCCACAAGGCGAAGCAGTGATCCACCGTGGAGTGGCCTTCTTTGAAGCCCCCCTGTTCGACTGGTACAATTGAGAACTACTCCACCCAGTCCTTTAGTCTATTCAGAACTATTTTTGATTATTTTTTTTTAAATTTTTTATTGAGATCAGGACAAGAGGTCAAATCAACAAAACATTTGAAATTACATGGCAAGTTGTAAATTAACATATCGAATAAATCTTGCAGAGCCGGAGTATGCATATCAAAGTTAGAAATCAGAAATATAGTACTTGTTCAAAAGCAGGTACAGATTACACAAGAATGCAGCAGTCATTTCCTCAGTCTTCCCCCCCTATCCTTCTTCCGGCTCCTTCATATAAATGAAGACCCCCAAATTCTATCTATCTTCTGTAAAGATTTAACACCTCTAATCTTAGCGAGAGAAGATTCCATGATGTAAATTTCTTTAACAAGAGTCCACCACTCCATCGCATGTGGTGGATTTATTGAAATCCAAGCTCGAGCTATAGTCAATCTGGCGCATCCTATTAAAATATTAATGAGGTCTGCCTGTGGGTCTGCTTTTAGGTTATTTGAGATCTGAATACCAAGCAGTACGTTGGTTGCGTTAAGTGTTATTGGTCTAAGCAAAATCTGAGCCAATCCCTGCCTTATTTTAAGCCAGAATTCCGTAAGTCGAGGACACGTGAACAACATATGTTCTAAACTTGCAGCTATAAAGTTGCGTTTAGGGCAGCTTGTCCGCTGGTTACTGGAACTATTGCTGGACCATTTTGAGATTCTTTCTGGAGTGTAATATAGCTGGCAGATAGTTTTATATTGCTGTAATCTCAAACTAGAAGAGTGGGTAGAACGGTTTATATTGCAGAGAGCAGAAGAGATCTGATTAGCAGTAATGTTTAAGCCTGATCGAGAACTCCATTTCTCCGCAATTTTCCCACAGTCGTCTGATTTGTAAGAGATTAAAACACTGTACCCGAAGCTAATAAGTGATCTAACCTTGCTGGAATAGAAACATTTCCAAATATCAGAATCAAAGATATTTAAGAGCTTCATTTTGCGTATAGGATAATCATGGATCTGAATATATTTGAAACGTGAGGTTTCAGGTAGTTTATAAAGTATTCTAAGTGTCTCAAAAGACAAAAAGCCGTCATTACCGTATAAATCACCAAGTGTTTCTATTCCGGCGGTTTTCCACGCTTTAAATGACCCTTCATGGAATATTCCTGGCAAGCCAGGGTTCGCCCACAAAGATAGTTGAGGATGATAAATCGTCGTACTGCATTTAGTCAAGATTAGTTGCCAGATTTTAAAGCTGTCTCTAATAGTCTTGATTTTTACTCGCTTAAAGTAGTTTGGATCGTTCGCTTTTGCTAGAAACATATTAGAGTCCTCGCCCAGCGAAAATTGATAGCAAAAGTACGAGTTCTTGTTCCGAATGAACAAACTACGAAGATGACTGAGAAAAGCTGAAAAAAAGTATAATCTAAAATCGGGGAAGTTGAGACCACCTTTGTTAAATGGCAGTTTAAGCAAAGTGGTTGATCTACGGGCCTTCTTGTAGCCCCATATATAACTACAAAAAATTCTGTCTAATCGTTTAAAGTATGAATTGTTAACAAAGAGTGGTATAGACCTAAATAGATATAAAAATTTAGGTAATATACTCATTTTAATTAAGTTAATTCAACCTATAATACTGAGAGGGACCTTATGCCACTTTTTTAAGGTTAAAGCTGTTTCTTTAAAAAGAGCCTCGTGATTGAGAGTGATTATTTCATTAATATTAGGAGAGATTTTGATACCAAGATAGGTAGCTGTTCGACAAGTACCTATGACCGGAACCGACGGCTTGTAATTCAAAATAACTTGTGTCTTATGTAAATTAAGTTTATAACCGGAAACAGACCCAAATTTTTTAGCCTCCTCAGTTATACCCAATATAGCTTCCGGTACTTTAGTAGAATAAATCGCTATTTCGTCGGCATAGGCCGTAATTTTTAACGAATAATGGCTATGTTCAAAAGGAATAATGTTGGGATGAGCTTGAAGTGCAACAAGAAAAGGTTCCAGAGAGCGAATAGCAAGGGCGATAATGGAATCCCTTGCCGTGTTCCTCGGAAGATTGAGAAGCTGGTCGAAATTATCCCAGCATAGCTAAGCTTAGCCTTTGGGTGATCGTACAGAGCCTGTAGCCATTTAAGATGTTGACCTTTAAAGCCCATAGTGATCAATGTTGACCAGAGATAGTCCCACCCCACTCGGTCAAACGCCTTTTCGGCGTCCAGAAGTATCATACCGAGTGGGGTGGGAACAGTCCCGGCCACATCAAATGCGGTAATGGCCGTATTAATATGGGCGGTAGTGTCTCTCCCCATGACAAAGCCATGTTGTTGAGGGGTCACCAAAAGAGGTATAAGTGGAGCTAATCGTGTAGCCAAAACCTTGGCAAAAATGTTAGCGTCTTCATTAATAAGCGAAATGGGTCTATATGACCCACATTGATCTCCTGGTTTACCTTTTTTTTTTAAAAAAAACAATCCTAGTTGTATTCCAAGATTCAGGTGCCTTCCCAGTAATTCCTATATTACCAATCACAGTAGATAATAATGGTGATAGTTCCACTGAACGTAATTTATAGATTTTTAATGGGATAGTGTCCTCCCCCGCAGCTTTACCTGTGGGGAGCATAGTAATAACCAGTCTGATCTCTGACTCAGTGATATTTGCAGAGAGCAGCTCAGATCCTTCAATCTGCTTATCCTTAATTAAGTTAGTATCTAAATATTCTTGGATCTGATTCATGGCCGGATATTCTTCTGGAGTATATAATGCCCTATAGAATGCCACAAATTGCTCGAGGATCTGCTCTGGTTGAGTATATACCATATTATTTTGTCCCTTGATTTCTTTTATAAGAGTTCTAGACTTATCATCAGCAACTTTATATGCGAGTATTTTGCCTATCTTGTCTTCACTCTCATATTGAGAAAGATGATATTTATGTGAGCTGATCGCGTTTTTCTCCATAAGCCTAGTTTTAATATTAAGCTTGGAACTGGCTAATTTTTGACATATATCCGCTACATTTGGTATGCCCTGGATCAATGCCTGTGACAATTGTTTTTCTAATATACTTACAGCATTAACCAATGCATCCAAACCAAGTTTGTAAAGTAGATTTTGATTTAAAACAAACTGTTGTGTGAACCCCCGAATGCTCGCTTTAACCGTATCCCAAACTATACTGGGTGAGGCTGAATTTAAATTAATTATGATAAACTCCGCTAGATGTGCTTTTAATTGTGAAATAAAGTCCTTGTTAGACAGCAAATGCCGGGGAACTGTAAATGGCCTGGGTTTCTGACAATTCTGTTGGATAGTAAACGACAGTATAATTGGATTTTGGTCCGAGGCCACTCTCGGGCAGATCTCCATAGAGCTATTCGCTAGAATATTGTCTGATACCCAGGCCATATCAATTCTTGAACATAATTGATGAGGTGCTGAGTAATATATAAAGCCAGCAATAGAAGAATATAATGTTCGCCACGCGTCTTTTATATTATGGATGCGTCCAAGTTCAATAATAGCAGCTCGAGATCAACGCATCCTCTGAAATGCTTGGTGTCGAGTAGTGTCAATATCATAATCCATAATAAAGTTAAAATCCCCCATTAAGATAAGTTCTCCGCTACTATCTAATAATTCTATATTTAGTCTGTCTATAATAGAAGAGTCGTCAGTATTTGAACCATAAAATACGCAAAAAGTATAAGTATTACCCAGGGGCGGCTCTAGGCTCATGGTGGCCCTGTGCAGGGAGCGCAGGTAGGGGGCCCCGGAAGAGGGGGTCCGGACGGGGCGGAGCTCAGGAAGGTGTTTTAATAAAACGTCCAGAAAAGGCGTTAGATGACCAGTAACATGGTAACAGAAAAACGACGTTTACTTTTTGAGTGCTCATCATTTGGATACTTTGTTTTAGAATCTGGGTCTCTGGAGGGACCCCTTTCAACAAGAAAAACACGTTGCGCGTCCGTAAGAGAGTTCGGCCACAAAGTAGGATCCCTCCAATCACATAAATCATATTCAAATCACGGGTCTGTAACATGGTCTTGCTCTTTGGCTTCCTTTTCAATACCAGCATCATCCGTCTGTAAACTCTGACCCTCCTTCAGAATGCCAGATGTTGATGGACCGATGAATGATGTTTCAGTTTCTCTGTCTGAGGGTCTTTTGTAATAATCCTCATCCTGAGTTGGTAATTGCTGCATGTTTGTATCAATTTCAGAGTCACCTTGTTCATTTTCATTGGTCTGCTCATGAGTATCATTCTGCTCATGGATATCATAATTTTTTTGTTCTTCTTTATGGTCATCAGCGCCTGTTTTACCTAGTGCATCAGCAGTACTCTGGCCAGAGGATTCTCCATCTTTAGGTTTCCCTTGGGTGATAAAGTTCAGGATTGCTCCTTCCTGTGACACTACGAAAGCCTGCTGAGCCACCTTTCTCTTTCGTTTCGAATAACCAGATTTGTGTACTCGAATTCTCTTCATTTTGCTTGCAATGCAGCGGGCGAGGCTAGCAGTGGGTAGGGAAAAAAAGAAGACAATCAGCAGTGGCGGCTGCTGAAAGATTTTGATGTGTCATTTTTATTTTCTTGCAAAAACAACAGTTGATGGACAGAATGCAGAACAATGTCATACATTCACCCCAGTACAGAGATCTGGGCCTAAATCCATCGTTTTTTTGCTCACCACACCACCCCAGTTCAGACATGGCCATATGCAAATCAGCCTTGACCCTGTGCCTCATGGGAACAGTCCAGCCCGAACTGCCAAGCCATGTCTTCCCTGGACTACACAATGAAGGACCAGCATACCTTAATGAACGAGTGAATTTCCACCAACCTACCAGGAAAATATGTTCCAGAACCATCTCCCTAGCAGCCACCCAATGCAGCCGCTGATAAAACAGTGGAGGCCGCTACTTCTCCCACCTGGCAGTGAAGACCTGAAAACCCTCCCCTGCACCTCGGAGCCTCACCATCGCTCCAGCAGTTCAGGAAGGCCCACAAGACCTCGCTGTTCAACCAACAAGCAGCATGATCCAGCAGCATGAATCCCACACCGCCTCGAGACCCTTATGTGTGAAGTAGCTGAGCTTTACAAACCCTGACTGATTGATAGTAATTACCCTTCCCACTACATGTATGACACATTATGAGGACTAGCCACATATGGAAGGTTTATTTGAAGAGTGTTATAAAACTATAGGGTAGATCATGTGACTTGGCATACAAGGTCTGTTTTATCAGTCCACTGAGAACAGTAGAGCCTGGAGAATAGTTCATGATCTATTTGAGAAGTGACCTTAGTAGGAAGAGAGTAAGCTACCTTGAAATCATGGCACACAGAGACCTGTCTCAGTACGTCACAAACTGATCCTGAAGACAGCCTACGGGTAACCAAAGACTCGTCCACTTTACCACATTGTCAAAAGACAAAATACAATATATTTAATTAAGGTTTCTTGTATAGTGCCATATTCCAGCAACCAGTTCTGCTCGCTTTACAGAGCACCTATTACACAAGGATTAATTACAGTGAGTCCTAAGGCTATGAAAAGGCACTAGAGGTTCACTGAAGCAAAATTAATGTGCAAGGAACATCCAGTCAGGAGACAACTTTCAAACAGACGTACGAATCACTAGCACAGCGTACCAACGACCCCAGGGGCCGTGGCATAAGCAAGGAAAATGGCCCCTTTGGCTGCTGCTCAGGAAGTAGAATATAGCAATTATCAGGGTTCAATGGGCCCCTGAGGGTTTTGGGTCTCAGTACCACTGTACTTGCTGAACCAATGAACTATGCCCCTAGTATGGACAGAGAAGGCTGCTTCACCAATTGCAAACTGAGGACTAGTTAAACTAGTTTTCTCTGCTAGTCACATGACAAGCACTGGAATGTAATTAAAGAAATGATCAAGAAGCCAGTCTCCTACCAAGGTCTCTGCAAAAGGGCATTAGATTGAGTTAACATGGGTAGGCACTGCCATCCTATTCCAGGCGTCCATCCATAGGTGCTTGCATTTCATGTCTGCCTCAACACCATATAAACAGACCTATCCAAATGCCAAGTACATTCGAACACTCGATGTTTTAAAAGATTTGTGCAGGCAGATCCACTCATTAGATCACAAGTATCAGCTTCATACTCTGTTTTCATGATTGTTGATAAGTAATTGTAATAATTGTAATGAATCGTTAACATTACGTCTAACACCTCGTACCCAGCTCTCCTCTTCCCCCCAATACGACGGTGCCTCCCAAGTTACACCTCCAAAAGTCACCATGCCTCCCCTCAGCCACAAGTAAACACCGCCCCTGCACTCCTGACTCACATTTCCCTCAACATACAGCGCCGATCTGTACCACTCCCTACCCCTGGTGCACAGTGACCACCTCTCCGACCCGCGCCCTCTCAGAGATGAATCGTGAGAGAGAGGCTCTCTCTCACGATTCATCATGCCCTCCCTTCCCATGACCACCAGAATACCTCCAGCTCGCCACCTCACATGGCTTACCTCCATCCAGACCCAAAGCACACACCATCTACAATAACATCCTCACCCAACCTTCCCCACGCCCCCGGCTCCTCACCCCCACGGGCTGGGATACATTCCTATGCCTGATCTGCCCTCCTCCCCAGGGCTCCCCACACCCTCGTCCAATGGCTCACCTTCCCTCGGGTTCACTCTGCAGTGGCACACGCTGACCTCCTCACTCCCCCTCCCCATGCCCTGACCCTCGGGCTACTCACCTCGCAGCTGGCACCAAAGGTTGCACACTGGCATGCTATCCTCTGCAAGGCGGCCTTTCTTGTCCAGGGTCTCTAGGCGCGCCGGTGCATGGCCTCGGCCGGTCTCGGTGCTGCTCGCTGCACGCCGGGCACGGGTGCTGCCACCCCTCCTGCTGCCAGTGATGCATGGTGCTTCTGTAACCCCTTCGCTGCAGGACTCGCGGGCACTGCGCATGCGCGCGCATGCGAGCCTCCGGAGGTGCCAGATCTGGACTATTAAGACAAGCTCGATTCTCCTGGAAAAAAAGTTCTAAACAAGCACAAGACCTACCAGAAGAGCCCGAAACAAGGCCGACCCCACACAAAGACGAGACTGGGTTAGAAAGGAAAAGAGTATAAGAACAACCATTCAGCGTGCATCACATTAGATTTAGCACGCCTCAGTCGTTCACGCGCCAAATCCCTGCCAGGGGCCGCCACGAATATGTATTGTATCCGATTCCTCGTGGTGGCCCCTGGGGTTTGGTGGCCCTGTGCAGGTGCACAGCTTGCACATGCCTAAGGCCGCCCCTGTATTACCATACCATAATATTTGAGGAATGGCCCAACGGCCAGCTTTATCAACCTTAGTTTTAGTTATTGCTAAATTTAACCTCTTCTGTCTTAAAATAACAACACCTCTAGTTGGGGTACTACATTCTGAGCAGACCATCACATCGTATCCTAGTTGCCCAAGAAGCTTACGGTCTTTATAGGTAATATGCGTCTCGGAAAGTAAAGCTAACTGAGGCTTATACATATTTAGCTCTTCAGTAGCAAGTCGTCTTTTATTCCTGCTGTTGAGACCTGCGACATTCCATGCCATACATCTGATTCTATGCATTATCTATACATATTTTGCCCCTCCGCTCGTTTTTTTGAATTTCCTAGTGTCGTTTCATAAGAAAATTAGAATAACCAGATATCATCCCTCTCAGCCTGATCATTTGAGCATTTTTACCCCCCAACCTACCCCTGCAGACCCTACAGACCCTCCCAAGGGGGTTCTGACTGAGCCCCCTCCCCCATTCCCTAAGAGGAGGAAAACCTCTTATACCCTGCTGCCGCTGAATGGGCAGCTCTAAAGAGTAGCAACAAAGGAGATCAACCTGCCAAGCAACGTATATTTATTCATTTGTGTACTCTAATAACTCCATAGAATCCAAATATTATAGTGCTCCAATCATTTTTTTTTTAACCCCCCTTTCTGCCCCAATCATTTAACCTACACCATCACTCTAGCATTCAGCTTAAACTACCCCCACCCTTATCTTCCCCTCTGGCACCCACAAAAATTATCAGTATAGTATAATATACTGAAAATGTAAGCTGACCAACAGCATAAGCATCAAAATAAACATCAATAGTCATAAGCACTCAAAGCTTCTCCCTTTTCCTATTCCATTTTCCCCCTTTTTTTTCCCCCACCTGCCCCTTCTAAGATGTTAGTTTAGAGAGCACCTGTTCTGCCTCCTTCTCATCTGTAAATATATATGTGCGCCCCCCATTGATCACCTTTAGGCGGGCCGGTTCCTGCAAGAAAACCTGACCACCCAAGGCCTTAAACGGATCAATAAGCTGACGCAGCCTCCAGCGTCTATCCATGGTGCTCTTACTTAGATCAGATCGTACAAAAAAAGATATAGAGTCAATCAAAAGCGGGGAATTTGGCCTAGCTTTGAGTGAGACCGCCTGTCTAAGCAAAAAATTACCAAAATAAATCAGAAAGGGACGAGGAAATATACTGCCCCTATTCGCTGCATAGAGTGGCAGTCTATGAACTCTCTGTAGCTGAGAGTCCCAATCCCAATCAAATAGATCGGGGAAAGCTTTCTGAAATAATAGTACAATATATGCCCTTGGGCAGCCCCTTCAGACCCTTCGGGTATACCAAAATGTCTGAGATTGAGTCGTCTTTGCCTATTCTCCATGTCTTCCAGCTTGTCCTGCAGTCGCCCGATTTGCTCCTGATGTCTGTTAACCACAGCCTGGTTGCAGGCGGACGTTCCTCAACAGTCGAGACCCTTTGCTGTAGAGATTCCAAATCCTGAACAACCCCTCCAACTTTATTATTTAAATCCTGCATAAAATTCTGAATCTTGATATTATCTTCCCTTAATTGAAGGAAATGTTGCTGCGTTTCCTTATGTTGATCAGACAAAGTCTGTAAAATGATATTGAGAGGGAGGTGTCGTTTTTCAGAACTATCAAGATCAGTAGCTAAGGGGATAATTGGAGAAACAAGTACAGGAACATGCACCGCAGTGAGAGCTGGAGTCTGCTTAGGAGTTTGATCGTTTGAGTGCTTGCTCCTCAGCGGAAACCACAATTGCGGAGTCAGTCCCACTTGATGAATTGAGAGCTATTGGCAGGGGATTGGTAAGAGCATCGGAGGAAGAGAGTCGAGAGGGTATTGTTATATCCACTTGAGTTTGAAGCTGAGTTGGGGACACTTCTTTTGTCTGGTCTCCCAATACTGAGCTGTTACCAGAGAGGCATAGAGCCATTTTCTTCACTCTCCCATTAGCCTGAATCCATTTACGAAGTGGACTATTATCGGCTATGGGCCTTCAGTGTAATTCTGAGGTAGTTATACCGGCCTTAGATAGAACCGGAGTTTTACCCTTCTTTAGCCTTAGATTTCCCTTTTTTGCGTGTGTATTTTTTTAGCGGAGTCTGCTGGCGAGCTCCCCAAAGTCCCAGACTCCTCATTGGACTCCTCCTCCTCATTATTGCAGCTTAAACCAGTGTCTTCCAAATTTGAAACGATCTCAGCCACCTCGTTGTCAAATATTTCACAAGCTT
Organism: Triturus cristatus; assembly: GCF_964204655.1. NCBI lineage: Eukaryota > Metazoa > Chordata > Amphibia > Caudata > Salamandridae > Triturus > Triturus cristatus. The sequence continues at coordinate 316,997,794 of NC_140579.1, forward strand.
GCACCAGAAGAGCCTGCAATCCCTGGCTAAGACCATCCAGCGCAGCGGAGATGGAGATAACAGGCTTCACCAAGTCGTTTCCATTAGGCACATCGGCCAGACAAATGCCAGGAGTTTCCAAATGGAGAGTGCCAGCTGATTCATTAACGATGTGTTTGAGCTTAGGTTCATTTAAGCTCCCTCTGTCAGATAAGGACTCCCCCTGATTATTCGGAGACACTGCCGTTATCACTGTACCCACAGCGCTCCCGCATAAGCCGGCAGTCAGAGAGCATAGATCAGTCCGAGCAGACCCAACAGGCAAAACAGACTCAACAGAGCAGGATCCCAGTGCCGATGCCCCCCCTGAATCAGCGCCCCTCTCCACAAGACCATTATTGTGAGCAAGTGACCCCCTTTCTCTTTCGCACCAAGAATTGTTTACGGGAACCAAAAGGGGAGGGCGAATCAGCGGCTTACCCGTGCTAGATGTGTGTCTGTCCGACGAGAGTGATTTCGGGCTGCTTCTTCTGTTGTTCTCGGTCTTGTTTGTTAAAGAGGCAGAGCCCACCTGAGAACCAGCCGTTGAAGCAGCCACTTGCGCAGCTTGAGCTTGTATATTCCGTCCGGTGCGGCCCCCCCATGCAATTATTTTAGGGGCCATGGTAGGAAGGCTCAGGGGTTCATCCGTATCTAGAGATTTAAAGTTGAAGGCTGAATACACCGGGGATGCAAAAATTGCGAGTCTGAAGCTGTCAGACAGTCGGGGCTCCGGCCACCTGGACGCCGTCGGCAGAGCGAGACGCACCGCCCACAGCAACCGCCGAAGGATTTTGTAAAGTTGGTACATCAATCTACAATTGCGATGAAGAGACCATCCATCGTGTTGACATTAAGTGAGGCTGGCTAAGTACTCAGAGCAAGTCCATTTTCCATGTAAGTATAGCTCATAGCTTGAATCCGGTAGCAGGGATCTCCAACTGCTGCAGCTCCATGGCGTGTCAGCCCGCTATCTTGCTCCTCCCACATTCAGAACTATTTTTGAAAATACTTTTTCTCCTATATCTAGCAAATTAATCAACCTATAGTTTTGTGGTGCATTCACATTGCCTTTTTTTATGGACTGGCCTTATTACAGCTCCCTTCCAATTCTTTGGTATTTTCCCTACCGCTAAAACTACCAGGAAAATATGAGAAAAAAATCTCGCCCACCACTTCATCTGTGACTTTATTATGATTGCTGGGAGATTGTCTGGTCCTGCTGCTCTTGTTAATTTTAAATTTCATTATTGTATTCTCTACATTCTGTTCTGTGAAGTCTGGTTTTAGTTCTTCCATTAAGTCATGCCATGGCTGGGGCTCTTCCACTTCTAGATCTCTGCGAGCGCCATACAGGAGAGACTCAAAAGGAGATTGCCGGTGTGTTCACATGTTATGTTGTGTTGATAGCGCTACTTTTAAACGGATTTTAAAAGTTTTATCAAATGTAAAATTGCACTGTTATTTATGTACTGACCTGCTACTTGCACAGTTGAACTTTCACCCGCCCCGGTCCATCCCGGCTGAGTGCCGTTTGAGTGGAGGGCGTGGTTAGGCTGCACAGGCTGTCATTTCCGGTCGGGGAGGCGGGACTTCGCCCACGATCCACCTCATAAGACCGAGGGGCATGCGAGCGCGCTGAGAGACTCAAAAGGAGATTGCCGTGTGTTCACATGGTATGTTGTGTTGATAGCGCTACTTTTAAACGGATTTTAAAAGTTTTATCAAATGTAAAATTGCACTGTTATTTATGTACTGACCTGCTACTTGCACAGTTGAACTTTCACCCGCCCCGGTCCATCCCGGCTGAGTGCCGTTTGAGTGGAGGGCGTGGTTAGGCTGCACAGGCTGTCATTTCCGGTCGGGGAGGCGGGACTTCGCCCACGATCCACCTCATATAACCGAGGGGCATGCGAGCGCGCAGCGGACGCGCGCAGCGGGCGCGCCGGCGGCGCGCTGAAGGCGCGCCTAAGGCAAGCCCGTCTGCGCCCGTCCGCGCCCGACTGGGCCCAGGGGCCAGAAGCCCTGATGCCATGAAACCTCTGGGGTTCATTAGATACTCAGCAGAGGAACTATGAAAACTATCTAAGCTAGCTGACTTACGATGCAAACACACTATAAATGTAGAGAGAAATGAAACAAAATGCAGTCATTGTAGCCTAAATTTAAAACACAAAAAAACTAATTCCAGTAAGAAGGATATACTACAGCTAGCGGTATTAAATTGTAGGTCTCTAGTGAAACATAAACATGACATTCACGACCTCCTTACGGGACAGGCACTGGATGCTCTCTTCCTGACCGAGACATGGCTCAATGAATGTTCCACCCCTGACGTCCTAGATGCAGTACCCTATGAATATAGGATAGAAAGGCAGGACCGTGAAGGTCAGAGAGGTGGCGGTGTTGCGATAATTTATAAATCTACACTTAAATGTAAAATAACAGGAATGGATATAACTGACTGTGAAGCAATTCTTTTCACATTAGCCGCTTCAGAGGATAACACCATAACGGGCCTCTTAATATATCGCCCTCCAGGTCAATTAACCAATTTCATCAAAAGCCTAGAAGAAATGATAGTACACCCTGCCCTACGATATAAAAACTTTCTGGTCCTAGGTGACCTAAACATACATTTTGAAGATCCACGGAATAAGGATGCTAACAATATATGCAAAGATCTTCTAACTCTTAACCTAAGACAAAAAGTGGAGACACCTACACATCAAGGTGGCCACACTCTTGACCCCATTTTCTCTAACAACATGGAGATAAAAGTTGATACACCATGGCCTATTCCATGGTCCGACCATTACTTGGTCCGGTTTACTTTACCAGCCCATAGTAGAAGGCAAATACAGGAGAATAGGGAGATTACTACTAGAAAATGGAATAATTTTAACACAACTTCCTTCACCCAGGCACTATTGAAAGATATACCCCTGTTAGATACTGATATTAATCTAACCAACTTGAATATGCAATCATGGATCACAGAGGCGTTAGATAATACAGCACCGTGGAGCAAGAGAACCCCTAAAAGACATTAAAAAACTGCACCTTGGTTCACTGACGAACTAAAAATGGCTAAGGGAAAATGTAAAACGCTCGAACGAGCATGGAGGAAGGAGTACTGTAGTAAGATGAAGGAGGAGTACAAAAAAGAACTAAAGCAATATCATGCTCTTATAAAGAAATCCAGACGTATTTTTTACACGGAAAAAATTGAAGGAGCCAGTAACTCATCCAAAGAAATGTTTACTTTACTTAAGTCCCTTAGAATACATATAGATAGAGACGACTCGAGCGCATCTATTGACAACTGTAATAGGATAGCCGAGTTCTTTTCAAATAAGGTGACTAAAATTTATGAAACTTTCCTTGCAGAGGCTCGCCAGGGTACAGGCCTATTGCAAGAAAGACAGGAATTGTTTGCAGGGGTGACTCTGGACACATTTGATGTGTTGGAAATCGACGAAATCACCGCCTTAGCTAATGGAATTAAATCTGGTTCCCCGCTTGATCCAGCCCAACCTAGAATAATAATGGAGGGAGCCAGTGTTATTATGCCGTATATAGCGGATCTTATCCAGCGCTCCTTTAAAACTGGCATGGTTCCTGCAAAATGGAAGCAGGCCATTGTCAAGCCTTTAAAGAAGAAGCCTTCATTAGATATAAATATTTTTGATAATCTTTGCCCGATTTCTCTCTTACCATTCGTGGCAAAAATTGCGGAAAAGATAGCAAACATACAGCTGGTAGAACACTTAAATAGGAATGACATATTGCACCCCTCACAATAAGGCTTTAGGAGTGCTCATTCCACTGAGTCTGCGTTACTCATGGCTTCTGAAACTTTGAGAAAATATGCGGACGAGGGACAAACAGCCGCACTGATCCTGTTGGATCTCAGCGCGGCGTTTGACACCGTTTCTCATAAATTGCTCCTGCATAGGCTAGAGGCGTGCGGTGTAAGACACAGTGCACTCAAGTGGCTAGCATCGTTCCTCTCGTCAAGAAGTTTTCAAGTTTCACAACAATCATATTGCTCGAAGAGTTTTCCCTTGTCTCCGGGAGTACCACAGGGATCAGCACTGAGCCCTACTCTTTTTAATGTGTACGTGGCACCTCTGGCAGAAAAAGTGGAGAAATATGAGGTATCAATAGTGTCTTACGCAGACGACACGCAGTTGATTGTCTTGCTCTCCCAAAACAAGGACCAAGCAGCTGTTCGTTTTTCTGAATGTCTAAAGGTAATAGCACTCTGGATGACAAATCAGTGCCTCAAACTTAATGGCAGCAAAACTGAGGTCCTGGTCGTAGGGAAAACACCATCTATTTGGTCAAGCGCATGGTGGCCTGACTCTCTGGGCATACTACCTATTCCTAAAGCGGAAGTAAAAAATCTTGGAATATGGTTTGATTCTGATTTGACATTCGAGAGCCAAATCAGGAAGGTAGCTGGGAAATGCTATGCCACGATAAAAACCTTGCAAAAAATACTAGACTTATTACCGTCTAATACCAGGAAGACCATTGTTCACTCTGTGGTAACCTCTCAATTGGATTACGGAAATGTTTTATATCTTGGAGCCACCAAGAGGGACATGGCCAGACTGCAGAGAGTACAGAATGCAGCAGCTCGGCTGGTGCTGGGGCTGCCACGAAGGACCAATGCAAAAAAATCTCTGACAGCTCTTCACTGGCTTCCTGTGGAGAAGCGAGTAGTATTTAAGGCAATGTGTCATTGCCATCGAATTCTGCTAAAGAAAGGTCCTAGGTATCTGCAACCGTTAATCACGAAATACATACCAGGGCGCTGCCTTAGATCAATAGATAAGGACTTGGTGAATATACCAAGAATCTTTAGAGCCAGAATGGGCGAACGTTCATTCAGGTACCGAGCTGCAAAATTATGGAATAGCCTTCCTGTTAACCTAAGAAGAGAACAATGCGAAATTAAGTTTCGTAAGCTACTTAAAACTTGGCTATTTGTTCATCCACCTCTGGGATAATTTTTCCGCTATATCCCTTTCAATGGCATGCGTGTAGAAACCCATCTCTCTTCTCCTTGAACTCTCACTAAGCGCGGGGACACACCGGTAGGTGTAACCAGGCGCTATATAAATGTATAAATAAATAAATAAATAAATAAATAAATAAATACAATTCCTTACGGTACTTTTCCCATACTGCCTCAACTATCACACAGTTCATTGCCCCCTCAGGGTGATCGGCTGTTGCTTTTACCAGCTTCCAAAACTGTAGCGGCAGTAGCGTTCACACACAAAAGAAAAAGTGAGACTCAGTCCGCTCTGAAGAGATGGACCAACTTGGTCAGTTATCAACTTACACACCGCATCCAGACATGGACACGAAGCCAGTGTCAGACTTACCTTCACTTCATAAAGAAATAATAAAGCTTTACAGAAACCTGACACAGTTCATGATCAGAACACTCACACTTCAGCCAGAAAGGGCTACACCAGCAGGAAAAATTCAGGGATCTACAACTAAGATAACACCATAAACACTACATGCAGTTATGGGTAAAATGCCCACTAAACGTAAGCAAATGCCATTCTGGATATCTAAAAAAATAACATAGTTAGAATCAGTATTTCCACACACAAGCACTCAAGAAAAACACAAGATACTAACAATCTGCGTGCCAGTGGGGATAGCTCCCCAGATAGAGTATTGTACCTCTTGGGGTCTAGCTGAGAATTTTTTCTCATTTGTTTTATGTTTTTTGTACAGGTACCTATCTTCTTGTGATGTAGTGCGCTATTCTACACTCAGGTACAAAGTTGGTTGTATCGTTTTGATTTAACACAGTCTTTGTGACAATTATACACATTAGTGATTTAGGCACTAAGTTTTGGCTGCAGTAGTTTTTTGTATGGTCCTGAAGAAAGCCATGATCACAATCTTTTGATCTATATTGGCTGAAACATGTAGACCTTTGTTTGGTTCACTGTATGCGCGCTAATAACTCCATAGAATCCAAATATTATAGTGCTCCAATCATTTTTTTTTTAACCCCCCTTTCTGCCCCAATCATTTAACCTACACCATCACTCTAGCATTCAGCTTAAACTACCCCCACCCTTATCTTCCCCTCCGGCACCCACAAAAATTATCAGTATAGTATAATATACTGAAAATGTAAGCTGACCAACAGCATAAGCATCAAAATAAACATCAATAGTCATAAGCACTCAAAGCTTCTCCCTTTTCCTATTCCATTTTCCCCCTTTTTTTTCCCCCACCTGCCCCTTCTAAGATGTTAGTTTAGAGAGCACCTGTTCTGCCTCCTTCTCATCTGTAAATATATATGTGCGCCCCCCATTGATCACCTTTAGGCGGGCCGTTTCCTGCAAGAAAACCTGACCACCCAAGGCCTTAAACGGATCAATAAGCTGACGCAGCCTCCAGCGTCTATCCATGGTGCTCTTACTTAGATCAGATCGTACAAAAAAAGATATAGAGTCAATCAAAAGCGGGGAATTTGGCCTAGCTTTGAGTGAGACCGCCTGTCTAAGCAAAAAATTACCAAAATAAATCAGAAAGGGACGAGGAAATATACTGCCCCTATTCGCTGCATAGAGTGGCAGTCTATGAACTCTCTGTAGCTGAGAGTCCCAATCCCAATCAAATAGATCGGGGAAAGCTTTCTGAAATAATAGTACAATATATGCCCTTGGGCAGCCCCTTCAGACCCTTCGGGTATACCAAAATGTCTGAGATTGAGTCGTCTTTGCCTATTCTCCATGTCTTCCAGCTTGTCCTGCAGTCGCCCGATTTGCTCCTGATGTCTGTTAACCACAGCCTGGTTGCAGGCGGACGTTCCTCAACAGTCGAGACCCTTTGCTGTAGAGATTCCAAATCCTGAACAACCCCTCCAACTTTATTATTTAAATCCTGCATAAAATTCTGAATCTTGATATTATCTTCCCTTAATTGAAGGAAATGTTGCTGCGTTTCCTTATGTTGATCAGACAAAGTCTGTAAAATGATATTGAGAGGGAGGTGTCGTTTTTCAGAACTATCAAGATCAGTAGCTAAGGGGATAATTGGAGAAACAAGTACAGGAACATGCACCGCAGTGAGAGCTGGAGTCTGCTTAGGAGTTTGATCGTTACCTAAGAGTGCTTGCTCCTCAGCGGAAACCACAATTGCGGAGTCAGTCCCACTTGATGAATTGAGAGCTATTGGCAGGGGATTGGTAAGAGCATCGGAGGAAGAGAGTCGAGAGGGTATTGTTATATCCACATGAGTTTGAAGCTGAGTTGGGGACACTTCTTTTGTCTGGTCTCCCAATACTGAGCTGTTACCAGAGAGGCATAGAGCCATTTTCTTCACTCTCCCATTAGCCTGAATCCATTTACGAAGTGGACTATTATCGGCTATGGGCCTTCAGTGTAATTCTGAGGTAGTTATACCGGCCTTAGATAGAACCGGAGTTTTACCCTTCTTTAGCCTTAGATTTCCCTTTTTTGCGTGTGTATTTTTTTAGCGGAGTCTGCTGGCGAGCTCCCCAAAGTCCCAGACTTCTCATTGGACTCCTCCTCCTCATTATTGCAGCTTAAACCAGTGTCTTCCAAATTTGAAACGATCTCAGCCACCTCGTTGTCAAATATTTCACAAGCTTGCACCAGAAGAGCCTGCAATCCCTGGCTAAGACCATCCAGCGCAGCAGAGATGGAGATAACAGGCTTCACCAAGTCGTTTCCATTAGGCACATCGGCCAGACAAATGCCAGGAGTTTCCAAATGGAGAGTGCCAGCTGATTCATTAACAATGTGTTTGAGCTTAGGTTCATTTAAGCTCCCTCTGTCAGATAAGGACTCCCCCTGATTATTCGGAGACACCGCCGTTATCACTGTACCCACAGCGCTCCCGCATAAGCCGGCAGTCAGAGAGCATAGATCAGTCCGAGCAGACCCAACAGGCAAAACAGACTCAACAGAGCAGGATCCCAGTGCCGATGACCCCCCTGAATCAGCGCCCCTCTCCACAAGACCATTATTGTGAGCAAGTGACCCCCTTTCTCTTTCGCACCAAGAATTGTTTACGGGAACCAAAAGGGGAGGGCGAATCAGCGGCTTACCCGTGCTAGATGTGTGTCTGTCCGACGAGAGTGATTTCGGGCTGCTTCTTCTGTTGTTCTCGGTCTTGTTTGTTAAAGAGGCAGAGCCCACCTGAGAACCAGCCGTTGAAGCAGCCACTTGCGCAGCTTGAGCTTGTATATTCCGTCCGGTGCGGCCCCCCCATGCAATTATTTTAGGGGCCATGGTAGGAAGGCTCAGGGGTTCATCCGTATCTAGAGATTTAAAGTTGAAGGCTGAATACACCGGGGATGCAAAAATTGCGAGTCTGAAGCTGTCAGACAGTCGGGGCTCCGGCCACCTGGACGCCGTCGGCAGAGCGAGACGCACCGCCCACAGCAACCGCCGAAGGATTTTGTAAAGTTGGTACATCAATCTACAATTGCGATGAAGAGACCATCCATCGTGTTGACATTAAGTGAGGCTGGCTAAGTACTCAGAGCAAGTCCATTTTCCATGTAAGTATAGCTCATAGCTTGAATCCGGTAGCAGGGATCTCCAACTGCTGCAGCTCCATGGCGTGTCAGCCCGCTATCTTGCTCCTCCCACATTCAGAACTATTTTTGAAAATACTTTTTCTCCTATATCTAGCAAATTAATCAACCTATAGTTTTGTGGTGCATTCACATTGCCTTTTTTTATGGACTGGCCTTATTACAGCTCCCTTCCAATTCTTTGGTATTTTCCCTACCGCTAAAATTACCAGGAAAATATGAGAAAAAAATCTCGCCCACCACTTCATCTGTGACTTTATTATGATTGCTGGGAGATTGTCTGGTCCTGCTGCTCTTGTTAATTTTAAATTTCATTATTGTATTCTCTACATTCTGTTCTGTGAAGTCTGGTTTTAGTTCTTCCATTAAGTCATGCCATGGCTGGGGCTCTTCCACTTCTAGATCTCTGCGAGCGCCATACAGGAGAGACTCAAAAGGAGATTGCCGGTGTGTTCACATGTTATGTTGTGTTGATAGCGCTACTTTTAAACGGATTTTAAAAGTTTTATCAAATGTAAAATTGCACTGTTATTTATGTACTGACCTGCTACTTGCACAGTTGAACTTTCACCCGCCCCGGTCCATTCCGGCTGAGTGCCGTTTGAGTGGAGGGCGTGGTTAGGCTGCACAGGCTGTCATTTCCGGTCGGGGAGGCGGGACTTCGCCCACGATCCACCTCATAAGACTGAGGGGCATGCGAGCGCGCTGAGAGACTCAAAAGGAGATTGCCGGTGTGTTCACATGTTATGTTGTGTTGATAGCGCTACTTTTAAACGGATTTTAAAAGATTTATCAAATGTAAAATTGCACTGTTATTTATGTACTGACCTGCTACTTGCACAGTTGAACTTTCACCCGCCCCGGTCCATCCCGGCTGAGTGCCGTTTGAGTGGAGGGCGTGGTTAGGCTGCACAGGCTGTCATTTCCGGTCGGGGAGGCGGGACTTCGCCCACGATCCACCTCATATAACCGAGGGGCATGCGAGCGCGCAGCGGACGCGCGCAGCGGGCGCGCCGGCGGCGCGCCTAAGGCAAGCCCGTCTGCGCCCGTCCGCGCCCGACTGGGCCCAGGGGCCAGAAGCCCTGATGCCATGAAACCTCTGGGGTTCATTAGATACTCAGCAGAGGAACTATGAAAACTATCTAAGCTAGCTGACTTACGATGCAAACACACTATAAATGTAGAGAGAAATGAAACAAAATGCAGTCATTGTAGCCTAAATTTAAAACACAAAAAAACTAATTCCAGTAAGAAGGATATACTACAGCTAGCGGTATTAAATTGTAGGTCTCTAGTGAAACATAAACATGACATTCACGACCTCCTTACGGGACAGGCACTGGATGCTCTCTTCCTGACCGAGACATGGCTCAATGAATGTTCCACCCCTGACGTCCTAGATGCAGTACCCTATGAATATAGGATAGAAAGGCAGGACCGTGAAGGTCAGAGAGGTGGCGGTGTTGCGATAATTTATAAATCTACACTTAAATGTAAAATAACAGGAATGGATATAACTGACTGTGAAGCAATTCTTTTCACATTAGCCGCTTCAGAGGATAACACCATAACGGGCCTCTTAATATATCGCCCTCCAGGTCAATTAACCAATTTCATCAAAAGCCTAGAAGAAATGATAGTACACCCTGCCCTACGATATAAAAACTTTCTGGTCCTAGGTGACCTAAACATACATTTTGAAGATCCACGGAATAAGGATGCTAACAATATATGCAAAGATCTTCTAACTCTTAACCTAAGACAAAAAGTGGAGACACCTACACATCAAGGTGGCCACACTCTTGACCCCATTTTCTCTAACAACATGGAGATAAAAGTTGATACACCATGGCCTATTCCATGGTCCGACCATTACTTGGTCCGGTTTACTTTACCAGCCCATAGTAGAAGGCAAATACAGGAGAATAGGGAGATTACTACTAGAAAATGGAATAATTTTAACACAACTTCCTTCACCCAGGCACTATTGAAAGATATACCCCTGTTAGATACTGATATTAATCTAACCAACTTGAATCTGCAATCATGGATCACAGAGGCGTTAGATAATACAGCACCGTGGAGCAAGAGAACCCCTAAAAGACATTAAAAAACTGCACCTTGGTTCACTGACGAACTAAAAATGGCTAAGGGAAAATGTAAAACGCTCGAACGAGCATGGAGGAAGGAGTACTGTAGTAAGATGAAGGAGGAGTACAAAAAAGAACTAAAGCAATATCATGCTCTTATAAAGAAATCCAGACGTATTTTTTACACGGAAAAAATTGAAGGAGCCAGTAACTCATCCAAAGAAATGTTTACTTTACTTAAGTCCCTTAGAATACATATAGATAGAGACGACTCGAGCGCATCTATTGACAACTGTAATAGGATAGCCGAGTTCTTTTCAAATAAGGTGACTAAAATTTATGAAACTTTCCTTGCAGAGGCTCGCCAGGGTACAGGCCTATTGCAAGAAAGACAGGAATTGTTTGCAGGGGTGACTCTGGACACATTTGATGTGTTGGAAATCGACGACATCACCGCCTTAGCTAATGGAATTAAATCTGGTTCCCCGCTTGATCCAGCCCAACCTAGAATAATAATGGAGGGAGCCAGTGTTATTATGCCGTATATAGCGGATCTTATCCAGCGCTCCTTTAAAACTGGCATGGTTCCTGCAAAATGGAAGCAGGCCATTGTCAAGCCTTTAAAGAAGAAGCCTTCATTAGATATAAATATTTTTGATAATCTTTGCCCGATTTCTCTCTTACCATTCGTGGCAAAAATTGCGGAAAAGATAGCAAACATACAGCTGGTAGAACACTTAAATAGGAATGACATATTGCACCCCTCACAATCAGGCTTTAGGAGTGCTCATTCCACTGAGTCTGCGTTACTCATGGCTTCTGAAACTTTGAGAAAATATGCGGACGAGGGACAAACAGCCGCACTGATCCTGTTGGATCTCAGCGCGGCGTTTGACACCGTTTCTCATAAATTGCTCCTGCATAGGCTAGAGGCGTGCGGTGTAAGACACAGTGCACTCAAGTGGCTAGCATCGTTCCTCTCGTCAAGAAGTTTTCAAGTTTCACAACAATCATATTGCTCGAAGAGTTTTCCCTTGTCTCCGGGAGTACCACAGGGATCAGCACTGAGCCCTACTCTTTTTAATGTGTACGTGGCACCTCTGGCAGAAAAAGTGGAGAAATATGAGGTATCAATAGTGTCTTACGCAGACGACACGCAGTTGATTGTCTTGCTCTCCCAAAACAAGGACCAAGCAGCTGTTCGTTTTTCTGAATGTCTAAAGGTAATAGCACTCTGGATGACAAATCAGTGCCTCAAACTTAATGGCAGCAAAACTGAGGTCCTGGTCGTAGGGAAAACACCATCTATTTGGTCAAGCGCATGGTGGCCTGACTCCCTGGGCATACTACCTATTCCTAAAGCAGAAGTAAAAAATCTTGGAATATGGTTTGATTCTGATTTGACATTCGAGAGCCAAATCAGGAAGGTAGCTGGGAAATGCTATGCCACGATAAAAACCTTGCAAAAAATACTAGACTTATTACCGTCTAATACCAGGAAGACCATTGTTCACTCTGTGGTAACCTCTCAATTGGATTACGGAAATGTTTTATATCTTGGAGCCACCAAGAGGGACATGGCCAGACTGCAGAGAGTACAGAATGCAGCAGCTCGGCTGGTGCTGGGGCTGCCACGAAGGACCAATGCAAAAAAATCTCTGACAGCTCTTCACTGGCTTCCTGTGGAGAAGCGAGTAGTATTTAAGGCAATGTGTCATTGCCATCGAATTCTGCTAAAGAAAGGTCCTAGGTATCTGCAACCGTTAATCACGAAATACATACCAGGGCGCTGCCTTAGATCAATAGATAAGGACTTGGTGAATATACCAAGAATCTTTAGAGCCAGAATGGGCGAACGTTCATTCAGGTACCGAGCTGCAAAATTATGGAATAGCCTTCCTGTTAACCTAAGAAGAGAACAATGCGAAATTAAGTTTCGTAAGCTACTTAAAACTTGGCTATTTGTTCATCCACCTCTGGGATAATTTTTCCGCTATATCCCTTTCAATGGCATGCGTGTAGAAACCCATCTCTCTTCTCCTTGAACTCTCACTAAGCGCGGGGACACACCGGTAGGTGTAACCAGGCGCTATATAAATGTATAAATAAATAAATAAATACAATTCCTTAAGGTACTTTTCCCATACTGCCTCAACTATCACACAGTTCATTGCCCCCTCAGGGTGATCGGCTGTTGCTTTTACCAGCTTCCAAAACTGTAGCGGCAGTAGCGTTCACACACAAAAGAAAAAGTGAGACTCAGTCCGCTCTGAAGAGATGGACCAACTTGGTCAGTTAGCAGCTTACACACCGCATCCAGACATGGACACGAAGCCAGTGTCAGACTTACCTTCACTTCATAAAGAAATAATAAAGCTTTACAGAAACCTGACACAGTTCATGATCAGAACACTCACACTTCAGCCAGAAAGGGCTACACCAGCAGGAAAAATTCAGGGATCTACAACTAAGATAACACCATAAACACTACATGCAGTTATGGGTAAAATGCCCACTAAACGTAAGCAAATGCCATTCTGGATATCTAAAAAAATAACATAGTTAGAATCAGTATTTCCACACACAAGCACTCAAGAAAAACACAAGATACTAACAATCTGCGTGCCAGTGGGGATAGCTCCCCAGATAGAGTATTGTACCTCTTGGGGTCTAGCTGAGAATTTTTTCTCATTTGTTTTATGTTTTTTGTACAGGTACCTATCTTCTTGTGATGTAGTGCGCTAATCTACACTCAGGTACAAAGTTGGTTGTATCGTTTTGATTTAACACAGTCTTTGTGACAATTATACACATTAGTGATTTAGGCACTAAGTTTCGGCTGCAGTAGTTTTTTGTATGGTCCTGAAGAAAGCCACGATCACAATCTTTTGATCTATATTGGCTGAAACATGTAGACCTTTGTTTGGTTCACTGTATGCGCGCTCGCAAATTCGTTCAGACCGCACTACTACTGTTCTTTTAAAATTGGCACCGGGAAATCTTTATTAAAACTTTCTTTCCCTGTAGTCAATTTTATTTTTATTTCACTTTTTTCCTACACTGCACTTGATTTTTCACCTTACCTAGGCTATCTTCATTGATCTTTAGGAGATCTGATCCTTCTTGTATAGTTAAAACATCCGTGAGCTCCTCCCTTAGACACACGCAGGGAGTAGTAGCTCCTTAACCACACCAGGTGTGGTTAAGAGGAGATCCCATATGATGAAGCATGCCACCACGGTGGGTGATGGGATTATGTCCTCTTTATGAGGACTTCTTTGTCCAGATAGTAGTTTGAGTACCATTCAGGTTTCCATATTCTCCACCTTACTGATTTTTGTATTTTTGTGTTTTTGACCCCTGGACCTCTTTGTTTATACATGTACAGTTTTCACTGCCATCTATATCAGAACTCATGGTACCCCTTCAATAGCAGTGATACCAGATGTATTAAGACTACTACAGAATGGGTATGGAGCAGAACCTGCTCTGAACTTAGGGATGAAACTGTTAGGAAATTTTGCCCAGGTATCAACTATTATATAAGCAAATGAAAAAGGAGAGACAGCAGCAGTGGCAATGCGCCAACGCCTGAGGGATGTCACTCCTTTACAAAAGGAGTGTGAATTACTTAAAATTATTGAAGATACCTATGCTGAATTAGGTAGAGATAGTTTGGGAGCAAGAGCAACAAAACCTCAACTCATGGTTGGTCCTGAAAAAGAGAACACCAAGCAAGCACCTGATTCTTCCAAGAAGAAATGGGGATAATAAAAAACAAAGGAATAGAGAGAATAGATCACAATCCAGGGGTGGGTCTTCTCAACAGGAGCCCTTCGAAAGGAGGTACAACCTTAGGATTTGTGATAACATTAAAAACCTTGACAGGTATCAGGATACTCATACACATTCCTCTCGTTCCTTTCAGGGGTCATCAAAAAACTCTGAGAGGGAAGGACGGTCAGAACCCAGACAAGAATAGCAAAGTCCAGAGACACAACGCTCTTCAGCCTATACTTCCAAAAGACAAAGAGATACCAAAATCAAAACCTCAATTTAAATAGAAGAAGGTAGCAGGTCTTAAAGTTAGACATGCCCAGAATTCTGAGGACTCAACTTCTGAATTTGGAATGGGCTCTGACAATGCTAGACAGTGCAGCAGAAGTAACAATAGCTCACCAGAACCTGATGGAATTTCTGGTGACAGCAGAGTTGAATGAACATATCACAGTGGAGGCACCTGATACAAGGGTAAGTGTCCCACATAGCTTACATGAAATAACACTCCAAATGGCTGGGGACAGACCTAGAAAAATTAAAGGTCTCATTCGGGATAACCTGACTAATGGATATGACATCCTTTTGACTGAAAGAGATTGACCGCCTGAAATTGTTATGGAGTGCCCAAAGGGAGAAACGGTAATTTTATCGGCTTTTTCTAACCTTGTTCCAGTATTCTTAAAACATTCATACGCGCAGGAGTGGTCAGTAGCACTTGCTCCAGCATTATATCGCAATCAAGTGGGTGGGATTCTGAGTCACCTCACCTTGTAATACCAGTAAAAATGACTCCAACTCCACAGAAACAGTACCCAATAAAACAAAAAGCAAAATAACAGGTCAGAGAGATCTTAGATTAACTTGAATACCAGGGTGTAATTGAAACTTGCACCTCTTCAATGAATAATCCTTTGTTTCCTGTAATGAAGCCCGATAATTCATACCGTCTAGTTTTAGACTACAGGCATCTGAACACATGCACTAAAACATTTGCAGTACAGAATGCACACAGTGCCGTATTAATGAATAACATTGTGCGGAAAAAATACAAAACAACATTAAATATCTCAAATGTATTTTTGTGCCAAAAAATAGCACCTGAAAGCAGATATTTGAAAGCCTTCTAAGCACTCGAATCTCAGCGTCAATTCTGTCTACTCCCCCAAGGGTATATGAATAGCCCTGGGTTGTTCTCAGCTAGGGTAACAGAGTTACTTCAGATTTTGGATGAAGAGGCATTGTCCTACATAGATGATATTTATCTGACAGATGATGATTTAATGGATCACTTGACCAGAGTGAGCAACATAGTTTTGGGGTTCGCCATTGAGGGCAACAAATTCAATTTAAAAAAATCAAAAATAGCCCACCTTAATGTCCTATTTTTGGGATATGACCTCTTAAGTGAAGGAAAAAGCCTGGCACCTAATTTTTTAGAAAAATATGTGCTGCTCCAACCTCCTAAATCATTGAAAAACTAACAATCCAGATTTTGATTCATAAAGTTTGGCAGAACATACATTTTAGATTACGCAGAAAAAGTAAATCTTTCTACGAACTAAGAAGACCTGACTTTTCAATCAGGCATTGGACACAGGAACACACAGATATCCTTTGTTCCCTACAAGCTGACATGATAGCTTACAAACACCTACACACAGTTGTAAACACCACAAATTTGGTGATCTGTGTTATAGTGGGTCAATCTGGATATTCTTACCTATCCTTCAATGAAGGCGAAACAGTACCCATAGCATACAAATCACACTTGTACACAAACACTGAAATGCGTTTTGCTTCTACAAAAACTCTGACAGCAATACAGACCACTGTAGTAAGGGTAAGAGCACTGGCTCAGGGGAAACAAATATTTGTCATAACTCCGGTACCCGCCTTAGAGGCTGTCACAAAAGCAAGCGTTCCAAATGCTAAAGCTTTACATCCAAGATGGATGCAAATGGCTGTTTCACTCACTGCAAAACATGGAGATTACAAATTTGACTCTACACCAAAAACACAAGCATTTCTGAAATATGAACAAGACTATCCTCTCCCAAATGAAATAATGCCTCTAGATCAGTATGAATAATTTATTTACACTGACGGGTCTGTTCAGCTGGCCATGTGAAGTAAACAACAATACAGCGCAGCATATGCGATTGTGAAGGTATGCAGGATGGCAAGTTCCATTCTAGCAGTACAAAGACACAGTCTTTAGGAGGCTGCAGGGCACAGCTAGCAGAGTTAAAAGCTGTGTTACTGGCACTAATAAATACGGATCGAGAATTCACCACACTGATCGTGTACGATTCATTTTACTGTGTCCAGTCATACAATGAATATCTTCACTACTGGGGACAGAATGGATTTAAAGGCTCAAAAGGTTGTACAATCAAGCATAAATTGCTATGGGAACAGGTAGCTGAGTTGAAAAACGAACTACCAAGAACTCACGTGATACAAACGCTGAGTCATCAACGTGATGGCGTTAACGTTGAAGGGAATTCATTGGCTGATGAAACCGCAAAAGGGGTAGTACAAACTGCTGCAGAAGCTGCAACCACTCATTCGAGCATGAGAATAGACGGACAGATAATGGTAGCTGTCATTGCTTCCCGCAAAAACAGCACGGCCTTACCAAAAGCTCAAGTGCTCCTACAAGTTAGATGCAAATAGCATTCTGTATGCTCAAATTCCAGTAGTGGGCGAAAGAGTAATACCAAACATGGATCGCAGGTTAGGTTTAATTCTAGCTGCTCACGAGGGTCTAGGTTCTGTACACGCAGGAATTGCCACAACAGTTTCTTTGCTGAAGCAACACTATTGGTGGCCAGGATTAACTAAACGGACAAAGAATTTTGTCTTAAAGTGTGACATCTGTCAGCAAATGAAGGGTTCCACCGAAGTATGTCCAGCGCAGACACCACTATTGATATCAGACAGACCACTTGCTTGAGACTATTTGGACCACTGCGGCCCCCTACTATCAGATGGGGCTTACAAGTATATTTTGGTGGCAGTGGATTCATGCTTTAGATTCCTGTAGGTTTGGCCTCAGCCCTCTGCTGATGCTCAAACTATTATAAAAGATTTACAAGTATTCATAAAGACATACGCAGTTGGCACATTATATTCAGGCCATGGCCCCGCTTTTAGCTCTAGGGCTTACAAGGATGCCATGTGAAGTTTGGGTGTGGCACTGTGGTACTCCTCTCCATACCATATCAAGGGAAATTTGGTCATGTAGAGAAAAAAACAGGACTTAAAGCAATCTTTAAAAGCAAGGGTATTGCGTTCGGGTGGTAGTTGGGTCAATCACTTATATGGGGTCCAGAGGGCTCTCAACAGTATGCCAAGAAATTCCCTAGGAGGTGTCACTCCTTATGAAGTCCTGTTTGGGACGAGAATGTGGGTACCTGATCTCGACAATGAGAGCACAGTAGTGGATGGAAAGCCATTTAACATCAATAAACATGTGGCTGTTTTACAGGATCTCAATAAGTTCCGGGCACTACAAAGCAACGTGCAAGTAAAACGCACCACCACTGAGGAAGCCAAATCAGTCACGGCAAGACCGGCCTGGATCCATAAAGTCGGGGATCTGGTCAGAGAACAGATTATGGACAAGAAAGAATTTGGACAATCATACACAAAGCCTGTACCTGTCCTAGCTGCCAAGGAACAAGAACAGTACTTCGTCCGCCTCTTGCCTGCAAAAAGAAAAGAGATTTGTCTCCATTGAGCTGATCAAGCCACACTATGTGGCCGATACTGAATAGTAGGCCTCGTGGGCTCCTGGGTAGCCAACGCTCTTCTCTCGCTACCATACAGGAAGTTCAGACAGAAAGACTCATAAAACTTGAAGAGTCACCAATACAAAATAATAGACTTTTCAAAAATGAAATGGAACTCGTTCCTGTTGAAACAGAACATCAAAACACAAATGAAAACAAATATCAATTCGGCCTAACACAAACATCTACATAAATATGCCTCTACAAGAGACGCCTGCCAGTTCAACAAAACCTGATGAGCTACCAAAAAGAGATCGAACTGCATCTGGCTACTTTATCGATTTTGATACCTTCCCTCTGGTTCCCAGTGAACCTGAAACAACGCCAGCTCAAGTTTCCTGTA
The DNA here is from genome assembly GCF_964204655.1 of Triturus cristatus. Lineage (NCBI taxonomy): Eukaryota > Metazoa > Chordata > Amphibia > Caudata > Salamandridae > Triturus > Triturus cristatus. The sequence continues at coordinate 317,016,427 of NC_140579.1, forward strand.
AACAACAAATTCATGAATTCTACATTTTTCTGAAAAAGACTTACTTTGTATCACCTTGGCTACAGCGCCGGATAATAACTGGAATATTGTTTTTTCTATTCTGGATTGGCCTCGTGACTATCTTTAGCTTACTCATGAATGGAAACTATCTTCCAGAACGCTCTGCAGTATCAAATGTGAACTTGGTCCTGAAACCTCATACATCATCTCATCGTGAACAAAGAGATCTGTCCTTCGTGAACATTAAAGCTGTTCCAATTCCTGATGGTATAGTTTGGGACAGAGATTCATATGATGTATTTGGTCCCACTGAACTTTTGAAAATAACGAATGTATTTAATATTTCTGTAAATGATATTATTACCTCCAGTACATATTCCGATGATTGGGATTTTGAACCTGTAAATAATATGTTGTGTTATTTAGAACAATCCGCTGCATTGTCAAGCATTGAAATGTTAGAGGACATAACTGATTATGGCACAATGTACTGTTACCAACAGTATGGTCATCACTTTTTAGATAGGTCCAGTATCCCACATAATGTTTTTACATACCACAAATGAGAACATTGCCCAACACCACCGAAAGGTAGTTTGCCTACGTTCACACAGAAGTTTTCTTATTTTGCAGGGTTTAATACTTCTGAACTGACCTCATTTTACTATAAGGTTGCACCTACAAATGCACAGAAAAATATGCTAACAAACACCACACAGATTTTTTCTGCATCCTTTATTTCCCAACTGTCTGAACAGGGTTTCCACATATGGAAGGACACTATAGACATAAAAGCAGTCTGGGGTTCAAAGGAATGGCAAGTTCAGGGAACAGAAGCACTATTTCAAGCATTCCTCATTCCACAGCAGATAATAATTGTGAACGACACTGTGCAACAGATTTCGTGTCTTGGACTAGCCAAGAACAAAGAATTGAGCAAACCTTATATTCCCTCACCATCACACTTTGAGGGGTGGCAAAACTTTACAACACATGTTGAGGATACAGTAGATGACATCATACATTAAGTTCCATATAATTCATCAGATCCCAATTGGAAGGGATGGTTAGTTTGGCCTACAGAGACAAATATATATCAAACAAGATTCAGGGGTACCACCGAAGGGTTTAGTATCCATAGGCCGGACCAACGCTATGTACAACGAGAACATCTGGGGGGGTGACGTCAAAGAGTGTTGGAAAGTTATGCCTCGATTGGCTAAAAACCTCAACAGTGTTCCAGGAGAAACAACACTTATCCTTAATATCAGATGAGGTGGATTTAAGGGATTTTTTCTTGGGTCCCCGAAAGCCACGTCAGAAATATTTCTTAAACGCTATTTATAATGAAATCTGGAAACTATCACAGCAGGAAGCTGCGGAGAGACTTTGTGAAATTGATAGAATTAACCTAGAAAAGGCCTTAGCAGTGGTTGACAATGGTATGTCCACATTAACATCCAGAATTTATTCACTTGGCAGCATTGTATCCTCTAATATAAATATACTAGAATAGGATTTGTCCATACTACAACACTTTGTTCTACAGCTATGTTCTATTATGTTGTTAAGCTGGGCGCTACAATCATTGCGTTCAGGTTATGTGCCTTGGCGATTTATCAACAGTACGTCCTTGTTTTCTGCGTAAAATCTAACTAAGAAGCAGATAAAAATGGCACAAAGGGGAGCAAAATATACAATGTTGCATATTGAAAAACTAGACAAATTACCTTTCACTGTGGCAGAGTCACCATCCACAGAATGGTTAATTCATGGCCATATTATGTTACAGATCACAACTTTCCAGTTTCAATATTGCCTAGAATAACAACAGGCAGGCAGATATGAAGCGATGGGTAAGGAATTTATCAATACTTGGGAATTGCCATACAGATTTCAATGCAGGAGTGGGGACATGGAAGTGTTTCTATTGTGAGAACTCTTTAAGTGGATCTCTCATATGCCAGGATATCATGCTTCACGGGGCCTTTAACGGTTCAGTTGCAAACTTATCCAGTCATTTGAAAGGGTCCCTGGCTGCCGTGATTAATCCGGTGTTCAAGTTGCTCTCACATGGGAGTTACTTGATGCTGAAGGATTAAGGTTGTTGTGGGATGCTTCCGGGCATCGCATATCTTGTCACTTTAAACTCCAGGGTTACTTGTTGTATGCAAGTATTGTTCCCACCGACTCACACAGTCAGGGAGGCGCCATTATGTTCCTCATTGAATGTTTCCTTTATACGGTTTGATACTTTGAGCTGAATGAAAGCCATGCTTTTACAGAAAACTGTGCCCTTAACCTCCACCTGAGAGACTTTTTATCTTCAGGTTGCAGGGTCATCAGCTGAGATACAGGCTCTTGTACGAACTAACTGCCCTTTCCATTTCACAGAAATGGTACCTATTTAAGACCATAGATTCTGGACTGTTAAGCACCTTTCAGACTGTCTTCGGAGTGATTCCAGCCTTCATACACTCTGTATTCGGAAGCATTTTTGGAGGACTTCCGCTAATCCTGTTCCTAATAGCAGGAATCCTGACTGCAACTTTTCTGCTATGCAATGGAAGTCCCAGTCACCAAGGAGATAGAAAAAATGCTCTTTGAGTGCCGATACCATGATCGCATGGTACTGCATTTAGGCGCACCACACCTTTGAGAACTAAGCGAGTCTTGGCTCCTATTGTTTTGACCAGTCTGGATTGACTATGTTTTGCCTGTCCTCCGATGCCTGTTCTGCAGACAAGAATGCGTGTTGGATCTCTGTCTAACACTTCCATCGGTTGTGCCTCCGGACGTGGATGCTTTACTGGACCCAATAACGGCCCATGTTTTGCTGTGTCCTCAGCGTATTCCCATGTTGATGTCTGCATTTTTAAAGTCACCACAGGATGCTTCAGCTCCTGTTGGAATAGAGACCGGCTCCTCTACAAACACCTAGGCCTTGGATGTCACACAGGCTTTCCCAGCATCGGCTCTGGGCAATACGGAATATCATCTGTGCTCGATTGACCTGATCTGTGAGGTTTTTCAGGGACTGTCGTCTGCGATGGCAAGCAACAGTGATGTTGCGTCTCCCAGCCAGGACACATAAAGATTTGGCGCATCGTGTGCTGGGAAAAATTTGGCCTTGTTTCAAAACAACCAAATTTGGAATTTTAAAACAAAAAACACTTTTCTTTTCTTGCTGAACGGCATGGCATAATTGTTCGGACCGTATATACGAACATATTTTATTAGACTTCTACAGCTAATGCTAGTATTTTATCATTTTTTACATATTTTTTGTGGACTAATTAGTTGTTTGCTTACAATGTCTAGGAGTACATTTACATTTTTAGCATGTCGTCCAGTCGGATGAGGAGTGGGTGTTATGTTTCATACATGTACCCCAATATAGGCTCAGGTAGTAACCAAACCTTTCACCTATATTTCCCCTGCCATTACACTACATAATTGTTCTTGGTACTGACCTTTTAGCTAGTTACGGTACTGCTTACAGGACGTGGAGTTTTCTCCGAAAAGTAGTCTCATTATGCATGAGGATTCTTGGAATCTCAACAGGACTACCATCTCCTGCATAAAACCTATGGTCATTTCTTCCGTCATTTTAGGTGACATGACACAACAAGGTAGATTGCTTAAGGGTACCACTTTGGGTATATACACACCATATCTTTGCTGAGGCAGGGAGAAGAGAAAAAGGACTTCCATGCTGACACACTGATGCAAGACGCTGAAGCTCCTGCATGCAGACAGTCCAATTCCCAGTGGTCTGACATCCCTCGTGGGGTGTCCATCTCGAGACCAATATGGGGTCCCACAGTCTCTGACTTCAAGTAATGGGGTCAACTTTATTCTAGAAGGATTCTTGGCTCTACACCTACAATAATGCTAGGTGCACTTAGATACATCTAGTCGCCTTGGTAGGAGTATGCATTATTACTGTCATGTATTTTTATATCTGCCTGTATTCATTGTTTTAGCACTCTGGTTGGAATCTACCATCTTTTTACTCTGTTGGTGCTTATAATCATTTATATCTGTTTCTGTCTTATGGTTGTTTCAGCACACCTATTTTACACTAGAATGACGCTGGTTCAATAAATGCTTATTGAAAACGTCCCCACCATTCATTCTGTGTATCTCTCTGAGACAAAGTGGGCACGAGTGACTGAACGAAAAGTCGTTAACTGTTTCCACGATCCCTGATGGGACAGAGTTATCATGTTGGATAGTTGCCAAGAACTATTTTCTCCTTGGTAAGAGGGGTTTCTAGTGGCACTGTGAGCTAGCTGGTATACAGGCAAACATACTCGGTGCGGGTGTCTGGAATCAGTCTGGACACCAATCCCACAGTCTATGTTGTCTAAATGCGCAGATCCTATATAGGTTTATAGGAACTACATGACAACCTTTGACAGGCCCCACAGCCTGTGGACCTTCCTGTACATCTCCTTGATCCCTCTGGGTCCTAAGCTCCGTGGGCCGTCCTGCATCAATGGATGGCAAATTTGTCATCAGGTCCTACCACATTGGCTCCTGTGCCTCGGTAACTTCATTGGTTCAGGAGTCTGTCTTTGTCTGCATCCTCAGTCACACAGACATTGGCTCTGATACTGTCTCTCACCTAATGCCAGAGATTGATCGACCACATAGCATGTTTTATGAAACATAAACCCAGTGGCTCCTGGCTAATACGGGGGGAGGCGAAGGGGGCGAATGTGCAGGCAAAATCAAATTAAATAATGGAAAACTTACCAAAGTCCTCCTCTGCTCTCAGGACTACTGTTTCCTTCCAGACTCTGTGCTGCAGTATCCAATACATCAAGAAACTTATGAAAAGCGTTCTGTATTTCCATCAATGCTGGCCTATTCTAAATCTATATAGAGAGACACTGGAACATTCTGGTGCCTGAGAACCAAGGTGCCCGGCTACCAGGAAATGCTTTGGCCAATCAGAGCGCTGCTCTCCCAGCATGAGAGCAGCCCTTATTGGAGAGAGTGGTTGTCTCTTCGCTCCACAGCACTATGGAGGCCTGCACAAACTCTCAAATAAGTTGCCTTAAAACACCTGGGTTGAGAGGTTTAAAGTGTGCATGTCTGGCTGGCCTTTGCAAGATGGCCGGCCAAAAAGACATGCGTACTTTAAGGAGTGCCTTAGCAGTTTATGACGACCACTCCTCCTAGCTGTCACTCTGCAAGCACCACCCCATATTGACGCTCTGTTCGGTACGACCGATGAAAAATAAAATGGTAACCAATTCTCATTTTATTTAACATCCAAGGGGCATTGGGGGCAATTAAATGGAGTGATGCTCCTCCACTCCAAAGAAGGAGCTGTCCCAGCATTTTTCACTGGTGAAAAGGCTGTCTGTGCCATAGACTATCATTGGGGGTGCACTGTAATGTAGACTTGGCATCATTGGCATGATTTCCCCCTGTCATTTTGTATATTTGCAGTGTGCCAGATTTCCTTTTTGTTGGTCTAGATGCTTTGAGCACTTTGCCATTGGTAATCAGTGCCAAAGTGCAAGTGCTCCCTCTGTAAATTGTGAATATGGATTGGTGTTTCCATGATTGCTTTGTCTAACTTACTACTAAGTCCCTTGTACAGTGTACTGTGTGTGCCCAGGTCAAATGCTGCTAACGGGCCTGCAGCACTGATTGTGCCACCCACACAAGCAGCCTTTCAAAGGAGTCTCAGACCTGCCACTGCAGTGTCTGCGTGCAGTCGCTACTACATTTCGATCTAGGAAGTGCACCCACTTGCCAGGCTGCAAACTTCTGTTTTATTACATGTAAGTCACCCCTAAGTTAGGCCCCAGGTGCCCCTGTGGGCAAGGTGCAGTGTATGTGAAAGGTAGGACATGTACTGATGTGTGTGACATGGCCTGATAGTGAAATACAGTGTATTTTGCTTTTCACTATTGAATGGCTATCTGTCCCACAGGATAGAATGGGAGTTGATTTATAACATCTTATAAGTGTAACTTCCCATTGGGATGAGGTAGAAAGATGGAGTTTAGTATGCCTGAGCTCAGAATATAAAAATACATTGTTTAGTAAAGATGATTTTTATATTGTGTGTTTGAAAATATCACTTTTAGAAAGTGGATATTTTCTTGCTTAGCTAATCTATGTACCTTTGCTAGTTTGTGTATTGACTGCCTGGCTTTGGAGTGACAGGGACTGGGGATGTGTATTCACTGTAGAAACCCACTTGGGGGTTGAGATGTGTCCTACCTTTCCTGGATGAGTCAGGGCTGGGCTGAATAAACCTCGGCTGCATTTAGAATAGGGGAAGGAGATTTCCTTGCACTTGAATGGGCCTGGTCTCCCTTACACAATGCTGTCTCCACCTCCTCGCATAATGCTGGACCAGAGAGAACAGAACTGTTTTTGACTGAGCACAGAGCGTCTCTGCCCAAAGAGAACAAAGAGACATTGAGCATAAATATTGGGGCACAGACCCCAGAACTTTAGAATACTTCTGGACTCAAGAGGAACTTCTGGTAAGGAGAAGAGAGGGGAAAGCTGAAGGCGAAGTACTGCCCCTTTGCTATTTGCTGTCTGGGGTTTGCCTGCAGTGGCTGTTTCTGCCAAGGAGAGGACAATGACTTTGCGGTGTGCTGTGTAACCTACTTGAAGAAGATCTCCAAGAGCTTCAAATAGAGCTTGCCTCCTATTCTAAAGTCTCAGGGGCACAAAGACTTCATCACAAGCTCCCTTGAACTTCCATGCTGGGAGTTCTGAGCTGCCAAGAGGTGCCTGTTTCTGTGTTAGGCTCTGGAGGTTGTCCCTGCTGCTGGGAGCTGGGAAAATAGAAGCAACTAGAGAAGTATGATGCATCTGCACCAGTTTCCGATGCAACACCAATGTGCGGGAAGATTTCCCATGCATCGCAATTGTGGAGCTAAAGAAAACGACGCAGCACCTGCCCACGGCTGCAGAAATCGCTACACACTGAGTCTCGTGCACCGATCTTTGCAGTCCGAGATCACCTCACTGACTCCAACTCAGGCTCTGCTGTGTGACACATCGTGGGGCCGCGGCTGGAGAGATGAACACAGCACCATTGCAACCGCGGCATCGAGAACCAATGCATCTACGAATCCCCACACATCGCACCAGGCTGCCAAGTCTACAACAACACCGGGGCTGCCGTAAGAAACTGACGCATCACCTATCCATGCAGTAAGGAACCGAAGCATCACCTTTCCTGCATGGCAGTAAGGAACCATCGCATCACCTCCCCTGGACCAAGGAACTGACACATCACTTTACCTGCACATAAGAAACTGATGCATCACCTTCCCTGCAGCTGTTTTTGTTTATGATTTTGATGCATCCAAGGTATTTTGTGCTGAAAGTGTTGCATCTATAGTTTGCTATGGACAGAACTGTTTTTACCTTCTAAAAGTCATATTTTGATTACTGTATGTTGGATTTCTGTCATTTTGGCCTTATTTGGTTTAGATGAAGATTACTTTTTTTTCTAAACTGGTGTGACATCCATTTGTAGTGCTTTCACTGTATTACTGTATGTGTGCACAAATGCTTTAAACACTGCCTCTGAGATAAGCCTGTCTGCTTGTGCCAAGCTACCAGGCTTTACTTTAGAAGTGTATCCCCCTTGCCCTGACTAGGAAGAAGGGTCCCAACTAGGAAAAAGGTGCAATCCCTCATTTCTGACAATTGGCCATCTGACTCTTCGACTGCATTCATTGGTATTTCAGACTTAGCAGTAATTTTGACATGTAGAGTGCATATAGAAGTCCTTTGACAGTGCTTAGACACACACTCAACTGCTGTAATGTAATCTCCAGAGGCCAGAGTCTATAGATCAGGCTTTGGCTACATTTAATGTATGGTATTTAGGATAAGACATGCCCTTGCCCTTGACAGTGTTCATCAAGGTAATCACCACTATGCACCACTACAGTTGAGGGATCAGTGACCAGCCTGATATGCTATCCAATCTACATGACTAACCCTGCCATCCAGCTTACCAGCAGCTGCAGCTGCTCCAATAAACTGCACATTATTCAATCATTTGAGCATCCAAAGCTGGTAGGCAATGTGGGCCAAAGGTACATTTGGGTAAGGACTTTCTATGCGACCTGTTATTGCTCAAGACTATTTTACAAATAATTTTGCAAAGGGTTTTGAGCCACTGCTGTGGTCGCCGGTCCCAGATTTAAATAATTGGGTTAATCGTACTGCCCAAAATTGTACTACCTGCTCTTCCAGTAGGAGAATCTTAATCTCCCTTGAATAGGTGTTTTGTTCACAGGCACATTTGATTTTCCCAATACTGGAGCATTTTAATTAACTCTTTCAGCCAGGCAGCTGAAAGGGCACATGTCTTTAAGTGCAGGCTCGGTGAAATATGTTTCTCCATAGATATATCAAAAATTTTCTCTTAGTTAAATTTGACCTTGCACATGAATTGCAGGCCCAGGAAATGTATGCGAGGCCACAACTTCTTTGGACAAGAACACTTCACTACATGGTCCAGGTACCATGTACCAAGCCAGCGTAATCATTTTAACACAGCTTACATGTTATATTTTATTCAAAATGTACGGTTCTGTTCCTTTCAATTGCTTTATATTAAATTAGATTCGGCCCATCTGCCACAGTATTTTCTATTAGCAGATTTCAGTTTTAATAAGACAAAATCATTCCTCATTCAGACTTCGTGTAAGCATGTGCATATGTGTATAAATACTTGTCATGCACAACATGCTTAACCCCCATTCCCTTTGCTCTCCACAGCAGCTAACCTTATTTTAGAAGGTGGGCACTTGAGGATGCATTTCAAAACCACATTAATCAGAGCATTAAAGTGGGTGAATCGTTGCTTGGTAGACCAGGACTTACCATAATCTTACACAGGAACACCCATGGAAAACATTCCTTACCATGCAGTCTTTTCCATGCATACCTTAACTACGCATCCTTTACTATACAGATGCCATTACCACTCATGCCTCTACCACACATGGTAAAATAGGTTAGTTAAATAAGTATATTTCCAAAAGGAGGTAATTTCAGGGTTCAGGGGTGGGTAGTTGTAGAGGGAGTTAAGGGTAATTATAGGGTTTAGAAGTGTTGTGGTAGAGGGGATTAAGGATAATTTTAGGGTTTGGAGTGGGCAGTGGTAAAAGGAGGTAAGAGCAATTTTAGGGCTCAGGGGTGGATAATGATAAAGGGAGGTAAGGGTACTTTTAGGGTTTAGTGGTGGGCAGTGGTGATGGGTGGTAAGGATGATTTTAGGGTTTAATGGTGTTCAGTGGCAAATGGAGATAACTTTAGGGTTTTGGGGTTGGCTGTGGTAAAGGGAGGTAAGGGTAATTGTTAGAGTTTAGTGGTGGGTAGTGGGAAAGGAAGGGAGAAAAGGGTACATTTGAGGTTTTGGGGTGGGTAATGGCAAACAGAGGTAAAGATAACATTAGGTTTCAGGTGTGGGTAGATGTAAAGGGAGGTGTGGGTAATTATATTGGGATTAGGGGTGGGAAATAGTAACAGGGGGTTAGGAGTAAATTTAAAATGGGGTTTATATATAGAGAGCGAGACAGAGAGACTTTTATTTACCTTACACATACTTATTATGTGTGATAAAGGCTGCCTGGAAAAGGTATGTGTGGTGAAGTAAAGCTTGGTAAAGGCATGTGTAGTGTCATACATTCTACCCCCAAGAGCATTATAAATGTAACCCTATGTGGATGACTGGCTGACATGGACATTATTAGGGAGAAACAATAACATTATTTTCTGTGCAGCCTCACTGACAAACTGATGACTTGATTTAATAGTACGTTATTGCGCTTCCATCATTTATCAACACAGCATCAATTTACAGTGCTGCATGGCTTCCTATCTATCAGTAAATGCATACAAGTCTTTTTCATTTAACAAAACCTACTAATTCTACAGAAAATTGTTCCTGGTTGGTGGGGTAGTGAAGACAATTATCCTCCTGTCCAGGGAGGCTATACTTGAGAAAGAAACAATAAAGAGCTTTACTGCTTGGGGTCACTCAACACATAATGACATCCCAGACAAGGCCAGATGGGAGCTACTAGTGCACTGAGAGAGAACACCTTGATGCGTCAGAAGAGAACTCCCCATTCCTCTGGAATGCATAGCCATGTGCACAGAGTCTCAACACCGTGCTGCATTGGACCAGATCTCTTCGCTGCATGCCCAGTAGTATGTATGCCGGCACTACTGTCATCTGCATCGAGCCCTTTTTAGATCTGCACAGTGCATGTGCTGCACTTCGAGATTAATTGTTTACAATTTGGTGGACTAACAACCCGCCCACAGCATACCAATTAGGTATTTTCATTGTCACTCTCATTTGCAATCTTTCATTTGCTGAGCTTGTAGGCTTCCCTTCCTGTCTTGTGTTAGCTCCTCCATGGAGCATAACTAAGTGCATGTATTTTTCCTCGTCTTTATGCAACACTATATGCATTTCAGTATTATTCCTGCAAGTGTAATCTGCTTTCCTACTTTGAACACAGGCACATAGCTTCTTATTTATTTTGGTTTCACCCAATCTGCCATCTCTATTGATGCTTTAGATACTTACACACATGACTGTACTACTCTATGTCACTCTACTCAATGCTACTCCACTCTATACCACTCTACTCTACTCCACTCTATGCCAGTCTACACTATGTCACTTCACTCTACTCTGTGCCACTCCACACCACTTTACACAACTCTACTCTACCCTTCCTTTCTTCTGTTAGCTCCTGTCTGGAACATGGACCAAGTGCATGTGTTCTTCCTCATCTTTTTACAACACACTATATTTTTATAAGCATTTTGGGATTATTCCCAATGTGCTTTCTTACCTTTAACACAGGCATGTAGCTTCTACATATATGTTGCTTTCACCCTATCTGCAGTCTCTTTTTAAGCTGGAGGTACTTACTCCCACAACTCTATGCCACTCTATCCTATGCTGCTCCACTGTATATCACTCCACACTATGCTACTTTAAATCACTACACTCTACGTCACTCTACTCTATGCCACTCCACCCTATTCTATGCCACTCCACTTTAAGCCAGCCTATGCCACTTTACACAACTCTACTTTACACACTCTTCTCTATGCCACTCCACTTTACTCTTCACCACTTCACTCCACTCTGTGCCACTCCACTCTATGCCACTCCCCTCCAAGTGACTCTATTCTACACCACTCTACTCTATGCTACTCAACACCACTCCACTCCACACAAGGCAACTCTACCACATGCCAAGCCACTCTATTCCATGCCACCGCACTCTTTGCCACTCTAGTCTATGCCACTCCACGCTATGCCACACCACTTTACTCCACGCCACTCTACTCCAAAGCACTCTGCCCCACCCCATAATATGCCACTCTACTCTATGTCATTCCACTCTATGCCATTCCACACCACTCCACTCAATGCCACTCTACACCACTCTATGCCACTCCACTCTCTGCCCCTCCACACTTTGCTAGGCCGCTCTACTTCATGCCACTCTACTCCCTACCACTCTGCTCCACCCCACTGTATGGCACTCTACTCTACTCTAAGCCACTCAACTCCATTCTACCCATTGTACTCTACTGTATGCCACTTCACTTTAAGCTACTCTAATCTACCTCAATCCATACCACTCCACTTCACACAATGCCATGTTACAGCACTGTACACCACTCTTCTCTATGCCACTCTATTCCACTTCATGCCACTCCACTTTACTGTTGGCTACTCTACTCTATGCCACTCTAAAGTATGCACACAATGCCACTGTACAGCACTCTATGACACTCCACTCTTTGCCACTCAACGCAACTCCATTCTACTTCACTCCACTCCACACTAAACCACTCTCCTCTATGTCACTGTACTCTCTGCCACTCCACTCCAGTCTACGCTACTCTATTGTACAACACTACTCTATACCATTTCAATCTACACGACTCCACTCTACTCTACGCTATTTCACTCCGAGTCACTCTACTCTTTGTCACTCTTTGCCACTTTACTTCACACTATGTCACTCCATACCACTCCATTCTACACCATTCTACTCTACTCCCCTCTAGTGTACACTATGATTCTTTGGCTCCTCTACTTTATGCCAAACCATTCCACAACAGCCCACTCCACTCTATGCCACTCAACTCCACTCGACTTTACCCCACTCCATGTCACTCTATTCTATGTAACTCTATGCCACTCCACTCTATTCCGCTCTACTCTTCGCCACTCTTCGCCACTCTATTCTATGCCATGTGACTGTATGTCACTCTACTATATGCTACTCCACTATACTTCATGCCACTTTCCTCTACACCATACCGCTAACTTATCCATGCTGAAAAGCAGCCATACTGTACAACATGGCTCAAGGACTTTGGCCTAGCCATTAACTCTCAAGATGCTTGTCCATCTTGCAGGAACGCTTGCTCTGGGAAATCCAGAGTGGCACATGAGACGGCACTCCGTTTTCTGGGAAAAAAGGAAAGTTGATCTGCTAGGACTGATAGTGCTTGGTAAGCAGGTTAATACAGGCTGGGTCTTTAGGATGACAGCAAGAGGCGCCAGACACACCATTGACTGACAACGATTTTAGAGCTCCCAAGATAGTAGCAATGACATGGAAGCAAATCAGAATGTTTCACAGAAATTGCAGGGAACCATCTATTGTAGCCTATGAGCTTCCAGTTAGCCAATCTACCCATTGGATTTCACAAATATATACATTGGCACATTAATAAAATTCATGGGATGGTACACCACAGACAGTAATCAAATTCACTACTGTCCAGATAATGAGTCCAGCCAAGTATCCAATTTAGTCATCAGCTGTATTTAGTTGGTACAACAGAGCGTCATCCAGCCAACGTGTTTCGTTCAGATCGGTTGACTAAACTTCATCAGGGTAATTTATCAATAATCCACATATAAGTGTTCCAAAGACGTCATGGGCCTCTTGCACCAAGAAGCCATGTACCAGAGGAATACTTGGCTGGACTCATTATGTGGACGGTAGTGAATTTGATTACTGTCTGTGGTGCACCACCCCATTAATTTTATTATGTTGTCCTGCATCTGCAATTGCACCTAATGACGGCGGGTGCAGGTGTGTCTGTGCACTAATCATTGTTATATATAGGAAACAGGAGAACAAAGTGCGGTGATCACAGTCCGCCGTTGGTAGTGCCCATATAGATACATTGGCATATTATTTAAAGCAAAAACAACCACAACGATGGCCTACTTTGTGTCCTTTCACCTATGCAAAATCTAAACATAAAACTTATGAATGTCCTCAAATATGTCGTGGGCTGGCCAAAAATGTAACGGGCACATGAGGCAAACAATTGACAGAAGGGGATAGACTCAAGCAAGATAGTGGCTCAAGTTTGCTGACATATAGGTCATTTTTGTGTATGTATGTTTACGCAGATGAGGGATTTGTCTTATGCCAGATATAAAAAGGTTGAATTTCACCATTCAAAGACATTTTGCAGCGTTCCCAGTCTATCTACTTTCGCTTGCCACAGTACCCGAGCTTGACTGTCCATTTACACAAACCAACTGTTTGAAAAGTAGGTCGGTTGTGCAAACGTTGCATCTCATCAGTTTCCCCTGACTTGTAACTTATGTTCAACGCATAACTGATTTTTCAACGTCATTAATGCCCCCTTCATGCTAAAGCTTTCCAGTAAAGAAGGCTGACAAAATCCGCATTTTTCTCAATTGAAGGGGTGGGGCCTTTCAGAACCTTAAAAGAACCTGAGAATAATGAGGAAGAAATTGACACTTTCACTGAGAAAAAATAAATGACAAGGTTGGCTTTTAAGTACGGTCTCCTTTATGTTCTGTGAATGGGACACTTTCTGTACAGTGTCTTCCACATACACCCACTTAGCTTCTGGCTAAGTTAAACACCGCTCCGCCTGTACATTCTTGAGCCACTTGCCTCGGCATAGCATCTTCCCGTTCTACTAGTCCGTGTATGGATGCCGCTGGCTATAATCTTTTTCTTTCAGGTCAACAAGGAATTATGTTGCCCTGAAAATGATTTGAACTGCTTGATCGAGGTCAACAGATGGGTTACGAGGCCGGCCTCCGCAAATGAAATAAGCACTGGATTGAAAACAGAGATGAGAATGTTTGCTTTTTTAAGGTTATGCAATTTGCGGTTCAGAAATGTAAGTCTCTTTAATACTGCAGGTAATTACTTCCATGTAACTGATTTCCTTCCTTGAACACCGTGTTTGTTATTGTTTCGCTTAATCCCAGTCCTTTTGTCTCGTTCTCCCTCTGACTGTATTTATTTATATAAGTCTGTTCTTAGCTGTAAACACTTAAAAATAAAACACACATTTAATCTAGAAATATAAATTCGATTAGACCTGAACTTCATAAAATGAACCACCTGGCGCCAGTTCAATGGGACTAGTTTGAAGGGTTTACATTTCCCAGAATAAGGGCTTGATTTAGATTTGGTGGTAATCGAAAAGATTCCCAGTTCTGGTGCAAGTGCAAAAATGCATCATTAGTGTTAGGTGCGGGTTTAGGAGTTTATAGGGGTAGAGGGTGGGAAGATTTTTTTTTTTAATAATTCATAATTAGTTGTTAATTAAGAATTTTTAATTATTTGACAATTTAATATGGAAATTATGTAGTTAATTTTATTTGTGGGTTGTGATGTTATTAGGGGTAAAGGGTAGGAAGTAATTGATTTTTAATCAAGTAACAATGAGTTGATAATTACTATTAATTAATTAATTGACAATTACTTAGGGTAATTGTTTAATTTTTTAGTGTTGGTTTTGGGTGTTTAGGGTAAAGAGTGGGGAGTAAATTAATTTGACTTACTTTATAATGAATTGTTAAATACTATCAGTTATTTAATTGAATTTCTTTTTATTGTGTAATAAATTATTTTGCAGTTTAATTTTAGATGTGGGTTGTGGGGATTACAGGCGTAAAGGGTGGAAAGTTAATATATTTGTATTTATTTTAATTTGCTTTTTAATAATAATATGTGTTTAATTGATAATTAATTATGGTAATTATGCAAACACATTTTTGTTTATTTTAGATGTGGATTGTGAGTTGTGTGGTGTTATAGGGTAGGAAGTAAATAGACTAAAATTATGTAATAATTAATGTTTTTGTTAAATAATTTCTGAATAAAAATACTTATGTGTTTGACAATTATTTTTTATTCATTTAGTATAGTATTTGCAGGTATTTGTGATATGTATTCAACATTATAATCTGTTTATTTTTTAAAATATTTACTAATATTTAATATCAGTTACAATTTTTTTAGACATATTTATATATATTTTTTTATTTTCTTCTTTTAAGAAATATTTTTATTTTGGTGATGATATTTTGTTTGTTTTCAATTTTGAACGTGACCATGAACTTAAAAGCACCTGAGGCTAATGGAATACAACTAACCTGTGATGAAGGCAGCAGTGCCGAAACGCGCCAGGGTGGACATTGTTGTGTGGAGCCTTCGTGATCCTTGAATAAATGCTGCGTGCCTCACAGTTGGGCCGTGGCGTTTTTAGTTCTGCGTTTAGTACAATCACAGGAAACTCCGCCTCCATGTTGGCAGGGCATCCTTGCAGGGTATGGGGCCCACCATGAAGGAGACCTTCATATGGAACGCACTTGTGAAGGAGGGTATGACCCGCTTGCCTCTTGACGGTACAAAGGATTTCCCTGATATTTTCCAGTCCGGAGGTGAGAAAAGGAATCAATCTGGGAATTTTCCTTGCTTGATAAGCTCTGAACTACAGGCATAACAATAGCAATTTTTTGGCTGTAGCAATGAAGGATTTGTTTTACTAGCCATCAAATTTGAACATTGAGGTCAGTGTATTAATATTTTTATATTACTGCAGCAAATGAACTCTATGCAGCAGAATAATTTTTGCGCTGCAGTATAGATGCATTATGGGACATGTGGTTTTCACTAAAGGCATGCGACCAGGAACTTAAAAGCACCTGAGGCTAATGGAATACAACTAACCTGTGATCAAGGCAGCAGTGCCGAAACGCGTCAGGGTGGACATTGTTGTGTGCAGCCTTCGTGATCCTTGAATAAATGCTGCATGCCTCAGAGTTGCGCTATGCCGTTTTTCCTTCTTCATTCAAAACAATCATGGAAATCTCCATCCCCTTGTTGCCAGGGCCTCCTTGCAGGGTCTGGGGCCCCCCATGATGGAGACCTTCATTTGGAATACACTTGTGAAGGGGGGCATGACCCGCTTGCCTCTTGACGGTGGAAAGGATTTCCCTGATATTATTCCAGTCCGGAGGTGAGAAAGGGAAACAAGCAGGGAATTTTCCTTGTTTGTTAAGCTCTAAACTACGGGCATAACAATAACAATTTTTATGGCTGCAGCAATGAAGGATTTGTTTCACTAGCCATCAAATTTGAACATTGAGGTCAGTGCATTCACATTTTTCATCATCATCATCATCATAAAACTTTATTTCGGTTAAAATCCATAAAAGTGCATATATGCAATACTTATTGCACATTAGTAAAAGTTCATAGATCATACTACTCCACAATACATTTTCTAAAATAGGAATGCAGTACAATAAAAGTTAAATACAAGATGGAATCAGTTAAAATGCTTAGAAGTGATAATAGAGAAATAAGACATTAAGACAATTCAAGGGCCAATTTGAGGACAATAAAGATCAGGGGGTAGCGTCGTGAGGCTAGGCGCCTTTTAACTTGATTATTGCACTTCTTGCGTACCACATAGAAAGAAGGAATCTCAAAGTTACGAACACAAATACGGGGGTCGCATCATATTTTAATAATCTGAAGACCTCCCTATAGTCCCTAAGGCCCCTCGATTTGCAAAGGGGGACAATCCATTTGGTTTGTGCCCCGATGTAAGAGGGACAAAAAAGTCAAACATGCAGATCAGTCTCTTCTGCAGTGTCACAACCAGGGCAAGGGCTCCATGTGGAGGGAATACCCAACCGTTTATTTGACAGAGCCCGCAACGGGAGAGATCCGTGTCTGAACTGAAGATATAATTTTTTTGCTAGCAAGGGCTGGATGTCATCCAGAAATTTTTCAAAAAAATAATGATCTTTCACCTCCAAAAATCGGAGGGACAACCTGCCCAAGCTAGAATTCATATCACGGAGATTCAGGTGCTGCTGTTTAAGAATAACCCCCAGCGCCCTCTTACTAATCAAAGGACAAGATGTTTCGGGCAAAATCCACAGATCCTCCCTATGCAAATCGTAGCAGAGTTGTTTTACATGTTTAAGTCATAAAATGTTCCCCGATCCCCTTATAGACAGTACATCGATTAACTCCTCCTTATAGCTTAACAGCTCTAAAGTGGACCAAAGTCTCCTCCAATATAGCAGAGGTCGATATAGGATGGTCTCCTGAATAGGAGCCAGTCCCAGATCCAATCTTAGAGGGGTCAAGGGAGTGCTCTTGGGGAGATTTAAAAGACGCCTGATAAAGTTATTCTCAGTAGTGGACATAGAGCTGGCGCTCCCCTAGCCTGTGCCCTGTATATTTCAACTGGGGGACCTAGAGGTTTGTGGGAACATTCATTAAAAACCTTCAGGATGCCACTTGTTGATTGGATCAGCCTAAGGTTAGCCTTAACCATATGAGAATCCCACTCCATCCTATCATTCAGGGTGACTCCCAGGTAATCAAAAGTGGAGACTCTCTCCAAAATGCATCCCTCTAGGTGTGGGTGGGGGTAAGTTGATGGTTTAGAATTGAAAACCATAAATTTGTTTTTTGAAAGGTTTCTGTCCAGATTTCTAGAGCGGCAGAAAGAGCAAAATGCCTCCAAAGTTCGCTGGACACCCATTGGAGATTTTGAGAGTAAAAGGGTGTCATCAGCGAACATTAGGGCAGGTATTCTGCGTGCTGCTAGAATCGAAGAGTCTAAATCTTTCGCCCCCAATAGGTGTAAAATCAGACCATTGATAAACAGGGGAAAAAGAGTGGGAGCCAACACACACCCCTGCCTTACACCCCTGTCTACCGGGAAGGGAGCAGAAAGCTCACCATTCCTACCATACCAGACCCTCGCATACGTTCCAGAATGGAGACGCTTGAAGAGGTCACAGAGGTATGGGGGAACACCCATCTCAAACAAGATTGACCAAAGCTTATCCCTCTGAACCAGACCAAATGCGGATCTAAGATCCACAAAGATCCGGTAGAGGGAACCCTTCCCCAAAAGCACCGTCTTCCAGTATACCAACGGTAACCTGAACAGTTAGTCAGTTGTTGAGACCCTAGAGTGAAAGCCCGCTTGAAGGGGGGATAGGATATGATGTTCATCCATCCAACTTTCAAGCCTAGTTAATAAAAGACGGGCAAACACTTTCTGTAAGATGTCAATAAGGCTAATGGGCCGATAGTTTGCCGGATCTAATGTAGAGGCCTTCTTGTGGATGGGAATAATTTCTGCGCCCTTCCAAGTATAGGGGATGTCCATACCCAAGAGGATTGCATTAAAATATAACAATAGGTATGGTACCCAAACCAATGGTTCACTTATGAATAAGTCCCCAGGGATCCTATCCAAACCGGGAGCTTTACCAGGGGAGAGGCTCTTTAAGGCAGCCTGAATTTCACAAGAGGTGCAGAGTGGAAGGTCAGACGGTCATACTTCATTAGACACTTGGGGAGATAGACCAGTCAAAAATGGTGCTGACTCAACTAAAATGTCCCTCGTCGGGAGACAAAAAAGGGGCTTGAAGTGCGCCAGCCAAACCTCTTCACTCAAGCCGGGAGTTATAGCAGAAGATCCCTCTTGTCTACCACACCTAACTAAGTTCCAGAAGGTCCTGGAATCATGGTTATCCAAGGCGTCCTTTATATTAGCCCACCTGGCAGCCTCCTACTCCCTTTTAGATTCCGATATTATGGACTTATACACGTGTCTGGCTCCTCTAATACTATGCGGGGTACCACTTTTCACCTCCCGCAAAAGTGCCCGTTTTGCATCCCTGCAACTAGAGTTGAACCAGTTAACTTGTTTCCTCACCCCATTCAACTTAGAATTGGCCGTAACATAAAAAAAACTAGCAGCCATGGTAATGAGTTTAGAGTGAGTGATCTCTAGTTCTTGAAAATATGATGGATCCTGTCTACCCTCCATAAGAACAAATGCTTCAGCTAGAAGGATGGCCACATGGGAATAGAGTACAGCAATTTTATCTAGAGTAGTCAAAAACTTTGACCACCTGATACGACGACCACCTGCCACCACTGTTAAATTAGATACTATAGACTGGTCCAGGGTCCCTGTAGCTCATTTGGGACCCAAGTAATGCAATAAATCCAATCTGAGAAGATTGTGATCACTATCAGCCCTATCCACTATGGTAAAAGATTTAAGATGGGACCAAAACTCCACATTTACCAAAATGTAATCAATAGTTGAGCTTTTGCCCAATCTATTATAAGTATACTTCCCCGGGGCATCAGGTACAAGTCTGCCATTACAAGCTCAAAGAGAGTGGATGACTAAGAGCTTGTTGATCTTAATAGCCAATGGAGTTAAACGTTTAGCAGGATACATAAAGCAGTCCTGAATAGCCCAGGTTGAATCCTCCTCAGAGGTAATGGAGGGGATACCAGCCAGGGGTTCGAAGTGGCAGTTGAAATCACCCCCAATGACTTTGTGGACCGATGCAGGAAACAAGGTCAACAGGTCATCGAGGGCGTTAAGAATGGTAAGTCCCAACTGTAGTGGAGTCGGCCGTAGATAGATGTTGATTACCAGTACCGAAGTACCGTCCCCAAATTTCAGGATGATACAAAGAATATCTAATGAGTGGGAGTCAATCACTCTCACTGTAAACCCCAAGTGAGTAGCCACCCAGATGCATAAACTCCCAGAGGGTCGCCCCCTAGGGCCCTGCACAGCCGGAATACTATAGGAGGCACAACCAACCCTAACCGGAGGAGTCACCATCCATAGGTCATAATTATCCACCAAAGCTTCCCAATCAGGATTAGAGAGTTTGGTACCCAACCCTGCTACATTCCATGACCCGATTTGAGAACCAGAGTTGACATCCCCAAGTGAGCCACGGGGTACAATTTCAGAACCTATGAGTGAAGGGGGACCTCGGTGGGTCACCAAGGCCAAATCTGCACCGTCGGAAAGATTACCAGTGCTTGAGACAAAGGAAGTCATTGATGTATTTAGATGACAAGCAGTGGGAAGACCAGCCTCTACACTCTCCCCCACCATCTTGATGGCAGCAACCCCGTCATGTATTAAACCTGAAACCCCCAGACAGGGGACTAGTCAAACCTCGCTGCCCAGAATACCAAAAGAGTTGGCAACTGGAACGTTATAAACAGCCGTCTGCAAACCACAATAAGAATTCCTTAAGGCAGGCCCGCCCAAACCAGCCGACCGTTGATAAAAATAACCCAGAGGAAGAGGTAAAATCGGGCTCTGGGAAGGCGACCCTTGCCATTCAAGAATTTAATTTACCACTCTAGGATCCCTTAAGTTGATTATGACACAGTCACCTCCCTTTTCTTTTTGATTCACCCCCAACCAACTCACCCTTCTCATGAACAAAATGTCCCCCTGACCCCCTCTTGGCAAAGGTCTAGAGATGTTCAACCATATTTTTATGTTACTGCAGCAATGAACACTATGAAGCACAATAATTAATGCGCAGCATTATACATGCATTCTGGGACATTTGGATTTCAC
Organism: Triturus cristatus; assembly: GCF_964204655.1. Lineage (NCBI taxonomy): Eukaryota > Metazoa > Chordata > Amphibia > Caudata > Salamandridae > Triturus > Triturus cristatus. The sequence goes on from NC_140579.1 coordinate 317,037,205, forward strand.
TACAGGCACGTGACTATGAACGTAAAACCACCTGAGGCTCATGGAATACAACCAACCTGTGATCAAGGCAGCCGTGCAGAAACGCGTCAGGGCGGACATTGTTGTGTGCAGTCTTTGTGATCCTTGAATAAATGCTGCATGCCTCAGAGTTGAGCTATGGCGTTTTTCCTTGTTTGTTAAAAAAAAAAAAAAATATATATATATATATATATATATATATATATATATATTCACTGAAAAAAAACATAGGTTTCACACATGTTATATAGCTGGACATTTCACTCATAAAAAACCATTGAAATTCCCCCGTTATTGTTAGTTCAGCTAACTATAACTCGCGCGACCGCAATCCACTGCTGATGACGTCACATATTACAATACTCATGACATGGTCAGTGACATCACTCATGACATCACTGATGACATCTCAAGTGACATCACTGATGACATCACTGATGACATCATCCAGTGAATATGTGTCTTTCTGAAAAATACATCTTTTTTATATATGTATATCTAAAGGTTAATGGAAGAATAAATGGGTAAATAAGTGTCTAAATGGATGGTTTCTTTTGTAAAATTAATTGTATAACTGACTTATTAACAGTATCTTAGTGAATACAAGTATTTAGTGAGTAATGATTAAATATTTAAATATCTGTATCAGTGTCTCACTTTGTGTATAAGTGGCTGCATGGGTTGGTGAGTAGCTACATGAGTGTGTATATGGGTTATTAGTTTGTTTTTAGAGTATCACCATGAGTGTCTGTATGGTTCAGTGGGGGATGTTACTTAGCATATGGATGCATGAATGAGTGACTCACTGTTTGTATGTGTTTTGAAGACAGTATGGGAGCAGGACAGTATGGGTGGATGAGTGTGTGTATGGGTGAGTAAGAGAGTGAATGACTGTCTCAATAGTGTCTTTATGAGTAAGTCCATATGTTTTGAAGTAGTATATGTGAGTATTGATGTATATAAGTGAGGATATATGAGAGTGAGAGATTGGAAGAGTTCCTGTATAAATAGGTATGTGTTTCTATAAGTGATTGTTTAAGAGAGTAAGTATGTGTACGTTTCTGTAGAAGTAAGTGTAGTGGTGTGTGTATAGCTGTATATGCAAGTAAATGGATCTTTATTTGCATGTGTGAGTATCTGTGTGAGTAACTCTATGTATGAGTGTAGGTGTGTAACAGGATGTATAGGTGTATGAGTATATATGATGACTGAGTACATGTATGAGTGACTATATAGAAGTGTTGATGAATGAGTGGATGCGTATGTAGATTTTGGAATTACTGAATAGGTTGTTCTAACTGGTGTTGGTATCTCTATAGTTTTCAAAACTTTCGTTTGAATTTTTCAATGTGTGTATCAAAGTTTATATTCGGATAAGAGGAGGTCTGCCACTCTTACACAAGGATGATATCATCAGTGATGTCATCAGTGATGTCATTTGAGATGTCATCAGTGATGTCATGAGTGATGTCACTGACCATGTCATGAGTGATATAATATGTGACGTCATCAGCAGTGGATTGCGGTCGCGCGAGTTATAGTTAGCTGAACTAACTATAACGGGGGAATTTCAATTGTTTTTTATGAGTGAAATGTCCAGCTAACTATAACATGTGTGAAACCTATGTTTTTTTCAGTGAATTTGCAAGGTTTTTTAAATGCTAATTCCTAACTATAACGTGTGTGAAACCTATGGTTTTTTCAGTGAATTTGCAAGGTTTTTTAAATGCTAATTCCTAACTATAACGTGTGTGAAACCTATGGTTTTTTCAGTGAATTTGCAAGGTTTTTTAAATGCTAATTCCTAACTATAACGTGTGTGAAACCTATGGTTTTTTAAGTGAATTTGCAAGGATTTTGAAATGCTAATTTCTAACTATAACGTGTGTGAAACCTATGTTTTTTTTAGTGAATTTGTAAGGTTTTTTAAATGCTAATTTATGTATGTATTATTATATTTTTTATATATTTATTTTACAATAAACTACCTATGTATATAGTTATAGATTGACTGTATCCTGTAATATGGAATGGCTCAGCTCTTTTTTTTTTTATTTGGATAAAGTTGAACAGCATAGTTAATATCTCCTATAAACTTATAAACAGTTTAAAATGTTTTTTTTTTAAGGGTTTTTCACGGAGCGCGCACCGTGCGCGCACCGGCAATTTTTTTTATTAAAGGAAATGTTTTTTTTTATTTACGAGGTCCTTTAGGGACCCCCTGAGAAGGTCTAGGGGGTCAGGGAGTGTCTTCCCTGCCTCCTTTTCATGTTTTAGAAATCGGGTTAAAAGTAATTCATTTCTGATGCATGCGTGCACCGTGGGCTCATGAGTGCGAGCACCGTGCGCGCACCGGCAATTTTTTTTATTAAACAAAATGTTTTTTTTTATTTACGAGGTCCTTTAGGGACTCCCTGAGAAGGTCTTGGGGGTCAGGGAGTGTCTTTCCTGCCTCCTTTTCATGTTTTAGAAATCGGGTTAAAAGTAATTCATTTCTGATGCATGCGTGCACCGTGCGCGCATGCATGCGAGCACCGTGCGCGCATGTGTGCGAGCACCGTGCGTGCATGCGTGCGTGCACGGTGCGCGCATACGTGCGAGCACCGTGCGCGCACGGCAAGTCATGTGATTACGAAACAACACTTTTCATTGGTTCATAGTAGATTCTGTTCCAGAATCTTCAAACACCACACCCACTCCCCTCACTATTTCTTCTTACTTCCTGGGACAAGGAGCTGAACAGCTTCTCAAGTGAAATCTTACTTGAAAATGGCAGAACAGCAGTCAACTTCAGGGAGTGAGGAGGAGACCTTTGTGGAACCACCAAGGAAGAGCAAACAAAAACACTCTTTCATCTGGAATTACTTCACCTTTCCAGAGGGCCAAATGAAGGTGAATGCGCCAAAGGTGACATGCACTATTTGTGGAAGTGTCTTATCTAGATGTGGTAAATAATTTAATTACCGGGACTTAATTTGATACAGAAAAATAATAAATATAGCTCAGTAAATAAGAGGCAGAATCCGTGGTATTAGAGGTTCGGAATGGGCTTTATTCTTATGGACGATTCGAATCGTTGACTCCAGGTTCCATCACCACGGAGGTTCAGGAAGTGAAGTACATACTTTATTGATAAGTAATCACTTTTATACAATAGGCATTACATTGAAGCAAATGCAAGAGGCGTAACAATTGATAGTGTAGATAAAACATACATGCGTAGCCAAAGTGGGCGTAACTGGGTGTAACTAAAGAACGTCATCAGGTATGATGTCATAATAGGGTGGCTCCATGAAAGAATTTCGCAATGTCAGCAGGAATACTTGGCAGAAATGCGCGCGCAGCAGCATGACGTATGATTGACGTGCGACTAGGAGGTGAAGGGGATTTGACATTTAACTCTACATGTGGCGACAGATGTCTGGAGGGTCAAGTCAACCTTATCCCAAATCATATCTAACATCCTATGTTTAAAGAACTATGTTATCCAAAAGAGAGGTCTCTTAGAGTAGAATCTTATTCTATACTGACTATACTGACTGTTAGTGCGTGTACAAGCGTCTAAGTGTCTACACTAGATGCGAGGGCAAAAGTCTTCCATAATAATAGGGCTATGAATTACTTGCATAAAGACAGAGAAGCCGGGCCTTTGCTTGGTAGCTGGAAGACTGTTTACTTAAACTACTAGACAGGAATGCGTTGGGCAGGGAGCGGAGCAGATAATTTCGAAGGTGAAATACAGTTTTTGGCAGGCAGCGAGCTGATGTCAGGCACCGTGAGCCGCGCAGAGAATGAGGACAAAGTTCATGGATACAGATGCAGGCTCAGACTGGAGCTCTCAGAGGCAGAAGGCAGGAAAAGCTTGATGGCAGAATCAGGGCCTACTCGCCTGAACTGTAAAATGGCATAAGTGAACCATATAAAGCCGGTGGCCTTTCGTACAAAGAAATGGAATATCCGGCCCATTCATGGCGGATCTGAAAGAGGACATGTTAACGGTGGACGCACATGTATTTGCGTCTTCATAACTGGAACTGGAGGGAACATACATGTACTTGTGATTTATACATGGAACCGTTGGGGTCCAAGATAGGGGACATAACTGATCAGAAAAATCCATATTTCCACATTCCCTCCTTGTCCCCTACTTGCCCGTTAAGAGATATCAATCTTCATCAATCCGTTGATCTGTTCATATAGCATCATTTGTTCTTCTTTTTTCTTCTTCCGGGATGAATGAAATCTTGGTGGTGGAATACACGATGTGGCACACAGACCACAGATCGCTGGTCCACATTGTAGACATAGACAGCAACTGAATAGTATGAGAAAGCCAATACCTAGGAAGGATAGGACCTTCCATCCAAAGGTAGATAATACACTCCAAAACCAACCGGACCAAGTCCAGGTGCCTGGATTCTGGTGTATCTGGCTTACAATCTTATGAAGGCGAGTTATGGCTTTATATACAGATGGCGAATTTTCTGGTATGAAAATGCAACAACTTGATCCGATGACCCTACAAGCTCCGCCCCTATCGGCCAGGATGACGTCAAGGACAAGACGATTTTGAAGCACAACAATCCGCATAGCAGACTGCTCTTCTGTTAAATTGCCTAAGGCGGAAATAGTTTCATTCACTACTGCTTCAAGGGTTCTAGTTAATCTACGTATCAGCTTACTATTAGTAACGGTACCTATATAGGGAAAGAGACCTTTATTGAAATCTGTGTATTTTTCCCATGCTGTTTCAGTGTAATCAACTATTGGGAGATCTCTCCTTTCTCTATTGTGTACTAACTGAGTATTTCTGTGATAATCAGGAGGAGCTAGGAAAACAGGTGGCAAAAGGAATGCTATATAACAGGTACCATCCCAATCTAGAGGTAGGCGTATATATGCGGTCTGACCACATATAAAATAGGAATGGCGGTAAGCTCTAAATGTCGACTTGCCTTGATCACTAAATTCTATTACAGTGGTGCATCTACTATGGCCCATATGTATGGAACCATTCTTTCTTACACATAATTCACCTTTTACTCGAAATACTGACATGGCGGGCAAAATTGGAGTAGCTTCGGATTCGACATTTAAGATCATAAGATTAAGCGTAAAATTACCTAATCCATATACTTCATTTTCTAGATCAGTTCCTGTTCTTTTGGGAAGTCCCTCCTTGTTGGGGTGGCAGACTTTAAGTAAAACTAAGTTCAAATTTCCCCATACCCAGTTGTCTTGATAAACTGCAGAATTTGAATCTAGGGAATTAATTAAACTAAACCATGCTCCACAGGAGCCGTTGTGTGTGAATGGGTATGGAAAGAGAGGTAGAATTCCTTTATAATTCTGATAGGGAGGGAGTCGGCCACATATCCAACAATTTGTAGCATTGCTAACCTGATGGGAATGATGTAACATACTAATAAAAGTGTTATTGCGCAGCGCAAATCTATATGACAATTCATGCGGAGGTAATTCACTAAAAGAATGTTCAGCAGTAACATTATAAACATGTCTAGAAATGGGATAACATATGTGCAACAATATACTTGCAGTAATTATTAAAAGATTTAGGAAAAACAGAATTAATAACGTCACTGTGCAATGACTACGCAGTGATTTACAGTACGCATGTCGTTTCAGTTTTATCCTTTTGTTTCTTTCTCTGTACAGGTCTAAGGGATACATGTCAGAGACAAATTCGACCGCTTCACCTTGGAGAGGACTTAAACAATCAAATTGCCTGACTGGTTAGACCTGAGTTTCAGTTTATATTGTTCGTGATTACTTGATTCAACCAAAGGAAGTTTTGAGTCAATGGGTGAAGACACACGAGGTGTGGTATTTACATCCGATGGTAGTCCATGAAATTTCTTGAAATGACTTGAATGTATCCAGCCTTTTCGACCCTCGATCTTCACGGCTGTCCTAGTCGTTAATAACACGAGCTGAGGCGACCTCCACCTAGGGTCCAGCTGAGACTTCCGATCAAAGTTCCTCACTAAGACCAGGTCTCCTGGAATTACGTCATGGGGTTTCACCTCAGTGTTGTCGGGAAAAGCTGCAGCTACCTGTGAACGACAAGATTGTAGTGCAGACATCAAGGAAGCCAAGTAATCTGTCAGCATATTACAGTCAATATCAGATATTTTGCGTGGTATAGGCGTCCCCCACATATTTGGTGGTCTACCGAAGATCACTTCATAAGGGGATAGCCCTGTTCAAGAGTGTGCTACCATTCTCATGTAAAAGAGTGCAACTGGTAACGCTACTACCCAGTCGACACCTTTCTCCCTGCATATTTTGGACAATCTAATTTTCAGAGTTTGATTATGTCTTTCCACGAGACCTGCTGCCTCGGGGTGTCGGACACAGTGAAACTTCCACTGATAACCTAACAAAAGTGAAACGTGTTTCATTAGTTCGGATGAGAACGGCTGGCCGTTATCTGAGTAGACAACACGTGGTAAACCGTACCGTGGGAAGAATTCTCGAACTAACTGTTTGGCAGTAGTCGGGGCAGTGTAATCTGAAACCGGGTATGCCTCTGTCCAACGGGAAAGAGCACAGACAACTACGAGAACATATTTGAATCCTCGACATCGTTCCATCTGGATATAATCCATCTGGAGGATTTCAAAAGGGTGATCAGGAGGCTGAAATCCACCCTGTTCTACGGGAATGCTTTTTCCTGGGTTAAACTGACAACAGATCATACAGGTACGGACTTTTTGTTTAGCTGCTGCTCGTAAATGTTTGTTGAACCAAATGTGTTGAATGCTGTCTAGCATATCTTTTTCTCCTAGATGTGCTGGACTATGTACAGTGTTAATAACGACTTGGACCATTGAATCAGGAAGGAACCACACAGATTTTTCCTTTGTCATCCATCCTTGATCCGTTTGGATCCCTCCTAATTCAGTCCATTTCTTTATTTCGTCTGGAGTAGCATGTGTCTGTATGTCAATTACGTCAAGAGCGGGATCCTTAACCATCATGCAATGTGTTGGCGTCGGGACTATTGTCTTTGTCATGTCGGATGTTTGAGTTTGAGCAGTCTGTTTAGCTGTTCTGTCAGCTAGATCATTGCCTTGAGAAATGATATCAGTAACTTTCGTATGAGCTTTACATTTCATAATTGATATTGCAGTGGGTAGATGTATTGCATCTAATAAGGCATGAATGAGGGGTCCGTGCTGAATGTGGGCACCGTGAGAAGTTAAATAACCTCTCTCTCGCCACAGCACGCCGAAGTCATGTACAACTCCGAATGCATAACGTGAATCAGTGTATATGTTGACTTTTTTATTTGTGGCTTGAATACAGGCTTGTGTCAGAGCGATGAGCTCTGCTGCTTGAGCGGACAAGGTATTTATACAATTTGTTTCAAGGATTTCAGCGTCTGTTGTGACTGCATAAGCGGCCACTAACTCTCCTGTACCTGTTCTCATACATGAACCATCTACATACAACGTCAGGTCTGGATCTGATAATGGAACGTCTGTTAAATCTTGTCTGGGTTTCGTCGTGATAGTGATAACTTCAATACAATCATGTGCAAGTGGATCTGTTCCATTTACAGGTAACAGTGTGGCAGGATTCAATGTACTACAACGTCTGATTTCTATATGTGGCTGAAACAATGTTAATTCGTAACCGGTGAGTCGTGCTATAGTCAAGTGTTGTGTTTGTGTGCGGTTCAAAAGAACCTCTACTGCATGTGGTACTTGTACTGTCAATGGATGTCCTAATACTATGGCATCGCTTTGTCTGATTGCTAAGGCTGTTGCTGCCACTGATTTTAGGCATGCAGGCAAAGCCTGAGCTACGGGATCTAATGTACTAGAAAAATAGGCACATGGTTTGTGTGATCCTGCTTGTTCCTGTGTGAGTACTGACAAGGCAGTACCTTCGCGTTCTGTAACAAAGAGTGTAAACTGTTTATTGTAACATGGTGTTGCTAGGACAGGTGCTTGACATAAAGCTTTCTTTAAACTTTCAAAAACGTGTGTATGTTCCTGAGTCCAAGGGAGGACAGTCAATGTGGCTGCCTCCTGTGTTGTCAATTGAATGAGTGGTTTTGCTAGAAATGCATACTGAGGGATCCACTGCCTACAATATGAAGTGAGGCCTATGAAAGCCCGCACCTCCTTTTGTGTCTTGGGTATCGGTATGTTAGCTATTAACTGAATGCGGTCGGGTGTAAGCTGCCTTCCCTCCTTGGACAGCGAGTGACCAAGGTAAACAACTCGCTGGACACAGAATTGCAGCTTAGAAGGGGACACCTTGTGCCCCTTTTCGGCTAAAAATTGTAATACCGTCAGTGATGTTTTCTCACATTCAGGTTCGTTTCTAGCGGTGATCAGCAGATCATCGACATATTGAAGCAGGGCAGTGTTGACTGGCATGTGAATACTGTCAAGTTCTCGTTTCAGTGCTTGGCTATAGATGCTGGGGCTTTCTGTAAATCCTTGAGGTGCGCGTGTGAATTTAAAGCTACGTCCATTTAAACTAAATCCGAACAAGTATTGGCTTTCCAGATCTATTGGGACGCTGAAAAAGGCATTCTTGAGATCAATTACAGTAAAGAATGTTGCTTCGGAATCAATAGCTGTCAGTAATGACGAGATATCTGGGACCACAGGGAATTGTGGCACAATGCATTTGTTCAATTCGCGCAGATCAATAACCAATCGATATACTGGCGGAGCCTTTGGATCTGTTCGTTTAAGAATCGGAATTATCGGGGAATTACATACATTGGAGTCTGTTTCCACAACTACTCCTTGGACAATGAGCTCGTCAATAATTTGCAGTAAAGCCACTACAGCATCTGGTGGTAACTTGTATTGTCGCATTCGTGGTAGTACCACTCCTGCCTTTAATGTAACCCGATATGGTGTAATATTCATGCAACCCACATCAGTAGGGCCTTGTGCCCATAAATGTGTAGGTAAAGTCTGTAGTCGGGGATCCATGTCTCGAGACACATAGTGACCTTTGAAATCACGTAAAAACAATCTTACTCCTTCCGGAGAACAACATATTATAGCTCCTAGAGCTTTCAGTGTTTTTATACCTAACAAGTTTTCTGGACATGATTTAGTAAGCAATAAATCTGTAGTTCGGGTTAAGGGTCCTATCGTAAGTGGAAGAGGCTGTGATACTTCATTAACAATAGGTTTTCCTGAAAAACCAAGGGAACTATTCTGTGAGCCTGAGAGGGGTGCCCCTGGAACTTCACTACGTTTTATAGTTGTTCGACTTGCCCCTGTATCAAGTAAAAATTTTCTATCTTGGCCTAATAGTTCACTATGTACATAAGGTCCTTCTTGGTCTACAGGGACCTCGATAAGGGGTAAGTCAACTTCCCTCTCTAGGCTGGTTCATGCGTATCGTTGATAATCAGGATAGTCGTACTGTGCGGTCTGGTACAGCTGTCGTGTCGTGGTTTGTGTGGCAGCAACAGGCAGCGCTGGTGCAGCTGGCACAAACTGTATAGACTGTTGTGGAGCTGGCATGGACTGTGCATGCTGCGGGGCTCCTTGTTCATTCTGATCCTGTGTAGGTGGCCGTGGTCTTTCTTGTGTTTTACCTGTGGCGATATTACGCTTCAAGACTGGGCAATCGTGTATGTAATGACCTGGTTGTTTACAATAGTTGTATGTCCCTTTTACAGGTCCTGCTGAATCACCGGACTGTGTCGTACCCCTTTTATGACCTTCAGCTGGAACTGTCTGGGAGACTAGCATTTTCATTTTTGTGTCTTTCATGCGTTTCTGTTCATGTTCTTGTTCCTCTCTAATTCTATTGTAATGGTACTGTAACATTTGTAACATTTGTGATGGGGTATTACCTTGCCAGGTACTCTCGAATTTTAATACTCGATTCTTCACCTGGGGCAATGAATTTTCAACTAATTTTGTCACAAACAGATGTGGGTATGACTCGCTACTTGCTTTTATACCACTATTTATACCAAAACATTTTTCGAATCGGGCATAGAAATCACTAGTGTCTTCATCTTGCTTTTGTTTACAGGCTGAGATTGCACCCCAGTCTTCCTTTTTCGTGGTTAATAAACGTGGCAGTACCTGTACTAGTAAACCTGGTAGTGCTTTAGTTTTATCCCCAAGCCCCGAACCTGGACCTCGGGCCCTTTCTTCATTTTCTAATGCTGTCCAGTCTATCTTTTGGTCTCCTACCTCCCACTCTTTTTCCTTGAGTTTCTCATAAATGCCAGCAGGCATTAATACCTTTAATATTGTCATAATGTCGGGATAGGTATACTCTCCCATGAGTAACATGTCTTTAATTTCTCGGTGAAAACCCGCTGGGTCTTTGTCATGACTGGGTACCACTTTCTTCATTTCTAACAATTCTATTTTCGATATGGGCGTATATACATATACACGTTTAAACTGATTGTCCTCGCCCTTTATTGGGTGTACTTCTCGTAAGGGATTCTGTCTGTCCATGTAATACGTCGTTCTTTCCTTGATGGGCAGTGAGACATGTTCTGGGCATACAAAAAGAATGTACTGCTTTCTTGATTCTAGTATTTCTCTAATTAACTTAGTACCTGAACCTCTCCATCTATTCGTGAGTAATTCAGTCAATATATCAGGTAACGGACCAGGGTCGGAATGTTGACTTTGATAAAGTATAAGAAGTTGTTGAATCATATAAATCCCAGCTAAACGCTGTTCATCTGGGGTGAGGTTCAAAAATGTGTGTGCTACTGTATCATCACCATATTTTCCGGGACTGTCAGCCCAATGAACGGCTGACCTGGCTAATTCTTGTTCATCCATAGAATCGAGTAAATGATAACCCCTTCGTTCTCGGAGTAATTTGTCAGCGGCTTGGAACGAATGCTCGGGGGACCTTATATTTATTATAGGTGTTTGGAAATTCCTGTTATTTTCTGGACATATCGGACATATCGGGTCAGTAAAACATCTAGTACTATTACAAGATCTTCCTCTACCTACATAGGCTATGGTTTCTGACTGTCCTATGGGCAGTCCTGATCCTTCCTCCTCGCTTTGTTCGAACTGATCTACCGTTAATCTCTCTTCGTGTAGGCGTTCTATTTCTTTACGGATCTTTCGACACATGGCTATTATACATTTTTGCTTATCATGTCTCCCTTCTGATATATTCTGGCTCCATCTGGTAAGAATTTGCATTGCTTCCGGGTCTACCCCCGGTCGGTCTTGATTTCTGATCACACAATTTATGAGGAAACGTAACAGTTCCCCCTGTATCTCCACTTTCTGGTATTCCATAGCTCTGTTAATACATTCAGAATCTCGCCCTGTTTGGACAAAATGATATATATTATCTAGATGCATAGTCATTCCTGGTAGCTTTCCTAAATACACCGCAGCTCGTCTGATACGTAGTGATGCCATGATCATTTTGTCCTCTTTTCCGGGCACAGGGTCATATCTACAATCTACAAGAAGTTCCTTAAGCGTGCGGGAATTTATGAGTTTGGGGGTACGTGGATGTGCTGATTCTTGAAAAGTAAGTTTATTTATTCTGGGTGACGTAGAAAAAATGTTGGTAGCACCTCCGGTAGCCCCGTCTGGGGTATCGGGCGTGAAAGGATTCGTTGAACGCGATACAGCAACTATAGGTGTGGGCACAGCTGTAGAAGCAGCTGTAGGAACAGACGTGGAAACAGATGTGCTTGCCGGAACTGGTGTCAGGATTTGATGCTGTAGGGATACAGATACAGGATCTTGGCGTTGAACCTCCCCGACCAGACGGTCTATGTGGGGCGGGGTTAGCATACTCGGGAGCTGCTTCATCTAAATATGAGGAAAGAAAAACATCTTCTGCTGTTCTAGGATGCCCCTTAGGATGCATTTTTATTGGGAACAATGGGGGTGGCAAGTCTTTTGGTATCTCCGGAGAAGCCTTAGGTAATCCCTCGGCCAGAAGGGGATACATACCATTCATAAGGGCATTTCTTTGTCTGTCTACTTGTTCTGATTTCACTCGTGTACCTTCTTCAATTAATAGATTTTCTCGGACTTTATTTGAATTTTCCTTACTCTTCTCTTCCTGTCTACGTGCTTTTTCTGTACGTCTATACGATTCTTTACGCCATAATTCAATGGCGTCTTTCTGTGATTGTCTAGCTTTCCTTTTCCATAATTCTTCCTCTACTTTCACGATGCAATCTGCATCCCAGGTCCCAGCTGCGGGCCACCTCTGACTTTCTGGTAATTCCTTAGTGTAGTCTACCCATAGATCAAGAAATAATATGGCGTCTAGGCCATGTTTATGATACATGAAGTACCCTGGAGTGTCCCTAGGAGGAATGGGAACAGCTTCTTCGAGTACCCCTTTTCTAGTTGTGATCTGTCTTAGTTTCGAAAAGAGCGGCATACTGAGAACTGATCCGATACTTGGTCTTGAACAAACTTAATACAATAAACACATTAATGAACAGTCATTCACACCACAATATGCAGGACGTATTAACACATTTAACATTTGACGTTTTAAATGAGCAACAATGATGATGACGATCTAAGAAAACTTAATCACAAGACATAATCCTCGGCATTTAACTGAATTATTCGGAATTTATATACTTGATATACTAGATATACTGCTAAACAGTACAGATACACCGCTAAAACAGTGCAGACCGGATTTGTGTACCCAAACCCGTCTGGACCGGCACAACTTATGTGCACGCCAGAACGCCTCCCCAGTAATGGTACTCACCGGGTAGCTCGGAACGGAAGGCCTCGGAACGGAACTGAACTGAACTGGACTGGACTCGACTCGAAAACTTCGGAAACTTCGGAACATCGGAAACCTCGGAACTTCGGAACTTCGGAACTTGGTGGGCCTCTGTATACCTCGGATCTTGCTCTCTCAGCTAGGCTCTGGTCGGGATACTTCGCACTTCTCACCGCCTCGTCTGGGTGTTGATCGCAGCCTCAGTCGCCCCCGCTTGACCGGAGGGAGATACAGGAAATCCTGCTGGTACGCGTTTTTGTCCGTCCAGCTGTGGCAGGAGACCGGGCCTGCAACGCACCGCCGGCGCGTGAGATGAGAAAGTGTCCCTGTTCGGGCGCCATTCATGTGGTAAATAATTTAATTACCGGGACTTAATTTGATACAGAAAAATAATAAATATAGCTCAGTAAATAAGAGGCAGAATCCGTGGTATTAGAGGTTCGGAATGGGCTTTATTCCAATGGACGATTCGAATCGTTGACTCCAGGTTCCATCACCACGGAGGTTCAGGAAGTGAAGTACATACTTTATTGATAAGTAATCACTTTTATACAATAGGCATTACATTGAAGCAAATGCAAGAGGCGTAACAATTGATAGTGTAGATAAAACATACATGCGTAGCCAAAGTGGGCGTAACTGGGTGTAACTAAAGAACGTCATCAGGTATGATGTCATAATAGGGTGGCTCCATGAAAGAATTTCGCAATGTCAGCAGGAATACTTGGCAGAAATGCGCGCGCAGCAGCATGACGTATGATTGACGTGCGACTAGGAGGTGAAGGGGATTTGACATTTAACTCTACATGTGGCGACAGATGTCTGGAGGGTCAAGTCAACCTTATCCCAAATCATATCTAACATCCTATGTTTAAAGAACTATGTTATCCAAAAGAGAGGTCTCTTAGAGTAGAATCTTATTCTATACTGACTATACTGACTGTTAGTGCGTGTACAAGCGTCTAAGTGTCTACACTAGATGCGAGGGCAAAAGTCTTCCATAATAATAGGGCTATGAATTACTTGCATAAAGACAGAGAAGCCGGGCCTTTGCTTGGTAGCTGGAAGACTGTTTACTTAAACTACTAGACAGGAATGCGTTGGGCAGGGAGCGGAGCAGATAATTTCGAAGGTGAAATACAGTTTTTGGCAGGCAGCGAGCTGATGTCAGGCACCGTGAGCCGCGCAGAGAATGAGGACAAAGTTCATGGATACAGATGCAGGCTCAGACTGGAGCTCTCAGAGGCAGAAGGCAGGAAAAGCTTGATGGCAGAATCAGGGCCTACTCGCCTGAACTGTAAAATGGCATAAGTGAACCATATAAAGCCGGTGGCCTTTCGTACAAAGAAATGGAATATCCGGCCCATTCATGGCGGATCTGAAAGAGGACATGTTAACGGTGGACGCACATGTATTTGCGTCTTCATAACTGGAACTGGAGGGAACATACATGTACTTGTGATTTATACATGGAACCGTTGGGGTCCAAGATAGGGGACATAACTGATCAGAAAAATCCATATTTCCACAAGAGGAGATCCCAGCAAGAAATACTCCTTTAGTATTTATTACATGCTGAGACACTTTAAGACAGTGCATCCTGTACGTTATGCACAAGAAATAACTAGAGCCCTAAGGGACAACCCTCCACCTGCTCAGCCGAGCACATCATCTGCGGCCGCAGATTCACCGTGTACCAGGCCACTGGACATCCGCCCCCTTTTCCAAAAGGTCCACATACATTGCAATGTGTGCAATGCTGTTCTTTGCTACGGTGAGAGCAGTATAAACTTGATTGAAAACAGAATACAGCAGCACACATGCTCCAGCCCATAATTTTTTTCATTTTTTTTTTGTTCCTGTTGAACAGTTTTTCATTACCAGTTTTTTTTTGGTGCTCTAAAATTTTTTTTTTTTTAAAATACAAAATTGTTAAAAAACTAAAAGAAAATACAAAACAAAAAAGACAAAAAAAACAGTTCTTTTCAGAACTCACTTAACTTCTCCAAGAAGAGCTATATTCCTAATATACTGTGTTTTAATTTTATTGAATGAATGTGTAGTGTATACATGAATGATTGAAATGATTGAAAAGAGTGAAGAGGAGGAAAGGACAGACAGAATGAGTGAGAAAAGGAAAGTATGATCAGTCATGAAAGGGAAGTGAAAGACTGACTGCAACAAAAGGACTAAGGATAGAGGATACAGGTAAGACGAGTGAATTAGTAAGGGAATGGCAGTGAGTAATGGAGAGTGATGGAAGGGGAGTGAGAAAAGGGGAGTAAGGGACGGAGATAGGAAAAGGGAGTAACAGATGAAGCGGATGAAGTACAGCAGGGTAAAGGGATTGAAAGTAAGAGAAGTGGAGTGATGGTGAGATAAGGGGTATGAGGATTAGAAAAGGGGGTAAGGGAAAGTGACAGATGGGGAGTGAGGGGATGGAGGGATTTAGGAAACTGGAGTGAGAGAAAGGGAGTCAGGATTTCAATGAGCAAAGGAGAGTGAGGGAGAGTGAAGGAAAGAATGCGAAAAGATGAAGGGGTGTGAGATACAGACAGGAGGAAGTGAAGTAGGAGAATAGGAGTGACTGTGAGTAAAGGATAGTGACAGTTAGGGAAGGTGAGGGAAGGAGAATGACGGAGAAGGTTAAAAAATTAACATAGATGGAAAATGATTGATGGAGAGAGGAGGAGTGGTAGAAACAGAGATGTTAAGGAAATTAAGGGTAAGACAGACAAAGGGAGAGAGACAGAAACAGAGACAGAGAGCAAGGAACTGAGAAGGAGTAAGGCAGTTAGAATGACTGAGACATATGGAGACAGGGAGAGAAACATGGTTGAAAAAATAGTGATGGAGGCAGTAAACCTAGGGGAGTAGTAGAGAAGGAGTGAGGGAGTTACGAAAGAGCAGTAAAGGAAGAAGAGAGAGGGAAGGGGAATGAGAAAAGCAGAGTGAGGAGAAGTGAAGAAAAGGGAGCATGAAAGTGAAGGGGTGAGAAATACAGATATTTTAAACTTACCTGACCAACAAAATAACTTAATTAGAAATAAATGTTTTTTTTTAATTACAAGAAAAATGGATTCAATTTCCTAAATTTTCTTTCTAGATCTGAAAAAAAGTAGTAATATTTAACAATACATTTTAGAATACAGTACACATATTTTCATATTTAACAAAGTAAGTTTTTTGCCCTTTTTTTGCTGTTTTCAGAATATATTGAATTTCACTGAAAATAGTGATATCAATTGCATTCATCACTTAACAGCGGGCAAAAAAATAAACAATCTGAAAGATTGTTTAAAAAAGCCCTGAATCTATCCTCAGTAAAACATACCTTGATAGAAATGTAACATATATATTAAAAATATCTTCTAAGAACAATAACTATTTGCAATAAATAACGTCTGTAAATCTTGTTGCTTAAGCACATACACCAAAATAATATCTGTCAAAGAAGTCCACAATAGAAACATTTACCTTTCCATGAGGCCAAATGGTAATTTTTAAATCCTTTTTAGGTGAAAAATCCAATGGTAATCCTATAAAATCGAAATAATGGTTTCTTTAGATGCTGCAATTTGTATCTAAAATTTTGGTTTTAGAAAAATTAAGTAGGAATTTGGTAATTCTGCAGGCAAACATTGCTTGAAAATCAATTGAGAATCATTACACAGTGTCCAGCCTTTTGCACATTTTAGATAAACTGTGTAATGACCTGGAGGTATAGAAGGTCCATCATGGAAAATTATTGCAACTGCAACAAAAGTCTTTCCTGATATTGATAATTGATTTCCTACAAACTTCTTTATTAAAGTGTCCAATTTTGTTCCAACAGCTCTACAACGTTGCATCATTAAAATATATACAGTCCATATTCCTTTAAAAATAACGTTGATAACATTTCTGATTTACATTGAGAACATTCCATGTTGTGATTTGCATCTTTAACTAATTTACTAAAAGTCACTGATTTACTCTCTGGTAATGCTAAATGTATGAACCTTTCAGAATCAACATTAGTGCTGCATGTGTTCATACAGTTTTCACAACAATGTTCCCATTTATAAGAGAGACCAAACATATTTTCTATTTCTACCCCTTCATCTTCCAGTACCATAAGCATATACATTAAGAATTGCTGTGCATCTTGCTGGACATTTTGTGTAAACTGTGTACATCCAGAACATACATCTAAAAGATTTCTAACATCAGAAGCACTTTCTATTTTAGTTTTATCATTACTCAACTTCTCATAAAGGAAACTCAGCAGAGAACAAAATCTTTTTTCATGATTTAGTATTATCTGCTCTTGCAAACTTTCAAGATAAAATACAACATTCAGCACTACATTAGGGTAGCAGTTGACACCAGAGCTATTTTCAAAATGAGAACCAACAACCTCTTCAACATTGTCCTTTTTCTTTTTGATTGCAATCACATCACTCTCCTTTTGTTTTCTCTTCTGTACATCCTCATTACAGGTATTCTCAATTCTCCTTTTCCGACAAACAACACGTTTTTCAAACACAGGATACTGACCTAAATGAGGAGCATAGCTTCTTCTTAATCTATTATACTCCTTTATACAATTTGCATCAGCACTAACTTTTGAGTCATCAAAGTCTATCATGAATAAACCAGATAATTTTTTCACTCGTGACAAAGCAACATATGCCATACCTTCTTTAAATCTTCATCCATATAAATTGATTCATAGTACTTATTATTTCTTTTCAAATATAAATTTGCTCTTTGTACTTTTCGTACATCTACTAGCTCCTGCCAAATTTTCTTATTCTTTGTAGGTACACCATTAACCAGAATAACTAATGGTTCAGTTTCCAAACTATCTGCATCAATTGTTTCAATATTTTTTTTCAAATCTAATGGCAATTAGACAACTCTTCCTTTTAAACCTCTTTGTAAATCTGAAGGAGGTAATTTACCTGTTTTGGGCTCCATATGAATTATAGTCTGAAGCGGATGGACACATTGAATGAGAATAGACTCATACGTATTTAAATCAATAAGTTCTGCAGGAATATCAACCAATTCTAAATTATTATGTACAGCTCTCGCTGGCATTTTACTTTCTTCTAACTTGTTATAACAGTATTTACAAATATGCTGATCTTCACCCAAATCAAAACAATTTTCCAGAAACAAATATGTAGCAAAATCCTTTCACCCATAATTATTTTCTTTTTCACTTTTTTTTATAGAGTTCAACATTCCTTGTTTGAGTTTTATAATGGCTTCTCCGGCAACAAATGCAAGTAATATTTGGTCTTTCATTAGAGATGATAGTAAATTTTGTCATTTGATCTTCAACATTTTTACTAACAGTGGGTTCTACATTCTCTTCCACATTTTCTTCAATAACTGTGTCATTTCCTGCACTTTCTTGTTCTGGACCAAAGTAACAAAACTGAATATCATCAGTAACCTTCTCTACATCTGATACAGATCCACGCAACAGAGCACTATTCAACTCATTTAACTTTAGTGCTGGACTTTTAGCAAAATACAATCTTCTCACAAACTTTCTCATTTCAGTATGATGTACTGCCAGCATCCTAAAATGGTGAAAAACACTTTGACAAACTTTCCTAGAAAGACAAGCCAGAGAATGTCCTTGCAAACCAGTATTTTTTCTCACTCTGCATGGATCTAGTCTTTGAAGCACCTTAATCTTCTGTTTAACACTTTTTTTTTACTATATTCTCTTAGAAAGTCACGTAATTTATCAATATATTCTTGTTGTACAGTACAAATACTACTACAATTCCAAGTGTACACTGGGGCTTTAGGACGTTTCCCCATAACCGCATCAGCTAACACTTCTTCCTCATTTCTTGGAACCATTTTCTCCTTTTCCATTACACAACCATCTTTAACTTCATAACTTCGACCACTGGTGTCAACTGCATGCAGCAAACTATTACTTTGAAGATAACTCTCTTCATTAAAAAATGGTTGAGTACTTGAACTATGCTTCCATTCTCCTAAGAACACATTACAAAAGTTTTTTTTTTCACTACTCTTTTCCTTTTGCTTTTTGACTTCATTACATTGACTATTTTATCTAATGTACGGATCCAGTTCAAAATTAAAATGAATAGTTCTCTTTTTAATTCCAAAGCCTTTGCAACAATTGATTCAATATGTTTCTTTTTCTTATAAAATATTGCTTTCTTCCTATATTTTTTCACATCCTTTAGCAAATTGAACACCACTCTTCTCTGAAACATTTTTTTACGAATGTTTTGAAATTCTGTTTTTCTTTTTAAGTCATTCTTTCTTGCTTCTGATTGTACATTAGCATTTAGTAATTTCTTTCTATTGTCTTGTTGTTTTCTTCTTGAAACACTATTTGCAGTGGATATACTTTCTACATTTTTTCTATGTTTGAGGATATTTAAAAAAAAATTCTTAGTCTGCTTACCAGAAGACTTTTTCTTTTTTCCAACACGAGGTTCTTCAACTAATTTCTGTTGTCCAGTTGTCTTCAAATATAGATGTTTTTGCTGTTCTTTTCTCTTTCTTGATTTTATAGGCATGTTTAATTTATTTCTGTGTTGTTCAGCAATACCTAAAGGAAACTAAAAAAAAATACCTTTATGTAATTTAAATATATTACTATATTTTTTTTGAGCTTTTCAAATCCTATTATATGAGCTGCCCCTTTCCTACGAGTGCAAGTCTTACAGAACAAGAGCAACACGAATTAAATCTCTGACAACAATTCCTGTGTGCAGACAGACTCATGGTGTGATTCTCGGCAGAAAACTATATTTGATTGGCAATTTCAAAGCACATTTACTACTGTGGTAGAGCAAGTCATAATTACTGTAACAGCCTGACACATTTTCCTTATAGTTTAGAGAGGCAGAAACGAGCACATGTCCTAACAGCTACTTGAGACCATGAGCATGTGGAACCTGGATGAGTGATTAGACAAGAGCAAAGGAAATGAGTCTTGGTGATGTTGAATGTGTTAGCGTTGCACACTGCTATCTGAAATACCACACAGTGCTGAATAGTAAGCATGGGAATGCAGGAGAAGCAGCTGCCTGTGTGCTAAGAGTGTGTTCCTGGAGACTGTGTATTGTCAGGTGCAAGAGAGATCTGCATGGACGCTTGCACAACTGCATGAAGACTGCAGAGATGTATGTAAGATAACCTGTGGTAAGGGTTAATTGGAGTTCTGAACATGTAGGAACTACCTCACCCATTGCAGGAGTGGAAGGAAAATCTACCCTGTTGTTTTCAAATGTGTTACCATTTGCCTCTCATCTGTGAGATAGTGATTTGTGCTGAATGCTAACCATCACAGTTCAAGAAAACAAGCTGCCCCTTTCCTACGAGTGGAAGTCTTACAGAACAAGAGCAACACAAATTAAATCTCTGACAACAATTCCTGTGTGCACACAGACTCATGGTGTGATTCTAGGCAGAAAACGATATTTGATTGGCAATTTCAAAGCACATTTACTACTGTGGTAGAGCAAGTGATAATTACTGTAACAGCCTGACACATTTTCCTTATAGTTTAGAGAGGCAGAAAAGAGCACATGTCCTAACAGCTACTTGAGACCATGAGCATGTGGAACCTGGGTGAGGGATTAGACTAGAGAAAAGGAAATGAGCCTTGGTGATGTTGAATGTGTTAGCGTTACACACTGTTATCTGAAATACCACACAGTGCTGAATAGTAAGCATGGGAGTGCAGGAGAAACAGCTGCCTGTGTGCTAAGAGTGTGTTTCTGGAGACTGTGTATTGTCAGGTGCAAGAGAGATCTGCATGGACGCTTATTCAACTGCATGAAGACTGCAGAGAGGTATGTAAGATCACCTGTGGTATGGGTTAATTGGAGTTTTGAACATGTAGGAACTACCTCACCCATTGCAGGAGTGGAAGGAAAATCTACCCTGTTGTTTTCAAATGTGTTAGCATTTGTCTCTCATCTGTGAGATAGTGATTTGTGGTGAATGCTAACCATCACAGTTCAAGGAAACAAGCTGCTCCTTTCCTACGAGTGCAAGTCTTAAAGAACAAGAGCAACACAAATTAAATCTCTGACAACAATTCCTGTGTGCACACAGACTCATGGTGTGATTCTAGGCACAAAACAGTATTCCTGGGTGATACCAGTACACCTTAACTTATGGTGAAGACATACTCCATAATATCTTACAAGTTCAAGGCAGTTAAATATCTTCCAAAACATAAAATGTAAAACACAACTTTAAAAGAAGAAACACATTTCTATTATTTATATCAAAATACACCACATACATCCCCTCTCAAATTCATAACTCACCTTTAAAAGTAGTTAGTTGAGAAAGAAATGTGCCACTCACACTAGATTATCAGAGCCAGAATCTCTGAGCTGTACTCCTCTCACCAAAACCACTAAATGGCAAAATGTCCCTCTCTTTTTCACACATATACATGTTAACTTCAAATCACATTGCTTCCCACATTTTTTTTAATGGAAACACACATTTCTATTGGTTGCAAATTTCAACCCTTTCCAAATGATTCCTACCCCCAACATGACTTCTGCCTGCTACCATAGCAACAGATCATGGAACACTGGTGTGAGCAGAGAGGTCAGAAGTTCAGCACACAATGTTTCTAATCCAAAGAGCAAGAGTGCTTGACTTTTCAAACCTAACAGCATATCCAAAGTAATCTTCTGTGGGAACACATTTTTTTGAACCAATACAAAACATGCTTTTAAAAATTTAAACATACAGCCTAGTTTTTAGTGTGTAATGGTTTGAAACAGCCAATGAGCTCTTTTTATTAAAAAAAAGTATGTAAGCCTCCATTTTACAACTATCTTTCTTTTCATATTGCCATTCTACTGAAAGACACCTTCTGAGTGCATTCAGATCTCCTTGAAAGATGTTCACAGTGTGGATTGTAGGTCATAGCTATGTCTACTGGAGTGAAATGTATGCAGAAAAAAGAGGTATTGTGAAAGACCTTGCTTTGCCAAATGTAGACATTAAATGGATTGGTCAGAGAGGGTTAAAGTGGCACCAATTAATGCCTTTGGTGAAATCCTTTCTACATCTCCCACAGCCTAACCTTATAATTGTGCACTGTGGTGGAAATGACTTAGGCACTTTGACTGGGGTAGGTCTGGAAATGCTTGTTAAGGACACCTTTGTGCAATTGATGTCACTTTTTCCACAAACTACCTTTGTATATTCTAATATATGCCAAAGGCAAAAGTGGAACTGGTCCCACCAATATTGTCCGCAGTTTGAGAAAACAAAAAAGCATGTCAATAAGTCTGTTTCTGCTTTCCTCAGAGACTATGGTATGGGTTCTATATACCACAACAACTTGCGTTACAACATGCAAGGCATTTATAGAGGAGACGGTGTTCATTTCACAGATGAAGGGAACAGAGTCTTCCTCTTGAACTTTAGACTCTGCATCGGTACTTACTTGTAGGTACAAAAAAACACTCAATGAACACAACGGCTCTTTTTAGAGCCAACCAACATCTAAACACTTAAACTTGATTTTTGATTCTATTTTTTTTATGAATTTTTTGCTGCCATGCGTGCACCGTGCGCGCACCATGCGCGCACCGCGCAATATTAATAATTTTTTTTTTGGGACCTTAGGGGTCTTTCATGGTCCCCCTGAGAAGGCCTAGGGGGTCAGGGACTCTCTACCCTGCCCCCTTTTCACGTTCTCCACCTTTCTTTTTCACTGCCACACACAAAATGGCATCCGACACTTCCTGATTTCAACCGATTCGAATGTTGACTGACATCTAACCACCAATTAGAATTACGCTTGCGCACGGGACCGTGCTCGCACAGTGCGTGCATATAGATATTTATGTACATTTAACTGCAATTTTCTCAGGAACTACTGAACATATTGACACCATATATGCAAAAGGCACATCCCTGACCTGAGGACTACCTCTTTGCCAAATTTCAAGTAACTCTGTTCAGCCGTTCGGGCTGCACCTTCGACTAAAGGTCCTATTTGAAAATGCATGGGGAAAACGCGTTTTGGGACCCCCCTTTTTTCTCAGCCCCCGCTTGACAAATCACCATGAGAATTTCAGGGTAGGAGCTGAGCAGAGCGCCCCTTCAGTTTTGAAAATTTCGCGAGGATTCGTCAACCGGCGCCAAAGTTATTCAAAATTGAATTTTCAGATTTCCTATGGGAACTTGGTCCTAACTATAACTATCTACTGGCGAGCGCTGGTACCAGGAAGAACAAGCAAAAGAGCAGCTCCACACATGCACATGCGGGCCGGGGAGAAGACCTGCGAGGGCTGCCCGCGCATGTGCAGTACATGTAACTTTTGTGTGTTCTGCAGCTCCTGCCCAGTGGCGGCGTGTGCGGACTTCAACACCGCCGGACTTTTAATTAGTGCTGCGGAGCTCGTGCGGCCCAGGGAGGGGGCCGCCAAACAGTACAGGAAGTCCGGCGGGAGCCCACCCCGCCTTCGTGAATGGTGCATGGTGTGGACAAAGCAGGATTTCAGGCGGGGCTCCTGTGAGCAAAACGGAGCCCCGCGTGTTGCTGCAGTGACCGGCAGGAAAAGCAGAGGAGCAGCGCAAATTCCCAACAAGAGCCGGTAAGTGCTTGGAGCGCGCGTGCGCATTTAAAAAAAAAAAATGAAATAGCATGAGGCGTGTTAACGAAAGTGAAACTGCATGCTGGCTTGCGAGGGAAGGGGGACAGGAGATGTGCACGCCGCGTGGCTGTAGGCGCGTACACCAACTCAAATTCGCCGAGACCATGCGCGTGCCCATCTCCTGTCCCACTTCCGAGGCAAGTCGGCAACAATAGATCTCGCTGGCGACAGCGCTTCGCGCTGCGTTCGCCAGGCGAGACCTAAAAACGGACACAGGGCGTGTTTACACAGTGGTGAAGGGAGGGGACGGGGCCTGAGTTAACGTGTGCAAAAACGCCCTGTGGCCTGTTTTAAGAGGTAGTTTTAATCCCCCTGCCCTATTATATACTAGGGGCTTACAGAGGAGGTCATGCTAATCACAGGGGGACCCCAACGCATAATGTTCCCTAGTGTATGTAGGTGTTTTCACTGTATTCTAAGTGTCTTTTAACATAGCACTGGCTCTAGGACTGGTTAGTCAGAGTCAGTTACCACCAGTATCCGTCTGAAAAAGTTGAGGGTACAGGATGATTTTGCAACAAGGATTCTTTCTGCTCTTCTTTTTGTTCTTTCTGCACTTTATCCTTCTTCCTGCACTTTTCTTCGTCTTTGAGGACTTCTGTTGCTTCTTTCTGCACTTCTGTTTTTTTCTTTCTGTGCATTTTTTCATTTTTCTTCACATGTCCTATCTCTGTAGGCATAGTTAGAAATTAGCATTTAAAAAACCTTTGAAATTCACAGAAAAAACCATAGGTTTCTGGCACGTTATAGTTAGGAATTAGCATTTAAAAAACCTCAGAAATTCACTGAAAAAACCATAGGTTTCAGGGGTGTTATAGTTAGCTGGACTTTTCACTTGTACAAAACCATTGAAATTCCCCGTTATAGTTAGTTCAGCTAACTATAACTCGCGCGCCCGCAATGCACTGCTGATGATGTCACATATTACATCACTCATGACATGGTCAGTGACATCACTCATGACATCACTGATGACATCTCAAATGACATCACTGATGACATCACTGATTACATCATCCTTGTGATAGAGTGGCAGACCTCCTCTCACCCTAATATAACCTTTGATACACACATTCAAAAATAGAGACTAAAATTTTCAAAACAATGGACATACCAATACCAGTTACAACAACCTCTTCAGTAATTCTAAGGTCCACATACACATCCACTCATTCACCAACAGTCCTATACAGTCACTCATACATGTACTCACTCATCATATGTACTCATACACCTATACATCCTGTTACACAATGCCACTCATCCATAGAGTTACTCACACACATAGTCACTCATGCTAATAAAGAATCAAACATACATTTACTTACATATACAGTTATACACACACCACCACACTTACTTCTACGGAAACTTACACATACTTAGTCTTTTAAACAATCACTTATAGAAACACATACTTATTCATACAGGAACTCTTTCAATCTCTCACTCTCACATATACTCACTTATATACACCAATAGTCACATATACTAGTTTAAAACATATGTAGTTACTCATAAAGACACTATTGAGACAGTCATTCACTCACTAACACACCCATACACACACTCATCCACCCATACAGTCCTGCACACATGCTGTCTTCATACAAACAGTGAGTCACTCATTCATGCACCTATGCACTACGTAATACCCCCCACCGAACCATGCAGACACTCAGACTGATACTCAAAAAACCAACTAATAACCTATATAGACACCCATGTAGCTACTCACCAACCCATGCAGCCACTTATATACAAAGTGAGAGACTGATACAGATATTTACATATTTAAACATTACTCACTAAGCCATGTATTCACTATGATACACTTAATCAGTCAGTTACACAATCAATTTTTCAAAAACAAATCATCCATTTAGACACTTATATACCCATTTATTCTTCCATCGACCTTGAGATATACATATATAAAACATATTTAATTTTCAGAAAAACACATATTCACTGGATGATGTCATCAGTGATGTCATCAGTGATGTCATTTGAGATGTCATCAGTGATGTCATGAGTGATATCACTGACCATGTCATGAGTGATGTAATATGTGACGTCATCAGCAGTGCATTGCGGGCGCGCGAGTTATAGTTAGCTGAACTAACTATAACGGGGGAATTTCAATGGTTTTGTACAAGTGAAAAGTCCAGCTAACTATAACACCCCTGAAACCTATGGTTTTTTCAGTGAATTACCTACTGGCGGTCGCCAGTAGGTAGTTATAGTTAGGACCACGTTTCCATAGGAAAACCTCAACATTCTATTTTGAATAACTTTGGCGCCGGTCGACGAATCCTCGCCAATTTCTCAAAATAGGTGGGGCGCTACGCTCCGCTCCTACCCTGAAAGTCTCGGGGGGATCCGTCAAGCGGGGGCTGAGATAAAAGGGGGGTCCCAAAACGCGTTTTTCCCATGCATTTTTCCATAGGACCTTTAGAACGAGCTACAGCCCGAACGGCTGAACAGAATTACTCAAAATTTGGCAGAGAGGTAGTCCCTAGGTCAAGGAAGTGCCTTTTGTAGGTTTGGTGTAAATCTGTTCAGTAGATTCTGAGACAATAGCCTTTAAATCAATATATATATCTGAGCCCGCTTACGGTACGCTTACCGTACGCTTACGGTAAGCGTACGGTGGCGTGCGCGAGCGCGATTCTGATTGGCTCTTAGATCTTAGTAAACATTCGAATCGGCCGAAACCAGGAAGCGGCGGCCGCCATTTTGTGTATTTCACTCTGAAAAAAAAGAGTGAAAACAAGGAAAGGGGGCAATGAGGAGAGTTACAGACCCCCTAACAATTGTAAGGGGGTCAAAGAAGGACAGAAAAGTACAAAAAAAACATTTATTGATTTTAAAAAAAATCACGGGGTACGCGTACGGTAAGCTTACGGTAAGCGTACGGTAAAAAAAAAAAAAAATAAATAAATGAAAAGCAGATTTAAGAGTTTAGAAATTAGGGAGCTCTAAAAAGAGCTGTTGTGTTTATGGAGTCATTTTTTTAGTGGTACCTACAAGTAAGTACCGATGCAGAGTCTAAGGTTCAAGAGGAAGACTCTGTTCCCTTCATCATTGAAGTGCACACCATCTCCTCTATAAATGTCTTGCATGTCGTAACGCAAGTTGTTGTGGTAAATGGCACCCATACCATAGTCACGGAGGAAAGCAGAAACAGATTTGTTGACGTGCTTTCTTGCTTTGTCAATCTGAGGACAGAAATGATTGGACCAGTTCCATTTTTGCCTTTGGCATATGTTGGAAAACACAAAGGCAGTTTTAGGGAAAAGTGTAAACAGTTGTGCAAAGGTGTCCTTCATAAGCATTTCCAGACCTACCCCAGTCAAAGTGCCTAGGTCATTGCCACCACAGTGCACTATTATGAGGTCAGGGTGTTGGATTTGAATGAAGGATTTCACCAATGGCATCAATTGGTGCCACTTTAACCCTCTCTGACCAATCCATTTAATGTCTACATTTGGCAAAGCAAGGTCTCTCACCATATCTGTTTTCTCTGCAAACTTTTCACTCCAGAAGACATAGCTGTGCCCTACAATCCACACTGTGAACATCTTCAAAGGAGAACTGGATGCACTCAGGAGGTGTCTTTCAGTAGAATGGCAATATGAAAAGAAAGACAGTTTGGAAATGGAGGCATACATATTTTTTACAAAACAAAAAGAACTGATTGGCTGTTTCATACCATTCTAGAAAAAAAACTAGGCTGTATGTGAAAATTAAAAGAAGCATGTTTTGTATTGGTACAAAAAAATGTGTAACCAAAGAACAGTACTATGGATTTGCTGTTAGGTTTGAAAAGTCAAGCACTCTTGCTCTGTGGAATTGAAACATTGTGTGTCGAACTTCTGACCTAACTGCACACAGCAGTGTTCCATGAGCTGTTGCTATGGTAGCAGGCAGAAGTCAAGTTGGGGGAAGGGTACTAGGCAGAAGTCAAGTTGGGGGCAGGGTACTTTTGGAAAAGGGTTGGTTTTCAACCAATAGAAATGTGTCATTACATTTGAAAAAAAGGGGGAAGCACTGAGATTTGAAACTTACATGTATATGTGTGGAAAAATAGAGGGAAAGTTTGCCATTATCTGGTTCTGCTGAGAGGAGAGAGGTGTAGAGAACAGAGATCCTGGCTCTGATAATCTGCTGTTTGAGTGTCACATTTCTTTCACAACTAACTAATTTTAAAGGTGAGTTTACACTTTGAGAGGGGATGTATGTGGTAACTTAAGAAATGAATAATAGAAATGGGAATTGTTTTTGTTGTAGTTACACATGGTGGTTTCATAATGTGTCAGTCTGTAAAAGTGATTTTCACTTGGCCCGAAAAAAAAAGAGCAGTAAGTGTGCTTTCAAATTGGCAAAGAAATTTCGTTTTGGCACTAATGTGAAAACATGACTCTGTGTGCATAGAAGAATTATAGGCAGAGATTTATTGCGTCTTGCTCTGGTGATTTCACAGTTGCAGTAGATGGAAAGGGGGAGCGAATTTTTGGGGGAAGAAGCAGAGGCTTAGCACACACCCATGTGCTTGCCATGTATAGTCATGCACAGTAATTAGAAGCGAGTGGGGTTTTCAGGTTTAAGTCTGTAATGCAAATACATTCAGCATCACTAAGGCTGGTTGCCCCTGCTGGAGTGTAGGCAGTCACAGAGAATACACACGGTGGTGGTCTGAAAAAAAAACAGCTTGGACATGTGCATTTAAATAAATTTAAAAAAAAGGTTTCAGAATGTGTCAGTCTGTAAAAGTGATTTCAAATTGTAAAAAGAGATTTTCACTTGGCCCGAAAAAAAAAGAGCAGTAAGTGTGCTTTCAAATTGGCAAAAAAATTTTGTTTTGGCACTAATGTGAAAACATGACTCTGTGTGCATAGAAGAATTATAGGCAGAGATTTATTGCGTCTTGCTCTGGTGATTTCACAGTTGCAGTAGATGGAAAAGAGGAGCGAATTTTTGGGGGAAGAAGCAGAGGCTTAGCACACACCCATGTGCTTGCCATGTATAGTCATGCACAGTAATTAGAAGCGAGTGGGGTTTTCAGGTTTAAGTCTGTAATGCAAATACATTCAGCATCACTAAGGCTGGTTGCCCCTGCTGGAGTGTAGGCAGTCACAGAGAATACACACGGTGGTGGTCTGAAAAAAAAACAGCTTGGACATGTGCATTTAAATAAATTTAAAAAAAAGGTTTCAGAATGTGTCAGTCTGTAAAAGTGATTTCAAATTGTAAAAAGAGATTTTCACTTGGCCCGAAAAAAAAAGAGCAGTAAGTGTGCTTTCAAATTGGCAAAGAAATTTCGTTTTGGCACTAATGTGAAAACATGACTCTGTGTGCATAGAAGAATTATAGGCAGAGATTTATTGCGTCTTGCTCTGGTGATTTCACATTTGCAGTAGATGGAAAGGGGGAGCGAATTTTTGGGGGAAGAAGCAGAGGCTTAGCACACACCCATGTGCTTGCCATGTATAGTCATGCACAGTAATTAGAAGCGAGTGGGGTTTTCAGGTTTAAGTCTGTAATGCAAATACATTCAGCATCACTAAGGCTGGTTGCCCCTGCTGGAGTGTAGGCAGTCACAGAGAATACACACGGTGGTGGTCTGAAAAAAAAACAGCTTGGACATGTGCATTTAAATAAATTTAAAAAAAAGGTTTCAGAATGTGTCAGTCTGTAAAAGTGATTTCAAATTGTAAAAAGAGATTTTCACTTGGCCCGAAAAAAAAAGAGCAGTAAGTGTGCTTTCAAATTGGCAAAGAAATTTCGTTTTGGCACTAATGTGAAAACATGACTCTGTGTGCATAGAAGAATTATAGGCAGAGATTTATTGCGTCTTGCTCTGGTGATTTCACAGTTGCAGTAGATGGAAAGGGGGAGCGAATTTTTGGGGGAAGAAGCAGAGGCTTAGCACACACCCATGTGCTTGCCATGTATAGTCATGCACAGTAATTAGAAGCGAGTGGGGTTTTCAGGTTTAAGTCTGTAATGCAAATACATTCAGCATCACTAAGGCTGGTTGCCCCTGCTGGAGTGTAGGCAGTCACAGAGAATACACACGGTGGTGGTCTGAAAAAAAAACAGCTTGGACATGTGCATTTAAATAAATTTTTAAAAAAAGGATTCAGAATGTGTCAGTCTGTAAAAGTGATTTCAAATTGTAAAAAGAGATTTTCACTTGGCCCGAAAAAAAAAGAGCAGTAAGTGTGCTTTCAAATTGGCAAAGAAATTTCGTTTTGGCACTAATGTGAAAACATGACTCTGTGTGCATAGAAGAATTATAGGCAGAGATTTATTGCGTCTTGGACTTTGTAATGAGATAAATGATTTTTAGTGTTTTTTTTTAAAAAATAAAAAAAAGGTACGCTTACCGTACGCGTACGGTAAAAAAAAAAAAAAAAGTTTTAAAAAAAAAAGAAAAAAAAAGATGAAAGATAAGGTTGGCTCTTAAAAGAACCGTTGTGTTCATGCAGGGACAGAGGAAAGAAAGATTGGGAATATTAGACGGTACGACAAGTGTGCTGATCTATTTTACTGTTCACCAGGGAAACACTGGTCTCCCTATAAGTAATTAGATCGTGACAAGTGGTGCACCGTACTTCAACCCTCGCAAACCGAGGGTTAATTTCCAGAGGGCCAGCAAAAGGAGATTCTCCCCCCACAGATGAAGGGCTCACCTGACCTGCAGAAGAAGGAGTCTGCCCTGCAGATGATGGTCCAGGCTGAGCTGCTGTGGATGTACTGGCTCGTCTTTCTGAAGAGTTACCTCCAAAAAGATGACCATGTGTCCTTCTGTGTACTTCCTGGAGGTGTCTCTTCATGGTGTGATTCCCAAAGGAATACTTCCTGTTAGGATTACCTCTAGAAAGTACACGCTTACACAGCTTGCAAGTAACTAAGGGTGCATTCACCTTTTGCTGGCCTTCTGGAAAAGTAAAATAATCCCAAACATAAGAAGGCTTTACTTTCCTCGCTCTCTGCCTCAAGACAGTGCTGCTGGTGCTAGCCTCACTCTCAGAAGAGCTCTGCTGTTCTGCCATCGTATCCCAAAGACAAACCAGCTCCTTCTCCCAAGGGATCACAAGCAGAAATGAGGGGAATGGGTGTGGTGTAGGAGAGTTCTAGAACTGAAAGTAGTTTCAACCAATCAAAAGTTGTGTTTCAAGATCACATGACCTACCGTACGCTTACGGTACGCTTACGGTACGCTTACGGCAAAAAGTACGCGTAAAAAAGACACGCGCTTGCGCGCATGCGCATAACAGTCACTCCCCGGCACTTCCGCGTAACATACGCGTGTTGCGTAAGCGCGCACGCGTCCCACGCGCAGTACGCGCGGCTACGCAAAGTACGTAACTATACGCAAGCAGCGTAGATAGATTACGGGCGTTGCGTAAACCGTACGCTTACCGTGAGCTTACGGTACGCGTACTATAAAAAAAATTTAAAAAAAAAAAAAAAAACTGGAAATAAATTTTACATGTTTATTTTAAAAAATATATATAAAAAAAATATTTAAGGATTTTAAAAATTTAAGCATAGTCTTTATAAAAGATAAGAAAATTAAATTAAAAATATGTTTGAAAAAAATGAAGAATAAAAAAAAAAATTGCATTTAAAAAACCTTGCAAATTCACTGAAAAAACCATGGGTTTCACACACGTTATAGTTAGGAATTAGCATTTAAAAAACCTTGCAAATTCACTGAAAAAACCATGGGTTTCACACACGTTATAGTTAGGAATTAGCATTTAAAAAACCTTAGAAATTCACTGAAAAAACCATAGGTTTCACACACGTTATAGTTAGGAATTAGCATTTAAAAAACCTTAGAAATTCAGTGAAAAAACCATAGGTTTCACACATGTTATAGTTAGCTGGACATTTTACTCGTAAAAAACCAATGAAATTGCCCCGTTATAGTTAGTTCAGCTAACTATAACTCGCGCGCCCGCAATGCACTGCTGATGACGTCACATATTACATCACTCATGACATGGTCAGTGACATCACTCATGACATCACTGATGACATCTCAAATGACATCACTGATGACATCACTGATGACATCATCCTTGTGATAGAGTGGCAGACCTCCTCTCACCTTAATATAAGCTTTGATACACACATTCAAAAATAGAGACTAAAAATTTCAAAACAATGGACATACCAATACCAGTTACAACAACCTCTTCAGTAATTCTAAGATCCACATACACATCCACTCATTCACCAACAGTCCTATACAGTCACTCATACATGTACTCACTCATCATATGTACTCATACATCTATACATCCTGTTACACAATGCCACTCATCCATAGAGTTACTCACACACATAGTCACTCATGCTAATAAAGAATAAAACATACATTTACTTGCATATACAGTAATACACACACCACCATACTTACTTCTACGGAAACTTACACATACTTAGTCTTTTAAACAATCACTTATAGAAACACATACTTATTCATACAGGAACTCTTTCAATCTCTCCCTCTCACATATACTCACATATATACACCAATAGTCACATATACTAGTTAAAAACATATGTAGTTACTCCTGAAGACACTATTGAGACAGTCATTCACTCACTAACACACCCATACACACACTCATCCACCCATACAGTCCTGCACACATGCTGTCTTCAACACATACAAACAGTGAGTCACTCATTCATGCATCTATGCACTACGTAATACCCCCCACCGTACCATACAGACACTCAGACTGATACTCAAAAAAACAACTAATAACCTATATAGACACCCATGTAGCTACTCACCAACCCATGCAGCCACTTATACACAAAGTGAGAGATACACTTAATCAGTCAGTAACACAATCAATTTTTCAAAAACAAATCATCCATTTAGACACTTATATACCCATTTATTCTTCCATCGACCTTGAGATACACATATATAAAACATATTTAATTTTCAGAAAAACACACATTCACTGGATGATGTCATCAGTGATGTCATCAGTGATGTCATTTGAGATGTCATCAGTGATGTCATGAGTGATGTCACTGACCATGTCATGAGTGATGTAATATGTGACGTCATCAGCAGTGCATTGCGGGCGCGCGAGTTATAGTTAGCTGAACTAACTATAACGGGGCAATTTCATTGGTTTTTTACGAGTAAAATGTCCAGCTAACTATAACATGTGTGAAACCTATGGTTTTTTCACTGAATTTCTAAGGTTTTTTAAATGCTAATTCCTAACTATAACGTGTGTGAAACCTATGGTTTTTTCAGTGAATATATATATATATATTACCTACTGGCGGTCTCCAGTTGGTAGTTATAGTTAGGACCTATTTTCCATAGGAAATACGCAACATTCTATTCCCAATAAGTCTGGCGCCAGTTGACGAATCTTCGCAAAATTTTCCAAACTTTTGGCCAGCTCCGGTCCGCTACTATCCTGAAAGTTTCGTGGTGATTTGTCAAGCAGGGGCTGAGAAAACAGGGGGGTCCCAAAACGCATTTACCCCATGCAATTTCCCATAGGACCTGTTGACGCAGCTACAGCCCGAACTGCTGAATGGCATTACACCAAATTTGGCAGAAAGGTAGGCCTTGGTTCAGAGTCATGCCTTTTGCTTAAATGGTGTAAATCCGTTCAGTAGTTCCTGAGAAAATCAAAAGTAAAATCACATATATATCTGGGTGGAGCCTAACCACACATCTCATCGTGAGATCTGATTGGCTGTCAGCATTTCATCCAAGAAGTGTTGGCAGCCATCTTGGGACCAATATACATGATAGCACCTCATTATAAAGCATTGCAGTTAATAGAAGGTTTTATCACTTTAGTGACATTATAAATCATTTGTTGATGGTACCAAACTCATTTTAGGAATTGTGGTATGTTTCTAAGGTGATTTTACCATGTGAAAAAGCCTTCTGTTGGGATATCATGAATCATGTTTGAGAGAAAACTATTTGCACATGCTTTTCCCACAGAGGTTTGGAAGGTGATCTATAAGCTAAACTGAGAGCATATTTTCTGTAAATTCACATTATCTTTCTTAGTCATGTGAGAATGAAGTCTGACATTCTCAGTAAAACATGTACATCCAACAAGGGCAGAGACTGTCAGTTGATTCCTTTGTGTTCTACTGCAGCTTCCCAGAGTGTTCCAAAGAACAACTAGAGCGCTAACACTCCTACTTATGATAAACGTATGGCACACCTGAAGCCATCTTGATTGGAATAAAGTGGTAACTCTTAAAACATTTAATTTAAAAAGGAACAAAATGAGGGGGTTCATTTTGCCATAGAATGTATGATTAGTACTGCAGAAAGAGAAATTAGGGCACATTTTGAGTGACTTCTCAAATCCTCTTCTATTTCATTAAAGAATTCTGACATGCAGACTGAAACATGCACTTTCAATACCAGCAGCAGACTTCCCTGGTGAGCAGTAGCTTTACTACAATGATCTAATGAGCAACTAGAGTGCTAACATTCTGAATTTATGGCAAATGTGTGACACATCTGAATGCCTTCTTCATTGAATCAAAGTAAAAAACTGACAGTATGCCTACTGAGGAGACTGTAGTAAATGAGGAAATTAGGAAACTTCATAACAAGTCTCCCGAGATAGCCACCAGAGACAAAAGAGCCCAAATGTAGCACAAATATCACCGAGATGTAGCCCAAGTATAGCCCAATGACAGAAATCCCAGAGTGTTTTAAAGAACAACTAGAGCGCTAACATTCTTACTTATGACAAACGTATGGCACACCTGAAGCCATCTTGATTGGAATAAAGTGGTAAAACTTAAAACATTTAATTTGCAAAGGAACAAAATGAGGGGGTTCATTTTGCCATAACAATTATGATTAGTGTGGAAAAAAGAAAAATTAGGGCACATTTTGACTTCTCAAATCCTCTTCTATTTCATTAAAAAGTTCTGACATGCAGACTGAAACATGCACTTTGAATACCAGCAGCAGACTTCCCTGGTGAGCAGTAGTTTTACTACAGTGATCTAATGAGGAACTAGAGTACTACCATTCAGAATTTATGGCAAATGTGTCACATCTGAATGCCTTCTTGATGGAACCAAAGTAAACAAGCATTGAAAATGCAATAGGTCTCGCCCTCGTTTAAGTTAAAGCAATTCTGTTTGTAATTAGGTGGCTTTATAGCTTGCTTTTATTAGTGTTTTTCAAAATTTCATGTACATATTTGCATATATGTATATGTATGCATGCATTTATATTTGTATTTATATAGATATGCAGATTATATATATGTTTATATATGTATGTATATATATATACACATACATATATATAAATGCATATGCATATATGTGCATATGTGTGCGTGTAGAGAGAGGCAGAGAGAGGTAGAGAGGTAGAGGTGTAGCGGTAGAGACGTAGTGGTAGAGAGGTAGAGGTAGAGCGGTAGAGAGTAGTAGAGAGGTAGAGAGAGGTAGAGAGGTAGAGAGTAGAGGATGAGTAATAGAGAGTAGAGTAGAGAGAGAGTAGTAGAGAGTAGTAGAGAGAGTAGGAGAGAGTGAGTAGGAGAGAGTAGTAGAGTGAGTAGTAGAGAGTGAGTAGTAGAGAGTAGTAGAGAGTGAGAAGTAGAGAGTAGTAGAGAGTAGTAAAGTGTGAGTAGTAGAGTGAGTATTAGAGAGTGATTAGTAGAGAGTAGTAAATAGTGAGTATTAGAGAGTGAGTAGTAGAGAGTAGTAGAGAGTGAGTAGTGGAGACTGAGTAGCAGAGACAGAGTAGTAGAGAATGAGTAGTAGAGAATGAGTAGTAGAGTGAGTAGTAGAGAGTAGTAGAGAGAGAAGTAGAGAGTGAGTAGTAGAGAGTAGTAGAGAGTGAGTAGTAGAGAGTAGTAGAGAGTAGTAGAGAGAGAGTAGTAGAGAGTGATTAGTAGAGAGTAGTGGAGTAGTAGAGAGTGAGTAGTAGAGAGTGAGTAGTAGAGTGAGTAGTAGGGAGTAGTAGAGAGTGAGTAGTAGAGTGAGTAGTAGAGTGAGTAGTAGAGAGCAAGTAGTAGAGAGAGTAGCAGAGAGTAGTAGAGTAGTAGAGAGTGAGTAGTAGAGAGTGAGTAGTAGAGTGAGAAGTAGAGAGTAGTAGAGAGCGAGTAGTAGAGAGTGAATAGTGGAGAGTGAGTAGTAGAGTAGTAGAGAGTGAGTAGTAGAGAGTGAGTAGTAGAGAGAGAGTAGTAGAGAGTAGTAGAGTGAGTAGTAGAGAGTGAGTAGTAGAGAGAGAGTAGTAGTGAGTAGTAGAGAGTGAATAGTAGAGTAGTAGAGAGTGAGTGGTAGAGCGTAGTAGAGTGAGTAGTAGAGAGAAGTAGAGTGAGTAGTAGAGAGTAGTAGAGAGTGAGTAGTAGAGAGTAGTAGAGAGTAGTAGAGTAGTAGAGAGTGAGTAGTAGAGAGTGAGTGGTAGAGAGTAGTAGAGAGGGAGTAGTAGAGAGGGAGTAGTAGAGAGAGAGTAGTAGAGAGAGAGTAGTAGAGAGTGAGTAGTAGAGTAGTAGAGAGTGAGTGGTAGAAAGTAGTAGAGTGAGTAGTAGAGAGTGAGTAGTAGAGAGTGAATAGTAGAGAGTAGTAGAGAGTGAGTAGTAGAGAGAGTAGTAGTAGACAGTGAGTAGTAGAGAGTAGTAGAGCGTGAGTAGTAGAGAGTGAGTAGTAGAGAGTGAGTAGTAGAGAGTAGTAGCGAGTGAGTAGTAGAGAGTGAGTAGTAGATTAGTAGAGAGTGAGTAGTTGAGAGTGAGTAGTAGAGAGTGAGTAGTAGAGAGTAGTAGAGTAGTAGAGAGTGAGTAGTAGAGAGTAGTAGAGAGTGAGTAGTAGAGAGTGAGTAGCAAAGAGAGAGTAGTAGAGAGTCAGTAGTAGAGAGTAGTCAGTCAGTGTCAGTGTCAGTCAGTCAGTGTCAGTCAGTCAGTCAGTGTCAGTCAGTGTCAGTCAATCAGTGTCAGTCAGTCGGTGTCAGTCAATCAGTGTCAGTCAGTGTCAATCAGTGTCAGTCAGTGTCAGTCAGTCAGTGTCAGTCAGTCAGTGTCAGTCAATCAGTGTCAGTGTCAATCAGTCAGTGTCAGTCAGTCAGTGTCAGTCAGTCAGTGTCAGCTAGAGCAGCTCTGCTGACCTGGTTCTCTGGCTCTAAAGCAGCTCTGCTGACCTGGTTCTCTCTCTCTAAAGCTGCTGACCTGGTTTCTCTGGCTCTACAGCAGGTCTGCTGATCTGGTTCTCTGGCTCTATAGCAGCTCTGATGACCTAGTTCTTATACTACAGAGCAGCTCTGCTGATCTAGTTCTCTGGTTCTACAACAGCTCTGCTGACCTGGTTCTCTGGCTCTAAAGCAGCTCTGCTGACCCAGTTCTATGGCTCTGAAGCAGTTCTGCTGACATGGTTCTCTGGCTCTAGAGCAGCTTTGCTGACCTGGTTCTCTCCCTCTAAAGCAGCTCTACTGACCTGGTTTCTCTGGCTCTGCAGCAACTCTGCAGACCTGGTTCTCTGGCTCTAGAGCAGCTCTGTTGACCTGGTTCTTAGGCTCTAGAGCAGCTCTACTGACCTGGTTCTCTGGTTTTAAAGCAGCTCTGCTGATCTGGTTCTATGGCTCTAAAGCAGCTCTGCTGATTTGGTTCTCTGGCTCTAGAGAAGCTCTGTTGACCTGGTTCTCTCCCTCTAAAGCAGCTCTGCTGACCTGGTTTCTCTGGCTCTACAGCAGCTCTGCTGACCTGGTTCTCTGGCTCTAGAGCAGCTCTGCTGACCTAGTTCTTAGGGTCTAGAGCAGCTCTGCTGACCTGGTTCTCTAGCTCTACAGCAGCTCTGCTGACCTGGTTTTCTGCACTCACGATGCACGCACCCGACTTCGCGAAAATATATTTAAAAATAATATAAGTTTATTATAAGTACAAATATATTATTTTGATGAATATCTTACATAATCTCTTGCCTTAATATGTATATTAAAGACACATACATATCATTTTGGAACATTCATTTTTTTTGCGGGAGTCTCGCACCCAGCGCGCCCCAGCACGTATATGATGTCACGCAGGACCCGCAACCGCGCAAACATCTCGTACCGTAATGCGCATGTGTCACGAATGCGCTGGAGCAGGAGTCGCAGACTGGTCGCATACCAATCGCGCATATCATGTGATATTAAATGTATATGATGTAACTGAAAAACACGCAGCCGTCGCACACCATACGCGGAGCCTTCATGACTTTTCTAAAATGGCGGCTAGAATGTGCGCACCCACCGTGATGTGTACACTTTGAGTGCGCGACTCCGAAAAAAATTGGATTTTTTTTTAAAGAAAATAATATAAATATATTAAAATAAAAAATGAAAACAAGAAAATTAATCAATATTTCAGTTTTAATTAAAAAAATTGTTTTTTGCGATTTTCAGAAAAATATATAATGTTATTTAATGAATAAAATATTTATAAATAAACAGTTAAAAAACTGTAGAAAATCAGTACAAAAAAATAGATATAACTACTATCACACTTAAAAGTTAGCATTTAAAAAACCTTTGAAATTCACTGAAAAAACCATAGGTTTCAGGGGTGTTATATTTAGCTGCCCATTTCACTCGTACAAAACCATAGAAATTCCTCCGTTATAGTTGGTTCTGCTAACTATACCTCACGTGCCCGCAATGCACTGCTGATGATGTCACATATTGCATCGTTCATGACATGGTCAGTGACATCACTGATGACATCACTGATGACATCTCAAATGACATCACTGATGACATCATCCACTTGACAATCTGATACACCTCATCATACACTAGTATAACCTTTCATCACTCACTGTAAAATACAGAGTACCATATTTGAAACCATTGACACACCAATACCAGTTACTACATACCCACTCACTGATTCCTAAGTCTACACACACAACTACCCATTCAACAACAGAATCATCTATACATGCAGTCATTAATTAATAGAACACTATCAAATGCACTTATACATATATATAGACATTGACAAATCAGCAGTCATCTTAGTCAGTTATGCAATCATCCTACTCACTCATGAAAAAAATGTATCGCACTTAAATTTACTCACTTACACAATTATCCAACAACACCTCATTTATTCAAACACATAGTAACTCATCGTTAATATGTTAAAAAAGCACCATTACAATTATACACTCATTCATATAGTTACTCTCACAATCACTGACTCTTACACATACTTATTTATATGCACCAACTCTCACATACAATGCCTTTTATTTTTTTACTTTGTTGAAGATGTACAACTAAAACATATATTCGCTCACCAACACACAAATAAATACACTCAGTCACCCAAACATCTGTTTCCAACTGCACTCTTAAACCCATACACCTAGTCAATCACTCATTCACACATCTGTGCATAGAGTTACACACACCCCATCCAACCACACACAAACTTAGTGTCCCATACAAATGATCACCCAACTAATCAATAACTAATATACACACTCATGTAGTTAGTTACCAACTGATGCAGCATGTTATACAACAACAGAGACAGTGCTGCACACATTCACATAGTTTAGTTACTAATCCATGTATTAAGTGAGACACTTTTAATTACTCACTTTAAAAGACAGTCAGACAGCTACTAAATCCTCCATCCAGACAGTTATATATCCACTCAATCTTCAATACAGATTGGTATATATATAATACATATTTCAATTTCAAACTAAAGCACATTCAATGGATGATGTTATCAGCGATGTCATCAGTGATGTCATTTGAGATGTCATCAGTGATGTCATCAGTGATGTCACTGACCATGTCATGAATGATGCAATATGTGACATCATCAGCAGTGCATTGCGGGCGCGTGAGTTGTAGTTAGCAGAACTAACTATAACGGAGGAATTTCTATGGTTTTGTATGAGTGAAATGGGCAGCTAACTATACCACCCCTGAAATCTATGGTTTTTTCAGTGAATATATATATATTCACTGAAAAAACCATACGTTTCAGGGACATTATAGTTAGCTGGACTTTTCACTCGTACAAAACCATTGAAATTCCCCCGTTATAGTTAGTTCAGCTAACTATAACTCGCGCGTCCGCAATGCACTGCTGATGATGTCACATATTACATCACTCATGACATGGTCAGTGACATCACTCATCACATCACCCATGACATCCCTCATGACATCACTCATGACATCTCAAATGACATCACTGATGACATCACTGATGATATCATCCAGTGAATGTGTGTTTTTCTGAAAATTACATATGTTTTATATATGAATATCTCAAGGTCGATGGAAGAATAAATGGGTATATAAGTGTCTAAATGGATGATTTGTTTTTGAGAAATTGATTGTATAACTGACTGATTAAGTGTAACTTAGTGAATACATGGCTTAGTGAGTAATGTTTAAATATGTTAATATCTGTATCAGTCTCTCACTTTGTGTATAAGTGGCTGCATGGGTTGGTGAGTAGCTACTTGAGTGTCTATATAGGTTATTAGTTGGTTTTTTGAGTATCAGTATGAGTGTCTGAGTGTCTGTATGGTTTGGTGGGGGGTATTACGTAGTGCATAGGTGCATGAATGAGTGACTCACTGTTTGTATGTGTTGAAGACAGCATGTGTGCAGGACTGTATGGGTGGATGAGTGTGTGCATGGGTGTGTTAGTGAGTGAATGACTGTCTCAATAGTGTCTTTATGAGTAACTACATATGTTTTAAACTAGTATATGCGACTATTGGTGTATATAAGTGAGTATATGTGAGAGTGAGAGATTGGAAGAGTTCCTGTATGAATAAGTATGTGTTTCTATAAGTAATTGTTTAAAAGACTAAGTATGTGTAAGTTTCTGTAGTGTGGTGGTGTGTGTAGAACCAGCCGTGGCCAGTGGAGGGAGTTCCGTCGGGCGTAAAGGCGGGTCAGGGGAGGGGCAGCGTGGGGGGTACTAAAAACCGGAATATGGATAATTGGAGGTAAGTAAACAAATAAATAAATAAAATGAATTTCGTAGCGCGGCCCTGCATCGCAATTTGCGATGTAGCGCGCACTACAAAATGTGTTTTATTTATTTAATTGTTTACTTACCTCCAATTATCCATATTCCGGTTTTTAGTACCCCCACCCTGCCCCTCCCCCGCCCCGCCTTCCTGCCCCACGGAACACCCTCCACGGGCCGCGGCTGTGTATAACTGAATATGAAAGTAAATGGATGTTTGATTCTTTATTAGCATGAGTGAATATGTGTGTGAGTAACTCTATGGATGAGTGGCGTTGTGTAACAGGATGTATAGGTGTATGAGTACATATGATGAGTGAGTACATGTATGAGTGACTGTATAGGACTGTTGGTGAATGAGTGGATGTGTATGTGGATCTTAGAATTACTGAATAGGTTGTTGTAACTGGTATTGGTATGTCCATCTGTTTCTATTTTTGAATGTGTGTATCAAAGGTTATATTAGGGGGAGAGGAGGTCTGCCACTCTATCACAAGGATGATGTCATCAGTGATGTCATTTGAGATGTCATCAGTGATGTCATGAGTGATGTCACTGACCATGTCAAGAGTGATGTAATATGTGACGTCATCAGCAGTGCATTGCAGGCGTGCGAGTTATAGTTAGCTGAACTAATTATAACGGGGGAATTTCAATGGTTTTGTACGAGTGAAAAGTCCAGCTAACTATAACGCCCCTGAAACCTATGGTTTTTTAAGTGAATTTTTAAGGTTTTTTAAATGCTAATTCCTACCTATAATGTGCCTGAAACCTATGGTTTTTTCAGTGAATTTCAAAGGTTTTTTAAATGCTAATTTCTAACTATGTCTACAGAGATAGGACATGTGAAGAAAGAAGAAAAAACTAACAGAAAGAACAAAAAGAAATGCAGAAAGAAGCAACAGAAGTCCTCAAAGACGAAGAAAAGTGCAGGAAGAAGGATTACGTGCAGAAAGAACAAACAGAAGAGCAGAAAGAAGCCTTGTTGCAAAATCATCCTGTTCCCTCAACTTTTTCAGATGGATACTGGTGGTAACTGAGTCTGACTAACCAGTCCTAGAGCCAGTGCTATGTTAAAAGACACTCAGAATACAGTGAAAAGACCTACATACACTAGGGAACACTATGCGTTGGGGTCCCCCTGTGATTAGCATGACCTCCTCTGTAAGCCCCTAGTATATAATAGGGCAGGGTATTAAAACTACTTCTTAAAACGCACCACAGTGCGTGTTTGCACACGTCACCTCAGGCCCCGTCCCCTTCCTTCCCCACTGTGTAAACACGCCCTGTGGCCGTTTTAATTTGGGAGATTAAGTCCCCTTGAATCCTGAGGGTCCCTAGGGTCCAACTAGCCCACTAGGTACCTCCAGTAAGCGCCACAGAGCTGCGTTGCAGAGAGGTGTAAAAAGTGGCACGGCCTGGACCACCTCTCTGCAACGCAGCTCAGTGGCGCTTACTGGAAGCACCTGGTGGGCTAGTTAGCCCCCAGGGGCCCTCAGGATTGAAGCAGAATTATTTCCCCAACTTAAAATGCGCCCTAGGGCGTGTTTGCACACGTCACCTCAGGCCCCGTCCCCTCCCTTCCCCACTGTGTAAACACGCTCTGTGGTCGTTTTAAGTTGGGAGATTAAGTCCCCTTGAATCCTGAGGGTCCCTAGGGGCAAAATAGCCCACCAGGTACGTCCATAAGCGCCATTGCAGAGAGGTGTAAAAAGGGGCACGGCCTGCACCACCTCTCTGCAACGCAGAGCAGTGGCGCTTACTGGAAGCACCTGGTGGGCTAGTTGGCCCCCGGGTCCCTCAGGATTGAAAGGGAATTATTTCCCCAACTTAAAACACACCACAGGGCGTGTTTGCACACGTCACCTCAGGCCCCGTCCCCTCCCTTCACCACTGTGTAAACATGCCCTGTGGTCGTTCTAAGTTGAGAGATTAAGTCCCCTTGAATCCTAAGGGTCCCTAGGGTCAAACTAGCCCACTAGGTACCTCCAGTAAGCGCCACAGAGCTGTGTTGCATAGAGGTGTAAAAAGGGGCGTGGCCTCAGAACACCTGTCTGCAACACAGCTCCCTGGCGCATACTGGAGATACCTGTTGGGCTAGTTGGCCTTCAGGGACCCTCAGAATTGAAGGGGAATTAATTCGTCAACTTACAACTGGCCAGGGGGTGCGTTTGCAGAGTGCTGCAAGGAGGAGCCTCCGGCGCGATGCCGGTCTTTTATTTATTTTATTTTTTTAAGAAGGAGGGCTGTGTGGCCCCCCTTCGTTTTCTAATTTATTGGCCCTGGGGACCCCATCCCCCAGGGCCTGCACCCTCATTTTTTTGGTTGAAAAAAATTAATTTGGAAGGCGGCCCTCCCAAGGCCTTAATCGGCCCCGGGGACACCAACCCCCTGGTCATGACCTTTTTAAAAAAAATTCTTTAGGAGGGGGGCTGCGTTGCCCCCCTCCTCAGGCCACTTATGGCCCCAGGGACCCCATCCCCCGGGGCTGGCCTTTGTTTTTTATTATTTAAAAAATATATATATTTATAGAAACACCTAAGACATGCTGGACAAACCGTATGTACCTCTCACCATGACGATTTGCGTGATATTCATTAAAAGGCGACTATGCATACAATGAATCCACGTGGAATGCATTTACACCGCTAGTGAAGCTCTGACGTGTCTGACTCCCTACCGTGCCTAATCCCGGCACCCCCGCCGGTGGGTACTCTCCAAGTAGACACCCTTGTCGTTTATTTATACAAACATGGGTAGCTATTGACAGGCATATTTAATACACACGCACACCAAACCATTCAAAGGGGATTCGACAAAAATGTTACCAAACTATGCAAAAAAAACCCTCACGGTTAATAAAACACACATCCACCGCCGGATGTGTAATACTTCTTATTTTACTCTCTAGAAAGGAGACGAACCTCACTTGAGAGTCAAAACATTCTCCTGGCTGAGCCCAATGCTGTGTTACACCCACCAGTGCCCGCCAAGTGCCACACACCTCTGTGTTGTATTCCACCAGCTAGTGCATATGCTATGACACTGTCTAGCCCATGTGCACTGTAACACCACCACTTGAATATGTCATGCCACACTTGCCTTCGCACGGGTTACATTGCCCCATCTAACGTGCCTTCCTCGATGCCTATGTTATAACGCACAGCGCTATGCCATACATATTACAATCTGGGATCCATATCTTTGTCACAGTGCATATGCAACGTTACACTCCCCAGCACATATTTTATATTACAACTTTAGAGACTAGTTAGGTTACACAACACTACCCTGTGCATATTACACTCCAAGGCGCATATCGCATAGCACGCGCTAGTGCCTGTGCTATATCGCGCTCTCCAATGAATCTGTCATTGCGCACAATGTATTGCATATTATATTTCACGCCCCGGTTCATCTTATATCACACTTTTTGGTGCATAGTTTATACCATATACTATATCTATTTTTCATTTTCAATCGTGCTCTCAGGACTATGTTCTATATAACACTGCGTCCACCTACCCTTTTCACGGGCATTATATTTTGTGATGGGGGTGGAGGGTCAGGGTGTGTTTCTGCCAAGGGAGCCCAGAGTAACAGTCACAAACGTCCTCTTCTTCCTGAATAAAAGTGAGATTATGCTGCATACTTGTTCATATTTTGAGTAGTTCGCACAGACACACATTTTAAAAACAATAAAGTTCCTAATACCCACCTTCACTGAACAGTTAGCTTGCTGCCCCATCCACCTCTTCCCTATCCTCTGTTGTCTGAATCCATGGACTAGCCTCCTCCCTCCTGCCATGCATGGTCTGATGTGCTGCCACTGCCCTCCATTTAGCATGATGTACCAGTCCACTCCTCCTGCCCTCCATTGCCCAATTCTATGGCCCATCATTGACCTCCTGCTTAGCCTCTGTGCATAGCTTGCTGCCCCTATTCTCCTTCCCCCTGCCCTCCGATGTCTTTGTGCATGCCCCTGCTCCATCCTTTTTGCCCACCATGTTCCATGGACCTGCCACTCCTATCTACTCTGAGTGTTCTGTTGAGCTGCCACTCCCCTCCCACCTGCCTAGCATTGTCAGATGACTGTAACCTGTCCCTGCCACCTCCACCCTGCCTGTCCACATGCCATGCCCCTATGCCCTTCCTCCTGTCCTCCATGGTCCATTTTACTGCCACACCCTTCTGCCCTCCCTGTTGTGCTGCAAC
This sequence comes from Triturus cristatus, assembly GCF_964204655.1. NCBI lineage: Eukaryota > Metazoa > Chordata > Amphibia > Caudata > Salamandridae > Triturus > Triturus cristatus. Next base: position 317,081,915 of record NC_140579.1, read on the forward strand.
TGCTCCTCCTGCCTGCCCCGCGCGGTCTGTTGTGAGGCCCCTTCCCCTGAACTCTCTTGTCTGTGCCCATGTCCTGACCCTTCCTTCTATCCTCCATGTTCCTTTGTGCATGCCCCTGCACCCTCCTTCTTGCCCATCATAGCCATTGTGCTGCCACTAACCCTCCCGCTTGCCATGCATGGTCTTCTGTGCTGCCATAGCCCCTCAAACCTTCCCTGTGTGGTGAGCTAGCTGCCCCTGAACCCCTCCCAACTTCCCTCCATGGTCTCTGTGTATGCCATCATAGTCTCTGTGTTGCTCTCTCTCCATGGTGTGTCTTGTTTCTAGTGCCATCCTGCCTGACCTCCATGGTCATCTTGCTGCTCCTGCCCTACCCCCTTGCCCCCAGCCCTCTGTTTCCATGTGCAGACCACTATTCCCTCCCTCCTGGCTTGTCTGTTCCATTGTAATGCCCCTGATCCGTCCCTCCTGCCCTTTATGGTCTGTTATGCTGCAGCTTTCTCTCCTGTCTGTCCATTATGGTCAGCTAGCTACCATTGCCTCTTTCCCCTCTGTTCTCTGTTGTCCATGTGCATGGTCCTGTCCCCTCCCTATTGCTTTCTAGGGATTGTTGTGCTGCACTCCCGTCCCGCATGCGCTGAGTGTTGTATTGTGCTGCTGCAAACCCTGATGCCTGCCCTGTAGGGTCAGTTTGGTGCACCTCTCCATGTCCCTTCTGTCCTCTGTTATCCGAGTTCATGTCCCTACCCTAATTCCTCCTGCCTACCATGATCCAATGTACCATACTTGCGAACATTTTGAACTTGGTAAGAGGGAGATTTAGAGAAAAAACTGGGGTATTGATTTTCTCCTTTGAGTTACATTGAAAAAGAGGAGATTGTAGACAGGAGACAGATCAAATAAAGCCCATTTGAGCTTAAAAACATTGGACGTTTCCTGGCTGAAACAGGTCTGTTGGCATGTATGGTTGTACTACCACTGCCTCTTCCTTCTGCCCACAATGGTCTATTATATTGCCATAGCCTCTCTTGCCAGTCCTGTATTGTTGGTTTGTTGCCCCTGCCCCCCTTTCGACTTCTCTCCATAGTCTGTTGTGCTGCCACTGCCCTTCCTGCCTGCCCAGTGTGGTCAAATTGTTGCCTCTGCACTCTCCTACCTGCCTTCAATTTTCAGAGTCCGTCCCCCTGGCCTCTGCCTCTCAACAGTATCCCAATGAACAACTAGATTGCTAACATTCTATATTTATTACAAAAGTGTGGATCGCCTGACGTCATCATGATGTAAGCAAAACTGTAATACCTAGAGTATTTCCTTCAGAAATTACATATATGAGAGGGTCTTATTTGCATCAAAGTTATGGTTAGTGCTCTAAAAAACTAAAATGAGGACATATTTTCTGAGTTTTCAAATAGCGACAAAGAACTTTTAAATTATTTGTAATCTTTATGTTTTTTATCCAGTTGACCACTTGATTAAATGTTGCACCTAGGGGAGAGAATGTGGTGTTACTTCCAGAGCTGCAGACTTTGCAACTGGGGAACCAGGTTGGAGTTTCTGCTTCAGCTCAACATTCTGTGATTCTGGTCAAATCACTTAATCTCCCCATGTCTACAACCAAAATGAATTTGATCTTGTGTGATGTAACCAATGCTCATGTAAAGCGCTCCAATACCTGACATGTCTGCGCTATATAATACTGCAAATACACAAAAAATAAGTGTTTTGCACACTTCTGTCATTGGGCTACATGTGGGCTACATCTGGGTGATATTTGTGCTGCATTTGGGCTCTTTTGTCTCTGGTGGCCATCTTGGGAGATTTATTTGTTATGAAGTTTCCTAATTTCCTCATTTACTGTAGGAAATGCTTTCAGTTTTTTACTTTGATTCCATCAAGAAGGTATTCAGATATGTAACACATTTGCCATAAATTCTGAATGTTAGCAGTCTAGTTGTTCATTAGATCACTGTGGTAAAGCTACTGCTCACCACGGAAATCTGCTGCTGGTATTAAAAGTGCATGTTTCAGTCTGCATGTCAGAATTTTTTAATGAAATAGAAGTGGATTTGAGAAGTCACTCAAAATGTGCCCTAATTTCTCTTTCTGCAGTACTAATCATACATTCTATGGCAAAATGAACCCCCTCATTTTGTTCCTTTTTAAATTAAATGTTTTAAGAATTACCACTTTATTCCAACTAAGATGGCTTCAGGTGTGCCAGACGTTTGTCATAAGTAGGACTTTTAGCGCTCTAGTTGTTTTTTAAAACACTCTGGGAAGCTGCAGTAGAACACAAAGGAATCAACTGACAGTCTCTGCCCTTGTTGGATGTACATGTCTTACTGAGAATGTCAGACTTCATTCTCACATGACTAAGAAAGATAATGTGAATTTACAGAAAATATGCTCTCAGTTTAGCTTATAGATCACCTTCCAAACCTCTGTGGAAAAATCATGAGAAAATAGTTTTCTCTCAAACATGATAGCAGAAGGCTTTTTCACATGGTAAAATCACCTCAAAACACACCACAATTCCTAAAATGAGTATGGTACCATCAACAAATGATTTATAATGTAACTAAAGTCTAAAACCTTCTATTAACTGCAATGCTTTTTAATGAGGTGCTATCATGTATATTGGTCCCAAGATGGCTGCCAACACTTCTTGGATGAAGTGCTGACAGCCAATCAGATCTCACGATGAGATGTGTGGTTAGGCTCCGCCCAGATATATCTATCTTTTTAACTCTAATTTTCTCAGGAACTACTGAACCGATTTACACCATTTAAGCAAAAGGCACGAGTCTGAACTGAGGACTACCTCTTTGCCAAATTTGGTGTAATTCCGTTCAGCACTTCGGGCTGTAGCTGCGTCAACAGGTCCTATGGGAAAATGCATTGGGAAAACCCCCCGTTTTCTCGGCTCCCGCTTGACGCATCAAAATTTTGCGAAGATTCATCAATCAACGCCAACGTTATTCCAAATAGAATGTTGCGGATTTCCTATGGAAAATAGGTCCTAACTATAACTACCTACTGGCGACTGCCAGTCGGTAATATATATATATATATTCACTGAAAAAACCATAGGTTTCACACATGTTATAGTTAGTGGAAATTTTACTGATAAAAAACCAATGAAATTGCCCCGTTATAGTTAGCGCAGGCAACTATAACTCACGCGACCACAATCCTCTGCTGATGCTAATACTGTATTTAGACACTTATTTGCCCATGTCTTCTTCCATACATTTTTAGCTATACATATATTACAAATATTTTTTTTTCATAAAGACACATATGTCATCAGCAGAGGATTGCGGTCGCGTGAGTTATAGTTGCCTGCGCTAACTATAACGGGGCAATTTCATTGGTTTTTTATCAGTAAAATTTCCACTAACTATAACATGTGTGAAACCTATGGTTTTTTCAGTGAATTTGCAAGGTTTTTTAAATGCTAATTCCTAACTATAACGTGTGTGAAACCTATGGTTTTTTCAGTGAATTAGTACGGTTTTTTAAATGCTAAGTTTTTTTCCCTTATAATAAGCCCTGTACATTTGGTGGCCTACGGCCACCAAAAGCACAGGGGGTGGGGTAAGTGTGGATAGTGTTTTTTTCCATTGTAATAAGCCCAGCACATTTGGTGGCCTTCGGCCACCAAAAGCACAGGGGGTGGGGTAAGTGTGGATAGTGTTTTTTTTATTTTTATTTTTTTACCGTACGCTTACCGTAAGCGTACGGCAAGCGTACCCCGCGAAATTGCCGAAAAAAAAATAAAACCGTTTTTGCACTTGGGGGATGTTTGGGGACTCCCTCAACATGACTATGTGGGAGGGAGTTGTCAAAACAGCCCCTTTACATGTTTTTGGGCTTCCGATTTTAAAAATCTCTCTCAGTGCGAGAGACAAAATGGCGGCCGCCGCTTCCTGGTTTCGGCCGATTCGAATGTTTACTAAGATCTAAGAGCCAATCAGAATCGCGCTCGCGCACGCCACCGTACGCTTACCGTAAGCGTACGGTAAGCGTACCGTAAGCTGGCTCAGATATATATATTGATTTAAAGGCTATTTTCTCAGAATCTACTGAACAGATTTACACCAAACCTACAAAAGGCACTTCCTTGACCTAGGGACTACCTCTCTGCCAAATTTTGAGTAATTCTGTTCAGCCATTCGGGCTGTAGCTCGTTCTAAAGGTCCTATGGAAAAATGCATGGGAAAAACGCGTTTTGGGACCCCCCTTTTATCTCAGCCCCCGCTTGACGAATCCCCCCGAGACTTTCAGGGTAGGAGCGGAGCGTAGCGCCCCACCTATTTTGAGAAATTCGCGAGGATTCGTCGACCGGCGCCAAAGTTATTCAAAATAGAATGTTGAGGTTTTCCTATGGAAACGTGGTCCTAACTATAACTACCTACTGGCTATCGCCAGTAGGTAATATATATATATATATATATATATATATATTATTATCTACTGGCGGTCGCCAGTAGATAGTTATAGTTAGGACCGAGTTCCCATAGGGAATCTGAAAATTCTATTTTGAATAACTTTGGCGCCGGTTGACTTATCTTCGTGAAATTTTCAAAACTAATGGGGCGCTCCGCTCAGCTCCTACCCTGAAAGTCTCGGGGTGATTCGTCAAGTGGGGGCTGAGAAAAAAGGGGGGTACCAAAACTCATTTTCCCCATGCATTTTTCCATAGGATCTTTATTCGAAGGTACAGCCCGAACGGCTGAACAGAATTACTTGAAATTTGGCAAAGAGGTAGTCCTCAGGTCAGGCATGTGCCTTTTGCATATATGGTGTCAATCTGTTCAGTAGTTGCTGAGAAAATCAAAAGTAAAATCACATATATATCTGGGCGGAGCCTAACTACACATCTCATCGTGAGATCTGATTGGCTGTCAACACTTCATCCAAGAAGTGTTGGCAGCCATCTTGGGACCAATATACATGATAGCACCTCATTAAAAAGCATTGCAGTTAATAGAAGGTTTTAAGACTTTAGTTACATTATAAATCATTTGTTGATGGTACCATACTCATTTTAGGTATTGTGGTGTGCTCTAAGGTGATTTTACCATGTGAAAAAGCCTTCTGCTGTGATATCATGAATCATGTTTGAGAGAAAACTATTTTCTCATGCTTTTCCCACAGAGGTTTGGAAGGTGATCTATAAGCTAAACTGAGAGCATATTTTCTGTAAATTCACATTATCTTTCTCAGTCACGTGAGAATGAAGTCTGACATTCTCAATAAAACATGTACATCCAACAAGGGCAGAGACTGTCAGTTGATTCCTTTGTGTTCTACTGCAGCTTCCCAGAGTGTTCTAAAGAACAACTAGAGCGCTAACAGTCCTACTTATGACAAACGTATGGCACAACTGAAGCCATCTTGGTTGGAATAAAGTGGTAACTCTTAAAACATTTAATTTAAAAAGGAACAAAATGAGGGGGTTCATTTTGCCATAGAAAGTATGATTAGTGCTGCAGAAAGAAAAATTAGGGCACATTTTGAGTGACTTCTCAAATACTCTTCTATTTCATTACAAAATTCTGACATGCAGACTGAAACATGCACTTTCAATACCAGCAGCAGACTTCCCTGGTGAGCAGTAGCTTTACTACAGTGATCTAATAAGCAACTAGTGTGCTAACAATCTGAAATTATGGCAAATGTGTGACACATCTGAATGCCTTCTTAATGGAATCAAAGTAAAAAACTGAAAGATTTTGCTACTGAGGAGACTGTAGTAAATGAGGAAACTAGGAGACATCATAACAAATAAGTCTCCCAAAATGGCCACCAGAGACAAAAGAGCCCAAATGTAGCCCAAATATCACCAAGATGTAGCCCAAGTATAGCCCAATGACAGAATATCCCAGAGTGTTCTAACAAACAACTAGAGCGCTAACAGTCTTACTTATAACAAAAGTATGGCACACCTGAAGCCATCTTGATTGGAATAAAGTGGTAACACTTAAAACATTTAATTTACAAAGGAACAAAATGAGGGGGTTCATTTTGCCATAGAAATTATGATTAGTGCTGCAGAAAGACAAATTAGGGCACATTTTGACTTCTCAAATCCTCTTCTATTTCATAAAAAAATTCTGACATGCAGACTGAAACATGCACTTTGAATACCAGCAGCAGACTTCCCTGGTGAGCAGTAGTTTTACTACAGTGATCTAATGAGCAACTAGAGTGCTAACATTCAGAATTTATGGCAAATGTGTGACACATCTGAATGCCTTCTTGATGGAACCAAAATAAAAAACTGAAAGTATTCCCACTGAGGAGACTGCAGTAAATGAGGAAATTAGGAAACTTCATAACAAATAAATCTCCCAAGATGGCCACCAGAGACAAAAGAGCCCAAATGTAGCCCAAATATCACCCAGATGTAGCCCAAGTATAGCCCGATGACAGAATGTCCCAGAGTGTTCTCAAGAACAACTAGAGCGCTTACTGTCTTACTTATGACAAAAGTATGGCGCACCTGAAGCCATCTTGATTGGAATAAACTGGTAATACTTAAAACTTCATAACAAATAAATCTCCCAAGATGGCCACCAGAGACAAAAGAGACCAAATGCAGCACAAATATCACCCAGATGTAGCCCACATGTAGCCCAATGACAGAAGTGTGCAAAACACTTATTTTTTGTGTATTTGCAGTTTTATGTAGTGCAGACTTGTCAGGTATTGGAGTGCTTTACATGAGCATTGGTTACATCACACAAGATCAAATTCATTTTGGTTGTAGACATGGGGAGATCAAGTGATTTGACCAGAATCACAGAATGTTGAGCTGAATCAGAAACTCCAACCTGGTTCCCCAGTTGCAAAGTCTGCAGCTCTGGAAGTAACACCACATCCTCTCCCCTAAGTGCAACATTTAATCAAGTGGTCAACTGGATAAAAAAACATAAAGATTACAAATAATTTAAAAGTTCTTTGTCGCTATTTGAAAACTCAGAAAATATGTCCTCATTTTAGTTTTTTAGAGCACTAACCATAATTTTGATGCAAATAAGACCCTCTCATATATGTAATTTCTAAAGGAAATACTCTAGGTATTACAGTTTTGATTACATCAAGATGACATCAGGCGTTCCACACATTTGTAATAAATATGGAATGTTAGCAATCTAGTTGTTCATTGGGATACTGTTGAGAGGCAGAGGCCAGGGGCACGGACTCTGAAAATTGAAGGCAGGTAGGAGAGTGCAGAGGCAACAATTTGACCACACTGGGCAGGCAGGAAGGGCAGTGGCAGCACAACAGACTATGGAGGGCAGTGGAAAGGGGGTCAGGGTCAACAAACCAACAATACAGGACTGGCAAGAGAGGCTGTGGCAATATAATAGACCATTGTGGGCAGAAGGAAGAGGCAGTGGTAGTAGAACAATACATGCCAACAGACCCGTTTCAGCCAGGAAACGTCCAATGTTTTTAAGCTCAAATGGGCTTTATTTGATCTGTCTCCTGTCTACAATCTCCTCTTTTTCAATGTAACTCAAAGGGGAAAATCAATACCCCAGTTTTTTTCAAAATCTCCCTCTTACCAAGTTCAAAATGTTCGCAAGTATGTTACATTGGATCATGGTAGGCAGGAGGAATTGGGGTAGGGACATGTACTCGGATAACAGAGGACAGGAGGGACATGGAGAGGTGCACCAAACTGACCCTACAGGGCAGGCATCAGGGTTTGCAGCAGCACAATACACCACACAGCGCATGCGGGACGGGAGTGCAGCACAACAATCCATAGAAAGCAATAAGGAGGGGACAGGACCATGCACATGGACAACAGAGAACAGAGGGGAAAGAGGCAATGGTAAATAGCTGACCATAATGGGCAGACAGGAGAGAAAGCTGCAGCATAACAGACCATAAATGGCGGAGGGACGGATCAGGGGCATTACAATGAAACAGACAAGCCAGGAGGGAGGGAATAGGGGTCTGCACAAGGAAACAGAGGGCTGGGGGCAAGGGGGCAGGGCAGGAGCAGCAAGATGACCATGGAGGTCAGGCAGGATGGGCACTAGAAACAAGACACACCATGGAGAGCAACAATGAGACTATTGTGGGTTTACATAGCGCTAGAATCGACTCCCGGAGGAGTATCTCTGCGCTTCGACCGCTGGGGAACCCGTCCTGGCTCAACCTGAGAGATGGTCCCTAATGGGTATCTACAAGGTGCGACCAAGCATCCCTGGCGATCTGGGGGGGCCGTTGTGAAGATGAGGCAAGCTAATGCCCAGAGTTGCCAAGTGTGGTCCCTGAGTAGAGTAGGCACCGAAGCGAGAATTATCGAGTCCGCTGACCCTGGTCCAAGACCCTGCCGCGTCGGGAATTGAACCCTGGTCCCGGGCCGTCCTCTGCTTACGGGTCTGCCGCCTCTGACCAGTGAGCCACACTTCTCCACCACTATGATGGCATACACACAGACCATGGAGGGAAGGTGGGAGAGGGTCAGGGGCAGCTAGCTGACCACACAGGGAAGGTGGGAGGGGCCATGGCAGCACAGAAGACCATGCATGGCAAGCGGGAGGGTTAGTGGCAGCACAATGGCTATGATGGGCAGGAAGGAGGGTGCAGGGGCATGCACAAAGGACCATGGAGGATAGAAGGGAGGGTCAGGATCTGGCACAGACAAGAGAGTTCAGGGGAAGGGGCTTCTCAACAGACCGCGCGGGGCAGGCAGGAGGAGCAGTTGCAGCACAACAGACCAGGGAGGGCAGAAGGGTGTGGCAGTAAAATGGACCTTGGAGGACAGGAGGAAGGGGATAGGGGCATGGCATGTGGACAGGCAGGGTGGAGGTGACAGGGACAAGTTACAGTCATCTGACAATGCTAGGCAGGTGGTAGGGGAGTGGCAGCTCAACAGAACACTCAGAGTAGATAGGAGTGGCAGGTCCATGGTACATGGTGGGCAAAAATGATGGAGCAGGGGCATGCACAAAGACATCGGAGGGCAGGGGGAAGGAGAATAAGGGCGGCAAGCTAAGCACAGAGGCTAAGCAGGAGGTCAATGATGGGCCATAGAATTGGGCAATGGAGGGCAGGTGGAGTGGACTGGTACATCATGCTAAATGGAGGGCAGTGGCATCACATCAGACCATGCATGGCAGGAGGGAGGAGGCTAGTCCATGGATTCAGACAACAGAGGATAGGGAGGAGGTGGATGGGGCAGCAAGCTAACTGTTCAGAGAAGGTGGGTATTAGGAACTTTATTGTTTTTAAAATGTGTGTCTGTGCGAACTACTTAAAATATGAACAAGTATGCAGCATAATCTCACTTTTATTCAGGAAGAAGAGGACGTTTGTGACTGTGACTCCGGGCTCACTTGGCAGAAACACCCCCTGACCCTTCACCCCCATCGCAAAATGTAATGCCTGTGAAAAGGGTAGGTGGACGCAGTGTTATATAGAACATAGACTTGAGAGCACGATTGAAAATGAAAACTAGATATAGTATATGGTATAAACTATGCACCAAAAAGTGTGATATAAGAAGAACCGGGGCTTGAAATATAATATGCAATACATTGTGCGCAATGACAGATTCACTGGAGAGCGCGAGATAGCACAGGCACTAGCGTGTGCTATGCAATATGTGCCTTGGAGTGTAATATGCACAGGGCAGTTTGGGGAACCTTACTAGTCTCTAAAGTTGTAATATAAAATATGTGCTGGGGAGTGTAACGTTGCATATGCACTGTGACAAAGATATGGATCCCAGATTGTAATATGTATGGCATAGCGCTGTGCATTATAACATAGGCATCAAGGAAGGCACGTTAGATGGGGCAATATAACCCGTGCGAAGGCAAGTGTGGCATGACATATTCACGGGGTGGTGTTACAGTGCACATGGGCTAGACAGTGTCATAGCATTCGCACTAGCTGGTGGAATACAACACAGAGGTGTGAGGCACTCGGCGGGCACTGGTGGGTGTAACACAGCATTGGGCTCAGCCCGGAGCATGCTGTGACTCTCAAGTGAGATTCATCTCCTTTCCAGAGAGTCAAATAAAAAGTATTACACATCCGGTGGTGGATGTGTATTTTATTAACCGTGAGGGGGGTTTCTTGCATAGTTTGGTCGAATTTTTGTTGAATCCCCTTTGAATGGCTTGGTGTGCGTGTATATTAAATGTGTCCGTCAATAGCTATCCATGTTTGTATAAATAAACGACAAGGGTGTCTACTTGGAGATTACCCACTGGCGGGGACGCCGGGATTAGGCACGGTGGGTCGTCAGACACGTCAGAGCTTTACTAGCTGTGTAAATACATTCCACGTGGATTCATTCTATGCATAGTCGCCTTTTAATGAATATCACGCAAATCGTCATGTTGATAGGTACATACGGTTTGTCCAGCATGTCCTAGGTGTTTCTATAAATATATATATTTTTTTAAATAATAAAAAACAAAGGCCGGCCCCGGGGGATGGGGTCCCCGGGGCCATAAGTGGCCTGAGGAGGGGGGCCACGCAGCCCCCTTCTAAAGAATTAAAAAAAAAAAGGCCATGACCCGGGGGTTGGGGTCCCCGGGGCCGATTAAGACCTTGGGAGGGCCAAAATATTTTTTTGCAACAAAAAAAATTAGGGTGCAGACCCTGAGGGATGGGGTCCCCAGGGCCAGTAAATTAGAAAAAGAAGGGGGGCCACACAGCCCTCCTTCTTAAAAAATAAAATAAATAAAAGATCGGCATTGCGCCGGAGGCCACGCCCCCTCCTTGCAGCATACGCGCCCCCTGGCCAGTTGTAAGTTGGGGAATTAATTCCCCTTCAATACTGAGGGTCCCTGAGGGCCAACTAGCCCAACAGGTATCTCCAGTATACGCCAGGGAGCTGTGTTGCAGACAGGTGTTCTGAGGCCATGCCCCTTTTTACACCTCTATGCAACGCAGCTCTGTGGCGCTTACTGGAGGTACCTAGTGGGCTAGTTTCACCCTAGGGACCCTTAGGATTCAAGGGGACTTGATTTCTCAACTTAGAACGGCCACAGGGCGCGTTTACAAAGTGGTGAAGGGAGGGGACGGGGCCTGGGGTGACGTGTGCAAACACGCCCTGTGGTGCGTTTTAAGTGGGGGAAATAATTCCCTTTCAATCCTGAGAGACCCTGGGGGCCAACTAGCCCACCAGGTGCTTCCAGTAAGCGCCACTGCGCTGTGTTGCAGAGAGGTGTTCTAGGCCATGCCCCTTTTTACATCTCTCTGCAACGCAGCTCTGTGGTGCTTACTGGAGGTACCTAGTGGTCTAGTTGGACCCTAGGGACCCTCAGGATTCAAGGGGACTTAATCTCCCAACTTAAAACAGCCACAGGGCGTGTTTACACAGTGGGGAAGTGAGGGGACGGGCCTGAGGTGACGTGTGCAAACACGCCCTGTGGCGCGTTTTAAGAGGTAGTTTTAATCCCCTGCCCTATTATATACTAGGGGCTTACAGAGGAGGTCATGCTGATCACACGGTGATCCCAACGCATAGTGTTCCCTTTTGTATGTAGGAGGTTTCACTATATTCTGAGTGTCTTTTAACATAGCACTGGCACTAGGACTGGTTAGTCAGACTCAGTTACCACCAGTATCCGTCTGAAAAAGTTGAGGGTACAGGATGATTTTGCAACAAGGCTTCTTTCTGCTCTTCTGTTTGTTCTTTCTGCACGTTATCCTTCTTCCCGCACTTTTCTTCGTCTTTGAGGACTTCTGTTGCTTCTTTCTGCATTTCTTTTTTTTCCTTCTGTGCGTTTTTTCTTCTTTCTTCACATGTCCTATCTCTGTAGGCATAGTTAGAAATTAGCATTTAAAAAACCTTTGAAATTCACTGAAAAAACCATCGGTTTTAGGCACGTTATAGTTAGGAATTAGCATTTAAAAAACATTAGAAATTCACTGAAAAAAACATAGGTTTCAGGGGCGTTATAGTTAGTTAGACATTTCACTCGTACAAAACCATTGAAATTCCCCTGTTATAGTTAGTTCAGCTAACTATAACTCGCGCGCCCGCAATGCACTGCTGATGACGTCACATATTACATCACTCATGACATGGTCAGTGACATCACTCATGACATCACTGATGACATCTCAAATGACATCACTGATGACATCATCCTTGTGATAGTGTGGCAGACCTCCTCTCCCCCTAATATAACCTTTGATACACACATTCAAAAATAGAAACTAAAATTTTCAAAACAATTGACATACCAATATCAGTTACAACAACCTATTCAGTAATTCTAAGATCCACATACACATCCACTCATTCACCAACAGTCCTATACAGTCACTCATACATGTACTCACTCATCATATGTACTCATGCACCTATACATCCTGTTACACAATGCCACTCATCCATAGAGTTACTCACACACATAGTCACTCATGCTAATAAAGAATCAAACATACATTTACTTGCATATACAGTTATACACACACCACCACACTTACTTCTACGGAAACTTACACATACTTAGTCTTTTAAACAATCACTTATAGAAACACATACTTATTCATACAGGAACTCTTTCAATCTCTCACTCTCACATATACTCACTGATATACACCAATAGTCACATATACTAGTTTAAAACATATGTAGTTACTCATAAAGACACTATTGAGACAGTCATTCACTCACTAACACACCCATACACACACTCATCCACCCATACAGTCCTGCACACATGCTGTCTTCAACACATACAAACAGTGAGTCACTCATTCATGCACCTATGCACTACGTAATACCCCCCACCGAACCATGCAGACACTCAGACTGATACTCAAAAAACCAACTAATAACCTATATAGACACTCATGTAGCTACTCACCAACCCATGCAGCCACTTATACACAAAGTGAGAGACTGATACAGATATTTACATATTTAAACATTACTCACTAAGCCATGTATTCACTAAGATACACTTAATCAGTCAGTTATACAATCAATTTTTCAAAAACAAATCATCCATTTAGACACTTATATACCCATTTATTCTTCCATCGACCTTGAGATATACATATATAAAAACATACGTAATTTTCAGAAAAACACACTTTCACTGGATGATTTCATCAGTGATGTCATTTGAGATGTCATCAGTGATGTCATGAGTGATGTCACTGACTATGTCATGAGGGATGTAATATGTGACATCATCAGCAGTGCATTGCGGGCGCGTGAGTTATAGTTAGCTGAACTAACTATAACGGGGGAATTTCAATGGTTTTGTAAGAGTGAAAAGTCCAGCTAACTATAATGCCCCTGCAACCTATGGTTTTTTCAGTGAATTTCTAAGGTTTTTTTAAATGCTAATTCCTTTCAGTGAATATATATATATATATATATATATATATATTCACTGAAAAAACCATAGGTTTCACACATGTTATAGTTAGGAATTAGCATTTAAAAAACCTTAGAAATTCAATGAAAAAACCAAAGGTTTCACACATGTTATAGTTAGCTGGACATTTCAGTCGTAAAAAACCAATGAAATTTCCCCGTTATAGTTAGTTCAGTTAACTATAACTCACGCACCCGCAATGCACTACTGATGACGTCACATATTACATCACTCATGACATGGTCACTGACATCACTCATGACATCACTGATGACATCTCAAATGACATCACTGATGACATCACTGATGACATCATCCAGTGAATGTGTGTTTTTCTGAAAATTAAATAGGTTTTATATAAGTATATCTCAAGCTCGATGGAAGATTAAATGGGTATATAAGTGTCTAAATGGATGATTTTTTTTGAAAAATGTATTGTGTAACTGATTGTTAAAATGTATCATAGTGAATACATGGCTTAGTGAGTAATGTTTAAATATGTAAATATCTGTATCAGTCTCTCACTTTGTGTATAAGTGGCTGCATGGGTTGGTGAGTAGCTACATGGGAGTCAATATAGGTTATCAGTTGGTTTTTTGAGTATCAGTCTGAGTGTCTGCATGGTTCGGTGGGGGGTATTACGTAGTGCATAGGTGCATGAATGAGTGACTCACTGTATGTATTGAAGACAGCATGTGTGCATGACTATATGGGTGGATGAGTATGTGTAAAGGTGTGTTAGTGAGTGAAAGACTGTCTCAATAGTGTCTCCATGAGTAATTACATATGTTTTTAACTGTTATATGTGTCTTTTGGTGTATATAACTGAGTATATGTGAGAGTAAGAGATTGAAAGAGTTCCTGTATGAATAAGTATGTGTTTCTATAAGTGATTGTTTAAAAGACTAAGTATGTGTAAGTTTCTGTAGAAGTAGGTGTGGTGGTGTGTGTATAACTGTATATGCAAGTAAATGGATGTTTGATTCTTTATTAGCATGAGTGACTTTGTGTGTGAGTAACTCTATGGATGAGTGGCGTTGTGTAACAGGATGTACAGGTGTATGAATACATATGATGAGTGACTACATGTATGAGTGACTGTATAGGACTGTTGGTGAATGAGTGGATGTGTATGTGGTTCTTAGAATTACTGAATAGGTTGTTGTAACTGATATTGATATGTTCATTATTTCGAACATTTTAGTTTCATTTTTTTAAATGTGTGTTTTAAAGGTTATATTAGGGGAAGAAGAGGTCTGCTACTATTTCACAAGGATGATGTCATCAGTGATGTCATCAGTGATGTCATTTGAGATGTCATCAGTGATGTCATGAGTGATGTCAGTGACCATGTCATGAGTGATGTAATATGTGACGTCATCAGTAGTGCATTGCGGGCGCGCGAGTTATAGTTAGCTGAACTAACTATAACGGGGAAATTTCATTGGTTTTTTACGAGTGAAATGTCCAGCTAACTATAACATGTGTGAAACCTTTGGTTTTTTCATTGAATTTCTAAGGTTTTTTAAATGCTAATTCCTAACTATAACGTGTGTGAAACCTATGGTTTTTTCAGTGAATTTGCAAGGTTTTTTAAATGCTAATCCCTAACTATAACATGTGTGAAACCCATGGTTTTTTCAGTGAATTTGCAAGGTTTTTAAAATGCTAATTTCTAACTATAACGTGTGTGATACCCATGTTTTTTTCAGTGAATTTGTACGGTTTTTTAAATGCAAATTTTTTTTTGTCATTTTTTGTAACCCTTTGTATAAAATAATATATGTACTATATCCTGCATTATGGAAAGGTTTTTTTTTTTTTATTTATGCATTTTTTTCCGTGCGCGTACGGTAAGCTGACGGTACGCGCTTCGTACGTCATAAGTACGGTGCGCGTACGTGAGTGACGTACGTGTACACCCGGAAGCAACGTCGCGGGTACGCAGGGGCGTGTAATGCGCATGCGCGATACGCAATACGTGCGTGACGTACGCGTACACCCGGAAGCAACGTCGCGGTTACGCAGGGGCGTGTAATGCGCATGCGCGATACGCAATACGTGCGTGACGTACGCGTACACCCGGAAGCAACGTCGCGGTTACGCAGGGTCGTGTAATGCGCATGCGCGAGTGTGACATACGCGCTGCGTAAGCGCACCGTAAGCGTCACGTGCGCGCACGGCAGGTCATGTGACTTACAAAGAACACTTTTTATTGGTTGAAATTACTTTCACTTCCAGAAACTTCCCACACCACACCCATTCCCCTCATTACTGCTTGAAAGAACACTTTTCATTGGTTGAAACTACTTTCAGTTCCAGATTCTTCCCACACCACACCCATTCCCCTCATTTCTGCTTGTGATTCTCTAGGAGCAGGAGCTGGATTGACATTGGGATACAATGGCAGAACAGCAGACCTCTTCTGAGAGTGAGGCCAGCAGCACCACCATGATCCAGAGAAGGAGGAAACAAAAGACTTCTTTTGTATGGGAGTATTTAACTTTTCCAGAGGGGGAGAAAAAGGTGAATGCTCCATTGGTCACTTGCAAACTTTGTGGTCGTGTTTTATCAAGAGGAAATCCAAGGAGGAAATACTCCTTTGGAAATCACTCTATGAAGAGACACCTCCAGGACAGACACCCAAGGACCTTTGCTCGACATGCTGAAGAAAACCCTTCAGTAAGTCACCAGAGCCCAGCCTCAGATGCTCAGCCGAGTACATCATCGGCAGCTCAGCTGAGCCCTTCCTCTGATGTGGGAGCATCACCTTCTTCTTTTCCTGTGGACATCAACCCTCGATTTGGGAGGGTTGAAATGAGGTGTACAAGATGTGGTGGTCTTATTGTTTTTGGGGAGATCAGTCTTCCCCTTATTAACAATAAGATAGACCAGCATGTTTGTAGACGCTCATAATACTCCCATTCTTTCTTTCCTCCATCCCTGTATGAACCCAACGGCTCTTATAAGAGCCAACCTTACCTCTCAACTTTTTTTTATTTTTTCTTTGAAACTTTTTTTTTATTTTTTTTTACCGTACGCGTACGGTAAGCGTATTTTTTTTTTTTTTTTAAAAAACACTAAAAATCAATTACCACATCTCAAGATCCTTGAGAAATTAATAACTAATTTTTTAAAATCTTTTAGAGATAAAGTGGACCAGACCACAAAGTATGCAAGTGACCGATTGAGTATTCACCTT
The DNA here is from genome assembly GCF_964204655.1 of Triturus cristatus. Lineage (NCBI taxonomy): Eukaryota > Metazoa > Chordata > Amphibia > Caudata > Salamandridae > Triturus > Triturus cristatus. The sequence continues at coordinate 317,098,496 of NC_140579.1, forward strand.
TTTCTCCCCCTCTGGAAAAGAAAAATACATTATGAATCCACTTTTCAGATTCTGAAAACAGCACATGTCCAAACTGCTTTTTCAGACGACCACCATGTGTAACCTGGGTGGCTGCCTACATTCCAGCAAGGGCAACCAGCCTTAGTGATGCTAAATGTATTTGCATTACTGGCTGAAACCTCAAACCCCACTCGCTTGTAAATACTGTGCATGATTCCACATGGTAAGCAGCTGGGTGTGTGCTAAGAGTCTGCTTCTGCACCAAAAAACGGCTCTCCCTTTCCATCTAATGCAACTGTGAAATCACCAGAGCAATACGCAATAAATCTCTGCCTATAATTCCTCTTTGCACACAGAGTCATGTTTTCACATTAGTCACAAAACGAAATTTCTTTGCCAATTTGAAAGCACACTTACTGCTCATTTTTTTGGCAAGTGATAATCACTTTTACAGACTGACACATTATGAATCCACTTTTCAGATTCTTAAAAAACCACATGTCCAAACTGCTTTTTCAGACCACCACCATGTGTATCATGGGTGACTGCCTACATACCAGCAAGGGCAACCAGCCTTAGTGATGCTGAATGTATTTGCATTACAGACTGAAACCTCAAACCCCACTCGCTTGTAAATACTGTGCATGATTCTACATGGTAAGCAGCTGGGTGTGTGCTAAGAGTCTGCTTCTGCACCAAAAAATGGCTCCCCCTTTTTCCTACTAATGCAACTATGAAATCACCAGAGTAGTACACAATAAATCTCTGCCTGTAATTCCTATATGCACACAGAGTCATGTTTTCACATTACTCACAAAACGAAATTTCTTTCCCAATTTGAAAGCACACTTACTGCTCTTTTTTTTGTCAAGTGACAATCACTTTTACAGACTGACACATTATGAATCCACTTTTCAGATTCTTAAAAAAGCACATGTCCAAACTGCTTTTTCAGACCACCACCATGTGTATCCTGGGTGACTGCCTACATACCAGCAAGGGCAACCAGCCTTAGTGATGCTGAATGTATTTGCATTACAGACTGAAACCTCAAACCCCACTCGCTTGTAAATACTGTGCATGATTCCACATGGAAAGCAGCTGGGTGTGTGCTAAGAGTCTGCTTCTGCACCAAAAAATGACTCCCCCTTTTTACTACTAATGCAACTATGAAATCACCAGAGCAGTACACAATAAATCTCTGCCTGTAATTCCTATATGCACACAGAGTCATATTTTCACATTAGTCACAAAACGAAATTTCTTTGCCAATTTGAAAGCACACTTACTGCTCTTTTCTTTGACAAGTGATAATCACTTTTACAGACTGACACATTATGAATCCACTTTTCAGATTTTTTTAAAAGCACATGTCCAAACTGCTTTTTCAGACCACCACCATGTGTAACCTGGGTGACTGCCTACATTCCAGCAAGGGCAACCAGCCTTAGTGATGCTGAATGTATTTGCATTACTGACTGAAACCTCAAACCCCACTCGCTTGTAAATACTGTGCATGATTCAACATGGTAAGCAGCTGGGTGTGTGCTAAGAGTCTGCTTCTGCACCAATAAGTGGCTCCTCCTTTCCATGTAATGCAACTGTGAAATCACCAGAGCAATACGCAATAAATCTCTGCATATAATTCCTCTTTGCACACAGAGTCATGTTTTCACATTAGTCACAAAACGAAATTTCTTTGCCAATTTGAAAGCACACTTACTGCTCTTTTTTTGACAAGTGATAATCACTTTTACAGACTGACACATTATGAATCCACTTTTCAGATTTTTTTAATTGCACATGTCCAAACTGCTTTTTCAGACCACCACCATGTGTAACCTGGGTGACTGCCTACATTCCAGCAAGGGCAACCAGCCTTAGTGATGCTGAATGTATTTGCATTACTGACTGAAACCTCAAACCCCACTCGCTTGTAAATACTGTGCATGATTCAACATGGTAAGCAGCTGGGTGTGTGCTAAGAGTCTGCTTCTGCACCAAAAAATGGCTCCCCCTTTTTCCTACTAATGCAACTATGAAATCACCAGAGTAGTACACAATAAATCTCTGCCTGTAATTCCTATATGCACACAGAGTCATGTTTTCACATTACTCACAAAACGAAATTTCTTTCCCAATTTGAAAGCACACTTACTGCTCTTTTTTTTGTCAAGTGACAATCACTTTTACAGACTGACACATTATGAATCCACTTTTCAGATTCTTAAAAAAGCACATGTCCAAACTGCTTTTTCAGACCACCACCATGTGTATCCTGGGTGACTGCCTACATACCAGCAAGGGCAACCAGCCTTAGTGATGCTGAATGTATTTGCATTACTGAGTCCAACCTCAAACCCTTAAACTATTCTTTTTTTATACCAGTACACCTTAATTTATCGTGAAAACATAGTCCATATTATTTTACATGTTCCTCACATTTAAATTTCTCCCAAAACAGAAAATGATAAACACAACTTCAACAAAAGGTATTCCATTTCTATTATTCATTTCTTAATTTACCATATACATCCCCTCTCAAACTCTAAACTCACCTTTAAAATTAGTTAGCTGTGAAAGAAATGTGGCACTCAAACAGCAGATTATCAGAGCCAGGATCTCTTTTCTTTACACCTCTCTCCTATTCTCTTTCTATTGATTGAAAACCAACCCTTTTCCAAAAGTACCCTTCCCCCAACTTGACTTCTGCCTAGTACCCTTCCCCCAACTTGACTTCTGCCTGCTACCATAGCAACAGCTCATGGAACACTGCTGTGTGGAGTTAGGTCAGAAGTTCGCCAAACAATGTTTCAATTCCACAGAGCAAGAGTGCTTGACTTTTCAAACCTAACAGCAAATCCAAAGTACTGTTCTTTGGTAACACATTTTTCTGTACCAATACAAAACATGCTTCTATTAATTTACACATGCAGCCTAGCTTTTATTCTAGAATGGTATGAAACAGCCAATCAGTTCTTTTTTTTATGAAAAAAATATGTATGCCTCCATTTCCAAACTGTCTTTCATTTCATTTTCCCATTCTACTGAATTACACCTCCTGAGTGCATCCAGATCTCCTTGGAAGATGTTCACAGTGTGGATTGTAGGGCACAGCTATGTCTTCTGGAGTGAAAAGTATGCAGAGAAAACAGGTATGGTGAGAGACCTTGCTTTGCCAAATGTAGACATTAAATGGATTGGTCAGAGAGGGTTAAAGTGGCACCAATTGATGCCATTGGTGAAATCCTTCATGCAAATCCAACACCCTGACCTCATAATAGTGCACTGTGGTGGCAATGACCTAGGCACTTTGACTGGGGTAGGTCTGGAAATGCTTATGAAGGACACCTTTGCACAACTGTTTTCACTTTTCCCTAAAACTGCCTTTGTGTTTTCTAACATATGCCAAAGGCAAAAATGGAACTGGTCCAATCATTTCTGTCCGCAGATTGACAAAGCAAGAAAGCACGTCAACAAATCTGTTTCTGCTTTCCTCCGTGACTATGGTATGGGTTCCATTTACCACAACAACTTGCGTTACGACATGCAAGACATTTATAGAGGAGATGGTGTACACTTCAATGATGAAGGGAACAGAGTCTTACTCTTGAACCTTAGACTCTGCATCGGTACTTACTTGTAGGTACCACTAAAAAATCACTTCATAAACACAACGGCTCTTTTTAGAGCCCCCTAATATCTAAACACTTAAATCTGAATTTTATTTCTCTTTTTTTTTTTTTTTCTACCGTACGCATACGGTAAGCTTACCGTAAGCTTACCGTACGCGTACCCCGCGATTTTTTTAAAAAAAATAATAAATGTTTTCTTTGAACTTTTCTGTCCTTCTTTGACCCCCTTACAAATGTTAGGGGGTCTGTAACTCTCCACCTTGCCCCCTTTTCAAGATATCACTCTTTTTTTTCTGAGTGAAAAACACGAAATGGCGGCCGCCGCTTCCTGGTTTCGACCGATTCGAATGTTTACTAAGATCTAAGGGCCAATCAGAATCGCGCTCGCGCACGCCACCGTACGCGTACGGTAAGCGCACCGTAAGCGCACGGTAAGCTGCCACAGATATATATATTGATTAAAAGGCTATTTTCTCAGATTCTACTGAACAGATTTACACCAAACCTACAAAAGGCACTTCCTTGACCTAGGGACTACCTCTCTGCCAAATTTCAAGTAATTCTGTTCAGCCGTTCGGGCTGTAGCCCTGTCTAAAGGTCCTATGGAAAAATGCATGGGAAAAATGCGTTTTGGGACCCCCCTTTTTTCTCAGCCCCCGCTTGACGAATCCCCCCGAGACTTTCAAGGAAGGAGCGGAGCGTAGCGCCCCACCTATTTTGAAAAATTTGCGAGGATTCGTCCACCGGCGCCAAAGTTATTCAAAATAGAATGTTGCGGATTTCCAATGGAAACGTGGTCCTAACTATAACTATAGTAGGTAATATATATATATATATTACCTACTGGCGGTCGCCAGTAGGTAGTTATAGTTAGGACCCTGTTTCCATAGGAAAACCGCAACATTCTATTTTGAATAACTTTGGCGCCGGTCGACGAATCCTCGCGAAATTTTCAAAATAGGTGGGGCGCTGCGCTCCGCTCCTACCCTGAAAGTCTCGGGGTGATTCGTCAAGCGGGGGCTGAGATAAAAGGGGGGTCCCAAAACGCGTTTTTCCCATGCATTTTTCCATAGGACCTTTAGACACAGCTACAGCCCGAACGGCTGAACAGAATTCCTTGAAATTTGACAGAGAGGTAGCCATAAGGTCAAGGAAGTGCCTTTTGCAGGTCTGGTGTAAATCTGTTCAGTATTTCCTGAGAAAATAGCATTTAAAAGCATATATATATGTGGGCGGAGCCTAACCACACATCTCGTCCTGAGATCTGATTGGCTGTCAGCACTTCATCCAAGAAGTGTTGGCAGCCATCTTGGGACCAATATACATGATAGCACCTCATTAAAAAGCATTGCAGTTAATAGAAGGTTTTAAGACTTTAGTTACATTATAAATCATTTGTTGATGGTACCATACTCATTTTAGGAATTGTGGTATGTTGTAAGGTGATTTCACCATGTGAAAAAGCCTTCTGCTGGGATATCATGATTGAGAGAAAAATATTTACTCATGCTTTTACCACAGAGGTTTGGAAGGTGATCTATAAGCTAAACTGAGAGCTTATTTTCTGTAAATTCACATTATCTTTCTCAGTCATGTGAGAATGAAGTCTGACATTCTCAGTAAAACATGTACATCCAACAAGGGCAGAGACTGTCAGTTGATTCCTTTGTGTTCTACTGCAGCTTCCCAGAGTGTTCCAAAGAACTACTAGAGCGCTAACAGCCCTACTTATGATAAACGTATGGCACACCTGAAGCCATCTTGCTTGGATTAAAGTGGTAACTCTTAAAACATTTAATTTAAAAAGGAACAAAATGAGGGGGTTCATTTTTCCATAAAAAGTATGATTAGTGCTGCAGAAAGAAAAATTAGGGCACATTTTGAGTGACTTCTCAAATCCTCTTCTATTTCATTAAAAAATTCTGACATGCAGACTGAAACATGCATTTTCAATACCAGCAGCAGTTTTCCCTGGTGAGCAGTAGCTTTACTACAGTGATCTAATGAGCAAAAAGAGTGCTAACATTCTGAATTTATGGCAAATGTGTGACACATCTGAATGCCTTCTTGATGGAATCAAAGTAAAAAACTGAAAGTATTTCCTACTGAGGAGACTGCAGTAAATGAGGAAATTAGGAAACTTCATAACAAAGAAGTCTCCCAAGATGGCCACCAGAGACAAAAGAGCCCAAATGTAGCCCAAATATCACCCAGATGTAGCCCAAGTATAGCCCAATGACAGAATGTCCCAGAATGTTCTTAAAAACAACTAGAGCGCTTACTGTCTTCATTATGACAAAAGTATGGTACACCTGAAGCCATCTTGATTGGAATAAACTGGTAACACTTAAAACATTTAATTTAAAAAGGAACACAATGAGGAGGTTCATTTTGCCATAGAAATTATGATTAATGCTGAAGAAAGAAAATGAGGGCACATTTTGAGTGACTTCTCAAATCCTCTTCTATTTCATTAAAAAATTCTGACATGCAGACTGAAACATGCACATTTAATACCAGGAGCAGTCTTCCATGGTGAACAGTAGTTTTACTACAGTGATCTAATGAGCAACTAGAGTGCTAACATTCAGAATGTATGGCAAATGTGTGACATATCTGAATACCTTCATGATGGAATCAAAGTAAAAAACTGAAAGCATTTCCTACTGAGGAGACTGCAGTACATGAGGAAATTAGGAAACTTCATAACAAATAAATCTCCCAAGATGGCCACCGGAGACAAAAGAGCCCAAATGTAGCCCAAAATCACCCAGATGTAGCCCAAATATAGCCCAATGACAGAAGTGTGCAAAACACTTATTATTTTGTGTTTTTGCAGTGTTATATAGTGCAGACTTGTCAGGTATTGGAGTGCTTTACATGAGCATTGGTTACATCACACAAGAACAAATTCATTTTGGTTGTAGACATGGGGAAACTAAGTGATTTGACCAGAATCACAGAATGTCGAGCTGAAGCAGAAACATCAACCTGGTTCCCCAGTTGCAAAGTCTGCAGTTCTGGAAGTAACACCACATCCTCTCCCCTAAGTGCAACATTTAATCAAGTGGTCAACTGGATAAAAAAACATAAAGATAACAAATAATTTAAAAGTGCTTTGTCGCTATTTGAAAACTCAGAAAATATGTCCTTATTTTAGTCTTTTAGAGCACTAACCATAATTTTGATGCCAATAAGACCTTCTCATATATGTAATTTCTAAAGGAAATGCTCTAGGTATTACAGTTTTGATTACATCAAGATGATGTCAGGCGTTCCACACTTTTGTAATAAATATAGAATGTTAGCAATCCAGTTGTGCATTGGGATACTGTTGAGAGGCAGAGGCCAGGGGCACGGACTCTGAAAATTGAAGGCAGGTAGGAGGGTGCAAAGGCAACAATTTAACCACACTGAGCAGGCAGGAAGGGCCGTGGAAGCACAACAGACTATGGAGGGCAGTGGAAAGGGGGGCAGGGGCAACAAACCAACAATACAGGACTTGCAAGAGAGGCTGTTGGAGGGAAGATCTATTACGGGTCAAGGAAGCTAGGGGCGGTCCCCAGAGCCCCAGGAGCCACCACAGAACTGAGCAGGAGAGTGAGTCAGGGACAAAAGGGGCACCTTAATTTGAGCCGGGGTGCCTAGGAACGCTTGCTCCAAAAATGAAGAAAACAGACATATGAGACATGGAATTGGAGGCAGAATACAATGGCAGTTTAATGAGAAGATGCAACTTCAAAGAAACCGCAGAATAGAGACATAAAGTACAAAATACAGAATCCAGATAATCATACAGCTGTCATGATATTCTCTGTATCTCAATTAATGTACTGACAGAGAGAGAGAGAAAACACATCTATAAATGCATCATGAGAAACAAGTTACACCAAGGAAAATGTTACCTAGGAACACTCACATTTACTCTTAGAGCAAGCATTCCTGCAATTACAATACAAAATCTTTTAAATGCAAAAGTAAAGAGAACAATGGTTAAACATAACATGACATTTCATATAGGTAAAATAGAATAAGATACTTCAAGCAAAGCAGAGCAAGACATTTTAAGCAGAGGAAGACAAGAGCTCCCAGCTCTTGGGGAAAACCTGCACAGCCTGTTAACCTACATACAGACGGCGAGGTAGTCCCTCGATATCTGTGGGTGCTCCCTTTTTATATCATTTTGTGGGCTCCTTTGCACGCTACATCTACCTACGTATGCTACCCAAAAGCTTCGTCTGCAGATTTTACCAGACATTTCGTCATTTACCCACTTAATGCTGACAATGGACTGGGTGAAAAGGTCAGTCTCTCAGGCCAATCGCTTATCGTAAGTTCCATAGAGCAAGCAGAAAATAATGGGTATTGTACGGGAATTCAATATATTCATGTATAAAATCTTCTCAGTTCTCCTAACTTGACGCTCTGCGGTTGCCACTTCCTTAAAAGCGGGAAACCTGCCCAGGAAGCAAGTACCAGTCCAGGATGCAGCCTACTGTATATCGACAGCTTCAGGGGGATGTTGAACTTTGATACCGAGCACGGAGCACTCGGGTAGGGTGGGGGCTACTAGTTTGGAGCAGAAGGCCTCGCAGACCTGCCTTCAGACTGCTATACACTAAAATTGCAGAGCTATGGTCAATTTAACAAAGAGGCCTACATATTGAACAAAAGGGCCTACACAGGGGTTTTATGCTGGCTGAGTGGTAAGGATGTCTCAGGATAATTATATAGCAACACAGGACCCGCTGGTCAATTTAATACGGCCTACAAATGCGGCTGGCAGGGCAAGGACAAGGGTCTCATACTTCAGGTGTGGACAGAACGGGCCAGGGGCCCCCTGTGATACAAAATCTACCCTCCTTCAAGGCTGTGGCAATGTAATAGACCATTGTGGGCAGAAGGAAGAGGCAATGGTAGTACAACCATACATGCCAACAGACCCGATTCAGCCAGGAAACGTCCAATGTTTTTAAGCTCAAATGGGATTTATTTGACTGTCTCCTGTCTACAATATCCTCTTTTTCAATGTAACTCAAAGGGGAAAATCAATACCCCAGTTTTTTTTCAAAATCTCCCTCTTACCAAGTTCAAAATGTTTGCAAGTATGGTACATTGGATCATGGAAGGAAATGGGATAGGGACATGGACTTGGATAACAGAGGACAGGAGGGACATGGAGAGGTGCACCAAACTGATCCTGCAGGGCAGGCATCAGGGTTTGCAGCAGCACAATACACCACACAGGGCATGCAGGACGGGAGTGCAGCACAACAATCCATAGAAAGCAAGAGGGAGGGGACAGGACCATGCACATGGACAACAGAGAACAGAGGGGCAAGAGGCAATGGTAGCTAGCGGACCATAATGGACAGACAGGAGAGAAAGCTGCAGCATAACAGAACACAAAGGGCAGGAGGGACGGATCAGGAGCATTACAATGGAACAGACAAGCCAGGAGGGAGGGAGTAGGGGTCTGCACATGTAAACAGAGGGCTGGGGGCAAGGGGGCAGGGCAGGAGCAGCAAGATAGCCATGGAGGTCAGGCAGGATGGGCACTAGAAGCAAGACACACCATGAAGAGCAACAGTGAGACTGTGATGGCATTCACACAGACCATAGAGGGAAGGTGGGAGGGGGTCAGGGGCAGCTAACTGACCACACAGGGAAGGTGGGAGGGGCCATGGCAGCACAGAAGACCATGCATGGCAAGTGGGAGGGTTAGTGGCAGCACAATGGCTATGATGGGCAAGAAGGAGGGTGCAGGGGCATGCACAAAGGACGATGGAGGATAGAAGGGAGGGTCAGGACCTGTGCACAGACAAGAAAGTTCAGGGGAAGGGACCTCACAACAGACCACACGGGGCAGGCAGGAGGAGCAGTTGCAGCACAACAGACCAGGGAGGGCAGAAGGGTGTGGCAGTGCAATGGACCATGTAGGACAGGAGGAAGAGGATAGGGGCATGGCATGTGGACAGGCAGGGTGGAGGTGGCAGCGACAGGTTACAGTCATCTGACAATGCTAGGCAGGTGGGAGGGGAGTGGCAGCTCAACAGAAGACTCAGAGTAGATAGGAGTGGCAGGTCCATGGAACATGGTGGGCAAAAAGGATGGAGCAGGGGCATGCACAAAGACATCGGAGGGCAGGGGAAAGGAGAATAGGGGCAGCAAGCTAAGCACAGAGTTTAAGCAGGAGGTCAATGATGGGGCATAGAATTGGGCAATGGAGGGCAGGAGGAGTGGACTGGTACATCATACTAAATTGAGGGCAGTGGCAGCACATTAGACCATGCATGGCAGGAGGGAGGAGGCTAGTTCATGGATTCACACAACAGAGGATAGGGAGGAGGGGGATGGGGCAGCAAGCTAACTGTTCAGAGAAGGCAGGTATTAGGAACTTTATTGGTTTTAAAACATTGTGTCTGTGCGAACTACTTAAAATATGAACAAGTATGCAGCATAATCTCACTTTTATTCAGGAAGAAGAGGACGTTTGTGACTGTGACTCCGGGCTCACTTGGCAGAAACACCCCCTGACCCTCCACCCCCTATCGCAAAATGTAATGCCCGTGAAAAGGGTAGGTGAACACAGTGTTATATAGAACATTGTCCTGAGGGCACGATTGAAAATGAAAACTAGATATAGTGTATGGTATAAACTATGCACCAAAAAGTGTGATATAAGATGAACCGGGCGTGAAATATAATATGCAATACATTGTGCGCAATGACAGATTCATTGGAGAGCGCGAGATAGCACAGGCACTAGCGCGTGCTATGAGATATGCGCCTTGGAGTGTAATATGCACAGGGCAGTGTTGTGTAACCTAACACATTTGAGATGTCATCAGTGATGTCATGAGTGATGTCACTGACCATGTCATGAGTGATGTAATATGTGACGTCATCAGCAGTGCATTGCGGGCGCGCGAGTTATAGTTAGCTGAACTAACTATAACGGGGGAATTTCAATGGTTTTGTACAAGTGAAAAGTCCAGCTAACTATAACAGCCCTGAATCAGTGAATTTCTGAGGTTTTTTAAATGCTAATTCCTAACTATAACGTGCCTGAAACCTATGGTTTTTTCTGTGAATATATATATATATATATATATATTATCTACTGGCGGTCGCCAGTAGACAGTCATAGTTAGGACCGAGTTTCCATAGGAAATCTCAAAATTCTATTGTGAATAACTTTGGCGCCGGTTGACGAATCCTCGAGAAATTTTCAAAACTAATGGGGCGCTCCGCTCAGCTCCTACCCTGAAAGTCTCGGGGTGATTCGTCAAGCGGGGGACGAGAAAAAGGGGGGTCCCAAAACGCGTTTTCCCCATGCATTTTTCCATAGGACCTTTAGTCGAAGGTACAGCCCGAACGGCTGAACAGAATTACTTGAAATTTGGCAGAGAGGTAGTCCTCAGGTCAGGGAAGTGCCTTTTGCAGGTCTGGTGTCAATCTGTTCAGCAGTTGCTGAGAAAATAGCATTTAAAAGCATATAAATATCTATACGCGTGCACCGTGCGAGCACTGTGCGCGCACGGTACCGTGCGCGAGAGTAATTCTGATTGGTTGTTAGATGTCAGTCAACATTCGAATCGGTCGAAATCAGGAAGTGTCGGCCACCATTTTGTCTGTCACAATGAAAAGGAAAGGTGGAGAACGTGAACAGGGGGCAGGGTAGGGAGTTCCTGACCCCATAGCCTTTGTCAGGGGGTCACAGTGGGACCCCGAAAGGCCAAAAAAAAGATTTTTTTTTTTTTTAATTCGCAGGGTGCGCGCACCATGCGCGCACGGTAAAAAAATGTAAAATAAACAAGATTTAAAAATGAAGATTAAGTGTTTAGATATTAGGTGGCTCGAAAAAGAGCCGTTGTGTTTATTGAGTGTTTTTTGGTACCTACAAGTAAGTACCGATGCAGAGTCTAAAGTTCAAGAGGAAGACTCAGTTCCCTTCATCATTGAAATGTTCACCGTCTCCTCTATAAATGCCTTGCACGTTGTAACGCAAGTTGTTGTGGTATATAGAACCCATACCATAGTCTCTGAGGAAAGCAGAAACAGACTTATTGACGTGCTTTCTTGCTTTGTCAATCTGTGGACAATGTTGGTTGGACCAGTTCCACTTTTGCCTTTGGCATATATTAGAATATGCAAAGGCAGTTTGGGGAAAAAGTGACATCAATTGCACAAAGGTGTCCTTAATAAGCATTTCCAGACCTACCCCAGTTAAAGTGCCTAGGTCATTTCCACCACAGTGCACAATAATAAGGTTAGGCTGTGGGAGATGTAGAAAGGTTTTCACCAAAGGCATTAATTGGTGCCACTTTAACCCTCTCTGACCAATCCATTTAATGTCTACATTTGGCAAAGCAAGGTCTTTCACAATACCTCTTTTTTCTGCAAACTTTTCACTCCAGAAGACATAGCTGTGACCTATAATCCACACTGTGAACATCTTCCAAGGAGATCTGGATGCACTCAGAAGGTGTCTTTCAGTAGAATGGCAATATGAAATGAAAGATAGTTGTAAAATGGAGGCATACATACTTTTTTTTAATGAAAAGAACTCATTGGCTGTTTCAAACCATTAAACACTAAAAACTAGGCTTTATGTTTACATTTATAAAAGCATGTTTTGTATTGGTTGTGAAAAATGTGTTCCCACAGAACATTAGTTTGGATTTGCTGTTAGTCAAGCACTCTTGTTCTTTGGATTTGAAATATTGTGTGCTGAACTTTTGACCTCTCTGCTCACACCAGTGTTTCATGACCTGTTGCTATGGTAGCAGGCAGAAGTCATGCTGGGGGTAGGAATGATTTGGAAAAGGGTTGAAATTTGCAACCAATAGAAATGTGTGTTTCCATTTGAAAAAATGTGGGAAGCATTGTGATTTGAAGTTAACATGTATATGTGTGAAAAAAGAGAGGGACACTGTGCCATTTACTAGTTCTGGTGAGGAGTACATTTCAGAGATTCTGGTTCTGATAATCTGCTGTGTGAGTGCCACATTTCTTTCTCAACTAACTACTTTTAAAGGTGAGTTATGAATTTGAGAGGGGATGTATGTGGTGTATTTTGATATAAATAATAGAAATGTGTTTCTTCTTTTAAAGTTGTGTTTTACATTTTATGTTTTGGAAGATATTTAACTGCCTTGAACTTGTAAGATAATATGGAGTATGTCTTCGCCATAAGTTAAGGTGTACTGGTATTACCCAGGAATACTGTTTTGTGCCTAGAATCACACCATTAGTCTGTCTGCACACAGGAATTGTTCTCAGATATTTAATTTGTGTTGCTCGTGCTCTGTTAGACTTGCACTCGCAGGAAAGGGGCAGCTTTTTTTTCTTGAACTGTGATGGTTAGCATTCAGCAGAAATCACTACCTCACAAATGAAAGGCAAATGCAAACACATTTGAAATTAGCATGGTACATTTTCCTTCCACTTTTAAAGTTGTGTTTTACATTTTATGTTAAGGAAGATATTTAACTGCCTTGAACTTGTAAGATATTATGGAGTATGTCTTCACCATAATTTAAGGTGATCTGGTATCACCCAGCAATACTGTTTTGTGCCTGGAATCACACCATGAGTCTGTCTGCACACAGGAATTGTTCTCAGAGATTTAATTTGTGTTGCTCTTGCTCTGTTAGACTTGCACTCGCAGGAAAGGGGCAGCTTGTTTTCTTGAACTGTGATGGTTAGCATTCAGCAGAAATCACTACCTCACAAATGAGAGGCAAATGCAAACACATTTGAAATTAGCATGGTACATTTTCCTTCCACTTTTAAAGTTGTGTTTTACATTTTATGTTAAGGAAGATATTTAACTGCCTTGAACTTGTAAGATATTATGGAGTATGTCTTCACCATAATTTAAGGTGTTCTGGTATCACCCAGCAATACTGTTTTCTGCCAAGAATCACACCATGAGTCTGTCTGCACACAGGAATTGTTCTCAGAGATTTAATTTGTGTTGCTCTTGCTCTGTTAGACTTGCACTCGCAGGAAAGGGGCAGCTTGTTTTCTTGAACTGTGATGGTTAGCATTCAGCAGAAATCAATGTCTCACAAATGAGAGGCAAATGCTAACACATTTGAAATCAACATGGTAGATTTTCCTTCCACTCCTGCAATGGGGGAGGTCGTTTTTACATGTTCAAAACTCCAAATAACCTTTACCACACATGTACTCTTACATACATCTCTGCAGTCTTCATGCTGTTGTGCAAGCGTCCATGCAGATCTCTCTTGCACCTGACAATACAGAGTCTCCAGAAACACACCCTTAGTACACAGGCAGCAGCTTCTCCTACACTCCCATGCCTACTACTCAGCTCTGTGTGGTATTTCAGATAGCAGTGTGTAACGCTAACACATTCAACGTCACCAAGGCTCATTTCCTTTGCTCTACTCTAATCACTCACCATGTAACACATGCTGATGGTCTCAAGTAGCTGTTAGGACATGTGCTCTTTTCTGCTTCTCTAAAATATAAGGAAAATGTGTCAGGCTGCCATAGTAATTATCACTTACTCTCCACAGTAGAAAATGTGCTTTGAAATTGCCAATCAAAAATCGTTTTGTGCCTAGAATCACACCATGAGTCTGTCTGCACACAGGAATTGTTCTCAGAGATTTAATTTGTGTTAGACTTGCACTCGCAGGAAAGGGGCAGCTTGTTTTCTTGAACTGTGATGGTTAGCATTCAGCAGAAATCACTATCTCACAAATGAGAGGCAAATGCTAACACATTTGAAATCAACATGGTAGATTTTCCTTCCACTCCTGCAATGGGTGAGGTAGTTTTTACATGTTCAAAACTCCAATTAACCCTTACCACACATGTACTCTTACATACATCTCTGAAGTCTTCATGCAGTTGTGCAAGCGTCCATGCAGATCTCTCTTGCACCTGAAAATACACAGTCTCCAGAAACACACTCTTAGTACACAGGCAGCAGCTTCTCCTACACTCCCATGCTTACTACTCAGCTCTGTGTGGTATTTCAGATAGCAGTGTGTAACGCTAACACATTCAACGTCACCAAGGCTCATTTCCTTTGCTCTACTCTAATCACTCACCCTGTAACACATGCTGATGGTCTCAAGTAGCTGTTAGGACATGTGCTCTTTTCTGCCTCTCTAAAATATAATGAAAATGTGACAGGCTGTCACAGTAATTATCACTTACTCTACCACAGTAGTAAATGTGCTTTGAAATTGCCAATCATATATCGTTTTCTGCATAAAATCACACCATGAGTCTGTGTGCACACAGGAATTGATATTAGAGATTTAATACGTGTTGGTATTGTTCTGTAAGACTTGCAGTTGTAGGAAAGGGACAGCTCATATGATAGAATTTGAAAAGCACAAATAAAAAATTGTAATGTATTAAAATTACATAAAGGTATTTTTTTTTTAGTTTCTTTCAGGTATTGCTGAACAGTGAAATTAATTAAATATGCCTATAAAGTCAAGAAAGAGAAAAGAACAGCAACAACATCTATATTTGAAGACAACTGGACAAAAAAAATTAGTTGAAGAACCTCATGCTGGAAAAAAGAAAAAGTCTTCTGGTAAGCAGACTAAGGATTTTTTTTAAAATATCTTCAAACAAAGAAAAAATGTTAAAAATATATCCACTGCAAATAGTGTTTCAAGTACAAAACAACAACAGACTCGACAGAAAATACCAAAAGCTAATGTAGAATCAGAAGTAAGAAAGAGTGACTTAACACGAAAAATAGATTTTAAAAACATTCGTCGAAAAATGTTTCAGAGAAGAGTGATGTTAAATTTGCTAAAGGATGTGAAAAAATATAAGAAGAAAACCAAATTTTATAAGAGAAAGAAATATATTGAAACAATTGTTGCAAAGGCTTTGGAAAAAAAACGAAAACTATTCATTTTAATTTTGAACAGGATGAATAGATTAGAAAAATTAGTCAAAGCAATGAAGTCACAAAGCAAAAGGAAAAGAGTAGTGAAAAAAAATAACTTTTGTAAAGTGTTCTTAGGAGATTGGAAGCATAGTTCAAGTACTGAACCATTTTTTAATGAAGAGAGTTATCTTCAAAGTAATAGTTTGTTGTATGCAGTTGACACCAATGGTCGAGCTTATGAAGTTAAAGATGGTTGTGTAATGGAAAAGGAGAAGATGGTTCCAAGAAATGAGGAAGAAGTGTTAGCTGATGAGGTTATGGGGAGACGTCCTAAAGCCCCAGTGTACACTTGGAATTGTAGTAGTATTTGCACTGTGCGACAGGAATCTATTGATAAATTACGTGACTTTCTAAGAGTGTTAAACAGAAGATTAAGGTGCTTCATAGACTAGATCCATGCAGAGTGAGAGAGAATACTGGTTTGCAAGGACATTCTCTGGCTTGTCTATCTAGGAAAGTTTGTCAAAGTGTTTTTCACCATTTTAGTATGCTGGCAATACATCATACTGAAATGAGAAAGTTTGTGAGAACATTGTATTTTGCTAAAAGTCCAGCACTAAAGTTAAATGAGTTGAATAATGCTCTGTTCCGTGGATCTGTATCAGATGTAGTGAAGGTTACTGATGATATTCAGTTTTGTTACTTTGGTCCAGAGCAAGAAAGTGCAGGAAATGGCACAGTTATTGAGGAAAATGTGGAAGAGAATGTAGAACTCACTGTTAGTAAAAATTTTGAAGATGAAATGACAAAATTTACTATCATCTCTAATGAAAGACCAAATATTACTTGTATTTGTTGCCGGAGAAGCCATTATAAAATTCAAACAAGGAATGTTGATCTCTATAAAAAAAGTGAAAATGAAGATAATTATAAGTGCAAGGATTTTGCAACATATATAGTTCTGGAAAATTGTTTTGATTTGGGTGAAGATCAGCGTATTTGTAAATACTGTTATAACAAGTTAGAAAAAAATAGAATGCCAGCTAGAGCTGTACATAAAAATTTAGAATTGGTTGATATTCCTGCAGAACTTTCTGATTTAAATACGTATGAGTCTATACTCATTCAATGTGTCCATCCGTTTCAGACCATAGTGCGTATGTAGCCCAAAACAGGTAAATTACCTCCTTCAGATTTACAAAGAGGTTTAAAAGGAAGAGTTGTCTATTTGCCATTGGATTTGAAAAAAAATATTGAAACAATTGATGCATATAGGAACTGAACCATTAATTATTCTGGTTAATGGTGTACCTACAAAGTATAAGAAAATTTGGCAGGAGCTGGTAGATGTACGAAAAGTACAAAGAACAAATTTATATTTGAAAAGAAGTAATAAATGGTATGAAACAATTTATATGGATGAAGATGAAGAAGAATTACTACCAGACACAGGAATACCAACTGGGCAAATTGAAAAAGTGGATAAGTCAAAAGAAGAAGAAATTTATGAATATTTCAGTATACATCCTCTTCATTCTAAAGAAGTTATGGGAAACACTATTGATCTCTTTCAGATGAAAAAAGCACAAGGAACTCCCGTGAGTGTATGGGAGGAGAGCTTGGAAGCTCGTTGTTTTCCCCAGCTCTTTCCTACAGGAAAAGGTGGATGATATGATGAACGTCCAGTACAGATTCCTGCTTCTGAGTATCGGACTACAAGATTATATGCAGAAGATCCAAGATTCCGTCAAAGTATTCCTTATTTGTTCCATCTTTTATTTGAAAGTGACTTGTCTGCACTATCTTATGCAGTAAATCACATTTTGAAAACTGGAGTACATCGACATAATGTGTCTGCAAAGGATTTTATGAACAAAGTGCAACAGCGAGATGATCATTTGGAATCTCAATTGATTAATTTGATGGCTTGTCAGTGTGGGACTAATGAATATTGGTACCGACGCCATGGAGAATTGAAATGTATGTTACGGAATTTAGGAACTCCTACATGGTTCCTTACCCTAAGCTGTGCTGAGTACGCTTGGGATGATTTACTGGATTTTCTTCGAGAGGCAAATTCAAATATTGAAAACATCCAATACAAGACAGCAGGAGAATTGTGCTCATTGGATCCAGTTAATGTTTGCAGATATTTCAATCATAGATTTAAGGCTATGATGTCCTTCATCTGCAATAAAAAAAAATCCACCTCTTGGAGAAGTTGTGGATTTCTTTTGGAGAAAAGAGTACCAAGCAAGAGGTGCTCCACATATTCATATGCTGTTGTGGATCAAGGATGCCCCAAAATTTGGAACAAATGCTGATGAAGCAGTTTTATCTTTCATTGAAGAATATTCAACATGTGCTATACCTAAAAGCACAGAAGAAAAAAACTTAAAAGAGCAAGTTTTACGTTTCCAAAGTCATCGGTGTGGAAAATACTGTCGATGAAAGTACAAAAGTAAAGATAAATTCTACACAAAATGTCGATTTGGATTTCCACGACCTGTTCTTTCAAAAGGAAGAGTAAACAGTTTTATGTCAGCTGTGCGACATACTATTACAAGAAAATCGCCGAAAAATACTTACAACCTAAGAAGAAAAGAAGAGTCGAAATACATAAATGACTACAACCCAGTCATTTTATCCATGTGGAATGCGAACATGGATATTCAATATGTAGCTGACAATTCTATTGCTGTTGCTCGGTATGTCACATCTTACATCACAAAACCTGAGAAAACGGAATTGAAAGAAATGTGGGAAGAGATTTCTCACGAGAAGACTGTCAGTAAAAATCTATACAGTTTCAGTTTAAAGATGTTATCGCATCGAGAAATTGGATCATACGAATGTCCAGATAGGTTATCATCTGCGAGTCTGTACTCCAAATCCAGAAGAATAATTTGGGTAAGTTTAGGCCTTGCAGGAATGCGAAATCGGGTACTGAAATCTATTCGAGAAATTGAATATTTAGCTGAGTACGAACCAGAAAGTACAGACATTTTAAGAACAAACATGTTGGGCACATATTACCCACAAAGAAGTAATCATCTTGAGAACATGTGTCTCTATCAAGTGCTGCAGAACTACATTTTTAAACGGAATACCACAGAAGACATCAACAATGGAAAATATAAAGTCACTGGTGAGGAAGGATGTTTGGTGAAGCAAACAAAAGGAAGTTTGATTAATCACTGGAAGCTGAGTTGCGACACTACTGACAAAAAGGAATTTTACTACTTGGCACTTTTACAGCTGTTTAAACCATGACGTTCAGAGGACGAACTACTTGGAGATTTTCAGAGCTATGAAGATTCCTTTAATGCTTGCAAAGATAGCATAGAATGCAGTACTTTCACAACTTATGTTCAAATGTTAAATGAAGAAATTGAACAAGAAGCAACAATTGCAGCTGAAGTAGCTAGAGACAGTTCTCAAGACAGTCAAAGTTCTGGAACGTTCAGTCAAGATCCTCTAGGACCACCAATCGTAGAAAATGAAGCTGCAATAGCCATGACTGAAGTGGAAACAGCTATGAATCAAGCTCAGGAAGATTTAATAAACTTACCAAATATGGAACAACAACTGGATGATGAACAAAAACAAATTTATGAGGAAGTCAGAAAAAAAATTGATCACGGATTACCACATGAAAATAAAGAGTGCTCATGCACATCTTTTAAACCAATCAGAATGTATGTGAGTGGACAAGCAGGAACTGGAAAAAGTTTCTTAATTAAAGTAATTAGAAGCTACCTATAGAACAAAACGGATTCAACTTTGTCTTGTGTTGTTACTGCTCCAACTGGGTTAGCAGCGTATAACATAAAAGGAGTTACCTTACATTGTTTGCTAATGTTACCAGTAGAGCATGAGAACAAAATACAATACCACAAGCTAACAGGAGAAGCATGCTTTGAAGTTTCAAGAGTATTGAAGAAAATGAAAGTACTCATTATTGATGAGGTAAGCATGGTATCAAACTTAATGCTTGCCTTTGTGCATTTAAGAATGCAGCAAATTCTAAAGACAGACTATGACGTCTTATTTGGAGGAAAACATGTCATAGTTTTTGGGGATCTTTCGCAGCTCACTCCAGTTAAAGGACAACCAGTATTCCATACACTTACACATGAAGACACGAAAAAGTCGTTAGGAAGTATAGGTAATGTGAATATTTGGACATACTTTGAGTATAAAGAACTCATTACCAATATGAGGCAAGCCAATGATGAGGATTATGCAAGTATTCTCAAAGATATCAGAATTGGACTACTCACAGAACATGGCAGAAAAGCTTTACAGAGTTGATTGCTATGTAATGTGTTTCCAACAGAACAAATAGTTCCAGAGAAAATATACAAGAAAATTGCTGAAAAACATACTGTTATCTGGTTAATGCCAACACTACATGAATGCTCTATATTCAATCAAGAACTTTTGAAATTGGAAAATGAAGAGATTATAAAACTGGAAGCTATGGATAAAATACAGCATAAAGGAATAACTATTATATTGACAAGCAAATTGACAACTAAATTGGATTCTCTAGAGAAAAACATATCGAAAACAGCTGGTTTGGAAAAGAATCTTTATGTATGTATGAACTGTCGAGTAATTTTAAGACGTAATTTGGATGTAGAAAAAGGTTTAGTGAACGGAGCTATGGGTAAAGTTGTGGGTTTTGTAAAGTACCAGAAAAAAGATGGAATTTAATTTTTAAAAATAAAATTTGATCAGATTGAAGAGGTAAAAGACATTAGTCGCTGTTCAGTTCGTTTTTTGCTAGTGAAAGACTTATATGTACGTAGGAAGCAGTTTCCATTTTCTCTAGCATATGCTGTAACTATTCACAAATCTCAAGGATTAACTGTAGATAGGGCTTTTGTAAACATTGGATCTAGTGTGTTTAAAGAAGGTATGGCATATGTTGCTTTGTCACGCGTGAAAAAAATATCTGGTTTATTCATGATAGACTTTGATGACTCAAAAGTTAGTGCTGATGCAAACTGTGTAAAGGAGTATAATAGATTAAGAAGAAGCTATGCTCCTCATTTAGGTCAGTATCCTGTGTTTGAAAAACGTGTTGTTTGTCGGAAAAGGAGATTTGAGAATATCTGTAATGAGGATGTACAGAAGAGAAAACAAAAAGAGAGTGATGTGACTGCAAGCAAAAAGAAAAAGGACAGTGTTGAAGAGGTTGTTGGTTGTCATTTTGAAAATAGCTCTGGTGTCAACTGCTACGCAAATGTAGTGCTGAATGTTGTATTTTATCTTGAAATTTTGCAAGAGCAGATAATACTAAATCATGCAAAAAGATTCTGTTCTCTGCTGAGTCTCCTTTATGAGTAGCTGAGTAATGATAAAAGTAGAATAGAAAGTGCTTCTGATGTTAGAAATCTTTTAGATGTATGTTCTGGATGTACACACTTTACACAAGATGTCCAGCAAGATGCGCAGGAATTTTTAATGTATATGCTTATGGTACTGGGAGATGAAGGGGTAGAAATAGAAAATATATTTGGTGTCTCATATAAATGGGAACATTGTTGCGAAAACTGTATGAACACATGCAGCAGTAATGTTGATTCTGAAAGGTTCATATATTTAACATTATCAGACAGTAAATCAGTGAATTTTAATAAATGAGTTAAAGATGCTAATCACAACATGGAATGTTCTCAATGTAAATCAGACATGTTATCAACGTTATTTTTTATGAAATATGGACAGTATGTAATTTTAATGATACAACGTTGTAGAGCAGATGGAACAAAATTGGAAACTTTACTAAAGAAGTTTGTAGGAAATCAATTATCAATATCAGGTAAAACTTTTGTTGCAGTTGCAATAATTTTTCATGATGGACCTTCTATAACTTCTGGTCATTACACAGTTTATCTTAAATGTGAAAAAGGATGGACACTGTGTAATGATTCTCAATTGATTTTCAAGCAACGTTTGCATTATGATTTACCAAATTGTTACTTAATTTTTCTAAAACCAAAATTTTAGATACAAATTCCAGCATCTGAAGAAACCATGATTTCAATTTTATAGGATTAACATTGGATATTTCATTTAAAAAGGATTTTAAAATTACCATTTGGCCTCATGGAAAGGTAAAGGTAACAATTGTGGACTTCTTTGACAGATATTATTTTGGTGTACGTGCTTAAGCCGCAAGATTTACAGACGATATTTATTGCAAATTTATTGTTCTTAGAATGGATTTTTAATATATTTGTGACATTTCTATCAAGGTCTGTTTTAGTGAGGATACATTCAGGGCTTTTTTAACAATCTTTCAGATTGTTTTTTTTTTTGCCCGCTGTTAAATAATGAATACAATTGATATCACAGCAAAAAAAGGGCAACAAATTGCTTTGTTAAATATGAAAAACATGTACTGTTTAATAAAATGTATTGTTGAATATTAATACTTTTTTTCTTTTTTTCAGATCTTGAAACAAAATTTAGGAAATGTAATCCCTTTTACTTGCAATTTAAAAAAAAACATTTATTTCTAATTAAGTTATTTTGTTGGTCAGGTAAGTTTAAAATAACTGTATTTCTCACACCTTCTCTTTCATGCTCCCTTTTCTTCACCTCTCCTCACTCTGCTTTTCTCATTCCTCTTTCCTCTCTCTACTTGCTTTACTACTCTTTCGTAACTCCCTCACTCCTTCTCTACTACTCCCCTAGGTTTACTGCCTCCATCACTATTTTTTCAACCGTGTTTCTCTCCCTGTCTCAATATGTCTCAGTCATTCTAACTGCCTTACTCCTTCTCAGTTCCTTCCTCTCACTCTCTGTTTCTGTCTCTCTCCCTTTGTCTGTCTTACCCTTAATTTCCTTAACATCTCTGGGGCAGTTTTACAAGCCCCCTGCGCCATCACTACGTTACTTTTCATGGCGTACTGGTGGCGCAGGGGGCTCCTCCATATTTACAAGCAGAGGAAAAAGCCACCCTGCGTGACTTTTCCTCTCCTCGTAAATACAGCCACTTCACACGCAGCACTGTGCATTGAAGGGGCATTCTATGGGTGTTGTTGTGGGTGTTCCCACGCAACACTCATAGAACTACACACTTCTTCTGATTTACGAAAAATCATAAGTCTGAAGTTGTGTGTGAATGCTACGCCACCCTAGAGGTGGCGTAGCGAGGCACAATAAGGAGAAATGTTTTCATTTCTCTTCATTTTTTTCCTCTTTCAGTGCGTGCTGCATGCTACAGCACACATTGAAAGAGGAAAAAGCCTCTTGTGATTGTTTTTGTGCAGGAAGGTGTCCCTTCCTGCACAAGAACAATCTCCCCACCAAGCAGGCATCCTTGTACCATGGTGTAAGGGAGCTTGCGTCGGCGCATGGCTGCAGTTTGTGCACCAGCGCAGGGGAAGCATAGAGATGCGACAAATTCTTGTAAATATGTTGCATCTCTGTGCTTTGAAACTAACGCAGCATGGCGCAGCAAAATTACTTGCTGCATCGTGCAGCGTTAGTTTGTTATAAATCTGCCCCTCTACCACTCTTCCTCTCTCCATCATTCATTTTCTATCTATGTTAATTTTTTAACTTTCTCCGTTGTTCTCCTTTCCTCACCTTCCGTAACTGTCACTATCCTTTACTCATAGTCACTCCTATTCTCCTACTTCACTTCCTCCTGTCTGTATCTCACACCTCTTCTCCTTTTTGCATTCTTTCCTTCAATCTCCCTCACTCTGTTTTGCTCATTGACATCCTGACTCCCTTTCTCTCACTCCAGTTTCTTAAATCCCTCCATCCCCTCACTCTCCATTTCTCACTTTCCCTTACCCCCTTTTCTAATTCTCATGCCCGTAAAAAAAAAGAATAAAAAAAAAAATTAAGTGTTTTGACGGTGGTTGGCTCTAAAACAAGCCGTTATCTTTTTTGAGAGTTTTAGGGTATTGAACATTACTTTGGATTTGCTGTTAGTTTTGAAAAGTTAAGCGCTCTTGCTCTTTGGATTAGAAACATTGGGGCAGATTTACAAGCCCCTTGAGCCATGTTAAAAGTGACGCAAAAGTGGCGCAAGGGGCTTGTAAATCTGCCCCATTGTGTGCTGAAGTTCTGACCTCTCTGGTCTCACCAGTATTCCATGATCTGTTGATATGCTAGCAGGTAGAAGTCATGTTAGAAGTAGGAATCATTTGGAAAGGGTTGAATTTTGCAAGCAATAGAAATGTGTTTCAATTTAAAACAAAGGTTGAGAACATGGAAAGGGGGCAGGGTAGAGACTTCCTGACCCCCTAGTCTTTGTCAGGGAGTCCCTGAAGGATCACAAAGGGTGAAAAAAACGATATATTTTTATTTTTTTTAAATGCCGTGCGCGCACGGTAAAAAAAAAATGGAAACATAGATTTAAAAAACAAGTTTTTGTGTTTAGTTTTTGGGTGGCTCTAAAAAGAGCCCTTGTGTTAATGTAGGGACAGAGGAACAGAATAACGAAAAAATTAAAAAAACTATGGCCGGGTGCATGATTGCTGCTCTATCTTCCTCTCAATGAGATCAATACTGGTTTCACCAAGAGAAATAAGAGCATGACAGTCAATGCACCGTGTATACAGCCTCCGAAAAGCAGGGCGTATATCAAGAGGTACAGAAGTAGGTGAAGGCGCCACCGCAGATGAAGTGCTCGGCTGAGCTGCCAATGATGTGCTCGGCTGAGCTGCTGTGGATGTGCTCGGCTGAGCTGCTGGAGAGTTTTCACTAGCAGCTCGAGCAAAAGCCACAGGATGTACTCCTTCAACATGCCTTAACATCGTGTGAATACTAAAAGAGTATTTCTTATTAGCATTTCCACGTGATAAGGTCCGCTTACAAATAGTGCAGGTGACTTTGGGAGCATTTACCTTCTTCTGCCCCTCAGGAAAAGTGAAAAACTGCCATATGAAAGAGTCTTTCTGCTTCCTCTGCCTCTGTGGCACAAGAGTCTCCTGCTCACTACTAGAAGATGGCTGCTGCTCTGCCATTGTATCACAAAAACAGATCAGCTCCTTCTCCCAGGAAACGAGAAGTAATAATGAGGTGAGTGGGTGTGGTATTGGAAGAATCTGGAACGGAAACTACTATGAACCAATGAAAAGTGTTGTTTCCTAATCACATGACTTGCCTGGGTGTGGTGTTGGAAGAATCTGGAAGTGAAAGTACTATGAACCAAGGAAAACTGTTCTTTCTTAATCACATGACTTGCCTGGGTGTGGTGTTGGAAGAATCTGAAAGTGAAAGTACTATGAACCAATGAAAAGTGTTCTTTCTTAATCACATGACATGCCGTGCGGCGCATGCGAGCAGCACGCGCGCATGTGCAGAAGTAGCACGTGCATGTGCGAACTTAGCGTGCATAGCACGCGCGTATGCGCGAATGTAGCGCACGGAGCACGCACGACATATGCATGCGTACGTGGAGAAAGTACGCATGCGCACACGGAGAACGTACGCATGCGTACTTGGTGCGCGCACCGAACTTAGCGCGTAGCACGCGTGCATGCACGAACGTAGCGCGCGGAGCATGCACGACTTACGCATTCGTACATGGAGAACATATGTATGCGCACACGGAGAACGTACGAATGCGAACGTAGTGCACGCACCGAGCGCGTACGAAGCATGCGCGCATGCGTGAACGTAGCACGCGCGAACAAAGCGCGCGGAGCACGCACAACATACGCATGCGTACGTGGACAACGTACGTATGCGCACACAGAGAACGTACGCATGCATACGTAGTGCGCGCACCGAGCGCGCACGGTGAAAACCCTTTAAAAAAAAAAAGAAAGAATTAAAGTGTTTATAAGTTAATAGAAGATATTAACTATGCTGTTTAACTTTATCCACATTTTTTTTTAAAAAAGCTGAGCCATTCCAAATTAAAGGATACAGATAATCTATAACTATATAAATAGGTAACTTTTTGTAAAAGAAATATATAAAAAATATAATAAAACATTAATAAATTAGCATTAAAAAAACCTTTGAAATTCACTGAAAAAACCATAGGTTTCACAAACGTTATAGTTAGGAATCAGCATTTAAAAAACCTTGCAAATTCACTGAAAAAACCATAGGTTTCACACACGTTACAGTTAGCTGGAAATTTCACTCGAAAAAAACCATTGAAATTCCACCGTTATAGTTAGTTCAGCTAACTATAACTCGCGCGCCCCCACTCCACTGCTGATGACGTTACATATTACATCACTCATGATATGACCAGTGACATCACCGATGACATCACTGATGACATCTCAAATGACATCACTGATGACATCACTGATGACATCATCAATGTGATAAATTACTGCATCTTCTCACACCCTAATTTAAACGTTGATACACGAACTCAAAATTTCAGACGTCCATTCTCAAAACCATAGATACTCCAATACCAATAACTACATACCCACTTATTAACTCTTAGGTTTACATACACCTCCACTCATTCATATGTACAGTCACTCATACTTACAGTCACTCCGTACAAGACTATCATATGCATTTATGCACCTACATAGACACTCACACACCACCAATCATCCATAGAGGTACTGTCACACCTAGTCAGTCATGCAAATAATTAATCACACTCCCATTTACTCACCTATGCAGTTATACACACACAAGTTCACTTACTCATAGAAATAGTACCACATTCTTACGCTCTTATACAATCATTGATACAAGCACACACTCATCCATACAGCCACTCTCACAATCACACACTCTCACATATACCCACTTATATACTCTTACACGCATATATACTGCCTTTCACATATGTAGTTAGTCACAAATGTACCACTGAGATATACATTCAATCCCTAACACACCCAAACATACACTCACTCAACCATACAGTTCATCACAGATGCACTCTTAAAACCATGCACCCATGGAATCACCCACTCACACATCTATGCACAGAGTCACACACAGCCTACCCACACAAACACTCAAGCACCCATACAGATACTCAGACAACCAATCGATAACCCATATAGACACTCATATAGCTATTCACAAAAACACGCAGCCACTTATACACCAACAGACAGAAACATGAAGACATTCACACAGTTTAGTCACTAGTCTGCAGTAAGGTACATTTAATGACTCACTTTTCCAGTCAATTACACACGTAGAAAATCATCCATTCACACACTTGTACAGCCACTCATTCTTCCACAGGCCTTTCACTATAAATATATAAAACATATTTAAATTTTACAGAAACACACAGTCACTGGATGATGTCATCAGTGATGTCATCAGTGATGTCATTTGAGATGTCATCAGTGATGTCATCAGTGATGTCACTGACCATGGCATGAGTGATGTAATATGTGACGTCATCAGCAGTGGATTGCGGGCGCGCGAGTTATAGTTAGCTGAACTAACTATAACATTGGAATTTCAATGGTTTTTTTCGAGTGAAATTTCCAGCTAACTATAATGTGTATGAAACCCGTCAACACGTTACCCGCAACAATAGCACCCGACCGCGAGTGACTCTGACACGGTGCAAGTGGAGAGGAGACAAGATATATAGATATATATAGATATTACCTACTGGCGGTCGCCAGTAGGTAGTTATAGTTAGGACCACGTTTCCATAGGAAATCCGCAACATTCTATTTTGAATAACTTTGGCGCCGGTCGACGAATCCTCGCGAATTTTTCAAAATAGGTGGGGCGCTACGCTTCGCTCCTTCCCTGAAAGTCTCGGGGGGATTCGTCAAGCGGGGGCTGAGATAAAAGGGGGTTCCCAAAACGCGTTTTTCCCATGCATTTTTCCATAGGACCTTTAGACAGGGCTACAGCCCGAACGGCTGAACAGAATTACTAGAAATTTGGCAGAGAGGTAGTCCTCAGGTCAAGGAAGTGCCTTTTGTAGGTTTGGTGTAAATCTGTTCAGTAGATTCTGAGAAAATAGCCTTTAAATCAATATATATATCTGAGCCAGCTTACGGTGCGCTTACGGTACGCTTACCGTACGCGTACGGTGGCGTGCGCGAGCGCGATTCTGATTGGTTCTTAGATCTTAGTAAACATTCGAATCGGTCGAAACCAGGAAGCGGCGGCCGCCATTTCGTGTGTTTCACTCAGAAAAAAAAGAGTGATAACAAGAAAAGGGGGCAAGGAGGAGAGTTACAGACCCCCTAACATTTGTAAGGGGGTCAAAGAAGGACAGAAAAGTACAAAGAAAACATTTATTGATTTTAAAAAAAATCACGGGGTACGCGTACGGTAAGCGTACGGTAAAAAAAAAAAAAAAAAAAAGAAATGAAATTCAGATTTAAGTGTTTAGATATTAGGGGGCTCTAAAAAGAGCCGTTGTGTTTATGAAGTGATTTGTTTGTGGTACCTACAAGTAAGTACCGATGCAGAGTCTAAGGTTCAAGAGGAAGACTCTGTTCCCTTCATCATTGAAGTGCACACCATCTCCTCTATAAATGTCTTGCATGTCATAACGCAAGTTGTTGTGGTAAATGGAACCCATACCATAGTCACGGAGGAAAGCAGAAACAGATTTGTTGACGTGCTTTCTTGCTTTGTCAATCTGCGGACAGAAATGATTGGACCAGTTCCATTTTTGCCTTTGGCATATGTTAGAAAACACAAAGGCAGTTTTAGGGAAAAGTGAAAACAGTTGTGCAAAGGTGTCCTTCATAAGCATTTCCAGACCTACCCCAGTCAAAGTGCCTAGGTCATTGCCACCACAGTGCACTATTATGAGGTCAGGGTGTTGGATGTGCATGAAGGATTTCACCAATGGCATCAATTGGTGCCACTTTAACCCTCTCTGACCAATCCATTTAATGTCTACATTTGGCAAAGCAAGGTCTCTCACCATACCTGTTTTCTCTGCAAACTTTTCACTCCAGAAGACATAGCTGTGCCCTACAATCCACACTGTGAACATCTTCAAAGGAGAACTGGATGCACTCAGGAGGTGTAATTCAGTAGAATGGCAATATGAAAAGAAAGACAGTTTGGAAATGGAGGCATACATATTTTTTTCATAAAAAAAAGAACTGATTGGCTGTTTCATACCATTCTAGAATAAAAACTAGGCTGTATGTGTAAATTAATAGAAGCATGTTTTGTATTGGTACAGAAAAATGTGTTACCAAAGAACAGTACTATGGATTTGCTGTTAGGTTTGAAAAGTCAAGCACTCTTGCTCTGTGGAATTGAAACATTGTTTGGCGAACTTCTGACCTCACTCCACACAGCAGTGTTCCATGAGCTGTTGCTATGGTAGCAGGCAGAAGTCAAGTTGGGGGAAGGGTACTAGGCAGAAGTCAAGTTGGGGGAAGGGTACTTTTGGAAAAGGGTTGGTTTTCTACCACTAGAAATGTGTGATTACATTTGAAAAAAAGGGGCAAGCACTGAGATTTGAAACTAACATGTATATGTGTGGAAAAAGAGAGGGAAAGTTTGCCATTATCTGGTTCTGCTGAGAGGAGAGAGGTGTAAAGAACAGAGATCCTGGCTCTGATAATCTGCTGTTTGAGTACCACATTTCTTTCACAACTAACTAATTTTAAAGGTGAGTTTAGAGTTTGAGAGGGGATGTATATGGTAAATTAAGAAATGAATAATAGAAATGCAATTCTTTTTGTTGAAGTTGTGTTTATTATTTTCTGTTTTGGGAGAAATTTAAATGTGAGGAACAAGTAAAATAATATGGACTATGTTTTCACAATAAATTAAGGTGTACTGGTATAATAAAAGAATAGTTTAAGGGTTTGAGGTTGGACTCAGTAATGCAAATACATTCAGCATCACTAAGGCTGGTTGCCCTTGCTGGAATTTAGGCAGACACCCAGGTTACAAATGGTGCTGGTCTGAAAAAGCAGTTTGGACATGTGCTTTTTAAAAAATCTGAAAAGTGGATTCATAATGTGTCAGTCTGTAAAAGTGTTTATCACTTGCCAAAAAAAAGAGCAGTAAGTATGCTTTCAAATTGGCAAAGAAATTTCGTTTTGTGACTAATGTGAAAACATGACTCTGTGTGCAAATAGGAATTACAGGCAGAGATTTATTGCGTATTGCTCTGGTGATTTCACAGTTGCATTAGATGGAAAGGGGGAGCCATTTTTTGGTGCAGAAGCTGACTCTTAGCACACAGGTAGCTGCTTACCATGTGGAATCATGCACAGTATTCACAAGCGAGTGGGGTTTGAGGTTTCAGTCAGTATTGCAAATACATTCAGCATCACTAAGGCTGGTTGCCCTTGCTGGAGTGTAGGCAGACACCCAGGTTACAAATGGTGCTGGTCTGAAAAAGCAGTTTGGACATGTGCTTTTTAAAAAATCTGAAAAGTGGATTCATAATGTGTCAGTCTGTAAAAGTGTTTATTACTTGCAAAAAAAAAGAGCAGTAAGTGTGCTTTCAAATTGGCAAAGAAATTTCGTTTTGTGACTAATGTGAAAACATGACTCTGTGTGCAAATAGGAATTACAGGCAGAGATTTATTGCGTATTGCTCTGGTGATTTCACAGTTGCATTAGATGGAAAGGGGGAGCCTTTTTTTGGTGCAGAAGCTGACTCTTAGCACACAGCTAGCTACTTACCATGTGGAATCATGCACAGTATTCACAAGCGAGTGGGGTTTGAGGTTTCAGTCAGTAATGCAAATACATTCAGCATCACTAAGGCTGGTTGCCCTTGCTGGAGTGTAGGCAGACACCCAGGTTACAAATGGTGCTGGTCTGTAAAAGCAGTTTGGACATGTGCTTTTTAAAAAATCTGAAAAGTGGATTCATAATGTGTCAGTCTGTAAAAGTGTTTATCACTTGCCAAAAAAAAGAGCAGTAAGTGTGCTTTCAAATTGGCAAAGAAATTTCGTTTTGTGACTAATGTGAAAACATGACTCTGTGTGCAAATAGGAATTACAGGCAGAGATTTATTGCGTATTGCTCTGGTGATTTCACAGTTGGATTAGAAGGAAAGGGGGAGCCTTTTTTTGGTGCAGAAGCAGACTCTTAGCACACAGCCAGCTACTTACCATGTGGAATCATGCACAGTATTCACAAGCGAGTGGGGTTTGAGGTTTCAGTCAGTAATGCAAATACATTCAGCATCACTAAGGCTGGTTGCCCTTGCTGGAGTGTAGGCAGTCACCCAGGTTACAAATGGTGATGGTCTGAAAAAGCAGTTTGGACATGTGCTTTTTAAAAAATCTGAAAAGTGGATTCATAATGTGTCAGTCTGTAAAAGTGTTTATCAGTTGCCAAAAAAAAGAGCAGTAAGTGTGCTTTCAAATTGGCAAAGAAATTACGTTTTGTGACTAATGTGAAAACAAATGTAGTAATATATTTAAATAAAATAAAGGAATTTTTTTTTAGTTTTTTTCAGGTATTGCTGAAGAGCAGTGAACAAAATTTAAGATGCCTACAAAATCCAGAGTAAAAAAAGACCACAAAAAAAACCTATATTTGAAGACAACTGGAGGACCTAAGTTAGTTGAAGATGCTCATGTTGGGAAGAAGAAAAAATCTTCTGGTAAGCAAACTAAAGATTTTCTAAGGAACATATTCAAAAAAAGGAAAAATGTACAAAATGTCTGTACTGGAAAGAATGATTTCAATCGAAAAGGACAGGAAAAAATTGAGAATTTAGTTAATGCAAATATACCTTCTGCAACTAAAAAGATAAACTTAAACAGAAAAACAGCGTTTAAAGAGATACGTAGAAAAATGTTTCAGAGGAGAGTTATGTCCAATTTGATAAAGGATGTGAAGAAATATAAGCAAAAGGCAAAGTTTTATAAGAGAAAAAAAGAAATTGAAGCCATTGCAGCAAAGGCATTAGAATTAAAAAGGAAACTATTCATTTTAATTTTGAATAGGATGCGTACATTAGACAAAATGGTTAATGTACTGAAATCACATAGCAAAAGGAAAAGAGTAGTGAACAGAACAAACTTTTGTAAAGTGTTTTTAGGAAAATGGATGCATAGTCCAAGTAGTGAACCTTTTTTTAATGAAGAGAGTTATTTTCAAAGTAATAGTTTGCTGCATGCAGTTGACACCAGAGGTCGTGCTTATGAAGTGAAAAATGGTTGCATAATGGAGAAGGAGATAATGATTCCAAGAGATGAGGTACAAGTGATGGCGGATGAGGCTATGGGGAGACGTCCTAAAGCCCCAGTGTACACTTGGAATTGTAGTAGTATTTGCACTGTGCGTCAGGAATCTATTGATAAATTTCGTGAGTTTCTAAGAGAATATAGCAAAAAAAGTGTGAAACAGAAGATTAAGGTGCTTCAAAGTCTAGATCCATGCAGAGTGAGAGAGAATACTGGTTTGCAGGGTCATTCTCTGGCTTGTCTATCTAGAAAAGTGTGTAATAGTGTTTTCCATCATTTTAGGATGCTGGCTGTTCATCATACTGAAATGAGAAAGTTTGTGAGACGGTTGTATTTTGCTAAAAGTCCAGCAATAAAGTTAGATGAATTGAATAGGGCTCTGTTCCGTGGAACGGTATCAGATGTAGAGAAGGTTGTTGATGAAATTCAGTTTTGTTACTTTGGTCCTGAACAAAACAGTGCAGAGAAGGACACAGTAAATGAGGAAGAAGTGGAAGAAAATGTAGAACCCTCTGTAAGTAAGACATTTAATGATCACATAACAAAATTTACAATAATCTCTAATGAAAGACCAAATATTACTTGTATTTGTTGCCGCAGAACTCATTATAGAAAACAAACCAGGTATGTTGATCTCTACAGAAAGAGTGAAAATGAAGATAATTATAAGTGGAAGGATTTTGCCACCTATATATTTCTTGAAAATTGTTTTGAATTGGGTGAAGTTCAGCGTATTTGTAAATACTGTTACAACAAGTTAGAGGAAAATAGAATGCCGACCAGAGCTGTACATAATAATTTAGAATTGGATGCTATTCCTGCTGAACTTTCTGAATTAAATACATATGAGTCTATACTCATTCAATGTGTTCATCCGTTCCAGACCATAGTACGTATGGAGCCCAAAACTGGTAAATTACCTCCTTCAGATTTACTGAGAGGTTTAAAAGGTAGAGTGGTGTATTTGCCCTTGGATTTGAAAAAAAATATGGAAACTATTGATGCGGATACTTTGGAAACTGAACCATTAATTATTCTGGTTAATGGTGTACCTACAAAGAATAAGAAGATTTGGCAGGAGCTGGTAGATGTACGGAAAGTACAAAGAGCAAATTTGTATTTGAAAAGGAATAACAAATGGTATGAATCAATTTATATAGAAGAAGAAGAAGAAGAAGAAGATTTACAAGAAGACACAGAAACACCAACTGGACAAATTGAAAAAGTGGACAAGTCAAAGGAAGAAGAAATTTATGAACATTTTAGCATTCATCCTCTTCATTCAAAAGAAGTTATGGGAGACAATATTGATCTATTTCAGATGAAGAAAGCAAAAGGAACTCCCGTGAGTGTATGGGAGGAGAGCTTGGAAGCTCGATGTTTTCCCCAGCTGTTTCCTAAAGGAAAAGGAGGACGATACGATGAACGTCCGGAACAGATTCCAGCTTCTGAGTATCGGACTACAAGACTATATGCTGAAGATCCCAGATTTCGACAAAGTATTCCTTATTTGTTCCATCTTTTATTTGAAAGCGACTTGTCTGCACTGTCTTATGCAGTAAATCACATTTTAAAAAGTGGAGTACATTTACAAAATGTGTCTGCTAAGGATTTTATGGAGAAAGTGCAGCACCGAGATGATCATTTGGAAACACAACTGATCAATCTGATGGCTTGTCAGCGTGGGACAAATGAATATTGGTACCGACGCCATGGTGAATTAAAATGCATGTTACGGAATTTAGGAACTCCAACATGGTTCCTTACCCTAAGCTGTGCCGAGTACGCTTGGGATGATTTACTGGATTTTCTACGAGAGGCAAATTCAAACATTAAAAACATCGAATACAAGACAGCAGGAGAACTGTGCTCATTGGATCCGGTTAATGTTTGCAGATATTTCAATCATAGATTTGAGGCTATGATGTCCTTCATCTGCAATAAAAAAAATCCACCTCTAGGAGAAGTAGTGGATTTCTTTTGGAGAAAAGAGTACCAGGCAAGAGGTGCTCCTCATATTCATATGCTGTTGTGAATCAAGGATGCCCCAAAGTTTGGAACAGATACTGATGAAGCAGTGTTATCTTACATTGAAGAATATGCAACATGTGCTATACCAAAAAGCACAGAAGAGAAAAAGTTAAAGGAGCAAGTTTTACGTTTCCAAAGTCATCGGTGTGGAATATACTGTCGACGGAAATAC
Source organism: Triturus cristatus (assembly GCF_964204655.1). Taxonomy (NCBI): domain Eukaryota; kingdom Metazoa; phylum Chordata; class Amphibia; order Caudata; family Salamandridae; genus Triturus; species Triturus cristatus. The sequence goes on from NC_140579.1 coordinate 317,132,348, forward strand.
AAGAGCAAAGATAAATACTACACTTAGGTGCCGATCACGATCCGGTAAAAAATGTCCCCGTACGACTCGTATCGGGTCTTTTTACCGTACGAATCGTACAAGTGCCGTACGAACTGGCAATCACGATTCGCATGGTAAAAAGTCCATACGAACCGTACTGGGAATCATTCCCCACACGTCCTCGGGTCGGAAAATGTGTCCGACACGTCCTCGGACGATTTACCTTACAAACGTGAAAATCCAAGTCCGACCGAGGAATCACGATCCATCCCGTGCGTCCGAGGTCACAACCGTATGGAAAAAACACCGTCCGCACCGAACTCCTACAGCAACCATGGAGACATGTGCCCGCATACGCGCCCAACACTCCCCCCAGCCCCCGTACGTCCGACACGTACCCCCCGTATATGTATACCCCCACCCATCTAGGTACACCCCAGTACGTTCCAGTCGAACCCCCACCCCAGTACGTGTCATAGCCCCGTCTACCTACACCCCAGTACGTGTCGTACCCCCCGTGTACCTACACCCCAGAACGTTCGAGCCACACCCCCACCCCAGTACGTGTCATACCCCCCGTGTACCTACACCCCAGTACGTTCCAGTCGTACCCCCACCCCAGTACGTGTCGTACCACCGTGAACCCACACCCCAGTACGTTCGAGCCCCACCCCCACCCCAGTACGTGTCATACCCCCGTGTACCTACACCCCAGTACGTTCCAGTCGTACCACCACCCCAGTACGTGTCGTACCACCGTGAACCTACACCCCAGTACGTTCGAGCCCCACCCCCACCCCAGTACGTGTCATACCCCCCGTGTACCTACACCCCAGTACGTACCAGTCGTACCCCCACCCCTGGACGTGTCGTACCACCGTGAACCTACACCCCAGTACGTTCCAGTCGTACCCCCACCCCAGTACGTGTCGTACCACCGTCAATGTACACCCCCCCACCCCAGTACGTGTCGTACCACCGTCAATGTACACCCCCCACCCCTGTACGTGTCGTACCACCGTCCATGTACACCCCAGTGCGTACCAGTCGTACCCCCACCCCTGGACGTGTTGTACCACCGTGAACCTACACCCCAGTACGTTCCAGTCGTACCCCCACCCCAGTACGTGTCGTACCACCGTGAACCCACACCCCAGTACGTTCGAGCCCCACCCCCACCCCAGTACGTGTCATACCCCCCGTGTACCTACACCCCAGTACGTTCCAGTCGTACCACCACCCCAGTACGTGTCGTACCACCGTGAACCTACACCCCAGTACGTTCGAGCCCCACCCCCACCCCAGTACGTGTCATACCCCCCGTGTACCTACACCCCAGTACGTACCAGTCGTACCCCCACCCCTGGACATGTCGTACCACCGTGAACCTACACCCCAGTACGTTCCAGTCGTACCCCCACCCCAGTACGTGTCGTACCACCGTCAATGTACACCCCCCCACCCCAGTACGTGTCGTACCACCGTCAATGTACACCCCCCACCCCTGTACGTGTCGTACCACCGTCCATGTACACCCCAGTACGTACCAGTCGTACCCCCACCCCTGGACGTGTCGCACCACCGTGAACCTACACCCCAGTACGTTCCAGTCGTACCCCCACCCCAGTACGTGTCGTACCACCGTGAACCCACACCCCAGTACGTTCGAGCCCCACCCCCACCCCAGTACGTGTCATACCCCCGTGTACCTACACCCCAGTACGTTCCAGTCGTACCACCACCCCAGTACGTGTCGTACCACCGTGAACCTACACCCCAGTACGTTCGAGCCCCACCCCCACCCCAGTACGTGTCATACCCCCCGAATACCTACACCCCAGTACGTACCAGTCGTACCCCCACCCCTGGACGTGTCGTACCACCGTGAACCTACACCCCAGTACGTTCCAGTCATACCCCCACCCCAGTACGTGTCGTACCACCGTCAATGTACACCCCCCCACCCCAGTACGTGTCGTACCACCGTCAATGTACACCCCCCACCCCTGTACGTGTCGTACCACCGTCCATGTACACCCCAGTACGTACCAGTCGTACCCCCACCCCTGGACGTGTCGTACCACCGTGAACCTACACCCCAGTACGTTCCAGTCGTACCCCCACCCCAGTACGTGTCGTACCACCGTGAACCCACACCCCAGTACGTTCGAGCCCCACCCCCACCCCAGTACGTGTCATACCCCCCGTGTACCTACACCCCAGTACGTTCCAGTCGTACCACCACCCCAGTACGTGTCGTACCACCGTGAACCTACACCCCAGTACGTTCGAGCCCCACCCCCACCCCAGTACGTGTCATACCCCCCGTGTACCTACACCCCAGTACGTACCAGTCGTACCCCCACCCCTGGACGTGTCGTACCACCGTGAACCTACACCCCAGTACGTTCCAGTCGTACCCCCACCCCAGTACGTGTCGTACCACCGTCAATGTACACCCCCCCACCCCAGTACGTGTCGTACCACCGTCAATGTACACCCCCCACCCCTGTACGTGTCGTACCACCGTCCATGTACACCCCAGTACGTACCAGTCGTACCCCCACCCCTGGACGTGTCGTACCACTGTGAACCTACACCCCAGTACGTTCCAGTCGTACCCCCACCCCAGTACGTGTCGTACCACCGTCAATGTACACCCCCCCACCCCTGTACGTGTCGTACCACCGTCAATGTACACCCCCCCACCCCTGTACGTGTCGTACCACCGTCTATGTACACCCCAGTACGTTCGAGCCCCACCCCCACCCCAGTACGTGTCATACCCCCCGTGTACCTACACCCCAGTACGTTCCTGGCGCACTCCCAACACAACCTCCTAAGTACGGAGCGCACCCCATGCCCCAACATCACAACCGCATGGACGAGTCGTACAAAGCCACACACAAGGACATAATCGTACAACCAAATGGCCCATGTACACACCGTACACACGCTCAAAACGCACGTACACAACAAGGACAAAACAAAACAACACAAGAATACACCATTCGAAAGGCACACAGCCACTAAACATGGCCAACAACCACTAAAATAACACAATCACTGACCTGCAACTGTCAAAAACAAACAGAGGACCAATACACCACCACTCCTTATAACACACCCACCCAAAATTCAAACACTGCCACACCCACCCATGGACCAATGAAAAGGGCCCACACACACAAACCATGAGCCTTTGCAACAGACTCACTGCTGCCAGACACCACAGAACCAGACTACAAGCTACACCACATCTTACACTTGCACACCTTCACACGACCACCCTCACAAACACCCTCTCATCACATTCACACACACACACAACCATCCACACCCCCCCCAACATCCACACACCCCCCACACCCACACCATCCCCACCCACACCCCTCACCATGCCCACTACCAAGAATCCAAAGTTCAGTCACCGAGAGTTGGAGGTCCTTGTTGATCAAATCCTCAGAGTCGAGCCACAGATCTTTGGAACATTGGTCAGAAGCACCAGCCAGGCAGCCAAAACAGCCATGTGGTAGACCATCGTCGATGCTGTGAATGCTGTTGCGGACACCAGGAGGACCAAGCAGGATTGCCAGAACAGGTGGTACGATCTGCGGAGGAGGGTCAGAGCCAAGAGGCAGGAGGAACACGACCAGGCCAACGCCACCGGAGGAGGGCCCTCCCGCAGAGCCGTACAGTACCATCCCTGGGAGGAGAGGGTGATGGCCATACTGCCGGTGGAGGCAGTTGAAGGAGTAGAAGGACTCCGAGACCCGGGTGAGTACACAAACAACGCACCTCACATGGGGGGAACTGCAACCACAACCAAAATTAATAACAGGCACGCAACCACCACAAGCCATCGCATGACTCAACCACACTCCATGAGCAGGCACATGCCACTACTGCCACCATGCCCCATGCACCCAGCTGGACAATGTCAAGTCACAGGCCACAGAAGACAACAACACATGACACGGTAACCCGGATGGCGGGAGGCTGGGCACCAAGAATCACATAGTGCGACTCCAAAGCAGACAACAATGCCCTCTGCCCATATGGCCTAGGTCACAGCCAGACAAACACTGTGTGCCAACACAGGAATGACTTGCCAGCAAATGGCGGACGCCTTGCATCAACACATGGGGGTGAAGGCACTGTTTTGCACATGACAGCAGCTAATGAACAGCCAACATTGTGAAAGAGTGGCAGCACACACCACCACAGCAGCAGCGCACAGACACACAGCAGACAAAATGGGTGCCTGGAGATCAGAAACAAACTCACATCAACAGGCCAAGGGCCACTCAAAGATCTGCTAACAGTGTGTGCCCAGGAAGCTGGGCCAAGGTGACAGAGGGTGACACACGGAGGGAGGGAGAGGGGGACACAGAGGGAGGGAGAGGGGGACTGAGAGGGAGGGAGACGGACAGAGGGAGGAGGCTGACACACAGAGGGAGGGAGAGGGGGACAGAGAGGGAGGGAGAGGGGGACAGAGAGGGAGGGAGACACAGGAAGATGGACAGAGGGAGGAGGCTGACACACAGAGGGAGTGAGAGGGGGACAGAGAGGGAGGGAGAGGGGGACAGAGAAGGAGGGAGACACAGGGAGAGCAAATCAGTCCTTTGGTGTGTGGGAATGTCTGCTCGTCAGCAGGTGGACTGCGTGCATGTAGACAAGGGTGGCCAGTGCCAGAACCCCCCTCTTCATCATGGCAAAACGCAGGGCCATGTCACAACCTGTACACGAGCACAAGGACAGCCACCTGCATCATATAAGTGTGTGGATCCACTCCATGTGCACATGTACAGTGCTACAAGGAAGGCGCAAATGCATGGCTCGCCACACATGCACACTCCACTGCTGACTGCAGTCACACTTGACGCAGCAAGTAAGACTGTGCCACACATAGTTAAAGGGGCCAAATTGGTGCCCAAGGGACACACCCATGCACAAGTGCACTGTGAGTGGAATGCAAGACAGATCCTAATTCCAAGAGAAAATGTGCCAACTTTGTAACGGATGAAACATGGATGTTGCATGGATCAAAATTAACATTTTCTCTCTCACACACAGGTCAACGTCGTGCTGCACCCCCCAACACTGGGGGGGAACACTCACAGGACCCGGATCTGCAGGAGACCGATCCCACCGGCAGCGACCACTCTCACCACTCTGCGGACGACCCCGACCGACCTGGCCCCTCTGGTGTCAAACCACCTGCAGCACCTGCGTCAGGTACAACCATGCCAACCACCACCCCCACTCCTGCCACATCCCAGGAGACACCCAGGATCCCTGCCCCAACACCACAATGCAGCCAGGCTCGCCAGGAGGGACACGGTGTCCCGGGCACCCAGGAGGAGGCAGGCGACAACGCCAATGCCACCCCTCAGGGGTCCCGGAGACCCGATGTTCCCACAAGTGCAGGCCAGATGCAAGTGGGCAGGGGTGTGGGAGTGGAGGACGGCGGAAGCGCGAGCCTGACCAGTTGGCTGGGGATCCGGTATTTTCACATGTCCGTAACATCCTGGACTCATACCGGCAGGACACCACGGGCATGGCCCAGGTTGTGTCCGTCCTCGAGGGGATCAAGGTCCAGCAGGCCCAGCAACATGCGGAGCTAATAGCCTGTCTACAGCTACACCAACGGAGGATGGAGGACAGACAGGCTGAGCAAGTGACGGCGTCCCAGGGGATTCACGCTGAACTCCGTCGGATGGCCGACACCATGGCCGACCCTCCCTGTGCCAGAAGGCGGAGAACATCACCACCCACAGGGAGGGATCATGAGGAGGAGGAGGAAACATCCGACGGAGCATCCCAGACGTCGTCACGGCCTGCTGCTGAGGTTCCCCGCAGGAAGCCGGGTCGTCCACGGAAAGGACCGTGAGGGTGGCTGCTACATCACCATCTCCCAGGACACCTGGCCTGGCACCTGGCCCACTGGAGCAACAGCATCACAGCATCAAGAGACATTCTCTGCCACATGGCCCTGCTGGTCACTGGCTGACCAATGTTGACAAAGACTGTGGCATGGACTCTGAGGATTTCCAATGGCAAGGACACCAACTCCCCTACTGAACTTTGGATTCCCTAATCCCGGAAAGCCCCTCACTTTGTCCCCCCCCCCCCCAATAATAAATCACACTATTAAGAGTAGATGCCTGCTGGTAGCATTATTACCTAACATGTGTCTTGTACAGTCTAAACATGCCTGAGTCATCTGTTCACGTCAACCATCCACACCCTGGGGCCTGAGTCTGGCACAGGACACATGGGTCACAGTTTATTAGGCAAGACAGACATGGAGCACCATACACACCCGTGATGGTCAGAACCAGCTGAGGGGGTGGCCGAACAACCGTGCTGACAGACACATTGAGTACAGCAACAGTCATGCGCAGAGGTCAGGGATCCTGGCCCGTGTCCTGGGGGGCACCCAGGTATGTGTAGACAGGTGGCAGAACCATGTCCTGCAAGCTTGAGTCCGGTGGATGCAGAGAATGGGGTCATGGACAACGTTGGATGCATGGGGATGGCACATGTCACAATACCCACACAGTCATGGACATCATGCCCAATACACAGTCTCAGCACACACACACAGCTTGCATCTTGCCACTCGACACATTGACACATAGCCACAATCAGGGAATACCATGCTAGACATGCAGGATGCACCGTGCCAACACACCAGCATTGACTGAGAAGAGGCACCTTGGAGGCATAGGGACACCTTTATTAGTCATGTTTTTGGGATTGCAGAGGCAACTTGAAGTACACATGAACACATCATGTGGAGTAACATGTGGCTCCAACACTGGCACCCCCCTTCTGCAGCACAAATGCGTGATAGCCAGGGAACTGGCACACAAGCGTCGGCTAACAGCTAAACACCCACAGCTGCTCACGGAGAGCCTGCCATACACCATACATCCGCTGATGTGGAAGTCCCACGCCATGTCAAGACAATGTTAACCGTATGTGTCCGAGGGCAGTGTCACACACATTGATGCCATCATCACAATCCACTATCCCATCACTGATGACTGACAACCAGGCAGCCCATCTATTCAGGTGTACCCAGCTGCATGTCGTGTCCCATGGGGATGCCACATGTCTGCAGAGGAACCAAACCCCGACCGGGGCAGTGTGCACACATCGTGAACAACTGCCACACCCAATACACCCCAGATGCATCCCTTACCCCATGGAGACTTCCAAACGTGTCCGTGCCTGTAACGCTGAGTCAGCCCACGATGTCATGTCCATGAGGAATAGCAGTGCCACAACAATGCAACCAGCAAACGGCATGCGCAGGTACCTGGGGAAGAGAGACACACAAGAAGTCAGCCACAAAAAGCACAGCCACTTGCATGTGCAGTTACTCGACACATGTATGGATGACAACATGCTAGGTCACAATTATGACTGGGGAAATACTACCATCACTGCCACCATCACTCCAGTGACACACCCACACACACCTCTGACCCACGTGCCATACATGCAGGTGGAGACACACATCACAACGCATGCCACACGGGGACCAATGCGTGCACACTCAGACCCTGGTACTCACCACTAAGCAAAGAAGTCGCGTATGAGCCGAGTCCGGATGTCCTCTTGCGGCTCCACATCCTCCACATCACTAGCCCCATTGCCAAGCCCTTCGTCCTCCACGGGTGGATGGTCCTCGTCATGTTGATTCAGGATGAGTGGCACAGCTCTTTCAACTGCCATGTTGTGCAGCATGCAGCAGACCATGAAGATCTTGCAGACCTTCGCCGGGGCATAAGGGAGTGCACCGCCGGTCTTGTGGAGGCACCGGAATCGGCTCTTCAGCATGCCAAACGTCCTCTCTATCACTCGCCTTGTCCGGCCATGGGCGGTGTTATAGCGGAGCTGGGCCGGCGTGATGGGGTTGCGGAGAGGTGTCAGCAGCCAAGGCATGTTGGGATAGCCAGCGTCCCCTACATGGGAAGCACATGGACATCGTTAGAACTGGTGTAGCGGTCGTGCTGGTCGGCTATACAGAATACAGGACAGACAGACTGTACCCACCAACAACACATGCCCGTTCGTTGCGCAGCTGCATCATCATATCAGGCATCCCGCTACGCCTCATGATGTAGGCATCGTGTGCTGATCCTGGGAAACGAGCACAGACATGTGAAATCACCATATTGGACAGACACACCACAAGGGCATTGATGGAGTGGTAGTGCTTCCGATTGCGGTACGCCACCTCCCGTGCGTGTGGTGGTACCAAACCTACATGTGTCCCATCTATGGACCCAATGACATGGGGCATCCCTCCCAGGGCATAGAATCCACGCTTGACCTCAGTCATCTGTTCAGGGGTTGGGAACTTGATGAAGTCATCCAGGTGAATCAACATGGCCTCCAAGAAATCATGCAGCACACCGCTGAACATGCTCTGGGACATGCCACCAACATGAGCTATGGTATTTTGGAAGGTACCCGTGGCAAGAAAATGTAGGGCAGCCATTACCTTCAGCAGGGGTGTCAGTGCCGTAGGATACCTGTGCTGCGGTTGCAGGTGTGGTGCCAGTCTCGCCGTCAGCTCCAGAATCAACGGTTGGGTGAAGCGGTAGAGCCGGATCCTGTCATTCTCCTGCATGGTAGCCAAGTCTGGAATTCTTCGGGCAACAGGAGGCGCTCTGCAGTAATTTGGAAGTGACAAGGAAGAGTGAGTGCACTACGAGAACAACTCATGTCTACTGAGCACATGTAAATCTGGCAATACACACATGCCACATAGGGAGTCAGGCATGTGCTACATGCCCAGGACACGTATGGATGCAAGGTGACACTCCTTCCAAGACCCAGCTACACACGGTGATTGAGAACCTCCCCATGCCACGCCATGGAAATAGCTGTGTCCCAGTGCAAGTGCACTGCCCGACGCAAGACAGGAGTGACATACACCCACACATCAGCAGAAGTGTGATGCCGATTGCAGAGACTGGTAGCGGAACACTGGAGCCACAGGTCACATGACATTACACTAGTCCAGCCCACACACCTTGCCATGAAGGTGCACATGTCATGACTCACCACACATTCCTTGTGAGTTTGCTCACATGGCCTTGTCACGCTACTCCGTGTCCCATGCATACATGTGCACCTCACATCCGATAACACATGTGGCATGGTGTTGGGAACAGTGTGCAATGACAATCTACACACAGCCACATGTTGGTTGCTGCAACGGCTGCAGCTTTTGAGGGTGCTACAACATCAACCTGATGTAAATCCCGGACACATATATGACATAGTCACATTGTGCACTGTGGGTAGTGACGAGTCATGTGTCATGACCCCTGTACCGGGCATCATGGGACACTTCCGTGTGTTGGTGTCCGTGCCATGCCAGTGACGCTCACCCCAAGTGCGCAGTCCCACATGCACACATGTCAAAGGAGTCAAGGGCATGCCTGGCACACATTGCACCCTCACACAGTACACATGTACACATCTCATCATACATCTGGTGCCTTCTCCACTCAGGAGGCATGTTCCACATCACAGCCTGTGACACCTGTGCCCCACACATGTAGTAATGCACAGACGATGCCTTGATCTCCATTCCTGGACAAGTATGTCCATCCATGGACAAGTATGTCCGCCCTATTCCTACATGTGTGTCGCCTATCACCACAGTGATGTGTAAAAACCGCCGTACTGCTGCTGAGAGGGCCTGTGCATGTTCCCAAATCACTGTGGGAGTGCTGCCGTATGTGTACCCATCGTGATGGCGAGCGTACAGGCATTTGAACGGTCCGTAGCACTACGGGTACGCATACGCGTGCAGACCCATAGTGATAGTGAGCGTAGATGCGTGTGTACGGCCCTATCACTATGGGTCTGCACGCGTATGCGTACCTGTAGTGGTACGGACCGTACACTCGCATCTACGCTCACTATCACTATGGGTCTGCACGCGTATGCGTACCCGTAGTGGTACGGACCGTACACACGCATGTACGCTCACTATCACTATGGGTCTGCACGCGTATGCGTACCCGTAGTGGTACGGACCGTACACACGCATGTACGCTCACTATCACTATGGGTCTGCACGCGTATGCGTACCCGTAGTGGTACGGACCGTACACACGCATGTACGCTCACTATCACTATGGGTCTGCACGCGTATGCGTACCCGTAGTGGTACGGACCGTACACTCGCATGTACGCTCACTATCACTAGGAGTACGCATACGCGTGCAGACCCATAGTGATATAGAGCGTACATGCGTGTGTACGGTCCGTAACACTACGGGCACGCATACGCGTGCAGACCCATAGTGATAGAGAGCGTACATGCGTGTGTACGGTCCGTAACACTACGGGTACGCATACGCGTGCAGACCCATAGTGATAGAGAGCGTACATGCGTGTGTACGGTCCGTAACACTACGGGTACGCATACGCGTGCAGACCCATAGTGATAGAGAGCGTACATGCGTGTGTACGGTCCGTAACACTACGGGTACGCATACGCGTGCAGACCCATAGTGATGGAGAGCGTAGGCATGCATGTACGGGCCGTTGCCATGCATTTGGGGTGCCCTAGGGCCCCGAAACGCACCGTACCTGTGTGTGATGCTCCAAATTACATAGGGGACACGTATTAAGGCCTACATGCATGCTGGTTGTCATGGAGACCAAGTTCAAAATTCGAAATTGTTCTGGAAGGTGCACAGCAGAAGTCAGTTGGAATTCTTCTACTTTGTTGCAATGTGTTTGTGGGGCTGACATCATGCAGGAGAATGAAACCGATAGAGAACCCACAGACTGCTAGGTTTGAAGGGATTGGTGGAAACATAGGATGCAAATGTGAGTGACCAATCACTCTGTACTCCTGTGCATGAGACTGGGCAGAAGGGCACATATAAGGCAGCCAGGTCCCATGAGGGAGCACTTGCCTGCACATCTTTGCATTCGTCGACCCAGCTGCTGCTACTGATTCCCTGGAACCATGTCAAGGGCTGTGGAGAGGACACAGCCATTCACCCTGGAGGAGAACATGGCTCTGCTGGATGTGATCCTCCCACAGTACTCCATGCTGTATGGGCGACCAGGGTATCAGGTGAGTGCATAGGCCACTGCCACAGACTGTCCCTATGTTGTGACTGTGACTTCTGCCATTGCGTCCAGGTGTAACACACATGCCATGTACTGTCGGGGGGGTCCCAGGGGGGGTGCCTGATGTCTCCCAGCAGTGCCCTGAGACAGGAGGGGTGGGGGCCTATCACTCCCAGCAGTGCCCTGAGACAGGAGGGGTGGGGGCCTATCACTCCCAGCAGTGCCCTGAGACAGGAGGGGTGGGGGCCTATCACTCCCAGCAGTGCCCTGAGACAGGAGGGGTGGGGGCCTATCACTCACAGCAGTGCCCTGAGACAGGAGGGGTGGGGGCCTATCACTCCCAGCAGTGCCCTGAGACAGGAGGGGTGGGGGCCTATCACTCCCAGCAGTGCCCTGAGACAGGAGGGGTGGGGGCCTATCACTCCCAGCAGTGCCCTGAGACAGGAGGGGTGGGGGCCTATCACTCACAGCAGTGCCCTGAGACAGGAGGGGTGGGGGGCTATCACTCACAGCAGTGCCCTGAGACAGGAGGGGTGGGGGCCTATCACTCAAAGCAGTGCCCTGAGACAGGAGGGGTTGGGGCCTATCACTCACAGCAGTGCCCTGAGACAGGAGGGGTGGGGGCCTATCACTCCCAGCAGTGCCCTGAGACAGGAGGGGTGGGGGACTATCACTCACAGCAGTGCCCTGAGACAGGAGTGGTGGGTGTGATGCACAGTGTGAGCCTTGATCATTGATTGTGACATTGCCATCATTCCACCTGTGTACCCACTGTGGCACGTACTGCTTTTTCCCTCACCAGGGGATGATGTCCCTATGACAAAGGTGCAATGCGTTGGCTGCATGACATGCCTTGTTGTAACCAGCTAATTTGTACCCATATGTCTCTCTGTGACATGTGGCTGGTGTATTGATGTGGTGTCACTTGTTCCTCCTCACAGGTAGGCGCCACTCCCAAGGAGCAGATCTGGCTGACCGCCGTCAGTGCCGTGAGGGGTGTGGATGGTCGGAGGCGGAGCCTGCCCCAGGTGAGAAAACGCTGGCAGGATATCCGGTGCTGGACGCGGAGGATTGCACGGCTCCTGCTGGGGGACTCACCTGAGAGCCACAAGAACCGCGGCCGCCGCCGTCTGAGCCACCTCCACAGGCGTGTGCTGCCGGTGGTCTTTCCAGACCTGGAGAGGCGCTTACAGGCGATGCAGCAGCCGGAAGGGGGTAGGTACATGTGTGTTCGTTGTGTGTCACCGGCATTTGTAAGGGCACAGTAGCATGAATTAACTGGCAGGGTTTAAAGGTGCTGTGCAGATCCTGTTTGCCCCAGTATAGCGCTGTGCCCCTGCCACCCTTCCCCTCCTTGCAATGTGTTCCCTGGTCTGTGTGTAGTCACTCCTTCACAAGGTGATGTAGGCTGGCGCTTTGTCCACGAGAACAATGACTGTAGCATCATGTGTGGGGGTGGTGTGTAACAGGTTGTGGGACCTTGCCTGTGCACTGTCAAGTTCACTGCATGTGGGTTCCATGTCAGTTGGCACTGATGCTGACTCCAGACATGGGAGTTGGTCTCTCATGTGTCATGCCTTACAGCGCGCATGTCCTATGTAGTGGCCTGTGACATGATGTGCATGAGTGTGCGATACACATAGTGCAGGGATGGTGACGTGTGTTGCAGTCATTACTATTCAGTAGCATGTATTTGCGTGCCCACTACTGTCCCCTGGGGCACCTTTTCCTCAGTGGTGTATGTGTCATCATAAACGTGGACAATCTCAGTGTCTACAGCGTAGGTTGTGCTCTGTGCCATTGTCCCCTGTCACCATGTATATAGACGTGCTATTTTGTACAGGTGTCCACTGTGCAGCCTGACCTGATTGTCCTTCTACATACTCACAGTTGCCAGTGCCTGTGTGTCTTGTTATACTCATCTGAGGATGGGCACTGGTACCTCATTATTTGTACAGGCGCACCTTGGCTGTTTGGCGTACACTCTTGCTTTTTGCCTGCCCCTGTGGGTATCAGCCAGACTATGAGATGTTGGTGCCACCTGTGTCTCAACAATTTGCCTCGTGTAGGGTCTTGTTGGTGCGGGCAATGCCTATGTGTCAAATCCTGATTTCTACTTGCTGGGTCTGGGCAGTGTGTGATGTGTCTGGACACACACGCAATGTGCAGTGACCGAGTCATGTTGGGCATGTTTTCAGCATTACCTATGCAGCATGTGTCTCAAGTTCATGGATATGGTCCCTGGTCATCGGTATTTTCGCCAACGCTGTGTGGTGCAGATGCAGTGCTGGATTGTCCCCAGGGCCTGGGTGCTATGTCAGACTCCGTTTCCTGTCTTTAGCTATTGTCTCATGCTCTCCATGGTGTTGCAGTGGCATGGTGGCTCAACCAACTGTGTGTTTCATGCCCTACATCGGTACTTTGTTTAGTAGATGTTAGGGATCTTCCTTTTCAGGCTATGCAGTGTTACCTATGTCGATTGGACTCATGTGACTGATGTGTACAGCTGTCTGATTAATTTCTGTCTCTCCACCCTGCCCACAGCATCGTCGGGGGACACAGAGGGAGACATGGACACAGGCAAGGCGGAGGGACCGAGCACCAGTGCCAGCCGTGACATTGGGGCTGGCACATCGAGTGGGACAGAGGTGGAGGATAGTGCGGCCGAGGACCTGTCGACTGGCACGTCAGAATACGAAGCTGACAGGTCCGAGGAGGATGTCTCCGAGTGGGCGGTGGCTGCACCAGCAGCTGACAGCGGAACAACACCTCGCACCGCCCCCTCAGTTCCCACCAGCCGCCTCCCACTTGCTCGTGTCCCTTCCCAGCGTGCCCGGTCACAGCATGTCTCCTTCCTGCCAGGCACCGCACCCCCTGCCCCTGTCTCCACTGCTGCCGCCAATGCAGAGTCTGTGGACATCCAGCGGCAACTGCAGGTTGGTCAGGCTGCGATCCTTAATGTCCTCCATGCCCACGGCAAAACCCTCACCAACATCGAGGCTTTCTTGGAGGGCATTCATTCATCGCAGGCTGACCAACGCAACTTGCTGAGGTCCATCGACTCCACACTGACTGCAGCAGTGGGTCTCCTGCAGCGCGACCTCCCCCCACCTACCCCTGCCCCATCCACACTTCCCACTCCCATGCCTGTCCCACGTACACCCAGACGTCGGCATGCACCCACTTCAACGGACACGGGCACCACACCAGCAGGGAAGGTCCACCGCACTCCTCCTGACACGCACACACAGGGTGAGGTAGGCACACCCACTGGGTCGGGGGGCAAACGTGTGACACGCAGCCATAGTGGGAGTCCGCATTCCACCCAGTCCACTCCCTCCAAATCCCCTCCCCTCAGCTCTCCTGGCCACATCTCCCCCAAGGACTCCTTCATGGCCGCTCTGTCCCTGAGCTCCACAGTTACACCACCACGCAAGCGGTCAAGGAGGTCCACGGTCAGGGTGGTTGAGTCTCCCCCCCTGTCTCCACCCTCCCCCGGTGGCGCTGCGACCCATCCCTCTGACCCCCCCCCCCTCCTTGGGGCCTGAGGTCCCTTCGGGTGCAGGGGACTCCCTGGAGGACCTTGCAAAGGTGTGTAGTGCCATCCTGGCCTCCGCCTTTGGCACTGACCCACCCCCTGTGGTGGAGTCCTCCATCCCTGCACCCACAACGCCGCCCCTTTGCCCTGATGTCCCTGCGGTGCCTGTTGCTTCCCCCCCCCCTGATGCCCTCACCAGTGTGGAAGACGATGCCATTTGACTGTGCAGGCAAGGTAGGGGACACGCATCCCACTGTGTCCCCCATCCAGCTGAGAATCATTGACTGCCCTATGGGCTTTGTGAAGATTGAACTGCCTGCGATCCACGGACATTGTGCTCATGCTGAATAAAGCTTAATTTTGTTTTCATTATCACACTACTGCTATGCTGGTATTGGTGTTGGTGGGGCTGCTACATGGTTTTTGGTGGTGTGTAAGGGTTTGGGTGTGTGGGATATGTAGTAGTGTACTGCTCATTGGTGGGACCCTGGGATCTGTGTGCCATCACAAGATGTTGGCTAACTTTCTTTGTTCATGTAAGCAGTTACTGCATGGTGCACTTGTCCCAGGGTGTATTCCTTCCTCTGTGTACCCAGCTTTCTTCCCTGCAGGGTGTTCCCAATGTTTAGCGCAGAGCTGTGTCTACATGAGCTGTGTGTGTGACGGAGCCCTTCTACTTTGGCCATGCATGCAGGGCCATGTCTCCACCTGCAACAATCGTGGCATCCTTGATGATCACTGTACTTGTGTGTGGAGTCTGTTGACATGAGTTCATGGGGACATGTTCCCTTGTAGCCAGTATGCATGTGGATAATTCTGGCCTCACACACATGTGTTACACCCCTCCTGTCTCAGGGCATTGCTGGGAGTGATAGGCACCCACCCCTCCTGTCTCAGGGCACTGCTGGGAGGACTCTGCACACACCCCTCCTGTCTCAGGGCACTGCTGGGAGTGATAGGCACCCACCCCTCCTGTCTCAGGGCACTGCTGGGAGGACTCCACACCCACCCCTCCTGTCTCAGGGCACTGCTGGGAGTGATAGGCACCCACCCCTCCTGTCTCAGGGCACTGCTGGGAGGACTCTGCACACACCCCTCCTGTCTCAGGGCACTGCTGGGAGTGATAGGCACCCACCCCTCCTGTCTCAGGGCACTGCTGGGAGGACTCTGCACACACCCCTCCTGTCTCAGGGCACTGCTGGGAGTGATAGGCACCCACCCCTCCTGTCTCAGGGCACTGCTGGGAGGACTCTGCACACACCCCTCCTGTCTCAGGGCACTGCTGGGAGTGATAGGCACCCACCCCTCCTGTCTCAGGGCACTGCTGGGAGGACTCTGCACACACCCCTCCTGTCTCAGGGCACTGCTGGGAGTGATAGGCACCCACCCCTCCTGTCTCAGGGCACTGCTGGGAGGACTCTGCACACACCCCTCCTGTCTCAGGGCACTGCTGGGAGTGATAGGCGCCCACCCCTCCTGTCTCAGGGCACTGCTGGGAGGACTCCACACCCACCCCTCCTGTCTCAGGGCACTGCTGGGAGGACTCTGCACACACCCCTCCTGTCTCAGGGCACTGCTGGGAGGACTCTGCACACACCCCTCCTGTCTCAGGGCACTGCTGGGTGGACTCTGCACACACACCTCCGATTTCAGGATATGTACGCTTGGCACATACATGGTGGGGGTACGCTCAATGCATTCGAGGTGAGGGTACGAGTCTACTTACACTGGTGTGGTGGGGGTACGCTCCATGCATACGCGGGTGAGGGTACGGGTCGAACTTACACTGTTGGGGTGGGGGTACGCTCCGTACGTCCGCAGGTGGGGGTACGGGTCGTACTTACACTGTTGGCATGTGGGGTACGCTCCTTGCATACGCGGGTGGGGGTACGGGTCGTACTTACACTGTTGGGCTGGAGGGTACGCTCCTTGCATTCGCGGGTGGGGGTACGGGTCGTACTTACGCTGTTGGGCTGGGGGGTACGCTCCTTGCATTCGCGGGTGGGGGTACGGGTCGTACTTACGCTGTTGGGCTGGAGGGTACGCTCCTTGCATTCGCGGGTGGGGGTACGGGTCGTACTTACACTGTTGGGCTGGGGGGTACGCTCCTTGCATTCGCGGGTGGGGGTACGGGTCGTACTTACGCTGTTGGGCTGGGGGGTACGCTCCTTGCATTCGCGGGTGGGGGTACGGGTCGTACTTACGCTGTTGGGCTGGGGGGTACGCTCCTTTCATTCGCGGGTGGGGGTACGGGTCGTACTTACGCTGTTGGGCTGGGGGGTACGCTCCTTGCATACGTGGGTGGGGGTACGGGTCGTACTTACACTGTTGGGCTGGGGGGTACGCTCCTTGCATACGCGGGTGGGGGTACGGGTCATACTTACACTGTTGGCATGGGGGGTACGCTCCTTGCATACGCGGGTGGGGGTACGGGTCGTACTTACACTGTTGGCATGGGGGGTACGCTCCTTGCATACGCGGGTGGGGGTACGGGTCGTACTTACACTGTTGGCATGGGGGGTACGCTCCTTGCATTCACGGGTGGGGGTACGGGTCGTACTTATGCTGTTGGGCTGGGGGGTACGCTCCTTGCATACGCGGGTGGGGGTACGGGTCGTACTTACACTGTTGGGCTGGGGGGTACGCTCCTTGCATTCGCGGGTGGGGGTACGGGTCGTACTTACACTGTTGGGCTGGGGGGTACGCTCCTTGCATTCGCGGGTGGGGGTACGGGTCGTACTTACGCTGTTGGGCTGGGGGGTACGCTCCTTGCATTCGCGGGAGGGGGTACGGGTCATACTTACGCTGTTGGGCTGGGGGGTACGCTCCTTGCATTCGCGGGTGGGGGTACGGGTCGTACTTACGCTGTTGGGCTGGGGGGTACGCTCCTTGCATACGCGGGTGAGGGTTCGCGTCGTACTTGCACTGTTGGCATGGGGGGTACGCTCCATGCATACGCGGATGGGGGTACGGGTCGTACTTGCACTGTTGGGGTGGGGGGTACGCTCCTTGCATACGGGGTGGGGGTAGGGTCCGTACATATCCGTCCCCACGCTATGTGATGTTTGTGCGGCCCGTACCCAGGCCTTTGCCAAGTGGGTGCGATCCGACCCGCCATTGTTGGGGTGACGTGTGTGGGCATGGTCCGACTCGTACCCACGCTCTTCAGGCGTGGGTACGGGACGTACCTGTCTGGTTGTGTTGCCGGTTCGCGTGGTGACGGACTTCCGTTGTGGCGGTCGCTGGCTTATCAGGACACGCCCCCACCCCCTCGTGGTGACCAGGGCATGGGAGTCAGGTATGTCCAGGCCATGTGTGGTGTGTGACTTATGTGGTTGTTTTGTGGCCTGCCCTGGTCGTGCCACCCCCACCCCACCCCACTTTCCCCCCTCCCTTAGTGATTCTGACCTTCTGCGGCGTCTGCGTCGTAACCTGTAGAGGAGGTGTACTGCTATGAGGGCAGGGATGACTCGTAGGTTCGGGTCCATGTCTGTCCGTCGCGTACTGGTACTCCTTGCTCGCGTCGTCCTGTCGCGTACGGGTCCTCCTTGATCGCGTCGTCCTGTCGCGTACGGGTCCTCCTTGGTGGCGTCGTCCTGTGTGTCCGTCACGTACTGGTCCTCCTTGTTCGCGTCGTCGTCTGTCCGTCGCGTACTGGTGGTCCTTGTTCGCGTCGTCCTGATTTCCCGGCAGTTTTTGGCTGCCGCAAAATATTCACCGTGCGGGGTGACGTCGGTGCGAATCGTGATTCCTGGGTCGTGAATGGCTGGCTGCGAGCGTCCCGACGTCAGGTCGGCGCTTTCCCGGATCGCATTGGTAGGTGTTTTTTTGTTCGGTCGGGCTTTTTTACGATTCGTACGGTAATGGTGTACCCGTGCGAATCGTAATTCCTTGTTTGTGAAAATTGACGAGCGGGTACGCGTCGGGCGGAGATTGTGCTCCGTCCGACGGTTCGTACCCGGTTTTTGCAGGATCGTGATCGGCACCTAAATGTCGATTTGGATTTCCTAGACCTGTTCTTTCAAATGGAAGAGTTAACAGTTTTATGTCATCTGTGAGACATACTATCACAAGAAAATCACCTAAGAATACCTACAACCTTAAAAGAAAAGAAGAATCAAAAAATATAAATGACTACAACCCAGTGATTTTATCCATGTGGAACGCTAACATGGATATACAGTATGTAGCTGACAATTCCATTGCTGTTGCTCGATATGTAACGTCTTACATTACGAAATCAGAAAAAACAGAATTGAAGGAAATGTGGGAAGAGATTTCTCACGAGAAAACTGTCAGTAAGAAGCTGTACAGTTTCAGTTTGAAGATGTTATCGCATCGAGAAATTGGATCCTACGAATGTTCAGATAGGTTATCTTCTGCAAGTCTCTACTCGAAATCAAGAAGAATAATTTGGGCAAGTTTAGGCCTTGCAGCAATGAGAAATCGGGTACTGAAATCTGTTGGAGAAATTGAATATTTGGCCGAGAATGACCCAGAAAGTACAGATATTTTGAAATCAAACATGTTGGATACATATTACCCAAAGAGAAGTCATCATCTGGAGAACATGTGTCTCTATGAAGTGCTGCAGAACTACATTTATTCACGGAAAGCCGCAGAAGACATCAACAATGGAAAATATAAAGTCATTGGTGAGGAAGGATGTTTGGTGAAGCAAACAAAAGGAAGTTTGATAAATCACCGGAAGCTGAGTTGCGACACTACTGACAAAAAGGAATTTTACTACTTGGCTCTTTTACAGCTGTTTAAACCATGGCGTACAGAGGATGAACTACTGGGAGAATTTCAAAGCTATGAAGATTCTTTTAATGCTTGCAAAGACAGCATACAATGCAATACATTCACAACTTATCTGCAAATGTTAAATGAAGAAATTGAACAGGAAACTACAATTGCAGCAGAAATAGCTAGAGACAGTTCTCAGGACAGCCAAAGTTCAGGAACACTCAGTCAAGATCCCCTAGGACAACCAATCGTTGAAAATGAAGCATCAATAGCCATGAATGAAGTGGAAACGGCTATGAATCAAGCTCAAGGAGAATTTATAGACTTACAAAATTTGGAAAGACAACTGAACGAAGAGCAGCAACAAATTTATGAAGAGATCAGAAACAAAATTGATCACGGATTTCTACATGAAAAAAAAGAGTGCTCATGCACATCATTTCATCCAATCAGGATGTATGTAAGCGGACAAGCTGGAACTGGAAAAAGTTTCCTAATAAAAGTCATCAGAAGCTACCTACAGCAAAAAACGGATTCTACTTTGTCTTGTGTGGTTACTGCTCCAACTGGGTTAGCAGCATATAACATAAAAGGAATCACTTTACATCGTTTGCTAATGTTACCAGTGGACTATGAGAACAAAATACAATACAACAAGCTAACTGGAGAAGCATGCTTGGAAGTTTCAAGAGTATTGAAGAAGATGCAAGTTCTCATTATTGATGAGGTGAGCATGGTATCGAACTTAATGCTTGCCTTTGTGCATTTAAGAATGCAGCAAATTCTGAAGTCAGACTATGACGTGTTATTTGGAGGAAAACACGTCATAGTTTTTGGAGATCTTTTGCAACTTACTCCAGTTAAAGGACAACCAGTGTTTAATACTGTGACACATGTTGACACGAAGAAGTCATTGGGAAGCATCGGTAATACAAATATTTGGTCCTTCTTTGAGTACAAGGAACTTACAACTAATATGAGGCAAGCAAACGATGAAGAATATGGAAGTATTCTGAAAGATATCAGGTTTCGACTACTCACAGAAGCTGGCAAAAAAGCATTACAGACTCGGCTGCTACATAATTTATTTCCAAAGGAAGAAATAGTTGCAGAGAAGATATACAAGAACATTGCAGAAAACAAAAGTGTCATCTGCTTAATGCCAACTCTACGTGAATGCTCAATATTCAATGAGGAGCTTTTGAAATTGGAAAAGGAAGATATCAGGAAATTGGAAGCAGTGGACAAAATTGAGGATGGAAGAATTACTGTCACATTAACAGGCACACTGAAAAATAAATTGGATTCACTAGAGAAGAAGATTTCCAAAACAGCTGGATTAGAAAAAAATCTATATGTTTGCATGAACTGTAGAGTATTTTTAAGGAGAAATTTGGATGTTGAAAAAGGTTTAGTTAATGGAGCTATGGGAAGAGTTGCGGGTTTTATTAATTATCAGAAAAAAGATGGAATTGAATGTTTAAAAATAAAATTTGATCAGATAGAAGAAGTTAAAGATATTTGTCGTTGTACAGTTCAAGTTTCATGCTTGTGAAAGACTTATATGTACGTAGGAAGCAGTTTCCGTTTTCGCTAGCATATGCTGTAACTATTCACAAGTCTCAAGGATTGACTGTAGATTGTGCATTTGTGAACATTGGTTCAACTGTGTTCAAAGAAGGTATGGCATATGTTGCTTTGTCACGAGTGAAAACATTATCAGGTTTATTCATGATAGACTTTGATGATTCAAAAGTTAGTGCTGATACAAATTGTGTAAAGGAGTATAATAGATTAAGAAGAAGCTATGCTCCTCATTTAGGTCAGTATCCTGTGTTGGAGAAACGTGTAGTTTCTCGTAAAAGGAGAAATGAGAATATCTGTAATGAAGATGTAGAGAGGAGGAAAAAAAAGAGGAGTGATGTAATTGCAAGCAAAAAGAATAAGGAAAATGAAGAACAGGTTGTAGGATGTTATTTTGAAAATAGCTCTGGTGTCAACTGCTACGCTAATGTAGTGCTGAATGTTGCATTTTATCTGGAAAGTTTGCAAGAGCAGATAATAGAAAATCAGGGAAAAAGATTCTGTACTGTGCTGAGTCTCCTTTTTGAAAAGCTGAGTAATGATAAAACTCAAATAGAAAGTGCTACTGAAATTAGAAAAGTTTTAGATGTATGTTCAGGACGAACACAGTTTTCTCAAAATGTACAGCAAGACGCACAGGAATTCTTGATTTATTTTCTTCAGGTACTGGAAGAAGAAGGGGTTAACATTGAAAATGTATTTGGTCTCTCTTATAAATGGGAACATAGTTGTGAAAACTGTTATAATATATGTGGCTCTAATGTTGATTCTGAAAGGTTTATTTATTTAACATTGCCAGAGAGTAAAACAGTCACTTTTGCTAAATTAGTTAAAGATGCTAATCATAGCATGCAATGCGGTGAGTGTAAATCTGACATGTTTTCAACATTAATTTTAAAGGAATACAGACAGTATGTAATTTTAATGATGCAACGATGTAGAGCTGATGGTTCAAAATTGGATACTTTAATAAAGAAGTTTACAGGACAGCAATTATCAATTTCAGGAAAAACTTTTGTAACAGTTGCAATAATTTTCCATGATGGACCTACTGTAACTTCTGGTCATTACACAGTTTATCTTAAATGTGAAAAAGGCTGGACACTGTGTAATGATTCCCAATTGATTTTTAAGCAACGTTTGCCTTTTGATTTAGCAAATTCCTATCTAATCTTCCTGAAACCTAAATTTTAGAGAGATTTGACAACATCTGGACAAAACAATTTTACCATTTTATTGGATTACCATTTGGAATTTACAAATAAAAAGATTTAACAAATTATCATTTGGCCTAATGGAAAGGTAACCAATTGTAATGTGGAATTTTTCCATTTTTTAAGGAAACTTTGGAAAACCAAAAATTTAGAAAAAATCGGTAACATCTGCACAATTTAAATTTTGGAATGTTATTGGATTGCCATTGGAAATTTTTTCAAAAAAGATTTTTAAAATTACTATTTGGCCATGCGGAAAAGAAAACAATTCTATTGTGGACTTATTTAATTATTAATTAATCTTTCGGAAACCAAAATGTTACAGAGAATCGGTGACATCTGTACAATTTAAACTTTTGTTTTTTATTGGATTACCATTGGAAATTAAACAAAAAAAGAATTTTAAAATTACTATTTGGCCTAAAGGAAATGGAACCAGATGTATTGTGGAGTTATTTGACATATATTATTGTGATTATACTTCTGAAACAAAAATATCAGACGGTATTTTAAAGAAATAAGTATTGATATTAGATGATATTTTTTAAGAATATTATGCATTTCTATAAAGTTATGTTTATGCAAAAAGAGATTGTGGGCTTTTTTAAAAACAATCTTTGAGATTGTTAATTTTTTTTTGCCTGCTGTTAAATGATGAATGCAATTGCTTTCACAATTTATAGTGAAATGCAATATTTTCTGAAAACAGCAAAAAAAAGGCAAAAATATTTTTTGAAAAATATGTAAATATGTGTACTGTATTATTAAATGTTTGATTAAATATTAATACTTTTTTCTTTTTTTTCAGATTGAGATAGAACATTTTCGAAAACTAGAACCATTTTAAAAGCAATTAAAAATAAATTAAATGAATAAATCTTTTTTTGAGTGGGTATGGTAAGTCAATAATGTCATGGTCCCTTTTTTCCACTTCTCTACAATCACATTTGCAGTTTTTAATTGTAGTCTCTCAAGGACCTTGTAATGTGATAATTGATTTTTAGTGTTTTTAAAAAATTACGCGTACCGTACTCGTACGGTAAAAAATAAAATAAAAAAAGTTTTAAAAAAAATATATAAAAAATAGATGAAAGGTAAGGTTGGCTCTTAAAAGAGCCGTTGTGTTCATGCAGGGACAGAGGAAAGAAAGATTGGGAATATTAGACGGTACGACAAGTGTGCTGATCTATTTTACTGTTCACTAGGGAAACACTGGTCTCCCTATACGTAATTAGATCGTGACAAGTGGCGCACCGTACTTCAAACCTCGCAAACCGAGGGTTAATTTCCAGAGGACCAGAAAAAGGAGATGCTCCCCCCACAGATGAAGGGCTCACCTGACCTGCAGAAGAAGGACTCGGCCCTGCAGATGATGGTCCAGGCTGAGCTGCTGTGGATGTGCTTGGTTGATTTACTGAAGGGTTACCTTCAGTAAGTCGAGCATGTGTCCTTCTGTGTACATCCTTAAGGTGTCTCATCATGGTGTGATTCCCAAAGGAATACTTCCTGTCAGGATTACCTCTTGAAAGTACACGCTTACACAGCTTGCAAGTCACTAAGGGTGCATTTACCTTTTGCTGGCCTTCTGGAAAAGTAAAATACTCCCATACGTAAGAGGTCTTTTGTTTCCTCGCTCTCTGCCTCAAGGTAGTGCTGCTAGCCTCACTCTCAGAAGAGCTCTGCTGTTCTGCCATCGTATCACAAAGACAACCCAGCTCCTTCTCCTAAGGGATCACAAGCAGAAATGAGGGGAATGGGTGTGGTGTAGGAGAGTTCTAGAACTGAAAGTAGTTTCAACCAATCAAAAGTTGTGTTTCATGATCACATGACCTACCGTACGCTTACGGTACGCTTACGGCAAAAGTACGCATGCGCGTAAAAAAGACACGCGCTTGCGCGCATGCGCATAACAGTCACTCCCCGACACTTCCGCGTAACGTGCGCGTGTAGCGTACACGCGTACGCGCCCCACGCGGAGTATGCGCGGCTACGCAAATTGCGTAACTATACGCAAACAGCGTAGATAAATTACGGACATTGCGGAAACCGTACGCTTACCGTAAGCTTACGGTACGCGTACTAAAAAAAAATTTAAAAAAATGTATTGCTAATACATTTTACCTGTTTATTTTATAAAATATGTTAAAAAAACATATTGTAGAATTTTAAAAATTTAACCATAGTCTTTAAAAAAGGATAGAAAATTAAAATAAAAATATGTAAAAAAAAAAAAGAAGAAAAAATAAATAAATTAGCATTTAAAAAACCTTGCAAATTCACTGAAAAAACCATGGGTTTCACACACGTTATAGTTAGGAATTAGCATTTAAAAAACCTTTGAAATTCACTGAAAAAACCATGGGTTTCACACACGTTATAGTTAGGAATTAGCATTTAAAAAACCTTAGAAATTCAATGAAAAAACCAAAGGTTTCACACATGTTATAGTTAGCTGGACATTTCACTCGTAAAAAACCAATGAAATTCCCCCGTTATAGTTAGTTCAGCTAACTATAACTCGCGCGCCCGCAATGCACTACTGATGACGTCACATATTACATCACTCATGACATGGTCAGTGACATCACTCATGACATCACTGATGACATCTCAAATGACATCACTGATGACATTATCCTTGTGACAGAGTGGTAGACCTCCTCTCACCCTAATATAACCTTTGATACAAACATTCAAAAATAGAGACTAACATTTTCAAAACAATGGACATACCAATAACAGTTACAACAACCTATTCAGTAATTCTAAGATCCACATACACATCCACTCATCCACCAACAATCCTATACAGTCACTCATACATGTACTCACACATCATATGTACTCATACACCTAAACATCCTGTAACACAATCCCACTCATCCATAGAGTTACTCACACACATAGTCACTCATGCTAATAAAGAATCAAACATCCATTTACTTGCATATACAGTTATACACACACCAGCACACTTACTTTTACAGAAACTTACACATACTTAGTCTTTTTAACAATCACTTATAGAAACACATACTTATTCATACAGGAACTCTTCCAATCTCTCACTCTCACATATACTCACTTATAAACACCAATAGTCACATATACTAGTTTAAAACATATGTAGTTACTTATGAAGACACTATTGAGACAGTCATTCACTCACTAACACACCCATGCACACACTCATCCACCCATACAGTCCTGCACACATGCTGTCTTCAACACATACAAACAGTGAGTCACTCATTCATGCATCTATGCACTACATAATACCCCCCACCGCACCATGAAGACACTCAGACACTCATACTGATACTCAAAAAACCAACTATTAACCTATATAGACACTCATGTAGCTACTCACCAACCCATGCAGCCACTTATATACAAAGTGAGAGACTGATACAGGTATTTACACATTTAAACATTACTCACTAAGCCATGTATTCAAAAAGATACACTTAATCAGTCAGTTATACAATCAATTTTTCAGAAACAAATCATCAATTTAGACACTTATATACTCATTTATTCTTCCATCGACCTTGAGATATACATATATAAAACATATTTAATTTTCAGAAAAACACACATTCACTGTATGATGTCATCAGTGATGTCATTTGAGATGTCATCAGTGATGTCATGAGTGATGTCACTGACCATGTCATGAGTGATGTAATATGTGACGTCATCAGTAGTGCATTGCGGGTGCGCGAGTTATAGTTAGCTGAACTAACTATAACGGGGGAATTTCATTGTTTTTTTACGAGTGAAATGTCCAGCTAACTATAACATGTGTGAAACCTTTGGTTTTTTCATTGAATATATATATATATATACATATATTACCAAGTTCTTCTCCAAGGAGAAATCAGGGTCGCACTCCAGTTTGCTCGGTTTATAACGGTGTTTATTGCATCTCAATGTTCCATCAGCAATCGTGCCAGATACACAAGTCTCCAAACCAACGCGTTTCGGTATTATCACAATACCTTGATCACGGTCGATTGTAACATGCCAAGTGATTGGTTTTAAAGAAAAAACTGTTAAGGAAATGGTGATTACCTCATTTCCTGTACCCATCAGGACTTACTCCATGGATTTATGGGAGTTGTAGTCCGATGATTGTATATGGTTACAAACCAATGTATAAAGTTTAAAGAAAAAACATTGAAACAATATTAATTCAATACTATTTCCAAAAACAATCTAAAATAGTGAGGAACAGACCAAATCAAACATAGTCAGGTCGACTTTCAACTCTGCCCATGATACGAACTATATTAGTTCCTCTGAAGCTGCAACATTATTTTCGTTAACTTAATTGTTCTTAAGTACGAACAAGTGTTTTTTGGTTGTTCATTTATTTATTCTCCTCCAGTGGAGCGTCTCATTTTGTTTCATCAGTTGGGTAATAGGTGTTCATTATCTCATCAAATGTTGTTGTGCAGTCTCGAGATTAAATATGTATATAAAGTTCTTCTGACTGATTCAATCCATTTGGTGCCAAGGTCCTGAAGTTCAGGATATGGCGTGATTCCCGTTGGCGTAGCATTTTCTCTCTGTTGCCACCGCGTGTCAAGGTAGGAATGGATTCAATCCCATGAAATTTCAAAAGTTTCCAATTGCCATTGTGATGAATATATATATATAATAATTATTATATATGTGTGTTTAACTTTTATCAACTAAGTTTATTTGTCATATTTGTTAAAATGTATATTAAATCTAATTTGTTTTTAAAAAATAATTTTATTATGGTATGTGTTTTATATTTTATTTTATATAGATATAATCAAATATATTTTGTACAACTATATGTATGACATTGATATTTGTTTGAGATATTTTTGTACTTACCATTATAAATATAGGATGTCGACATTTTTGGTGTCGATATTCTGTCAGTGAACCAGACCTGAGTCACTTATTCTGTGTTCTTGATACTTTTGTTTTCCTCCTCTTCAGTTCCTTCGGTTCACTCTTTCCTGTTGTGCCTCATCATTCCCTTACTTTTTCTTTTGTTAGATTTGTATTACCCATCCAGTCACCTTCCTTCCTAGTGCTGCAGTGGTCTTCATCTTTGGCTTCTGTGTTGGTTACATAGAACACTGCGGGCTACTTACAGCATACAATATGCTTGTAAAAGGTAACTCCTAGTCTGTGGTATTTGTGCTTCATACTCACCTTCCTTGTTTAGACCTGTAGATGGAGATTCAAATTGATTAATCTAACTTGAGTTTCTGTGTGAAGGAATCCATTTCAGATCTTTCAACTATCAACCTGTTTGAGTCTCTCTCTCTCTCTCTCTCTCTCTCTCTCTCTCTCTCTCTCTCTCTCTCTCTCAGTTCCCTCACCTCTTTCCCTTTAGTTTGGATCTTCATTACCATACTTGACTTCATGAAAAGGGGGCCTATGGGGAGAAAGAGAGACTGGTATTTTCATGATCATGCTTCCAACACCAAGTCTTTGAAAGCATGACGCCTTTTTGTAAAACAACAGAAAAGAATAATTCTTGACAATATATCAAAATGTCATGTCTAGTGAGAGACAAACAACTAAATAAGCCATTCACTCAAGAGTGACTAAAAATGAAAGGTAATCTCTTTTCAGTTTAAGCTATGTGGTTTCTAAATGACATTAAACATTAAAAAATTCTCAATCTACCGTTTGCTCACTGACAATGAATACAAGATTACATTTATAGTGGCTATAGGTTGGAATTCCTCGTCTAGGTACTTACTTTGGCAAAAAGGCTCATCCCCTTCAAAGGCGGCATTGTTCCACAATCATTTATTTTTCTTTTCAATATTGAGGCCTTTACTTAAAAGGAGGAAACACCTAATACTAATCCTTTTGTAATTAAGCCTTTACCCTCACAAAGAAGATTAAGGGCCTCATTTATGAGAAGTGACGCATCGCTGCGTGAAAGCAGCGGTGCGTCACTTCTCAGTGCGCCCTCCTTGCGACACCAATGATGCGTCATATTTATAATATGACGCATCATGTCGCAAGGAAGGACAAATACGTCAGTATAACTGACGTATCTTTCGGCGCAAAAAGTGGCGCATTGCTGGAGTTGTGTCTGAAGCCTGACACAACTCCAGCAATGTTCCTTTCGCATGGGGCAAGCCCCATGCGAAAGGGCCTGCATCATCCTTACGCCTGCCATGAGGCAGGCGTAAGGATTTGATGCATTGGCGTCCTAGTAGTGGCGCAGCCAAATCTCATAGATTTCGCTGCGGCACTCCTACGACCCTTTCTTGCGGGGGTACGCCCACCCTGCATACATTATACCTGGTGCAGGTATAATGTAGCGCAGGGGTTTATGAAGTGACGCATCTACCTAAATGCGTCACTTCATAAATATGGCGTGACATGGCGCGTGGTTTACGCCACTGGTGCGTCACAAAAAGTGACACACCGGTGGCGCAAAAGTGACGCAGGGGCTCATAAATGAGCCCCTCAGATGGGAGGAAGGGATCCTAGGTAATGGGAAGAGAAAAGGATAATTGGAGTAATGATGATTGCCGTGAGTAATCTAGACATTACCGCCTCATTCCTGTTCTTCTCCAATTCCTTATGTTTGCAAGCATATCCCTAGCAGGATGCCTTCTTTGCAATCTCAAGGGTAACCCAATTTAAAATTCAATTTACATTATAATAACTGATTCACAAAACAGCAACAATCTTAAAGTATCCTGCTGTGAGCAAATCCTTGCTACAAAGATCATGCTTCAATATCTATATATACGGATTCAGAAAAGTTGATGGATTAGTCAAGCTGGCTGCGGAACAACTATGAAAAGTAGTGGCTCCACCACATTTATCCTGTGAACCTGCCATTATACCAGTGGATAGACAATGGATGGTACCTTGAACATCTTGAACTGCGTGAGTGAAGGATAGAGTGGCGGCTTGTCAATTTATAAAGTAGTGTGGCTATCAAATGAAAAGTCACTAAACAGTAGTCAAGACACATACAAACACTCACACATGCTCACATAAACACACACTGGTGCATGCTTGCAGACAAGCCCGTACGAACCATAAGCACATTCTCACTCATACACAGAATGTGGAAACGTACCTGATGCTGTTGTAGGGATTCTGCTTATGCGCAGAACTATGCGCAGGAGCCCAGGCCCTCAATGAATTGTGGTGTGCCAAAAACTCACCTCAGAACCCAGAACCCCTTATCCGGCCAGCATCAGTGTCCCATTCGTTATCCGAGGTTTAGCTCGGCGGTCCCAATGTATAGACAACCCAGAACAAGCGACTTAGTATATTTCACACGAATGGTGGGAATCAGAAATACCTTTTTGTAATTATTCTCGTACCAGTCCACAACAGAATAAACAGAGACACGGTAAAAGTTTAAAGAGTTTATTTTATAAACCTCGTGTCCTAAGATGCAGCAGTTTGGCTAACATAAGCAGACAAACGATTAAAATCAAAACCATCAGCATAGTCACAATACCATAGAAAATGAAAGGAGCAATCATACTAAAATGACAGTGGATCTAAGCCACCTTCCTTTCTCTAACACACTAATAGGATTATTAGACTAATAAAAGGTCTCTAGGCTTGAATGGGGAACCCCATACCGCAAAGATCAGCTCAGAGAGTTCACATCACAGGATCAGCTATGCTCTGCTCCTAGGAATGCTCTTCTTCCGAATGTAATGAAAACATGTAACACTGCAATATTAAAAGCACTCGACTTTCAGGTATTTGCAGCTGCGTGCGTGTTATGGCTAAACTAGTGGGCCGATCAACCTGAACTCAACAACATGCACCGTCTAGCGACCCAGACTGTTTCTTTTACACTGTGTACAGACCAAGGTCGCTGCTCACTGTTTGGGATGTTAACAACAGACAGTTCTCATGTGAAGCAAAGTTGAGTAAGCATTTCTCAATTTAATAACATGTGACTACAGTGTTGTGTGCAAAAGCAGCAAAAGTGGCAAGATGGCTTTCTAACATCTAACGCGGTTATGCTAACTTAGCATTGTACATATGTAGATAACGATCTTCACTACATCCCCCCCTGATCAGACCACTAACCAGTAGGGGCGCACTTGCAAGAACGCAGAGTTCAAGTTTGATAGAACGGAACCAAGGGCATGAACCATAAGTCCATATAAGGGAATTGAAAAAGTTCGAAGAAAAAAAAACATAGAAAAAAGTTAAAACGGTGTAAAAAAAACCATGTAGAGGATAAAAAAAAACAGCATTGAAGGACGTAGGACGAAATGAGAGTACAAAAGTCAATCCATTAATGTATAGGCACAATAAGTTGCAACAGCTTCCAAGAGGAAATCATTGGAACGTTCCGCAAAATTATCTGCCATCCAGTTCAGGATGGGGAAGGAACATACATGCTCCTCAACCACCGGAGCCTCCAGCACTAGACGAGGGCAACTGGCGTGTTCTTCAAGATAACTTCTCGCTAAGAAGTCAATCGCAGCCGTTCCGATGTCCCAATTCCCAAGGACTCCATGTGCTGCTCCACAGGCCATAATCCTGACGCCAGAACAGTCCAACTCATGAGCCACTAAGGGGCTCATCAGCCAATCATAATCCGGGGCAGGAGACACCGAGTTCGACAGACACAAATCCGAGCCCATTGGAACGGACAATCTAGGCAATGAAAGACGGGCTGCACACAAGTAAAGTAAGGAAACCAGAAGGACAATCCATAGGCTATGCTCAGAGTTGCCAGTGGTAAAGTGCCCTAGTATTCAAGCAACCGGTTACGAAGATGGAGCAGCCGGGACATGTTGTCGTGTGACGCAAGTTGTGCATCCATATCGCAGGGCGCAGATCAACAACAGTATTCTAGCTATGAGGGCGAGAAGTAAAGGGAGACCACCGAAGAGGCTGGAAAAAATAGAATGAAAAAAGGCCGGGATCACACCAAAAATAGTTTGAAAAGAGGTCACGAGGCCGGAGCCCACATTTTTAAAAAAATGAGCCATGCCACTTGTTGACGAGGCATTAAAGATAGTCTGAATCAGGGTCCCAAAATGAAGTGGGAGATCAGTAAACAAAAGCGCTTGCACCTCAGTGCGGGTGTTTGCTACGTGAAGGACAAGTGTTTCCCGGGATGAAGTCAACGCGACTTCTTTTTGAGACAATAGCACCCTTATTCTGCTCATCTTGTTGAACTCTGCTTTCAAGGTTGGAATGGAAGGCCAGATGGATACATCGAGCCGGCCATGCGGGGGTGGGAAAAGGACGTTGTTACAGCAAACTACTCGCCGTGATACAGTCACTATGTAGGGAATTCCCACTAACATCCCACAGCAAGCTTCATTATTTAATAGCAAATAACTACTGTTAGCAAGCAGCGTAAAAGACGGCGTTATAACTGGCACAGGAATCCCTTTCAGGACGCAAGCTAAATTAGGGGCGTGCACATTACATGCACCATGCAATTGAATGTGCCTACACACAACAGAATGATCCGGAGTGGAAGTGCACTCTTCACCTTTCAAGTAAACCTCTTTGCCGTCTCTCACACATCTATACGTGAATGGGAGTGACCAAACTTCATGCAGGAAGGCAGTACCGAGTTGTTCATATCTGCCTAGAGCATAATGTTTCATGCACGAACTAAACTTAAACAGGGGGAACGGTAACGTGATCAACCCATGTACAAGCCACACAGCAGAATTCAATTCAGCAACAGAGAAAGGCAAAGGTTCTAACTTTTCAATGTGTAGTAATGAATATGTAGCATCTTTCATGGACATGAATTGCTGTTTTGCAGTTAAATTAAAAGGAAGGAACAAAGATGAAGTATTCATGTAATCCCAAGGGACTTTCCCTGCCTTTAAAGTTTGCAAGGTCCATGCAAACTGCATAATAGAACGCAACTGATTTTGACCATGATACAATACAGACAAATCATCCTGCACAATGTCTACCACAGATGACACAATATTATCTAAGGTATAAATTCTAGAAGAGAGGGTGTTAATACTAAGGTGTTAATACTATTATCTATTACAGCCAACACCTTTTCCATATTGGCTTGATCAATAGCACGTAATCTGGATGCAGCCTCAATTTGTGATAACTTCCAAACTTTGTTATAAACAGCATACACCCATCGTTTGGGCCTGCCAACAGCAGGACCCTTAACAAAATCATTCAAATCTATTTTGTCATTTAATCGTGCTAAATGAAGTTTAACAGACGCTAAAGTGGAATGTTGCAGCCAAGACTGGCATAACTTCCCTACTGAGTAGGTAGTTACAGTGTGAGAAGATTCAAAACGGGGGTCTACACGAACCTGTGTATACCCCTGCTTTAAACCCAGAAACCGATGTTGACAGGAGTCCGAACTCGTTTGCCACACCAACCACCCTTCCGGATTCAATTCAGAAATATTGAAGGACGTGTTGGAAACCTGTGTCTGCAACATAGCAAGGGATAGATCCGTATGATTACCCCAATTGGGATAAGCACCCAGACCCGGCATGGAGGGAGAATTTAATCTTTTAGAAGTTGCCAATCCAAAACAGGTTGTCTGAAAAATGGACGAATTTAAAAATAACATGTGATTCGGGATAAGACAGGCACGATGCAAAGCTTCTGTTCCCTGTACTTGCCATCGTTTGGAGCCCCAAACCGATTTAAGATCGACTGTAGCTTTCCACAGATCATACCCGCCAATTGCCAACTCGTCCATAAAGGACTTGGAATACAACAACTTGGTGTGTGTCAGTCTAACTTTTGAAGCAGACTCAGGCTCAACTTTAAAATAAAAGGATGCCGGATTTGACACACTAAAATCAGAAAAAAAGGTGAACTTTTCCACTAACGTGGCAGAGCTGCCCATCCTAGGGGCGGGGCAGTGTTCCCATTGCGTATAATTTACAACATTTCTAAACGTATTTGCTTTGTGTAGGAAATGCGTGCCATAATGTTGATAACAAAATTGCTCATCATAATGAGCAGAATCTAAATACAAATCCTCAGCATCAAATGCAGCATAATATTTCAAATCAGAAAACAGTGCTTCTATGGCCTGAACATCCCAGTCATCTGAGTGAATGTTCTGCTTATCGACATCACCCATAGAAACACGAAATACATTTGGCACATTAATTACTTCAGTGGGGCAATGAATTTGAAATTTTTGGGCATCCCAAGCGATCCCATCACGTACAGGCCAGGCAGTAATGTTCACAAAAGTCTGGTCCCTCTTCATAATGTGTGATGAGGAGTGGGGGGCCAAAGTTCCATTAATTAGTCGAATTGTAGATCTTTCATTCAGGTAGTGTCCATTGATAAGTCTAAAAAACACCACCACAAAGCCAATAGACATAAACAAAAAAACACACATGAGCACCAGCCAAATGTAAGTCCAAGGGGGTATTAAAAAATGTCTTTTGAGCCAAGCCACAAAAATGGAGACTTTGGACGGGGCAACGGAAGTCATTGAACGAGAATCAAAAGAGTCCTGTGAGAGGGCAACTGTGGTGGATTGTAAAACAGGCAAGGTAACATCCGCAGGTTAAGCATACTCAACTTCTTCAAGCACACCACTAGGTGTTTGCGGCAACAAGGGACCAGTAACGGCATGCATCTCGATGGCAACATCAGGCACTGTGTTAGAAGCTCAGGCCACAACAGAATTTCTCAGCATCGAAGGGCAGGAAACCGCCGGAGTCATACTAAGAAGAATCGGCCACTCGCTGTAGTTTGACATTGTCAATCGATATGTACCTGTTATCCTTTCGACCAGGAAGTGGAGGTAAAATGACTGTTCTAGTACCCTGTACTCCAAGCACTGGAACCGGTGCATGATAAGAGGGGCCAAACACCTTCTTGTTCTCCACCTTCTCACGGACCAGATCACCAACTCGAGGTAGCCAGCCGACTACCAGAATCTGAAGTTCAGCATCAGATGAGGAGGGTACGTGTTCCTTCGCTAGACTGTTCCTGGCTTCTTGAAGATTCTGCAATACAGCACAGTGTTCATCTACGTCAAAGGGTGCGGCTGACGCCGCCATGTCTAGACCATCAAGGTCTGGAACAAACATTCTTACACCAAAGTGCATCATGTATGGGGTCTGCCCACCCAGAGACCTTCTAGGGAGATTATTAAATGCATGTTGTACGTCATACAATTGGGCTAACCAGTTCCGGCCAGTACCCAAAACTCTGGCTGTCAAAGATTGCTTTAAGTCACGGTTCATTCGCTCCACTACACTATTACCCTCAGGCCGGTATGGAGACGAAAACTTGACTTGGACCCCCAAATTTCTCATGGCCTCTTTGTACGCCTTAGAGGCGAACGCCGGGCCCTGATCAGAATGAAAGGTACCACATGCAAAACTCCCAACAAAGACATGCAAATCTTTTATGACAGTGCGAGAATCAGCACTCCTTTGTGGCCACACCCACAGAAAATGTGTGCACGAATCAACTGCAACCAAGATGTATTTGTACGCAGTATCAAAGGTAAAAGGACCGCAGTGATCTAAATAAGCACAACCCAATGGTTTATTAGATATGTACAACTGAGTTTGTGGTGGGCGCGCCGCAGTCGAAGGTTTAATCTGCTGGCAAATGTCACAATTAAGAACAT
Source organism: Triturus cristatus (assembly GCF_964204655.1). NCBI lineage: Eukaryota > Metazoa > Chordata > Amphibia > Caudata > Salamandridae > Triturus > Triturus cristatus. Next base: position 317,167,164 of record NC_140579.1, read on the forward strand.
AAGCTCTGGCTTGTTTATACAAACCGCACCACCAGTAACGTTGTTGCAACAGAGATACAGTAGCTGCAACGCCGGCATGCGCGGACGCCATGCCCTCGTGAGCTGCTAATATCAAAGAAGGTCTGCAGTCCACGTTGGGAATCAATCTGTCACCAACGTCAATAATCTTCACTAATGGGACTTTATCAGGACTTAAGCGATAATGGTAACGAGCAGGGACACCTCTCGGAGGCTTCGTTCCCTGCTCTGTAGCAGCAATAGCTGCCAAGATGTCATCATCGATCTTACTTTTGGATCTTGTAACTGCTGCTACTAAATATGTCGCCACTGCTGTTTTTGCTGCCTCGTCAGCTAGGCTGTTGCCGACAGCATGGACACCAACTCGTTGGTGACCAAGAGTGTGAATTACATTCACGAGAGGCAGACGTTCTTTAAGATCTGCCACTCGAACCCAAAGCAGTTTATGCTTAATCGTGCCACCTTTGGAATCATGGTAGCCATTCTGAGACCAAAAATGTAGATTGTCGTTGTAAGATTGAACACAATAAAAAGAGTCACTCACTATAAGGGTAGTGACTCGGGGATCAGCAAACTCCAGTGCAAGCACCAGAGCACGAACCTCCGCCAACTGTGCGGTACAATCACCCAATGACTGCGTATGCACGACATCAGACTGGAAGTCACCATTCACGAAAGTACCGACTACAATTGCACAAGCCGCTGAATAGGCGTGCTTTGATCCAGTTGCGGGTTGCGCAGAACCGTCAGTGTATATGACACAATGGTAATCCTCGAGCAGGCACAAGGACAGAGGAGCCGGATGAACGAATTCATACTGCAAAAACTCCTGAGTCTGAAGTGCTGCGTCAAAGATAAAAGTGACGTCCGGTGAGGTCAAGGAAGTGGCCCATTGTATCCACCTTGGATGCAAAGCTTTAGAATTTGGTACACTTGCTTTTGTCACCGCCTCAAGGGCAGGATAGGGTGTTACCACCAACATGCGTTTTCCTTGCGACAGCGCTCGTTCTTTCAGAATCGCCATCTGTACCGCCGTCAGAACTTTCTCGACAGCGGAAAAATGCAGTTCAGCTGAAGTGTACAAGTGAGATTTGTAAGCAATGGGGACGGTGTCGCCCTCATTGAACGTTAAGTATGTGAAACCAACTGCGCCGGGCACTATTCTTATGACCAGGTTAGTGTGGTTATCACGCGTCAGTAAGTACTTAGAAGCAAGAAGATCAGCTTGCAATAACTGCAATATAGCTGAATGCTCTGGCAGCCAACAAGATTTGGAAAAAGTAGGTTGTACCAAGGCATAAAGCGGCTTGATACGCTGGGCATAATCCGGGATGTAAGTTCGAACGAAATTCAGAAAACCCAGCAGAGATTGTAATTTCTTCAGTGAAGTAGGAGCACGGAGGCATGCACACTTCTCAAGAAAGTGCGGAGCCAATCCTCGACCTTCATTGTTGAGTTCGTACCCCAAGAACAACACTGTATATTCCGCAATGTGTGACTTCGCAAAGTTGAATTTGTAACCGAAGTCTGCAAACAAAACAATAATGCGATCAACGCGGCGAAGATGCGGGTCCAACTCGTCATCTGTGAGATAAATGTCATCCACATACGAGTACGCATCCGGGTCTACACCCTCTAAGAGGGAGACCATGCGAGCGGCAAAGACGCCCGGGCTATTCTTATAGCCCATCGGTAATCGTTTGAATTGTTTTTGTTTGCCACCCGAGGTGAACGCCGTCCACTCACTACTAAGAGAGGACAGGTTATGGCTGTAAAAGCCATTGGAAACGTCAAGTGTGGTTTTAAACCTTTTTCTCACGAGACTATCGACGAGAACCGAACTGTGGGTGTTCTGTACTGCACAGGTCCGGCAATGAGAGTTTAAGTGCCGGTAATCCAAAACTAGGTGGTACGACCCGTCAGGCTCCATCACAGTGAACAAGGGATTATTCATAGGTGACACACATGTTTCGATTACTCCTTGATATTCCAATTGTTCAAGGATCGACGCGACGTGAGGTCTTGCTTCGCGAAGCATGGGGTATTGGGGTTGAGGTTGAGGCGTAGTCCGCAACGGAATCTTATGGCCGGGAGACATTTTATCCCAGCCAACCTGATTTCGATATAACGCAGGCGCTTGCACCTGAGCCCATTCCTCAGCGTACTTTTTAGCTAGGACCTTAGGCACTGTATGCGCAAAGGACGGGAGGATTACCTCCTCCCCTCTAGGTGCATCTAAAACGAAGGCCGGGGTCCAATCTGCCTCCGTCAACAGAATATCATATGTAGTGGTCAGATTATCCCAAAAAAAAACTTGAATTGTACGTTGTATGTCACCTTCAATTTGAATGACTATATTATACAGTCTATCAGGGGGAGACACCTGAGTGTCAGCAGTTTCAATATTCATGAATATATCAGTTGCTGTCGCCACCAGATATGGACGCAGTGCTTGTCGCACTACTGTTACTTCCGCCGCGCTGTCTAGCAGCGTTAGCGCCCATGTCAGGTTCTGAAGCTGCGTCCGTACCATCTGAGGCATACCTCGCTGTCAGTGCAGCAACTTTCTTCTTCTGAAACGGGGGTCTTTGACGTGCAGATTCCTCCTGCTTGCCTTTGCCGTCAGTCTGTCAGGATTGCTCACGTGCTTGTGGGGCACCCCGACTTTTGCCACCGCCTCCGCCACCGGACTGTGAAGCCGATGTTTCCTGTGAAGAACGAGGAGAACGTTGTTCAGAAATCTGAAATCGATCAGGTGACTTAATAGTAGCACGATCACGCAGATCATAAGTGCGCTCACTACCTGACTGTACTGGAGAGGCAGGACGAGACACCTGTTTCTGTTGCTGCTTCTCCTGTCTTTTCGCCCGCCAACTTTGTTTTGGAAAATTAGGGCGTTCGTCCTTACCAGACGAGTTTGCCTTTGTTTGCTGTACTAAATCAGGATTCTTCACATATGGTTTAACACCCAAAGCGCTACAACCAACTTGTTTATAGGCATTCGCGATAATTTTCGCGAATTCCCTCGGCTTGTCGTCTTCGTTCACTGTGTCTAATTTATTAAGCACTTGGAATTGCATAGCATCTCCTTTGAGGTTGCCCAATATCATGGAAGCAACCACATCGAACACTCCGACAAGCCGCATTCCCAATTCTACGGCAGCCTCCGCACCGTGATTCTGCTGAACACGTTTAATAACGGAGGGCAGTACCGATAGAGACGGAGTGCCAAAACACTTCGAGTACGTCGCAGCAAAGACCCTACCCCAGTTCTCACAATCGGCCATATCTGGGACTAAGTCTTTCGGCAAAGTAATGGTAAGGATCCTGTGTTTTTCCACAGGAGCTGTATGTGGATAAACCGCTTCCAATTGGTCAAATTTCTCAGCAATCCAATAAGGGAAATCATCCCTATTCTGGGGGCGCTTGCCCACAACCGAATTAACCATAACAGGACTAATAACCACCGCATGGTGGTCCGTCGGTTGTCCCGCAACAGCAGTTGCCCCCACCTGCACGTTGCGTGACACGTACTGCACTAAAGCCCTATGTACTGTAATAAGGGCAGTGTGAAGTACACGCAGCTCAGCCACCGTCACCTGTAGATAGCGGGGATGAGGCGTATATCCGGCCAGTACCGGCCATGTGGCCCCTGCAATCGACAAAGGGCCCATTCTCGCCAGTATAACCGCATGGGGAAGGGCGCCATTAAACCAAATGCTATGCTGCCAGGCAGAAATAGGAATTTCCTGAGTCCTATATGGCGTATAGTTGGCTGGTAGCTGCGTGGCAGTATAGGAGTGGAACGTATCATCGTCTTCACTCACCGCCGGCAAAGTAACCCAAGAGTAGAACAACTCAAACGGAAACAACGCATTGGCACTTACCACAAAAATCACAGCCATACCATTGTCCGGCACCCCATACTGTGCCAAATGACGTTTCAGGGGTGCACGGCTATGAGGCGGAATATCGACCGCCCTCAGGACACAAACAGTAAATCTACAGTCTATTAGTAGTACAAGGGTTCAGATTAAATAACCTTTTTAATGATCAAGCTTGAAAGAACCTATTTAGTCGAAACACAGGTAGGTTAAACCGTCACTCCCGTTATCCGGAAACCAGAGTGAGGGTGTTGTGGACTAATACAAGCACTACTAAGGCGTCTCAAATCAATAGACCAAACGTTAGGTGCGCCATGTTGCAGGGATTCTGCTTATGCACAGAACTATGCGCAGGAACCCAGGCCCTCAGTGAATTGTGGTGTACCAAAAACTCGCCTCAGAACCCAGAACCCCTTATCCGGCCAGCATCAGTGTCCCATTCGTTATCCGAAGTTTAGCTCGGCGGTCCCAATGTATAGACAACCCAGAACAAGCGACTTAATATATTTCTCAGGAATGGTGGGAATCAGAAATACCTTTTTGTAATTATTCTCGTACCAGTCCACAACAGAATAAACAGAGACACGGTAAAAGTTTAAAGAGTTTATTTTATAAACCTCGTGTCCTAAGATGCAGCAGTTTGGCTAACATAAGCAGACAAACGATTAAAATCAAAACCATCAGCATAGTTACAATACCATAGAAAATTAAAGGAGCAATCATACTAAAATGACAGTGGATCTAAGCCACCTTCCTTTCTCTAACACACTAATAGGATTATTAGACTAATAAAAGGTCTCTAGGCTTGAATGGGGAACCCCATACCGCAAAGATCAGCTCAGAGAGTTCACATCACCGGCTATGCTCTGCTCCTAGGAACGCTCTTCTTCCGAATGTAATGAAAACATGTAACACTGCAATATTAAAAGCACTCGACTTTCAGGTATTTGCAGCTGCGTGTGTGTTATGGCTAAACTAGTGGGCCGATCAACCTGAACTCAACAACATGCACCGTCTAGCGACCCAGACTTTTTCTTTTACACTGTGTACAGACCAAGGTCGCTGCTCACTGTTTGGGATGTTAACAACAGACAGTTCTCATGTGAAGCAAAGTCGAGTAAGCATTTCTCAATTTAATAACATGTGACTACAGTGTCGTGTGCAAAAGCAGCAAAAGCGGCAAGATGGCTTTCTAACATCTAACGCAGTTATGCTAACTTAGCATTGTACATATGTAGATAACGATCTTCACTACAATGCAGTTTCCTCTGCACATCAATTCTCAACTTTCAGAACGAACAAACAAAGCGCCAGATCGCGGCTCTAACCCTTATGCCCAATCAGAAGCTTAGAAAGGATGGATGGCTGTCCTTTTCCCTTTATCAAAGCTGCTGATGGGGCACAAGGGCGCATGACACACAGGCCCCACTTCAGCATTATCGCACATGCTAAACTGTCTGAGGCTAGTCCAGAATATCAGAAAAATATTGCATCTGTGAAAGGATGGGCTGTACCAGCCCATGCTTGACACATGCGCAATACAGCCCGGGGAGTCCTTTTCTGGTGCAGGGTGATATTGCAGCTTTTGCATGTAAGGAAATGATTGGTGAGATCATTTCATTACATATAAAAGCTGTAATATTTTGAGAAATAAGATGCAGCTGCGACGTGATTGTAGTGGAGTCGTAGCCCTTTTGGCACCAATGGAGAAGCCGACCCAAGTTGGAAAAAGCAATTTAGTCCTTCATCCAATGAGTTAATGATGACATTGATTACCTATAATGACATTTGATTAGATCACAAATTCTTCAAACATGTCTGAACTCTGCTGTGCTGTGGAGGGAAATTTTAACAGCTCTGACAACAACCAACAATGTTGATAGTGCTTCTTGGTCTGAAACTAGATTAAGACATAAAACAGGAAGAATTATTTCCTGATTCTTATAAAAGGATTACAGTTTGGAAATAAAACCTGTCCATGGTTGAAAAATAATCCAAGTGTCAAAAAACATTTAATAAAGAGGTGCACACATTATTGCAGTCATCCATCTCCCCTAAATGTTTAGCCACATTGATGGCTATTAGAAACACAATTTTGAGAGTCAAGATGTTTTTTGAAATTTCTTTCAAAGTTTCAAAAGACAGTTTCTGGAATGCAGACAAAACTTAAAGAATGTTCCAAGGAGCCACTAGTTTCTGTTCTTTTGCTCTCACAATTCAGAGCCTTAGGAAAGTTGGGATAATATTAATGGAATCTAAAGTACTCCCTCAACATGCTTTGATTGCTGTTCACTGCAACATTTATGTTGCTATTGCTAAGCCGGCATCCAACCATTCTTGAAGAAACTATAAAACAGAATCTGGTTGATACTGAACAGGAGATAACTGATTCTTTCAACATCATCAGTCAAATGACACCCAATGGTAATTATAAGATTTACTAATTGATCACATCCTTAATAAATTAACAGAAAGGGAAAATGAAAAAGGTAACCACAGCTTCATAGGCTATCGCATCTCTCTCAAATGCCATATTGAGAGACTTAGATGTAAGATGGTTTCTGTTGACAGAGGTGGATGAGAAGGATTAAAAGGAGAAATACATTTTGGCTGTTCTACTAATTTGCATAAGAGAGGAAACCATTCTCTTCTCAGCCCGAATGAAAGAACTACTAACACCTCTGCAAAGTATCTTTGCATTTTAGCAAATAGATAGGGTATCAGGGTAATCGGTGGAAATGAAAGTAGAAGACCCCTTGGCAAATGGCTCAGCAATGTATCTGTTCTTGATGCCTACAGATCTTGAAGGTGAGAAAATAATGGAGGAAGTAGTGCATTATGACAACTGGCAAAGAGTTCTGTTAATTTGAGAACAAACATTTTAGAAATCATTTGGAATGTTGGAACGAATAACAGAAACTCCAGTGAGGAAGGAAATACCCTGCTCTTATTTCCCCAAGACATTTTTCCATGCCCAAATGTGTCTTCTCTAAACCTAGGCGGAGTTTGCAAAGTTCCGCTTCTGCACGGAGTGCATTAGATAAATGCTGTTTGCGATGATTTTCAGTGCTAAATGTTTGTCCGCACTGTGCAATGATAGACTTAGTGGGTATAAGGGAAAGAGAAACTAGCGCTCCAACAGGAATCCACAATTATATTCATTGATCCAAACCGAGTAAGTGCGGTGCTATCATAGTAGGGAATACCACCCAGTTCCCTAAATAACTCAATCTAAGATTGATTAAACTAAAACAAACTTTTGATGCACACGCAATATTTTAAATGTATGTATACAGAATCCATAGACAAATGGCATTAATTAGAACTCTTGTTCTTCTTTATTCTTGAAAGAAATCTTCCACTCCCAACGCGTTTCGTCGCAATAGGTATTAACCCAATCGAATTCCTCAGGGCTGGAAGTAATACAATTTAAATTACAATAAATCAAAAATCCCTCAAATGTACATAATTTGTCATTTAGATACACTTCCATAAATTGTTGTAGATGACAGCAAAATGATATACATTAAACAAAAAACATATCAGCATGTAAATGACATACAGAATGATTATTATAATTTGATGTCGCATAGAATTTCTCATTTATATAGTGAAAATGTGTGTCAGCCAATATTTGTATGGACCCAGTGCCCTACTTGACCATATACTCAAACGAGCTCTGGCTAAATATCATTCAATAAGCGCACCCAAAATAGAAGTGCAGTTCACCCCAAAAATAGTGAAATAACATGCTGTACCCAATAAAGTATTTGCTCGTACCTTGAGTATTCTTATTTCTTTGTATTCCTATTAAATTATATTGAATAATGTTTATAGTTAGTAGCTGCGAGACACAGGAGGCAAACAAGAAGAATCATTCGCAAGGCGGTTCTCCCGCCAAAAATTACGTTTTCTAAAAATGTTGCTCACCTCGTTAATCCTTTTACAATCTGTTAATTTATAATCCAGAAATTGCTTTTGAGTCCGTTTTCAAATGCTGCACCATAATCTCTATAGGGGATAACCATAAAAAACTGCTGTATGACTAAATCTCACCAAATCCAAAAGCGCCCTATCATAGCTAAATATAAAGATTACTAGTGCTTCTTATATAGGCTCACCTCTAACACGAAGCCGTCGTAACTCATGCCATTGAATACCAAAAACGCTGAACTTAACAATATGTAAATTCGAAGGTACCTCGGATTCCAGGACCTAAGGGTTAAAGATAGACCCAACTCATCATGTAATCGGAATGAGCTTACTAATACAATTAATTAATGCCATTTGTCTATGGATTCTGTATACATACATTTAAAATATTGCGTGTGCATCAATAGTTCGCACTGTGCAATGATAGCGAACGGCACAGCGCAACCCCGCGCTGCTTCCTTTTTTGGCGCTCGAGTATGTTTTTACTCAAGCGGCAGCTTTCTCAATGTAAACGGACAGTTTCTCAATGCGAGCATACGTGACCACTCGCAACGAGATATCTGACCGCCCGCATTGAGAAATCTCACCGGGAGGTGATTTCCTAAGCTCAAGATTACCAACTTGCTGTTGACAAATGCGAGTGAGGAAAAAAATTCTGCGAACTCCGCGTAACGTGGAGTGCGGTAAACTCAGCAAACTCCGAAAGGGGAGCAGAGTTCACCTCCCAGACTTAGTACTATCTTGAGTGACATAAAATTACTCTCTGCCTAAGCTAGGATTCGCTCTGCTACTTTGTTCACGGACTAGGACCATGTCCTGAACTGATGATTCAGGTATGTCATTGTGACTGTGTTGTTAGTTCTTACTTCTAAAGGGTCGATTACAAAGTCGGTCGGAAAGGCTCCAAATGGCAATCGATTCATTTGAATCTGATTCAGAAGCCTTGTTTCCGACCGACTTGGAAACATTCTGGACGACCGATTATGATGTCCGAAAACCATTCGGACTGTCCGACTTTGTTCCGAACGGCATCCAGAGTAACCGAGTATTTCGGAGCCGACTCGTACATGTCTACAGACTGCTTCTCCTACCGAGTGATAAGGATGTCGGATTCGGACAGCCTTTCAGAATCGGTTGTTTGGACACGGATCGGATGTCAGAACCTGAATTTGGGGGCCCGTAGCTGGTCCCACCTTCACCCGGGGGCCTACGAATTGGGCCCGTGGGGGTGCCCAAGGGTCACCCTTTTCCAACATGCACAGTGTGGCAGGCACCTTGGGTTGCCCGCACAGGGTGCATGACTTTCCCCAACCACCCCTTTCTTCAATCGGAGCCTGTGTATTTGGTCAGAACACAGGCTCCCATTGAAGAATGGAGCATTGAAGTCAATGAGAGTCCGAACAAAAGATATTGGGAATTGTCATGATCTTCCTCCAATTGGACACATGACTTTTCTCCAGAGGTAACCATCAACCTAGGATTGACGTTCAGACGACTCCAATTTTCCTGCTTCCTTTGTTATGATCATTGAACATGGGGGAGAAAGTGACATCAGTGGCTCCAAATAACTCTCATGATATGTGAAATTTACTTACCTGTTGTTATGTTATGTTAATTAATTTCTAAAGGGCTCAATTACCCAAGGTTGCCTTGGCCCTGGCTATAATGGCAATGCAGAGGAACTTGGAAGAAATTTAGAAACTTACTCAATATTAAATAACCAAGTTTCGATGTGCATCAGCAGTGCCTTCCAGGCTTTGTTGCTCCCAACACAAATGTTCTGCCTCCCCATGAAGCCCTTTAAACCTAGGGACTGCCACAAATTTAGTTGAACTGAACAAATTAGCTGAGCATTGCAGACAGGCAAAGAGATATGCTTCTCTGAACTTCAATTGTGCTGACGTCCTGCACTGCACAGGAGGTCAGTGGTACTGCTTGGCATGTGGCGTCACGGGCGGAAACCTGCACTGCATGAACCATGCAAGTGAAATAAAAAAAAAACTAAATTCCACAGCACACCATGGAAATCCTCAGCACTTGCATTTTTAGTGTCCATCTTAGATACATTTAGTAGGAGTTTTTCATAATTCAGAGTTTTGTCGCAAGGTAATCATGACACCTAGTTGCTGCATTCAAAATATTGTTGCTAAAAGATTTGAATTCATTGTGGTTTCATGGAGAATTATATTGTTTCAGTGAAGTGTTCTGGATAAACATGAGAGACCAAAGTTTTATACTTTGATTTGCACTTTAATGTTGAGGTTTTTCCTTCCAGGATTGTAAACTCTATATGCTGGAGTCATCCTTTCTAGGATTACGAATTCCATCACATTTATTAACTGGAGTAATAAATGCTCTATACTGTACAAAATATGTTTATTTCACCCAAATCATGTATGATATTAAAGCATTAACAGTAGTGGGGAAGTTAATGTAGATATTGATGGCAGTCAAATATAAAAGTAATGAGTATTCATTATGTTACAGCTGCATAGCTACATGTATTGAGAATTATTACACAAAAGTGAGATGCAACAAGAAAAGTCTATACACACAAAGTTTGCACAAGAAACAACAAAACAAAATTAATAGGTCCTTTTTGTTTGTCTTTTATTTGTGTTGTTCCTGCGAAAGCTCAAGCACAGACACTGTGTATCAGACACAAACTATTAAATACATATTACAGTCAAACCTATAATTAAAAGACCCACACTACATAAACCAATCTTTGTGCAAAAACAAACTAGAAAGGAAATTCCTAACTAAACATATAAAAAAGGGGTCACACATATAATAACACAAAGACATATTGCATTTTGATCCATCAGGCATATAGCATTTGGTCTATCCAAATGGATATGTAGGCTAAGATCTCTACAGAAGGGATTCAACTCAGACAATGAACTCATAATTTTTTGTAATGTTTCTCTGTGCTTCTGTATATGTTGTAATTACTGTTACTTGCCATATTCCTTCTCCATTTTTGTCTTTTGCTTCTTCATCTCTAGAGTTTTCCTTCTATTTACTCCTCATGGTGCCAGTGATATGTGGGTGCAATTTTTTCTTTGTGGAACCTGGTTTTAATCACTCTGGGTACACGGCTGTGGCCGGCTGCATCTTGGTACAATGTAGGCTTGCCCATTCACCCGTGTTACATGATTTCGGGACACTATTGATATTGTGTTCCCGTGTGGACTATAGGTGAATGTCCTAGGCCACACCATGGACAAATTAGTGTTATGAAACTACTTGATTTGCCTTAAACAATATGGCCTATATTACCTGCAGAACAGTATGACATTAGTGAACTAGTAGTGGGATTGCAAATATCAACATTTGCTGTACTTACTGTACTTTTATTTTGTGTGTGGTTTGGATTCGGACATTTATGTTTTAAATTAGATCAAAGGTGCGGTTCACACCAAGCATAAATTAGCAAGGCTGGTTTAAGCAGTGGTGTTTCAAATATTGGTGTTTACTGAATTTGTTTGTTCATTTACTTTGTGTGTGTTTGTATACGGGTTTTGGATTCAGTAAATTTAGTTTAGAACTAGATCGTAAGTGTGGTCTACACCAGCCATAGATAAATGATGCTTGTTTAAGCCTAGTATATTTTGTCCAGCGGCTTGCATTGCGCTGATTTTTTAGCATGATCTGAACTGTGTTATCTCTGCAGTAACTAGATCACAAAGTCATAAAGCGCGGTGACTCGACGGAGTATCTGTTCATCTTTTGAAGGGCACTTTGGCACTGTGGGCCCCTGTTTTGGTGAAGGTACTTAGGAGTGTTTTTTTAGGATGCTCTGCCTAAGTCATGGTCATGGGCAACAACCATCCCTATTTTTAAAGAGGGGGAAAGGAGCGATCGTCATTGTTATCACCTCATATTATTATTAGATGCAACCGTGAAGATATTGGGTAGAGATTTGTTGGATCATTTGGAGACTTGGGCAATAAAAAATCAGATTATTTTCTCAATGTACTACGGTTTTAGACAAGCTTCAGGGATGGTAGATCAGTGTCTGAATCTCCACCTGGTTCTTAGTAAGTACGTGACCACCAGGGAGGGTTGTCGTTTCTTTGCGTTCATGGAATTATGTGCAGCATTTGACAATGTTTTGAGGGGAAAACTGTGGACCATGTTTTTGAGTAAGGTAGCCAACCCAAAAATTGTTCACCTTTTGTCTTTTCTGCACACTGGATTAGATTTGGGCCACAAGGGGAGCGCTCTTCATACAATAAGATCAAAAAAGGGGCCATACAAGGGTGCCTGTTCGCCCCTTTCCTCTTTAGTTTTTATATTAATGAGTTCGGAAATTACCTGATTGCAGTAGATGCAGATCCCCCTAGAATATGGACTCTGTACATACCGGTCCTAATGTATGCAGATGACTGTGTACTTATGAGAGGAGACTTAAAAAAATATTGATCTATGTTGTGGGATTTATGTCTGATTTAGGGTTTTCAACAAATAAAACCAATTCTTTTGCTATGATTTGTGGGTGACCGCGTAGCCTCACATCTCCATTCCATATTGGTAATACTGCTCTCAAAATTGATCCCAACTTTGCATACTTAGAGATCCCATTCGATTCTTGGAACACTTGGCTGATGTACTTGAAAAGTGTGAGGGTTACACAGTTGGAGCAGGCTCTTGCGGCCTTCTTCAAGTTTGGCTCTAAGTTAGGCTCTAAGTCGATGGATGCTGCACTCACTTTTTGTAGAGCCAGATCTGTAACAATAGCCATGTATGGTGCCAGTGTATGTGGGTACACAGACTATATATCACAAACTAATGAAATCTTTTTTTGCGTAGGTTATTGCCACTTCCCTGTAGTTCCCCCTCGTCAATAATGTATAAGGAAGTAGGATTGCAGTACATTGGGGAAATTATAAGAACTGCACCCACTTTACTCTGGGTCTCCATCTGGTCAAGACCTGAGGCAGTACTGAAATAATCTGTAATGACATAGTCAGAAATTAATGACTGCTTAAAACTTTTAAATGCCCATAAGATCAGGTGGTTGACTCACGTAAAGGATAAACTGCATGCAATTAGCAGGTCAGAGTTCTTTAGTAACCCACTGCTGATTATTGATCAGTCCAGATTACTAATATAAAATGAATTACTGAACCATATTGATGAGAAGAGGTGGGAGGGGGAGCGGAAGAAGGGGAGGGTGATGACATACCTACCACTGTGCACCACACCTGGCATTGAACAATATTTGTTGAGCTTGCCTCATTATCAGAGATTTCTTCACCTGAGGTTCAGATTAGGCCTGGCCCATTTTCTGGTGTCGTATCCTTCAAATGGTTTCTTAGAGAATGACTTAGATGTATGTCCATGTAATGCGGTTACCCTTGAATCTCAATTGCTTATGTCCTTTTTTGTGAGTTCTATAAAGAACAGAGAAAATGGTATTTAATGCCACTTCTGAAAATAGGCTTTAGAGTATCTACAATCGCTCCAGACAGACCATGTATGTACTACTGTGCATAGATTTCTTGTTCATGCTATAAAATACAGCAAATTAGTGGGGGAAGTTATGATGAGTCTTGTCAGGAACTGTCATCAAAGTTCGATTGAAAGAATGGTCTTTTATTAATAGTTTATTGATTCAGATCCATACTGAGGCATTATAATCAGTTTTGTACGCCAAAATGATTTTATCGTATATATATATCTATTTGATGATAAAATGTTTTTAACATTTATTGCCTGTTTTAAACTGAATAAAGTATTTGAATTGGACTGATCAATTGAATTGGAGAGTTAGAAGTGATATAAATCTTTGTGGCAAAAATGTGAAATATGTCAAGAGAGGGTCTGTGTTTTAACTTAATGGTGGAAACCTACCTAGCTCACAAATGACATACAATGCTGGATAATGGACACACTAATGTTGGTGGATGGATCAATTGGGTTGAGTTGGTGGATCCTAAGTGACTGGAGCTGAATAGAGAGTAAGATTGATGCAGGTCCTTTTATAGGAGATTTTTAGGAAGTACACCAGAGAGGTCAAAATTAAATTGTCCAGTGTGTATCCTTTGTTGTATGAATAAGGGTGACATGTGTGTCAATGTTAAAGATACTGTTTTGCATGTGAGACAGTATTACGAATAGTTTAGGGATCTTTAACAATTTCTTACAATGTATGAATTATGCTGTGACAGTAGCCATCTACCTTGCATTAGAATCTTTGTGTGGAGGGTAAAATCACAATTTTAGAAACATGGTAGCATTGCTGAACTACTGTTGCTTTAGACATGGACACAAACGCAGGGTGATATCTCTGTCACACTTTGAAATGATACCACATGTAGTCGGGATTTTGTAATATTGGACATATGTACTTTGTAGATTTTTTTCAATTATATAAAAATTGTACTAAAATGACTTATGGGGGTCGATCATTTTGATGGGCCACCTTCATTGTGTGGGTAATATGATGCCATTTCCTTTACTTCTAAAGTAGTTCTTATGAGATTGAGAAAGTAAGTGGGGGAAACTATAGTTCCACCAGCAGATACAAATCTGTCACAATTAATGAGAACAATGCTTCTGCTGCTAATATAGATCACATTACATCTACCATTTTAAGAATTAGATACTGTGACTCCCCATCTCCATAAGACCCACTTTGTGTTTGTTAGCGAGCTGGCTACCTCAGTCGGAGTCTCAGCATGTATATTTTGACACATTCACAGTTGTAGAGTTAGTTTATCTGAGAGCATCTTGAGTCCCAATGAGGTGACTTAGTAGAGTAGGGGAGTTTGTGATCAATGTAAATATTTCACTGGTGACATCATAGTAGGAAATCCTGAATGGAACATGTAGAAGACATTATGATTGGTTTAGAAAGAGTATTATGGGTAACATGTAAGTCTATGAGAGTGTGGAATGATTTGAAGGGGAGATTATGCTGTATAATACTTGATGCAGAAAACTTTTCAAATTCTGTCCTAGTGGCATGTGTTGTGGCTGGTCCAGTGGCACTGCTTTAATGACAACAACAGTGAAGGCGGTAGCACGTCACAATTGTGGTAACAACAGTGATCTTCACTAAAAAGGCAAATTATGAACATTGGGCAGGGCATGCCATTGTGTATTGATTACAGACAACACATGAAGTAAGATGGGTAAATACATGTTTGAACGCAGAGAATTGATGTATATTGTAGATGGCATGCTAGTTTGAAGAATGGACGTGCCTTTTTACTTGAAATAAAAGTGTGGCGTCAGCAACATTGATAGATGTCTAACTAATTCAAGTTGTAATTTTGTCACATGCCGGATGCTGGTTAGTGTTGTGTGTGATCACAATAGTCCCAATGGACCTGACAATATTCAAAGACATAAGTGAAGAGTTTGTGATGCTGAGCATAAATGGCAACATGTTTTTTTTTTTTACAGGGAAGTAGCAAGATATATAGGGCGTATTCAATAATGCTAAATTAAATTGCATAAAATAAGTAAAAATAAACATCATTTAATGTTAAGAAAATCTAGAAATATTTCACATTTATTATTTATTTATAGAATATTCATTGACTTTTTTAATTTATAAATTACTGTTGCATACATTACGTTTAATTAATTCTATGCATGCATGTTTATACTTATTAATGCATAATTTTATTTGACTTTAGATGCAATTATTTTTAACCTAAACTTCAGTTTTTTTATTAAGTTTAATATATTTAATGTAATAAAAGAGTTAATTCAAATATAAAATAATTTGTATGTTTATTTTTAAAGTAAACTCATTATATATATTTATTTGAAATGTAGAATTAAAAAAGAACATGCTACAGCACTTTTAACTTAATTTTGAATGAAATCTTTAATGAATTATTTTTTTAAGCTTTAGTTAAAAAATAAATAGCCACCTTCAGTAAAAGAAAATATTGTGCTTTAATACCATTGTTGTAAATGATATATAGATTTACTCAAAATTAATTAATTCTTTACACAAAAGAATTGTTATATTAATTTCTAAATTCGAAAAAATATTACAATTATAACATTTTATAATTACATTATAAATATGTACTATTTTAAGATTTCTTTTCACATTAAATTGAAAACTAGTTTAAATAGTATAATTTAGTTTAACATTATTTTCTGTAGAGTTTTATTTTAAGTCCCACACTATTTTGTATTCAATGGGAGGGTGTTGTAGTATCATAGGTTGGCCATGTGTGGTGCTGGACTTACTACTGTTTCTTTTTTTGGCAGTAGTAACTTACAATACACTTTTTAGTAACTTTACACTCAGATTTTATAAATATACAAAAGTTGCAACGGTACTCAAAAGTGTAAAAGTAAATTACTCACATAAATGACTCATACATTTAGGTGGCCTTTGTGAATACCCCAGAATGTTTTTTCAGGTGTGTGACTGCTTGTAGGCCACATGGGTATGATTGAAAGACACGTTTGGGTAATTAATGGGAGACAGTGGCAGGAACAGTTATATGCTGAGACATGCTTTTCATTCATTACCTTAGCTGATGAAAGTTGTCTCTGGAAAAGACAGGTCATGTAACATGTGCGTGCACATGATATTGATGATAATTTGCTATGCGGGTATGAGTTGAAAACTTGATCCAGATTGACCACCAGGCATAGCTCTGCCTGAAGTATCTTGGTGTTCTACTCTTTCACTACCCTTTTATTTTCCGGCTACATATTTCAGATGCCTAAGATGGTCCACCTCTTTACCTCTTTGGTATTTTCGATGCTAGTGGGCCTCTACTGCATGGTATGCTATTTTGTCAGTGGCACACAGGACCTATGCAGGCAGACTGAAGATTTGGTCTCAGTGTCAGCCACATAGGTGATCAAAATATCTGTCTTCCTCAGTAAAATGTGTTTCTCTGTATACTTACTTGCTCCACCTTCTAAGTATGAATCTGTTTCGATGTGTAGCTGAACTGAAAATTGGTGAAGCGATATGAGGAGTAGGTATTTGTGTGTTTGTAAAAATAATTAATTAGTAAAGGGTGCAATTGATATCAGGTGTATAAGTCATTATCTCCACCATTAATAATTTTGCAGAGTGTACATATGCACAACGTAATATTACAGCAAAACTATGCAAGCGTAAGGATGTTCTAGCTCACACAGTTTGAACATGCCATTATATGACTGTAATATCATGGCCACATATTTTGACATACATAGTAGGCCTGGGTGGTAAATGTCGTTCCACTCGCAAAATTTTCTGGAATTTGGGTAATTTCGCGTTCCGCGGAGAATGCAAAATTGCCCAAAATTCTGCGGTCCGCGACTTTGCGAAATTTTTTGCTTGTTTGAGTTCTCAAAATGCGTGTTCGCGAGATATTTCTCCCCGAGTACGCAAACAGCAATTGTGAACAGGAAAAAAGCATCGCGAACAAGCAATTCCGCGTGTTCGCAGAATTTCTGCGTGTTCGCGCACCCCTAATACACAGATGGCTCAGGATGTCGTAAGTCTCAGCATTCGTAATATTGCATCTGTGTTTGTATATGATTAAGGTGTATTAGGACGTTTAGGCATGTGCAAGGTTGTAATCATAGACACTTTAACTATTATAGTAACAAATGTAACTTTGTAAAATCAGTACTGAGTGGGTTTTATATTATTTAATTAGAATGATAGAGCCATTAAGAAAAATTACCAAACCATGTAGCACTCAGGAAAATGGCTTCTGATAGTTTGATACTTGGAAAGTTGAATAACCATGCTTTAGTTCTTATTTGCATTTAACATGTACATGTTTTTGATAGAAGAAAGGCGAACAGAAAAAGGAAAAGCTCAAGGAATTGAAGGGGCTCAATTCATAAAATACAAAGCAAATTTGAGTGGCTATGGGCCAGATGTATCAAGCTAAATTGCGATCGCAAACGATGAAATTCGCAGAATTTCAGCGTTTGCGATTGCAAATTAGCTGTGTGCAATGTAGGCAAGAAACACCTACTCGCAAAATAAGGAATCGCAAACTTTGCAATTCCCTATTTTGCACATGCATTTAGAGAATCGCAATTCGTGATTCCCTAAATACTATTCTAGTAGCCATCGCAAATTGCAATATGGCTGTAAGGAATCGCAAATTACCACCAACTTCAAGTTGGTGGTAATTTGCAATTCCTGTGGCGAACATACATGCCCTTAGGGCACACATGCACATTTCAGGGGTGCAATAGGGTGGCAAAGAGTATTGCGATTACTATCTAAGTAGCATTTTGCGAGTCCTTAATAGTGATTCTCAAAATTTCGCTATTAAGGACTCGCAAACTGCTACAATGATACATCTGCCCCCACATCTACAGGGCGAAAGGGGTAGAGGGTTGGAAACCATAAGGAGAATTCAGAATATCACAAAAGGCCAGAATTATACTTTCCTAGAAAACTGGGAACTAGTGAAAGTGGTAACATCAATAAAGGATGAAGGGCCTCATTGCGAGTAGTTCATTAATGGAAAAGGTAATTTAAAGTCCCTAAGCTACTAACCAGTATACTAACTGTGGGGGTAGGAAAAAAACTTCATGAATTAGAATCTAATAGTCCAGTATCAAATGAGTAACTACTGGGGAATCAGATTTACTGTCAGAGATTCTGCTGGCGATTCCTAGTCCTGGCAACATTTTCAGACCGAGCTATCAGCTGCTTTAAGTTGCAGGGGCGTCCAAGGGATGGTGAACTGCGTACTGTGGTTTTATTCCAGTAATAGTAATCCTGGTCAAACAAGGGACAGTTTACACATTTGGGTGCCGATTACGATCCGGTAAAAACCGGGTACGAACCGTCGGACGGAGCATATTCTCCGTCCGACGCGTACCCGGTCGTCAAAATATACAAACATGGAATTACGATTCACACGGAAACTCCATTTCCATACGAATCGCACAAAACCCCGACCGACTAAAATAAACATACAAATGCGATCCGGGAAAGCGCCGACGTGACGTCGGGACGCACGTAGCCTGCCATTCACGAACCAGGAATCACGATTCGCACCGACGTCATCCCGCACGGTGAATATTTTCCTGCTGCCAAAAACTGCCAGGAAATCAGGACGACGCGAACAAGGAGTACCTGTACGCGACGGACAGACATGGACCCGAACCTACGTGTCATCCCGGCCCTCATAGCAGTCAACCTCCACTACAGGTTCGGACGCAGACGCCGCAGAAGGTCAGAACAACAAAGGGAGGGGGGAAGGGGGGGTGGCAGGACCAGGGGCAGGCCACAAAACCCCCACCAAAGTCACACAGCACACATGCCCTGGACATACCTGACCCTCAGGCCCTGGTCACTACGAGGGGGTGGGGGCGTGTCCAGCAAAGCCAGCGACCGCCACAACGGAAGTGCTTGACGACGCGAACCGGCAACACAACAATACAGGTACGTCCCGTACCCACGCCTTAAGAGCGTGGGTACGAGTCGTACCCCGCCCACACCTACGTCATCCCAACAATGGCGAGACGGCTGTACCCACGTGGCAAAGGCCTGGGTACGGCCCGCACAAGCATCACATAGCGTGGGGACGCATATGTACGGACCGTACCCCCACCCCCGTATGCATGGAGCGTACCCCCCACCCCAACAGTGTAAGTACGACCCGTACCCTCACCCGCGGATGTATGGAGCGTACCCCCATGCCAACAGTGTACGTACGGACATTACCCCCACCCGCGTATGCATGGAGCTTACCCCCACCCCAACCGTGTATGTACGACACGTACCCTCACCCGCGGACGTATGGAGCGTACCCCCCACCCCAACAGTGTAAGTACGACCCGTACCCCCACCCGCGAACGTATGGAGCGTACCCCCCACCCCAACAGTGTAAGTACGACCCGTACCCTCACCCGCGTATGCATGGAGCATACCCCCCACCCCAACAGTGTAACTACTACCCGTACCCTCACCCGCGTATGCATGGAGCGTACCCCCCACCCCAACAGTGTAAGTACGACCCGTACCGTCACCCGCGTATGCATGGATCGTACCCCCCACCCCAACAGTGTAAGTACGACCCGTACCCTCACCCGCGGACGTATGGAGCGTACCCCCCATGCCAACAGTGTACGTACGGACATTACCCCCACCCGTGTATGCATGGAGCGTACCCCCACCCCAACCGTGTATGTACGACACGTACCCTCACCCGCGGACGTATGGAGCGTACCCCCCACCCCAACAGTGTAAGTACGACCCGTACCCCCACCCGCATACGTATAGAGCGTACCCCCCACCCCAACAGTGTAAGTACGACCCGTACCCCCACCCGCGTACGTAAGGAGCGTACCCCCCACCCCAACAGTATAAGTACGACCCGTACCCCCACCCGCATACGTATGGAGCGTACCCCCCACCCCAACAGTGTAAGTACGACCCGTACCCCCACCCGCGTACGTATGGAGCGTACCCCCCACCCCAACAGTGTAAGTACGACCCGTACCCTCACCCGCATATGCATGGAGCGTACCCCCACCCCAACAGTGTAAGTACGACCCGTACCCTCACCCGCGGATGTATGGAGCGTACCCCCACCCCAACAGTGTAAGTACGACCCGTACCCTCACCTGCGGACGTATGAGCATACCCCCCATGCCAACAGTGTACTTGCAGACCGTAACCCCACCCCGTATGCATGGAGCGTACCCACACCCCAACCGTGTATGTACGACACATACCCCCACCTCGTATGCATGGAGCGAACCCACACACGTGTATGTTCTAAGCGTACAGATCGTGAAATAGGAGGGGTGTGTGCCTCCCAGCAGTGCCCAGTCAGAAGATGGGTGGGTGCAGAGTCCTCCCAGCAGTGCCCAGACACAGGAGGGGTGGGTGCCTAACACTCACAGCAGTGCCCAGAGACAGGAGGGGTGTGTGCAGAGTCCTCCCAGCAGTGCCCAGACACAGGAGGGGTGGGTGCAGAGTCCTCCCAGCAGTGCCCAGACACAGGAGGGGTGGGTGCCTAACACTCCCAGCAGTGCCCAGACACAGGAGGGGTGTGTGCAGAGTCCTCCCAGAAGTGCCCAGTCAGAAGAGGGGTGGGTGCAGAGTCCTCCCAGCAGTGCCCAGTCAGAAGAGGGTGGGTGCAGAGTCCTCCCAGCAGTGCCCAGAGACCGGAGGGGTGTGTGCAGAGTCCTCCCAGCAGTGCCCAGAGACAGGAGGGGTGGGTGCAGAGTCCTCCCAGCAGTGCCCAGAGACAGGAGGGGTGGGTGCAGAGTCCTCCCAGCAGTGCCCAGACACAGGAGGGGTGGATGCAGAGTCCTCCCAGCAGTGCCCAGAGACAGGAGGGGTGGGTGCAGAGTCCTCCCAGCAGTGCCCAGACGCAGGAGGGGTTTGTGCAGAGTCCTCCCAGCAGTGCCCAGTCAGAAGAGGGGTGGGTGCAGAGTCCTCCCAGCAGTGCCCAGACACAGGAGGGGTGGGTGCAGAGTCCTCCCAGCAGTGCCCAGACGCAGGAGGGGTGTGTGCAGAGTCCTCCCAGCAGTGCCCAGTCAGAAGAGGGGTGGGTGCAGAGTCCTCCCAGCAGTGCCCAGACACAGGAGTGGTGGGTGCCTAACACTCACAGCAGTGCCCAGACACAGGAGGGGTGGGTGCCTAACACTCACAGCAGTGCCCAGAGACAGGAGGGGTGGGTGCAGAGTCCTCCCAGCAGTGCCCAGAGACAGGAGGGGTGGGTGCAGAGTCCTCCCAGCAGTGCCCAGTCAGAAGAGGGGTGGGTGCAGAGTCCTCCCAGCAGTGCCCAGTCAGAAGAGGGGTGGGTGCAGAGTCCTCCCAGCAGTGCCCATAGACAGGAGGGGTGGGTGCAGAGTCCTCCCAGCAGTGCCCAGAGACAGGAGGGGTGGGTGCAGAGTCCTCCCAGCAGTGCCCAGAGACAGGAGGGGTGGGTGCAGAGTCCTCCCAGCAGTGCCCAGACACAGGAGGGGTGGGTGCCTAACACTCACAGCAGTGCCCAGAGACAGGAGGGGTGGGTGCAGAGTCCTCCCAGCAGTGCCCATGGAACGCAAAGGGTGGAGTAGCCACAGATACAATGCCCACAAATGTCAGTCAGGTGCACAAAGACCCTGCAGTACATGTACCACATGTGTGCGAGGCTGGGAGTATACACATGAATGGCGCCAAAAAGAAAACATGTCCACATGAAGTCATGTCAATAGTCTACATACACAAGTACAGTGACTACCAAGGATGCCACGAATGATGCAGGTGGAGACATCGCTATGCATGCATGTGCAAAGTTGAAGGAGTCCGTCACACACCCAGCTAATGTACACACAGCTCAGCGCTAAATATTGGGAACACCCTGCAGGGAAGATGGCAGGGTACACAGAGGAAGGAATACACCTTGGGACAATTTCACCATGCAGTAACTGCTTACATGAACAGAGAAACCTAGCTAACACCTTGTGATGGCACACAGATACCAGGGTCCCCCCTATGACCAGCACACTACTACATTTCCCACACATCCAACACATGATCACCACCCAAAATCATGTAGCAGCCCCACCAACAGCAATATCAGAAAAGCAGTAGTGTTGTAAGGAACCAAAAAATGGCTTTAATCAGCATGATCAAAAAAAGTTTTCGCAGAGAAAGTTCAATATTTACAAAGCCTATAGGGCAGTCCATGAGTCACAGCTGGATGGGGGACACAGTTGGACACGGGTCCCCTAGCTTGACTGCACATTCAGACTCCTTTGTCTTCCACAGCGGGGAGGGCATCATGTGGGGGGGAAGGACCAGGCACCGCAGGGACATGAGGGCGAAGGGTAGGCATCGTGGGTGCAGGGATGGAGGACTCCACCACAGGGGGTGGGGCAGGGCCAAAGGCGGAGGCCAGGATCTCGCTGCACACCTTAGCAAGGTCCTCCAGTGTCTCCCCTGCACCCGAAGGAACCACAGGCCCCAAGGAGGGGGGGGCGGAGGGATGGGTCGCAGCGCCACTGGGGGAGGGTGCGGACAGGGGGAGGGGACTCAACCACCCTGACCGGGGACTCCCTTGACCGCTTGCGGGGTGGTGTCACAGTGGGGCTCAGGGACAGAGCGGCCATGAAGGAGTCCTTGCCGGATATGTGGCCAGGAGAGCTGAGGGGAGGGGATTTGGAGGGAGTGGATTGGGTGGAATGCGGACTCCCACTCTGGCTGCATGACTTGCATTTGCCCCCTGACCCAGTGGGTGTGCCTACTTCACCCTGTGTGTGCATGCCAGGAGGAGTGCGTATGACCCTCCCTGCTGGTGTGGTGCCTGTGTCTGTTGTGGTGGGTGCATGCTGATGTCTGGGTGTACGTGGGACAGGCATGGGAGTGGGAAGTGTGGATGGGGCAGGGGTAGGGGGTGGGACGTAGCGCTGCAGGAGACCCACTGCTGCAGTCACTGTCGAGTCGATGGACCTCAGCAACTGCCGTTGGTCAGCCTGCGATGAAAAAATGCCCTCCAAGTATGCCTCCATGTTGTGCAGCACTTGGCTGTGGCCATGGAGGACATTAAGGATCGCAGCCTGACCAACCTGCAACTGCCGCTGGATGTCCACAGACTCGGCATTGGCGGCAGCAGTGGAGACAGGGGCAGGGGGTGCGGTGCCTGGCAGGAAGGAGACAGGTGGTGACCGGGCATGCTGGGAAGGGACACGAGCAAGTGGGAGGCGGCTGATGGCAATGGAGGGGGCGGGGTGCGATGTTGTGCTGCTTTCAGCTGGTGGTGCAGCCTCCGCCCACTCGGAGAGATCATCCTCGGACCCGTCAGCTTCATATTCTGTCGTGCCAGTGGACAGGTCCTCGGCCTCACTCTCCTCCGCCTCAGTACCACTCAATGTGCCAGCCAGGATGTCAACGCTGGCACTGGTGCTCGGTCCCTCCGCTCCGTCTGTGCTCATGTCTCCCTCCGTGTCCCCCGACGATGCTGTGGGTAAGGTGAAGAAACAGCAATTAATCACACACCTGTATACGTATGTCACATGAGTCCAATCTACATAGGTTACAGTGCATAGCCTGAAAAGAAAGATCAGTAACATCTACAAAACAAGGTACAGATGTAGGGCATGCAACACACAGTTGGTTGACCCACCATGCCAATGAAAATCCATGGAGAGCATGACACAATAGCAAATGACATGAAATGGAGTTTGACATAGGAGCCAGGCCCTGGTGACAATCCAGCACTGCATCTGCATCACACAGCGTTGGCGAAAATAGGGATGAGGAGGGACCATATCCATTAACTTGAGGCACATGCTGCATAGGTAATACTGAAAACATGCCCACCATGACTGGCTCACTGCACCTTGAGTGTATGTCCAGACAAACATCGCACACTGGCCAGACCTAGCAAGGAGAATTCTGGTTTTGACATGTAGGCTTGGCCCGCACCAACCACCCCCTACATGAGACAATTTGTTGAGACACAGGTGGCACTTACATCTCTTAGTCTGGGTGAAATACACAGGGGCTGCATAAATGCAAGATTGGACGCCAAATTCCCAAGGTGCGCCTGTCCAAATAATCATGTACAAATGGTCATCATCAGATGATTGTAACAAGACACACAGGCACTGGCCACTGTGACTATGAACAAGGAAAATCAGGTCAGGCTGAACAGTGGACACTTGTACTACATTTCACGTCAGTATACATGGTGCCAGGGGACAATGGCACAGAGCACAACCTATGCTGTAGACACTAAGAGTATCCACGTTTTGTGATGACACACATGACACCTATGAACATATGCCCCAGGGGACAGCAGTGGCCACACAACTCCATGGTCCTGAATGGGAATGACTGCAACACACGCCACCATCCATGCACTATGCGTATCACACACTCATGCACATCATGTCACAGGCCACAACAAAGGACATGCGCGCTGTAAGGCCTGACACTTGAGAGACTAACACCCATGTCTGGACTCAGCATCAGTGCCAACTGACATGGAACCCACATGTACTGAACTGGACAGGGCACAGGCAAGGTCCCCAAACCTGTTAGACACCACCCCCACACATGATGCTACAGGCATAGTTCACGTGGAGAAAGCGCCAGCCTACATTACCTTGTGAAGGAGTGACTACACACAGACCAGGGAACACATTGCAAGGAGGGGAAGGGAGGCAGGAGAGCACAGCTATACTGTGGGTAACTGGATCTGCACAGCACCTTTAAACCCTGGCAGTGTATCCATGCAACTGTGCACTTACAAATGCTGCTGACACACAACAAACACACATGTACCTACCCCCTTCCTGCTGCTGCTTCTCCTGTAAGCGCCTCTCCAAGTCTGGAAATACCACCGCCAGTACACGCTTGTGAATGTGGGTCAGACGGCGGCGCCCCCAGTTCTTATGGGTCTCAGGCGAGTCCCCCAGCAGGACCCGTGCGATCCTCCGCGTCCAGCACCGGATATCCTGCCAGCGTTTCCTCACCTGGGCCAGGCGCCGCTTGCGACCATCCGCACCCCTCACGGCACTGACATCGGTCAGCCATATCTGCTTCTTGGCAGAGGCGCCTACCTGTGAGGATGAACAAGTGACACTACATCAATACACCAGGCACATGTCACAGAGAGACATATTAGAACAAATGTGCTGTTTACAACAAGGCATAGTATGCATCCAACGCATTGCACCTTTGTCATAGGGACATGATCCTCTGGGGAAGGGCAAAAGCAGTACGTGCCATTGAAAGTACACAGGTGGAATGAGGGCAACGACACAATCAATGATCCAGGCTCACACTGTGCATCACAAGCTACACCAGGATAATGTGCAGCACCTCTAAGCAGTCACATGCCACAGGCCACTGACGCTACCGCAGCAGAGTACACAGACACACACAGGCACAGGACATTCACCTGCCATTGCCAAATGCTGCGACAAACCTCACTCTGCACATGTGCCACTAGCCGGGGGGGGCTCACAGGTGTGGGGCTGGCTCTGCACGTCAGACACACAGCACTGCTCCCTGCTCACATCACATGGGCAGGGTATATCCATCCCTCATGCAGCTGGGGTGCTACACTCCACATATGCACCCACCCACATGACATGGGACTTACACACACACCCATGTCCAGGGTACGAACACATCATGTGGACACTCTCAGCACAGGTACACAGAACTAACACACATCTGTGGGTACAGTCACCTGTCACACTGGGCTGACCACATAATCACATGAGGACTGCAGAGGCTACATTCCCAGGAGGACAAGACAGGCAGAATGTGGCATGCACCATGCAGTGATTGTCACAGTAAACACAATGCAAGTGAGGACGGCAGACATGCACCACAGCATGCACTGGCTGGGAGACATCAGGCATTCCCCCCCCGGGACCCCCCCCTACAGTACATAGCATGTGTGCCACACCTGGACACAATGCCAGAAGTCACACTCACAAAAAAGGGACACAGTCTGTGCTGGTGGACTCTGCACTCACCTGATACCCTGGTCGCCCATACAGCATGGGGTACTGTGGGAGAATCACATCCAGCAAAGCCAGGTTCTCCTCCAGGGTGAAGGGCTGTGACCTCTCCACAGACCTTGACATGGTTCCAGGGAATCAGTAGCAGCAGCTGGGTCGTGGAATACAAAGATGTGCAGGCAAGTGCTCCCTCATGGGACCTGGCTGCCTTTTATCTGCCTTGCTGGCCTGTTTCATGCACAGGAGTACAGAGTGATTGGTCACTCACATTTGCATCCTATGTTTCCTCCAATCCCTTCAAACCTAGCACAGTCAGTGGGTTCTCATTGTGGTTTTTTTCTTCAGCATGATGTCAACTCCTGAAGCACATTGCAACAAAGTAGATTCATTCAAACTGACTACTGCTGTGCACCTGCTTCAAAATATTCAAACTTTAAACTTGGTCTCCATGACAACCAGCATGCATGTAGGCCTTTATATTTGTCCCTCATGTGTCCCCTATGTAATTTGGAGTTTCACACACAGGTACGGTGCGTTCCGGGGCCCTAGGGCACCCCAAATGCATAGCAACGGCCCGTACAGGCGTGTGTACGCTCCGTATCACTATGGGTGTGCTCGCGTATGCGTACTCATAGTGATAGTGAGCGTACAGGCGTGTGTACGGTCCGTACCACTATGAGTACGCATACGCGAGAACACCCATAGTGATAGTGAGCGTACAGGCGTGTGTACGGTCCGTACCACTATGGGTGTTCTCGCGTATGCGTACTCATAGTGATAGTGAGCGTACAGGCGTGTGTACGCTCCGTACCACTATGGGTGTTCTCGCGTATGCGTACTCATAGTGATAGTGAGCGTACAGGCGTGTGTATGGTCCGTACCACTATGGGTGTTCTCGCGTATGCGTACTCATAGTGATAGTGAGCGTACAGGCGTGTGTACGGTCCGTACCACTATGGGTGTTCTCGCGTATGCGTACTCATAGTGATAGTGAGCGTACAGGCGTGTGTACGATCCGTACCACTATGGGTGTGCGTACTCATAGTGGTACGGACTGTACACACGCCTGTACGCTCACTATCACTATGAGTACGCATACGCGAGAACACCCATAGTGGTACGGACCGTACACACGCCTGTACGCTCACTATCACTATGAGTACGCATACGCGAGAACACCCATAGTGGTACGGACCGTACACACGCCTGTACGCTCACTATCACTATGAGTACGCATACGCGAGACCACCCATAGTGAGACGGACTGTACACGCGTGCGTACTCTCACTATCACTATGGGTACACATACGGCAGCACTCCCATAGTGATAGGGAACGTACACAGGCCCTCTTAGCGAAAGTACGGTGCCTTTCACACATCACAGTGGTGACAGGCAGCACGCAGGAAGGAATAGGGCTGACATACTTGTCCATGGATGGACATCAAGGCATTGTCTGGGCAGTACTACATGTGTGGGGCACAGGTGTGAAAGGCTGTGATGTGGCACATTACTCCTGAGTCGAGAAGGCACCAGATGTATGATGAGATGTGTACAGATGTTATGTGTGACGGTGCAATGTGTGCCAGGCATGCCCTTGACTCCTTTGACATGTGTGCATGTCGTACTGCACACTTGGGATGAGCGTCACTGGCATGGCACGGTCAACAACACACGCAAGTGTCCCCTGATGCCCGCTACAGGGGTTACCACACCAGACAGGTCACTACCCACGGTGCACCATGTGACTATGTCATGTATGTGTAGGGGGTTCACATTGGGTTGATGTTGGTGCTCCCTCAAAAGCATCAGCTGTTGCAGCAACCAACATGTGTCTGTGTGTAGATTGACATGGCACACTGTTCCGCACACCAGGCCACATGTGGTATCGGATGTGAGGTGCGTATGTATGCATGGGACACAGAGTAGCGTAACAAGGACATGTCTGCATCCTCTCTATGAATGTGTGGTGAGTCATCACATGTACACCTTCATGGCAAGGTGTGTGGGCTGTCCTAGTGTAATGTCATGTGACCACTACCAGTCTCTGCAATCGACATCCTACTTCTGCTGATGTGTGGATGTATGTCACTCCTGTCTTGCGTCTGGCTGTTCACTTACACTGGGACACAGCTAATCCCATGCCATGGCATGTGGAGGTTCATAATCTCGGTGTGTAGCTGGGTCTTGGTAGGAGTGTCACCTGGCAGCCATACGTGTCCAGGGCATGTGGCACATACCTGACTCCGTATGTCGCATATGTGTATTGACAGATTGACATGTGCTCAGTACATATAAATTGTTGTTGTAGTGCACTCACTCTTCCTTGTCACTTCCAAATTACTGCAGAGTGCCGCCTCTTCCCCGACCAATTCCGGACTTGGCTGCCATGCGGGAGAATGACTGTATCCGGTGCTACCGCTTCCCCCAACCGTTGATTCTGGAGTTGACGGCGAGACTGGCACCACACCTGCAACCGCTGCACAGGTATCCTACGGCACTGACACCCAAGCTGAAGGTAATGGCAGCCCTACATTTTCTGGCCACGGGTACCTTTCAAAATACCATAGCTCATGTTGGTGGCCTGTCCCAGAGCATGTTCTGCCGTGTGCTGCATGATTTCTTAGAGGCCATGTTGCTTCACCTGGATGAGTTCATCCATTTCCCAACCCCTGAAATGTTGATTGGGGTCAAGCGTGGATTCTATGCCCTGGGAGGGATGCCCCATGTCATTGGGTCCATAGATGGGACACATGTGGCTTTGGTACCACCACAGGCACAGGAGGTAGCGTACAGGAATCGCAAGCACTATCACTCCATCAATGCACTTGTGGTGTGTCTGTCCAACATGGTGATTTCACATGTCTGTGCTCGTTTTCCAGGATCAGCACACGATGCCTACATCATGAGGCGTAGCAGGGTGCCTGAAATGATGACGCAGCTGCGCAACGAACAAGCATGTGTTGTTGGTGGGTACAGTCTGTCTGTCCTGTATTTTGCGTAGACTTCCAGCACGACCGCTTCTCCTGTCCTACTTATGTCCATGTGCTTTCCATGTAGGGGACGCTGGCTATCCCAACATGACATGGCTGATCACACCTCTCCGCAACCCCATCACGCCGGCCCAGCTCCGCTACAACACCGCCCATGGCCGGACAAGGCGAGTGATAGAGAGGACGTTTGGCCTCCTGAAGAGCCGATTCCGATGCCTCCACAAGACCGGTGGCGCCCTCCCATATGCCCCGGCGAAGGTCTGCAAAATCTTCATGGTCTGCTGCATGCTGCACAACATGGCAGTTGAGAAAGCTCTGCCACTCATCCTGGATCAAGATGATTAGGACCATCCACCCGTGGAGGACGAAGGGCTTGGCAATGGGGCTAGTGATGTGGAGGACGTGGTTCCGCAAGAGGACATCCGGACTCGGCTCACACGCGACTTCTTTGCTTAGTGGTGAGTACCAGTGTCTGTGTGTGAACGCATTGGTTCCCGTGTGGCATGTGTTGCGATGTGTGTGTCCATCTGCATGTATGGCACGTGAGTCAGAGGTGTGTGTGGATGTGTCACTGGAGTGATGGTGCCAGTGATGAGTGTACTTCCCCTGTCATACGTGTGACCTGGCATGTTGGCATCCTTACATGTGTCGAGTACATGCACATGCAAGTGGCTGTGCTTTTTGTGGCTGACTTCTTGTGTGTCTCTCATCCCCAGGTACTTGCGCATGCCGTCTGCTGGTTGCATTGTTGTGGCACTGCTATTCCTCATGGACACGTCATCCAGTGCTGACTCAGCGTTACCCGCACGGACAAGTTTGGAAGTCTCCTTCGGGTAAGGGATGCATCAGGGGTGTATTGGGTGTGGCAGTTGTTTACGATGTATGCACACTGCGCCTGTCGCTGTTTGGTTCCTCTGCAGACATGTCACATCACCATGGTACACATTACATGCAGCTGGGTACACCTGAAAAGATGGTCAGACTTGTTGACAGTCATCAGTGATGGGATTGTGGAATGTGATGATGGCATCAATGTGTGTTACACTGTCCTCGGACACATACGGTTTGCATTAGCTTGACATGGTGTGGGACTTCCACATCAGCGGATCAATGGTGTATGGCAGTCTCTCCGTGAGCAGCAGGGGGTGTTAAGCTGTTAGCCGACACTTGTGTGCCAGTTCCATGGCTATCATGCATTTGTGCTGCAGAAGGGGGGTGCCAGTGTTGGACCCACATGTTACTCCACATGACACGTTCATGTGTACTCCGAGTTGCCTCTGCAATCCCGAATACATGACAAATAAAGGTGTCCCTATGCCTCCAAGGTGCTTCTTCTCAGTCAATGCTGGTGTGTTGCCACGGTGCATCCGGCATGTCTGGCATGGTTTTCCGTGATAGTGGCTATGTGTCTATGTGTAGAGTAGCAAGATGCAAGCTGTTTGTGTGGGATTAGACTGTGTATTGTGCATGTAGTCCATGACTGTGTGGGTATTGTGACATGTGCCATCCCCATGCATCCAACGTTGGCCAGGCCACCATTCTCTGCATCCACTTGACTCAAGCTTGCAGGACATGGTTCTGCCACCTGTCCACACATACCTGGGTGCCCCCCAGGACACTCCACATGATCCCTGACCTCTGCGCATGGCTGTCGCTGTACTCAATATGTCTGTCGGCACGGTTGTGCGGCCACCCCCTCAGCTGGTTGGGGCCATCACGGGTGTGTATGGTGCTCCATGTCTGTCTTGCCTACTACAATGTGACCCATGTGTGTCCTGTGCCAGACTCAGGCCCCAGGGTGTGGATGGTTGACGTCAAATGAGAACTCAGGCATAGTTAGACTTTACAAGACACATGTAAGCTAATAATGCAATCAGTAGGCATCTTCTCTTTATGGTGTGACTTTTTATTTTGGTTGGGGTGGGGGGGGGGTGTTTGACATGAGGGGCTTTCCGGGTGTGTGGAATCCAAAGTTCACTAGGGGAGTTGGTGTCCTTGCCATTTGAAATCCTCAGAGTCCATGCCACAGTCTTTGGCAACATTGGTCAGACAGTGACCAGCAAGTCCATGTGGCAGAGAATGTCTTTTGATGCTGTGCTGCTGTTGCTCCAGTGGGCCAGGTGCCAGGCCAGGTGTCCTAGGAGATGGTGCTGTTGTGCCGACCCTCACGGTCTTTTCCGTGGACGACCCGCCCTCCTGCGGGGACCCTCAGAAACAGGCCGTGACGATGTTTGGGATGCTCCGTCGGATGTCTCCTCCTCCTCCTCATCCCTCCCTGTGGGTGGTGATGTTCTACGCCTGGTGGCACAGGGAGGGTTGCCCATGTTGTCGGCCATCCGACGGAGTGTACTGTGAATTCCCGTGAACACCGTCACGAGCTCAGCCTGTCTGTCCTCCATCCGCCGTTGGTGTTGCAGTAGACAGGCATGTTGCTCCGCATGTTGCTGGGCCTGCTGGGTCTTGATCCCCTCGAGGATGGACACAACCTGGGCCATGCCCGTGGTGTCCTGCCGGTATGTGTCCAGGATGTTTCGGACATGGGAATATACCGGTTCCCCAGCCAACTGGTCAGGCTGGCGCCTCCGCCGTCCTCCACTCCCACCACCCCTGCCCACTTGCACCTGGCCTGCCCTTGTGGGCACATCGGGTCTCCGGGACCCCTGAGGGGTGGCATTTGCGTTGTCGCCTGCCTCCTCCTGGGTGCCCGGGACACCGTGTCCCTCCTGGCCAGCCTGGCTGCATTGTGGTGGTGGGGCAGGGATCTTGGGTGTCTCCTGGGATGTGGCAGGAGTGGGGGTGGTGGTTGGCCCAGTTGTACCTGACGCAGGTGCTGCAGGTCGTTGGACACCAGAGGGGCCAGGTTGGTCGGGGTCGGGTTCGTCCACAGAGTGGTGAGAGTCGTCGCTGCCGGTGGCTCCGTCATCCCGCCGAGCCGGGTCCTGTGAGTCTTCCCCCCCAGTGTTGGGGGGTGATTCACAACGTTGACCTGTGTGTGAGAGAGACAGTGTTAATTTTGTTTCATGCAACATCCATGTTTCATTGTTTTCAAAGTTGGCACATTTCCTCTGGGAATTTGGATATGTCTTGCATTCCACTCACAGTGCACTTGTGCATGGATATGTCCCTTGGCCACAGCTTTTGCGACTTTACCTATGTGTGGCACAGTCTTACTTGCTGCGTCAATTGTGACTGCAGTCAGCAGTGGAGTGGGCAGGTGTGGCGAGCCATGCATTGGCGCCTTCCGTGTAGCACTGTACGTGTGCACATGGAGTGGATCCACACACTTATATAATGCAGGTAGCTGTCGTTGTGCTCGTGCACAGGTTGTGACATGGCCCTGTGTTTTGCCATGGAGAAGAGGGGGGGTTCTGGCACTGGCCACCCTTGTCTACATGCACGCAGTCCACCTGCTGACGAGCAGACATTCCCACACCCCACAAGGCTGATTTGCTCTCCCTGTGTGTCCCTTTCTCGCTCCCTCTCTGTCCCCCTCTCCCTCCCTCTGTGTGTGAGCCTCCTCCCTCTGTCCGTCTCCCTGTGTCTCCCTCCCTCTCTGTCCCCCTCTCCCTCCCTCTGTGTGTCAGCCTCCTCCCTCTGTCCATCTCCCTGTGTCTCCCTCCCTCTCTGTCCCCCTCTCCCTCCCTCTGTGTGTGAGCCTCCTCCCTCTGTCCGTCTCCCTGTGTCTCCCTCCCTCTCTGTCCCCCTCTCCCTCCCTCTGTGTGTGAGCCTCCTCCCTCTGTCTGTCTCCCTGTGTCTCCCTCCCTCTCTGTCCCCCTCTTCCTCTCTCTGTGTGTCAGCCTCCTCCCTCTGTCCGTCTCCCTGTGTCTCCCTCCCTCTCTGTCCCCCTCTCCCTCCCTCTGTGTGTGAGCCTCCTCCCTCTGTCCGTCTCCCTGTGTCTCCCTCCCTCTCTGTCCCCCTCTCCCTCCCTCTGTGTGTGAGCCTCCTCCCTCTGTCCGTCTCCCTGTGTCTCCCTCCCTCTCTGTCCCCCTCTCCCTCCCTCTGTGTGTGAGCCTCCTCCCTCTGTCCGTCTCCCTGTGTCTCCCTCCCTCTCTGTCCCCCTCTCCCTCCCTCTGTGTGTGAGCCTCCTCCCTCTGTCCGTCTCCCTGTGTTTTCCTCCCTCTCTGGCCCCCTCTCCCTCCCTCTGTGTGTCACCCTCTGTCACCTCAGCCCAGCTTCCTGGGCACACACTGTTAGCAGATCTTTGAATGGCCCTTGGATTGTTGATGTGAGTTTGTTTCTGATCTCCAGGCACCAATTGGGTGTAGTGTGTGTGTGTCTGCACTGCTGCTGTGGTGGTGTGTGCTGCCACTCTTTCACAGTGTTGGCTGTTCATTAGCTGCTGTCATGTGCAAGAACGTGCCGTCACCCCCATGTGTTGATGCAAGGCGTCCGCCATTTGCTGGCGAGTCTTTCCTGTGTGGGGACACACTGTTTGTCTGGCTGTGACCTAGGCCATATGGGCAGGGGGCATTGTTGTCTGCTTCTGATTTGCACTATGTGATTTTTGGGGCCCACACTCCCGCCATCGGGATTACCGTGTCATGTGTTGGTGTTTTCTGTGGCCTGTGACTTGACATTGTCCAGCTGGGTGCATGGGGCATGGTGGCGCCAGTGGCATGTGCGTGTTCATGGAGTGTGGTTGAGTCATGCGATAGCTTGGGGTGGTTGCGTGCCTGTTTGTTAGTTTGGTTGTGGATGACGTTCCCCCCATGTGAGGTGAGTTGTTTGTGTACTCACCCGGGTCTCGGAGTCCGTCTAATCCGTCCACTGCCACCACCGGCAGTATGGCCATCACCCTCTCCTCCCAGGGATGGTATTCTACGCGTCTGCGGGGCGGCCCTCCTCCAGTGACGTTGGCCTGGTTGTGTTCGTACGTCATTTTGGCTTGGACCCTCCTCCGCAGATTGTACCACCTGGCTTGGCATTCATGCCTGGTCCTTCTGGTGTCCGCAACAGCATTCACAGCATCGACGATGGTCTGCCACATGGATGTTTTTTCTGAAATGCTGGTCTGTCTGACCAATGTTCCAAAGAGGTGTGGCTCAACTCTGAGGATTTCATCGACAAGGACCTCCAACTCTCGGCTAGTGAACTTTGGATTCTTGTTAGTGGGCATGGTGAGGGGTGTGGGTGTGGATGGTGGGGGGGTGTGGATGGTTGTGGGTGTGTGGGTGTGGTTGTGCAGGTGTGGGTGTGAATGTGATGTGGGGGTGTTTGTGAAGGTGTGTGTGTGAAGGTGTGCAAGTATAAGGTGTGGTAAAGGTTCTAGTATGGTGCTGTAGGTTGTCTGTGGGGTCTGGCAGCAGTGAGTCTGTTGCAAAGGCTCATGGTTTGTGTGTGTGGGCCCTTTTTATTGGTCCATTGGTGGGTGTGGCTGTGTTTGAAGTTTGGGTGGGTGTGTTATAAGGAGTGGTTGTGTTTTGGGCCTCTGTTTTGGATTTTGGCAGTTGCAGGTCAGTGAATGTGTTGTTTTTGTGCTTGTTGGACATGTTTTGTGGCTTTGTGCCATTCGAATGGTGTATTCTTGTGTTGTTTTGCTTTGTCCTGGTTGTGTACGTGTGTTTTTAGCGTGTGTACGGTGTGTACATGGGCCATTTTGTTGTACAGTGCTGTCCTTGTGTCTGGCTTGGTACGACTCGTACATGTGCAATGTTGTGTGAAGGTGGTGATGTTGGGGCCTGGGGTACGCTCCATACGTACGCGGGTGAGGGTACGGGTCGTACATACACGGGTGGGGGTACGACTCGAACGTACACGGGTGTACATACACGGGGGGTACGCCACGTACACGGGTGTACATACACGGGGGTGCGACACGTACACGGGTGTACATACAGGGGGGTATGCCACGTACATGGGTGTACATACAGGGGTGGGGGTACGACTCAAACGTACATGGGTGTACATACACGGGGGGTACGCCACGTACACGGGTGTACATACACGGGGGGTGTGACACGTACACGGGTGTACATACAGGGGGGGTACGCCATGTACACGGGTGTACATACACGGGTGGGGGTACAACTCGCACGGACACGGGTGTACATACACGGGTGGGGGTACGACTCGAACATACACGGGTGTACATACACGGGTGGGGGTACGACTCGAACGTACACGGGTGTACATACACGGGGGTGCGACACGTACACGGGTGTACATACACGGGTGGTGCGACACGTACACGGGTGTACATACACGGGGGTGCGACACGTACACGGGTGTACATACACGGGGGTACGCCACGTACACGGGTGTACATACACGGGTGGGGGTACGACTCGAACGTACACGGGTGTACATACATGGGGGTGCGACTCATACACGGGTGTACATACACGGGTGGGGGTATGACTCGAACGTACACGGGTGTACATACATGGGGGTGTGACTCGTACACGGGTGTACATACACGGGGGGTGCGACACGTACACGGGTGTACATACACGGGGGGTGTGACACGTACACGGGTGTACATACACGGGGGTACGCCACGTACATGGGTGTACATACACGGGTGGGGGTACGACTCAAACGTACACGGGTGTACATACACGGGGGGTGCGACTCGTACACGGGTGTACATACACGGGTGGGGGTACGACTCGAACGTACACAGGTGTACATACACGGGGGTGCGACTCATACACGGGTGTACATACACGGTGGGGGTACGACTCGAACGTACGCGGGTGTACATGCACGGGGGATACGACTCGAACGTACACGGGTGTACATACACGGGTGGGGGTACGACTCGAACGTACACGGGTGTACATACACGGGTGGGGGTACGACTCGAACGTACACGGGTGTACATACACGGGTGGGGGTACGACTCAAACGTACATGGGTGTACATGCACAGGGGTACGACTCGTACACGGGTGTACATACACGGGTGGGGGTACGACTCACACGTACATGGGTGTACATACACGGGTGGGGGTACGACTCGAACGTACATGGGTGTACATACACGGGGGGTACGACTCGAACGTTCGGGGGCCGGGGGTGTGTTCGGCACGTATGCGGGCACATGTCTCCATGGTTGCTATGGGTGTTCGGTGCGGACGGTGTTTTTTGCATACGGTTGTAACATCGGACGCATGGGATGGATCGTGATTCCGCGGTCGGACTTGACTTTTCACATTTTTACGGTAAATCGTCCGGGGACGTGTCGGACACAATTTACGACCCGAGGACATGTGGGGAATTGTTACCAATGTGATTCGTATGGTCTTTTTCCCATGCGAATCGTAATTGGCAGTTTGTACGGCACTTGTACGATTCGTACGGTAAAAAGACCGGATACGAGTCGTACGGGCTATTTTTTTACCGGATCGTGATCGGCACCTTGGTCTCAATGTGATTCTTCCATTGATGTTACAGTATCCTGGTTGCCCTCTCCAATCTTGCATTTCTCCACTACTTTCATGGTGAATATATCCAGACGTAGGCATGGTTAAAGGAATGGTAATGAGGCTAACAGAGCAACTGCTCATATAGCTTATGCTGGGCATGACTGGATAAAACAAGAGTTATATGGAGAAGAGATTAGAACTTTGGAACATGACCATTTCTTAGGTAACATCACAAAGAAATAATAGGCATGTAGGTCTAGAGCTAAGAATAGTACAACCAATTCACAAGATTCAAACAATCTGAACACATTCATTGTATCCACAGGTCAGGCACACCAGACTGAACTGGAACGGATTCCCTGTTGCAGGCACTTACTCAAGCATGTGAGGTCTAACAGTCACCACTAACATAGCATTTGCCCTTAGGGACTTTTGGGAATGGCGCTTGAACAATTTTCAGCACTCAACTGTCAAATGATTCTGTTTCTAACAGCAGTATACAATCGTATTTAACACTAATTTCAATAGTTCATCTTAAATTATACAGCCACATTATATAGTTACATAAAGGCATTTTTAAAGTAGACTTCAAAGTTAGTTGTACTGTAAAAACATGTATACATGCAATTCTCATAATGCCATTTCAGTCCCACAAGTGATTCCCATCAAATTTAGTTGTGTGTTCCCTATATAACCCATTGTCATTTTCCCTATGGTAGCCTAATTATGCACACTGTAGGCCGTTTTTGCTTTGCACACATTACCTAATATCACATTTGTTTTTGTGTTACATTGAATTTTCACACATAGTCAACACATGTTTTTGAATTTAGTTTTTCCCCACAAAATGTAGTAGTAACAGCCCATGCAAGGACAAATAACATTGCTCTTTGGTATTCTCAGTGGTCAGACACTAGCACCTACACATACTAGAGAAACACAGCTGCTGTTTTTGAACACACGTTTTGTCATATAACCCAGGACGTGTGATTTTAAAAAACACAGAGAGTGGAGACTGGCACACAGAGCAGAGGTCCTGATATGGAAGGGCTGCATCAGCTGCGATGTAGAACAGCCATCTATGTATGCCAAGGTATGGGGTTTGCCACTACTCGCAGAGAGCTATAACATAACACTTCACTTCAGTATTAGTACAGGGTTTTTTTTTATTGTATATGGTTCTTTAATCATGCTAATGACATTATTGACTTGCATTTGTTTTCTAATTCTGATACAGTTATTGCATATTAGAGCACAATAGTTTCAATAAATATTGTAAGCTTCCTTTGTGTCTCTTTTTGATTTGTTGTCGACATGCATGAGCGAGAGAACGAAAGGGACTGACCTGCTACCGTGATCCCGTATATGGTCGAGAGTGTTGTGTTCTGGGGTGCTAAATCAGTTGTCTCTCTGTGAAGGTTAGGAGTTTAAGTGAGGCACTATAAGCTAGTCAGATTCTGGCCCATAGGTACTGATGTGGCATGGTGACTCAGGGCCAGATGTACGACAGTCTGAGACCCGTTTGCGCACAATAAAAATCATGGGCCTGTGTATAAACAGTATTTTGCGAGTCGCAAATAAATTGCAACTCGCAAAATACTGTTTTGAGACTGGGTATTCGGATGGGGCATTCCCTTCCAAATAGCGACTTCATAGCCATGTACTAATGTTTTACGACCACAATTGCAGGCGCAAAACACTTGCAAATTACCACCTACTTCAAGTAAGTGGTAATGCATTTGCAAATGGGACGGGGTCCCCAGGAGACACCTTCCCCTTTGCAAATGCATGCAAAATTATTTTTTGAGAGCAGGCAGTGGGCCCAGGGGCCACTGCCTGCCCTTAAAAAATGAAACTAAAACTTTACTTTTTTATTTTTAAAATACATCCCGTTTTCCTTTAAGAAAAACGGGCTGTATTTAAAAAGAAAAAGCTTCTTTATTTAAAAACAGTCCCAGACATGGTGGTCTGCTGAGCCCAGCAGGCCACCATCCCTGGGAGGGCCAGCCATTCCAAATGGGGTCGCAAAATGAGAGTGGCTCATTAATATTCATGAGCCTCACATTTTTCGGCCCCATTGGGAATCACAAACAGTGTCCAAGTCACTGTTGTACTTGCCAAATAGTGAGTCTCAAATTGTAAGTCGCAAAAGCGGCGCAGATTATGAGTCGCAAATGCGGCGCAATTTGCAAGTTGCTATTTGACAGGTTGTACATCTGGCCCTATGTCCCTACATGCAGATGTTCTATGGTCAGAAGCATATGAGCCAATTATGATGATGGTGGGACCGCCACCGACAGCCCGTCGATGGCAGTCCCACCACCTTCGGGACCATGTTACCCTGGTGGGCGGTTAGTTGGCAGTCAGAAAGACCGACTGCCACGCACCCAGGGGCACCTTGAGCATGCTGGTGTGTTGGTGGGGTATCATATACCTACAATAGTGGTGGTGCCTACCAGGCACCGCCGTAATGATTATGATGTCCATTACCACCTGCGGAAAGGGACTGTGGGAGCATGTAGTGGGCCTCTCTTCTCCCATGGCCCTAAGCTGTGGGTTTTGGGGGGAACCCTGCACCATGTGGCAGGTGCTGCATGGTGCCTGCCACATAGTGCAGGGATATGTCAGGTGTCCCCTTTTTGCATTGCGTCGTGTGCTGCAGCCAGCAGCACCCGTCGCAATGCAAAGGATAGGCATTGCGATCACTGTGGTGGTGGTCACATCATCATGCCTCTATCGGGACCGCTGACAGCCTGTCGGTCAGTCCCGTTTCCGATAGGTTGGCAGTCCCTAAGTTCTGTTCTTGAGCAGAATCTATGCAACAATTTCTTTGTTTCATTTAAAACAAACTGAAGAAATACCAAAATTAATCAATCCCACTCAATTACTTCTCAATGTTTCTGTGGATCTTATAAAGCAGGGTTTTTCTTCTTGATAGGACCACTTCATGTAGTCTATCACCTCTTCCAAAGCTAATTGGGACCCCAGAAATGGCCAGTAAAAGTCTTCCGATAGGTCTTCTTTTTTGTTTATGATTACATCAACCCCACTCTTTAGTCACTTTAGTCTACATGTTTCAATTTCTATATTTGGAGTAAACATCAAATGCTTGAGGTCTTCCTCAGAAGTGCTTAGATCATCTCTGGTTCCTATTACTGAAAACTTGGTTTTTAGTATGGAGTTTATGCTTTCGTGATGATCACACATTTGTCTTTTTTATGAAATCGTACTGCTTATCACTGGCACTAGGCATCATTAGATGACTATTCAGATACACAGAGTATATGATCTGAACTTTAAACATGAGGTAAAAACAGCTAAACCCAACTTGTTATTTAACTTTTAAGTAAAGCAGCTGTAAGTTGGTGCAGGAAATGTACCAGTGGTATAAACTTTTAATGCTACCTGCACATGTAGACTGCAGTGTGCATGTACACCATAAATCATCCATTTTACTGGCTAGAAAAACATGGAAAACGTGGCTTTTGGGCTATTGTTGTGACCTTACTGATAGACAAAAGCACTACAGCAACACATGAAATTACATTGACATGTAGAAACAAGCTATTTATAATCATTAGCTAATTTGCCCCAAATTGTGTCTTGCAAAACACCAGAATAAGTGTTCAATGTACAAAACCTTGACATGCTAGATATTAAGTATAATTTGTCCCTACTGTAACTAGCTCCAGAGATTAATTGCCAATGTGTGTGTGACAATACGTTTTCTATGGAAATGGCCAGTTTTCAATGAAAGCTACATTTTTTACA
The DNA here is from genome assembly GCF_964204655.1 of Triturus cristatus. Lineage (NCBI taxonomy): Eukaryota > Metazoa > Chordata > Amphibia > Caudata > Salamandridae > Triturus > Triturus cristatus. Next base: position 317,207,550 of record NC_140579.1, read on the forward strand.
AAACTGAAGAGGTAATAGCCAGATTTAAAGTGTGTTGGTAATAGTTACCAAAAGTCTAGTTGAGAATTGGCATTAGGATTTAGACAGATACTCAATAAAGTTATGTTTTAAAGAACTCTTTGTACATTTAACTCCTTTAGCAGTAAATAATTCAGTTATGTTGAGATTCCTTTCTGACAATAATTAAGCTTTTATGGGATCTGAACCTCTTCATTCACCGTGGACAATATAATTGTATATGGCAGTGGGAAGGCTTTGAGGAGTAACCACTGAATACAGAAAAGGTGAATGGTTGCAAATAATCTATCCTCTGGCAATTGTTCAGGTAGCATTCCAACCCATCATTTATTTGCCCACTATGCCACATCATATTAGTCCCAGAAAATTAGCCTTGGCACTTCTCTAATAGGAACAGTCCAGCCCGAACATGTCGAGTAATGTCCTCTCTGAATTGGTGACACAAGCAAGCCAAAGCTGGTTTTGGCTGGGTAACAGCATTTACAACGCTGTTTTTACAACGAAGTATCATTACAACGTGGTCATTACAATGACCACGTTGTTGGTTCGCAATACCTTTACATCGCAAGTCATTAGAACGACTTGCTGTAGGGGGAGCTAAGGTATTGGATATGAAATCCAACACCTTCCCTGTTGTTGTGTAAACTGGAGAAGGAATAGTAAATAATACTATTCCTAAGTCCAGCGCGCCCCCTACAGGAAGTCTTTGTAATGACTTGCAATGTAAGGGTATTGCGTACTAACAATGCGGTCATTGTAACGACCGCGTTGTAAAAGTACGTGTTGTAATAGCATGCAATGTAACATGCCATATTAATTTTGGTCTATTTCAGCCTCTTCAGTCAGGTTTAGTTTACTTTCATTGTCACAGTGAGCGCAGGACCAACGTCTGGAGTAATGCTTGCAAATAGTGTAACACGTGGCAATCACTTGGATAACATTTCAGCTCATTGATTTTTTTTGCCCACTATGCCAGGGGTAACAACTGGCCACATATCCTGGAATGTGTAATTTGCGAGTCTGTGTGAGCATTTGGTGGCACAAAAGGGAAAAGAGTATTGATGTTTGATATGTTTGTGTCAAAGTTGGGCCTAGTGGGCGAGAGAGTTTTGGCTTCTTCTTTTGACTTGTTGTTCCAGCAGGGTGGATCCTGTTTCCAGAACAGTGGCAGGGTTCTGGATGATGAGGCTCCTCATCTCAACAGTGCTAGTCTTGGTTGAAGTGCCTGGAGCCTGGATGATGCTGCTATCTTGAACAACAGCATCTGGCCTGGTCTGCAGGCAAGAAAATATGCACAGCTGTAAATGTGAGAGGTCTGCACTTCAGTTGGGTCTAGGAGAGAGGTTGTCACTAATCACCAGCTGGATAAAGATGGCACCCAACCACCAGCTTATCAGAACACAACTGAACCTGATAAAGAAGCAAAAGAAATAAATGTTGCCTTGAGCTGTCTTTTAAAACTTTTAAAGGGTATCCTGCTTCCCACTTGCACACAGGGATGTTGATCTCCCCTAGTGATGTTAGGATGATCTTCACTGTGACCTAATTGTCCAGTGGAGGATGAGCAGTCAGATCAAATATTTCCCTATTGTATCCAGCTGAGGCTCTAGCATTAACACTGCTGTGGTAGAAGTAGGGTGCGACTGAATGAAAATGGCTACCACCCAATCACTGTTGTGCTGGCACTCCCTCCAATCCAAAGCAGAAGGAGAGAAAAATGTGTTCGGTTGCATCGTATTCCGGCTCTCGGAACCACCAACCAGAGGTCAGTCAGTCCCGACACCACAACGATGTCGGTCAGAGCCAACTCCGACCAACATTGAAATAAGCCCCTTAATATCTTAGAGGCTAAGAAATATACATTTGTGTCATTTGTGCATGCATTGCACAGGCAATGATTTTTACTTCATCTCCCCAACATCTTACTACATATAATAACATGCCTGCTCCTTGAGGGAAACATCTCAGACCACAACTTGGTAAAATTGCAGTTGGATTTGTGAATGTGGACATCATTCTCATTTCAAAGGTGCATGAATTCATACGAATACAAATCCCAAAAACAAAGAAAAAAAGTGGTATGCACCCCTACGGACTCCCTCAATCACCTTGTGGAATCATTGCAGTCAGATCAATTAATATAGGTGTCTAGCATATGGATGCTTATGCCAAGGGATTCAGTGCTACAGAAACAGAAAAGCTAAAACCAGGCTGCACTTGAGGCTTCCACACAGGAAATAACAAGTTCAGCCTATGAACCCTTGCAGAGACTTTACTAAGGTAGGGCTAACCCATTAAAATATCACTTACACTTTTTTCTAGTCCATTATGAATGCTTTAAGGGCTAATTTTATAACCCAACTATTTTGCATAAGTAGTGTGAAATACCCATTTATTCATTTTAGACAAAAGGTGATGATCACTTAACTTCTGCAGAACTGTCTTAACATAAATCAAAATATCATCTAAGGACCCCTTTCAAAACATGTTAAAAAATCATCTTAAAACCTCATGTCACACCGCATCCATGGTTATTTACACTTCTGGTTTGGGGCATTTTTAGCTGCCCATTTCACTTCTTGTTCACAGCTTTGCCACTCAGGTTGTTATCTAGCCATGTGTAATAACAGTCATGACTCGAAGGATTGTGATTGCCACATCTGTACTGCCCAGTTGTGACCCACTTCAATCACCACCACAACCAATCCTGTCCCAAAGCTGTACCCCAGAGGCTGATCCTGTAGGTGGAAGAGGTGTGGCGCAGCAGCCAGGGTGCCTGACTCCGGACCACGGGGTTCACGGTTCGATCCCCGGCACTGACGGCAGGTCAGCCCAGCACCATGTGACTCTGGGCAGTAGCTCGCGTAATCTTCCCGAGGGCCCCTAGGTTATTAGGTTATTATACCCCACCTTAGTGGCAGGTTGTATTAGGATTCAAGGATCCTGGGGAGGATTTGAGAATCTGCCTCATCTTCTACGTTGTGCTGTAACAATGGTCTCATGGGATTTCACAAAGTTATTTGCAAATTATGAGTGAACCTTCAGTTCATTTCAGTGCCCCCTGTTGTGAAGCTTTAACAACTGTGAATCAGGAATTAGAATGGGACCAATATTACTCCGATTTATTGTCTCTAGCACAATAATGACACAGTGCCATTGATACATTGAGTGCCTACCATAATGCACCTGTTACTAGGGTTGTTCTTGAGCATTTCTTCAGGATCTCTAAAATGTTACGATTCATGTGAAATTCAAGCATAAAAACTGAATGCAGAGCAATAGTCTTGTACTCTCTTGAATATAAAAGAGCAGTCACGAACAAGAGACTACAGAACATCCAAGACTGCTGATATTTAATGAGACAAGCTGCATGACTACAACCCAATGATGTCTCTTGTGTGCCTTCTTTCATATCACTATTCCCCTTCCCTCTTTTTTGCATCAATATCAAGCATAGTCTTAGACATCTTCCACACTGTCAATGGGGACAGAGACTAGACAATTTCATGTTATTCCTGTGGTAACATTCAAGTCTACAGGTTCGTCATAACTTGATTATGGCAGCAGTCTTTCACTCATCACCCTCATGAACTCCAACCAAATGTTACCCTCCTCTAAGAATCAGCTTAGTAAAAATCGTATATGTTTAATCTGTTCGATAAGGCCTGATATCAAAGGTAAATAATATCTATGGTTTATAGTAATTCTGCTGCTCACTCTATAATCAATACATGTTCAAAATTAACCCACTTTCTTTTGTATGAAAAACAGGGAAGAAGACCCTGGGGATTGTGATATCTTGATAAAGCCATTAACTAGATTGTCTTCTATGTACAGTCTAAGATGTTCTTCTTCAGACTCTGTGAGTGCATACAATCGACTACAGAGTGTCTCTGCTCCAGGTTCTAAATAACTCTTACAATCATATTCTCAATGCTAAGGTAACATACTTGCTTTATTTTTATTAAATACAACATGAAACAGTCAGGTAAATAGGTTACAAAACTATTGACATTAGATTTTACAATGTGTGCAAGTGCCTATAAGGATATCTTTAAGGATAAATACAAGATGATTCCTTTTCTGGTAAACAATGGTTACTGCAATAGTGGGGATAAACATAGAAGATTCTAGCTGCCCAATTTATATGAGGATTTTGCAGTCTCAACCATGGCATGCCAAAGATCCCTAGATGTGATTCAACAAAATCAAAACAAATCGTTTCATGATAACTAAAACATATGTGAAATGAATTAAAAAATCAACAGGTCCTGAAGATTTCATTGAACTTTCTACTGCCTAACCTCTTCAGGAGAGTTATTCTTAAGCATTAGTACTTGTAAAGAAATGTGATAATATAATGTCCATGTTTCCTAAAGTGACTGAATCCTATAGTCCTTTAATTGTGACACAATATTTTATTGTCCCTCAGGCAAAGTCATTTTCATAGGAACTCTCATAGGAGAAAATTAGAATTCACTTAAGTGCTTCACTTGACAAGACAACTCCCTTCATTGTTGAGCAATCCGTTTTTCTGACAATTGTGCCATCCCTAACTATGAACTTGCAACTATTGTACACTTAAAAGTCTTTGGTTTACTCTGCAAATATTATAAAATAATGTCCAGATTGATAATAATACATTTATAGCTTTTGAGCACATATTCTTTACTTTCCCTTTTTGAAAGCAGACCTTTGACATTACCTAGTTGCATGAGCTTTGAAACATCACTGTGTACTGTACTGTAACGTAAACATTTTACTATACTTTTCATTTTTCTCAGAATGCCACTCAGCTGAACATTGATCTAAATACACCACAAGTCTATGTGTTCTTCACATTTTGTTGGAGATTTGAATTTGCTGAGGCAATACATCTTCAAGTTGAAGTCTTATCCCTTGGTTAAATAAAGTGTACTTATTCTCTTCAGGCCAACAGTATCAATCAATAATGTATTAAGTTATTGATGTAACACACTAAATACTTTTAAATTTAACAACTCATCATGTAAGGAAAGTACATCTGATTAATTATAAACATCTTATGCGTTCACTAGTAGTAGGCCAAGAAACTATATCATATGGGATTTTAGTTTCTATTGATGGACTACTCCAATTAGAAGCATTCCCACTCAAGTAAGACAAAACAAAGATGGTCTAGGATTGATCACCTGGAAATGATTTAGTCATTTACTACACTTAAAATTAGAGCTAATGTGGTACGAGAATCCATTGCTTTGGTTGGAAAAATAATGTCGGCTTCGTAATCTGTCAGGACAAAGTGTCCTGGAAATCCAGATTCACCAGGAACAATGGTAGTTTAACCAAATCAATTAACCAAACCCACAGCCAAACCCATATTATTATTGTGGAGTTATGCAGTAGCATTGAGGGAAGAAAAATGGGAAATGAGAGAGAATCTGAGGTGTCATAACATAACACAGCATGCATATTCGTAAAGTGCATGTTCACCCGTAGGCATTTTGGCACGGAATAACAGATGTTTATTGTTACCCAACTCAATGGTATTCATTTTACTGACCTCAGATGGATGAAAGGCTGAGTAGACCCACTGGGATTTGAACATGAGACCATGAGGTTGCACGTAGGCCCCTGCAGTGGATGCATTAGTCCACTGAGGCACCAGACGTAGTCATCACATGCCTGGTTGCACAACTGGGCCTGATCTGCGTACATGAGTCTATATACCGAAAATTAAACAAAAGCTTTACTGCAGGTATGGTAAAGCATAAGAGTTAAAACTAGAAATAATGTCTATGATATAGCTGTGAACTCTCTTGGTATTTTCTCTCTCTAATATAATTTGAATCTTGATCTTCCGTCTTAACTGAAATACAGTAATATTTCAATATAGTAACAGAATAGCAGTCAGTATTACAAACCATTTGTTTGCTAACGAGAATTACCTTCAAAATTCAAAATGCTGAAATAACTTTTGTGGATAATTTTCCTTCAAAATGGTAACTAGATAACTGCAGTTTCAAAATAGTTCATAATCTACATTTGTAATTCCTTGTGAAGTAAACAGTACAATAGGGTTCATAATTCTACGAATGACCCTTAGTGACGCAACAAATGCTGTAGTTCCTAATTATTATGGATGAGTCTTGTGAAACAAACAAGCTCTATATAGTTTGCAATCTGGCCTGGGTGGAGTTCGCAGAGTTCCTCTACTCGGAGCTCCGCGAAGAGCTAAAAACTCTGGTGCACTCTGCTGAGTTTCGCAAGTGGCGGAGTGCAGTAAATTGCGCTGCTTATGGTGCTCGCACTGATTTTTAGCACCATGATTTTGTCTCACACTGTTCACAGATCAGCGCAACCAGCACCATGTAAAGCAAAAGAGGGCGCTGCTTCTTTCTGCCACTAAAGTAGAGGTTCTACTCGAGTGGCAGCTTCTTCAACACGAGGAGTTTTTCAAAACTCCGTGCTCTACGTGGTGCGCGGAGTGGGCAAATATCCGCAAACTCTCCTGATGGAGCAGAATTTGTCACCCACCCCTATTTGTAATCCCTATGGATGACTCCATGTGAAAACACTTTTTTTTACTGTGCTATACATTTGTTGTTCCAAGATTTCATTTGTGGACTTAATGGAAGAACAAATATAAAGATTCCAATAAAAAAATCCTGCTGTAATAACTATGTATCACAATTGCCTAATAAGGACTCCAAGGCCTCTGGGGAACATATACTCTATGCTTCAAAATGGCCACCACCTTAGGAGAGTCCCAAGGACCCATGGGACAAGTTATTTTAACTCAGCTGAGTCATGAAACGCACTGTTACGAGACATAAGTGCCTTTGCCCTGAGTAGTTCTAGCCTCTTCCACTCTTGAACAATTGCATGCTTATGAGCTTCGGAGTAGGGCTCTATACAGGACCAGTGTGCTGTGGTAACTCCATCCTGCACCTCATACTGACATAAGTCTTCAGAATATTGAATCACATTTTTTGATTTTCCTACATGATCTTCGCATAGGCGTTTGATAGATATCTTATCTTGCTTGTAGATTAATTGTTTTCGGTTGCTGAGCTCTTGTATTTACCGATGTACAGAGAACTTATTGTAAAGAAATAAGCACAGATTAGTTGTTTTCTCATGGTGACGATGCTCAGACTGGGTGGCTCATGGCAGGTCACCAGTTCAGCAGTTCGGCAGCAGCGAGACCCGCTCCCTCGCAGCCGCCTGCCATTGTGGTAAAGAGCATGGAAGAGCAAGGAAAAAGTCAACATTGCACTGTCCTACATTGTGTTTTGTGGCAAAAGATGCAAGTCTCGGCTGATAAGGATGCTACCGGTGGGTGGGGCCAAACGTGAAGCCGTGGAAATGAAGGATACGGAACTGCAGGAACTGCAGGAACTGCAGGTCGGTGGAGTACGAAGGACATGGAGCACCATGGAGGTTACCAGCACTGAGACACATAGCCACAATCAGGGAATACCATGCCAGACATGCAGGATGCACCGTGCCAACACACCAGCATTGACTGAGAAGAGGCACCTTGGAGGCATAGGGACACCTTTATTAGTCATGTTTTTGGGATTGCAGAGGCAACTTGAAGTACACATGAACACATCATGTGGAGTAACATGTGGCTCCAACACTGGCACCCCCCTTCTGCAGCACAAATGCGTGATAGCCAGGGAACTGGCACACAAGCGTCGGCTAACAGCTAAACACCCACAGCTGCTCACGGAGAGCCTGCCATACACCATACATCCGCTGATGTGGAAGTCCCACGCCATGTCAAGACAATGTTAACCGTATGTGTCCGAGGGCAGTGTCACACACATTGATGCCATCATCACAATCCACTATCCCATCACTGATGACTGACAACCAGGCAGCCCATCTATTCAGGTGTACCCAGCTGCATGTCGTGTCCCATGGGGATGCCACATGTCTGCAGAGGAACCAAACCCCGACCGGGGCAGTGTGCACACATCGTGAACAACTGCCACACCCAATACACCCCAGATGCATCCCTTACCCCATGGAGACTTCCAAACGTGTCCGTGCCTGTAACGCTGAGTCAGCCCACGATGTCATGTCCATGAGGAATAGCAGTGCCACAACAATGCAACCAGCAAACGGCATGCGCAGGTACCTGGGGAAGAGAGACACACAAGAAGTCAGCCACAAAAAGCACAGCCACTTGCATGTGCAGTTACTCGACACATGTATGGATGACACATGCTAGGTCACAATTATGACTGGGGAAATACTACCATCACTGCCACCATCACTCCAGTGACACACCCACACACACCTCTGACCCACGTGCCATACATGCAGGTGGAGACACACATCACAACGCATGCCACACGGGGACCAATGCGTGCACACTCAGACCCTGGTACTCACCACTAAGCAAAGAAGTCGCGTATGAGCCGAGTCCGGATGTCCTCTTGCGGCTCCACATCCTCCACATCACTAGCCCCATTGCCAAGCCCTTCGTCCTCCACGGGTGGATGGTCCTCGTCATGTTGATTCAGGATGAGTGGCACAGCTCTTTCAACTGCCATGTTGTGCAGCATGCAGCAGACCATGAAGATCTTGCAGACCTTCGCCGGGGCATAAGGGAGTGCACCGCCGGTCTTGTGGAGGCACCGGAATCGGCTCTTCAGCATGCCAAACGTCCTCTCTATCACTCGCCTTGTCCGGCCATGGGCGGTGTTATAGCGGAGCTGGGCCGGCGTGATGGGGTTGCGGAGAGGTGTCAGCAGCCAAGGCATGTTGGGATAGCCAGCGTCCCCTACATGGGAAGCACATGGACATCGTTAGAACTGGTGTAGCGGTCGTGCTGGTCGGCTATACAGAATACAGGACAGACAGACTGTACCCACCAACAACACATGCCCGTTCGTTGCGCAGCTGCATCATCATATCAGGCATCCCGCTACGCCTCATGATGTAGGCATCGTGTGCTGATCCTGGGAAACGAGCACAGACATGTGAAATCACCATATTGGACAGACACACCACAAGGGCATTGATGGAGTGGTAGTGCTTCCGATTGCGGTACGCCACCTCCCGTGCGTGTGGTGGTACCAAACCTACATGTGTCCCATCTATGGACCCAATGACATGGGGCATCCCTCCCAGGGCATAGAATCCACGCTTGACCTCAGTCATCTGTTCAGGGGTTGGGAACTTGATGAAGTCATCCAGGTGAATCAACATGGCCTCCAAGAAATCATGCAGCACACCGCTGAACATGCTCTGGGACATGCCACCAACATGAGCTATGGTATTTTGGAAGGTACCCGTGGCAAGAAAATGTAGGGCAGCCATTACCTTCAGCAGGGGTGTCAGTGCCGTAGGATACCTGTGCTGCGGTTGCAGGTGTGGTGCCAGTCTCGCCGTCAGCTCCAGAATCAACGGTTGGGTGAAGCGGTAGAGCCGGATCCTGTCATTCTCCTGCATGGTAGCCAAGTCTGGAATTCTTCGGGCAACAGGAGGCGCTCTGCAGTAATTTGGAAGTGACAAGGAAGAGTGAGTGCACTACGAGAACAACTCATGTCTACTGAGCACATGTAAATCTGGCAATACACACATGCCACATAGGGAGTCAGGCATGTGCTACATGCCCAGGACACGTATGGATGCAAGGTGACACTCCTTCCAAGACCCAGCTACACACGGTGATTGAGAACCTCCCCATGCCACGCCATGGAAATAGCTGTGTCCCAGTGCAAGTGCACTGCCCGACGCAAGACAGGAGTGACATACACCCACACATCAGCAGAAGTGTGATGCCGATTGCAGAGACTGGTAGCGGAACACTGGAGCCACAGGTCACATGACATTACACTAGTCCAGCCCACACACCTTGCCATGAAGGTGCACATGTCATGACTCACCACACATTCCTTGTGAGTTTGCTCACATGGCCTTGTCACGCTACTCCGTGTCCCATGCATACATGTGCACCTCACATCCGATAACACATGTGGCATGGTGTTGGGAACAGTGTGCAATGACAATCTACACACAGCCACATGTTGGTTGCTGCAACGGCTGCAGCTTTTGAGGGTGCTACAACATCAACCTGATGTAAATCCCGGACACATATATGACATAGTCACATTGTGCACTGTGGGTAGTGACGAGTCATGTGTCATGACCCCTGTACCGGGCATCATGGGACACTTCCGTGTGTTGGTGTCCGTGCCATGCCAGTGACGCTCACCCCAAGTGCGCAGTCCCACATGCACACATGTCAAAGGAGTCAAGGGCATGCCTGGCACACATTGCACCCTCACACAGTACACATGTACACATCTCATCATACATCTGGTGCCTTCTCCACTCAGGAGGCATGTTCCACATCACAGCCTGTGACACCTGTGCCCCACACATGTAGTAATGCACAGACGATGCCTTGATGTCCATTCCTGGACAAGTATGTCCATCCATGGACAAGTATGTCCGCCCTATTCCTACATGTGTGTCGCCTATCACCACAGTGATGTGTAAAAACCGCCGTACTGCTGCTGAGAGGGCCTGTGCATGTTCCCAAATCACTGTGGGAGTGCTGCCGTATGTGTACCCATCGTGATGGCGAGCGTACAGGCATTTGTACGGTCCGTAGCACTACGGGTACGCATACGCGTGCAGACCCATAGTGATAGTGAGCGTAGATGCGTGTGTACGGCCCTATCACTATGGGTCTGCACGCGTATGCGTACCCGTAGTGGTACGGACCGTACACTCGCATCTACGCTCACTATCACTATGGGTCTGCACGCGTATGCGTACCCGTAGTGGTACGGACCGTACACACGCATGTACGCTCACTATCACTATGGGTCTGCACGCGTATGCGTACCCGTAGTGGTACGGACCGTACACACGCATGTACGCTCACTATCACTATGGGTCTGCACGCGTATGCGTACCCGTAGTGGTACGGACCGTACACACGCATGTACGCTCACTATCACTATGGGTCTGCACGCGTATGCGTACCCGTAGTGGTACGGACCGTACACTCGCATGTACGCTCACTATCACTAGGAGTACGCATACGCGTGCAGACCCATAGTGATATAGAGCGTACATGCGTGTGTACGGTCCGTAACACTACGGGCACGCATACGCGTGCAGACCCATAGTGATAGAGAGCGTACATGCGTGTGTACGGTCCGTAACACTACGGGTACGCATACGCGTGCAGACCCATAGTGATAGAGAGCGTACATGCGTGTGTACGGTCCGTAACACTACGGGTACGCATACGCGTGCAGACCCATAGTGATAGAGAGCGTACATGCGTGTGTACGGTCCGTAACACTACGGGTACGCATACGCGTGCAGACCCATAGTGATGGAGAGCGTAGGCATGCATGTACGGGCCGTTGCCATGCATTTGGGGTGCCCTAGGGCCCCGAAACGCACCGTACCTGTGTGTGATGCTCCAAATTACATAGGGGACACGTATTAAGGCCTACATGCATGCTGGTTGTCATGGAGACCAAGTTCAAAATTCGAAATTGTTCTGGAAGGTGCACAGCAGAAGTCAGTTGGAATTCTTCTACTTTGTTGCAATGTGTTTGTGGGGCTGACATCATGCAGGAGAATGAAACCGATAGAGAACCCACAGACTGCTAGGTTTGAAGGGATTGGTGGAAACATAGGATGCAAATGTGAGTGACCAATCACTCTGTACTCCTGTGCATGAGACTGGGCAGAAGGGCACATATAAGGCAGCCAGGTCCCATGAGGGAGCACTTGCCTGCACATCTTTGCATTCGTCGACCCAGCTGCTGCTACTGATTCCCTGGAACCATGTCAAGGGCTGTGGAGAGGACACAGCCATTCACCCTGGAGGAGAACATGGCTCTGCTGGATGTGATCCTCCCACAGTACTCCATGCTGTATGGGCGACCAGGGTATCAGGTGAGTGCATAGGCCACTGCCACAGACTGTCCCTATGTTGTGACTGTGACTTCTGCCATTGCGTCCAGGTGTAACACACATGCCATGTACTGTCGGGGGGGTCCCAGGGGGGGGTGCCTGATGTCTCCCAGCAGTGCCCTGAGACAGGAGGGGTGGGGGCCTATCACTCCCAGCAGTGCCCTGAGACAGGAGGGGTGGGGGCCTATCACTCCCAGCAGTGCCCTGAGACAGGAGGGGTGGGGGCCTATCACTCCCAGCAGTGCCCTGAGACAGGAGGGGTGGGGGCCTATCACTCACAGCAGTGCCCTGAGACAGGAGGGGTGGGGGCCTATCACTCCCAGCAGTGCCCTGAGACAGGAGGGGTGGGGGCCTATCACTCCCAGCAGTGCCCTGAGACAGGAGGGGTGGGGGCCTATCACTCCCAGCAGTGCCCTGAGACAGGAGGGGTGGGGGCCTATCACTCACAGCAGTGCCCTGAGACAGGAGGGGTGGGGGCCTATCACTCACAGCAGTGCCCTGAGACAGGAGGAGTGGGGGCCTATCACTCAAAGCAGTGCCCTGAGACAGGAGGGGTGGGGGCCTATCACTCACAGCAGTGCCCTGAGACAGGAGGGGTGGGGGCCTATCACTCCCAGCAGTGCCCTGAGACAGGAGGGGTGGGGGCCTATCACTCACAGCAGTGCCCTGAGACAGGAGTGGTGGGTGTGATGCACAGTGTGAGCCTTGATCATTGATTGTGACATTGCCATCATTCCACCTGTGTACCCACTGTGGCACGTACTGCTTTTTCCCTCACCAGGGGATGATGTCCCTATGACAAAGGTGCAATGCGTTGGCTGCATGACATGCCTTGTTGTAACCAGCTAATTTGTACCCATATGTCTCTCTGTGACATGTGGCTGGTGTATTGATGTGGTGTCACTTGTTCCTCCTCACAGGTAGGCGCCACTGCCAAGGAGCAGATCTGGCTGACCGCCGTCAGTGCCGTGAGGGGTGTGGATGGTCGGAGGCGGAGCCTGCCCCAGGTGAGAAAACACTGGCAGGATATCCGGTGCTGGACGCGGAGGATTGCACGGCTCCTGCTGGGGGACTCACCTGAGAGCCACAAGAACCGCGGCCGCCGCCGTCTGAGCCACCTCCACAGGCGTGTGCTGCCGGTGGTCTTTCCAGACCTGGAGAGGCGCTTACAGGCGATGCAGCAGCCGGAAGGGGGTAGGTACATGTGTGTTCGTTGTGTGTCACCGGCATTTGTAAGGGCACAGTAGCATGAATTAACTGGCAGGGTTTAAAGGTGCTGTGCAGATCCTGTTTGCCCCAGTATAGCGCTGTGCCCCTGCCACCCTTCCCCTCCTTGCAATGTGTTCCCTGGTCTGTGTGTAGTCACTCCTTCACAAGGTGATGTAGGCTGGCGCTTTGTCCACGAGAACAATGACTGTAGCATCATGTGTGGGGGTGGTGTGTAACAGGTTGTGGGACCTTGCCTGTGCACTGTCAAGTTCACTGCATGTGGGTTCCATGTCAGTTGGCACTGATGCTGACTCCAGACATGGGAGTTGGTCTCTCATGTGTCATGCCTTACAGCGCGCATGTCCTATGTAGTGGCCTGTGACATGATGTGCATGAGTGTGCGATACACATAGTGCAGGGATGGTGACGTGTGTTGCAGTCATTACTATTCAGTAGCATGTATTTGCGTGCCCACTACTGTCCCCTGGGGCACCTTTTCCTCAGTGGTGTATGTGTCATCATAAACGTGGACAATCTCAGTGTCTACAGCGTAGGTTGTGCTCTGTGCCATTGTCCCCTGTCACCATGTATATAGACGTGCTATTTTGTACAGGTGTCCACTGTGCAGCCTGACCTGATTGTCCTTCTACATACTCACAGTTGCCAGTGCCTGTGTGTCTTGTTATACTCATCTGAGGATGGGCACTGGTACCTCATTATTTGTACAGGCGCACCTTGGCTGTTTGGCGTACACTCTTGCTTTTTGCCTGCCCCTGTGGGTATCAGCCAGACTATGAGATGTTGGTGCCACCTGTGTCTCAACAATTTGCCTCGTGTAGGGTCTTGTTGGTGCGGGCAATGACTATGTGTCAAATCCTGATTTCTACTTGCTGGGTCTGGGCAGTGTGTGATGTGTCTGGACACACACGCAATGTGCAGTGACCGAGTCATGTTGGGCATGTTTTCAGCATTACCTATGCAGCATGTGTCTCAAGTTCATGGATATGGTCCCTGGTCATCGGTATTTTCGCCAACGCTGTGTGGTGCAGATGCAGTGCTGGATTGTCCCCAGGGCCTGGGTGCTATGTCAGACTCCGTTTCCTGTCTTTAGCTATTGTCTCATGCTCTCCATGGTGTTGCAGTGGCATGGTGGCTCAACCAACTGTGTGTTTCATGCCCTACATCGGTACCTTGTTTAGTAGATGTTAGGGATCTTCCTTTTCAGGCTATGCAGTGTTACCTATGTCGATTGGACTCATGTGACTGATGTGTACAGCTGTCTGATTAATTTCTGTCTCTCCACCCTGCCCACAGCATCGTCGGGGGACACAGAGGGAGACATGGACACAGGCAAGGCGGAGGGACCGAGCACCAGTGCCAGCCGTGACATTGGGGCTGGCACATCGAGTGGGACAGAGGTGGAGGATAGTGCGGCCGAGGACCTGTCGACTGGCACGTCAGAATACGAAGCTGACAGGTCCGAGGAGGATGTCTCCGAGTGGGCGGTGGCTGCACCAGCAGCTGACAGCGGAACAACACCTCGCACCGCCCCCTCAGTTCCCACCAGCCGCCTCCCACTTGCTCGTGTCCCTTCCCAGCGTGCCCGGTCACAGCATGTCTCCTTCCTGCCAGGCACCGCACCCCCTGCCCCTGTCTCCACTGCTGCCGCCAATGCAGAGTCTGTGGACATCCAGCGGCAACTGCAGGTTGGTCAGGCTGCGATCCTTAATGTCCTCCATGCCCACGGCAAAACCCTCACCAACATCGAGGCTTTCTTGGAGGGCATTCATTCATCGCAGGCTGACCAACGCAACTTGCTGAGGTCCATCGACTCCACACTGACTGCAGCAGTGGGTCTCCTGCAGCGCGACCTCCCCCCACCTACCCCTGCCCCATCCACACTTCCCACTCCCATGCCTGTCCCACGTACACCCAGACGTCGGCATGCACCCACTTCAACGGACACGGGCACCACACCAGCAGGGAAGGTCCACCGCACTCCTCCTGACACGCACACACAGGGTGAGGTAGGCACACCCACTGGGTCGGGGGGCAAACGTGTGACACGCAGCCATAGTGGGAGTCCGCATTCCACCCAGTCCACTCCCTCCAAATCCCCTCCCCTCAGCTCTCCTGGCCACATCTCCCCCAAGGACTCCTTCATGGCCGCTCTGTCCCTGAGCCCCACAGTTACACCACCACGCAAGCGGTCAAGGAGGTCCACGGTCAGGGTGGTTGAGTCTCCCCCCCTGTCTCCACCCTCCCCCGGTGGCGCTGCGACCCATCCCTCTGACCCCCCCCCCCCTCCTTGGGGCCTGAGGTCCCTTCGGGTGCAGGGGACTCCCTGGAGGACCTTGCAAAGGTGTGTAGTGCCATCCTGGCCTCCGCCTTTGGCACTGACCCACCCCCTGTGGTGGAGTCCTCCATCCCTGCACCCACAACGCCGCCCCTTTGCCCTGATGTCCCTGCGGTGCCTGTTGCTTCCCCCCCCCCCGATGCCCTCACCAGTGTGGAAGACGATGCCATTTGACTGTGCAGGCAAGGTAGGGGACACGCATCCCACTGTGTCCCCCATCCAGCTGAGAATCATTGACTGCCCTATGGGCTTTGTGAAGATTGAACTGCCTGCGATCCACGGACATTGTGCTCATGCTGAATAAAGCTTAATTTTGTTTTCATTATCACACTACTGCTATGCTGGTATTGGTGTTGGTGGGGCTGCTACATGGTTTTTGGTGGTGTGTAAGGGTTTGGGTGTGTGGGATATGTAGTAGTGTACTGCTCATTGGTGGGACCCTGGGATCTGTGTGCCATCACAAGGTGTTGGCTAACTTTCTTTGTTCATGTAAGCAGTTACTGCATGGTGCACTTGTCCCAGGGTGTATTCCTTCCTCTGTGTACCCAGCTTTCTTCCCTGCAGGGTGTTCCCAATGTTTAGCGCAGAGCTGTGTCTACATGAGCTGTGTGTGTGACGGAGCCCTTCTACTTTGGCCATGCATGCAGGGCCATGTCTCCACCTGCAACAATCGTGGCATCCTTGATGATCACTGTACTTGTGTGTGGAGTCTGTTGACATGAGTTCATGGGGACATGTTCCCTTGTAGCCAGTATGCATGTGGATAATTCTGGCCTCACACACATGTGTTACACCCCTCCTGTCTCAGGGCATTGCTGGGAGTGATAGGCACCCACCCCTCCTGTCTCAGGGCACTGCTGGGAGGACTCTGCACACACCCCTCCTGTCTCAGGGCACTGCTGGGAGTGATAGGCACCCACCCCTCCTGTCTCAGGGCACTGCTGGGAGGACTCCACACCCACCCCTCCTGTCTCAGGGCACTGCTGGGAGTGATAGGCACCCACCCCTCCTGTCTCAGGGCACTGCTGGGAGGACTCTGCACACACCCCTCCTGTCTCAGGGCACTGCTGGGAGTGATAGGCACCCACCCCTCCTGTCTCAGGGCACTGCTGGGAGGACTCTGCACACACCCCTCCTGTCTCAGGGCACTGCTGGGAGTGATAGGCACCCACCCCTCCTGTCTCAGGGCACTGCTGGGAGGACTCTGCACACACCCCTCCTGTCTCAGGGCACTGCTGGGAGTGATAGGCACCCACCCCTCCTGTCTCAGGGCACTGCTGGGAGGACTCTGCACACACCCCTCCTGTCTCAGGGCACTGCTGGGAGTGATAGGCACCCACCCCTCCTGTCTCAGGGCACTGCTGGGAGGACTCTGCACACACCCCTCCTGTCTCAGGGCACTGCTGGGAGTGATAGGCACCCACCCCTCCTGTCTCAGGGCACTGCTGGGAGGACTCTGCACACACCCCTCCTGTCTCAGGGCACTGCTGGGAGTGATAGGCGCCCACCCCTCCTGTCTCAGGGCACTGCTGGGAGGACTCCACACCCACCCCTCCTGTCTCAGGGCACTGCTGGGAGGACTCTGCACACACCCCTCCTGTCTCAGGGCACTGCTGGGAGGACTCTGCACACACCCCTCCTGTCTCAGGGCACTGCTGGGTGGACTCTGCACACACACCTCCGATTTCAGGATATGTACGCTTGGCACATACACGGTGGGGGTACGCTCAATGCATTCGAGGTGAGGGTACGAGTCTACTTACACTGGTGTGGTGGGGGTACGCTCCATGCATACGCGGGTGAGGGTACGGGTCGAACTTACACTGTTGGGGTGGGGGTACGCTCCGTACGTCCGCAGGTGGGGGTACGGGTCGTACTTACACTGTTGGCATGTGGGGTACGCTCCTTGCATACGCGGGTGGGGGTACGGGTCGTACTTACACTGTTGGGCTGGAGGGTACGCTCCTTGCATTCGCGGGTGGGGGTACGGGTCGTACTTACGCTGTTGGGCTGGGGGGTACGCTCCTTGCATTCGCGGGTGGGGGTACGGGTCGTACTTACGCTGTTGGGCTGGGGGGTACGCTCCTTGCATTCGCGGGTGGGGGTACGGTTCGTACTTACACTGTTGGGCTGGGGGGTACGCTCCTTGCATTCGCGGGTGGGGGTACGGGTCGTACTTACGCTGTTGGGCTGGGGGGTGCGCTCCTTGCATTCGCGGGTGGGGGTACGGGTCGTACTTACGCTGTTGGGCTGGGGGGTACGCTCCTTTCATTCGCGGGTGGGGGTACGGGTCGTACTTACGCTGTTGGGCTGGGGGGTACGCTCCTTGCATACGTGGGTGGGGGTACGGGTCGTACTTACACTGTTGGGCTGGGGGGTACGCTCCTTGCATACGCGGGTGGGGGTACGGGTTGTACTTACACTGTTGGCATGGGGGGTACGCTCCTTGCATACGCGGGTGGGGGTACGGGTCGTACTTACACTGTTGGCATGGGGGGTACGCTCCTTGCATACGTGGGTGGGGGTACGGGTCGTACTTACACTGTTGGCATGGGGGGTATGCTCCTTGCATTCACGGGTGGGGGTACGGGTCGTACTTACGCTGTTGGGCTGGGGGGTACGCTCCTTGCATACGCGGGTGGGGGTACGGGTCGTACTTACACTGTTGGGCTGGGGGGTACGCTCCTTGCATTCGCGGGTGGGGGTACGGGTCGTACTTACTCTGTTGGGCTGGGGGGTACACTCCTTGCATTCGCGGGTGGGGGTACGGGTCGTACTTACGCTGTTGGGCTGGGGGGTACGCTCCTTGCATTCGCGGGTGGGGGTACGGGTCGTACTTACGCTGTTGGGCTGGGGGGTACGCTCCTTGCATACGCGGGTGAGGGTTCGCGTCGTACTTGCACTGTTGGCATGGGGGGTACGCTCCATGCATACGCGGATGGGGGTACGGGTCGTACTTGCACTGTTGGGGTGGGGGGTACGCTCCTTGCATACGGGGTGGGGGTAGGGTCCGTACATATCCGTCCCCACGCTATGTGATGTTTGTGCGGCCCGTACCCAGGCCTTTGCCAAGTGGGTGCGATCCGACCCGCCATTGTTGGGGTGACGTGTGTGGGCGTGGTCCGACTCGTACCCACACTCTTCAGGCGTGGGTACGGGACGTACCTGTCTGGTTGTGTTGCCGGTTCGCGTGGTGACGGACTTCCGTTGTGGCGGTCGCTGGCTTATCAGGACACGCCCCCACCCCCTCGTGGTGACCAGGGCATGGGAGTCAGGTATGTCCAGGCCATGTGTGGTGTGTGACTTATGTGGTTGTTTTGTGGCCTGCCCTGGTCGTGCCACCCCCACCCCACCCCACTTTCCCCCCTCCCTTAGTGATTCTGACCTTCTGCGGCGTCTGCGTCGTAACCTGTAGAGGAGGTGTACTGCTATGAGGGCAGGGATGACTCGTAGGTTCGGGTCCATGTCTGTCCGTCGCGTACTGGTACTCCTTGCTCGCGTCGTCCTGTCGCGTACGGGTCCTCCTTGATCGCGTCGTCCTGTCGCGTACGGGTCCTCCTTGGTGGCGTCGTCCTGTGTGTCCGTCACGTACTGGTCCTCCTTGTTCGCGTCGTCGTCTGTCCGTCGCGTACTGGTGGTCCTTGTTCGCGTCGTCCTGATTTCCCGGCAGTTTTTGGCTGCCGCAAAATATTCACCGTGCGGGGTGACGTCGGTGCGAATCGTGATTCCTGGGTCGTGAATGGCTGGCTGCGAGCGTCCCGACGTCAGGTCGGCGCTTTCCCGGATCGCATTGGTAGGTGTTTTTTTGTTCGGTCGGGCTTTTTTACGATTCGTACGGTAATGGTGTACCCGTGCGAATCGTAATTCCTTGTTTGTGAAAATTGACGAGCGGGTACGCGTCGGGCGGAGATTGTGCTCCGTCCGACGGTTCGTACCCGGTTTTTGCAGGATCGTGATCGGCACCTAAATGTCGATTTGGATTTCCTAGACCTGTTCTTTCAAATGGAAGAGTTAACAGTTTTATGTCATCTGTGACACATACTATCACAAGAAAATCACCTAAGAATACCTACAACCTTAAAAGAAAAGAAGAATCAAAAAATATAAATGACTACAACCCAGTGATTTTATCCATGTGGAACGCTAACATGGATATACAGTATGTAGCTGACAATTCCATTGCTGTTGCTCGATATGTAACGTCTTACATTACGAAATCAGAAAAAACAGAATTGAAGGAAATGTGGGAAGAGATTTCTCACGAGAAAACTGTCAGTAAGAAGCTGTACAGTTTCAGTTTGAAGATGTTATCGCATCGAGAAATTGGATCCTACGAATGTTCAGATAGGTTATCTTCTGCAAGTCTCTACTCGAAATCAAGAAGAATAATTTGGGCAAGTTTAGGCCTTGCAGCAATGAGAAATCGGGTACTGAAATCTGTTGGAGAAATTGAATATTTGGCCGAGAATGACCCAGAAAGTACAGATATTTTGAAATCAAACATGTTGGATACATATTACCCAAAGAGAAGTCATCATCTGGAGAACATGTGTCTCTATGAAGTGCTGCAGAACTACATTTATTCACGGAAAGCCGCAGAAGACATCAACAATGGAAAATATAAAGTCATTGGTGAGGAAGGATGTTTGGTGAAGCAAACAAAAGGAAGTTTGATAAATCACCGGAAGCTGAGTTGCGACACTACTGACAAAAAGGAATTTTACTACTTGGCTCTTTTACAGCTGTTTAAACCATGGCGTACAGAGGATGAACTACTGGGAGAATTTCAAAGCTATGAAGATTCTTTTAATGCTTGCAAAGACAGCATACAATGCAATACATTCACAACTTATCTGCAAATGTTAAATGAAGAAATTGAACAGGAAACTACAATTGCAGCAGAAATAGCTAGAGACAGTTCTCAGGACAGCCAAAGTTCAGGAACACTCAGTCAAGATCCCCTAGGACAACCAATCGTTGAAAATGAAGCATCAATAGCCATGAATGAAGTGGAAACGGCTATGAATCAAGCTCAAGGAGAATTTATAGACTTACAAAATTTGGAAAGACAACTGAACGAAGAGCAGCAACAAATTTATGAAGAGATCAGAAACAAAATTGATCACGGATTTCTACATGAAAAAAAAGAGTGCTCATGCACATCATTTCATCCAATCAGGATGTATGTAAGCGGACAAGCTGGAACTGGAAAAAGTTTCCTAATAAAAGTCATCAGAAGCTACCTACAGCAAAAAACGGATTCTACTTTGTCTTGTGTGGTTACTGCTCCAACTGGGTTAGCAGCATATAACATAAAAGGAATCACTTTACATCGTTTGCTAATGTTACCAGTGGAGCATGAGAACAAAATACAATACAACAAGCTAACTGGAGAAGCATGCTTGGAAGTTTCAAGAGTATTGAAGAAGATGCAAGTTCTCATTATTGATGAGGTGAGCATGGTATCGAACTTAATGCTTGCCTTTGTGCATTTAAGAATGCAGCAAATTCTGAAGTCAGACTATGGTGCCGATCACGATCCGGTAAAAACCGGGTACGAACCGTCGGACGGAGCATATTCTCCGTCCGACGCGTACCCGGTCGTCAAAATATACAAACATGGAATTACGATTCGCACGGGTACACCATTACCGTACGAATCGTAAAAAAGACCGACCGAACAAAAAACACCTACCAATGCGATCCGGGAAAGCGCCGACCTGACGTCGGGACGCACGCAGCCAGCCATTCACGACCCAGGAATCACGATTCGCACCGACGTCACCCCGCACGGTGAATATTTTGCGGCAGCCAAAAACTGCCGGGAAATCAGGACGACGCGAACAAGGACCACCAGTACGCGACGGACAGACGGCGACGCGAACAAGGAGGACCAGTACGTGACGGACACACAGGACGACGCCACCAAGGAGGACCCGTACGCGACAGGATGACGCGATCAAGGAGGACCCGTACGCGACAGGACGACGCGAGCAAGGAGTACCAGTACGCGACGGACAGACATGGACCCGAACCTACGAGTCATCCCTGCCCTCATAGCAGTACACCTCCTCTACAGGTTACGACGCAGACGCCGCAGAAGGTCAGAATAACTAAGGGAGGGGGGAAAGTGGGGTGGGGTGGGGGTGGCACGACCAGGGCAGGCCACAAAACAACCACATGAGTGACACACTACACATGGCCTGGACATACCTGACTCCCATGCCCTGGTCACCACGAGGGGGTGGGGGCGTGTCCTGATAATCCAGCGACCGCCACAACGGAAGTCCGTCACCACGCGAACCGGCAACACAACCAGACAGGTACGTCCCATACCCACGCCTGAAGAGCGTGGGTACGAGTCGGACCACGCCCACACACGTCACCCCAACAATGGCGGGACGGATCGCACCCACGTGGCAAAGGCCTGGGTACGGGCCGCACAAACATCACATAGCGTGGGGACGGATATGTACGGACCCTACCCCCACCCCGTATGCAAGGAGCGTACCCCCCAGCCCAACAGTGCAAGTACGACCCGTACCCCCACCCGTGGACGTACGGAGCGTACCCCCAGCCCAACAGTGTAAGTACGACCCGTACCCCCACCCGCGAATGCAAGGAGCATACCCCCCTGCCCAACAGTGTAAGTACGACCCGTACCCCCACCCGCGGACGTACGGAGCGTACCCCCAGCCCAACAGTGTAAGTACGACCCGTACCCCCACCCGCGAATGCAAGGAGCGTACCCCCCTGCCCAACAGTGTAAGTACGACCCGTACCCCCACCCGCGTATGCATGGAGCGTACCCCCCATGCCAACAGTGTAAGTACGACTCGAACCCCCACCCACGAATGCAAGGAGCGTACCCCCTGCCCAACAGTGTAAGTACGACCCGTACCCACACCCGCGGACGTACGGAGCGTACCCCCAGCCCAACAGTGTAAGTACGACCCGTACCCCCACCCGCGGACGTACGGAGCGTACCCCCAGCCCAACAGTGTAAGTACGACCCGTACCCCCACCCGCGGACGTACGGAGCGTACCCCCAGCCCAACAGTGTAAGTACGACCCGTACCCCCACCCGCGGACGTACGGAGCGTACCCCCAGCCCAACAGTGTAAGTACGACCCGTACCCCCACCCGCGGACGCACGGAGCGTACCCCCAGCCCAACAGTGTAAGTACGACCCGTACCCCCACCCGCGGACGTACGGAGCGTACCCCCAGCCCAACAGTGTAAGTACGACCCGTACCCCCACCCGCGAATGCAAGGAGCGTACCCCCCTGCCCAACAGTGTAAGTACGACCCGTACCCCCACCCGCGTATGCATGGAGCGTACCCCCCATGCCAACAGTGTAAGTACGACTCGAACCCCCACCCACGAATGCAAGGAGCGTACCCCCCTGCCCAACAGTGTAAGTACGACCCGTACCCACACCCGCGGACGTACGGAGCGTACCCCCACCACACCAGTGTCAGTAGACACGTACCCTCACCTCTAATGCAGTGTGCGTAACCCCACCGTGTATGTGCCAAGCGCACATATCCAGTAATCGGAGGTGTGTGTGCAGAGTCCACCCAGCAGTGCCCTGAGACAGGAGTGGTGGGTGTGGAGTCCTCCCAGCAGTGCCCTGAGACAGGAGGGGTGGGTGCCCATCACTCCCAGCAGTGCCCAGAGACAGGAGGGGTGTGTGCAGAGTCCTCCCAGCAGTGCCCAGACACAGGAGGGGTGGGTGTGGAGTCCTCCCAGCAGTGCCCTGAGACAGGAGGGGTGGGTGCAGAGACCTCCCAGCAGTGCCCTGAGACAGGAGGGGTGGGTGTGGAGTCCTCCCAGCAGTGCCCTGACACAGGAGGGGTGGGTGCAGAGTCCTCCCAGCAGTGTCCAGACCCAGGAGGGGTGGGTGCAGAGTCCTCCCAGCAGTGCCCAGAGACAGGAGGGGTGTGTGCAGAGTCCTCCCAGCAGTGTCCAGACCCAGGAGGGGTGGGTGCAGAGACCTCCCAGCAGTGCCCTGAGACAGGAGGGGTGGGTGGTGAGTCCTCCCAGCAGTGCCCAGAGACAGGAGGGGTGTGTGCAGAGTCCTCCCAGCAGTGTCCAGACCCAGGAGGGGTGGGTGCAGAGACCTCCCAGCAGTGCCCTGAGACAGGAGGGGTGGGTGGTGAGTCCTCCCAGCAGTGCCCAGAGACAGGAGGGGTGGGTGCAGAGTCCTCCCAGCAGTGTCCAGACCCAGGAGGGGTGGGTGGTGAGTCCTCCCAGCAGTGCCCAGAGACAGGAGGGGTGTGTGCAGAGTCCTCCCAGCAGTGTCCAGACCCAGGAGGGGTGTGTGCAGAGTCCTCCCAGCAGTGTCCAGACCCAGGAGGGGTGGGTGCAGAGTCCTCCCAGCAGTGTCCACACCCAGGAGGGGTGTAACACATGTGTGTGATGCCACAATTACCCACATCCATACTGCCTACAAGGGAACATGTCCCCATGAACTCATGTCAACTGACTCCACACACAAGTACAGTGATCACCAAGGATGCCACGATTGTTGCAGGTGGAGACATGGCCATGCATGCATGGCCAAAGTAGAAGGGCTCCGTCACACACACAGCTCATGTACACACAGCTCTGCGCTAAACATTGGGAACACCCTGCAGGGAAGAAACTGGGTACACAGAGTAAGGAATACACCCTGGGACAATTGAACCATGCAGTAACTGCTGACATGACCTAAGGAAGTTAGCCAACACCTTGTGATGGCACACAGATCCTAGGGTGGCCCCAAAGAGCAGAACACTACTACAAATCCCACACACCCAAAGCCTTAAACACCACCCAAAACAATGTAGCAGCCCCACCAACACCAATACCACCATAGCAGGAGTGTGATAATGAAAAAAAAAATAAGCTTTAATCAGCATGAGCACAATGTCCGTGGATCAACGGCAGTTCAAAGTCAACAAAGGCCATAGGGCAGTCAATTATTCCCAGCTGCATGGGGGACACAGTGGGATGTGTGTCCCCTACCTTGCCTGCACAGTCAAATGCCATCGTCTTCCATACTGGTGAGGGCATCAGGGGGGGGGGAAGCAACAGGCACCGCAGGGACATCAGGGCAAAGGGGCGGCGTTGTGGGTGCAGGGATGGAGGACTCAACCACAGGGGGTGTGTCATGGCCAAAGGCGGAGGCCAGGATGGCACTACACACCTTAGCAAGGTCCTCCAGGGAGTCCCCTGCACCCGAAGTGACCTCAGGCCCCAAGGAGGGGGGGGGTTCAGAGGGATGGGTTGCAGCGCCACCGGGGGAGGGTGGAGACAGGGGGGGAGACTCAACCACCCTGACCGAGGACTTCCTTGACCGCTTGCGTGGTGGCGTAACTGTGGGGCTCAGGGACAGAGCGGCCATGAAGGAGTCCTTGGGGGAGATGTGGCCAGGAGAGCTGAGGGGAGGGGATTTGGAGGGAGTGGATTGTGTGGAATGCGGACTCCCACTCTGGCTGCGTGTCACACGTTTGCCCCCCGACCCAGTGGGTGTGCCTATCTCACCCTGTGTGTGCGTGTCAGGAGGAGTGCGGTGGACCTTCCCTGCTGGTGTGGTGCCTGTGTCTGTTGTGGTGGGTGCATGCCGACGTCTGGGTGTACGTGGGACAGGCATGGAAGTGGGAAGTGTGGATGGGGCAGGGGTAGGTGGGGGGAGGTCGCGCTGCAGGAGACCCACTGCTGCAGTCAGTGTGGAGTCTAGGGACCTCAGAAAGTTGCGTTGGTCAGCCTGCAAAGAATGAATGCCCTCCAAGAATGCCTCGATGTTGGTGAGGGTTTTCCCGTGGGAATGGAGGACATTCAGGATCGCAGCCTGACCAACCTGCATTTGCCGCTGGATGTCCATAGACTCAGCATTGGCGGCAGCAGTGGAGACAGGGGCAGGGGGTGCGGTGCCTGGCAGGAAGGAGACATGCGGTGACCGGGCACGCTGGGAAGGGACACGAGCAAGTGGGAGGCAGTTGGTGGGAACTGAGGGGGCGGTGGCAGGTGTTGTTCCACTGTCAGCTGCTGGTGCAGCCTCCGCCAACCCTGAGACATCCTCCTCGGACCTGTCAGCTTCGTAGTCTGATGTGCCAGTCGACAGGTCCTCGGCCACACTATCCTCCGCCTCTGTCCCACTCGATGTGCCAGCCCCGATGTCACGGCTGCCACTGGTGCTCGGTCCCTCCGCCTGGTCCGTGTCCATGTCTCCCTCTGTGTCCCCCGACGATGCTGTGGGCAGGGTGGAGAGACAGAAATTAATCAGACACCTGTACACATCTGTCACATGAGTCCAATCTACATAGTCAACATTGCATAGCCTGAAGAGGCAGATCCCTAACATCTGCAAAACAAGGTACCGATGTAGGGCATGAAACACAGTTGGTTGAGCCACCATGCCACTGAAATACCATGGAGAGCATGAGACAATAGCTGATGACAGGAAACGGAGTCTGACATAGCACCCAGGCCCTGGGGACAATCCTGCACTGCCTCTGCACCACACAGCGTTTGTGAAAATACCTATGACCAGGGACAATATCCATGAACTTGAGACACATGCTGCATAGGTAATGCTGCAAACATGCCCAACATAACTCGGTCACTGCACCTTGCGTGTGTGTCCAGTAACATCACACACTGTCCAGACCCAGCAATTAGGAATCAGGATTTGACACATAGGCATTGCCCGCCCCAAGCAACCCCCACACGATGCTAATTGCTGAGACACAGGTGGCACCAACATCTCATAGTCTGGGTGATAAACACAGTGGCAGGCAAAAGGCAAGATTGGACGCAAAACAGCAAAGGTGCGCCTGTACAAATAATGAGGTACCAGTGCCCATCCTCAGATGAGTATAACAAGACACACAGGCACTGCCAACTGTGAGTATGAAGAGGGACAATCAGGTCAGGCTGCACAGTGGACACCTGTACATAATAGCACGTCTATATACATGGTGACAGGGGACAATGGCACAGAGCACAACCTACGCTGTAGACAGTGAGAGTGTCCACGTTGATGATGACACAAACAACACTGAGGATAAGGTGCCCCAGGGGACAGTATTGGGCACGCAACTACATGCTACTGAATGGGAATGACTGCTACACACGTCACCATCCCTGCACTATGCGTAGCGCACACTCATGCACATCATGTCACAGGCCACTACATAGGACATGCGCGCTGTAAGGCATGACACATGAGAGACCAACTCCCATGTCTGGAGCCAGCATCAGTGCCAACTGACATGGAACCCACATGCAGTGAACTTGACAGTTCACAGGCAAGGTCCCACAACCTGTTACCCACCACCACCACCCATGATGCTACAGTCATTGTTCTCGTGGACAAAGCGCCAGCCTACATTACCTTGTGAAGGAGTGACTACACACAGACCAGGGAACACATTGCAAGGAGGGGAAGGGTGGCAGGGGCGCTGCGCTACACTTGGGCAAACTGGATGGGCACAGCACCTTTAAACCCTGCCAGTGAATTAATGCCACTGTGCCCTTACAAATGCCGGTGACACACAACAAACGCACATGTACCTACCCCCTTCCGCCTGCTGCATCGCCTGTAAGCGCCTCTCCAGGTCTGGAAAGACCACCGGCAGCACACGCCTGTGGAGGTGGGTCAGACGGCGGCGGCCGCGGTTCTTGTGGCTCTCAGGTGAGTCCCCCAGCAGGAGCCGTGCAATCCTCCGCGTCCAGCACCGGATATCCTGCCAGCGTTTCCTCACCTGGGACAGGCTCCGCCTCCGACCATCCACACGCCTCACGGCACTGACGGCGGTCAGCCAGATCTGCTCCTTGGCAGAGGCGCCTACCTGTGAGGAAGTACAAGTGACACCACATCAATACACCAGCCACATGTCACAGAGAGACATATGTGAACATAATAGCTGGTTACTACATGGCATGTAATGCAGCCAACGCATTGCACCTCTGTCATAGGGACATCATCCTCTGGTGAGGGAAAAGGCAGTACGTGCCATAGTGGGTACTCAGGTGGAATGATGGCAATGTCACAATCAATGATCAAGGCTCACACTGTGCATCACACCCACACCTCCTGTCTCAGGGCACTGCTGGGAGGACTCTGCACACACACCTCCTGTCTCAGGGCACTGCTGGGAGGACTCTGCACACACCCCTCCTGTCTCAGGGCACTGCTGGGAGACATCAGGCACCCCCCCCCTGGTACCCCCCCGACAGTACATGGCATGTGTGTCACACCGGGTCACAATGCCTGAAGACACAGTCACAACATAGGGACAGTCTGTGGCAGTGGCCTATGCACTCACCTGATACCCTGGTCGCCCATACAGCATGGGGTACTGTGGGAGGATCACATCCAGCAGAGCCATGTTCTCCTCCAGGGTGAATGGCTGTGTCCTCTCCACAGCCCTTGACATGGTTCCAGGGAATCAGTAGCAGCAGCTTGGTCGACAAATGCAAAGATGTGCAGGCAAGTAATCCCTCATGGGACCTGGCTGCCTTATATGTGGCCTTCTGCCCAGTCTCATGCACAGGAGTACAGAGTGATTGGTCACTCACATTTGCATCCTATGTTTCCACCAATCCCTTCAAACCTAGCAGTCTGTGGGTTCTCTATCGGTTTCATTCTCCTGCATGATGTCAGCCCCACAAACACATTGCAACAAAGTAGAAGAATTCCAACTGACTTCTGCTGTGCACCTTCCAGAACAAAATCGAAATTTGAACCTGGTCGCCATGACAACCAGCATGCATGTAGGCCTTAATACTTGTCCCCTATGTAATTAGGAGAATCACACACAGGTACGGTGCGTTTCCGGGCCCTAGGGCACCCCAAATGCATGGCAACGGCCCGTACATGCATGCCTACGTTCAAAATCACTATGGTTCTGCACGCGTATGCGTACTCGTTGTGGTACGGACCGTACAAATGCCTGTACGCTCACTATCACTATGGGTCTGTGTACCTGTAGTGATAGTGAGCGTACATGCGAGTGTACGGTCCGTACCACTACGTGTACGCATACGCGTGCAGACCCATAGTGAGAGGGCCGTACACTCGCATGTACGCTCACTATCACTATGGGTCTGCACGCGTATGCGTACTCGTTGTGGTACGGACCGTACAAATGCCTGTACGCTCGCCATCACGATGGGTACACATACGGCAGCACTCCCACAGTGATTGGGGAACATACACAGGCCCTCTTAGCAGCAGTACGCCGGTTTGTACACATCACTGTGGTGATAGTCGACACACAGGTAGGAATAGGGCGGACATACTTGTCCATGGATGGACATACTTGTCCAGGAATGGACATCAAGGCATCGTCTGTGCATTACTACATGTGTGGGGCACAGGTGTGACAGGCTGTGATGTGGAACATGCCTCCTGAGTGGAGGAGGCACCAGATGTATGATGAGATGTGTACAGGTGTACTGTGTGAGGGTGCAATGTGTGCCAGGCATGCCCTTGACTCCTTTGACATGTGTGCATGTCGTACTGCGCACTTGGGGTGAGCGTCACTGGCATGGCACGGACACCAACACACGGAAGTGTCCCATGATGCCCGGTACAGGGGTCATGACACCTGACTTGTCACTACCCACAGTGCACAATGTGACTATGTCATTTATGTGTCCGGGATTTACATCAGGTTGATGTTGTAGCACCCTCAAAAGCTGCAGCCGTTGCAGCAACCAACATGTGTCTGTGTGTAGATTGTCATTGCACACTGTTCCGCACACCATGCCACATGTGGTATCTGATGTGAGGTGCACATGTATGCATGGGACACGGAGTAGCGTGACAAGGCCATGTCAGCATCCTCACAAGGAATGTGTGGTGAGTCATGACATGTGCACCTTCATGGCAAGGTGTGTGGGCAGGCCTAGTGTAATGTCATGTGACCTGTGGCTCCGGTGTTCCGCTACCAGTCTCTACAATCGGCATCCTACTTCTGCTGATGTGTGGGTGTATGTCACTTCTGTCTTGCGTCGGGCTGTTCACTTGCACTGGGACACAGCTATTCCCATGGCGTGGCATGGGGAGGTTCTCAATCACCGTGTGTAGCTGGGTCTTGGAAGGAGTGTCACCTTGCATCCATACGTGTCCTGGGCATGTAGCACATGCCTGACTCCCTATGTGGCATGTGTGTATTGGCAGATTTACATGTGCTCAGTAGACATGAGTTGTTCTCGTAGTGCACTCACTCTTCCTTGTCACTTCCAAATTACTGCAGAGCGCCTCCTGTTGCCCGAAGAATTCCAGACTTGGCCACCATGCAGGAGAATGACAGGATCCGGCTCTACCGCTTCACCCAACCGTTGATTCTGGAGCTGACGGCGAGACTGGCACCACACCTGCAACCGCAGCACAGGTATCCTACGGCACTGACACCCCAGCTGAAGGTAATGGCTGCCCTACATTTCCTTGCCACGGGTACCTTCCAATATACCATAGCTCATGTTGGTGGCATGTCCCAGAGCATGTTCAGCGGTGTGCTGCATGATTTCTTGGAGGCCATGTTGATTCACCTGGATGACTTCATCAAGTTCCCAACCCCTGAACAGATGACTGAGGTCAAACGTGGTTTCTATGCCCTGGGAGGGATGCCCCATGTCATTGGGTCCATAGATGGGACACATGTAGGTTTGGTACCACCACACGCACGGGAGGTGGCGTACCGCAATCGGAAGCACTACCACTCCATCAATGCCCTTGTGGTGTGTCTGTCCAACATGGTGATTTCACATGTCTGTGCTCGTTTTCCAGGATCAGCACACGATGCCTACATCATGAGGCGTAGCGGGATGCCTGATATGATGATGCAGCTGCGCAACGAACGTGCATGTGTTGTTGGTGGGTACAGTCTGTCTGTCCTGTATTCTGTTTGGCCGAGCAGCACTACCGCTTCGCCTGTTCTAACGATATCCATGTGCTTTCCATTTAGGGGACGCTGGCTATCCCAACATGCCTTGGCTGCTGACACCTCTCCGCAACCCCATCACGCCGGCCCAGCTCCGCTACAACACCGCCCATGGCCGGACAAGGCGAGTGATAGAGAGGACGTTTGGCATGCTGAAGAGCCGATTCCGGTGCCTCCACAAGACCGGCGGCGCACTCCCATATGCCCCGGCGAAGGTCTGCAAGATCTTCATGGTCTGCTGCATGCTGCACAACATGGCAGTTGAAAGAGCTGTGCCCCTCATCCTGGATCAAGATGACGAGGACCATCCACCCGTGGAGGACGAAGGGCTTGGCAATGGGGCTAGTGATGTGGAGGATGTGGAGCCGCAAGAGGACATCCGGACTCGGCTCATACGCGACTTCTTTGCTTAGTGGTGAGTACCAGGGTCTGAGTGTGCACGCATTGGTCCCCGTGTGGCATGCGTTGTGATGTGTGTCTCCACCTGCATGTATGGCACGTGGGGCAGAGGTGTGTGTGGGTGTGTCACTGGAGTGACGGTGGCAGTGATGGTAGTATTTCCCCAGACATAATTGTGACCTAGCATGTTGTCATACATACATGTGTCGAGTACATGCACATGCAAGTGGCTGTGCTTCTTGTGGCTGACTTCTTGTGTGTCTCTCTTCCCCAGGTACCTGCGCATGCCGTTTGCTGGTTGCATTGTTGTGGCACTGCTATTCCTCATGGACATGGCATCGTGGGCTGACTCAGCGTTACAGGCACGGACACGTTTGGAAGTCTCCATGGGGTAAGGGATGCATCTGGGGTGTATTGGGTGTGGCAGTTGTTCACGATGTGTGCACACTGCCCCGGTCGGGGTTTGGGTCCTCTGCAGACATGTGGCATCCCCATGGGACACGACATGCAGCTGGGTACACCTGAATAGATGGCCTGCCTGGTTGTCAGTCATCAGTGATGGGATGGTGGATTGTGATGAAGGCATCAATGTGTGTGACACTGCCCTCGGACACATACGGTTAACATTGTCTTGACATGGCGTGGGACTTCCACATCAGCGGATGTATGGTGTATGGCAGGCTCTCCGTGAGCAGCTGTGGGTATTTAGCTATTATCCGACACTTGTGTGCCAGTTCCATGGCTATCACGCATTTGTGCTGCAGAAGGGGGGTGCCAGTGTTGGAGCCACATGTTACTCCACATGATGTGTTCATGTGTACTTCAAGTTGCCTCTGCAATCCCAAACACATGACGATTAAAGGTGTCCCTATGCCTCCAAGCTGCCTCTTCTCAGTCAATGCTGGTGTGTTGGCACGGTGCATCCTGCATGTCTGGCATGGTATTCCCTGATTGTGGCTATGTGTCAATGTGTCGAGTGGCAAGATGCAAGCTGTGTGTGTGTGCTGAGACTGTGTAATGGGCATGATGTCCATGACTGTGTGGGTATTGTGACATGTGCCATCCCCATGCATCCAACGTTGTCCATGACCCCATTCTCTGCATCCACCGGACTCAAGCTTGCAGGACATGGTTCTGCCACCTGTCTACACGTACCTGGGTGCCCCCCAGGACACGGGCCAGGATCCCTGACCTCTGCGCATGACTGTTGCTGTACTCAATGTGTCTGTCAGCACGGTTGTTCGGCCACCCCCTCTGCTGGTTCTGACCATCACGGGTGTGTATGGTGCTCCATGTCTGTCTTGCCTAGAAAACTGTGACCCATGTGTCCTGTGCCAGACTCAGGCCCCAGGGTGTGGATGGTTGAAGTGAACAGATGACTCAGGCATGTTTAGACTGTACAAGACACATGTTAGGTAATAATGCTACCAGCAGGCATCTACTCTTTAATAGTGTGATTTATTATTGGGGGGGGGGGCCAAGTGAGGGCCTTTCCGGGATTAGGGAATCCAAAGTTCAGTAGGGGAGTTGGTGTCCTTGCCATTGGAAATCCTCAGAGTCCATGCCACAGTCTTTGTCAACATTGGTCAGCCAGTGACCAGCAGGGCCATGTGGCAGAGAATGTCTCTTGATGCTGTGATGCTGTTGCTCCAGTGGGCCAGGTGCCAGGCCAGGTGTCCTGGGAGATGGTGATGTGGCAGCCACCCTCACGGTCCTTTCCGTGGACGACCCGGCTTCCTGCGGGGAACCTCAGCAGCAGGCCGTGACGACGTCTGGGATGCTCCGTCGGATGTTTCCTCCTCCTCCTCATGATCCCTCCCTGTGGGTGGTGATGTTCTCCGCCTTCTGGCACAGGGAGGGTCGGCCATGGTGTCGGCCATCCGACGGAGTTCAGCGTGAATCCCCTGGGACGCCGTCACTTGCTCAGCCTGTCTGTCCTCCATCCTCCGTTGGTGTAGCTGTAGACAGGCTATTAGCTCCGCATGTTGCTGGGCCTGCTGGACCTTGATCCCCTCGAGGACGGACACAACCTGGGCCATGCCCGTGGTGTCCTGCCGGTATGAGTCCAGGATGTTACGGACATGGGAAAATACCGGATCCCCAGCCAACTGGTCAGGCTCGCGCCTCCGCCGCTCTCCACTCCCACCACCCCTGCCCACTTGCGTCTGGCCTGCACTTGTGGGCACATGGGGTCTCCGGGACCCCTGAGGGGTGGCATTGGCGTTGTCGCCTGCCTCCTCCTGGGTGCCCGGGACACCGTGTCCCTCCTGGCGAGCCTGGCTGCATTGTGGTGTTGGGGCAGGGATCCTGGGTGTCTCCTGGGATGTGGCAGGAGTGGGGGTGGTGGTTGGCACGGTTGTACCTGACGCAGGTGCTGCAGGTGGTTGGACACCAGAGGGGCCAGGTCGGTCGGGGTCGTCCGCAGAGTGGTGAGAGTGGTCGCTGCCGGTGGGATCGGTCTCCTGCAGATCCGGGTCCTGTGAGTGTTCCCCCCCAGTGTTGGGGGGTGCAGCACGACGTTGACCTGTGTGTGAGAGAGACAATGTTACTTTTGATCCATGCAACATCCATGTTGCATCCGTTACAAAGTTGGCACATTTCCTCTTGGAATTAGGATCTGTCTTGCATTCCACTCACAGTGCACTTGTGCATGTGTGTGTCCCTTGGGCACCAATTTGGCCCCTTTAACTATGTGTGGCACAGTCTTACTTGCTGCGTCAAGTGTGACTGCAGTCAGCAGTGGAGTGTGCATGTGTGCCGAGCTATGCGTTTGCGCCTTCCTTGTAGCACTGTACATGTGCACATGGAGTGGATCCACACACTCATATGATGCAGGTGGCTGTCCTTGTGCTCGTGTACAGGTTGTAACATGGCCCTGCGTTTTGCCATGATGAAGAGGGGGGGTTCTGGCACTGGGCACCCTTGTCTACATGCACGCAGTCCACCTGCTGACGAGCAGACATTCCCACACACCAAAGGACTGATTTGCTCTCCCTGTGTCTCCCTCCTTCTCTGTCCCCCTCTCCCTCCCTCTGTGTCCCCCTCTCCCTCCCTCTGTGTCCCCCTCTCCCTCCCTCTGTGTCCCCCTCTCCCTCCCTCTGTGTGTCAGCCTCCTCCCTCTGTCCATCTTCCTGTGTCTCCCTCCCTCTGTGTCCCCCTCTCCCTCCCTCTGTGTGTCAGCCTCCTCCCTCTGTCCATCTTCCTGTGTCCCCCTCCCTCTCTGTCCCCCTCTCCCTCCCTCTCTGTCCCCCTCTCCCTCCCTCTGTGTGTCAGCCTCCTCCCTCTGTCCATCTTCCTGTGTCTCCCTCCCTCTCAGTCCCCCTCTCCCTCCCTCTGTGTCCCCCTCTCCCTCCCTCCGTGTGTCACCCTCTGTCACCTTGGCCCAGCTTCCTGGGCACACACTGTTAGCAGATCTTTGAGTGGCCCTTGGCCTGTTGATGTGAGTTTGTTTCTGATCTCCAGGCACCCATTTTGTCTGCTGTGTGTCTGTGCGCTGCTGCTGTGGTGGTGTGTGCTGCCACTCTTTCACACTGTTGGCTGTTCATTAGCTGCTGGCATGTGCAAAACAGTGCCTTCACCCCCATGTGTTGATGCAAGGCATCCGCCATTTGCTGGCAAGTCATTCCTGTGTTGGGACACAGTGTTTGTCTGGCTGTGACCTAGGCCATATGGGCAGAGGGCATTGTTGTCTGCTTTGGAGTCGCACTATGTGATTCTTGGTGCCCACACTCCCGCCATCCGGGTTACCGTGTCATGTGTTGTTGTCTTCTGTGGCCTGTGACTTGACATTGTCCAGCTGGGTGCATGGGGCATGGTGGCAGCAGTGGCATGTGCCTGCTCATGGAGTGTGGTTGAGTAATGCGATGGCTTGTGGTGTTTGCGTGCCTGTTATTAATTTTGGTTGTGGTTGCAGTTCCCCCCATGTGAGGTGCGTTGTTTGTGTACTCACCCGGGTCTCGGAGTCCTTCTACTCCTTCAACTGCCTCCACCGGCAGTATGGCCATCACCCTCTCCTCCCAGGGATGGTACTGTACGGGTCTGCGGGAGGGCCCTCCTCCGGTGGCGTTGGCCTGGTCGTGTTCCTCCTGTCTCTTGGCTCTGACCCTCCTCCGCAGATCGTACCACCTGTTCTGGCAATCCTGCTTGGTCCTCCTGGTGTCCGCAACAGCATTCACAGCATCGACGATGGTCTGCCACATGGCTGTTTTGGCTGCCTGGCTGGTGCTTCTGACCAATGTTCCAAAGATCTGTGGCTCGACTCTGAGGATTTGATCAACAAGGACCTCCAACTCTCGGTGACTGAACTTTGGATTCTTGGTAGTGGGCATGGTGAGGGGTGTGGGTGGGGATGGTGTGGGTGTGGGGGGTGTGTGGATGTTGGGGGGGGGTGTGGATGGTTGTGTGTGTGTGTGAATGTGATGAGAGGGTGTTTGTGAGGGTGGTCGTGTGAAGGTGTGCAAGTGTAAGATGTGGTGTCGCTTGTAGTCTGGTTCTGTGGTGTCTGGCAGCAGTGGGTCTGTTTGAATTTTGGGTGGGTGTGTTATAAGGAGTGGTGGTGTATTGGGCCTCTGTTTGTTTTTGACAGTTGCAGGTCAGTGATTGTGTTATTTTAGTGGTTGTTGGCCATGTTTAGTGGCTGTGTGCCTTTCGAATGGTGTATTGTTGAGTTGTTTTGTTTTGTCCTTGTTGTGTACGTGCGTTTTGAGCGTGTGTACGGTGTGTACATGGGCCATTTGGTTGTACGATTTGGTCCTTGTGTGTGGCTTTGTACGACTCGTACATGCGGTTGTGATGTTGGGGCATGGGGTGCGCTCCGTACTTAGGAGGTTGTGTTGGGGGTGCGCCAGGAACGTACTGGGGTTGGGGTACGACTGGAACGTACTGGGGTGTACATAGACGGTGGTACGACACGTACAGGGGTGGGGGGGTGTACATAGACGGTGGTACGACACGTACAGGGGTGGGGGGTGTACATTGACGGTGGTACGACACGTACAGGGGTGGGGGGGTGTACATTGACGGTGGTACGACACGTACTGGGGTGGGGGTACGACTGGAACGTACTGGGGTGTACATAGACGGTGGTACGACACGTACAGGGGTGGGGGGGTGTACATTGACGGTGGTACGACACGTACAGGGGTGGGGGGGTGTACATTGACGGTGGTACGACACGTACAGGGGTGGGGGGGTGTACATTGACGGTGGTACGACACGTACTGGGGTGGGGGTACGACTGGAACGTACTGGGGTGTACATAGACGGTGGTACGACACGTACAGGGGTGGGGGGGTGTACATTGACGGTGGTACGACACGTACAGGGGTGGGGGGGTGTACATTGACGGTGGTACAACACGTACAGGGGTGGGGGGGTGTACATTGACGGTGGTACGACACGTACAGGGGTGGGGGGGTGTACATTGACGGTGGTACGACACGTACTGGGGTGGGGGTACGACTGGAACGTACTGGGGTGTACATAGACGGTGGTACGACACGTACAGGGGTGGGGGGGTGTACATTGACGGTGGTACGACACGTACAGGGGTGGGGGGGTGTACATTGACGGTGGTACGACACGTACAGGGGTGGGGGGGTGTACATTGACGGTGGTACGACACGTACTGGGGTGGGGGTACGACTGGAACGTACTGGGGTGTACATAGACGGTGGTACGACACGTACAGGGGTGGGGGGGTGTACATTGACGGTGGTACGACACGTACTGGGGTGGGGGTACGACTGGAACGTACTGGGGTGTACATAGACGGTGGCACGACACGTACAGGGGTGGGGGGGTGTACATTGACGGTGGTACGACACGTACAGGGGTGGGGGGGTGTACATTGACGGTGGTACGACACGTACAGGTGTGGGGGGGTGTACATTGACGGTGGTACGACACGTACTGGGGTGGGGGTGCGACTGGAACGTACTGGGGTGTACATGGACGGTGGTACGACACGTACAGGGGTGGGGGGGTGTACATAGACGGTGGTACGACACGTACAGGGGTGGGGGTACGACTGGAACGTACTGGGGTGTACATAGACGGTGGTACGACACGTACAGGGGTGGGGGGGTGTACATTGACGGTGGTACGACACGTACAGGGGTGGGGGGGTGTACATTGACGGTGGTACGACACGTACTGGGGTGGGGGTACGACTGGAACGTACTGGGGTGTACATGGACGGTGGTACGACACGTACAGGGGTGGGGGGGTGTACATAGACGGTGGTACGACACGTACAGGGGTGGGGGTACGACTGCAACGTACTGGGGTGTACATAGACGGTGGTACGACACGTACAGGGGTGGGGGGGTGTACATTGACGGTGGTACGACACGTACTGGGGTGGGGGTACGACTGGAACGTACTGGGGTGTACATGGACGGTGGTACGACACGTACAGGGGTGGGGGGGTGTACATTGACGGTGGTACGACACGTACAGGGGTGGGGGGGTGTACATTGACGGTGGTACGACACGTACTGGGGTGGGGGTACGACTCAAACGTACTGGGGTGTACATGGACGGTGGTACGACACGTACAGGGGTGGGGGGGTGTACATTGATGGTGGTACGACACGTACTGGGTGGGGGTACGACTGGAACGTACTGGGGTGTACATGGACGGTGGTACGACACGTACAGGGGTGGGGGGGTGTACATTGACGTCGGTACGACACGTACTGGGGTGTAGGTACACGGGGGTATGACACGTACTGGGGTGGGGGTGGGGCTCGAACGTACTGGGGTGTAGGTTCATGGTGGTACGACACGTACTGGGGTGGGGGTACGACTGGAACGTACTGGGGTGTACATGGACGGTGGTACGACACGTACAGGGGTGGGGGGGTGTACATAGACGGTGGTACGACACGTACAGGGGTGGGGGTACGACTGGAACGTACTGGGGTGTACATAGACGGTGGTACGACACGTACAGGGGTGGGGGGGTGTACATTGACGGTGGTACGACACGTACAGGGGTGGGGGGGTGTACATTGACGGTGGTACGACACGTACTGGGGTGGGGGTACGACTGGAACGTACTGGGGTGTACATGGACGGTGGTACGACACGTACAGGGGTGGGGGGGTGTACATAGACGGTGGTACGACACGTACAGGGGTGGGGGTACGACTGGAACGTACTGGGGTGTACATAGACGGTGGTACGACACGTACAGGGGTGGGGGGGTGTACATTGACGGTGGTACGACACGTACTGGGGTGGGGGTACGACTGGAACGTACTGGGGTGTACATGGACGGTGGTACGACACGTACAGGGGTGGGGGGGTGTACATTGACGGTGGTACGACACGTACAGGGGTGGGGGGGTGTACATTGACGGTGGTACGACACGTACTGGGGTGGGGGTACGACTCAAACGTACTGGGGTGTACATGGACGGTGGTACGACACGTACAGGGGTGGGGGGGTGTACATTGATGGTGGTACGACACGTACTGGGTGGGGGTACGACTGGAACGTACTGGGGTGTACATGGACGGTGGTACGACACGTACAGGGGTGGGGGGGTGTACATTGACGTCGGTACGACACGTACTGGGGTGTAGGTACACGGGGGTATGACACGTACTGGGGTGGGGGTGGGGCTCGAACGTACTGGGGTGTAGGTTCACGGTGGTACGACACGTACTGGGGTGGGGGTACGACTGGAACGTACTGGGGTGTACATAGACGGTGGTACGACACGTACAGGGGTGGGGGGGTGTACATTGACGGTGGTACGACACGTACAGGGGTGGGGGGGTGTACATTGACGGTGGTACGACACGTACTGGGGTGGGGGTACGACTGGAACGTACTGGGGTGTACATAGACGGTGGTACGACACGTACAGGGGTGGGGGGGTGTACATTGACGGTGGTACGACACGTACAGGGGTGGGGGGGTTTACATTGACGGTGGTACGACACGTACTGGGGTGGGGGTTCGACTGGAACGTACTGGGGTGTACCTAGACGGGTGGGGGTATACATATACGGGGGGTACGTGTCGGACGTACGGGGGCTGGGGGGAGTGTTGGGCGCGTATGCAGGCACATGTCTCCATGGTTGCTATTGGTGTTCGGTGCGGACGGTGTTTTTTCCATACGGTTGTAGGCTCGGACGCACGGGATGGATCGTGATTCCTCGGTCGGACTTGGATTTTTACGTTTGTAAGGTTAATCGTCCGAGGACGTGTCGGACACATTTTCCGACCCGAGGACGTGTGGGGAATGATTCCCGGTGCGGGTCGTATGGACTTTTTACCATGCGAATCGTGATTGCCAGTTCGTACGGCACTTGTACGATTCGTACGGTAAAAAGACCGGATACGAGTCGCACGGGGGAATTTTTTACCGGATCGTGATCGGCACCTATGACGTGTTATTTGGAGGAAAACACGTCATAGTTTTTGGAGATCTTTTGCAACTTACTCCAGTTAAAGGACAACCAGTGTTTAATACTGTGACACATGTTGACACGAAGAAGTCATTGGGAAGCATCGGTAATACAAATATTTGGTCCTTCTTTGAGTACAAGGAACTTACAACTAATATGAGGCAAGCAAACGATGAAGAATATGGAAGTATTCTGAAAGATATCAGGTTTCGACTACTCACAGAAGCTGGCAAAAAAGCATTACAGACTCGGCTGCTACATAATTTATTTCCAAAGGAAGAAATAGTTGCAGAGAAGATATACAAGAACATTGCAGAAAACAAAAGTGTCATCTGCTTAATGCCAACTCTACGTGAATGCTCAATATTCAATGAGGAGCTTTTGAAATTGGAAAAGGAAGATATCAGGAAATTGGAAGCAGTGGACAAAATTGAGGATGGAAGAATTACTGTCACATTAACAGGCACACTGAAAAATAAATTGGATTCACTAGAGAAGAAGATTTCCAAAACAGCTGGATTAGAAAAAAATCTATATGTTTGCATGAACTGTAGAGTATTTTTAAGGAGAAATTTGGATGTTGAAAAAGGTTTAGTTAATGGAGCTATGGGAAGAGTTGCGGGTTTTATTAATTATCAGAAAAAAGATGGAATTGAATGTTTAAAAATAAAATTTGATCAGATAGAAGAAGTTAAAGATATTTGTCGTTGTACAGTTCGTTTCATGCTTGTGAAAGACTTATATGTACGTAGGAAGCAGTTTCCGTTTTCGCTAGCATATGCTGTAACTATTCACAAGTCTCAAGGATTGACTGTAGATTGTGCATTTGTGAACATTGGTTCAACTGTGTTCAAAGAAGGTATGGCATATGTTGCTTTGTCACAAGTGAAAACATTATCAGGTTTATTCATGATAGACTTTGATGATTCAAAAGTTAGTGCTGATACAAATTGTGTAAAGGAGTATAATAGATTAAGAAGAAGCTATGCTCCTCATTTAGGTCAGTATCCTGTGTTGGAGAAACGTGTAGTTTCTCGTAAAAGGAGAAATGAGAATATCTGTAATGAAGATGTAGAGAGGAGGAAAAAAAAGAGGAGTGATGTAATTGCAAGCAAAAAGAATAAGGAAAATGAAGAACAGGTTGTAGGATGTTATTTTGAAAATAGCTCTGGTGTCAACTGCTACGCTAATGTAGTGCTGAATGTTGCATTTTATCTGGAAAGTTTGCAAGAGCAGATAATAGAAAATCAGGGAAAAAGATTCTGTACTGTGCTGAGTCTCCTTTTTGAAAAGCTGAGTAATGATAAAACTCAAATAGAAAGTGCTACTGAAATTAGAAAAGTTTTAGATGTATGTTCAGGACGAACACAGTTTTCTCAAAATGTACAGCAAGACGCACAGGAATTCTTGATTTATTTTCTTCAGGTACTGGAAGAAGAAGGGGTTAACATTGAAAATGTATTTGGTCTCTCTTATAAATGGGAACATAGTTGTGAAAACTGTTATAATATATGTGGCTCTAATGTTGATTCTGAAAGGTTTATTTATTTAACATTGCCAGAGAGTAAAAAAGTCACTTTTGCTAAATTAGTTAAAGATGCTAATCATAGCATGCAATGCGGTGAGTGTAAATCTGACATGTTTTCAACATTAATTTTAAAGGAATACAGACAGTATGTAATTTTAATGATGCAACGATGTAGAGCTGATGGTTCAAAATTGGATACTTTAATAAAGAAGTTTACAGGACAGCAATTATCAATTTCAGGAAAAACTTTTGTAACAGTTGCAATAATTTTCCATGATGGACCTACTGTAACTTCTGGTCATTACACAGTTTATCTTAAATGTGAAAAAGGCTGGACACTGTGTAATGATTCCCAATTGATTTTTAAGCAACGTTTGCCTTTTGATTTAGCAAATTCCTATCTAATCTTCCTGAAACCTAAATTTTAGAGAGATTTGACAACATCTGGACAAAACAATTTTACCATTTTATTGGATTACCATTTGGAATTTACAAATAAAAAGATTTAACAAATTATCATTTGGCCTAATGGAAAGGT
Source organism: Triturus cristatus (assembly GCF_964204655.1). Classification (NCBI taxonomy): domain Eukaryota; kingdom Metazoa; phylum Chordata; class Amphibia; order Caudata; family Salamandridae; genus Triturus; species Triturus cristatus. The sequence continues at coordinate 317,248,896 of NC_140579.1, forward strand.
AACCAATTGTAATGTGGAATTTTTCCATTTTTTAAGGAAACTTTGGAAAACCAAAAATTTAGAAAAAATCGGTAACATCTGCACAATTTAAATTTTGGAATGTTATTGGATTGCCATTGGAAATTTTTTCAAAAACATTTTTAAAATTACTATTTGGCCATGCGGAAAAGAAAACAATTCTATTGTGGACTTATTTAATTATTAATTAATCTTTCGGAAACCAAAATGTTACAGAGAATCGGTGACATCTGTACAATTTAAACTTTTGTTTTTTATTGGATTACCATTGGAAATTAAACAAAAAAAGAATTTTAAAATTACTATTTGGCCTAAAGGAAATGGAACCAGATGTATTGTGGAGTTATTTGACATATATTATTGTGATTATACTTCTGAAACAAAAATATCAGACGGTATTTTAAAGAAATAAGTATTGATATTAGATGATATTTTTTAAGAATATTATGCATTTCTATAAAGTTATGTTTATGCAAAAAGAGATTGTGGGCTTTTTTAAAAACAATCTTTGAGATTGTTAATTTTTTTTTGCCTGCTGTTAAATGATGAATGCAATTGCTTTCACAATTTATAGTGAAATGCAATATTTTCTGAAAACAGCAAAAAAAAGGCAAAAATATTTTTTGAAAAATATGTAAATATGTGTACTGTATTATTAAATGTTTGATTAAATATTAATACTTTTTTCTTTTTTTTCAGATTGAGATAGAACATTTTCGAAAACTAGAACCATTTTAAAAGCAATTAAAAATAAATTAAATGAATAAATCTTTTTTTGAGTGGGTATGGTAAGTCAATAATGTCATGGTCCCTTTTTTCCACTTCTCTACAATCACATTTGCAGTTTTTAATTGTAGTCTCTCAAGGACCTTGTAATGTGATAATTGATTTTTAGTGTTTTTAAAAAATTACGCGTACCGTACTCGTACGGTAAAAAATAAAATAAAAAAAGTTTTAAAAAAAATATATAAAAAATAGATGAAAGGTAAGGTTGGCTCTTAAAAGAGCCGTTGTGTTCATGCAGGGACAGAGGAAAGAAAGATTGGGAATATTAGACGGTACGACAAGTGTGCTGATCTATTTTACTGTTCACTAGGGAAACACTGGTCTCCCTATACGTAATTAGATCGTGACAAGTGGCGCACCGTACTTCAAACCTCGCAAACCGAGGGTTAATTTCCAGAGGACCAGAAAAAGGAGATGCTCCCCCCACAGATGAAGGGCTCACCTGACCTGCAGAAGAAGGACTCGGCCCTGCAGATGATGGTCCAGGCTGAGCTGCTGTGGATGTGCTTGGTTGATTTACTGAAGGGTTACCTTCAGTAAGTCGAGCATGTGTCCTTCTGTGTACATCCTTAAGGTGTCTCATCATGGTGTGATTCCCAAAGGAATACTTCCTGTCAGGATTACCTCTTGAAAGTACACGCTTACACAGCTTGCAAGTCACTAAGGGTGCATTTACCTTTTGCTGGCCTTCTGGAAAAGTAAAATACTCCCATACGTAAGAGGTCTTTTGTTTCCTCGCTCTCTGCCTCAAGGTAGTGCTGCTAGCCTCACTCTCAGAAGAGCTCTGCTGTTCTGCCATCGTATCACAAAGACAACCCAGCTCCTTCTCCTAAGGGATCACAAGCAGAAATGAGGGGAATGGGTGTGGTGTAGGAGAGTTCTAGAACTGAAAGTAGTTTCAACCAATCAAAAGTTGTGTTTCATGATCACATGACCTACCGTACGCTTACGGTACGCTTACGGCAAAAGTACGCATGCGCGTAAAAAAGACACGCGCTTGCGCGCATGCGCATAACAGTCACTCCCCGACACTTCCGCGTAACGTGCGCGTGTAGCGTACACGCGTACGCGCCCCACGCGGAGTATGCGCGGCTACGCAAATTGCGTAACTATACGCAAACAGCGTAGATAAATTACGGACATTGCGTAAACCGTACGCTTACCGTAAGCTTACGGTACGCGTACTAAAAAAAAATTTAAAAAAATGTATTGCTCATAAATTTTACCTGTTTATTTTATAAAATATGTTAAAAAAAACATATTGTAGAATTTTAAAAATGTAACCATAGTCTTTAAAAAAGGATAGAAAATTAAAATAAAAATATGTAAAAAAAAAAAAGAAGAAAAAATAAATAAATTAGCATTTAAAAAACCTTGCAAATTCACTGAAAAAACCATGGGTTTCACACACGTTATAGTTAGGAATTAGCATTTAAAAAACCTTTGAAATTCACTGAAAAAACCATGGGTTTCACACACGTTATAGTTAGGAATTAGCATTTAAAAAACCTTAGAAATTCAATGAAAAAACCAAAGGTTTCACACATGTTATAGTTAGCTGGACATTTCACTCGTAAAAAACCAATGAAATTCCCCCGTTATAGTTAGTTCAGCTAACTATAACTCGCGCGCCCGCAATGCACTACTGATGACGTCACATATTACATCACTCATGACATGGTCAGTGACATCACTCATGACATCACTGATGACATCTCAAATGACATCACTGATGACATTATCCTTGTGACAGAGTGGTAGACCTCCTCTCACCCTAAGATAACCTTTGATACAAACATTCAAAAATAGAGACTAAAATTTTCAAAACAATGGACATACCAATAACAGTTACAACAACCTATTCATTAATTCTAAGATCCACATACACATCCACTCATCCACCAACAATCCTATACAGTCACTCATACATGTACTCACACATCATATGTACTCATACACCTAAACATCCTGTAACACAATCCCACTCATCCATAGAGTTACTCACACACATAGTCACTCATGCTAATAAAGAATCAAACATCCATTTACTTGCATATACAGTTATACACACACCAGCACACTTACTTTTACAGAAACTTACACATACTTAGTCTTTTTAACAATCACTTATAGAAACACATACTTATTCATACAGGAACTCTTCCAATCTCTCACTCTCACATATACTCACTTATAAACACCAATAGTCACATATACTAGTTTAAAACATATGTAGTTACTTATGAAGACACTATTGAGACAGTCATTCACTCACTAACACACCCATGCACACACTCATCCACCCATACAGTCCTGCACACATGCTGTCTTCAACACATACAAACAGTGAGTCACTCATTCATGCATCTATGCACTACATAATACCCCCCACCGCACCATGAAGACACTCAGACACTCATACTGATACTCAAAAAACCAACTATTAACCTATATAGACACTCATGTAGCTACTCACCAACCCATGCAGCCACTTATATACAAAGTGAGAGACTGATACAGGTATTTACACATTTAAACATTACTCACTAAGCCATGTATTCAAAAAGATACACTTAATCAGTCAGTTATACAATCAATTTTTCAGAAACAAATCATCAATTTAGACACTTATATACTCATTTATTCTTCCATCGACCTTGAGATATACATATATAAAACATATTTAATTTTCAGAAAAACACACATTCACTGGATGATGTCATCAGTGATGTCATTTGAGATGTCATCAGTGATGTCATGAGTGATGTCACTGACCATGTCATGAGTGATGTAATATGTGACGTCATCAGTAGTGCATTGCGGGCGCGCGAGTTATAGTTAGCTGAACTAACTATAACGGGGGAATTTCATTGGTTTTTTACGAGTGAAATGTCCAGCTAACTATAACATGTGTGAAACCTTTGGTTTTTTCATTGAATATATATATATATATATACATATATATATATATAATAATTATTATATATGTGTGTTTAACTTTTATCAACTAAGTTTATTTGTCATATTTGTTAAAATGTATATTAAATCTAATTTGTTTTTAAAAAATAATTTTATTATGGTATGTGTTTTATATTTTATTTTATATAGATATAATCAAATATATTTTGTACAACTATATGTATGACATTGATATTTGTTTGAGATATTTTTGTACTTACCATTATAAATATAGGATGTCGACATTTTTGGTGTCGATATTCTGTCAGTGAACCAGACCTGAGTCACTTATTCTGTGTTCTTGATACTTTTGTTTTCCTCCTCTTCAGTTCCTTCGGTTCACTCTTTCCTGTTGTGCCTCATCAGTCCCTTACTTTTTCTTTTGTTAGATTTGTATTACCCATCCAGTCACCTTCCTTCCTAGTGCTGCAGTGGTCTTCATCTTTGGCTTCTGTGTTGGTTACATAGAACACTGCGGGCTACTTACAGCATACAATATGCTTGTAAAAGGTAACTCCTAGTCTGTGGTATTTGTGCTTCGTACTCACCTTCCTTGTTTAGACCTGTAGATGGAGATTCAAATTGATTAATCTAACTTGAGTTTCTGTGTGAAGGAATCCATTTCAGATCTTTCAACTATCAACCTGTTTGAGTCTCTCTCTCTCTCTCTCTCTCTCTCTCTCTCTCTCTCTCTCTCTCTCTCAGTTCCCTCACCTCTTTCCCTTTAGTTTGGATCTTCATTACCATACTTGACTTCATGAAAAGGGGGCCTATGGGGAGAAAGAGAGACTGGTATTTTCATGATCATGCTTCCAACACCAAGTCTTTGACAGTATGACGCCTTTTTGTAAAACAACAGAAAAGAATAATTCTTGACAATATATCAAAATGTCATGTCTAGTGAGAGACAAACAACTAAATAAGCCATTCACTCAAGAGTGACTAAAAATGAAAGGTAATCTCTTTTCAGTTTAAACTATGTGGTTTCTAAATGACATTAAACATTAAAAAATTCTCAATCTACCGTTTGCTCACTGACAATGAATACAAGATTACATTTATAGTGGCTATAGGTTGGAATTCCTCGTCTAGGTACTTACTTTGGCAAAAAGGCTCATCCCCTTCAAAGGCGGCATTGTTCCACAATCATTTATTTTTCTTTTCAATATTGAGGCCTTTACTTAAAAGGAGGAAACACCTAATACTAATCCTTTTGTAATTAAGCCTTTACCCTCACAAAGAAGATTAAGGGCCTCATTTATGAGAAGTGACGCATCGCTGCGTGAAAGCAGCGGTGCGTCACTTCTCAGTGCGCCCTCCTTGCGACACCAATGATGCGTCATATTTATAATATGACGCATCATGTCGCAAGGAAGGACAAATACGTCAGTATAACTGACGTATCTTTCGGCGCAAAAAGTGGCGCATTGCTGGAGTTGTGTCTGAAGCCTGACACAACTCCAGCAATGTTCCTTTCGCATGGGGCAAGCCCCATGCGAAAGGGCCTGCATCATCCTTACGCCTGCCATGAGGCAGGCGTAAGGATTTGATGCATTGGCGTCCTAGTAGTGGCGCAGCCAAATCTCATAGATTTCGCTGCGGCACTCCTACGACCCTTTCTTGCGGGGGTACGCCCACCCTGCATACATTATACCTGGTGCAGGTATAATGTAGCGCAGGGGTTTATGAAGTGACGCATCTACCTAAATGCGTCACTTCATAAATATGGCGTGACATGGCGCGTGGTTTACGCCACTGGTGCGTCACAAAAAGTGACACACCGGTGGCGCAAAAGTGACGCAGGGGCTCATAAATGAGCCCCTCAGATGGGAGGAAGGGATCCTAGGTAATGGGAAGAGAAAAGGATAATTGGAGTAATGATGATTGCCGTGAGTAATCTAGACATTACCGCCTCATTCCTGTTCTTCTCCAATTCCTTATGTTTGCAAGCATATCCCTAGCAGTATGCCTTCTTTGCAATCTCAAGGGTAACCCAATTTAAAATTCAATTTACATTATAATAACTGATTCACAAAACAGCAACAATCTTAAAGTATCCTGCTGTGAGCAAATCCTTGCTACAAAGATCATGCTTCAATATCTATATATACGGATTCAGAAAAGTTGATGGATTAGTCAAGCTGGCTGCGGAACAACTATGAAAAGTAGTGGCTCCACCACATTTATCCTGTGAACCTGCCATTATACCAGTGGATAGACAATGGATGGTACCTTGAACATCTTGAACTGCGTGAGTGAAGGATAGAGTGGCGGCTTGTCAATTTATAAAGTAGTGTGGCTATCAAATGAAAAGTCACTAAACAGTAGTCAAGACACATACAAACACTCACACATGCTCACATAAACACACACTGGTGCATGCTTGCAGACAAGCCCGTACGAACCATAAGCACATTCTCACTCATACACAGAATGTGGAAACGTACCTGATGCTGTTGTAGGGATTCTGCTTATGCGCAGAACTATGCGCAGGAGCCCAGGCCCTCAATGAATTGTGGTGTGCCAAAAACTCACCTCAGAACCCAGAACCCCTTATCCGGCCAGCATCAGTGTCCCATTCGTTATCCGAGGTTTAGCTCGGCGGTCCCAATGTATAGACAACCCAGAACAAGCGACTTAGTATATTTCACACGAATGGTGGGAATCAGAAATACCTTTTTGTAATTATTCTCGTACCAGTCCACAACAGAATAAACAGAGACACGGTAAAAGTTTAAAGAGTTTATTTTATAAACCTCGTGTCCTAAGATGCAGCAGTTTGGCTAACATAAGCAGACAAACGATTAAAATCAAAACCATCAGCATAGTCACAATACCATAGAAAATGAAAGGAGCAATCATACTAAAATGACAGTGGATCTAAGCCACCTTCCTTTCTCTAACACACTAATAGGATTATTAGACTAATAAAAGGTCTCTAGGCTTGAATGGGGAACCCCATACCGCAAAGATCAGCTCAGAGAGTTCACATCACAGGATCAGCTATGCTCTGCTCCTAGGAATGCTCTTCTTCCGAATGTAATGAAAACATGTAACACTGCAATATTAAAAGCACTCGACTTTCAGGTATTTGCAGCTGCGTGCGTGTTATGGCTAAACTAGTGGGCCGATCAACCTGAACTCAACAACATGCACCGTCTAGCGACCCAGACTGTTTCTTTTACACTGTGTACAGACCAAGGTCGCTGCTCACTGTTTGGGATGTTAACAACAGACAGTTCTCATGTGAAGCAAAGTTGAGTAAGCATTTCTCAATTTAATAACATGTGACTACAGTGTTGTGTGCAAAAGCAGCAAAAGTGGCAAGATGGCTTTCTAACATCTAACGCGGTTATGCTAATTTAGCATTGTACATATGTAGATAACGATCTTCACTACATCCCCCCCTGATCAGACCACTAACCAGTAGGGGCGCACTTGCAAGAACGCAGAGTTCAAGTTTGATAGAACGGAACCAAGGGCATGAACCATAAGTCCATATAAGGGAATTGAAAAAGTTCGAAGAAAAAAAAACATAGAAAAAAGTTAAAACGGTGTAAAAAAAACCATGTAGAGGATAAAAAAAAACAGCATTGAAGGACGTAGGACGAAATGAGAGTACAAAAGTCAATCCATTAATGTATAGGCACAATAAGTTGCAACAGCTTCCAAGAGGAAATCATTGGAACGTTCCGCAAAATTATCTGCCATCCAGTTCAGGATGGGGAAGGAACATACATGCTCCTCAACCACCGGAGCCTCCAGCACTAGACGAGGGCAACTGGCGTGTTCTTCAAGATAACTTCTCGCTAAGAAGTCAATCGCAGCCGTTCCGATGTCCCAATTCCCAAGGACTCCATGTGCTGCTCCACAGGCCATAATCCCGACGCCAGAACAGTCCAACTCATGAGCCACTAAGGGGCTCATCAGCCAATCATAATCCGGGGCAGGAGACACCGAGTTCGACAGACACAAATCCGAGCCCATTGGAACGGACAATCTAGGCAATGAAAGACGGGCTGCACACAAGTAAAGTAAGGAAACCAGAAGGACAATCCATAGGCTATGCTCAGAGTTGCCAGTGGTAAAGTGCCCTAGTATTCAAGCAACCGGTTACGAAGATGGAGCAGCCGGGACATGTTGTCGTGTGACGCAAGTTGTGCATCCATATCGCAGGGCGCAGATCAACAACAGTATTCTAGCTATGAGGGCGAGAAGTAAAGGGAGACCACCGAAGAGGCTGGAAAAAATAGAATGAAAAAAGGCCAGGATCACACCAAAAATAGTTTGAAAAGAGGTCACGAGGCCGGAGCCCACATTTTTAAAAAAATGAGCCATGCCACTTGTTGACGAGGCATTAAAGATAGTCTGAATCAGGGTCCCAAAATGAAGTGGGAGATCAGTATTCAAAAGCGCTTGCACCTCAGTGCGGGTGTTTGCTACGTGAAGGACAAGTGTTTCCCGGGATGAAGTCAACGCGACTTCTTTTTGAGACAATAGCACCCTTATTCTGCTCATCTTGTTGAACTCTGCTTTCAAGGTTGGAATGGAAGGCCAGATGGATACATCGAGCCGGCCATGCGGGGGTGGGAAAAGGACGTTGTTACAGCAAACTACTCGCCGTGATACAGTCACTATGTAGGGAATTCCCACTAACATCCCACAGCAAGCTTCATTATTTAATAGCAAATAACTACTGTTAGCAAGCAGCGTAAAAGACGGCGTTATAACTGGCACAGGAATCCCTTTCAGGACGCAAGCTAAATTAGGGGCGTGCACATTACATGCACCATGCAATTGAATGTGCCTACACACAACAGAATGATCCGGAGTGGAAGTGCACTCTTCACCTTTCAAGTAAACCTCTTTGCCGTCTCTCACACATCTATACGTGAATGGGAGTGACCAAACTTCATGCAGGAAGGCAGTACCGAGTTGTTCATATCTGCCTAGAGCATAATGTTTCATGCACGAACTAAACTTAAACAGGGGGAACGGTAACGTGATCAACCCATGTACAAGCCACACAGCAGAATTCAATTCAGCAACAGAGAAAGGCAAAGGTTCTAACTTTTCAATGTGTAGTAATGAATATGTAGCATCTTTCATGGACATGAATTGCTGTTTTGCAGTTAAATTAAAAGGAAGGAACAAAGATGAAGTATTCATGTAATCCCAAGGGACTTTCCCTGCCTTTAAAGTTTGCAAGGTCCATGCAAACTGCATAATAGAACGCAACTGATTTTGACCATGATACAATACAGACAAATCATCCTGCACAATGTCTACCACAGATGACACAATATTATCTAAGGTATAAATTCTAGAAGAGAGGGTGTTAATACTAAGGTGTTAATACTATTATCTATTACAGCCAACACCTTTTCCATATTGGCTTGATCAATAGCACGTAATCTGGATGCAGCCTCAATTTGTGATAACTTCCAAACTTTGTTATAAACAGCATACACCCATCGTTTGGGCCTGCCAACAGCAGGACCCTTAACAAAATCATTCAAATCTATTTTGTCATTTAATCGTGCTAAATGAAGTTTAACAGACGCTAAAGTGGAATGTTGCAGCCAAGACTGGCATAACTTCCCTACTGAGTAGGTAGTTACAGTGTGAGAAGATTCAAAACGGGGGTCTACACGAACCTGTGTATACCCCTGCTTTAAACCCAGAAACCGATGTTGACAGGAGTCCGAACTCGTTTGCCACACCAACCACCCTTCCGGATTCAATTCAGAAATATTGAAGGACGTGTTGGAAACCTGTGTCTGCAACATAGCAAGGGATAGATCCATATGATTACCCCAATTGGGATAAGCACCCAGACCCGGCATGGAGGGAGAATTTAATCTTTTAGAAGTTGCCAATCCAAAACAGGTTGTCTGAAAAATGGACGAATTTAAAAATAACATGTGATTCGGGATAAGACAGGCACGATGCAAAGCTTCTGTTCCCTGTACTTGCCATCGTTTGGAGCCCCAAACCGATTTAAGATCGACTGTAGCTTTCCACAGATCATACCCGCCAATTGCCAACTCGTCCATAAAGGACTTGGAATACAACAACTTGGTGTGTGTCAGTCTAACTTTTGAAGCAGACTCAGGCTCAACTTTAAAATAAAAGGATGCCGGATTTGACACACTAAAATCAGAAAAAAAGGTGAACTTTTCCACTAACGTGGCAGAGCTGCCCATCCTAGGGGCGGGGCAGTGTTCCCATTGCGTATAATTTACAACATTTCTAAACGTATTTGCTTTGTGTAGGAAATGCGTGCCATAATGTTGATAACAAAATTGCTCATCATAATGAGCAGAATCTAAATACAAATCCTCAGCATCAAATGCAGCATAATATTTCAAATCAGAAAACAGTGCTTCTATGGCCTGAACATCCCAGTCATCTGAGTGAATGTTCTGCTTATCGACATCACCCATAGAAACACGAAATACATTTGGCACATTAATTACTTCAGTGGGGCAATGAATTTGAAATTTTTGGGCATCCCAAGCGATCCCATCACGTACAGGCCAGGCAGTAATGTTCACAAAAGTCTGGTCCCTCTTCATAATGTGTGATGAGGAGTGGGGGGCCAAAGTTCCATTAATTAGTCGAATTGTAGATCTTTCATTCAGGTAGTGTCCATTGATAAGTCTAAAAAACACCACCACAAAGCCAATAGACATAAACAAAAAAACACACATGAGCACCAGCCAAATGTAAGTCCAAGGGGGTATTAAAAAATGTCTTTTGAGCCAAGCCACAAAAATGGAGACTTTGGACGGGGCAACGGAAGTCATTGAACGAGAATCAAAAGAGTCCTGTGAGAGGGCAACTGTGGTGGATTGTAAAACAGGCAAGGTAACATCCGCAGGTTAAGCATACTCAACTTCTTCAAGCACACCACTAGGTGTTTGCGGCAACAAGGGACCAGTAACGGCATGCATCTCGATGGCAACATCAGGCACTGTGTTAGAAGCTCAGGCCACAACAGAATTTCTCAGCATCGAAGGGCAGGAAACCGCCGGAGTCATACTAAGAAGAATCGGCCACTCGCTGTAGTTTGACATTGTCAATCGATATGTACCTGTTATCCTTTCGACCAGGAAGTGGAGGTAAAATGACTGTTCTAGTACCCTGTACTCCAAGCACTGGAACCGGTGCATGATAAGAGGGGCCAAACACCTTCTTGTTCTCCACCTTCTCACGGACCAGATCACCAACTCGAGGTAGCCAGCCGACTACCAGAATCTGAAGTTCAGCATCAGATGAGGAGGGTACGTGTTCCTTCGCTAGACTGTTCCTGGCTTCTTGAAGATTCTGCAATACAGCACAGTGTTCATCTACGTCAAAGGGTGCGGCTGACGCCGCCATGTCTAGACCATCAAGGTCTGGAACAAACATTCTTACACCAAAGTGCATCATGTATGGGGTCTGCCCACCCAGAGACCTTCTAGGGAGATTATTAAATGCATGTTGTACGTCATACAATTGGGCTAACCAGTTCCGGCCAGTACCCAAAACTCTGGCTGTCAAAGATTGCTTTAAGTCACGGTTCATTCGCTCCACTACACTATTACCCTCAGGCCGGTATGGAGACGAAAATTTGACTTGGACCCCCAAATTTCTCATGGCCTCTTTGTACGCCTTAGAGGCGAACGCCGGGCCCTGATCAGAATGAAAGGTACCACATGCAAAACTCCCAACAAAGACATGCAAATCTTTTATGACAGTGCGAGAATCAGCACTCCTTTGTGGCCACACCCACAGAAAATGTGTGCACGAACCAACTGCAACCAAGATGTATTTGTACGCAGTATCAAAGGTAAAAGGACCGCAGTGATCTAAATAAGCACAACCCAATGGTTTATTAGATATGTACAACTGAGTTTGTGGTGGGCGCGCCGCAGTCGAAGGTTTAATCTGCTGGCAAATGTCACAATTAAGAACATAAGCTCTGGCTTGTTTATACAAACCGCACCACCAGTAACGTTGTTGCAACAGAGATACAGTAGCTGCAACGCCGGCATGCGCGGACGCCATGCCCTCGTGAGCTGCTAATATCAAAGAAGGTCTGCAGTCCACGTTGGGAATCAATCTGTCACCAACGTCAATAATCTTCACTAATGGGACTTTATCAGGACTTAAGCGATAATGGTAACGAGCAGGGACACCTCTCGGAGGCTTCGTTCCCTGCTCTGTAGCAGCAATAGCTGCCAAGATGTCATCATCGATCTTACTTTTGGATCTTGTAACTGCTGCTACTAAATATGTCGCCACTGCTGTTTTTGCTGCCTCGTCAGCTAGGCTGTTGCCGACAGCATGGACACCAACTCGTTGGTGACCAAGAGTGTGAATTACATTCACGAGAGGCAGACGTTCTTTAAGATCTGCCACTCGAACCCAAAGCAGTTTATGCTTAATCGTGCCACCTTTGGAATCATGGTAGCCATTCTGAGACCAAAAATGTAGATTGTCGTTGTAAGATTGAACACAATAAAAAGAGTCACTCACTATAAGGGTAGTGACTCGGGGATCAGCAAACTCCAGTGCAAGCACCAGAGCACGAACCTCCGCCAACTGTGCGGTACAATCACCCAATGACTGCGTATGCACGACATCAGACTGGAAGTCACCATTCACGAAAGTACCGACTACAATTGCACAAGCCGCTGAATAGGCGTGCTTTGATCCAGTTGCGGGTTGCGCAGAACCGTCAGTGTATATGACACAATGGTAATCCTCGAGCGGGCACAAGGACAGAGGAGCCGGATGAACGAATTCATACTGCAAAAACTCCTGAGTCTGAAGTGCTGCGTCAAAGATAAAAGTGACGTCCGGTGAGGTCAAGGAAGTGGCCCATTGTATCCACCTTGGATGCAAAGCTTTAGAATTTGGTACACTTGCTTTTGTCACCGCCTCAAGGGCAGGATAGGGTGTTACCACCAACATGCGTTTTCCTTGCGACAGCGCTCGTTCTTTCAGAATCGCCATCTGTACCGCCGTCAGAACTTTCTCGACAGCGGAAAAATGCAGTTCAGCTGAAGTGTACAAGTGAGATTTGTAAGCAATGGGGACGGTGTCGCCCTCATTGAACGTTAAGTATGTGAAACCAACTGCGCCGGGCACTATTCTTATGACCAGGTTAGTGTGGTTATCACGCGTCAGTAAGTACTTAGAAGCAAGAAGATCAGCTTGCAATAACTGCAATATAGCTGAATGCTCTGGCAGCCAACAAGATTTGGAAAAAGTAGGTTGTACCAAGGCATAAAGCGGCTTGATACGCTGGGCATAATCCGGGATGTAAGTTCGAACGAAATTCAGAAAACCCAGCAGAGATTGTAATTTCTTCAGTGAAGTAGGAGCACGGAGGCATGCACACTTCTCAAGAAAGTGCGGAGCCAATCCTCGACCTTCATTGTTGAGTTCGTACCCCAAGAACAACACTGTATATTCCGCAATGTGTGACTTCGCAAAGTTGAATTTGTAACCGAAGTCTGCAAACAAAACAATAATGCGATCAACGCGGCGAAGATGCGGGTCCAACTCGTCATCTGTGAGATAAATGTCATCCACATACGAGTACGCATCCGGGTCTACACCCTCTAAGAGGGAGACCATGCGAGCGGCAAAGACGCCCGGGCTATTCTTATAGCCCATCGGTAATCGTTTGAATTGTTTTTGTTTGCCACCCGAGGTGAACGCCGTCCACTCACTACTAAGAGAGGACAGGTTATGGCTGTAAAAGCCATTGGAAACGTCAAGTGTGGTTTTAAACCTTTTTCTCACGAGACTATCGACGAGAACCGAACTGTGGGTGTTCTGTACTGCACAGGTCCGGCAATGAGAGTTTAAGTGCCGGTAATCCAAAACTAGGTGGTACGACCCGTCAGGCTCCATCACAGTGAACAAGGGATTATTCATAGGTGACACACATGTTTCGATTACTCCTTGATATTCCAATTGTTCAAGGATCGACGCGACATGAGGTCTTGCTTCGCGAAGCATGGGGTATTGGGGTTGAGGTTGAGGCGTAGTCCGCAACGGAATCTTATGGCCGGGAGACATTTTATCCCAGCCAACCTGATTTCGATATAACGCAGGCGCTTGCACCTGAGCCCATTCCTCAGCGTACTTTTTAGCTAGGACCTTAGGCACTGTATGCGCAAAGGACGGGAGGATTACCTCCTCCCCTCTAGGTGCATCTAAAACGAAGGCCGGGGTCCAATCTGCCTCCGTCAACAGAATATCATATGTAGTGGTCAGATTATCCCAAAAAAAACCTTGAATTGTACGTTGTATGTCACCTTCAATTTGAATGACTATATTATACAGTCTATCAGGGGGAGACACCCGAGTGTCAGCAGTTTCAATATTCACGAATATATCAGTTGCTGTCGCCACCAGATATGGACGCAGTGCTTGTCGCACTACTGTTACTTCCGCCGCGCTGTCTAGCAGCGTTAGCGCCCATGTCAGGTTCTGAAGCTGCGTCCGTACCATCTGAGGCATACCTCACTGTCAGTGCAGCAACTTTCTTCTTCTGAAACGGGGGTCTTTGACGTGCAGATTCCTCCTGCTTGCCTTTGCCGTCAGTCTGTCGGGATTGCTCACGTGCTTGTGGGGCACCCCGACTTTTGCCACCGCCTCCGCCACCGGACTGTGAAGCCGATGTTTCCTGTGAAGAACGAGGAGAACGTTGTTCAGAAATCTGAAATCGATCAGGTGACTTAATAGTAGCACGATCACGCAGATCATAAGTGCGCTCACTACCTGACTGTACTGGAGAGGCAGGACGAGACACCTGTTTCTGTTGCTGCTTCTCCTGTCTTTTCGCCCGCCAACTTTGTTTTGGAAAATTAGGGCGTTCGTCCTTACCAGACGAGTTTGCCTTTGTTTGCTGTACTAAATCAGGATTCTTCACATATGGTTTAACACCCAAAGCGCTACAACCAACTTGTTTATAGGCATTCGCGATAATTTTCGCGAATTCCCTCGGCTTGTCGTCTTCGTTCACTGTGTCTAATTTATTAAGCACTTGGAATTGCATAGCATCTCCTTTGAGGTTGCCCAATATCATGGTAGCAACCACATCGAACACTCCGACAAGCCGCATTCCCAATTCTACGGCAGCCTCCGCACCGTGATTCTGCTGAACACGTTTAATAACGGAGGGCAGTACCGATAGAGACAAAACACTTCGAGTACGTCGCAGCAAAGACCCTACCCCAGTTCTCACAATCGGCCATATCTGGGACTAAGTCTTTCGGCAAAGTAATGGTAAGGATCCTGTGTTTTTCCACAGGAGCTGTATGTGGATAAACCGCTTCCAATTGGTCAAATTTCTCAGCAATCCAATAAGGGAAATCATCCCTATTCTGGGGGCGCTTGCCCACAACCGAATTAACCATAACAGGACTAATAACCACCGCATGGTGGTCCGTCGGTTGTCCCGCAACAGCAGTTGCCCCCACCTGCACGTTGCGTGACACGTACTGCACTAAAGCCCTATGTACTGTAATAAGGGCAGTGTGAAGTACACGCAGCTCAGCCACCGTCACCTGTAGATAGCGGGGATGAGGCGTATATCCGGCCAGTACCGGCCATGTGGCCCCTGCAATCGACAAAGGGCCCATTCTCGCCAGTATAACCGCATGGGGAAGGGCGCCATTAAACCAAATGCTATGCTGCCAGGCAGAAATAGGAATTTCCTGAGTCCTATATGGCGTATAGTTGGCTGGTAGCTGCGTGGCAGTATAGGAGTGGAACGTATCATCGTCTTCACTCACCGCCGGCAAAGTAACCCAAGAGTAGAACAACTCAAACGGAAACAACGCATTGGCACTTACCACAAAAATCACAGCCATACCATCGTCCGGCACCCCATACTGTGCCAAATGACGTTTCAGGGGTGCACGGCTATGAGGCGGAATATCGACCGCCCTCAGGACACAAACAGTAAATCTACAGTCTATTAGTAGTACAAGGGTTCAGATTAAATAACCTTTTTAATGATCAAGCTTGAAAGAACCTATTTAGTCGAAACACAGGTAGGTTAAACCGTCACTCCCGTTATCCGGAAACCAGAGTGAGGGTGTTGTGGACTAATACAAGCACTACTAAGGCGTCTCAAATCAATAGACCAAACGTTAGGTGCGCCATGTTGCAGGGATTCTGCTTATGCACAGAACTATGCGCAGGAACCCAGGCCCTCAGTGAATTGTGGTGTACCAAAAACTCGCCTCAGAACCCAGAACCCCTTATCCGGCCAGCATCAGTGTCCCATTCGTTATCCGAAGTTTAGCTCGGCGGTCCCAATGTATAGACAACCCAGAACAAGCGACTTAGTATATTTCTCAGGAATGGTGGGAATCAGAAATACCTTTTTGTAATTATTCTCGTACCAGTCCACAACAGAATAAACAGAGACACGGTAAAAGTTTAAAGAGTTTATTTTATAAACCTCGTGTCCTAAGATGCAGCAGTTTGGCTAACATAAGCAGACAAACGATTAAAATCAAAACCATCAGCATAGTTACAATACCATAGAAAATTAAAGGAGCAATCATACTAAAATGACAGTGGATCTAAGCCACCTTCCTTTCTCTAACACACTAATAGGATTATTAGACTAATAAAAGGTCTCTAGGCTTGAATGGGGAACCCCATACCGCAAAGATCAGCTCAGAGAGTTCACATCACAGGCTATGCTCTGCTCCTAGGAACGCTCTTCTTCCGAATGTAATGAAAACATGTAACACTGCAATATTAAAAGCACTCGACTTTCAGGTATTTGCAGCTGCGTGCGTGTTATGGCTAAACTAGTGGGCCGATCAACCTGAACTCAACAACATGCACCGTCTAGCGACCCAGACTTTTTCTTTTACACTGTGTACAGACCAAGGTCGCTGCTCACTGTTTGGGATGTTAACAACAGACAGTTCTCATGTGAAGCAAAGTCGAGTAAGCATTTCTCAATTTAATAACATGTGACTACAGTGTCGTGTGCAAAAGCAGCAAAAGCGGCAAGATGGCTTTCTAACATCTAACGCAGTTATGCTAACTTAGCATTGTACATATGTAGATAACGATCTTCACTACAATGCAGTTTCCTCTGCACATCAATTCTCAACTTTCAGAACGAACAAACAAAGCGCCAGATCGCGGCTCTAACCCTTATGCCCAATCAGAAGCTTAGAAAGGATGGATGGCTGTCCTTTTCCCTTTATCAAAGCTGCTGATGGGGCACAAGGGCGCATGACACACAGGCCCCACTTCAGCATTATCGCACATGCTAAACTGTCTGAGGCTAGTCCAGAATATCAGAAAAATATTGCATCTGTGAAAGGATGGGCTGTACCAGCCCATGCTTGACACATGCGCAATACAGCCCGGGGAGTCCTTTTCTGGTGCAGGGTGATATTGCAGCTTTTGCATGTAAGGAAATGATTGGTGAGATCATTTCATTACATATAAAAGCTGTAATATTTTGAGAAATAAGATGCAGCTGCGACGTGATTGTAGTGGAGTCGTAGCCCTTTTGGCACCAATGGAGAAGCCGACCCAAGTTGGAAAAAGCAATTTAGTCCTTCATCCAATGAGTTAATGATGACATTGATTACCTATAATGACATTTGATTAGATCACAAATTCTTCAAACATGTCTGAACTCTGCTGTGCTGTGGAGGGAAATTTTAACAGCTCTGACAACAACCAACAATGTTGATAGTGCTTCTTGGTCTGAAACTAGATTAAGACATAAAACAGGAATAATTATTTCCTGATTCTTATAAAAGGATTACAGTTTGGAAATAAAACCTGTCCATGGTTGAAAAATAATCCAAGTGTCAAAAAACATTTAATAAAGAGGTGCACACATTATTGCAGTCATCCATCTCCCCTAAATGTTTAGCCACATTGATGGCTATTAGAAACACAATTTTGAGAGTCAAGATGTTTTTTGAAATTTCTTTCAAAGTTTCAAAAGACAGTTTCTGGAATGCAGACAAAACTTAAAGAATGTTCCAAGGAGCCACTAGTTTCTGTTCTTTTGCTCTCACAATTCAGAGCCTTAGGAAAGTTGGGATAATATTAATGGAATCTAAAGTACTCCCTCAACATGCTTTGATTGCTGTTCACTGCAACATTTATGTTGCTATTGCTAAGCCGGCATCCAACCATTCTTGAAGAAACTATAAAACAGAATCTGGTTGATACTGAACAGGAGATAACTGATTCTTTCAACATCATCAGTCAAATGACACCCAATGGTAATTATAAGATTTACTAATTGATCACATCCTTAATAAATTAACAGAAAGGGAAAATGAAAAAGGTAACCACAGCTTCATAGGCTATCGCATCTCTCTCAAACGCCATATTGAGAGACTTAGATGTAAGATGGTTTCTGTTGACAGAGGTGGATGAGAAGGATTAAAAGGAGAAATACATTTTGGCTGTTCTACTAATTTGCATAAGAGAGGAAACCATTCTCTTCTCAGCCCGAATGAAAGAACTACTAACACCTCTGCAAAGTATCTTTGCATTTTAGCAAATAGATAGGGTATCAGGGTAATCGGTGGAAATGAAAGTAGAAGACCCCTTGGCAAATGGCTCAGCAATGTATCTGTTCTTGATGCCTACAGATCTTGAAGGTGAGAAAATAATGGAGGAAGTAGTGCATTATGACAACTGGCAAAGAGTTCTGTTAATTTGAGAACAAACATTTTAGAAATCATTTGGAATGTTGGAACGAATAACAGAAACTCCAGTGAGGAAGGAAATACCCTGCTCTTATTTCCCCAAGACATTTTTCCATGCCCAAATGTGTCTTCTCTAAACCTAGGCGGAGTTTGCAAAGTTCCGCTTCTGCACGGAGTGCATTAGATAAATGCTGTTTGCGATGATTTTCAGTGCTAAATGTTTGTCCGCACTGTGCAATGATAGACTTAGTGGGTATAAGGGAAAGAGAAACTAAAAATCCTGACCATGGTGGCATAGATTCTAACATCACAGAAGAAGCATGGATAAACCATCTAGCCAGTCACTTTAATAGCGAGGCTACAACTAAAGAGGAAGTGCTAAGGAGGTTGAGCACGGATGACGTGGAGGTAGTACCAGGATACCACCAAAGAGAAGCAAACAACAAACGCAGCACTTTCATCTTGAAAGCGAACGATTTAAAGAATGCCGCCGACACCTCAACAGTCTCAGATCCACAGCCATCGACGATTGGGACTGAAGACATCAGAAGACAAATAGCGAAAGGAAGACCAACAGGAGCCCCTGGACCCAATGGCTTACCATCAATGCTTTACAAAAACGACGTAGAGTTCTGGAGCGTCGCGTTAACATCTTTATTCAACTACGCAAAAACTAATCAGTTTCTACCAGAGTCATGGCATGGTTCAATAATCAGTCCAATCCATAAACATTCGAGCAAAAAAGACCCAAAAAATTACCGTCTGATAGCACTAATTGACGTAGAAGCTAAATACTTTGCAGGGAACATACTAGAGGAATTAACCTCATGGGCCGCCGCAAACTCGGTAATCCCGAACACCCAAACCGGATTCCGTCAGGGCCAAGGAACAATTACAAACATCACGGCCCTGACTCTACTGATGGAATCAGCAAGAGATAACAATAAATCTTTATATCTCTCCTTCATCGACTATACTGCAGCGTTCGATCATGTAGACCGCAACATGTTATGGCAAAAACTGACCAAATGGGGCATACCTGTTCATCTCTTAAACGTACTGATAGCACTACACTCTGACACCTGGATTAAAGTGAAACTTGGTGCAGGCACACATCTTTCAAAACCAATAAAAACAACAAAGGGCCTCAAACAAGGCTGTGTCCTAGCCCCAATGCTATTCAACCTCTTCCTAGCCGACCTGCCCGGCGAACTAGACAAAAAATACTGCCATGCACCAAAGCTAGGGAAGACCACACTATCCAACCTGCTGTATGCAGACGACCTGGTGCTCATCAGCCAGACACCCATTGGTCTTCAGCACCTTCTAAACACCATCTACGATTTTTCAAATAAAAATGCACTGCAGATAAATTTCAATAAATCTAAGGTTATGGCAGTAAACTACAAAAAGAAAAGGGAACATAATTGGCATATAAATGGAGAACGATTGGAAAACGTAACAACTTACAAATACTTGGGCATAATACTGGACTCGAAGATCACTTTTAAACCCCAGCTGGACTCCCTGCGAGGCAAGGGAATGGCAACCTCCCTTGCCCTAAAATCCTTAAAAACTAAACTCCCAGATCTGACCTTCTATCCACTTCTCCAAGTACTTCGCGCAAAACTGCAACCAACACTCACCTACGGGAGCGAACCCCTTCAAGGAAAAGACGCCACTCTTCTGGACACAATCATCTCAAACTCTTACAGGCTCATCTTTAACTTGCCAAAACAAGTCTCCTCAGCACAAATACGGCTGGAATTTGGCATCGCGAAACAAACCTTAGAAAGACGGTGTGCATACGTCACTGCCTGGCACAAGATACGTAACGCCAACAATGATTCCCTAAATTCTAACATCTGGGATGAGACTCTTCAGCATCAAAAATCATCAGCGAGGAAGTATTTAATTGACTCTCTTGAAGTGCTGGGCCTATCCAACTTATGGGACATTCCAACAGACCATGTGACGTTTAAAAAAACAGCCAAAAAAGTAGTTAGACTCATCTCTAAAACTGAAGACAAGGAGGCCCTGACAAAAAAAGCACATGGTTGGGTAATCCTTAATGATTATGGTCCAATGCAACCACAGGCTTACCTCAATGTGGGCATGAACCTAAGAATGAAAGAGAAATTTTTAAAAATGCGTCTGGGCGTAATCCCGGTATATCCTCACCTACCGCCCTGGATAAGGAAAAATCTTGATCCACAATGCCGTCTGTGTAAAGCAGGAAAGGAAGACCTTGTCCACGCAGTGTGCATCTGCCCCAAACTGAAAGATCTGAGATGCAAATTCCTGCGAGACTCATTCAAAACCTATGGTATACGGACATGCAGACAGGCAGTCAAACTTTGCTTCAATCCCAGCAAAACAAAACTAAACTGTCAGGTCGTAAAATTCTTTGAACTGGCCGGAGTCAGATACATGAGAGCTTGAGGACTGTTGATTTTAACAATGCAACACTTTAATCTGAATCAACTTGGCAAACGCACAGGACAGAGAGAACTTTTAAATACCCTTTGGTTAATTCTCTTTGCAATTTTTAATTGTCCTTTTAAATGTTTTTTATTCGACTTGTAAAGATTTTAATTAATCATGTACAAATAAAATATTTACTTACTTACTTACTGTCCATGGTTGAAAAATAATCCAAGTGTCAAAAAACATTTAATAAAGAGGTGCACACATTATTGCAGTCATCCATCTCCCCTAAATGTTTAGCCACATTGATGGCTATTAGAAACACAATTTTGAGAGTCAAGATGTTTTTTGAAATTTCTTTCAAAGTTTCAAAAGACAGTTTCTGGAATGCAGACAAAACTTAAAGAATGTTCCAAGGAGCCACTAGTTTCTGTTCTTTTGCTCTCACAATTCAGAGCCTTAGGAAAGTTGGGATAATATTAATGGAATCTAAAGTACTCCCTCAACATGCTTTGATTGCTGTTCACTGCAACATTTATGTTGCTATTGCTAAGCCGGCATCCAACCATTCTTGAAGAAACTATAAAACAGAATCTGGTTGATACTGAACAGGAGATAACTGATTCTTTCAACATCATCAGTCAAATGACACCCAATGGTAATTATAAGATTTACTAATTGATCACATCCTTAATAAATTAACAGAAAGGGAAAATGAAAAAGGTAACCACAGCTTCATAGGCTATCGCATCTCTCTCAAACGCCATATTGAGAGACTTAGATGTAAGATGGTTTCTGTTGACAGAGGTGGATGAGAAGGATTAAAAGGAGAAATACATTTTGGCTGTTCTACTAATTTGCATAAGAGAGGAAACCATTCTCTTCTCAGCCCGAATGAAAGAACTACTAACACCTCTGCAAAGTATCTTTGCATTTTAGCAAATAGATAGGGTATCAGGGTAATCGGTGGAAATGAAAGTAGAAGACCCCTTGGCAAATGGCTCAGCAATGTATCTGTTCTTGATGCCTACAGATCTTGAAGGTGAGAAAATAATGGAGGAAGTAGTGCATTATGACAACTGGCAAAGAGTTCTGTTAATTTGAGAACAAACATTTTAGAAATCATTTGGAATGTTGGAACGAATAACAGAAACTCCAGTGAGGAAGGAAATACCCTGCTCTTATTTCCCCAAGACATTTTTCCATGCCCAAATGTGTCTTCTCTAAACCTAGGCGGAGTTTGCAAAGTTCCGCTTCTGCACGGAGTGCATTAGATAAATGCTGTTTGCGATGATTTTCAGTGCTAAATGTTTGTCCGCACTGTGCAATGATAGACTTAGTGGGTATAAGGGAAAGAGAAACTAGCGCTCCAACAGGAATCCACAATTATATTCATTGATCCAAACCGAGTAAGTGCGGTGCTATCATAGTAGGGAATACCACCCAGTTCCCTAAATAACTCAATCTAAGATTGATTAAACTAAAACAAACTTTTGATGCACACGCAATATTTTAAATGTATGTATACAGAATCCATAGACAAATGGCATTAATTAGAACTCTTGTTCTTCTTTATTCTTGAAAGAAATCTTCCACTCCCAACGCGTTTCGTCGCAATAGGTATTAACCCAATCGAATTCCTCAGGGCTGGAAGTAATACAATTTAAATTACAATAAATCAAAAATCCCTCAAATGTACATAATTTGTCATTTAGATACACTTCCATAAATTGTTGTAGATGACAGCAAAATGATATACATTAAACAAAAAACATATCAGCATGTAAATGACATACAGAATGATTATTATAATTTGATGTCGCATAGAATTTCTCATTTATATAGTGAAAATGTGTGTCAGCCAATATTTGTATGGACCCAGTGCCCTACTTGACCATATACTCAAACGAGCTCTGGCTAAATATCATTCAATAAGCGCACCCAAAATAGAAGTGCAGTTCACCCCAAAAATAGTGAAATAACATGCTGTACCCAATAAAGTATTTGCTCGTACCTTGAGTATTCTTATTTCTTTGTATTCCTATTAAATTATATTGAATAATGTTTATAGTTAGTAGCTGCGAGACACAGGAGGCAAACAAGAAGAATCATTCGCAAGGCGGTTCTCCCGCCAAAAATTACGTTTTCTAAAAATGTTGCTCACCTCGTTAATCCTTTTACAATCTGTTAACTTATAATCCAGAAATTGCTTTTGAGTCCGTTTTCAAATGCTGCACCATAATCTCTATAGGGGATAACCATAAAAAACTGCTGTATGACTAAATCTCACCAAATCCAAAAGCGCCCTATCATAGCTAAATATAAAGATTACTAGTGCTTCTTATATAGGCTCACCTCTAACACGAAGCCGTCGTAACTCATGCCATTGAATACCAAAAACGCTGAACTTAACAATATGTAAATTCGAAGGTACCTCGGATTCCAGGACCTAAGGGTTAAAGATAGACCCAACTCATCATGTAATCGGAATGAGCTTACTAATACAATTAATTAATGCCATTTGTCTATGGATTCTGTATACATACATTTAAAATATTGCGTGTGCATCAATAGTTCGCACTGTGCAATGATAGCGAACGGCACAGCGCAACCCCGCGCTGCTTCCTTTTTTGGCGCTCGAGTATGTTTTTACTCAAGCGGCAGCTTTCTCAATGTAAACGGACAGTTTCTCAATGCGAGCATACGTGACCACTCGCAACGAGATATCTGACCGCCCGCATTGAGAAATCTCACCGGGAGGTGATTTCCTAAGCTCAAGATTACCAACTTGCTGTTGACAAATGCGAGTGAGGAAAAAAATTCTGCGAACTCCGCGTAACGTGGAGTGCGGTAAACTCAGCAAACTCCGAAAGGGGAGCAGAGTTCACCTCCCAGACTTAGTACTATCTTGAGTGACATAAAATTACTCTCTGCCTAAGCTAGGATTCGCTCTGCTACTTTGTTCACGGACTAGGACCATGTCCTGAACTGATGATTCAGGTATGTCATTGTGACTGTGTTGTTAGTTCTTACTTCTAAAGGGTCGATTACAAAGTCGGTCGGAAAGGCTCCAAATGGCAATCGATTCATTTGAATCTGATTCAGAAGCCTTGTTTCCGACCGACTTGGAAACATTCTGGACGACCGATTATGATGTCCGAAAACCATTCGGACTGTCCGACTTTGTTCCGAACGGCATCCAGAGTAACCGAGTATTTCGGAGCCGACTCGTACATGTCTACAGACTGCTTCTCCTACCGAGTGATAAGGATGTCGGATTCGGACAGCCTTTCAGAATCGGTTGTTTGGACACGGATCGGATGTCTGAACCTGACTTTGGGGGCCCGTAGCTGGTCCCACCTTCACCCGGGGGCCTACGAATTGGGCCCGTGGGGGTGCCCAAGGGTCACCCTTTTCCAACATGCACAGTGTGGCAGGCACCTTGGGTTGCCCGCACAGGGTGCATGACTTTCCCCAACCACCCCTTTCTTCAATCGGAGCCTGTGTATTTGGTCAGAACACAGGCTCCCATTGAAGAATGGAGCATTGAAGTCAATGAGAGTCCGAACAAAAGATATTGGGAATTGTCATGATCTTCCTCCAATTGGACACATGACTTTTCTCCAGAGGTAACCATCAACCTAGGATTGACGTTCAGACGACTCCAATTTTCCTGCTTCCTTTGTTATGATCATTGAACATGGGGGAGAAAGTGACATCAGTGGCTCCAAATAACTCTCATGATATGTGAAATTTACTTACCTGTTGTTATGTTATGTTAATTAATTTCTAAAGGGCTCAATTACCCAAGGTTGCCTTGGCCCTGGCTATAATGGCAATGCAGAGGAACTTGGAAGAAATTTAGAAACTTACTCAATATTAAATAACCAAGTTTCGATGTGCATCAGCAGTGCCTTCCAGGCTTTGTTGCTCCCAACACAAATGTTCTGCCTCCCCATGAAGCCCTTTAAACCTAGGGACTGCCACAAATTTAGTTGAACTGAACAAATTAGCTGAGCATTGCAGACAGGCAAAGAGATATGCTTCTCTGAACTTCAATTGTGCTGACGTCCTGCACTGCACAGGAGGTCAGTGGTACTGCTTGGCATGTGGCGTCACGGGCAGAAACCTGCACTGCATGAACCATGCAAGTGAAATAAAAAAAAAAACTAAATTCCACAGCACACCATGGAAATCCTACAGCACTTGCATTTTTAGTGTCCATCTTAGATACATTTAGTAGGAGTTTTTCATAATTCAGAGTTTTGTCGCAAGGTAATCATGACACCTAGTTGCTGCATTCAAAATATTGTTGCTAAAAGATTTGAATTCATTGTGGTTTCATGGAGAATTATATTGTTTCAGTGAAGTGTTCTGGATAAACATGAGAGACCAAAGTTTTATACTTTGATTTGCACTTTAATGTTGAGGTTTTTCCTTCCAGGATTGTAAACTCTATATGCTGGAGTCATCCTTTCTAGGATTACGAATTCCATCACATTTATTAACTGGAGTAATAAATGCTCTATACTGTACAAAATATGTTTATTTCACCCAAATCATGTATGATATTAAAGCATTAACAGTAGTGGGGAAGTTAATGTAGATATTGATGGCAGTCAAAAAATAAAAGTAATGAGTATTCATTATGTTACAGCTGCATAGCTACATGTATTGAGAATTATTACACAAAAGTGAGATGCAACAAGAAAAGTCTATACACACAAAGTTTGCACAAGAAACAACAAAACAAAATTAATAGGTCCTTTTTGTTTGTCTTTTATTTGTGTTGTTCCTGCGAAAGCTCAAGCACAGACACTGTGTATCAGACACAAACTATTAAATACATATTACAGTCAAACCTATAATTAAAAGACCCACACTACATAAACCAATCTTTGTGCAAAAACAAACTAGAAAGGAAATTCCTAACTAAACATATAAAAAAGGGGTCACACATATAATAACACAAAGACATATTGCATTTTGATCCATCAGGCATATAGCATTTGGTCTATCCAAATGGATATGTAGGCTAAGATCTCTACAGAAGGGATTCAACTCAGACAATGAACTCATAATTTTTTGTAATGTTTCTCTGTGCTTCTGTATATGTTGTAATTACTGTCACTTGCCATATTCCTTCTCCATTTTTGTCTTTTGCTTCTTCATCTCTAGAGTTTTCCATCTATTTACTCCTCATGGTGCCAGTGATATGTGGGTGCCATTTTTTCTTTGTGGAACCTGGTTTTAATCACTCTGGGTACACGGCTGTGGCCGGCTGCATCTTGGTACAATGTAGGCTTGCCCATTCACCCGTGTTACATGATTTCGGGACACTATTGATATTGTGTTCCCGTGTGGACTATAGGTGAATGTCCTAGGCCACACCATGGACAAATTAGTGTTATGAAACTACTTGATTTGCCTTAAACAATATGGCCTATATTACCTGCAGAACAGTATGACATTAGTGAACTAGTAGTGGGATTGCAAATATCAACATTTGCTGTACTTACTGTACTTTTATTTTGTGTGTGGTTTGGATTCGGACATTTATGTTTTAAATTAGATCAAAGGTGCGGTTCACACCAAGCATAAATTAGCAAGGCTGGTTTAAGCAGTGGTGTTTCAAATATTGGTGTTTACTGAATTTGTTTGTTCATTTACTTTGTGTGTGTTTGTATACGGGTTTTGGATTCAGTAAATTTAGTTTAGAACTAGATCGTAAGTGTGGTCTACACCAGCCATAGATAAATGATGCTTGTTTAAGCCTAGTATATTTTGTCCAGCGGCTTGCATTGCGCTGATTTTTTAGCATGATCTGAACTGTGTTATCTCTGCAGTAACTAGATCACAAAGTCATAAAGCGCGGTGACTCGACGGAGTATCTGTTCATCTTTTGAAGGGCACTTTGGCACTGTGGGCCCCTGTTTTGGTGAAGGTACTTAGGAGTGTTTTTTTAGGATGCTCTGCCTAAGTCATGGTCATGGGCAACAACCATCCCTATTTTTAAAGAGGGGGAAAGGAGCGATCGTCATTGTTATCACCTCATATTATTATTAGATGCAACCGTGAAGATATTGGGTAGAGATTTGTTGGATCATTTGGAGACTTGGGCAATAAAAAATCAGATTATTTTCTCAATGTAGTACGGTTTTAGACAAGCTTCAGGGATGGTAGATCAGTGTCTGAATCTCCACCTGGTTCTTAGTAAGTACGTGACCACCAGGGAGGGTTGTCGTTTCTTTGCGTTCATGGAATTATGTGCAGCATTTGACAATGTTTTGAGGGGAAAACTGTGGACCATGTTTTTGAGTAAGGTAGCCAACCCAAAAATTGTTCACCTTTTGTCTTTTCTGCACACTGGATTAGATTTGGGCCACAAGGGGAGCGCTCTTCATACAATAAGATCAAAAAAGGGGCCATACAAGGGTGCCTGTTCGCCCCTTTCCTCTTTAGTTTTTATATTAATGAGTTCGGAAATTACCTGATTGCAGTAGATGCAGATCCCCCTAGAATATGGACTCTGTACATACCGGTCCTAATGTATGCAGATGACTGTGTACTTATGAGAGGGGACTTAAAAAAATATTGATCTATGTTGTGGGATTTATGTCTGATTTAGGGTTTTCAACAAATAAAACCAATTCTTTTGCTATGATTTGTGGGTGACCGCGTAGCCTCACATCTCCATTCCATATTGGTAATACTGCTCTCAAAATTGATCCCAACTTTGCATACTTAGAGATCCCATTCGATTCTTGGAACACTTGGCTGATGTACTTGAAAAGTGTGAGGGTTACACAGTTGGAGCAGGCTCTTGCGGCCTTCTTCAAGTTTGGCTCTAAGTTAGGCTCTAAGTCGATGGATGCTGCACTCACTTTTTGTAGAGCCAGATCTGTAACAATAGCCATGTATGGTGCCAGTGTATGTGGGTACACAGACTATATATCACAAACTAATGAAATCTTTTTTTGCGTAGGTTATTGCCACTTCCCTGTAGTTCCCCCTCGTCAATAATGTATAAGGAAGTAGGATTGCAGTACATTGGGGAAATTATAAGAACTGCACCCACTTTACTCTGGGTCTCCATCTGGTCAAGACCTGAGGCAGTACTGAAATAATCTGTAATGACATAGTCAGAAATTAATGACTGCTTAAAACTTTTAAATGCCCATAAGATCAGGTGGTTGACTCACGTAAAGGATAAACTGCATGCAATTAGCAGGTCAGAGTTCTTTAGTAACCCACTGCTGATTATTGATCAGTCCAGATTACTAATATAAAATGAATTACTGAACCATATCGATGAGAAGAGGTGGGAGGGGGAGCGGAAGAAGGGGAGGGTGATGACATACCTACCACTGTGCACCACACCTGGCATTGAACAATATTTGTTGAGCTTGCCTCATTATCAGAGATTTCTTCACCTGAGGTTCAGATTAGGCCTGGCCCATTTTCTGGTGTCGTATCCTTCAAATGGTTTCTTAGAGAATGACTTAGATGTATGTCCATGTAATGCGGTTACCCTTGAATCTCAATTGCTTATGTCCTTTTTTGTGAGTTCTATAAAGAACAGAGAAAATGGTATTTAATGCCACTTCTGAAAATAGGCTTTAGAGTATCTACAATCGCTCCAGACAGACCATGTATGTACTACTGTGCATAGATTTCTTGTTCATGCTATAAAATACAGCAAATTAGTGGGGGAAGTTATGATGAGTCTTGTCAGGAACTGTCATCAAAGTTCGATTGAAAGAATGGTCTTTTATTAATAGTTTATTGATTCAGATCCATACTGAGGCATTATAATCAGTTTTGTACGCCAAAATGATTTTATCGTATATATATATCTATTTGATGATAAAATGTTTTTAACATTTATTGCCTGTTTTAAACTGAATAAAGTATTTGAATTGGACTGATCAATTGAATTGGAGAGTTAGAAGTGATATAAATCTTTGTGGCAAAAATGTGAAATATGTCAAGAGAGGGTCTGTGTTTTAACTTAATGGTGGAAACCTACCTAGCTCACAAATGACATACAATGCTGGATAATGGACACACTAATGTTGGTGGATGGATCAATTGGGTTGAGTTGGTGGATCCTAAGTGACTGGAGCTGAATAGAGAGTAAGATTGATGCAGGTCCTTTTATAGGAGATTTTTAGGAAGTACACCAGAGAGGTCAAAATTAAATTGTCCAGTGTGTATCCTTTGTTGTATGAATAAGGGTGACATGTGTGTCAATGTTAAATATACTGTTTTGCATGTGAGACAGTATTACGAATAGTTTAGGGATCTTTAACAATTTCTTACAATGTATGAATTATGCTGTGACAGTAGCCATCTACCTTGCATTAGAATCTTTGTGTGGAGGGTAAAATCACAATTTTAGAAACATGGTAGCATTGCTGAACTACTGTTGCTTTAGACATGGACACAAACGCAGGGTGATATCTCTGTCACACTGTGAAATGATACCACATGTAGTCGGGATTTTGTAATATTGGACATATGTACTTTGTAGATTTTTTTCAATTATATAAAAATTGTACTAAAATGACTTATGGGGGTCGATCATTTTGATGGGCCACCT
Source organism: Triturus cristatus (assembly GCF_964204655.1). Lineage (NCBI taxonomy): Eukaryota > Metazoa > Chordata > Amphibia > Caudata > Salamandridae > Triturus > Triturus cristatus. Next base: position 317,278,398 of record NC_140579.1, read on the forward strand.
TCATTGTGTGGGTAATATGATGCCATTTCCTTTACTTCTAAAGTAGTTCTTATGAGATTGAGAAAGTAAGTGGGGGAAACTATAGTTCCACCAGCAGATACAAATCTGTCACAATTAATGAGAACAATGCTTCTGCTGCTAATATAGATCACATTACATCTACCATTTTAAGAATTAGATACTGTGACTCCCCATCTCCATAAGACCCACTTTGTGTTTGTTAGCGAGCTGGCTACCTCAGTCGGAGTCTCAGCATGTATATTTTGACACATTCACAGTTGTAGAGTTAGTTTATCTGAGAGCATCTTGAGTCCCAATGAGGTGACTTAGTAGAGTAGGGGAGTTTGTGATCAATGTAAATATTTCACTGGTGACATCATAGTAGGAAATCCTGAATGGAACATGTAGAAGACATTATGATTGGTTTAGAAAGAGTATTATGGGTAACATGTAAGTCTATGAGAGTGTGGAATGATTTGAAGGGGAGATTATGCTGTATAATACTTGATGCAGAAAACTTTTCAAATTCTGTCCTAGTGGCATGTGTTGTGGCTGGTCCAGTGGCACTGCTTTAATGACAACAACAGTGAAGGCGGTAGCACGTCACAATTGTGGTAACAACAGTGATCTTCACTAAAAAGGCAAATTATGAACATTGGGCAGGGCATGCCATTGTGTATTGATTACAGACAACACATGAAGTAAGATGGGTAAATACATGTTTGAACGCAGAGAATTGATGTATATTGTAGATGGCATGCTAGTTTGAAGAATGGACGTGCCTTTTTACTTGAAATAAAAGTGTGGCGTCAGCAACATTGATAGATGTCTAACTAATTCAAGTTGTAATTTTGTCACATGCCGGATGCTGGTTAGTGTTGTGTGTGATCACAATAGTCCCAATGGACCTGACAATATTCAAAGACATAAGTGAAGAGTTTGTGATGCTGAGCATAAATGGCAACATGTTTTTTTTTTTTACAGGGAAGTAGCAAGATATATAGGGCGTATTCAATAATGCTAAATTAAATTGCATAAAATAGGTAAAAATAAACATCATTTAATGTTAAGAAAATCTAGAAATATTTCACATTTATTATTTATTTATAGAATATTCATTGACTTTTTTAATTTATAAATTACTGTTGCATACATTACGTTTAATTAATTCTATGCATGCATGTTTATACTTATTAATGCATAATTTTATTTGACTTTAGATGCAATTATTTTTAACCTAAACTTCAGTTTTTTTATTAAGTTTAATATATTTAATGTAATAAAAGAGTTAATTCAAATATAAAATAATTTGTATGTTTATTTTTAAAGTAAACTCATTATATATATTTATTTGAAATGTAGAATTAAAAAAGAACATGCTACAGCACTTTTAACTTAATTTTGAATGAAATCTTTAATGAATTATTTTTTTAAGCTTTAGTTAAAAAATAAATAGCCACCTTCAGTAAAAGAAAATATTGTGCTTTAATACCATTGTTGTAAATGATATATAGATTTACTCAAAATTAATTAATTCTTTACACAAAAGAATTGTTATATTAATTTCTAAATTCGAAAAAATATTACAATTATAACATTTTATAATTACATTATAAATATGTACTATTTTAAGATTTCTTTTCACATTAAATTGAAAACTAGTTTAAATAGTATAATTTAGTTTAACATTATTTTCTGTAGAGTTTTATTTTAAGTCCCACACTATTTTGTATTCAATGGGAGGGTGTTGTAGTATCATAGGTTGGCCATGTGTGGTGCTGGACTTACTACTGTTTCTTTTTTTGGCAGTAGTAACTTACAATACACTTTTTAGTAACTTTACACTCAGATTTTATAAATATACAAAAGTTGCAACGGTACTCAAAAGTGTAAAAGTAAATTACTCACATAAATGACTCATACATTTAGGTGGCCTTTGTGAATACCCCAGCATGTTTTTTCAGGTGTGTGACTGCTTGTAGGCCACATGGGTATGATTGAAAGACACGTTTGGGTAATTAATGGGAGACAGTGGCAGGAACAGTTATATGCTGAGACATGCTTTTCATTCATTACCTTAGCTGATGAAAGTTGTCTCTGGAAAAGACAGGTCATGTAACATGTGCGTGCACATGATATTGATGATAATTTGCTATGCGGGTATGAGTTGAAAACTTGATCCAGATTGACCACCAGGCATAGCTCTGCCTGAAGTATCTTGGTGTTCTACTCTTTCACTACCCTTTTATTTTCCGGCTACATATTTCAGATGCCTAAGATGGTCCACCTCTTTACCTCTTTGGTATTTTCGATGCTAGTGGGCCTCTACTGCATGGTATGCTATTTTGTCAGTGGCACACAGGACCTATGCAGGCAGACTGAAGATTTGGTCTCAGTGTCAGCCACATAGGTGATCAAAATATCTGTCTTCCTCAGTAAAATGTGTTTCTCTGTATACTTACTTGCTCCACCTTCTAAGTATGAATCTGTTTCGATGTGTAGCTGAACTGAAAATTGGTGAAGCGATATGAGGAGTAGGTATTTGTGTGTTTGTAAAAATAATTAATTAGTAAAGGGTGCAATTGATATCAGGTGTATAAGTCATTATCTCCATCATTAATAATTTTGCAGAGTGTACATATGCACAACGTAATATTACAGCAAAACTATGCAAGCGTAAGGATGTTCTAGCTCACACAGTTTGAACATGCCATTATATGACTGTAATATCATGGCCACATATTTTGACATACATAGTAGGCCTGGGTGGTAAATGTCGTTCCACTCGCAAAATTTTCTGGAATTTGGGTAATTTCGCGTTCCGCGGAGAATGCAAAATTGCCCAAAATTCTGCGGTCCGCGACTTTGCGAAATTTTTTGCTTGTTTGAGTTCTCAAAATGCGTGTTCGCGAGATATTTCTCCCCGAGCACGCAAACAGCAATTGTGAACAGGAAAAAAGCATCGCGAACAAGCAATTCCGCGTGTTCGCAGAATTTCTGCGTGTTCGCGCACCCCTAATACACAGATGGCTCAGGATGTCGTAAGTCTCAGCATTCGTAATATTGCATCTGTGTTTGTATATGATTAAGGTGTATTAGGACGTTTAGGCATGTGCAAGGTTGTAATCATAGACACTTTAACTATTATAGTAACAAATGTAACTTTGTAAAATCAGTACTGAGTGGGTTTTATATTATTTAATTAGAATGATAGAGCCATTAAGAAAAATTACCAAACCATGTAGCACTCAGGAAAATGGCTTCTGATAGTTTGATACTTGGAAAGTTGAATAACCATGCTTTAGTTCTTATTTGCATTTAACATGTACATGTTTTTGATAGAAGAAAGGCGAACAGAAAAAGGAAAAGCTCAAGGAATTGAAGGGGCTCAATTCATAAAATACAAAGCAAATTTGAGTGGCTATGGGCCAGATGTATCAAGCTAAATTGCGATCGCAAACGATGAAATTCGCAGAATTTCAGCATTTGCGATTGCAAATTAGCTGTGTGCAATGTAGGCAAGAAACACCTACTCGCAAAATAAGGAATCGCAAACTTTGCAATTCCCTATTTTGCACATGCATTTAGAGAATCGCAATTCGTGATTCCCTAAATACTATTCTAGTAGCCATCGCAAATTGCAATATGGCTGTAAGGAATCGCAAATTACCACCAACTTCAAGTTGGTGGTAATTTGCAATTCCTGTGGCGAACATACATGCCCTTAGGGCACACATGCACATTTCAGGGGTGCAATAGGGTGGCAAAGAGTATTGCGATTACTATCTAAGTAGCATTTTGCGAGTCCTTAATAGTGATTCTCAAAATTTCGCTATTAAGGACTCGCAAACTGCTACAATGATACATCTGCCCCCACATCTACAGGGCGAAAGGGGTAGAGGGTTGGAAACCATAAGGAGAATTCAGAATATCACAAAAGGCCAGAATTATACTTTCCTAGAAAACTGGGAACTAGTGAAAGTGGTAACATCAATAAAGGATGAAGGGCCTCATTGCGAGTAGTTCATTAATGGAAAAGGTAATTTAAAGTCCCTAAGCTACTAACCAGTATACTAACTGTGGGGGTAGGAAAAAAACTTCATGAATTAGAATCTAATAGTCCAGTATCAAATGAGTAACTACTGGGGAATCAGATTTACTGTCAGAGATTCTGCTGGCGATTCCTAGTCCTGGCAACATTTTCAGACCGAGCTATCAGCTGCTTTAAGTTGCAGGGGCGTCCAAGGGATGGTGAACTGCGTACTGTGGTTTTATTCCAGTAATAGTAATCCTGGTCAAACAAGGGACAGTTTACACATTTGGGTGCCGATTACGATCCGGTAAAAACCGGGTACGAACCGTCGGACGGAGCATATTCTCCGTCCGACGCGTACCCGGTCGTCAAAATATACAAACATGGAATTACGATTCGCACGGAAACTCCATTTCCATACGAATCGCACAAAACCCCGACCGACTAAAATAAACATACAAATGCGATCCGGGAAAGCGCCGACGTGACGTCGGGACGCACGTAGCCTGCCATTCACGAACCAGGAATCACGATTCGCACCGACGTCATCCCGCACGGTGAATATTTTCCTGCTGCCAAAAACTGCCAGGAAATCAGGACGACGCGAACAAGGAGTACCTGTACGCGACGGACAGACATGGACCCGAACCTACGTGTCATCCCGGCCCTCATAGCAGTCAACCTCCACTACAGGTTCGGACGCAGACGCCGCAGAAGGTCAGAACAACAAAGGGAGGGCGAAGGGGGGGGTGGCAGGACCAGGGGCAGGCCACAAAACCCCCACCAAAGTCACACAGCACACATGCCCTGGACATACCTGACCCTCAGGCCCTGGTCACTACGAGGGGGTGGGGGCGTGTCCAGCAAAGCCAGCGACCGCCACAACGGAAGTGCTTGACGACGCGAACCGGCAACACAACAATACAGGTACGTCCCGTACCCACGCCTTAAGAGCGTGGGTACGAGTCGTACCCCGCCCACACTTACGTCATCCCAACAATGGCGAGACGGCTGTACCCACGTGGCAAAGGCCTGGGTACGGCCCGCACAAGCATCACATAGCGTGGGGACGCATATGTACGGACCGTACCCCCACCCCCGTATGCATGGAGCGTACCCCCCACCCCAACAGTGTAAGTACGACCCGTACCCTCACCCGCGGATGTATGGAGCGTACCCCCATGCCAACAGTGTACGTACGGACATTACCCCCACCCGCGTATGCATGGAGCTTACCCCCACCCCAACCGTGTATGTACGACACGTACCCTCACCCGCGGACGTATGGAGCGTACCCCCCACCCCAACAGTGTAAGTACGACCTGTACCCCCACCCGCGGACGTATGGAGCGTACCCCCCACCCCAACAGTGTAAGTACGACCCGTACCCTCACCCGCGTATGCATGGAGCATACCCCCCACCCCAACAGTGTAAGTACTACCCGTACCCTCACCCGCGTATGCATGGAGCGTACCCCCCACCCCAACAGTGTAAGTACGACCCGTACCGTCACCCGCGTATGCATGGATCGTACCCCCCACCCCAACAGTGTAAGTACGACCTGTACCCTCACCCACGGATGTATGGAGCGTACCCCCCATGCCAACAGTGTACGTACGGACATTACCCCCACCCGCGTATGCATGGAGCGTACCCCCACCCCAACCGTGTATGTACGACACGTACCCTCACCCGCGGACGTATGGAGCGTACCCCCCACCCCAACAGTGTAAGTACGACCCGTACCCCCACCCGCATACGTATAGAGCGTACCCCCCACCCCAACAGTGTAAGTACGACCCGTACCCCCACCCGCGTACGTAAGGAGCGTACCCCCCACCCCAACAGTGTAAGTACGACCCGTACCCCCACCCGCATACGTATGGAGCGTACCCCCCACCCCAACAGTGTAAGTACGACCCGTACCCCCACCCGCGTACGTATGGAGCGTACCCCCCACCCCAACAGTGTAAGTACGACCCGTACCCTCACCCGCATATGCATGGAGCGTACCCCCCACCCCAACAGTGTAAGTACGACCCGTACCCTCACCCGCGGATGTATGGAGCGTACCCCCACCCCAACAGTGTAAGTACGACCCGTACCCTCACCTGCGGACGTATGAGCATACCCCCCATGCCAACAGTGTACTTGCGGACCGTAACCCCACCCCGTATGCATGGAGCGTACCCACACCCCAACCGTGTATGTACGACACGTACCCCCACCTCGTATGCATGGAGCGAACCCACACACGTGTATGTTCTAAGCGTACAGATCGTGAAATAGGAGGGGTGTGTGCCTCCCAGCAGTGCCCAGTCAGAAGATGGGTGGGTGCAGAGTCCTCCCAGCAGTGCCCAGACACAGGAGGGGTGGGTGCCTAACACTCACAGCAGTGCCCAGAGACAGGAGGGGTGTGTGCAGAGTCCTCCCAGCTGTGCCCAGACACAGGAGGGGTGGGTGCAGAGTCCTCCCAGCAGTGCCCAGACACAGGAGGGGTGGGTGCCTAACACTCCCAGCAGTGCCCAGACACAGGAGGGGTGTGTGCAGAGTCCTCCCAGAAGTGCCCAGTCAGAAGAGGGGTGGGTGCAGAGTCCTCCCACCAGTGCCCAGTCAGAAGAGGGTGGGTGCAGAGTCCTCCCAGCAGTGCCCAGAGACAGGAGGGGTGTGTGCAGAGTCCTCCCAGCAGTGCCCAGAGACAGGAGGGGTGGGTGCAGAGTCCTCCCAGCAGTGCCCAGAGACAGGAGGGGTGGGTGCAGAGTCCTCCCAGCAGTGCCCAGAGACAGGAGGGGTGGGTGCAGAGTCCTCCCAGCAGTGCCCAGACGCAGGAGGGGTTTGTGCAGAGTCCTCCCAGCAGTGCCCAGTCAGAAGAGGGGTGGGTGCAGAGTCCTCCCAGCAGTGCCCAGACACAGGAGGGGTGGGTGCAGAGTCCTCCCAGCAGTGCCCAGACGCAGGAGGGGTGTGTGCAGAGTCCTCCCAGCAGTGCCCAGTCAGAAGAGGGGTGGGTGCAGAGTCCTCCCAGCAGTGCCCAGACACAGGAGTGGTGGGTGCCTAACACTCACAGCAGTGCCCAGACACAGGAGGGGTGGGTGCCTAACACTCACAGCAGTGCCCAGAGACAGGAGGGGTGGGTGCAGAGTCCTCCCAGCAGTGCCCAGACACAGGAGGGGTGGGTGGCTAACACTCACAGCAGTTCCCAGAGACAGGAGGGGTGGGTGCAGAGTCCTCCCAGCAGTGCCCAGAGACAGGAGGGGTGGGTGCAGAGTCCTCCCAGCAGTGCCCAGTCAGAAGAGGGGTGGGTGCAGAGTCCTCCCAGCAGTGCCCAGTCAGAAGAGGGGTGGGTGCAGAGTCCTCCCAGCAGTGCCCATAGACAGGAGGGGTGGGTGCAGAGTCCTCCCAGCAGTGCCCAGAGACAGGAGGGGTGGGTGCAGAGTCCTCCCAGCAGTGCCCAGAGACAGGAGGGGTGGGTGCAGAGTCCTCCCAGCAGTGCCCAGACACAGGAGGGGTGGGTGCCTAACACTCACAGCAGTGCCCAGAGACAGGAGGGGTGGGTGCAGAGTCCTCCCAGCAGTGCCCATGGAACGCAAAGGGTGGAGTAGCCACAGATACAATGCCCACAAATGTCAGTCAGGTGCACAAAGACCCTGCAGTACATGTACCACATGTGTGCGAGGCTGGGAGTATACACATGAATGGCGCCAAAAAGAAAGCATGTCCACATGAAGTCATGTCAATAGTCTACATACACAAGTACAGTGACTACCAAGGATGCCACGAATGATGCAGGTGGAGACATCGCTATGCATGCATGTGCAAAGTTGAAGGAGTCCGTCACACACCCAGCTAATGTACACACAGCTCAGCGCTAAATATTGGGAACACCCTGCAGGGAAGATGGCAGGGTACACAGAGGAAGGAATACACCTTGGGACAATTTCACCATGCAGTAACTGCTTACATGAACAGAGAAACCTAGCTAACACCTTGTGATGGCACACAGATACCAGGGTCCCCCCTATGACCAGCACACTACTACATTTCCCACACATCCAACACATGATCACCACCCAAAATCATGTAGCAGCCCCACCAACAGCAATATCAGAAAAGCAGTAGTGTTGTAAGGAACCAAAAAATGGCTTTAATCAGCATGATCAAAAAAAGTTTTCGCAGAGAAAGTTCAATATTTACAAAGCCTATAGGGCAGTCCATGAGTCACAGCTGGATGGGGGACACAGTTGGACACGGGTCCCCTAGCTTGACTGCACATTCAGACTCCTTTGTCTTCCACAGCGGGGAGGGCATCATGTGGGGGGGAAGGACCAGGCACCGCAGGGACATGAGGGCGAAGGGTAGGCATCGTGGGTGCAGGGATGGAGCACTCCACCACAGGGGGTGGGGCAGGGCCAAAGGCGGAGGCCAGGATCTCGCTGCACACCTTAGCAAGGTCCTCCAGTGTCTCCCCTGCACCCGAAGGAACCACAGGCCCCAAGGAGGGGGGGGCGGAGGGATGGGTCGCAGCGCCACTGGGGGAGGGTGCGGACAGGGGGAGGGGACTCAACCACCCTGACCGGGGACTCCCTTGACCGCTTGCGGGGTGGTGTCACAGTGGGGCTCAGGGACAGAGCGGCCATGAAGGAGTCCTTGCCGGATATGTGGCCAGGAGAGCTGAGGGGAGGGGATTTGGAGGGAGTGGATTGGGTGGAATGCGGACTCCCACTCTGGCTGCATGACTTGCATTTGCCCCCTGACCCAGTGGGTGTGCCTACTTCACCCTGTGTGTGCATGCCAGGAGGAGTGCGTATGACCCTCCCTGCTGGTGTGGTGCCTGTGTCTGTTGTGGTGGGTGCATGCTGATGTCTGGGTGTACGTGGGACAGGCATGAGAGTGGGAAGTGTGGATGGGGCAGGGGTAGGGGGTGGGACGTAGCGCTGCAGGAGACCCACTGCTGCAGTCACTGTCGAGTCGATGGACCTCAGCAACTGCCGTTGGTCAGCCTGCGATGAAAAAATGCCCTCCAAGTATGCCTCCATGTTGTGCAGCACTTGGCTGTGGCCATGGAGGACATTAAGGATCGCAGCCTGACCAACCTGCAACTGCCGCTGGATGTCCACAGACTCGGCATTGGCGGCAGCAGTGGAGACAGGGGCAGGGGGTGCGGTGCCTGGCAGGAAGGAGACAGGTGGTGACCGGGCATGCTGGGAAGGGACACGAGCAAGTGGGAGGCGGCTGATGGCAATGGAGGGGGCGGGGTGCGATGTTGTGCTGCTGTCAGCTGGTGGTGCAGCCTCCGCCCACTCGGAGAGATCATCCTCGGACCCGTCAGCTTCATATTCTGTCGTGCCAGTGGACAGGTCCTCGGCCTCACTCTCCTCCGCCTCAGTACCACTCAATGTGCCAGCCAGGATGTCAACGCTGGCACTGGTGCTCGGTCCCTCCGCTCCGTCTGTGCTCATGTCTCCCTCCGTGTCCCCCGACGATGCTGTGGGTAAGGTGAAGAAACAGCAATTAATCACACACCTGTATACGTATGTCACATGAGTCCAATCTACATAGGTTACAGTGCATAGCCTGAAAAGAAAGATCAGTAACATCTACAAAACAAGGTACAGATGTAGGGCATGCAACACACAGTTGGTTGACCCACCATGCCAATGAAAATCCATGGAGAGCATGACACAATAGCAAATGACATGAAATGGAGTTTGACATAGGAGCCAGGCCCTGGTGACAATCCAGCACTGCATCTGCATCACACAGCGTTGGCGAAAATAGGGATGAGGAGGGACCATATCCATTAACTTGAGGCACATGCTGCATAGGTAATACTGAAAACATGCCCACCATGACTGGCTCACTGCACCTTGAGTGTATGTCCAGACAAACATCGCACACTGGCCAGACCTAGCAAGGAGAATTCTGGTTTTGACATGTAGGCTTGGCCCGCACCAACCACCCCCTACATGAGACAATTTGTTGAGACACAGGTGGCACTTACATCTCTTAGTCTGGGTGAAATACACAGGGGCTGCATAAATGCAAGATTGGACGCCAAATTCCCAAGGTGCGCCTGTCCAAATAATCATGTACAAATGGTCATCATCAGATGATTGTAACAAGACACACAGGCACTGGCCACTGTGACTATGAACAAGGAAAATCAGGTCAGGCTGAACAGTGGACACTTGTACTACATTTCACGTCAGTATACATGGTGCCAGGGGACAATGGCACAGAGCACAACCTATGCTGTAGACACTAAGAGTATCCACGTTTTGTGATGACACACATGACACCTATGAACATATGCCCCAGGGGACAGCAGTGGCCACACAACTCCATGGTCCTGAATGGGAATGACTGCAACACACGCCACCATCCATGCACTATGCGTATCACACACTCATGCACATCATGTCACAGGCCACAACAAAGGACATGCGCGCTGTAAGGCCTGACACTTGAGAGACTAACACCCATGTCTGGACTCAGCATCAGTGCCAACTGACATGGAACCCACATGTACTGAACTGGACAGGGCACAGGCAAGGTCCCCAAACCTGTTAGACACCACCCCCACACATGATGCTACAGGCATAGTTCACGTGGAGAAAGCGCCAGCCTACATTACCTTGTGAAGGAGTGACTACACACAGACCAGGGAACACATTGCAAGGAGGGGAAGGGAGGCAGGAGAGCACAGCTATACTGTGGGTAACTGGATCTGCACAGCACCTTTAAACCCTGGCAGTGTATCCATGCAACTGTGCACTTACAAATGCTGCTGACACACAACAAACACACATGTACCTACCCCCTTCCTGCTGCTGCTTCTCCTGTAAGCGCCTCTCCAAGTCTGGAAATACCACCGCCAGTACACGCTTGTGAATGTGGGTCAGACGGCGGCGCCCCCAGTTCTTATGGGTCTCAGGCGAGTCCCCCAGCAGGACCCGTGCGATCCTCCGCGTCCAGCACCGGATATCCTGCCAGCGTTTCCTCACCTGGGCCAGGCGCCGCTTGCGACCATCCGCACCCCTCACGGCACTGACATCGGTCAGCCATATCTGCTTCTTGGCAGAGGCGCCTACCTGTGAGGATGAACAAGTGACACTACATCAATACACCAGGCACATGTCACAGAGAGACATATTAGAACAAATGTGCTGTTTACAACAAGGCATAGTATGCATCCAACGCATTGCACCTTTGTCATAGGGACATGATCCTCTGGGGAAGGGCAAAAGCAGTACGTGCCATTGAAAGTACACAGGTGGAATGAGGGCAACGACACAATCAATGATCCAGGCTCACACTGTGCATCACAAGCTACACCAGGATAATGTGCAGCACCTCTAAGCAGTCACATGCCACAGGCCACTGACGCTACCGCAGCAGAGTACACAGACACACACAGGCACAGGACATTCACCTGCCATTGCCAAATGCTGCGACAAACCTCACTCTGCACATGTGCCACTAGCCGGGGGGGGCTCACAGGTGTGGGGCTGGCTCTGCACGTCAGACACACAGCACTGCTCCCTGCTCACATCACATGGGCAGGGTATATCCATCCCTCATGCAGCTGGGGTGCTACACTCCACATATGCACCCACCCACATGACATGGGACTTACACACACACCCATGTCCAGGGTACGAACACATCATGTGGACACTCTCAGCACAGGTACACAGAACTAACACACATCTGTGGGTACAGTCACCTGTCACACTGGGCTGACCACATAATCACATGAGGACTGCAGAGGCTACATTCCCAGGAGGACAAGACAGGCAGAATGTGGCATGCACCATGCAGTGATTGTCACAGAAAACACAATGCAAGTGAGGACGGCAGACATGCACCACAGCATGCACTGGCTGGGAGACATCAGGCATTCCCCCCCCGGGACCCCCCCCTACAGTACATAGCATGTGTGCCACACCTGGACACAATGCCAGAAGTCACACTCACAAAAAAGGGACACAGTCTGTGCTGGTGGACTCTGCACTCACCTGATACCCTGGTCGCCCATACAGCATGGGGTACTGTGGGAGAATCACATCCAGCAAAGCCAGGTTCTCCTCCAGGGTGAAGGGCTGTGACCTCTCCACAGACCTTGACATGGTTCCAGGGAATCAGTAGCAGCAGCTGGGTCGTGGAATACAAAGATGTGCAGGCAAGTGCTCCCTCATGGGACCTGGCTGCCTTTTATCTGCCTTGCTGGCCTGTTTCATGCACAGGAGTACAGAGTGATTGGTCACTCACATTTGCATCCTATGTTTCCTCCAATCCCTTCAAACCTAGCACAGTCAGTGGGTTCTCATTGTGGTTTTTTTCTTCAGCATGATGTCAACTCCTGAAGCACATTGCAACAAAGTAGATTCATTCAAACTGACTACTGCTGTGCACCTGCTTCAAAATATTCAAACTTTAAACTTGGTCTCCATGACAACCAGCATGCATGTAGGCCTTTATACTTGTCCCTCATGTGTCCCCTATGTAATTTGGAGTTTCACACACAGGTACGGTGCGTTCCGGGGCCCTAGGGCACCCCAAATGCATAGCAACGGCCCGTACAGGCGTGTGTACGCTCCGTATCACTATGGGTGTGCTCGCGTATGCGTACTCATAGTGATAGTGAGCGTACAGGCGTGTGTACGGTCCGTACCACTATGAGTACGCATACGCGAGAACACCCATAGTGATAGTGAGCGTACAGGCGTGTGTACGGTCCGTACCACTATGGGTGTTCTCGCGTATGCGTACTCATAGTGATAGTGAGCGTACAGGCGTGTGTACGCTCCGTACCACTATGGGTGTTCTCGCGTATGCGTACTCATAGTGATAGTGAGCGTACAGGCGTGTGTACGCTCCGTACCACTATGGGTGTTCTCGCGTATGCGTACTCATAGTGATAGTGAGCGTACAGGCGTGTGTATGGTCCGTACCACTATGGGTGTTCTCGCGTATGCGTACTCATAGTGATAGTGAGCGTACAGGCGTGTGTACGGTCCGTACCACTATGGGTGTTCTCGCGTATGCGTACTCATAGTGATAGTGAGCGTACAGGCGTGTGTACGATCCGTACCACTATGGGTGTGCGTACTCATAGTGGTACGGACTGTACACACGCCTGTACGCTCACTATCACTATGAGTACGCATACGCGAGAACACCCATAGTGGTACGGACCGTACACACGCCTGTACGCTCACTATCACTATGAGTACGCATACGCGAGAACACCCATAGTGGTACGGACCGTACACACGCCTGTACGCTCACTATCACTATGAGTACGCATACGCGAGACCACCCATAGTGAGACGGACTGTACACGCGTGCGTACTCTCACTATCACTATGGGTACACATACGGCAGCACTCCCATAGTGATAGGGAACGTATACAGGCCCTCTTAGCGAAAGTACGGTGCCTTTCACACATCACAGTGGTGACAGGCAGCACGCAGGAAGGAATAGGGCTGACATACTTGTCCATGGATGGACATCAAGGCATTGTCTGGGCAGTACTACATGTGTGGGGCACAGGTGTGAAAGGCTGTGATGTGGCACATTACTCCTGAGTCGAGAAGGCACCAGATGTATGATGAGATGTGTACAGATGTTATGTGTGACGGTGCAATGTGTGCCAGGCATGCCCTTGACTCCTTTGACATGTGTGCATGTCGTACTGCACACTTGGGATGAGCGTCACTGGCATGGCACGGTCAACAACACACGCAAGTGTCCCCTGATGCCCGCTACAGGGGTTACCACACCAGACAGGTCACTACCCACGGTGCACCATGTGACTATGTCATGTATGTGTAGGGGGTTCACATTGGGTTGATGTTGGTGCTCCCTCAAAAGCATCAGCTGTTGCAGCAACCAACATGTGTCTGTGTGTAGATTGACATGGCACACTGTTCCGCACACCAGGCCACATGTGGTATCGGATGTGAGGTGCGTATGTATGCATGGGACACAGAGTAGCGTAACAAGGACATGTCTGCATCCTCTCTATGAATGTGTGGTGAGTCATCACATGTACACCTTCATGGCAAGGTGTGTGGGCTGTCCTAGTGTAATGTCATGTGACCACTACCAGTCTCTGCAATCGACATCCTACTTCTGCTGATGTGTGGATGTATGTCACTCCTGTCTTGCGTCTGGCTGTTCACTTACACTGGGACACAGCTAATCCCATGCCATGGCATGTGGAGGTTCATAATCTCGGTGTGTAGCTGGGTCTTGGTAGGAGTGTCACCTGGCAGCCATACGTGTCCAGGGCATGTGGCACATACCTGACTCCGTATGTCGCATATGTGTATTGACAGATTGACATGTGCTCAGTACATATAAATTGTTGTTGTAGTGCACTCACTCTTCCTTGTCACTTCCAAATTACTGCAGAGTGCCGCCTCTTCCCCGACCAATTCCGGACTTGGCTGCCATGCGGGAGAATGACTGTATCCGGTGCTACCGCTTCCCCCAACCGTTGATTCTGGAGTTGACGGCGAGACTGGCACCACACCTGCAACCGCTGCACAGGTATCCTACGGCACTGACACCCAAGCTGAAGGTAATGGCAGCCCTACATTTTCTGGCCACGGGTACCTTTCAAAATACCATAGCTCATGTTGGTGGCCTGTCCCAGAGCATGTTCTGCCGTGTGCTGCATGATTTCTTAGAGGCCATGTTGCTTCACCTGGATGAGTTCATCCATTTCCCAACCCCTGAAATGTTGATTGGGGTCAAGCGTGGATTCTATGCCCTGGGAGGGATGCCCCATGTCATTGGGTCCATAGATGGGACACATGTGGCTTTGGTACCACCACAGGCACAGGAGGTAGCGTACAGGAATCGCAAGCACTATCACTCCATCAATGCACTTGTGGTGTGTCTGTCCAACATGGTGATTTCACATGTCTGTGCTCGTTTTCCAGGATCAGCACACGATGCCTACATCATGAGGCGTAGCAGGGTGCCTGAAATGATGACGCAGCTGCGCAACGAACAAGCATGTGTTGTTGGTGGGTACAGTCTGTCTGTCCTGTATTTTGCGTAGACTTCCAGCACGACCGCTTCTCCTGTCCTACTTATGTCCATGTGCTTTCCATGTAGGGGACGCTGGCTATCCCAACATGCCATGGCTGATCACACCTCTCCGCAACCCCATCACGCCGGCCCAGCTCCGCTACAACACCGCCCATGGCCGGACAAGGCGAGTGATAAAGAGGACGTTTGGCCTCCTGAAGAGCCGATTCCGATGCCTCCACAAGACCGGTGGCGCCCTCCCATATGCCCCGGCGAAGGTCTGCAAAATCTTCATGGTCTGCTGCATGCTGCACAACATGGCAGTTGAGAAAGCTCTGCCACTCATCCTGGATCAAGATGATTAGGACCATCCACCCGTGGAGGACGAAGGGCTTGGCAATGGGGCTAGTGATGTGGAGGACGTGGTTCCGCAAGAGGACATCCGGACTCGGCTCACACGCGACTTCTTTGCTTAGTGGTGAGTACCAGTGTCTGTGTGTGAACGCATTGGTTCCCGTGTGGCATGTGTTGCGATGTGTGTGTCCATCTGCATGTATGGCACGTGAGTCAGAGGTGTGTGTGGATGTGTCACTGGAGTGATGGTGCCAGTGATGAGTGTACTTCCCCTGTCATACGTGTGACCTGGCATGTTGGCATCCTTACATGTGTCGAGTACATGCACATGCAAGTGGCTGTGCTTTTTGTGGCTGACTTCTTGTGTGTCTCTCATCCCCAGGTACTTGCGCATGCCGTCTGCTGGTTGCATTGTTGTGGCACTGCTATTCCTCATGGACACGTCATCCAGTGCTGACTCAGCGTTACCCGCACGGACAAGTTTGGAAGTCTCCTTCGGGTAAGGGATGCATCAGGGGTGTATTGGGTGTGGCAGTTGTTTACGATGTATGCACACTGCGCCTGTCGCTGTTTGGTTCCTCTGCAGACATGTCACATCACCATGGTACACATTACATGCAGCTGGGTACACCTGAATAGATGGTCAGACTTGTTGACAGTCATCAGTGATGGGATTGTGGAATGTGATGATGGCATCAATGTGTGTTACACTGCCCTCGGACACATACGGTTTGCATTAGCTTGACATGGTGTGGGACTTCCACATCAGCGGATCAATGGTGTATGGCAGTCTCTCCGTGAGCAGCAGGGGGTGTTAAGCTGTTAGCCGACACTTGTGTGCCAGTTCCATGGCTATCATGCATTTGTGCTGCAGAAGGGGGGTGCCAGTGTTGGACCCACATGTTACTCCACATGACACGTTCATGTGTACTCCGAGTTGCCTCTGCAATCCCGAATACATGACAAATAAAGGTGTCCCTATGCCTCCAAGGTGCTTCTTCTCAGTCAATGCTGGTGTGTTGCCACGGTGCATCCGGCATGTCTGGCATGGTTTTCCGTGATAGTGGCTATGTGTCTATGTGTAGAGTAGCAAGATGCAAGCTGTTTGTGTGGGATTAGACTGTGTATTGTGCATGTAGTCCATGACTGTGTGGGTATTGTGACATGTGCCATCCCCATGCATCCAACGTTGGCCAGGCCACCATTCTCTGCATCCACTTGACTCAAGCTTGCAGGACATGGTTCTGCCACCTGTCCACACATACCTGGGTGCCCCCCAGGACACTCCACATGATCCCTGACCTCTGCGCATGGCTGTCGCTGTACTCAATATGTCTGTCGGCACGGTTGTGCGGCCACCCCCTCAGCTGGTTGGGGCCATCACGGGTGTGTATGGTGCTCCATGTCTGTCTTGCCTACTACAATGTGACCCATGTGTGTCCTGTGCCAGACTCAGGCCCCAGGGTGTGGATGGTTGACGTCAAATGAGAACTCAGGCATAGTTAGACTTTACAAGACACATGTAAGCTAATAATGCAATCAGTAGGCATCTTCTCTTTATGGTGTGACTTTTTATTTTGGTTGGGGTGGGGGGGGGGTGTTTGACATGAGGGGCTTTCCGGGTGTGTGGAATCCAAAGTTCACTAGGGGAGTTGGTGTCCTTGCCATTTGAAATCCTCAGAGTCCATGCCACAGTCTTTGGCAACATTGGTCAGACAGTGACCAGCAAGTCCATGTGGCAGAGAATGTCTTTTGATGCTGTGCTGCTGTTGCTCCAGTGGGCCAGGTGCCAGGCCAGGTGTCCTAGGAGATGGTGCTGTTGTGCCGACCCTCACGGTCTTTTCCGTGGACGACCCGCCCTCCTGCGGGGACCCTCAGAAACAGGCCGTGACGATGTTTGGGATGCTCCGTCGGATGTCTCCTCCTCCTCCTCATCCCTCCCTGTGGGTGGTGATGTTCTACGCCTGGTGGCACAGGGAGGGTTGCCCATGTTG
The DNA here is from genome assembly GCF_964204655.1 of Triturus cristatus. Lineage (NCBI taxonomy): Eukaryota > Metazoa > Chordata > Amphibia > Caudata > Salamandridae > Triturus > Triturus cristatus. The sequence continues at coordinate 317,295,821 of NC_140579.1, forward strand.
TCGGCCATCCGACGGAGTGTACTGTGAATTCCCGTGAACACCGTCACGAGCTCAGCCTGTCTGTCCTCCATCCGCCGTTGGTGTTGCAGTAGACAGGCATGTTGCTCCGCATGTTGCTGGGCCTGCTGGGTCTTGATCCCCTCGAGGATGGACACAACCTGGGCCATGCCCGTGGTGTCCTGCCGGTATGTGTCCAGGATGTTTCGGACATGGGAATATACCGGTTCCCCAGCCAACTGGTCAGGCTGGCGCCTCCGCCGTCCTCCACTCCCACCACCCCTGCCCACTTGCACCTGGCCTGCCCTTGTGGGCACATCGGGTCTCCGGGACCCCTGAGGGGTGGCATTTGCGTTGTCGCCTGCCTCCTCCTGGGTGCCCGGGACACCGTGTCCCTCCTGGCCAGCCTGGCTGCATTGTGGTGGTGGGGCAGGGATCTTGGGTGTCTCCTGGGATGTGGCAGGAGTGGGGGTGGTGGTTGGCCCAGTTGTACCTGACGCAGGTGCTGCAGGTCGTTGGACACCAGAGGGGCCAGGTTGGTCGGGGTCGGGTTCGTCCACAGAGTGGTGAGAGTCGTCGCTGCCGGTGGCTCCGTCATCCCGCCGAGCCGGGTCCTGTGAGTCTTCCCCCCCAGTGTTGGGGGGTGATTCACAACGTTGACCTGTGTGTGAGAGAGACAGTGTTAATTTTGTTTCATGCAACATCCATGTTTCATTGTTTTCAAAGTTGGCACATTTCCTCTGGGAATTTGGATATGTCTTGCATTCCACTCACAGTGCACTTGTGCATGGATATGTCCCTTGGCCACAGCTTTTGCGACTTTACCTATGTGTGGCACAGTCTTACTTGCTGCGTCAATTGTGACTGCAGTCAGCAGTGGAGTGGGCAGGTGTGGCGAGCCATGCATTGGCGCCTTCCGTGTAGCACTGTACGTGTGCACATGGAGTGGATCCACACACTTATATAATGCAGGTAGCTGTCGTTGTGCTCGTGCACAGGTTGTGACATGGCCCTGTGTTTTGCCATGGAGAAGAGGGGGGGTTCTGGCACTGGCCACCCTTGTCTACATGCACGCAGTCCACCTGCTGACGAGCAGACATTCCCACACCCCACAAGGCTGATTTGCTCTCCCTGTGTGTCCCTTTCTCGCTCCCTCTCTGTCCCCCTCTCCCTCCCTCTGTGTGTGAGCCTCCTCCCTCTGTCCGTCTCCCTGTGTCTCCCTCCCTCTCTGTCCCCCTCTCCCTCCCTCTGTGTGTCAGCCTCCTCCCTCTGTCCATCTCCCTGTGTCTCCCTCCCTCTCTGTCCCCCTCTCCCTCCCTCTGTGTGTGAGCCTCCTCCCTCTGTCCGTCTCCCTGTGTCTCCCTCCCTCTCTGTCCCCCTCTCTCTCCCTCTGTGTGTGAGCCTCCTCCCTCTGTCTGTCTCCCTGTGTCTCCCTCCCTCTCTGTCCCCCTCTCCCTCTCTCTGTGTGTCAGCCTCCTCCCTCTGTCCGTCTCCCTGTGTCTCCCTCCCTCTCTGTCCCCCTCTCCCTCCCTCTGTGTGTGAGCCTCCTCCCTCTGTCCGTCTCCCTGTGTCTCCCTCCCTCTCTGTCCCCCTCTCCCTCCCTCTGTGTGTGAGCCTCCTCCCTCTGTCCGTCTCCCTGTGTCTCCCTCCCTCTCTGTCCCCCTCTCCCTCCCTCTGTGTGTGAGCCTCCTCCCTCTGTCCGTCTCCCTGTGTCTCCCTCCCTCTCTGTCCCCCTCTCCCTCCCTCTGTGTGTGAGCCTCCTCCCTCTGTCCGTCTCCCTGTGTTTTCCTCCCTCTCTGGCCCCCTCTCCCTCCCTCTGTGTGTCACCCTCTGTCACCTCAGCCCAGCTTCCTGGGCACACACTGTTAGCAGATCTTTGAATGGCCCTTGGATTGTTGATGTGAGTTTGTTTCTGATCTCCAGGCACCAATTGGGTGTAGTGTGTGTGTGTCTGCACTGCTGCTGTGGTGGTGTGTGCTGCCACTCTTTCACAGTGTTGGCTGGTCATTAGCTGCTGTCATGTGCAAGAACGTGCCGTCACCCCCATGTGTTGATGCAAGGCGTCCGCCATTTGCTGGCGAGTCTTTCCTGTGTGGGGACACACTGTTTGTCTGGCTGTGACCTAGGCCATATGGGCAGGGGGCATTGTTGTCTGCTTCTGATTTGCACTATGTGATTTTTGGGGCCCACACTCCCGCCATCGGGATTACCGTGTCATGTGTTGGTGTTTTCTGTGGCCTGTGACTTGACATTGTCCAGCTGGGTGCATGGGGCATGGTGGCGCCAGTGGCATGTGCGTGTTCATGGAGTGTGGTTGAGTCATGCGATAGCTTGGGGTGGTTGCGTGCCTGTTTGTGAGTTTGGTTGTGGATGACGTTCCCCCCATGTGAGGTGAGTTGTTTGTGTACTCACCCGGGTCTCGGAGTCCGTCTAATCCGTCCACTGCCACCACCGGCAGTATGGCCATCACCCTCTCCTCCCAGGGATGGTATTCTACGCGTCTGCGGGGCGGCCCTCCTCCAGTGACGTTGGCCTGGTTGTGTTCGTACGTCATTTTGGCTTGGACCCTCCTCCGCAGATTGTACCACCTGGCTTGGCATTCATGCCTGGTCCTTCTGGTGTCCGCAACAGCATTCACAGCATCGACGATGGTCTGCCACATGGATGTTTTTTCTGAAATGCTGGTCTGTCTGACCAATGTTCCAAAGAGGTGTGGCTCAACTCTGAGGATTTCATCGACAAGGACCTCCAACTCTCGGCTAGTGAACTTTGGATTCTTGTTAGTGGGCATGGTGAGGGGTGTGGGTGTGGATGGTGGGGGGGTGTGGATGGTTGTGGGTGTGTGGGTGTGGTTGTGCAGGAGTGGGTGTGAATGTGATGTGGGGGTGTTTGTGAAGGTGTGTGTGTGAAGGTGTGCAAGTATAAGGTGTGGTAAAGGTTCTAGTATGGTGCTGTAGGTTGTCTGTGGGGTCTGGCAGCAGTGAGTCTGTTGCAAAGGCTCATGGTTTGTGTGTGTGGGCCCTTTTTATTGGTCCATTGGTGGGTGTGGCTGTGTTTGGAGTTTGGGTGGGTGTGTTATAAGGAGTGGTTGTGTTTTGGGCCTCTGTTTTGGATTTTGGCAGTTGCAGGTCAGTGAATGTGTTGTTTTTGTGCTTGTTGGACATGTTTTGTGGCTTTGTGCCATTCGAATGGTGTATTCTTCTGTTGTTTTGCTTTGTCCTGGTTGTGTACGTGTGTTTTTAGCGTGTGTACGGTGTGTACATGGGCCATTTTGTTGTACAGTGCTGTCCTTGTGTCTGGCTTGGTACGACTCGTACATGTGCAATGTTGTGTGAAGGTGGTGATGTTGGGGCCTGGGGTACGCTCCATACGTACGCGGGTGAGGGTACGGGTCGTACATACACGGGTGGGGGTACGACTTGAACGTACACGGGTGTACATACACGGGGGGTACGCCACGTACACGGGTGTACATACACGGGGGTGCGACACGTACACGGGTGTACATACAGGGGGGTATGCCACGTACACGGGTGTACATACAGGGGTGGGGGTACGACTCAAACGTACATGGGTGTACATACACGGGGGGTACGCCACGTACACGGGTGTACATACACGGGGGGTGTGACACGTACACGGGTGTACATACAGGGGGGGTACGCCATGTACACGGGTGTACATACACGGGTGGGGGTACAACTCGCACGGACACGGGTGTACATACACGGGTGGAGGTACGACTCGAACATACACGGGTGTACATACACGGGTGGGGGTACGACTCGAACGTACACGGGTGTACATACACGGGGGGTGCGACACGTACACGGGTGTACATACACGGGTGGTGCGACACGTACACGGGTGTACATACACGGGGGTGCGACACGTACACGGGTGTACATACACGGGGGTACGCCACGTACACGGGTGTACATACACGGGTGGGGGTACGACTCGAACGTACACGGGTGTACATACATGGGGGTGCGACTCATACACGGGTGTACATACACGGGTGGGGGTATGACTCGAACGTACACGGGTGTACATACATGGGGGTGTGACTCGTACACGGGTGTACATACACGGGGGGTGCGACACGTACACGGGTGTACATACACGGGGGGTGCGACACGTACACGGGTGTACATACACGGGGGTACGCCACGTACATGGGTGTACATACACGGGTGGGGGTACGACTCAAACGTACACGGGTGTACATACATGGGGGGTGCGACTTGTACACGGGTGTACATACACGGGTGGGGGTACGACTCGAACGTACACAGGTGTACATACACGGGGGTGCGACTCATACACGGGTGTACATACACGGGTGGGGGTACGACTCGAACGTACGCGGGTGTACATGCATGGGGGATACGACTCGAACGTACACGGGTGTACATACACGGGTGGGGGTACGACTCGAACGTACACGGGTGTACATACACGGGTGGGGGTACGGTACATACACGGGTGGGGGTACGACTCGAACGTACACGGGTGTACATACACGGGTGGGGGTACGACTCGAACGTACACGGGTGTACATACACGGGTGGGGGTACGACTCAAACGTACATGGGTGTACATGCACAGGGGTACGACTCGTACACGGGTGTACATACACGGGTGGGGGTACGACTCGCACGTACATGGGTGTACATACACGGGTGGGGGTACGACTCGAACGTACATGGGTGTACATACACGGGGGGGTACGACTCGAACGTTCGGGGGCCGGGGGTGTGTTCGGCACGTATGCGGGCACATGTCTCCATGGTTGCTATGGGTGTTCGGTGCGGACGGTGTTTTTTGCATACGGTTGTAACATCGGACGCATGGGATGGATCGTGATTCCGCGGTCGGACTTGACTTTTCACATTTTTACGGTAAATCGTCCGGGGACGTGTCGGACACAATTTACGACCCGAGGACGTGTGGGGAATTGTTACCAATGTGATTCGTATGGTCTTTTTCCCATGCGAATCGTAATTGGCAGTTTGTACGGCACTTGTACGATTCGTACGGTAAAAAGACCGGATACGAGTCGTACGGGCTATTTTTTTACCGGATCGTGATCGGCACCTTGGTCTCAATGTGATTCTTCCATTGATGTTACAGTATCCTGGTTGCCCTCTCCAATCTTGCATTTCTCCACTACTTTCATGGTGAATATATCCAGACGCAGGCATGGTTAAAGGAATGGTAATGAGGCTAACAGAGCAACTGCTCATATAGCTTATGCTGGGCATGACTGGATAAAACAAGAGTTATATGGAGAAGAGATTAGAACTTTGGAACATGACCATTTCTTAGGTAACATCACAAAGAAATAATAGGCATGTAGGTCTAGAGCTAAGAATAGTACAACCAATTCACAAGATTCAAACAATCTGAACACATTCATTGTATCCACAGGTCAGGCACACCAGACTGAACTGGAACGGATTCCCTGTTGCAGGCACTTACTCAAGCATGTGAGGTCTAACAGTCACCACTAACATAGCATTTGCCCTTAGGGACTTTTGGGAATGGCGCTTGAACAATTTTCAGCACTCAACTGTCAAATGATTCTGTTTCTAACAGCAGTATACAATCGTATTTAACACTAATTTCAATAGTTCATCTTAAATTATACAGCCACATTATATAGTTACATAAAGGCATTTTTAAAGTAGACTTCAAAGTTAGTTGTACTGTAAAAACATGTATACATGCAATTCTCATAATGCCATTTCAGTCCCACAAGTGATTCCCATCAAATTTAGTTGTGTGTTCCCTATATAACCCATTGTCATTTTCCCTATGGTAGCCTAATTATGCACACTGTAGGCCGTTTTTGCTTTGCACACATTACCTAATATCACATTTGTTTTTGTGTTACATTGAATTTTCACACATAGTCAACACATGTTTTTGAATTTAGTTTTTCCCCACAAAATGTAGTAGTAACAGCCCATGCAAGGACAAATAACATTGCTCTTTGGTATTCTCAGTGGTCAGACACTAGCACCTATACATACTAGAGAAACACAGCTGCTGTTTTTGAACACACGTTTTGTCATATAACCCAGGACGTGTGATTTTAAAAAACACAGAGAGTGGAGACTGGCACACAGAGCAGAGGTCCTGATATGGAAGGGCTGCATCAGCTGCGATGTAGAACAGCCATCTATGTATGCCAAGGTATGGGGTTTGCCACTACTCGCAGAGAGCTATAACATAACACTTCACTTCAGTATTAGTACAGGGTTTTTTTTTATTGTATATGGTTCTTTAATCATGCTAATGACATTATTGACTTGCATTTGTTTTCTAATTCTGATACAGTTATTGCATATTAGAGCACAATAGTTTCAATAAATATTGTAAGCTTCCTTTGTGTCTCTTTTTGATTTGTTGTCGACATGCATGAGCGAGAGAACGAAAGGGACTGACCTGCTACCGTGATCCCGTATATGGTCGAGAGTGTTGTGTTCTGGGGTGCTAAATCAGTTGTCTCTCTGTGAAGGTTAGGAGTTTAAGTGAGGCACTATAAGCTAGTCAGATTCTGGCCCATAGGTACTGATGTGGCATGGTGACTCAGGGCCAGATGTACGACAGTCTGAGACCCGTTTGCGCACAATAAAAATCATGGGCCTGTGTATAAACAGTATTTTGCGAGTCGCAAATAAATTGCAACTCGCAAAATACTGTTTTGAGACTGGGTATTCGGATGGGGCATTCCCTTCCAAATAGCGACTTCATAGCCATGTACTAATGTTTTACGACCACAATTGCAGGCGCAAAACACTTGCAAATTACCACCTACTTCAAGTAAGTGGTAATGCATTTGCAAATGGGACGGGGTCCCCAGGAGACACCTTCCCCTTTGCAAATGCATGCAAAATTATTTTTTGAGAGCAGGCAGTGGGCCCAGGGGCCACTGCCTGCCCTTAAAAAATGAAACTAAAACTTTACTTTTTTATTTTTAAAATACATCCCGTTTTCCTTTAAGAAAAACGGGCTGTATTTAAAAAGAAAAAGCTTCTTTATTTAAAAACAGTCCCAGACATGGTGGTCTGCTGAGCCCAGCAGGCCACCATCCCTGGGAGGGCCAGCCATTCCAAATGGGGTCGCAAAATGAGAGTGGCTCATTAATATTCATGAGCCTCACATTTTTCGGCCCCATTGGGAATCACAAACAGTGTCCAAGTCACTGTTGTACTTGCCAAATAGTGAGTCTCAAATTGTAAGTCGCAAAAGCGGCGCAGATTATGAGTCGCAAATGCGGCGCAATTTGCAAGTTGCTATTTGGCAGGTTGTACATCTGGCCCTATGTCCCTACATGCAGATGTTCTATGGTCAGAAGCATATGAGCCAATTATGATGATGGTGGGACCGCCACCGACAGCCCGTCGATGGCAGTCCCACCACCTTCGGGACCATGTTACCCTGGTGGGCGGTTAGTTGGCAGTCAGAAAGACCGACTGCCACGCACCCAGGGGCACCTTGAGCATGCTGGTGTGTTGGTGGGGAATCATATACCTACAATAGTGGTGGTGCCTACCAGGCACCGCCGTAATGATTATGATGTCCATTACCACCTGCGGAAAGGGACTGTGGGAGCATGTAGTGGGCCTCTCTTCTCCCATGGCCCTAAGCTGTGGGTTTTGGGGGGAACCCTGCACCATGTGGCAGGTGCTGCATGGTGCCTGCCACATAGTGCAGGGATATGTCAGGTGTCCCCTTTTTGCATTGCGTCGTGTGCTGCAGCCAGCAGCACCCGTGGCAATGCAAAGGATAGGCATTGCGATCACTGTGGTGGTGGTCACATCATCATGCCTCTATCGGGACCGCTGACAGCCTGTCGGTCAGTCCCGTTTCCGATAGGTTGGCAGTCCCTAAATTCTGTTCTTGAGCAGAATCTATGCAACAATTTCTTTGTTTCATTTAAAACAAACTGAAGAAATACCAAAATTAATCAATCCCACTCAATTACTTCTCAATGTTTCTGTGGATCTTATAAAGCAGGGTTTTTCTTCTTGATAGGACCACTTCATGTAGTCTATCACCTCTTCCAAAGCTAATTGGGACCCCAGAAATGGCCAGTAAAAGTCTTCCGATAGGTCTTCTTTTTTGTTTATGATTACATCAACCCCATTCTTTAGTCACTTTAGTCTACATGTTTCAATTTCTATATTTGGAGTAAACATCAAATGCTTGAGGTCTTCCTCAGAAGTGCTTAGATCATCTCTGGTTCCTATTACTGAAAACTTGGTTTTTAGTATGGAGTTTATGCTTTCGTGATGATCACACATTTGTCTTTTTTATGAAATCGTACTGCTTATCACTGGCACTAGGCATCATTAGATGACTATTCAGATACACAGAGTATATGATCTGAACTTTAAACATGAGGTAAAAACAGCTAAACCCAACTTGTTATTTAACTTTTAAGTAAAGCAGCTGTAAGTTGGTGCAGGAAATGTACCAGTGGTATAAACTTTTAATGCTACCTGCACATGTAGACTGCAGTGTGCATGTACACCATAAATCATCCATTTTACTGGCTAGAAAAACATGGAAAACGTGGCTTTTGGGCTATCGTTGTGACCTTACTGATAGAGAAAAGCACTACAGCAACACATGAAATTACATTGACATGTAGAAATAAGCTATTTATAATCATTAGCTAATTTGCCCCAAATTGTGTCTTGCAAAACACCAGAATAAGTGTTCAATGTACAAAACCTTGACATGCTAGATATTAAGTATAATTTGTCCCTACTGTAACTAGCTCCAGAGATTAATTGCCAATGTGTGTGTGACAATACGTTTTCTATGGAAATGGCCAGTTTTCAATGAAAGCTACATTTTTTACAAAACTGAAGAGGTAATAGCCAGATTTAAAGTGTGTTGGTCATAGTTACCAAAAGTCTAGTTGAGAATTGGCATTAGGATTTAGACAGATACTCAATAAAGTTATGTTTTAAAGAACTCTTTGTACATTTAACTCCTTTAGCAGTAAATAATTCAGTTATGTTGAGATTCCTTTCTGACAATAATTAAGCTTTTATGGGATCTGAACCTCTTCATTCACCGTGGACAATATAATTGTATATGGCAGTGGGAAGGCTTTGAGGAGTAACCACTGAATACAGAAAAGGTGAATGGTTGCAAATAATCTATCCTCTGGCAATTGTTCAGGTAGCATTCCAACCCATCATTTATTTGCCCACTATGCCACATCATATTAGTCCCAGAAAATTAGCCTTGGCACTTCTCTAATAGGAACAGTCCAGCCCGAACATGTCGAGTAATGTCCTCTCTGAATTGGTGACACAAGCAAGCCAAAGCTGGTTTTGGCTGGGTAACAGCATTTACAACGCTGTTTTTACAACGAAGTATCATTACAACGTGGTCATTACAATGACCACGTTGTTGGTTCGCAATACCTTTACATCGCAAGTCATTAGAACGACTTGCTGTAGGGGGAGCTAAGGTATTGGATATGAAATCCAACACCTTCCCTGTTGTTGTGTAAACTGGAGAAGGAATAGTAAATAATACTATTCCTAAGTCCAGCGTGCCCCCTACAGGAAGTCTTTGTAATGACTTGCAATGTAAGGGTATTGCGTACTAACAATGCGGTCATTGTAACGACCGCGTTGTAAAAGTATGTGTTGTAATAGCATGCAATGTAACATGCCATATTAATTTTGGTCTATTTCAGCCTCTTCAGTCAGGTTTAGTTTACTTTCATTGTCACAGTGAGCGCAGGACCAACATCTGGAGTAATGCTTGCAAATAGTGTAACACGTGGCAATCACTTGGATAACATTTCAGCTCATTGATTTTTTTTGCCCACTATGCCAGGGGTAAAAACTGGCCACATATCCTGGAATGTGTAATTTGCGAGTCTGTGTGAGCATTTGGTGGCACAAAAGGGAAAAGAGTATTGATGTTTGATATGTTTGTGTCAAAGTTGGGCCTAGTGGGCGAGAGAGTTTTGACTTCTTCTTTTGACTTGTTGTTCCAGCAGGGTGGATCCTGTTTCCAGAACAGTGGCAGGGTTCTGGATGATGAGGCTCCTCATCTCAACAGTGCTAGTCTTGGTTGAAGTGCCTGGAGCCTGGATGATGCTGCTATCTTGAACAACAGCATCTGGCCTGGTCTGCAGGCAAGAAAATATGCACAGCTGTAAATGTGAGAGGTCTGCACTTCAGTTGGGTCTAGGAGAGAGGTTGTCACTAATCACCAGCTGGATAAAGATGGCACCCAACCACCAGCTTATCAGAACACAACTGAACCTGATAAAGAAGCAAAAGAAATAAATGTTGCCTTGAGCTGTCTTTTAAAACTTTTAAAGGGTATCCTGCTTCCCACTTGCACACAGGGATGTTGATCTCCCCTAGTGATGTTAGGATGATCTTCACTGTGACCTAATTGTCCAGTGGAGGATGAGCAGTCAGATCAAATATTTCCCTATTGTATCCAGCTGAGGCTCTAGCATTAACACTGCTGTGGTAGAAGTAGGGTGCGACTGAATGAAAATGGCTACCACCCAATCACTGTTGTGCTGGCACTCCCTCCAATCCAAAGCAGAAGGAGAGAAAAATGTGTTCGGTTGCATCGTATTCCGGCTCTCGGAACCACCAACCAGAGGTCAGTCAGTCCCGACACCACAACGATGTCGGTCAGAGCCAACTCTGACCAACATTGAAATAAGCCCCTTAATATCTTAGAGGCTAAGAAATATACATTTGTGTCATTTGTGCATGCATTGCACAGGCAATGATTTTTACTTCATCTCCCCAACATCTTACTACATATAATAACATGCCTGCTCCTTGAGGGAAACATCTCAGACCACAACTTGGTAAAATTGCAGTTGGATTTGTGAATGTGGACATCATTCTCATTTCAAAGGTGCATGAATTCATACGAATACAAATCCCAAAAACAAAGAAAAAAAGTGGTATGCACCCCTACGGACTCCCTCAATCACCTTGTGGAATCATTGCAGTCAGATCAATTAATATAGGTGTCTAGCATATGGATGCTTATGCCAAGGGATTCAGTGCTACAGAAACAGAAAAGCTAAAACCAGGCTGCACTTGAGGCTTCCACACAGGAAATAACAAGTTCAGCCTATGAACCCTTGCAGAGACTTTACTAAGGTAGGGCTAACCCATTAAAATATCACTTACACTTTTTTCTAGTCCATTATGAATGCTTTAAGGGCTAATTTTATAACCCAACTATTTTGCATAAGTAGTGTGAAATACCCATTTATTCATTTTAGACAAAAGGTGATGATCACTTAACTTCTGCAGAACTGTCTTAACATAAATCAAAATATCATCTAAGGACCCCTTTCAAAACATGTTAAAAAATCATCTTAAAACCTCATGTCACACCGCATCCATGGTTATTTACACTTCTGGTTTGGGGCATTTTTAGCTGCCCATTTCACTTCTTGTTCACAGCTTTGCCACTCAGGTTGTTATCTAGCCATGTGTAATAACAGTCATGACTCGAAGGATTGTGATTGCCACATCTGTACTGCCCAGTTGTGACCCACTTCAATCACCACCACAACCAATCCTGTCCCAAAGCTGTACCCCAGAGGCTGATCCTGTAGGTGGAAGAGGTGTGGCGCAGCAGCCAGGGTGCCTGACTCCGGACCACGGGGTTCACGGTTCGATCCCCGGCACTGACGGCAGGTCAGCCCAGCACCATGTGACTCTGGGCAGTAGCTCGCGTAATCTTCCCGAGGGCCCCTAGGTTATTAGGTTATTATACCCCACCTTAGTGGCAGGTTGTATTAGGATTCAAGGATCCTGGGGAGGATTTGAGAATCTGCCTCATCTTCTACGTTGTGCTGTAACAATGGTCTCATGGGATTTCACAAAGTTATTTGCAAATTATGAGTGAACCTTCAGTTCATTTCAGTGCCCCCTGTTGTGAAGCTTTAACAACTGTGAATCAGGAATTAGAATGGGACCAATATTACTCCGATTTATTGTCTCTAGCACAATAATGACACAGTGCCATTGATACATTGAGTGCCTACCATAATGCACCTGTTACTAGGGTTGTTCTTGAGCATTTCTTCAGGATCTCTAAAATGTTACGATTCATGTGAAATTCAAGCATAAAAACTGAATGCAGAGCAATAGTCTTGTACTCTCTTGAATATAAAAGAGCAGTCACGAACAAGAGACTACAGAACATCCAAGACTGCTGATATTTAATGAGACAAGCTGCATGACTACAACCCAATGATGTCTCTTGTGTGCCTTCTTTCATATCACTATTCCCCTTCCCTCTTTTTTGCATCAATATCAAGCATAGTCTTAGACATCTTCCACACTGTCAATGGGGAAAGAGACTAGACAATTTCATGTTATTCCTGTGGTAACATTCAAGTCTACAGGTTCGTCATAACTTGATTATGGCAGCAGTCTTTCACTCATCACCCTCATGAACTCCAACCAAATGTTACCCTCCTCTAAGAATCAGCTTAGTAAAAATCGTATATGTTTAATCTGTTCGATAAGGCCTGATATCAAAGGTAAATAATATCTATGGTTTATAGTAATTCTGCTGCTCACTCTATAATCAATACATGTTCAAAATTAACCCACTTTCTTTTGTATGAAAAACAGGGAAGAAGACCCTGGGGATTGTGATATCTTGATAAAGCCATTAACTAGATTGTCTTCTATGTACAGTCTAAGATGTTCTTCTTCAGACTCTGTGAGTGCATACAATCGACTACAGAGTGTCTCTGCTCCAGGTTCTAAATAACTCTTACAATCATATTCTCAATGCTAAGGTAACATACTTGCTTTATTTTTATTAAATACAACATGAAACAGTCAGGTAAATAGGTTACAAAACTATTGACATTAGATTTTACAATGTGTGCAAGTGCCTATAAGGATATCTTTAAGGATAAATACAAGATGATTCCTTTTCTGGTAAACAATGGTTACTGCAATAGTGGGGATAAACATAGAAGATTCTAGCTGCCCAATTTATATGAGGATTTTGCAGTCTCAACCATGGCATGCCAAAGATCCCTAGATGTGATTCAACAAAATCAAAACAAATCGTTTCATGATAACTAAAACATATGTGAAATGAATTAAAAAATCAACAGGTCCTGAAGATTTCATTGAACTTTCTACTGCCTAACCTCTTCAGGAGAGTTATTCTTAAGCATTAGTACTTGTAAAGAAATGTGATAATATAATGTCCATGTTTCCTAAAGTGACTGAATCCTATAGTCCTTTAATTGTGACACAATATTTTATTGTCCCTCAGGCAAAGTCATTTTCATAGGAACTCTCATAGGAGAAAATTAGAATTCACTTAAGTGCTTCACTTGACAAGACAACTCCCTTCATTGTTGAGCAATCCGTTTTTCTGACAATTGTGCCATCCCTAACTATGAACTTGCAACTATTGTACACTTAAAAGTCTTTGGTTTACTCTGCAAATATTATAAAATAATGTCCAGATTGATAATAATACATTTATAGCTTTTGAGCACATATTCTTTACTTTCCCTTTTTGAAAGCAGACCTTTGACATTACCTAGTTGCATGAGCTTTGAAACATCACTGTGTACTGTACTGTAACGTAAACATTTTACTATACTTTTCATTTTTCTCAGAATGCCACTCAGCTGAACATTGATCTAAATACACCACAAGTCTATGTGTTCTTCACATTTTGTTGGAGATTTGAATTTGCTGAGGCAATACATCTTCAAGTTGAAGTCTTATCCCTTGGTTAAATAAAGTGTACTTATTCTCTTCAGGCCAACAGTATCAATCAATAATGTATTAAGTTATTGATGTAACACACTAAATACTTTTAAATTTAACAACTCATCATGTAAGGAAAGTACATCTGAATAATTATAAACATCTTATGCGTTCACTAGTAGTAGGCCAAGAAACTATATCATATGGGATTTTAGTTTCTATTGATGGACTACTCCAATTAGAAGCATTCCCACTCAAGTAAGACAAAACAAAGATGGTCTAGGATTGATCACCTGGAAATGATTTAGTCATTTACTACACTTAAAATTAGAGCTAATGTGGTACGAGAATCCATTGCTTCGGTTGGAAAAATAATGTCGGCTTCGTAATCTGTCAGGACAAAGTGTCCTGGAAATCCCGATTCACCAGGAACAATGGTAGTTTAACCAAATCAATTAACCAAACCCACAGCCAAACCCATATTATTATTGTGGAGTTATGCAGTAGCATTGAGGGAAGAAAAATGGGAAATGAGAGAGAATCTGAGGTGTCATAACATAACACAGCATGCATATTCGTAAAGTGCATGTTCACCCGTAGGCATTTTGGCACGGAATAACAGATGTTTATTGTTACCCAACTCAATGGTACTCATTTTACTGACCTCAGATGGATGAAAGGCTGAGTAGACCCACTGGGATTTGAACATGAGACCATGAGGTTGCACGTAGGCCCCTGCAGTGGATGCATTAGTCCACTGAGGCACCAGACGTAGTCATCACATGCCTGGTTGCACAACTGGGCCTGATCTGCGTACATGAGTCTATATACCGAAAATTAAACAAAAGCTTTACTGCAGGTATGGTAAAGCATAAGAGTTAAAACTAGAAATAATGTCTATGATATAGCTGTGAACTCTCTTGGTATTTTCTCTCTCTAATATAATTTGAATCTTGATCTTCCGTCTTAACTGAAATACAGTAATATTTCAATATAGTAACAGAATAGCAGTCAGTATTACAAACCATTTGTTTGCTAACGAGAATTACCTTCAAAATTCAAAATGCTGAAATAACTTTTGTGGATAATTTTCCTTCAAAATGGTAACTAGATAACTGCAGTTTCAAAATAGTTCATAATCTACATTTGTAATTCCTTGTGAAGTAAACAGTACAATAGGGTTCATAATTCTACGAATGACCCTTAGTGACGCAACAAATGCTGTAGTTCCTAATTATTATGGATGAGTCTTGTGAAACAAACAAGCTCTATATAGTTTGCAATCTGGCCTGGGTGGAGTTCGCAGAGTTCCTCTACTCGGAGCTCCGCGAAGAGCTAAAAAAACTCTGGTGCACTCTGCTGAGTTTCGCAAGTGGCGGAGTGCAGTAAATTGCGCTGCTTATGGTGCTCACACTGATTTTTAGCACCATGATTTTGTCTCACACTGTTCACAGATCAGCGCAACCAGCACCATGTAAAGCAAAAGAGGGCGCTGCTTCTTTCTGCCACTAAAGTAGAGGTTCTACTCGAGTGGCAGCTTCTTCAACACGAGGAGTTTTTCAAAACTCCGTGCTCTACGTGGTGCGCGGAGTGGGCAAATATCCGCAAACTCTCCTGATGGAGCAGAATTTGTCACCCACCCCTATTTGTAATCCCTATGGATGACTCCATGTGAAAACACTTTTTTTTACTGTGCTATACATTTGTTGTTCCAAGATTTCATTTGTGGACTTAATGGAAGAACAAATATAAAGATTCCAATAAAAAAATCCTGCTGTAATAACTATGTATCACAATTGCCTAATAAGGACTCCAAGGCCTCTGGGGAACATATACTCTATGCTTCAAAATGGCCACCACCTTAGGAGAGTCCCAAGGACCCATGGGACAAGTTATTTTAACTCAGCTGAGTCATGAAACGCACTGTTACGAGACATAAGTGCCTTTGCCCTGAGTAGTTCTAGCCTCTTCCACTCTTGAACAATTGCATGCTTATGAGCTTCGGAGTAGGGCTCTATACAGGACCAGTGTGCTGTGGTAACTCCATCCTGCACCTCATACTGACATAAGTCTTCAGAATATTGAATCACATTTTTTGATTTTCCTACATGATCTTCGCATAGGCGTTTGATAGATATCTTATCTTGCTTGTAGATTAATTGTTTTCGGTTGCTGAGCTCTTGTATTTACCGATGTACAGAGAACTTATTGTAAAGAAATAAGCACGGATTAGTTGTTTTCTCATGGTGACGATGCTCAGACTGGGTGGCTCATGGCAGGTCACCAGTTCAGCAGTTCGGCAGCAGCGAGACCCGCTCCCTCGCAGCCGCCTGCCATTGTGGTAAAGAGCATGGAAGAGCAAGGAAAAAGTCAACATTGCACTGTCCTACATTGTGTTTTGTGGCAAAAGATGCAAGTCTCGGCTGATAAGGATGCTACCGGTGGGTGGGGCCAAACGTGAAGCCGTGGAAATGAAGGATACGGAACTGCAGGAACTGCAGGAACTGCAGGTCGGTGGAGTACGAAGGACATGGAGCACCATGGAGGTTACCAGCACTGAGGCTATCGGGCGTAGGAGTGGAGGTGCAGTGGAGGAGTAGCAGGCAGAGGGCAGTGATTAAGGGTCCCGCTGGACAATAACACCAATAGTGACTGGGCTGAGCAAGCATAGCGCAGCGTGATACTAAGCCCAGCAGCCAAGAGTAAGTCCAGGCCCCCCAGCGGAGGCTGCCCAGCCAGGACTGGGTGCGGCTTGTGGGGAAGCTTGGTAGGCTGGTGGGGTCCCGCTCGGTTCCTAGCACTTGCTCAGCCCTCAGCCCAACTTATTTCCATCTGCCTCGTACTATTTGTGTCTGACCTCCTCTGCTTGCCCCATTGCCAATTGCCTATTGCTGCCCTGTATTACCTCATCTACCTCTTTGGTTCAGCTATTGGTCATTAGTCCTTGAAGTGTGCTGCTATAGGCCAACTACTGCTCCCCATCACCTCTCCCTCCCCCTCCATGGTCCTGGGGGTTCTGTTTGCAGCCCCTGGAGTGTCCTTCCATCAATCATCATTACCTACCATGGAAGGGGTGAAAGTGACGAGTCACAGACGAAGTCATAGGAGGCTGAAGTTGTTGAGCCCTTGAGCTGCGCTGAGCTCCTCATTCCCGAGTGGTCGTGTCCGCAGAAATCTAGGCAGACGGCACAGCATTTCTGACATTTTTAAGGGGGCGACGAGCTGCTTCGCGGATACCGGAATGTGGAAGTGCTTCATCCTGAACAAGTGAGAGGAGGCGGCAGTCAGGCAGGAAAGCAAGCCTGAGTGAGATGACATCTAGAAAACTACGCTCGGGCGTGTGATATCCTTGTCACCAAGACAATCCTATAAGCTAAGGAGATCGCACAGTGGCACTATCCAACTACAGCAACTTTGTTATAAATCCCATCCAGTCATCACAGGTTTTTTCAGAAAGATGCCCAGGGTTGTACATGAGACGGAAGCAGTGGTCCCAGAAGGATTGATCTCTAACTCCCATTCAACAAGGCCTTATTCTTTAGCTTATGTGGAACCTCAGGGAGACTATTGCACTCCTGCTGGGGGCCGGACTCAAATATGTGAAGGGGACCGGACTGAGATAAATGAAGATGCCTAGGATTGCTCAGTTTGGCAACCTTCTGCTGTTTTTTTACCCGCAAATGTGGTTATAGATGCTCTCGTTAACCATCAAAACCAGCTACATACTTCCTTGAACAGGTCTAAGCCAGACTACACAACTGTTGTTACACCTGTCCAGCGGGACATTTGTAAGGGATTTAGCCCGAATGGTGGTCCGGATGATCCTCTTGGAGATGATCCTAGTATGGTCCAGAGGGCAAAGATATATAAAAAATCAAAGTCAGGGGAAGACTTTACACTCCCAGATATCGACATAGAAGCCCAAATAAGGGGTGGTTGGGGAGACCCTCATAATCACACCCATAAGGATGATCACCCAATGTGTAGATCCAATGAAAAAAACTTTCCAATTGTTAGTTCTTCTCCTAGGCATTTCTCGTTGCCCCTCTTATATTGTAGCACACGTCATTTGATTGGTCATTCTTTGGAATCTGCTCAGAATGTATGCCTGCCTTGTACACAACCAAAGTCTAGAAACAATGGGGAATTTATCTCACAGGTGGGTAGATGGGGAGGGTAGGTTCCAACTCCCTCTACCTCTCATGCCCAGGACCCTAATCTGCTGGGGAGGGAGGGTCGAAGGCAGGGAAGAGAGGAAGCCCCATAAGAAATCATAAGGGGGAAATATCAAAAGGAAATGTAAAAAGACAAGACTATTTCCCAAATGAAAAGCGTTAAGGTTGCATTTTTCACAGATCTCTGATATACATAGTGATACACATACAATAATGGAGGAGGGAGGTCCTAAATTCCCGTTTGAAGAGGGGGTTCCCGTGGAGTCCCCTACAGCGCTTTTTGTATCAGCTGGGAGGTTGGGGGGTTCTGGAATGGTAGTATCTTCACAAACTCTGATGCCGCAGTTCCCCAAGAAACCCAGCCCCCCTTGATTAACAAGATGGTTGACCCCCCGGGAGGGGAAATTGGAATGGGTTGTGGGGTATCTATGCCCAAGGCAGGGTCTGGGGTTTCTTGGGTTAGGGTGGGTAGAAACCTAGAGGAGTGGTGTCAAATAAAGAGTGTCGCTCAGGTTGGGCCCAACAGAGCCTTCTCAGGGACCACACCTTTGTGTAACAGAAATATGGAGGCTCCAAAAGCCGCCTCTTTTTCGCATTCGAATATTCAGCCTAATGGTGGGGATACAAGTTTTCAGTCTTAGCGATATGATCCCTTTATGGAACCCCTCAAGGGATGCCACAAAGAAAACCAGTGTGGTGCAGAATGTTTCATCCTCCATTGTGAATTTCACTTAGTTATTCGGCAATGAATACATTCCGGTAAATAGATGATTCATTCTCATTTTTTTTCTGAGATAGAGGCTGTAAAGTTGATATCCAGTAGTGATATTATAAACGTGAAGATTAACTCATTCGATACTTTTCCCTACTCTAGAGTTACTTTTGACTTCCTGATTGTTGCCAATTTGGTTATACAGAATTGCGATCATTTTCTCAAACAAGGGATTGACATTACATCTATTTTAGAATATGAGGAATTTTCTACGATGCGTCCCATAATTCAGTGCCCGAAAGCCCCAGGGTCTATTAAACCAGTGGTGCTAGATGCGATTGGTCCCAATTCTGAGTATTTACCTGGTAATCCCAAAAATATTATGGTTTCCTCGGGCAAGAGGGGACGTTCAATAAATATGGTGAGGAGTTTGGCAGCTGATTTTCAGGTTCAGGACATGGAAGATAAATTGGCCCAGTGGATCTGGGTCGCAAGAGCTTTGAACAACATCCGCCCTGTAGCAGAAAGGAGCGATCCTTTGAGGTAGCTTGGGGGGTTTACTATTGTCTGGTATATGACCAGGTTGGGTCATAATGAGATAAAATTGAATTTTTTTAAGACCTTGAACCCTTTAATTATTTGTTTACAAGAAACTTGGTCTTGTAAAGAGTTTGATTGTGATGGCTGTTTTGGGTTTTCCTGTTATGGTAAGCGCTCTAGAAATGGGACACGCTAGTGTGGGGTTAACTGGAATCAGATGGTATTTCGCCATCCCTCAAATATTTGCATATGCTTGAAGTTGGCACGTCTGGGAGAATATGGCAGGTCTTCTTTCTTCCTCGTGGCAAACCTGTACATCCCTCCTGGGAGACATTTTGACCATCTGCTGAGTGTACTTCTTTTATTCGTTCATCATATAGCTACTAGGGAAGAATGCCCTCTAGTGATAATCGGGGGAGACTTAAATGCCAACATCTCTAACTCTGCCTCGGAGATTTATGTCAACACCGATAAAGAGGAAATTTGGCATATACCTGAGATTTTATTACTGAAAAATATAAAAACGGATAAACAAGGGTTCTCCCTGCTTGAAAACATTAGAAGTATTGATCTGATTATTTTAAATGGGAGAGTGCCTGTTGACAAAGCAGCACAATTTACGTTTCATTCTCACTATACACAGAATCTTATTATGTGGTTGTCTCCTATCAAATGTTTTGGGCTTGTGAAAATCTGCATGGAGTGACCATAGTGTAGAGGATATGACAGTGGCTTTCGATCTACCTGTACTGGATCCGGGGAACTCTGGCCTGGGTATGGCTGTTTTCAATAAAGCAAACCAACATTCCTTTTGGACATAAAAAATATATCTGAGGTTAGTTTGATAGTTAAGAGGGGGGTTGTGCTCACGCTAATATCATTCAGTATTTTGAGGTCCAAATGGAAGAGATTCATAATTCAAGCTCTGAATCTGTTGGCTCTCGCTCATCTAACCAGGGTACATTTTCATTGAAAACATTCAATCAAGAAATGAATCAACTAGTTTGAAAACAGTATATACAATCCTCTATGGGTCGATGGCAGGAAATTAATTACCTCAAATGAGTAAGAAGTTGCCGTAAATTTTGTGAAAAGAGAAGGGAGTACGACTCTAAGTGGATTAGGTTGAGGGAAGCTGCAAGGCCCAAAGATTCTAGAAAGTATTGACACTTAATAGCAGAATATTGCGACTCAATGCAGAAGGCTCTGCCTATTCCAATCCCAGAAAAGGATTGGGTAGACTAACTCTCCCTATTATATGAAAACAACAGCCCAGTTGTTTATGTGATGACTGGTGTGGATGAGTCCTCTTTTTTTGAATTTGGTCCCCCATCAGGGGATTAATTAGTGGGATTTATAAAGAACGCCAGAACATCTGGTGCGCAGGGTTCAGACAGAATTCTGATTGTGTTAATTAAAAAGGAGTCACCTGCGTGGGCAGCTCTCCTAGCCCCGCTGTTTAATTATTGGTTTCGAACCAGGAAAATTCCCCTTTTTTGTAAGGGAAATGTTATAGTCCCTTTGTATAAAAAGGGTCCGAAAAATTCGCCATCCAGCTTCAGACAGATTACATTTCTGGATGCATTGGGCAAATTATTTGCTGGAAGCATAATATGTCATCTGCAACAATGGGACCATGACCGGAATATCATACCCCCAGAACAAGCTGGTTTCAGAAAGAAACATAGTACCTTGGACAAGATAGTAGTCCTCCAGACCATTGTAGAGAAATATGTTTTTTATGAGGCATGCCAGTCTATACTGCATACATTGATTTCTCCATGGCGTTTGATAAAGTGGACTGCCAAACGCTGTGGAGAAAGCTCCTTCAACTCGGTATACCACACCACCTTCTGGGTCTTATTATAGATTTACATTTAGATACCTGGTGCCAAGTTCTGATAGGAGGTTTGCTGAGGTTATCTCGTAAGATTAGAACATATAATGGGCTCATGCAGGATTGCTTGCTGGTCCCTCTTTTATTTTCTCTTTAGATATCCGATCTTCCCGGTGTCTTAAATTCACTGAGGGGGATGCCCCTAGAATCGGTACAATGTTTGTTGGTTCTCTATTATATGCAGATGACATGGCCATTTTAGATTTAACGCCTATTGGCTTGCAAAGTCGCCTGGACGCCCTGGCTAAATATGCAGAGGCCCATTTCTTGAAAATTAACATGTCAAATAAGATCTTGGTTTTCTGCAAGAAAGGGCTCAGAATAAAGAAGTGTTTCAAGTGGATGTTGGGGTCTGAAAAACTGGAATTGGTTGACCCCTATTTCTATCTGGGAGATGTTTTTTTTAAACTGGGCGAGATGTAGAGCATATCAAACTTTGTGCAAGTAGGGCTGTTTCCCAGGCTAGCGCATTAAACAGATTCTATAAGACTTGTGGGAGACGCCATTTTGGCCATGTTTTGTCAGTAATCAAGGTTAAAACCCCCCCTTTTATTGTCATATGCTGCCGAGGTGCTGGATATGAACCATTGGCTCTCCTTCGATAAGGCCGAAGGTCGAATCCTGCGCCAAATTTGTAACTTAAACACCCCTCATGTTTTACGGCCTCAATTTGGCTTGCTCTCCTCATTTACGTTATCCCAGGCAGCGGTTCTGAGGTGGGGTAATTCCCTCTTCTGGGGGGAAGAGGGTGCTCTTAGGAGTCTCCTTGAGAGTGGAAATATTTGATAAACTGAAAGAGCAATCAACATTCTTTAGGTTATTTGAGCAAGCAAATGATTCACTTGCGCTTTGCTGGAACACTGACTCTCCCATGCCGAAGTCTGTATTGAAGTTGTTTATAAAGAAGTCTGTAACCTCCATTAGTCTGGCCAGACATATCGCTTTAAGTCAGCCCAAGTCTCGTAATGAGGTGGTTTGTGATAGCGCACTGGGGAATAAACCACAGCCATATCTAACCTGGAACGTACCTCTTGGGATTAGAAGGTTGATTGTAGGAGACTAGGATCTGCTTCTTATGGTTACCCCCACTTTTTGCTGATGTTTCACTGTTTTTTTACTTTAGTCTGGCTGGGACGCTGCTATCCAGGGCCCCAACCTAGCTGCTTCCTCTCTAAATTGATTGCATGTACTTTAGGTACACCACAGATTGGATTCTGGGGTACCCTTATAAGTCCCTAGTATATGGTATACTATGTACCCAGGGCATAAGTACCCCAGAGGCCTACCAGGGGCTGCAGCATGTATTGTGCCACCCCTGGGAAGCCATTTAAAATGACACAACAGGTCTTCTACAGCAGCCTGTGTAAGGTGGTGTATGCACCCCTTACTCAGATATAGGTTGCCTATATCTATCCATATCACTGCACATATAAACCTATCAGTCACCCCTAGGGCAGGCCTTATCAATCCTGAAGGCAGGGTGCTGGGTTTTATGCAAGAGGGTGCCCATGCATGAGCAGAACCCATCTACAGCCTTCGGATCCTTCACTCCTGGGTTGTTTTTGATGCAGCCAAACCATATACTCTTAAGTGCATTATAACCTCGCAGTAAATGCTAACTTTGGAACGGCTGCATGGAAACATGTTGTGTTTGGTGTCAAACACCTTGGAATCATACCTCAACACCAGTAACTGATGTTGAGGTATGATTCCAACCTACTAGAGGGAGAAACAGGACAGCACTGGTACACCAGGTACCAGCTTCACAGACCCTGGCATCACAAAATGGATGCTGCCAGCCACAGACACAAGTCTGCCCTCCTGCTGCTGGATGAAACTCTGGCTGGGGAGGCCAGGACAATAGGTTTCCCGTCACAGGGAGGTGTAACCACCTCACAGACAGGCTTTAGTGTATTGGGGCTGGGTGGGTGCACTCCAAAAGTGGTTTGATGTCTGCACTGGGGGCACATTTGGTGTCCCTGTGCGTAGTCCAGCTCAAACCGGTTGCAGGGGCTACCAGTCCCTGCTCTGGTGTGAAACTGGACAAAGGATATGGGTGTAGCCACCCCTCTTTCATGACCCTTCCATAGGTGGGTCCTCGGAGTTTGTCCCACCCCTTCCTTGGGTATAAAGTAGGAACCCCTGACTACAGGACATTAGATTTACCGGGACAAAACTCTGCTACAGAATCTCAGAACTTCTACTATCTACATGACGTTGCATGACCGAAGAATCTCCTTTGGAGTAAAGGAGTTACTCTTCTGCAAGGCAGTCACCAAAGATGCATCTGTCCGGTTTGCAACTACGCAGCTCCCGACAGACTCCAAAGACTTTGCAACACGGAGGTGGGTTTCCAAGCTTCTCCAAGGCCGATCCGTGCTCTCAGCAACTCTGAGATCCAAAGCCCTCGTGGGGACCGTGCTACCCGAACCCCTGGACACCGTGCACATTTGCAGCAGCATATACTTCTTGGTGATCTCGGAGGCTGTGCTTTGGGCTACTTGTAGTCCAGACCCCGAGCAGTGATTCAACTGAAGATTACTGGCCTACACTCTTCGAGTGACACGTGGACTGATAATAACTGTTTCCACTCGAGGTCCCTTCGCGATCCCTTGTCTGTTGAATTGTGGGTCCTGGAGAAGGGTACTTTGACTTTAAATGGGCTTACCTGGTTGCTCCAGATGTGCCCTGACTCTCCATCGCTTGGGGAGTCCACAAGACCTTGCTGGTCCACACCGAAGCCGTTTTACTCTCACCGCATGGGTTGCTGTTGCCAAAACTTGTTGGTCTCCAATCCAGACACTGTCCCCCCCCCAGCACTCGACATCCTTCGTGGGACAGCTCGCCTGCAGACTGTGGTTGTCGTTGATGCCTCCTGGTCTCCGTGGCAGTGGAGTCAAGCTTCACCTCATCGCACCTGAAACACCCAACATAAGCGGGCATTCGTCTATCGTGCCCCTGGTCACTAGCAAGTGACCCAGACTCTGTCCCCTCCGCTTTCAGGTTCTTCACATCTTCAATCCAGGCTTGGATCACTCCAGACACTTTTCTTTTCCACGGCAGCAGCACTTTGCAGCAACTCTCCATTGACGACATCGAAGATTCCCGACACCATTTGACACCTATACACCTGGCTTCCCTGGGTTAGGTAACACGAGTACTCACATGGGTGCTGAATTTGGAACCTTCTAAAACTGAAATGGTTTGCTCCAAGTCCTCTCCTAAGTGTCCTTCAACTCTAAAATTCCAACTACGACTTTCCCATAGGATTGTACATAGCTCGCAGCTGTGTTTCCCCCGTAGGTCCCCTGTGTCACTACCTTTGGTGGTTCCTTGGGTCCCAGCGATTCTACGTGCGCTAGGCACTGTGGCTAGTCAAGTCGTGGTTCTTATACCACTTTCTTCATATATGGTTTGATCTCCCCCTGGGGCCCATTGTATATTGTGCTATTTACTGTCGTTTTAGAACTGTATGATTGTGTGCCTTGCTCTCTAGTCTCATAAAGAGGTTAGTAGAGAGTGTTTAGAAATAAATACATATATTTTATATATATACCTTGTGTGGTTCTCCTTTCATTTAGTTATTCAAGAGGTGATAATCTGGTAAACCAAGCTGCTTTACACTCCTTCAAGACTTAGCCTGAAGACTGCTCTCCATAGCTCCCACTTAAACCTAATCATCAATAAGGGTTGTTTGGACTGGTGCAAGGTGCCCACTATAACTAGTGGACAGCATATACCAGGCCAACATTTCACATTGGTGGCAGCGGTGGGATTCAAGCTTGCTATTGATTTACCAGATAATCTCTTTGAGTGACTAACTGAAGACCACTATAGGTACATAGGTACATATAAATCAAGGTTAGAATACTGAAAGTTCTACTAACTTAGAGTTGTGTGTCAAGGGCTTAGCACACCCTTTCTACAACTCAAGAGAGTTTAGTAGTTCCACTAGGTTAGGTAGGTGCAACACCTCACTACACTAGTATGTCTTCAGGAGCAGAAGCCAGTGGCTCTTTGCTGACTAAGTCTGACCATCTCTCATTTCAGGAATTGAGAACTATGTGTGCATCTAGAAAATTGAAGACAGGGAAGAACCCTAGGTCTCAACGCCTCATAGAGGTTTTGCTTATAGATGACCTCAGAAAGACTCCAGGGTCTGATGAGGCAGGCAAGATGGGTGGGGCAGCAGAAGAGGTCAGGCCTGGAAGTGAAAAAACATCCAGGACCTAAAATCTGAAGCTGACCAGGAGGATCAAGATGATTATAACCTGGACAATCCAATCTTTCCTGAGGGTGGGGGAGAGGACCCAAGGGGTCCCCTCTTTACTCCACCTGGAAGGGTTAACAGTGTACCTAGAAGGTCTAGATCTCCTTCCCATGAATCTAATCATTCTGGTACATCTGTAGGGACCTCTATTTCTCATAGGTCCTCTACTTCTCAGAAAAGTGAATCGTCTTATGAGAGGAAATGCAGACTGCTTGAGTTTGAGAAAGCTAAGCTTAGGGTCAAGAGAGAGCAGTTGGCATTAGATAGGGAATCCCTGGAGCTCCAGAGATCTTCACAAAGATGAGGGCTAGAGCCCCATGGTGGCAGCAACAGTGTCCTTCGAGGTAGAGATCATACTCATGACCATAGGAACCTGAACAAGAGTGTCCCTCCCTACCAGAGTGGGGATGACATCCACAAATGGATAACTGCACTTGAGAGGGCCTGTAAAAGTACAGAGGGTCCCTCAGGAGCTGTGGGCAGTGGACAGCAATCCTGTGGCTCTCCTTTGCAGACAACGGTAGAGACAAGCTCCTCACTGTTATGGAAGAGGATGCTGACAATCACAAAGTCTTGAAGAGTGCACTGATTGATGGGTTTGGCGTAACCACTGAACATTAGAGGATAAAGTTCAGAGATACCCAAAAGGCACAGACTCAAGACTGGGTTGACTTTGTAGATTTTGCTACTAAGGCTCTGTAAGGCTGGTTACTTGGCAATAAAGTGTATGATTTTAAAGGATTGCACAATTTGATTATGAGGGAGCGGATCCTTAATAATTGTCAAAATCAGCTGTTGCATCAGTACCTGGTGGACTCTGATCTGACCTCTCCCCAAGAATTGGGCCAGAAGGCAGACACATGGCTCAGAACCAGGTTCAGAACCAATGTGGTGACTCCAAGAAGCAAGATTCTAAGAACTCTGATAAGGGTGGGGAAAAGGGTAAAGACCAGAAGTCTTCTCAAGGGCCCCAAAAATCTGTGTCTGGTGGGGAGCCCCAATCTAACAAAGGAAAAGGCCAAAAGAACCCATGGTGTAAAATTGGTAAACAGAAAACCCATTGGGCAAGTGATTTTACCAAGTCTAAGGACTCAACTCCAGCCACCATTGACCCCAAGGCAACTGTTCCCCCTAATTCAGCTCCAAGTGGTGGTACTCGGAATAAGGGTGTGGTAAGGTTAACCCTGGGATCTGAGATGGACTCTGGACTAGTCAGAGTTCCTACTCAGGCTGTACTGATCTGTGATGGAGGCATGGATATGGCCTCCTTATTTGTCAGTCCCAGTAACCTGGGCAAATACAGACAGCAGCCTTTGATAAATGGAAAGGAGGCCTTGGCATTCAGGGACACAGGAGCAAGTGTCACAATGGTGACAAAAGATCTTGGGGCTCCTGAGCAAATCATAGTTGGGGAAATTTACCAAGTGACCAACGCTAGCAATGTCAGGACAGTCCATTCCTTGGCAGTTGTTAATATCATCTGGGGAGGGGTAACTGGCCCTAAGAAGGTTGTGGTTAGTGCAGAACTCCCTGTTGAATGCTTGCTTGGCAATGATTTAGAAACTTCAGCCTGGGTTGAAGTGGAGCTTAGGACTCATGTAGAAATTTTGGGAATCCCTGCAGATGTGTTTGCTATGAGCAGGTCACAGTCAAAAATGTCTAACACTGGGCAGGCCCTGGATCCTGGAAGAATGGACCAAGTGCCTCCCAAGAAAAGGAGCATTAGGGGTAAGGCAGTGTCTTCCCCCCTGACTCAGAAAGCAGATCAGTCTCTTGAGGGAGATGTTCTCAGTCCTGAAGAAGGAACTGTCCCAGAGGAGCTTGAACCAGACCAGGTTGAGTTCTTGGGGACAGGGGGCCCTTCCAGGGCAGATCTGAGCCAGGAGCAGCTGAGCTGCCCTACTCTTGAAACCCTCAGAAAGCAAGCTGCTGATGAGGCTGCTGGGAATGCTAGTGGAACCCATATAATCTATTGGGATGATGGATTCCTGTACTCAGAGTGTAGAGACCCCAAGCCTGGTGCCACCAGGAGGTTGGTTATACCTCTGAAGTTCAGGGGCTTCCTATTAACACTATCCCATGATATTCCCTTAGCAGGACACCTAGGGCCAAACAAGACTTGGGACAGAATTGTCCCTCACTTTCATTGGCCTCACATGTCTGAGGACACCAAGGAGTTTTGTCGCTCCTGTGTCACCTGTCAAGCCAGTGGTAAGGCAGGTGGTACAAAAAAGGCCCCCCTGATACCACTACCTCTGTTGGGGGTTCCATTTGAGAGGGTTGGGATTGACCTAGTTGGTCCCCTGGATCCTCAAACAGCATCTGGGCACAGATTTATACTGTGGTGGTGGACCATGACACTACGTATCCAGAGGATATTCCCCTAGGTCCACCACAGCACCTGTGGTGGCAAGGGCCCTATTTGGAATCTTTTCCAGAGTGGGTTTCCCTTAGGAGGTAGTATCAGACAGAGATGCAAACTTCATGTCTAGTTAATTGACTGCTATGTGGAAGGAGTGTGGTGTGAATTATAAATTCACCAACCATTATCACCCACAATGCAATGGGTTAGTTGAAAGGATCAACAAAACCCTCAAGGGCATTGTCAAAGGTCTCCCAGAAAAGTTTAGGCGCAGATGGGACATACTTTTGCCCTGCCTTCTCTTTGCCTACAGAGAGGTTTCACAGAAGGGGGTTGGTTACAGCCCATTTGAGCTTCTGTTTGGACATCCAGTGAAGGGTCCATTGTGTCTAGTGAAGGAGGGGTGGGAGTTACCTCTCAAACCCCCTAAACAGTATATTGTGGACTATGTACTTGGTCTCCGCTCCAGTATGGCTGAATACATGAAGAAGGCAAGTAAAAACCTTGAGGCTAGCCAGGAATTACAAAAGGCCTTGCATGACCAAAAGGCTGTGCTGAATGTTTACCAGCCAGGGCAGAAAGTATGGGTGTTGGAGCCTGTGGCCCTAGCAGCCCCCAAGATAAGTGGAGTGGCCCCCATACCATAATTAAGCAAAAGGGAGAGTTTACCTACTTGGTAGATCTTGGAACTACCAGGAGCCCCCACAGGGTGCTCCATGTCAATAGGCTCAAACCATATGTTGACAGGGCTGACATGGGCTTGCTCATGGCTACTGATGAGGGACAGGAGGAAGAGAGTGACCCACTCCCTCACCTGCTCTCTCAGAACCCTGATGATGGATCAGTAGATGCCGTAGCCTTGGCAGGCAGCCTCACTGTCCAGCAACAAACTGACTGCAGAAAAGTTCTCAGCCAGTTTAGACATATGTTTTCACCGACTCCAAGTCAGACTACCTGGTGCACTCATGAAGTGGGCACTGGGGACAGTCTGCCTGTAAAAAATAAAATTTACCGGCAACCTGACCATGTCAGGGACTGTATCAGGGCGGAAGTCCTGAAGATGTTGGAATTAGAAGTTATTGAACCCTCAGATAGCCCTTGGGCTAGTCCAGTAGTCTTAGTGCCTAAACCTCACACCAAAGATGGCAAGAGAGAGATGAGGTTTTGTGTAGACTACAGGGGTCTCAATGCAGTCCCTAGGACTGATGCCCATCCAATCCCTAGGGCAGATGAGCTTTTAGCAAGTTTTTTTAGCACATTTGACCTGACAGCTGGCTACTGGCAGATCAGAATAGCTGATGATGCAAAGTCAAAAACAGCATTTTCTACCCCTAGTGGGCACTACCAATTTGTGGTGATGCCCTTAAGTTTGAAAATGCACCTGCCACTTTTCAAAGTTTGGTGAACAAAGTCCTTACAGGCCTGGAAGCCTATAGTGCAGCATATCTAGATGATATTGCTGTCTTTAGCTCCACCTGGGAGGATCACCTAGTCCACCTAAGAAATGTTTTGGAAGCCCTGCAAAAAGCAAGACTAATTATCAAGGCCACTAAGTGCCAGATAGGACAGAGTCAGGTTGTGTACCTGGGCCACCTTGTGGGCGGAGGCCCGGTTCAACCATTGCAGAGAAAAATCTAGACCATAATGGACTGGGTTGCTCCAACCACCCAGACTCAGGACAGAGCTTTCTTGGGACTTACTGGGTACTATAGAAGATTTGTCAAAGGTTATGGATCCATAGTGACCACTTTGAATGACTTAACTTCTAAGAAAATGCCAAAGAAAGTTCAGTGAACAGTCAGCTGTCAAAAGGTATTTGATGACCTGAAGCAGGTCATGGGCACTGATCCCATTCTGCAAAGTCCTAACTACTCCAAAGAATTAATTGTCCTAAAAGATGCATCTGAGTGGGGGGTAGGGACTGTGTTATCACAATTGAATGATGAAGGTCAGGATCAGCCAATAGCTTTTATTAGCAGAAGGCTGACCCCCAGAGAGAAACGTTGGTCAGCTATTGAGAGGGAGGCCTTTGCTGTGGTTTGGGCTCAGAAGAAGTTGAGACCATACTTGTTTGGCACTCACTTCATTGTTCAGACCGACAATAAGCCCCTCTTATGGCTAAAACAGATGAAGGGTGAAAACCCCAAACTTTTAAGGTGGTCCATTTCCCTACAGGGGATGGACTATAAAGTAGGGGTGGGCGGAAATTGCGCAATTGCCTTTCGCAAAATTCCGCAAAACAGCGAAAAATCTCAGCGAACAGTGAAATTTCGCTTGCTCGCGGAGATTTCAGGGGGCGGGGCTTCTTTGCGAGTTCACATGCCTCTTGATAGGGTCAGAGGCCGATCAGAGCAGCAGATGAGGGGAAAGCAGCCTCCTGGTCACAGGAACTACACGGGGATTGCGCTCGAGAAACTCTTGGATGCATAGACCTCCATGTCTATGTCTGGAAGTGCTTCCTGTTGAGGTTTAATTTTTGTGACAGGAGCACCGTGCCAGAATGAATCCTGCCGTGCATATTTATCCACGAAGATGCCATCGTTTTGTGCAATACCTCTCTACTCGACTGGAGTACTTTCTACTAGCTAATCAGTAAGTGCTACCTCGTTGGGTAAATGTAAAGTGCTTTTCCTACACTACAGCTGCGTAAAGGGCCAGAAGAGTTTTCCAGTGACCACGTGTGTCTGTAACTTTGCCACTGCGCCAAAAGGCACCGAGGTCCCTTGAGTGAGCTGTCCATCATAGTGGGGAAAGGGCGGGAAGACGTTGCATACCGTTATTGTGTGTGGGGCGGGCCAGACGGGCAGGGATTCTATGCGAGTTCACATGCCAACTCTGGCACCTGCTTTATATTTATGTCTGAAAGTGCTTCCTGTTGAGGTTTAATTTTTGTGACAGGAGCACCGTGCCAGAATGAACCCTGCCCTGCATATTTATCAACGAAGATGCCACCGTTTTGTGCAATACCTCTCTACTCGACTGGAGTACTTTCTACTGCCGCCATGCCCCCGAATTCCATTCCGCCATGTATCGGGGAAGTTTTGACATTTTCGCGTTCCGCTCAGAACACGAAAATTATGAAATTTCGCAAGTTCCGCGAGTGGAACGGAATTTGCCGCCCACCCTTACTATACAGAGGAACATAGACCTGGGAGTAAGCATGCAAATGCAGATGAACTGTCCAGATATTTCCACTTAGAACATGAAGACTCAACTGGTCAAGGTTAGTTTAATGTCCTTACGTTTGGGGGGGTTGTGTAGGAGAGTAGGATCTCCTTCTTATGGTTACCCCCACTTTTTGCTGATGTTGCACTGTTTTTCAACTTTAGTCTGGCTGGGACCCTTCTATCCAGGGCCCCAGCCTAGCTGTTTCCTCTCTAAATTGATTGCATGTACTTTAGGTACACCACAGATTGGATTCTGGAGTTCCCTTATAAGTCCCTAGTATATGGTATACTATGTACCCAGGGCATAGGTACCCCAGAGGCCTACCAGGGGCTGCAGCATGTATTGTGCCACCCCTGGGAATCCATTTAAAATGACACAACAGGTCTGCTACAGCAGCCTGTGTAAGGTGGTGTATGCACCCATTACTCAGATATAGGTTCCCTATATCTATCCATATTCCTGCACATATAAACCTATCAGTCACCCCTATGGCATGCCTTATCAATCCTGAAGGCAGGGTGCTGGGTTTTATGTGAGAGGGTGCCCATGCAGGATCAGAGCCCCTCCGCAGCCTTCGGAACCTTTATTCAGGGGTTGTTTGTGATGCAGCTAAACCATATACTCTTAAGTTCATTATAACCTCGCGGTAAATGCTAACTTTGGAATAGCTGCATGGAAACATGTTGTGTTTGGTGTTAAACACCTTGGAATCATACCTCCACACCAGTAACTGGTGTGGGAGGTTTGATTCCACCCTGCTAGAGAGAAAAAAATGACAGCACCGGTACACTCTTTACCAGCTTCACAGCCCCTGGCATACCAAAATGAATGCTGACAGCCAGAGACACGTGTCTGCCCTCCTGCTGCTGGACGAAACTCTGGCAGGGGAGGCCTGGACAATAGGTTTCCTGTCAAAGGAAGGTGTCCCCCGTTCCAAACAAGCTTTTGTGTATTGGGGCTGGGTAGGTGCATTCCAAGACTGCTTTGATGTCTGTACTGGGGGCACATTTAGTGTCCCTATGAATAGACCAGCTCAAACCGGTTGCAGGGGTCCTCCCATTGGTGGGTCGCCAGAGTTTGTCCCACCCTTTCCTTGGGTATAAAATAGGAATCCCTGACTACAGGACTTTAGATTTACCTGGACGAAACTATGCTACAGAATCCCAGAACTTCTAATATCTACACGACGTTGGATGACCGAAGAACCTCCTTTGGAGTAAAGGAGTTACTCCCCTGCAAGGCAGGCACCAAAGACGCATCTGTCCGGTTTGCAACTACGCAGCTCCCGAAGGACTCCAAAGACCTTGCAACACAGGAGGTGGGTTTCCAAGCTTCCCCAAGGTTGATCCATGCTCTCAGCAACTCTGAGATCAAAAGCCCTCATAGGGACCATGCAACCCGAACCCCTGGACACCCTACACATTTGCAGCAGCATATGCTTCTTGGCGATCCCTGTGGCTGTGCTTTGGGCTACTTGTAGTCCAGAACCTGAGCAGTGATTTCACCGAAGATTACTGGCCTACACTCCTCGAGTGACCCGCGGACTGGTATTAAGGGATTCCTCTTGAGGTCCCTTTGCGATCCCTTGTCCGTTGACCTGTGGGTCCCTGAGAAGGGTACTTTGAATTTCAATGGGCTTACCTGGTTGGTCCAGACATGCCCTGACTCTCCATCACTTGGGGAGTCCACAGGACCTTGCTAGTCCATACCGAAGCTGTTTTACTCTCACCGCGTGGGTTGCCGTTGCCTAGGCTTGTTGGTCTGCAATCCAGACACCGACCCCCCAGCACTTGACATCCTTCGTCCGACAGCTCACCTGGAGACTGTGGTCATCATCAACGCCTCCTGGTCTCCGTGGCAGTGGAGTCAAGCTTCACCTCATCGCACCTAAAACACCCGACATCGGTGGGCATTCGTCTATAGTGCCCCTGGTCACTGACAAGTGACCCAAACTATGTTCCCTCTGCTTTCAGGTTCTTCACATCTTCGATCCAGGCTTGGATCACACCGGACACTATTCCTTTCCATGGCAGCAGCACTTTGCAGCAACTCTCCATTGATGACATCGAACATTTCCGACACCATTTGACACCTATGCACCCGGCTTCCCTGGGTTAGGTAACACAAGTTCTCCGGTGCTCACGTGGGTGCTGGCCTTAGAACCTTCTAAGTCTGAAGGGGTTTGCTCCAAGTCCTCACCTAAGTATCCTTAAACTCTAAAATTCCAACCGTGACTTTCCCATAGGATTGTAGGGAGCTCGCGGCTAAGATTCTCACACTGCACGCCTTCCCCGTGGGTCCCCTGTGTCACTACCTTGGTTGGTTCCTTGGGGTCCCAGCGATTCTACGTGCTCTAGGCACTCTATCTAGTCAAGTTGTGGTTCCTATACAACTTTCTTAATATATGGTTTGGCCTCCCCCTGGGGCCCATTGTAGATTGTGCTATTTACTCTCGTTTTAGAACTATATTATTGTGTGCCTTGCTCTCTAATCTCATAAAGAGGTTAGTAGAGAGTGTTTAGAAATAAATACATATATTTTATATATATACCTTGTGTGGTTCTCCTTTCATTTAATTATTCAAGAGGTTACAATCTGGTATACCAAGCTGCTTTACACTCCTTCAAGACTTAGCCTGAAGGCTGCTCTCCATAGCTACCTCTAGGATAGCTTTCAATAAAGGTTGTCTTAAACCTAATCATCAATAAGGGTTGTTTGGACTGGTGCAAGGTGCCCACTATAACTAGTGGACAGCATATAGCAGGCCATCTTCTCACATTGATAATCTTATTGATACTCCGTTTGTTGCCCCTAAGACACGTTACCAGCATTTGGGGAAAAATTCCAAAAGAGGAGAGAATTTGTCAAATGTGCTGTTTACAAGTTCAAGATTTTAACAATGTGCTATTTGTGTGTTCGGAGTTACAAAAGGCCAGGCAGATGATTTTAAGATCATTATTTATCAAATTTAACATTCACTCTGCCCGTGAGGCCCTTTTATTTGTCTTGTCCCCACCAAATGAAATGATCTGTTTATCAATTTTTTAAAAACTTTCTTGGCTGTTTATTAGCTAATTTTTAACCTTATTTCGTATGTTGTAATATTTTGAATGTTGGTTTTTTGATTGTATACGTGTTGTAATATTTCTTCTCTTGCTCCATAGGAATGTTTTATTTATTTATATATTTTCTCTTGTATGCGTATGTTGCACTTTGCTGTTTCATATGACTGTATCATCAGCCCTTGCACTCCGCACAGTATGTATGATAATAGTTTTTTTTAGGAGGCAACCATGTACAAAGGAAAAATTATTTATTGTATGTCAAATATTTCTTGTTTAAACTGTAGTGTGTATTTTTGTGGACCTCCGTAGGAGTTTCCGCTCAAATAAACTTGACTTGACTTGTAAAGAAATAAAGACCTCCTGGTGAAGAATCACGGTTCCAAGAGCAGGGAAAAATTCAATAATGCTCCCCTTAGCAACCTATTAATTTTCATACAGTAAAACAATATAGGTCATGTAGAACAAAATACTTGTATTTTTTATTTCTTATTAGTAGATAAATCAAGTACAATTTGTATCCCATATAGGGTATAAATATTACAAATGTTATTAAAGGAAGGAATTCACATCACATCACATCACATACTAAATTCAATATCAAACCTAGATAAGGCTAAAAAGTGAACACTACAATATGAAAGGAAATACACAAACAGATATACATAAATACATATAATACATCAACTAAGAATAAAGACACATTACATCTCATATAGTACACCTAAAATTCTTAGAATGTATACAAGGTAAATACTGAACAGAGACTCAACACATTGATCTCTAATCGTAATTTAAAATAAATAAAACATACAAGTATTGTGTTCTACATGGCCTATACTGTTTTACTGCATGACAATTAATTGGTGCCCAGGGAATCATAATTGCACTGCAGAGAGCTTAGTGTGACAGATTGTGGCTTCCGAGTGCTAGAAGAGGACTGGCCATGGCTGAGGAATAGGTTGTGGTCGCCCCAATGTTGTGATCTTGCTTAATTGTGATGGACTTAAAATCCATGACAGAGAAGTAATGCTGATTATTGCTCTTAAATTGATCATAATGTGTGCAAGTGGGAAGGTGGCTATTGATTGAGAAGGTTAATTATTACCAATTTACAAATGCACTATATAGATTTAAAACGTGAAATAAATCCATGCGTGGTATGCTGTCTTTTTTTGTGTACGAATCATCTAGACGTTGGGGTCCTGGTAAATATGTAATAAACAGGATTGAATAAATGCCATTAAAAACATGTAGCTTGGAGCTATACCCTGCAACAACACAATTTTTACCACAATATCCTTCAGATGAACACGTCTAGAGGTCATTACTGTCAGGTAACATATGCATTACAGTTTTACTTATAAACATCCCCGAACCAATCAATTACAGAATCATATTGGCGACTGATTTTGAGACCAGGTGACCTGCAATTGCATAGACATAATTTTCCTAATGAGGGCTTCTATGTTTTTGCCGGGGTAATTGATCCGAAACATTTGTAACTGTCTCATTTCACTGCCTCTTCTGGAAGCCATTTATGAAAACAAATAATTGAAGAGGAACACTGAGAATCTTTATTTGCAATTTCATTTCCGAGGTAATTATATACTTGCAGTGCAAAAGGGCAAATGCCCCTTTCCAGTAGAAATAGTATTCACATGATAATTAATAATCATGGCCTGTCAACGTGCTACAAGTAGCTTTTATCTGCTTTTTGAACAAGCAAGACCTTATGGAGTTAATGGGGTGCGAAGGGTTCTGCAATGTAGGTGCAGGATTTTCTGATAAAAGGTCATAGACAGAGTTCCCAGGGTTGAGCACGCAATGCAATGAATCATTCAATCTCAACAGGTATTTAATAGGGGATAGAAGTGTGCTGACATCAACAGTGTCTCTATGATTCAAATAATTAATTTGTGTAAAGTGATCAAATGAGTCGTCACATACTACTAAAAACCTATCTTTTATTTTCAGTTGCTTAAAAAGGACAGGTAAGTAGAATATTATAATTTCCAGCTCTCAAGGTGTGCTAAGAACCCCCATTGATGCCTGAGAGGACAGACACTTTTCCTGTTCAGCATAAGCATTGTGGAATATGGCGGCCCATAAACTAAGGCATCACATAGTCCACACTGTCCAAATCATTGCATTTTTTTTTTACTATGCGGACTTGTTATTTATCTTTTCTTGTTTTTTCTCTCTATTTGGAAGTTTGTGGCCTTCTCCATATTATTGTTTTACGCTTTATTTTTATATTTTCTACTTTTGTATTTCTTAACACTAATGAAGAGTTCAATTTATAGACGTCAGAGGCAGATCCAATATTCATAATAATTGTGTACACCTGTGGGAGAAATGCATTTGAAAGACTCTGCTCATCCAACCTGTAGCAGCAGTTCAGAGAGCGTAACTGTATGGAACCTGAAGGTATCTGCAATGTGTTTGGTGCACCGGCCTGCTGGTCGGACACCTGTCATGCAATGCCACGATTAATCTGGAATTATGTCAGGGTTCCCAAAGACTATTCTCCTGGACTGTGTTGCCATCTATGATCAAGATTGTGGCCAGCTGCTACGACATGTGTGAGGTGGAATCTGGG
This sequence comes from Triturus cristatus, assembly GCF_964204655.1. NCBI lineage: Eukaryota > Metazoa > Chordata > Amphibia > Caudata > Salamandridae > Triturus > Triturus cristatus. The sequence continues at coordinate 317,332,381 of NC_140579.1, forward strand.
CATCTCTTCAAATGAACTGGGACAGTGAAAATTATAACTCTCTTTCTTAGACATATACATAGTCATGCTGGAATTGAGCTTGAGGGTATAATACTTAATGGCAGGCGTGGTGTTATGCCTCTTTAATCTGGTAGCTTTCTTCAACATATCAGGGAAAACTGTGGTATGTTGGCCATGTCCTACCTCCGCCTTGAACACCTGTCCTTCACTCTGGGAGCGGGTATGCAGTAAGAGCAATAGTGATGGAGCAGGGTTTTACTTTAAAACCGAATACCTGTTTCACTTTTGCATGTTATAACTAAAAGTACTACTGATTAATTATTAAGTATTAAAAGTTTGTCGAATGTTGTCTAATCAACCTTATTAACAAAAGAATTACACGTGGGAATGATATTGCATGGCTACAATAATAAGTGAATTAAGTTGGTGAGCAAACTTACAGAAATCGATGTTGCTTATGTGATCTTATTATGTTTGCGCTTATAATTAATATGCATTAATGGCTTTTGATGTCGCAAATGGCTAGATAAATACACACACATAAGGGTATTAGCAGGGGAATAACACTGTATAATCATTTCCGTGCAGTAATTCTGTTTTATGTTTATTTTTGCTTAAGTTGTCCAATGTGGCCTACCCGAAAATGGCTACCATCTACAGCCTGCACTCGAGTAGATGGAAATTTACAAAAAGGCTTCGCTCTGCCTGTGACCTTGCACCTCGGATGAACTGAAAAGCCACAAGCATGATGACAAGTCCGGGACATCTGCCAAGAGCCCCAGGAAGACGGAGAAGTTGCAAATGTTGAAATATTGACTACACGAACTTGTTATGATCCCATCATTTGAAACAAATTTATTCGGTAGAGACATCCGTAAATGTATCGAAATTAGTCATGAACATTCAATTTTCTATTCATTATTTGGGACAATCTATGCGTGAGAAAATCTCGCATAATATCGAAAAAGTACCAAGATGACATTATTTCCGCCATTCATCCGTTCTGAACAAAGAAATGTAACTTTATAGAATGTAAATTTAGTATAAATATGAGCAGACTAGAGAGGTCGAGTGCAACTTCTTCCCGAGCAGATGATTCAAGGTCCCTATGCTGACGAAGAGGACGGTGACTCTACATGACTGCAGGAAACTCTGTTTCTCCTACTGAGGACCGGTTCTGACTTAGGATCTGACATTTAGACAGAATAGGTATATATGAGAGAAATGAATTTTGCATTTAATTAGCTTTTCCTACAATTTTAGATAAAATGAACAATCTGTTTGAATTTCTGTCTCGGGTGGGTATTTCTTGTCATGTTTATTGAATTTATTTGTGTATTCTATGAAATGTTCTTGGCTAGATTTACAAGCAACTAAGCAGATGCCATTGACCTCAAAGTACAGGCAGATCGGATATGTTTTAGTGAAAGTGTTTTCTCCTATGCAGGGCACGGATAGAGTGATTTAGGGTAAATGTTGGTGTAATGGGCCCCACCAGCGTGTGATGTGTGTATGCGTGTGTGACTGTGAAATCATTCCGTCCGTGGAAGTAGAGGGGATTCGGAAGCTCTGATCTGCACCAGTTTCTTGGTAGCAGAATGATGGTTTGCTATTCTATTGATCTGGCGAAATTGCGTGTATATAGGCTTGTTGATTATTGATTGATATTTGTACTAACACTATATGTTGAGTTGTGATGAGTTTTATGTATTGTGAACGACTTCTGGGACGTAGGGAGTCGATGACAGTTCCGTAGCAGAGCAGAGGGAGTGTTGCTCTCGGAAAAAGGCGGGATTGTTGGCCCTGTATGCAGACAGGGGAAAACGTGTAACAATTGAAGTTGCGCGTCGCATTGTCTGGGTTCGACAAGGTAGCATCGCCGTGTGTTGCCATTAGAAACGTATTTTCTGTGTGAGAGAAGTGTATATGATAGCGAAGGTTATCTGTGAAACTCTGGTCTTAGGTCCCAGGGATCCGTAAGGTATTTCGTTAAAGCTTACCGCTGGAGAAGTAATAGGTATTCTCGGAGCTTGTTAGAAGGACAGGGCAGACAGAATTCTGTGTGAATGTATTATATTTTCTGGTGTGTAAGTGTGTGAATGAGAAGGCATTTTGGTTAATTGTGAAACTCTTAGGAGCATTCCGGAGGGATCAGTTAATTGATGCTTGTTACAAGGGTAAAGTAGAGGGATGTGCTACTTTATCAACGGAAGTAACGATTCTGTAGTAGGGCAGAGGTAAGCGCTGCTCTCGGGAAAGGCAGAATTCTCGTGGGAAAGGTCTTTTGCTGTTCTGTGGCTAGCGAAGCAGACAATGGAGATGTTTGTATGTTATAACTAACAGACTCGTAGAAATTGAAACAAAGTCTACCAAGTAGTCTTGTAAAGGAGGGGTAGACGAGAGTCGGGAGACAGGAGCAGAAGCAACTGCAGCGACTGCTGACATCAGGGAGACCGCGCTGTGATTGGACAGTGGGTTGGAACAGTGGAAGCACGGTGTTTGGTGTGCTAGTGTACGCCGCGCTAGGATTGGGAGATATACAGGGTGACGTAGACGCTCCAGGATTGGTGCGTTAGTGTGAGTCGCGCTGAGATTCGCAAACTGAATCAGTGACATAGATGCTCCAGGATTGGTGCGTTGGTGTAAGTCGCGTTGTGATTGGACAAGAGATTATACAGCTGTAGAAAGAGTAAACAGCTAGTGGGAAATAAGAAAGATGTATTACCACGCTGAGGAAAAGAAGAAAAAATCCTTGCTTAGTAAAGTGAAGAATTGGTTCGACAAGGATAAAGACATAGTGACAAGGGAAGGACAGTTATTGCCCCCGATAAGAACCCCGGCATCCTTCATGGTTGCAAAATATGGGTATCATACCTGTATTTGGTTAGATAACTGGGTGAAGTACACTAAAGATGATGGAGTGTTAGCGTTCCCAGAACATGGTTCATTTAATCTGGCCATATTGAGGAACCTACGAGAACAGATGATGAATTTAGAGCCTCGGCCTAGGCCGACGCAATTTGAGGCATTAACTGAATGGGAAGACGAAATGCATGAACGGGAAAAGCAGAGGAGTGGAGGTAACTACAGGTACATGTTTGGGCGAAAGTATGAGCGAGAAACCCATCATGACCGGATGAGAAGGTGACGTGATGCTAGTATGACTGAGGGATTATATCCTGTAAGAGCGGCAGAGGAATCAGGAGGGAGGAAGTGTACAGAGAAGGAACATAATGTAGAACCAAGGAGATATGGGGCAAATGAGTCTGATGATGATGATGATGATGATGTCTTAGAGGACATGCTCTATAAAAGACCACCCCCGTATAGACGAGAACCAGAGGTAGGAACAGCAGTGACCCAAACTATACGCAATTCCTTTGTAGATTGCTTCCACGAGTGTTAATATTTACGCTAAGCACCTGATCTACGCTTGAAAGATATCAGCCCTCCATATGACTGAATAAATAAGGAGAACAGGTAACTCATATGCCTTTTATCATAAAATTTAGGTTAGCAATTCGTACACATATCCTCAACGTTTCTTTTCCCCATTATACTTACTAAAGCTAAAATTTGTATATTTTCAGGTTTTCATTTAAATCCAGTATTCACCAACATTCTGAGACTATTTTACCTCCTTGGGTTTGCATATCGTACTTAAATAAATTCCCTGATAGGCCTTCAAAGTTCCGGCCCGTATTTTTTCAGCGCGTTCTTCTTTGCCACATCTGGGTAAGTAAGTGGACCTAGCTGTACATACATTGAGTCTTCTCTAACACATCTAGGTATTTAAATTAGCCTGTCCTTGGTACACTTTCAGGCGACTTTTAACACGTGACCATCCTCGCTGAACTTCCTGGATATTACTATATGCTCGTCCAGTCATATTGAATTAACTCTGACGACATAACATTGGCTCCGATATTATTTTCACACCAAGTGACATCGTAGTAAGTTACCTATTATTCCTAAGTTCCTCCAAAAATCCTATCTATAATTTGTCGTGCGGTTCATTGAACAAACCATAATGTCCTATCGTGAGATATGATCATTGCATTATTTTGACTGATAACCTGGCCATTTATGTTAGATGCTCATTGTATATAGATCCTTCTGTACTCCATGGACAGATACAATTGAAACTGCCTTTTGCATATAAGAAATATTTCTACCCCAACCCCACTGCAATTCATGCTAGTCTCGTGAGTCCTGCCCAGTTTCTCTTGGTATTCCAATTATGTTCTCAGATCTAATTATGGTTATTCTTTTCTTTTTAGCCTCTTAAACACTATAATTAAAGATTTAGGAAGCTTCGTTACTGGTATCCCCTTGTATAAGAGTTTCTTGTTGGCAAGTATGTTGTTACTAAACATATTACTCTTTCTAAATCTTCCTTTTCTTTAATGTTTTACCTTTCCGTACTTAGGTTGTTGGAACTACAATGGCATTTCCTCACAAAAAATCCTGTTCTTGGGTGCTTGTTTCATCACGAGTGTATATAGAGGTTCTTATTTCTTTATTCTTTCTATTGCTCCTGCTCCTCTTTTTTCAAACAAATTAAAAACGCTAAATAACGTTCACAATCACTTATTGTGATTTTTTATACCCACAGACCAACGGCTGGCAAAATCTAATGTTTAAACTCCAATGTATGAGTGTTGGACATCAAACTAGGCCTTGAAGCCTCTTTTTCTGAAAGACCACTGTAATAAGCCCTGAAGAAGGAGCCTGTATAAATCATTCTTGAGCTCCGAAACGCGCGTTGGCGCTGGTCCTATGTTCAAACTCCACAACCTATGATTTTAATTGTCAATATATTGTTGTTTTCTTGAGTTTCAGGTTTATTGTCTTTAATTGTGTGTTATATATGTGGTATATATGTTTTCTTATTTATGTCATGGTTGTACAATTAATCATAAATTGTGCTTCAATAGTTTGATGTGAAGAGTATTATATGTATTATAACACAGTATGAAAAATGTTTATGTATATGTTTTTTGAGGTGGTTGAAAAAATGATAAAAAATGAAAAAATGAACTAATAAACGAAATAATATAGTTTTATACACCGTTGACTGTGGGTATTACTTTACTAGATGGACATATTGCCCTCAATTTAAATAGTATAGTGTAGGAAGTCTTGTTTTTTGAATAGTTTCTTTCCCTGATCCCTTCCTCACTTATTAATATATTCAGGGTCCCTCTGCTGTAATCTATTGTGACCCCGATGAGAGACACCCTGCGGATTATTAAGACAGAGGGTACCACCCCTGGGTTAAAAAAGCAGTTGTTCTCTGGCGGAAAAAGAGAGAGAGAGAGAGATAGAGAAAGAGAGAGAGATAGAGAGAGAGAGAAAGATAGAGAGAGAGAGAGAAAGAGAGAGAGATAGAGAGAGAGAAAGAGAGAGAGAGAGAGAGCGAGAGAGAGAGATAGAAAGAGAAAATGAACTTGAGGATGAAAAGACCAGAGAACTAGCGAGAACTACTTTTGAACTGACAGAGAAAATCAGGGAACTGACTAAAAATCTTGAGGCTGTTACAGTGTCTGTGACAATAGGCCCGGTTATGCCGATTTCTGACAAGCAGAGGACGGGTGAGAGTGGTTTGACGGTACCATATGTGGGCAATAGATTGATTGTTCCTCCAGAGCAGGCAGAAATGAGAACGGGAGAAACACAGTGGAGAACAGGAGAAAATCAGTGGAGACATACCATATGTGGAGGAGAATTAAGTGTGCAGACTAACTCAAGTTTGAATTCTGGATGTATAGAAGGGAACAGAGGATCAATTTTAGAACCACAAAGAGTGACAGAACCAGGGAGTGCAGAAAAATCAGTGATAACTGCTGAAGATTTGAATGATTGGCTGAAGACTTTGCAGAAGAAAGAAAGAGAATCACAGGGAATTGATGTAGCTAGGCTACGTATGGAAATGGAAGAGATGATTGTAGGTACACTCCCTACAGAAACGCTGAAGAATTATCAGGAAGGGGAGATTCTTTTCCTTTGCAAGAGTGTCACATGGAGAGCAAAGAACATACATGACAGGTTGAAAGGAATAGCCAGTGAATTGGGAATTGACATGGACAAGGTAAAAGCTTTACAAAAGCCTTACCGAGTGGATTTTTCAGACAAAGATATTGAGAATCTAAACAATGCAGGCTGAACAGGACAGATTAAGGAAATTATTGCTTTGCTGAAAAAATGGGGAGATATAGAGAAATGGAAAGACAGATGGTATAGAAAGCAAGAGGATGGGGCAGATAGAACTTACTCGGCAATCCCCCTGAAGGAAAAAGAGAAGGCAGTGACAGCTTACCCCATGAGAGAGATTCCAGGAGGTGGGTACGTACATGTCCCATGGACCAGACAGGATATTTTATTATTTACGAATGATTTCCCTCGACTAAGGGAAAAGCCCGTTGAGTGGTACAGACAGGTCGACAGATTTGTAAAGCTGTCAAAAGTACTGTGGATTGACCTGAATAGTCTGTTTGATATAATTGTACCAGCAGACCTGTGGGCAGAATGTAAAATAGTCATAGACTGGCCCACTAAGGAATACCCGAGAGATCCAAAAACAGGAGCTCATGAAGAAGTATGAGCAGGTTATGGCCTTTTTGAAAAATAAGGTACCTCCCAAGGAAACAGACTGGGTTAAAATAGATCGAACACACCAGGAATTGAAGGAATCAGTACATGCTTACTATGAAAGACTGATACTAGCTTTTAAGCAGTTCAGTGGGGATGAACACTTGGGTGACAAGGATCTGAGTCATTTCGTGTATAGATTTGTGTACGGTTTGCGGCCAGAAATCAGTGACATGATAAGGCAGCACACCGTAGACTGGCAGAGTAAGAAAATTGATGAGATTCTGAGACATGCAAAATACTTCAGTGATGAGATTGAGGCAAACCAGAGGAAGTTGAAAGAAAAGGCAATGTGGGCACAGGTGAAAGTCGCAGAAAGACAGGAAGCTCAATTGATTGAACAAGCAAATAACCCAGGAAATAAACCCAAGTTTGGTCCAGGAAAAGGAAAAGGGAACATAGAAAAGGCCAAAAAGAAGTTCCCGTGTCACAACTGTGGAAAATTAGGGCACTGGAAATCCGAGTGTAAGAATCCACCGTCTACTAACGACGATAATTCATCATTGAATTCGCAGGTGCAGAGTGAGGGGTGTGGTCAGCATCGGCAACAGCAGAAGGCTGATTAGCAGCAGAATCAGGTGCCAAAACCACCCTTGCCGCAGAGAAAAGGATCCCAGAAGTACAGCCAAGAATCGGGGTTCTACAATGAAGAGCAGGTAATCAAACCAAAACACGCAAGCGCAGTTTCTCAGTATTGGCTGAAAAATGAGGGTAGTGACTCCGAGGGAGACTTCTGACGCAGCCGAAGAGAGGAGGAGGAGTGCGTACTTGGCGCAACTCTAGAAATAGACCAGGCAGGGCCTTTTGTAGATGGAAAAATTAATGGTGAAAGTGTCACTTTCCTAGTTGACACTGGGGCCACGAGATCAACTGTCAGGTCAGCTGATATAAAGAATCTTCCTCTCTCGGACGAAGCAATCCAAGTGGTTGGTGTGTCTAACACACAAATCAAAACACTACTTACTGAACCAGTAAGGGTTAGAATAGGGAAATTTTCAGACATGCACCGATTCGTAGTGTGTGACACAAGTCCTGTGAACTTGTTAGGCAGGGATCTGCTGTGCAAGATGAATTGCACTATTTTCTGTACCCCAGATGGAATAACCTTTGAGACACCTGATGAAGATGTTCTATACAGAATGACCATGGATAACAGAGAATGTGAGGCTTTGGGAACATATGCAATATTTAATCCAGATGCATTACCCCCAGAGTTGAAACAGACAGTGAAAGCAGCAGTTTGGGATTTTACTGGAGAAGATGTGGGTCTGATGAGAAATGTAGATCCAGTAAAGATTACTGTAAAAGAGGGAGTGGTTTACCCAAACATACCGCAATACAGATTGACACCTGAAATAATTGAATGAATAACACCCATAATTGAAAAGATGATTAAGCAAGGGGTGTTAAGAGAAATATTGAGCAGCCCATGTAATTCACCAATAATGGGACTGAAGAAACCTAATGGAAAGTTCAGAATAGTGCAGGATTTGAGAAAAATTAACAAGATTGTTGTGCCATGTTGTCCTATTGTGCCAAATCCATCAGTGATTTTGTATCAGATTCCCCATGATGCAGAATGGTATACGGTAATTGATTTGTGTCATGCTTTCTTTTCAATCCCATTGCATCATGACAGCCAGCCAATATTTTCTTTTAGATTTGGAGAACGGATTTTGGCATGGTGCCGAATTCCACAGGGGTATACAGAGAGCCCTTCAATATTTAATCAGTTGTTAAAGAAATCTCTGGAAAGTCTGACAATGCCTGAAAATTCAGTCCTGGTCCAGTATATTGATGACCTACTTGTGGCATCAAAAACACGTGAAGCTTGTGAAGTAGACACCATTGCATTGCTAAATCATTTGGCAGATGGAGGATTAAAAGTATCTCCAGCCAAATTGCAGTTCTGTGAGAAAGAAGTTCAGTATCTGGGACATAATATTGAGAAAGGCCTGAGAAAAGTGACCATTGACAGGATCAAAATCATTAGAGGAATGAGAGCCCCAATGACACAAAGAGAGGTGAGAATGTTCCTGGGAATGGTGGGTTACTGTCGTCAGTGGTTAAGTAATTTTTCCCTGATTGCCAAACCATTGATTAAATTGACCAAATGTGAGGTGAAAGACCCATTAGAACTAAACCCAGAAGAAATGGCTGCATTCAGAGAGCTGAAAGACAGACTTTGTGAAGCTCCTGCCCTAGGAATGCCTGATTATGAAAAGGAATTTGAGCTGTACTGTAGTGAGAGAAATGGATGTGCACTTTCAGTGTTAATCCAGAAACATGGACGTCTGAGGAGGCCAATTGCCTATTTCTCAGCAACTCTTGACCCAGTAGCTGTGGGTTTGCCAGGTTGCCTGAAAGCAGTAGCTGCTACCTGCAAAAGTCTGGAACAAAGTGAGGGAATCATAATGGGATACCCTGTACGGGTATTCGTACCTCATGATGTGGCAATCCTTTTAACAAGGAGCCGGACACAGTTCATGTCTCATAGTCGGCTGACTAAATATGAGAAAGTCATTCTTGGTGCAACCAATGTAAGTCTGGAGAGATGTGTAAATGTGAATCCAGCGACACTGTTGCCTGATGCTGAATGTGTGGGAGTGAGAAATGATGTTGATCATGATTGCCTGGATGTACTTGATTATTGCACAAAGCCAAGACCAGACATAAGAGATCTGCCACTGCCTGAAAGTGATCATGTGTTGTTTGTGGATGGATCTTGTCTGAGAACAGAGGAAGGAGTGTTGAGTGCTGCATATGCTGTGTGCAAAGTCTCAGAAGTTGTGGAAGCATCACCTTTGAAAGGAGTTAAATCTGCTCAGGTGGCAGAATTGGTGGCATTGACAAAAGCATGCAAGATTGGAAGGAGTGTGAGAGTGACTGTGATGACTGACAGCCAGTATGGCTTCGGAGTTGTCCATGATTTTGGCCAGCTTTGGCTACAAAGAGGTTTCCTGACCTCAAGTGGAACTCCCATAAAGAATGCTGAAGTGGTTGGAAAACGGCTAGAGGCGATACAGCTGCCTAAAGAACTAGCAGTTGTAAAATGTGCTGCTCATGGTCATGGTGATGATTTTGTAACAGTGGGTAACAAGTTTGCCAATGACATAGCACAATATTGTGCAAGAAACAATCACTCAAGTAACAGGAGTAAAGAACGGGAAATGTCTTCTTGTTCATTAATGTTTACTAATGAAGTGGGAACATGGGAGGAAGTAAAACAGCTCCAGGATGAGGCAGGAGATGAAGAAATGAGGGATTGGGTGAAAGCAGGTTGTGCACCTAGAGAAAAAGATCATGTGTGGGTCTATAGGGATGGAAGACCAGTCATGCCAAACAGCATGCTATCAACAATGGCAAGGATGTATCATGGCCAAGGACACCTGGGGAGGGATGCTATGATAAGAGCCTTTAAGCAAACCTGGTACAGTCCGAAGTTCAGACTGATAGCAGAAAGTCTCTGCCAGAGATGTCTGATATGTCAACAATTCAATCCTGGAAAGAAAACAGTGGTGAGCCTAGGAACAATAAGCAGGGAGGGAGGACCCTTCACAAGAATGCAAATAGACTTCATTGAAATGCCCCCAGTCAACAGATTGAGGTATGTCCTGGTGGTGGTCTGTTTGTTCTCCAGGTGGGTGGAGGCATATCCAACAAGAAGAAATGATGGGATAACAGTGGCCAAATTACTGTTAAGAGAGTTCATCCCAAGGTATGGGTTCCCAGTAACAATTGAATCAGACAGAGGAGGACATTTTTATAATGAAATCATGGGTCTAATTTGTGAAGCATTGAGTGTACAGCAGAAGTTGCATTGTGCTTACCGACCAAAGGCTTCTGGTGTAGTTGAGCAAATGAATGGTACCATCAAAAACAGAATTGGCAAAATGTGCTTAGCCACAGGAATGAAATGGCCCGATGTCTTGCCTCTAGTCTTGATGACCATTAGGTCTACTCCAGACAGAACAACAGGTTTGAGTCCACATGAAATTATCATGGGACGTGCTATGAGGCATGCATATGTACCAGTGAACAAGCTGATGACTATAACTGATGACATGATTTTGGATTACTGCAAAGGCCTGGCTGACGCAGTTCATTCTGTGTTTCACCAGGTTGGAGAAGACGCCACCACACTTGAAAAGAAACCAGCCCATGATCTGAGCCCAGGGGACTGGGTAAGGATAAAAGTCCACAGAAGAAGGAATTGCCTGGTTCCAATGTGGGGAAGGCCAAGACAAGTCATCTTGACCACAACGACAGCTGTGAAGTGTGCTGGTGTGAAAAATTGGATACATGCAAGTCACACACTGAGAGTTCCAAATCCAAGAGATGGTACTGGAAAATAATACTTTGAAGAATCAGATTCCAGTGATGATGCAGACAGTGAGGCAGTAAGAAGGAAAAAGAATCCTGAAAGTGGGGAAAGTGAGTCAAGGGAAATTTTCATCCCACCAGAAGAGGTTCTGAAGAGAACAGTGCAAACTGCAGAAGCGAGTTCAGACTCAGAGGAATTGCCTGAGGTTCAAATTGACAGTGACCAACACAAAAAGAAAGAAAGAAAAGAAAAGAACATTCCAACAGAAGAGACACCTGAATCACATGAGGAAATTGGACAAGTTCCACCTGAGATAAATGTTGAAGAAAAAGGGACAGACAAAGACAGAGAGGGACAGATTGCGGAAAAACCCCGAGGAGGTGTAGGGAACATCAACAACAAGCTAGGTGAAGGGACAAGTAGACAGCAAGAAGATTACGTGTCGGAGACCCGAGGAGGGACAGAAGTAGGGAAATCTCAATTGGTGGAAAAAGAGACTGTTGGAGAAAAGGAAGTTGTTGGAGAAAAGAAAGCTGTTAACGAACCAGAAGCAATTGAAACAGAGTCTTATGAAAGTGACAATGAGATACATGGAGGACGAGTTCTGAGAAAGAGAACTTGGCTTGGAGAAAGAAACAATAAAGAAGGAAAGCAAAAGAGAAATGCTAAAGGAGATCTTTGGCCAAATAAGATAAATAGACTGAGGTATAGACTGACACGAGTTAACTCTTCGAAAGCTGAACAAGTGAACGAAGTGTCAAGTCAAAATCCAACTAAGGAAGAAGAAGAAACAAAGATACCTGAGAGAACTAAAAGAATAAGGAAACCAAACCAGAGGTACAAGTCACCGGAATGGAAGTATGTGGCACTGCCTGAACAAGGAGAAGAGGCGGACAGCCAAGGAAGTCCAGAGGAGGCTTTACTGAAGGAGGTTGCTGAAGAAGAAGCTGTGGGAATCCTGAGAGTTATCTTGTCCGACATTGGAGAAGAGACGGATGTTCAGGACCTGATACAGTTTGATGATGATGAAGAGACAGTGAAAAGTGATGAAAATCCAAATTGAGTAAATTCAAGTAAAAACACTTGGAGAAGAAAAGAAAAAGAAAATACTAAAATTAGTAGATTGTAATAATCCGTTGGGTACTTGCTGCCCTTAAAAGTTCAGTAGAGGAGTAGAAGAGGCTAAGTCAAAAGACACAGTCAAATTAACAAAATGGCTAACACTGAGAATAAAAGTAGATGTACCTTTCTGAAAAGATGGTGCAAGATGTGCTGCTGCTGTACAGGTTTATTAATGCTGCTTTGGAGCGTGCTTGCTCTGTTGATTTCATTTAGAGTCACTATAGACACTTTAGAAGGTCATACTGAGAACAAAACTAATATAGGGAAAAATCCACAGAAAATAGTACCGACTAGAACTAGCAATATACATATACATAAGGATAGGTCAATTAACGATTTTTCTAGCAATGTTTTTACTAAATTGTTGTATGAGTACGTAAAGACAATGGAAGTAAGGGATTGCTACGTCTGCATGCAATTACCTGCATCTGTTTTGGAAGGAGTGACTCATCATCAACTTCCGGCTACGTATGGAATTTCCTGTAGTGTGCTGATTAGTATATTTTATCAGTTAGGGAAATTAGATTATAATATGTCTAATGTAGATAATATTCTTGGGCAATTGCCTATGAATAAAGCACTGATTCCTGCAAAGGAAGCTAACACGTTAGGTGAGATTTTTTTAGAAACCAAAGAATTAACATTAGAATATGTTTTTAGAAATAATTTAACTTGCAGTTTGAAAGGAGAAGAGAAGAATTTTCTAGACATGGTTGAGAGAAGAAGATTGAACATGCACAAGAAAGCAGAAGGGTATAAAATGAGTGACACAATGTGGGATATTGAGAAAGAAAAGGAGTTGAAAAATGGAGACTATGGCTATAGATGCCCCACAGAAAGGAAAATTATGCATTACCAGGAAGAGATCCCAATATGATTATTATTTCATAGGGACTAGTGAGTGCCATGATACATACTTTATTGCATCCGGATGGGGATTTAGAGGAGGAGAAGATCCAGTTTTTCCGGGAGTTTATTATATTTGTGGGAACAAGGCTTATTACCGTTTGCCTGACCATTGGTTTGGTACATGTTATGTTGGCCTGGTCTTTCCAAAGATTTTCCATATGGATAGAGTAGAGGATGCTGAACATTCTAACACATTAACACGCTATAGTAGAGAAACATGGACAGAAATTGTAGGAGATATTTTTGGAGCTTTAATTCCAGCAGTGGGAATTTCTTTAAATGCATTTGGCATTCGGAAGCTGTCAACAGTGGTGGATCGCTTGTCAACAAGCACCGCTGGAGGCTTTCTTTTGTTTAATACAGAAATGGTTGCTTTGCGTGCTATGGCGATGCAAAATTGACTTGCCCTTGATAATCTTTTGGCAAAAGAGGGTGGAGTCTGTGGAATGCTGAAAGATCAACATTGTTGCACTTACATTCCTGACGAGAGTAAAGATCTACAAGTTTATATCAAAAATATTACTGATTTGCATGTAGAATTAGTACCACTGGAAGCTGAAAGTATCTGGACTAAAATGGCTAATAAGATGATTGCTATTAAGAACTTTGTAGCTAAGATAGGTAGTACCATTTTTGGTAAGATATTATTTCCATTAACTTGTGTAATAGTTGCATTATTGATCCTTAGATTAGGATGTATGTGTTGTAGATATAGAAGAAATAAAAAGAAAATCACAAAAGAAAATGTTAAAAGGAGACAAAAGAAACCAGAAAGAGATCCACAAGAAATAGAATTAGAAGAGCTAAGAGAAAGCATGTATATAGAAACTAAAAAGGAAGATGAGATGGAAACTAGCGTTTAAAAACATGAACAAGAACAAGAAGATATTTCAAATTCTTCCAAAAGGGGAAACTAAATTGATTTTTGGGGTTTTGATTTTTGTGGTGATTAGTTATCACCAAAGGGGGGATTGATGGAGCAGGGTTTTACTTTAAAACCGAATACCTGTTTCACTTTTGCTTGTTATAACTAAAAGTACTACTGATTAATTATTAAGTATTAAAAGTTTGTCGAATGTTGTCTAATCAACCTTATTAACAAAAGAATTACACGTGGGAATGCTATTGCATGGCTACAATAATAAGTGAATTAAGTTGGTGAGCAAACTGACAGAAATCGATGTTGCTTATGTGATGTTATTGTGTTTGCGCTTATAATTATAATGCAATAATGGCTTTTGATGTCGCAAATGGCTAGATAAATACACACACATAAGGGTATTAGCAGGGGAATAACACTGTATAATCATTTCCGTGCAGTAATTCTGTTTTATGTTTATTTTTGCTTAAGTTGGCCAATGTGGCCTACCGGAAAATGGCTACCATCTACAGCCTGAACTCGAGTAGATGGAAATTTACAAAAAGGCTTCGCTCTGCCTGTGACTTTGCACCTCCGATGAACTGAAAAGCCATAAGCATGATGACAAGTCCGGGACATCTGCCAAGAGCCCCTGGAAGACGGAGAAGTTGCAAAAGTTGAAATATTGAGTACACGAACTTGTTATGATCCCATCATTTGAAACAAATGTATCCGGTAGAGACATCCGTAAATGTATCGAAATTAGTCATGAACATTCAATTTTCTATTCATTATTTGGGACAATCTATGCGTGAGAAAATCTCGCATAATATCGAAAAAGTACCAAGATGACATTCTTTCCGCCATTCATCCGTTCTGAACAAAGAAATGTAACTTTATAGAATGTAAATTTAGTATAAATATGAGCAGACTATAGAGGTCGAGTGCCACTTCTTCCCGAGCAGATGATTCGAGGTCCCTATGCTGACGAAGAGGACGGTGACTCTACATGACTGCAGGAAACTCTGTTTCTCCTACTGAGGACCGGTTCTGACTTAGGAACTGACATTTAGACAGAATAGGTAAATATGAGAGAAATGAATTTTGCATTTAATTGGCATTTCCTACAATTTTAGATAAAATGAACAATCTGCTTGAATTTCTGTCTCGGGTGGTTATTTCTTGTCATGTTTATTGAATTTATTTGTGTATTCTATGAAATGTTCTTGGCTAGATTTACAAGCAACTAAGCAGATGCCATTGACCTCAAAGTACAGGCAGATCGGATATGTTTTAGTGAAAGTGTTTTCTCCTATGCAGGGCACGGATAGAGTGATTTAGGGTAAATGTTGGTGTAATGGGCCCCAACAGCGTGTGATGTGTGTATGCGTGTGTGACTGTGAAATCATTCCGTCCGTGGAAGTAGAGGGGATTCGGAAGCTCTGATCTGCACCAATAGCCTTTATGATGTACAGTAAGGGAGCTTGACCAAGATTAGGGTAATGACAAACTAAGATCACATTTAAGTACTAGGAACAAGGCCAGTTCTAGGGCAGGGCGACAGGTGCAGCTACACCTGGCGGGGACTTTTTTAGGCTCTCTATTTAGAAATAACTTATTGGTTTAAAGCACCCGCAGCAGAGTTCCTTGTGTGTCAGACAGTTTTCAAGCAACAAAATAAAAAGTCACAATAACTCTGATTAATATTCCTGCTCCGTAGAGATGAGTTGTGTGCAGTGGCAGTTCTGACTCATCATAAAGTAGCGCAGAGGGTTAATATGCCTGCTGCAAAGAATGTGTACATGCAGATCACAGAATTGTATTTTAAGCGGAATGCTCAGTAGGTTACTGTTTTTGTCACAGAAATCTTTTTGTTAACTGTAGTTCATAAATTACAGTTCTGATATAGAACATTCACATAAGAGCTGCATGACAACTGCAAGGCATAGGGTGGGAATCTTTTTTTTCCTCCAGTCTTTCATTATACTAATGTTGTTAAAAAAGGGTTAATTTGAATAGAAATATATTCCCAAAAGCAAAGCCAACCCTAACTAGTGTGGTACATTTTAAATCCCGAGTTTGCACTTCTCCAGGCCAAAACTCTTAAAATATACTGCCTACTTATATGGATGACTGTGTAATCATCATTGTTTTATGTAACAATTCCTATATTCTGAATTACACGTGTGATTCATAGTCTCTGCATAATGTGTGTGTGATGTAAAGTGCTCCGACACCCTACATGGTATGATTAGAGGCATATAACAGATTATATCATGTGAGACAGGGTCTAGGGAGAGATGAGGGGCACGGTTGTAGGGTGGGACTGAGGAATCTGGGGAGAAGTAGGTCATTGGTGGGGGCACCAAAAAGATTGTTACTCTCGGCACCACCAGCACTACAGCTGGCCCTGCCAAGGAATTTGAGCAAAGCCTAATCAAGAATTGAGAGCAATCCAGTCTGAAGAGGAAGTGGGTAGGATGAGGAAAGCTGATGTGGACATCTGAACATAATTTGGTTCGTAAAGTCTAGGGGTTTCTCGAGCGGATGAAGGAATGTTTCAGGAGGCTGACGAGAAGACTGTTCACTTACCGGTTTTGCTTCATTAATAACCAATTTGTATAAAAGTCCAACTAGATGCACAAATGTGATCCTTCCTTCACTTGCTTCCTGTGCCTTACAGGACACTGTCCCGGTAGTGTGGTTAGGTGTGTTTTACCAGTTGTGTTAGCGAAGAAATATTTACTGATATCCCCTAAAAAACATGCACCAGTCTCTAATGGGATGATGAGTTAAAATAGTAAATATTTAAGATGTGCATGAGTGTGCAAGTGTATATCCAGTGAAGTAGTGATTATAGTAGGGCCCACTTTTCCCACTCTTAAGATTTACGTACTGGCAAATTCATATAGCTTTGCTTTCCACTGAATTACCTAAATGTTCTAAACTCAATATATTGATGATGGAGAGTGAGAAGGTTAATGACAAGATCCTTGAATGGACAAAGTGAGAAAACAAATGAGGTGTAATAAATAATTAGCAAACATTGTCAAAGCCAGAATTCTGGCTTTAAAGTGGTGACATAGCAAAAACAGGCATGAACAAATGCTGCTAGAATACATTATATGCACGAATGTTGTTTACCACATTAATCCCCAGGCTACAGACTATGCTAATGATGGGAAAATAAGAAAAAAATTGATTGTTCTCTGCATAGTACGTTTTTAGGTAGTAAAAAATTTTGACAAAAAGCATGATGGCTAAGTGGACTTTTCAGTTGTAAAATCGTTCCTCATTCATTCACACTGAAGAAATTCCTGAAAGGCAAAATAATAAATTGAACAACCAATATTATGAGATGAACAAAACCTTCTCCCCTGAGAGTTACCATGACCCATTCCTATGTATATTTTAAAGAATTTGGAAGGATAGGTCTTGCATACAGTATTATGTTGAAAACAAGATTGCAGGTTTCAATGTCCAGTCCATTTCACATGATGTACTGTTGCATGTAAGTGTTTTTACACCAAATAACATATTGAATATATGTTTTTAAATATTGAAAATCTCTATTCTTTTTAACAGCATAGTTTCACTAGGTATGTTTAACTTACAATTTTTCAAGTGTTGTTAATGTTTAATTGCAATGACTACAATTACCAAGATGCCTTGGTTTTGTTTAGGGATAAAATTATTGCAATGTTATCTTGCTCATTCTCTCTTAAATATCACATTTTCATATATGTCAAAGTGTGTTGATCAATCTCTATATCATGCTATGTTTTGAAATGTTTTTGTGTTTAATTTTGTATATTGCCTTATCCCTGTTATTTGATTAAATTGATGTTATTTGTTGCACAAATCAAAGTTTATTTACAAAAAAAATGTAAGGTATGTAATTTTGTATGCTCGATATAAGTGGTTATTTTGTGAAAATGTACTTTGCAATATTAATTTGATGACTAATGCTATATGTCCTTCTAAGGGCCGATTACGATGTTGTTCGGAAAGCAGTCCAACAAAATCGGTTTGGGAATGCTTTTCGAACGACTCCGGTTCAGGGAGTCCACCGACTGTTACGGTGTGTCCGAACACTGTTCGGTCGGACTCCCATTTACTTCAATGGGAGCCTGTGTTTTGAACGAGAACAGAGGCTCCTATTGAAATAATGGGTGGTTGGGGAAAAGCCTGCACCCTGTGGCAGGCACCACATGATCCCTGTTATACTGTGCATGCAGGGAAAAGGGGGAACCATGGGTACTTCCACAGGCCCTATTCGGAGGGCCCTGGGTGATGGGGGCCTGCTCTGGGTCACCAAAGTCAGATTCCGCCAGCCAATCCGTGTTAGAACAACCGACTCAGAAAGGCTGTCTGAATCCAACATCCTAATTGCTCAAACGGAAATGCGGCCCATAGACCTGTACAAGTTGGCTCTGAACGACACTGTTACTCCGAATGTCATTGGGAACCGAGTCGGACAGTTCGGACGCTTTTGGGACATCATGATTGATCGTACGGGAAATGTGTCCGAGTCGGTCTGAAACAAGGCTTCCGAAATGGTTTCGACCAAATCGGATGCCATTTGGAGACTCTCTGGACGGCATCGTGATCGACCCCCAAGTTGTGTTGGGGTCAGAATATTAGCCGCTAGTCCTTGGAATGGCTGAATTCACATATCACCTCTTTACTGTTTGGTACATTTTATGTATACTTTCTAATCATCTTATTGCATTTCAGGGCATCTTTTCAGCTACTTTTTTGAAGCAGTTTTGTGTGCAATTTAAACTGCATGTGTAATCTATTATAATACCACTGAAAGGTACAATCATTATAATTTTGTACTTCTTACTATTAGGTTGCTTAATATTTTCCGCCTAAAAATAATTGGATGTATAATCCAGAGTTTTAATTTTTTAATTTTTTGGTAATTGATAATATGCCGAACAGCCAGAATACATGGACAACCATCTACCTCTGAGGATGCCTCCATTTCAGACCAGGTTCAAGTCTTCAGTGAGGACTACACTCCATCTAGTCTGTATGGAAAGACAGCTACAGTGAGGCTCACTCGGCCCACACCTGCACCTCCCACTCCAGCTGCTACCACACCTCAGCCTATGGATACCTCGACTTCCTGTGTCCAAACCAACATCACACCACTCTTGTTCCCCCTAGTCCTGATTGCTGATGACACACCACCACCACTAACTCCCGTTCAGTCAGAAACCAGTGTGATGGGGCACACTGGGTCAAGGGCACATGGTAGTGGGGGTAAGAGTAGTAGGAGGGAATCTGTGGGTCAACAAAGTGAGGCCACTTAGGTGCCGATTCTGATCCTGTAAAACCCGGGTACGAATGGTCGTACGGAGCGTTTTTCTCCGTACGACTCGTACCCGGGAAATCCTCCTTACATACCAGCAAGTACGAATCGTACAGAAATACCATTTCTGTAAGATTCGTACAAAAGTACGTGCGGCGAAAAAATACCCACAATTCCGATCTGGGACATCGCGTACGTGACATCCGGACGGAGTCAGGCAGCGTATTAGGGACCAGCAAGAGCGATTCGTGCCTACGTCACTCCGCACGGACCATTTTTTACGGCAGCCAAAAACTGCCGGGAAATTGAGGACGAAGCGAAGAAGGAGCACCGGTACGCGACGGACAGCCATGGACCCCATCCTACGTGTCATCCCGGCCCTTCTAGCCTACGACCTGGTGCACACAAACCCATGCAGACGCCGCAGAAGGTCAGAACAACTACCCAGGGGCAAGGGGGGGCAGTGGCATGAAACATAACCCCCACCCAAGTTAAATTGTAAATATGTCCTGTACATACATGACCTCCTGGCTCTGGTCACTTCGGGGGGGGCGTGTCCACCACTCCCTACGTACCGTCACAACGGAAGTGGACGTGGACGTGGACGCGTACCCGTCACCATGACAATGGTGGTACGGACCGTACCCACGCTGTGGGGGCGTGGGTACGGCCCGTACCACCATTGGAGTGGTGATGGAGGTGTACGCGCCGTACCCACGCTGTGGGGGCGTGGGTACAGCCCGTAGCACCATTGTTGTGGTGATGGAGGGGTACGCGCCGTACCCACACCCTCAGAGCGTGGGTACGGCACGTACCCCTCCATCACCACTCCAATGGTGGTACGGGCCATACCCGCACCCCCACAGCGTGGGTACGGCGCGTACACCTCCATCACCATTCCAACGGTGGTATGGCCCGTACCCATGCCCCCACAGCGTGGGTACGGCGCGTACACCTCCATCACCTCAACAATGGTGGTACGGGCCGTTCCCACGCTCCCACAGCGTGGGAACAGCCCGTACCACCATTGGAGTGGTGATGGAGGGGTACGCGCCGTACCCACGCCCTCAGAGCATGGGTACAGCCCGTAGCACCATTGGAGTGGTGATGGAGGGGTACGCGCCATACCCATGCCCTCAGAGCGTGGGTACGGCCCGTACCACCATTGGAGTGGTGATGGAGGGGTACGCGCCGTACCCATGCCCTCAGAGCGTGGGTACGGCCCGTACACCATATGAATGTGGGGTTAGGGTCCGTCCCACTCATACCCCTACGGCACCAGTACAGAATGGATACAAGGCATACACACGCCACGAATGTTGGCATAGGGCCTGGTGCAGCATATAAGCAGTATATTGGTGTGTGTGTATCCACAGGACAGCAGTGTACTGCACCAAGGGGGTGGGTGGGTGGGTGGGTGTCTGCAGAGGACTCCCAGCAGTGGACAGAGACATGGGGTGGGTACCCAGGACTCCCAGCAGTGGACAGAGACATGGGGGAGGGTGCAGAGGCCTCCCAGCAGTGCCCAGACATATGAGGGGTGGGTGCATTTCACTCCCAGCAGTGCCCAGACATATGAGGGGTGGGTGCAGAGGCCTCCCAGCAGTGGCCAGACATATAAGGGGTGGGTGCAGAGGCCTCCCAGCAGTGCCCAGACATATGAGGGGTGGGTGCAGAGGCCTCCCAGCAGTGCCCAGACATATGAGGGGTGGGTGCATATCACTCCCAGCAGTGCCCAGACATATGAGGGGTGGGTGCAGTGGCCTCCCAGCAGTGCCCAGACATATGAGGGGTGGGTGCATATCACTCCCAGCAGTGCCCAGACATATGAGGGGTGGGTGCAGAGGCCTCCCAGCAGTGCCGACATATGAGGGGTGGGTGCAGAGGCCTCCCAGCAGTGCCCAGACATATGAGGGGTGGGTGCATATCACTCCCAGCAGTGCCCAGACATATGAGGGGTGGGTGCAGAGGCTCCCAGCAGTGCCCAGACATATGAGGGGTGGGTGCAGAGGCCTCCCAGCAGTGCCCAGACATATGAGGGGTGGGTGCATATCACTCCCAGCAGTGCCCAGACATATGAAGGGTGGGTGCAGAGGCCTTCCAGCAGTGCCCAGACATATGAGGGGTGGGTGCAGAGGCCTCCCAGCAGTGGCCAGACATATAAGGGGTGGGTGCAGAGGCCTCCCAGCAGTGCCCAGACATATGAGGGGTGGGTGCAGAGGCCTCCCAGCAGTGCCCAGACATATGAGGGGTGGGTGCATATCACTCCCAGCAGTGCCCAGACATATGAGGGGTGGGTGCAGTGGCCTCCCAGCAGTGCCCAGACATATGAGGGGTGGGTGCATATCACTCCCAGCAGTGCCCAGACATATGAGGGGTGGGTGCAGAGGCCTCCCAGCAGTGCCGACATATGAGGGGTGGGTGCAGAGGCCTCCCAGCAGTGCCCAGACATATGAGGGGTGGGTGCATATCACTCCCAGCAGTGCCCAGACATATGAGGGGTGGGTGCAGAGGCTCCCAGCAGTGCCCAGACATATGAGGGGTGGGTGCAGAGGCCTCCCAGCAGTGCCCAGACATATGAGGGGTGGGTGCATATCACTCCCAGCAGTGCCCAGACATATGAAGGGTGGGTGCAGAGGCCTTCCAGCAGTGCCCAGACATATGAGGGGTGGGTGCAGAGGACTCCCAGCAGTGCCCAGACATATGAGGGGGGGTGCATATCACTCCCAGCAGTGCCAATATGAGGGGTGGGTGCAGAGGCCTCCCAGCAGTGCCCAGACATATGAGGGGTGGGTGCAGAGGACTCTCAGCAGTGCCCAGACATATGAGGGGTGGGTGCAGAGGACTCCCAGCAGTGCCCAGACATATTAGGAGTGGGTGCAGAGGCCTCCCAGCAGTGCCCAGACATATGAGGGGTGGGTGCATATCACTGCCAGCAGTGCCCAGACATATGAGGGGTGGGTGCAGAGGCCTCCCAGCAGTGCCCAGACATATAAGGGGTGGGTGCAGAAGCCTCCCAGCAGTGCCCAGACATATGAGGGGTGGGTGCATATCACTCCCAGCAGTGCCCAGACATATGAGGGGTGGGTGCAGAGGCCTCCCAGCAGTGCCCAGACATATGAGGGGTGGGTGCAGAGGACTCCCAGCAGTGCCCAGACATATGAGGGGTGGGTGCAGAGGACTCCCAGCAGTGCTCAGACATATTAGGGGTAGGTTCATATCACTCCCAGCAGTGCCCAGACATATGAAGGGTGGGTGAAGAGGCCTCCCAGCAGTGCCCAGACATATGAGGGGTGGGTGCAGAGGACTCCCAGCAGTGCCCAGGCATATGAGGGGTGGGTGCAGAGGCCTCCCAGCGGTGCCCAGACATATGAGGGGTGGGTGCATATCACTCCCATCAGTGCCCAGACATATGAGGGGTGGGTGCATATAACTCCCAGCAGTTCCCAGACATATGAGGGGTGTGTGCATATCACTCCCAGCAGTGGCCTGACATATGAGGGGTGGGTGCATCATCCTCAGATGACCACAACTCCATGGGTCCATGAACGCATCCCCAATGTGCGACTATGTTGAGAGTGCAATATCAACACATCACTGACAGCAGTGTCCCACTCCCATGAGGATGGATGTCATTCCCCCACTGCATGATTAACCACATGTGGGTGCGATGACAAATGACACATGCATACCCACCCCTGGCGGATGCAGCACAATACACACACTGAGATCATGCCACAAGACTGTATAGTTATGTGACACCCACTAAACTAAGAGAGCCAAAGGGAACACACACTGGCATGCACATTCCAGGACTGATAGGATTGTACAGGTGCTGGCACAGCCACCAAGTTGTTGTCTCCCATGGAAGGAATAGGGTGGACTTCCCACAGATACAATGCCCACAATTGTCAGTCAGGTGACCAAATACCCTGCAGAACAAGTACCATATGTGTGCTAGGCTGGGAGTACACACATGCATAGTGCGGAAAAGGGACCATTTTCCCATGGAGGCATGGCAACATACTCTATACACAAGTACAGTGACTACCAAGGATGGCACAGACGATGCAGCTGGACACATTGCTGAGCAGGCATGGACATAGTTGAAGGGATCCATCAGCCACCAAGGGAATGTAGACACAGGTCAGCACAACAATGGTGCAACTCCCTGCAGGGAAGATGTCAGGTGCCACAGAGGAAGGAACACTCCTTGGGACAATGTCTCAAAACACAAAGAGCATACACGACAAAAGAATCATTGCAGAGACCTTGTGATGCCACGCAGATACCAGGGTCCACCCCATGAGCAGCAGACTACTACATTTCCCAGATACCCAACACATGATCACCACCCCAACTCATGGAGCATCAGCACCAACATCAATACCTGAAAAGCAATCATGTGCAAAGTAAAAACAAAATGCCTTATTCACCATGAAAACAAAAAGTAGAAAAGGATACTATTTACAAAGGCCATAGGCCAGTCCAGACACGAAGTCCTGGGGGGGACACATGGCCACGTGTCTCCCCTAGCTTGCCTGCACATTAGATACCTCTGGTTGATCGACTGGGGTGGGGGAATCATGTGGGGAAGGACCAGGCACCGCAGGGACTGGAGGGGGTAGGGCAGGTGTTGGGGGAGCAGGGACGGACCACTCCACCACAGGGGGTGGGGCAGCGCCAAAGGTGGAGGTCAGTATAGCGCTGCACACGTCCGCAAGCTCTTGCAGCGTCTCCCCTGCACCCGAAGGAACAACAGGCCCCAAGGAGGGAGTGGGGTCAGAAGGATGAGTTGCAGCGCAACTGGGGGAGGTGGTAGACAGGGGGGGAACTCAACTCCCCTACCCATGGAGTGCCTTGCTTGTTTGCGCGCAGGTGAAACAGTGGGGCTGAGGCCCAGCACAGCCAATTAGGTCTCCTTCTCAGACTGTGGGGCAGGGGAGCCGAGGGGAGTGACATTGGAGGGACTGGGGAGTGAGGCATGCGGACTCCGACTGTGGCTGCGTGTCTGCCTGTGTGCCCTAGACCCAGTGGGTGTGCCTTCTTCCCCCTGAGTGTGCGTGACAGGAGGTGTGCGCTTGCCCTTCCCTGTTAGTGTGCTGCCTGTGTCTGGTGTGGTGCCTGCCTGGGAAGGTGTGTTTGTGCTTGGGACAGGAATGGGAGTGGGAAGTGTGGATGGCGCAGGGGTAGGTGGGGGGAGCAAGCGCTGCAGGACACTCACTGCTGCCGTCAGTGACGAGTCCATGGACCTCAGCAACATCCATTGGTCAGACATCGCTGATGACATGCCCTCCATGTTCGACACCATCTGTGTCAGCAGTCTGGTGTGGCCATGGAGGACAGTCAGGATCGATGTCTGCCCAACCTACAACTGCCGCTGAATGTCCACCGACTCGGCAGTGAGGGCAGCAGGGGAGACAGGGGCAGGGGGTGCGGTGCCTGGCACGAAGGAGACACGTTGTTGCCCTACACAGACAGAAGGTACCGAAGCAACTGGGAGGGCGGTGATGGGAATGGAGGGGGCGGTGACAGTTGTAGTGCTGCTGCCAGCTGTTGGAGCAGCCTCCGCCCCCTCAGGGAGTTCAGCCTCGGACCAGTCTGCGTCGTAGTTGGTGTTGGTACTACCCAGGTCCTCCTCCGCACTCCCCTCGCCCTCCGTGCCACTTGATGCTGCCGACTCGCCAGGAGTGGTGGCACTGGTGCTGGATCCCTCCTCCACGTCCGTGCAGGTGTCTCCCTTGGTGTCCCCCGATAATGCTGTGGGCAAGGTGAAGAGACAGGAAATAATCAGTCACCTGTGTACATCTGACACATGAGTCCAAACTAAATAGGTCACAGTGCATATCATGAAAAGCATCATGAGGAACATCTAGAATACCCAGCACATATGTAAGCCCTGCACTCCCCAGTCGGTTCACCAAACATGCCCCCTTGAAATAATGAAAATCAGGACACCACAGCAAATTCTGGATATCCAATTATACAGAGAAGCTAGTGTCTGTGAACAGTGGAGCACAGGCAGACCATGACGGCATGCCACCTCCTGGTCACTGTGAACGAAATAGTATTGGTGCACCCAATGCCAAATAACAGACGCCAATGCTGAAGGGGTCCCCACACTCATAGACCTGTGAGTACTGTAGAAAAGCAAAAGTAATACTATCTGATCCATTGGGAAGCCCAAAACGTTACACAATTGACATATTTGGAATGTGTGAATGTCCCACCTGTGGAACAGAACACACATGTGCATGAATATCAGAAGTCACACAAAACTACATTTACACAGTCATTGTATGAGCTGCCCGCCTAATGCCAAGATAGTTCAAAAGGACAATGGTCTGGTGAGGTCAGAGATCCTCATGTAGCGGAGCTACAGTTATTGATTTAAGAAAACAATTCAATGGTATTGGTGATATGTAGAACTCAATTAGAAAACGTATGCAAGGACACAGGAGAGTAGGGGAAGGCATCACATTTTATTCAACATCATAAAATGGAGTCGCTTCCATTCCTACCATTTTTTGCATTTTAAGAAAGTGTATATTGTATATACAGTGCTCACACATACAAAAGTGAGGGTGCGTGAAGTGAAGTGCTTAGTGACAATAAAAACATTTCATCGCATTGACAAACAGGTCAAAAGAACCCAATTGGTTTAAGCAATTTTAAGGGAACTTTGAAATTGAGGTCGACGGCGTTTAAATCTTAGTGAGTCAAGATCATCATCAGGACAAAGTAAGTGCGAGCACGTAAGATTACGCGAGACCATAGTGATAGAATCCAAGACCTGCACAGATAGTCGAGGAGCCCAAAATTCGGGAGAGCGTCCGTGTTGGCAAGGGCACGGAAAGGGAAGGAGAAGTCCCAAGGCGTTGTATGGACAAGAGTCAAAAACGGAGTAAAGCCGTTGCCAGTCCGTGTTCTGCGGCGTGTTTATTGACCCAAGGCGTGTGATTGACCCGGGAATTGTTGGCAAGAAGATTATTCGAAGTTGAATGAATCAATTCAGGAGCGCGCGCTCCTGAATTGATTCATTCAACTTCGAATAATCTTCTTGCCAACAATTCCCGGGTCAATCACACGCCTTGGGTCAATAAACACGCCGCAGAACACGGACTGGCAATGGCTTTACTCCGTTTTTGACTCTTGTCCATACAACGCCTTGGGACTTCTCCTTCCCTTTTCGTGCCCTTGCCAACATGGACGCTCTCCCGAATTTTGGGCTCCTCGACCATCTGTGCAGGTCTTGGATTCTATCACTACGGTCTCGCGTAATCTTACGTGCTCGCACTTACTTTGTCCTGATGATGATCTTGACTCACTAAGATCGAAACGCCGTCGACCTCAATTTCAAAGTTCCCTTAAAATTGCTTAAACCAATTGGGTTCTTTTGACCTGTTTGTCAATGCGATGAAATGTTTTTATTGTCACTAAGCACTTCACTTCACGCACCCTCACTTTTGTATGTGTGAGCACTGTATATACAATATACACTTTCTTAAAATGCAAAAAATGGTAGGAATGGAAGCGACTCCATTTTATGATGTTGAATAAAATGTGATGCCTTCCCCTACTCTCCTGTGTCCTTGCATACGTTTTCTAATTGAGTTCTACATATCACCAATACCATTGAATTGTTTTCTTAAATCAATAACTGTAGCTCCGCTACATGAGGATCTCTGACCTCACCAGACCATTGTCCTTTTGAACTATCTTCTACCCCAGGTCACATTTGTGAGGGGTTCCCTTGTTTTTCATACATACGCCTAATGCCAAGAAGCCAATGTTAAGAAGAAATGTGGTATCAGGAAGTACATATACATGGCACCACAGTGGTCGGGATGACTTGACACCGGTAAGTTGGCATCAGCAACAACCAAGGACTAACCCAAATGCTAACACACTGTGGGAACATGGATATGGATAATTCCTAAACAAATTTTGGACAGAAATGTGCCCATGTTCTAATTGTGCCAGCGTGTTCCAGAAAAGTGTAAAAGTGGTACTTGTGCATTCCCTTGGGAGACATCTGTCATGCAGGCACATCATTGTCCTTCACAAAAATCAAAGTGAAGCATATAAACTATTGGGACATGTTGACAAGTGTAGTGAGTGCCAGGGCACATGACTTCTTGAATAACAACTTAAAACATGCCACCTGTCACATGGCCATCCGTACCATGATGACACAGTTGGCAACACATCTGACACACTACCTGTCATGTGGAGTGGCACACATGTCCAGACACAGGACAATGCATTAGCAAATGGCCCTGAAATTGTGTTGGATAAGGAGCACCTGCACTAAGGAGACACCCTGATGTGCACGAAGAATGTCCACACAGATGTCAGCACACACAGACCAAACCACATAGCATCTGGAGCACACACCCGTGCCAATAATGGATGAGCAGGAAACATGTTTTTTAACTTGTGACACATGCTGCAAAGCACAAACATGACACTCTGCACAACATGCCTGGGTCACTGCATGTTGAGTGCCTGTCCAGACAATCATCACACACTGGTCAGACCTGGCTGGGAGACATAAGGTTTGGACATGTAGTCCTTGCCCACAAAAACACCCCATACCTGAGACAATGTGATTGAGACAGTTCAAGAAGTGACACCTCTCAATCTGGGTTTACTAAAAAGTGCATCAGGAAATCCTAAATGTACTCCACATCACCTCGTGAGGCTGCCAACACATATTTGTGACAAAAAACCTCAACAGATTGTTGTACATAGACACACAAGCACTGGCCAGTGTGAGGATGCAGAAGCAAAATGGGGTCAGCCTGTACAATGGGCACATGTAACACACTTTAGATAAATCCAAATGAGGCCAGGGAACAATGCCACAGAGGCAAAACTATGCTGAACACATTGAGAATGGGCACAGTGTTGGATGACACACATGATACCGAGGCAAGGGTGTCTTAGGGTACTGTAGTGGGCACACTGATCCATGGTCCTGGAATTATCTGACTGTAACATGAGCTACCGTCCCGGCACTATGCATATCTCCCACTCATGCACATCATGTCTGAGGCCACAACATCGGTCATGCATGCTGCAAGTCTGTTCATTTGAACACTCACACTACTATGTTGAGACTCAGCATCAGTGCCAACTGATATGGACCCCCAAATGACTGAACAGGACAGGGCACAGGCAAGGTAACAACACATGTCTCAGACCCCACCCCCACATGATGCAGACAGCAATGTGCACTTGGATTAACTGCCAGCCTAGATAACCATGTGCAATAGTGATTAAACACAGACCAGGGAACACATGTCAAGGAGGGGAAAGGAGGAAGAACAGCAGCGGATGACTTTGGGGAACAGAAAATGCAATGCACATATTAACCCTGGCAGTGTATCCATGCGACTGAGCACTTGTGACACACAACAAACACACATGTACCTACCCCCTTGCTGCTGCTGCTTCACCTGTAACCGCCTATCCATGTCAGGGAAGACCACCGCTTCATTTGGTGGGTCAGGCACCGGCGCCCGCGGTTCTTGCCTTCTGGTGAGTCCCCCAGCAGGACCCGGGCGATCCTCCTGGTCCAGCACCGGATGTCCTGCCAGCGTTTCCTCACCTGTACCAGGCGCCGACTGCGACCCTCCACGGAGATCACGGCCCTGACGGCCCGCTTCCATATCTTCCCCTTCTCGTAGGCGGTTACCTGTGAGGATGCCAAAGTGAGAATAGATCACTACACCTGCTCCATGTCACAGAGACACACATTAGAACATCTTTGATTTGTTGAACAGGGCATAGTATGCTGCAAAATAATAGCACCTTTGTCATAGGGACATTGGCCTCTGTGTAAGGCCCAATGCACTACATGGCATTGGAAGTACACAGGTGGCATGAGGGGTGCGAAACACTCCCTGATCATGGCACACACTGTACATCACAAGCAACACAAAGCTGATGGCCAGCACCTCCAAGCAGTCACATGCCCCAGGCCACTGACCCAACATCAGCAGACTACACAGACACACACAGGCACAGATCATTCACCTGCCAGTGGCAAAAGCCGATACAAACCTCACTCTGCACATGTGCCACTTGCCTGGGGGGTGTCACAGGCGTGGGGCTAGCCCAGCAAGTCAGACACACAGCACGGATCACTTCTCACATCAGATGGGTAGAGCTGTTGCCTCCTCCATGCAGCTGTGGTGCAACACTTCACATAGACACTCACCCACATGACAAGGAACATTCACACACATCAATGTCCAGATCATTTGGACACTCTCACCACAGCTCCACTCAACTCACACACATCTGTGGGTACAGTCACCTGTCACACCGGGGGAACACTGAATCACCTCAGGACTATAGAACAAGAAGGGCCAAGAGGATTAGCTATGCTGAATGTGCCATGCAGCATGCAGTGAATGTCACAGTAAGCACAATGCAAGTGAGGAGTGCACACATGAACCACATCATGATAGACATGAGCCATTCCCCCCCCCGGGACCCACTCTAAACAACATTTCATGTCGGTCACACCTGGACACAATGCCAGAAGTGCCAGTCACAAAAAGAAGGGGCACAGTCAAAGGTAGCGGAGTCAGCACTCACCTGCACCCCGGTCTACCATACAGGCTGGGGAACTGTGGGAGGATGACGTCCAGCAACGCCTCATTCTCTTCCTGTGTGAATGGCTGGGCCCTCTCCACAGTCTGCGACATGGTGCCAGAGTAATCACAAGCAGCAGCAGTGGTGTCGAATCAAACGTTGTGCAGGCAAGTGCCCTCTCATGGGTTCTGGCTGACTTATATCTGCCTTGCTGGGCTATTTCAGTAACAGGAGTACAGAGTGCATCCTACGTTTCCTCCAATCCCTTTAAACATACACCAGTGACAGCATTAGCATTTTTTCAAATTTGAAGCATCATGTCAAGTCAACAATGTATAATGTGGCCAACTGCTTTTTCCAGGCCACATGATGGAAAAATTTGATCTTTAAACTGGGTATCCATGACAACCAGCATGCATGTAGGCCCTAATACTTGTCCCTTATGTGTCCCCATTGTAATTTTCAAATCCCCACACAGGTACGGTGCGGTGCGTTTCACACGTACCCCTAGGGCACCACTACTCTAGTGATACGGCCCGTACCCACGTGTGTACGGCCCGTAGCACTATGGCGTACGCCTACGCCAACACTACCATAGTGCTATGGGCCATACACACGCAGGTACGGCCCGTAGCACTAAGGCGTACGGCAACACTACAATAGTGCTACGGGCTGTACCCGCGTGTGTAGGGCCCGTAGCACTATGGTAGTGTTGGCGTAGGCATACGCCATAGTGCTACGGGCCATACCCGCGTGAGTACGGCCCGTAGCACTATGGTAGTGTTGGTGTAGGCGTACGCCATAGTGCTACGGGCCGTACCCGCGTGTGTAGGGCCCGTAGCACTATGGTAGTGTTGGCGTAGGCATACGCCATAGTGCTACGGGCCGTACACACGCGGGTATGGCCTGTAGCACTATGGCGTACGCCTACGCCAACACTACCATAGTGCTACGGGCCCTACACACGCGTGTACGGGCCGTATCTCTATGGCGTACGACTACGGCGACACTCCCATAGGGATAGGACCAGTGTGTACACGTACATGTGTACGGTCCGTACACACACGCGTACTCCTACCCAAACACCATATAGTGATACGACCGTACACACGCCCTCAGAGCGTGTGTATGGTGCGTTTCACAGCTTACACTGGTGATAGGAGGCGCACAGGAAAGGAATGGAGGTGTCTGACTCGCACAAGGATGGACATCAAGTCATTGTCAGTGCAGTCCTTCATGTGTAGGGCCTAGGTGTGTCAGGCAGTGAAGTGGCACATGTCTCCTCATGTTTTAACCCAATGGTTGTGTGATGACTTGTGTACACATGTCATGTATGATGGGGCACTATGTGGCGCACTTCCCCTTCACACCTTTAACATGTGTGCATGTAGTTCAAACTTGTCAAGCACTGCATCACTGGCATGGCACAGTCACCAACACCCGCAACTGTCCCCTGATGCCAGGTACACGGATGATGACACCTGACATCTCACTACCAGCGTGCCACGATGTGACTATGTCATGTATGTGTCATGTGTTCCCATGTTCTTGATGTTGGTGTTCCATCCACGGCATCTGCTGTAGCTGCATCCAACATGTGTTTGTGTGTAGATGCACATGTCACACTATTACGCACACCAGGACACATGTGGAATAACACGTAACGTGTGTCTGTATGCATCGAACAGGGACTTGCGAGCTTAGGACATATCTGCCTAGTCTCAATGTCTGTGTGATCATTTTTGGCATGTACCCCTTCATGGCAAGGTGTGTGGTCTGTCCTTTTTCCATGACATGTGACCTGTGCGGCTAGCTTGCCGGCAGCTTTCTGTATGAGATAACATCCTTCAAATGCACATATGTGGATGCATGTCACTCCTGTAATGTGTCTGGCTGT
Organism: Triturus cristatus; assembly: GCF_964204655.1. Classification (NCBI taxonomy): domain Eukaryota; kingdom Metazoa; phylum Chordata; class Amphibia; order Caudata; family Salamandridae; genus Triturus; species Triturus cristatus. The sequence goes on from NC_140579.1 coordinate 317,364,068, forward strand.
TCACTCACACTGGCCCACAGCTACTTTCATGGCATGTCATGTAGACCTTGACAATCCACGTTTGTAGCTGGCTCTTGGTAGGAGTATCGCCTGGCTGGCATACGTGTGCAGGATGTATTGCACAGGCCAGACTCTGTATGTAGCATATGTGTATTAGCTGTTGAACATGTGCTCAGTTCATTGACATTGGTGTAGTAATGTACTCAATCTTGGTTATTCCTTCCAAATTACTGCAGGGCACCGCCTCTCCCCCGACCAATGCCAGACTTGGCTGCCATGAGGGAACGTGACTGCATACGCCGCTACAGATTCCCCCAACAGTTAATTGAGGACCTGACAAACAGGCTGGCACCACGCCTCCAACCGCGACACAGTTATCTGACTGCGCTGACCCCCAAGATGAAGGTGATGTCAGCCCTGCATTTCTTTGCCACCGGTACGTTTCAATTCACCATAGCTGATGTGAGTGGCATGTCCCAGACCATGTTCAGCCGTGTCCTGCATGATGTTTTAGAAGCCATGTTGGAGCACCTGGATGAATTCATCCATTTTCCAACTCGTGAGCAGTTGACAGGTATCAAGGGTGAGTTCTATGCCCTGGGAGGGATGCCCCATGTAATTGGGTCCATTGATGGGACACATATGGCTTTGGTAGCACCACAGGCACAGGAGGTAGCCTATCAAAATCGTAAACATTATCACTCCATTAATGCCCTTGTGGTGTGTCTTGCTAACATGCTGATTTCCCATGTCTGTGCACGTTTTCCAGGGTCAGCACACGATGCCTACATCATGATGCGTACCAGGGTGCCAGAAATTATGCTGCAGCTGCACAACGAACGAGCATGTCTTGTTGGTGGGTAGACTCTGTTTGTCCAGTATTCAGCGGTATCTTAGTATGTGACGGCATCTCCTGACCCACTTCTTTACATGATGTTTCCATTTAGGGGACTCTGGCTATCCCAACATGCCATGGCTGGTGACGCCTCTCCGCAACCCGAGAACAGCTGCAGATCACCATTACAACAACGCCCATGGGCAGACCAGGCGAGTGATTGAGAGGACGTTTGGCCTCCTGAAGAGCCGATTCCGTTGCTTCCACAAGACCGGCGGGTCCCACCCATATGCACCGGTGAAGGTCTGCAAAATCTTCCTCGTGTGCTGCATGCTACACAACATGGCAGTGGAGAAAGCTGTGCCACTCATCCTGGATTCCGATGAGCAGGAACATCCACCCATGGAGGATGACGGCCTTGGTCACAAGGCAAGTGAGGAGGAGGAGGAGGAGGAGGAGGAGGACATCCGGAGTCAGCTCATACGCAACTTCTTCTCATAATGGTGAGTCCCTGGGTCTGAGTGTGCACGCTTGGAGCCTTGTGTGGCATGTGTTGCAATGTGTGTGTCCAGCTGACTGTATGCTAAGTGACTTTGAGGTGTGTGCTGATGTGTCACTCGAGTGCTGATGTCATTCCACACATTTTAGCTGACACACTCAATTGACAACTAGCATGGTGTCAACCTTATTCATGTAGAGTACATGACCATGCATGCGGATGACTATGTTTTTCCTGACTTCTTGTGTGTCTCTCATCCACAGGTAGTTGTGCATGCTGTCTGCTCGTGGCATCGTTTTGCTCCTGCTATTCCTCATGAGTAATGCAACGTGTGCTGAATCAGCGTTACATGCACGGACATGGTGAAAAGTCTCCTTTGGGTAAGGATTGCAGCAAGGCTTTTTGGGTGTGGTAGTTGTTTGTAATGTGTGGGCACTGCTCCTGTGCAGGTTTTGTTACTATGCATACATGTCGACTCACCATGGGGCACATGACATGTAGCATGACTCACAAGAATTAATAGTCTTACTTCGTGACAGTCATCTGTTATGGGATTGTGGTTTTCGATGAAGGTATCAATGTGTGTACAACCTCCCTTGGAAACATACGGGAGGCTACGGGTGGACATATTGTGGGACATCCCCATAAGAGGCTCAATGGGGAATTGCAGCCTCTCCGTGTGCAGCAGGGGATGTTTGGCTCACCCCCTTCACTTGTATGCCACTCCCATGGATTTACAGCATCTGTGGTGCGAAGGGGGTGTCCAGTGTAGGTCCCACATGTTAATCCAAAAGACCTGTGAGTCTGTTAATATTGATGCATTTCCATAGGTGTGAGCCTGAGTAATAAAGGTGTTCCTCAGCCTCCAAGGTGCCTCATCTCTGTGAATGCAGGTCTCTTGCCACTGTGCATGCGCCATCTCTGGCATGGTTGTCAAGGATTGTGCATATGAGTCTATGTGTAGATTAGCAACCTGCATGCTGTTCTACATGTATTTGATTCTCTATTGTGCATGAAGTCCATGGCTGTGTATGTGTTTTGGTATGTTGGTCCCCACAACGGGCTGTCAACACCTTCTGGGGTGTGTTTCCTTGCGCAGCTTGGCCTTCAGTTTCATGATCCGTTGTCTGTCATCTTTGGGGATTGTGCATCCTTTGTCTCTGGGTGTGCCATTGAAAACCGGTCACTCCTTCCTTGACATACACCTGTTGCAGTAGTACTTTCTGACATCCTAGTCTTTGTGTGGAAATTGTGGCATAGTTCCCAGGAAATGCCGCCTGCTGTTGCAGCCACTGCAGCAAGGGCACACAAAGTTTCCTGATTTGGCAACACACACACATCAAAGATGCTCCTCCCTTCCTCCATCAACCCATTCATTTGGCTGTCATCAGCTTGTCTGTGCCACAGTTGTGGCCACGCGGTGCCAAAGGTTGGACCGTCTGCACATGCAACGTGCACATTGCACGAGCCTCATGTCCTTGCATGACCCACATCACACTACAGTCTGATGTTGCAGCCACCCTCCAAGCAATGTCCATCCACACATCTGCCACCAGCTCTCAGGCATACACTAAGCGCACACACAACACCTTTGCATGATGAGTGTGCAACTCCGACTGCCTACACAGCGCTGCCACGCCTTCCAGGCGATGTCACATCCACCAGGTCATGTCCCTCCTACTCCCCACTGGCTCTGTACCCCGGCAAGGCCATGGGAGTGGGACTCAAGGCTTCTGCATGTAGTATGCTGTCGTTGTGAGGCACATGGCACAGGTATCATCTCTCAGCGTGTCAATCTACAATGTGTCCAGGACCCCCCTCTCCACCAACACATGCGCACACAACCTCATCATCAACTCATATGCCATTGACAGCCAGGTGCTCCTCACCCTCACCAAGGACGCAGACATTGCCAGTTCCAATATTCTAGATTGCATGAGATCCATTGATGAATGGCAGAACAGCAGCCACCTGAGTCTGAACTTGTACAGGACTGAGGTCAACATCTGAGGATTGTCCCCTTACAGCTGGGTCAACTGCTTGTGTCCCACCCGCAGAAGCCCCGCACAAGCACCCAGTGTCCATGCACACAAGATGGTGTGCATCATGGATTGCTTGCTCACATTTGCCATGGTAATCACCAGCATCTGTGCCTCAGACTGCAACACCCTCTGCATTATGCACATGATCTCCAGATAGATCCACTCCAAAGAAAGACGGACCATCCCCCAGGTCCACGACAACATCCGTGTCAAATACTGCCCTGCCCTCTACGGGGCAGCCACATCCAAACTCCCAGGACACTTGTCCACATCCAGGCTGCATCTGCACACCTCAGCTGCAACATCCCGCGCCCCAGCCACATCACCGTCCAGCAGAGATAGCTGCAATGGATCACTGTGTGCTGCAGGATGACCTTCAGACTCCCCACCCACACTCAGTAGGCAGGCCACAACCCCGACCCAACACCAACCTTGTACCACTGTCATCCGAGAACCCGTAGTGCCATCTCCGTGCATCCAACCTTGACCTGGCCACCATTCTTCAGATCCACCATACTCCAGCATGCAGGACATAGTTCTCCCACCTGGGAACACATACCTGGGACTCCCTCCCCGGGAACCTCCAAATGAGGCATGACCTCTACGCCTTAATGATACTCTTCCAAATAGATCTGCCGCACAGTATTGCAAGCAACCCCTCAGCAGCTTGAGGCCATTACAGGTGAGTATTGTGCTCCATGTCTGCATTGACTGATAAATTGTGACCCATGTGTGTCCTGTACCAGACTCAGATCCCAGGGTATGGATGGCTGGAGTTAGTTCAACACTCAGGCATAATTTGACATTTACACACACATAGTTCTGGACTAATGCCAAATGACAGCAACATCTCATGAAAAAAAATAATTTTTATTTTTGGTGGGATAAGTCTTTTGGTTGATGTACTAAGGTGCTCTACCAGGTGCATAGAATCCAAAGTTCACAGGGGGAGATGGCATCCTTGTCAGTTGGAGTCATCAGAGTCCAGACCACAGTGTTGGTCATCATTGCTCAGACTGTGACCAGCAAGTCTATGTGGCAGAGAATGTCATTGGGTGAGGTGCTGCTGTTGCGCCAGTGGGCAGGTGCCAGGCCAGGTGACCTGGGAGATGTGGATGGTCTGCTGACTCTCACGGTATTTTCAGTGGACGACCCACCTTCCTTGCGGGACCCTCAGATGCAGGCCTTGATGATGCTTGGGACGCTCCGTCGGATGAATCCTTCTCCTCCTCCCTCCCTGTGGCTGCTGCTGGTCTTCGCCTGGTGGCACAAGGAGGGTTGCCCATGTTGTCGGCGATCCGACGGAGTGAACAGCTCATGTCCGTTTGCACCGCCCGGAGCTCAGCCAGTCTTGCCTCCATCCGTCCATGGTGTTGTTGTTGACTGGCATGTTGCTCGGCCTGCAGGTTCTTCATCTCGTCGAGGGTCCCCTTCATCTCTGTGAGGCTCGACACTACCTGGCTGATGCCCCTGGTTTCACGCCGGTAGTTGTCCAGGATGTGGCGTATGTGTGACATACCGGTTCCCTCAGCTGGCTGGTCAGGTTCTCGCCTCCGCCTGCCTCCACTCCCTCCACCCCTGCCCACACGAGCCTGGCCTGCCGTGGGCACATCGGGTCTACGGGACCCCTGAGGGATGGCATTATCTGGGTTGTCTGCCTCCTCCTGGGTGCCCGGAGAACCTTGTCCCTCCTGGTCAGACTGGCTGTGTTTTTCAGTGCGAGCAGGGCTCCTGGGATGTGACAGGAATGGGGGTGGTGGTTGGCACAGATGTACCTGACGCAGGTGTTGCAGGGGCTTGGGCACCAGAGGGGCCAGGTTGGTCGGGGTCATCCACGGAGTGGTGAGAGTCGTCGCTGCCGGTGGGATCATCTTCACGCTGAGCCTGGGAGTGTGATTGTTCCCCCCATTGTTGGGGGGAGGTCGATGACGTTGCCCTGTGTGTGAGAGAGAGACAATGTTAATGGTGTTTCATGCCACATCCATGTTTCATACATATTGAAGTTGTCACAGATCCTCCAGTTAGTTGGATGTGCCTACCATTCCTCTCAATGTACACTTGGGGATGGGTATGTTGCGGGGGACAGATTGGTATGTTCTCCTGAGTGTTTGACTAGTAGAATTTTGTCTCGGATGCTTATTTGGCGATGGATTGGTCTTGTTGTGTCACATGTCCATTGTGAGAGTGGATAAATCCGTTGCCTGCCCCGGGGGTGTGTGCTTGTGTGAGGGGGTTGTGTGACCGGGCCAGCTGTTGGGTGTAGTGTGATTTGTCATTGGGTCTCCCAGGTGATGTGTCTGTCCCCTCATGGTACATGCTGGCATGACAGTGAGTTTGAGTGCCTGTGCTAGATATCTGAGCTTGTGTAGTTGGTGTTTGAGTGTACAGTGGTCACAGGAGGGCCTTGTGCTGCATACAGCAGGGCCAAGTGTTAGCTACCTTGTCAGTACTTTGCCAGTCCCTGTGCATTGGGCATGGGTATGTACCTAGGCCATATGGGCTGAGGGCATTGGTGTCTGCTTCGGAGTTGCACAATGTGTTGTGTGAGCCCCACCCTCCCAGCATCCCAGACATCCAGTCTTGGGTTTGTGGTTGGTGTGGCATGGGACATGGCATTGCCTTTATTTGTGAATGTTGCATGGAGACGTTAGTGGCATGAGCGTGGTTTTTGAGTGTGGTTGTGTGCGGTGAGGGCTTGGGGGAAGTTGCGTGCATTTTGTGTATTTGTGGTGTGGATGGCATTCCCCCCATGTTACGTGAGTTGTTTGTGTACTCACCAGGCTTTGCGACTCCTTCGACTCCGTGTACTCCCACCGGCGGAAGCATGGCCATCACCCTCTCCTCCCAGGGATGGTAATGTATGGGTCTGCGGGGCAGCCTGCCTCCAGTGATGTTACTCTGGGCGTATTCCTCGTTCATTTTCCTCTTGACTGCCCTGCGCAGATCGTACCACCTGGCTTGGCATTCATGCCTGGTCCTTCGGATGGGCGCAACAGCATTCATCTTATCGACAATCCTCTGCCACAGGCTTGTTTTTTGGGCTATGCTGGTCTGTCTGACCAATGTTCCAAACAGCTGTGGCTCGACTCTGATGACTTCGTTGACGAGGAGGTCCAGCTCCGCCCTTGTGAACTTTGGATTCTTGTCTGTGGGCATGGTGTGGGGTGTGGGTGTGGATGGTTGTGGGTGTGTGGGTGTGAATGTGACGGTGTGTGTGTGAATGTGAAGAGGGGGTGTTTGTGAATGAGGTTGTGTGAAGGTGTGTAAGTTAAGGTGTAGTTAAGGTGTAAGTAAGGTGCAGTTGTTTGTCTGTGGGGTCTGTCAGCAGTGGGTCTGTTGCAAAGGCTCATGGGTTGTGTGTGTGGGCCCTTTTTATTGGTCCATTTGTGGGTGTGGCTGGGTTTGAATTTGTGGTGGGTGTGTTATAAGAGGTGGTTGTGATTGATTTAGGGCCTCTGTTTGCCTGTTTGGATGTGCCAGGTCAGTCATAGAGATGTATTTTGTCATGTTGACGTGTTTTGTGGTGCTGTGCGAGTCGAATTGACCCTCCTTGTGCTGTTTTACAGTGTCCTGGTTCTGTATGAGTATTTTTCGTGTAGGTAAGGTCCGTACATACGCGATGCTGGGTGAGGGTGCTGGGGTTCGGTGTTGGGGTACGGTGCGTACAGGTACGGGGCTGGGGTATGAGCCTGGGGTGCGTCGCGTACAGGTGGGGGGCTGTGCTACGGTGTTGGGGTACGGTGCGTACAGGTGCGGGCTGTGCTACGGTGTTGGGGTACGGTGCGTACAGGTGCGGGGCTGTGCTATGGTGTTGGGGTATGGTGCGTACAGGTGCATGGATGTGCTAGGGTGTTGGGGTACGGTGCGTACAGGTGCAGGGCTGTGCTACGGTGTTGGGGTACGGTGCGTACAGGTGCGGGGATGTGCTAGGGTGTTAGGGTACGGTGCGCACAGGTGCGGGGCTGTGCTACGGTGTTGGGGTACGGTGTGTACAGGTACAGGGCTGGGCTACGGTGTTGGGGTACGGTGCGTACAGGTACGGGGCTGGGAGATGGGCCTGGGGTGCGGCACATACAGGTGGGGGGCTGTGGTACGGTCCTGGGGTACGGGGCAAACAGGTGCGGGGCTGGGACACGGGCCTGGGGTGCCTGCGCGTACAGGTGCGGGGCTGTGCTACGGTGTTGGGGTACGGTGCGGAGGAGGGGTATGGTGCTGACATACGGGGGTACGGTGCTGATATGTGCGGGGTGAGGGGGGGCTGTACGACTCGTATCCGGGCACAAGTTTACCCGTGTACATGTGTGCTACAGTGTTCGCTCCGTACGGGGCCTTCTACATGCGGTTGTGTATTCGGACGGGCGGTACAGATCGTACTTGCCCGCTCGGACTTCTGTTTTACGATTTGCACGTAAAAATGTCCGGCTCCCTATCGGACACTTTTCCCCACGCTATTCGGACGTAAAAATTTACGGCTCCCTCTCGGACCATTTTCCCGACGCAATTCGTATGTATTTTTCACGTACGAATCGTACTTCGCAGTTTGTACGGTACTTGTACGATTCGTACGTAAAAATATACGGATACGAGTCGTACGCAAATTTTTTTACCGGGATCGGAATCGCCACCTTAGTGTACTGTCACCTAGGCCATCATCAACCAAGTCTTGGGATTTCCTCAATTGGCCCCAAGACATTATGGGGCATGGACTGACAGAGCTCTAGGAGAGAAAGCAGTTGTAGAGGAAGCACAATGAACAGTTGGAGAATCTGAACTACAATTTCGGCTCCCTGACTGGGGAGCAGCATGACATTTTCACCCATATGTGCTGCGCTTTTCCAGCACTACTTTCCCTTTCTGTGGTCCAACTACATCTGATCCAACTACATCTGCTTCAGCCACAGAAAGGGAGGCCCTGCCACAAGAGAAAGTAGCTGCACCCACCTAGGTCCCTGCAAATGTGGCTCTACCAATCCCTTTTCAGGAAGGGACGTTCAGGCCGACTACCAGGAGAGGATAGCAACACTCAACCACCACCACCAGCAAAAGAAGCAGAACCTAATTTCCTCTGTGGACTATTTTCTGGACACATTTACCTTTCTGATGCCAGTTGCATTTTTAACATTGGAATTCAACTAATTTTGTCTCTGCCATTATAGTTTCATTCACCATGATTGATTGTTTTAATTTTTGGTTTGGTTTTTAGATTTCATCTTATGTTGCTTTTTTGGTTATGTTCAATAAAACAAAACTGACAAAGGCATTGATTCATAGTTTTCTTTACATAATACATTACAATGATTATATAGTCATAAATAATTTCCATGTAGGTAATGTGTCCCACATTTTTCCAAAAATGAGCAGAAATAACAGAACACACAGATCTGTAGTTTATTCAATTGGAAGAAATACATTCTTGTCATTTTTCCTTAAACATTGCATCCCATGCATTACCCAAATACTTAGTATTTTTTTCTCATTTACAGTTCCTGGACTTGCCACCTTGGACAAACAGAATATAATCAAGTACATTAGATTAAATGTTACCATCTAAAGGGTGATCCAACCAGGGTGATGGCGCTCAAATGGTAGTGCACATATATTGGCTTAACCAAATACTTGTATCTGTGGTGCTTAAGTTTTGGGAGAATGCCCCAATCCCTGAATGTGATCAGACAATCACCAGTACAAATAGCCTCTAGTGCAAGCACTCACAATTCTACAGTACTAACAATCGAATATCCCTATAACAATATTCAAGGGTAATCACAAATAACTCCTTGCTCTTGAGTTTTCTTAGGATAAAATTCTTTTATTCTTAGCCACAGAGCCAGCACATGTTTTGTCGCTGTTCAGGATACACCCACGACTTTGTCAGGGCTGTCACATTCTTCATTCCTATGTTCGGTTTTAACTCCTTCCCGGTCAGTTCCCTGCGAGATTCTTGTGGAAACGCTGCTCCTCTGTAAAGAGGTAAATGACTTTTGTTATAAGAGAGTCCAATACTGCTCAGTATGCAGTATTAAAGTTAACTGCACCATATCCGGTGGGAGAAATATGGCTGTGCCTTTTACACGTCTAGTGAGACACTTTTATCAAGGATTTATTTGTGATTTGCCTTGAATATTGTTGGAGGGATATTAGATTGTCTTTACTGTAGAATTGTTAGTGCTTGGAATAGAGGCTATCTTCATCAGATTAAATAGGCTAACTGTTAATGATTTATGTCATCAACTACAGCCAGCTCTCCTGACCCAGAATAGGAATCCTCCATCAATAAAACCAATAGTGTAAATCATGGCAGTACTCCATTCAGTGGCCACAGGGTCATTTCAGTACAGTGTTGCAGTGTCTGGTATAATGTCACAACCAACTTTAAGTGCTGTGCTACAATAAATTCTCTCTACAATGATAACACACATCAACAGACTCAAACACTTTAAAAAAATGAGGATTTTGCAAATGTGAAGGGAGATTAATATGCTTTGTGTTGACTACCACGTGATTAGAGCAATTTAGGCAGCACATATTGGCTTAGTGCCATTATTCCACAGAAAACAAGTCTAATGCAATCTTAAAAACTTCAATTCAATCATTGTGCAAGTTGTCTTTGTACAAGATATGTAATCAATCAATCAATCATGGAATTTGTATCGCGCGCTACTCACCCGGAAGGGTCTCAAGGCGCTTGGGGGAGGGGGTCTGCTACTGCTCGAATAGCCAGGTCTTGAGCTGTTTCCTGAAGGCGAGGTGGTCCTGGGTCAGCCGCAGGTGGATGGGCAGGGAGTTCCATGTCTTAGCCGCCAGGTAGGAGAAGGATCTTCCTCCGGCAGTGGCTCTCTGGATGCGAGGAACGGCGGCGAGGGCGAGGAACGCGGATCGTAGCTGGCGGGTGGACCCTGGTTGTGGAGGGATTTGTGAGCGTGGGTGAGGAGTCTGAACGTGATTCTCTTGTTGACAGGGAGCCAGTGCAGGTCTCTCAGGTGGCTCGAGATGTGGCTGCGTCGGGGGACGTCCAGGATGAGTCGGGCGGAGGCGTTCTGGATACGCTGGAGTCTTTTCTGCAGCTTGGCTGTGGTTCCGGCGTAGAGGGAGTTTCCGTAGTCTAGTCAGCTGGTGACGAGGGCCTGGGTGACCATCCTCCTGGTTTCGGTCGGGATCCATTGGAAGATCTTGCGGAGCATGCGGAGGGTGTACAGCCAAAGTCTGTGTGTGTCTTTCACACGATCAACCTGCGTTCTCCTTGTACTTTGCAACAGAAGCATATAACTGCAAATGTCACAACTTTGAAATTTTTAATGAAGAATAACTGGTGAAATAATCTAAAACAGATTAAAAAACTAAAGCAATTAGCTGATTACATTAAAAATGTTCATATAACAAATGATTACTTTTGAGGACAGATTTCAAATGAAGTAATCAATGTGTCAAAACTTTGATCAACAAATATCTTTGCAGTGTATTTTCCTTAACTTACCCTTTCTAAAACTTTCCCAGGACAGACTGTCATCATACTTTGATTAAAAGTTGCTTTGACATATAATGTAATAAACTGTAAATATATACTTACACTCATGTGAAGAATTTGTCAATAGCATCTTGATGTAAGTCAATTTATTATCACGGTCTTCTTTTTTTGGTATTTCAACTAGGCCTGGGCAGTGAAATCTGCTCCGTTCGCGGAGTTTGCTGAGTTTTCTGTACTTTGTGTGCTCCGCGGGGCTCGCAGAGTGCAGAAAACTACACTCCGCGCAGTGCAGCGGAATTTTTTCCCCATTTGCGCTCACGAACGCTAAGTTCGCAAGCATGAGCTGCCGCTTGGGTAGAATTTCTACCAGACCGGCAGGACGACCAGCGCAAACGGCAGTTCGCACTGCACTCTACCAGTTGCAGAACTCTGCAGGGTTTTTTGGCACTTTGCGGAGGTCCGCGTTGCAAAACTCCATGAACTATGCTTAGGACTGATTTCATCATCCTTACCCAGTGACTCTTGATGGTCTCTATCCTCTGTAATGTATGGGAAGTTCTGTCACAGGGCTATGTTGTGTAACATGCAGCCGGCCATGGTGATGTGGCACGGCTTATCGGGTGGAGGGCTCCACCAGTCTTATCAAGACATTGCAATTTGGCCTTTAGGAGACCAAAAGCCTGCTCCACCATGATCTTCTAAGGGCCTCATCGAAGCAGTCTTCCCCTGGCATTGTTGGATTCCTCAGCAGTGCCAACAATCATGGGTGGTTAGGATGAGCGGAGTATCGAATAAAAAAAATAGACAAAAAGTGTAACAATATTTTACATCATTAAACTTGAAATTACCAAACAATATTTTGACAGATTGTTCTTACCAACAAGCTAGGCTCCCTCATATCCAAGTTGTGACATTTGCAGGGGTATGCTGCTGTACCATAGTACAAAGGAATCATGGGTTAATCCTGGAAATGCACACACATGTTTGTGATTTTCAAATCTTGTACCGAGACAACTTGCACATTGATTGAATGAAAGTTATTTTGATTGCAGTAGAATTGTTCTCTGGTGTGTGGTAACAGTAAGGCAATATGAGTGCAATCAACAGCTATTATCCTGTTTAAATACACCTTTCTCTGCCTGCTACACTGACAGACCAAGTATTTGTTTCAACTCTTCTTCTTTAGCTGCCTGCCTTACCATATGCTTTTTGCTGGCAGGTACCGCAGTTTAAATACACCTTTCCTGCCTGCTTCGCTGACAGGCATAGCATTGTTTCCCCCCCAAAAAACAATCACCTCTGACATTTCTATGGCTGACACAGCTCTTCTTTTCGTCCACCCTCTTTAACATACGCTTTTCGCTGGCAGGCACAGACGTCACTTTGTTTAAATACATTTTTCCTGCCTGCTTCGCTGGCAGGCACAGCCTTGGTTCCAACAAAAATACAAAATGCTCTTCTTTTACTTGCCTATTCGGAGATAGGCACACCACTTTTCACATGTGCCTTCAATCTGCTTGTTACAGTAAAAAACACATTTCTGTTTAAAGTGCCTTCACTTACTTACTCTCTACGGTGACAGGCACACCTTTTTACGGTGACAAGCACACGAGTATCTAAAAATGCAAAATGTCACTCTGCCTCCCTTTTTCTTGTCAAGTCCAGGCGAGCCCTCCATCCGATGGTCAAAGTGGAAAAAGGTCTTCCTCAACTACGCTAGGGTGTATGGAGTGTCACTGAGTGCCGAGAGGAAGTCATCCTTACTCCTGCACTGCCTTTGCTCAGAGGGACAAGAAGTGTTTGAACACTTACCAGATCTTAATGACACTGATTCTGAAAGTCTCAATGAATTTGAGATATGTTTAAAAAAACTTGATAAACATTACCTACCCAAGGTCAGCACCATCTTGGAACGTTATCACTTTGGAAAGTGCGTACAACAACCTCAAGAGTCTGTTGAGTTGTATGTCACTCAATTGCACAAACTGGCTTCCACTTGCAAATTTGAGGCGCACTTGAGGAACGAATACATGACCTGTTTATGTTGGGTTGCACAATACAGAAGATCAAAGACGAACTATGGCAAAAAGACGATCCAAAACTAGATGAAGTAATCACAATTGCAAAAGCGCATTGAGCACTCTCTTGCTTGTGTTGAAGTAATAAAAAAGGAAAATGGCACTACTAGCACTCCTAGTGATAAAGTACAAACTGTAATGAAGATCAAAACTTTTAAGAAAATTGAGCCTAAGACTTTCAAGTCCAAAACGGTCTTCTCTGGAGAGTGTTACCTTTGTGACAATGGGGGTCACCTGGCCAATGATAAGTCTTGCCCTGCTTTGAACTCCAAATGTCGCAATTGTGGGAAAGTTGGTCATGTGGCAAAGGCTTGCAGAGCATTGAAATTCAAAAAGAACAAGCACGTAAAGGAAGTTTGGGTTCAAGATGAGTCGGACTCTGATCTGGATAAGTTACTTGTGGTGAGGTCTTCGCTCAGGCCTGTCAGAGCAAGTGCAAAAGTCCCATCGACTGTGTTCCAGTGAATGGTCATCCTGTCAAAATGCTCTTTGACTCAGGGGCGAAAATTTACATTAGTAACAAAGAGCTTTTATGACACTTCTTTATTAGCAAAAGCAAAGGTTTTTAAACCAGAAATCAGACTGTTTGCTTACGGTGGTCAACCTATAAAATTGTTTAGCTACTTTGAGGCTGACATAAAATACAGAGTTAAACTCACTGCTGGGCAGATCTACTTCTCCTCCAGAGTCGACAGTATTGTAAGCTGGATCCACCAGGCCGATCTCTGAGTCATGCTGATTCCTGGAGCGGACCCATGTATTGTCATAAAGTGTGACCCTTCATCTTCACTCCCTGTCGCCACTGGTGTACCCGAGACTACCAACTTTGATCAAGTAAATGTCTTACGCAATGAGTTTGAGCAGGTCTTCAGTGAGAAATTGGGTGCTTGTCTGTCTACACACACAGGATCACTCTAAGGCCTGGTGCGACCCCTGTCACGTGCAAGGTGCGTAGTGTACCATTAGCCCTGAAAGAATCTATGCAGAAATAACTACAACAGTTCCAGAAAGAAGGGTGTGAGAAAGTGCCATCTTTCTTGTATGGTATGCCCCCACTTTTTGCTGAATTGCTGATGTACTTTGACTGAGTGTGCCCTGGGCTCCTGCCAATCAGGTACCCAGGGCCTATGTTCCTTCCCTATAACTGTGTTGAAGCCTAAACCCAATTGGCATCTCTGGCCACATGTCAGCCCCTGGTAAATGGTACACTAGGTACCCAGGGCCTTGTGTCCAGAGAAGGCCCCTAAGGGCAGCAGCACTTATTGTGCCACCCTTAGAGGTTCTGTTCCCTGACACACATACACACTGCCATTGCAGACTGAGTGTCTGGGTGCAGAACAAAACAGAGAATCGACATGGCACACATCCCTGTGTGCCATGCCCACAACACACACTGCCCTGGCATACATCAGCCACCCCTCTAGCTGGGTGCCCTATGCCAGTGGTGTGGGTACAGGTGCATGAGCCCTGTGCCCCTACAGTACCCAGGTCCATTCCTGGGCACTGTAAGTGCAGTGCTGCCATTTAAGATTATATGGTGCTGGGAGATTGTCAACACAAACTCCACAGCACCATGATGGCTACAATGAAGACTGAGAAGTTTGGTATCAAACTTCTCAGCACATTAAACCCGCACTGATCCCAGTGTGGGATTTAATGTACAATGCACGACAGAGGGCATCTTAGAGATGCCCCCCTGAACCTAACCTACAATTAACGTCTTGTCTGAGGGGCGGCCTAGGCTGCCACACAGCAGACATGTTGCTGGACCCCTGGGTAGAGAGCCATCTGCTCTCCTGGGCCTGCAACAATGCACATCCTGGGTGAGGTGCTAGGTCTCCTCCCCCAGGATGGCCAGGGGAAGCTTCAAAGGCATGCCACCTTTGTGAGCTTCTCCAGGCCACTTGCTGTACTCCGCAACTGGCCCCTACTGGTTCTGACCCCCACTCTGGTGGGAAGACTGGCCGGAAACTCCAAGGAAGGAAAGGGGGTGTGCCAGGCTCTGCCAACCCCACCCCTCAAGTAGGGGAGGCGAGGTGAAGCACATCCCGGGCTCTCACCATCTTGAAGGTGGGGAGCCCTGCCCAATCAGGATTAGGCTACTGCCCCTTCCCACAGGAGACTCGCAGGATAGGGGGTGTACCCACCACAGGGAAGGGACCCATTGGTCCCTGCCGTTTACCTACCTGTAACGCCCCTAAATTTAGTATTTAGGGGCACCCTGAACCTTCCTTCCTCAGATCTCGAAACAAGAAAGAAGAACAAGGAACAAGAAGACCTGCTGTGCAGCTGCTAACAAGAGGAAGACACCAACTGATGTAGCCCCAGCACTACCGCCTGTCGATCCTCGAACCTGCTCCTGCTAAACCCCGGCATCTCCAGTGGTCAGCAACCTCAAAAACCCCGGAGGACCTGACTGCCTTGTGACTCTAACTGGGACTCACACGAGCAGTGGTACTGCTCAAAGCAAGTAACTGACCCCTGGCATCAGGAAGGAACCGCAAACACTGCACACTCTGCACCCGCTTAGCCTGGCCTGTGCCAGAGTGAAGAAAGAACACGAGAACGTCCCCCCGGTGACTGTGACCCCGGATCCAGCACCCAAGGATCCACCTCGACGCTACTGACTATGCCTGAGGCCTCAGAACCAGGGACCCCTCCAACCGCGACCAGCAGAGGGTAAGATTTTCTGATGCCAAAAGGCACCCCTGCCCCCGGCGCCTTTGGCCCCCTGTGCCCAACTCATGTGTGCCTACCTATCCTCCAACTACCCAACTTACCTCTCGAAGTGGTGGTCGCACCTGAAGAATCTTTGTCCCCGAACTTGCAGCCTTTGTTCGTTCTTGAGCTTCTCCATTGAAATCCATTGAGCGCCCGACGGCTCAAAAGCACCCTGCACCCAGCCGCCTGAGTGCCCCTGGGAGTGCACCCTCTACTCTAATCTACTTCCCCATTTGCCCTGAGCAAGTGACCAGGAGCCCAGCTCCCACAGCCGTGTGGCCTGCTAGCCAACAGCCACCAACCAAAGGCCCCCTGCCTCCCATAGGATAACATTGGGCCTAACTCACTCTGCACCCGGCTGCCCCTGTGCCACTGAGGGTGTAACAACTGTACTTACCTGACCCTGGGAGACCCCTGAGTCTATGCCCAGAACCTTAACTCTTCCAGTCGAGTATTTACCCAAAAGCCGATAACTCACTTTTCTTCCATAGGGTAACTGACTGGTTTCACTTGGAAATTCTTTTAAGTGTCGAGTTTTGAAACTTTAAAATGTTCATCTAAAATCAGCCGAATTACAAAAATGAATTTACTCACCTGTTATCAGGAGAGATCCCAGTGCTGGATCTTGGTGCCCAGCACTGACCCTGAAAAGTAATTACAACTGTACTTACCTATAACTTGATTTTCCTTCCATAGGATAACATTGTCTGGTTTTCACCAGAAATTCTTCTAAGTGTTGATTTTGCAAACTTACAAATATTCGTTAAAAATCGCCTGTATAACAATAACAAAAACACATTCTTTCAACTGTTTACAGGAGATGCCCCAGTGCTGGATCCAGGATCCAACACTGAGTTAGAAAAAGTAACAATAAGCCCACTTACCTGCTAAGTGAATTTCCTCCCATAGGATAACATTGGTGATTCTATGTGAAAAAGTTTTAAAATACAATAATATTCCTTTAAAATCACAACTGTAAACAAATCGTTTTTACTCAACTGTTTACAGGAGATGTCCCAGGACTGAATCTAGGATCCAGTCCTGTGGTAAGAAAAGTAATCCAAAAAGTAATCAATTGCATTTAACAAGAAATTCCCATTGAGCTCAATGTTATAATTGTGTTTGAAATTGTGTTGCCTATTGCAACAACTGTATCTATTGCATTCAAAAGTCTATTGCATATTGAAAGTATTTATCTAAAGCATCTCATTCTGAGAAAGTATATTTTGATACCTATTGTTGGTTCTAAAATAAAACAACTATATATTTTTATACAAAACCATTGGCCTAGAGTTCAGTTCCGGAGTGTGTGAGACCATTTGCTGACTGAGTGTGTACAACAAATGCTTTACACTGTCCTCTGATACCGCCTTACTGCTCGACCAAGCTACCACTTTAGAGAGTAAGGTTATATCTAACTTTAGCCTCTGCCAAACCTCTGGGGACTGTGAACTCTGTGCACACTGTACCTATTTGGGAACAGTATATACAGAGCCACTTTCTTACAAAGGGATAATAGTTGAAACCGAGGCAAGTGATTGGTTGGCTCCCGTTGTGCTCGCCCGCAAAGCCTCTGGCGAGGTGAGGCTATGTGTGGACTTGCATGCTCTCAATCGCGCAGTCATAGCCGACAAGTACCCTCTTACCAATATTGCTGAAATGCTGACACAGCTGGGTGGGGCGGAGGTTTTCTCCACATTAGATCTTAGGGCTGCATACCACCAAATCAGAATTGATCCTGATTCAATGAACCTGACTGTTTATAATGCCATTTGGCACATACAAATTTACAAGACTCCCATTCGGCCTGAACTCCGCAGCCCCGTCTTCAACGGGTTATGGAAGACGTCCTACATGGGTTACCAGGCGTTAAGATATACCAAGACGACGTTCTTGTATATGGCTCTTCTCAGAAGCTGCATGATGAGAGACTCAGAGCTGTCCTTGAACGATTTAGGTCAAGTGGTTTAACCTTACACGAAAACAAGTGTACATTTAACCAGCCTGAAATTGACTATTTAGGACATAAGTTGTCTAAGGAAGGTGTTAAACCAAAAGAACATTTAGTAAAGACTATTGAGAACCTTCCCATGCCCCAATCCAGAGATGATTGGTTACCTTTCTCGGTATGGCCGAATACTATAATGAATTCACCCTGCAGTTTGCTTCTCACACCTTCACTCTAAGGTCCCTTTTGAAGAAAGGTGTGAGATTTACCTTGGTCGCCACAGTTCCAAGTAGAATTTGATGATATAAAAGAAGCTTTGAGTGGGGCACCCGCTCTTCAGAGTTTGACACAGCGGCCCACTCCATCCTCATCACCGATGCTAGCTCCAAGGGTCTTGGCGCTGTTCTTAAGCAGGTGAGGAATGAAAAGGAGATAACTTTTATGTTCCTCTCAAGGGCACTGGTGGGGCGGGAGATCCAGTACTCGATCATAGAGAAGAAAACCCTCTGCATCTTTTGGGAGATTAAGAAACTTAAGAAGTTTCTTTGGGGAAGTTCTTTTGAGGTACAGTCCGACCATAAGCCTTTGAAAGACTTCTTCACAAAAAAAGAGTTTAGATGCTGTGTCCTCAAGGATCGCCAGATGGATAGATGCTCTAGACTATGATTTTGTTGTAAGCTACATTCCAGGTGCTCAAAACAAAGTTTCTGATTGTCTTTCCCGCCTCTGTCCTGGGAAATCTCACCCCTGACACCTCTGATCTCGTTGGAGACTTGTGGGAGGATGACAATTATAAGGTGTGTGAAGTCATAACAGGTGTCTTGAGTGAGGGAGAGTGGAAGACATCTATGGTTGATGAACCCACTATTCTTGAAGTCTGCAGGTTGGTGACTAGTGGGTGCTGTGGTAAAAAAGAGCTCAATGAGGAGACACAAAAGTTTTGGAATGTGTGTTATGAATTGTCTGTCTTCTCTGGCTTGCTTTGGAGGGGTACTAAATTCGTACCCCCTTTCTCGGTCAGACAAAGAATTGTTCAGCAAGCACATCAGGGGCATCAGGGAATCTCCAAGACTAAACAGGCCGCAAGTTATAATTGTGTCAGGTGTGACATTCCATCACAGTTGCGGAGGATGTTATATTATAGGTGACGTAGCATTAAATGCATGTATGATTTAGTGAATGTTCCAAATGACACAATGGTGAGTTGGTATTATAAACAAACAATAGTGAGCATGTGAGCCATCATGACTTGAAACATTAGATAAATGATCTATAGTTGTATTAAAAACATCTCACAAATACATTTTGAATCAAAAATACTATTTAATATATGTTAAAAGTGACAGATTTGCATGATGTCTTACTCCTTCACAAATGTGCATGTAAGCCTGGGTGTTTTTAGGAAAAACAAAATTTGATAGGCATAAATCTTTTTAAGAATCAGCCAGGAATCTGTACACATTGGTGACAGAGTAACACATATTGCAACTTTTTTAATGTCCTCTTTTATATCCAGATGAAAATCAATGATGAACAAAAACAGGATACTTAAAGGGACTTTTGCAGATGGAATGTTCTGTCACATATATGTTTAAGTATCCCATCTTGAAAACTCAAAATCAGGCATATCTCATGAATTTTTATGAAAATGTAGGAATGCTTCAAGGTTTGATCTGTTGCATATTTTGTTTAGCATTTTAATGTTTGAATTAAAAAACTGTATATGAATCAGCAAATGGAATATTTACTGTGATGTTGCACCAAATTTTGCCTAACATGAAAGCCAGCATATTCTTTAAATATTTACACAATGGTAAAACAAACTGGAAATCACTTCAGACATTTTGGAATCAAATGTAAAAATGTGTTTGCTCTGTATTGAGTTGGATTAGAAATGTATCAAGCCCTATGTACTTACTTATGCTGTAGAAGTTATTTGCAAATCCCCTAAAAATTATTTCTTAATTTTTCCTACAGCATAAGTGAATACATAGGGCGTGATACATTAATTGGCACTTCAGTATTGATTTCATTTAATATTTTTAACATTCGAGAAATACTTTAGTTACTTGAAGTAAGAGTTACCATTGTGAAATGCCCCAAAAAAGGGAACAGGCTTTCAGATTCTACAAATACAAACATTGCACTAATGGTGATCACACGTTTATTCACATTTGAATTTTTATAAATATTTTTTAACTTTTTTTGCCTTGTACACACTCTGTACAAAGGTCTTTTTTTCCTTTATATAATTTTTTGTGACATAAGTTCACTATTCTAAACAACAAATCAGAACCATTCAGAGGTGTTAAACAGTTCCTGGAGTGAATTTAAAAGGGTTAAGAGACAAGATCAGAAATGATACAGGAGCAATAATGAGAATTTAGCCTTCTGGGGGCGTACGTCTCCTGACGATCTAACTTTCCCACCTGCCCGGTTTTCAAGTGTGCCTGGGGTGGGGTTTAGTTTTTTCCTCCTCTGGGAGGAAACCTGGTTGCATATCAGAGGCGGTGAGAGCTTTGAAGCTCACAACTTTGATGTGCCACTTCACTAGCCATCCTGGGAGGAGTTGACCTCCCATCCAGGCAGGCCTTTGTTTCTAACTCCTGGGAGGGTTCACATCTCCTGGCAGGGTATCAAAATCCTGTATTGGTGGCAGCAGCTGCAGTCTGTCAGCCAGGACACAGGAAAGGTTGGGGCAACCTCTAGAATTGCCATCTGGGTGTAAGTCACATTAAATACAACTTTGGGAAAAAGTCGGCTTCGATGAGACAAGTTGTTTGATACCAAACACAACACTTTTCAGTGGGACCATAATGGAGCAGGCAACCTGGGGTGCCTGGGTCCCATACCATTTTATCCTATGCCACCCTGAACACTTATAGCAGCCCCTATTGGAAGGATGCTACTATAGGGACAAATAAACTTGCACTTGTATGCTCAAACCTTTATTCTAATGCATACAGGCTCCTGGGCTCAGGAGGCCTACCTTAGGAGTGAATGGCATATATTAAAGACAGTGTTGTGACTTTGCCACTCATGGTGAGGGCAAAATCCAGTTTGGACTGTTTATGCTGCTCATGCAGTCTGCAATGGCAGCACTACTGTCATCTTCTTACTTGGGTCAATCAGGGTGGCACAATCAGTGCATCAGGCCCTGGTGACCCCTTTAACTCTCATGCCTTTGGTACCCCTGGTACCACTTATCAGGGACTTATAAGGGGGTTACATTTCTTGCAAATTGAGATTACCGATTCACCTGCATAATATTTTTGGGAGAGAGCAGTTGGCGCTAAGGCCTGGTTAGCAGGCTACAGTGCACTTTCAGAGTCAAAACCATCAGCATTGGAGAAAAAAGTGTGGAGGTGACCATACAAAAATGGCACTTTCCTACACCCCTTTAAAGAACACATCATGATGCGGTAACAGTCTACTTTTGTTCTTAGAAACTAGCAACTTCTGCAACCAATCAGACTTTGACTGTATCTTTGCCTTTGACCTTTTACAGTGATCCGCCTTTTATCGGGCCTGGTTTACTCTATACAGATGCCATTAACATGCATACATATATATGAATTCCACTTAGACTACTAATGAGAATAAGAATACATTTATTGAATTATGATAACTGCAATAATAATTATAGAAAAAGTACACATTTTTAATACTAAAACATTGCCAAAAGGGAATTAAGTTGTTTGAAAAACAGAAACACAGGGACAGATGGCACAGTGGAATCTAACTATAGGAAAAGCAGAGGAAAGATCCGTATCAAAGTCGCATTATAACATAGCACAAGTACACCATTTTCATTCTATAAAAAAAAATTAGCACCAAATCTAGTATTGCAGTTGGGATGAAGCTTTTAATTTTAAAGCTGATGCCCTCCATTATGAGGTCTATTAATTGCTTTGCTGTAGCAGCTGGACAAAGGACTAGATTTACTGTACTTCATGAAAGGCACTGCTGTATTGCAAGAACAAATGAAAATAACACAGTACGACATTTAGTAAGAGTCGCCCACTGATGATGTCATCAGTGACCTCCTAAATCTGGCTGTTCTGCATCACATAATTTTGGTGCATGAAAGTTAAGACTTTGCTGCTGTTTGCAGTGCTTTGTGATGCCTTTCATCACTCAGCATCAAGTGTCAGTGCAAACCCACAGAACATCTGTATCAGAGACCAAAGGTCACAAGAGGGACAGGGCATACATATCCACTGGGCACTAGAAGAACAAGATGAATACAGATCTAAACTCAAAACGTACTTTTTAGCTTAACATAGCAGAAAGAACAATAGCCGAATGTAAACACTCCAACATGAGCAGTTAAAGGACAAATGTGATAGATGAAACATACAGGACATACAGTTGAGAAATGAAAAGGAGGGGGGATAAAAAAAAATGGGACATAAAAATTAATGCAATGTAAGATTATAAAATGAAAGAAAAGAGAATAAAAGCAAATGAAGAGCCAGTATAGGGTAAAAAGGGGAAGCCAAGGGGACAAGCCTTAGGTTGTAAACTGGGACCCAGGACCAGGAGCAACATGCATTCAGGAAACATGACTAAGACCAAACCTTTCATTCATGCAGCGCTGGCAGATTGAGTATCTCATCTACAAGAGAATTTCTTGTAATACCAAGGAGTATTGATTCACAGTATTAAAATTCACAGTCAATGTATTCTTGGCACTGAGGCACGGTCAAGCAGATACACTATGGCCAAACCATGTGAAGCCAGAAATAATGTTCTTGTTATATCAAATAATTCTTGAAGTGTAATTACACAGTAGTCCTTCTGCTCTGCTGGGAAGCATTCACATCAAAAGATATTACCTCATCCCTTCTTTCACTTCCCTTCACTGCAGCATTGAGGCAATCCTGTCTCTCCAGACACCCATACCATGTGACTTTTCTTGAATAAAAGACCCTTCCCACCTCCAATCCTCCTGTTTTATTTTGTCTTACCAGACGCGCTATATGTGCCAACCATGTGCAGTGCTGTGGCACTTGCGGTTTTTATTGGATTAGGCCATTCTTCATTTTGTTTTTGAAGTCCTACTCAGATAAAGTCTTGTATTGCTGATCGGGCTATGTGAAGCCGGCCTGACCTGCATGTCGGCCAATATGCGATGTTGCAGGGGGAGCAGCGGTGTGGTTCTCACAGCGTGTTTGAAGCGAGCTAGGAAGATGGTGTTTGCCAGCTCGTGGTGGTTAGGGATGTGCTTCTAGTTGACGGACAGAAGGGTGAAGCTGGCAGCTATTGGGATAAAGTGAGGCTCCACTCCTGGCCTGTTCTATCAGTTACAGTAAGGGCCTCAAATGAGGTCGTTTTTACACATTTTTTCTGATGTGGTGTAAGTTTGCGATTGGTTGAGTGGAGTACAGCCAGTGTTATTGGTACCTCTGATACTGTTGTAATTTAAAGTCTTTGGGATTGGTTCCTAGTATTTTTTTCTCCCTATATAGAGGGGCAGTCTGTTCTTTCTCTAAATATGTGATAATGTTGGAGAAGAGAGTATCGAAGAGAATGCATGTCTTGTCTTCTTCAGCTGAGGTTGAGCCAATTCTAGCTTGGCGACGCATATATGGGGATTCTGTTGTCTCTCTGGCTTTGCTACCTGCAGCAGAGGCCCCAGCTATGATGGAGGCCGCAGTGGCCAGGGCATTGGATGAAAGTGCTTAACCCAAGTCCAAAGGCAAATATCATGATGGGGAGTATGGGGTTTCTCCCTCTGTGGATTCATCTATTTCAGAGGCTAACTCCCATCCTCCTCTACAGTGAAATATGTGCGTAGAGAGAAGGTTCCAGATATTCTGCAGCACATTCTGAGATTGTGGGTTTTTCTACTTTTCCATCTCTGTAAGCGGTAGAGGGTCTGTTTCCTCAATATATCAAACCTCCTATTTTAGCAGTGCCTTTTCATGGCAGAGTTATTGACTTGATTACTGGAGAAAGGTGGGATCTGGGCCAATCCTTGGTTGCTAGATTTGTGCAGAAGCTTTATTCGCTGGAGGAAGGCGTGGACTCTCTTCCACATAATGTTAAAGTGAATGCCATTCTGGCTACTCTGATTGGTCAAACAGTCATAAAACCAGAAGACTGTTCACCTTCGGAGGCTACCCACAAGGCGGTGGAAGGGGCACTTAAGAAGTCCTTTTCCACAGAGAATCTGATCCTGAAAGCTGGAATTTATTCTGCTTATGCTGCACTGTCTCCTGTCTCAAACTTTGAAAAGTTGGCCACAGCAATTCAGAAAGAGACTGATTGTTGGGAATTACATTGAAATATGGAACAGATATGTCTTCAGATATCTTGGCAACAGTTTCATTGGTTTTGGCAAGAAGAAATTTGTGGATGATTGATTGGAAAAATCTACTCTGCTGAAGAATCCTTTTGCGGGAAAAATGCTGTTTGGTGATCAATTGGATGATATGACTACCAAGGCTTTCAAGGATCAAAAGCATGCTATGCCTGACAAAGGGGAGTCATATTCCTCTCAACACTTCTGGGATCAGCCTTTCTCTTCTTCTTTTCTTTCATCCAGGAAAGATTAAAGGCCATTTTCAGAGCATAGGAGGGTGTTCCAGAACAAGTAGTCATCTCCCTTGGTGGGAGCAAAAGGGCAGCAAGGTTCCTCAATATGAGAGTTCTGCCAACTATTGCACAGGAACCTCGGCTCCTGTGGGAGGCAGACTTTTGTTTTTCAGGAGGCCTGGGAAAAGCTTTAAAGGATCAATGAGTTTTGAAAATTGTGAGGAATGGCTGACTTGCTAGTCAGCCTCCGGAGAGGGGCACAGTCCCTGCTCCTGTCCCCAAGGATCCGGAAAGGAGACATGAACTTTTGGGAGGGGTTCAGGTCCTTCTGGGGAAAAGGGCAATTATTCTAGTATCCATGGCAGAATGGTGAAAAGGGACTTATTCAATTTTGTTTCTGGTACAGAAGGTGTCTGTAGATTTCAGGCCAGTTCTGGATCTAAAAAGAATGTTTGGATCAGGATAGTTTATTTCAAGATGGTCACCTTACAGTCCATAATTCCCTTATTAAGCGTCAATGACTTTATGACTTTCATAGATCTTCAAGGTGCTTCCTTGCATGTTACGATGGCCCAAGCACATCAAGTGTATCTGCAATTTGCAACAGGGAAAGATCACTTTCAATTCGCAGCATTTCCATTCTGTCAGAAATACGCCCCAAGGGTGTTTACAAAAGGTTCTGGCCCCATTGGTGGCATTAGCACACTGTCAAGAAATCTTCCTTCATCCGTATCTTAACGATAGGCTGGTTCACGCTGCTACCAAGTGGTTGGCTCCCAAACACATGGGTGGTTTTTCCATTTTGCACGGGCACAATTTTCTTATAAATCAGGGAAAATACAACCTTGTGCCAGAAAAAGACAGTTCGTTTTTTTGGTGCACGGTTTCGGACAGAGTTGATCACCTTGCCAGACATAAGAGTAGCACAAATCCGAGCCCATATTTTGTGTCTTTTGGCCCAGACTGTTCTGGAGGTGGCTCTTAGGCTGCAAGTTCAAAGGAATTGGGCAGTGGCAGTGTTTCTGGTTCCCTGGGCTTGCTCTCATTTACACAAGCTGATGGCTCACATCCTGACTTATTGGTCTCCCGTTTGTCTACCTCTGTCCTTTCTGATTCCTCTCTCTCCTCAACTCAAGAGGGTCCTGGGTTTGTGGCTGGAAAAGGAGCATATCCTGAAAGGATTCTGTTAGAATCCGGGTTCTCTGGTTGGCACAGGTAGGTACTTGTGTCAAGCAGGGAACCTTTCCTCCAGTCAGGGTAAGGGAGTACTCTCCAACAATAACCCCTGCTCACCCTCTAGGTAGCTTGGCGCGAGCAGACAAGGCCTATCTCAGAGCGTTTAGGTTAAGCATTTGTGAACACACACACAGTAACTCAGTGACAACCCCACAAATGGACTCCACACTGGGATATATAAAAAAATAGTACTATATTATCTACTGGCGGTCGCCAGTAGATAGTTATAGTTAGGACCGTGTTTCCATAGGAAATCTGAAAATTCTATTTTGAATAACTTTGGCACCGGTTGACGAATCCTCGCGAAATTTTCAAAACTAACGGGGCGCTCCGCTCAGCTCCTACCCTGAAAGTCTCGGGGTGATTCGTCAAGCGGGGGCTGAGAAAAAAGGGGGGTCCCAAAACACGTTTTCCCCATGCATTTTTCCATAGGATCTTTAGTCGAAGGTACAGCCCGAACGGCTGAACAGAATTACTTGAAATTTGGCAAAGAGGTAGTCCTCAGGTCAGGCATGTTCCTTTTGCATATATGGTGTCAATCTGTTCAGTAGTTCCTGAGAAAATTGCAGTTAAAAGCACATAAATATCTATAGCCACGCACCGTGCGCGCACGGTACGCGCACGGTGCCGTGCGCGAGCGTAATTCTGATTGGTGGATTCATGTCAGTCAACATTCGAATCAGTCGAAATCAGGAAGTGTCGACTGCCATTTTGTGTGTGACAGTGAAAAAGAAAGGTGGAGAACGTGAAAAGGGGGCACGGTACAGAGTTCCTGACCCCTAGCTTTTGTCAGGGTGTCCCTGAAGGACCATGAAGGGTGAAAAAAACATTTATTTTTTTTTAATCGCGAGGTGCGTGCATGGTGCACGCACGGCGGAATCATAAAAAAATAGAATTAAAAATCAAATTTAAGTGTTTAGATGTTAGGTGGCTCTAAAAAGAGCTGTTGTGTTAATTGAGGGACAGAGGAAAAAAAAAGACATGGCAAAAATTATAGGGTGCCGCATGTGTGCTGCTGTATCTTGCTCTCTATTGGCGGAATGCTGGTGACCGCATGAGAGAGAAGAGCATTGCACGCATTGCACCGTATATGCACCATCTTAAACAGAGGGTGTATATCCAGAGGAACCGAACCAGGTGAAGCTGCCGCCACAGATGAAGTGCTCGGCTGAGCTGCCGATGATGTGCTCGGCTGAGCTGCTGCGGATGTGCTCGGCTGAGCTGCTTGAGGGTTTTCTCTAGCAGCTCGAGCATAAGCCACAGGATGTACATCTCTAATGTGCCTGATCATAGTGAAGATACTAAAAGAGTATTTCTTTTTAGGATCTCCTCTTGATAAGACACGATCACAAAGAGTGCAGGTGACTTTTGGAGCATTCACCTTCTTCTGCCCCTGTGGAAATGTAAAAAATTGCCATATAAAAGAGTCTTTCTGTTTCCTCTGTCTCACAAGGGTCTCCTGCTCACTCCCAGAAGATGACTGCTGCTCTGCCATTCTCAAGTACTGGAGTACTGGAAAAGCTGCTCAGCTCCTTCTCCCAGGGAATCAGAAGTAATAATGAGGGGAGTGGGTGTGGTGTTGGAAGTTTCTGGAATTGAAACTACTATAAACCAATGAAAAGTGTTGTTTCTAAATCACATGACTTGCCTTGCGCGCACGGTGCGTGTATGGAGCACTCACGCATGCGCGTACACGCACGGAGCACGCGCGCATGCGCGTACTGAGCACGCGCGCATGCGCGTACGGAGCACGCACGACGTACGCATGCGCACGTGGAGCACGTACGCATGCGCACACGGAGTACGTACGCATGCATGCACAGTGCGCGCACGGACAAAAACCCTTAAAAAAATATATATATATTAAAAAAATGAGCCATTCCATATTACAGGATAAAGTTAATCTATAACTATACATACATAGGTAGCTTATTGTAAAATAAATATTTTAAAAATATAAAAATACATTCATAAATTAGCATTTAAAAAACCTTGCAAATTCACTTAAAAAACCATAGGTTTCACACATGTTATAGTTAGGAATTAGCATTTAAAAAACCTTGCAAATTCACTGAAAAAACCATAGGTTCACACATGTTATAGTTAGCTGGATATTTCACTCGCAAAAAACCAATGAATTTCCCCCGTTATAGTTAATTCAGCTAAATATAATACGCACGCCCGCAATCCACTGACGTCACATATTACATCACTCATGACATGGTCAGTGACATCACTCATGACATCACTGATGACATCTCAAATGACATCACTGATGACGTCATCCATGTGATAAATTACCACATCTTCTCACACCCTAATATAACCTTTGATACACCGACTCAAAATTTAAGAGTTCCATTCTCAAAACCATACATACTGCAATACCAATAACTACATAGCCACCTATTAACTCTTAGGTCTACATACACCTCCACTCATTCACCTGTACAGTCACTCATACTTACAGTCACAACATACAAAACTATCATATGCATTTATACACCTATATAGACACTCACACACTATCAATCATCCATAGAGGTACTCTCACACCTACTCAGTCATGCAAATAATCACACTCCCATTTACTCACCTATGTGGTTATACACACTCAAGTTCACTTACTCATAAAAATAGTATCACATTCTTACGCTCTTATAGAATCATTGATGCAAGCACACACTCATCCATACAGTCACTCTCACAATCACACACTCTCACATCTACCCACTTATATACTCTTACACGCACATATACTGCCTTTCACATATGTAGTTAGTCACAAATGTACCACTGAGATATACATTCAATCCCTAACACACCCATACATACACTCACTCAACCATACAGTCCATCACAGATGCACTCTTAAAACCATGCACCCATAGAATCACCCACTCACACATCTATGCATAGAGTCACACACACCCTACCCACACAAACACTCAGGAACCCATACAGATACTCAGGCAAGCAATCAATAACTCATATAGACACTCATATAGGTATTCACAAAACCATGCAGCCACTTATAAACCAACATACAGAAACATACAGACATTTACACAGTTTAGTCACTAGTCTGCAGTAAGATACATTTAATGACTCACTTATAGAGTTGCTTACGCACCACAGAAAATCATCCATTTACACACTTGTACACCCACTCATTCTTCAACAGGCCTTTCCCTATATATATTAAACATATTAAAATTGTTAAGAAACACATACTCAATGGATGATGTCATCAGTGATGTCATCAGTGATGTCATGAGTGATTTCACTGACCATGTCATGAGTGATGTAATATGTGACGTCATCAGCAGTGGATTGCGGGCGCGCAAGTTATAGTTAGCTGAACTAACTATAACGGGGGAATTTCATTGGTTTTTTACGAGTGAAATGTCCAGCTAACTATAACATGTGTGAAACCTATGGTTTTTTCAGTGAATATATATATATACATATATATATATATATATTCACTGAAAAAACCATAGGTTTCACACACGTTATAGTTAGGAATTAGCATTTAAAAAACCTTGCAAATTCACTGAAAAAACCATAGGTTTCACACATGTTATAGTTAGCGGAAATTTTACTGATAAAAAACCAATGAAATTCCCCCGTTATAGTTAGTGCAGGCAACTATAACTCACGCGACCGCAATCCTCTGCTGATGCTAATACTGTATTTAGACACTTATTTACCCATGTCTTCTTCCATACATTTTTAGCTATACATATATTACAAATATTTTTTTTTCATAAAGACACATATGTCATCAGCAGAAGATTGCGGTCGCGTGAGTTATAGTTGCCTGCACTAACTATAACGGGGGAATTTCATTGGTTTTTTTATCAGTAAAATTTCCGCTAACTATAACATGTGTGAAACCTATGGTTTTTTAAGTGAATTTGCAAGGTTTTTTAAATGCTAATTCCTAACTATAACGTGTGTGAAACCTATGGTTTTTTCAGTGAATTTGTACGGTTTTTTAAATGCTAAGTTACTTTACGCCATTCGTGGCGTGCGCGCCCACTTAACGCAGTTCGTTCCGTGCGCGCACGGTGCGCTTCGCGCACCGTGCGCGCACAGTGAGCACGCGGTGCGATTCGCGCACCGCGCGCCCACTTTACGCAGTTAGTGCCGTGCACGCACGGTGGGCACGCGGTGCGCTACGCGCACCGCCTGCCCACGTTACGCTAGATGGGCCATGTACGCACGATGCGCATCGCGCACCGTGCGCACATGGAGGACATATGATGCACTTCGTTTTGAAAGGTAATATTTTAATTTTTCGCAGTAGTTATAAGCCATGCACAAATGGTGCCCTTCGGGCACCATTTGCACACGGGGTGGAGAGAGTGTGGATAATTTTTTTTTTTAATATTTTTTTTTTTATTATTTTCGTTTTTCACAGCTGTTATAAGCCATGCACAATTGGTGACATTCGGTCACCAATTGCACACGGGGTAGGGGTATTGTGGATAATTTTTTTTTTTATATATTTTTTTACCGTACGCGTACGGTAAGCGTAATCGGCGAAATTAGCGAAAAAATAAAAATTCCGTTTTTGGCCTTGGGGGATCTTTGGGGACTCCCTCTACATGGCTATGTGTGTGGGAGCTGTCCAAACAGCCCCTTTACATGTTTTTGTGCTTTGTTTGTTAATCATCACTCTCAGTGCGAGAAAGAAAATGGCGGCCGCCGCTTCCTGGTTTCGGCCGATTCGAATGTTTACTAAGATCTAAGAGCCAATCATAATTGCGCTCGCGCACGCCACCGTACGCGTACGGTAAGCGTACCGTAAGCGCACCGTAAGCTGGCTCAGATATATATATTGATTTAAAGGCTATTTTCTCAGAATCTACTGAACAGATTTACACCAAACCTACAAAAGGCACTTCCTTGACCTGAGGACTACCTCTCTGCCAAATTTCTAGTAATTCTGTTCAGCCGTTCGGGCTGTAGCCCTGTCTAAAGGTCCTATGGAAAAATGCATGGGAAAAACGCGTTTTGGGACCCCCTTTTATCTCAGCCCCCGCTTGACGAATCCCCCCGAGACTTTCAGGGTAGGAGCGGAGCGTAGCGCCCCACCTATTTTGAAAATTTCGCGAGGATTCGTCGACCGGCGCCAAAGTTATTCAAAATAGAATGTTGCGGATTTCCTATGGAAACGTGGTCCTAACTATAACTACCTACTGGCGACCGACAGTAGGTAATATAGATATAGATATATATATATATATATAGATTAGGCTTAGCACAAGACCAGATAACGTTTAAACGGTCCACAATACTTATTAGACAAAGAGTTCTTGGGCTTAGCGTAGTTTTAAAGTTCTGTGCGCTTCTTTGCTTTACGTACGCTTCGTACACGGTCAAAACTGCTTGGGAACGGGTCTCACACGCACTGCAGGTGCTTCGGGATGAAGCGTACACCCTACGGTGCGAACAGGCACAGTACCTTTATCTTTTGGTGCGTTCGTCACGGGTGCTACACTGACATCAAGCGCGATGTACGGTGCGTTGTCCTCTGGGTGCGGTGCGTACTACGGTACGTTGGAACTTGGGTTTGCAGGGCTCCAGGGGACGGTGCGTAGGTACGGTGCTTTCAATGTTCGTCGCGGTGTTCGCGCCGTACCGTGAGATCAGCAATCTTGATTTGAAGTGCTGGATACAAGCGAACAGTATGCTCCGCTCAGGGGAGACGTACGCGACTACCGTACTCACCGCAGCCTTCCCAAAGCAGGGGAAAGGAGCATACGCTGGGCAGTACGGTTCGTAGGGGATGGAAGCAAGTACATTCGCAGTCCTTCCATTACGGTGCGAGCTACGGCTCGTAGGGGCCTGTTAGTCGCATTGCTCAGGCCGGACGATACCTTCCTTTGCGGTACAAGCTACGGCTCGTAGGGGGAACTTAGTCACGTTGTTCGGGCCGGACAGCTTGGTGCAGGCTTCCGGGGGGGTACGCTTCGATCGTCGAGGCGTACACAGCAGTTCGCTTCAGGATTACGGGGAAAACGGTCCGTTTTCCGGTGCGCTCTCACGGCGGTGAAGTCCACTGGTCCTGGGACTTCGTTCAGGGGGCAAGCTCACTCACAAGCCCTTGGAGATCTTCAGCACAAGTCAAATAAAAGTTTCTTTGGTCTTTTCTTCCTCTTCTTCAGCAGCAAGGCAACCACTGCAGGCCAATCCCACAGGTCAGGGACAGTACTCCTCCATGCAGCT
The DNA here is from genome assembly GCF_964204655.1 of Triturus cristatus. NCBI lineage: Eukaryota > Metazoa > Chordata > Amphibia > Caudata > Salamandridae > Triturus > Triturus cristatus. The sequence goes on from NC_140579.1 coordinate 317,395,669, forward strand.
TTCCCAGTTCCTTCTCGTCGGACAGAGGTTTCTTCTTGGCAGGACAGGATCTAATTTCTTAGGAGCAGGGCTCCTACATTTATACGCCATTTATTTTGTTCCTGCAGGCCATGGGGGCCCTTGCCTAGTTCGTTCCGGTTTCTGAGCACTTTGCTGACATGATGCAGGCTTCTTCTTTCAGTGTGCAGGGCAGAGTCATCAGACGCTCGACAGGGGGTGGAGTCAACATTGTGGTGGCAGAGCACAGCCCTATTCAGAGTCCAGGTGTACTCCTCCCACCCATCTATATGTCAATCTCTCTATTCACCACCAGGCTACCTAGCCCTGCCCCTCTGGGATTCCCCAGCCCTGTCACTCACACAAGCCAGACAGCAGATACACATCAGCGCAGAGGCGGGCTGAAATGGTTAGGCAAGCAAAGGCCATCTTTCTAAAAGTGGCGTTTGCAAACATAGAACATTAAAATAAACTTTGCTAAAAGATGTATTTTATTATTCTGAGTTCAGGCATACTAAACTCGATTTTCTACCATGTTCCCTGGGTCTGTTAGGATCATAGGATGTAACAATTCTAACAGCCCATTCTGGCCTATGAGACCAGGTAGCCTTACAATAGTGAAAAACGAAAATGGCTGTAAATCACTATTAGGACATGCCACACACATCAGGGCTTGTCCTACCTTATGCTTACATTGCACCCTGCCCATTGGCCTACCATAGGGGTGACTAACATGAAGTTAAGGGAAGGTTTAGGGACTGGCAAGTGGGTGCACTTGCCAGTCAGCATGACAGTACCAGACTGCACGCAGGTTCTGCAATGGCAGACCTTAGACATATTTTACCAGGCCGCGTCTGTGGGTGGCACAACCAGTGCTGCAAGCCCACCAGCGTCATTTGCATTTACAAGCCCTGGGCACTCCTGGTGCACTTTACTGGGGTCTGACAGTAAACCAAATAAGCCAATCATGGAATCCAACCAACAGATACATTTGAGATAGGGAGCACTTGCACTGTGGCACTGGTTGGCAGTGGCACAGTGCTCTGAGCAGCTAACACCAGCAAAACACATGAGGCACAGCGATAAAAAGTGGAAGGGAGACTCACGCCAAGGTGCCAGGTCTAACACATGCCCCCTCCAGCTGAAATGTGGGGAGAACTACCCTACCCCAGGGAGTTCCTCATCACTAAGGCGGAAAAATCTGGACAGACCGTCAGCATTGGCGTGATCTGTACCAGGGCGATGTTCCACCGTGAAATCCATACTCTGTAGGGAAATGGACCACCTCAACAGCTTAGGATTCTCACCCCTCATATGCATCAACCATCTGAGGGGCCTGTGGTCTGTCTGAACCCGGAAGTGAGACCCAAACAGGTAGGGTCTTAGCTTCTTCAGCGCCCAGACCACAGCAAATGCCTCACGCTTAATAGCACTCCATCTCTGTTCCCGTGGAAGTAACCTTCTGCTAAGGAAGGCTACAGGTTGATCTAAGCCCTCCTCATTAATCTGTGAAAGAACAGCCCCCACACCATGCTCTCAAGCATCTGTCTGAACGATAAACTCTTTGGAGAAGTTGGGAGCCAAGAGCACGGGCGCCGTGCACATAGCAGCTTTCAGGGCCTCAAAAGCTTTCTGACAGGTGTCAGTCCAAATCACTTTCCTGGGCTGCTTCCTAGAAGTCAGCGCTGTCAAGGGGGCAACAATGTTGCCATACCCCTTGACCAACCTCCTGTAGTACCCGGTGAGACCTAGGAAGGCTCTCACCTCTGTCTGGGTTTTGGGCGACTCCCAATTCAGGATGGTTTCTATCTTGGGTTGAAGGGGCGCCACCTGGCCGCTCCCAACCTGGTGCCCAAAGTACACCACGGAACCCTGCCCGATCTGGCACTTACTCGCCTTGATCGGGAGGCCTGCCCTCCGCAGTGCCAACAACACTTCCCAGAGGTGGCGCAGGTGTTCTTCCCAAGTGGAGCTGAACACTGCGATGCCATCCAGGTAGGCTGCACTGAACGAATCCAGCCCAGCCAACACCTGGCTGACCAACCTCTGGAAGGTGGCAGGGGTATTCTTCATCCCAAAGGGCATAACCCGGAACTGGTAGTGCCCATCTGGGGTGGAAAATGCTGACCTCTCTTTGGCCCCATCGGTCAAGGCGATCTGCCAGTACCCAGACATTAAATCAAACCTGCTGAGGTAGTTGGCAGCCCCTAGCCGATCTATGAGCTCATCAGCTCTGGGGATGGGGTGTGCATCAGTCCTGGTGACTGAATTGAGTCCTCTGTAGTCCACCCAGAACCGGAGTTCCGGTGTGGCTCCCGGCGCTGCAGCCTTTGGGACCAAGACCACTGGGCTGGCCCAAGGACTGCTGGAGGACTCAATTACCCCGAGTGCAAACATCTTGGAGACCTCCTTGATGCATGCCCTCACCCTGTCAGTCACCCTGTAGGCCTTGTGCCTCACAGGTGTACTATCCCCAGTGTCCACATCATGGACGCACCAATCAGTGACACCGGGAACCAGGAAAAACAGATCAGAAAACTGTCCCAGCAGCTGGCGATAATCATTCTGTTGCTCAGGGGTCAGGGCGGAAGAGAGGATGACACCATCCACTGACCCATCTTGCTCCTGGGCTGACAGGAGGTCAGGAAGAGGCTCGTTCTCCTCTTCCATCCCAGCATCCGTTGCCAAGAGCATGCCCACTTGGGACCTCTCCCAAGTGGGGCTTGAGGCGGTTGACATGAAGGACCCTTAAGGGGTTCCTTGGAGACCGCAAGTCCACCAAATAGGTAACAGGACTCTTGCGCTCCACAACCTCAAAGGGACCGGTCCACATATCCTGGAGCGCACAAGGCTCCACGGGGGCCAAGACCCACACCTTCTGTCCAGGCTGAAGCTCTACCAGAGTGGCATTCTGGTCGTACCACCGCTTCATCTCCTCCTGGCTGGCTTCCAGATTTCCATCAGCAAGTTGTCTGAATCGCCTAGTCTGATTCTTGAAGGCCAGCATGTAGCTATTTACATTCTGGGGAGGTTTCCTGGGAGATTGCTCCCAGCCTTCCTTGACCAGACTTAGAGGTCCTCTCACTGGGTGGCCATACAGGAGCTCAAAGGGGCTGAACCCTAGAGACTTCTGTGGCACCTCACGGTACGCAAAGAGAAGGCATGGCAAGGGGACGTCCCACTTACGCCTCATGGGTTCTTCCAGACCCATTATCATGCCCTTGAGGGTGAGGGTACGGTTGAATCTCTCAACCAACCAGTTTCCTTGGGGGTGGTAAGGTGTGGTGAACTGGTAGGTTACACCACACTCTTGCCAAAGGGATTTCATATATTTGGATATCAAATTGGTACCCCGGTCAGACAGCACCTCTAGAGGGAATCCCACTCTGGAGAAAATTCCCATCAGTGCACGTCCCACCACGGGGCCGTCACTGTCCTCAGAGGGATGGCTTCCGGGTACCGGGTGGCATGGTCCACCAGGACCAGGATAAACCTGTTGCCCATGGCTGTCCTGGGGTCCAGTGGCCCCACAATGTCAATCCCCACACGCTGGAATGCAGTACCGACCACAGGGAATGGCTGGAGTGGAGCCTTCTGCTTCCTCCCACTCTTTCCACTTGCCTGGCAAGTCTGACAGGTCCTGCAGTGAGTGTCTGAACTCCTGCGCATTTGGGGCCGATAAAAGTGGGTGACAAGCCTTTCAAAGGTCTTGTCCTGCCCCAAATATCCTGCCAATGGCACATCATGAGCCAGCCCCAGTAGGAAGGCTCTGAAGTCCTGGGGTACCACCAGCGCACGGGCTGACCCAGGCTCAGCAACCTTAGGCTCTGTATATAGGAGGTCGTTCTCCCAGTAAATGAAATGTGACCCAGACTGATCACCTGAGGCCTGGTCTGCAGCCTGCTGCTGCATACCCACGAGAGAAGTGTATTCTTTCTGTGCCTTACAAAAGTCCTCCCTGGAGGGGCCTCCTTCCTGCTGCCAATGGGTCAGCTCCGGCAGGTCCCCCAGTTCAGCTATCTGTTCCCCGGTAGGCTCCAGGGCAGCCCCCTCAAGGTCTGCTTCCTCCTGGGCCATGGGAACTTCAGGGGGCGGTTTCCCGTACCCCCTGCCTCTTCTCTCTAAGGCCGGTCCCTGGGCCTCCCTCTCAGGCTCCAGGACCTCTTGAGCACCTCTACTTGCTGCCATGGACCGTGTGGTGACACACGCCCAATCCGGCATACCCAACCACTCCAGGTGAGCACTCCGTTCCACCTTAGCCCAAGGTGAGCTCTCCAAATCGTTCCCTAACAGACAGTCTACAGGCATGGTGGGCCTCACAGCTACCTGAAGAGTACCAGAGACCCCCCACCCACTCAAAGGGAACCTGAGCCACCTTGCAGTGACTCTCTGTGTTGTCAGCGGCAACAACTGGATAGAATGCTCCTGGGACAACCTGCTCTTGTGACACCAGGTGACACTTGACAGCTGTCACACTGGCTCCTGTATCTCGCAGAGCTTCCACCCTACGGCCATTAATGGTCACCCACTGCCTGTATTTCTTAGTGTTGTCAGGCAGCTTGGTTTGGGGGACCATCTCACAGTCTCCTAATGAGACAAGGGACATCTCTGCGGGACCCCACCCACCTTGGACTGCCATCTCCTCCCCCAAGGCTACACTAGCCATCTGCCAGGGTGGAGCACCAGTGGGTGCTGGTTTACCAAACAAAGGACACTTTAAATCAGAGGCATAATGCCCTACGGTACCACACTTGTAACATTTTATGGGCCCCTTTTGAACAGGTGGACCTGTTGGGGCCCCGGTCGGTTTCTGGGGTGGGGGAGGCTGAGAACCTTTCCCTTGGTTTCCTTGGGGATTACTTTGGGGCCTTTTTGGGAACTCCCTCTGGTTCCCCTGTCCCCTCCACTCTTCTGCTGGGGACCCTGCCCACCTTTGGCGGAGTCTCCCACTTGACCCTTGTGAACCCTGGTACTGACCCAGCGGTCCGCCTCCTCAGCAAGCTTTCTAGGGTTAGTCAGCCTACTATCAATCAGGTGCTGGCGTAGCTCAGGAAAACAATTACTGGACAAGTGCTCCCATGCCATTAAATCAAGAAGCCCTTGAAAATCATCAACTTTGCTACCCTTCACCCAACCATCCAGTGCTCTGCAAAAAAAAGTTACATACTCAACATACCGTTGGAATATTTGTGCAACCCCTGAACCTTTGCCTATACAACTCAGGGGTCAACCCACACCTAGTCATCAAAGCTGCCTTCATATGGGGATAAGAATTATAATCATCTGAAGGCACATCTAGCAGTGTGTCCCGCCCCTCACTAAGGAACCGTCCCCACAACCCCGCTCCCCAATCCTTCTCAGGGACCCGGTGGGAAGACATGGCTACCTCATAGGCTTTGAACCACTGCCCTATGTCATCATTTAAAAAAATATATTTTACTACATCTTTTGGTATGTACACCCTTGATTCTACCTGCACTGACGGTGTGCTGCCACTAGAGGGAGTAGACTCTAAACTCTTAGCCTGTAGATCTAATTCCCTCAACTTCATTTCATGCTCCATTTGGATTCTTCTCTTTCCCAGAGCCAGCTTTTTGCTTTCCAGCTCCAGTTGCCCATTCAATTTAAGTTTTGCCATTTCCATTTCATGCATCCTGGTTTCTTTCCTGTCTGCCAACTCTTCTGGCGACAGGCCTCTGCCGAAACTATGGACGCTTCCTGCTGGTTCAATTATTTCTGCCTCCTCATGCGATCTTGACTCAATCCAGGCCCTCAGCGCCATGAGTAGATCTGCCTTGACCTTGCATCCAGTATGGGGTACTTTGAATTTTTTACAGAAGCCCTTCAGCTGGGCCTTGGTGTAGCTCTCTAGTCTCTCCTCTTCCCATTCAATATCTTCAATTTCAGAGACTACAGATGCTGCTCTCTCCACAACGACTGAACCAAGCATGATTTCTTAGAAAATGGCGATTTCCAGTAAAACGAAAATTAAAAAAGTATGTGGTTGCGCTATTGGTCTGCCTTCACTATGTGGCGTTCACCAATCACTGTATATGTATCACAAATGCAAATTCGTAATCCTCACCGCTGACCACCAATGTTAGAATCCGGGTTCTCTGGTTGGCACAGGTAGGTACTTGTGTCAAGCAGGGAACTTTTCCTCCAGTCAGGGTAAGGGGGTACACTCCAACATTAACCCCTGCTCACCCTCTAGGTAGCTTGGCGCGAGCAGACAAGGCCTATCTCAGAGTGTTTAGGTTAAGCATTTGTGAAAACACACACAGTAACTCAGTGACAACTCCAGAAATGGACTCCACACTGGGATATATAAAAAAAATAGTACTTTATATATATATAGATTAGGCTTAGCACAAGACCAGATAACATTTAAACGGTCCACAATACTTATTAGACAAAGAGTTCTTGGGTTTAGCGTAGTTTTAAAGTTCTGTGCGCTTCGTTCCTTTCCGTACGCTTCGTACTCGGTCAAAACTGCTTGGGAACGGGTCTCACACGCACTGCAGGCGCTTTGGGATGAAGCATACACCCTAAGGTGCGAACAGGCACAGTGCCTTTATCTTTTGGTGAGTTCGTCACGGGTGCTGCGCTAACATCGAGCGCGATGTAGGGTGCGTTGTCCTCCGGGTGCAGTGCGTACTACGGTACGTTGGACCTTGGGTTTGCAGGGCTCCAGGGGACGGTGCGTAGGTATGGTGCTTTCAATGTTCGTCGCGGCGTTCGCGCCGTACCGTGAGATCGGCAATCTTGATTTGAAGTGCTGGATACAAGCGAACAGTACGGTCTGCTGAGGGGAGATGTACGCGACTACCGTACGCAGCCTTCCCAAAGCAGGGGAAAGGAGCGTACGCTGGGCAGTACGGTTCGTAGGGGCTGGAAGCAAGTACGGTTCGCAGTCCTTCCATTACGGTGCGAGCTACGGCTCGTAGGGGCCGGTTAGTAGCGTTGCTCAGGCCGGACGATACCTTCCTTTGCGGTGTGAGCCACGGCTCGTAGGGGGGCCTTAGTCACGTTGTTCGGGCCGGACAGCAGTTCGCTTCAGGATTACAGGGAAAACGGTCCGTTTTCCGGTGCGCTCTCACAAGGGTGAAGTCCACTGGTCCTGGGACTTCGTTCAGGGGGCAATCTCACTCACAAGCCCTTGGAGATCTTCAGCACAAGTCAAATAAAAGTTTCTTTGGTCTTTTCTTCCTCTTCTTCAGCAGCAAGGCAACCACTGAAGGCCAATCCCCCAGGTCAGGGACAGTACTCCTCCATGCAGCTTTCCCAGTTCCTTCTCGTCGGACAGAGGTTTCTTCTTGGCAGGACAGGATCTAATTTCTTAGGAGCAGGGCTCCTACATTTATACGCCATTTCTTTTGTTCTTGCAGGCCAGGGGGGCCCTTGCCTAGTTCGGTCCGGTTTCTGAGCACTTTGTTGACATGATGCAGGCTTCTTCTTTCAGTGTGCAGGGCAGAGTCATCAGACCTCCACAGGGGTGGAGCCAGCATTTTGGTGGCAGAGCACAGCCCTATTCAGTGTCCAGGTGTACTCTTCCCACCCATCTATATGTCAATCTCTCTATTCACCACCAGGCTACCTAGCCCTGCCCCTCTGGGATTCCTCAGCCATGTCACTCACACAAGCCAGACAGCAGATACACATCAGCGCAGAGGCGGGCTGAAATGGTTAGGCAAGCAAAGGCCATCTTTCTAAAAGTGGCGTTTGCAAACATAGAACATTAAAATAAACTTTGCTAAAAGTTGTATTTTATTATTCTGAGTTCAGGCATACTAAACTCGATTTTCTACCATGTTCCCTGGGTCTGTTAGGATCATAGGATGTAACAATTCTAACAGCCCATTCTGGCCTATGAGAACAGGTAGCCTTACAATAGTGAAAAACGAAAATGGCTGTAATTCACTATTAGGACATGCCACACACATCAGGGCTTGTCCTACCTTATGCTTACATTGCACCCTGCCCTTGGGCCTACCATAGGGGTGACTAACATGAAGTTAAGGGAAGGTTTAGGGACTGGCAAGTGGGTGCACTTGCCAGTCAGCATGGCAGTACCAGACTGCACGCAGGTTCTGCAATGGCAGACCTTAGACATATTTTACCAGGCCGCGTCTGTGGGTGGCACAACCAGTGCTGCAAGTCCACCAGCGGCATTTGCATTTACAAGCCCTGGGCACTCCTGGTGCACTTTACTGGGGTCTGACAGTAAACCAAATAAGCCAATCATGGAATCCAACCAACAGATACATTTTAAATAGGGAACACTTGCACTGTGGCACTGGTTGGAAGTGGCACAGTGCTCTGAGCAGCTAACACCAGCAAAACACATGAGGCACAATGATAAAAAGTGGAAGGGAGACTCAAGCCAAGGTGCCAGGTCTAACATATTCCCTCTCTCCCTTCCCACTCCCAGAACTATCACAGATGACAGTCTGTTGGGGTTTGGGTGCATGGATGGGCATACGTCAGGTCAGGGGTTCTTGTTCCCCATCTCAGGGCACGGGGTTTCCAATAATCTGGCAGAAAAAATGTCCCTGCATGGGATCTATCTTTGGTTTTGGAGGCTGTTGATAGGTCCTCCGTTTGAACCCCTGGACTCTATTGATATCAGGATGTTGTCCCTTAAAACCTTCTTTTTGCTGGCTATTGCTTCAGCTAGGCATTTGAGTGAGCTGGGCGCTTTATCTTTCAAGCATACTTTTTGTCACATCTTTGATGACAGAGTAATTGAGGCCTTTTCTCTCCTTTCGTCCCAAAGTTGATTCCCAGTTTCATAAGGACCAGGAGTTGATTTTGCCCTACTTTTTTGAGTCTCTTTCTTCTGAGGAGGAAATGTGGTTGCCTGACAACTAAACAGCATTTCCTCCTGAGAAGAAAGAGACTCAATAAGGTAGGCTCATCTTATATATTTGGACAGGAGAGTTCCTATCCGTCTTTTTGATTTGCTGTTTGCGAATTGTGGTGCAGCCAATAAGGGGTTGAAGCATTCTACTTCCTCTTTTGAGTCGGTGGGTTCAGCCTTTGATTTTCTTGGCCTGCAAGGCTGCAGATCAGGTTTCTCCCTTAGGTGTTCAGGGTAGATCTACGAGAGCACTGTCTACCTCTTGGGCGGAGATGCAGGTGGCTTCCCCTGCTGCCTCTCAATATTAGAATGTTCAGGAGACTGAACTGTCTGATGTGTTTGGGTATAAGACGTTGGCCACTATGCCGTCTCAATAGTGGTTCCTTTCTTTGTCTTTTGTGTTTAATAAACTTGAGTTTGTGCATTACCTTTTTGGTTGTCCTGTTTGGTTTTGTACATCAAAATGTCGTAATGAAGGGAAGCAAGGGATGGGACGATGAGGTAATGCCTCAATTACTTACAGATAATTGCATTACTCTGAGTCCTTTTTCCCTCGCTTCTATTCATTACATCACTCCCTCACTCCCTCCCTCCCAGGTTGTCCAGGCCAACCAAATTTGGAGTTGTGTTGGGTTACATCGTATATACAGGCGGATTGGAGAGGGGAGTGGGTCTTTTATTCATGAAAAATCACATGGTATGGGTTTCTGGCAAGGCAGTATTGCCTCAATGTCGTAATGAACAGAAGCGAGGACTCAGAGTAATGCAATTACGGGTAAGTAATTGAGCCAATACTGCTTCACCATCACCTATTTCCTTCTTTTGATATTGTGATTATCATTGCTGGGTACTGAGTGCTGCATTTGGACATCACCATTTTCACATTCTTCAATAATGAGGGCCAATCTACCACATTGTGATCCCTCTTCCAATGTTTCAAAAATGAATATCAGGTAAGGAAACCAAGAGTTATTCCTGTGGTGGCTGGCATGTATGGAGGGAGGTGGGGTGGATGGGACAAAAATAGAAGTAAACAAAGATGTAAAAAAAAAGAATTACACTTACCTTCCTGGTGCGATGTCCTCCTCACTCGGGTCTTCTCTAGGTAGGCTCCAACGCAGGACCCAGGAAAGTGCAGTAACCAATCCTGGCGCTGCTCTCATGGAGCATGAAAGAAGCGACTAGATTGGAGGGAGCAGGCTCCTGTGGTGCTCCAGAGGACACTGGAGCCCTATGCTGTCTCTAGCCCAGCTGTCTTTGACAGCTGGGTTACAGGGGTTTAAAAGGTGCATGTCTGGCCAGCCAAAGAGACATGCACACTTTAAGCTTAAAATGCCCTGCCCATCACTACTTTCTGCTGCTGCCTGACTGGCTGATGAATGAGAAATGGCACAAAGTGTAGAAAAAAGCGTAGAAATACGTGGTATCATACCACTCTGCGATGGTCATAGAATCAGTAGAAGATTTCAGAATAGATTGTGGAGGTACACACAACTATAGAATCCCATTGCTTTATTGAGATATGCTTTTGATGGCCACATTTATTCCAGCCCATCCTAGTTTACAATAATGTAAGCAAGTGGTACTCACAATGATGAATTGAAACGTTAAGTGCGGTTACTGCTATGTGAACTAGCATGTCTACATTTTTCAGACCTCCAGGTTAGAACTGGTCAATCAGTAGTATGCTGTCCATGTCAGGGTACAATGCCATTATGTCCAGAACGGGCACGATACACAAGGTGGAGCTGAGAATCCTGTCTGAACAACAGTTTGTTAAATCTAGACTCGCCGGGCAGCACACGTCAGTTAGTATCTTGATGCCCACACAAAGGTCCAGTTGTTTTGTATGTTGATTATGGGCGCTACACATAGTGGCGAACTGGCCACTAACTTTGAATTACAGTATAACATTAATGAATGCGTGTGGGTGCTTATAAGACCGGGCAGGAGGGAGAGTGGATAAGGAGAACCACACCCCCACCACCCAGACACCCTTGATAATAGCACGTCAGTATTGCCAGCTCTGCCCAGGACCACGTGAGGGTGTACGTTTTTGTAACCACTACTACAGGCACCACACCTGATGATCCCACTGTCTATGATTAACAGCATGGAAACGTGAACGAATGCCTGTGGGAGCTGTCTTGGGCCAATATGGAGGGCAAGGGTATGATTGGTACTACATTATCTAGATTTCCTTGGTAGCAGCACATTTTTGGTTCTGGTGCCATCCATGTTCAGGCCACGCCCTCATGTTTACGCTGGCACTTCACTTTCAGGAAGTATATTCGCTGCACCATATCAGCATAGCAGTGTGCCAAGCAGCAGGGAGTGGAGTGTCGTAGGTGTTGAAGAGTGGCGTGCCTTCTGATGAAGTAAGGAGCAAGGGGCGGGCTATGGGCACTAGGTCAGTGCTCTCTCATGCCGACCACAAGCAGGGTGCCACGCAGTAACAAGAGGAAAGGGGGCAGGGAGACGCTCTGTTTTAGATATTGCCCACGTGTTCCTGCTCATTCACTTGCTATTGCCCTTCCATTAAGTCTGGCATGTATTTATGCAATGCGCAGCATACTTTTTTGGAATTATTTTTCCCATCCCTGTTGTGATACATCACTTCTGTTACAACACTTGGTAATCAATGTAAACCGCTCTGAGTACACCTGGCTTGTTATCAGTCATTGCGTGTGCTATCAATTGTTGCTATAATCGAGCTGCCTCAATGTAAGTACACTTTCTTTGGCAGCTTTTGCCACAGATGGGATTTACAACCAATTGAAGGTTTGGTCCTGTGTGTTAGTTAAACGCTTATCTCTGGTTCAAATTACAGATTGCCCACCCTGGGTAGTGGTCTTCTTAAATAGGAACACATCTGCAAACCACTTTATATTGTCCTTAAGCACTGACTTTTTCTGATGTGACAGAGTATTTCAATTAACTATGATCCTATGCAATCTGGAACCAAGTAATGGCTGGTGGGCCTCTGGTGTAGGTGGTCCTTCATGACCTCTTTACTCTGCTCCTCAGAACAAGTACAATACTTGAAAACCGAGCCTTAGCTGGCATTTATCCAAACACTGGAAGATACCATATGAGTTTTTACTATGAATGATTTCATTCACAGCTGTCATTATGTATTCCAAGGGTTAAACCCCCCCTGGTTTCTCTTTACCTTGTAATTGGTTTTTCTGTTGTACTTCCTTTTTAGGTCGAGCTTAGACAGCGCATGCGCTGTCGCAAGACCTGTAGTAAACAGAATATGGAGGGTAATTTCTCTTGCCGCTTGCCATTGCTTAACTCTGGCATTGCTGTTCTTTTCTGGCTTATTGTTGGCTGGCGATCCAATACTTTCGGTTTTGTAGGATGCAGCACCGACCAACTACAGTTTAGTTACACTGCTGGCTGTTATTTTTGCATTTAGGGACTACTTGTTTTCTTTGCGCTCGCATTCCCAGAGGATGTTTGGACATCTGCCAGGTTCCTGCCATCACCCGACACCTTGCTCCACCGCTCTCTACTCGGTAACGACGCTTCGCCACTCCCCGCGCTACTCCCGGACAGCCGCCGCTGCTTCATAGCCCCTCCAGCGTCGCAGCTGCTGGCCATGGCATGCCGTGCTAACTCGACCCGCCATACTCCCAGCGCCGGCTCCGGCATCCTGGGTGCCACTAACCGACCATCTGACACTCAGAGCTACCCTGCCGAAATCTTGTGATTCCCAAGCATCTTTATTATCCAAATTCCCAACAATTTAAAGGCAAATGTGGCCATTTTCTGATTACAAAAGGAGATGCTGGTTATGACGCTCCCCCCATTTCAGCGCAACATATTGGCAACTCTGATACTTGCAGGCAGTCTGAACACTAGAGGTGCATAGCCAGGAGCTCGGAGGAGGATACATGGGTAATAACTAAACAGGTAGAGTTCACTAGCCATGTATTCAAGCTCGCTCTACAAGGCATAGGGTGCACTTTTCAGCCGTGGTCACTATCCGCCTCGGTGCTGCCCCGCGCACCAGCAGACCCGTAGCCTGCTGTTGGCAGTGCCTCACCTGACATTGCCGCTGTTCACAATCCCTCAGGGGGGCTGCTTAGCCCCCGGCTGCAGTGCGTGCTCTCCGCTCCATTGCCTTTCTCTCCTGGTTATTATTAGTAAGCCGGTGTTCTAAGGAGCTGCGCTCCCCCATCGGTATGTGCTCCCCCTACGTCATAGGGGAGCTGACAAATATAGCATCAATCTATCGAGCTGTGCTCCCCCATCGGTATGTGCTCCCCATACGTTTCATGCTTGTTGGTGCCTGGCCATAAGTCTATACCTCCCCTAAAGCGCTGCAGCTATTTTACCTACCTGACCGAAAACTGTTATGGCATGGGAAAAGTAGTCAAACCTTTATTTTTTTAAGCAATACTTTTGAATATATTTTCATATGTAGCATTTGTATCAGGCATTTGAACATTTTTCTTTTCCCGAAATTTTTGTTATTTAAAGTATTTTTAGATTTTTAAAAAAGGAGTTTATTCGTGTTTGAATAATGCCATAATTTTTCAAAAAAATATGTATATATTTATACGTAAATATAATAGGGCCTTTCCCCACCCCCCTGTGCTCAGCCTTCTTTTTTTATTTTTGTGTTATTTCGCACTTAGGCACTTGTAACTTTTTGTCCACATAAGGTATCAATGTTAATTTTTTCCCCTTTTTCCCAACAACCGCAGTATTCGAAAGGTACGCAGGGTTTTTTATTTCCCCTGGAAGGTACCCATACATTTTCTTAATATTTTAATTTTTTGCCTTTTTAAATAAAAAACTTCTACATTCGAAAGCGTCTGGTGTGTTTCCTGTAAAAGGCATCAACAATGTGCTTGTGGTGATAAAATCTTCATCATCTCTGATTTCAGGGGCAATTAAACTTTTGACAGTAATTTACATTTTCTTTGAAGTTTTTAAATGGAATGGGTTTTCAAAACAAAAATGGAGCCCCTAAAACTAGACATTTCTGAAAAGTAGACAAAATTATGAATTAAGTAATGGGGACATTTGTCTAAATCCTTTAATGATTTCATATACAAATTTACATTTGATAATAGAAAATATTGCACTAATGTCGAAAAAAAAATAGCCATTTGTGTCAATGTTTTCACCTGTAATGTAAAGTATGCCAAATAATATAACATTTTAATCCGCCTAACCCTTCTTTTTTTGGGATATGTAGGACTTATAGGTTCACCAACAACCCGCGGAACACAGATCCAAAAACTGAGCTGCATCTTCTACTTGTTTCATTGTGTACTGTGTTTATCACAATTCATTTGGTAAATATAAACAGATAAATATAGGTACAAAAGAAAGCCAAATATTTCTTAAACAAAATATAGATTTTAGAAGCAGTGTGTTTTGCACATCTCCTGTAAGCAGCACCCGCCGCAAAGCCAAAGTGGCATGTCGTGCATTGCCATGCACAACGTAGCAGGCACCTCTTGGTGCCTGCCACCTTCTAGATGACAATGAAGGGGGTACCATAGGTAGCCCCCAAGTGCAGCCCCCCACCCCTCAAACCCACAAGACCCCAAAGCAAATCCCGACAGCCTTTCCATGGCGGTGTTCTAATAACACCATCCTAATATGGACGGTGGTGCCTGCTAGGCACCTCCTCCATATTAGGGGCCAATTCTGCCCAGTTGGCATTTGGAATGATTGCGGGATGGCAGAAAAGCGGCAGACGCACTTTGCATCCTCTGGGAAGCCCCCGCCATTGTAATATGACGGGTGGTTTCAGTCGTTACGATGTGGTGGCGGTCGCCACTGCAGGCTCGGCGGTGTCGAACGTTACGAAATACTAATGATCCCCCAAGTGAAATCCAGTATGGGGTCACTTCTGTGGCTCTCTTCAGGTTCTGTGTCCCAGAATCCCTTGCAAACCTCAAACTTCTAAAAAATTAAACACATTTTCCTCTTATTTCTGGGATGGAAAGTTCTTGAATCTGCCTTGACCCACAAAATTCTACCCACCCTGTATTCCACAAGTCTCCTGATAAAAACGGAAGCTGACTTGTGTGTGTCGGCCTAGTGCCTGCAGCAGGAAATGTCCCAAAATGCAACGTAGACACACCACATTTTGGAAAACTGACCCTTATTTTTCCAAGTGCCAAGCTTTGGATTTTGAATCCTAGCTCTGCCTGCACCTACCGAAACGTAGCAAATTTATACATTTTATAAAACTAAACGTTTCTGAAAACTAGACATCTGTGCGAGTACATGGAGGTATGGCTTGCGTGTATCCCCCCAAAAATATTCCTGACCTGAATTCCGTGCAAACCTCAATTTTAGTTTTAAAAATCAAATTTTCCACATATTTTGTGTGTGATCACCATGCTGGCACAAATGTCCTGCCACACAGCGTCTTTCTCAGTCTTCCGAGTAAAATGATACCTCACTTGGACGGGTGTCCAATACAGAATTGTCATAATTTTTTGTTACCGCCTCTAAGTTAGCCTGAATGACCATTTGAATTCCATTACGACCGCTTTCATGAAAATGAGGCACTCGTAAAGTAATCTTACAGGCATATTACGATGCAGCTTCAAAGGCTCCGATGAAGGGTCGGAGGCTTTTACAGCTGCATGCTAATCATCCCTTAAATATTCTTATATTTTTAAATAATATTATTTAATTTATAACTTGAACCGGAAATACAGCTTTATACATAATAATCTTTCTTTTCATACATTATATTTTTATATTTACACATTTTTTTCATTACTTTTGCAACATTTGTGTATATTTTTTGTTACAAATAATCAACAACAAATTAACCAAACTTTTTTGTATATACTTTTTAAAATGTATGTATATTATAATATTAATTACTATATATTTCTTCATTTTGTCAAACATTTGTATAACATTTTTTGGAAGTGAATACATTTTTTACATATATTTTTAGAATCAAATTGTGTAATATTGACTTCAAAGCTACATAATATTTTTTCCAATTTTTATTTGGTGTCCAAGTAGATTTTTTCATCTATCCCTGTTTTTGTTTGCACGCATTTGGGGAGAGAAGCTTGCATTTGGTAGCTACGGTTATCGGTTAAGGTTAGTTTTTTTTAGTTAATTTCATATTAGAGGGGAGGTAGTTAGGTTTTCTATATTGTTTGTATTGTCTTTTTGTGCATTTTAATATGTTGTATAATACATAGTTACAGTTATATGTTTACTACCATGATAACCTTTAAGGCTTTGCGATATGTAGTATATTATGAGCTCATTATGATAGCCATCACATTAAGATTTACCCACCGCAATATTAGGATGGCGGTGGGTATCGTTGCGGACGCAAAGGGCCCCATTAGTATGGCGGGTGGACTTTGTCCGCCCGCCATATCCTCGGGAAACGGGACTGCCCGCTGAGGGTGCGGCGGTCCCGCACTCCCGATTAGCATGTACCCGCCACACTGGCGGGCGCATGGCGCATCTGCAACATAGCGGCGGGTGGTGCAAAGAGCACCGCCCGCCGCAATGCCACAAAGACAGCCTGTGCCTTTCAATGCATAACGTGACAGGCACCACGCGGTGCCTGCCATGTTTTACATAGAAATGCAGGGGAGTACCATAGGTACCCCCCATGTGCACCCCCCCTCCCAGAATCCCATGGGGGCCCACTACGGGCCCCTAATGTCAAACACTGCCTGCCTTTCCGTGGCGGCGATGTCGCCACGGAAAGGCAGGTCCCCGCCTGCATAGTAATATGGATGGCGGTGTCTACCAGACACCGCCACCATATAAACTGCTTTTCTGCCTGGTAGGCATTCGGACGGATTGCCTACTGGCGGAAAACCGGCGGACAGTCTTCCTGTCCGCCGGGCTCCCCCCCGCCATGGTAATGTGGCGGGGGTAAATTTGCAGCGGGTGGATGTTTTTAGTGGGCGGATCGCCACCGCCATACAGGCGGTGGTGATCCGCCCGCTATACTAATGACCCCCAAGTCTGTCTGCCGCTTTTCCACCGATGGCAATTGCACCGATTGCCTGGTGTATGGAAAAGGGCCACTAATATGGTGGCGGTGTCTAGCAGGCACCGCCACCATATTAGGGTGCCGATCACGATCCGGTAAAAACCGGGTACGAACCGTCGGACGGAGCATATTCTCCGTCCGACGCGTACCTGGTCGTCAAAATTTACAAACAAGTAATTACGATTCGCACGGGAACACCATTTCCGTACGAATCGTAAAAAAGCCCGACCGAACAAAATAAACCTACAAATGCGATCCGGGAAAGCGCCGACGTGACGTCGGGACGCGCGCAGCCTGCCATTCACGAACCAGGAATTACGATTCGTACCCTCACCCCGTATGCATGGAGCGTACCCCCACCCCAACAGTGTAAGTACGACTCGTACCCTCACCCCGTATGCATGGAGCGTACCCCCACCCCACCAGTGTAAGTACAACTCGTACCCTCACCCGCGGACGTACGGACCGTACCCCCACCCCCACCAGTGTAAGTACGACACGTACCCCCACCCCCGTAGGCATGGAGCCTACCCCCACCCCACCAGTGTAAGTACGACTCGTACCCTCACCCCGTATGCATGGAGCGTACCCCCACCCCAACAGCATAAGTACGACTCGTACCCTCACCCCGTATGCATGAAGCGTACCCCCACCCCACCAGTGTAAGTACGACTCGTACACTCACCCGCGGACGTACGGACCGTACCCCCACCCCCACCAGTGTAAGTACGACACGTACCCCCAGCCCCGTATGCATGGAGCCCACCCCCACCCCACCAGTGTAAGTACGACTCGTACCCTCACCCGCGTATGCATGGAGCGTACCCCCACCCCACCAGTGTAAGTACGACACGTACCCCCACCCCCGTATGCATGGAGCGTACCCCCACCCCAACAGTGTAAGTACGACTCGTACCCTCACCCGCGGACATACGGACCGTACCCCCACCCCCACCAGTGTAAGTACGACACGTACCCCCAGCCCCGTATGCATGGAGCCCACCCCCACCCCACCAGTGTAAGTACGACTCGTACCCTCACCCGCGTATGCATGGAGCGTACCCCCACCGTGTATGTTCCAAGCGTACATATCCAGAAATAGGAGGTGTGTGTGCAGAGTCCTCCCAGCAGTGCCCTGAGACAGGAGGGGTGGGTGCTGAGTCCTCCCAGCAGTGCCCTGAGACAGGAGGGGTGGGTGCAGAGTCGTCCCAGCAGTGCCCTGAGACAGGAGGGGTGGGTGCCTAACACTCACAGCAGTGCCCTGAGACAGGAGGGGTGGGTGCAGAGTCCTCCCAGCAGTGCCCTGAGACAGGAGGGGTGGGTGCCTAACACTCACAGCAGTGCCCTGAGACAGGAGGGGTGGGTGCAGAGTCCTCCCAGCAGTGCCCAGAAACAGGAGGGGTGGGTGCAGAGTCCTCCCAGCAGTGCCCTGAGACAGGAGGGGTGGGTGCCTAACACTCACAGCAGTGCCCTGAGACAGGAGGGGTGGGTGCAGAGTCCTCCCAGCAGTGCCCAGAAACAGGAGGGGTGGGTGCAGAGTCCTCCCAGCAGTGCCCTGAGACAGGAGGGGTGGGTGCCTAACACTCCCAGCAGTGCCCTGAGACAGGAGGGGTGGGTGCTGAGTCCTCCCAGCAGTGCCCTGAGACAGGAGGGGTGGGTGCTGAGTCCTCCCAGCAGTGCCCTGAGACAGGAGGGGTGGGTGCAGAGTCCTCCCAGCAGTGCCCTGAGACAGGAGGGGTGGGTGCCTAACACTCACAGCAGTGCCCTGAGACAGGAGGGGTGGGTGCAGAGTCCTCCCAGCAGTGCCCTGAGACAGGAGGGGTGGGTGCCTAACACTCACAGCAGTGCCCTGAGACAGGAGGGGTGGGTGCAGAGTCCTCCCAGCAGTGCCCAGAAACAGGAGGGGTGGGTGCAGAGTCCTCCCAGCAGTGCCCTGAGACAGGAGGGGTGGGTGCCTAACACTCACAGCAGTGCCCTGAGACAGGAGGGGTGGGTGCAGAGTCCTCCCAGCAGTGCCCTGAGACAGGAGGGGTGGGTGCTGAGTCCTCCCAGCAGTGCCCTGAGACAGGAGGGGTGGGTGCAGAGTCCTCCCAGCAGTGCCCTGAGACAGGAGGGGTGGGTGCAGAGTCCTCCCAGCAGTGCCCTGAGACAGGAGGGGTGGGTGCCTAACACTCCCAGCAGTGCCCTGAGACAGGAGGGGTGGGTGCAGAGTCCTCCCAGCAGTGCCCTGAGACAGG
This sequence comes from Triturus cristatus, assembly GCF_964204655.1. Lineage (NCBI taxonomy): Eukaryota > Metazoa > Chordata > Amphibia > Caudata > Salamandridae > Triturus > Triturus cristatus. The sequence continues at coordinate 317,414,777 of NC_140579.1, forward strand.
AGGGGTGGGTGCCTAACACTCCCAGCAGTGCCCTGAGACAGGAGGGGTGGGTGCAGAGTCCTCCCAGCAGTGCCCTGAGACAGGAGGGGTGTAACACATGTGTGTGAGGCTGGAAGTACACACATGCATACTGCCTACAAGGGAACATGTCCCCATGAACTCATGTCAACAGACTCCATACACATGTACAGTGTTCACCAAGGATGCCACGAATGTTGCAGGTGGAGACATGGCCCTGCATGCATGGCCAAAGTAGAAGGGCTCCGTCACACACACAGCTCATGTAGACACAGCTCTGCGCTAAATATTGGGAACACCCTGCAGGGAAGATATCAGGGTACACAGAGGGAGGAATACACCCTGGGACAATTGCACCATGCAGTAACTGCTTACATGAACACAGAAAGTTAGCAAACACCTTGTGATGGCACACAGATCCCAGGGTCCCCCCAATGAGCAGCACACTACTACATTTCCCACACACCCAACACATAAACAGTACCCAAAACCATGTAGCAGCCCCACCAACACCAATACCAGCATAGCAGTAGTGTCAGAATGAAAAAAAAAGTAAAGCTTTATTCAACATGATCACAGTGTCCGTGGATCGCAGGCAGTTCAATATTCACAAAGCCCATAGGGCAGTCAATAAGTCTCAGCTGGATGGGGGACACAGTGGGATGCGTGTCCCCTAGCTTGCCTGCACAGTTACATGCCGTCGTCTTCCACAGGGGTGAGGGCATCAGGGGGGGGGGAAGCACCAGGCACCGCAGGGACATCAGGGCAAAGGGTAGGCGTTGTGGGTGCAGGGATGGAGGACTCCACCACAGGGGGTGGGGCAGGGCCAAAGGCGGAGGCCAGGATGGCACTACACACCTTTGCAAGGTCCTCCAGGGATTCCCCTGCACCCGAAGGATCCACAGGCCCCAAGGAGGGGGGGGGGGGTCAGAGGGATGGGTTGCAGCGCCACTGTGGGAGGGTGTAGACAGGGGTGGGGAATCAAGCACCCTGACCGGGGACCTCCTTGACCGCTTGCGGGGTGGTGTCACTGTGGGGCTCAGGGACAGAGCGGCCATGAAGGAGTCTTTGGGGGAGAGGTGGCCAGGAGAGCTGAGGGGAGGGGATTTGGAGGGAGTGGACTGGGTGGAATGCGGACTCCCACTCTGGCTGTGTGTCACACGTTTGCCCCCCGACCCAGTGGGTGTGCCTACCTCACCCTGTGTGTGCGTGTCAGGAGGAGTGCGGTGGACCTTCCCTGCTGGTGTGGTGCCTGTGTCTGTTGATGTGGGTGCATGCCGACGTCTGGGTGTACGTGGGACAGGCATGGGAGTGGGAAGTGTGGATGGGGCAGGGGTAGGTGGTGGGAGGTCGCGCTGCAGGAGACCCACTGCTGCAGTCAGTGTCGAGTCTATCGACCGAAGCAAGCTGCGTTGGTCAGCCTGCGATGAATGAATGCCCTCCAAGTATGCCTCGATGTTGTTGAGGGTCTGGCCGTGGGCATGGAGGACATTAAGGATCGCAGCCTGACCAACCTGCAGCTGCCGCTGGATGTCCACAGACTCGGCATAGGCGGCAGCAGTGGAGACAGGGGCAGGGGGTGCGGTGCCTGGCATGAAGGAGACATGCGGTGACCGGGCACGCTGGGAAGGGACACGAGCAAGTGGGAGGTGGCTGATGGGAACGGAGGGGGCGGTGCGAGGTGTTGTTCCGCTGTCAACTTCTGGTGCAGCCTCCGCCCACTCGGAGACATCCTCCTCGGATCTGTCAGCTTCGTATTCTGACGTGCCAGTCGACAGGTCCTCGGCCACACTCTCCTCCGCCTCTGTCCCACTCGATGTGCCAGCCTCGATGTCACGGCTGGCACTGGTGCTCGGTCCCTCCGCCTGGTCTGTGTCCATGTCTCCCTCTGTGTCCCCCGACGATGCTGTGGGCAGGGTGGAGAGACAGAAAGTAATCAGACACCTGTACACATCTGTCACATGAGTCCAATCTACATAGGTTACATTGCATAGCCTGAAAAGGAAGATCCCTAACATCTACTAAACAAGGTACCGATGTAGGGCATGAAACACACAGTTGGTTGAGCCACCATGCCACTGAAATACCATGGAGAGCATGAGACAATAGCAAATGACAGGAAACGGAGTCTGACATAGCACCCAGGCCCTGGGGACAATCCAGCACTGCATCTGCACCACACAGCGTTGGCGAAAATAGGGATGACCTGGGACCATATCCATGAACTTGAGACACATGCTGCATAGGTAATGCTGAAAACATGCCCAACATGACTGGGTCACTGCACCTTGAGTGTATGTCCAGACAAACATCACACACTGCCCAGACCCAGCAAGTAGAAATCAGGATTTGACATATAGGCTTTGCCCGCCCCAACCACCCCCTACACGAGGCAAATTGTTGAGACACAGGTGGCACCAACATCTCATAGTCTGGGTGATAAACACAGGGGCAGGCAAAATGCAAGATTGGACGCCAAACACCCAAGGTGCGCCTGTACAAATAATGAGGTACCAGTGCCCATCCTCAGATGAGTATAACAAGACACACAGGCACTGGCAACTGTGAGTATGAAGAAGGACATTCAGGTTAGGCTGCACAGTGGACACCTGTACTAAATTTCACGTCTATATACATGGTGCCAGGGGACAATGGCACAGAGCACAACCTACGCTGTAGACACTGAGAGTGTCCACGTTTTGGGATGACACATACAACACCGAGGAAAAGGTGCCCCAGGGGACAGTAGTGGCCACACAACTCCATGCTCCTGAATGGCAATGACTGCAACACACGCCACCATCCCTGCACTATGCGTATCGCACACTCATGCACATCATGTCACAGGCCACTACATAGGACATGCGCGCTGTAAGGCATGACACTTGAGAGACTAACTCCCATGTCTGGACTCAGCATCAGTGCCAACTGACATGGAACCCACATGCAGTGAACTGGACAGGGCACAGGCAAGGTCCCAAAACCTGTTACACACCACCCCCACACATGATGCTACAGGCATCGTTCTCGTGGACAAAGCGCCAGCCTACATTACCTTGTGAAGGAGTGACTACACACAGACCAGGGAACACATTGCAAGGAGGGGAAGGGTGGCAGGAGCGCAGCGCTATACTGGGGCAAACTGGATCTGCACAGCACCTTTAAACCCTGGCAGTGAATTCATGCTACTGTGCCCTTACAAATGCCGGTGACACACAACAAACACACATGTACCTACCCCCTTCCGGCTGCTGCATCTCCTGTAAGCGCCTCTCCAAGTATGGAAAGACCACCGGCAGCACACGCCTGTGGAGGTGGCTCAGACGGCGGCGCCCGCGGTTCTTGTGGCTCACAGGTGTGTCTCCCAGCAGGACCCGTGCGATCCTCCACGTCCAGCACCGGATATCCTGCCAGCGTTTCCTCACCTGGGACAGGCTCCGCCTCCGACCATCCACACCCCTCACGGCACTGATGGCGGTCAGCCAGATCTGCTCCTTGGCAGTGGCGCCTACCTGTGAGGAAGAACAAGTGACACCACATCAATGCACCAGCCACATGTCACAGAGAGACATATGAGAACAAATTAGCTGGTTACAACAAGGCATGTCATGCAGCCAACGCATTGCACCTTTGTCATAGTGTGGAAATATGGATTTTTCTGGTCAGTTATGTCCCCTATCTTGGACCCCAACGGTTCTATGTGCATGTTACAAGTACATGTATGTTCCCTCCAGTTCCAGTTATGAAGACGCAAATACATGTGCGTCCACCGTTAACATGTCCTCTTTCAGATCCGCCATGAATGAGCCGGATATTCCATTCCTAAGTACAAAAGGCCACCGCCTTTATATGGTTCATTTATGCCATTTTACAGTTCAGACGAGTAGGCCCTGATTCTGTCATCAAGTTTTTCTTGCTTTCTGCCTCTGAAGCACCAGTCTGAGCCTGCATCTGTGACCATGAACTTTGTCTCATTCCCTGCGCGGCTCACGAAGCCTGACATCAGCTTGCTGCCTGCCAAGAACTGTATTTCACCTTCGAAATTATCTGCTCCGTTCCCTGCCCAATGCATTCCTGTCTAGTAGTTTCAGTAAACATTCTTCCAGCTACCGAGCAAAGGCCCGGTTTCTCTGTCTTTATGCAAGTAATTCATAGCCCTGTTACTATGGAAGATTCCTGCCCTCGCATCTAGTGTAGACACTTAGACGCTTGTACACGCACTAACAGTCAGTATAGTCAGTATAGAATAAGATTCTACTCTAAGAGACCTCTCTTCTGGATAACATAGTTCTTTAAACATAGGATGTTAGATATGATTTGGGATTAGGTTGACTTGACCCTCCAGACTTCTGTCGCCACATGTAGAGCTAAATGTCAAGTCCCCTTCACCCCCTAGTTGCACGTCAATCACACGTCATACTGCTGCGCACGCATCTCTGCCAAGTATTTCTGCTGACATTGCGAAATTATTTCATAGGTCCACCCATATGTGACATCATAACCAATGACGTTTTCCTTGTTACACCCAATTACGCCTCTTTATGCTACGCATGTGAAATGTTATCTTTGCTATCAATTGTTACGCCTCTTGCATTGGCCTCACTGTAATGCCTATTGTATAAAAGTGAATAATTATCAATAATGTATGTACTTCACTTCCTGAACCTTCGTGGTGATGGAACTTGGAGCAACCGATTATAATCGACCATTGGAATAAAGCCCATTCCGAACCTCTAATACCACGGATTCTGCCTCTTATTTACTGAGCTATTTTATTATGTTTCTGTATCAAATTAAGTCCCGGTAATTAAATTATTTACCACAGGAATGGCGCCCGAATAGGGACACTTTCTCATCTCACGCGCCGGTGGTGCGTTGCAGGCCCGGTCTCCTGCCACAGCTGGACGGACAACAACGCGTACCAGCAGGATTTCCTGTATCTCCCTCCGGTCAAGCGGGGGCGACTGAGGCTGCGATCAACACCCAGACGAGGCGGTGAGAAGTGCGAAGTATCCCGACCAGAGCCTAGCTGAGAGAGCAAGATCCGAGGTATACAGAGGCCCACCAGTTTCCGAAGTCCCGAGTCGAGTCCAGTTTCCGAAGTGTTCGAGTCGAGTCCAGGCGGTTCAAGTTCAGTTCAGTTTCCGAGGCCTTCCGTTCCGAGCTACCCGGTGAGTACCATTACTGGGGAGGCGTTCTGGCGTGCACATAAGTTGTGCCGGTCCAGACGGGTTTGGGTACACAAATCCGGTCTGCACTGTTTCAGCAGTGTATCTGTACTGTTTAGCAGTACATCTAGTATATCTAGTATATAAATTCAGAATAAGTCAGTTAATGCCGAGTATTATGTTCAGTAATTAAGTTTCCTTAGATCGTACCATCATTGTTGCTCAGTTAAATGTTAAATGTTAAATGTTTTTAGTACGTTCTGCATATTGTGGTATGAATGACTGTTCATTATTGTGATTACTGTATTAAGTTTGTTCAAGATCAAGTATCAGATCAGTTCTCAATATGCCGCTCTTTTCGAAATTAAGACAGATCACAACTAGAAAAGGGGTACTCGAAGAAGCTGTTCCTATTCCTCCTAGGGACACTCCAGGGTACTTCATGTATCATAAACATGGCCTAGACGCCATATTATTTCTTGATTTATGGGTAGACTACACTAAGGAATTACCAGAAAGTCAGAGGTTGCCCGCGGCTGGGACCTGGGATGCAGAGTGCATCGTGAAAGTAGAGGAAGAATTATGGAAAAAGAAAGCTAGACAATCACAGAAAGACGCCATTGAATTATGGCGTAAAGAATCATAAAGACGTACAGAAAAAGCACGTAGACAGGAAGAGAAGAGTAAAGAGAATTCAAATGAAGTCCGAGAAAATCTATTAATTGAAGAAGGTACACGAGTGAAATCAGAACAAGTAGACAGACAAAGACATGCCCTTATGAAAGGTATGTATCCCCTTCTGGCCGAAGGATTACCTAAGGCTACTGCGGGGATACCAAAAGATTTGCCACCCCCATTGTTTCCAATAAAAGTACATCCTAAAGGGCATCCTAGAACCGCAGAAGATGTTTTTCTTTCCTCATATTTAGATGACGCAGCTCCCGAGTATGCTAACCCCGCCCCACACAGACCGTCGGCCGGGGAGGTTCAACACCAAGATCCTGTATCTGTATCTCTACAGCACCGAATCCTGACACAAGTCCCGGCAAGCACATCTGTTTCCACATCTGTTCCTACAGCTGCTTCTACAGCTGTGTCCACACCTATAGTTGCTGTATCGCGTTCAACGAATCCTTTCACGCCCGATACCCCAGATGGGGCTACGGGAGGTGCTACCAACATTTTTTCTACGCCACCCAGAATAAATAAACTTACCTTTCAAGAGTCAGCACATCCACGCACCCCCAAACTCATAAATGCCCGCACGCTTAAGGAACTCCTTATAGATTGTAGATATGACCCTGTGCCCGGCAAAGAGGACGAAATGATCCTGGCGTCACTACGTATCAGACGAGCCGCGGTGTATTTAGGGAAGTTACCAGGAATGACTATGCATCTAGATAATATATATCATTTTGTCCAAACAGGGCGAGATTCTGAATGTATTAACAGAGCTATGGAATACCAGAAAGTGGAGATACAAGGGGAACTGTTACGTTTCCTCATAAATTGTGTGATCAGAAATCAAGACCGACCGGGGGTAGACCCGGAAGCAATGCAAATTCTTACCAGATGGAGCCAGAATATATCAGAAGGGAGACATGATAAGCAAAACTGTATAATAGCCATGTGCCGAAAGATCCGTAAAGAAATAGAACGCCTACACGAAGAGAGATTAGCGGTAGACCAGTTCGAACAAAGCGAGGAGGAAGGATCAGGACTGCCCACGGGACAGTCAGAAACCATAGCCTATGTAGGTAGAGGAAGATCTTGTAATAGTACTAGATGTCTTACTGACCCGATACGCCCGATATGTCTAGAAAATAACAGGAATTTCCAAACACCTATAATAAATATAAGGTCCCCCGAGCATTCGTTCCAAGCCGCTGACAAATTACTGCGAGAACGAAGGGGTTATCATTTTCTCGATTCTATGGATGAACAAGAATTAGCCAGGTCAGCCGTTCATTGGGTTGACAGTCCCGGAAAGTATGATGATGATACAATAGCACACACATTTTTGAATCTCACCCCAGATGAACAGCGTTTAGCTGGGATTTATATGATTCATCAACTTCTTATACTATATAAAAGCCAACATTCAGATCCTGGTCCCTTACCTGATATATTGACTGAATTACTCACGAATAGATGGAGAGGTTCAGGTACTAAGCTAATTAAAGAAATACTAGAATCAAGAAAGCAGTACATTCTTTTTGTATGTCCAGACCATGTCTCACTGCCCATCAAGGAAAGACCGATGTATTACATGGACAGACAGAATCCCTTACGAGAAGTACACCCAATAAAAGGCGAGGACAATGAGTTTAAACGTGTATTTGTATATACGCCCATATCGAAAATAGAATTGTTAGAAATGAAGAAAGTGGTACCCAGTCATGACAAAGACCCAGCGGGTTTCCACCGAGAAATTAAAGACATGTTACTCATGGGAGAGTATACCTATCCCGACATTATGACCATATTAAAGGTATTGATGCCTGCTGGCATTTATGAAAAACTCAAGGAAAAAGAGTGGGAGGTGGGGACCAAAAGATAGACTGGACAGCATTAGAAAATGAAGAAAAGGCCCGAGGTCCAGGTTCGGGGCTTGGGGACAAAACTAAAGCACTACCAGGTTTACTAGTACAGGTACTGCCACGTTTATTAACCACGAAAAAGGAAGATTGGGGTGCAATTTCAGCCTGTAAACAAAAGCAAGATGAAGACACTAGTGATTTCTATGCACGATTTGAAAAATGTTTTGGTATAAATAGTGGCATAAAAGCAAGTAGCGAATCATACCCACATCTGTTTGTGACAAAATTAGTTGAAAATTCCTTGCCCCAAGTGAAGAATAGAGTATTAAAATTCGAGAGTACCTGGCAAGGTAACACCCCATCACAAATGTTACAAATGTTACAGTATCATCACAATAGAATTAGAGAGGAACAAGATCATGAACAAAGACGCATGAAAGACACAAAAATGAAAATGCTAGTCTCCCAGACAGTTCCAGCTGAAGGACATAAAAAGGGTACGACACATTCCGGTGATTCAGCAGGACCTGTAAAAGGGACATGCAACTATTGTAAACAACCAGGTCATTATGTACATGATTGTCCAGTCCTGAAGCGTAATATCGCCACAGGTATTACAAAAGAAAGACCACGGCCACTTAGACAGGATCAGAATGAACAAGGAGCCTTGCAGCATGCACAGTCCATGCCAGCTCCGCAACAGTCTATACAGTTTGTGCCAGCTGCACCTGCGCTGCCTGTTGCTGCCACACAAACCACGACACGACAGCTGTACCAGACCGCACAGTATGACTATCCTGATTATCAACGATATGCATGAAACAGCCTAGAGAGGGAAGTTGACTTACCCCTTATCGAGATCCCTGTAGACCAAGAAGGACCTTATGTACATAGTGAATTATTAGGTCAAGACAGAAAATTTTTACTCGATACAGGGGCAAGTCGAACAACTATAAAACGTAGTGAAGTTCCAGGGGCACCCCTCTCAGGCTCACAGAATATTTCCCTTGGTTTTTCAGGAAAACCTATTGTTAATGAAGTATCACAGCCTCTTCCACTTACGATAGGACCTTTGACCCGAACTACAGATTTATTGCTCACTAAATCCTGTCCAGAAAACTTGTTAGGTATAAAAACACTGAAAGCTCTAGGAGCTATAATATGTTGTTCTCCGGAAGGAGTAAGATTGTTTTTACGTGATTTTAAAGGTCACTATGTGTCTAGAGACATGGATCCCCGACTACAGACTTTACCTACACATCTATGGGCACAAGGCCCTACTGATGTTGGGTGCATGAATATTACACCATATCGAGTTACACTAAAGGCAGGAGTGGTACTACCACGAATGCGACAATACAAGTTACCACCAGATGCTGTAGTGGCTTTACTACAAATCATTGACGAGCTCATTGCCCAAGGAGTGGTTGTAGAAACAGACTCCAATGTATGTAATTCACCGATAATTCCGATTCTTAAACGAACAGATCCGAAGGCCCCGCCAGTATATCGATTGGTTATTGATTTGCGCGAATTGAACAAATGCATTGTGCCACAATTCCCTGTGGTCCCAGATATCTCGTCATTACTGACAGCTATTGATTCCGAAGCAACATTCTTTACTGTAATTGATCTCAAAAATGCCTTTTTCAGCGTCCCAATAGATCCGGAAAGCCAATATTTGTTCGGATTTAGTTTAAATGGACGTAGCTTCAAATTCTCACGCGCACCTCAAGGATTTACAGAAAGCCCCAGCATCTATAGCCAAGCACTGAAACGAGAACTCGACAGTATCCACATGCCAGTTAGCACTGCCTTGCTTCAATATGTCGATGATCTGCTGATCACCGCTAGAAGCGAACCCGAATGTGAGAAAGCATCACTGACAGTTTTACGATTTCTAGCCGAAAAGGGGCACAAGGTGTCCCCTTCTAAGCTGCAATTCTGTGTCCAGCGAGTTGTTTATCTTGGACACTCGCTGTCCAAGGAGGGAAGGCAGCTTACACCCGACCGCATTCAGTTAATAGCTAACATGCCAATACCCAAGACACAAAAGGAGGTGCGGGCTTTTATAGGCCTCACTTCATATTGTAGGCAGTGGATCCCTCAGTATGCATTTCTAGCAAAACCACTCATTCAGTTGACAACACAGGAGGCAGCCACATCGACTGTTCTCCCTTGGACTCAGGAACATACACAAGCTTTTGAAAGCTTAAAGAAAGCTCTATGCCAAGCACCTGTTTTAGCAACACCATGTTACAGAAAACATTTTACACTCTTTGTTACAGAACGAGAAGGTACTGCTTTGTCAGTACTCGCACAGGAACAAGCAGGATCACACAAACCGTGTGCTTATTTTTCTAGTACATTAGATCCCGTAGCTCAGGCTCTGCCTGCGTGCCTGAAATCAGTGGCAGCGACAGCTTTAGCAATCAGACAAAGCGATGCCATAGTGTTAGGACATCCATTGACAGTACAAGTACCACATGCAGTGGAGGTTCTTGTGAATCGAACGCAAACACAACATTTGACTATAGCAAGACTTACAGGGTACGAACTAACACTGTTTCAGCCACATATAGAAATCAGACGTTGTAACACATTGAATCCTGCCACACTTTTACCTGTAAATGGAACAGACCCACTAGCTCATGACTGTATTGATGTTATTACAATCACGACGAAACCCAGACAAGACTTGACAGATGTCCCATTGTCAGACCCAGACCTGACGTTGTACGTAGATGGTTCATGTATGAGAAAAGGTACAGGAGAACTAGTGGCCGCTTACGCAGTCACAACAGACACTGAAATCATTGAAACAAATTGCATAAATACCTTGTCCGCTCAAGCAGCAGAGCTTGTCGCTCTGACACAAGCCTGTATTCAAGCCACAAATAAAAAAGTCAACATATACACTGATTCACGTTATGCATTCGGAGTTGTACATGACTTCGGCGTGCTGTGGCGAGAGAGAGGTTATTTAACTTCTCACGGTGCCCACATTCAGCACGGACCCCTCATTCATGCTTTATTAGATGCAATACATCTACCCACTGCAATATCAATTATGAAATGTAAAGCTCATACGAAAGTTACTGATATCATTTCTCAAGGCAATGATCTAGCTGACAGAACAGCTAAACAGACTGCTCAAACTCAAACATCCGACATGACAAAGACAATAGTCCCGACGCCAACACATTGTATGACGGTTAAAGATCCTACTCTTGACGTAATTGATATACAGACACATGCTACACCAGACGAAATAAAGAAATGGACTGAATTAGGAGGGATCCAAACGGATCAAGGATGGTTGATGAAGGAAAAGTCTGTGTGGTTCCTTCCTGATTCAATGGTCCAGGTTATAATTAACACTGTACATAGTCCAGCACATCTAGGAGAAAAAGCTATGCTAGACAGCATTCAACACATTTGGTTCAATAAACATTTACGAGCTGCAGCCAAACAAAAAGTTCGTACCTGTATGATCTGTTGTCAGTTCAACCCAGGAAAAAGCGTTCCCGTAGAACAGGGTGGATTTCAGCCTCCTGATCACCCTTTTGAAGTCCTCCAGATGGATTATATCCAGATGGAACGATGTCGAGGATTCAAATATGTTCTCGTAGTTGTCTGTGCTCTTTCCCGTTGGACAGAGGCATACCCGGTTTCAGATTACACGGCCCCGACTACTGCCAAACAGTTGGTTCGAGAATTCTTCCCACGATACGGTTTACCACGTGTTGTTCACTCAGATAACGGCCAGCCGTTCTCATCCGAATTAATGAAACACGTTTCACTTTTGTTAGGCTATCAGTGGAAATTCCACTGTGTCCGACACCCCGAAGCAGCAGGTCTCGTAGAAAGACATAATCAGACCCTGAAAATTAGATTGTCCAAAATATGCAGAGAGAAAGGTGTCGACTGGGTAGCAGCATTACCAGTTGCACTCTTTTACATGAGAATGGTAGCACACTCTCGAACAGGGCTATCCCCGTATGAGGTGATCTTTGGCAGACCACCAAATATGTGGGGGACGCCTATACCACGTAAAATAACTGATATTGACTGTAATATGCTGACAGATCATTTGGCTTCCTTGATGTCTGCACTACAATCTTGTCGTTCACAGGTAGCTGCAGCTTTTCCTGACAACACTGAGGTGAAACCCCATGACGTAATTCCAGGGGATCTCGTTTTAGTGAGGAACTTTGATCGAAAGACTCAGCTGGATCCTAGGTGGAAGTCACCGAAATTGGTCTTGCTCACCACAAGGACAGCCGTGAAGATCGAGGGCAGAAAAGGCTGGATTCATTCAAGTCATATCAAGAAATTTCATGGACTACCAGCGGATGTGAATACCACACCTCGTGTGTCTTCACCCATTGACTCAAAACTTCCTTTTGTTGAAAAGAGTAATTCCGAACTTTATAAACTAAAACTCAGGTCCAATCAGTCAAGCAATTTGATTGTTTAAGTCCTCTCCGAGGTGAAGCGGTTGAATTGTCTCTGACATGTATCCCTTGGACCTGAATAGAGAATGCACCCGAAAAATGTTGAAACGACAGGCATACTGTAAATCACTGCGTAGTCATTGTACAGTGACGTTATTAATTTTGTTTTTCCTAAGTTTCTTAATAATTACTGCAAGTATATTGTTGCACATATATTACCCTATTTCTAGACATGTTTATAACGTTACTGCTGAACATTCTTTCAGTGACCTATCCCCGCATGAATTATCGTATAGATTTGCGCTGCGCAATAACACTTTTATTAGTATGTTACATCATTCCCATCAGGTTAGCAATGCTACAAATTGTTGGATATGTGGCCGACTCCCTCCCTATCAGAATTATAAAGGAATTCTACCTCTTTTTCCATACTCATTCACACACAACGGCTCCTGTGGAGCATGGTTTAGTTTAATTAATTCCATAGATTCAAATTCTGCAGTTTATCAAGACAACTGGGTATGGGGAAATTTGAACTTAGTTTTACTTAAAGTCTGCTACCCTAACAAGGAGGGACTTCCCAAGAGAACAGGAACTGATCTAGAAAATGAAGTATATGGATTAGGTAATTTTACGCTTAATCTTATGATCCTAAATGTCGAATCCGAAGCTACTCCAATTTTGCCCGCTATGTCAATATTTCCAGTAAAAGGTGAATTATGTGTAAGAAAGAATGGTTCCATACATATGGGCCATAGTAGATGCACCACTGTAGTAGAATTTAGTGATCAAGGCAAGTCTACATTTAGAGCTTTCCGCCATTCCTATTTCATATGTGGTCAGACGGCCTATGTACGTTTGCCTCTAGATTGGGATGGTACCTGCTACATTGGATTCCTTTTGCCACCTGTTTTTCTAGCTCCTCCTGATTATCACAGAAATACTCATTTAGTACACAATAGAGAAAGGAGAGATCTCCCAATTGTCGATTACACTGAAACAGCATGGGAGAAATACACAGATTTCAATAAAGGTCTCTTTCCCTATATAGGTACCGTTACCAATAGTAAGCTGATACGTAGATTAACTAGAACCCTTGAAGCAGTAGTGAACGAAACTATTTCCGCCTTAGGCAATTTAACAGAAGAGCAGTCTGCTATGCGGATTGTTGTGCTTCAAAATCGTCTTGTCCTTGACGTCATCCTGGCCGATAGGGGCGGAGCTTGTAGGGTCATCGGATCAAGCTGTTGCATTTTCATACCAGAAAATTCGCCATCTGTATATAAAGCTATAACCCGCCTTCATAAGATTGTAAGCCAGATACACCAGAATCCAGGCACCTGGACTTGGTCCAGTTGGTTTTGGAGCGTGTTATCAGCCTGGGGATGGAGAGTTCTATCCTTCCTAGGTATTGGCCTTCTCATACTATTCAGTTGCTGTCTATGCCTGCAATGTGGACCAGCGATTTGTGGTCTGTGTGCCACATCGTGTATTCCACATCAAGATTTTCGTTCAAAATCCCGGAAGAAGAAAGAAGAACAAATGATGCTATATTAACAGATCAATGGATTAATGAAGATTGATATCTCTTGACGGGCAAGTAGGGGACAAGGAGGGAATGTGGAAATATGGATTTTTCTGGTCAGTTATGTCCCCTATCTTGGACCCCAACGGTTCTATGTGCATGTTACAAGTACATGTATGTTCCCTCCAGTTCCAGTTATGAAGACGCAAATACATGTGCGTCCACCGTTAACATGTCCTCTTTCAGATCCGCCATGAATGAGCCGGATATTCCATTCCTAAGTACAAAAGGCCACCGCCTTTATATGGTTCACTTATGCCATTTTACAGTTCAGACGAGTAGGCCCTGATTCTGTCATCAAGTTTTTCTTGCTTTCTGCCTCTGAAGCTCCAGTCTGAGCCTGCATCTGTGACCATGAACTTTGTCTCATTCCCTGCGCGGCTCACGAAGCCTGACATCAGCTTGCTGCCTGCCAAGAACTGTATTTCACCTTCGAAATTATCTGCTCCGTTCCCTGCCCAATGCATTCCTGTCTAGTAGTTTCAGTAAACATTCTTCCAGCTACCGAGCAAAGGCCCGGTTTCTCTGTCTTTATGCAAGTAATTCATAGCCCTGTTACTATGGAAGATTCCTGCCCTCGCATCTAGTGTAGACACTTAGACGCTTGTACACGCACTAACAGTCAGTATAGTCAGTATAGAATAAGATTCTACTCTAAGAGACCTCTCTTCTGGATAACATAGTTCTTTAAACATAGGATGTTAGATATGATTTGGGATTAGGTTGACTTGACCCTCCAGACTTCTGTCGCCACATGTAGAGCTAAATGTCAAGTCCCCTTCACCCCCTAGTTGCACGTCAATCACACGTCATACTGCTGCGCACGCATCTCTGCCAAGTATTTCTGCTGACATTGCGAAATTATTTCATAGGTCCACCCATATGTGACATCATAACCAATGACGTTTTCCTTGTTACACCCAATTACGCCTCTTTATGCTACGCATGTGAAATGTTATCTTTGCTATCAATTGTTACGCCTCTTGCATTGGCCTCACTGTAATGCCTATTGTATAAAAGTGAATAATTATCAATAATGTATGTACTTCACTTCCTGAACCTTCGTGGTGATGGAACTTGGAGCAACCGATTATAATCGACCATTGGAATAAAGCCCATTCCGAACCTCTAATACCACGGATTCTGCCTCTTATTTACTGAGCTATTTTATTATGTTTCTGTATCAAATTAAGTCCCGGTAATTAAATTATTTACCACAATAGGGACATGATCCTCTGGGGAGGGAAGAAGCAGTACGTGCCATTGTAGGTACACAGGTGGAATGATGGCAATGTCACAATCAATGATCAAGGCTCACACTGTGCATCACACCCACCCCTCCTGGCTCAGGGCACTGCTGGGAGGACTCTGCACCCACCCCTCCTGTCTCAGGGCACTGCTGGGAGGACTCTGCACACACACCTCCTGTGTCTGGCCAGCACCTCAAAGCAGTCACATGCCACAGGCCACTGACGCCACCTCAGCAGAGTACACAGACACAGGACATTCACCTGCCATTGCCAAATGCAGATACAAACCTCACTACACATGTGCCACTAGATCGGGGGGGCTCACAGGTGTGGGGCTGGCACTGCACGTCAGACACACAGCACTGCTCCCTGCTCACATGAGATGTGCAGGGCATATCCAAGCCTAATGCATCTGGGGTGGTCCACTACACATATGCACCCACACAAATGACATTGGACTTACACACACAGATGTCCAGGGGACGAACACATCATGTGGACACTCTCAGCATAGGTACAGTGGACAAACACACATCTGTAGGTACAGTCACCTGTCACACTGGGGTAACCACAGAATCACAGGAGGACTGTAGTAGCTCCATACCCTGGAGGATTGGACAGGCACAATGTGTAATGCCACATGCAGTGAATGTCACAGTAAACACAATGCAAGTGAGGAGAGCAGACATGCACCACAGCATGCTCTGGCTGGGAGACATCAGGCATCCCCCCCTGGGACCCCCCCTACAGTACATAGCATGTGTGTCACACCAGGACACAATGCCAGAAGTCACAGTCACAACAAAGGGACAGTCTGTGCCAGTGGCCTATGCACTCACCTGATACCCTGGTCGCCCATACAGAAGGGGGTACTGTGGGAGGATCACATCCAGCAATGCCAGGTTCTCCTCCAGGGTGAATGGCTGTGTCCTCTCCACAGCCCTTGACATGGTTCCAGGGAATCAGTAGCAGCAGCTGGGTCGACGAATTCAAAGATGTGCAGGCAAGTTCTCCCTCATGGGACCTGGCTGCCTTATATCTGCCTTTCTGCCCTGTCTCATGCACAGGAGTACAGAGTGATTGGTCACTCACATTTGCATCCTATGTTTCCACCAATCCCTTCAAACCTAGCAGTCTGTGTGTACTCTATTGGTTTCATTCTCCAGCATGATGTCAGCCCCCCAAACACATTGCAACAAAGTAGATTAATTCCAACTGACTTCTGCTGTGCACCTTCCAGAACAAATTCAAAATTTGAACTTGGTCTCCATGACAACCAGCATGCATGTAGGCCTTAATACTTGTCCCTCATGTGTCCCCTATGTAATTTTGAGCTTCACACACAGGTACGGTGCGTTCCGGGGCCCTAGGGCACCCCAAATGCATTGCAACGGCCCGTACACGCGTGCCTACGTTCACTATCACTATGGGTGTCCTCGCGTATGCGTACTCGTAGTGGTACGGGCCGTACACACGCCTGTACGCTCACTATCACAACGTGTACGCATACGCGAGCCCACCCATAGTGATAGGGAGCGTACAGGCGTGTGTACGGCCCGTACCACTAGGAGTACGCATACGCGAGGCCACCCATAGTGATAGGGAGCGTACAGGCGTGTGTACGGCCCGTACCACTAGGAGTACGCATACGCGAGGCCACCCATAGTGATAGGGAGCGTACAGGCGTGTGTACGCTCCCTATCACTATGGGTGGCGTCGCGTATGCGTACTCGTAGTGGTACGGGCCGTACACATGCCTGTACGCTCGCCATCACGATGGGTACACATACGGCAGCACTCCCATAGTGAAATGGTAATGTACACAGGCCCTCTTCGCAGCAGTACAGTGGTTTTCACACATCACAGTGGTGACAGGCGGCACACAGGTAGGGATAGGGCGGACATACTTGTCCATGGATGGACATACTTGTCCATGGAAGGACATACTTGTCCATGAATGGACATACTTGTCCATTAAATGACATCGAGGCATCGTCTGTGCATTACTACATGTGTGGGGCACAGGTGTGATGGCCTGTGATGTGGAACATGACTCCTGAGTCGAGAAGGCACCAGATGTATGATGAGATGTCTACAGATGTACTGTGTGATGGTGCAATGTGTGCCAGGCATGCCCTTGACTCATTTGACATGTGTGCATGTCGTACTGCACACTTGGGGTGAGCGTCATTGGCATGGCACGGACACCAACACACGGAAGTGTCCCCTGATGCCCGGTACAGGGGTTACCACACCTGACTTGTCACTACCCACGGTGCACAATGTGACTATGTCATGTATGTGTGGGGGCTTCCCATCAGGTTGATGTTGGAGCACCCTCAAAAGCTGCAGCCGTTGCAGCAACCAACATGTGTCTGTGTGTAGATTGACATTGCACAATGTTCCGCACACCATGCCACATGTGGTATCGGATGTCAGGTGCACATGTATGCATGGGACACAGAGTAGCGTGACAAGGACATGTCTGCATCCTCACAATGAATGTGTGGTGAGTCATGACATGTGCACCTTCATGGCAAGGTGTGTGGGCTGTCCTAGTGTGATGTCATGTGACCTGTGGCTCTAGTGTTCCGCTACCAGTCTCTGCAATCGGCATCCTACTTCTGCTGATGTGTGGGCGTATGTCACTCCTGTCTTGCGTCTGGCTGTTCACTTGCACTGGGACACAGCTATTCCCATGGCGTGGCATGGGGAGGTTCTCAATCTCCGTGTAGCTGGGTCTTGGTAGGAGTGTGTCCTGGGCATGTAGCACATACCTGACTCCCTATGTAGCATATGTGTATTGACAGATTAACATGTTCTCAGTACATATGATTTGTTGTCGTAGTGCACTCACTCTTCCTTGTCACTTCCAAATTACTGCAGAGCGCCGCCTCTTGCCCGACCAATTCTGGACTTGGCTGCCATGCAGGAGAATGACAGCATCCGGCTCTACCGCTTCACCCAACCGTTGATTCTGGAGTTGACGGCGAGACTGGCACCACACCTGCAACCGCAGCACAGGTATCCTACGGCACTGACACCCCAGCTGAAGGTAATGGCTGCCCTACATTTTCTTGCCACGGGTACCTTTCAAAATACCATAGCTCATGTTGGTGGCATGTCCCAGAGCATGTTCTGCCGTGTGCTGCATGATTTCTTAGAGGCCATGTTGATTCACCTGGATGACTTCATCAAGTTCCCAACCCCTGAACAGATGACTGCAGTCAAGCGTGGATTCTATGCCCTGGGAGGGATGCCCCATGTCATTGGGTCCATAGATGGGACACATGTAGCTTTGGTACCACCACACGCACGGGAGGTGGCGTACCGCAATCGAAAGCACTACCACTCCATGAATGCCCTTGTGGTGTGTCAGGCCAACATGGTGATTTCACATGTCTGTGCTCGTTTTCCAGGATCAGCACACGATGCCTACATCATGAGGCGTAGCAGGATGCCTGAAATGATGATGCAGCTGCGCAACGAACGGGCATGTGTTGTTGGTGGGTACAGTCTGTCTGTCCTGTATTTTGCATAACCTACCAGCACGACCGCTTCACCACTTCTAACAATTTCCATGTGCTTCCCATGTAGGGGACGCTGGCTATCCCAACATGCCTTGGCTGCTCACACCTCTCCGCAACCCCATCACGCCGGCCCAGCTCCGCTACAACACCGCCCATGGCCGGACAAGGCGAGTGATCGAGAGGACGTTTGGCCTGCTGAAGAGCCGTTTCAGGTGCCTACACAAGACCGGCGGCGCACTCCCATATGCCCCGGCGAAGGTCTGCAAGATCTTCATGGTCTGCTGCATGCTGCACAACATGGCAGTTGAAAGAGCTGTGCCACTCATCCTGAATCAACATGACGAGGACCGTCCACCCGTGGAGGACGAAGGGCTTGGCAATGGGGCTAGTGATGTGGAGGATGTGGAGCCGCAAGAGGACATCCGGACTCGGCTCATACGCGACTTCTTTGCTTAGTGGTGAGTACCAGTGTCTGAGTGTGCACGCATTGGTCCCCGTGTGGCATGTGTTGTGATGTGTGTGTCCACCTGCATGTATGGCACATGAGTCAGAGGTGTGTGTGGGTGTGTCACTGGAGTGATGGTGACAGTAATGGTTGTATTTCCCCTGTCATAATTGTGACCTAGCATGTTGTCATCCATACATGTGTCGAGTAAATGCACATGCAAGTGGCTGTGCTTTTTGTGGCTGACTACTTTTGTGTCTATCTTCCCCAGGTACTTGCGCATGCCGTCTGCTGCTTGCATTGTTGTGGCACTGCTATTCCTCATGGACATGACATCGTGGGCTGACTCAGCGTTACAGGCACGGACACGTTTGGAAGTCTCCATAGGGTAAGGGATGCATCTGGGGTGTATTGGGTGTGGCAGTTGTTCACGATGTATGCACACTGCCCCTGTCGATGTTTGGTTCCTCTGCAGCCATGTGGCATCACCATGGGACACGACATGCAGCTGTGTACACCTGAATAGATGGTCTGCCTGGTTGACAGTCATCAGTGATGGGATAGGGGATTGTGATGATGGCATCAATGTGTGTGACACTGCCCTCGGACACATACGGTTGGCATTGGCTTGACATGGTGTGGGACTTCCACATCAGCGGATCTATGGTGTATGGCAGGCTCTCCGTGAGCAGCTGTGGGTGTTTAGCTGTTAGCCGACGCTTGTGTGCCAGTTCCATGGCGAACACGCATTTGTGCTGCAGAAGGGGGGTGCCAGTGTTGGACCCACATGTTACTCCACATGATGTGTTCATGTGTACTTCAAGTTGCCTCTGCAATCCCGAAAACATGACTAATAAAGGTGTCCCTATGCCTCCAAGGTGCCTCTTCTCAGTCAATGCTGGTGTGTTGCCACGGTGCATCCAGCATGTCTGGCATGGTATTCCCTGATTGTGGCTATGTGTCAATGTGTCGAGTAGCAAGATGCAAGCTGTGTGTGTGGGCTGAGACTGTGTATTGGGCATGATGTCCATGACTGTGTGGGTATTGTGACATGTGCCATCCCCATGCATCCAACGTTGTCCAGGACCCCATTCTCTGCATCCACCGGACTCAAGCTTGCAGGACATGGTTCTGCCACCTGTCTACACATACCTGGATGCCCCCCAGGACACTGGACTGGATCCCTGACCTCTGCGCATGACTGTTGCTGTACTCAATGTGTCTGTCAGCACGGTTGTTCGGCCACCCCCTCAGCTGGTTGGGCCCATCACGGGTGTGTATGGTGCTCCATGTCTGTCTTGCCTAATACACTGTGACCCATGTGTCCTGTGCCAGACTCAGGCCCCAGGGTGTGGATGGTTGAAGACAAAAGATGACTCAGGCATGTTTAGACTTTACATGACACATGTTAGGTAATAATGCAACCAGCAGGCATCTACTCTTCATAGTGTGATTTATTATTGGGGGGGGGGGGACAAAGTGAGGGGCTTTCCGGAAGTTTGGAATCCAAAGTTCAGTAGGGGAGTTGGTGTCCTTGCCATTTGAAATCCTCAGAGTCCATGCCACAGTCTTTGTCAACATTGGTCAGCCAGTGACCAGCAGGGCCATGTGGCAGATAATGTCTCTTGATGCTGTGATGCTGTTGCTCCAGTGGGCCAGGTGCCAGGCCAGGTGTCCTGGGAGTTGGTGATGTAGCGCCGACCCTCACGGTCCTTTCCGTGGACGACCCGGCCTCCTGCGGGGACCCTCAGCAGCAGGCCGTGACGACGTCTGCGATGCTCCATCGGATGTTTCCTCCTCCTCCTCCTGATCCCTCCCTGTGTGTGGTGATGTTCTCCGCCTTCTGGCACAGGGAGGGTCGGCCATGTTGTCGGCCATCCGACGGAGTGTATCGTGAATCCCCTGGAACGCCGTCACTTGCTCAGCCTGTCTGGCCTCCATCCTCCGTTGGTGTTGCAGTAGACAGGCATGTTGCTGGGCCTGCTGGGTCTTCATCTCATCGAGGGTCCCCTTGATCTCATTGAGGGTGGACACAACCTGGGCCATGCCCGTGGTGTCCTGCCGGTATGTGTCCATGATGTTGCGGACATGGGCAAATACCGGTTCCCCAGCCAACTGGTCAGGATCGCGCCTCCGCCGTCCTCCACTCCCACCACCCCTGCCCACTTGCACCTGGCCTGCCCTTGTGGGTACATCGGGTCTCCGGGACCCCTGAGGGGTGGCATTGGCATTGTCGCCTGCCTCCTCCTGGGTGCCCGGGACACCGTGTCCCTCCTGGCCAGCCTGGCTGCATTGTGGTGTTGGGGCAGGGATCCTGGGTGTCTCCTGGGATGTGGCAGGCGTGGGGGTGGTGGTTGGCACAGTTGTACCTGACGCAGGTGCTGCAGGTGGTTGGACACCAGAGGGGCCAGGTCGGTCGGGGTCGTCCACAGAGTGGTGAGAGTGGTCGCTGCCGGTGGGATCGGGCTCCCGCAGATCCGGGTCCTGTGAGTCTTCCCCCCCAGTGTTGGGGGGTGAACCACGACGTTGACCTGTGTGTGAGAGAGACAATGTTAATTTTGGTCCATGCAACATCCATGTTTCATCTGTTTCAAAGTTGGCACATTTCCTCTTGGAATTGGGATCTGTCTTGCATTCCACTCACAGTGCACTTGTGCATGGGTGTGTCCCTTGGGCACCACTTTGGCCCCTTTAACTATGTGTGGCACGGTCTTACTTGCTGCGTCAAGTGTGACTGCAGTCAGCAGTGGAGTGGGCAGGTGTGGCGAGCCATGCATTGGCGCCTTCCGTGTAGCACTGTACATGTGCACATGGAGTGGATCCACACACTTATGTGATCCAGGTAGCTGTTGTTGTGCTCGTGAACAGGTTGTGACATGGCCCTGTGTCTTGCCATGGTGAAGAGGGGGGGTTCTGGGACTGGCCACCCTTGTCTACATGCACGCAGTCTACCTGCTGACGAGCAGACATTCGCACACGCCACACGGCTGATTTGCTCTCCCTGTGTCTCGCTCCCTCTCTGTCCCCCTCTCCCTCCCTCTCTGTCCCCCTCTCCCTCCCTCTCTGTCCCCCTCTCCCTCCCTCTCTGTCCCCCTCTCCCTCCCTCTCTTTCCCCCTCTCCCTCCCTCTGTGTGTCACCCTCTGTCACCTCAGCCCAGCTTCCTGGGCACACACTGTTAGCAGATCTTTGAGTGGCCCTTGGCTTGTTGATGTGAGTTTGTTTCTGATCTCCAGGCACCCATTGAGTGTGATGTGTGTCTGTGCGCTGCTGCTGTGGTGGTGTGTGCTGCCACTCTTTCACAATGTTGGCTGTTCATTAGCTGCTGTCATGTGCAAAACAGTGCCTTCACCCCCATGTGTTGATGCAAGGCGTCCGCCATTTGCTGGCGAGTCTTTCCTGTGTGGGGACACACTGTTTGTCTGGCTGTGACCTGGGCCAAATGGGCAGAGGGCATTGTTGTCTGCTTCTGAGTTGCACTATGTGGTTTTTGGGGCCCACCCTCCCGCCATCCGGGTTACCGTGTCATGTGTTGGTGTCTTCTGTGGCCTGTGACTTGACATTGTCCATCTGGGTGCATGGGGCATGGTGGCAGCAGTGGCATGTGCGTGCTCATGGAGTGTGGTTGAGTCATGCGATGGCTTGGGGTGGTTGCGTGCCTGTTAGTGATTTTGGTTGTGGATGCCGTTCCCCCCATATGAGGTGCGTTGTTTGTGTACTCACCCGGGTCTCGGAGTCCTTCTAATCCTTCAACTGCCTCCACCGGCAGTATGGCCATCACCCTCTCCTCCCAGGGCTGGTAGTGTACGGGTCTGCGGGAGGGCCCTCCTCCAGTGACGTTGGCCTGGTCGTGTTCCTCCTGCCTCTTGGCTCGGACCCTCCTCCGCAGATCGTACCACCTGTTCTGGCATTCCTGCCTGGTCCTTCTGGTGTCTGCAACAGCATTCACAGCATCGACGATGGTCTACCACATGGCTGTTTTAGCTGCCATGCTGGTGTTTCTGACCAATGTTCCAAAGAGCTGTGGCTCGACTCTGAGGATTTCGTCGACAAGAACCTCCAACTCTCGGTTACTGAACTTTGGATTCTTGGTAGTGGGCATGGTGAGGGGTGTGGGTGTGGATGGTGGGGGGGGTGTGGATGGTGGGGGGGGTGTGTGGATGGTTGTGGGTGTGTGGGTGTGGTTGTGCAGGTGTGTGTGTGTGAATGTGATGAGGGTGTGTTTGTGAAGGTGGTTGTGTGGAGATGTGCAAGTGTAAGGTGTGGTGAAGCTTGTAGTAAGGTGCTGTAAGTTGTCTGTGGTGTCTGGCAGCAGTGAGTCTGTTGCAAAGGCTCATGGTTTGTGTGTGTGGGCCCTTTTTATTGGTCCATTGGTGGGTGTGGCTGTGTTTGAAGTTTGGGTGAGTGTGTTATAAGGAGTGGTGGTGTTTAGGGCCTCTGTTTGTTTTTGGCAGTTGCAGGTCAGTGAATGTGTGTTTTATGAGTGTTTGTTGGCCATGTTTAGTGGCTTTGTGCCATTCGAATAGTGTATTCTTGTGTTGTTTTGTTTTGTCCTGGTTGTGTACGTGCGTTTTGAGCGTGTGTACGGTGTGTAGATGGGCCATTTGGTTGTACGGTGCTGTCCTTGTGTGTGGCTTGGCACGACTCGTACATGCGGTTGTGATGTTGGGGCATGGGGTGCGCTCCGTACTTAGGAGGTTGTGGTGGGGGTGCGACTGGAACGTACTGGGGTGTACTTAGATGGTGGTACGACACGTACAAGGGTGGGGGTACGACTCGAACGTACTGGGGTGTGGGTACACAGTGGTACGACACGTACAGGGGTGGGGGTACGACTCGAACGTACTGGGGTGTGGGTACACGGGGGTGTGACACGTACAGGGGTGGGGGTACGACTCGAACGTACTGGGGTGTGGGTACACGGGGGTGTGACACGTACAGGGGTGGGGGTACGACTCGAACGTACTGGGGTGTGGGTACACGGTGGTACGACACGTACAGGGGTGGGGGTACGACTCGAACGTACTGGGGTGTACTTAGACGGTGGTACGACACGTACTGGGGTGGGGGTACGACTCGAACGTACTGGGGTGTGGGTACATGGTGGTACGACACGTACAGGGGTGGGGGTACGACTCGAACGTACTGGGGTGTGGGTACACGGTGGTACGACACGTACAGGGGTGGGGGTACGACTCGAACATACTGGGGTGTACTTAGACGGTGGTACGACACGTACTGGGGTGGGGGTACGACTCGAACGTACTGGGGTGTGGGTACACGGTGGTACGACACGTACAGGGGTGGGGGTACGACTCGAACGTACTGGGGTGTACTTAGACGGTGGTACGACACGTACAGGGGTGGGGGTACGACTCGAACGTACTGGGGTGTGGGTACACGGTGGTACGACACATACAGGGGTGGGGGTACGACTCAAACGTACTGGGGTGTGGATACATGGGGGTGTGACACGTACAGGGGTGGGGGTACGACTCGAACGTACTGGGGTGTGGGTACACAGGGGTGTGACACGTACAGGGGTGGGGTATGACTCGAACGTACTGGGGTGTGGGTACACGGTGGTACGACACGTACAGGGGTGGGGGTACGACTCGAACGTACTGGGGTGTACTTAGACGGTGGTACGACACGTACTGGGGTGGGGGTACGACTCGAACGTACTGGGGTGTGGGTACACGGTGGTACGACACGTACAGGGGTGGGGGTACGACTCGAACGTACTGGGGTGTGGGTACACAGTGGTACGACATGTACAGGGGTGGGGGTACGACTCGAACGTACTGGGGTGTGGGTACACGGGGGTACGACACGTACAGGGGTGGGGGTACAACTCGAACATACTGCGGTGTGGGTACACGGGGGTGTGACACGTACAGGGGTGGGGGTACGACTCGAACGTACTGGGGTGTGGGTACACGGTGGTACGACACGTACAGGGGTGGGGGTACGACTCGAACGTACTGGGGTGTGGGTACACGGTGGTACGACACGTACAGGGGTGGGGGTACGACTCGAACGTACTGGGGTGTGGGTACACGGGGGTACGACATGTACAGGGGTGGGGGTACGACTCGAACGTACTGGGGTGTGGGTACACGGGGGTACGACACGTACAGGGGTGGGGGTACGACTCGAACGTACTGGGGTGTGGGTACACGGGGGTGTGACACGTACAGGGGTGGGGGTACGACTCGAACGTACTGGGGTGTGGGTACACGGTGGTACGACACGTACAGGGGTGGGGGTACGACTCGAACGTACTGGGGTGTACATACACGGGTGGGGGTTCGACACGTACACGGGTGTACATACGGGGGGTGTACATTAACGGGGAGTACAACTCGAACGTAAGGGTGCTGGGGGGAGTGTTTGGCGCGTATGCGGGCACATATCTCCATGGTTGCAATGGGAGTTCGGTGCGGACGGTGTTTTTTCCATACGGTTGTAACATCGGACGCACGGTATGGATCGTGATTCCTCGTTCGGACTTGACTTTTCACATTTGTACGGTAAATCGTCCGAGGACGTGTCGGACACATTTTCCGACCCGAGGACGTGTGGGGAATCATTCCCAATGCGGTTCGTATGGACTTTTTACCATGCGAATCGTGATTGCCAGTTCGTACGGCACTTGTACGATTCGTACGGTAAAAAGTCCGGATACGAGTCGCACGGGGAATTTTTTTGCCGGATCGTAATCGGCACCTTGGTTGTGTCCTGTAAGCGGTCTTTCCATGGCGGCGGTGGAAAGGCTGTCAGGGTTTGGGTTTGTGGGCTTGTTTGTGGGGGGTGGTCGCTGTCCTGCATGGTACCCCCCTGCATTTCCATGCACCAACTGTAAGGCATTTCATGGTGCCTGCCATGTGGTGCATTCAAATGTGGTGCAAGCACCTTTAACATTATGGACGGTACTGTAGCTCCCAGCACCGCCTGCAATGTTAAAGGCCCAGGATTCACCTGCCATTTTGGCGGGCGCATCCTGATCGCAGTAGTGGGCCCGCTGCATGTCTGACGGGCGGTCCCAATCACCGCTACAGTGGCGGGCAGACAAAGTCCGTTAGTTATGTTTTGATTAGTATGTGTAGAGTTATTTTAGTAGTTCTAAGTGTAATATATAGGCCTTCATTATGATCTTACATTGAAAGTCTCTGACCTTAGGTTGGAGGCTTTCTGACAGAAACAGTTGGTTTCACTTTTGACCGGCTGATATAATACTGCGGGTCTGAAGTGAAACCGGCCGGTTATTCACGCTGGCCTTTGACGGGCTCCATGAACCTGTTGCCCAATCGGAACTTGCATGTAATTTATATGTATGGCGTTTTACGCCATTTGTATTACGATGCACTCTTTCTGTCAGGGTTTTTTAATATCCAGCTTTCACATATGGAAAGTCTGTTGGAAACTGCCTTCACCCTGCGGCCTACGTTTTGTGTTTAAGTGGATACCTAGGATGCCCACTTGTTGAGCCCTGCACTGTGTAGCAAGCACCCTGTTTTTCCTGGCACACGGTGCAGGGATGAACTCCACCTCCTATTTCCCTATGGGAGCTTGTCCTACGGCCAATGTAATGCCGTAGCACATGCTCCTATATTGCAATGTGATAATGCAAATGCACCACGTCTGGTTTTATCTTGTTTGTTCATGTTTCGCGATGGTGTTGTACACCATAATAAGTCCTTTAATTTTATTAATATATTTATGTGGAGGAGGTATTTTTTTTTTAAGAGGTGGAATTTTTCCTGATCTTCTCTTCCAGGGATGATGAGGTTACCATTTTTTAAAGGAAATGTGGACTTTTCTTTTATAAATTTATAAATATTTTACATTTTCTTTTAATTTTTGCTTTCCTGAAGCATTTCTTTCTTTTGATCTATTTTTCATGTATTTTTATCTTTAGATGCTATCGATGATTATATCTTTAGCTTTAATTTTTTCTCATTTGTATTTCCCAATTATTTTTTTGGTGTGCAAATTACAAAATAATAGAAGAGCGGAAAGAGTGTCCACCCCTGCCTTGTGCTACAAAGGAGAGCAAAAAAGGTGGATGAGAAGCACCCACAGGTCACTCAGGCCATAAAGCACTGTAGATTCACGTTATCAAAGTACAACTTCCTTAGGCCCATGACCTCCATAATCCATAACGGTAAGTCCGCTTTATAAGTTTCAACGCCTTCTTGCTTTCAAGAGAGACAACCACCTTCTCATCCTCATTGTTCTGCGTCTCCAACAGTCGATGGGAGTTTGTCCTAATATGATTCACTGAAGTGTGATCATGCATTAACATTACCTGTGGTGGTGAAATATTAATGGAATATAGACCTTGAGTCTATTGGGCAAAACTTTCACCACAATCTTCATATCTGCGTTTATGAGTGATATCTGTTTGTATTTTGCTAATTGAAGTGGGTCACAACCATGTTCTGTAAATTAAGGCGGGTTCAGACTGAATTTAGGATGTAGGGCCGAAAAACACCCCTAGCGCTATGGAAGCGGAAAACAACCGCCCGCCGGCCCCTTGGGAATACCGGCAGACAAATTAGCATTAACCGCCCAAAAAAAACGCCTGCAGCGGTATTTGTTCCAGAAAAACCACCCGTAGCGGGCGGAGATGGCCAAAATCCATCCGCGGCGGTCGGAATCGTGGCGGAAAAACAACAACCCGCCGCAAGTATAGTGGAGACACCACCCCAGAAATTAGTATATCCCCGACGGTGCTTGCCATACTGCATCCAGAGAGTCTCACAGGAGTAGCCGGGGGAGTGGAGGCTGGTAAGTACAAACAAATGACTACCGCCACTCTGCTATGTACTGTCTTGCACAACTACAAAGCTACACCACCTAGGACACACACCATCCATCTGCACCCCACACTCACAAAAACATGTCTCACAGATCCAACATACACCCACTCCCATTCACCACTAACATAGCTAACAACATAACCATGGGGGCATGTGTACAGGCAGACAGCACTACAACAACCACCAGGCCCCCTTGCCCAGACCTGAGCAGTATGGATCCCTCCCCCACCCCACCCAGGAGCAGTTGGAGGCCATTGCAGTACAACAAACAAACTTACATCTTTACAATGAGGGTGTCTGGGGGTGGAGGGCCTGCACTACTACTCCCACCATGCCCCCTGTCCCACACCTCAGCAGGATGGAGCACTCCTCCACCCCACCCAGAAGCATGTTTCAGCCATTGCACAACCCTCATCAAACTTAACGGTAGCTAGCCATCTTCCCTGTGATGGTGTTTGTGGCTGGGAGTGCTGCACTACAACTCCCAACATTACCCGTGCCCCACACCTCAGCAGGATGGATCCCTCCCCCATCCCACCCAGGAGCAGTTGGAAGCCATTGCAGTACAACAAACAAACTCACAGGTAGGTAGCCAGTACGTGCACCCACACATATTCCCCAAATTAAATGGTGCCATATGACAACACCAGCCCTCGCATTGCACAAAGAGCCATACCTACCCATTGCCAAGCACAGTGTGCACACAGGTAAGCCAAGGAAACTGTCACATCCACCAAAGTGTGACACACCAATGTACAAGTAGAAGAAAGCCTGGGCACATTCATGCACTGCAACTAGTTACATGTGCATCACCATGGGGAAAGTGCAACAAGGACCATTCTCAAAATATGAAAGCATGTGTGGTGGCACAAATCAAGATATGCACATGACAGGACAAAGGGATGCAGGAGATGACAATGGCCAATCCATGGCCAGATGTGGCGTCTGCTAGGTCAGACTACTAAACCATGAGTCCACAATTAAACACATGTCGTGCCAGGCCCTAGATGGCAACAAGCCCCAGTAAACCTCATTTGGACACGGTTCGCATGGTATGCCCTGACACCTCGCACCATGGACTAGTAGTGCTTGTACCACTGTATCATGTCAGGGAGCACAGTACTGCACACAGTCAACAATGTGATGATATGTCAATGGTGCATTGTACAAAATGTGAATGACACACAGCTAACCCAAAGCTTGACGGTTGCAGCCGGCCCATCTGGTGTGCCAGGGAGCAACAGGTCACAGGACCCCAGCGTCCCCCACGCCACATCTGCGGCAACAACAACTACACAGCAGACCCCTGCTGTCAGGGCCTGTGCAGCCACAGCCACCACCACCACCACTACCAGTGCTTCCGGCAACCCCCTCCCTGTCCCAGAGGATGCCCCACACACACCACCCATGGAGGAGGGCAGGGAGAGGATGAGGGTGCCCACAGTGTTGAGGCAACAGGTCCGTGGCAGCAGGGCAGGTGGAAGGGGCAGAGTCAGCCAGGGACACCAGGAGACTGGGACCCAGTCCCTGGAAACACATCACCAGACTCCTGGGCGCATGCGAACAGGCCCAGGGACGAACGGGCCGGTTGGACAATCTGTTGCACAAGCTCATCCTGCTGATGAGGTCCATCGACAGACACATGGGACAAATCGTGGACCTCTTGGGCCAGCAAGTGGTGGAACTGAGGGACAGGCATGCGCCCCAGACAACATCTCCGCCTCCCTCTGGTGGGCTGCACACTGACAGTTCACCATCTTCCCCTGCGCCCACAGAGAGGAGTGAGTCCTCATACCCCATTGGCCCTGCAGCAGGGCCCCCCTGCCAAACGACAAAGGGGCCGTCCCAAGAAGACCCTGGGAGTATCTGGAGGCAAAGCACCTGCCAGACGCAAGTCACGGAGCCAGCCATGTATGCAACCCTCTCCACCACTGCATTGTCTCTTTGGACTGTCCTACCCCACACCGCCTTGCAAATGGCATCTGCCTGTTGGACTGGGTCACCAAAGCAATGTGGTGACTACTCGACCATCTCATATACCACGACTGTCAACTCACTCCCCCCAATGGAAATGTACACCCCCTTGCATCTCACCATAGTAAATAAAATATCCTCACACACATGTTGTTGTGTCTGCTCTGTCTTTTTTTCAGGGTGTACAGTCTTCAACATGATCACAATGTACCCGGACCATGGGCTGTTTGTAGGCAAGGAGAACTCGAAGCCACCTAGGGAAACACAACAGAAAAACTGTCACTGGTCTGGGTGTGGCATCACAGACATCACACAAGCCCTAACACCAGGATAACCCAACATGCACATGTCACAATGGCCCCCAAGTGTCAACATACACGTCCCGTTGATGTTCCCAAATGACATGTCCTAGAAACATTTCCAACCACCACTGAGTCTACAACTGGCTGATGCTACAATTCTCA
This sequence comes from Triturus cristatus, assembly GCF_964204655.1. NCBI lineage: Eukaryota > Metazoa > Chordata > Amphibia > Caudata > Salamandridae > Triturus > Triturus cristatus. The sequence continues at coordinate 317,445,031 of NC_140579.1, forward strand.
CATGCCCCTTCACGACAACAGCAATCACATCAGACAATGGGTATGTTGCATATTGCCACCCACCGTCAAGTGAAGGAGCGGGTGATGAGCTGTTCATGCAGGTCAACACCTTCCTCCTCTCTACTGTCCTCATCACTGGACACGGCTTGGTTTGCAGGCTGGGGCCTTAGCTCCTCAATCTGACACACCTTCCCGGGTGAGTATGCTAGTGCACCTCCGGTCTTGTCCAGGCACTGGAAATGTGACTTGAGCAGGCCAAAAGTGCGCTCCACCACACGACGTGTCCTCCCATGGGCCTCATTGTAGCGGACTTCAGCCGGGGACCTGGGATTCCGCAGTGGGCTCAGCAACCAGGGACGGTTGGGATATGCAGAGTCACCTAGGTATGACAAACACAAATAGACATTGCAGTGTTGCAGAGTCTCAGGGGAGCAGGTCACACACACAGCATGCCACACGACTAGGCATACTCACCCACAATCCATGCACGCTCTGGAAGAAGTTTAGCCATCAGCTGGGGCACTATGCTGTTCCTCAGTATGTAGGAGTCGTGGGCCAAGCCTGGGAATTTGGCACACACCTGCGAGATGGTCATATGTGCCATGCACACCACCTGCACATTGATGGAGTGGTAATGCTTGCGATTGCGGTAAATGTGCTCACTTGCCTGTGGTGGCACAAGAGCGACATGGGTGCAATCAATGGCCCCAACAACATTGGGGATGTGTCCAAGGGGATAGAAGTCTCCCTTCACAGCTGGCAATTCAGCACCCCTGGGGAAATGGATGTATCTGTCCTTGTATAGCATCATGGTGGACAGTACAGCACGCAGCACCATGCTGAACATTGGTTATGACATCCCACCAGCACTGGCCACAGTCTCCTGGAACGATCCTGTTGCCACAAAATTCAGGGCTGCCAACACCTTATAAGCAGGGGTGAAAGCTGTTAGATATCTCCTGTGTGGCTGCAGGTGGGGCTCCAACAGATCACAAAGGGTCTTCAGGGTGGCTCTGTCCAGGCGGCATTTGCGTATGCTCGCAACATCCTCCATGTCCTCCAGCACCGTCAAGTGATGAATCAGATTTGGCCTCCTCCTATTGGAGTTGATAGTGGACACAGGTCAATATAATACACCAAGAGATGTGCACAGCATATCACGTTCTGGATGACACAAAGACAACAATGACAGACATCTAGAGTGACTAACAGACCACCTCACATGGAGGGACACCTTCAGCTACACAAAGGGCACACGTGTCCACTTACACAGGACAAGTACCTCAAACACCACCTTTAGCTATGTGAATGCACATATGGATATGGCCACAGTACACATGTGCACGCCTGGGAGTCTAGCATCCAGCATATGTATAACTAATCAAACCCACTGTCTCCTACCTAGCTGCTCTACCGGTCACACCTTGATGCGTCATTACAACGTGGCACACATCCACCACACAATGTCCACAGTCGGCGCTGTAATGATGAATGTGTTCATGAGCAGACATGAGAGGCAATGCTAATTACATCAACATTCATCGAAACGAGCATTGCTGTGATTGTCACTGGACCTCAACACATTGACATGTGTACACATTGTACAGTCCAGCACTACACTGTCCTGCCTACACCAACATCAAATCCTCAAGTGACATGTGAGTGGGTACAGACAAATGTACGTTACACACACACAAACATGGCATGTGTAGCCATCAGTGGAGTAAATTGAACATTGGCATTGTGTGCACAATGATGTGCCATTGAACATGTTGGCACTATGCACTGTTGATGTGTGACAGATGGCCATCACCATTGCATGGCACCCATATCGCGGTAGCTACCGCCTGGCACTGGCGGTGTGTCACCAGCATCACCATTCACACCAGTGCAGTAGTCATAGGCATGGAGACATGTGGAAATGGCGGTTGGCATGCTCCGCCGCCAGAATGGCGGTGCCTCGTGTCAATGCATGGCACCCATATCGCGGTAGCTACCGCCTGGCACCGGTGGTGTGTCACCAGCACCCCCATTCACACCAGTGCAATAGTCATAGGCATGGAGACATGTGGAAATGGCAGTTTGCATGCTCCGCCGCCAGAATGGCAGTGCCTCGTGTCAATGCATGGGACCCATATCGCGGCAGCTACCGCCTGGCACCGGTGGTGTATCACCAGCACCCCCATTCACACCAGTGTAGTAGTCATAGGCATGGAGACATGTGGAGATGGCGGTTGGCATGCTCCGCCGCCAGAATGGTGGTGCCTCGTGTCAATGCATGGCACCCATATTGCGGTAGCTACCGCCTGGCACCGGTGGTGTCACCAGCACCCCCATTCACACCAGTGCAGTAGTCATAGGCGTGGAGACATGTGGAAATGGCGGTTGGCATGCTCCGCCACTAAAATCGCGGTAGCGCACACTGGACCCCAGCGTTGTTAAACCGCCATGGAGCTCGCCCTAGAGCCAATGGGAAGCTCGATAGCGGTGGCTTGATGCAATTTTGAAGATCGCGGTAGGCGTGCTCCGCCACCGGGGAGGCGGTCATTGGCTGCATTTGAAAGATGCACCATCGCGCTAGCGCACCCCGGGCCACAGCGGTGTTACACCGCCATGGAGCTGGCCCTAGAGCCAATGGGAAGCTTGATAGCGGTGGCATGATGCAATTTTGAAGGTCGCGGTAGGCGTGCTCCGCCACCGTGGATGCGGTCATTGGATGCATTTGAAAGAGGTAGACATGGACCACCAATTGCTGCAGCTTGGCACCTTTGAAACGACCCCAGGGGGCTATATATGTGGGAGTGAGCCTCACATTGCCGCTACTCACAGAGCATGCTGCCTGAGACCCATCACCTGCTGCTGCCTCCAGGGACTGCTGCCTGACACCCCTCACCTGCTTCTGCCTCCAGGGTCTGCTGCCTGACACCCCTCACCTGCTTCTGCCTCCAGGGACTCCTGCCTGACACCTCTCACCTGCTGCTGCCTCCAGGGACTGCTGCCTGGCGACCCTCGTCACCAAAATCCCCTGCTGTTGTCGCACGTCCACACTGATGGCAAGGACAGAGAAGATCCGTCCCTTCACGAGCGAGGAGCTGGAGATCCTGGTGGACAAGGTGCTCAAACAGTACCCAAGGCTATATGGTGCCCCAAATGTTGTGGTGAGTCTTAAACAGTGTGGTAGTAGGGCAGGGAGGCCACACATGTAGTGGATTGATGCAGTATGTGCCTGGGAGTGTGGGGTAGTGTCATGCACTGCCTGACATGCTGTCTCCAGTGGGAGGGTGCGTGTACCCAATGCCACAGCTTTCCCTCCCTGCACATGTAAGTATGAGTGACCTGTGTTGTGTTGTCAGCCATACAGTGACACAGAAGGTTGTTCATGCTGTAGTCAGGACAGTGATTGCTTGGCTGGATGGCTGTGTGTGCCCCTGTAGTCCATCTTAGGGTGAGCCCAGCTGGACACCACAGTCCCCGTCTACAAAGACAAGGACACATCACTTCACTTACAGAGTATGACTTCAGTCTTTTCCCATTGCACTCCAGCTGTGGCCCATCTCAGCACTGTAGATTGCACACAACCGCCCTTGTGAAGGGCATTTTGTATTTGTGAGATCATGTCCCTCAATGTGACATCCATGACGCAGTTATCTATTCACAGGGCAGGGAAATTGAGGGCTGCGCAGTCTTGGACACAGTGGGTCACCCCCCCAACACAGGTTGATATGTGATGTATTTGTTGCTCAACCCAACAATTGACTGGAGATGTGGGCAGGCAGGTTTCAGTGCTGGCATCCTGCATGTGTGTGAGATGTGCAGGGACTGTTTTCCCCCTCACACCTGCATGCTTTAACATCAGCTTTTCCCATGCAGGGGTCACATGTGGGCTGTACTATGGTCTCTGATTAATCTATCGTTGGATATGTGATTTTGTTTTATGTTGCTGCTATACTGATAGATGTTGGTACATGGCACTGTGTACCTGATCATTTCTCCCTCTTGTTTCCCACGCCTGCAGCTCAAGGTACACCAGCGTAAGGCCGTGAGGAGGGCCATTGCAGCAAAGGTGCGAGCCCTGGGGGTCTCAAACCGACGGCGCACCCACTGCCACAAGAGTTGGGATGACATCAGCCGGCTGGCAAACAATGTGGCGGAGATGACCCTGATGCTGATTCCTCGCACTTGGCGTCGGGCACGGCACAGCATGATGCCACTAATGGGCCGCATCTTGGCGGTGACACAGCCTGAGCTGGATTCACGTTTGAAGGAGCATCAGCAGCAAGTCAGGGATGAGCATTCGGGGAGTCTGACTTTGGATGGGAGTGGCTGCATGTGTACAGAGCCTGTGCCAGCGCTGGCCTCTGTGATGTTGGTAGTGTGAGGCTGTGGCATGTAAGTGGCTGCTGGCCTGGGTGCCTGTGGCATGCATTTGCCCTACCTGTACTTACAAAGTTGATTTGGAAGCTGTTCCTTCACATTACATTCTGAGTTGTGCTCTTCAGGTTTCTTCTGCATTGGTGTAGTCTTGGGAATCCCATGGGAGGGAACGGCAGTGTGCCCAATCTGACTGTGCGTACATCAATGCGTCCATTGCATGCACCCATATTGGGAGGGCTAGATATCTTACAGCAATGTGCAGCATTCTATTGTCCCCAAGGTACGACATGGTGGGTGGCGTGGGTTAACCCCTTCGATGCTCATGACGGAACGGTTCCGTCATGAGCATCGGTTGGGCTGTGCTCATGACGGAACCGTTCCGTCATGAGGACAGCCCCTGGGGGAAGCGCTGGCGCTCCCCCCCTTGCGCATCGATCTTGCCCCCCTTTACGGGGGTGGCAGCGGAAGAGCTTCCGCTGCCACCCCCGAGCCCCCCCGAGCCCCCCCACGCTTTCTGATGACGTCAGTGCGCACAGCGCGCGCCGGCGTCATCAGGAAGCGTTGGACGCGCTGGAATCCATTTCTTCCAGCGCGTCCAAGGCAGCAACAGGTAGGTTCCCTTGTCCGGTGGGGGCCGCGGGGGTGATTTCTTTTGTATTGAGGCATCGGGGGAGAGGAAAGAGTATTTCCTCTCCCCCGATGTCTCAATACAGGGCATTCCTGCTCCACGATCGCGCACAGCGTCGCGATCGTGGAGTAGGGATGCCCCACTAGACACCAGGGATTTGTTTTTTTGAATTTGGGAAGCGACCCCTTAGGCAAGGGTCGCTTCCTTGAGGGCAAAATTTTTCGAAGTCTTTTCTGCCCCCCCTGGGGGCAGATCGGTCCACTTTCTGCGCGTTTCTGCCCCCAGGGGGGGCAGAAAAGCCCACTAGACACCAGGGATGTCGTTTATGCTATGTAGGAAGCGACCCCTTAGGCAAGGGTCGCTTCCTTGGGGGCAAAATTTTTCGAAGTCTTTTCTGCCCCCCCTGGGGGCAGATCGGTCCGCTTTCTGCGCGTTTCTGCCCCCAGGGGGGGCAGAAAAGCCCACTAGACACCAGGGATGTCGTTTATGCTATGTAGGAAGCGACCCCTTAGGCAAGGGTCGCTTCCTTGGGGGGCCCAATAATTCGAAGACTTTTCTGCCCCCCCTGGTGGCAGATCGGTCTTCTTTCTGCCCGTTTCTGCCCCCAGGGGGGGCAGAAAAGCCCACTAGACACCAGGGATGTCTATTTCGTTATGTAGGAAGCGACCCCTTATGCAAGGGTCGCTTCCTTGGGGGGCAAAATAATTCGAAGACTTTTCTGCCCCCCCTGGGGGCATATCGGTCTTCTTTCTGCCCGTTTATGCCCCCAGGGGGGGCAGAAAAGCCCACTAGACACCAGGGATGTCTTTTATGTTATGTAGGAAGTGACCCCTTGGGCAAGGGTCACTTCCTAGGGTGGCAAAATAATTCGAAGACTTTTCTGCCCCCCCTGGGGGCATATCGGTCTTCTTTCTGCCCGTTTATGCCCCCAGGGGGGGCAGAAAAGCCCACTAGACACCAGGGATGTCTTTTTCTTTATGTAGGAAGCGACCCCTTGGGCAAGGGTCGCTTCCTTTGCGGCCTAATTATTTAGAAGACTTTTCTGCATCTTTCTGTCCGTTTCTGCTCCTAGGGGGGGGGCAGAAAAGCCCACTAGACACCAGGGATATAAATATTATTGTAGGAAGCGACCCCTTGGGCAAGGGTCGCTTCCTTGGGCCCCTAAATTTTTTGCCGTTTCTGCTCCCATTGGGGGCAGAAAAGCCCACTAGACACCAGGGAATTAGTTCAATTAGAAATAGAAGTGACCCCTCGCTTCCAGGGTGCAATTTGTTATATGTATTTGGCTCACCCGCCCCGGGACTGAGTAGCCTTTTTTTTCCTGCTGTTTTCTGCCCCACCTGGCACACAACCCGATTGACCATTTGGGTAGTGACATGGCATGTTATAATGTTTATTGTTATATTTTTTGTGATTTCCAATTGTAATGTTTTTTTTTGTTTACTTTTTTGTTCTAGCTGAAGGCTTTTCTTCTTTTCACGTTGACGTTTTGGTACTGGTGGTTCTGCTGTTTGTGTAGTTTGGTAAGAGACTGTTTTTTTGTACAATGCAAATGTGTTTGATTTCTCTGCCTGTTTTTTTTTTGCAAATGGTGTAATAATAGCAGTATGTTTGGTTTTTGAGTGTCAAAAACTTTTTGCATTGGTGCTCGATGTGTATTTTGTTGTCTTGTGAGTAATTTGTTTTTTTTTCTTCTTTCTAGTTTGATATCGTTGGTCTTTGCTGTGTCACTGCAGAGTTTGTTTCTGGTGAGTGCAGCTGTCTCTTGTAATTGGATTGTATAGTTTTTGAGTACATTGATCTTTGTGATAAAAGGTACACATTTCTTTACTTACTTGGTTTGCACATTGTTGGTTGTTGTTGACTTGTTTGTGCAGTCTTCTATCTTAGTAAGTATAATGGCTAGCCGCAGGATGACTGCTCAGCAGGTTGTTGGTTTGCTGTTTGAGTCTTCCTCTGATATTGGGTCAGAGACTGACTCTGCTTCTGAGGGAGAGGAGGCAGGGGACGATTCTGGCAGTGAGTTTTCTCTCCGTATGGGGTCATCGGATGATGAAGATACTCTTAGTGCGGATGAAGTGCCTGTGTTAGAGGAGGAGACTGATGTGCCGATAGTGCGGCAAGAGGCATCTGGGCTGCAGCCTGCGGCTGCAAGGCTTCCCGTTGGTGTAGTGCGGCAAGAGACATCTGGGCTGCAGGCTGGGGCTGCAAGGCTTCCCGTTGGTGTAGTGCGGCAAGAGGCATCTGGGCTGCAGGCTGGGGCTGCAAGCCTTCCCGTTGGTGTAGTGCGGCAAGAGACATCTGGGCTGCAGGCTGGGGCTGCAAGTCTTCCCGTTGAAAGTGATGACCTCTGGGTTGCCCCTGGCATGGTGCAGCCGGAATTTCCAGAGTTTACTGGTGTTCCAGGGTCTAGAGTGAATACTGAGAACTTTTTGCCTGTAAATTTTTTTCAGTTGTTTATGGACGATGTGTTTTTGGCAGAGATTGTTGAGCAGACTAATTTGTATGCCGAACAGTTTTTGAGGGACAACAGTGCCAGTCTTAAGCCACACTCTAGAGCTACCCGGTGGACTCCCACAAATGTTGAAGAGATGAAGAAGTTCTTGGGTTTAACTTTTTTGATGGGCTTGCTAAGGAAGCCATCATTGGCTTCATATTGGTCTAGCAGTCCCTTGATGGCAACGTCTATTTTTCCGGCAGTCATGAGTCGTGACAGGTATTTGCTTCTGCTTCGGATGATGCACTTTGTTGATAATGGTTTAGCGTTGCCACGAGATCACCCTGATTGTGACCGTCTTTTTAAGATTAGGCCTGTCCTTGATCACTTTGTTGATCGATTTTCTGAGATTTATGCCCCTGGTAGAGAAATTGCAGTGGATGAGTCTTTGGTGTTGTTCAAGGGCCGCTTGGTTTTTAGGCAATACATTCCTAGTAAGAGGGCACGCTATGGAATAAAGCTGTATATGCTGTGTGACAGTAGGACTGGATATGTCTCTAATTTCAGGGTGTACACCGGTAAGGAATCTAGGTTTAACCTCCCTGGTTGTCCGTCCACTTTTGGAGTGACTGAGAAAATTGTTTGGGAACTTGGTAGAGGATTTTTTAACAAAGGCCACCATTTATATGTAGATAACTTCTACACTGGTGTGCGGTTGTTCAGGGAATTGGCCAAAGTGGACACTTTTGCTTGTGGCACAATCCGCTGTAACCGTAAAGGTTTTCCAAAAGAACTTGTTTGTCAAAAGCTTGTGCGGGGACAGTGCAGTGCGTTGCGTTGCCAGGAGCTTCTTGCTGTGAAGTTTACAGACAGGAGAGATGTCTACATGCTGACTTCCATCCATGATGAAAGCACTGCACCTGTGACTGTTTGGGGTCAGGTCGCTGAAGTGCGCAAACCTGTGTGCGTTTTAGACTATAATAGGCACATGGGTGGTGTTGACAGAGTAGATCAGAGGTTGGAACCTTACGCTGCTCTTCGTAAGGCTTACATTTGGTACAAGAAGTTGGCTATCCATCTTTTCCACTTGGCAATGTTTAATGCTTTTGTTGTGTTCCAGGATTCTTGCCCTGAGTCAAAGATGACTTTTGCTAAGTTTCAGGAGTCTGTAATAGGCAGCCTTGTTGTAGTGGAACAGGCAAGTGTTCCTAGAGTTGGACTGGTGGAGGATGTTGCTAGATTGAAAGAACGCCACTTTCCAGATCACATTCCTCCCACACCCGCAAAAGATTTTCCCAGTAGGAGATGTAGAGTGTGTTGGCGAAGAGGTTTGCGGAAGGAGAGTCGTATGTACTGCCCCGATTGTCCCTCTCATCCTGCACTGTGTCTCCCTGCTTGTTTCAGAGCGTACCACACGCGAAAGAATTTTTGGGAGCATTCATGAGTGGTAAAGTGAACTGCCTGGTCTGTATTCTTTGGAAAATATGATTCTGTTTCAAGGTTGGTGTTAGTGCAATGTATTTAGTTGCTGATTTTCTGTTAGAAGATTTGTATCTATTTGCAATTTGTTTGGTTTTTTTTTTTCTAAAAAAATCCAAAATGTGATGGCGGTGTGTGTAGGCTTGCACTTGGCTGTTGGTGTGTGTGGACTGGCACTTGGTTGGTGGTGTGCGTGGAATGGTGCTTGGCTGACAGTGTGCGTGGACTGGCGGTGTGCATGGACTGGCGGTGTGCGTGGACTGGTGCGTGGCTGGTGGTGTGCGTGGAATGGTGCTTTGCTGGCGGTGTGCGTGGAATGGTGCTTGGCTGGCGGTGTGCGTGGAATGGTGCTTGGCTGGCGGTGTGTGTGGACTGGTACTTGGCTGGCGGTGTGTGTGGACTGGTGGTGTGTGCGGACTGGTGTTTGGCTGGTGGTGTCCGTGGACTGGAGCTTGGCTGGTGGTGTCCGTGGACTGGAGCTTGTCTGGTGGTGTGCGTGGACTGGAGCTTGGCTGGCGGTGTGCGTGGAATGGTGCTTGGCTGGCGGTGTGCGTGGACTGGTACTTGGCTGGCGGTGTGCGTGGACTGGTGGTGTGCGCTGACTGGTGCTTGGCTGGTGGTGTCCGTGGACTGGAGCTTGGCTGGCGGTGTAGGTGGATTGGCGATTGGCTGCCGGTGTGCCTGGACTGGCGATTGGATGGCGGTGTGCCTGGACTGGCGCTTGGCTAGCGGTGTGCGTGGACTGGCGTTTGGCTAGCGGTGTGTGTCGACTGGTGCTTGGCTGGCTGTGTGTGAGTAGTGACTTTCTGCTGGTCACTACACACACTGCTAGCTGAGTGCCACTCCACGCAATCCTTCAGCCTGTGTAGTTGCTGTGTCTGGATTGTGGGCGTGTGAAAGTGATGGGCCCTTGAATGGCGCTGTGTGCTGGTGTGAGTTTTGTTATGTGATGGGCCCGCGGCTGGCGGTGTGAATGGTTTTGTATGTCTCACACGTATGAAAGGTGTATGAATGGCCTGTAAAGAGGTTGGTGCCTTGTCGTGGCTTTACAGCTCACGAGCTGTGAATCAATGGTTCAGTTTCTCGCCCTTTCAATTATTACCAGTGCATTTCATGTTTTGTGAAATCACTTGCTAATACAATTTTATCTACTGAACCATCACTCACCCTCGTGCCAAATCCAACCAGTATGTGTGTGTGCTTGCGGGTTAGATGGCTGTGCAGTAATATTTGTCTTTCTGAAGCAGGGTGTACCTTGTCCCTTTTTGGTGATTTTTGTACTGTGTTGCTTTTGTACCTGGTGGTGCGAATGGTCTTGTTTGTATCACGTATGAAAGGTGTGTGAATGGCCTGTAAAGTGGTTGGTGCCTTGACGTGGCTTTACAGCTCACGAGCTGCGAGTCATTGGTTTGGTTTTTTGTGAATTTAATTATTGACAGTGCATTTCATTTTTGTGAAATCTCTTGTTAATAAAATTTAATACACTGAACCATGACTCGCCCTCGTGCCAAATCCAACCAGTATGTGTGTGTGTTTGAGGAAAAGATGGTTGTGCAGGAATCTTTGTCTTTAGTTTCTCTGCCAAGGTACACTTTCCATGTAAGAATAACCCACCAACTGTAGATATTGTCGAAAACCCTTGGGAGTTCATGGTGATGTCTCTCTAGTGATTTGAAAAATATTTTTTATCCCCATTGTCCTGTAAACCTCAAACTGTCTGCCACATTTTCTTTGCAGTATTATTCCTAAATTCTCACGCTGTAGTAACAATAGTTAATCTGGTTTTGCAAGGGGGGTTACTTTGGTTTTTTGCCCAGGGCTCGGCGGCCATCTAGGGAAACCTTCCAAACCCACGCATTTCTGAAAACTAGACACCCGGCGGCTTCCAGGGAGGTATGGCTTGCGTGGATCCCCCAACGTTTCCTTACCCAGAATCCCCTGCAAACCTCAATTTTTGCTCAAAAAATCACTTTTTTCACACATTTTGGGGTGGGAAAGTAGTGGCATCACCGGGCTCACACAAATTTACCACCACCCAGCGTTCCCCCAGGTCTCCCGGTAAAAATGGTGCCTCACTTGTGTGGGAGGCCCAAGTACCCGCGGCAGGCAAGGACAACAAACGTAGTGAGGCGACATCAAAATGGCCTATTGCCAAACCACCTGGTTTTGCAAGGGGGGTCACTTTGGTTTTTGGCCCGGTGCGCGGCGGCCATCTAGGGAAACCTACCAAACCCACGCATTTCTGAAAACTAGACACCCGGCGGCTTCCAGGGAGGTATGGCTTGCGTGGATCCCCCAACGTTTCCTTACCCAGAATCCCCTGCAAACCTCAATTTTTGCTCAAAAAATCACTTTTTTCACACATTTTGGGGTGGGAAAGTAGTGGCATCACCGGGCTCACACAAATTTACCACCACCCAGCGTTCCCCCAGGTCTCCCGGTAAAAATGGTGCCTCACTTGTGTGGGAGGCCCAAGTACCCGCGGCAGGCAAGGACAACAAACGTAGTGAGGCGACATCAAAATGGCCTATCGCCAAACCACCTGGTTTTGCAAGGGGGGTCACATTGGTTTTTGGCCCGGTGCGCGGCGGCCATCTAGGGAAACCTAGCAAACCCACGCATTTCTGAAAACTAGACACCCGGCGGCTTCCAGGGAGGTATGGCTTGCGTGGATCCCCCAACGTTTCCTTACCCAGAATCCCCTGCAAACCTCAGTTTTTGCTCAAAAAATCACTTTTTTCACACATTTTGGGGTGGGAAAGTAGTGGCATCACCGGGCTCACACAAATTTACCACCACCCAGCGTTCCCCCAGGTCTCCCGGTAAAAATGGTGCCTCACTTGTGTGGGAGGCCCAAGTACCCGCGGCAGGCAAGGACAACAAACGTAGTGAGGCGACATCAAAATGGCCTATCGCCAAACCACCTGGTTTTGCAAGGGGGGTCACTTTGGTTTTTGGCCCGGTGCGCGGCGGCCATCTAGGGAAACCTAGCAAACCCACGCATTTCTGAAAAGTAGACACCCGGCGGCTTCCAGGGAGGTATGGCTTGCGTGGATCCCCCAACGTTTCCTTACCCAGAATCCCCTGCAAACCTCATTTTTTGCTCAAAAAATCACTTTTTTCACACATTTTGGGGTGGGAAAGTAGTGGCATCACCGGGCTCACACAAATTTACCACCACCCAGCGTTCCCCCAGGTCTCCCGGTAAAAATGGTGCCTCACTTGTGTGGGAGGCCCAAGTACCCGCGGCAGGCAAGGGCCCAAAACGTAGTGAGGCGACATCAAAATGGCCTATCGCCAAACCACCTGGTTTTGCAAGGGGGGTCACTTTGGTTTTTGGCCCGGTGCGCGGCGGCCATCTAGGGAAACCGAGCAAACCCACGCATTTCTGAAAACTAGACACCTGGCAGCTTCCAGGGAGGTATGGCTTGCGTGGATCCCCCAACGTTTCCTTACCCAGAATCCCCTGCAAACCTCATTTTTTGCTCAAAAAATCACTTTTTTCACACATTTTGGGGTGGGATAGTAGTGGCATCACCGGGCTCACACAAATTTACCACCACCCAGCGTTCCCCCAGGTCTCCCGGTAAAAATGGTGCCTCACTTGTGTGGGAGGCCCAAGTACCCGCGGCAGGCAAGGGCCCAAAACGTAGTGAGGCGACATCAAAATGGCCTATCGCCAAACCACCTGGTTTTGCAAGGGGGGTCACTTTGGTTTTTGGCCCGGTGCGCGGCGGCCATCTAGGGAAACCTAGCAAACCCATGCATTTCTGAAAACTAGACACCCGGCAGCTTCCAGGGAGGTATGGCTTGCGTGGATCCCCCAACGTTTCCTTACCCAGAATCCCCTGCAAACCTCAATGTTTGCTCAAAAAATCACTTTTTTCACACATTTTGGGGTGGGAAAGTAGTGGCATCACCGGGCTCACACAAATTTACCACCACCCAGCGTTCCCCCAGGTCTCCCGGTAAAAATGGTGCCTCACTTGTGTGGGAGGCCCAAGTACCCGCGGCAGGCAAGGACAACAAACGTAGTGAGGCGACATCAACATTGCCTATCCCAAATGTCGCCTCACTACGTTTGTTGTCCTTGCCTGCCGTGGGTACTTGGGCCTCCCACACAAGTGAGGCACCATTTTTACCGGGAGACCTGGGGGAACGCTGGGTGGTGGTAAATTTGTGTGAGCCCGGTGATGCCACTACTTTCCCACCCCAAAATGTGTGAAAAAAGTGATTTTTTGAGCAAAAAATGAGGTTTGCAGGGGATTCTGGGTAAGGAAACGTTGGGGGATCCACGCAAGCCATACCTCCCTGGAAGCCGCCGGGTGTCTAGTTTTCAAAAATGCCTGGGTTTGGTAGGTTTCCCTAGATGGCCGCCGCGCACCGGGCCAAAAACCAAAGTGACCCCCCTTGCAAAACCAGGTGGTTTGGCGATAGGCCATTTTGATGTCGCCTCACTACGTTTGTTGTCCTTGCCTGCCGCGGGTACTTGGGCCTCCCACACAAGTGAGGCACCATTTTTACCGGGAGACCTGGGGGAACGCTGGGTGGTGGTAAATTTGTGTGAGCCCGGTGATGCCACTACTTTCCCACCCCAAAATGTGTGAAAAAAGTGATTTTTTGAGCAAAAAATAAGGTTTGCAGGGGATTCTGGGTAAGGAAACGTTGGGGTATCCACGCAAGCCATACCTCCCTGGAAGCCGCAGGGTGTCTAGTTTTTAAAAATGCCTGGGTTTGGTAGGTTTCCCTAGATGGCCGCCGCGCACCGGGCCAAAAGCCAAAGTGACCCCCCTTGCAAAACCAGGTGGTTTGGCGATAGGCCATTTTGATGTCGCCTCACTACATTTTGGGCCCTTGCCTGCCGCGGGTACTTGGGCCTCCCACACAAGTGAGGCACCATTTTTACCGGGAGACCTGGGGGAACGCTGGGTGGTGGTAAATTTGTGTGAGCCCGGTGATGCCACTACTTTCCCACCCCAAAATGTGTGAAAAAAGTGATTTTTTGAGCAAAAAATGAGGTTTGCAGGGGATTCTGGGTAAGGAAACGTTGGGGGATCCACGCAAGCCATACCTCCCTGGAAGCCGCCGGGTGTCTACTTTTCAGAAATGCCTGGGTTTGGTAGGTTTCCCTAGATGGCCGCCGCGCACCGGGCCAAAAACCAAAGTGACCCCCCTTGCAAAACCAGGTGGTTGGGCGATAGGCCATTTTGATGTCGCCTCACTACGTTTGTTGTCCTTGCCTGCCGCGGGTACTTGGGCCTCCCACACAAGTGAGGCACCATTTTTACCGGGAGACCTGGGGGAACGCTGGGTGGTGGTAAATTTGTGTGAGCCCGGTGATGCCACTACTTTCCCACCCCAAAATGTGTGAAAAAAGTGATTTTTTGAGCAAAAAATGAGGTTTGCAGGGGATTCTGGGTAAGGAAACGTTGGGGGATCCACGCAAGCCATACCTCCCTGGAAGCCGCCGGGTGTCTACTTTTCAGAAATGCCTGGGTTTGGTAGGTTTCCCTAGATGGCCGCCGCGCACCGGGCCAAAAACCAAAGTGACCCCCCTTGCAAAACCAGGTGGTTTGGCGATAGGCCATTTTGATGTCGCCTCACTACGTTTGTTGTCCTTGCCTGCCGCGGGTACTTGGGCCTCCCACACAAGTGAGGCACCATTTTTACCGGGAGACCTGGGGGAACGCTGGGTGGTGGTAAATTTGTGTGAGCCCGGTGATGCCACTACTTTCCCACCCCAAAATGTGTGAAAAAAGTGATTTTTTGAGCAAACATTGAGGTTTGCAGGGGATTCTGGGTAAGGAAACGTTGGGGGATCCACGCAAGCCATACCTCCCTGGAAGCTGCCGGGTGTCTAGTTTTCAGAAATGCGTGGGTTTGCTAGGTTTCCCTAGATGGCCGCCGCGCACCGGGCCAAAAACCAAAGTGACCCCCCTTGCAAAACCAGGTGGTTTGGCGATAGGCCATTTTGATGTCGCCTCACTACGTTTTGGGCCCTTGCCTGCCGCGGGTACTTGGGCCTCCCACACAAGTGAGGCACCATTTTTACCGGGAGACCTGGGGGAACGCTGGGTGGTGGTAAATTTGTGTGAGCCCGGTGATGCCACTACTTTCCCACCCCAAAATGTGTGAAAAAAGTGATTTTTTGAGCAAAAAATGAGGTTTGCAGGGGATTCTGGGTAAGGAAACGTTGGGGGATCCACGCAAGCCATACCTCCCTGGAAGCTGCCGGGTGTCTAGTTTTCAGAAATGCATGGGTTTGCTAGGTTTCCCTAGATGCCCGCCGCGCACCGGGCCAAAAACCAAAGTGACCCCCCTTGCAAAACCAGGTGGTTTGGCGATAGGCCATTTTGATGTCGCCTCACTACGTTTTGGGCCCTTGCCTGCCGCAGGTACTTGGGCCTCCCACACAAGTGAGGCACCATTTTTACCGGGAGACCTGGGGGAACGCTGGGTGGTGGTAAATTTGTGTGAGCCCGGTGATGCCACTACTTTCCCACCCCAAAATGTGTGAAAAAAGTGATTTTTTGAGCAAAAAATGAGGTTTGCAGGGGATTCTGAGTAAGGAAACGTTGGGGGATCCACGCAAGCCATACCTCCCTGGAAGCCGCCGGGTGTCTACTTTTCAGAAATGCATGGGTTTGCTAGGTTTCCCTAGATGGCCGCCGCGCACCGGGCCAAAAACCAAAGTGACCCCCCTTGCAAAACCAGGTGGTTTGGCGATAGGCCATTTTGATGTCGCCTCACTACGTTTGTTGTCCTTGCCTGCCGCGGGTACTTGGGCCTCCCACACAAGTGAGGCACCATTTTTACCGGGAGACCTGGGGGAACGCTGGGTGGTGGTAAATTTGTGTGAGCCCGGTGATGCCACTACTTTCCCACCCCAAAATGTGTGAAAAAAGTGATTTTTTGAGCAAAAACTGAGGTTTGCAGGGGATTCTGGGTAAGGAAACGTTGGGGGATCCACGCAAGCCATACCTCCCTGGAAGCCGCCGGGTGTCTAGTTTTCAGAAATGCGTGGGTTTGGTAGGTTTCCCTAAGTGCCGGCAGGGCTAGGGTTCAAAATCTACAGCTAGTCACTTTGCCAAAAAAAGGGTCATTTTTCGCTGCAAAACCACGTTGCGTTTTGCGCCGTTTCCTGTCGCGGGCACTAGGCCGACCCGCACAAGTGAGGTACCATTTTTCTCGTAGGACTTTGGGGAACGCGGGGTGGGTGTAAATTTGTGGATCCACGCAGATTCCAGAACTTTCCATCACAGAAATGTGGGGAAAATGTGTTTTTTTTGTCAATTTTTTACGTTTGCAAGGGATTCTGGGTCACAGACCATGGTGGGAGGCAGTCAAGTCACCCCATCCTGGATTCCCCTGGGTGTCTAGTTTTCAAAAATGTATAGGTTTGCTAGGTTTCCCTAGGTGCCGGCAGGGCTAGGGTTCAAAATCTACAGCTAGTCACTTTGCCAAAAAAAGGGTCATTTTTCACTGCAAAACCACGTTGCGTTTTTCGCCGTTTCCTGTCGCGGGCACTAGGCCGACCCGCACAAGTGAGGTACCATTTTTCTCGTAGGACTTTGGGGAACGCGGGGTGGGTGGAAATTTGTGGATCCACGCAGATTCCAGAACTTTCCATCACAGAAATGTGGGGAAAATGTGTTTTTTTTGTCAATTTTTTACGTTTGCAAGGGATTCTGGGTAACAGACCATGGTGGGAGGCAGTCAAGTCACCCTATCCTGGATTCCCCTGGGTGTCTAGTTTTCAAAAATGTATAGGTTTACTAGGTTTCCCTAGGTGCCGGCAGGGCTAGGGTACAAAATCTACAGCTAGTCACTTTGCCAAAAAAAGGGTCATTTTTCACTGCAAAACCACGTTGCGTTTTGCGCCGTTTCCTGTCGCGGGCACTAGGCCGACCCGCACAAGTGAGGTACCATTTTTCTCGTAGGACTTTGGGGAACGCGGGGTGGGTGGAAATTTGTGGATCCACGCAGATTCCAGAACTTTCCATCACAGAAATGTGGGGAAAATGTGTTTTTTTTGTCAATTTTTTACGTTTGCAAGGGATTCTGGGTAACAGACCATGGTGGGAGGCAGTCAAGTCACCCCATCCTGGATTCCCCTGGGTGTCTAGTTTTCAAAAATGTATAGGTTTGCTAGGTTTCCCTAGGTGCCGGCAGGGCTAGGGTACAAAATCTACAGCTAGTCACTTTGCCAAAAAAAGGGTCATTTTTCACTGCAAAACCACGTTGCGTTTTGCGCCATTTCCTGTCGCGGGCACTAGGCCGACCCGCACAAGTGAGGTACCATTTTTCTCGTAGGACTTTGGGGAACGCGGGGTGGGTGGAAATTTGTGGATCCACGCAGATTCCAGAACTTTCCATCACAGAAATGTGGGGAAAATGTGTTTTTTTTGTCAATTTTTTATGTTTGCAAGGGATTCTGGGTAACAGACCATGGTGGGAGGCAGTCAAGTCACCCCATCCTGGATTCCCCTGGGTGTCTAGTTTTAAAAAATGTATAGGTTTGCTAGGTTTCCCTAGGTGCCGGCAGGGCTAGGGTACAAAATCTACAGCTAGTCACTTTGCCAAAAAAAGGGTCATTTTTCGCTGCAAAACCATGTTGCGTTTTGCGCCGTTTCCTGTCGCGGGCACTAGGCCGACCCGCACAAGTGAGGTACCATTTTTCTCATAGGACTTTGGGGAACGCGGGGTGGGTGGAAATTTGTGGATTCACGCAGATTCCAGAACTTTCCATCACAGAAATGTGGGGAAAATGTGTTTTTTTTGTCAATTTTTTACGTTTGCAAGGGATTCTGGGTAACAGACCATGGTGGGAGGCAGTCAAGTCACCCCATCCTGGATTCCCCTGGGTGTCTAGTTTTCAAAAATGTATAGGTTTGCTAGGTTTCCCTAGGTGCCGGCAGGGCTAGGGTTCAAAATCTACAGCTAGTCACTTTGCCAAAAAAAGGGTCATTTTTCGCTGCAAAACCACGTTGCGTTTTGCGCCGTTTCCTGTCGCGGGCACTAGGCCGACCCGCACAAGTGAGGTACCATTTTTCTCGTAGGACTTTGGGGAACGCGGGGTGGGTGGAAATTTGTGGATCCACGCAGATTCCAGAACTTTCCATCACAGAAATGTGGGGAAAATGTGTTTTTTTTGTCAATTTTTTATGTTTGCAAGGGATTCTGGGTAACAGACCATGGTGGGAGTCAAGTCACCCTATCCTGGATTCCCCTGGGTGTCTAGTTTTCAAAAATGTATAGGTTTGCTAGGTTTCCCTAGGTGCCGGCAGGGCTAGGGTTCAAAATCTACAGCTAGTCACTTTGCCAAAAAAAGGGTCATTTTTCGCTGCAAAACCACGTTGCGTTTTGCGCCGTTTCCTGTCGCGGGCACTAGGCCGACCCACACAAGTGAGGTACCATTTTTCTCGTAGGACTTTGGGGAACGGGGGGTGGGTGGAAATTTGTGGATCCACGCAGGTTCCAGAACTTTCCATCACAGAAATGTGGGGAAAATGTGTTTTTTTTGTCAATTTTTTACGTTTGCAAGGGATTCTGGGTAACAGACCATGGTGGGAGGCAGTCAAGTCACCCCATCCTGGATTCCCCTGGGTGTCTAGTTTTCAAAAATGTATAGGTTTGCTAGGTTTCCCTAGGTGCCGGCAGGGCTAGGGTTCAAAATCTACAGCTAGTCACTTTGCCAAAAAAAGGGTCATTTTTCACTGCAAAACCACGTTGCGTTTTGCGCCGTTTCCTGTCGCGGGCACTATGCCGACCCGCACAAGTGAGGTACCATTTTTCTCGTAGGACTTTGGGGAACGCGGGGTGGGTGGAAATTTGTGGATCCACGCAGATTTCAGAACTTTCCATCACAGAAATGTGGGGAAAATGTGTTTTTTTTGTCAATTTTTTACGTTTGCAAGGGATTCTGGGTAACAGACCATGGTGGGAGGCAGTCAAGTCACCCCATCCTGGATTCCCCTGGGTGTCTAGTTTTCAAAAATGTATAGGTTTGCTAGGTTTCCCTAGGTGCCGGCAGGGCTAGGGTTCAAAATCTACAGCTAGTCACTTTGCCAAAAAAAGGGTCATTTTTCACTGCAAAACCACGTTGCGTTTTGCGCCGTTTCCTGTCGCGGGCACTAGGCCGACCCGCACAAGTGAGGTACCATTTTTCTCGTAGGACTTTGTGGAACGCGGGGTGGGTGGAAATTTGTGGATCCACGCAGATTCCAGAACTTTCCATCACAGAAATTTGGGGAAAATGTGTTTTTTTTGTCAATTTTTTACGTTTGCAAGGGATTCTGGGTAACAGACCATGGTGGGAGGCAGTCAAGTCACCCCATCCTGGATTCCCCTGGGTGTCTAGTTTTCAAAAATGTATAGGTTTGCTAGGTTTCCCTAGGTGCCGGCAGGGCTAGGGTTCAAAAACTACAGCTAGACTCTTCGCAAATAAAGTGTAAATTTTCAGTGTGAAAATGTGGTGTGTTCACCTTAGGTTTTGAGCCACTTCCTGTCGTGGGCACTATGCCTACCCACACAAGTGAGGTACCATTTTTATCGGGAGACTTAGGGTAGTTCAAATTTGTAAAGCAACTGTTATTACCTATTGATTTTTGATGCATTTCTCCCTTCCAAATGAAAGACATTGTGTAAAAAAAAAGTCATTTTGAAAAATGACCAATAATTGTCATGCAAATATGAGTATTCCCAATTTCGAAAATGTGCAAATATGCACTGTTTCTAAACTCTGTAATTTGTTCCCATTTCAGAAATACATAGGTGACTTTCATACCGATTTTTCCATGTATACATTTTCCCACAATAATTGCTATATACCCGGACCAAAAAAAAAAAACATTACAAAATGCTGCTCAGTTTTCTACTCTGGGTTCGTTGGGCTCTTGGTGAACCTACAAGTCCTATATGTCCCCACAACCAGGAAGGTCTACCGGATGTAACGGTACATTGCTTTCAAAGAGATGTCATAATTCGAAGAAGTTACAGGTGAAAACGTTGACTCAAAAGGCTGCTTTTTTCAACAAATTTTTAATTTTTCCTATATTTGCCTGTAAATTTCTATAAAGAAACCTTGATGGATCTACACAAATGACCCCTTGCTGAATTCAGAATTTTGTCTACTTTTCAAAAAGGTATAGCTTTCCAGGATCCATTATTGTTTTTGTACCCATTTCTACCGTTAACTGGAAGGAGGTTGAAAGCACAAAAAATAGCAAAAATAGGGTATGTCCCAGAAAAATGCCAAAACTGTGTAAAAAATGTTGGTTTTCTAACAAAATTCTGTCATTCCCTAAAAGCTGGAGAAATGGTGATTTCAGCCCCACAAACCCTTTTTTGATACCATTTGCAGAGAAAAACCCAGAAGCTTTCATTTGCAGCCCGTTTTTCACATTGTTCACAAAAAAAAAAAAATTGCTGTATTTTGACTAATTTCTGGGAACCCTCTAGGAGAATCCACAAACCCTGGGTACCTTTAGAATCCCCAAGATGTTGGAAGAAAAGGACGCAAATTTGGCGTGGATACCTAATGTGGTCAAAAAGTTACAGAGGCCTAAGCGCGCACTACCTCAAATAGCCCAAAAAAGGCTTAGCACAGGAGGGGAAAAGGCCTAGCAGCGAAGGGGTTAATGTCCATTGTGGACTGTCATGTTGTAGTCTGGGTCTGTGTTGTCCCCTCCTGTTACATCCAGTTTTGTAATTGGCAACAAGTTGTGTGCCCCCATCATGTTTCTAGGTGTGCTCAGAACTAGTTGTGTGTCTGTTTGAACAGAGCCACAAGCAGGGTAGTGTGCTGTGTGCTCATCACATGGCTCACTCATGCCTGAGTTTCCAGTTTCCATGCACTGCTTGAGTCTATGTAGTGAGTTGGCACAATGTGATTGCACAGGGTGGTGTGCAACATGTAGATTTGCTCAACTTTTGTCATGCATTGCTTGCATATGTTTGTTCTGTTTTTGCCACTGACCTGACCCTACATCTCTCTCTCCCATGCAGCATCACCTGTGGTTACGGAGGGACAGGAGACGGACACCAGTGGGGGTGAAACAAGCACCACAGCTGCCCAAGAGCCCAGTGACACAGATGTCACCAGTGCATCAGAGGGGGACAGGAGTCTGCTGGAGGAGTCCCAGCCTGAGACGCAAATCACCACATCATCTGATGCCAGCGTGGATGCATCCATGTTGAAGGGCACAAGGAACGGGGACTCTGCATCGACTTCCACCACACAGCGGCCATTGCCCACCCTCCCAGCCACTTCCTCTGCTGCTGCTCGTGTCCGCCTCAGTAAGAGGGGAAGAGTGTCCTTCACTCCTGGCACCGCTGCCCCTGTCCCACCCTGCTGCCATCAGTGCTGAGTCTGTGGACCTTTTGAGCCAGCTGTGTGTTTGCCACACAGCTCTCCTAAATGCCTTCATTGACCACGACAAGAAATTGACCCAGGTGGTTGCTTTCATGGACGGCATACATACATCAAAGTCACGATACAGCACACAGAGAACACAGCCCAAACGGTCCCGTGCACAGACACCATCCCCACTGAAGACCAAAGGCACCCCAGAACGCAGGGAGAAAAGCCCGTCAGGTGACACCAAGGGACAATTAGCAAAGCAGCAGACCTCAGGCACACATGCCTCAGTGGCATCCCCATCCAAGGACTCTCCTGCCCCTAAGGCATCGTGCAAAGATAATCGTACAGTGTCTGTGCCCACCAAGGAGGTGGTGCATGCCAAGAGTACACCTGGGAAGGGTTCAAAGGCAGTATCACCAACCACCTCGACTCCCATTCCAAGCCCAGTGAAGCAGGGGCCGGGGAGGATTGTAGGGGTGACACCTAGTAAACAGCGGAAAGGGGGGGAAGAGACGAAGCAATGAAAAGCGTTCAGCTGGGTCCAGCACATCACCAGAGGGGCTGCCAGCACCTGTACCTGCTGCAGCAGTGGTGGTGTGTGTGCCTGTTGTGCCCACACCAATTTCCATTGATCCCAAGTCAGGCAAGCCATTTAGGATCCCAAAGAAGTGGAAGGGCACCCCTCCACAATCTCCCAGCCACACTGTGACTCTCGTCTGCATGACTCCACCTCCACGTGCCACTACACCACCTGGTCCAAGCAGCCCTCCAGCCTCCCAAGCCACTGATCGCTGTACCTCAGCTGTTCCGCTCTCTCCCCCTTTAAGTGCCCCGACAGTCCCTGAGGCACAGCCAGCTCCCACTCTGCCTGACAGCCAAGTCTTAGTGGTAGTCACCCTCACACACCTATGTCTCACACGGGAGGGCCTGTACTGCACATTGTTGCCCCCTGACTGTGTTGCTGGCCATGGAAAGGTACAGTCGCACACAGTCCCTGTGCACCTTCTCATGGACATGCTCTGCACTCTGCCCTTGCCACTGGCCTTGTTGTTTGCTGCTGTGTTGGACCCTTGCCTGTGCAGCTTCTCATGGACATACTCTGCACTCTGCCCTGGCCACTGGACTTGCTGTTTTGCCCTTGCCTGTGCAGCTGCTCATGGACATGCTCTGCATTTTGTGCCTTGCTCTTCTCTTCTCATGGTGCCTATCTGTGCAATATGTGAATAAAGACAGTTGCTCCAGTTGTCTATTTTGTCAGTGTCCTTACGGAATAAAGTTATTTTGCTTTGTCTAAATGGTTTACTGTGCCACATGGTCTTTGTGGCACTTCAACATGTTCAATGTTTGGGCTTACTTGCTCTCTTTTTTTCAGTGGTGACAGGGTCTTCAGTTCTTCTTGGCCCAGATACTTGTGGTGGCAATGGTGTCAATTTCGAATGTTTATCAGTAGTCATTTACTTGATTAGTTCATGTTGGCCCTATTGTACACATGTCAGGTTGGGGGGCACTGCCAGCACAGGGTGGATTTCTGCACAAAGTATTGCAGGCAGGCTGTCCAGGGTCATCATGTGTGTGTTCTTCCTATATGTGTGCCCAGTGGTGTATGTGTGGTCATCTTGAGATGGCCAGTCATCCTAGTCCCATGCTTTACTTTCCATGTGTGCTCTTGGATGGCCAGGTAGTGTGCAGTGTGAAGGGGGTGAGTTTGTGGGGAGTGCTGATGTGTGCATGGCTCTGCAATGTCACCTAGACAAATGTGTCACCCAGGAGTTGTGTGCCTGTTGTTTTGATTGTTCATCCCTGTGGATGTGGGTGTCTGCCCACCTGTGAGTTGTATGTTGTGCACTGTGCAGTGTGTTGGTGTGTCCTTGCAGTTCTGTCTGACTCCTACTTGTTGTTTTTGTCACTTGTGAGTATGCAGAGGGTATTACTGGCAATTCAGTGTTGTGTTTTGTTTCACATCCCTGTGTCTGGTGTCTGTTTGCGGGGTCTGTGCAGACCTGCTGCTCCACACTGCCATTGTGGTTGTGTTTTCCCATGCCTTGCTGTCCCATGGTGCCTTCTTGCCTCCAGTGTGGAATGTTGTGTGTGTTGTCATGCCATCCCCTATCTGTGCTTCAGCTGTGTACCCATTGTGGGTCTGCACTCCCTCTCTTTGTGTATGGTACACTACTGCCATGTCCCCTACTGACATACAGTACACTTCACTTTGGTGTGAACTGTCCCCTTTGTTTGTATGTGTGTGTGCCTCCCCATGACTTCATTTGTGCTACTGTGCTTTGTGGTGCAGTTCTTTGTCCAGGGTCAATGTGTCACTCAGTGCATTTCCCCAATGGGTCATGTGTGATGTTCTGGTGCTGTTTGTCAGTCATTTTTGCTGTTATGCAGTTCAACTGTGTGTGCTGCCCAGTCCTGTGGTCAATTTGTTTCCACCTTTGTGTCCCAGACTTGTGCATCTATTGGGTGTTGTGTTGTACGTATGTATGTTGTTTGTGTTATTGCTTCTCTTCCTGGGTGTCCTGCGCTCTATGGTGTTGTGTGGGCTGCTGTTCTGTCACTGATGTCTGTGTGTGTCTGATATGCTTGGTGTGCACACACAGTTTGTTGTGCTTGCTGTGCTGTGTGTATGTTGCCTTGTTATTGCCTGTTGTGCATCCCCTGATGTTGTGCTATGTTTGCTATATGATTGTTGTGCCTGTGCATCTGTTGTTTGTTTGCTGTGGCTGTGTTGTTTGCACTTGTGTTGTGTGCTGCTGGTGTGAGGGGGGTATGTGTGTAGATTCTTACTGGTGGTTATCAGTCCTGAGGTTTGTCGATGGTCCCTGTGTGTAGTGCTGCTTGTGTACTCCTGTGAAGTAGTTGTATGTATGTGTGGCTGTTCCCAGTTTGACTTCAGGGCCTTCCTTTCATCCCTGTGCCTATACATGGTTTGCCTTGCTGTCCCCCTGTGTGGTTGCACTGAGCTGTCTGTGGTTTGATTTCACTGACTGTGCCAGTCATGTGTGCTTTGATGGTGTGAGGGTGTTGTGCTCTGTTCCTTGTGTTGATGTGATTTACACATGCTTGTTGTGTGTCTCCATGGCCTTCCATTTGTGTGCAGCCCACTTTGATTTCCCTATTTGTTGTGCTCCATTGCTGTTGGCATGTGGGAGTATGTATGTGTATGTGTGTGTGTCAGTCTGTGATATGTATGTGTGACTGTGCAGGCTGTGTGTCCATTTGGATGTTGGTTCCTTGTATGTGTTCATTTGTTGCTTGTCCTCATTGATATTTCCCTGAGTGTGGTGTTGTGTGTGTTTCCCTGGCCATGTGCAACTGTGCTGTGTGTTGTGTGTTCCTGTGCAGCCACTCCTGCATTGTGTGTCTCCATGATTGTTTGTTGTGTGGTGCAGAGTGTGTATTGCCCTGGCTTGTTGTTGTGCACGGGGTGCACAGTAGGGGCACATGGCATGTGCCTTCATGGGGTGTGCTAGTGTGTGGTGGGAGGGGGTGTGGCCCTGTGGTCTTTGTGCCATGCCCATGCCTGGCCCTGCCTTATGCATTGCGCATGTATTTGCTCGTGTTCGCCGCTGCGGTGACGTGACTGGGACATTGCTGCATGGTGGCGGTAGCTGTGTGTCCAGGATGCAGCGGGGTGTATTTGTGGCAGGTGGCTGATGTGTGGGTGCCCTTGTAGATTTGTCCCTATCCCCCCTAGGGTGTCTGATGTGGATTTGGACTCTGTGTCATGCCGTGGGTTGTGTGTTGTGTTATTGCGTACCTACGGCGTCGTCCGTGGCAGTCCATGAGTTCCTGGTGATGTAGCAGGTACAGCACCGGAAAGACGTGTAGGGCTGGGTCCATGGCAGTCATGACCGGGACTCTGGTTTCGCGCTCCACTGTCGAGTTTCCGCCGTCTCTGGTTGGGCGGTGTCTCTGCTGTGGTGCGTCTGCTTGCTTGAGTCATCCTAATTTGTGGAGCGGGCGAACTTCATTCTGCAAGGCGGATGGTCTCCATTGGTTCCAACTGCCGCGGTGGCGGGCGCACTTTGATGGCGGTGCGCGTCGTACCGCAGCGGTCGGGAATTGGCCTATGTTTGACCATACTAATATGGTGGGCGTGATGTCCACTGCTAGTGGGCGGAAAAAGGAATCTTTCCGCACTGCCAGCGCGGCGATAGTCCCACTGCCCTACATCCTAATGGACCCCTGAGCGCCGTCAATTGAAATACGGAATTTGGAGTTCAAACCAAGGATGTCGGTCAGGAAGCCTCCGATGAGCGGTCGAAGGCTTACTGACCAACATCCAAATCATGATCCATGTGTCCATTTTTTTTATGTTTGATATTGTTTATTTCTTAAAATATTTGCACATTATTTTTAATCTATGTTAAATAAATATATGTTTTATATATTAATATCTAATATATATTTTGCAAACATTATAGTGCATTAATTAGTTTGTATTTATTTTTATTTATAACAATTGCTTTGACATTAAATTATATTATATTTTTCAATACTATTATTTAATATATAACTAGAATCAAAATTACAGTTTCATAAAGAATAAGTTAGAAAGTTATTTTTCTATACATAATTATATTTTTGTGATATTTTACATTCTTTTTTCATTATGAAATAGTTGTGTATTTTTTTACAACAAATTACCCAAACTAATTTGAATATATAGTAAAAAATATTTTGTATATTATAATATTAATTACTATATATTGTACAATTGTTTCAAACATTTGTATAACATTTTTATCAGTTTTTACAATCAAACACATTTTGGACACATACATTTTTAGAATATTATTGTTTTATATTAACTTCAATGGTACACATTCTATTTTCTAATTTAATTATGTTTTAATATTTTTCTAAGTAGATTTTTTCATCTATACCTATTATTGTTTGGGCGCTTCTGTAAAGAGAAGCGTGCATTTGAGAGCTGCATCTCAATGGTTAAGGTAAGTTTAGTTTAAATAATTTTTAAGGAAATTTAAGAGTAGAGGCAAGGTAGTTCGGTTTTGAATATGGTTTGTATTGTCCCCTTTTGTATCTTGATATGTGGTGTAGTGCATTGGTAATTATATGTGCAGTACCATGAAAACGTTGTAGGTTTAGTGATATGTAGTATACTAGGGGTCTACTATGATGTCGTGCAGATCGCCACCGCCCGGGCGGTGGTGGCGATCCGCACGCCATCACATCACGATCTACCCCCCACCATATTACTATGACGGGGGTACCGCAATGGACGGAAAGTCCGTCCACTGCATTTCCGCCAGTCGGATTGCCAGCATGGCTAAAAATGCCCAGGCACCGCCATCCATATTAGGATGCCTGCGGTGGGTATGCCTTTCCATAGCGGAGACTCCTTCATGAAAAGGCATACATGAATGAATTTGGGGGCCCGTTGCGGGCCCCCGGGGTGGCTGCACTTGGCATAAACAAGGTGCCTTCATTGGCATAAACAAGGTGGAAGGCACCGTGTGGTGCCTGTCACGTTTTGCATGCCAATGCACAAAATGCATCTTTTACATTGCAGCTGGTGCTGCTTACAGTGCTGCCCACCGCAATGTAAAAGATGCGGGATGCGACCGCCAGGGTGGTGGTCGCATCCTAATTGGCCTAGCGGGACCGCAGCACCTCTGGCAGTCAGTCCTGTTTACTGTCATGTGGCAAGCAGACAAAGTCCGCCCGCCATTGTAATGGGGCCCTTAGTTATGTGTAGATTAGCATGTATAGAGTTATTGTAGTTGTTTTTAAGTGTAATATATAGGGCCTGATTACTGTCTCAGTCAGAAAGTCTTCAACCTTAGGTCGGAGGCTTTCCGACTGAGACCCCCAGTTTCACTTCCGACCGGCTGATTACAATGCAGCCGGTTGGAAGTGAAACCAGCCACACATTCCGTCCGATTTCCAAAGGGCTCAAGGAGCCCGTCGACCAGTCGGAACGGCACATAATCCATATGGATGGCGTGTTAGCAGGGCCTCCATCACCCAGTGGCCCACGGTTGATGGCTGAGGGGGTACCTAAGATGCCCCCTTGTTGATTCCCTCCACTGTGTGGCAGGAACCCAGAGGTGCCTGCAATGCGGTGCAGAGATGAACACCACCTCCCATTTCGCTATGGGAGCGTGTGCTTCAGACAGTTTACGGCTGTAGCACATGCTCCCATAGGGAAATGTTAGAATACGCTGCACTGCACCATGTTTGGCCGCATCGTAATTAGGCAGTAGGGACTACCATTCGAAAGTCGGTCGGTCCCGTTTCTGCGATGTTGTTGAACATTTTCATAAAGCATCTACTGTTATTAATATGTGTATGTGCAGGAGGGTTTGTGTTGTTTTTTATTTTTAACAGGTGGAATTGTTCCTGATTTGGAGTTCCATGGATGATGCAGTTACCATTTTTTATGAAATGTGTATTAGTTTATTAATAACTAATAAATATATTACATTTCCATTTTTTCAGCTTTCCTGAAGCGTTTATTTAAAAAAAGAAAAATTATCATGTTTTTTATGGTTAGACGCTATGGAGGATTACTTCTGTGGATTTAATTTGTGGACAGTTTTAATTCTCAATTTTATTTTTTGGGCAAAATAAATAGTAAAAATAACAGCGTGGAGAGTGGGCACCCTTGCCTTGTGCTACGAAGGAGAGCAAAAAAGGTGGATGAACCACAGGTTACTCAGGCAATGGTAGCACTATAGAGTCATGTCTTTATAGCAAAGTACGCATCCCCTAGGCCCATGACCTCCATCATCCGGAACAGGTATGGCCACTTCATACGGTCAAATGCCTTCTCATCCTGCTGCATCCGCAACATAGATGTATTGCGTCCTCAGAAGAACTGATGAAGTTTGATCATGCACAAACCCAATCTGTGGGGAGAAAATCAGTCTTGGAATACAGATCTTGATTTTATTGGCCAAAACCTTCGCCATGATCTTCATATCTACGTTTACGAGGGATATCTGTTCTAAGTTGGCTCATTGAAGTGATTCTCTGCCAGGTTTGATAAAATAATGAAATAAGCCCTCTACTGAATTCAGGAAGAGGATCTGTGCCTGTGGATATATCCCTTAATAGTATGCCCAAAAAAAGGCACTATGATGTGTTAACTGATTTTGTACAAATAAAATGGAACACTATTGTCTACTGGGGCCTTCACAGTTGTCATCTTGTCAATGGCCTGTGCAATTTCTTTGTGCTAAAGCCAACACCAAGGGGCTCATTATGATGGTGGGAGGATCGCCACCGCCGGGCATGCGGTGGCGATCCTCCCTCCATCATAATTTGATTCACCCACTGCCAAATTAGGATGGCGGTGGGAATCACATTGGTTCCGGGGCGGACGGTAAGTCCGTCCTCCATGGTCCCACAAAGTGGTCCTTTTCCGCCCACCTTGCGGAACCGGGAACCAGGGCATCATTGCGGCGATGCCGTGCAGGCACTGACGTAGTGATTAGGATGAGCTCTTCCGTCTGTTTTTTTGCGGCAGATATCGAGCTGCAAAAAGACAGGCGGAGACTGGCTTTGGGGGACAGTTGCGGGCTCCTTCTGTGGAGGGGGTGCACTGGGGGGGTACATTGCCATGCACAAGGTGGCAGTCACTGCGTGGTGCCTGCCACCTTGTGCATGGAAATGCACATCATAGCATTTTCATATTGCATACACTGCTGCAGCCAGCAGCACCGTCCACTATGTGAAAAGGCCAAGATGCGCCCGCCAGTTTGGCCGGTGCATCCTAATTTGGCTGGTGGGACTGCCACACATCTGGCGGGCGGTCCCATCACCATTATGATGGCAGCAGACTGATGTATGCACGCCATCATAATGAGCTCCTAGTGACTGTGCCTGATCTTGTGACACGACATGTAGGGTAACGCCGGCTAGAAGCGCCTGTTTCGTTGAAGAATGTTCCGGCCTGGTTAAGGAGTCATGGGCCTTGTAAAAATTGGCATATTCCTACAATATATTGTGCAGGCCAGTAATGGGTACAACACATGCAAATCTGATGGTCTGTATTGTTGCGTGTGACTGCGTCTGACGCAACTGTGCTGCAAAACACCATCCAGCCTTTTTCCCTATCTTAATGCCGTTGCCGCAAGTAAAAACCATTGTCTCTACTTCTGCAGTGTAAGGAGGGTTATTATCGACCTTGGTGGAGAGCAGTTCTATATGAACGGTGAGGGTTGGTGAAGCGTTTTATGCCGGAGTCAGGCAAAGGGTGGTTTCCGTCACCTACTTGCGTTGTGCCTCACAACAGCACTTGACGGCTGCTGAGTCGCACATCAAATTTCCTCTCAGGGAGGCCTTTCTGGCTGCCCAGAGAACCTGTGCTAAGGAAATGGATACAGCATTCTCATATAAAATTGCATCTCAGTTAGTTGCACAACCGATGGTTGTCCTCAGGGACTTTGTACCATGTTGTGTTCATGCGCCTGGTGGGGATGCAGGAGACAGAGGTCAAGGTGAAGCGACACACGGGCGTGGTCAGATGTACATTTCATTATAACCAAGGCAGCCAGTAGATCACGATTATCAGACAAAATATGTTAAATAAAATACCGCCATATTTAATATTGTCAATCCGAAATATTGTGTTCACGAATGCCCCAGTCAAGAGTATAGATTTTAACCCCTTGCGTGCGGCGCAAATTCCGCCGCAGCGCTGAACATTCCGATTGTGGGCGTGGTCATGTGGTCTCCCGGCCGTCGTGCGCACACGCCCACCGTAATGCACGACGGCTGGGATACGTCGTGCGCACACAAGGGGTTAAGGTAATATAGTTGTTAGTAATATCAAAATCATTAATATAGTTTACATAAATATTATTCTTAAGAATATCGTATTAGGTGCCGATCACGATCCGGTAAAAAATGTCCCCGTACGACTCGTATCGGGTCTTTTTACCGTACGAATCGTACAAGTGCCGTACGAACTGGCAATCACGATTCGCATGGTAAAAAGTCCATACGAACCGCACTGGGAATCATTCCCCACACGTCCTCGGGTCGGAAAATGTGTCCGACACGTCCTCGTACGATTCACCGTACAAACGTGAAAGGTGAACTCCGACCGGGGAATCACGATCCATCCCGGGCGTCCGAATGTACAACCGTATGGTGAAAAGACCGTCCGCACCGAACTCCCATAACAACCATGGAGACGTCCAAACAGGTGCCCGGTACGTGCCGTACCCCCCGCAGCCCCCGTAGGTACGGGCCGACCCCCCCCCCAGCCCCCGTAGGTATGCGCCGACCCCCCCCCCAGCCCCCGTAGGTACGCGCCGACCCCCCCCAGCCCCCGTAGGTACGCGCCGACCCCCCCCCAGCCCCCGTAGGTACGCGCCGACCCCCCCTGTGTGTACACCCGTGTACGGTGCGTACCCACCCGTGTATGTACGGTGCGTACCCCCCCGTGTACGCTCGAGTCGAACCCCCCGTGTACGCTCGAGTCGTACCCCCACCCGTGTATGTACGGTGCGTACCCCCCGTGTACGCTCGAGTCGAACCCCCCGTGTACGCTCGAGTCGTACCCCCACCCGTGTATGTACGGTGCGTACCCCCCCGTGTACGCTCGAGTCGAACCCCCCCGTGTACGCTCGAGTCGTACCCCCACCCGTGTATGTACGGTGCGTACCCCCCCGTGTACGCTCGAGTCGAACCCCCCCGTGTACGCTCGAGTCGGACCCCCACCCGTGTATGTACGGTGCGTACCCCCCCGTGTACGCTCGAGTCTGACCCCCCCGTGTACGCTCGAGTCGTACCCCCACCCGTGTACGCTCGAGTCGGACCCCCACCCGTGTATGTACGGTGCGTACCCCCCCGTGTACGCTCGAGTCTGACCCCCCCGTGTACGCTCGAGTCGTACCCCCACCCGTGTATGTACGGTGCGTACCCCCCCGTGTACGCTCGAGTCGAACCCCCCCGTGTACGCGTAGCGCTGGGGGTACGCACCGTACATACACGGGTGGGGGTCCGACTCGAGCGTACACGGGGGGGTTCGACTCGAGCGTACACGGGGGGGTACGCACCGTACATACACGGGTGGGGGTACGACTCGAGCGTACACGGGGGGGTTCGACTCGAGCGTACACGGGGGGGTACGCACCGTACATACACGGGTGGGGGTACGACTCGAGCGTACACGGGGGGGTCAGACTCGAGCGTACACGGGGGGGTACGCACCGTACATACACGGGTGGGGGTCCGACTCGAGCGTACACGGGGGGGTTCGACTCGAGCGTACACGGGGGGGTACGCACCGTACATACACGGGTGGGGGTCCGACTCGAGCGTACACGGGGGGGTTCGACTCGAGCGTACACGGGGGGGTACGCACCGTACATACACGGGTGGGGGTACGACTCGAGCGTACACGGGGGGGTCAGACTCGAGCGTACACGGGGGGGTACGCACCGTACATACACGGGTGGGGGTCCGACTCGAGCGTACACGGGGGGGTTCGACTCGAGCGTACACGGGGGGGTACGCACCGTACATACACGGGTGGGGGTCTGACTCGAGCGTACACGGGGGGGTTCGACTCGAGCGTACACGGGGGGGTACGCACCGTACATACACGGGTGGGGGTCCGACTCGAGCGTACACGGGGGGGTTCGACTCGAGCGTACACGGGGGGGTACGCACCGTACATACACGGGTGGGGGTCCGACTCGAGCGTACACGGGGGGGTTCGACTCGAGCGTACACGGGGGGGTACGCACCGTACATACACGGGTGGGGGTCCGACTCGAGCGTACACGGGGGGGTTCGACTCGAGCGTACACGGGGGGGTACGCACCGTACATACACGGGTGGGTACGCACCGTACACGGGTGTACACACAGGGGGGGTCGGCGCGTACCTACGGGGGCTGGGGGGGGGTCGGCGCGTACCTACGGGGGCTGGGGGGGGGTCGGCGCGTACCTACGGGGGCTGGGGGGGGGGTCGGCGCGTACCTACGGGGGCTGGGGGGGGTCGGCGCGTACCGGGCCACCTACTCTGGTCGATTCGCGCCGTTCTTCGCTTTTGCGGCACTTTTTGGGTGCCGTGAAAATATTGCCGTCCGGACTGCTGTCGGTTCGAATCGTAATTCCTGGTTCGTGAAACGCTGCCTGAAAGCGTCCCGACGTCACGTCGCAGCATTCCCGGATCACATTCGTATGTATATTTTCGTCGGTCGGTGTTTTTTACGATTCGTACGGAAATGGTGTTTCCGTGCGAATCGTAATTCCATGTTTGGAAAGTTTTACAACCGGGTACGAGTCGGACGGGGAATTCGCTCCGACCGACGGTTCGTACGCGGTTTTTAACGGATCGTAATCGGCACCTTTGTATTCTTTTTAGGTATTTTATTATGTTTTTTTTTTTAATAAAAATTTTGTTTTGATAATGTTGCTTAATATTTTTTTTAAAATGTTATTATTTTTGGAATTACATTTTTATCTTTAAGTACTATAGCAGGTTGTGTGATTCATAGGAGTTTAGGGTGGGAAGTAAATACATTATAATTAATCAATAAATACATTAAATTGAATATTTTTTCTAAAATTCAAAATTAATTGTTAATTGTATAATTAATTAAAAAAATATTTAAGTTTAAGTAGCAGCGTGTTTGTTTTGCAGGGGTATAGGGAAGGAAGTTAATTAATTATAACTAAGAAATAGTTGGAAGTTAATATAAATACTTTAACTGAGAATTATTTATTTTAATTGTATAATACATTTTTTTAAATTACGTTTCAGGTGCAGGTTTTGTGTTTTGTAGTGCTGTATGGTGTGTAGTAAATTATTTCTAATAAATAAATGTTTGTTGATTAGTAATATTAATTTGACAATTAATTTAGTGTATTGTCTAATACAATATTTTATTTGTGGTGTATATTATTTTTGTATGTGTAAACTGTTTGAAGGAATTTAATTTTAATAATTAAATATAAAGTTAATTTACACTTATTAATTAAATGATGAATACATATGCAGAATATGTACTTGAGATGTTTATTTTACAAATTAGTTGAGAGATGTGGCATTTGTAGTAAAAAAGGAAGTGAAGTTATTGCAATATAATACATTGTATATAGTTAACAATTAATAATAATTGTTTAACAGACTTATGAAAAAATGCAAAGAATGTTTTCTTAATTTATTTATTAGGTTTGGGCTGGTTTTTTATTGTACCTTTAAAGGGTGGGTAGGTTAAATAATTATAAATATTGTGTTAATAGTTAATTTTAATTAATAATGTCATATATTTGTATTTAAATAACATGTACATAATATCATTTCAATGCTTTATTTTAGATGAGTGTTGTGTACTTTGTATAGATATAGGGTATTCATTTATTTAATTAATAATAACATTAAAAATAGTTATTTAATTTTATATCAATATATAATTTGTTATTGTACATTTTAATTGTGTTGTGCCTTTTGAATGTCAATAACAATGGTTTTGATTATGATTTCGGTCGGAAGAGCGCCCAACCACCATCATTGCAAGAACGGGACCAACCGGCAGGTGGTCAGTGGTCCGGCCCGCCAAATTAGGGTCGGACCAAACATGCCTATATGTATTGAGGCTTGTGCTGTGGCCCAGAAAAGGCCACAGCATAAGCCCCAATGCAAAGAGGCATTCTTTAAAACATCCCTCCAATGTGGTGAATGAGCCCCTCTGAAGATGTTGGTCGCTCCCTGGGCCAATGCAGTCGGACCGGCATCCTAATGCAGCGGTCTGACTGCGGTTAGAGATCTTTATAGGACTGACACCTATGGTACATCGGTGTCAGTCCCACTGATATCATAATTGGCCGCATTGCATTTATAGGTAAAAAAAATTAAAAATGTATAGATTTATATTCTAATTATAGTAATATTTATAGTTATGTTTATGTATTATTAATTGCAATAAATATGTTTTTATATATTTATATTTATTTAGATTTTTTTGTATTTACAAAATACATTTTTTAGATAATTAAGTATTATTTTGAAACTATTTTATTTTGTTTAAGTTAATTAGTCTGTTTTTAATTTTCCACTTACTGGTGTGGGAATTAATACATTTTACAACTCTGCAATACAACTCCTTCTCTATTGTTGTGCTAAATGGAGTTTGAATAGTACATTTTACCCGTACACATTCTAACAATTTCCATACTGGTGCGCTGACTGGAATGGGAATACTTAATTTTACCACTACGCAATCCAACACTTTCACTAATGTTGCATTGACTGGAGTGGGTATAGTATATTTAACCCATCATGAGTATAACATTTTGCCTACTATTTTATACATTGCAGTGGGAATAGCATATGTTTCAATTGAAACATATTATAGTCTAATTTACATTGTTTACAATTATATTATTTATTTATGATTAATTAGAATTATATCTGAAATGATTATATTTAATATGTAATACATGTTTACTAAATTGTAATTTTGTATTTAGTGTAATATATATTACTAATTTAAATGTTTTTTTAATGTTTTTGGTTATTGTTTATATATACATATATATATATAAATATTATATTACATATAGATATATATATATATTCCGCAAAAGGTTGCCCCTAAGAAGATGCCTCTCGAGTAGGGGTTACAGCACAAACCATCACAGGCAGCATGCACTTCAGCAGAAAGCCGGTCTCTCTGTGGCCAAACACGTTTTGAGCTCCCTCGAGCTCTTGTTCACTGGCAGAAATGAGGCAGGAAACGAAAATTAAGAACAGCTGCTTTATTTGAATAAGTAATCCCGCCCCAGTAGGCGTTGAAGAGAATGGCCTGATGGTTATGGTAGTCCAATAATAGCAGCCAAACACAGATTCCAACGTATATATATATATATACATATATGTTATATGATTTAAGCAAACTATACCATTATAATAGTAACTAAAATTAGTTTCAGAATATTTTAAATTAGATATTTCTCAACTAATAAATATATTAATTTATATGTTTGACTTTCTGAAAATAATTGTTAGCTTTTTAAAAAAAGCATTATATAACTTTTATTATTACATTAGTGTTGTCATTTGACTTATTTAATGCTTAATATTGAGATTTTTATATTAACAAAAAAAATTGTATTCAATGCTGATAGTGACAATGATAATTTATTCATTAATAATTTTGAAATTATAGCATGACGATATTTTTGGAAAAGATGTTTGTCATGATATTTTTGGATGGGGATATTTTGGGGGTCGATATTTTTCCCTTAAACTCTAGATTACCAACCAGTCTGAGAGAGAGCAGCAACTAGTCGATATGGGAACGTGTGCCATGGATGCATGAGCTGAAAGTGAAATCCCTAACGCTCGTATGTGTCAATTACCAGTGATCTGTCATGGCATAACAGGTATATTGTCAGATAGCAGTAATCTGATCCGAGGGTGTTGGTTCGCACGATTTCCAGAGTTTTCAAAGGTCAAGGAAACTAACCCCCAGGAACTCAACCCATGTGCACCCTCGCCATTGCAAATAGCCGTTGCAAAAGAAAGCCGGAGATTGTTCAATGTGGGAAGGAAGTCTGCCTTGTCACCTACTAAAGCATATAAGGAACCTATGTTCAAGACCTTATTGCGTCTCCGGATTTTGCATAACACATACCTACCCATTCGGCCTACCCATGTCCAAAATGTGTGGAGCACCAGTGATTTACAAAGCGGATGGACGCCCTCTGTACCATAGGGGTAGTCGGGTGGGGGGGGAGTCAGTATCTTACTTGCATGTATCATAACACCCATCCAATCCCATCTAAGGTGCCAATTCCGATCCGTTAAAAATTTTCCCCGTACGAATCGTATCCGGATTTTTTTCCGTACGAATCGTACTAGTGCCGTACAAACTGGCAAGTACGATTCGTATGTGAAAAAGTCCATACGAATCGCATTGGGAAAATTCCCCGACACGTCCTCGGGTCGAGAAAAGTGTCCGACACGTCCCCGGACATTTTTACGTACGAATCAGAAAAATGAAGTCCGAGCGCGCAATTACGATCCGTCCCGTCCGTCCGAATGTACAACCGTATGGAAAAAACACCGTATCGAGCGAACTTCAATAGCAACCATGGAGACGTCCAAACATGTGCCCGCATATGTGCCGAACACCCCCCCAGCCCCACCCCGTACGTACGCGCCGTACCCCCAGTCCCCCCATGTATGTGCCATACCCCCAGGCCCCCCGTATGTACGCGCCGTACCCCCACCCCCGTGTATGTACGTAGCTATCCCCCACCCTCGTGTATGTACGAAGCATACCCCCACCCCTGTGTATGTACGGAGCGTACCCCCAACCCCTATGTAAGGTGCCGACCCCCACCCCCCTCCCCATGTATGTACGAAGCGTACCCCCACCCCCCCAGCTACATGCTGGGGGTCCGCACCGTCCAAACGGGGTGGGGGTACGCACCGTCCATACGGGGGGTGGGGGTACGCACTGTCCATAGGGGGGTGGGGGTACGCTCCGTACATACACGGGGGTGGGGTACCCTCCGTACATGGGGGGACTGGGGGTACGGCGCGTACATACGGGGGGCTGGGGGTATGTGCCGGGTGTACGGTGTGTACATACGGGGGCTGGGGGTACGCACCGTCCACACGGAGGTGAGGGTACGCACCGTCCATAAGGGGGTGGGGGTACACACCGTACCCCCAGCACCCCGTATGTACAAGCCGTACCCCCGTTTCCCGTGTGTACGGCCTGTACCCCCAGGCCCCTGCCCGTGCCTGTACGCACCCTACCCCAGGCCCCTACACCAGCACCCTCACCCAGCATCGCGCATGTACGAGTCGTACCAAGCCATTGCAAATGTGAGCAATGTACAACAACATGGCCGATGTACGCACCTTACAGACGCGAAAAACACTCGTACTGAACCAGGACAATGCAAAACACCACACGGAGAGTCAATTCGAATCGCACAACACCACAAAACACGTTCAACAAGCCCAAATACATCCAATACACTGACCTTCAACAGCCAAACAGCTAAACAGAGGCCCAAAACACAACCACTTTTTATAACATACCCACCCAAAGTTCAAACACAGCCACACCCACAAATGGACCAATAAAAAGGGCCCACACACACAAACCATGAGCCTTTGCAACAGACCCACTGCTGCCAGACCCCACAGAAAACCCACTGCACCATACTTCAACCTTGAATACACCTTACACTTGCACACCTTCACACAACCACTTTCACAAACACCCCCTATTCACATTCACACACACACCTTCATAACCACACCCACACACCCACAACCATCCACACCCACACCCCAAACCATGCCCACAGACAAGAATCCAAAGTTCACAAGGGAGGAGCTGGACATCCTTGTCAACGAAATCATCAGAGTCAAGCCACAGCTCTTTGGAACATTGGTCAGACAGACCAGCGTAGCAGCAAAATCAGCCATGTGGCAGAGGATCGTTGAGAGGGTGAATGCTGTTGCGCCCATCAGGAGGACCAGGCATGAGTGCCAAGCCAGGTGGTACGATCTGCGGAGGACGGTCCGCCAAAAAATGACAGACGAATATAACCAGGGGAACATCACTGGAGGTGGCCCGCCCCGCAGACCGGTACACTACCATCCCTGGGAGGAGAAGGTGATGCGCACGCTGCCGCCGGTGGGAGTACAGGGAGTAGAAGGAGTCGCCGAGCCTGGTGAGTACACAAACAACTCACCTCACATGGGGGAAAACGCATCCACAACCCAACTCCCAATAATGCACGCAACTACCCCAAAGACAGCACCGGACACAACCACACTCCAAAAACCCGCACATGCCCCTAGCGGCTCCATGCCCCATGCACCAAGCAAGGCCATGCAAGGTCACAGGCCACACAAAACACCAACACAAGACAGGATGTCCGTGATGCCGGGAGCGTGGGCCTCACAAAACACATTGCGCAACTCAGAAGCAGACACCAACGCCCTCAGCCCATATGGCCTAGGGCAGAAATATACAAACAGTGTGTCCTGACACTGTACTGTGTCGCCTGCAAATGGTGTCTGCGTCGCAGGAGGACATGGGTAAGAAGGCCCAATTTGCACATAACAGCAGCTAATGAAGAGGCATCACTGTGAAAGAGTGTCAACACACACCGCTGCAGCAGCGCAGACTTTGCCCAATGGGGGCCGGGAGATTCTAAACAAAGCCACATGAACAAGAAAATGGCCTTTGAAAGACCTGCAAAGTGTGTGTGCTGAGGTGACAGAGGGTGACAGACAGACGGAGGGAGAGGGAGAGAGAAGGAGGGAGACAGAGGGCGACAGAGGGAGACAGACAGAGGGAGGAGGGTGACAGAGGGAGGGAGAGAGGGAGACAGAGGGAGACAAAATCACCCTTGGGTGGTGTGGGCATGTCCACTCGTCAGCAGGTGGACTGTGTGCATGTTGACAAGGATTGGCAGTGCGTGAACCACCCCTTTTTCGCTTGGAAATCACTGGGACATGTGTCAAACTGTGCACGAGTAGATCCTTGCTGCAGGCACAAACCTAACCTTACACCCAGTATACCCACTCACTGTGTGTGTCAGAACCCAGTCACAAATGCATAAGTTACCTACCTGCATTCTCCTATAGATATGAAAAAGCACCATTTGCCCACGTACAGTGCAACACGTAAGCCGGTTATGCAGCGCTCGCTCCGCACGCTCGCTACACTGCATACTGCGTTCCAAAATGATGCAACAACAAAGAGTGTGTCACGCATAGGAAAAGTGTTGAAAGCTGTGGCCAAGGGACATACCCATGCACAAGTGCACTGTGAGAGGAATGCTAGACATATCCAACTACCCAGAGGAATTGTGCCAACTTGAATATGTATGATACATGGATGTCGCATGAAACACCATTAACATTGTCTCTCTCACACACACAGGTCAACGTCGTCGATCTTCCCCCAACACTGGGGGGGGAGAATCACAGGACCAGGCTCGGCGTCACGATGATACCACCGGCAGCGACGACTCTCACCACTCCGTGGATGACCCCGACCAACCTGGCCCCTCTGGTGCCCAAGCACCTGCAGCACCTGCGTCAGGTACAACTGTGCCAACCACCACCCCCATTCCTGCCACATTCCAGGATTCACCCAGGAGCCTTGCTCGCACACAACAACGCAGCCAGTCTGACCAGGAGGGACAAGGAACTCCGGGCACCCAGGAGGAGGCAGGCGACCCCGCAAATGCCATCCCTCAGGGGTCCCAGAGACCCGATGTGCCCACAACGGCAGGCCAGGCTCAAGTGGGCAGGGGTGGTGGGAGTGGAGGACGGCGGAGGCGCGAACCTGACCAGACAGCTGAGGAACCGGTTATGTCACACATCCGCAACATCCTGGACACATACCGGCGTGACACCAGGGGCATCAGCCAGGTTGTGTCCACCCTCACAGACATCAAGGGGACCCTCGAGGAGATGAAGACCCTGCAGGCCGAGCAACATGCCAGTCAACAGCGACACCAAGGACGGATGGAGGCAAGACTGTCTGAGCTTGTGGCGGTGCAAACGGACATGAGCCGTTCACTCCGTCGGATTGCCGAAAA
The DNA here is from genome assembly GCF_964204655.1 of Triturus cristatus. Lineage (NCBI taxonomy): Eukaryota > Metazoa > Chordata > Amphibia > Caudata > Salamandridae > Triturus > Triturus cristatus. The sequence goes on from NC_140579.1 coordinate 317,484,879, forward strand.
CATGGGCAACCCTCCCTGTGCCACCAGGCGAAGATCACCACCAGCCACAGGGAGGGATCAGGAGGAGGAGGATTCATCCGACGGAGCATCACAGACATCGTCACGGCCTGCTTCTGAGGGTCCCCGGAGGAAGGTGGGTCGTCCACGCAAAAGACCGTGAGAGTCAGCGGAACATCACCATCTCCCAGGTCACCTGGCCTGGCACCTGGCCCTCTGGCGCAACAGCAGCACCTCATCCAATGACATTCTCTGCCACATGGACTTGCTGGTCACTGTCTGACCAATGTTGACAAAGACTGTGGCATGGACTCTGATGACTTCCAATGGCAAGGATACCAACTCCCCCTGTGAACTTTGGATTCTAGACACCCGGCGAGCACCTCTTTTCATCCCCCCAAACACGTACCCCACCACTAATTAAAATCATCACAATCATGAGATTATGCCGTCATTTTGCATTATTCCATAACATGTGTGTGTTGTAAGGTCAAACCATGCCTGAGTTTTAAAGTAACTCCAACCATCCATACCCTGGGGTCTGAGTCTGGCACAGGACACACATGGGTCACAATGTATCATCCAATACAGACATGGAGCACCATACTCACCCGTGATGGGCCCAACCAGCTGAGGGGGAGCCTGCACAACTGTGCGGACAGATATATTTTGAAGAGCAACAGTCATGCGCAGAGGTCCGGGATCATGTGGAGTGTCCTGGGGTGGGAGTACCAGGTATGTGTAGCCAGGTGGGAGAACTATGTCCTGCATGCTGGAGTCAGGTGGATGTGGAGAATGGTGGCCAGGCCAAGGTTGGATGCATGGAAATGGCACAATGGGGTCTTGGATGACAGTGCCACAAGGTTGTGTTGGGGTAGTTGTCGTGGGCTGCATCCTGAGTGTGGGCGTGGATTGTGAAGGTCATCCTGCAGCTGACAGTGATCCATTGCAGCTATCTCTGTTGGACGGTGATGTGGCTTGGTCGCCAGATGTAGAAGCAGAGCTGTGCAGATGCACCCTGGATGTGTACAAGTATAATGGGAGTTGTAACGTACTTGTCCGTAGAGGGCAGGGTAGGATTTGAGACGGATGTTGTAGTTGACCTGGGGGATGGTCTGTCTTGCCTTGAGGTGGATCGAACTGTGGATTTTGTGCAGAATGCAGATTGTGCTGCAGCCTGAGGTACAGATGCTGGTGATCAGCATAGCACATATGAGCAAGCAATCCATGATGAACACCAGCTCGTGTGCGTGGACACTGTGTGCCTGTGCAGGGCCCTTGCGGGTGGGACACAAGCAGTTGACCCAGCTTTAAGGGGACAATCCGCAGATAGACACCTCAGTCGTGTACAAGTCCAGCATCAGGTGGCCGATGTTCAGCCATCTGCCAATGGATACCATGCATTATTCAATATGAGAACTGGCAAGGACTGCGTCTTTGGGGAGGGTGAGGAGCACCTGGCTGTCAATGGGTCACCAGATGATGATGAGATGCAGTACGCATGTCAGGGTGTAGAGGGGGTTCCTGGACACATTGTAGACTGACACGCTGAGACATGATACCTGTGCCATGTGTCCCACAACGACACCATACTACATGCTGAGGCCTGGAGTACCACTCCCATGGCCTTGTTGGGGTACAGAGCTGGTGGGGAGTAGGAGGGACATGACCTGGTTGGTGTGACAGGGCCTGGAAGGCATGCCAGCGCTGTGTAGCCAGTTTGAGTTGCACACTCATTATGCAAAGGTGTTGTGTGGCCGATTAGTGCATGCCTGAGTGCATGCAACAGATGTATTGGATGGACATTGCTTGGTGGGTGGCATCAACATCATGGTGTAGCGTGATGTGGCACATGCAAGGACATGAGGCACGTGCAATGTGCATGTAGCATGTGCAGACGGTCCAGCCTTTGCCCCCGCAACTGTGTCACACACAAGCTGATTACACCCAAATGAATGGGTGGAGGGAGGAAGGGGGGTGCATCTTAGAGGCGTGTGTGTGAGGCCAAATATAGAAACTCTGTGTGACATTGCTGCCGGGCCTGCAGCAGCATGCGCCATGTCCTGAAAACCATGCCACAAGTTGCACACAAAGACAAGGATGTCAGAAAGGACAACTGCAAAAGGTGTGTGTTAAGGAAGGAGTGTCTTGTTCACGTTGGCACACACACAGACAATGGATGCACATGCAGCAAAGTGGCCATTGTGGGGACTGACATGGCAAAATACCTACACACATACATGGTGTTGAGATGCACACCGCTGTACTCTTGCTTAATTCCAATGTTAATTTCCTCCACAATTTCAACTTTGTCGGTGTGCTCGCTAAGTCCGCGCTCTGCCCACTTGCGCTGCAAACTAGTAGAAACACGAGGGAACCTCATTGCGGTTCCCATTGAGCTGCACAATCTATCAGAATGAATCCAATGCATTGAATCCGTAATCAACTGTATTTATTCTTCCACCATTTTAGTCAGGTATAATTATCCTTTGTTTCTCTTTCGTTTTAGTCAATCCATTTTACTCATTCATTTTTCTTTAGCTGCTCAATAAAATGCAGGAACATCAATGTTTCCACATGTCACTCTTTTATTCACATCACCCAATGCATTTCTGGAACAATCCCTTCTTCGGGGGTTTCTAAGATGCAAAAAATAATAATTATCATTGCCATAATGAAACTAGTGATTCAATTAACAAAATACACCGCGACCAAATTTCACAAATGTTCAAGCAATGCTGAAGCCTATTACGAAAAGAATTTCAGGCAATGTTAATAACTCATATATTACTGCCAGCAATATACACACTAAATAGATAACAACGTATATCTCCTCTAATACCATGCGATACCTCACCTGTTCTTATCCCTAGGGCCTTGTTTATGACATTAGATAGTGCACTACGTGCTTACCGTGACACATGCTGTTAGAAACGCTTAAATAGGTCTCCTGTTACATTTGATAAAAATGCCTCGCACTCAAGCAACCGTGCGCTCTTCCCTTTTCCCTCGGCCGTGAAGACTGCAAATGCCTAAAAACAGCGAAGAACTCATTATTAATCACTAACTATGGCCAGCTGAAAGGTCATATGTCAAAATACCTACACAGCCATGGACATCATGCACAATACAGATTCTAATCCCTGACAAACAGCTTGCATCTTGCTACTCTACACATAGACTCATATGCACAATCTGTGATAACTATGCCAGACATGCCACATGCACAGTGGCAAGAGACCTGCATTGACAGAGATGAGGCACCTTGGAGGCTGAGGGACACCTTTATTAGTCATGTTCGCACGAAGGCACAGTTGATTACGGATTCAATGCATTGGATTCATTCTGATAGGTTGTGCAGCTCAATGGGAACCGCAATGAGGTTCCCTCGTGTTTCTACTAGTTTGCAGTGCAAGTGGGCAGAGCGCGGAGTTAGCGAGCACACCGACAAAATTGAAATTGTGGAGGAAATTAACATTGGAATTAAGCAAGAGTACAGCGGTGTGCATCTCAACACCATGTATGTGTGTAGGTATTTTGCCATGTCAGTCCCCACAACGGCCACTTTGCTGCATGTGCATCTACATTAACTGATGCACAGGTCATGTGGATGAACATGTGGGTCCGATACTGGCACCCCCCTTTGCACCACAGATGCTGGAAATCCATAGAACTGGCACACAAGTGACGGCTTTGAGCTAAACACCCCCTGCTGCTCACGGAGAGGCTGCTATTCACCATTGAGCCTCTAATGGGGATGTCCCACACTATGTCAACCCGGTGCATCCCATATGTTTCCGAGGGCAGTGTTACACACATTGATGCCTTCATCACAATCCACAATCCCATTACAGATGACTGTCACCAAGTGTGACTATCAATTCAGGTGAATCCAGCTCCATGTCATGTGGCCCATGGTGATTCTACATGTATGCAAAGTTACCAAACATGAACTGGAGCAGTGCACACACATTCCAAACAAATACCACACCCAAAAAGACGTGCTGCATCCCTTACCCTAAGGAGAATTCTCAACATGTCTGTGCATGTAATGCTGATTCAGCACACGTTGCTGAATTCATGAGGAATAGCAGGAGCACAACAATGCCACCAGCAGACAGCATGCGCAAATACCTGGGGATGAGAGGCACACAAGAAGTCAGCCAAAATAAGCACATCTGCATGCATGGGCATGTACTCGACACGTATTAGGTTGTCAACATGCTAGGTGAAAATAGTGTCTCAGGAAAGACATTCTTCTATTGCACCATCACTCGAGTGACACATCCAAACACACCTCTGACTCACTTGGCATACATGCAGATGGACCCACACATTGCAACACATGCCACACAAGGCTCAATGCGTGCACACTCAGACACTGGAACTCACCACTAAGCAAAGAAGTTGCGTATGAGCCGACTCCGGATGTCCTCTTCCTCCTCCTCCTCCACATCTCTTGCCTCGTAACCAAGCCCCTCATCCTCCACGGGTGGATGTTCCTGCTCATTCGGATCCAGGATGAGTGGCACAGCTTTCTCCACTGCCATGTTGTGCAGCATGCAGCACACGAGGAAGATTTTGCAGACCTTCACCGGTGCATATGGGAGTGCGCCGCCGGTCTTGTGGAGGCACCGGAATCAGCTCTTCAGGAGGCCAAAAGGCCTCTCTATCACTCGCCTGGTGTGCCCATGGGCGTTGTTGTAGCGGTGATCGGCAGCCGTTCTGGGGTTGCGGAGAGGCGTCATCAGCCATGGCATGTTGGGATAGCCAGAGTCCCCTACATGGAAACATCATGGACAGAAGTGGGTCAGGAGAAGCAGTAAGACATAAAGATGATGCTAAGTACAGGAGAAACAGAGTCTACCCACCAACAAGACATGCTCGTTCGTTGCGCAGCTGCAGCATCATTTCAGGCACCCTGCTACGCCTCATGATGTAGGCATCGTGTGCTGATCCTGGATAACGAGCACAGACATGGGAAATCACCATGTTAGCAAGATACACCACAAGGGCATTAATGGAGTGGTAATGTTTACGGTTGCGAAAGGCTACCTCCTGTGCCTGTGGTGGTACCAAAGCCACATGTGTCCCATCAATAGACTCAAAGACATGGGGCATCCCTCCCAGGGCATAGAAGTCACCCTTGACACCTGTCAATTGCTCGGGAGTTGGGAAATGTATAAACTCATCCAGGTGAACCAACATGGCCTCTAAAAAATCATTCAGGACACGGCTGAACATGGTCTGGGACATGCCACCAACATGAGTTATGGTATATTGAAACGTACCCGTGGCAAAGAAATGTAGGGCTGCCATCACCTTCATCTTGGGTGTCAGTGCAGTAGGATACCTGTGTAGCGGTTGAAGGTGTGGTGCCAGCCCTGCGGTCAAGTTCTCAATCAACCGTCGGGTGAAGCGGTAGTGGCGTATACAGTCACGTTCCCTCAGGGCAGCCAAGTCTGGCATTGGTCGGGGGAGAGGCGGAGCCCTGCAGTAATTTGGAAGGGACAACGAAGAGTGAGTACAGTACATCAACAATGTCAATGTACTGAGCACATGTTCAACAGCCAATACACATATGCTACATACAGAGTCAGGTCTGTGCAATATATCCTGGACACGTATGCCAGGCAGGGGACACTCCTACCAAGAGCCAGCTACAAACGTGGATTCTCAAGCTCAACATGACATGGCATGAAACTAGCTGTGGGCCAGTGTAAGTGAACAGGCAGACGCATTACAGGAGTGACAGACATCCACATATGTGCAGAAGAAGGATGTTTATCATACAGACAGGTTGCGGGACACTAGAGGCACAGGTCACATGTCCAGAACACACACCTTGCCATGAAGGGGTACATGTCAAGACTGATCACACATACATTGAGACTACGCAGATATGTCCTTGTCTTGCAAGTCCATGTCCGATGCATACATACACACGTTACGTCTAATTCCACATGTGTCCTGGTGTGCATAATAGTGTGCCACGCCCATCTACACACAGACACATGTTGCATGTAGCAACTGCAGATGCATTTGACGTAACACCAACAGCAAGCTGATGGGAACACATGACACACACATGACATAGTCACATTGTGCAATGCCGGTAGTCACATGTCAGGTGTAATTATCCGTGTACCTGGCATCAGGGGACAGTTGCGGGTGTTGGTGACTGTGCCATGCCAGTGACGCATTGCTCAACGAGTCTGTGCTACATGCACACATGTCAAAGGTGTGAAGGGGATGTGTGGCACATAGTGCATAGTGTACACAGCTCATCACACATCTATTGGGTTCAAACGTGAGGAGATATGTGCCACATCACAGCCTGACACACCTATGCCCGAGACATATAGGACTGCACTGACAATGACTTGATGTCCAGCCTTGGCCAAGTATGACAACTCAATTACTTTCTGTGTGCCGCCTGTCACCAGTGTAAGGTGTGAAACGCACCGTACACACGCTCTGAGGGCGTGTGTAGGGTCCGTATCACTATGGCGTACACCTACGGCCACACTAGCATAGTGATATGGTCCGTACACGTGTGTGTAGGGTCCGTATCACTATGAGAGTGTTGCCGTAGGCGTACGCCATAGTGATACGGTCCGTACACGCGTGTGTAGGGTCCGTATCACCATGGCGTACACCTACGGCCACACTAGCATAGTGATATGGTCCGTACACGCGTGTGTAGGGTCCGTATCACTATGGGAGTGTTGCCGTAGGTGTACGCCATAGTGATACGGTCCATACATGCGTGTGTAGGGTCCGTATCACCATGGCGTATGCCTACGGCCACACTAGCATAGTGATACGGTCCGTACACGCGTGTGTAGGGTCCGTATCACCATGGCGTACGCCTACGGCCACACTAGCATAGTGATACGGACCCTACACACGCGTGTACGGACCGTATCACTATGGCGTACGCCTACGGCAACACTCCCATAGTGATACGGACCCTACACGCGCGTGTACGGACCGTATCACTATGCTAGTGTGGCCGTAGGCATACGCCATGGTGATACGGTCCGTCCACGCGTGTGTACGGACCGTATCACTATGCTAGTGTGGCCGTAGGCGTACGCCATGGTGATACGGACCCTACACACGCGTGTACGGACCGTATACCTGTGGCGTACGCCTACGGCAACACTCCCATAGTGATACGGACCCTACACACGCGTGTACGGACCGTATCACTGGAGTAGTGGTGCCCTAGGGGCATAGAACGCACCGTACCTATGTGTGTATAGTGAAATTACATAGGGGACACATGAGGGACAAGTATAAGGGCCTAAGTGCATGCTGGTTGTCATGGAGACTGAGTTTCAAGTTCAAATTTTTTCATCAGGTGGCCAGCAAAAGTCGGTTGGAGACAATATACTTTGTTGCAATGTGGTTGTTGACTTGACATCATGCTCATTTTTTAAACCATGCAAAGGCACTCACTGGGGTAGGTTTAAAGGGATTGGAGGAAACGTAGGATGCAAATGAGATTGACCAATCATTCTGTACTCCTGTACATGAAACAGGCCAGCAAGGCAGATATAAGGCAGCCAGGTCCCATGAGAGAGCACTTGCCTGCACAACCTTTCATTCCACACCACTGCTGCTGCTCGTGATTCCTCTGGCACCATGTCCAGGTCTGTGGAGAGGGCCCAGCTATTCACCCTGGAGGAGAATGTGGCGTCGCTGGACGTCATCCTCCCACAGTACCCCAGCCTGTATGGGAGACCAGGGGAGCAGGTGAGTGCTGACTCCACTAGCTTAGACTGTGCCCCTTTTTTGTGACTGTCACTTCTGGCATAGTGTTCAGGTGTGACAGACATGCAATGTTCTTTAGAATGGGTCCCAGGGGGGGGAATGCCTCATGTCTCCCATGCAGAGCATGCTGTAGTGCATGTCTGCACTCCTCACTTGCATTGTGCTTACTGTGACAATCACTGCATGGTGCATGCCACATTCAGCCTGGCTAATCCTCTTGGGAATGTTGTTTCTACAGTCCTGATGTGATTCTGTGTTCCCCCCAGTGTGACAGGTGATTGTACCCACAGATGTGTGTGAGTTGAGTGTACCTTTGGTGAGAGTGTCCAAATGATGTGTTCGTCCCCTGGACATTGGTGTGTGTGTAAGTCCCCTGTCATGTGGGTGAGTGTCTATGTGGAGTGTTTCACCCCAGCTGCATGAGGGATGCATATTCCCTACCCATCAGATGTGAGCAGGCAGCAGTGCTGTGTGTCTGACGTGCAGAGCCAGCCCCACACCTGTGAGCCCCCCCAGTCTAGTGGCACATGTGCATAGTGAGGTTTGTACCCGCAGTTGGCAATGGCAGGTGATTGTCCTGTGCCTGTGTGTGTCTGTGTACTCTGCTGAGGTTGCGTGAGTGGCCTGGGACATGTGGCTGCTTTGAGGTGCTGTACACAATCCTGGTGTAGCTTGTGATGCACAGTGTGAGCCAGGATCATTGTTTGTGTCGCACCCCTCATTCCACCTGTGTACTTTCAATGCCACGTAGTGCATTTGGCCTTCCACAGAGGATAATGTACCTATGACAAAGGTGCAATGAGTTTGCTGCATGCTATGCCCTGTTCAAACCAGCCAAATTGTTCAAATGTGTGTCTCTGTGACATGTAGCAGGTGTATTGATGTTGTCTCACTTTTTCATCCTCACAGGTAGGTGCCTATGCCAAGGGGGAGATATGGAAGCAAGCCGTCAGTACCGTGAGGTCGGTGGAGGGTCGGAAGCGGCGCCTGGCCCAGGTGAGGAAACGCTGGCAGGATATCCGGTGCTGGATGAGGAGGATCGCCCGGGTCCTGCTGGGGGACTCACCAGAGAGCCATAAGAACCGTGGGCGCCTGACCCACATCATGAAGCGTGTGCTGGCGGTGGTCTTCCCTGACTTGGATAGGCGGTTACAGGAGAAGCAGCAGCAAGAAGGGGGTAGGTACATGTGTGTTTGTTGTGTGTCACCAGCTTTTGGAAGCGCGCAGTCGCATGGATACACTGCCAGGGTTTATATGTGCAGTGCATATCCTGGTCCCCAAAGTAAAACGGTGCTGTTCTTCCTCCCTTCCCCTCCTTGCCGTGTGTTCCCTGGTCTGTGTGTAGTCACTCTTGCACAAGGTAATCTAGGCTGGCAGTTAATCCAAGTGCCCAATGCATGCAGCATCATGGGTGGTGTGTGACAAGTGTTGGGACCTTGCCTGTGCCCTGGCCAGTTCAGTCATTGTGGGGTCCATGTCCGTTGGCACTGCAGCTGAGTCCCGACATGGGAGTGTGTCTTAAAAGTGTACTGCCTTACAGCATGCATGACCAATGTTGTGCCCTCAGACATGATGTGCATGAGTGGGAGATATGCATAGTGCAGGGACGGTCGCTTCTGTTGCAGTCATATCTATACAGGACCATGGAGGAGTGTGGCCACTACAGTCCCCTGGGGCACCTTTTCCTAGGTATCATGTGTGTCATCCAACAATGTGAACATTCTCTGTGTCTGCAGCATAGGTTGGGCTCTGTGGCATTGTACCCTGGCCTAATTTGTATTTACGTGAAGTGTGCTACATGTGTCCACTGTACAGGGTGACCCAATTTTGCTTGTGCATACTCACAGTGGCCAGTGCCTGTGTGTCTTGGTACGACTATCTGATGATGGTTGTTTGTCAATTATATGTGTGGACAGGCGCACGAGGGGTAGTTTGTGTACAATCTTGATTTACTGAAGGGCATATTCTTTTATCCCAGAGTAAGAGGTGTAAGTACTTCCTCTGTCTCAATCACATTATCTCAGGTAGGGGGGGGGTTTGTGCGGGCAAGGCCTACATGTCCAAACCTTATGTCTCCTTTCCAGGTCTGGCCTGTGTGTGATTATTGTCTGGACATACACTCAACATGCAGTGACCCAGTCATGTTGGGCATAGTTTAATGTATTTGCTAAGCAGCATGTGCCAAAAGTTAAAAGACATGGTTCCTGCTAATCCCTTTTTTGGCAACGGTGTGTGGTCCAGATGCTGTGCTCGAGTGTCCCCAGAGACTGGCTCCTCTGTCTAATTTGTAATCAAGTTATTTGCTGTTGTATCATGCTCTCCATTGTTTCTCAGTGGCATGGTGGGTCAACCAACTGTGTGGTGCAGGGCCTACATATGTGCCTTGTATTGTAGATGTTACTCATGTTGCTTTTCATGCTATGCACTGTGACCTATGTATTTTTGAATCATGTGTCATATGTATACAGGTGTCTGATTATTTCCTGTCTCTTCACCTTGCTCACAGCATCGTCGGGGGAAACCGAGGGAGACACTGGCACGGACCTTGAGGAGGGATCCAGCACCAGTGCCAGCAGTGCTGTCGAGTCTGGCCAAGCGAGTGGCACGGAGGCCGAGGGGAGTGAGGCGGAGGACCTGTCTGGTCCCACCACCGACTATGACGCTGACGGGTCCGAGGCTGAGCTCCCAGAGGGGGCGGAGGCTTCTCCCAGAGCTGAAAGCAGCACTCCATCTCTCCCCGCCCCCTCCATTCCCATCACCGGCCTCCCACTTGCTCGGGTCCCTTCCGTCTGTGCTAGGCGACAACATGTCTCCTTCGTGCCAGGCACCGCACCCCCTGCCCCTGTCTCCCCTGCTGCCATCAATGCCGAGTCTGTGGACATTCTGCGGCAGTTGCAGGTTGGTCAGACATCGCAGCTTAATGTCCTCCATGGCCACACCAGACTGCTGACACAGATGGTGTCGTACATGGAGGGCATGTCAGCAGCGATGTCTGACCAACGGATGTTGCTGAGGTCCATAGACTCGTCACTGACTGCAGCAGTGGGTCTCCTGCAGCACTCCGTCCCCCCCTACCCCTACCCCTGCACCATCCACACTTCCCACTCCCATGCCTGTCCCAAGCACACCCAGACGTACCCATGCACGCACCCCACCAGACACAGGCAGCACACCACCAGGGAAGGGCAAGCGCACACCTCCTGTCATGCACACACAGGGGGAAGTAGGCACACCCACTGGGTCGGGGGGCAAACGGAAGACACGCAGCCACAGTGGGAGTCCACAGTCCTCATGACCCACTTCCTCCAAAACCACTCCCCTTAGCTCTCCTGCCAAAGAGTCGGACAAAGAGTCATTCCTGCCCAGTCTGTCCATCAGCCCCAGTGTGGCACCACCCCGCAAGCGGTGGAGGCAGGTCCCGGCAAGGGGAGTTGAGTCCCCTCCCTGTCCACACCCTCCCCCAGTAGTGCTGCAACCCATCCCTCCGACCCCCCCCCCCTTGGGGCCTGTCGTTCCTTCGGGTGGAGGGGAGACGCTTGAAGAACTTGCGAGTGTGTGCAGCGTCGTGCTAACCACCACCTTTGGCGCTGCCCCACCCCCTGTGGTGGAGTCGTCCGTCCCTGCACCCACAAAACCTACCCTTGCCCCTCCTGTCCCTGGTCCTTCCCCCCCACATGATGCCCCCCCCCCCCCCTGTGGATGAACAGGAACTGTGAACTGTGCAGGCAAGCTAGGGGACACGCGTCCCAATGTGTCCCCCCCAGGAATTCAAATATGGACTGGCCTATGGCCCTTGTAAATAGTGTACATTTTAAATACAATCATTTTGTATGCTGAATAAAGCATTTTGTTTTTCATTTGCACACTAATGCTTTTCTGGTCTTGCTGTTGGTGGTGCTGCTCCATGATTTGGGGTGGTGATAATGTGTTGGGTCTCTGGGAAATGTTGTAGTGTGCTGCTCATGGGATGCACCCTGGTATCTGTGTGCCATCACAAGGTCTATGCAAATAATCTTTGGTCATGTAAGCTCTTACTGTATGGTGACATTGTCCCAAGGTGTGTTCCTTCCTCTGTGGACCCTGACATCTTCCCTGCAGGGTGTTTCCCAATTGTTGTGCTCAGCTGTGTCTACATTTCCTGGGTGTGTGACGATTCCCTTCAACTTTGGCCATGCATGCTCAGCAATGTCTCCACCTGCATCATTTGTGGCATCTTTGGTGGTCACTGTACTTGTGTATGGAGTATATTGACATGACTTCATGTGGACATGTTCCCTTTTATGCACTATGCATGTGTGTACTCACAGCCTCACACACATGTGTTACGTGTTCTGCAGGGTCTTTGGGCACCTGCCTGACAATTGTGGGCATTGTATCTGTGGGTACTCCACCCTTTTCCTTCCATGGGAGGCAACAACTTGTTGGCTGCCCCAGCACCTGTACATTGCTATCAGTCCTGGAATGTGTGTGACAGTGTGTGTTCCCTTTGGGTCTCTTAGTTTAGTAGGGTGGCACATGAATATACAGTCTTGTTGCATGCTCTCAGCGTGTGTATTGTGCTGCCAGCGCCAGGGATGGGAATGCATGTGTAATTTGTCATCACACCCACATGTGGTTTGTCATGCAGTGGGGGATGGACATCCACCCTCATGGGAGTAGGACCCTGCTGGCAGTGATGTGTTGTCATGGCACTCTCAATATAGTCGCACTTTGTGGATGCCTTCATGCACCCATGGAGTTTTGCTAATTGTAGGATGGTGTACACACCACCATGTCTCTGTCCACTGCTGGGAGGACTCTGCACCCACCCCTCCTATGTCTGGGCACTGCTGGGAGTGATAGGCACCCACCCCTCCTATGTCTGGGCACTGCTGGGAGGACTCTGCACCCACCCCTCCTGTGTCTGGGCACTGCTGGGAGGACTCTGCACCCACCCCTCCTGTGTCTGGGCCCTGCTGGGACTGATGGCCACACACCCCTATGTGTCTGTCCACTGGCGTGGCACGACCCGTACCCACGTCGTAATGGGCTGGGTATGGCCAGTACCCCTACGTCACCCCACCAATGGCGGTACGGCCCGTAGCCACGTCCCTAAGGCATGGGTACGGGCCGTACCACCATTGTTGGGGTGCCGTAGGGGTACGGCCCGAACCCATGCCTGTGGGACGTGGGTACGGGTGGTACCACCATTGTTGGGGTGCCTTAGGGGTACAGCCCGTACGCATGCCTTTGGGACGTGGGTACAGGCCGTACCAGAATTGTTGTGTTGCCGGTTCGCGTCAACACCCACTTCCGTTGTGGCGGACGCAGGCCTTGGTGGACACGCCCCCACCCCCTGAAGTGACCAGGCCCTGGGGGTCAGGTAAGTAAAGGGCATGTATGATTTGTAACTTGGGTGGGGGTTATGTTTCCTGCCCCTGCCCCCCCCCTTTGGCCCTGGGTGTTGTTCTGACCTTCTGCGGTGTCTGCGTCGGTTCCTGTACACCAGGTGGACTGCTATGAGGGCCGGGATGACATGTAGGTTGGGGTCCATGGCTGTCCGTCGCGTACAGGTGCTCCTTCTGCGCGTCGTCCTGATTTCCTGGCAGTTTTTGGCAGCCGTAAAATTTTATCCGTGCGGAGTGACGTCGGCACGGATCGTACTTGGTGGTTCATGAAACGCTGCCTGACTCCGTCCGGACGTCACGTCCGCGGTGTCCCGGATCAGAATTGTGGGTATATTTTTGTCGGTCGGTGGTTTTTACGATTCGTACGGAAATGGTGTTTCCGTACGAATCGTACTTGCATGTTTGTAAGCTTTTCTTCCCGGGTACGAGTCGGACGGAGAATACGCTCCGTCCGACGATTCGTACCCGGTTTCTCCAGGATCGGAATCGGCACTTAAGTGTCAAATACCGACCTCGTCAGGAAAGCCCTCCGGACGACTCCAATCCGGAGAGCTTTCCGAACGACTCGCTCTCCGGGAGTCCGTTTGAACAATTCTGATGTATCAGTATAGTGAAAGACAGGTTCGGTTGGACTCCCAGCCACTGGCTGCCTCATTCAAGACAAAAGAGTAAAGGTCCATAAATCGGCTTGGAAGCCTAGCATTGAAATTAACACTTATGAAAAAGTAGAACCCATGTATAGTTTGCTATCAAAGCGCTCATTAAGCAGGTTGTCTATAGCCATATATTACAAAGATGATGGTGTCTGCACCATGTCTTCTTCCTCCGAAGCGTTGGGCAGAGTCACCATAGAGGCAGCCTCACAGAATGGGAGTTGGTGCATGGATTTCGAATTGGGCTTGAAATCGACGACAGTCAAGTCATCCATGTCGAGGTAAGAAGTTGCTGCCCTGGTGAATCAACGGTTCTGAATGGGAACCTCCACATACCAGCCCCTGGAAGTAGGAAGAGGGGTGCACCGCTGGTGTGGAACACCATGACTGGGCTTTAGGGGCGCTGGGGCAGCAGGGCACAGAAAGCACTAGGCCTGCGCATAGTGCTAGGAAGGAGGGAAGTGGGCCAACCTGGTATCACGAGAAGGGTGATTGACGTTGACGCTTGGCTCCGCTTTAATTCCAGCAAGGTTGGGGGCTGTAATACATAAGCTGTACATCCCCGTTCCTGGAGCATAAACAGTGGTTGCTTGAAATGCTCATAGCATTGTGGCAGCACTGCTCTCGCTGTCCGCAGAAGAGTCCCTGGGGTGACTCTCACTGTGGGGACACACTCAGACCAGGCCTCACTGCCAATCCAATCTTAGGGACTCATTACAATGGCGTACGGACATCGTTGCGGTGCTGGGACCGCCTGCCAGATGTGCGGCAGTCCCACCACACATATTAGGATGCGCCCGCCATTCTGGCGGGTTCATTCCGGGGTCTTAACATTGCGGACGGTGTTGCTGTATGCAGCACCGTTCGCTATGTCATATTGGCATGCACGCATTTCCCTGCACTGCGTGCCAGGCACCATGCGGTGCCTGCGGTACTCATGGTGACCCCCCTGCAAACAAGGGGGTCCACAACGGGCCTCCAAACCCAATCCTAGCCAGCCTTTCCATGGCGGCATCACCTCCATGGAAAGGCCTTTTTCTACCCCCATCCTAATTTGGTGGATGGTGCCTTCTAGGCACCACCACCATTTTAGGAGCCCTGCACCGTCTGCCAGGCAATCGGGGCAATTGCCTTTGGCGGTGAAGCGGGGGACAGGCTTTGCATCTGCTGTGGTACCCACCGCCATCCTAATTGGGCAGTGGGTAAAATGCTTATTGATGGTGGAAGGACCGCCTCTGCCGGCCCCACGGTGGCGGTACTTCTGCCATCATAATGAGACACTTAGTTTGCAAAACAGACCTAAGGTGTCAGGGTCCGGGGCCATGCCCCTGCTGCTCTCAGCAAAACTGGACTTAGCAGGCTGTGGCCTCAGTCTTAGCCCAGCATTCGGGGTCACCTAGCGCCTTCCTCTAGGAAGCTGGCTCCTTATATACTATATAATAAAGATATATACTTTGCAAAGAGTCCAGGTATTCCTTTGAGTGGACAGGGGCTTGCTCTAGCAATCTCTAGGTGCTCTTCTAGGGGCTAGTGTGTTTGAGCACCCTTATGCTTATCAGAGAGGAGTGTTAGACATCTGCAAACACACGATAGTCAATAAATGATGCAGACGTCTCAAGGAGATCCACACCAATGTTTAGAAAGAATATGTATCTTTATATATGTATATATATATATATATATATTGGCCTGAGAATCAATACGATGAGGTAAGTACATTTTGCAATAGAAACATTTTGTTTAAAAAGTCAACACTGCAGTTTTCAGAGGCTGCAATGTTGTCATATGGGAGGAGAAACAAACACGGCATACAAGTTCTTTGCTGGGACTTCCAAGACCAACCTCCTGTAATTTAAAGCGAGTATAGGGCAAGATCCAAGGCAGAACCAGCAGCTCACCTCCAACTCCACTAGGGCTCCCAGGTTCAAATGGTACAAAACAGTGTTGGGTGCTCAATGCAAGTTAATGGTTATCGGTCATCATCAAAAGACACTGCAGGTTTGAACTGGGAAGCCAGTAGGTTTGAACTAACAGGGTGGTTCAGGCTTCACGATGCTCAGGGATTTGAGGGCAACTTTGGTCCTCTTCTCTGCTGGCCGCAGGTGACAGGTGCAGAGGTGCCCTTTTGCTTCAGGTTTTTGTCACCGGGAATCGTCACAGTAGAGGGGGCCTGCAAATAGAGGCTGCAGGCGGCTTTGAGTAGTCCACAGCGGGGAAACCCAAGGTAGGCTTCAAGTTGGTATTCAAACAAAATATTGAGTAACAGAAACATTGTGTTTAAAATATGGTAATGTAAAATATCACGATAGGTAATATTGAAGTCAAAAATATCGAAATTAGGTTTTGTATCGTATAAAATGTCAATTTATTTTTGAAAAAAAATATTTTGTATTAATATTTTTTTATGTATTCCTATACTAAAATAATATAAATCTATGTACATTTTTTGTGTGAATTACTATGTTGTTAATAATTTAAATTATAGAATTATTTGAATTTTGTGTTTATAAATATTTTTAGGAGTGGGATGTTGGGGTTATAGGTGGAAATGATGGAGAATAATTTTTAAAATTGTTAATAATTTTCAATTTTTTCATTAAATTTATTACATTTATATAGAATTTGTAGAAATATAGGAGTGGGATTTGGGGATTTCAGAGGATAAGGTTGAGAAGTAACTTTATAATTTGAAAAATTAATTGTATTTATTTTTTAGCATTTTAATATTTTAAAACTCTATTAAAATTTTAATTAATTAATTTAGGAGTGGAATGTTGGTAGTATAGGATAAAATGAGGGGTAATTCAAAAATATAAACAAAAATTGCGTTAAAATTTAATTTTTTACATTATTTTTAAATGTGATATTTTGAAATTTAGGAACTGATGGTGGGTAATAGTAGAAAGGGATGGGAAGTATTTAAATACATTCCAATTGTTAATTTTTTTAAGGATAGTTATAAATGTAATTATTGTTATGATAGGCAGTAATATCAGATATGACATTTTTTTAAACATATTAAAAATTGTGTGAAAATTAAGGGCCTCATTATGATGGCTTATGTCCAACCGCCATCATATCCGAAACAGGACCGCCCAACTTGCTGTCAGTGGTCCCGCCAAACAAATCGCAATGTTTATGTTTTGTATTGCGGCGGATGCTGCGTGCTGCAGCACATGCCGCAGCACAAAAAATAAAGATGACATATCTCTGCACTACGTGACAGGCACCATGCAGTACCTGCTATGATGCCCCCCTAAACCTAAAACTGAGGGCCAGGGGAGAAGGGGGGCCCGCATTGTCCCTTTCCGCTAGTCTTTTCATAACACGTAAACCGCCATGAAACGGCCGACGGGGAGGGACATCACAATCCCTACGGCAGTGCCTGGCAGGCTCCACCACCATTGTAGTGATCTATAATCCCTCTGATGGTCCCAAGAGCTCTTTGAGCATGTTGGATCCATGGCGGTCCGTCTCTCCGACCACCACCCATCCACCCGCCACCCTAATGTGGCAGGCAGAAAACAATATTGCGATGACGGTGGGACCGCAACTGACGGGCTGTTGGAGGTGGTCGCACCGTTATCATAATCAGGCTCGAATATTGTTTTTACGGCGATTCATAATATATTTGTTTAAAATAATTCAGTAGAGATATGTATTGTTTCAATGGAAAATATTGAGGTATATTAAATTATAATTTTTTACAAACATTTTTTTTTTCAAAACATTTCGGACTTTATTTGTATACTTGTTAGTTAATTTATGTTTTTAGTTGTAAATTATTATTACATTATTTTATAAGAATCACAATCCTAATTTGTAAGAAAATGAAATTTGTGAAGAAATAAAGTAATTTTTGAATGTGGGTGTTATGTTTATATTTAAGAATTGTTGGTATTATTAATAATAGGGAGATGATGTGAAGTACATTTTGGGGCTCATTAGGATGTCGGTAGGAGGCTTTCCTAAGACATCCATGGTTTAAAGTATGACCGCCTAACCAGCCCGTAGGACCGACTGGTTTCCGACAGCTGCACATAATACCCTATGGACGACGTTTCCGCCGTTGTGATTACGATGTAATTTTCTGACAGGCTTCTCATGTTGGGCTTTCCAACATGAAAAGCATCTCGGAAAGTGACTTTGGGGGCACCTAGCAGGACCCCCATGCCTCTGAAGCCTCAGGTTGGGGGCCGGGAGGCAGGTGCCCTTCTGTAAATTCCTGCAAATTGTGGAAGGCACTGTGAGGGGCCTGCCACATGGTGCAGGGAATTTACACAACGTCACATTTCTCTATGGGAGCTTGGGATGCTAGCGGAAAAGGCCAGCAGCACAAGCTCCCATACAGAAATGGTAGTTTGTGACCGCACCATGTGTGGTCGCATCATAATACAGTGGCGGAACCACCGTCTTATGGTCGGTCAGTTTCAACAGCGAAACTGTGTCGGGTGGACTTTATGCGCCCAACATCATAAGGTCCTTTATTGATTTTTGTTGAAACTTTATAATTTTTAATATTATTTTGTAAGTTTTCCAATTATTGTATATTTGCAAATAATTGCTCTATTTTTTGGTTATTTTTGTCTTATTGTTTTGTAGAAAATATTTTATTTTATAATTAAATAATTCTGTTTGATATCTTTAATTATGTGTTGTATGAACTATTTCATAAAATGTTTGATTAGTTATATGTCAATAATATATAAAAACGAGGTGATTATTATGCATTAAGTTTTAATATTTAATTGTTACAAAATTAATATTTAATTGTTTGTTTAATTTATAATAATGTCTTAGTTTTTGTTCATGAGGTGTGTAATAAATGTATATCAGTGAGGGCCCGTGCTGCGGTCTGAAACCTCCCGCAGCACAAGCTCCATTGTACAATGGAAGTTTTTGCACATCCCTGCAACGTGTGATGCCAGCCACACGGTGCAGGATTGTGTATGGTGCCCCCCAGGTCCCCTGCCGGAGTCTGCAGAGGCATTGGGATTCTGCTAGGATTTCTCAGTTTGTTTACACTCCGACCGCCAACATTGGAATTCGACGGTCGGAATGTAAACCTTCCATGTTGCAGATATATTTTTAATTTGTTATACACAATATACATTTTAATATATAATAAAATTAATTATATATTTTTATTTGGACAATCACATTTTTCAAATGATTAACAGCATGAGACATTTATCCAGTATTTCATGGCATTTCCTCATATGTTAGCCTACATTGCATACAAATAAGTGATTTCAATCAGTCACAGCGCATAAACATTGCATTTGTGTACAGAGGTTAACATCGGTACAGTTAATCTAATTGATACGTCCATTTGCCCCAGACCTTTTTATACTTGGTTGGGCAGCCCCGGGCCTCAAAAAAGGGTTGTTCCTGTGCAGCACACCTGTCTACCCCTTGGCCCCATTTGGTTATACTTAGGGGTTTAGAATGCGCCCAAGCTGCTGCAATTTCACGCCTGGCTACCGCAATGGCTGTACCAAGGAATAACCTGTGAGCTCGGGAAACATCTAGGCCGTCCGTTACTCCCAGGATGAGACGTGGGATCATGGCGAACCTGCCAGCCCAGGACCAGTTTGAGTTCAGACTTTATTGCTGTCCAGTATGGGATAAGGCTAGGGCAGGACCAGATCATTTGGTAAAATTCATCCAGTACTTGGCCGCAGCGTGTGCAGTCTGGAGAGGGATGTAACCCTGCTCTATGCAGGCGTTCTGGGGTGAAGTAGGCGGCTTGCAAGTAGTATAGTTGAATTAGGCGGACTCTGGCTGAGGTTCTGGTGGTTTTGGCGGCTGTAAGGGAGTCACGCCAGTCCTCCTCCAGGGGGCCCAGCCATCCCTCCCATCTGGTCCTCAGTGGATCGAGTGTTGTAGGGCCGTTATTGATAAGGGTACAATATATCCGGGATACCGATCCTCTCCCCAGGTTTCGCATCATGAACTGGACTTCCAATGGGATAAATTCAGGAAAAAGACGTGCCTGTTGAGATGTGTGCATTAAGGGCATGATGCTGCCGGTATCTGTAAAATTGTGAGGCATGAAGGGTGTATTTCCCTTGCAGGTCTTGGAATGTCCTAATGTGGTTGCCTAACCATACATCACCCAGCAGTGATATGCCAATGTAATCCCATTGTTTCAACCCAAGTGCCGCCACTTCTTTTAACCACATGCCTTGCTAGAGAGGTGTGTGCCGGCTCAGTTGCATAGCAGAGGTGGTGGACTCTTCAAAGCCCCCTCTCACCCCCGTTTTGGAATATTATTCTGCAGGTCACCCTGTGGCATGGGGGTGAAAACACCCTCTGCACGAGCAGGCTTGGTTTCTGGCATTCTGAGAGCAAAGGGCCTCAGAAACTAGTCTATAATGGCAGGTTGGTGAAAAATAGCCCAGTGGCTGGTAGCAAATAGCTATCCTGCTCGATTAACTGTGAGGACATAGAACTATTGGGTGCAGAATACTCCCCCTTAGCAGTAAAGTAGACGAGTGGTGAACAAGGTGTTTTATTTGTGAACACCCCTTTTCTAAGCCCTAGCAGCTCAACCATTGGCCATCTCCATCTGCTGCAATCCTGCTATTGTGGGCATCTCCTTTGGTGGCTGAGATCATAAGGTTAACTTGTTTGCAGATCATCCCTTGCTTACTTCTTTTCGACCACTACCTCCCTACTGGCTATAGTTGACAGACGTGCCACATTTGCAGCGGTATCGGTTTTCAAAATCACCATTACTAAATCTTGCATGCTCGATCTAACTATAGCCGGGTAAGACCTCCCTACTCTGCAAGCCCTAGCTCAGTTACAATGGGCACCCAACGCGATTAGATATTTGGGTGATAATCTAGCCCTACGCTGTCCTCTTGGACACAGGCCAAATGGAAGCAAATCCAAAGGTCCATCCTAGCAGATTTAAGTCACTGGAAACCCTTCATTGTTTCTTAACTGGGTCACATTAATGTCATAAAAATCAATGTCATCCCATGGGCCATATATCTATTTCCAGTCCCTGCCTACTCAGATCACCCAAGATTATAACACTCTCATACAGAAGGGCCTTCACTCTTTTATCCAGAATGGGAAGCAGCCAAAGGATCTGTAACTCTTCCCTGATGCGGCCTAGAGAAAGTGGTAGACCGGTCTGCCCTAATATTCTCTAGCACTATTGGGCCGCCCACTTACATCTCTTGGGTGGTCCGCTAGAGTGTGAAAAATGGGGTCCATATGGATCTGGCAGTGGCCTGCCGGACACTCAGGGTTCTAGCATGGTTATGCCAGCACGCTCGACTGTGCAGCACCTATAGGTATGTGTGTGTATATATATCTATGTTGGTAGCACCAAAACAGTCTGAACAGCTATGCCCACTAGGACAGTGCTCAACATATGGGACAGATTGGGAATCATGGAGGGGCTTACTATCTTCTCCTCCCCCTCAGTCGTATTGCATGCAAATTTGATCTTTGTGGAAGCCTCCATAACGTTTTTGAGCAATGTAAGGCTGATTACCATCACCCCGAAACGACCACGCTGGAGTATCGCCAGCTGTATCATTGAGTGTTGCACCCCTCTTATTATTATAGGGCTACCAGATTGAATATTCCTTCATAAAAATGAGTGCGAACATGACGGTTCTAAGGTACTAATTGCCAACATATACCAGACCATTCAACACTCCACACCCCCTCAAACCCACACATTTCAAACTTTCTTGCAGACTTCCAATATAGAGGGCATTTCGTCTAAGCAATAGGAAACCCTTTGGTGAGACTCCTAAAACTTACCGCAGTTTATCCCACAGGTAAATGGCTTACAAGTTCATGGTTCAATGGTATTATACACCAGCTTATTTGTCCAGCATATACCCATCAACATCTTCCCTCTGCCATCAGTGTGTGCTAGTAGTGGGATATACTTACCACCTCCGTTGCTCCTGCAGCCTCATTACCACATATTGGAAAGTGATTCTGGAACAAGGTCACCATAGGGGAACCATTCCCTGCCTCTTACCTCACAGTTACACTAGGTGTGCAATACCTTGCCTTGGAAGCGATGACCCACGCTGACTGGAAGCTTATTAGCTACCTACTGAATGCTGCACAGCTGGTATTAATATAGTTGAAGAAGACAACTGCCCTCCCAATAACTTAATGTTTCACCGCCCATGGGAGGTGATGGTGATGCAACAACTTTTCCACAACTTACCTCGCATAGAAGTTACATTTCATTAGATTTGGCACCCGCTGATCTGCTATCTCACCCGCTTGGAGTTCACCTGTTTCAACCCAGCAAAGCTTGGAGCATTTCAGCTTTTTAATAACTTTTCATCCATGCTTAGCTTCAATCAAAAGGCCATGTCCCCCATCCACCATGAGCGTCAATCCTGCGTTCTCTATTGCACGACTTTGCTTATATTGTGAAGCTGTATGTTAACAACATTGACCTGCAAACCTATGACGATTCCCCTCCCCCATCCCTCAAATGGGACTGGAGACACTGGTAGATGTTTCGCATGGGAGCCGGCAATTAGGACTTTGTGGGATGTGTTTGTTAGGACCTGCTCTGCAGTCAACAGCTAACACTTGACAGTTTTCATGCTGGCTTCAGTGTCTCACAGAGCCTCCACCTGTTAATGGTGTCCCACTATCTATATCTGGAAGCATTTGAAGGCATGTTGGATTATGGTTCTTTTCCTCTATCATCCATGGAAACTAGGGTCACCTCTGCCTGTCAACCCCAAAAGTAACTGTGACTACCTCCTTCAAGATCACTAGACTCGACAACCCAGGTGTCTGCCCACAGGTACAGGGGTGTGCCCTTATGGGACATTTGCGTTCACCCTTGTTGTGCCCATATTTGTAGCACACTGTACATTGGGGTGCAACCATCCTTTTCCTATGGTTAAGGAAGTCATTTCAGAGAGTAATCCTTTATTTTAGGTTTTTCTCCTCTGTCTTTATTTTGTTGGAAACCCTGAGCACCTGTGGATGTCACCACAATATACCTTATTTAATCTTTAAACTAAAATATATTTTTGAACTGATGAACATTCACCTTTAGGAAAGGGAATTCATTTTAATACCTGTGTACTAATTAATAGGCTTTTAACAGTAATTTTAAATAATTATTAAACATACATTTTTTTAAACCCAACTTTAACACTTTTAGGGACAAAGTGCAAATAATATTAGGGTAACGGGAGATGAAATTGTATTAATACCCAGGCATAACTTTTAATTCCAGAGTACTAATTACTAAGGGCACGATTACGATGTCAGACACCGCTATTACGATGATACCGCACCATGCGCGGTCACACTCTCCAGTTTCTCTATTGGAGCTTGTGTTACACCCGTAAACCGAGCATAACACTACATCCCAATCAGAGATTGTGTTAATCCCTGCACTCCTTGGCAGGAACCTCAAGGTGGAGAAGCAAGGGCAAGGGGGCCCCCAAACTCGCTTTCCATCAGGCTTCCCATGTCAGAAAGACTGTGGGAAACCAAGAATCCTAATACTGAAGGTGGAAACGCCTTCCTATGGGACTACGGCCTGTCTCCGAATGGCCAATGGGCTCCTAGAGCCTGTCTCAATCCAGCTGTAATGACCAGCCAGTTTCAATTCTGACCGGCTGCATTGTAATCAGCTGGTCAGAACTGAAACAGGCGATATCGTCGTAAAGCCTCTGACCTAAGGTCGGAGGGTTTACGATCGAGATCGTCATAGGCCCCTTGGTCTTTAAATACATTTCATTTTAGCATTAAACTTCAATAATTTAATTGCACTACTATATTCACCATTAGTGACAGGATATAAGGGATATAGGGGTAATGGGCAGGGTAGTACATTAATACCCAGGTAATACTTAATTTTTACATACTAACAAATTTATTTTAAAGGGAAAAATGAATACAACAGTGAGATTTTAACAGACATTTAAATATTAAACCACAATCATTATGAATAAATAATAATTACAGAGAAACACCTTAATTAAGAGTGAGCAACAGGAAACAAATAAACACCACTTTTTTTTATTTCTTTGCAATTAGTTGATGAATTGACAATTTGCAAAAATAAATATATGTACACCTTTTAAGAAAAAAATCAAGCCTTTTTTGCAATAAAAAAAATCTTTAAAAAATGGTAGTAGTAGCCCATGCATTTACATTATTTTAAATGTTGAAAATGGGCCTTTTTGCCGTTGTTACGCAAAGCCAGACTCTCTTTCTCAGTGATGACGAGGAAAATCACCTTGTCGTTGCATATAAAAATGATTGACACACCCAAGACAGTATAATTGAAAACCACAATTCACTTTTCAAATGTTTACTGTAATCTTTTCACTTTTGTACAAAAAGGGTGCTACAATTGGTAGATAAATATGAAATTAAACTTTTACTTATAAAACCAGAACAATGAGCACAACAAATATTTATATTATTGTAAACACATTAAGATTCTACCTCCTACGTATCATGATATTTGTATTCGATCCACTGAGAGCATAATGGGGTTATACATCTGCATTCAATACTCCAAAGATTATTAATAACTACATTGAAAGCCTTATTGCTTTAGTAAGGTTGCCTCTTCTTTTTGAAAGCATTGTAAATGTAACCATCTGAAGAATTAAATACATAGTACCTGCTGGGAAAAGGGAACAAATAAAACAAAAATATGTTAGACAGTTTGCTTATTATGCATAACAAAAGTTTTAGCTTTGCTAACTAAGAGCCTGATTACAAGTCTGGCTGTCTTGCAGTGGCACGGGAGGAGGGTGAGGGATGGGGACGGTTCACTGTACTGCAGATTACAACTTACAAAGTCGTAATTGTGCCGGTGGAACACCTGCTGCGCCAGGGAACAGTGGCGGTGGTGCTGCAGCACAGCAACAACGCAATATATTGAGCAGGGACTGGCGCAGTCTGAGGCAGCATATTTTTAGTTCTTGCACCACCAGCATTTTCATGGCACAGCCCCACCATGAAAAAGCTGGTGCTGCAAGTACTACAGGTTCTACATTTGGGGGGCAAATCATGTCCCCCCCACTGTATTTCCCACAGTTCCAGCACAGCATGGAAGTCAACACCCATGCCATGCTGGAACTTTTTGGCAGTTCCTATTGGGGTGCATCACCATGGAAAAGGCCAAAGAACTGCCGACCATATTACGAGCTGCACGTTTGCAACTCGTAGTATGGTCGGCGGTGCTTGTGCAGCAGAGGCTGCATTGTGCCGTTGCTGCTGCGCTAAAGTTGTAATCAGGCCCCTAGTCATGTTGAGGAGGTTTTTTTTTAGAAATGCCTGTATGAAAGTGCCCCTTTTGGACATGGTTAGCCCCATGATTTGCATGATATCTGATGCATCTTTGACAGAAGAGCACTGGGTTCCTGCTAACCAGGTTCCCCAGTGCCGGTATTATTTCCCAAAAATTGATGTAAATGCTTAATTGTGCCACAATTGGCAAAGCCCTTTGCACCGCTGTAAGGGCTATCTTTTGGTATGTAGGGCATGGGTCCTGAGGAAGGCCCCTTATAGCTGCAGCATGTATTGTGCCGCTCTAAGGTTACTGGGTCTCTGAATTTACACAATAAATTACTTGCTAAACTCACGCATGTGCACAACACAGCAGTCAGCATTCCAGTCCACTGTACAGAACGGCTCTCCATAGCTGCTGCTGGTGAATCTGCGTACTAAATTTCATGCCTAGACGCGCTTGCGTACCAGATAACAGTTAGCATTCTAGTCACCGGCCGCTTTCCAGGCTTTTTGAACTATACTGTCAATACAAACCACTGCCAGGTTACCTGACCAGCACGTCACACTCGAACTAAAGAGACCCACTCTGGCGGGAACTTAAGCCCGACTGAGTTTCGCATGAAGTACGTTTTTCTTCCCTTCTCCGCCACTGTCCCCGCAAAGTCCAGACATCTATTGCATGGATACTTTTTTTTTCCCAACATTTTTATTGGCATTTATTTTAATATACATCCATAATCATATAGTTCAGCAATTAGTGATATATCACTATACAGCACTTATTTGGCATATAGAATATATAAAATCGTCCTGTACTAACTTTATTTACATTTCGAAGAAGCCATAGAGCAGGTTATCCATTAAAGTTCTTACACATGAATCATAGTCTCATATGTTAAAGTCTTATTTTGCCTGTAAGTTTTAGGGAAAGATTATTTCGGTTAATGTATACTATCACATATTATATGCCAGTCTGTAAATATCTCACAGATTTAATAAAAAAACTATACAACTGTTGAATCATACTATGTAATTAACTAACTGTGCAGTGGGGCCAAGGGTTGTGTATTTGCTAATACGTTAAGCAGGCTGTGTGTGGCATGCGCATTGGAGGCGGGGGGCCGGGTGGGAGCTAGACCACCAGTGGGTCATTATCCACATGTCGGGCCGTAAGTTCACAGCGTCCCCAAGTTTTATGTGTGAGCTGGGCAGTGTGTGCAGTCCCTATCTGGCCATTGTTGTGTGATATATCAGGGTCTGTTTGCAGTAGTGTTTTTCTGAAGGTCAACTCAGTGTTTTCATTTAGGCGTCATACCTTTGGTCATCCTCCTCGCCGCTCGTATGTGTTCCCTCTTCGCTCCCCCCTATGTCGCTCCTGTCTCTGTCTGTGTTTTCCCATGCCTCCAGTATATCTTTCCGGAGTTCGGCAAAGGTGAGTTGCCACAATCCAAGCACCTTTTACCTAGTCAGTACTCCGACTTCTGCCCCCGCCCAATGGGTTACATTGTGTTTCCAGGCTTCCATTGCTGGTCCATTACGAATTTCCAGGCCAGTGCTATTCTTCTCCAGGCTAAGACCAGGGCTAAATCTAGGAATCGGTTTCCCGATTTCCTTTTAGAAGAACAGGGAAAGAGCCCCAACAGGAACACTCCCAATGAAGGTTAAAGTATGCGCCCCACAGCTGCACACATGATTTGTATTGTTTCCTCCCAGAACTTGCGGATTGGGGCACAATCCCAAGTCATGTATATAAAGTCTGCGTCTACACGGTCGCATATTTGGCATTTGTATCCAGTGTCTCCAAAGGCAAGCTGAAGTTTGTGAGGTGTCATGTTTATGTAATTGAACTGTGTGTACTTCAATCTAGTATTGTGTGACACTTTCTTACGGTATGGCAACATTTTGGACCATTCTGGGTCTGTGATGTGTCTATCCAGAGCAGTCTCTCAACAGGTCCACAGTTTGGTTAGGGTTGTGCAGACCATCTCCAGTTGCGATGTATAGAACCATTTTACCTGGTGTCTTGCAGTGCCTAATGTAAGGACAGAGTGTAATATCAAGTGTGATTTAGGCTCCTGTTGGCTCCCTCCCAGAGCCCTCCAAAGGTGTGCAGTATTATCTCATAGGTTAAGAATTGGCCTGTTAGTAGGTCGTAGCTCTCAAGTAGGTCTTCAAATGGAGCCAGGGTTGCTTGCTGGTAGCAATCCCCCACAGTTTGCGGTCTGGCCTTATTCCAGGGCTTCAACATTGCTGGGGTTAGTATCTTCTTGGTGTTCACGTGGGGGAGGCCCACCAGGGGCAGGGCCGGGGCATATAGGGGAGATTTCCCTTCTTTAAAGAGACAGCATTTCCAGCAGCGTAGAGCCGTGGTCTGCAGCAGGGATAGATGAGATGGTAATGTCCGCGTCTAGCATCTTTGCCAGCATCAGAACCGTGCGGATCCCTTGGTCAGTGCCTACTGTGCCCGTATCTGCCAACCACTGCACCAGCCACTGGAGTTGAGAATCTAAACAGTAGAGCTCGAAGTTAAGCACTCAAGAGTCCTCCCTCCGCGGGTGGGCGTTGTAAGATCGACAGGGCTACCGCCTCCCCCCTTTTTACCATTTCAAATCTCGCAGTAGAGCATCTAGTTGTCCAAACCACGAAGCGGGAACGGTTATGGGGAGATTGCTGAAAAAGTACAGCAGGCGAGGCAGCATGACCATTTCTGCAAGGGAAACCCAGGCCATGATCAGCAGTTGTAGAGTGCACCTGAAGAAAACATTTGATCTCGGAGACCGGAGGACCATGCCAAGATTACCTTCACGTAAGTCGTCCATCGAGTGGAAGACCGGAATCCCCAGATAACTGAAGGTTGTGGGGACCCAATAAAATCTAATGGGTGAATCCCATTGGCCGAGATGGGGAAGAGTTAAGTTTTGCCACGGTTAACTTTAAGGCCAGACAGCAATTCAAACTGCTCTATCAGGCGCAGTGCAGTATTGGTACCCAACATTGCGTCACTGAGGTATATCAATAAGTCATCTACATACAAGGAGATATTATGAGTGTTACCCCCTAATGGGATGCCTAGTCCCTCCCCGCCTTGGTGGAATAATGCTGCCAATGGTTCCACAACAGAGGTGACAATGGGCATCCCTCTTGTGTTCCTCGGAAGATCTCATACTGTGGGACAGTTTTCCCGGTCTGTATCCTAGCTGTGGGACTTTCATAAAGCACCCTCACCCAGTTTACCCAGCTTTCCCCCAGGCCCATGCGTCTCATAGTTTCAAGGAAGTAGTCCCATTTCACGAAATTGAAGGCCTTCTCGAGGTCTATCAACAAGAAGGCTGTATGCTGTAAATAACAAGTTTCTGCATGGTACAGCATCAAGTACATCCTTCGCAGGCTGTATGATGTGTTCCTGGCCGGAATAAATCCATTCTGTTCAGCGAGAACCAGGGTCGGCATGTGGGGTAGGAGGCAGAGTGCCAGAGTTTTACTAACGATTTTGAAATCCATTTTTAACATAGAAAGTGCCCAGAAGTCTTTGACTTATGCCACCTTATATTGCCTGTGGTCTCTGGCAGGCATCAAAGTTTCAGGGATTCTGCGTAGAGCGTCTCCAATTGTGGCAGAAGCTGTGCAGTGTAAGTTGAGTCGAATTCGTCCCGGAGACAGTCCGGACCAGGGGTCTTTCCTCACAGCCCGGATCTCGGGGACTGTCAGAGGCCCTACCAGCATATCAATTATGTGGTCGTCAAGGATTTGGGGGCGCAGCAACTTCAGGAATTCCTTCTGTATATCAGGGGAGGTGCCTTAGTGACGACTAATAGTCACAAAATAAGGCATTAAGGGCCTACAGACCATAAAATGGGTCGCCTCAGGAGGTATAATTTGCGTTACTGGGGATCCCCGCGTCTCCGGCTTAAATAGCCAAGCCACAACCTACCCGACCCCCCTCTACTTCTTGCACCTAGGTGAGGTAACTCCTAAAGTCGTGACACAGCTGTCAGTCAAGAGCTTGATATGACGTGCATGTTTGAGGGCGTTGGATGCGTCTGGTCTAGTTCCTTGTTAGTTTTCCTGTCTATGTAGGTCACCTTCTAAGGTGTCCACTTTCCAGGTGAAGTTCCCTCTGGGTTCCCACTGTTTCCCCCACACATTTCACCCTCTGTCCTACCTTGAAAGCCTCCCACTATATCAGCGTATTGGAGGCAGTCTGTCTGTTGCTGTCGAAGTAAAAGTCTATAGCCGTGCCTATGGTCACTCTGAAACAAGTATCTTAAAGACCCAGAGTGTTTAACCGCCACACTGGAATTGGCGGGCGGTGTTCCTCTGGCTGGACTACTAGCAAAAGGGGACTATTGTCATAAAGCGTCCGCCCCAAATATTCTGTGTGTAACTAAGCGACTCAGGCCCAGTGTACCCAAGAAGAAGTTCAGTTTTGTTTGCAAGTGATGTAAGGGCGAGTAATGAGAAGTCTCGGTCTCTGGCATGTCCTCTCCAATCTCTGAACCCCGCCGCAGTTTTATGTATTTGGGCACTCGCCAGTGGGGAGTGAGAGCGATCTAGAACCATGTCAGCAACACAATTGAAGCCCCCTCCCAGTAGTACGCTTGTGGTTAGCACCGCAGTCAAGGAGCCTGAAAGCCTATGGAGGAACTGCACTTGATCTTGATTAAGGGCATGTATACTACCCAATGTGAGTTCATGTCCATAAATTGTGCACTTCAGCACTACATATCTACCCTCTCTACCAAACAGTACGTGCAAGGGTTCGAATGGTATGCCAGTTCTGATCCAAATCAATGCCCCTTTCGCGTATGCAGCAGTGCTTAATTTGTGCCGGTGCTTTCCGGTGCTTAGCACCGGCACTTAATTATCAGGGCCGGGTCTACGCATCTGCTGCGCACGCCCAAATTTATGTTTTTTAAAATGTACCTTTTTGTACTCAGTGCAGCCACGCAGAGTGTTTTACACGTATCCTGCCGAGTGTGAGTCATGGTGGCGTTTTGTGATGTTGCGACTCACTCACAGTTCTTAATCACTTAGCCTGCATCGGGCAGCCCTGCCCAAGTCCAAGAAGAGAATATTCAAATTAATAATAAAATATAATATATGTCATTATCATGGCGGCTGTGGGCCCGCGCGGCACTTCTAGTGCAGCAGACGCAGTGTTGACTGTTTGCCACTTGCCAGTGGGCGGGCCGCGGAAGTTCGGAATCGGAACACACTAACTATTTGGGTGCCTTGGGTGGGCCGTGCTGGAGGTTCTGATGGGGTAGGGACTGTGCGCGCGTGAGCGCGCGCAGATTTTGTTCACTTTGCCTCCACCAGTTGCCACAGCGCAGCTCCCGACGAGTCATTGTCGATGTGAAGTCAGCCCGGCGGCCCCTGCCCGACCTGACCGACGATAACGACGTTAAGGGCAGAGCTGGGCAGCCTGTGTGCAGGTATCGATTAACTGTCTGTCTGGCAGCCTGCGGTTTGGTAGCAAGCAGGCAGCACCACCAGGCCACCGCCACCACCTAATCAATCGTAGTACCGTACGTATATACTAAGCAAAGGCACAAGGCAATGTGCAGTGCAGCTGGCAGTGTGTGTGTCCCTGCCAACCGGCCCACCACGATTAACGGTAAGATTAGAAGTTAAGCACTTTTAAGTTAAGCAGTAATTCTGTACACTAACTAGTAGTAGATAAGTGAAGCCAGGAGCCAGCTAACTAGGGATCAGCAGCAGGCCTCGGGACGGGTGCATTTGGCTGGCTCTAATAGAGGGAGTGATCCTACAGATGGGCGGTGGGCCGCGGACGCATAGGCAAAACCTATTGGTTTTTGCCAGTGCTTGTGTTTTTTGTTTCCGTTCCCTTTGGTTTCTCTACCAATGGCTGCCCTTTCGCACCTCCTGACAGTGCGGCTGTGTGTGTGTGTGTGTGTGTGTGTGTGTGTATGTGTCGGCGGGCGGGCGCTGCAATTATCGCGCAGACTGACGGACATCTTGCCTGGAGACGGAAAATCTGCACAACAACAGACCTGGGGATGAGGGCCTCCCGGGGAGGGCTTGACGGTTGAGCGAATCTTTAGGGATGATATCACATGAAAACGAGATGTGAAAGTTGTCACTTACTTGGGTTGGGCTCTTAAAGACAAGATCTGCTGGCAGATAGCAGTCACTGCTGCCAGGCGCCAGGAAGCCCTGTCTCCCTTCCGCGCAGCGCTCTAGCAGGGCCGAGTTGACGGGTAGAGCGGAGGAGTGCGGCCCCTGACCCCCTGTGTATTTCACGGATTCATAAATACTGCTGGTAATAAAGGGGCCATCTCAGCAGGTAATCAAGGGCGGCCAGGCGCGGGGGTCTGTGCACAGTGCGCTCCGCTGGCCTCAGAGCTTGCGACTGCCGGCGTCGAGGTGAGGCTGGGCACGAGGGCCAGGGTGCAGAGTGTGTGTGTGCTGTTGAGCGAGTCTGAGCACGCCAGGCTCCGGACCCCTTTCTATAGGGCACAGGGGGCATCAGCTGCGGAACTGGGAGTTGTCACTGAAGGGAAAGGGGAGCTACAGCGGGAGGGGAGGCTCATAGAGGAGGGAGATGAGGGCTGGCAGCGAGGAGGGGTATGGAAATGGTGAGGACAGGTGGAGAGATGAGAGAGTTCAGAAAAGAGTTGTGGACGGAGAGTAAAGGGGAAAATGTGAATGGATGGTTCTTAGGTGTTTTGACACCAATTTTTCCATGCAGTTTTTAGCTGGAGTTTAAACACGTGTGTTTACAATTCCAAGTATATAGTGAAACCCTTTTGGGTTTTGGGGGAGGTGCTGCATTATAAAACAGAACCCGTTTTACATCACCCCAAATCAAGAAAATCGTGAAAATGGTCCAGGAGAATGCCAGATCACTGGTTTCAACAGTGCCTGCCTGGCAGGACCCGCGCAAAGACACAGGACAGTTCTTTGTGTTACAAATGTGTACTATAAGCATCAAGTCAACCAGACGTGAAAGCAAAACGTTTTCTCTCGTTGCTCAACCGTCCCAAATAATCGCGATAACAATGACCGAGCAACACCACCGACGATAAACACCAGGCAGCCATTGCTTTACTGGGTAAAGGAGGTTGCAGGGCCTGCTAGCGGTCATTATTATCAATTTAATTGCCTTTGGGTATTTTTGTGTAGCGCTTGCACTGCCTTGCACCTGCTCCAGAGCTCCTAGCAGGGAAAGTGGAGGGTGTGAATAACATCACTGCATTATGAATTAAGAGATCACAGGTCAGTGCTTTGTGGAGAGTGCAAGCTGTATACTTAGAGAAGAAAGAAAAACATCAGGCCTTTCGGCATTCCAGCATGTTACTGGTTGGGAGATGAAGTCCCCTAGGATGCTGAGGGTCGTTGGTACTGGAATATTTCATGTGTCCCCATACGTGCATTAGTCATTTTAGCCAATTTATTCCAAAATTGTGCTTTAAATACACTTTTTGATTTCCTTTTTTGCAAAATTTTCTTGGGGAGGGCAGAACCTCCTATTAATACCTTAGTTGAGGAAGGCTCCCTGGCTGAAATTCAGGTTGAGTATTACATCTGGCGTTCAGCGGTAACAGTTGAGGACGGATGTGAGGCCAATATAGTAAGTGGGTGGAGCCAGTGTAAGAAGTGGGTGGGGCTGGGGAAGTGGGTGTGGCCTCCTACAAAAAGTTTAGCACCTGCACCTAATATTTTACAAATTAAGCCCTGGTATGCAGAATAAGAGGTCGCAAATACCTGCCCTCTCCATCATCTGCGCAGCTTCTCACCCTACCCACGGGTAATGTGTGTTTCCTGGAGGAGAGCAATCTGCGCCCCCTCCTGCGCAGATATCTGTATATTGTGATGCTTGACGGTAGAGCCCATTCGACTAATGTTCTATGTTACACATTATAGTGTAAGCCTTTCCATGGGCATTGTAAGAATCGAGGCGTCCAGGTCTGCCTACCCTCCCCCCCAGCCACAGAGGCGATGGGCCAGGGCCCCACTTGCACATAAAAACCCAAAACATGGATATGAAAACTAAAATTCCCACAAACCAAAACTCCCTTCTCCCCAGAGCAGCCTGGCAACGGGCAGCCGCCCAACCTACAGGCCAATTGTCCAAAACTTCGGCAGGCTCCATCCATGGGTGGGTGGAGCTTTCCACAGGGGCAGGCTATTGATGGACAAACCACTGTTTATTTCATGAAGTCCTGTGTCCGACGTAGCCAATGCCAGGCCATGCATTCAACATTTCCAGCAGTAGTGTCCTTTGTCATGGTGAGACGATTCATGATGTCTTCTCCTTTTGGTCCCCTAATGTGGAAGTTCTTCTTGGCTATAGGTCATCACCTGTTCTAGCGGTAACATCTCGCATTATGGCACTATTTGCTTCGGAACTGTCAGAATCTGAGCTATCATTTCATTTGAGGGATCTAGTTCCAGGCTCTGAGACAGTCAGTTGGTTTCATGAGGTCAGCCACCGCTTGTAGGGCTGCAGCTCTCTCTTTCACAGTTTGGGGAGGGCTCGGTCTTTTTGGTGGTTTCCGTCTTGAATGGGTCTGTGTTCTTTCCTGGTTACGCTATAGTTTGTGGGCGCACAGCAAAGACTGTACCTGGGTCTTTATCACCTTTGTAGGATTCGAACCATTCCCAGGCTGCTTCCGGTTGTTTGCAAAAGTAAGTTTTCCAATCCAGTACTATACGAAGCCGATCTGGGAACTTCAAAGAGTATTGTAAGCCTTCATCTCAAAGTGTTTTCTTTTTTGCCAAATATGAGGCTCATCTTCTCTGTACTTCAGCGGTATAGTCGGGGAAACTTGAGACCCAGGAGTTGTCCACGGTGAATGGGCCATCCGTACATGCCTTCTGCAGGAGGATGTCTATCTTTATAGTTAAGGGGTTTCGCTACCGAAGCCGGGGGGGGAGGAATGGGGGGGGTGGTTGGAGGAGGGACCCTGTGCAAGGTAAATTTGGTGTCCGCTATCGCTTCCAGGATTTTAGTTAGTCGCTCATGTACTGAGTCGGCCATTGATGGTGGTGCCTCCAAGATCTGTGGAGGGTCTGCTGGGTCTCCACCTTTATCCGCCTTCGTTCTCGGTTTACCCATGTTAGGGTCTTATCGTGTATTTAAGAGTGCCATCAAGCGGGGCTAGTCTCCAGGCACCAAGGGGGCGGTGGTCGACCAAGGGGGGGGGGCAATAACTCCAAACAAACAATATGTATTGTGGTCCCCAAGGGCTTATGCGAGTGGACGTGCCCCCAACAATTCAAGCTGACCCTCCTTCGTGGTGTATCCGAGGCAGGGCTAGTTCTCTGTCCTCTGAGCCCGCCCCCCAGTTTCGCAGGTTGTGGGGGTCATGATGGAGATCGAGGTTGAGCAGTATGGAAGGCGCAGGCCTGCCCCTCCAGGCCACGCATGGGGTTGGATGAGTACTCTCACATTCCAGTTACTAGGTCCAATGAGGCACACCGCTGCATTTCCCCACTAGTGGCGTCCAGTGATTTTTCCAGCTTGCAGGCCCCAGTATCTTGCATCTCCCTGAATTTGTGGAGGGCTGTCAGTTCTTGCCTCCCTCCACCTGGGCCAAATTGTCAACTGGGCGGTGAGGTTTGAAGTCTCTAGTGCAGGCCAACTCACCCGCCCCAAGTCCTGCTTTCTTTCCGAGGTGTTTGGGGCAGGGCTCAACTTCTCACTCAGTTGAGGGTTGCAGACCAGTACAGGCCTCTCCCCTCAGGCAGATCGGACTGATGCCGTTTTGGGCGGTTGTGCGGCTCCCCAAGGTGCATCACCTTTTTCCGGTGCGGGTGGTGTCGCAGGAGCTAATCGGGTGGCTAATCTCTCCTCCCTCCTGTCGCAGATCCGGTGGTACGCACCAGCAGCAGGCCTCAGCCCTCCGCTCCCAAACTGGTTCTGGGCCGGTGTCCCATTCAGGTTCCCAACACTCACGGCCTGATCTTCGGCAAAGCGTGTGGGTCACGGGATCCAGGCAGTCAGCTCAGCAGTCCTTCAGGCCCTCAACAAGACACAACCTCATGTTACCAGCAGGGAGGGAGGGAGGGCCGCATCTCTACATCCACACATCACTGCCACTATATTGCAATCAGTGGCAACGGGGCAGATGAAGCCTCGTAATAATGTGTCTCTTCCTCTCGCCTTGAATCAAAGCGTCTCAATTGATGCAGCAGACTTTCCCCTTCCTGCGCCACAGTTTCAATCTCAGGCGTCGCAGGCTAGGGCTTGATTACGGCATGAAAGTTGTGGGGCCGGCGCGGAGCTACAGGCTCACATGCCGCCATTCATGGCTCCCAAGACACGCCTTCAACGATCTATTGCATGGATACTTAAACTGAAATATTCAATCCGTAATTCAACTAGTTGCGGCAGAATTAGCTTCAGAAATAGGTGTGTTAAACCTTGGCTCTCTAATTGGTAACAAGACGGGTGGAGGACTACTCAACGCTCCTCCCGGTTTTGATAAGCGATCAATTACAAGTAACAGCCTCATTACGATGTCAGGCGTAAAGCCTTCTCCCAACAGTTGGATTCCCCTAGACAGTGTCAGAAACCTTCCGACCACTTACAATGTTCACGGTGGGATTTCAAACCAAATGGTCTTTCCGAATCGGTTATGATCAGCTCTCTGAGTAATCATGTCGGTCAGACCCGCATCATACAGCTCTACAGACTGCATTTACAGCTGAGCAATTACGATGTTGGCTTCAAACAGCATGTCCGAGTCGGGCCGACACGAAAAGGCTGTGGTAAAGTGACTAGTAGGGCCCCCCTAATCCTGAGTCCTCCGGTTTGGAGTCAAGGGGGTAGACAAGGGACCCCCCTGTAAAATAATGCCGTGTGGTCACCGCCACAGGGTGCAAGGTTTTCTGCAAACACCCATTTTCCCCATAAAGGCACCTGTGCTGTTGGTAGGAACACAGGCTGCCATTTAAGTCAATGGGAGTCCTTCCAAACGCTGTTCGGAAGCATCATAATCAGTCAGGCGTAACAGCTAACCAAGAGTCGGTTGGAACCGTATCAGACAAGAAGTCAGGTGGTTTAGTTTCCGACCGAGATCGTAATGTGGCCCCAAGTAAAAAATAAAATAAATTATTTTTAATTTAGCTGCTAAATAACTTCCCACCTTGTTCACCTACAACCACAAAAAAACACCAAACGTACAATGTAAAAAGTGCAAATAGAAATTAGAAAATCATCACTAAATTGAATATGTCAATAAAGATGAATTACTAAATAATTAAGGCTCCCGGTTTTATGGTATTTATTTTTTGGCCATTTCCGTCTGTATTTATCCATATTTATTTTTTGGCCATTTTATCTGTATTTATCCATATTTATTTTGTACTTTACGTATAAATGAAGTTGTAAAACTGTACATTTCCATATCTATTTAACTGATAGACACACACTCATACTATGATGTCTGTCGGTTTTTAGCTATTTAAGCAGCCAAATATTACATAACAGTACACCCACTGTAATATACTAGCATTATACCATAAATGTAAGTTGACATATGCTGCTATTTAAAGAAATGTCATCCTGTTTTTAATTTCACTTGCTGTCCATGCTGCTCAGCTGCTGGCCTATAGTTCATGAAAGGCTGCACGGAGAATCACTTAAAAGAAGCACAATTTTCTGTATTTATCCACTTTAAAAAACTAAATGCAGACAGAAAATACATTGCTTTCTGTCTGTATTTATCTGTAAAAATCCGTAAAAACGGAAAACAGGGAGCCTTATAAATAATTATTTAACTACCTGCCAAGCCATGTTGCCTTACAAACTAAACCTGCAGCTAAAATGTAACTTTAAAAATATGATAGTTACACAATTTACATGTTATTCAATTAAAAATCAATAATTACTTAACTTCCAACCCAAAATCTCCATCACAACCCACATCTAATATAACTTAAAAAATATAATTTCAAAAATTACATAATTATTAATAAATGTTCAATATTTATAATTACAGTTTCACCCTGTACCCCTACAAAACCAAACAAGCTGCGTCTAAAATTTAACTAGAAAAATAGATTACACAACTGACATAATGATCAATTAAAGAATACATCAATATTTAATTATTAATTATAGGCATTAACTTCCCACTGTTTACCCCTGGAAACCTCACAATCTGCTACCTTACCATAAATTACAATTAGCAATTAAATTAAAATTATAAATAACTTAAAAATACAAATCATATTTAATAAAAACTTAGTTTATAACCTACAATTAAAATGTAAAATATAATATATAAAAATAATTTGAAAACGTTTTACAACTATATCATTGTAAACGATATTTACAACTCAGTTTTGACAACCATATTAGTTACCCTAAAGAATTTTTTTAATTTTTAATCAATATTTCAGCATCACAATATTTAAGTATCACAATATTAGAAACTTGATATTTGTGTAGCTTCATATTTTGGATTCAATATTTTGTCAAAATACTGATTGAATGATTGGCTGAGTACAGGGACGTAGTTGTAAATGAAAATGCCGGTTTCAGCACTGTACACAGATGAGGGTGCGATAGCAAGTTTGAGTCTGTGCAGAATCTTTATGGTGGAGGTGACTGAGTACAGAGGATAAGGCTTTCTTCCATTGGGAGCGCCTGTTGGTAAGCGTTTGTTGGTAAAAAACAAATTAGATCGTTGATTATCAATTCCTTATTTTTAGCAGAAATTTGAATCGATGAATAGTACTTCTCTATTCAATTTGAGCATTTTTGTGAGATATTTTTTGCTGCATTTCTGGTAAAGTTAGGTGGAAAAATGATTCGGACCGAGATGTGCCCAGCGGGAGATAGTAAGTGGTTCAACATAATGATGGGGAATGACTGCATGGTGAGTTCACTGGGCAGGAAGGAGCTAGTGTAGTGAGTGAGGGAATAGTTGTAGGACCGTAATGGAAGAGGACTTGTTCCAGGATGTCTGCCTCCTAAGAGGAGTAGGGAGTTTAGTCCTCTTTCTATTTCTTTTAATGTCTATCCCAAAAGGAAAGATCCTACCTAGGGAAGAAGCCCTCTTGATTTCTATGGCTCATTCATGTAAAAATACCTTAACCTGGGAGTCACAAAATGTCCACTACAAAGAGGACATCCCTGAACCCCAATCTAAGGAACATGCAAGACTGCACCAACTCGAGGCATTGGATGCAAATGGAGGATAACCCACAGCATCTATGTGGAAGGAGTGACTCGATCGGGTGTGAGAGGCCTGCAGACACCGTGCTCATATTCAGTCCTTCATAAAGTGAATCACTGTGATACTAGATTCTGGTAAAGTCTGGTGAGCACTGAGCTCTGCATTAGCCCTCTAGGAAGAACATAATACGTCGGGGCAAGGCTGAGCAGTAAGACATTGGAGATCTTGGCAGGGAGGGGTGGTGCTGGGTTACCCATTAGGCTACAGTTCGGGAATTCATGGGATGGCTGCATACTGCCTTCTGAACCTCAGCAGTCTAAGGACCGGATTACAATTTTGTCGCAGTTGCGCCGACTCTCCGCCAACACAGCAGCGCAAGGATCACCCACCTTATTACGAGTTTAATTTATGTAAGGCAGATGGTACTTCAACTTTCCCATGGCGGTGCCTATAAACGAAGCACCACAATGGGAATGGCAGAAGAGTTCCAGCACAGCATGGGGTGGTGATGTCCATGTTGTGTCGGAACTTCGGGGGAATAAGCAAGGGGGCACCTGTTGTGCCCCCCTAAATGTATCCCCATGGGGGCTGTAGGATCCCCTTTGTTCCTCCACCCCCAACTTTTACATGGGGGGGGTCTCCTGCCATGTAATGGCTGGCGTAACTCACAATATGCTGAGTGGGACTTGCGCTAATTCTGCCCAACATGTTACACTGGGACGCAGCTCCACCACTGCCAGACAATGATGGTTCCATGGCACAGCCGGTGGTCCTCCGCTGCAACTACTTTTGAAGTCGTAATGTGGCGGACGGACCACCGTGAGTCTGGGGCTCTTACGACCACCATATTCGAAATCAGCCCCTAAGACCTCAGCAGGGTCGACTCTATAATGGATTGTTCATCACCCAGATCCACTGCCTAAAGCAGAGCCCCACAGTGGGGGATATCGAGCTATGAATTTCTCTGTGGAGTCACAGAAGGAAGGACATGGGGCATTGCTGACATTCAAAATAATAACAAATAGGGGGTCCAAGAAAGGGGAGAAACAGGGATCATCATGCACTGTGACCAATACCGTTCCATACTACCATGAACAGTTGCCGTGTGACAGCACTGCAAAGCAAAGTGTTGGTCAGATGCAGAAAACCGATGTCGGGCCACAGCCGCTCCCCACCATGCTGTTCCAGTGGGCAGCAGCCACCAGCCTGTTGGACCACCAGCATCGACCAATGGATTCTAGGACCTCTTAATCCGCCTGTAGAGTAGTGGTCTGCTTTGAGAAAGCCTATGCACAGGCAATCGGAATAAACAGATGTCGCTAGGGTGGGGTGAGGGGGCAGTGCGTACTCTAGGGCACTTTATCCATGCCTCCGGGAGTACAATTCAGACCACTTGATGGACAACGTGGCGATCTTATAGGCGATCAGGTACTGTTGCAGATCTACATCAGGTCTATAAAACTGCTGAGCAGTTAGTAATTGGGTTGCAAAAGTGGGAGGGCACAAAAGGCTGACTTAGTGGGTATTTAATCAAAAAAGGTCATCCATAGCCCTGGAGCCTCTGAAAGTTACAGCCCTGTGGTGGCCATCTTGCCCCACGCCAGACCTTGGAGATGCATCCCCTGCTGTCTACATCCCCACCTAGCAGGATCACCTGATCCAACTTGGAAAGAACCTTGAGGGTCTGCAGGTTGCAGGCCTCACTATCAAGGTAAGCAAGTGCCAGATAGGGCAGGGCTATGTTGTATACTTCAGCCACCGTTTCTGCAACCAACGCTTGTTGAAATACCAGTCAGAACTCCAGCGACAGCACCGACAATCAATCTATGAGTGACATCGGCACCACAGAGGCCAGCACCAAAAGTGGCCCAGCTGTTCATTTTTATTCATTCCTACTGGTATTGTCCAAAACCAGCAAGCGCCTTGACAGACAAGTTCCAGCTGACAAAAACACGCTGCACCTCAGCTGTCCAGCCTAAAGAAACTGCCAGCTTCCCCCATGTGCCCAGACCCTCACGACTCCACCCGATCCCAAGGTGGGAGCTCTCAGAATTCTCCACTTGCAGCCTTTTTCGAGGTGGTCCCTCTTCCTTTCTAACGAGTCACACGCAAGGTTACCAACCCGTCTAGCACCTCTGCAACCAGACTCTCCAGGGAATTCAGAAAAAATATTGGAGTTTAAAATATCGATGTGCAAGAATATTGATTCTAAAATATCGTGACATGGAACTATCTATGTCAAGAATATCGATTTTAAGTTGAATAATGCTGATTTTTTTAAAATATCAAAGTCATTAATATCATTTGCAAAAATATAGTTTAAAATATTTGTTAAATTATTGTTATGCGATTTAGTTTATATGCATATGCTGTAATTTTTTGTATTAATGTTTATTTTTTTAAATATATTGGTTACATTTTTAGTAGTTATTCTATCAAATTTATTGAAATTAAATTGTGTTTAATACCGTAGCAGGTTTTGGGTTTTATAGGGAAGGAAGTAATTTAATTATTACACATTTATAATTTTTTTACAAAGAAAAATATTTATTTTATTGTTATTTATGTTAATTCTTTTTTTTTTTTTAAACAGACTTTTATTGAACTTTACAGAGTAATACAAGCATATCTCTCGTCCCACAAGGCATCTGTGCCATAATGCAGATCGTCCATAAGAGTGGTCCATTAGCACAATGCAGTACAAGCAAAAGGCCCCCCACCCCGATCCCCAGTAAATCTCCCCCAACAATGCTTGTTATTTATGTTAATTATGTTCTTTTTCTAATGTCAATTTTATGTGCAGGTATGTGGTTTTTTTGGGGTGAAGGGGGAAAGTAATTTATGTTTCAATTATTACTAATTGTTTAATAAATGATAATTATATTAATTGTTTATTTGTTGGGGTTGCAGGGTTATAGGGGTGATGGTTGGGAAGAGATTTTTGTTAATTTGAAATAAAAATTAATTATGTTTAATTAATGAAATATTTTTAGGTGAGAGTTGTGGGGTTTATAGGGATAAAGGGTGGGGAGTAAATTAATGTTAATTATTAGTTAGATACTAAGAATTATTTAATTGAGAATTGTTTTAATTGTGTAAAAAAAAAAATCCCAATGGTGCCTGTAACAGTGCAGGGTTTTACAGGTGGGTACCCTTTCGAACACCAACCATAGGCCACGAAGGCAAGGGGGCCCTGTTAGGGGTCCCCAGAGTCGCTTTATGACATCCTTTCCATGTCAGAAAGGCTGGCACGGAAAGGCTTTCGAAAACCGACATCATATTCCCGATGGCGGAAACACCATCCATAGGGGATTGCGGTGCAGTTCCGACCGCAGACATCGCAATCGAACGGTCGGAATGCAAACCGACACTGCGGTAGGAAAGCTTCCGACTAGCGGTCTGAAGCTTTACTACCGACATTGTAATCGGCCCCTTTCTTTTAGATATTTAATTGATAATTGTTTTAGATTTTGTGTTTGTTTTTTGAGGGTATAGGGTAGGAAGTAAATTATTTAAAGTAAATTATTTTAAAATTATTAATTTGATAATCATGTTTAGTGTGTAAATCATTTTTGTTAAATTGTATGAGTAATGTGTGTTTTTTGGGGGTATATTGTGCCAAGTAAAGTACATATAATTAATATTTTATTAATGATATTTGGATAGTTCCACTTTATATTAATAGAATAAATATTCATTTTTAAATTACATTTTATGGTGTAGGTTGAGTTTGGTGGGGTTGTATGGTGTGAAGTAAAAAAATATATATATATTTAAAAAAAATAATTTCTATAAAAATTATTTTAAATTTTATTTCTAATGATATTTGTGATCTGAATGTAACATTTATATTTTTTAACATTTGTTTTTGAAGTAAATTAATTTTGTTGAAGATATTTGGTTTCTTTTTATTGTTGCACTAATTGAAGTGGGAGTAGTAAATTTTACTCCTCCGCAATCCAACACTTTCCCTACTGGTGTTTTAATTGGACGATTAAAATTTTACCATTCTGTACTGCAACATTTTCCCTACTGTTGTAGTGTGTCAAATGGTAATAGCAAATAAAACCTATCTGCAATCAAACATTACCTCTACGTCCCTTTAGCTTATCTCCATTATGCAATGAGGTCCCTGTGCCTCGTAGACACACAGCCCTACCAAAATAAAGGCACTGCCCACTCCACAAAACCTGTTCTTTTGGTTCTAGACACAGTAGGATGTGTGCAGAGCACTCACTCCAGCGTGAGTTTGTTTGGCGGTGTCAGTTGCAAAATTTTTACCGCACCGGGTGGGGTGTGGCTCCTGATGCAAGATGTTTATTCTGGGTTGGGCACGCATGACGTTCCTTGTGGCTTGGTTTCCTGCCGCTCTGTGCCGGTGGTGGTGTGGACCGGCTTCCGCGTTCTTCTCTTCTGGTTGTCATGTCTTGAGGCGTGCTGGGTGGAGGGGGGAGGGAGATGTCGTTCAGGTGAGGTGGGGCAGTGGGTCGGCTTGCGAGCATGGGGCACCTCTCTCATTCCCTTTTCTTGCTGGGATGGAGGTCTGCAATGCTTACCTCCGTCTGGCTTGCGGTGGTGTGCAGGGACTCTGTTGTCCCGCTGTGTCATCCTCACTTCCACATTTAAAAAAAAAAAAAACACAAATTCCTGTTTTTCTTTCTTACATGGAGGTAGACTACTTTCCTCCAGTCTAGGTGGCCTGTTGCCAGGGCTGGCCTGTGCCTCTCGTTTGGTCATCTTTTTTGTGGTGTGTATAGCTTTGCATTTTTTTTGTGTTGTGTTTGGGTTGTTTCCTAACCCGTCATTTTCCCCCTCGCCTGACGGTTTTCCTGTGCCTTGCCTCTGCGCCTATGGTGCAGTGCTTGCAGGCCTGGTGCTGATTCTTCTTGGGCATCCCCCAGGCTGCTGGTTGCAGGGCAGAGTCTTGTGCCAGCCCTTTCCCTGCACAACCTATGTTTTCAGCTTCCTATGAGCTGTGGGTGCCTTTGGGGAGGGGTGCGTTCCTGCCAGGGTCCCTGTTTGTGGCTTTGGTGTCTGTAAGAGCTGTTGCACGTCGTTTTCGGGGATTCTCTATTGTGCGATTTCTCCCCCCTTTGTATGGCGGTGATCATTTTCTTCGGCTTCCCCTGTGCGCTGCTTCATGGGGTGCCGTGGCTGCTTCTTTCTGTGTGGTTGTTCAGTCTTGATCCCGCCTGTTGGCTGCTTCTTGTACTGGAGCTCTTTGCCTGCTGTTCCGGTGGTTTGCCAGCGAGTGGTGGCTTGTGCTTCGTTTGCTGACCTCTGGTTTTGGCCTGGTCTGCTTTGTTGTGACAGTGGGGAGTGTGCTGGTCTCCCATGTGCTGTTGTCCCATCCTGTGTTGGGGGTGTCTGTGTCCTTTGGCCATACGACCCTGCAAGCACCTGCCCTCGTATGTTCCCGGACGTTCTGCAACATCAGGCATGGTTCGTTCCTGGTTGGGAATCTGCCTGGGATTGCCAGGGGCTGTAAGCTTCGCTGGCTCCTCTGCCCTCCTGGCCTGAGGGCTGTGTTTTGTGGTTCGGTTTGGGATTTGCCCTCTTCGGTTCCATGGTGGGGCAGTGGTCTCCAGCTCCTGCTTCTCCAGTTTCTGGGTGGTTGGGGAAGGTGCTGTGGCCTTATTCAATCAATCAGGGGTTTTAAAGCACGTGGGTAAGGGTCTCAAGGCACCAGGGGTGGGGGAGCAGCTCCGGTCAGTCGAAGAGCCAGGTCTTGAGGGCATTCCTGAAGATGTGCAGAGTGGGGGTGCGTCCGATGACATTCATCAGGATGTTGTTCCAGGCTTTGGCCGTGATGTAGACGGTTCTGACACCCGTTCTTGTTCTATGGATGCGCAGGGGTTCGGTAAGGGTGAGGTCGGCTGTTCGGAGGTTCCTCTAGGGTACGTGGAAGGAGATTCTGTAGTTCAGATTTTGGGGTTCGGTGTTCTGTAGGCATTAGTAGGCGTGGGTGAGCATCTTGAAAGTTACTCTTTTCTCAACGGGGAGCCAGTGGAGGTTGCACAGGTGATGGGTGATGTGTTGTTGTAGGGATGCCAAGGACGAGTCTGGCTGAGGTGTTCTGTATGGTTTGGAATTTGCGGAGCAGAGACTTGTTGATCCCAGCGTAGAGGGCTTGGCTGTAGTCCAGTCTGCTGGTTATGAGTGCGTGGGTGATGGTCTTCCTTGATTTGGGGGGAGATCCATTTGAAGGTCTTTTGGAGAATGCAGAGGGTGTTGAAGCAGGTGGAGGTGACATTGTTGACCTGCCGGGTCATGGAGAGAGAGGAGTCAAGTACGATGCAGAGGTTTCAGGCATGGCCTATCGGGGTGGGGGGGGGGGGGGCTGCCGTGAGCGGTGGCCCACCAGGTGTTGTCCCATGCAGAG
Source organism: Triturus cristatus (assembly GCF_964204655.1). NCBI lineage: Eukaryota > Metazoa > Chordata > Amphibia > Caudata > Salamandridae > Triturus > Triturus cristatus. Next base: position 317,529,493 of record NC_140579.1, read on the forward strand.
GGGGAGGGTCTGAGGATGAGGACCTCGGTCTTCTCCAAGTTAAGCAGTCGCTGCCTGAAGCTCATCCAGGCTGCAACGTCCTTCATTCCTTCCTGGAAGTTGAGTCTGGTGGTGATGGGGTCTTTGGTGAGGGAGGGATGAGCTGAGTGTTGTCGGCATAGGATACTATGTTGATGTGGGGGGCTGAGTGACGATCCCTGGGGTACAGTTGATTTCCGTGGGTTCTGAGAGGAAGAGTGGTAGTTGGACTCTTTGGGTTCTTCCGGTGAAGAAGGATCGGAGCCAGTTGAGGGCGGTTCCCTGTATGCCGGCGTCATGGAGTCTTGTTGTGAGAGTGCGGTGGTAGACGGTGTCGAAGGCTGCAGAGAGGTCGAGGAGGATTAGGGCTGCGGTGTGTCCCTGGTTGAGGAGGGTGCGGATGTAGTCTGTGGCGGCGAGTAGAGCGGTCTCCATGCTTTGGTTGCTGCAGAATCCGAATTTGGAGGGGTCGAGGATGGAGTTTTCTTTGATTAATTTTGTGAGTTGGACGTTGACGGTCTTCTCGGTGACCTTGGCTGTGAATGGGAGGAGTGAGATGGGTCAGTAGTTTTTGAGGTCCATGGGGTCTGCAGAGGGCTTCTTTAGTAGGGGTCTGACTTCTGTGCATTTCCAGTGGTCGGTGAAGTGGTCGGTGAAGTGGTCGGTTTCGAAGGTGGCGTTGATGCGTTGGAACAGGGCGATGTGCAGGGGAAGGGGTCCGTGGGGGCTCCTGAGTGGATACTTTTCATGGTCGACACAGTGTCTTCGGTGGTAATTGGGGTCCAGAAGGAGATGGTGGGCTGGTTGACATTGCTGGAGGAGGTATGGGGGGGCGTGGAGTGGTTATGGAGTCAGGTGTCTGGTCGTTGAAGTGGTCGTAGAAGCACTTGATTTTCAGATGGAAGTAGGAGCCGAGTTAGTTACCGAGGTCCTGGGAGCGGGTGATGTCTGGTTTTGCTGGGAGTTTTTGAGAATTCATGGATGACGCTGAAGAGTTCCTTGGAGTTGGCGATGATCCTGTTTTAGATTAAGGTCCTTTTGGTGGATTTAATGAGTTGGCGGTATTCAGTCATGGCGTTCTTGTATAGTGAGAGCGACATTCTGAGGATTTACTGTTTCTCCAAGTTTTTCCTTGAGACTTCTGCGGGTGCGTCTGGCTTCTTGCAGGTCAGCGGTGAACAAGGTGGCCTTTCTGGAGCGCTGTCGGTCGGGGTTGCGAGCTCGTCAGTGCAGTTGGTGATCCATCTGTAGAGCACTTTGGTTGCAAGGTTGGCGTCAGTTAGGGTGATGGGTGCATCGCACTTGAAGGTGGAGTTGAGCTGCTCCTCACTGACCTTGCTCTAGTTTCTGCGTGGAGGGCGGGGTGCAGTTTTGGGTGGCATGGGTTTGTTGGCGAGGAAGTGTATGCATTGGTGGTCCATCCATGGGGCTTGCGTGGTGTTGTTCCCACTTGTGAAGAGGAGGTCGAGGGTGTGTCCTGCCATGTTGGTGGGGGTGGTGATGAGCTGTCTCAGTCAGATATTGGCTTGGTTGTCCAGGATGGTGACAGAGTTGGCGGGGGGTCGCTGGGGCTGTTGAGGTGGAAGTTCAGGTCTCCGATGAGTATGTAGTCCATGGAGGCGATGGCGTGGGGTGCGATGAGGTCAATGATGGTGGTGAATGAAGCTTGAGGTCTGGGGGGTCTGTAGACTAGGGTGCAGCGAAGTGTGGATTTGGGGCCAGTCTGAATCTCTAAGTGGAGGTGTTCAGTGGAGAGTCGGCGGGAGCTCGTGTGTGATATGGAGAGTCCTCCTCCTGGGCAGTTGGGGCAGTCCTTCCTCTGGATCTTGTATTTGTCAGGGTTGGCGGTTGTGATGTTGGGGGCGGAGGCGGTGTTGGTACTGGTTTCTGTTAAGAAGGCGACGCCTGGCGAAAGGGTGTCGAGAAGGTCTCAGATTTGTACGCCGTGACTGCAGGGAGCGCACGTTGAGGATGCACTTCAGGGCTTCGGTGGTGTTGGGGTCCGACGGGGGGGAGGAGACTGTGGGGTTGCGGAGGGTGGTGAAGGTCTGTCAGGAGTGGCAGCAAGACTGGGTGTGTGTGATGTTCGGCGTAGGCAGCTGGCAGTTGTTGTTACTCCCAGGGTTGAGTGCGAGGAGGGCTCCTGAGTCGTAGTGGCTCAAGTTCAGAGAAGCAGGGTTCCTGCCACTGGTCGCAGACGGGCTTGCCTTTCGAACACTTTTGGCACACCAGCAGCGGGCAGCAGTCATTAAACAGGGAAGGTGGAAGGGAAGTGCAGCTGGAAGGCGGGAATCGGCAGGGAGGGGGGCTGCGGGGGCAGTTGCGGCAGGAAAGGGTGAAAAACTGGCACGGGGGCACAAGGGCAAAAGCAGCATCGCAACAGAAAGATAACAAAATCACTCCTACAATTACAATACAGCAACAATTACAAATTCAGGCAGAACAACGTTAACCGGGCACAACACGGGAGGCAGGACTCAAACACCAACACACTAGGAGAGGCGGGGGCAGCGGCAGACGAGCAGAGCTGCTGGGGCAGGGGGCAGAGTCCCTTAATAGGAGGTCAGAGATCTTGCTTGCGCGCCCTAGCAGTGGCTGACATTAAATAGGGAAGGGGGGGGGAGCGCAGCTGGGAGGCGGGAGTCTGCAGGGAGGAGGGGCTGCAGGGGCAGCAGCAGCAGGAAAGGGCAACAAATGGACACAACAATGGCAAAAGCAGCGAGGCAACAGAAAGATAACAACAAAACCACTATTACAATTACAATACAGGCACAATTAAGAATCCAGGTGGATCAATGCTCACCAGGCACTACACCTACTCACTAGGCGAGGTGAGGGGGCAGCAGCAGCGACACACTAGCGGAGCTGCTGGGGAAGAGGGCAGAGTCCCTGAACAGGAGTTCAGAGGTCTTGCCCTGGTTTGTTCTGCCTGGTTCCTTCATGGCCCCTCTTGTTGCCACTGCTTCTTTCGGGTTCGTGGGGCATTGGTGACAGCCTCCTCTGCTGTCCTGGCCTGCTGGTTCCATGTCCGGTTGTTTGGTTTACCAGGTTGCCAGGCTTGGTTGCCCTCCTGGTCCTGTTGGTCTTCTCTCTGCTCTTTTTCTAGCTTGGCTGCCTGCATCCCCTGGGTTTTTCCTGCATGCAGTACCCCATTTCTTTTCCTTCTGTGGGGCGGTTTCTGCCCGGATGAGATTGGCGTCTGTTTTTCCGCTGTGCTGCAAGGTCCCTCTGGCTGTGTGCCTAGTCTGGGGTGACCAGTGTGCACCTGTCCTGTGGCTGGTTGGTTGGTTGCCGTGGGTAATACTGCTGGGGGCTTGCCTTTCCTTCTAGTGGGTGTGTTGGATTGTTCTGGTCTACCGGCTTTTCCTCCAAACTAGTTTGTAGTGCCTCCCTGCTTCCGTACCCTGGCAGGCCGCCTTGGTTCCGCCGGCTTTGGGTCAGGGGAGGGACATTTGCCGTTGGCACTTGGGTCTTCGATCCTGCTTCTTTTTGCTGGTTACGTTCCTGCACGTCCCCGTTGGTCCATGTCTTCTGCGTTTTTTGGGGGTCCGCTGTGATCTCTGAGCCTTTCTGGTTCCTGCCAACCGGGCTATTTCCTGTGATCACCTGGGTGTGGGTTGCCCTAGGGGCTGTTCAGGCACCTCTTTTACATGGTTTACCGCTTTCGTTTGTGGATGTGGAGGGTTGCTCTGCGGTTTCCTTGACCTGCGGGCCTCTTGGTGGCTTCTCTCTCTAGGACTTGTTCCAGGGTTCTGTTTCAGTGGGATGGGAGTCCGGTTTTCTGGTGCCTCTGGCCTGTCCTGATCCTTTAGTCCCTCTGTTATTGGAGATGGTGGTGGGTCTGGAATCTCCAAGTCCGTTGGTGACTGTGGCCCTGTGGTTTCTTTTTTCCTGGTGCCCTCTCGGGTGTTTCCCAAGTGGGCGTCTTGCAGATGGAGCATGGTGGACGATGGTGCCCGATGGTGCCTTGGTCTCTCGGCTTTGGTCGCCTCTTCTGTGAGAGTGCCTTTTGGGGGTCTGTCTGGTCTTCAGGCGCTCTGTGTAGACTGTTGGCTGGGATGTGGCGTGCTTGTGGTTCCTTTCTGTTTCTCTGGCACACCAGCTGGACTTTAGGGGCTTAGCGGTCCTCTTGCTGGGGTCTGTTGATCAGTCTGGGTCTGTTCTTCCGGTCCTTTTGTTGCTTTTATCTGTGGGGGTTGCACCTTCTGGTTCTGCTGGTTTTCTTCCTTTTGTTTTCGGGTTGCCATTTGTGTCGGCTTGCAGGCTCGGGGGTCCTCGGCTCGTTATCTGTGGGTCTTCTTCTTTCCGGTGTTTGAGGCCGGGCGTACCTCCATGATTCGGTCCACTGTGTTGGGACTGGCCTATCTTTTCTGTTTGTTTGCCCTTCATTTGGGCATCTTTTGTGATGCTCTGGAATGATGCTTGGACCCTTGGCCTGGTTTTTTCCTTAGCTTGGTATGGCTCATTGCGTAATGGAGATAAGCAAGAGAGACATGGAGGTAATGTTATTACTTACCGGTAATTACATTACTCTTAGTCCTGCTCTCGCTTATCTCCACTGCGGCTCACCCTCCCTACTGGTGGCCCGGCCAACTGTCTATGTTGGCTTGGTACATACAGGTATTGTGTACTGGGCGATGTCTTTTTATATTGGTAGGGGAGTGTGTCTACGAGGCACAAGGGCCTCATTGCATAATGGAGAAAAATGAGAGTAGGACTAGGTGTAACGTGATTACCGGCAGGCAATATAAGCATTTTCACTATTATCGTATTTATTGGAGGGAGATTTGTAAAAAAAAAACAAATTTAAAAAAATGTGTTGCGTAAAGTTGGAATTGTACTTTTAACTATATTTATTATAGTAGCTAGCGTAGTTTTAAATACATTTTAGTGTGAATAGTATATGTATTAAATGTTATATTTTATTATATATTTTTTCAATTTATGTTTTTTATTCCTAATGATAATTTTAATTATTGTTTTTTCATGAGTGAAATATCTTTTACCAAGTTTTAAAAAAGTTGTTTTGTTTTTTAATTAGAATAGTGTTTTTTAAAGATTTTATTGGTATATGTTTTTTTTAGAATATATAATTATTTTTGAAATTGATCTAAATTAAAATTATTAGCTTAAAAAATGATATATAAATATATATTTATTATATATGTGTTTTACTTTGTTGAATGTTTTTAACTTATTTTTTAAATGTCTATAAAATAAATAAATAATATTAAGTATAATGCTAGTAATTGCATCAATTTTTGGGGGGGAAATTTCTGTACTTCACATTATGAACATAGGATGAGAATATTTTTGTAATCGATATGTTGGTTGCAATATTTATGTACCGCAATATTTTGTGGTCGATATTCTGTCAGCGAACCCTCACCAGGGCAGATATGACCAACCGGCTGATGAAACTTTGGTCCTGGTCCCTCAACCGTTTCAGGTACGAAATGGGTCCCACGGAAACGTATTACAAGTATCTGTATGCAGTAAATGTTATTTGTCTCATAGGAAAGCATCACACGTAAAGACGCAATGTATTTTATGTTTGACTTACCTGCTAAAATCAATAACACAAAGTACATACCTATATGCGAAGTTTGTGGTATCTAAATTGATATAAATGCTTAGCAATACCCTCTGATAAGCCTAAACTTCCCACCCACACTGCCACAAAATGGAACATGTAGTGGTCGTCATTTGAGCCCTGTAAAGCAAGAAGGGTCATCTTCACTCTACACATTATACCTTACTTTGGTGCACTATATAGAGATCCAGGTTCCTACAATGCCAAATCAAAATAGGTTTAATATTTTCCTAATATTGACTTGTAGATTAATTAAGGTTCTTCACAAGGAGGAGGGAGCATGTCCGATTTCAAAAGCACCATAGGTAACACATCCAGAACCTTACGACGTCTGTGCGACATCCCTGAGTCAGCCAGAATAATCGCCCCTTCTTCAATAGTGATTTTCCATGTAATTTCCAACGCACAATTCCTTGATTTAATGATGGCTACATGGTGACATTGTGGCCATGACCTAATAGTAGTACAGAAATACTAGGTCTATTTGATTTTTAAATACATTTTTACACAGTCTAAGGAACAGCCGTGGACACTGATCATGTTGTCCTGTGGAGTGCGTTATTAACCCCCTAAGTAGTTATCCAGATGTCCTGGAACCCATCCTTGTTTGCCTGTACTTACAATGAAACCCTTTAAAACATTTTTAACATCTGAACCCTTGGATGACCATGAAAAACATGCAAAGTATATTTGTAACATTATTATTACTATTGCTATACCACTAATCTACTTCAAGATGAAGTCCTTGAATGTGCTCCTTAATGCAAAAGAGAAAAACTTTTACAAAATGTAGAAAAATATAATGCGGTAACACTGTACATCGGGTAATGAGTTCTACAATAAAGGGGCCGATTCCAATCCGGGTCGGACAGCACTCCGACCAAGCCAGATCCGGAGTGTTTTCCAAACGAGCCGGAGTCCTGCAGTCCGACCGAGCGAGTACGATGCGGCCGTATGCTGTCGGACTCGGTTCGGTCGAACTCCCATAGAAGTCAATGGGAGCCGGTCGTACGATGCGTACATGGGCTCCCATTGACTGAATGGGCATGTCGCAGACAAGTGCGCCCCCCATACAGTGGGTATGCGTCGCTGCCATCTGCACCGTACATGCCTGTGTTGGGGAGACCCATGGATCTCTCCCGGTGTCCGAGTTGTAAGACTGCGGGTGACGGGGGGTCCGACGCGGACCCCCGAAGTCCAACTCCGGGAGCTATTGCGAGCCGGATGCTCAGACTCGATCCGGCTGTCCGAATCGAGCATCATACTAGCTCGGTCGTGTAACGTCTCCATTGCGCGCCACGGTTTGCTTGTGACCAAGCTGTACCGAGCTGTTCGGAACCGGAAAAGATTCGGACTGAGATTTCACACTTGTTCACATCGTACTTCGACATCCGGACCCGTGTACGACTCGGACGGAAAATCAGCCATTCGAATCGAATCTGCTAATGCCGTAACCTGATTCGGTGCCCATCCGACCGAGATCGGAATCGGCCCCTAAGTGGTATACCATATAAAGAGCAAGCTTCTGCCAACTTCCAACTTTTTAAATAGGACCACACTCTGCTCTGGAGATTTTTCTAAATATACACTAGCGAAAAGCAAACATACTGCTGTTCAGTTTCATATTGTCATGGGAACCCTAGGTCGTTTGGGCAGGTCATATGGTGCAGAGCCAGAACATCGTGGAAAAAATATTGTTGGTCAAGGATATCAAAAGAAAAATATCGTGGTGCAGAATATCAATTTTGTGTATTTAATATAAATGTAAAACATATCGAAGTGTTTAATATAGTTTGCAAAAATATAGATGTTAAAAATATCTTTTTGTTTTATTAATGTTATGTATTTTAGTATATATGTTATGTTTGTGATGCATGTATTTTTTGTATAAGAATTGTTTGTATTTTTATTATTTGTGTTAACATTTTAGTACTTATTTCATTATTTTTGGTTTGAATTTTGCATTTTTTGTTCCGTTGCTGGATGTGGGTTTATAGGAGAATAGGGCGGGAAGTAATTCAATTAATTAAGATTTATTGATTATTTATAGTAGTCATTTTTTTCAATTAGAATTTTGCGTTTTGTAGTACTGTAGCAGGTTCTGGGTTTTTAGGGGAACAGGGTAGGAAGTAATTTAATTATAGTAAATTTATTGATTCCCTCATATTTGTTGAATTTAGATGTGTTAAATGTGTAAATTACTTTATTAATTATTTAATCATTAGTTAATTTTAATTAATTAATTGGCAATGTATATTAATTGTATGAATATTTTGAGGTGTGTTGTGTTTATAGGTGAAAATGGTGAGAAGAGTGGGAAGTAGTTTAATTTTAATTGATAAATTAGTTAACTATTTTGAATTAATTAATTAGTAATTAATTATGGTAATTGTGCAATTAATGTTAGGTGTGTTGTGGTGTGGTGTTTATAGGTGTAAATGATGGGAAGGGTGAGAAGTAATTTATTTTTAATTTATGAATCAATAATTAGTTAATAAAAATTAATAAGTAATTTTGGTAATTGTTTAATTTATTTTCGGTGTGTTGTGCATATTATAGTGTTAAAGAATGTGCATTCAACGAATGCTTATTAATCTTTTTTGATACTAATTTGTAAAATTATTAATTACGTTAAAATTTGAAAGACAAAAACACATTTAAAACATAAATGTATTTATTTTGTTCCCTACCATATAACACCAGCACTTTCCCTATGGTTGCACTCACTGGAGTGAGAATAGTAATTTTTACCCCTCTGCTATCCAACATTTTCTCTATTGTTGCACTCGCTGGAGTTGGAATAGTAATTTTTTCCCTTCCACTATCCAACACTTTCCCTACTGTTGCACTCACTGGAGTGGGAATAGTAAGTTTTACCCCTGTGTTTTCAAACACTTTTCCTACTGTTGCAGTCAATGGAGTGGGAATAGTAATTTTTGCCCCTACGCTATCCGACATTTTCCCCACGGTTGCACTATTTGGAGATGGAATAGTAATTTTTACCCCTCCGCTATCCAACATTTTCCCTACTGTTGTATTTATTTTACTGTGAAATGTATGTTGTAATTATTTTTATAACAGTTAAATGTTAGAATTACTTATAAAATGGTATTTTTAAATATAAAATTATTGATATAAGAATTAATTTTGTTTATGTAATTTAAAAAAGTTTACAAATTCAATAAAGATAATTGTTAAATTATTTTTAAGTAAATATATGTATAAATTATTGTTTGTGTGTTTATATTTTTTAAATTAAGTTTATTTGAAATATTTAGTTAAAATGTAAATTAAATTTAATTAGCTTGGTTAAAAATAATATTCATATTTATTACATTATATTTTATGTTATATATATTATAAAAAAATCTATATTATTTACATCTATATTTTTGTACTTACCTGTTCAAGTTTTTGGTAGTCGATATTTTTGCATTCAATATTTTTACTGCGATATTTGTTATCAATATTTTTTACATCGAATTTTTATCAGTGAACGGGTCATATTCTTCCTCCTTGGACCTTTCTGTAGCTTTCAGCTCCCTATGCAACAGCTTAAACATTCCGACATATAATCCTTGCCAGATCTTTTCTGTGGGGGACAACAGATTGTGTGTCCCCATCTGTTTTGTCACCATGTATGACAACTTTTTTCAAATCCTTTCTTTCTTTTTACTCCGCTATTTTGACCGTACCTTTCTACCTCTCCTCACAATCTGTTCCACAGCATCAGTTCCCGTGTTTGAACTTGCCCCCTCGTTGTTCTCCTGCTGACTTACCTGTCAGTGCACAAGATCCCCCATCTCTTTGTGCAGCCTCCTTTTTTTGTGTACCTTCTTCTTTTGTATCAGACCTTCGCTCCTCCGTGCCTAACCCAGTGTCCTTAACATACCAGTACATCTGTAGACATGTTGTTTACTACTTTCCATTCCCAGCCTCCACCCCAATTGAAAACATAACAGTGGCAGAGAAAGTGGCACTTACATCCTTACCTAGCATTAAAGTCAGTACCCGCTCCGTAGTCTGCTGCCTTGCTTCTGTTGCCTTGCCAGTAGAAGTCACCTGCCCGCCAACCTTGTGTCAGTGGATCTGACCAATACTGTGTCTTAAACCTGTAAAACACTAGGTGGACACTGATTAACAAATCCAGCCCCCACCACCCACTGACCTTCCTGCCCCTTGCTGCCACCACCTCTGACACGCCTTATCAACTACATCACTGCCCAAGATCTCGTCCTCCTCCAGGCGCTCCTTCTCATAGACAAAGTCCATACAACCCACCAATTCATCTGCCCTTGGCGTAATCAGCGTGTGGTGGTACCTCCACCAGATATTGCACATTATACACCACCTCGGGTCTACCCGCCCCCAAGTCACCTCCACTGGCCATTGTACATGCAGACCTTGCAGCAACTTTCAAGCCACTCTTGCATCCTCAGATGTACCCTCCAACCACTGATCTTCACATCCTACTTTTCTGATATACCAATCCTCTTGGGAAGACCTTTCCACTACCACACATCTCTCATCTGACATCGCTACACTCAGTGCCTAAAACAGAGATCACCCTTTCCACTCCTGCTTGCTTCTGAATCACTATAAACCAAAGGAGGGACAAAGAGCAGATATAATTGGTCCAACATCAGAGCTCCTAAATGGACATCTAGCACAAAAAGAAGGTGCAGTTCCTCATTGGGGGTGGGAGGGATGTGAAGGATGTCAGAAGGAACTGGCTGGTAGATAAGTGGGATTCTGGGGGGAAGTGAGTGATCAGATCTGAATCCCCTCACACACCCAGAAGGGTCTCATGCTTCAGCATTGGTCTGCTCCGCGGCGGGCCGATCCAGCAATGCCTGACAAGCCCCTCAGTGGGGGCTCTTTAGCATCGATCTTTTGTTCTTAGCCATATTGATGAATTCAAGTGAGGGGCTGTAAGTGTGTAGTGGTGTGTAGGTGACTAAGTCTAAAAAATTGCATCAATGCTTGGTACACCTTGGTTTAGGCTCTCATGAGGAGTTGGAGATAGAAGGCTAACCTTTGGATCAAAATTAGGGCGGTCCCAAAAGTCTCATGGTGGGAGTGAGCAAAAGAAAGAGTTTGCTATTCCCTCAACTAGAAAGATGTGGAACGGTCTAAGAAAAAAAAAGTAAAGAGTCTACTAAAGTTCCACAAAAAACCTGTTCCGGAGGGTGGGACCAGAGGCACGTCACAATCCCAGGGTGGGTACCATAGTAAGAACGGGGATTTCAAAAAGGCTGATGTTTCAATTCTAAAGGCCAACGGACATCTAACTTGGGGCTGTTCATGTTCCACAAAGGCTTCCACTAGAGCACCCCCAATTACCACTGAGGGATTCAGATGGGATTCTTGGTGTGCACTGACCAGGTCAGAGAGCACACTGAAGCTACCTTAATCACAGAGGGCAGGGTTGAGGCAACTGCCCTGGCTGTCTGGCCCAGTAACATGGGGAAATGTAGACAACATCCACATGTCAATGGGGCTAGAGTAGAAGCCTTGAGGGATATAGGTAAAAGGGTCACCAAGGTGACTAAAAGAACTGCTATCCCCAGAGCAGTATTTGGCTGGACAAACTTAACCAGTCACCAATGCTGATAACTATACTAAAGTTCATGTCATGGCTATGGTGTCCTTAATGTAGGGAGGGGTTACTGGCCATAAAAAGGTAGTTGGGTCCTCTGCCATCCCATTACAGTGTCTGCTAGGGAATGACCTGGAGCCCACAGACTGGGCCGAGGTAGAGCCAAGATTCCAAACAACTATGCTGGGAATACCTGAATGGGTGTGTGTAAAAACAAGGAGAACAGAGCAAAACCCAGGGCGTTGAAACGGGAGTTGTAGCCTGAAATAATGCCCCAACCGTCCAAGAGAAAAGGTAAAAATGTTTGGAAACCTAATTCAGAGCAGCCACAAGTTCAGTTCTCCTCTCCTCTCCTCTGGGAGAAGACCTGTCAGCCCTAGAGGGAACTGAGCCCTGGGTATCCAGGCCTTCCTCTAGGGAAGAGCAGTGCCATAGACAAAGAACCCGAGACTGCACGCTGCCTAACAGTGAAAGGAATATGTCAGTAGCTCCCACAAAACCTATTGGGAGGAGGGGCGGCCCCTCAGTAATACAGATTTCTCACTCTCATTCGACCATGAAATCCCCTTAGCTGGGCATCTTGGCCAGGCAAAGACTTGGAGTAGGAAAGTTTCCCACTTATACTGTCCAAACATGGCCCAGAAAGTGAAGGAGTTTTGCAACACCTGTCTTACCCGTCAAGCCAGTGGCAAAACAGGTACCCACCCAAAGAACCCCTTAATTCCACTTCCAGTGGTTGGGTTTTCCCTTTGAAAAGGTAAATCATCAACAAACAGATTTATACTGTTGCTGGTGGATAATACCACCAGGTATCCTGAAGCAATTCCTTTTGGGACAGTTACTGCTCCTGCTGGTGACAGGTCCCTAATCAGTATCTTTACTGGAATGGGCTTTCCTAAGGAGGTGGTGTCAGACAGAGGTAGTAACTAATCTGGCCACATAAAACCCATGTGGGCTGAGACTGGGTTGACATAAGTTTACAACCCCATGTCACCCACAAACCAATGGTCTAGTTGAACGATTCAACAAGACCATGAAAGGTATGATCATGGGGGTGGGGGGGGGGGAGGGTTTGCCTGGTCTCAAGATGGCCGCTTTCTAGGTGTGCTCCGTATGCCATTGTAACTATCAGGCAGAAATCCGGCAACATCCAAGCAACAAATTACATGCTCGCTGCCGCTCTGTAAAGCACTTGAGGTTCATTGCCCATCGGCGTGCTGATCATGTCTGTCCGAGTTGCTGGTGTACGGGGCAGCGCTGCGGCCTCCAAGGGCCTAGTGAAGACGAGTGCTGCAGTCTATTACCGGCTGAGACGTGGCAGCACGGATACCAGTAGTCTCAGGGCCTGTGGCCTCTACTGACCTCCGCTGGTGAGCGGAGCACATACCTTGCTCTGATGGCATCCTTGGGGCTGGCGGTGTCTGGCTCGTTGCTGGCCGGTCTAGGCACGGACAAGCTGCTTGTGCGGCGAGGTGTGGCTTGCTTGTGCATGGCTGCCCTGTAGCCCAAAACCGCAACCTTGTGCCCGCGTTGGACGTGAGGGATCTTTGTGCCCAACCGGTGGACGGGGGGTGGTGCTGGGTCCTGGTTGTCAGCGGCTGGGCAATATCCACGAGGGTGTGACGTTGTCCAGATCGAGCGCGCTCCTGCTGGCAGACAGGGAGTGCACTGCGAGTCGCCAGCGGACGGCCCCCAGCCGCCTCTCTGACAGCAATTGCAGCGATAACAACTTGGATCCTGGTTTACTGCTTCCGGATTGCTGGGGAGGCCTGGTGAGACTGATAGGGATCGGTGAGTGGGGACTTAAATTGCTGGCCGGCGGATGAGGGACATGTTTAGACGTTATCGCTGCACACAGAGGGCCTTGTTACTCTGTCCTGTCTGGCACCAGAAGATAGACTGGGGAGTTCCCATGCCCACTATCAACTGCTGTGATCTACTAACGACTCCGGGGTTGGTCTTTCCCCCTATGGTTTTCTCCTGTTTGTATCCCTGCTGTGCTACCCGTGTAGGCTTTTATTAAGCAGAGGACTCTTGCCTGGACCTGAAGATTGAGCTGATTGATTTGTGGACCCTTGCTGACGTGGGCAGAGTACTACGAGACTGGGAGCCTTGTGGCAGCTGTGGTGGGGCTTGGACATTTAAAGACTATTGGCAAGATGGACAAATCACAGTCCAAGCTGCAGTTTGAGCAGCGCAAGTAGAGACAGAGGGATATAGGTGCTGACAAGTTTCCCGATGTGCAGAGTGGTAACACCAAGGAGTCTGATATCTGTCAAATTGTGAGGGCAAGGCAGAAAAGCTTGTCTACGATAAATGGCAAAAGTGACTCTCTGGCCTACAGGATGGACCGCATGTCTGGGCATAGTGAGCACCTAAATATGGTGGGGAGACTGGTGTTCAAAGCTGAAGACGCTGAGATGGAAACAATTAATGCCCAGAAACAGATGGGGAAGCTCATTACAGTCCTGCAGGACAAGGGAGAGGATTTGGAGGCTAGATCAAGGAGATGTAATATCCGCATCACAGGCCTTCCTGAGTCTCCAGCAATGGGCAATATGGAGGCGTTAGTTGAGCAGCTCTTGGTGACACTCCTGGGTCGCGACACATTTTCAGCCATATTTGTCGTTGAGTGTGCCCAAGGCTCCCTGGGTCCTAGGAAACCACCTGGTGCTCTCCCCACATGCTGTTATTGCTAAATTATTGAACTAAAGGGACAGGGATGCTGCGTTGAGGCAAGCTAGAGAGAGACTCGATATACAATTTGAGGGTTCCTCGATCTTGCTTTTCCCGGACTTCACCATGAGGGTGCATGAGGAAAGGCAACAGTTTGCTCCCTTGAAGAGTTGCCTATGGGAGCATAATTGAGGGTCATCGTGGATGGCGGATCAAAGATTTTCACTGACCCAAAGTCACTGCAGAAGGCCAACAAGGAGTACATCAAGACTGATGGGCGGAGAAGAGACACTGAGGAGCTGGCCGGGGCGTTTGGGTTGATCTGGAGGGGCAAGTATAACACGGTTGTCCTCTGGTTTTCTTACATTTCTCTGAACAGGTATGTAACATATGGACTGTTGTTTGAAGTGCACTGGAGGTGATTCATGGATGTCTCCTGCCCAGAGTTTGAGGGGATAACTTCATATGCTTGTTTGGGGATGTGGTCTGCGTTGATTGAGATCGACATTGAGACTTTATATCTGCCGCAGCTTGCGGATGGTCCTCTCTGGCCTGGCAGGAAGGCCTCTGAGTTGGCGGCAGTGAGACTACCTCAACTTTTAGGGGATCCAGTTAACTGTTGCTCGATGGATGTATAAACAGTGTTCAAATGGCCATGTCTTATTTCTGACTTTGTGGATTTCCAAGCGGTGAGCTGGTAACAGTGTGCATACAGTACTTACATAATTCTGGAGCAATGCACTATTCTATGAGAGAGGGGCGGAGACGCATGGATCCTATAGATAGTGCAGATCCAGTTAATGTAGCTTGAAATGACGCAGAGCCAGGGCAATAGAGCTCGCTTCCTCACATGGAACATTTGGGGCCTTAATAGTTTTAGAAAGATGCAAAAGGTGATAGCTCATCTTACTAGGCACGAGATTGATATCGCCTTATTACAGGAGACCCATTTGCCCATACATAGTAAAATGCTTTCACTTAGGCGTTTACATGGTCCCTTTCATACGGCGGGGTTCACTACGCATGCCATGGGGGTGCTCACCTGGGTCAACCATGGATCAGGGATACATTTGGAGGCGCTTGAGGCAGACCCAAGGGGGCAGGTTTGTGATCTCTAACTGTCTAGGGCAGGGAGCTGACCTACTTATAGTTAAGATCAATGGACCTAACTACGATAATCAGCAATTCTATCACAACTTGTTTGGGGGGTCTGGAAGGGGAGTCCTCTCTACCGCAAATATGGGGTGGGTGATCTCAACTGCGTGCTGCACCCGGCATTGGACCGATCCTGGGGACCTGCTCGTTGTCCTTCGGCTGCAGATAGTGATTACTGATGTGGGTTGAATATGCTGGATCAATCAATCAGTCAGGGTATTTGTAAAGCGCGCTACTTACCTGTGAGGGTCTCAAGGCGCGGAGGAAGGGGGGGCGGAAGTAGCGCTACTGCTCGAAGAGCCAGGTCTTGAGGAGTCTTCTGAAGGCGAGTAAGTCTTCGGTCTGCCGTAGCTGGGTGGGTAGGGTGTTCCAGGTCTTGGCGGCGAGGTAGGAGAAGAATCTGCCACCGGAGGTTGTTCGTTGGATGTGGGGGACGGCGGCGAGTGCGAGGCTGGCGGAGCAGAGCTGGGGGGGGGGGGTGTGGAAGCTGAGTCTGCTGTTCAGGTAGGCTGGTCCGGTGTCGTGGGTGAGGAGTTTGAAGGTGATCCTCTTGTCGATGGGGAGCCAGTGTAGGGGGACGTTGACGATCAGTTGGGCGGAAGCATTTTGGATGTCTGGCAGACATTCTCACTGGCTGCCGGGGGCCTTATCCACTACTCAGCCCTGCATGACCTCCATACCAGAATGGATTATTGGTTGGTCGCTAGACCTTTGTATCCTCAGATTTGCACCTGGTTGACTCACCCCCACTCCTTTTCAGATCACTCTTCAATAATGCTGGACATAGAGAGACCTCAGAAGAGGCCTGCTCCCTTCACATGGCGGTTTCCGCCATACTCGTTGTTAGATAGTGTCTTCAAATCCGAGATGGCTGCGGACATAGAGCTTCTTTGAAACAAATATTGGCTCCGTTCGCCAGTTTTCTACGGTATGGGAGACTTTAAAAGTCTATATACAGGGGATAGCCATGCCCAAGCATTCTGGGGTCCTCTGTTCTCTTAAAGGGAGACTGGCCGTGAGAAAGTGCCCTCTTTCTGCATGGTTGTCCCCACTTTTTCTGAATAGATGATGTGCTTTGACTGAGTGTGCCCTGGGCTCCTGCTAATCAGGTACCCAGGGACTATGTTCTTTCCCTAAAACTGCATTGAAGCCTAAACCCAATTGGCATCTCTTGCCAAAGGTCAGCCCCTGGTAAATGGTACCACAGGTACCCAGGGCACTGTGACCAGAGAAGGCCTCTAAAGGCTGCAGCACTTATTGTGCCACCCTTAGAGGTCCTGTACCATTTCACTCACACACTGCCTTTGCAGGCTGTGTGTTTTGGTGCAGAACAAAGTGAAGAGTCGACATGACATACTTCTCTTTGTGCCATGCCTGCAACCCACTGCCCTGGCATAGGTCAGTCTCCCCTCTAGCTGGGTGGACTATACCAGTGGTGAGGATACAGGTGCATGTGCCATGTACCCCTACAGTGTCCAAGTCCATTCTTAGACATTGTAAGTGCAGTGCTGCCATTAAGAGTATATGGTGCTGGGAGTTTGTCATTATGAACTCCAAAACGCCATAATGGCCTCACTGTAAACTGAAAAGTTTGGTATCAAACTTCTCAGCACATTAAGCACACACTGATGCCAGTGTGGGACTGAATGAAAAATGCACACAGAGGGCATCTTAAAGATGTCCATTGAAAACTAACCTACCACTAGTGTCCAGGCTGAGTGGCTGCTTTCAGCTGCCACCACCAGACATGTTTCTGGACCCCTGGGGCGAGAGCTTACTGCTCTCTGGGGCCTGAAACAATGCACATCCTGGGACGAGGTGCAAAGCCTTCTCCCCCAGGATTGGCAGGGTTCAAGAAGAGGAAGCGTCAAAGGCTTGCCGCCTTTGTAAGCTTCCCTAGGCCAATTGCTGCTCTCAGCAACTGGCCCCCACTGGTTTTGACCCCCACTTTGGGCGGGAAAACCGGCAGGATCAACAAGTGAGGAGAGAGGTGTGCCCACCTCTGCCAACTTCACCCCTCAGGTGGGGGAAGCGAGGTGAAGCACAAATCTCAGTCCCTGCCATCTTGCAGATGGGGGGACCCAGCTAACCAGGGATAGGCCTATGCCCCGTCCCACTGTAGGGTAGCATAATAGGGGGTGTGCCCACCCCAGGGAAGGGAGCCATTGGTCCCAACCTTTTTACCAAACTGTAACGCCCCAGAATCTAGTATTTAGGGGCACTCCTGAACCTTGCTTCCTCAGACAAGATGAAACTACAAGAAGAAGAAGGACTGAACAGCCTTGCAGAACCTCACAAGAGGAAGACGCCCACTGACTTGGCCCCAGCCCTACTGGCTTGTCTCCCCCTCGAACCTGCTCCTGCAAAATCCCGCTGTGTCCTGCAGCCAGCAACCTTGAAAACCCCGGAGGACCTACCTACCTTCAACCCCAAAGACTTTGTCTCCCCTGAACTCCGGATTTGTTAACCTGCAAACTCTGGCCTCGGCCAAAAATTGTGAATTCGCACAAGTTTGCACCCCCCGTCCACGGCCGGAGCTCGAGTGGGCAAACAGCACGAGGTGGTCCCCCTGGTGATCCTGACCCGAGATCCAGTGATGCCCGACCTGCCTTCAGCCTCCAGCCGACGCCTGCAACCTAAATCTAAAAGGACCCCTCAACCGCGACCAGGAACTGGTAAGATGATCCAACCCCAAAAGGGACCCCAAAAGGCATCCCTGCAACCGACGCCGCGTGGCCTTGGGTGGCCCAACCAACGGTGCCTACCCAACCCCCAACTTACCTTTTGAAGCGGTGGTCGCACCCAGAAGACCTTCTTCCCTGCAGTGCCTTTTCAAACCAGAGGTTCCCCATAGCAAACAACAGGGTGCCTGACGTCAAAACAGCACCCGGCCACCCCAGTGCCGCTGAGGGTGCACCTTTGTTTCCCTATTTGCCCTGAGCTAAAGTTCAGGAGCTTTGCTCACACAGCCAAGTGGCCTTCTAGCCAGTAGCCACCAACCGGAGAACCCCCATCCCCCATAAGATAATATTGTGCCTCAGCACTCTTAACCCGGCCGCCCTAGTGCCGCTGAGGGTGTAACGAGAGTGAATCCTTGACCCTGGGGGAACCCTTGTTCTAACCCAGAAGCTCAACTCCAAAGACCGATTACTTACCTGGTAACCATTAACTTAATTTCTCTCCATAGGAACCTATTGACTGTTTTTCTCTGAAAAATGTTCCAAGTGTGGAGTTGATTTGTATGGAAACCTGAAAAATAACAATTGTGCAAAACTGACTGAACTTACTTTTTCTCTTGGAAATGTCCCAGTGTGATAGCTAGGCATATCACACTGAGTAGAAAAATTAATCTAAAAAGTAATCTCAAAGTAACGTAAAAGTAACTTACCTGTAATTTTAACTGCAAGATCGATACAAAGTATATGTACAGCAGTTCCCAGTATTGCATAACCATTAATTCAAACTGTAACCATTCCAAAGTACATTTGCAACGGCATTTCAAACTGTATATTTACTGCAAAGTAATTATCAACTTACCTGTGCTAGGCTTACTTGGTTCTAGGAAATAAAACAAAGAATATTTTTATACAAAACCAATTGGTCTGAAGTTCAGTCTTTGAGTGTGTGAATAAATTTGCTGACTGGGTGTGTGCAACAAATGCTTAACATTGTCCTCTGATAATGCCTTCCTGCTTGACCACACTACCACAAATAGAGAGTGAGGTGCTATCTAACTTTACCTCTGCCTACCTTTGGGGTTCCACTGGACTGTGCACATTATACCTCACTTTGGTATAGTATATACAGAGCCAGTTTCCTACACTGGCTAGCCTTGAAAATAGTTTGGTTGATCGAGATGGAGCAAGAGGCTTTGGTGAGTTGGGATGCTCAGGTAGCGGAAGAATTAAATTCATTGGAGGAGTACCACGAAATCGCTGACATCGAGGTTAAACACATGGGGAAATACACAGTTGCCAAAACATATGGGGAGGGGAAAGGCCGGGTTCAGTGTAAGAAGCTGTGCTGAGAGATTGGTGGGAGTCGGGCTGTGTGTCTGAGTTGCGTGCAGAGAGTGGCGAGCTACTGAGAGACCCAACAGCAATAGCAGATAAGTTTGATCAGTACTGTTCCTATCTGTACCACTCTAGAGTGACTGCTGATGATGCAGCGATCAAAGAATACTTAGAACATATTTGGATGCCCTGGTTGACTGATGAGCATAGGGAGCACCTAATGAAGCCGTTAGATGCAGGTGAAGTGCTTGCTGCGCTAAATGCAATGCGTGCTGGAAGCACCCCAGGGCAAGATGGCCTTACTGTTGCTTTCTTTAAGGAGTTGCTTACTCCACACCTGATTACTCTTTTTGAGGAGATAGGTGGTGGGGGGAATGCCCCCTTCAATGAGGGAAGCCTTAATAGTTACATTATTAAAGCCAGGCAAACTCCCTAATAAATGTTCATCCTTTAGGCTCCTGTCACTTTTTAATGTGGATACCAAGCTCTTCACTAAAATCTTAGCTAACCAGCTGGCCCGCTGGTTGCTTTCTTTGTTGGTCCGGATCAATCAGGGTTTGTCCCAGGGCATACCTTGACATACAATCTACCGACTGAGTTTGGAACAAAACAGCATATTAAGCCGGAAACCAAAGCTGCTGCATATTAAGCCTGAAACCAAAGCTGCTGAGGTCTTTCTCGACGCTGAGAAATCCTTTCATGCAGGTAGTGTTGAGGCAGATGGGTGTGGGAGAAGTTTCCCTGCAGTTAGTGGTGGTCCTATACAACTCCCACACAGCCAGGGTAAGAGTCGGGGATACTGTCACTGCCCCTTTCAAGATATCACGGGCACTCTTCAGGGCTGCCCCCTATCACCTTTGCTATACGCTCTGGTGGCGGAGCCCTTGGCACGTGCCTTAAGGGAATATCGTGGGAACAGGGTGACCCGCTTCCCAAAATGTAATCTCTGTGTCGTCCTACGCGGATGATACTCTTCTTTACATTAGGGATCTGGTGTCTATTCTGTCCCCAGTGCTGGATAAGGTGGTAAGACAGTGAGCTATCATGCCTCAAGATTAATTGGTCTAAGTCAACTATTTTCCCATTGTCCCCAGCCATGGAGCCCATTGAATTAGTCTACCCCCTAACATGGACTACTGAGCCTGTACGCTACTTGGGAGTAAAAGTTGATACAGACTCTGAGCTGGTTCTCAGCAAGGACTATGGCAAAGAGATTGCTAAATTAGAAGAGGTGGAATGCTGGATGCGCTTGCCTTGGTCTCTATTGGGTCGCATATATCTCATGAAGATGGTGGTGCTCCCAAGGTTTTTATTCCTGTTTTTGAATGTTCCGATGGTGCTCCCTGCACACATCTTCAGGATCATTTGTTCATTATTGGTGAAGTCACCCTGGGCCGGGAAACAGGCACGTGTCAAATGGGATATTCTCACACTACCCTAATCCGGTTGGGGGGGGGGGGCCTGGGCCCCGGACTTAGAATTAGATTATTGTGTGGCGAAAGCTTCACATGCGTACCACAGGTTACACCAGCAAGATGGCCTCCCACATGTACAGATTGAAAGGGTTGCGGCTGCGCCCCCTCCTCTCTCATTGTTGTTGTTTCAGGCGAGCTGGTATTTTAGACTCCGTTAATTCGGGTACTCATGCATGTCAAAATTTGTTAAAAAGGCAGGCGGGCACTATCTTGTATTTCCCTTCAACCCCGCTGGAGTGATGCCATTGGCTGCTAGCATACCGTGAAAGAGAGGTGGTGCACGCACTGGTATCAATTAACATTGTTAAAATTTGGGAGCTACTTTCTGAAGGCACGGCTCGAGGATGAGCTGATATTGAGGCGGAAGGGCATGTTCACACACCGCTTGTGAAGTTTCACTTTCACAGGGTCAGGCATGCCCTTCGCAGAACACTTGGGGAGGACATGACGGAACTGCCCGAGATAGCCTCCTTTTCTTTCCTTCTGTGTACGGAATCTCCAAGTAAGATAGTCTCCAGTATTTAGAACATATCACAGGACTATCAAAGGAATCACTTCACCAAGGCTAGCTGGAATGGCAAAATGATCTTGGGGAGGCTCTCCATGACATCACCTGGCCATATTGCTGTGAGGTCACGCAGAATGTCTCCTTGAATGGGATACACGGTGTCATACATTTTAAGTTCCTTAATACAGTTTATTATACGCCTGACAGGCTGCACAGATATGCCCTCCGTGACACTGCAGAATGTGAGCGGTGTAGAGTCCGGCCAGCTGTGTCGTGCCCAGTGATTGCGAACCACTGGAGAATAATTTTTCGCATGCTGAGCGAAATCACAGGGTTGTCACTGCCATTGGACCCACTATTGGCTTTGCCGGGTTGTACAAGGCGACTGCTGAAAGACACATGCCGATTAATAGACATGGGGCTACTGCTTGCAAAATGCAGGGTTGCGATGCGCTGGGCTCGAGGACCAGCTCCTACTGTCAAAGACTGATCAAAAGATATGGTTTAATGTACTACACAATCTGAATTGTATAGTGAATTACTATCGCCCTAGAATCACCCTAAACGTTTTTGGGGTCTGTATCAGCACTATATAGCTGGAAAAGAGATGGATGTGACTGAAGGGGATGGCCCTGCCTGATGGTGCAGACTGAGACAAGGGTTTCACCCTGTGGGATGATTTGACAACAACCCTGTTATTCACTGCATGTGTTGTAGCCCTGTGCGTACTAGATTCTGCTCATCGTGTCTATTTATGCACCTAATTGCATTGATGTATCTCCATGTAACATATTGAGTAGATGCTTTGCATTCTTTATATTACTGCATCATCTGCTCAACACTGATGTACTACTAGGATTGCTTTCTGTTATCGTATTCACGAAAATGTAAAAAAGGTATGATCACGAGACTCTCTGATGAACTCAGAAGGTTACGGATGTCCTTTTGCCATGTCTATTTTTTACCTACAGAGAAGTGCCACAGAAAGCAGTGGTATTTAGTCCCTTTGAGCTTCTGTTTGGTCATCCTGTGAGGGGACCACCATGTCTAGCAAAGGCTGGGAGACACCTCTCAAAGAGGCCCACCTAGCTATTGTGGACTATGTGCTTGGCCTACGTCAGGCAGATCCCACGTCACCCTTTTTGAAGCTATCTTGGTACATAATTACCCGTGACAGCTCCATTGTTTTTACTTTGTCAAGGGGACCACTTTAGTAAAAGTCTCCTCGGCACTCCTTAGGCTATTTTCGATCACCGAGACTCCACCCTTCTCTTACACACCCTCACTTGAATTCATCAATACGGCTAAGATCAAAAGATCAAAGCCAAAGAACCCCACTGAGGAGCCGGTCAGGCACTGCAGCATCAGCCCAATGAGGAGCTGCTCAATGATGAAGCTGGACACCCTTCTGGGTGTTTGATGGCATTCAGATCTGATCACTTAGACCACCCCCCCTGCAACCGAATCCCAGTACACCCGCCCGTTCCTTCTTTCAGCCATATCACCCCCTCACCCTATATGAGGAACTGTAACCTTATTTTGTGCAACATTGCCTGTGAATTGCTTTAGCCTGCTTTCTTCTGTGGCCGCACGACAATGCATCAGTCTTTGTTTACTACCCTGGGCAAGACACCCGGGCTCGCTTTCCATGACTTTTGCCCGACCCCCACATGCGCTTCATTATGCTAGCTATCTCTGTTTCTCTGCGGGCCATGTGTCCAAGCGGGAAGCGTCTTGCACTGTAAGTGCATTGAGTTATGCCACTTGTCTGCGATCCTGCCACCCTCACTTCACTCAGACATCTCCCTGCTTTCAGAGGCCCTCCCTGGACCCACAAGCGGCCCACCCAACTACCTAGGCTTCATAATGTCCACTGGCTCTGCCTTAGAGTGCATGCCAATACTGCGGCGGCTAGCCGGACGAACTGACACAGAGATCGCTCCCCTGTCCAACAGGGAATCAAGGCACCCTGCTTCTCGCAATAAGCGTAGCAACTCCTGCACTCTGTCTTCTGCCATGAAGTCTGAAGAGGCCATGTGACAGACTGTAGTCAAAAAAGTCTAATAATAATCAACAGTAAATAGCACTAAGTTCAGATGTCAATCAATAAATCTTAAAAATAGAAATGTGGATTGCATTTTCTCACACTGGAAGGGAAAACACTGGGCGAAGGGAGAGCAAGGGTCTGCCCTGCATTTCAAAAGGTAACTCTATCATTCGTAAGGAATCACTAGTCAAAGGAGGCCTGAGCACATCTGTCGAAGAATATAGGACTGATAAGGGAATCACAACAAGTGGGACCAATGTCACGGGTAACCTTTTAAACCACATATCACTGATGAAAACATCAAGGTGGCCTGTGTTGGCAGCTCCCAAATTTGAAGACTGTTCTTAGTGATAGATGACTTACAGTGTCATAAGATGTGGGCATTTCCAAATAGGCCACCCGTTACAGGAACATGAAAAGCAGAGAGACAAAATCTAACAGTGTATATGGAAAATGTTTAAATAGGAGGCTTGAGACGAAGACTTGGTCAAATGAAGCTGATCATCAGCATGTAAAAACTCAAGAGTTCAGCTTGTTGCAACCAGGATTGTGACCCAGAGGGTCGTCCAATCTCCCATACTTGCTGAGGAAACATCACCCAAGAGGATCAAAAATTCTCACCTAGTGCACAACCTTCTACCTAACCCAAGACCAGTGAACTCTGTGAGGTTCGGGACAGAGCTAGGCAGTAGCAAGATCTAGAAGTCATGGTGCAAGAATCTGAGAGGCAGAATGAAAGATTAGGGTGCATCGGACCACTGCACCGATCGGACTACCTGTCTGCATGCGAGACATGACACCTGAATTAGAAAAGGGGGGACTGAAACTTTAGGGCCATCGCGTTTTAACAATACATCAGAGACTATAGGGCTGCCATAAATGTGAGAGACAACCACTGCACAAGAGTGAGCAACAGGAACTTAGGATGTTGAAATAATAGGGCTACAGCATTGACCCCAAGCGGCTTGCCTCCTTAGGTGAGTAACACAACCTCTGTATACCAGGAAAGGCTCATGGGGATTCAAGGGCCATCGCCATTGGTACACTGCTGCTGGAGAAGACCGGTTTGTCACCCTAGGCAGTGATGTGACCAGAATTGGGGCATCGTCTTGAGTGTGTGAAAGACACCTCAGATTTGCAAGAGGAGATCTTGAACACCAGCGTGGGTCGAGACTCACACAATAAGTGCATCTGCTCAATCAACTTTGTAAACACTGACGCACTCAAAATCTTTGTCAGAAACCAAAGGAACTTACTGTCAACTCTGAAGAGCAGCGTGAAAATCCAAGTCCAGAGATGGTTGCAAATAGGCGGGTATTCTTTTCCAGCACCAGCCGCTGTAGATTTGTAAGCCAGACGATGTTTCTGGGCCTGCTGCTAGGTCCCCTGGGGTGCGGGCAAGATAAAACTTTGTGGTGCACAGCCCATGGGTTGCAGCTACTTTAACTTTAGCACTGCCGGCACTAGGAAACATTGTCCTTATCCAGAAAACTGTGGGACTTTAAAGCATCATTCTTTTTTTGATACCCAAGTTCTCAGATTTCGTCATTTTCCACAAAATTCTACAAGCCTACAAAAAAATGCATTAGAGATATAGACATAGTAAATACATTATCATCAACATTATTACCCATTCAGGCCATGATTTATCCACCACCTGCTCCACATCTTATAATTTCGGTGGCAAAATACGGCCTCGTAGATCGGCTTCAAATGGCTGGCACACCAGTCCAACCCCCCCCCTCTACCCGAATGAGGCATGGTTCCAGCGACTTCCAGTTACGGGCGATATCTTGTTTGCCCAACAATGTGGCCGTGCCGATAAAGGTTCTCTCCAGTCTCAGTCAACCAACTTCCTCCAAAAGGCACAACAGGGCTGTCCTCGAAGGATTGTGTGATGGAAGTTCACAATGACATACAAAAAGCGGGAGGCACATCTTCTTAAATAAAGCTACCCGCCCCATAGCGCTTAAAGGCAGGAGGCCCCATTTCTACAGGTCCCTAGTCAAGGTTTTAGTAAAGGGGCTGAAAATTAAGAGTCCAGGCCAGGGCTGGGAGGTGTAGAATATACAGACATCAAACGATTTGAAGGAGTAAGCATATCGGGATCGCAGGGCACCAAGAATGTCCTCCTGTGTCTTCAACTGGTCCCAACAGTGACTTGTTCATCTGCAGACCAGAGGCTTCACCATATAGGTGGAGGTTTCTGGGGCCGAAAGACTGCATGTAAACCAGAAGTAATAGGATGTTATACACATACAGAGCTGTGCGTTCTTCAGGATCCTCCTCTTAAAGACATCCAGAATTTGGGAGACGTGCCAAGAGTTCAATTACTAAGCCAAGAAATGAAGACAGAGGAAAGCCCTGGTTGGAGCCTCTGACTACTGGGAAGGGCGGGTATAGGACTCAGTTTACCTGGACTTGGATGCAGGGGCATTGTATGGCAGGCTGATGAGCCCAAAGTAGTAAGTTTAAAAAACTGCATGCTTCAGCACAGCTTCCAAGAAGGTCCACAAAACAGTGTCAAAGGCCGTTTCAAATTAAATTCAGTAGGGGGGGCTGCTCAAACGGCACGCCTGGGGCAGGGTGAGTTGTACCCTCCGTATGCAACAGAGGGTGCTCCTGCCCGGCATGAACCAACATTTGGTCTGGGTAGACTAGGTAACTCAGTGTCTGACAATGTAGTCACTAGGACATTCGAAAAAATGTGATGTCTGCGTTTTTGAGAGAGATAGGCATATACGAGGAGCAATGTTCTGCGGCCTGGTTGGCCTTAGAAATCACCACAATAATGGCAGTGCCAGGTCTGGGGGTGAATGGTCAATGCTCTGCCCCCTCAGTTTAGAGGGCCAGTAGGTGAGGGAGCGAACGGGTCGGGTAACTTTTAAGGAATTCCATGCTGAACTAGTCTGTGCCAGGGGTCTTTCCCATATTGAAATCTGAAATGGCCATGTTTATCTCCTCAGTTGTGATCGTTTGGTCAAGTTTTTTGGCTAGAAAAGGCAGGGAATCGAGTGCATGGGAAATCTCCTTTAGCAGTGGGAATGCAGACTCCTGTGGGGGTACAGGGGTTGCACCATAGAAGTCTTTTTTACGCTGCAATGACATGAGCAACCTCGGGCATACTTTCATGAAGGGTTCCATGAAAATTGCGAATGGCCGGTACAGTTCTAGTCGAGGCAGCATAAGCTGCCAGCCAAAATAAGAGCTTGCTAGATTTGTATCTATGCTCGTAGACCAGCTGGGCCAACCCTCTCCCACACTCCCTCTAGGAAGATCTGTTTAAGGGTGGGCAGTCCAGATCCTCTATCTAGAGTGGTGGACTTGCAGCTGTCGCTTAATGTCGCCGAGGTGCAGCCACAGGTCTACCACTCCAAGGAGAGGATTTGGGCTCCTAAATCCATTACCTGTACCAGTTGGCGTGTATTCTTTCCCCCTACATATCCCTTGGTCAGACCCCCTCAGGGTGGGTTTACTGGACGCCCATAGGGGTTCCAGCAGAGGGCACAGTATTACAGTTGAGATTAAAGAAGATCTTTAGTGCTCTATAAAGTAAATACAGTCTTGGTCTACTAGATGCCAGGCGTTGATGCGCTACATAGGTCATAAGGTGCACAAAAGGGTTTCCATTTTAAAGAGGAGGGGTGTGTGTTCTGAGATGCCTCAGGTCAGGATCTTTTTGCATTGTAATACAAGGGAGGTCACTGGCTGGGAGCCAAATCAGACGGATTAAATCAATCATGATTTGTAGAACACAGATGCTTCACCTCTGAGGGTCTCAAGGTCTTTGACCCAGTTTATGAGCTGCTGACACGCAAGTGTACAGCCCTTGTGAGGGGTTATAAAATCTCCAAGCATCGCATAGGCCAATTGAGTTGGCCTACAATGTAAGTTGTGCTGAGCGCGCCATTCGGCCTGGGCGAAGGGACTCGGAAATATCAAGACTGGGGTCTGGAACGGCATTAAAAATAACCCACACCCCCAATCAGATAGCCCAGGGGGTTGGGAGGCACCACAAGGTCTTGGAGAGCCTGTAGTGTCCAGTGCAACCTCTGTTGGAGAACGTAGGCCGATATGAAGTACTGGTGTCTAGTCTCTAGAGGGCCCTCCATCCCCATGTACCTCCCCTGCGGGTCAATGTATGAGGAGGACACCGCAACTAGGAAGGACATATGCAGCAGGATCACGACCCCTCGTGAACCTCTTAAGAAGCCAACATGAAAAACTAAGTCATAGCCAAACATGATGCGAAGGGACAGTGGGAACCTAAAAGATGTGTTTCTTAAAGCAGGACCACATCGTTGCTAAACCGCTTTATATAGCAAAGTACTGCCGATCTCTTATAAACTGAGGACATGGTTTACATTCCAGGAAATTACCGTAGCCATTTGGGGGCTGTACTGGAAAGTGGTGAACTGGCCCCTCTCCTCATGAGAGGTCTCCTGGTCCAAAGGAGGATAGACTTAGTGGAGCCGTAGAGCATTTGGTATGCGAGTGCCCGCAGTGGACGAAATTTGTTGTAAATGCCTGCAAAAGAAAGCCAGAATAAAAGGAAAACAGAGCAATAACCCATTTTTCCCAACAGCCCCACCTCCAACACATACTTACAACTATAAAGTATCTGTCGCCCAACATTTCAACATAAAGAAACTAGTAGGGTGGGTCAGGATCCATCGGAGGCCCCTGTTGCTCAATTGAAGGATCACACTGGCCGACAACAATTTCTAATTCATACAATAAAACAAAAGAACACAGGAAAACACTCCCTCCACCCCACATCCAAAACATTTTTATGCAATATAGCAATAGAATAGTTCACAGCGTCTGCAGCAATGGTTGGCTATCCATGACCGGGTCATTCTGCACCTCTCCACCTGCCAGTGGCTGAGTGGCTCATGATCGCCATCTTAGTCTGAAAGAGAGTGGGGGTGCCCGAGAGTGACGCCTTTGGGTCCAGAGCTCCTGGTGGACTCCCAGCATGAGATGGGTTAAATAACCATAGTCACCTGTGCTGGTTCAGTCTGTCTCTCCTTGAGTGGGTTCTCTTTCCCCAGGGGGTACCTGAGAGAACTCACGGGGGACCCAGCTGTCCTAGAGTTTGCTGCCTCCCCAACTCTGGTGGGCCAGAGTACCCATTGCTCCATCGCCCACTTCCATGCTTGTTGGTGAATTTCAAAGAAATAGGTGGACGGGTTGAAAATAACTTTCAGATGGACCGAGAATAGGAGCATATATTGGATCTGAAGGGCCACGAGTTTATGTTTAACGACCTAAAGAAAGCATCTGCATTGCTGGGCTGCCCAGGTGTAGTCTGGAAAGACCATGAGCTTGGTGGTGAAGCGCAGATATTGGTGATTTGAGCCTCCTGGAAGATGACATACTGACAGTGGTGGTTGAAGGTGTGGCCCATCAGGGATGAGAAAACCCTTGGGGAAAGACACTTAGCCATTACCCGCTGCGCCTTCTCCTCCACGAAACTAAGAGACAGCTTATCTAATGGGACACAAGAATGGAACCATTGCTCCAGAAAGTAGTCTGTCACTGAGGTCTCAACTCCTTCTGCGAACCCAACGAGCCGCAGGCTCTTTCTCAGGCATTGGTTTTCAGCACCCTCTGCTCGTTCTTCCAGTATATCCATTGTGGAGAGCAACTTGGAGGCCTGGAGTTTAAGGATCGTCACTCATATTCAACCGTTGAGACCCGGCTTCAGCCTCAGTCAACCGGTCTGCTATTTTGTGAGTATATTGGCACAGGAGACTGACATCCATCTAGACCTCATTCACTTTTGTCTCTACTGCTACCCGGCGCCTTGAATTGCTTTGAGAATGATGGGCATGTCTGTTTATTGTTATTGATGGGGAGGTGCTCTACGGTCCACCGGGTATCTACAGTAGGTTCAATGTACTGGTCCATTTGTCTTTGGGCCAGCTTCGGCTGTGGGAGCTAGTCACACCCCTCTCCAACAGCATAGCCATATTCACCTTGGGAGGGTATAGGCACACCCCAACCGGCCCGCTTGACTCGAACAGCCCGAAAAGGCATCCAAGAGGTGTTCCACAGAGAGTCATTGCTGCTGTGCAAGGCTCTGAGTAGGTACAGAGCAGGATTCAGGCTTCTGCTGTTCCCTACACTTATCCAGGTGCCACAGAGCAATTGAGGGGACAGTCTACGACCTCTTAATCAATCAAGGATTTATAAAGCAAGGCATCTCACCTGTGAGGGTCTCAAGGCACTGGAGTTGCTGAACTGCTTTGTGGTGCTCTTTTCATTTTAACAGCCAGGACTTGAGCCATTTTATGAATTGCCGGAACGGCCAGAAGGTGCAGGGGAAGGTCATTCCAAGATTTGGCCACCAGGTGTGAGGAGCGTCCTCGACTATTAACCATGGGGTATCAGAGGGCTTGTCTGCGAGGAAGAGGGAAGCCGATCGCAGGTGTCTGGTCTGTTAGTGGAAGGTTATGCTTTTGTTGATGTATTCTGGTCCTTCGTTGTGCAGGACTTTGTACGAGTAGATCAGCATCTAGAACCGGAATCTCTTCCGAAACAGGAGCCAGTGTCATTTCTTGATGTTGAGTGTAATGCTGGTCTGTCTGCGAGATGAGGAAGAGTCTTGCCGCTGAGTTTTGTATTGTCTATAGTCTCTTCAGAAGATGTGCGGTGACTCCTTTGTAGAGTGTGTTCCCGACTGCGGGTGACAAGGGCCTGCATGACGGTCCTTCTGGTGTTAAATGGGAGCCAACTGAAGACCTTGCCAAGCTGGGTAGGGTGTGGAAGCAGGTGGAGGAGACTGCGTTTACCTTTTTCTTCATAGATGGTTTGCTGTTCAAGATGACGCAGAGGTTGCAGGCATGGTCTGTCGGGGTGGGGCATGGGCCAAGTTAAGCACGCCACCATGCATTGTTTCATGGTGAGGTGGTGTCCACAAAGATGAAGACTTCAGTCTTATGCGTGCTGAGCTTGGGAGAGCTGCCATTCATCCAATCAGTGGAGTTTCTCATACATCTGTGGAAGTTGTCTCTGTGGGGGGAGAGGTCTTCGGACAGTGTGAAGATGATCTGGGTGTCAATGGCATAGGAGATGATGTGGAGTCTGGGCGATCTAACTGTGTTGGCTGGTGGGGGTGCGGGTCATATGCATGTTGAAGAGAGTGGGGCTGATGAACGATCCAAGTGGGATGCTGCATATCTTCTCCGGCTCAGAGTTGACTGGTGGGAGAAGGATTCTCTGAGTTCTTCTGTGAGAGGTGATTCATTTAAGAGCATCTCACTGGATTCTGATGTGGTGAAGTCTGTTGATCAAGATGTGATGGGTGACTGGGTTGAAGACAGATGATACGCCCAAGAGAATGAGGGCCCGATGCCGTTGGTGGCTTCAACGAGGGCTGTCTCTGCTGTGTTTGATTCGTCATCCAGATTCAGAGGAGTCCAGGAGACTGTTGTGTTCTAGGTGTTTGGCAAGTAGCTGGTTGAATGTCTTTGAGATCCTTTGCTGGAAACGGGTGCAGAGAGATGGGCCGGTAGACCTTCAGTTCTGCTGGATCAACAGATGGTTTATTCTGGAGAGGCTGCACTTAAGCGTGTCTCCAGTCTTCAGGGAAGAATGCTGAGGTAATGAAGGTGTTCAGGACCTTCTTCAGCTTGTCGCCAATAGTCTTGCTCCTGAGGGTGAAGGCGGGCTGGTGACAGTGGTCTGTGGGTAAACCTTTTTACACAGAGTTCATAAGGGAGATTGTGGCTTGAATTGTGAAGGTCCCAATTGGTGATCAGGTGTTGGGGGTTTATGTTTGTGGGTGTGAGCAGGCTGATTATGTCGGCAGCTGAGGGTTAGGCTTTTGAAGTTTTCGTTGTTGACTGATCTGGTCATGGAAGTAGTTAGTCAGGGTGTCACATTTCTATGGAGGGGGTGGTGTCGTTCTTGGTGGCTGGGGAGTTAGAGAACTCATTCACGATGTCGAAGAGCTCCTTGCTTCGTTTTGTACTGGCCTCTATGCGGTCAGCTACAGCGTTCTTTTTTTTCTATCAGGAGGGGGTGGTACTGGTTTAGAGCTGTCTTGTAGGTGGTGCGAATCCCCATCTCTTTGCTGATGCGCCACTTCTTTCTACTTGCCAACAGTTGCATGTGGTGGATTTCAGCTCAGCGATTAACCAGCTATCTCTTCTGACAAGTTATCTGGATCTGGCTTGTTTGGCAGTGGTAATTATGTAGATGTATTCTATGAACCACTGGGAGAAGTTTTTCACAGCTTATTGTGGCAGGTGAGAGTTGAGAGTATTGTTCCACTGTTCTGCTATATTTTTCCAGTTTCTGCGCATGGAGTTGGGGAGCATGGTGCCAGTGGTGGTAAGTCTTGAGATGGTGAAGTGGATGCTGTAGTGGGTGGCCCAGGTGAGCTGCGAGATGTGGTTGAACTTGACCAGGTCTTTGGACGTGAAAATGGGGTCAGGCGTGTGTCCGGCTATGTGGGTAGTGTGAGAAGATGGCCTGGTATATGCTGTCCACTAGTTCTAGTAGGCACCTTGCACCAGTCCAAACAACCCTTATTGATGATAGGTTAAAGACAACCTTTATTGAAAGCTATCCTAGTGGTAGCTATGGTGTGCAGCCTTCAAGGTAAGTTTTGAAGGAATGTAAAGCAGCTTGTTTTACCAGTCTATAATCTCTTAAATAACCAAATGAAAGGATATCTACACCAGGTGTGTGAGATTATATATGTATTTATTTCTGAACACTCCCTACTAATCTCTTTATGAGATTAGAGGTCAAAGCACATATGTTGCAATCAATACAACAAAGTAAATAAGCACAATATACTACAGGCCCCGGGGGGGGGGGGAGACCATATCATAATAAAGTGGTACAAGAACCACGACTTGGCTAGACACAGTGCCTAGAGCACGTAGACTTGCTGGGACCCCACGGAACCACCCAAGGTAGTGACACAGGAGACCCACAGGGGACAGGTGCAGTGTCTAAACACAGGTGCGAGCCCCGTACAATGCTATGACAAAGTTGCGGTTGAGTAATTAGAGTTTAAGGACACTTAGAGGAGGACTAGGAACAAACCCTTTTGGACTTAGAAGGTTCTAATGTCAACACCCACGGGAGCACCGGAGTACTCGTGTAAACTAACCCAGGGAAGCCGGGTGCATGGGTGTCAAATGGTGTCGGAAGTCGTCCTCGTTTTCAATGGCAAGATGCTGTAAAGTTCTGCTGCCGTGAAGAGGAGAAGTGTCCGAGGAGATCCAAGCTTGGATCCGAGATGGGAAGAACCTGAAAGCAGTGGGGACAGTGTCTGGGTCACTTGCCAGTGACCAGGGGCAAGATAGGCGAATGCCCACCGATGTCATGTGCTTCGGTTGAAGACAGGTGAAGCTGGACTCTGCTGCCACGAGGACCAGGAGAAGTCGACGATGACCAGGATCCGCAGGCGAGCTGTCCCACAAAGGATGTCCAGTGATGGGGTCTCAGTTACCAGATTGGAACCAACAAGCCTTGGCAGTGGCAACCCACGCGGTGAGAGAACAAAGGCTTCGGTGGGAACCAGCGAGGTCCAGGGGACTCCCCAAGCAATGGAGAGTCAGGAAACTTGTGGAGCAACCAGGAAAGCCTGCTAAACCTAAAATTGCCCTTCTCAAGGACCCACAAGTCGACGGACAAGAGATCTTGAAGGGGTGTTGAGAGAAAACACTTGGAACCAGTCCACGGAACACTCGGAGAGTGTAGGCCAGTGATCTTTAGTGCAATCGCTGCTCGGGGTCTGGACTACAAGTAGCCCAAAGCACAGCCTCGGGGAATGCCAGGAAGAGTGTGCAGCTGCAAATGGTCACAGTGTCCAGGGGTTCGGGTTGCACGGTCCCCACAAGGGCTACGGGTCTCAGGTCTGCTGAGGAATCATGTCAGCCTTATGGACACTTGGAAACCCACCTCCTGTGTGGCAACAGTATTCTGTTGGCATCTCCGAAGCTCCTGAGGACTCCGAACAGATGCGTCTTTTTTGTGCCTGACAAGCAGGGGAGTAACTCCTTTACTTCAAGGGAGATTCTTCAGTTATCTAGTCTTGTAGATCGTCAAAGATCCAAGATTCAGTGTCAGAGTTTCTTCCAGGAATATCTTAAGTCCTGTAGCCAGGGGTTCCTACTTTATACCCAAGGAAGGGATTGTACATACTCTGTGGACCCACCTATGGGAGGGTCAGGAGAGAGGGGTGGCTACACTTATTTCATTTGTCCAGTTTTGCGCCAGAGCAGGGGCTGGTAGCCCCTGGGACCGGTTTGAACTGGACTATGCACAGGGGCACCAAACGTGCCCCAGTGCAGACATCAAAGCACTCTTGGAGTGCACCCACCCAGCCCCAATACAATAAAGCCTGTCTGGGAGGTGGTCACACCTCTCTGTGACAGGGACCCGATCGTCAGGCCTTCCCCTGCCAGAGTTTCGTCCAGCAGCAGGAGGGCAGACTTGTGTCTGCAGCATCCATTTTGTGGTGCATGGTTTCTGTTAAGCTGGTACCAGTGTAGTCATTTTTCTCCCTCGAGTAGAGTGGAATCATACCTCCCACGCCAGTTACTGGCAGGGAGGTATGATTCCAAAGCGTTTGACACCAAACACGACATGTTTCTGTGCAGCCATTCCAAAGTTAGCATTTACCGCGAGGTTATAATGCACTTAAGAGTATATGGTCTGGCTGTATTACATACAACCCCGGGGAATAGATTCCGAAGGCTGCAGAGGGGATCTGCTCATGCATGGGCACCCTCTCACATGAAAACCAAGCACCATGCCTTCAGGATTGTTAAGACTTATAGGTTTATATGTGTGTGATCAAAAGTTATATAGGTAACCTATACAACAGTAAGGGGTGAATGCACCACCTTACCCAGGCTGCAGTAGCAGACCTGTGGTGTCATTTTGGAAGGCTGCTCAGGGGTGGCATAATATATGCTGCAGACCCTGGTAGACCTATGCCCTTGGTACATAATGTACCATATACTAGGGACTCATAAGTGTACCCCAGTATCCAATCTGCAGCGTACCTAAAGTACATGGAATCAATTTAGAGGGAAATCAGATAGCCTGACTGGGATCCTGCCAATCAGGACCCCAGCATAAGTCAAAAAACAGTGAAACATCAGCAAAAAGTGGGGGTAACTATAAGAAGCAGATCTTACTCTCCTACAGGTAGAGTTGGTGACGAGGGAGGGAGGGAGGGGGAAGAGAGAGGGAGGGGTGAGAGAGAGAAATAATGAGTGGACACAATGTACCAGATTTTTAACAAACACAGTCTAACAATAAGGAGTGGAGAGGCCAAAGCACAATGAAGGGGTAAACAGTATTACCGTCAGGTCAGTAGGGAGACCACGGAACACTAGGATATCTAATAATCATGCACGAGAGAACGCCGCACACTTGGGAGGTAACAGCAGTATAGCAAACAGGCAGAGGAAAGAGCGAGGCATAATGAGGATATGCGGTAGGGGGCAGCAGGAGCAGAACCTTGGCAAGGTAGCTGCATTAGAGCTCAGAATAACTCCTAGAGGGGAGAAGAGACCTGGAGAAGAACAGGGATGGACGCACCACAGCC
Source organism: Triturus cristatus (assembly GCF_964204655.1). Classification (NCBI taxonomy): domain Eukaryota; kingdom Metazoa; phylum Chordata; class Amphibia; order Caudata; family Salamandridae; genus Triturus; species Triturus cristatus. The sequence goes on from NC_140579.1 coordinate 317,564,158, forward strand.
CTAGCAAGATGACAAGAAAAGTGTCCTAGGTCTTCCAGGGCCCTCTCTGGACCCGAGGCAGAGGTCGCTCCGCGTAGCCTCAGTGGTGAATCGAAATCGGCAGCAACCGCCTACGCGTCCGTGCTGGCCTGTGTCTGTGGGCGAAGATGTGCAGATAGAGTGGACCTGCAGGAGCCCACCAGGCATGAATTACTGAATCAGAGTGCTGCACCCAACCAAGTCATGGCAGGTCTAGGCCCATGACTGCTTAGCTGTCAGTAGTGGCCATCCACCAGTCGGGCCACAATGCGAGGCTTGCCAAAATACAACAGCCTGCTAGGGGTCAATTACTAGGGCTCATCTGTGAGGCTGCATGGACCTGGTGATATCACTATATCGGGGCGAACACAAAGCAGCAACACAATATAAAACAGGCAAGAGAAAAATCTAAAACTCTTCATGTGGAATGGGCAAGAGAAAATCTAATGTAAAAAGTTGAAAATACCCATGTTTAAAAAATAAAGTTGGAGGAACTTTGAAGATCAATCATCTGCTGCATGTGGATTCTGAACCGTCATGCTCAAACACAAATAAGGTGCAACCGTGAATGTACAACGTGTAGGAGAAAATCTAAGAATAAGGTGAAAATCTCCCGCATTTTAAAGAAATGCAGAGAGAAATACCAAAAAACACAAAATTGTTTTCCATGGAAAACAAAGCAACAAGAAGTGTGGTTATGTGAATTTTGAAGAGACTTCACCTGCTCCACATGGCTTCTGCCTGCCACACTCAAACCTCACAAAGCAGAATCCCTCAATGTTTAACAGGAGTATGGAAAGCCTGATGTACAAAGCTAAAAATAATATACAGGTTTAGGCCGCATGTTTTAGTACACATATTTACATACATGTTTGAACATCAAAGTAGCATCCTTCAATGTAACACTGGGGTACTGGACTAAGGCCAACTCTAAGACTGCGGAACTGATGGCCTCCAGCACATCAAGTGGCAAATGTGGGCTCTGGAGCGGGATCGGAAGTCTCAGTGGCCTTAATATCAAGGGGACATCTCAGACTAAATTGATGTTTTGGAAGACACTGCAAAAGATCTTCAGTGATTCTTACTGAACTGTGATTGAGTCAGCAGTAGAGCCTTCTTGCCTTCCCTACCCAGAGCTGACAGTGACCAATGCGTTGATTCTGGTTTGAGGGTGGCCATCTGTGAAAGGTGGGGGATCAGTGGCCTCTGGCGGAGTCCCAGCCGCACATCAACCTTCTGGAGTTGAGGGCCATCAATCAATCAAGGATGGTAAAGCGCAACTACTCATCCGAAGGGTCTCAAGGCGCTCGGGAGGGGCAGGGGGTACGTACAGGTCCCGGATGTTCACTGAGTCGAAGAGACAGGTCTTGAGGTCCTGCGTGAACTTGGAGAGTGTTGGTGTCTGTTGGAGGTGAGGAGGGAGGATGTTCCATACCCTGGCCACATGGAAGGAGAAGGAACTGCCTCCTGTTCTAGTCTTCTGGATGAGCGGCACCATAGCAAGGGAGAGCTGGGCTGAGCGGAGGGATCTTTGGGGTGCGTAAAACAAGATAGGTAGGTCTGGTGTTGTGGAGGGCTTTGTGGGCGAAGCTTGAAGGGGATTCTATACTCAATAGGGAGCCAATGTAGTGTCCGCAGGTATTGGGTGATGTGGCGAGGTAGGTTGAGTAGTAGTCTAGCACAGGCGTTCTGGACGTTTTGTTTGGGGTAAGATTCTTGTTGATCTCAGAGTAGAGTGCGTTGCCGTAGTCCAGACTGCTGCGGCGTGGATGACAGTTTTCCTGTGCTCAAGAGGAATCCAGTTGAAGGTCTTTCGTAGGAAACGGTGGGTGTGGAAACAGGAGGAGAAGGCGTTTATTTGGCGGTTTTGAGTTCAGGATGATTCAGAGGTTCTGTGTGTGGTGATGGGGGGGGGGAGGGAGGGTTCCAGAAGGTGGGGGCCACAAGGAGTCATTACACGCATCTGGGTGTGGGCTTATGAGGAGTACTTCGCTTTTGTCCGCGTTGAGTTGTAGGCAGCTGTTCTTCATCCACCTGGCGACAGCTTCCATTACTTCTTGGAAGTTGTGTTTGGAGATATTGGGTTTATTGGATAGTGAGTCCATGGGATCCGATGATGGGTGCGAGCGGGGCCATGTAGATCTTGAACAGGGTGGGGCTGATGGAGGATACTTGGGAAACTCCGCAGGTGGTCGGTGTGGGATACGAGAGGAAGGGTGGGAGTCTGACCTGCTGCATACTGACAGATGGGAATGAGCGGATCCAGTAAAGGGACTTGTTCTGGATTTCTGCATCGTGTAGTGTTTGGGCTATGGAGTGATGAGATACAGTGTGGAAGGCTGCGGAGAGGTCCAGGAGGATGAGGGCCACAGTCTCTTCTCTGTCGAGGAGGGAGAAGATGTCATCTGTCACAGCGAGAAGGGCGGTTTCGGTGCTGTGATTTTACGTGAAGCCAGACTGGGAGGAGTCGAGGATTCTGTTTTCTTCTAGGAAGGAGGCAAGCTGGCTGTTGAAGAAGTTTTCAATGACTTTTGCCGGGTAAGGGAGTAAGGAGATTGGTCTGAAGTTTTTGAGGTTGGTGGGGTCCGCCGAGGGTTTTTTAAAAGGAGAGAGTTGATATTGGCGTGTTTCTAGTCACCGGGGAGGGAGGTCTCGAAGGAGCGGTTAATGATTCATAGAAGCTCAGTGGGTCAATGATGTTGGCAGCTCTGTGAGAGATGTGGTGGGGGCAAGGGTAGGTGGGGCCCCAGGGTGGACTGACTTCATAGTCTTCAGGGTGTCATTGATGGAGAGGGCGGTCCAGCTGTCAAGTGTAGGCCGCATGGGGTAGGGAATGGTGGGTGTAGGTTCCGCGTGTAGGTTGTCCTGGAGGTTGTCCTAATTTTGTGGTGGAAGAAGGTGTGGTTGGGTTGTCGTCCACGGTGGTGGTAGCAGAGCAGATGAGAGATGCGGTGAGCTGTTCATCGGGGATGTGGTTTCCAATTTCTGCATTGGAGCTGGTGTGGACATTTGCGAGTGATGTTGGGTTTGAAGGTGAAGTGGACGCAATGATGGTCCATCCATGGGAGTTGAGTGGTGGGGCTGAAGGGGATGGAGTTTCCTGCTGTGAAAATGGGGTCGAGGGTGTGTCCTGCTGAGGGCGTGGGTTTTGGTACAATCTGTTTAAATCCGATGTTGATGAGGTTGTCCAGGAGGGAGGAGGAGTTGGGGTCTTGGAGGTTGTCAACGTGGAAGTTGAGGTGTCCCTGCAAGGTGTAGGTCGGTGGAGGCGATGTCATGCGGGGTGATGTTGGTGATGGAGTCGGAGAAAGGTGTGCGGGTCCTTAGAGGAGGGTGCCTCGGAAGATGGTGGTCGGGTTGGGCTGTATCTTTAAGTGAAGGTGTTCCATCATGTCTGTGGGCCCGTCAGTGTAGGTGCTCAGTCGGAAGTTGGATTTGTAAGCGATGGCGATGCCTCCTCCGTGGCGGTCCTTCCGGGTGATCTTGGAGCCTTCAGGGATTACGATCACGATGTCCGGTCCCAAGACGGCGCTCGTCCAGTTTTCTATGAGGAAGGCGACGTCAGTGGAAGTGCTGTCACGGAGGTCAACAATATGTTTGTGGAGGGAGCCGCATTGAGGAGGATTCATTGCATGGTTTGGGGTGCGGTGGAGTTGTGGCGGGTGGGTTGAGGTGGGTCCTGGGTCTCAGTGAAGGCGTAGAAGTGTCGACAGTGGCAGCAGGTAAAAGGTCTGTGTGTGTCGATAAGTGAAGAATGCTTATAGTTGTCTTGGCTGGCCTTGAGTGCGTAGAGGATAGGGGAGCTGTAGTGCTGGTGGGTCGAAGGACCAGGGTCCCTGGCACTGGTCGGGACGCAGACCGGCTTGCCTTTGGTGCGCCCGCTGCTCCCATTAAGTATTGGGACGGTGGGACAGCTGAAAGGCGAGAGCGCCAACACGTGGGGGCAGCAGCGAAGAAAAATGCAGGAAAAAAAGAAGAAGGAATTGGGAAGAATAAAGAAAGGAACAAGAAAAAGGCAAAAAAGAACATGAAAAGAAAAATTAAAAGACAAGAATAAAGAGGAAAGAATCAAGCACAGAAGCGGAGACTAGCGGGAGGCGGCACAGAAGCCTCGAGCACCAACCTTGCAGCGCTGGGGGCAGGCACTCAACCGGGGTGCTGCATGAGGGGAAAAGCAGTATTCTGACCAGGAGGCCAGAGGTCTTGGCGGATTGGCTCAGCAGACAGCGCCTAGTGGATCACGAGCGACAATTACACCTGGAGGCAACAGCAGGTTCTCTTCCACGAATGGGGAGAAACGTGGCTTGATCTATTTGCCACCATCAAGAACGAGCAATGTCAGCACTTCTGCAGAACAATGTTTCCAAGGCATCTCTCACTCAGATGTGCGTTCTGCCTTATGTGGGACTCCTGTTTGTCTTCCTGTCAATACCACTCCTGTCTCACGCTCAAGAATATTAGGACCAACTTGGATAACTTGGACCCTGAGGACCCCAATTGGGCACGGAAGGTATGATAATCAGAATTCCTGGGTTTAAGTATCTGTCCTCTGATGTGGCTGTGTCCACGGGAGAACCTGCTATTGCTTTAGCAGGGCTGGGTTCTCAGCCTAGGCATTTGCAAAATCCATGTCCATGCATGGAGATTGAGCGGCGACAGCTGAAAACGTTTGATCTTACTCCAGAGGTGGTTGATATCCTCTTGGCAGCCAGGCATCCCTTAACTAAAATTAATAAAGCCAGTTGTTAGGACAAATGTGTCACCTGGTGCAGTACTTGGAGCACAAGAGAGTGCGGACTTTCTATACAGATTGTACCAAAGACCATCTGGTGAGTTATCAGCTCTTTGTGGAGTTCACTGGAGTGAACAAGCATCAGCATAGCCAATAGGTTGCGCTTATGGGACCTTATAAGTGTTCAGTTGTGCAGCACATTATCCGGGGTGCTGTGCCGCCAGAGATTGAAGAGCTATACAATTATTACATACTGGGTCATGCAGTCTGATTCAGGAACTCATGCTTGCCTCAGGAAACAATTATGGACACATTGGAAGGCGTTTTAATGCACTGACAGAAAGGCAAGTGCATTGATGCAAGTCAACCACTCAATAGAATCCTGTGTGCGACTGAATCACAAGAGTATTGAAGAGTTAATGATAGACTTTCCAATGAGGGAAACGTCACATTCCTCCTTCCCCAGGCCCCTATTTATCAGTCGCCCTTCTCAAGAGTTTTCCATTTAAAAGAATGCACGCACCAGCCACTTACCAGCAGGCCACGCTCCCGCCCTGTGTCCCAATCCCCTCGGTACAGGAGCACCAAACATGGCAACAACATCAAAACGCTCCCATTTGTCAGGTACAGGACAAATAATAAATAAACAGGGGTGGCAATGGCTGGGAGTCCCAAACAATCCAAAGGAAAAGGGGAAAATAAACAACAATGAGAAAAATGGCTTAAAATACCGGACAATCTACAAACATTGCAAAGACCAAGAATTTAGGGAAGTAATGAATCATATCAGCAGACCACATAACTAAAGGGCGGTCTATGTGATCCGTCCCACAGTGGCAGGACCTGTATTTGTAGTTTCACTGCACCCAGTACACACCAGACTGTTCTAGGTGAGTGTTCCCTATAAAATCTGGTTTCCTGGCCTACTTTTCCCCTCACAAACAGGGAAGCTAATTAACTCTTTGGCAGTATCCACATTCCCACTGAGTGCAGGTGGTGTGAGATTAAACTAAAATGTGTGCGAGCCACTGAGAGCTTTGAGCCAGAGCTCAAATAATCTGAGCTTCGTTGTGGCTTTTGGATGTCACACATGTTGTAAACTAAAGCGACACAAATTAAAGAAAAACACATTAAAATTAACCTTTAATGTAAAGTATAAGAGGGCAAGACATGATAATCTGGTAGCTGAATGAGGAATGTAAAAAACGGAAAACTTAGTATTTTTTCCTGGCTTCCCTGCTAGAACAATTAGTTAAAAGTGCTTGTGCTGGAGCAGAGTTTTTCTGTTGAAAATCTAATGGGTTTTTAAAGCTCTGGTTTGTCTATTGTCGAAAGAAATTAAAATTATTAATTTATAATTACTAATTATTTGTTTTGTGTAAGTGTTCTAATTAACCAATAAGAAATAACAAGAGAAAACTACACGTGGGGAAGCATTTGTGTCGTTTATTAATAATGTGCATGTTTTATTAATAAATGTTGCTGAGTGCTGTGTATTTTAAAGCACGAAAATGCTTTTTAAATGTCATGTACTGATGCTTTTCTTGTGTTGCAAAGGCTAGATAATTACATACACATAAGGGTATTAGTGGGGTTAACACTGTTTAATCATTATGCTGTGGTAACGTTGTTTTTGTCTCTTTTAATTAAGATGGTACGGTTTGGCCTAGTATAAAATGGCTGCCGTTTGCAGCCTGGCCTCGAGTGAATGATTTGTGATGAGAAGGCCTTGCTGAACATGGTCGAGAGTCATCTGACCACAGTCTTCGCCTGGTTAAAGTTTTCCGTGAGGACAGCAGTTCTGGGCAAATATCCAGATACATCTGAGCAACCTTGGAGGACAAAGGAGCCATAATGAATGAACTCTGAGATCATAATGCTGGTTCCGAGGAAATGTGAACATGAAAAGATACTTTTTCAAATTCTAGTTCCGTGTTCCGTCTTTTTATTTTTGTGATTTTTCTGAGCGGAGATTTTCCAAATGTAGCGATGCTACATCCTTTCCTGCTCGCTCTGCTCAGCGGTTCAGCAGATATCGAAAACATTTTATGTTGCCTTCTATTGTTTAGTTCATTATAAATATTGTTAGCCTAGAGAGGGTTTTTGCCACTTTGCCACTTCTTCCCAAATCTGCTTTGGTGAGGATCTATGCTGTGAGGACGGCGACTCGGGAGACTTCTACTGAGAGACCTGTCCTGACCCATTCTGACATTTAGCTAGAATAGGTAATTATGAGAATAATGATTTACTTTGATTGAATTTTCTTTGACTAATTTTAGAGAAAGTACCATAATTTTAAATACAGTGTTGGTGGTTATTTCTTGTCAATTATTGAGTACTCCATTATTGTTGTATAGATTGTTTAGATCATGACTCAGGACAGTCACAATTAGGTCTTATCGACCTCAGTGTAGATGCAGGGTGTTTAGGAGTTTTTCTTTCCACAGGTTCAGTGTTGGTAGAGTATTTGAGCGTATGTTAGTAAAATGGGCCCAAGTGTATGATGAGTGTATGTGCGTGTAACTGTGAAATTACTCTATCCGTGGAAGTAGGGAGATTTTGTACACCCCAATCTGCACCACTTGTGCCTGAAGCTTGCAAGCTTAGAGTGGTGTGCGTGAAAATCCTGCATTGCCAATCCCTGGTGAGTTGCACTGCTGAAACAATGCCAATAGAGGTACCAAAGGGTGAGGTGGACTGGCATCAATGGTCCTGTGACCTCAGTGACAGTCACTGTTGCTCTAGGACGTCCTGCTTCGTAGGATTGCCCGGAAGACTGCAGGTCAACTGCAGTACTGATTTTAGTGGACAGGCCTTCAAGGTTAACCCACAATCGCCACCGCAAGGGTCCACCTGTTGGTGCTATGAGACAGTAGCGCTTCTAAGGTGTAGTGGGGCCTTCTAAGGTCTAGCATAGGAATGTGCTCCCTGTGGGGAGTGGTATGGTCATGAAGGCTGAACCCTAATTCATCCGTTCCAAATTCAACAACTCTGGCCATAGTGCTACATCCTCTCCCCACTGAACACCATACTGCCCCACTGAGAGAAACTTGCAGTTCTTTTAGCTACAACCCTATTGTGCCCCGCTATAAACAACTAGATGAGACCCTATTCAAATTACGCACTAGACAAAAGTAATATGCTGCCTGAAAGAAAAAAAAACAGCCTTCGAAAAATTAAACACTTATAATGAATGCAAGTTTAAGTAACGCGAGTGAAATGTAAGCAGGAACAACGTGGTGAACTTTTTTTTACATTATACAGAAATCAATGAGTATTCTTGCCTGAAAAGTTAACATGACAGCAGTATGGTTTAAAAAGACCACATCCCTGAACAGAGCAGCGGTACACATTTTATAAACTAAAGTACGAAAAACAGCTGACACAGATCACATTAAACAATTTCCACTCCACGCATCAACTAAGTATTTCAGTACCTCCAGGAATGGTGCGCTTCCCTATACGGGGAAAACAATACTGTTCAAACTAACATACCAAAAAACAAAAGTTGCGCTTCACTTGCAAATCCGTAAAGTGGCACTAATGTGTTTGGGTGTGAATAATAACCAATCTGGCCAGTTTGCGGCCACTCTAGCTTGCTTTACTTAATTATGTTGAACCTTTTTTTCTATCCGTCGCCACGCTGCACTTTGGAATTCAAAACTGTCATAAAAGGACAACATTTCCAACAAGTGTTTTTCTTTTTTGGGTCCATTTCATAGGGGAAAGAATAGAGAGAATATAGGGTAAGAGTCGGCGGTTTTCACGAAGTAAGGATCGAGACAGAATTATGGAGAGGGATGGCCAGCGGCAGAACTGGAGACTGTCCTTGTGTGATCTGGGAAAAAAGGAAGAGACAGACCTTTTTGTTCTCAGCCCTCCCCGCCCGTCCTCGAACGGCCACAGCTCACCTGGGTACTGTGATCACTAGGGTGACAGACAGGTAACGCTGCCACCACGCACCAACATCCACAATCACTGGTAGCGGTTAGGTAACGCTGCCACCGGAGCTTCGAATGCATGACAAACTATGCAGTGCTCATGCGCACAATGGCGAATGCGCAGTCGAAAGGCAGAAGACAGGGCAATGCTTCCGCGCATGCGCGTTGACTTGTGCGCTGGGGAGCAGATAATTATGGCCTGAATGTAGCCTGAATGTTTTGTTGATGCAGGCGCGCGTGCGCAAAGAGATACGCATGCGCGCATGCTTAGGGGGAGCGCATAGCCGAGGGGAGCACTGCCTTATGGAACACAGGTGTTTCATCTATGTGTGTACCCCATCTGGCTGTGTACCCCCTACGCGTTTCTTCTCTTTGCGCATGCGTTGCGCATGCGTGTTTCTGTGGATGTTGTGTGCGCAGGCGCATAATCCACACCCTATCTGGCCGTGTACCCCCTACGTGTTTCACTCGTTTTGCGCATGCGTGCTTCATTGGAATACGCGCGTCCATCACAATGACATTAATGAGTACCAATCACGTTTTAGAAAACCACTGACATCACGCTGCAACCAATGACCGTTCTCCAAATCTATTATACCCGCCCAACCTTCTAGAACTTCTCCGAATCATCAGTCACACCCCTGCGGATAGTGTTAGCTGTAGTAGGTCTTATTTGCTGCGCGTTTCATTCTTCAACGAGTTCACCACTTGTGTTTCCTGTTCTTTCTAGGTGAGCAATTTTAGTGTTAGTATAATTGACTGTACTGTAGTTATTATGAGGTGACATACTTTGGCTTGGTCTGACCCATGTGGCCCATATTACATGGGCTCTCACCTCTACTGTTCTGTCATGCATAACCTCTGTCCATCCGCTCCCTCACCGATAAATGAGTGCAAAGCGTCTGTTACATGGTTTGCTAAATTTTGCATCCCCCTTTTTGAGTGTTTGCTTTCTCCAGGATGATGTTGCTTTTTTTGGTAGGCCGCATATTGCTCTTGTCTAGTGCGTCATTCAAATTGAGCCTCAGCCATGTGTTGCAGCACTTGTGTTGGTTTTGAAGGCAGTGTGCGTTTTTCTCAGTGTGGCAGTATGGTGTTCACATGGGCTCTCACCTCTACTGTTCTGTCGTGCATAACCTCTGTCCATCCGCTCCCTCACCGAGAAATGAGTGCAAAGCGTCTGTTCCAGCTTACATTTTACATGGTTTTCTAAATTTTGCATCCCCCTTTTTGAGTGTTTGCTTTCTCGAGGATGATGTTGCTTTTTTTGGTAGGCCGCATATTGCTCTTGTCTAGTGCGTCATTCAAATTGAGCCTCAGCCATGTGTTGCAGCACTTGTGTTGGTTTTGAAGGTAGTGTGCGTTTTTCTCAGTGTGACAGTATGGTGTTCACATGGGCTCTCACCTCTACTGTTCTGTCATGCATAACCTCTGTCCATCCGCTTCCTCACCGAGAAATGAGTGCAAAGCGTCTGTTCCAGCTTACATTTTACATGGTTTGCTAAATTTTGCATCCCCCTTTTTGAGTGTTTGCTTTCTCCAGGATGATGTTGATTTTTTTTTGTAGGCCGCATATTGCTCTTGTCTAGTGCGTCATTCAAATTGAGCCTCAGCCATGTGTTGCAGCACTTGTGTTGGTTTTGAAGGCAGTGTGCGTTTTTCTCAGTGTGGCAGTATGGTGTTCACATGGGCTCTCACCTCTACTGTTCTGTCGTGCATAACCTCTGTCCATCCGCTCCTTCACCGAGAAATGAGTGCAAAGCGTCTGTTCCAGCTTACATTTTACATGGTTTGCTAAATTTTGCATCCCCCTTTTTGAGTGTTTGCTTTCTCCAGGATGATGTTGATTTTTTTTTGTAGGCCGCATATTGCTCTTGTCTAGTGCGTCATTCAAATTGAGCCTCAGCCATGTGTTGCAGCACTTGTGTTGGTTTTGAAGGCAGTGTGCGTTTTTCTCAGTGTGACAGTATGGTGTTCACATGGGCTCTCACCTCTACTGTTCTGTCGTGCATAACCTCTGTCCATCCGCTTCCTCACCGAGAAATGAGTGCAAAGCGTCTGTTCCAGCTTACATTTTACATGGTTTGCTAAATTTTGCATCCCCCTTTTTGAGTGTTTGCTTTCTCCAGGATGATGTTGATTTTTTTTTGTAGGCCGCATATTGCTCTTGTCTAGTGCGTCATTCAAATTGAGCCTCAGCCATGTGTTGCAGCACTTGTGTTGGTTTTGAAGGTAGTGTGTGTTTTTCTCAGTGTGGCAGTATGGTGTTCACATGGGCTCTCACCTCTACTGTTCTGTCGTGCATAACCTCTGTCCATCCGCTCCCTCACCGAGAAATGAGTGCAAAGCATCTGTTCCAGCTTACATTTTACATGGTTTGCTAAATTTTGCATCCCCCTTTTTGAGTGTTTGCTTTCTCCAGGATGATGTTGATTTTTTTTTGTAGGCCACATATTGCTCTTGTCTAGTGCGTCATTCAAATTGAGCCTCAGCCATGTGTTGCAGCACTTGTGTTGGTTTTGAAGGCAGTGTGCGTTTTTCTCAGTGTGACAGTATGGTGTTCACATGGGCTCTCACCTCTACTGTTCTGTCGTGCATAACCTCTGTCCATCCGCTCCCTCACTGAGAAATGAGTGCAAAGCGTCTGTTCCAGCTTACATTTTACATGGTTTTCAAAATTTTGCATCCCCCTTTTTGAGTGTTTGCTTTCTCCAGGATGATGTTGCTTTTTTTGGTAGGCCGCATATTGCTCTTGTCTAGTGCGTCATTCAAATTGAGCCTCAGCCATGTGTTGCAGCACTTGTGTTGGTTTTGAAGGCAGTGTGCGTTTTTCTCAGTGTGACAGTATGGTGTTCGCATGGGCTCTCACCTCTACTGTTCTGTCGTGCATAACCTCTGTCCATCCGCTCCCTCACCGAGAAATGAGTGCAAAGCGTCTGTTCCAGCTTACATTTTACATGGTTTGCTAAATTTTGCATCCCCCCTTTTGAGTGTTTGGTTTCTCCAGGATGATGTTGATTTTTTTTTGTAGGCCGCATATTGCTCTTGTCTAGTGCGTCATTCAATTCGAGCCTCAGCCATGTGTTGCAGCACTTGTGTTGGTTTTGAAGGCAGTGTGCGTTTTTCTCAGTGTGGCAGTATGGTGTTCACATGGGCTCTCACCTCTACTGTTCTGTCGTGCATAACCTCTGTCCGTCCGCTCCTTCACCGAGAAATGAGTGCAAAGCGTCTGTTCCAGCTTACATTTTACATGGTTTGCTAAATTTTGCATCCCCCTTTTTGAGTGTTTGCTTTCTCCAGGATGATGTTGATTTTTTTTTGTAGGCCGCATATTGCTTTTGTCTAGTGCATCATTCAAATTGAGCCTCAGCCATGTGTTGCAGCACTTGTGTTGGTTTTGAAGGCAGTGTGCGTTTTTCTCAGTGTGGCAGTATGGTGTTCACATGGGCTCTCACCTCTACTGTTCTGTCGTGCATAACCTCTGTCCATCCGCTTCCTCACCGAGAAATGAGTGCAAAGCGTCTGTTCCAGCTTACATTTTACATGGTTTACTAAATTTTGCATCCCCCTTTTTGAGTGTTTGCTTTCTCCAGGATGATGGTGATTTTTTTTTGTAGGCCACATATTGCTCTTGTCTAGTGCGTCATTCAAATTGAGCCTCAGCCATGTGTTGCAGCACTTGTGTTGGTTTTGAAGGCAGTGTGCGTTTTTCTCAGTGTGGCAGTACGGTGTTCACATGGGCTCTCACCTCTACTGTTCTGTCGTGCATAACCTCTGTCCATCTGCTCCCTCACCGAGAAATGAGTGCAAATCGTCTGTTCCAGCTTACATTTTACATGGTTTGCTAAATTTTGCATCCCCCTTTTTGAGTGTTTGCTTTCTCCAGGATGATGTTGCTTTTTTTTGTCGGCCGCATATTCCTCTTGTCTAGTGCATCATTCAAATTGAGCCTCATCCATGTGTTTATAGCCTGCAGCACTTGTGTTGTTTTTGAAGGCAGTGTGCGTTTTTTCTCAGTGTGGCAGTATGGTGTTCAGCAGGGGGAGAGGATGTGGCACTATGGCCAGAGCTGCTGAATTTGGAACTGGGGAACCAGGGAACCAGGTTCAGCCTTAATAACCAGTCCACCAGACGACTCTCCTGCGAGACCACCATTCCATCATAGACCCTAGCATAATTGACTGTACTGTAGTTATTATGAGGTGACATACTTTGGATCGGTCTGCTGTGCTTGCGCTATTCGTTCCTACACCTACATCGTTTGTGCTCCTATCACGCGCCCGGTTCTGGACTAGGGCGGTGGTGCTGGTTCCTTTTACTTACCTACAACCCGATGTTTGGGCTCATTGCAATGCCACCCTACCGCCCAGCGAGACTAGACAGCTACGCTATCAGCGTAGGAGATTGACGTAGTGTGAAGGAGGGGGAGTCGTAACAGTCAGAAAGTTCTAGACCGTAGGATCCGGTTACAGCTGGTTATCGACAGGCTAGGGGAATACGTCGGCAGAACACTTTCTGTGTTCACGTGCTGGCCGAGACACTTTTTCCTCATACCACGAGTTCACCACTTGTGTTTCCTGTTCTTTCTAGGTGAGCAATTTTTAGTGTTAGTATAATTGACTTTACTGTAGTTATTATGAGGTGACATACTTTGGATTGGTCTGACCCATGCGGACCATATTACATGGGCTCTCACCTCTACTGTTCTGTCGTGCATAACCTCTGTCCATCTGCTCCCTCACCGAGAAATGAGTGCAAATCGTCTGTTCCAGCTTACATTTTACATGGTTTGCTAAATTTTGCATCCCCCTTTTTGAGTGTGTGCTTTCTCCAGGATGATGTTGCTTTTTTTGTAGGCCGCATATTGCTCTTGTCTAGTGCGTCATTCAAATTGAGCCTCAGCCATGTGTTTATAGCCTGCAGCAATTGTGTTGTTTTTGAAGGCAGTGTGCGTTTTTCTCAGTGTGGTAGTATGGTGTATATATGGAGAGACGAAGGACGGAGGTAAGCGAAGTTTGATGATGCAGGCAGCACACTAACCAAACGACGCAGTGCCCGTTTTCTATTAATACATTTTTAATTTAATCGCGGCCAATGCTTGTTAAACATTTACAGTACTGGTTATTTCAACTTCCCTAGTATTGGTTGTCTTTTCCCACTTAAAGTCTGTCTAGACTTGCCATGGAAGGGCCTGTGCCGGATGGGTGCTTCCCGTTCTATTAGTGATTAGTCACCGATCCTAGTTACACTCTGACCCATGCGGCCCATATTACATGGGCTCTCACCTCTACTGTTCTGTCGTGCATACCCTGTGTCCCTTTCCTTATTTGGGGTTTCCGGCCAGGCTTCCCGCCACAGTGGGGGCTGCCAGTGGCCTGGTGAAGCTCACAGAGGAGGCATGTCTTTGAAGCTTCCCCCTGCCCATCCTGGGGGAGGAGATTTAGCACCTTGCCCAGGATGTGCATTGTTGCAGGCCCAGGAGAGCGGGGGCTCTCCTACCCAGGGGGTCCAGCAACATGTGTGCTGTGTGGTAGCCTAGGCAGCCTCCCAGACCAGACTTGGATTGTAGGTTAGGTTTCAGGGGCCATCTCTAAGATGCCCTCTGTAGTGCTTGGTACTTTAAAGTCGCAAGGACAAGGGAGATCTCAGGAAGTCTGTGAGGATCTCCAGAAAGGCTGCGGCGGATCTGTCTTGGTGGGGCGTAAAGGGCAATCTGTCCCAAGGAAAGCCCTTACATCTACCTCCATCGGTGGCCACAGTGATAACGGATGCATCCACTTTAGGGTGAGGTGTGCATCTGGGGGATTTGGAGATCAAGGGTCTTTTGTCTCCAGAGGAAAGGTAGCTTCACATCAACCTTCTGGAATTGCGGGCGATACGTTTAGCACTCAAGGCCTTACTCCCTTCCCTTCACGTTCAGTCAGTTCAAGTCCTGACGGACAACACTACCGCGATGTGGTATGTCAACAAGCAGGGAGGAGTGAGGTCTCATTGTCTTTGAAGAGAGGCTCTGCGTCTCTGGTCCTGGGCTCGGGATCATCAGATTAGTCTGATGGCAAATCATCTGGCCGGGGTTCTGAATGTACATGCAGACAGTCTCAGTCGGCAGTTCTCCGCCGATCACGATTGGAGGCTTCATCCGAAGGTGGTTCATCACGTCTTTCGGACATGTGGAACTCCTCGGGTGGACCTGTTTGCCACTCACGAGAATGCTCACTGCCCGTCATTCTGCAGTCTCCTGTATCCAATGCAGGGAGCATTGGGGGGACGCTTTTCAGTTGAGATGGGACACTCGTCTCCTTTATGCGTTTCCTCCAATACCCTTGATTCCTCAGGTTCTGAGGAAGATTCGCCAAGATCAGGCCCAAGTCATATTGATCGCCCCGGATTGGCCAAGAAGGGTGTGGTATACTGATCTTCTCCACCTCTCCTCGTGCCCTCTACTCCATCTCCCTCTGAGGGCAAACCTCCTCTCGCAGTCGGAGGGGCAGTTTCTACACCCCCACCTCCAGAGCTTACACCTTCATGCCTGGAGATTGAACCGGGCAACCTGAATTCTTTTCCTCTCCCGCCAGATATGGTAGATGTAATTTTGTCTGCCAGACGTCATTCCACGAAATCTATATATTCCTATAGGTGGTTTCAATTTGTGATCTGGTGTGGGGAGAAGTAAATTGATCCTTTGAGGGGTCGTTTATCTGATATTCTTCAGTTTGCCCTTTCTCTTGCTCTTAAAGGGTTTGCTGTAGCCACTGTTAAGGGATATCTTTCAGCCTTGTTGGATTTCCTTTGTTTGCCGGATCAACTATCATTGTTCAAATCGCCTATTGTTTTGCGATTTCTAAAGGGCCTTACAAACAAGTTTCCTCCTACTCCTTTTATTGTGCCTCAATGGGACTTAAATCTTGTGTTAACTTATCTGATGGGTTCTCCCGTTCGAGCCCTTACACACGTGTCCCTTGAAACTGTTGTCTTTCAAGACGGTTTTTCTCATTGCGATCACGTTGGCAAGGAGGGTTAGTCAGCTTCAAGCTCTGAGTTCAAAACCCCCGTTCTTGACCATTCATGCTGAAAGAATGGTACTCAGGACCAGGGCTGCTTTTCTGCCAAAGGTGGTAACTCCTTTCCATTTGGGGCAGTCCATTACCCTTCCTACCTTCTATTCTCCCCCTCCCAAGGAGGAGGAGCGGCTTCACCGGTTGGACCCTAGGAGGACGCTGAGCTTTTACCTCGACAGGACTAAAGACTTTCAAGTTGATGATAAGCTCTTCGTGGGCTTTGTTGGCTGTAGGAAAGTCAGAGCAGTGCACAAGCGCACCCTTTCCAGATGTATTGTCTTGTCCATCAAGATATGCTACTCTTTGGCTGGTAAGGAACCTCCAGAGGGTTTAAAGGCTCATTCTACTAGTGCCCTCTAGAGACCCTGAGTATCCCATGAAGCACATCCAAAGGCAAGTTACTTTCATGTCTTTTTGAAGTTGTATAAAGTCAGGCCTATAGCATTTATGATGTCGAGGTTTCATCCACCGGGGAGGAGGGCGGGTCGCATATGACTATAACAGAGAGACTCCTAGTACATAACCCTTTTTTCAGACACATAATGGCAGCCTTTGGTGCTTGTCTGTCCAAACCCTTCCTTTCGATCATGACAAAGAAGTTTTGTAAAGGGTAGTTATTCTTGGTCTGCATCTTAGCTAAATGTGTAAATTTAAAATACTATTTGGCTATCTTTTTGTCACTTCAGGATGAAGTGCTGGCCAGTGTAGCCTTGTTAATGCCAGGCTGCATTATTTGTCTTGGATTTTCTCTTAAGTGTCTATGCAGGACTACCAAAGAGGCCAACTTTATAGACTATTTTCGAATGCTCCGGGGTCCACACACATGTGTGGGACTAGTCACAGATTTCGTAACTATAACAGAGATACCCCTACTACAGAACTGGAGTTACAGGTAAGACACTCCTCCTACCGTGGCTTCTCTTCACAATATCCCTATTTCAGAAATCTGTAAGGCTGCTACTTGGAAGTCACACCACACATTTACTAAGCACTTATGCCTTGATACTGATGGTAGGGCACATGCGCATGTTGGACAGGCTTCACTTCGAAATCTATTAGCACAATACTGCAGTTTCTTCTCTGTGGAATCGCTAGTGAGTTGTTTTCGGCATGGGCTTCTAAGAAGGAATAAAACGGTTTAGGAAAAGTAAAGTAACCAAGTTTTTGTTGGTTTTGGTCGACCTCATAAAGGCAATCCAATCTCAAAGTCTGGCATTGCAAGGTAGATAGTTAAGTGCATTTGAATATGCTACATTAAAGGCAAACTCATATTAACAAATTCCCACTAGTGCACACTGTAAACGCAAAGTAGGGGTTTTGATGACATTGTCGGGAAACATACCCATAGATCATATCTCAAAAGCTGTAACATGGTCTAGACCACACACACAAAACGTAATTGAGCCAGGCAGTTTCACAAACCATATTTTAAACCAAGGCAACTGCTATAGGTTAGCCACCACTTCAGAAATTATTGCTATACTGGCTATGCAAAAGCATATGATCTACGGCTTCTATGCCTCAAACAGAAAATGGTACTTACCAAATATGCATCTGTTCTACTCATATATAGTGCTCTAGAGTCCTATGCACCAACCAACCGCTCCGGCTGCCTGTTGCATTTACTTACATATATATATACACCTAGGTACTACTGGATTATACTCTTAATAACTCCATTATCACCATCTGTGTCCAAAAATACTAACCATAGAGATGATTACCATGCACAATATCATCGAAAAGAGGAGACACCTTACCACGTGACTAGATAAACTTCTTCAAAGGAAAACAACTTGCAAACATCAAAATACAAGATGGCCGGAGTATGCAAAACATGTGAATCTACAGCACTACATGCCAAGAAGAAATGCTTACTGTGTAAGTAACATTTTCCATCTGTAAGAGACATATTTTGGTAATAGATTGCATACCTTAGAATTACCCAGAGTGTTCAGACTGAAGTGTGTGATTTTTCAATATCAGTACCCATGATTGTTGGTAGTTGGCTATGGACTACATGCACGTAGTTGCCGTCGCGATCACTGGAATGATGTTGCAGTGCCTAATGAGACGCAGTTCTTTCTTTTTTCCATGGCAGCCATGCACAGATCTGGAGAGAGCTACCCCTTTAGTCACTTTTACACTGTTTTCCATGCTAATAGAGTGGTACTACGTACTCATCTGAGCTTCCTGCCCAAGGTGGTCTCAGACTTTCACATTAATCAGGTTATCACGTTGCCCACTTTTTTTCCTCAGCCAACCACTCCCCCGGAGAGAGCCTTACATTCTCTTGACCTCTGGAGGTTTTTGAAATTCTATCAGGCTAAGACCCTTCCACTTAGAAAGTCAGACAGGCTCTTTGTTAATTATGGGCCCACGAATACTGGGCTGGCTGCATCCAAGAGGTCTATTTCAAGATGGATTGTCTCTTGTATAGCTTTGGCTTACCAACTGTCCCACAGGGTTCTGCTGGGTAAACCTAGAGCACACTCTACTCGAGGGAAGGCTTCTACTGTAGCACTCCTTCGCAACGTTCCCATGTCTGCAAAGCGGCTACGTGGTGCTCAGTACATACCTTTACGCGCCAATATTGCCTAGATTCAGACGCGCAGGCCGACGCCCAGGTGGGGCAGGCTTCTTTGAGGAACCTGTTTGCATAACTGTGATGCTAAATGTGCTTTTACTGTATGTTTTAAATGCTTTAGTGCTCGTCCGCGAGACTTTGGGTATGGGCTTGCTACTCTATTCATAGATTATGACTATTGATGAGTATCCCCTGGATGAGAAGGATTAGTTACTTACCTGTAATCCAAGTTCTCATCCAGGGGTATACTCATCAAAGTCATAAGCGACCCACCCACCTCCCCGGACGAGCATTGTTTCTCCTTAAGTACATGGTGTATGGAATGCAGATCTACTCAGGTGTGAATGCACCGCCAAAAAGAACTTGCCCAACTGCATCATGGGAGCAGGGGATCTCATGCAGGTCTTAAAGGCATGGTCCCCCTACTCTAATGCCTTAAAGGCAAAGTGTCAGTTTTCTTTGTTTCTTGATACTCTAATGCAGCCTACAGGCGAATGCCTACAATTACAACTTTGCTTTATGGCAATAAAGCAGTGCTGTGTTATAATTGGCCTGATGCTTCCTTCTTTCCTTACGGGTTAGGGGGCACTACTATGCAACCATATGTAATTTACAGCATTGCCATGTTTTGAACATTTTAGGCTGCATGTATATGTTTTCACATATGTATATATATGTATTTCCTAATTGCTCCGGGATCCCGCACATGGGCGGGGATTATTCATAGTTTATGACTTTGATGAGTATACCCCTGGATGAGAACTAGGATTACAGGAGGGAAACTAATCCATCTTCCTCTCAACCACTACCGCAAAGACTTAAAATTCATGACCCGGCACTCAGAGCATGAATTGGGGTCGTGGAACAGACACCTGAAGTAAACAAGAAGGGGGCCTGTCACCTATATCAGGCGATTACAGGCCAGCACGGCTTGAACCCAGACCAACAATGTGACATCACTCGTACACCATGATTCATGGACTCAACCAAAGAAAAAATAAACAAAAGTCGAAAAGAGATAACTCAAAAAGTGACTAAAGGGGTAGCTCTCTCCGGATCTGTGCATGGCTTGCATGGAAAAAATAAAAAACTGACCTTTTCGCAAAGGGACGGCATCTAAATTGGCACCCCCACACCCCCATCATTCCGGCAATCGTAACACCAACGGCGGACACAGACTCGAGCGTCACATACCGACGAACAGGGGTAGTACTTATGATAAATTTCCGGATACATTCTGACATCTGTGGGTAATTTTAAGGTATGCAATCTGTAACTAATAGTTTCATTGAGATAGTAATTATTTGAGCAGTACTGTCAGTACTAAAGAAACATGTTCTCAGTGAAGTTTAATGATTTATTCTAATACATTGAAACTATTTTCACAACTTGTTTACTGTTATATCAGTGTTTGTGGTCCTCATGTGTAATATTTTGCGCTACTCAGAAACTATTTTTAAAACTTCTTTACAGTAATATCACCATTTGTGGTGCTCAAATAAAATATTTTGTGATACATTGAAACCATTTTTACAACCTCTTTACTGTAATATCGGCGTTTGTGGTGCCCACTTAAAATATTTTGAGATACATTGAAACCGTGTTTACAACTTCTTTACTGTAATATCGGCATTTATGGTACTTGTAATAAAATGTATTTAATATTTATTTTTGATATGCAGAATAACAATTTGTACATCAGTGGAAATTATTTTAAAAACATTAAAAAAAAAAATACATTCGGTGTCAGTATCTATTGTTTTAAGTGCTTTCTTTAAAATATGCAGGAACATGGTCACTTTCAGTGTCATCACGCACACAGCCAGACAAGAATGGACAGTGCAACTCAAGCGCTGGTGGTGTTTTGGGGGGCGGGTACACACAAGGTGGGGTACAATGTGCAATATCTGTTGGCGGTA
Source organism: Triturus cristatus (assembly GCF_964204655.1). NCBI lineage: Eukaryota > Metazoa > Chordata > Amphibia > Caudata > Salamandridae > Triturus > Triturus cristatus. Next base: position 317,584,413 of record NC_140579.1, read on the forward strand.
CCACCACGCACTGAGTGGGCAAGGGCAGAATAAATGATGGATTGTATGGGGTTTCAGTATGAGGCGAGTAGCCTGGAAGAGGACCAGGACTTGTGCACTGTTTTGATAGACAAGGCGTAGCAGAGGAGGTGGCAATAAGGGGCATTCAGGTCCATGGGTTATTGCGGCTGGGTTTGTTAATCAGTGTCCACATACTGTGCTGCAGGATTAGGGCACCGTACCGACCATATTCACTTACTTTGTATCCCCCCATTATGTTGTCATTTGGGGTGGAGGGTGGGAATGGAAAGGAATAAACTACATGTCTACAGATGTACTGGTATGTCCAGGACATTCGATCAAGCACGGAGGAACGAAGATCAGATACAAAAAACGAAGATACACAAAAGATGGAGACTGCTCAAAAAAGACGGAGAATCTTGTACACAAACAGGTAAGTCAGCAGGAGACAAACAAGGGGACAATGCTCATAACACTGGAAGTGATGCTGTGGAACAGATTGCGATAAGGGATACAAAGATACTGTCCAAATAGCGGAGTTCACATGAAGAAAGAAGTTGAAAACGTTGTCGTACATGGTGAAGACGCTGGGGGAACACTATGCTGTCCGCCAAAGAAAAGCTCTTGCAGCAATTATGTCACCTCCAGCCCGACCCTAGTCAACGCACACAGCCAACCTAGAATCGGCCTGTATAAGCTCCCATCTGACATAGGGGGTACACAAACCTACGGGGAGCACAAACACTATCTGCTCCACATCACCACAAGCCAAACCCTAATCAACGCACACAGCCAAACTAGAATCGCCCTGTATAAGCTCCCGTCTGACTTAGGGGGTACACAAATTAAGGGGAGCAGAAACACTATCTGCTCCCCATCACCACAAGCCAAACCTTAATCAACGCACACAGCCAACCTAGAATTGGCCTGTATAAGCTCCCATCTGACTTAGGGGGTACACAAAACTACGGGGAGCAGAAACACTATCTGCTCCCCATCACCACAAGCCAAAACCTATTCAACGCACACAGCCAGCCTAGAAACAGCCTGTATAAGCTCCTATCTGACTTAGGGGGTACACAATACTACGTGGAGCAGAAACACTATCTGCTCCCCATCACCACAAGCCAAAACCTAGTCATCGCACACAGCCAACCTAGAAACGGCCTGTATAAGCTCCCGTCTGACATAGGGGGTACACAAACCTATGGGGAGCAGAAACACTATCTGCTCCCCATCACCACAAGCCAAAACCTAGTCATCGCACACAGCCAACCTAGAAACGGCATGTATAAGCTCCCGTCTGACATAGGGGGTACACAAACCTACGGGGAGCAGAAATACTTTCTGCTCCCCATCACCACAAGCCAAACCCAAATCAACGCACACAGCCAACCTAGAATCGGCCTGTATAAGCTCCCATCTGACTTAGGGGGTACACAAAACTATGGGGAGCAGAAACACTATCTGATCCCCATCACCGCCAGCACGACCCTAGTCAACGCACACAGCCAACCTAGAATCGGCCTGTATAAGCTCCCATCTGACTTAGGGGGTACACAAAACTACGGGAAGCAGAAACACTATCTGCTCCCCATCACCACAAGCCCGACCCTAGTCATCGCATACAGCAAACCTAGAATCGGCCTGTATAAGCTCCCGTCTGACTTAGGGGGTACACAAACCTACGGGGAGCAGAAACACTATCTGCTCCCCATCACCACAAGCCAAAACCTATTCAACGCACACAGCAAACCTAGAATCGGCCTGTATAAGCTCCCGTCTGACTTAGGGGGTACACAAACCTACGGGGAACAGAAACACTATCTGCTCCCCATCACCACAAGCCAAAACCTATTCAACGCACACAGCCAACCTAGAATCGGCCTGTATAAGCTCCCATCTGACTTAGGGGGTACACAAAACTACAGGGAGCAGAAACACTATCTGATCCCCATCACCGCCAGCCCGACCCTAGTCAACGCACACAGCCAACCTAGAATCGGCCTGTATAAGCTCCCGTCTGACTTAGGGGGTACACAAACCTACGGAGAGCAGAAACACTATCTGCTCTCCATCACCACAAGCCAAAACTTATTCAACGCACACAGCAAACCTAGAATCGGCCTGTATAAGCTCCCGTCTGACTTAGGGGGTACACAAACCTACGGGGAGCAGAAACACTATCTGCTCCCCATCACCAAAAGCCAAAACCTATTCAACGCACACAGCAAACCTAGAATCAGCCTGTATAAGCTCCCGTCTGACTTAGGGGGTACACAAACCTACGGGGAGCAGAAACACTATCTGCTGCCCATCACCACAGGCCAAAACCTATTCAACGCACACAGCCAACCTAGAAAAGGCCTGTATAAGCTCCCGTCTGACATAGGGGGTACACAAACCAACGGGGAGCAGAAACACTATCTGCTCCCCATCACCGCAAGCCAAAACCTATTCAACGCACACAGCCAACCTAGAATCGGCCTGTATAAGCTCCCGTCTGACATAGGGGGTACACAAACCTACGGGGAACAGAAACACTATCTGCTCCCCATCACCAAAAGCCAAAACCCATTCAACGCACACAGCCAACCTAGAAACGGCCTGTATAAGCTCCCGTTTGACATAGGGGGTACACAAACCTACGGGGAGCAGAAACTCTATCTGCTCCCCATCACCACAAGCCAAACCCTAATCAACGCACACAGCCAACCTAGAATCGGACTGTATAAGCTCCCATCTGACTTAGGGGGTACACAAAACTACGGGGAGCAGAAACTCTATCTGCTCCCCATCACCACAAGCCAAACCCTATTCAACGCACACAGCCAACCTAGAATCGGCCTGTATAAGCTCCCGTCTGACATAGGGGGTACACAAACCTACGGGGAACAGAAACACTATCTGCTCCCCATCACCAAAAGCCAAAACCTATTCAACGCACACAGCCAACCTAGAAACGGCCTGTATAAGCTCCCGTTTGACATAGGGGGTACACAAACCTACGGGGAGCAGAAACTCTATCTGCTCCCCATCACCACAAGCCAAACCCTATTCAACGCACACAGCCAACCTAGAATCGGCCTGTATAAGCTCCCATCTGACTTAGGGGGTACACAAAACTACGGGGAGCAGAAAAACTATCTGCTCCCCATCAACGCCAGCCCGACCCTAGTCAACGCACACAGCCAACCTAGAATCGGCCTGTATAAGCTCCCGTCTGACTTAGGGGGTACACAAAACTACGGGGAGCAGAAATACTATCTGCTCCCCATCACCACAAGCCAAAACCTATTCAACGCACACAGCAAACCTAGAATCAGCCTGTATAAGCTCCCGTCTGACTTAGGGGGTACACAAACCTACGGGGAGCAGAAACACTATCTGCTCCCCATCACCACAAGCCAAACCCTAATCTACGCACACAGCCAACCTAGAATCGGCCTGTATAAGCTCCCATCTGACTTAGGGAGTACACAAAACTACGGGGAGCAGAAACACTATCTGCTCCCCATCACCGCCAGCCCGACCCTAGTCAACGCACACAGCCAACCTAGAATCGGCCTGTATAAGCTCCCATCTGACTTATGGGGTACACAAAACTACGGGGAGCAGAAACACTATCTGCTCCCCATCACCACAAGCCCGACCCTAGTCATCGCATACAGCCAACCTAGAATCGGCCTGTATAAGCTCCCGTCTGACTTAGGGGGTACACAAACCTACGGGGAGCAGAAACACTATCTGCTCACCATCACCACAAGCCAAAACCTATTCAACGCACACAGCAAACCTAGAATCGGCCTGTATAAGCTCCCGTCTGACTTACGGGGTACACAAAACTACGGGGAGCAGAAACACTATCTGCTCCCCATCACCACAAGCCAAACCTTAATCAACGCACACAGCCAACCTAGAATCGGCCTGTATAAGCTCCCATCTGACTTAGGGGGTACACAAAACTACGGGGAGCAGAAACATATCTGCTCCCCATCACCGCCAGCCCGACCCTAGTCAACGCACACAGCCAACCTAGAATCGGCCTCTATAAGCTCCCGTCTGACTTAGGGGGTACACAAAACTACGGGGAGCAGAAATACTATCTGCTCCCCATAACCACAAGCCAAAACCTATTTAACGCACACAGCAAACCTAGAATCGGCCTGTATAACCTCCCGTCTGACTTAGGGGGTACACAAACCTACGGGGAGCAGAAACACTATCTGCTCCCCATCACTGCCAGCCCGACCCTAGTCAACGCACACAGCCAACCTAGAATCGGCCTGTATAAGCTCCCATCTGACTTAGGGGGTTCACAAAACTACGGGGAGCAGAAACACTATCTGCTCCCCATCACCACAAGCCCGACCCTAGTCATCGCATACATCCAACCTAGAATTGGCCTGTAAAAGCTCCCGTCTGACTTAGGGGGTACACAAACCTACGGGGAGCAGAAACACTATCTGCTCCCCATCACCACAAGCCAAAACCTATTCAACGCACACAGCCAACCTAGAAACAGCCTGTATAAGCTCCCGTCTGACATAGGGGGTACACAAACCTACGGGGAGCAGAAACACTATCTGCTCCCCATCACCACAAGCCAAACCCTAATCAACGCACACAGCCAAACTAGAATCGGCCTGTATAAGCTCCCGTCTGACTTAGGGGGTACACAAAACTACGGGGAGCAGAAATACTATCTGCTCACCATCACCACAAGCCAAACCCTAATCAACGCACACAGCCAAACTAGAATCGCCCTGTATAAGCTCCCGTCTGACTTAGGGGGTACACAAATTAAGGGGAGCAGAAACACTATCTGCTCCCCATCACCACAAGCCAATCCTTAATCAACGCACACAGCCAACCTAGAATTGGCCTGTATAAGCTCCCATCTGACTTAGGGGGTACACAAAACTACGGGGAGCAGAAACACTATCTGCTCCCCATCACCACAAGCCAAAACCTATTCAACGCACACAGCCAGCCTAGAAACGGCCTGTATAAGCTCCTATCTGACTTAGGGGGTACACAATACTACGTGGAGCAGAAACACTATCTGCTCCCCATCACCACAAGCCAAAACCTAGTCATCGCACACAGCCAACCTAGAAACGGCCTGTATAAGCTCCCGTCTGACATAGGGGGTACACAAACCTATGGGGAGCAGAAACACTATCTGCTCCCCACCACCACAAGCCAAAACCTAGTCATCGCACACAGCCAACCTAGAAACGGCATGTATAAGCTCCCGTCTGACTTAGGGGGTACACAAAACTACGGGAAGCAGAAACACTATCTGCTCCCCATCACCACAAGCCCGACCCTAGTCATCGCATACAGCAAACCTAGAATCGGCCTGTATAAGCTCCCGTCTGACTTAGGGGGTACACAAACCTACGGGGAGCAGAAACACTATCTGCTCCCCATCACCACAAGCCAAAACCTATTCAACGCACACAGCAAACCTAGAATCGGCCTGTATAAGCTCCCGTCTGACTTAGGGGGTACACAAACCTACGGGAAGCAGAAACACTATCTGCTCCCCATCACCACAAGCCCGACCCTAGTCATCGCATACAGCAAACCTAGAATCGGCCTGTATAAGCTCCCGTCTGACTTAGGGGGTACACAAACCTACGGGGAGCAGAAACACTATCTGCTCCCCATCACCACAAGCCAAAACCTATTCAACGCACACAGCAAACCTAGAATCGGCCTGTATAAGCTCCCGTCTGACTTAGGGGGTACACAAACCTACGGGGAACAGAAACACTATCTGCTCCCCATCACCACAAGCCAAAACCTATTCAACGCACACAGCAAACCTAGAATCGGCCTGTATAAGCTCCCATCTGACTTAGGGGGTACACAAAACTACAGGGAGCAGAAACACTATCTGATCCCCATCACCGCCAGCCCGACCCTAGTCAACGCACACAGCCAACCTAGAATCGGCCTGTATAAGCTCCCGTCTGACTTAGGGGGTACACAAACCTACGGAGAGCAGAAACACTATCTGCTCTCCATCACCACAAGCCAAAACTTATTCAACGCACACAGCAAACCTAGAATCGGCCTGTATAAGCTCCCGTCTGACTTAGGGGGTACACAAACCTACGGGGAGCAGAAACACTATCTGCTCCCCATCACCACAAGCCAAAACCTATTCAACGCACACAGCAAACCTAGAATCGGCCTGTATAAGCTCCCGTCTGACTTAGGGGGTACACAAACCTACGGGGAACAGAAACACTATCTGCTCCCCATCACCACAAGCCAAAACCTATTCAACGCACACAGCCAACCTAGAATCGGCCTGTATAAGCTCCCGTCTGACATAGGGGGTACACAAACCTACGGGGAACAGAAACACTATCTGCTCCCCATCACCAAAAGCCAAAACCTATTCAACGCACACAGCCAACCTAGAAACGGCCTGTATAAGCTCCCGTTTGACATAGGGGGTACACAAACCTACGGGGAGCAGAAACTCTATCTGCTCCCCATCACCACAAGCCAAACCCTAATCAACGCACACAGCCAACCTAGAATCGGACTGTATAAGCTCCCATCTGACTTAGGGGGTACACAAAACTACGGGGAGCAGAAACACTATCTGCTCCCCATCACCACAACCCAAACCTTAATCAACGCACACAGCCAACCTAGAATCGGCCTGTATAAGCTCCCATCTGACTTAGGGGGTACACAAAACTACGGGGAGCAGAAAAACTATCTGCTCCCCATCAACGCCAGCCCGACCCTAGTCAACGCACACAGCCAACCTAGAATCGGCCTGTATAAGCTCCCGTCTGACTTAGGGGGTACACAAAACTACGGGGAGCAGAAATACTATCTGCTCCCCATCACCACAAGCCAAAACCTATTCAACGCACACAGCAAACCTAGAATCAGCCTGCATAAGCTCCCGTCTGACTTAGGGAGTACACAAAACTACGGGGAGCAGAAACACTATCTGCTCCCCATCACCGCCAGCCCGACCCTAGTCTACGCACACAGCCAACCTAGAATCGGCCTGTATAAGCTCCCATCTGACTTATGGGGTACACAAAACTACGGGGAGCAGAAACACTATCTGCTCCCCATCACCACAAGCCCGACCCTAGTCATCGCATACAGCCAACCTAGAATCGGCCTGTATAAGCTCCCGTCTGACTTAGGGGGTACACAAACCTACGGGGAGCAGAAACACTATCTGCTCCCCATCACCACAAGCCAAAACCTATTCAACGCACACAGCAAACCTAGAATCGGCCTGTATAAGCTCCCGTCTGACTTACGGGGTACACAAAACTACGGGGAGCAGAAACACTATCTGCTCCCCATCACCACAAGCCAAACCTTAATCAACGCACACAGCCAACCTAGAATCGGCCTGTATAAGCTCCCATCTGACTTAGAGGGTACACAAAACTACGGGGAGCAGAAACATATCTGCTCCCCATCACCGCCAGCCCGACCCTAGTCAACGCACACAGCCAACCTAGAATCGGCCTCTATAAGCTCCCGTCTGACTTAGGGGGTACACAAAACTACGGGGAGCAGAAATACTATCTGCTCCCCATAACCACAAGCCAAAACCTATTTAACGCACACAGCAAACCTAGAATCGGCCTGTATAACCTCCCGTCTGACTTAGGGGGTACACAAACCTACGGGGAGCAGAAACACTATCTGCTCCCCATCACTGCCAGCCCGACCCTAGTCAACGCACACAGCCAACCTAGAATCGGCCTGTATAAGCTCCCATCTGACTTAGGGGGTTCACAAAACTACGGGGAGCAGAAACACTATCTGCTCCCCATCACCACAAGCCCGACCCTAGTCATCGCATACATCCAACCTAGAATTGGCCTGTAAAAGCTCCCGTCTGACTTAGGGGGTACACAAACCTACGGGGAGCAGAAACACTATCTGCTCCCCATCACCACAAGCCAAAACCTATTCAACGCACACAGCCAACCTAGAAACAGCCTGTATAAGCTCCCGTCTGACATAGGGGGTACACAAACCTACGGGGAGCAAAAACACTATCTGCTCCCCATCACCACAAGCCAAACCCTAATCAACGCACACAGCCAAACTAGAATCGGCCTGTATAAGCTCCCGTCTGACTTAGGGGGTACACAAAACTACGGGGAGCAGAAACACTATCTGCACCCCATCACCGCCAGCCCGACCCTAGTCAACGCACACAGCCAACCTAGAATCGGCCTGTATAAGCTCCCGTCTGACTTAGGGGGTACACAAAACTACGGGGAGCAGAAATTCTATCTGCTTCTTATCACCACAAGCCAAAACCTATTCAACGCACACAGCAAACCTAGAATCAGCCTGTATAAGCTCCCGTCTGACATAGGGGGTACACAAACCTACGGGGAGCAGAAACACTATCTGCTCCCCATCACCACAAGCCAAACCCTAATCTACGCACACAGCCAACCTAGAATCGGCCTGTATAAGCTCCCATCTGACTTAGGGAGTACACAAAACTACGGGGAGCAGAAACACTATCTGCTCCCCATCACCGCCAGCCCGACCCTAGTCAACGCACACAGCCAACCTAGAATCGGCCTGTATAAGCTCCCATCTGACTTAGGGGGTACACAAAACTACGGGGAGCAGAAACACTATCTGCTCCCCATCACCACAAGCCCGACCCTAGTCATCGCATACAGCAAACCTAGAATCGGCCTGTATAAGCTCCCGTCTGACTTAGGGGGTACACAAACCTACGGGGAGCAGAAACACTATTTGCTCCCCATCACCACAAGCCAAAACCTATTCAACGCACACAGCAAACCTAGAATCGGCCTGTATAAGCTCCCGTCTGTCTTAGGGGGTACACAAACCTACGGGGAGCAGAAACACTATCTGCTCCCCATCACCACAAGCCAAAACCTATTCAACGCACACAGCCAACCTAGAAACGGCCTGTATAAGCTCCCGTCTGACATAGGGGGTACACAAACCTACGGGGAGCAGAAACACTATCTACTCCCCATCACCACAAGCCAAAACATATTCAACGCACACAGCCAACCTAGAATCGGCCTGTATAAGCTCCCATCTGACTTAGGGGGTACACAAAACTACGGGGAGCAGAAACACTATCTGCTCCCCATCACCGCCAGCCCGACCCTAGTCAACGCACACAGCCAACCTAGAATCGGCCTGTATAAGCTCCCATCTGACTTAGGGGGTACACAAAACTACGGGGAGCAGAAACACTATCTGCTCCCCATCACCACAAGCCAAACATTATTCAACGCACACAGCCAACCTAGAATCGGCCTGTATAAGCTCCCATCTGACTTAGGGGGTACACAAAACTACGGGGAGCAGAAAAACTATCTGCTCCCCATCAACGCCAGCCCGACCCTAGTCAACGCACACAGCCAACCTAGAATCGGCCTGTATAAGCTCCCGTCTGACTTAGGGGGTACACAAAATTACGAGGAGCAGAAGAACTATCTGCTCCCCATCAACGCCAGCCCGACCCTAGTCAACGCACACAGCCAACCTAGAATCGGCCTGTATAAGCTCCCGTCTGACTTAGGGGGTACACAAAACTACGGGGAGCAGAAATACTATCTGCTCCCCATCACCACAAGCCAAAACCTATTCAACGCACACAGCAAACCTAGAATCAGCCTGTATAGGCTCCCGTCTGACATAGGGGGTACACAAAACTACGGGGAGCAGAAATACTATCTGCTCCCCATCACCACAAGACAAAACCTATTCAACGCACACAGCAAACCTAGAATCGGCCTGTATAAGCTCCCGTTTGACTTAGGGGGTACACAAACCTACGGGGAGCAGAAACACTATCTGCTCCCCATCACCACAAGCCAAAACCTATTCAACGCACACAGCCAACCTAGAAACTGCCTGTATAAGCTCCCGTCTGACATAGGGTGTACACAAACCTACGGGGAGCAGAAACACTATCTGCTCCCCATCAAAACAATCCAAAACCTATTCAACGCACACAGCCAACCTAGAAAGGGCCTGTATAAGCTCCCGTCTGACATAGGGGGTACACAAACCTACGGGGAGCAGAAACACTATCTGCTCCCCATCACCACAAGCCAAACCCTAATCAACGCACACAGCCAAACTAGAATCGGCCTGTAGAAGCTCCCGTCTGACTTAGGGGGTACACAATACTACGGGGAGCAGAAATACTATCTGCTCCCCATCACCACAAGCCAAACCCTAATCAACGCACACAGCCAACCTAGAATCGGCCTGTATAAGCTCCCATCTGACTTAGGGGGTACACAAAACTACGGGGAGCAGAAACACTATCTGCTCCCCATCACCACAAGCCAAACCTTAATCAACGCACACAGCTAACCTAGAATCGGCCTGTATAAGCTCCCATCTGACTTAGGGGGTACACAAACCTACGGGGAGCAGAAACACTATCTGCTCCCCATCACCACAGGCCAAAACCTATTCAACGCACACAGCCAACCTAGAAACGGCCTGTATAAGCTCCCGTCTGACATAGGGGGTACAGAAACCTACGGGGAGCAGAAACACTATCTGCTCCCCATCACCGCAAGCCAAAACCTATTCAACGCACACAGCCAACCTAGAATCGGCCTGTATAAGCTCCCGTCTGACATAGGGGGTACACAAACCTACGGGGAACAGAAACACTATCTGCTCCCCATCACCAAAAGCCAAAAGCTATTCAACGCACACAGCCAACCTAGAAACGACCTGTATAAGCTCCCGTCTGTCATAGGGGGTACACAAACCTACGGGGAGCAGAAACACTATCTGCTCCCCATCACCACAAGACAAACCCTAATCAACGCACACAGCCAACCTAGAATCGGCCTGTATAAGCTCCCATCTGACTTAGGGGGTACACAAAACTACGGGGAGCAGAAACACTATCTGCTCCCCATCACCACAAGCCAAACCTTAATCAACGCACACAGCCAACCTAGAATCGGCCTGTATATGCTCCCATCTGACTTAGGGGGTACACAAAACTACGGGGAGCAGAAAAACTATCTGCTCCCCATCACCACAAGCCAAAACCTATTCAACGCACACATCCAACCTAGAAAGGGCCTGTATAAGCTCCCGTCTAACATAGGGGGTACACAAACCTACGGGGAGCAGAAACACTATCTGCTCCCCAGCACCACAAGCCAAACCCTAATCAACGCACACAGCCAAACTAGAATCGGCCTGTATAAGCTCCCGTCTGACTTAGGGGGTACACAAAACTACGGGGAGCAGAAATACTATCTGCTCCCCATCACCACAAGCCAAACCCTAATCAACGCACACAGCCAACCTAGAATCGGCCTGTATAAGCTCCCATCTGACTTAGGGGGTACACAAAACTACGGGGAGCAGAAACACTATCTGCTTCCCATCACCACAAGCCAAACCTTAATCAACGCACACAGCCAACCTAGAATCGGCCTGTATAAGCTCCCATCTGACTTAGGGGGTACACAAACCTACGGGGAGCAGAAACACTATCTGCTCCCCATCACCACAGGCCAAAACCTATTCAACGCACACAGCCAACCTAGAAACGGCCTGTATAAGCTCCCGTCTGACATAGGGGGTACACAAACCTACGGGGAGCAGAAACACTATCTTTTCCCCATCACCGCAAGCCAAAACCTATTCAACGCACACAGCCAACCTAGAATCGGCCTGTATAAGCTCCCGTCTGACATAGGGGGTACACAAACATACGGGGAACAGAAACACTATCTGCTCCCCATCACCAAAAGCCAAAACCTATTCAACGCACACAGCCAACCTAGAAACGGCCTGTATAAGCTCCCGTCTGACATAGGGGGTACACAAACCTACGGGGAGCAGAAACACTATCTGCTCCCCATCACCACAAGACAAACCCTAATCAACGCACACAGCCAACCTAGAATCGGCCTGTATAAGCTCCCATCTGACTTAGGGGGTACACAAAACTACCGGGAGCAGAAACACTATCTGCTCTCCATCACCACAAGCCAAACCTTAATCAACGCACACAGCCAACCTAGAATCGGCCTGTATAAGCTCCCATCTGACTTAGGGGGTACACAAAACTACGGGGAGCAGAAAAACTATCTGCTCCCTATCAACGCCAGCCCGACCCTAGTCAACGCACACAGCCAACCTAGAATCGGCCTGTATAAGCTCCCGTCTGACTTAGGGGGTACACAAAACTACGGGGAGCAGAAATACTATCTGCTCCCCATCACCACAAGCCAAAACCTATTCAACGCACACAGCAAACCTAGAATCAGCCTGTATAAGCTCCCGTCTGACATAGGGGGTACACAAACCTACGGGGAGCAGAAACACTATCTGCTCCCCATCACCACAAGCCAAACACTAATCTACGCACACAGCCAACCTAGAATCGGCCTGTATAAGCTCCCATCTGACTTAGGGAGTACACAAAACTATGGGGAGCAGAAACACTATCTGCTCCCCATCACCGCCAGCCCGACCCTAGTCAACGCACACAGCCAACCTAGAATCGGCCTGTATAAGCTCCCATCTGACTTAGGGGGTACACAAAACTACGGGGAGCAGAAACACTATCTGCTCCCCATCACCACAAGCCCGACCCTAGTCATCGCATACAGCAAACCTAGAATCGGCCTGTATAAGCTCCCGTCTGACTTAGGGGGTACACAAACCTACGGGGAGCAGAAACACTATCTGCTCCCCATCACCACAAGCCAAAACCTATTCAACGCACACAGCAAACCTAGAATCGGCCTGTATAAGCTCCCGTCTGACTTAGGGGGTACACAAAACTACGGGGAGCAGAAACACTATCTGCTCCCCATCACCACAAGCCAAACCTTAATCAACGCACACAGCCAACCTAGAATCGGCCTGTATAAGCTCCCATCTGACTTAGGGGGTACACAAAACTACGGGGAGCAGAAACATATCTGCTCCCCATCACCGCCAGCCAGACCCTAGTCAACGCACACAGCCAACCTAGAATCGGCCTCTATAAGCTCCCATCTGACTTAGGGGGTACACAAAACTACGGGGAGCAGAAATACTATCTGCTCCCCATAACCACAAGCCAAAACCTATTTAACGCACACAGCAAACCTAGAATCGGCCTGTATAACATCCCGTCTGACTTAGGGGGTACACAAACCTACGGGGAGCAGAAACACTATCTGCTCCCCATCACTGCCAGCCCGACCCTAGTCAACGCACACAGCCAACCTAGAATCGGTCTGTATAAGCTCCCATCTGACTTAGGGGGTACACAAAACTACGGGGAGCAGAAACACTATCTGCTCCCCATCACCACAAGCCCGACCCTAGTCATCGCATACAGCCAACCTAGAATTGGCCTGTAAAAGCTCCCGTCTGACTTAGGGGGTACGCAAACCTACGGGGAGCAGAAACACTATCTGCTCCCATCACCACAAGCCAAAACCTATTCAACGCACACAGCCAACCTAGAAACAGCCTGTATAAGCTCCCGTCTGACATAGGGGGTACTCAAACCTACGGGGAGCAGAAACACTATCTGCTCCCCATCACCACAAGCCAAACCCTAATCAACGCACACAGCCAAACTAGAATCGGCCTGTATAAGCTCCCGTCTGACTTAGGGGGTACACAAAACTACGGGGAGCAGAAATACTATCTGCTCACCATCACCACAAGCCAAACCCTAATCAAGGCACACAGCCAACCTAGAATCGGCCTGTATAAGCTCCCATCTGACTTAGGGGGTACACAAAACTACGGGGAGCAGAAACACTATCTGCACCCCATCACCGCCAGCCCGACCCCAGTCAACGCACACAGCCAACCTAGAATCGGCCTGTATACGTTCCCGTCTGACTTAGGGGGTACACAAAACTACGGGGAGCAGAAACACTATCTGCACCCCATCACCGCCAGCCCGACCCTAGTCAACGCACACAGCCAACCTAGAATCGGCCTGTATAAGCTCCCGTCTGACTTAGGGGGTACACAAAACTACGGGGAGCAGAAATTCTATCTGCTTCTTATCACCACAAGCCAAAACCTATTCAACGCACACAGCAAACCTAGAATCAGCCTGTATAAGCTCCCGTCTGACATAGGGGGTACACAAACCTACGGGGAGCAGAAACACTATCTGCTCCCCATCACCACAAGCCAAACCCTAATCTACGCACACAGCCAACCTAGAATCGGCCTGTATAAGCTCCCATCTGACTTAGGGAGTACACAAAACTACGGGGAGCAGAAACACTATCTGCTCCCCATCACCGCCAGCCCGACCCTAGTCAACGCACACAGCCAACCTAGAATCGGCCTGTATAAGCTCCCATCTGACTTAGGGGGTACACAAAACTACGGGGAGCAGAAACACTATCTGCTCCCCATCACCACAAGCCCGACCCTAGTCATCGCATACAGCAAACCTAGAATCGGCCTGTATAAGCTCCCGTCTGACTTAGGGGGTACACAAACCTACGGGGAGCAGAAACACTATTTGCTCCCCATCACCACAAGCCAAAACCTATTCAACGCACACAGCAAACCTAGAATCGGCCTGTAGAAGCTCCCGTCTGTCTTAGGGGGTACACAAACCTACGGGGAGCAGAAACACTATCTGCTCCCCATCACCACAAGCCAAAACCTATTCAACGCACACAGCCAACCTAGAAACGGCCTGTATAAGCTCCCGTCTGACATAGGGGGTACACAAACCTACGGGGAGCAGAAACACTATCTACTCCCCATCACCACAAGCCAAAACATATTCAACGCACACAGCCAACCTAGAATCGGCCTGTATAAGCTCCCATCTGACATAGGGGGTACACAAAACTACGGGGAGCAGAAACACTATCTGCTCCCATCACCGCCAGCCCGACCGTAGTCAACGCACACAGCCAACCTAGAATCGGCTTGTATAAGCTCCCATCTGACTTAGGGGGTACACAAAACTACGGGGAGCAGAAACACTATCTGCTCCCCATCACCACAAGCCAAACATTATTCAACGCACACAGCCAACCTAGAATCGGCCTGTATAAGCTCCCATCTGACTTAGGGGGTACACAAAACTACGGGGAGCAGAAAAACTATCTGCTCCCCATCAACGCCAGCCCGACCCTAGTCAACGCACACAGCCAACCTAGAATCGGCCTGTATAAGCTCCCGTCTGACTTAGGGGGTACACAAAATTACGAGGAGCAGAAGAACTATCTGCTCCCCATCAACGCCAGCCCGACCCTAGTCAACGCACACAGCCAACCTAGAATCAGCCTGTATAAGCTCCCGTCTGACTTAGGGGGTACACAAAACTACGGGGAGCAGAAATACTATCTGCTCCCCATCACCACAAGCCAAAACCTATTCAACGCACACAGCAAACCTAGAATCAGCCTGTATAGGCTCCCGTCTGACATAGGGGGTACACAAAACTACGGGGAGCAGAAATACTATCTGCTCCCCATTACCACAAGCCAAAACCTATTCAACGCATACAGCAAACCTAGAATCGGCCTGTATAAGCTCCCGTTTGACTTAGGGGGTACACAAACCTACAGGGAGCAGAAACACTATCTGCTCCCCATCACCACAAGCCAAAACCTATTCAACGCACACAGCCAACCTAGAAACTGCCTGTATAAGCTCCCGTCTGACATAGGGTGTACACAAACCTACGGGGAGCAGAAACACTATCTGCTCCCCATCAAAACAAGCCAAAACCTATTCAACGCACACAGCCAATCTAGAATCGGCCTGTATAACCTCCCGTCTGAATTGGGGGTACACAAACCTACGGGGAGCAGAAACACTATCTGCTCCCCATCACCACAAGCCAAAACCTATTCAACGCACACAGCCAACCTAGAAAGGGCCTGTATAAGCTCCCGTCTGACATAGGGGGTACACAAAACTACGGGGAGCAGAAACACTATCTGCTCCCCATCACCACAAGCCAAAACCTATTCAACGCACACAGCAAACCTAGAATCGGCCTGTATAAGCTCCCGTCTGACTTAGGGGGTACACAAACCTACGGGGAGCAGAACCCCTATCTGCTCCCCATCACCAAAAGCCAAAACCTATTCAACGCACACAGCAAACCTAGAATCAGCCTGTATAAGCTCCCGTCTGACTTAGGGGGTACACAAACCTACGGGGAGCAGAAACACTATCTGCTCTCCATCACCACAGGCCAAAACCTATTTAACGCACACAGCCAACCTAGAAACGGCCTGTATAAGCTCCCGTCTGACATAGGGGGTACACAAACCTACGGGGAGCAGAAACACTATCTGCTCCCCATCACCGCAAGCCAAAACCTATTCAACGCACACAGCCAACCTAGAATCGGCCTGTATAAGCTCCCGTCTGACATAGGGGGTACACAAACCTACGGGGAACAGAAACACTATCTGCTCCCCATCACCAAAAGCCAAAACCTATTCAACGCACACAGCCAACCTAGAAACGGCCTGTATAAGCTCCCGTCTGACACAGGGGGTACACAAACCTACGGTGAGCAGAAACACTATCTGCTCTCCATCACCACAAGCCAAACCCTAATCAACGCACACAGCCAACCTAGAATCGGCCTGTATAAGCTCCCATCTGACTTAGGGGGTACACAAAACTACGGGGAGCAGAAACACTATCTGCTCCCCATCACCACAAGCCAAACCTTAATCAACGCACACAGCCAGCCTAGAATCGGCCTGTATAAGCTCCCATCTGACTTAGGGGGTACACAAAACTACGGGGAGCAGAAAAACTATCTGTTCCCCATCAACGCCAGCCCGACCCTAGTCAACGCACACAGCCAACCTAGAATCGGACTGTATAAGCTCCCGTCTGACTTAGGGGGTACACAAAACTACGGGGAGCAGAAATACTATCTGCTCCCCATCACCACAAGCCAAAACCTATTCAACGCACACAGCAAACCTAGAATCAGCCTGTATAAGCTCCCGTCTGACTTAGGGGGTACACAAAACTACGGGGAGCAGAAACACTATCTGCTCCCCATCACCGCCAGCCTGACCCTAGTCAACGCACACAGCCAACCTAGAATCGGCCTGTATAAGCTCCCATCTGACTTAGGGGGTACACAAAACTACGGGGAGCAGAAACACTATCTGCTCCCCATCACTGCCAGCCCGACCCTAGTCAACGCACACAGCCAACCTAGAATCGGCCTCTATAAGCTCCCGTCTGACTTAGGGGGTACACAAAACTACGGGGAGCAGAAATACTATCTGCTCCCCATCACCACAAGCCAAAACCTATTCAACGCACACAGCAAACCTAGAATCGGCCTGTATGAGCTCCCGTCTGACTTAGGGGGTACACAAACCTACGGGGAGCAGAAACACTATCTGCTCCCCATCACCGCCAGCCCGACCCTAGTCAACGCACACAGCCAACCTAGAATCGGCCTGTATAAGCTCCCATCTAACTTAGGGGGTACACAAAACTACGGGGAGCTGAAACACTATCTGCTCCCCATCACCACAAGCCAAACCTTAATCAACGCACACAGCCAACCTAGAATCGGCCTGTATAAGCTCCCATCTGACTTAGGGGGTACACAAAACTACGGGGAGCAGAAACACTATCTGCTCCCCATCACCGCCAGCCCGACCCTAGTCAACGCACACAGCCAACCTAGAATCGGCCTGTATAAGTTCCCGTCTGACTTAGGGGGTACACAAAACTACGGGGAGAAGAAATACTATCTGCTCCCCATCACCACAAGCCAAACCCTAATCAACGCACACAGCCAACCTAGAATTGGCCTGTATAAGCTCCCATCTGACTTAGGGGGTACACAAAACTACGGGGAGCAGAAACACTATCTGCTCCCCATCATCACAAGCCAAAACCTATTCAACGCACACAGCCAACCTAGAAACGGCCTGTATAAGCTCCCGTCTGACATAGGGGGTACCCAAACCTACGGGGAGCAGAAACACTATCTGCTCCCCATCACCACAAGCCAAAACCTAGTCATCACACACAGCCAACCTAGAAACGGCATGTATAAGCTCCCGTCTGACATAGGGGGTACACAAACCTACGGGGAACAGAAACACTATCTGCTCCCCATCACCACAAGCCAAACCCTAATCAACGCACACAGCCAAACTAGAATCGCCCTGTATAAGCTCCCGTCTGACTTAGGGGGTACACAAACCTACGGGAGCAGAAACACTATCTGCTCCCCATCACCACAAGCCAAACCCTAATCCACGCACACAGCCAAACTAGAATCGGCCTGTATAAGCTCCCGTCTGACTTAGGGGGTACACAAACCTACGGGGAGCAAAAACACTATCTGCTCCCCATCACCACAAGCCAAAACCTATTCAACGCACACAGCCAACCTAGAAACGGCCTGTATAAGCTCCCGTCTGACATAGGGGGTACACAAACCTACGGGGAGCAGAAACACTATCTGCTCCCCATCACCACAAGCCAAACCCTAATCAACGCACACAGCCAAACTAGAATCGGCCTGTATAAGCTCCCGTCTGACTTAGGGGGTACACAAAACTACGGGGAGCAGAAATACTATCTGCTCCCCATCACCACAAGCCAAAACCTATTCAACGCACACAGCAAACCTAGAATCGGCCTGTATAAGCTCCCGTCTGACTTAGGGGGTACACAAACCTACGGGGAGCAGAAACACTATCTGCTCCCCATCACCACAAGCCAAAACCTATTCAACGCACACAGCCAACCTAGAAACTGCCTGTATAAGCTCCCGTCTGACATAGGGTGTACACAAACCTACGGGGAGCAGAAACACTATCTTCTCCCCATCACCACAAGCCAAAACCTATTCAACGCACACAGCCAACCTAGAATCGGCCTGTATAAGCTCCCGTCTGACATACGGGGTACACAAAACTACGGGGAGCAGAAATACTATCTGCTCCCCATCACCACAAGCCAAAACCTATTCAACGCACACAGCAAACCTAGAATCGGCCTGTATAAGCTCCCGTCTGACTTAGGGGGTACACAAAACTACGGGGAGCTGAAATACTATCTGCTCCCCATCACCACAAGCCAAACCCTAATAAACGCACACAGCCAACCTAGAATCAGCCTGTAGAAGCTCCCATCTGACTTAGGGGGTACACAAAACTACGGGGAGCAGAAACACTATCTGCTCCCCATCACCACAAGCCAAACCTTAATCAACGCACACAACGAACCTAGAATCGGCCTGTATAAGCTCCCATCTGACTTAGGGGGTACACAAAACTACGGGGAGCAGAAAAACTATCTGCTCCCCATCAACGCCAGCCCGACCCTAGTCAACGCACACAGCCAACCTAGAATCGGCCTGTATAAGCTCCCGTTTGACTTAGGGGGTACACAAAACTACGGGGAGCAGAAATACTATCTGCTCCCCATCACCACAAGCCAAAACCTATTCAACGCACACAGCAAACCTAGAATCAGCCTGTATAAGCTCCCGTCTGACTTAGGGGGTACACAAACCTACGGGGAGCAGAAACACTATCTGCTCCCCATCACCACAAGCCAAACCCTAGTCATCGCATACAGCCAACCTAGAATCGGCCTGTATAAGCTCCCATCTGACTTAGGGAGTACACAAAACTACGGGGAGCAGAAACACTATCTGCTCCTCATCACCGCCAGCCCGACCCTAGTCAACACACACAGCCAACCTAGAATCGGCCTGTATAAGCTCCCATCTGACTTAGGGGGTACACAAAACTACGGGGAGCAGAAACACTATCTGCTCCCCATCACCACAAGCCCGACCCTAGTCATCGCATACAGCCAACCTAGAATCGGCCTGTATAAGCTCCCGTCTGACTTAGGGGGTACACAAACCTACGGGGAGCAGAAACACTATCTTTTCCCCATCACCACAAGCCAAAACCTATTCAACGCACACAGCAAACCTAGAATCGGCCTTTATAAGCTCCCGTCTGACTTAGGGGGTACACAAAACTACGGGGAGCAGAAACACTATCTGCTCCCCATCACCACAAGCCAAACCTTAATCAACGCACACAGCCAACCTAGAATCGGCCTGTATAAGCTCTCATCTGACTTAGGGGGTACACAAAACTACGGGGAGCAGAAACACTATCTGCTCCCCATCACCGCCAGCCCGACCCTAGTCAACGCACACAGCCAACCTAGAATCGGCCTCTATAAGCTCCCGTCTGACTTAGGGGGTACACAAAACTACGGGGAGCAGAAATACTATCTGCTCCCCATCACCACAAGCCAAAACCTATTCAACGCACACAGCAAACCTAGAATCGGCCTGTATAAGCTCCCGTCTGACACAGGGGGTACACAAACCTACGGTGAGCAGAAACACTATCTGCTCTCCATCACCACAAGCCAAACCCTAATCAACGCACACAGCCAACCTAGAATCGGCCTGTATAAGCTCCCATCTGACTTAGGGGGTACACAAAACTACGGGGAGCAGAAACACTATCTGCTCCCCATCACCACAAGCCAAACCTTAATCAACGCACACAGCCAACCTAGAATCGGCCTGTATAAGCTCCCATCTGACTTAGGGGGTACACAAAACTACGGGGAGCAGAAAAACTATCTGTTCCCCATCAACGCCAGCCCGACCCTACTCAACGCACACAGCCAACCTAGAATCGGACTGTATAAGCTCCCGTCTGACTTAGGGGGTACACAAAACTACGGGGAGCAGAAATACTATCTGCTCCCCATCACCACAAGCCAAAACCTATTCAACGCACACAGCAAACCTAGAATCAGCCTGTATAAGCTCCCGTCTGACTTAGGGGGTACACAAAACTACGGGGAGCAGAAACACTATCTGCTCCCCATCACCGCCAGCCCGACCCTAGTCAACGCACACAGCCAACCTAGAATCGGCCTGTATAAGCTCCCATCTGACTTAGGGGGTACACAAAACTACGGGGAGCAGAAACACTATCTGCTCCCCATCACCACAAGCCCGACCCTAGTCATCGCATACAGCCAACCTAGAAAAGGCCTGTATAAGCTCCCGTCTGACTTAGGGGGTACACAAACCTACGGGGAGCAGAAACACTATCTGCTCCCCATCACCACAAGCCAAAACCTATTCAACGCACACAGAAAACCTAGAATCGGCCTGTATAAGCTCCCGTCTGACTTAGGGGGTACACAAAACTACGGGGAGCAGAAACACTATCTGCTCCATATCACCACAAGCCAAACCTTAATCAACGCACACAGCCAACCTAGAATCGGCCTGTATAAGCTCCCATCTGACTTAGGGGGTACACAAAACTACGGGGAGCAGAAACACTATCTGCTCCCCATCACCGCCAGCCCGACCCTAGTCAACGCACACAGCCAACCTAGAATCGGCCTCTATAAGCTCCCGTCTGACTTAGGGGGTACACAAAACTACGGGGAGCAGAAATACTATCTGCTCCCCATCACCACAAGCCAAAACCTATTCAACGCACACAGCAAACCTAGAATCGGCCTGTATAAGCTCCCGTCTGACTTAGGGGGTACACAAACCTACGGGGAGCAGAAACACTATCTGCTCCCCATCACCGCCAGCCCGACCCTAGTCAACGCACACAGCCAACCTAGAATCGGCCTGTATAAGCTCCCATCTAACTTAGGGGGTACACAAAACTACGGGGAGCTGAAACACTATCTGCTCCCCATCACCACAAGCCAAACCTTAATCAACGCACACAGCCAACCTAGAATCGGCCTGTATAAGCTCCCATCTGACTTAGGGGGTACACAAAACTACGGGGAGCAGAAACACTATCTGCTCCCCATCACCGCCAGCCCGACCCTAGTCAACGCACACAGCCAACCTAGAATCGGCCTGTATAAGTTCCCGTCTGACTTAGGGGGTACACAAAACTACGGGGAGAAGAAATACTATCTGCTCCCCATCACCACAAGCCAAACCCTAATCAACGCACACAGCCAACCTAGAATTGGCCTGTATAAGCTCCCATCTGACTTAGGGGGTACACAAAACTACGGGGAGCAGAAACACTATCTGCTCCCCATCACCACAAGCCAAAACCTATTCAACGCACACAGCCAACCTAGAAACGGCCTGTATAAGCTCCCGTCTGACATAGGGGGTACACAAACCTACGGGGAGCAGAAACACTATCTGCTCCCCATCACCACAAGCCAAAACCTAGTCATCACACACAGCCAACCTAGAAACGGCATGTATAAGCTCCCGTCTGACATAGGGGGTACACAAACCTACGGGGAGCAGAAACACTATCTGCTCCCCATCACCACAAGCCAAACCCTAATCAACGCACACAGCCAAACTAGAATCGCCCTGTATAAGCTCCCGTCTGACTTAGGGGGTACACAAACCTACGGGAGCAGAAACACTATCTGCTCCCCATCACCACAAGCCAAACCCTAATCAACGCACACAGCCAAACTAGAATTGGCCTGTATAAGCTCCCGTCTGACTTAGGGGGTACACAAACCTACGGGGAGCAGAAACACTATCTGCTCCCCATCACCACAAGCCAAAACCTATTCAACGCACACAGCCAACCTAGAAACGGCCTGTATAAGCTCCCGTCTGACATAGGGGGTACACAAACCTACGGGGAGCAGAAACACTATCTGCTCCCCATCACCACAAGCCAAACCCTAATCAACGCACACAGCCAAACTAGAATCGGCCTGTATAAGCTCCCGTCTGACTTAGGGGGTACACAAAACTACGGGGAGCAGAAATACTATCTGCTCCCCATCACCACAAGCCAAAACCTATTCAACGCACACAGCAAACCTAGAATCGGCCTGTATAAGCTCCCGTCTGACTTAGGGGGTACACAAACTTACGGGGAGCAGAAACACTATCTGCTCCCCATCACCACAAGCCAAAACCTATTCAACGCACACAGCCAACCTAGAAACTGCCTGTATAAGCTCCCGTCTGACATAGGGTGTACACAAACCTACGGGGAGCAGAAACACTATCTTCTCCCCATCACCACAAGCCAAAACCTATTCAACGCACACAGCCAACCTAGAATCGGCCTGTATAAGCTCCCGTCTGACATACGGGGTACACAAAACTACGGGGAGCAGAAATACTATCTGCTCCCCATCACCACAAGCCAAAACCTATTCAACGCACACAGCAAACCTAGAATCGGCCTGTATAAGCTCCCGTCTGACTTAGGGGGTACACAAAACTACGGGGAGCAGAAATACTATCTGCTCCCCATCACCACAAGCCAAACCCTAATAAACACACACAGCCAACCTAGAATCGGCCTGTAGAAGCTCCCATCTGACTTAGGGGGTACACAAAACTACGGGGAGCATAAACACTATCTGCTCCCCATCACCACAAGCCAAACCTTAATCAACGCACACAACCAACCTAGAATCGGCCTGTATAAGCTCCCATCTGACTTAGGGGGTACACAAAACTACGGGAAGCAGAAAAACTATCTGCTCCCCATCAACGCCAGCCCGACCCTAGTCAACGCACACAGCCAACCTAGAATCGGCCTGTATAAGCTCCCGTTTGACTTAGGGGGTACACAAAACTACGGGGAGCAGAAATACTATCTGCTCCCCATCACCACAAGACAAAACCTATTCAACGCACACAGCAAACCTAGAATCAGCCTGTATAAGCTCCCGTCTGACTTAGGGGGTACACAAACCTACGGGGAGCAGAAACACTATCTGCTCCCCATCACCACAAGCCAAACCCTAGTCATCGCATACAGCCAACCTAGAATCGGCCTGTATAAGCTCCCATCTGACTTAGGGAGTACACAAAACTACGGGGAGCAGAAACACTATCTGCTCCCCATCACCGCCAGCCCGACCCTAGTCAACGCACACAGCCAACCTAGAATCGGCCTGTATAAGCTCCCATCTGACTTAGGGGGTACACAAAACTACGGGGAGCAGAAACACTATCTGCTCCCCATCACCACAAGCCCGACCCTAGTCATCGCATACAGCCAACCTAGAATCGGCCTGTATAAGCTCCCGTCTGACTTAGGGGGTACACAAACCTACGGGGAGCAGAAACACTATCTTTTCCCCATCACCACAAGCCAAAACCTATTCAACGCACACAGCAAACCTAGAATCGGCCTTTATAAGCTCCCGTCTGACTTAGGGGGTACACAAAACTACGGGGAGCAGAAACACTATCTGCTCCCCATCACCACAAGCCAAACCTTAATCAACGCACACAGCCAACCTAGAATCGGCCTGTATAAGCTCTCATCTGACTTAGGGGGTACACAAAACTACGGGGAGCAGAAACACTATCTGCTCCCCATCACCACAAGCCAAAACCTATTCAACGCACACAGCAAACCTAGAATCGGCCTGTATAAGCTCCCGTCTGACTTAGGGGGTACACAAACCTACGGGGAGCAGGAACACTATCTGCTCCCCATCACCACAAGCCAAACCCTAATCAACGCACACAGCCAAACCAGAATCGGCCTGTATAAGCTCCCGTCTGACTTAGGGGGTACACAAAACTACGGGGAGCAGAAATACTATCTGCTCACCATCACCACAAGCCAAACCCTAATCAACGCACACAGCCAACCTAGAATCGGCCTGTATAAGCTCCCATCTAACTTAGGGGGTACACAAAACTACGGGGAGCTGAAACACTATCTGCTCCCCATCACCACAAGCCAAACCTTAATCAACGCACACAGCCAACCTAGAATCGGCCTGTATAAGCTCCCATCTGACTTAGGGGGTACACAAAACTACGGGGAGCAGAAACACTATCTGCTCCCCATCACCGCCAGCCCGACCCTAGTCAACGCACACAGCCAACTAGAATCGCCCTGTATAAGCTCCCGTCTGACTTAGGGGGTACACAAACCTACGGGGAGCAGAAACACTATCTGCTCCCCATCACCACAAGCCAAAACCTATTCAACGCACACAGCCAACCTAGAAACGGCCTGTATAAGCTCCCGTCTGACATAGGGGGTACACAAACCTACGGGGAGCAGAAACACTATCTGCTCCCCATCACCACATGCCAAACCCTAATCAACGCACACAGCCAAACTAGAATCGGCCTGTATAAGCTCCCGTCTGACTTAGGGGGTACACAAAACTACGGGGAGCAGAAATACTATCTGCTCCCCATCACCACAAGCCAAAACTTATTCAACGCACACAGCAAACCTAGAATCGGCCTGTATAAGCTCCCGTCTGACTTAGGGGGTACACAAACCTACGGGGAGCAGAAACACTATCTGCTCCCCATCACCACAAGCCAAAACCTATTCAATGCACACAGCCAACCTAGAAACTGCCTGTATAAGCTCCCGTCTGACATAGGGGGTACACAAACCTACGGGGAGCAGAAACACTATCTGCTCCCCATCACCGCAAGCCAAAACCTATTCAACGCACACAGCCAACCTAGAATCGGCCTGTATAAATTCCCGTCTGACATAGGGGGTACACAAACCTACGGGGAACAGAAACACTATCTGCTCCCCATCACCAAAAGCCAAAACCTATTCAACGCACACAGCCAACCTAGAAACGGCCTGTATAAGCTCCCGTCTGACATAGGGGGTACACAAACCTACGGGGAGCAGAAACACTATCTGCTCCCCATCACCACAAGCCAAACCCTAATCAACGCACACAGCCAACCTAGAATCGGCCTGTATAAGCTCCCATCTGACTTAGGGGGTACACAAAACTACGGGGAGCAGAAACACTCTCTGCTCCCCATCACCACAAGCCAAACCTTAATCAACGCACACAGCCAACCTAGAATCGGCCTGTATAAGCTCCCATATAACTTAGGGGGTACACAAAACTACGGGGAGCTGAAACACTATCTGCTCCCCATCACCACAAGCCAAACCTTAATCAACGCACACAGCCAACCTAGAATCGGCCTGTATAAGCTCCCATCTGACTTAGGGGGTACACAAAACTACGGGGAGCAGAAACACTATCTGCTCCCCATCACCGCCAGTCCGACCCTAGTCAACGCACACAGCCAACTAGAATCGCCCTGTATAAGCTCCCGTCTGACTTAGGGGGTACACAAACCTACGGGGAGCAGAAACACTATCTGCTCCCCATCACCACAAGCCAAAACCTATTCAACGCACACAGCCAACCTAGAAACGGCCTGTATAAGCTCCCGTCTGACATAGGGGGTACACAAACCTACGGGGAGCAGAAACACTATCTGCTCCCCATCACCACATGCCAAACCCTAATCAACGCACACAGCCAAACTAGAATCGGCCTGTATAAGCTCCCGTCTGACTTAGGGGGTACACAAAACTACGGGGAGCAGAAATACTATCTGCTCCCCATCACCACAAGCCAAAACTTATTCAACGCACACAGCAAACCTAGAATCGGCCTGTATAAGCTCCCGTCTGACTTAGGGGGTACACAAACCTACGGGGAGCAGAAACACTATCTGCTCCCCATCACCACAAGCCAAAACCTATTCAACGCACACAGCCAACCTAGAAACTGCCTGTATAAGCTCCCGTCTGACATAGGGGGTACACAAACCTACGGGGAGCAGAAACACTATCTGCTCCCCATCACCGCAAGCCAAAACCTATTCAACGCACACAGCCAACCTAGAATCGGCCTGTATAAATTCCCGTCTGACATAGGGGGTACACAAACCTACGGGGAACAGAAACACTATCTGCTCCCCATCACCAAAAGCCAAAACCTATTCAACGCACACAGCCAACCTAGAAACGGCCTGTATAAGCTCCCGTCTGACATAGGGGGTACACAAACCTACGGGGAGCAGAAACACTATCTGCTCCCCATCACCACAAGCCAAACCCTAATCAACGCACACAGCCAACCTAGAATCGGCCTGTATAAGCTCCCATCTGACTTAGGGGGTACACAAAACTACGGGGAGCAGAAACACTCTCTGCTCCCCATCACCACAAGCCAAACCTTAATCAACGCACACAGCCAACCTAGAATCGGCTTGTATAAGCTCCCATCTGACTTAGGGGGTACACAAAACTACGGGGAGCAGAAAAACTATCTGCTCCCCATCAACGCCAGCCCGACCCTAGTCAACGCACACAGCCAACCTGGAATCGGCCTGTATAAGCTCCCGTCTGACTTAGGGGGTACACAAAACTACGGGGAGCAGAAATACTATCTGCTCCCCATCACCACAAGCCAAAACCTATTCAACGCACACAGCAAACCTAGAATCAGCCTGTATAAGCTCCCGTCTGACTTAGGGGGTACACAAAACTACGGGGAGCAGAAACACTATCTGCTCCCCATCACCACAAGCCAAACCCTAATCTACGCACACAGCCAACCTAGAATCGGCCTGTATAAGCTCCCATCTGACTTAGGGAGTACACAAAACTACAGGGAGCAGAAACACGATCTGCTCCCCATCACCGCCAGCCTGACCCTAGTCAACGCACACAGCCAACCTAGAATCTTCCTGTATAAGCTCCCATCTGACTTAGGGGGTACACAAAACTACGGGGAGCAGAAACACTATCTGCTCCCCATCACCACAAGCCCGACCCTAGTCATCGCCTACAGCCAACCTAGAATCGGCCTGTATAAGCTCCCGTCTGACTTAGGGGGTACACAAACCTACGGGGAGCAGAAACACTATCTTTTCCCCATCACCACAAGCCAAAACCTATTCAACGCACACAGCAAACCTAGAATCGGCGTTTATAAGCTCCCGTCTGACTTAGGGGGTACACAAAACTACGGGGAGCAGAAACACTATCTGCTCCCCATCACCACAAGCCAAACCTTAATCAACGCACACAGCCAACCTAGAATCGGCCTGTATAAGCTCCCATCTGACTTAGGGGGTACACAAAACTACGGGGAGCAGAAACACTATCTGCTCCCCATCACCGCCAGCCCGACCCTAGTCAACGCACACAGCCAACCTAGAATCGTCCTCTATAAGCTCCCGTCTGACTTAGGGGGTACACAAAACTACGGGGAGCAGAAATACTATCTGCTCCCCATCACCACAAGCCAAAACCTATTCAACGCACACAGCAAACCTAGAATCGGCCTGTATAAGCTCCCGTCTGACTTAGGGGGTACACAAACCTACGGGGAGCAGAAACACTATCTGCTCCCCATCACCGCCAGCCCGACCCTAGTCATCGCATACAGCCAACCTAGAATTGGCCTGTAAAAGCTCCCGTCTGACTTAGGGGGTACACAAACCTACGGGGAGCAGAAACACTATCTGCTCCCCATCACCACAAGCCAAAACCTATTCAACGCACACAGCCAACCTAGAAACAGCCTGTATAAGCTCCCGTCTGACATAGGGGGTACACAAACCTACGGGGAGCAGAAACACTATCTGCTCCCCATCACCACAAGCCAAACCCTAATCAACGCACACAGACAAACTAGAATCGGCCTGTATAAGCTCCCGTCTGACTTAGGGGGTACACAAAACTACGGGGAGCAGAAATACTATCTGCTCACCATCACCACAAGCCAAACCCTAATCAACGCACACAGCCAACCTATAATCGGCCTGTATAAGCTCCCATCTGACTTAGGGGGTGCACAAAACTACGGGGAGCAGAAACACTATCTGCTCCCCATCACCACAAGCCAAAACCTATTCAACGCACACAGCCAACCTAGAAACAGCCTGTATAAGCTCCCGTCTGACATAGGGGGTACACAAACCTACGGGGAGCAGAAACACTATCTGCTCCCCATCACCACAAGCCAAACCCTAATCAACGCACACAGACAAACTAGAATCGGCCTGTATAAGCTCCCGTCTGACTTAGGGGGTACACAAAACTACGGGGAGCAGAAATACTATCTGCTCACCATCACCACAAGCCAAACCCTAATCAACGCACACAGCCAACCTAGAATCGGCCTGTATAAGCTCCCATCTGACTTAGGGGGTGCACAAAACTACGGGGAGCTGAAACACTATCTGCTCCCCATCACCACAAGCCAAACCTTAATCAACGCACACAGCCAACCTAGAATCGGCCTGTATAAGCTCCCATCTGACTTAGGGGGTACACAAAACTACGGGGAGCAGAAACACTATCTGCTCCCCATCACCGCCAGCCCGACCCTAGTCAACGCACACAGCCAACCTAGAATCGGCCTGTATAAGTTCTCGTCTGACTTAGGGGGTACACAAAACTACAGGGAGAAGACATACTATCTGCTCCCCATCACCACAAGCCAAACCCTAATCAACGCACACAGCCAACCTAGAATCGGCCTGTATAAGCTCCCATCTGACTTAGGGGGTACACAAAACTATGGAGAGCAGAAACACTATCTGCTCCCCATCACCACAAGCCAAAACCTATTCAACGCACACAGCCAATTTAGAAACGGCCTGTATAAGCTCCCGTCTGACATAGGGGGCACACAAACCTACGGGGAGCAGAAACACTATCTGCTCACCATCACCACAAGCCAAAACCTATTCAACGCACACAGCCAACCTAGAAACGGCCTGTATAAGCTCCTGTCTGACATAGGGGGTACACAAACCTACGGGGAGCAGAAACACTATCTGCTCCCCATCACCACAAGCCAAACCCTAATCAACGCACACAGCCAAACTAGAATCGGCCTGTATAAGCTCCCGTCTGACTTAGGGGGTACACAAAACTACGGGGAGCAGAAATACTATCTGCTCCCCATCACCACAAGCCAAAACCTATTCAACGCACACAGTCAACCTAGAAACTGCCTGTATAAGCTCCCGTCTGACATAGGGTGTACACAAACCTACAGGGAGCAGAAACACTATCTGCTCCCCATCACCACAAGCCAAAACCTATTCAACGCACACAGCCAACCTAGAATCGGCCTGTATAAGCTCCCGTCTGACATAGGGGTACACAAAACTACGGGGAGCAGAAATACTATCTGCTCCCCATCACCACAAGCCAAAACCTATTCAACGCACAGAGCAAACCTAGAATCGGCCTGTATAAGCTCCCGTCTGACATAGGGGGTACACAAAACTACGGGGAGCAGAAATACTATCTGCTCCCCATCACCACAAGCCAAAACCTATTCAACGCACACAGCAAACCTAGTATCGGCCTGTATAAGCTCCCGTCTGACTTAGGGGGTACACAAACCTACGGGGAGCAGAAACACTATCTGCTCCCCATCACCACAAGCCAAAACCTATTCAACGCACACAGCCAACCTAGAAACTGCCTGTATAAGCTCCCGTCTGACATAGGGTGTACACAAACCTACGGGGAGCAGAAACACTATCTGCTCCCTATCACCACAAGCCAAACCTATTCAACGCACACAGCCAACCTAGAATCGGCCTGTATAAGCTCCCGTCTGACATAGGGGGTACACAAACCTACGGGGAACAGAAACACTATCTGCTCCCCATCAAAACAAGCCAAAACCTATTCAACGCACACAGCCAAACTAGAATCGGCCTGTATAAGCTCCCGTCTGACATAGGGGGTACACAAACCTACGGGGAGCAGAAACACTATCTGCTCCCCATCACCACAAGCCAAAACCTATTCAACGCACACAGCCAACCTAGAAAGGGCCTGTATAAGCTCCCGTCTGACATAGGGGGTACACAAACCTACGGAGAGCAGAAACACTATCTGCTCCCCATCACCACAAGCCAAACCCTAATCAACGCACACAGCCAAACTAGAATCGGCCTGTATAAGCTCCCGTCTGACTTAGGGGGTACACAAAACTACGGGGAGCAGAAATACTATCTGCTCCCCATCACCACAAGCCAAACCCTAATCAACGCACACAGCCAACCTAGAATCGGCCTGTATAATCTCCCATCTGACTTAGGGGGTACACAAAACTACGGGGAGCAGAAACACTATCTGCTCCCCATCACCACAAGCCAAACCTTAATCAACGCACACAGCCAACCTAGAATCGGCCTGTATAAGCTCCCATCTGACTTAGGGGGTACACAAAACTACGGGGAGCAGAAACACTATCTGCTCCCCATCACCGCCAGCCCGACCCTCGTCAACGCACACAGCCAACCTAGAATCGGCCTGTATAAGCTCCCATCTGACTTAGGGGGTACACAAAACTACGGGGAGCAGAAACACTATCTGCTCCCCATCACCACAAGCCAAAACCTAGTCATCGCACACAGCCAACCTAGAAACGGCCTGTATAAGCTCCCGTATGACATAGGGGGTACACAAACCTACGGGGAGCAGAAACACTATCTGCTCCCCATCACCACAAGCCAAACCCTAATCAACGCACACAGCCAAACTAGAATCGCCCTATATAAGCTCCCGTCTGACTTAGGGGGTACACAAAACTACGGGGAGCAGAAATACTATCTGCTCCCCATCACCACAAGCCAAAACCTATTCAACGCACACAGCCAACCTAGAATCGGCCTGTATAAGCTCCCGTCTGACTTAGGGGGTACACAAACCTACGGGGAGCAGAAACACTATCTGCTCCCCATCACCACAAGCCAAAACCTATTCAACGCACACAGCCAACCTAGAAACGGCCTGTATAAGCTCCCGTCTGACATAGGGGGTACACAAACCTACGGGGAGCAGAAACACTATCTGCTCCCCATCACCACAAGCGAAACCCTAATCAACGCACACAGCCAAACTAGAATCGGCCTGTATAAGCTCCCGTATGACTTAGGGGGTACACAAACCAACAGGGAGAAGAAATACTATCTGCTCCCCATCAACCCCAGCCAAACCCTACTCAATGCACACTGTGCCAATGCAGTGCCCGTATTAACTCGTCAATGACGTAATGGGAACACAGACCAAGACGCGACTGGAAAAAGCTAAAACACCTGTATTTTAATATAATTTTATACCATATTATATACATATATATATATATATATATATATATATATATATATATATATATATATATATATATATTGACTGAAAAAACCATAGGTTTCAGGGGTGTTCTAGTTAGCTGGACTTTTCACTTGTACAAAACCATTGAAATTCCCCCGTTATAGTTAGTTCAGCTAACTATAACTCGCGCGCCCGCAATGCACTGCTGATGACGTCACATATTACATCACTCATGACATGGTCAGTGACATCACTCATGACATCACTGATGACATCTCAAATGACATCACTGATGACATCACTGATGATATCATCCAGTGAATGTGTGTTTTTCTGAAAATTAAATATGTTTTATATATGTATATCTCAAGGTCGATGGAAGAATAAATTGGTATGTAAGTGTCTAAATGGATGATTTATTTTAGAAAAATTGATTGTGTAACTGACTGATTAAGTGTATCATAGTGAATACATGGCTTAGTGAGTAATGTTTAACTATGTAAATATCTGTATCAGTCTCTCACTTTGTGTATAAGTGGCTGCATGGGTTGGTGAGTAGCTACATGGGTGTCTATATAGGTTATTAGTTGGTTTTTTGAGTATCAGTCTGAGTGTCTGCATGGTTCGGTGGGGGTATTACGTAGAGCATAGGTGCATGAATGAGTGACTCACTGTTTGTATGTGTTGAAGACAGCATGTGTGCAGGACTGTATGGGTGGATGAGTGTATGTATGGGTGTGTTAGTGAGTGAATGACTGTCTCAATAGTGTCTTTATGAGTAACTACATATGTTTTAAACTAGTATATGTGACTATTGGTGTATATAAGTGAGTATATGTGAGAGTAAGAGATTGAAAGAGTTCCTGTATGAATAAGTATGTGTTTCTATAAGTGATTGATTAAAAGACTAAGT
This sequence comes from Triturus cristatus, assembly GCF_964204655.1. Lineage (NCBI taxonomy): Eukaryota > Metazoa > Chordata > Amphibia > Caudata > Salamandridae > Triturus > Triturus cristatus. The sequence goes on from NC_140579.1 coordinate 317,617,281, forward strand.
ATGTGTAAGTTTCCGTAGAAGTATGTGTGGTGGTGTGTGTATAACTGTATATGCAAGTAAATGTATGTTTGATTCTTTATTAGCATGAGTGACTATGTGTGTGAATAACTCTATGGATGAGTGGCATTGTGTAACAGGATGTATAGGTGTATGAGTACATATGATGAGTGAGTACATGTATGAGTGACTGTATAGGACTGTTGGTGAATGAGTGGATGTGTATGTGGATCTTAGAATTACTGAAGAGGTTGTTGTAACTGGTAATGGTATGTCCATTGTTTTGAAAATTTTAGTCTCTATTTTTGAATGTGTGTATCAAAGGTTATATTAGGGTGAGAGGAGGTCTGCCACTCTATCACAAGGATGATGTCATCAGTGATGTCATCAGTGATGTCATTTGAGATGTCATCAGTGATGTCATGAGTGATTTCACTGACCATGTCATGAGTGATGTAATATGTGACGTCATCAGCAGTGCATTGCGGGCGCGCGAGTTACAGTTAGCTGAACTAACTATAACGGGGGAATTTCAATGGTTTTGTACAAGTGAAAAGTCCAGCTAACTATAACACCCCTGAAACCTATGGTTTTTTCAGTGAATTTCTGAGGTTTTTTAAATGCTAATTCCTAACTATAACGTGCCTGAAACCTATGGTTTTTTCTGTGAATTTCAAAGGTTTTTTAAATGCTAATTTCTAACTATGCCTACAGAGATAGGACATGTGAAGAAAGAAGAAAAAATGCACAGAAAAAAAAAAAGAAGTGCAGAAAGAAGCAACAGAAGTCCTCAAAGACGAAGAAAAGTGCAGGAAGAAGGATAACGTGCAGAAAGAACAAAAAAAAGAGCAGAAAGAAGCCTTGTTGCAAAATCATCCTGTACCCTCAACTTTTTCAGACGGATACTGGTGGTAACTGAGTCTGACTAACCAGTCCTAGAGCCAGTGCTATGTTAAAAGACACTTAGAATACAGTGAAAACACCTACATACACTAGGGAACATTATGTGTTGGAGTCCTCCTGTGATTAGCATGACCTCCTCTGTAAGCCTCTAGTATATAATAGGGCAGGATTAAAACTACCTCTTAAAACAGGCCACAGGGTGTTTTTGCACACGTTAACTCAGGCCCCGTCCCCTCCCTTCACCACTGTGTAAACACGCCCTGTGTCCATTTTTAGTTGGGAGATTAAGTCCATTTGAATCCTGTGGGTCCCTAGGGTCAAACTAGCCCACTAGGTACCTCCAGTAAGTGCCACAGAGCTGCGTTGCAGAGAGGTGTAAAAAGTGGCACGGCCTGGACCACCTCTCTGCAATGCAGCTCAGTGGCGCTTACTGGAAGCACTTGGTGGGCTAGTTAGCCCCCAGGGGCCCTCAGTATTGAAGGGAAATTATATCCCCAATTTAAAATGTGCCAGCCATAGTGCGTGTTTGCACACGTCACCTCAGGCCCCGTCCCCTCCCTTCACCACTGTGTAAACACGCCCTGTGGCTGTTCTAAGTTGAGAGATTAAGTCCCCTTGAATCCTAAGGGTCCCTAGGGTCAAACTAGACCACTAGGTACCTCCAGTAAGCGCCACAGAGCTACGTTGCAGAGAGGTGTAAAAAGGGGCTTGGCCTCAGAACACCTGTCTGCAGCGCAGCTCCCTGGCGCATACTGGAGATGCCTGTTGGGCTAGTTGGCCCTCAGGGACCCTCAGTATTGAAGAGGAATTAATTCCCCAACTTACAATTCGCCAGGGGGCGCGTTTGCAGAGTGCTGCAGGAGGGGGCGTGGCCTCCGGCACAATGCCAGTCTTTTATTTATTTTAATTTTTTAAGACGGGGGGCTGTGTGGTTCCCCTTCTTATTCTAATTTATTGGCCCTGATGACCCCATCCCCCAGGGCCTGTCTCCTAATTATATTTTTTTGACCCCAATCCCCAGGGCCGGCCACTGTTTTTTATTATTTTTAAAAAATATATATTTATAGACACACCTAGGACATGCTGGACAAACCGTACGTACCTATCACCATGACGATTTGCGTGATATTCATTAAAAGGCGACTATGCATACAATGAATCCACGTGGAATGTATTTACACAACTAGTGAAGCTCTGACATGTCTGATGCCCTACCGTGCCTAATCCCGGTAGACACCCTTGTCGTTTATTTATACAAACATGGGTAGCTATTGACGGGCACATTTAATACACATGCACACCAAGCCATTCAAAGGGGATTCAACAAAAATTCGACCAAAACTATGCAAGAAACCCCCCTCACGGTTAATAAAACAAACATCCACTGCCAGATGTGTAATACTTTTTATTTTACTCTCTGGAAAGGGGACGAACATCACTTGAGAGTCACAGCGCGCTCCTGGCAGAGCCCAATGCTGTGTTACACCCACCATTGCCTGCTGAGTGCCACACACCTCTGTGTTGTATTCCACTAGCTAGTGCATATGCTATGACACTCTCTAGCCCATGTGCACTGTAACACCACCCCGTGAATATGTCATGCCACACTTGTCTTCGCACGCGTTATATTGCCCCATCTAACGTGCCTTCTTCGATGCCTATGTTATAACGCACAGTGCTATGCCATACATATTACAATCTGGGATCCATATCTTTGTCACAGTGCATATGCAACGTTACACTTCCCAGCACATATTTTATATTACAACTTTAGAGACTAGTTAGGTTACACAACACTGCCCTGTGCATATTACACTCCAAGGCGCATATCGCATAGCACGCGCTAGTGCCTGTGCTATCTCGCGCTCTCCAATGAATCTGTAATTGCGCACAATGTATTGCATATTATATTTCACGCCGGTTCATCTTATATCACACTTTTTGGTGCATAGTTTATACCATACACTATATCTAGTTTTCATTTTCAATCGTGCTCTCAGGACTATGATCTATATAACACTGTGTTCATCTACCCTTTTCACGGGCATTACATTTTGCGATAGGGGGTGGAGGGTCAGGGGGTGTTTCTGCCAAGTGAGCCCGGAGTCACAGTCACAAACGTCCTCTTCTTCCTGAATAAAAGTGAGATTAAGCTGCATACTTGTTCATATTTTAAGTAGTTCGCACAGACACACGTTTTAAAAACAATAAAGTTCCTAATACCCGCCTTCTCTGAACAGTTAGCTTGCTGCCCCATCCCCCTCCTCCCTATCCTCTGTTGTGTGAATCCATGTACTAGCCTCCTTCCTCCTGCCATGCATGGTCTGATGTGCTGCCACTGCCCTCAATTTAGTATGATGTACTAGTCCACTCCTCCTGCCCTCCATTGCCCAATTCTATGCCCCATCATTGACCTCCTGCTTAAACTCTGTGCTTAGCTTGCTGCCCCTATTCTCCTTCCCCCTGCCCTCCGATGTCTCTGTGCATGCCCCTGCTCCATCCTTTTTGCCCACCATGTTCCATGGACCTGCTACTCCTATCTACTCTGAGTGTTCTGTTGAGCTGCCACTCCCCTCCCACCTGCCTAGCATTGTCAGATGACTGTAACCTGTCCCTGCCACCTCCACCCTGCCTGTCCACATGCCATGCCCCTATCCTCTTCCTCCTGTCCTACATGGTCCATTGTACTGCCACAACCTTCTGCCCTCCCTGGTCTGTTGTGCTGCAACTGCTCCTCCTGCCTGCCCCGTGCGGTCTGTTGTGAGGCCCCTTCCCCTGAACTTTCTTGTTTGTGCACAGGTCCTGACCCTCCCTTCTATCCTCCATTGTCCTTTGTGCATGCCCCTGCACCCTCCTTCTTGCCCATCATAGCCATTGTGCTGCCACTAACCCTCCCACTTGCCATGCATGGTCTTCTGTGCTGCCATGGCCCCTCCCATCTTCCCTGTGTGGTCAGTTAGCTGCCCCTGACCCCCTCCCACCTTCTCTCCATGGTCTGTGTGTATGCAATCACAGTCTCAGTGTTGCTCTTCATGGTGTGTCTTGCTTCTAGTGCCCATCCTGCCTGACCTCCATGGCTATCTTGCTGCTCCTGCCCTTCCCCCTTGCCCCCAGCCCTCTGTTTACATGTGCAGACCCCTACTCCCTCCCTCCTGGCTTGGCTGTTCCATTGTAATGCCCCTGATCCGTCCCTCCTGCCCTTTATGGTCTGTTATGCTGCAGCTTTCTCTCCTGTCTGTCAATTATGGTCAGCTAGCTACCATTGCCTCTTGCCCCTCTGTTCTCTGTTGTCCATGTGCATGGTCCTGTCCCCTCCCTCTTGCTTTCTATGGATTGTTGTGCTGCACTCCCATCCCGCATGCCCTGTGTGGTGTATTGTGCTGCTGCAAACCCTGATGCCTGCCCTGCAGGGTCAGTTTGGTGCACCTCTCCATGTCCCTCCTGTCCTCTGTTATCCAAGTCCATGTCCCTACCCCATTTCCTTCCATGATCCAATGTACCATACTTGCGAACATTTTGAACTTGGTAAGAGGGAGATTTTGAAAAAAAACTGGAGTATTGATTTTCCCCTTTTACTTTGAAAAAGAGGAGATTGTAGACGGGAGACAGATCAAATAAAGCCCATTTGAGCTTAAAAACATTGGACGTTTCCTGGCTGAATCGGGTCTGTTGGCATGTATGGTTGTACTACCATTGCCTCTTCCTTCTGCCCACAATGGTCTATTACATTGCCACAGCCTCTCTTGCAAGTCCTGTATTGTTGGTTTGTTGCCTCTGCCCCCCTTTCCACTGCCCTCCATAGTCTGTTGTGCTGCCACGGCCCTTCCTGCCTGCTCAGTGTGGTTAAATTGTTGCCTTTGCACCCTCCTACCTGCCTTCAATTTTCAGAGTCCGTGCCCCTGGCCTCTGCCTCTCAACAGTATCCTAATGAACAACTAGATTGCTAACATTCTATATTTATTACAAAAGTGTGGAACGCCTGACGTCATCTTGATGTAATCAAAACTGTAATACCTAGAGCATTTCCTTTAGAAATTACATATATGAGAGGGTCTTATTGGCATCAAAATTATGGTTAGTGCTCTCAAAGACTAAAATAAGGACATATTTTCTGAGTTTTCAAATAGCGACAAAGCACTTTTAAATTATTTGTTATCTTTATGTTTTTTTATCCAGTTGACCACTTGATTAAATGTTGCACTTAGGGGAGAGGATGTGGTGTTACTTCCAGAACTGCAAACTTTGCAACTGGGGAACCAGGTTGGAGTGTCTGCTTCAGCTCGACATTCTGTGATTCTGGTCAAATCACTTAGTCTCCCCATGTCTACAACCAAAATGAATTTGTTCTTGTGTGATGTAACCAATGCTCATGTAAAACACTCCAATACCTGACAAGTCTGCACTATATAACACTGCAAAAACACAAAATAATAAGTGTTTTGCACACTTCTGTCATTGGGCTATATTTGGGCTACATCTGGGTGATTTTGGGCTATATTTGGGCTCTTTTGTCTCCGGTGGCCATCTTGGGAGATTTATTTGTTATGAAGTTTCCTAATTTCCTCATGTACTGCAGTCTCCTCAGTAGGAAATGCTTTCAGTTTTTTACTTTGATTCCATCATGAAGGTATTCAGATATGTCACACATTTGCCATAAATTCTGAATGTTAGCACTCTGGTTGCTCATTAGATCACTGTAGTAAAACTACTGTTCACCATGGAAGTCTGCTCCTGGTATTAAAAGTGCATGTTTCAGTCTGCATGTCAGAATTTTTTAATGAAATAGAAGAGGATTTGAGAAGTCACTCAAAATGTGCCCTCATTTTCTTTCTTCAGCATTAATCATAATTTCTATGGCAAAATGAACCCCCTCATTGTGTTCCTTTTCAAATTAAATGTTTTAAGTGTTACCAGTTTATTCCAATCAAGATGGCTTCAGGTGTGCCATATGTTTATCATAAGTAGGACTGTTAGCGCTCTAGTTGTTCTTTGGAACACTCTGGGAAGCTGCAGTAGAACAGAAAGGAATCAACTGACAGTCTCTGCCCTTGTTGGATGTACATGTTTCACTGAGAATGTCAGACTTCATTCTCACATGACTGAGAAAGATAATGTGAATTTACAGAAAATAAGCTCCCAGTTTAGCTTATAGATCACTGTTGGAAACGGCCCTTTTTGCAGGGTTATCCCCAAACTTTTTGCTTCTTCCTCCTTTATTTTTTCTGACCTGTGGTTGTTGGCAATAGGACTCTGAGCACTTTACCACTGCTGATCAGTGCTAAAGTGCATATGCTCTCTGTCTAAATTATTATATTGATTGGTTATCCATGATTGGTATATTTGTTTCACCTGTTAGCCCCTAGTAAAGTGCACTGCGTGTGCCAGGGCTGGTGATTCAAATGCTACTAGTGGGCTGCAGCACTGATTGTGCCACCCACAGGAGTAGCGCTAAGATGATGTCTTAGGCCTGCTTGCAGTGCCTATGTGCAGTCCAGGACTGCCATGTCGACCTGGCCAGTGCACCCACTGACCAGGCCTTATCCTTCCCTTTCTGTACATGTCAGGCATCCCTATGGTGGCCCTAGGTACTCCCCTGGGCTGGGTGCAGTGTATCTGAAAGGTAGGGCATGTACTGAGGTGTGTAACATGCCCTGGTAGTGAATTACAGCCATTTTCGTTTTTCACTGATGAGAGGCTATCTTGCCCATAGGATAGAATGGGGAAGGCTGTTTACATGCCTATCTTCCCATAAGGGCAAGATAGAAAATCCAAGTTTGGTATCTCTGTGTTCAGAATTTAATTATACATCTTTTTAGCAAGATGGTTTTTAAATTCACTGTGTGAGAATAGCACTTTTTAGAAAGTAGCTATTCTCCTGTTTAACCTTCCTGTGTGCCTGTGTGCTGGTTGGCTGAAGGGTGTCATGTGATGGGCCAGGTGGCTCCAGGAGCCTGGATGAGTCAGCAGCAGGGTGAATAGGGAGATCTGCTTTAGATGGGTGGGAGGAGTAGTCCCTGGGTTTGAATAGGGTTGTCCCTGCCAAACACAAAGCTGGCTCCAACCCCTGCTGGCCAGGCTGAGGACTCTGCCTCTGCTGGCACAAAGAAGGCTCCACCTCCTGCTGAGCGTCTAACGACCCTGCCCCTCACTCTGAAAGGAACCAGGTGCTCCAGAGCAGAGCACACCCAGGAACCGGTTTGAGCAGGGGAATACCCCCACTGCAACAAAGAGAGACAAAGACTTGGAGGGGTATAAGAAGAGGACCCCAGACACCTAAACTTTAGATCACTTTGGAACTAAGAAGAAACCTCTGCCAAGGAGAAAGCTGAAAAGAACTGAAGAGGAGAAGACTGCCTGCTTGCTGTTTTGCTTTGCTGCCAAGGAGAGGGGAAGGACTTTGCTGTGTCCCCTTCTTTTGATTCTGATCTCCAAGGGCCTGAGAAGAGCCGGCTCCCTGTTAAGAAGTCCCAGGAACAAAAGGACTTCACCACCAGCTCCCCTGGAACTCTGCTGAGAGAGTTCTGACCTGCCTTGGAGTGCTTGCCCAGTCTTGGGAGCTGGGAAGCATCTCAGGATGAGATGTGTGGTTAGGCTCCGCCCACATATATATATATGATTTTACTTTTGATTTTCTCAGGAACTACTGAACAGATTGACACCAGACCTGCAAAAGGCACTTCCCTGACCTGAGGACTACCTCTGCCAAATTTCAAGTAATTCTGTTCAGCCGTTCGGGCTGTACCGTGGACTAAAGGTCCCTATGGAAAATTGCTTGAGGAAAATGCGTTTTGGGACCCCCCTTTTTTCTCAGCCCCCGCTTGACGAATCCCCCCGAGACTTTCAGGGTAGGAGCGGAGCGGAGCGCCCCACCTATTTTGAAAATTTCGCTAGGATTCGTCAACCAGCGACAAAGTTATTCCAAATAGAATGTTGCGGATTTCCTATGGAAACACGGTCCTAACTATAACTATCTACTGGCGACCGCCAGTAGATAATATATATATATATATATATATTATCTACTGCGGTCGCCAGTAGATAGTTATAGTTAGGACCATGTTTCCATAGGAAATCTCAAAATTCTATTTTGAATAACTTTGGCGCCGGTTGACGAATCCTCGTGAAATATACAAAACTAATGGGGCGCTCCGTTCAGCTCCTACCCTGAAAGTCTCGGGGTGATTCGTCAAGTGGGGGCCGAGAAAAAAGGAGGGTCCCCATGCATTTTTCCATAGGACCTTTAGACACAGCTACAGCCCGAACGGCTGAACAGAATTACTTGAAATTTGGCAGAGAGGTAGCCATAAGGCCAAGGAAGTGCCTTTTGCAGGTCTGGTGTAAATCTGTTCAGTATTTCCTGAGAAAATAGCATTTAAAGCATATCAATATCTATACGCGTGCAGCGTGCGCGCACTGAGCAAGCCCTGTGCGCGCACCCTGCCGTGCACGAGCGTAATTCTGATTGGTTGTTACATGTTAGTAAACATTCGAATCGGTCGAAATCAGGAAGTGTCGGCCGCCATTTTGTCTGTCACACTAAAAAGGAAAGGTGGAGACCGTGAAAAGGGGGCAGGGTAGGGAGTTCTAGACCCCCTAGCCATTGTCAGGGGGGCACAGTAGGACCACGAAGGGTAAAAAAAAAGATTTAAATTTTTAAAAAAACATCGCAAAGTGCGCGCACTCTACGCGTACCCGAAAAAACCTTTAAAACATCACGACGTGCGTGCACCCAGCGCGCACCCGAAAAAAAACATAAAAAACAATAGAAATAAAAATCACATTTAAGTGTTTAGATATTAGGTGGCTCTAAAAAGAGCCCTTGTGTTCATTGAGTGTTTTTCGGTACCTACAAGTACCGATGCAGAGTCTAAAGTTCAAGAGGAAGACTCTGTTCCCTTCATCATTGAAATGTACACCGTCTCCTCTATAAATGTCTTGCATGTTGTAACACAAGTTGTTGTGGTATATAGAACCCATACCATAGTCTCTGAGGAAAGCAGAAACAGACTTATTGACGTGCTTTCTTGCTTTGTCAATCTGTGGACAAAATTGGTTGGACCAGTTCCACTTTTGCCTTTGGCATATGTTAGAATATCCAAAGGCAGATTGAGGAAAAATCGACATCAATTGCACAAAGGTGTCCTTAATAAGCATTTCCAGACCTACCCCAGTTAAAGTGCCTAGGTCATTTCCACCACAGTGCACAATAATAAGGTTAGGCTGTGGGAGATGTAGAAAGGTTTTCACCAAATGCATTACTTGGTGCCACTTTAACCCTCTCTGACCAATCCATTTAATGTCTACATTTGGCAAATCAAGGTCTTTGAAAATACCTCTTTTTTCTGCATACTTTTCACTCCAGAAGACATAGCTATGACCTACAATCCACACTGTGAACATCTTCCAAGGAGAACAGGATGCACTCAGGAGGTGTCTTTCAGTAGAATGGCAATATGAAAAGAAAGACAGTTGAAAAATGGAGGCATACATACTTTTTTTAATAAAAAGAACTCATTGGCTGATTCAAACCATTTTACAGTTAAAACTAGGCTGTATGTTTACATTTTTAAAAGCATGTTTTGGATTGGTACAGAAAAATGTGTTCCCACATAACATTACTTTGGATTTGCTGTTAGGTTTGAAAAGTCAAGCAGTCTTGCTCTTTGGATTTGAAACATTGTGTGCTGAACTTCTGACCTCTCTGCTCACAGCAGTGTTCCATGACCTGTTGCTGTGGTAGCAGGCAGAAGTCATGTTGGGGGAAGGGATGATTTGGAAAGGGGTTGAAAGTTGCAACCGATAGAAATGTGTGATTCCATTTGAAAAAATGTGGGAAGGACTGTGATTTTACATTAACATGTATATGTGTGAAAAAAGAGAGGGAACAATTGCCATTTACTGGTTGTGGAGAGAGGAGAGAGGTGTACAGCTCTGAGATTCTGGCTCTGATAATCTGCTGTTTGAGTGCCACATTTCTTTCTCAACTAATTAATTTTAAAGGTGAGTTATGAGTTTGAGAGGGGAAGTATGTGGTGTATTTTGATATAAATAATAGAATTGTCATTCTTGTTTTAAAGTTGTGTTTTACATTTTCTGATTTAGGAGAAATTTAACTGTCTTGAACTAGTAAGATATTATGGAGTATGTCTTCACTGTAAGTTAAGGTGTAGTGGTATTAGTGAGGAATATTGTTTTGTGACTAGAATTACATCATGAGTCTGTCTGCACACAGGATTTGTTGACAGAGATTTAATTTGTGTTGCTTTTGTTCTGTTAGCCTTGCACTCGCAGAAAAGGGGTAGTTTGTTATCTTAAAGTGTGATGGTTAGCATTCAGCAGAAATCATTTACTGATCAGTGAGAGGCAAATGCAAACAAATTTGAAAATAGTATGGTACATTTTCCTACCACTTTAATAGTTGTGTTTTACATTTTATGTTAAGGAAGATATTTAAGTGGCTTGAACATGTTATATATTATGGAGTATGTCTTCATTATAAGTTAATGTGTACTGGTATCACTCAGGAATACTGTTTTCTACCTAGAATCATACCATGAGACAGTGAGCACATAGGAAATGAAAAGAGAGATTTCATTCCGGTTGGTCTTGCTCTATTACCCTTGCACTCGCAGGAAAGGGGCAGCTTGTTTTTTGTAACACTCTAGTCTAATCAGTCACCCTCTAACACATGGTCATGGACTCAAGGAGCTGTTAGGACATGTGCTCCTTTCTGCCTGTCTAAACTAGAATGAACATGTGTCAGTCTGTTACAGTAATTATCACTTGCTCTACCCCAGTAGTAAATGTGCTTTCAAATTGCCAAAGGAAATATTACTTTCTGCCTAGAATGAGACCATGAGTCTGTGTGCATACAGGAATTGTTGTTAGCGTTTTAATTTGTGTTGCTGTTGTTCTGTAAAACTTGCACATTCAGGAAAGGCTCAGCTTGTTTTCTTCCAATGTGTTGGTTAGCAATCAGCAGAAATCAGTATCTCAAAAATGTGATGCAAATGCAAACACATTTGAAAATAGCATGGTAGATTTTTCATCAATTCTTGCAATGGCTGAGGTGGTTCCTACATGTTGAAAACTCCAATTAACCCTTACCACACATGTACTCTTACACACATGTCTGTACTCTTCATGCAGTTGTGGGAGTCTCCATGCAGATCTCTCTTGCAGCTGACAATACACAGTCTCCAGAAACACACTCTTTGCACACACGCAGCAGCTTCTGCTACACTCCCATGTGTATTAGTCAGCTCTGTGTGCTGTTTCAGATTGCAGTGTGTAACGCAAACAGATTCTAAATCACCAAGGCTCATTTCCTTTGCTCTAGTCTAATCAGTCACCCTCTAACACATGGTCATGGTCTCAAGGAGCTGTTAGGACATGTGCTCCTTTCTGCCTTTCTAAACTAGAATGAACATGTGTCAGTCTGTTACAGTAATTATCACTTGCTCTACCCCAGTAGTAAATGTGCTTTCAAATTGCCAAAGGAAATATTGCTTTCTGCCTAGAATGAGACCATGAGTCTGTGTGCATACAGGAATTGTTGTTAGCGTTTTAATTTGTGTTGCTGTTGTTCTGTAAAACTTGCACATTCAGGAAAGGCTCAGCTTGTTTTCTTCCAATGTGTTGGTTAGCAATCAGCAGAAATCAGTATCTCAAAAATGTGATGCAAATGCAAACACATGTGAAAATAGCATGGTAAATTTTTCATCAATTCTTGAAATGGCTGAGGGGGTTCCTACATGTTGAAAACTCCAATTAACCCTTACCACACATGTACTCTTACACACATGTCTGTACTCTTCATGCAGTTGTGGGAGTGTCCATGCAGATCTCTCTTGCAGCTGACAATACACAGTCTCCAGAAACACACTCTTTGCACACACGCAGCAGCTTCTGCTACACTCCCATGTGTATTAGTCAGCTCTGTGTGCTGTTTCAGATAGCAGTGTGTAACGCAAACAGATTCTAAATCACCAAGGCTCATTTCCTTTGCTCTAGTCTAATCAGTCACCCTCTAACACATGGTCATGGTCTCAAGGAGCTGTTAGGACATGTGCTCCTTTCTGCCTGTCTAAACTAGAAGGAACATGTGTCAGTCTGTTACAGTAATTATCACTTGCTCTACCCCAGTAGTAAATGTGCTTTCAAATTGCCAAAGGAAATATCGCTTTCTGCCTAGAATCAGACCATGAGTCTGTGTGCACACAGGAATTGTTGTCAGCCTTTTAATTTGTGTTGCTGTTGTTCTGTAAAACTTGCACATTCAGGAAATGCCCAGCTTGTTTTCTTCCAATGTGTTGGTTAGCACTCAGCAGAAATCAGTATCTCAAAAATGTGATGCAAATGCAATCACATTTGAAAATAGCATGGTAGATTTGTCATCAATTCTTGCAATGGCTGAGGTGGTTCCTACATGTTGAAAACTCCAATTAACCCTTACCACACATGTACTCTTACACACATGTCTGTACTCTTCATGCAGTTGTGGGAGTCTCCATGCAGATCTCTCTTGCAGCTGACAATACACTGTCTCCAGAAACACACTCTTTGCACACACGCAGCAGCTTCTGCTACACTCCCATGTGTATTAGTCAGCTCAGTGTGGTGTTTCAGATAGCAGTGTGTAACGCAAACAGATTCTAAATCACCAAGGCTCATTTCCTTTGCTCTAGTCTAATCAGTCACCCTCTAACACATGGTCATGGTCTCAAGGAGCTGTTAGGACATGTGCTCCTTTCTGACTGTCTAAACTAGAATGAACACGTGTCAGGCTGTTACAGTAATTATCACTTGCTCTACCCCAGTAGTAAATGTGCTTTTAAATTGCCAAAGGAAATATCTCTTTCTGCCTAGAATCAGACCATGAGTCTGTGTGCACACAGGAATTGTTGTCAGCGTTTTAATTTGTGTTGTTGTTGATCTGTAAAACTTGCACATTCAGGAAAGGCCCAGCTTGTTTTCTTCCAAAGTGTTGGTTAGCACTCAGCAGAAATCAGTATCTCAAAAATGTGAGGCAAATGCAAATACATTTGAAAATAGCATGGTAGATTTTTCATCAATTCTTGCAATGGCTGAGGTGGTTCCTACATGTTGAAAACTCCAATTAACCCTTACCACACATGTACTCTTACACACATGTCTGTACTCTTCATGCAGTTGTGGGAGTCTCCATGCAGATCTCTCTTGCAGCTGACAATACACTGTCTCCAGAAACACACTCTTTGCACACACGCAGCAGCTTCTGCTACACTCCCATGTGTAATAGTCAGCTCAGTGTGGTGTTTCAGATAGCAGTGTGTAACGCAAACAGATTCTAAATCACCAGGGCTCACTTCCTTTGCTCTAGTCTAATCAGTCACCCTCTAACACATGGTCATGGTCTCAAGGAGCTGTTAGGACATGTGCTCCTTTCTGCCTGTCTAAACTAGAAGGAACATGTGTCAGGCTGTTACAGTAATGATCACTTGCTCTACCCCAGTAGTAAATGTGCTTTCAAATTGCCAAAAGAAATATCGCTTTCTGTCTAGAATCAGACCATGAGTCTGTGTGCACACAGGAATTGTTGTCAGAGATTTAATTGATGTTTTTTCTATTTTGTAAGAGTTTGACTCGTAGGAAAGGATCAGCTCATGTGATAGGATTTGAAAAGTTTTTAAAAAGAAAATGTAATGAATTGAAATTACATAAAGGTATTTTTTTTTAGTTTTTTGCAGGTATTGGTGAGCAACAGTGAAAAAATATAAAGATGCCTATAAAGTCAAGAAAAAGAAAAGAAAAGAAACAACAACTATATTTGAAGACGACTGATAAAAAAAAAATAGGAGGCGAAGCACGTGTTGGAAAACAGAAAAAGTCTTCTGGTAAGCAAACTAAAGAATTTTTAAAAAATATCTTCAAAAAAAAAAAAATGATCGAAAGATACATTCAAACAGTGTTTCAAGTACAAAACTACAACAGAGTCGACAGCAAAAACAAAATGCTAATATAGACTCAGAAGTTAGGAAGAGTGACTTAACACGGAAAATAGATTTTAAAAACATTCATCGAAAAATGTTTCAGAGAAGAGTGATGTTAAATTTGCTGAAGGATGTGAAAAAATATAAGAAAAAAACAAAATCTTATAAGTAAAAGAAATTTATTGAAAGTATTGCTACCAAGGCATTAGAAATAAAAAAAAAATATTCATTTTAATTTTGAACAGGATGCGTAGATTAGATAAATTAGTGAATGCAATGAAGTCACAAAGCAAAAGGAAAAGAGAAGTCAAAAATAAAACTTTTGTAAAGTGTTCTTAGGAGAATGAAAACATAGTTCAAGTACTGAACCATTTTTTAATGAAGAGAGTTATTTTCAAAGTAATAGTTTGTTGCATGCAGTTGACACCAATGGTAGAGCTTATGAAGTTAAGGATGGTTGTGTAATGGAAAAGGAGAAAATGGTTCCAAGAAATGAGGAACAAGTGATGGCTGATGAGGTTATGGGAAGACGTCCTAAAGCCCCAGTGTACACTTGGAATTGTAGTAGTATTTGTACTGTGCGTCAGGAATCTATTGATAAATTACGTGACTTTCTAAGATAATATAGTAAAAAGAGTGTTAAACAGAAAATTAAGGTGCTTCAAAGACTAGATCCATGCAGAGTGAGAGAGAATACTGGTTTTCAAGGACATTCTCTGGCCTGTCTATCTAGGAAAGTGTGTCAAAGTGTTTTTCACCATTTTAGGATGCTGGCTGTTCATCATACTGAAATGAGAAAGTTTGTGAGAACATTGTATTTTGCTAAAAGTCCAGCACTAAAGTTAAATGAGTTGAATAATGCTCTGTTCCGTGGATCTGTATCAGATGTAGTGAAGGTTACTGATGAGATTCAGTTTTGTTACTTTGGTCCAGAACAAGAAAGTGCAGAAAATGACACAGTTATTGATGAAAATGTGGAAGAGAATGTAGAACTCACTGTTAGTAAAAATTTTGATGATGAAATGACAAAATTTGCTATCATCTCTAATGAAAGACCACATATTACTTGTATATGTTGCCGGAGAAGCCATTACAAAAATCAAACAAGGAATGTTGATCTGTATAAAAAAAGTGAAAATGAAGATAATTATAAGTGGAAATATTTTGCCACATATATATTTCAGGAAAATTGTTTTGATTTGGGTGAAGATCAGCGTATTTGTAAATACTGTTATAACAAGTTAGAAGAAAATAGAATGCCAGCTAGAGCTGTACATAATAATTTAGAATTGGTTGATATTCCTCAAGAACTTTCTGATTTAAATACGTATGAGTCTATACTCATTCAATGTGTCCATCCGTTTCAGACCATAGTGCGTATGGAGCCAAAAACTGGTAAATTACCTCCTTCGGATTTACAAAGAGGTTTAAAAGGAAGAGTTGTGTATTTGCCATTGGATTTGAAAAAAAATATGGAAACAATTGATGCAGATACTTTGGAAACTGAACCATTATTTATTCTGGTTAATGGTGTACCTACGAAGAATAAGAAAATTTGGCAGGAGCTGGTGGATGTACGCAAAATACAAAGAGCAAATTTGTATTTGAAAAAAAATATTAAATGGTATGAAGCCATTTATATGGATGAAGATGAAGAAGTTTTACTAGAAGACACAGGAATACCAACTGGGCAAATTGAAAAAGTGGATAAGTCAAAAGAAGAAGAAATTTATGAACATTTCAGCATACATCTTCTACATTCTAAAGAAGTTATGGGAAACGCTATTGATCTGTTTCAGATGAAGAAAGCACAAGGAACTCCCGTGAGTGTATGGGAGGAGAGCTTGGAAGCTCGTTGTTTTCCCCAGCTGTTTCCTACAGGAAAAGGAGGACGATATGATGAACGTCCAGTACAGATTCCTGCTTCTGAGTATCGGACTACAAGACTATATGCCGAAGATCCGAGATTTCGTCAAAGTATTCCTTATTTGTTCCATCTTTTATTTGAAAGTGACTTGTCAGCACTATCTTATGCAGTAAATCACATTTTGAAAACTGGAGTACATCTACGTAATGTGACTGCAAAGGATTTTATGAACAAAGTGCAACAGCAAGATGATCATTTGGAATCTCAATTGATCAATTTGATGGCTTGTCAGCGTGGGATGAATGAATATTGGAACCGACACCATGGAGAATTGAAATGTATGTTACGGAATTTAGGAACTCCTACATGGTTCCTTACCCTAAGCTGTGCTGAGTACACTTGGGATGATCTTCTGGATTTTCTTCGAGAGGCAAATTCAAATATTGACAACATCCAATACAAGACAGCAGGAGAATTGTGCTCATTGGATCCCGTTAATGTTTGCAGATATTTCAATCATAGATTTGAGGCTATGATGTCCTTCATCTGCAATAAAAAAAATCCACCTCTTGGAGAAGTTGTGGATTTCTTTTGGAGAAAAGAGTACCAAGCCAGAGGTGCTCCTCATATTCATATGCTGTTGTGGATCAAGAATGCTCCAAAATTTGGAACAGATTCTGATGATGCAGTTTTAAGTTTCATCGAAGGATATGCAACATGTGCTATACCTAAAAGCACAGAAGAGAAAAATTTAAAAGAGCAAGTTTTACGTTTCCAAAGTCATCGGTGTGGAAAATACTGTCGACGGAAGTACAAGAGTAAAGATAAATTCTACACAAAATGTCGATTTGGATTTCCACGTCCGGTTCTTTCAAAAGGAAGAGTAAACAGTTTTATGTCAGCTGTGCGACATACCATTACAAGAAAATCGCCTAAAAATACCTACAACCTAAGAAGAAAAGAAGAGTCAAAATATATAAATGACTACAACCCAGTCATTTTATCCATGTGGAATGCTAACATGGATATTCAGTATGTAGCTGACAATTCTATTGCTGTTGCTCGGTATGTCACATCTTACATCACTAAATCTGAGAAAACGGAATTGAAGGAAATGTGGGAAGAGATTTCTCATGAGAAGACTGTCAGTAAGAAGCTATACAGTTTCAGTTTAAAGATGTTATCGCATCGAGAAATTGGATCCTATGAATGCTCAGATAGGTTATCATCTGCAAGTCTGTACTCAAAATCCAGAAGAATAATTTGGGCAAGTTTAGGCCTTGCAGGAATGCGAAATCGGGTACTGAAATCTATTCGAGAAATTGAATATTTAGCAGAGTTCGAACCAGAAAGTACAGACATTTTAAGAACAAACATGTTGGACACATATTATCCACAAAGAAGTCATCACCTTGAGAACATGTGTCTCTATGAAGTGCTGCAGAACTTTATTTTTAAACGGAATGTCACAGAAGATATCAACAATGGAAAATATAAAGTCATTGGTGAGGAAGGATGTTTGGTGAAGCAATCAAAAGGAAGTTTGATAAATCACCGGAAGCTGAGTTGCGACACTCCTGATAAAAAGGAATTTTACTACTTGGCACTTTTGCAGCTGTTTAAACCATGGCGTTCAGAGGAGGAACTACTTGGAGAATTTCAGAGCTATGAAGATTCCTTCAATGCTAGCAAAGACAGCGTCGAATGCAGTACTTTCACAACTTATGTTCAAATGTTAAATGAAGAAATTGAACAAGAAGCAACAATTGCAGCTGAAGTAGCTAGAGACAGTTCTCAAGACAGTCAAAGTTCTGGGACTTTCAGTCAAGATCCTCTAGGACAACCGATCATTGAAAATGAAGCAGCAATAGCTATGAACGAAGTGGAAACAGCTATGAATCAAGCTCAGGAAGATTTAGTAGACTTAACATATTTGGAGGAGCAACTGAATGAAGAACAAAAACAAATTTATGAAGAAGTCAGACAAAAAATTGATCACGGATTACTACATGAAAATAAAGAGTGCTCATGCACATCTTTTGAACCAATGAGAATGTATGTAAGTGGACAAGCAGGAACTGGAAAAAGTTTCTTAATTAATGTAATTAGAAGCTACCTACAGAAGAAAATGGATTCCATTTTGTCTTGTGTTGTTACTGCTCCAACTGGGTTAGCAGCGTATAACATCAAAGGAGTTACCTTACATCATTTGCTAATGTTACCAGTAGAGCATGAGAACAAAATACAATACCACAAACTAGCAGGAGAAGCATGCTTGGAAGTTTCAAGAGTATTGAAGAAAATGAAAGTACTGATTATTGATGAGGTAAGCATGGTATCAAATGTAATGCTTGCCTTTGTGCATTTAAGAATGCAGCAAATTCTAAAGACAGACTTTGACGTCCTATTTGGAGGAAAACACGTCATAGTATTTGGAGGTCTTTTGCAACTTACTCCAGTTAAAGGACAACCGGTATTCCATACACTTACACATGAAGACACAAAAAAGTCATTAGGAAGTATAGGCAATGTAAATATTTGGACATATTTTGAGTATAAGGAACTCATTACCAATATGAGGCAAGCCAATGATGAGGACTATGCAAGTATTCTGAAAGATATAAGAATTGGACTACTCACAGAACATGGCAGAAAAGCATTACAGAGTCGATTGCTGAGTAATTTGTTTCCAACAGAACAAATAGTTCCAGAGAAAATATACAAGGAAATTGCAGAAAAAAATACTGTAATCTGCTTAATGCCAACACTACATGAATGCTCTGTATTCAATCAAGAACTTTTGAAATTGGAAAATGAAGAGATCATAAAACTGGAAGCTGTGGATAAAATAGAACATGAACGAATAACTGTTATATTGACAGGCAAATTGGGTACTAAATTGGATTCTCTAGAGAAAAACATTTCAAAAACAGCTGGTTTGGAAAAGAATCTTTATGTGTGTATGAACTGTAGATTAATTTTAAGGCGCAATTTGGATGTAGAGAAAGGTTTAGTGAATGGAGCTATGGGAAGAGTTGTGGGTTTTATTAATTACCAGAAAAAAGTTGGAATTGAATGTTTAAAAATAAAATTTGATCAGATACAAGAGGTTAACGACATTTGTTGTTGTTCAGTTCGTTTCTTGCTTGTGAAAGACTTATATGTGCGTAGGAAGCAGTTTCCGTTTTCTCTAGCATATGCTGTAACTATTCACAAGTCTCAAGGATTAACTGTTGATAGTGCTTTTGTAAACATTGGATCTAGTGTGTTTAAAGAAGGTATGGCATATGTTGCTTTGTCACGCGTGAAAAAATTATCTGGTTTATTCATGATAGACTTTGATGACTCAAAAGTAAGTGCTGATGCAAACTGTGTAAAGGAGTATAATAGATTAAGAAGAAGCTATGCTCCTCATTTAGGTCAGTATACTGTGTTTGAAAAACGTGTTGTTTGTCGGAAAAGGAGATTTGAGGATATCTGTAATGAGGGTGTACAGAAGAGAAAACAAAAAGATAGTGATGTGACTGCAAGCAAAAAGAAAAAGGACAATGCTGAAGAGGTTGTTGGTTGTCATTTTGAAAATAGCTCTGGTGTCAACTGCTACGCAAATGTAGTGCTGAATGTTGTATTTTATCTTGAATTTTTGCAAGAGCAGATTACACTAAATCATGAAAAAAGATTCTGTTCTTTGCTGAGTCTCCTCTATGAGAAGCTGAGTAATGATAAAACTAAAATAGAAAGTGCTTCTGACGTTAGAAATCTTTTAGATGTATGTTCTGGACGTACACAGTTTACACAAAATGTCCAGCCAGATGCACAGGAATTCTTGATGTATATCCTGATGGTACTGGAAGATGAAGGGGTAGAAGTAGACAATGTATTTGGTGTCTCTTATAAATGGGAACATTGTTGTGATAACTGTATGAACACAAGCAGTAGTAATGTTGATTCTGAAAGGTTCATATATTTACCATTACCAGAGAGTAAAACAGTGACTTTTAGTAAATTAGTTAAAGATGCTAATCACAACATGGAATGTTCTCAATGTAAATCAGACATGTTGTCAACGTTATTTTTAAAGAAATATGGACATTATGTAATTTTAATGATGCAACGTTGTAGAGCTGATGGTTCAAAATTGGACACTTTAATAAAGAAGTTTACAGGACAACAATTATCAATATCTGGAAAAACTTTTGTTGCAGTTGCAATAATTTTTCATGATGGGCCTTCTATAACTTCTGGTCATTACACAGTTTATCTTAAATGTGAAAAAGGATGGACACTGTGTAATGATTCTCAATTGATTTTCAAGCAACGTTTGCCTTATGATTTACCCAATTGTTACCTAATTTTTATGAAACCCAAATTTTAAATACTAACATCATCATTGGAAGAAAGCATTATAAACATTTAAAAGGATTTAAATTGGATATTTCGCTCAAAAGAGATTTTAAACTTATCATTTGGCCGTAAGGAAAGGTAAAACAAACAATTGTGGACTTCTTTGACAGATATTATTTTGGAAAATGTTCTTTTGCAACAAGGTTTACAGACGTTATTTTTTGGAAATTGTTATTCTTCTTAAAAGGTATTTTTAACATTTCTATGAAGGTATGTTTTAGTGAGGATACATTTGGGGCTTTTTTAAACAATCTTTCAGATTGTTTTTTTTTTTGCCCGCTGTTAAATGATGAATACAATTGATTTCACTATTTTCAGTGAAAATCAAAACATTCTGAAAACAGCAAAAAAAGGGCAAAAAAATGCTTTGGTAAATATGAAAAAACATGTACTGTTTAATAAAGTGTATTGTTGAATATTATTACTTTTTTTCTTTTTTTCAGAACTAGAAAGAAAATTTAGAAGATGTTATTCAGTTATCTTTGCAATTAAACAAAAACATTTAATTCTAAATTATTTATTTTGATGGTCAGGTAAGTTTAACATATCTGTATGTGTCACTGGTTTCGTTTCATGCTTCCTTTTCTTCACCTCTCCTTACTCTACTTTTCTCATTTCTCTTCTCACTCTCTCTTCTTGCTTTACTACTCTTTTGTAACTCCCTCACTCCTTCTATACTACTCCCCTACCTTTACTACCTCCATCACTAATTTGTCATCCATGTTTCTTTTTCTGTATCCACATGTCTTAGTCTTTTTAACTGCCTTACTCCTTCTCAGTTGTTTGCTCTCTGTGTCTGTATCTGTCACTCTCGGTTTGTCTGTTTCACCCTTAATTTCCTTAACATCTCTGGGGCACATTTACAAGCCACCTGCGCCACCACTACGTCAATTTTCTTGACGAACAGGGTGCTCCTCCATATTTACAAGGAGAGGATAAGCCTCTCTGTGTGTCTTTTCCTCTCATTGTAAATACAGCCAATTCAAATGCAGCACTTAATTGAGCTATTATGTTTTTTGGGTACCTATACATAAATACTGATGCAGAGTTTAAAGTTTAATAGGAAGACTGTCTTCCGTTCATCTGTGAAATGTACACAGAATTAGATTCTAAAAAACAAGTTGTGGAGTTTTGATTTTAGGTGGCTCTAAAAAGAGCCCTTGGGTTAATGTAGGGACAGAGGAAGAGAAAAACGAAAAAAAAAAAAAAAAAACTATGGCCTAGTGCAAGGATGCTCCTCAAATTTCCTCTGAATGAGATCAATACTGCTCTCACCCAAAGTAATAAGAGTACCACAATCCATGCACCGTGTACTCATCCTCCCAAAACAAGGACGAATATCCAAAGGTGTGGAAGAAGGTGAAGGCACCACTGCAGAAGAAGTGCTTGCCTGAGCTGCCGAAGATGTGCTCGGCTGAGCTGCTGCAGATGTCGTCGGCTGAGCAGGTGGAGGGTTTGCTCCAGAAGCTCGACGAAAAGTCACTGGATGCATTGCCTCAACGTGCCTCGTCATAGTATGAATACTAAAAGAATACTTCTTGTTAGGATTCCCACGTGACAAGACACGCTGACACAGTTTGCAGGTGACCTTTGGTGCATTCACCTTCTTTTGTCCCTCAGGAAAAGTGAAAAACTGCCATATAAAGGAGTCTTTCTGCTTCCTCTGCCTCTGTCTCTCAAGAGTGTCCTGCTCACTCTCAAAAGATGGCTGCTGCTCTGCCATTGTATCTCAACACACAGATTAGCTCCTTCTCCTAGGGAATCAGAACTAACAATGAGGGGGGTGGGTGTGATTTTGGAAGAATCTGGAACTGAAAGTACTTTGATCCAATGAAAAGTGATGTTTCTTCATCACATGACTTGCCATGAGGGGATTGGGTGTGGTGTTGAAACAATCTGAAACTGAAAGTAATGAAAACCAATTAGAACTGTTGTTTTATTCATCACATACCCCGAGGTGCGCGCACCGAGCAAGCTCCCTGCGCGCACGGTACAATTACACATGCGCAAACGCGTATGCGCGCATGCACTTACGTAATATGCGCGTACGTAACGCGCATATGCAGCACGCGCGTATGCGTAAACGTCAGGACGCGCACTCTACGCGTATACGGAAGTGTACCGCATGGAGTACGTACGACGTACGTAAGCATGCGTACGTACGCATGTGTACTAGGTGCGCGCTCCGAGCGCGCAGTAAAACGTATGTATGCGTACGTAAATAACGTACGCCGGAATTCATGAAAAATGTACGCAAACGTACTAGGTGTGCGCTCTGAGCGCGCACTCCAAGAATTTATATTAAAAAAAAAGTGGACATAACTTAATAGAAGATATTAACTATGCTGTTCAACTTTAAAATAAATAAAACTTTAAAAAAAAATGAGCCACACCAAATCAAAGGATACAGATAATATATAAATGTATACATAGGGAAGTTTTTAAAAAAGAAATATTTAAAAAATATAATTAAAAAATAAAAAAATTAGCATTTAAAAAACCTTTGAAATTCACTGAAAAAACCATAGGTTTCACACGCGTTATAGTTAGGAATTAGCATTTAAAAAACCTTGCAAATTCACTGAAAAAACCATAGGTTTCACACACGTTATAGTTAGGAATTAGCATTTAAAAAACCTTGCAAATTCACTGAAAAACCAGAGGTTTCACACACGTTATAGTTAGCTGGACATTTTACTCGTAAAAAACCAATGAAATTCCCCCGTTATAGTTAGTTCAGCTAACTATAACTCGTGCGCCCGCAATGCACTGCTGATGACGTCACATATTACATCACTCATGACATGGTCAGTGACATCACTCATGACATCACTGATGACATCTCAAATAACATCACTGATGACATCACTGATGACATCATCCTTGTGATAGAGTGGCAGACCTCCTCTCACCCTAATATAACCATTGATACACACATTCAAAAATAGAGACTCAAATTTTCAAAACAATGGACATACCAATACCAGTTACAACAACCTCTTCAGTAATTCTAAGATCCACATACACATCCACTCATTTACCAACAGTCCTATACAGTCACTCATACATGTACTCACTCATCATATATACTCATACACCTATACATCCTGTTACACAATGCCACTCATCCATAGAGTTACTCACACACATAGTCACTCATGGTAATAAAGAATCAAACATACATTTACTTGCATATACAGTTATACACACACCACCACACTTACTTCTACGGAAACTTACACATACTTAGTCTTTTAAACAATCACTTATAGAAACACATACTTATTCATACAGGAACTCTTTCAATCTCTCACTCTCACATATACTCACTTATATACACCAATAGTCACATATACTAGTTTAAAACATATGTAGTTACTCATAAAGACACTATTGAGACAGTCATTCTCTCACTGACACACCCATACACACACTCATCCACCCATACAGTCCTGCACACATGCTGTCTTCAACACATACAAACAGTGAGTCACTCATTCATGCACCTATGCACTACGTAATACCCCCCACTGAACCATGCAGACACTCAGACTGATACTCAAAAAACCAACTAATACCCTATATAGACACCCATGTAGCTACTCACCAACCCATGCAGCCACTTATACACAAAGTGAGAGACTGATACAGATATTGACATATTTAAACATTACTCACTAAGCCATGTATTCACTATGACACACTTAATCAGTCAGTTACACAATCAATTTTTCAAAAACAAATCATCCATTTAGACACTTATATACCCATTTATTCTTCCATCGACCTTGAGATATACATATATAAAACATATTTAATTTTCAGAAAAACAGACATTCACTGGATGATGTCATCAGTGATGTCATCAGTGATGTTATTTGAGATGTCATCAGTGATGTCATGAGTGACGTCACTGACCATGTCATGAGTGATGTAATATGTGACGTCATCAGCAGTGCATTGCGGGCGCGCGAGTTATAGTTAGCTGAACTAACTATAACAGGGGAATTTCATTGGTTTTTTACGAGTAAAATGTCCAGCTAACTATAACGTGTGTGAAACCTCTGGTTTTTTCAGTGAATTTGCAAGGTTTTTTAAATGCTAATTCCTAACTATAACGTGTGTGAAACCTATGGGGTTTTCAGTGAATTTGCAAGGTTTTTTAAATGCTAATTCCTAACTATAACGTGTGTGAAACCTATGGTTTTTTCAGTGAATATATATATACATATTTACACATGCATATAAAACTATTTATTAACACAAATATGTGAGTATATTGTTTTTAAATAATATATATTATAAATTAAAAAGCAAAAAAAATTGTTTTGACAACAATTTAATACTAAAAACACGAGGAATATGGGAGAAAAAAAAATTACATTCAAACATGCATATGCCATGTTACCAGAATCAATTCAATGTAAGGAAAATTATTGCTTGAAATAGTATTTGTGCATCTTTACGTATGCCACAACAGTTTACAGTGATGTGCAGTCAGAAAGCGCTGACGCGCGTAAGGGGGACAAACACAGATAGGGGAGCAGCAACAGACAGACAGAACCTGTATGTATCTGCTCCCCACTGACGTAGAGGGTACACAGATCGATGGGGGTACACACATAGTTAGAACACCGGCATGCGCGGTGGGTGTGGTTTAGATGACAAACTCTCCCCGATTGGCTGGGAGTAAGATGCCAGCACGCTTGGTTGCTCCCCTGTGCAGCTTGCCTGCCTCCCGTAAATATGTGAGTGCGGCGGGAGCCAACATTGTCATTTACGACATCAATAACACAAACTCTCACAAATGTGAGACCGATTGCATTCACTATTATGTCAATACAGAGTTCATGCATTTGTCGTTGATAAGCTGTGGCATGTAGTCATGATTTTGGTTCACCGGCTCAGGTATTACTTTGCCCATTAACCTTATTCATACTTAAACGTTTGGTATTCACCGAGCGCTATGGGTCTGACCAAGATTTGCTTGTCTGTCTATTGGCCAGTCCGAATGAATTATTGCCTGCCACTCCGGTAAACCGCATTTTTCAATGTTATCAGTGGGTTTGACTTCTCTACACGTGGTTCCTGGGTGCGCCCAGCCACATACAGACAACCTGTTCTCCAGGTACTCTTATTTGACTTCACTTTACTTCACATGTGTCAGATGGGCTTCATGCCCACTCGTTTTTAGGTTTCAGATACCAAACTCGAACCAATCTCTTATTGTTTATAAGGTTTGTCGTTTCCTGAACAGCCATAGTGCTGCTGACTTCTGGCAGGATTTTTTTAGTTTGCATTTCGTTTGTTTGGCGTTAACAGTAAGTGCTATCATTGCTACAAGTCTTCTTTGTGGTACACGTTGGGTATTGTAGTTCCACTATTGTTTCAGACTCCTATTAGTAATCTGGATGGTTGGTTATCAGGTTCACTGTTTACTCTTTGGCACTATAACTTGGCTCCTAATCCGCAATTGCTGTGCATAATGTTCGATCGCCTGCCAGCAGCAAAGTGCATGGTGCACGAACACAAAGTGGGGGTGTTGCTCCTTTAAAGACCGAGATCGTGTTTTTTTTTTCTAGTGTCTTCGGTGCCCTGCTTTCACTACCGTGGTGTGTCCTACCCCCCTACCAGCTGTTTTAAAAACACTCATGAGAAGGACTTTTTTGGATTTATGCTGTTTCTGTGTATGCTGACCCACGTTCTGTCAAGTTACCCAATCTGTTAGTAAGTAAATTTATTTTAAAAGCTGTTGTAATTGATTTTAGTTTTCAGAATGTTTTGTTTGGCATGTGGTTTTCTTCCGTCTGGCCTATGTCACTTCCACCCTTTTAAATAACAAACATGTCTGCCTGCTTCCTTCTTTTCTAAGCACATTGCAGCCTCATCTTGTTAGCGTTATATATAAATGCAATTACAATTACAGTGCACCACATCCAGCCACAACACTCAAAACAAATACACATGGGTAAAAGACATTGCCATTTACAACGCTAATAGCTCTAACTCTCGCAAATGCGAGACCGATTGGATTGCAAATGCTTGTTTAATGTAGTCCTCCTTCATTACTGTGTGACTACGAAGGCCACCACCCCTCCCTTGACCTAGTCTCTGGTATTCCGTAAAGCATAGGGTAAGATGGAGGTGTTTCACTACTACTGTCACTAATAAATATAGCTAACACATTGTCAATTTGTTGGATATCAAATTTTGATATCGGATTGATATGGTTAGTCTTACATACAATCTATGAAAAGACACCCCCATCTTACCACATGGGGAAATCTTATAGTATTGATCACCCGTACTCACAATTTGCTTTCAACTGTTTGCACACGTTGGGAGGGGTACAAAACATGATAGGATGCCTGCGTTCATAGTCATGTGGTTCACTAGACTATGGCCTTTGGCATGTGTAAGATTAGCACAGCTATAATGTCTTACTCGCTTTCCTTTCTGCATTGTGATTTCCAATATATATAGTGAAAGACGAAATGCGCATACTAATGTCACAGGTAGGACTTACTTGTTAAATGTCTTAGGTGCACTTCCCCACACTAGCATTCAGAAAAACGATGGGCACCTGGTATTGTTTAGATAGGGATCCAACATCCCTGACAAATGCCCAGACCTAGTAGGCTACCAATAAGGGGAGAAACATGTTGGCAAGTTTTAAGATGGACTAGAGTCATCATTCTCTTAGGTTTCCATCACTTGATTTGATTTTAGTATACCTCAGGTCCTCAATAATGAAGGTGACAGCCGAGGTACCTTAAGGTATTTTTAATTAAACTGGATCCCGACCTTGTCCTGCATGTTTTATGTAAGAAGTCCCTCCTACCGCCAAGTCTTTGCGGAGGTTGAGTCCGCCCTGGTAGTACCACCTTACCAGGGTGGGGAGAGGATGCCTATGATAAAGCAGACACAATATTGTGTGTGAGGTATCCTCTTCCATTAAGGATGGCCTCCTTGTTCTGAATGGCCCCACGTGACCTGCAGTAGACAGCATCCGTTTCCAACCTTTGGGCTCTTACTTGTTTAGTGGGTTAGGCAACGCACTTTTTTTATGGTTGAGTTAATCACTGGTGCCAAGAGACATGTAGGTAGTGGGTGCATAACGAGTGTCACAGTGAGTTAAGATGTTTGCCTCACTGGCATCGATTTACATATATTGGTCATGCAGAGATAACATATTAGCATAATTAGCACCAATCAGTGACCTGTGAAGGGCTCCAATTCTTTCACATAGCTTTAACCTGCTTTGCTCTTTCTTGAATACATTATCAAGCCTAGAAACCGGCAACTCATACCTTTATTTCTTTTATCTCATTTGTATAGGACACTTTTTACTAATGTGCAACACTTGTTAATGTGTTAACCCATGTCAACCTATACTTTTTCATTAAATTCAGTACATTTCTAAGCACCAGATGATAAAACAACACATTTACTAAAGCCCCTTTATTAAATTCTCTGGTGCTGGAGGCCTGATGACCAAATAGCTGATCCGTAAAATGATACAGAACTATTTACTGAGAGGACGTGAGTGTGGGAGACAACAGGGAGCTGGAAGACACAAGTGCTCTCATTGTATTCTAATCTTACTGTTTGATCTGACACCTTCGGGTGGCAGTACCGAAACCAATTGTCTCCACCCAGTCTGTTTTACTGTATCCCTTTTTGTTAGCTTCAGGACTCTGTCTGCTTTACTACTGCTAACCTTGTAAGTCCCTAGTAAATGGTACTCCATGTGACATGGGATGGTATATTAGATGCTGCTAGTGGGCCTGCAGCGCTCATTGTACCACCCATCAAAGGAGCCTTTTAAAACATCTCATGGGCACGCTGCTGCAGCCTCTAGTACAGTATTAAACTGTCATTATGACCTAGCAAAATTAACCTTTTGCCATGTTTAAACCTTCATTTTTAATATACATAAATCACTGCTAAGGTAGGTCTAAAGGCTAATAGGGTCGGTTGTATTTAAAAAAAAAAAAAAGTGTGACATGTGGATTTAAGTTCTACATATCCCGGTAATTAAAAACTCTTAAAGTCGATTTTCATTATTGCAAGGCCTTCCTCCTCCTTAGGATAACATTGGGTTATATTTTTACAATTTAATAAATGATATCTTCCAATAAGAGCAAGTAAGAATGTCAAGTTTAGAGTCTAAAGAATTGTAATTTAAAACCCTCTTTAAAGGTAAAGTCGGATTTTAAGTCACAATTCTGAAAATGCCACTTTTAGAAAATTGACATTTACTTGTTCCAAATATTTGGTGCCTGCCGCCTGTATTTTGGGTCACATGACTAGGTATAGCAGGCAGTTGGTCTTTGTATATTACTCCCAGAGAGTGAGACAAAGGGAGAATAGGTGTTGGCAGGATGGGCCATCTCTGATAGGGGGGAGGAGCTGTCACCTACCACACTTGCACATCACATGGCCTCTGCCTCAGCACATTCATAATGGATTTGACACTAGAAGTTGGCGCCCCCAGACAAGCTGGGACCAGGGCATGGAGGCCGGAAATTCCAAGCAACTCTGGAGTGAAAAACTCCAGAAGCTTCTCCTACTTCAAAACTGGCAGCAAGTATAAATATGGAACCTTCAGATCCACCTCTTGAGTACACACCTGGACCTGTTGAATACTCAGAAGAAGGACTGCTGTGCTGCACAGCTGCAAGATGGAATGCTGCTCTTCTGTTTTGCTGCACTGCTTTCTTAATGAGTAGGATAGGATCTGCATCTTGAACCCAAGACCACCAGAGTGACTCCAAAGGCTAGTTGGCTGGCCTCCTGATCAGAGCCTCAAGGATAGAAAAGGCTACAACACTCTAGAACCCGGCAGCTGGACTCTGCCTGCAGTGTTTCCAAACACTCCAAGTGGTACTCCTCTAGTCCTGGACCTATGGAAGTGGGGATAGAGGTGCCTTGCAAGCCAAGCTATGGTCATCAGCAAATCCGGTATGAAGTGACACGAAGCCCAAAAGAGCCTCACCACATAGCTACAAGCTTTATCTGAACCAACGCTGAGTGGATCTGAGCCCCTTAGAACCTTGTTGCCAGCTAGCCAGCCTCAACGTAATTGACGCTGGGTGACACAGACCTTCGCTGCACAGCTTCACCAGAACCAAAGCAGTGTATTGCAGCCCAATGCAGGACCTTGCATTGTGGACCTCAAAACTCCTCTGAACCAACATTGGATGATGTAAAGTTTCGTAAATCAACACCACACAGACCATGCACCAGGATTGAAGGTACTTTGTTCAGTGGGACTATCATGTTCACAGTATCCAGCCCCCACTCCATTGCTGTGGGCTTGAACTTGTGAATCTGTCCTGGCCCCTCGTGACCACTTCTGTTAATCTGCAAATGGGAGATACATCAAACTATGAGAATCTTACATTTAACCCTATGTGGGAAGGCAAAATATGTCTATATAAACAGCTAAAGGAAGGACATATAAAAATGCTAATCAATGATGATGAATAGAACTTTGGAACGGAGAATCCCATCACTGTGCCACAATTGGCACTTTGTGCTTTGAAGCACTCTTTTTACCAAAATCTTTAAAATTTCATATCTACTGTTTGTTGTTATGGTCTCAAATAATTTATTCAATTTTACTCTATTTTTTCAAGTCAGTGTGGGATTTTTCTTGTGTTGTGTTTTTTCACTTTATTACTTTTTGAGTGCTGCATAAATACTTTACACATTGCCTCTAAGTTAAGCCTGACTGCTTTTGTGCCAAGATACCAGAGGGTTGAGCACAGGTTAATTTACGGTTTGCTTGTGTTTCACCATGGCACGAATTGTAGTGGCTGCTTGAGCAGGGTTTCACCTGCTCAACAAGTAACCCAATTTACCACATGGTTGTTTTGGTTCTGTAAGCACTCTTCTATAACGGACAAACTATTGAGGTAAAAAATATAGATGAAAAAATATAGAATGCAAAAATATTGACTCCCTATACTTAAACGGGTAAGTACAAAAATATTGAAAAAAAAATATCAATGGGAAAAATATAGTTGTACAACATATTGCATTTTATATATAAATAAAATATTAAATATTAAATATGTTAAATAATATAATTAATATAAAAAAGAAAGCAGATTTAATATAAATGTAAAAAATTATATTAAATCAACTTAATTAAAAAAGTTAAACACACATAAATAATAATTCATTTATTAGTTTTAATGTATTTTATAATTTTAAAATTATTTACAAATATACATATATATATATATCGGTCACCAATAGTTAGTTCTAGTTAGGACCTTGTTTCTATTCAAAAGCGTTTTTTCTTTTGCCAATATCTTTGGCACCGTTGGATGAATATTCGCAAAATTTTCAAAACTAATGGTTCACTCAGGTCAGCTCCTGTTTTGAAAGTTTTGGGGTGATTCGTTGAGCGGGGGCTGAGAATGAAGGGGGGCCCCAAAACGCATTTTCTACATGTTAATTTCCATAGGATCTTTAGACAAAGCTACAGCCTGAACTGCTAAACGGAATTACACCAAATTTGGCAATAAGGTAGCTCTTGGTTCAGAAAGCGACCTTTTTTGAAATGGTGTAAATCTGTTCAGTAGTTCCTGAGAAAATAAAAAATATCTAAATCTGGTGGCCGAGGATGATTTGCGAACCCTCCTGAGCACGAGCTTCATAATTATTGGCTGTCAACACTCCAAACCAAGAAGTGTTGGCAGCCATCTTGTGTCACAAGAGAACAGTAAAAAAACAGATAAAAAACAAGAAACGGTGGCAGGGTAGAAACACCCTGACCCCCTAGGCCTGCTCAGGGGGTCCCTGCCAAAAAAATAATTTTATTTTCATTTTTTCGGCAAGAGTGGTCTGGCAAAATAAAAATAAATTAAAAAAAACAAAATGCGGGAGTCCGCGCTTTGTTTCTTTAAGCCCCAAGGTGGGCGAGGTCCCGGGGGCGATGTCCAATTAATTAGCAGGGGCCCCCCCAAGCCCTGGGGCCCGCCACTTCCCCAGGGCTTCATCAATAATATGTGGGGGGCCCTCAGCCCCCCCGCAGCCCTGGGGACCGCCACCTCCTTGGGGCCTTATTTATATTAGGTCGGGGTCCTCTTGGGCCCCTGCCAAGCCCCGGGGACTGCCACCTCCCCGGGGCTTCACGAAAATATGGGCGGGGGCCTTGCGGGCCCCCCAAACCCCAGCGATCGCCACCTCCCTGGGGCTTTTAGAAATAATTAGTGTGGGGGACCTCAAGCCCCCCCACACTGCCCCGGGGACCACCACCTTCCCGGAGAACTTGGTATGGAAATACGGGGGTTTGTTGTGGACCCCCAGCCCTGGGGACCACTATCTCCATGAGGCAATGTGCAAATTGGGAGGGGGGCCAAACGACCCCCCTCCTGGGGCCCTCCATGGCCCTGGGGACCACCACCCCCCATGTCTGGCTACTGTAAAGTCCCGGGGTGTCCACCCCGGGACATTACAGTTTGCAATTACAGGGCGGGAGCACACTCTGTTTTGCTTCATGGAAGTGGGAGCAGGAAACCTGCTCTCGCTTCCATGAAGCAAAGCAGTATTGCAATTGGACAAGGGGAGCTGCATGTCAGCAGCTCTCCTTGTCAAAAGCAATGCCAGCTCCCGCAGCAGGCGGGGAGCCAGCTGGGACAGCAGGGAAATTGGGACTCCCCCGTGGTCCCCAATGTATGGCCAGGCCCCGGGGGATGGGGTCCTTGGGCCATAATTGGCCTCAGGAGGGTGGCCACGTGCCCCCCAAAAAAGTACAAGGCTGGCCAGGCCCAAGGGGCTGGGGTCCCCAGGGCCATAATTGGCCTCAGGAGGGGGGTGACGCGGCCCCCCTCCAAAATAAAAAAGAAAGGCCGGCCAGGCCCCAGGGATGGGGTCCCCGGGGCCAAAAGTGTCCCAGGAAGGGGGGCCACACTGCCCCTCCCGTTTTAATTTTTTTTTTTTTAAATGGGTCAGGCCCTGGGGGATGGGGTCCCAGGGCCCAAAAAATATTAAGAGAAGGGGGGCCACACAGCCCTTCTTCTAACAAAAAAGAAAAGAAAAGCCGACATCTTGCCAGAGGCCCTGCACCCTCCCTGCACCACTCTGCAAATGCACCTCCTGGTGCATTCCAAGTTGGGGGATTAAGTCCTCTTGAATCTTGAGGGTCCCTAGGGACCAACTAGCCCACCAGGTTCTCCAGTTAGCCCCACACAGTGAGATTGCTGAGAGGTGGTCTGAAGGCACGCCCCTTTTTACACCGCTCTGCAAATGGCACATTGCTGGTGGGGTGAAGAGGTCCTTTTGTGTTCTGAGGACCTCCGGACTAAAGTGGACTTCATACCCCGGGCAGCAGTGCGCCAGGAGGCAGGGTTTGCAGGGTGATGTAAATAGACCACTCTTAGCAATCCAGCTGTGTGGGTCTTACTGTAGGTAACTGGTGGGCTAGGTGGCCTCTAGGGACCCTCAGGATTCAAGGGGACTTACTCCCCCAACCCAAAACGCACCAGGAGGAGCGTTTGTAGAGTGGTGGAGAAAGGGGGCGTGGCCTGTGTCCACCTGTCATCAATCCCACTATCTAAAATATATACTGGAGGTATCACGTAGGCTAGTTGGCCCCTAAGTACCCCCAGAAGCAAAGGGTACTTTAATCCCCATCAAAGAGCATGCCAGGAAATGCATTTGCAGAGTGGTGGGGAAAGGGGGCATGCCTGCTATCTTAAATTAGTAATCCTGCTGTGTGGGACTTACTGGAGGTAATAGGAGGGGTAGTTGCCCCCCAAGGTTGACCTTGAGGGGCAACTACCCCTCCTGTTACCTTCAGTAAGTCCCACACAGTGGGATTGCTCAGAGGTCTTTGGAGACCACACTCACCTTTCTCTACCAGTCTGCAGAACGCACCTCGTGGCACAGTACTGGTTGGGGGATGAAGTCCACTTTACTCCTGAGGGACTTTGGTGGTCAAGTAGCCCTTCTGGTACCTCCTGTAAGTATGGTTGGGATTGTATTGTTACCCATAACTGTACTTAGAGTGGTCCTAAGAGGATGGGACCACCACTGAATTGTTCAGCATGATATGCTCTTTGTGTTCAATGCATCTGCTTGGTCCTCCCCCTAGGTTAGGGGGTACCTCAAAATCATCAACTCTCTCATTGCCTGCTTTTTTCATTTTCAAAGTTCACTTTTGTGAATTGGTTATATGCTTTTTAGTATGTAAAGTTGCTTTATCAAAGCATGTGTGGGTGCAGTTTAGTAGCTGACTCCGCTACGTGGAGGAACGGAGTTATTACCAGAATTCTGTGTTTTTCATGGAATGCGTAGTCAACAAATCTCCGCAAACTCTGGCAGCAGAGCAGAGTTCATTGCCCAGGGTTACTGTATTATGGATATTTGTCATTTTGGTCTTGTTTGGTTTAGATAAAGATTACTTATTTTTCTAAACTGGTGTGGTGTTCATTTGTAGTGTTTTCATTGTATTACTGTATGTGTTCACAAATGCTTTACACACTGCCTCTGAGATAAGCCTGTCTGCTCGTGCCAAGCTACCAAGGGGGTGTGCAGGGGTTATTTTAGAAGTGTATCCCCCTTACCCTGACTAGAAGCAAGGGTCCCTATTGGGACAAAGGTACCAAGCTCTGCCAACTGACACCCCCATTTCTAACACTTTGATTGAATTTCCTTGAGGTAATTGTAGATCACACTCTCCACCTCTGATATATACAGCTCCGCACACCCACATGCACCATCACGGCTGATACAAAAAAGATCTCCGACAAAGAGCCCTCTCCAGTGCCCATTGGGCATTTCAGCGCTGGCCCCACGTGGTGCAAAAGGCCTGAAGGTGAAGCATGACACCCACATGTGTGTCATAGGGCAATACTTCCAAATAAGAACCCTCCCCAGAACCATAGATTCCAACCAGTTACATATTCACCCTTTTCTAGCTTTTTTCACATTGATTATACATATATGTATATATATGCATAATCACTGAAAGAACCTAAAGTTAAAGAGACATTATAGTTGGTAACATTAGTTTCCATTATAGTTACGTATGGGGCTTTAATTTCTTTCAGTGTATATGCAGGGTTGGACTGGGAAAGAAAATAGGCCCAGAACCAAAATAAAAATAGCCCCCATCAGTAAATAATAATAATTCATATTTGTAAAGTGAGAACATATCACCCCTTAAGGTTTCAAGGGAATGGGGGGCGTCAGGGAGATGAAGTGAGCTATTGCTCAGAATCACATGATGCTGAGCTGAGCTGCTGTTGGGAATTGAACCATGAGCCCCGCACTTTGGAGTCAGCCACTCTGGCCCCTGCACCACACCTCTCCACATTAGTGAATTAGATAGCTGAATAAGTGAACCATGTTTGCAAATTGGGGCAGTTTTGAACTTGTAAAGACACGCTGTATAAATGTTTTGCAAAGTGTGGAGTGGAACACTGAGCTTGCAGCAGGCAATGTTTGTTTTAATATCAGGGAAATCAACAGGAAACACTGGCCCAACAGATCATAAAACTGGTCCACAAATAGCCTTAGAAATGGCGCACACACTGACCTGTCAGACAAACCCATTTGGCATTGCCTGATTGCAGCAACGGCCCGTCCATACGGGCTGAGGGGCCATGCTCCCAAATTTTTTCCAGGCAAGCCTGACACTCTTCTTGTTCACGTCAGACAGCCAGGAGTTAGATATGTGCTAAATGCACTTGCTCCTCGCTGCCTGAGCTGAACTTTACCAGGCTGAGAATTTCACAGACCTGTTGGCGGGACCTCCTAAGCCTAGCTAAAATGCCTCGTTTCCCTCCCCCTCATGTTGAAGGGTAAGATAACCGATTGCCTCAGACCTGGGCACTGTTTAAGCCCTGAAGTGCCCCGGGCTGAGTGTTAATCAGTGACACCTCATCACAGAGTGGGGTTGGGTCCGCATTGTCACTGACCCCATCTTACTCTGTGACGAGTTGGGATGGCTGCCTTCCCTCACTGGCTGACCTAAGGTCAGCTCATGAGAGAAGGCAGAAGTTCCAAACCTCCTTGGACTTCCGAGCCTTCTCTCTCTGAGATCTGCAGTTAAGATAAAACATTTTTTTATGTGCATGCATGTATGTATGCATGTAGGATAGTCCAAGTGTGTGTGCATGTGCGTGTGTGTGTGTGTATGTGTAGATGTATATATTCCCTGAAAGAAACTAAAGCTCGAGTGATGCTATGATCTTCCCTTTCATTAAGAAAATTGAAATATTAAAGATGTATATTTTATCAATGTACATGGATGTGAAATTTAATATAATTAATTTATATCAACCTATACTTACCTTTACGATATTTTGTACAATCAATATTTAGGCCACAATTCTTTTTGCACTCCGACATTTACATCCAAAATTTTGCTGAGTACCTTCTTCCCTGCTTTTTCGCTAAGGCAATTTATTATAGAATTTTTTTTTTTATCAGTTGTCATTTGTCTCGGTCATTACATCTCCTCTGATTGTGCCAACCTTATTTGCCTCATGATCAATACATTTTGGTTTATGCGCCTCTTCTAATTTTTCCTCCAGGGTTAGATTCAGTAAACTGGAACACGATAATCAAAATCAGTGAGTATTTACAAATATTGTAAACTGTAAGCACAACAGGAATGCACAGGAAAACAGAAACCTTAAGAAAAAACATTAAACCTCAAACCCGTTCACAGCAGCAGAGGCATTGCCATCGCCGGGATAATACAGGTGTGAAAGTGGTTAGTGCTTGGTTTGTTAGGAGGCTGCTGTTGTTATATCATCCATATTACCATTTCTAAATTACAGTGTAAAGACAGATAGCCATCAACTTAGGCAAACCTGACGCTACCTGTGAGTAGATTACGCCGTCTTAAAATGCAAAGGCACATGCAGTGCAATAAACTAGAGGCTACTTAACTATGGTTGTATATAAGAATACTATATTGTGCCGGTGAAGAGAAGGCAGAAGTTCAAAACCTCCTTGGACTTCCCTCTCTGAGAGCTGCAGTTAAGATCATTTTTTTATTTTTATGTGCATGCATGTGTGTATGCATGTAGGATAGTCCAAGTGTGTGTGCATGTGCGTGTGTGTGTGTGTATGTGTAGATGTATATATTCCCTGCAGTTCAACTAGTCGTTGCTAGGTGTCCCTCAAGTCAAATGCTTTTGCATTTGACTCATGAGGGACACCTAGTAATGACTAGTGGAACTGCAGCTTCATGAAAGGGTTTCAATGCTTTTGCATTTGACTTGTGAGGGACACCTAGTAACAACTAGTGGAACTGCAGCTTGATGTAATAATTTCAATGCTTTTACATTTGATTCGAGAGGGACACCTAGTAACGACTAGTTGAACTGCAGCTCTTTGTAGAATTATTTTGATATTGGATACTATAATATTCGCCTTGCGAGGGGACAAGGGAGCTGCAAGTTGGGGTCCCATGGCCAGGTCGTGCCCGGCCTGACATGTTTGCGGGTGGCCTGCCGAGGGTCAGCTGGTGCGTGGTATGCCATGGTTGCTTTCCCTGATGGGTGGGACAGATGGGATGCGGCCGATGGGTTGAGGTATTGTAATGGCTTTGAGGACACGCTGTCCTAGCGGCACTGCATCGCACCCCTTTGTGTAGGCAGCCGTGGGTTTTAGGTGGCGAGTCCGGGGCCGTCAGGGTCAATTTCTTTAGCCTGCTAGGTGATGTCGACACGCTCGGGCGGTGAGACTGGGCTGATCTGGGCGTTGAGCTGCATAACCAGGTGAAAAGCTGTTCCCTCCTATAAGGTACAATTATCGGCAACTGGGGACGAGACAGCGAGAGAAAGTTAAGGGTCAAGTTACCTTTCCTTGCCCAGCGATGGGCGTCCTTTTATCAGACACATTGCCCCATGCTCTGGGGTCATAAAAATGAATCGCAGCAGCAGCACATGCAGAACGTTACTGTGAAGTTCGCACACACTTAGCTAAGTATGGGCAGAAATGTTTAACTTCTAAGTTACAAAGCGTCTCCATTAGCCCCACTACAGCTTTATATAAGCAGTAACATTGCCGAGTTGTATTTGCTTCCGCATCGCAATCTTTTTCTTAGACTGGTAATGAATGTTTGTTTGTTTTAAGGAACATAACTGCCTTACAATTAGAAACCAAATTTGGGAGAGTGGACACAGGAGGGTGTTTAACTGTGTCTTGGAGGCGACTATCCTTCTGTCGGTAGCCAGTCACAGTGGGTCACTATAGTGACTGCCCAATTAATATTCATTAGGCATTACCCTTTTGATGTTGTTAAAGCATGGGGTTTTGACGGGGCATAATGGGGAGAGCTGTCTAGTTTTATTCTGGGGACCTGGGTTCGAGCCTCCAGAGCATATGTGGATATTTTGCGCTTCCATCATTGGGTGAGTTTGGCCCAGGGGCCCTGCCCCGGTCTGCATCGGGTGTCAGTGGCGATGAGGGAGTCCAGGAGGCCTGACAGGCACGGGAGGTAAATCTACAGGCAGCTTGGATCCTGCCTGCCTTGGGCAGAAGGACATTCCTTCCCTGCACACGCGTTGAGCTTTGTTTCAGTTGTTGGGAAATGCAAAACAGGAGTCCTACCTAATTGTGCATTTGCGGGGGTGCCATGAGGTCTAAGCCACCAAGAGGCACGGCTCATCCATTTGGTTTGGTGATTCAAGGGTGACGAGTGAAGGAAAGACAGGGAAGGGGAGTTGAAGTGGGTACGTTGATTATGCTCAAGCCAATCTTTACAATGTGGTAAGGTGGCGCCATTGCACCCTTGCAGCGACTTTGCCAGCATTTCAGGACATGTCAGTTGCTCCTGATACAGTAATTAAGTGCCCCTGGTAGGGCGCTGCTCCTTTGATTAAAAGATGCGCTGCAGGTGGGTCTCTCACACATGTCATTCTTTGGCCTCTCCCTATACCTGAATAATTTTTTCAGCTAAACAACTTCATTGCCGGGACGCGAGTTGCATAAGGGCAGCATCAGCGATGTGGCCTACTCCGGTCAGCAAGCTGTGTGTCTGGCAAACCACAGCCTACGTTTTATAGGGTGCACTCAAGTTTCATGGAGGTGGCAGTGTGATCAAGGTTGGGTCATTACATTAGGACCTTTGCGAGCGGCCGCGCGGTGCATGGTTGTTTGTGGTGCTGTTCCTTTGGAGTCTGGATCCCTGGTTCGAACCTCGGACTGTCCTGTTTGGCGCCAGGGGTGGCTCTGCTGGTGGCATGCGCCTCCGGCAGATTGTTTCTGGGGGCACATGGTTTGCTTTTTTAGGCGTGTGTGGTCTATTGCACACTACTGCGGATACTACAAAGCATTCTTACTCTGAATTCGACGTCTTGTCTTGGCGGCCCTTGTTTTGAGGCAAGAACTTTATCGCTGTGTAATTGTTATCTACTCTTACTTCACGACGCAATATTTGGGGGCCTGAGGTAGACAAGGAAGATGGATGCTGGTAACAGTTTTATATCCGTTCGGTCTGGGCAACTATCTTCATTGTGCGCCGCACAAGGTTTATACAATTGTGTAGCGTTTCTGCTTTCTGCATCATGCGGCGGGTGCTAATAAGCACTGTGTGTGGTTTGTCGGGCGGGCATACGTCCGGCCCACTGGTTGGGCACAGGTACGTAGCGTGATTTCCAGTCTGAAAGGTCTTTATCTGGACCCTTCGCCCAGTTTTTAACACACTAGGATATGCAGTGAAATTTGTGGCAGGCATGCGCCAAGAGATGGGTCTTCCGATACATCTATACCTGGTTTAGTATCCAGGCTATGGAGTGGCTGCGTGACACTCTGGTGTTGGAGGTGGTCAGCCGGTTGGCAGGCCTTCTAGATGTGGTTTTCTAGCTTGAGCCTGTCCAAGTAAGGGTTCAAGTGCCAGAAGTCGGCCCTGGGATACAATTTCACAGGCATGTGGAGCGGCAGAACAGAAAGGGGCCTATGTTCGACCTCTTGGTCGCAGGTTCAGATCCTGGTAGGTCCACTTAACATTTTATCCTTCTGCGGTTGATAAACCGAGTACCATTGAGTTGAGTAACAATAAACATGTTATGCAGTGCCAAGATACAATGGGGTGAACGTGTTCCCAATTACAGTCAGAGACGGAAATTGTTAAGGAATTTTGTGAATGCAGTGGGCTCACTCAGCAGTGTAGTAAGCAAGAGATTAGCACAATTTCCGTAGGCCTGAAGGGTGGCGCAAGCAACAAGTTTAACACAGCCAAATCAAAGCAGGGCACTTGGTGTCAGATGCGCAATAGGCATACCTTCAAACCAGAGTGACACCATTCAATTGCCGCCATAGTTTATCACCAAAATTGCCTGCGCTAATGTCTGATCGATGCTACTAAGTATGTGCACTCGGTAATCAAGGGCATGTTACAGGATGCTGCAGTTAACCTATATTCACCCGCCCTGTAGCCATGGCAGCCTGGCGAGTTGGGGAAGTAGTCACCTTACATGTGCGCTGTGGTTTAAAATGTTGTGGAAACATTGGATTGGAGCACAAGGGGCAACTATGTATTAAGGAGCAGTAGGCAATCCCAGTATTCGAGAAAGGGCAGGTAGCTGTACATACTGTTCCCCTTCTGCTCCCAACGACTTGTGTGCTCCCTGGTACACATTAGCAGAAGTTTGGGAGAGCCAGACCTCACCTAAGGGTTATGGGCTTAGGTTTGAGAGACAAGTCCAAATTGTTTCACATTCACTGAACGCGTGAACATTTTCTATAACCTGTGCATCGTTACAGGCCAAGGAATGGCGGCATGGCCCCCAGATGCTAGGGACAATTTTTGTTGGTTGGCAAGCTTCACAGATGTTTGTCGCAAGCTTGCGCAGGCTGTTGTTTCCGCAGGGTTTGGGGCAGGTTAGCATCCCCACATTGTCTCTGCGGTTTTATTATGTCTTGCGGGTCATTCAGATCAAGTAAGAGCCATTATCGATTGGTATAGCTGGGCATAAGGAATGCCAGACAAGAATCCAGGGGATTATAGAGCATGTGTTGCCTGTTCTGGGCCTAGTATATGCAGGCGTGAGTAACAATGGTAGCCGCCAGTTCAATCTTGCTTCATTGTAAATTCAAGAGAATAGGCATTTCCTTAAGGGTGAAGTAGGCCCCATACAGGGCTGAGAGGGAACATTTACCTAGGCTAATCTGGATTGGGCAAACGAGTATGATCCGGGCGGAATTGAGCGCTGCAAGTGTTGGCAATCCTGGCTAGGGAGGGAGCTAAAGTCCAATGGCCGGGCTTCAGCGTTGGCATCAGGGGCCTCTCGATGTCGAGGGTTCAAGTCCCCACCAGCGGCGACATGGCCAGGTTTACCACACACTCCAGTGCGTTGCCTGTTAAACTGTGTGCCATGACCCAATTAGTGCTCCCAGGCAACAGTTCTTAGAAGCATTCAGCATTCCCACAAATTAAGGAAAGGCAGTTATCTGTACATAATTATCAGGAGTGGGTCACATACATCGGGTAGTAAACACCATTCAGGCTATGTAAGCACGCGCGCTTCACAAATAGTCAATTATGTTATTCTCCAACAAGCACGATAGACAGGAAACTGTAAGAGTGGTAGTAAGGTGGGTTGGAGATCTCTTGACTTCTGCCTGCACTGGCACATCTTGTCAAGAGTTGCCTGGGCAAAGGGGCGGCACTCCTGCCCGGCAACTTATAAAAACCCATCCACTCCAAGGCGGATGCACTCGCAGATTCACAGAACATGAACACTCTTTTAAACTGTCGACACATTTTTGTTCATTATGGTTTTATCAAGAAACCTGTCCATGCAATTTTATTACTTATTTCAACAGAAATGGTAGATAAGCCAAGTTTGGCTGCCTCATCCCCAGTGCAGCTTGGAGGGTTGGGTAAGGTTGTCAGTATACAAAGTGTGTTGGGGTTGCATATGTTTTGGGTATCTCAGAGTTACAGCACATGGGCTGCAATTCACTGGTCATGTGACAGGCCCACAGTGAAAGGGAGAGTAGGGGAGGTACTACTGTTCTCACCATCACAGTTGCTTTATAAAAGGATGCTGTCCTTCAACAGTATGGTAAGATGTGGAGGGAGCACAAATGCCGACAATTACCAGTGCAGTTGGCATTCCTATTTCAGAAAGGGCAGGTATATTTGCTCATGTTTTACTCCCTATCCAAATACATTGGCTAACCTTTTGGCACTCTGGTATACTATAGCAAAAGTTGTTAAGCGATACATATGCTGGGGTGGTAGACACCAGCATGGCGACACAGCATCCGTCATTACAGTTGGACGATGGGTTTGCAGGCCCTAGGGATCCACCTCGTCTTGGTTTAGGTTAGGTGGCTTAATGAGCATTCTTGGAGGGCATGAGAAAGCTTAAATTCG
This sequence comes from Triturus cristatus, assembly GCF_964204655.1. Lineage (NCBI taxonomy): Eukaryota > Metazoa > Chordata > Amphibia > Caudata > Salamandridae > Triturus > Triturus cristatus. Next base: position 317,658,778 of record NC_140579.1, read on the forward strand.
CTTCATGTCTACATGATCACTGGCTGGCACAGCACTTGGTCATCAGTCTGTACCCTCATACAGTGTGGAGATCCTGCAACTCTTAATAGTTATTCTAAGGAAGGGACTGCCCTGGTGATGCACAATAGGCAAGTACCCAATGGTACTGGATTATGACACTATATTGGCCCAATTGGAGGTATAAATATTTTGGGTGAGGTGCAAACCCACTGGCCAGATAACGGGGATTTACTCCCATATAACCTGGGTACAACAGGATGCTTCAATTATAGTTGGAGACTGCCTGCTTTAGCTGGTCAGCCAGGTGGGTAGGAGTGATTGCCAGGTTATAAAAGGTGCAGGGATCTCGAAGGTGTGCAACAGGATAAGAAGCTGAACACTGTAAAGATGAGTGTGGGTCAACAGAGCACAAATATTTCCTTATCTGCTGACAATGCCATTTCCGAACAAACGGCTGTCACCACAACTGGGTTGGAATATGGGTTTGGAGCACAGATGCTGCCAAATTCCAAAACCATTTTGCAGTCAACTTTATGGAGGGGCAAGTTAATTACTCATGGTTTTACTCCATATCTTCAAAGCCTACAGCATTGGAAACCTTTTGACACCCTGGTATACCTTGAGCATAAGCTGCATATGGGCTGCATACGCTGGGGTGGGGGACACAAGCATAGGGTTGCAGCATCTGATGATCCCAGCCAGACTGAGCGGTTTTGCAGGCTATAAGGTCATGAAACAGGGCTGAATTTCAGGAGTACCTTCTAGGACCTCAGGCCTCATCAACTGTGGGCAGATCTTCCTTGTTTGGTTTAGGTGAGTAGGTCACCTGGCATCCTCATAAAGACATGAGACAGCTGATTGTGAAACATGTCACATGGATCCGAGGATGAGATGGCTAGGCCTAGGTGCTGGCAGCACTTGGTTCCCAGTTCGAACCCTCAAGTGGGGAACCGCCAAGCAGTGGGGGTAAACAAGGGCTTAGTGCCAGGTACAAGCTACCAAGCTAGAGGGCTTTGGTCAACATGGATGCAAAACCTATTAGAAGGGCGTGTTAGGGAGGCGGGGACTCTTCTGTGCAAACACCACTGTGTACCCTGATAGGGACGGGGCACACCAGGAATACCAGCGTGAAAATCTGGTGATGGGCCATCTATGCTGGGTGGGTTCACCAGCTTGGCGTCACATCTTTTGTAGATCGCAGTCAGACGAAGGGGTGGTGCAGGCAAGAGGACAGGAGATGTAGCAGTATCTTAGGAGTCCCCTTAGGGGACCTCAGGACCCACCACTCTGAGATTAGATCCACCTTTGCTCATCAGGTGGGGAGGTCCACCTGACGTCCCAGGAAGGCATGCCAACCCTTGCGGGGGCAGCAGCTGATTATTAGTTTGTACCCGCTAGTTGGGACTCGTCAAGTAGGGTGTGGGGTGTACCATGGTAACCAACCCCCAGAGGTATTTGCATATCCTTGCACACTGGGCTCACCTATTATAGTACACAGGACTGTGTTTTCAAAGTAGAGCAGTAGTTGGTTATGCACTTGGGGTTCCATCTCCTGTTGGCACTGGCTCCCGTACAATGGGAGGACTAATCCAAGCGAGCAGCAAAGGTTAATTTGACAATGAGGGGGTGCACTTTTCACATGTGGGCATGAACCTGTTCCAATTGGATATGCAGGAGGCCCTGGAAATAGTAGGTTGAAGGTGAGAATATAGCTGTTTTGGTGGGGGGGCTCGGTAGGTGACAGGGGCAGCCTCCAGAGCTGATGCGGAGTTACATGGCAATCTGGAAGAAGATGAGTACAGAAGGGTCCCTCTGCAGGAGCACAATAGGGGTGCCAGAGCCAAATCCCAGGAGTCCTCATGGCAGGTTCCTGGAAGAAGCCCGTCAGCGCCCCACTAGTCCCAAGAGCGGTTGTAAGCCTGAACAACCGGGGGCTTGCCTTGCTACGCTCTACCCCGAAAGGGGCATGAGTAATAAGGGACCAATGTGTCACGTGATCCGGTAAAGAGGATCACTCCATAATGTGTAGCACTGATTGGGTTTGCCACAGTGCAAGTTGGCTCATCAGGCGGGCAGGGCAGCATAGGTTAGTTACCGCTGCCTGCCCTTGGATTGCCCGTAAGATAACCCACAATATTGCATACTTTTGTGTGGAATAAACCTGCAGCAATATTTTTCCCAAACAAAAGGTGTGTTGTGTATTCATTTATTTTGTCATGCATGCTCTGGCAGTGGGTGGGGAGTGTTGCCTATAATGGCACTACGCGGCTGCCCGCAGCCCACGCAGGGGGCCACCCTAAAAGGGCGGCCCTCTTAGTGCCAATTAGGCACAAGCAGCACCCCTCTAGTGGTGGGACTCGGGGAGGAGTCCCCTTGCTCAGGCGCGCTTAGCGCGTCACTTCCGGCACATAAAGGTCGGGGGAGGGTACTCATACCTACCCCTGCCTTTCTGGCATCCTCTCTTTCACCGGACACGCCGTCTTCCACCCTACCGCTTACCCGGCATGGGGCTGGTAATCAGAGTATGTGGAATGTTGTAATGTTTTCATTTCTGTTGCAGGCGGAGTTACAGGGCGATCTGGAAGCAGATGGGTACAGCCCTTGCATCGCCTGGAAGATAACCCACCATATTGCATACCGATGCACTGCTGGGGCAGTTTTATTCCACTAAAGGACATACTGGCTATGCAGTGCAGGGCGCAGTGTTCCTTCACAACAGGGGGCAGTGTCCGGTTACTACAAGGGGCAATGTGAATTTATGTAGGGTGCAGTTTCATAGTTACTGTATGCAGTGTCCTAAATTGTTGACATAATACAGAAGATTGATTTATACGGCCAGAGGTGCATGTTTGGTGTAGTTGGGGTGCCAGAGAATTGTTTATACAGTTCCACGGAACGTTAGCGCGGTGTCAGAGGTGTTTTTTCAGTGCCAGGGGTTTCCTGTGCTGTTTGCAGAGGTTTCAGCCAGGTACACTGTCAGAGACTGTATATATGCAGAAAGATATTTTCGTCAGAACGCTTTATATTGCCTACAGAACGTCGCAATTTGGATGTGATGTGATGTGTCAGATATGTTTTTTACTCCATAGACACCAAACCATATTTTCAATGTATACAGAATCCCATTTGTTCACGGAAAATAAAACGAGATGCTTTCAAGGTACAACAACGCAACTAACACTGTTGGCACATTTGGAATATTAAAAATTGATGCATATCATATTGTAACTTTTTACTGCAGAATATTTTGTATGTTATTGTTCATATGTTGCCATGCCCATGTTTTTATGGCCCAATAAAGTTGTTTAACAGAGTGGGCCGGTGGTACGCTCACTACCTCTTCTTGTTTTCTCTGCCAATCGCCTCATTGTATGTCTATAAGTGTGTGCCATCACCCTGAGCAACACAAGCACGGCTTCAGTTGTGCTGTAAACGTGTAATCACATAGTGCAACACCTTGATCTGAAGCCTCCTGAGCCAGACATAGCTGTAGCTCAGAGCGTCGCTGCCACTATCTGATCCAGACTGCACTGAATACTCACTGCATTTACAACCTTACAGGTCGAAGTGCAGGGAAGTAAGCAGGAGCGCAGGGGCGGGTGTTGATATGGGGTGATCACTATATTGCATTAGGACACCTGTTCTGTTGCACCGTTTGCCCTTCGAGCACTTGGGGATTCGTCGGCTGTGCACTTGTGTACGTCAGGGCACACATGTGTACTAATTTATGAATAAAAAATCTGAAAAGAGGTTTTACTTTTGAGAGCGGTGTCGGTTTCTTGACAGAAAGGTTGAGGGTCTGTGTAAGCGAGAGAGAGACATGGATGCTAATTTGGTGGTTACCAGAGGAAGCACCTGCTGCAGTGTGTTGCCGTTTGTCCTCCATCCCAGGCTTGCCCTTTGGTGACTGTGACTGGTCTCCTAAGCAAAGTTCTTCCCCCACCCCCTATGTTTACCCCCCACCCCGCACACACAGCTTTTGAAGAGGGAGAGATAAGAACAAAAACTAAAGAGGGCTCTTAGAGCTTTGTTCTGTTGTTTCCATTTCTTGCCTTTGCCATAACCACTCAGCAGTAAATAAGAGGCCGTCGAAAGTCCAAGGTTGGGACACACCTGTGATGGCACTGGGTGTGAAAGGGAGTGAGATGTCACTTTTGCGACCCCTAACATTTTGATGAATCGATGTCCATGAGGAGGTGGTGAAAGAATGAGAGGAACAAAAAGTCCCACAGTAGTGAATTGTATTGTGTTTTCTGTTAACGCTTTGTGGTTCCATAAGTCATTCCGGAGCACTCACTGCCAGAATACATAAGTGAAATCATGGGGCAAGAAAGAATGCAGAAGAGGGACAACTTGAAATAATTTTCACAGCGGTTTTGAACTTTCTAGACAAACCAAAGCACCCAGTTCCTCAAAGGACAGTATTCTCCAGAAATTGCCATATCTAAAGATGGAATTGTGGACAGAGGCATTCACTTGTAGCGAGGAAACTCCCGGATCACTTCTGTAGACTAACATGTTCACTTCTCTAATTTCATATTTCACTATACTAATACACCACTAATCCTTTATGGGTTCCAGAGTAGCGTGCTACTCGCCAAAAAGCGCTTCAACATCTCATCAGAGGTAGCAAGCACTATATAAATGCAAACCTTTTTCCATCTTCTATCCCTCTGCTAACCCTTCTCTATCCAAATAACTGAATAACATATCCACCACTCAAGTTACTTTCATATTTCACTATACTAATATTCAACACTAATCCTTTATGGGTTTCAGAGTAGCATGCTACTCGTCAATAAAGCGTTTCGAGCCCCCCCACACTGCCCCGGGGACCACCAACTCCCCAGGGCTTTAGAAACATTGGGAGGGGGGTGCGCGGCTCCCCTCCAGGAGCCCTTGATGGCCCTAGGGACCGCCACCTCCCAGGTCCGGCTCCTGCATTGTCCCAGGGTGCCCACCCCCAGGACATTGCCATTTGCTGTGACAGGGCGGGAGCATGGCTACCGCCCTGTCATAGCAAACTCTGCTTCGGTTTTTGGAAGCGAGAGCAGGAAACCTGCTCTCGCTTCCAAAAACCGAAGCAGAATTGCTTTTGCACAAGGGGAGCTGCATGTGAGCAGCTCCCTTTGTGCAAAAGCAATGCTGGCTCCCGCAGGAGGTGGAGAGCCGGCTGGGACCGGGGGGCATTGGGGCTCCCCCCACGGTCCCCAATGGAGAGGCAAGGTCTCGGGGGTTGGGGTCACTGGGGCCAGAAGTGGCCTAAGGAGGGAGACCACATGGCCCCCCTCCTAAAAAAACACAGGCTGGCCAGTCCTCGGGGGATGGGGTCCCCGGGGCCAGAAGTGGCCCCCCCTCCCATACCATTTTTTTTTAAAAACAAGGCAATGCCCCAGGGGATTGGGTCCCCGGGCCACTATAGGCCTCAGGAGGAGGGCCACACATCCTCCCTCGAAAAGTATAAAAAATGCTGGCCAGACCTAAGGGATGGGGGTCCCTGGGGCCAATAGCAGCCCAAGGAAGGGAGGCCACGCTGCCCCCTTCTCGTTTTTAAAAAAAAATGCTCAGGCCCTGTGTGATGGTGTCCCCAGGGCCCAAAAAATAGTAAAAGAATTGGGGGACACAGCCCCCCTTCTACAAATATTTAAAACATAGAAAAGCCGGCATCTCGCCGGAGGCCCCGCCCCCTCCCTGCACCACACTGCAATTGCGCCCCCTGGAGCGTTCTAAGTTGGGGAATTAAGTCCCCTTGAATACTGATGGTCCCTGGGGGCAACTAGCCCACCAGGTACCTCTAGTCAGCGCCACAGAGCTGGATTGCAGAGAGGTGGTCCGAGGCCACGCCCCTTTTTACTACGCTCTGCAAATGCTTCTTGTGGCATAATGCTGGTGGAGCGATGAGGTCCTCTTGTGTCCTGAGGTCCTCAGGACACAAGTGGACTTTATCCTCCGAGTAGCAGTTTCCCAGGAGGCGTGTTTGCAGAGTGGTGTAAAAAGGAAGCATGGCCTCGGAGCACCTCTCTGCAATTCAGCTATGTGGCAGTTACTGGAGGTACCTGTTGGGCTTGTTGGCCCCCAGGGACCCTGTCGGGTTCCTCAGCTCCTCAGGATCGGAACGATGCTCGTTATGGTCCACCTCTCGATAGCTCCAAGTCTGATGGCTATTATAGCGCAGATCATTGAAGAGATCGAGCGAGGGAAGGAAAGGGTGGGGACAGCAGGGAAGGAGACCTGAAATGAGACAAGAACAGCACGTTATAGACACTCTGCCTCCTCCCACCACTCTACCCTCCTAGGTTGTATGTGAAGGTGTTTCGCTACTAACACTTATCTACCTTTAAAGAAAATAACGAGGTACAATCTCATCAATTGTGACCTTTGGCCGTTCACCCCCAACTCGAGGGTCCTTAGGACAAGGCTGGTTTGGATCAAGAAAATATATGTTCCACTATGAGAAAGATCACAAATATTAGACACACGCCAATACTACACTCAGGTTATTCTCACTAGGCAGGCATTCCGCTTCTTATCCACACGTACCTAAAAATGGCATAGATTATTGCATCGCAGAGGAAGTATGAGTTCGCTTTGACTCAACCACAATCCCCTGCTAGGGAAACAGAAGTAGAACAGTTTATTCACGAATCCAGTTCTTCGCGTGATACAAGTAATAAAGGAACCAAAACAAAATCCACCAATCACACACACGTGTGAGGACTGAGTGAAGAACAAACGTTCCGTGTTAAGCTCCACACGGTCTCACCTCAATCCTAATATGGACTTCAATGCCCTAGAAATGGAAAGCTCTCAGCCACCGGTATTCCTACCACTCGCATGAGCCTACAAACGTGTGGCTCTCCAACGAGGAGGAACACCAGGTGTGGAATATCCACGTAGAGCCCAGGAGGCACTGTTCACCTCCAAAAGCACTTAGGCAGTCTTTAGCGGGTATTTTTAGTCAAGTCAGGCAGCAGTGGAAGTAGAATACAGAGTGGTGCACTGCACCCTTACCACAACAGCCACACATGTCACCAAACAGGAGAACTGGTTTTGAACAGTCCGTCGAGCGTTCACCGCCCCCCCGCTAACGCTACTGCTTAGCAAGGATCAAAATCAGAATGGGATTCTCAGCGCCGCTCCGTCTCCTGAACTCTTTTAGTAAAACGGAACGAACTTTCGCCAACCAAACGAGGACCGCAACCAAGACGCGCTGCTCCCTCAAAGCTCCCAGGATAATCGGCAAAGACACCAGCGCGGAAGTGCTCTATTAAGCCTTCCGCGTCTGCACGCGCATGCCGGAAGTGCAAAGGCTCATGGGACTTGTAGTCTCCAGAGCGAAGTACGCGGTAGCGCGGAATGTACCTATGTTCTTCGGCTTGGCAGTGCGTGTTCTTGACAGACCCTCAGTATTTAAGGGGACTTAATCCCCCAACTTAGAACACGCCAGGATGCGCGTTTGCAGAGTGGTGGAGAAAGGGGGCAAGGGGGCAAGGCCTGTGTCTACCTGTCAGCAATCCCACTGTGTGGGGCTTACTGGAGGTAAGAGGAAGGCTAGTTGGCCCCTAAGGATCCCCAGCAGTGAAGGGACCTCAATCCCCATCGAAGAGCGCACCAGGGAGCGTGTTTGCAGAGTGGTGGGCAAAGGGGGCACGGCCTGTTATGAGAACTTAACAATCCTGCTGTGTGGTACTTACTGGAGGTAATAGGAGGGGTAGTTGGCCCCCAAGGATCTCCTTGGGGGCCAACTACCCCTTTTGTTACCTCCAGTAAGTCCCAAACAGTGAGATTGCTAAGATGTGTTCGGAGGACATGCCCCCCTTTCTCCACCACTCTGTAAACACACCTCCTGGCAGACTACAGGATGGGGGATGAAGTTCAATTTACTCCTGAGGGACTTTGGGGGCCAAGAATCCCTCCTGGTACCTCCTGTAAGTCCTACGCAGTGAAATTCCTGAGCGCTGGCCGGAGGCCCGGCATCCTTTCTCCACCACTCTGCAAACGCGACTACTAGTTAAAGAAGTGTTTGCTATGTAATAGGTTTCGCATTTGCGAGAGATAGAAATAGAGCTATTGGCATTGTAAATGTAAAAGTTATTTTCGAATGTTTTTTGGAGTGGAGTGGATGTACGGTGTGTGTAGTGGAATTATGTGGTATGTTGTGCAGTGAAATTATGTGGATAGAAAGTATGTGGTATTTAGTGTATAGGAGTTATGTAGAGTGGCATTATGAGTTATGGAGAGTAATTATTTGGTATGGTAGTCTGTGTTGTGGAGTGGTAACCTCAGGTTTAGTCTTCATCGTTTCCATAGAAGCTCAACTATGAACTTATAAATCAAAGAAACTGAGGGTTGAGGCAATTGTACCGCACCTGTCAATAAAAATAGTTTGGCAAAGTGGTGATGGTGCAAGGAAACCAGGAAGTACAGCCCTCTTCAACCTCTATTTGGGAAAATCCCAAAAGAGCAATCTCAAAAATATGGAATCCGCACCCATCATTTGTATAAACATTTAAAGTCCATTAGACACTGATTATTTATGACAAACTAAAGAATATGCCAAGTCGTTGTGTTCTTATTTCCTTGATTTCTTTATTGAGATCGATGAGCATATAAAGTTGTTAAAATCCAATATTGACAATACTTTTAGCCACTTTTAGCCACCGTGTTTCGTCCCAATAGGCACTTCTTCAGGGCTCCAAGTTATAGACACGATATATGTTTTTCCATACATCTGAAACGGATGCAGAGTCAACCGCGCCTGGCTACCGTGCCTTCTAAATGGTGACTTTGAATATACTCTACGCATATGTCTTTTAGGATTTTACCTTTGACTTTTATCAGACATATATTGTGTCTATACCTTGGAGCCCTGAAGAAGTCCCTATTGGGACGAAACGCGTTTGCTAAAAGTGGCTAAAAGTATTGTCAATATTGGATTTTAACAACTTTATATGCTCATCGATCTCAATAAAGAAATCAAGGAAATAAGAACACAACGACTTGGCATTTTCTTCAGTTTGTCATAAATAATCAGTGTCTAATGGACTTTAAATGTTTATACAAATGATGGATTCCATATTTTTGTGTCAACTATGAACTTAGTGAGACAACAAAAGAAGGAATCACTGAGGAACACTTGTGGTCCTAGTCAGAGGTATGAGCAGGGCCACTGAAATTATGCGACTGTTTGGCTGCACCTACTTTCGCACAAATATACATTTTCCGTATTAGCCACATAATTCATCATCTGCTCCCTAATCTGCAGATTTGAACAAACAAAAGCCTTGCTTCTAGCTCAAACAGCTCAAACGTTACCATAAGTTCAGCGACAAGTTTTACAGCGTGGTGGAAGGCCCTTTGTAAACCTAGAATGGTCACCTGTTACTTATTGCTAAATGTGGGTGTTAAATTGGTACCAATGGTGTGCAAGCCACTCTTGCTTCCTTCTGCACCTCTCTTGCCTTTTTCTGCATTTCTGTTGCTTCTTTCTGCACATTTCTTTTTCTTCAGCTCTCTTGCCTCTTTCTGCAAATCTCTTCTACTTTCAGCACCTGTCTTCCATCTTTCTGCACCTCTCTTCCCTCTTTCTGCACATCTGTTGCCTCTTTCTGCACCTCATTTGCTTCTTTCTGTACCCCTCTTGCCTCTTTCTGCACCCTTCTTCCCTCTTTCTGCACCTCTCTTGCCTTTTTCTGCATTTCTGTTGCTTCTTTCTGCACATTTCTTTTTCTTCAGCTCTCTTGCCTCTTTCTGCAAATCTCTTCTACTTTCAGCACCTGTCTTCCATCTTTCTGCACCTCTCTTCCCTCTTTCTGCACATCTGTTGCCTCTTTCTGCACCTCATTTGCTTCTTTCTGTACCCCTCTTGCCTCTTTCTGCACCCTTCTTCCCTCTTTCTGCACCTCTCTTGCCTTTTTCTGTACCCCTTTTATGTCTTTCTGTATGCTTTTTGCCTCTTTCTGCACCTCTGTTACTACTTTCTGCACTTCTGGTCCTTCTTTCTGTACCTCTCTTGCTTCTTTCTGCACCTCAACTTGCCTCTTTCAGCACCTCTGCTGGTTCTTTTTGCACTGCTCTTGCTTCTTTCTGCACCTCACTTGCCTCTTTCTCCACTTCTCTTGCTTATTTCTACACCTCTGTTGCTTCTTCCAGCGATTCTCTTGCCTCTTTCTGCACTTTTCTTCCATATTTTTGCACCCCTCCTGCCTGCCTATTTCTGTACCTCTCTTGCCTCTTTGTTCACCCCTCCTACCTTTTTTGCACCCCTCTTGCCTCTTTTTGCACCACTGTTGGTTCTTTCCGCGCTGCTCTTGCTTCTTTCTGCACCTCACTTTCCTCTTTCTGCACTTCTCTTGCTTCTTTCTACACCACTGTTGCTTCTTTTTCTGCAATTCTCTTGCCTCTTTCTGCACTTCTCTTCCTTCTTTTTGTGCCCTCCTGCCTCTTTCTGTACCCCTCTTTCCTCTGTCTGCACTGCTATTGCTTCTATCTGCACCTTACTGGCCTCTTTCTGCACCACTCTTGCCTCTTTCTGTACCTCTGTTGCTTCTTTCTGCACTTCTCTTGCTTCTTTCTGCACCCTTCGTCCCTCTTTCAGCACCTCTGTTGCTTCTTTCTGCACTTTTCTTTGTTCTTTCTGCACTGCTGTTGCCTCTTTCTGTATCCCTCTTGCCTCTTTGAGCACATCTTTTGCTTCTTTCTGCACCCCTCTTGATTCTTTATGCACCTCTGATGCTTCTTTCTGCACTTCTATTGCCTTTTTCTGCACCTGTCTTGCTTCTTTCTGCAGCTGACTTGCCTCTTTCAGCACCTCTGTTGCTTTTTTGCAGCTCTCTTGCCTCTTTTTGCACCTCACTTGCCTGTTTTAGCACCTCTTTTCTGCAGATCTCTTGATTCTTTCTGCATCCCTCTTTTCTCTTTCTGCACCTCTCTTGCCTCTTTCTGCACCCCTGTCCCCTCTTTCTGCACCTCTCTTGCCTCTTTTTTGTACCTCTGTTGCTTCTTTTTGCACTTCTCTTGCTCTTTCTGCACCCTTAGCATCTCTTTCAGCATCTCTGTTACTTGTTTCTGTACCTCTCTTCTTTCTTTCTGCACCTCTCTTGCTTCTTTCTATACCTCACTTGCCTCTTTCAGCACCTCTGTTGCTTTTTTCAGCACCTCTGTTGCTTTTTTCTGCAGATCTCTTGCCTCTTTCTGCCGCTCTCTTTTTTCTTTCTGTACCTCTCTTGCCTCTTTTTGCACCCCTGTTTCCTCTTTCTGCACATTTCCTACCTGTTTCTGAACCTCTCTTGTCTCTTTCTGTACCTCTGTTACCTCTTTCTGCACGTTTCTTGCCTCTTTCTACACCCCTTTTGCCTCTTTCTGCACCTCTGTTGCTTCTTTCTGCACCACCATTGCCTGTTTCTGCACCTCTCTTGCTTCTTTCTGCACATCATTTGCCTCTTTCAGCTCCTTTGTTTCTTTTTTCTGCAGATCTCTGGCCCCTATCTGCACATCACTTGCCTCTTTCAGCACCTTGTTGCCTTTTTCTGCAGATCTCTTGCTTCTTTCTGGACCACTCTTTTCTCTTTCTGCACCTCTCTTGCCTCTATATGCACCCCTGTTACCTCGTTCTGCACCTTTCCTGCCTGTTTATGCACCTCTCTTGCCTTTTTCCGTCTACCTCTTTGTGCACCCCTCCTACTTTTTTATGCACCCCTCTTGCCTCTTTTTTGCACCTCTGTTGGTTCTTTCTGCACAGTTCTTGCTTCTTTCTGCACCTTACTTGCCTCTTTCTGCACTTCTCTTGCTTCTTTCTACATCCCTGTTGCTTTTTTCTGCACTTCTCTTGCCTGTTTGTGTACCTCTCTTGCGTCTTTCTGCACTTCAGTTGCCTCTTTCAGCACTTCACTTGCTTCTTTCTGCACCTATTTTCCTCTTTCGGCACATCTGTTGCTTCTTTCTGCACCCCTCCTGCCTCTTTCTGCACCCCTCTTCCCTCTTTGTGTAACTCTCTTGCCTCTTTCTACACCTCTCTTCCCTCTTTCTGTACAACGCTTGCCTCTTTCTGTTCCCCTGTTGCTTCTTTCTGCACTTCTATTGCCTCTTTCTGTACCCTTCATTGCTCTTTCAGCACCTCTGTTGCTTCTTTCTGCATTTCCCTTGGTTCTTTCTGCACTGCTGTTGCCTCTTTCGGTATCCCTCTTGCCTCTTTGAGCACCTCTTTTGCTTCTTTGTGCACCTCTGATGCTTCTTTGTGCACTTCTATTGCCTCTTTCTGTGCCTGCCTTACTTTTTTCTGCAGCTGACTTGCCTCTTTCTGTGCCTGCCTTGCTTTTTTCTGCACCTCACTTGCCAGTTTCAGCACCTCTGTTGCTTTTTTCTGCAGATCTCTTGCCTCTTTCTGCACCCCTCTTTTCTCTTTCTGCATCTCTCTTTCCTCTTTCTGCACCCCTGTTCCCTCTTTCTGCACCCCTCTTGCCTCTTTTTGTACCTCTGTTGCCTCTTTCTGCACTTCTCTTCCTTCTTTCTGCACCTCTCTTGCCTCTTTCTGAACCTCACTTGCCTCTTTCAGCCGCATCTCTGTTGCTTTTTTCTGCAGATCTCTTCCCTCTTTCTGCACCACTTGTTTTGCTTTCTGCACCTTTCTTGCCTCTTTATGCACCCCTGTTCCCTCTTTCTGTACCTTTCCTGCCTGTTTCTGCATCTCTCTAGTCTCTTTCTGTACCTCTGTTGCCCTTTCTGCACATTTCTTCCCTCTTTCTCCACCCCTTTTGCCTCTTTCTGCACCCCTGTTGCTCCATTCTGCACTTCTATTGCCTCTTTCTGCACCTCTCTTGCTTCTTTCTGCACCCCACTTGCCTCTTTCAGCACCTCTGTTGCTTTTTTCTGCAGATCTCTTGCCTCTTTCTGCATGCCTGTTACCTCTTTCTGCACCTTTCCTGCCTGTTGTTGCACCTCTCTTGCCTCTTTCTATACCTCTGTTGCCTCTTTTTGCACTTCTCTTGCTTTCTGCACCCTTTGCACCTCTTTCAGCACCTCTGCTACTTCTTTATGCACTTCTCTTCCTTCTTAACACACCCCTCCTGCCTCTTTATGTTCCTCTCTTGCCTCTTTGTGCATCTCTCCTACCTGTTTCTGCACCCCTCTTGCCTGTTTTTGCACCTCTGTTGGTTCTTTCTGCACTGCTCTTGCTTCTTTCTGCACCTCACTTGCATCTTTTTGCACTACTCGTGGTTCTTTCTAAACCTCTCTTGCTTCTTTGAGCAATTATCTTGCCTCTTTCTGTACTTCTCTTGCTTGTTTCTGCACCTCTCTTGTGTCTTTCTGCACTGCTGTTTCCTCTTTTTGCATTTCATTTGCTTCTTTCTGCACCTCTCTTGCCGCTTTCTAGACATCTCTTCCCTCTTTCTGCACCACTCTTGCCTCTTTCTGTACCTCTGTTGCTTCTTTCTGTAGTTCTCTTGCCTCTTTATGCACTCCTCGTGCATCCTTTTGTACATTTATTGCTTCTTTCTACACCTGTTGCTTCTTTCAGCAATTCTCTTGCCTCTTTCTGCACTTCTCTTGTCAGTTTCTGCACCCCTCTTGCCTCCTTCTGCACCGGTCTTCCCTCTTTGTGCAACTCTCTAGCCTCTTTCTATACCTCTCTTCCCTCTTTCTGCACCACTCTTGCCTCTTTTTTACCTCTGTTGCTTCTTTCTGCACTTCTCTTGCCTCTTTCTGCACCCTTCGTGCCTCTTTCAGCACCTCTGTTGGTTCTTTCTGCTCTGCTCTTGCTTCTTTCGCCACCTCTGTTGCTTCTTTTAACAATTCTGTTGCCGCTTTCTGCACTCCCTTCTTTATTTCTGCACCTCTCCTGCCTCTTTCTGTACCTCTCTTGCCTCTTTGTGCACCTCCCTACCTCTTTCCACACTCCTCTTACCTCTTTTTGCACCTCTGTTGGCTCTTTCTGCACTGCTCTTGCATCTTTCTGCACCTTACTTGCCTCTTTCTGCACTTCTTTGGCTTCTTTCTACACCTCTGTTGCTTCTTTTATTTATATATTTTGAAGGTTTTATATAGCGCAAACAAGACTCTTGCGAGTAACAGAGCGCTTTACAAGTCATAAGAGGAAAGCAAGAAATAGCGTACCAAGATCTATGTGAAAAAGTTATACAAATCTCATCGTAAAGACTAAGCTAACAAAAGGTCGACTATGGAGCGTAAAAACAGCATAAGTAAAAAATACAGTAAACAGTTATAGAGTTCACGTGAAATTTAGCCATAAGGATCGCTTTCACTTCTTTTTTGAATAAGGCAGAGGAGGTGTTCATTCTTGTTTCACTGGGCAAAGCATTCCAGATCCTAGGAGCCATACCAGAAAAGGATCAGTTATAGGTTTTTTTCTTGGCAAATCGTTGTGGTTTTAGAAGAAGAGTCTTGGCACTCCTGGAGGCTCTTATGCCCGCAGAGAGCACCAGTTTCTGAGCTAGGTAGTGTGGGGCGTTGTGGTAGAGGGCCTTGTGTGTCATACAAGCGATTTTCAGATGGATTCTGGCTTCAAACGGTAGCCAGTTGAGGACTCTCAGGTCTGCGGATATGTGAGAGTTTCTATTTGAACCTGTGATGAGTCTCGCAGCTGAGTTGATCGTGGCTCTTAGCGAGGCTGTCGATGAACTTGGGAGGCTGAATAAGGTTACTGCCCCATATTCCACGCGCGGGATTACTAGGGCTTGAACCGCTAGTTTGAAATCGTAGGCGGCCAGAAAGGGTTTCAGTTTTCGCAGGGTCTTCAGGTGGAAGTTAGCTCCTTTTGTGGAGGCTCTGATATGTTTCTGCATCTTTAGGTTACTGTCAAGCGTAACCCCTAGCGATTTTGCTGAGTCCATGACTAGAGGTTGTCCATTAAGAGCTGTTAAGTGCTTCATCCAATCTAAGATAATGGGAGTTTTGTTAGGGGGACCGATTAAGAGGAATTCGTTTTGAGGGAGTTTAGTTTCAAATGGTTTTCGGCCTGCCAAGTTTGGGTTTTTTGTAGTGTGGAGTTGAGCGATTTGATGTCATAAAGTGAGTGGATCTTGATGTAGATTTTGGTGTCATCTACGTACATGTGGAAGTGTATCTTGGCGAGGCTGAGAAGATCGGTAAGTGGTTCCATCAAGAGGTTGAAAAGGGTGGGTGAGAGGGAGGAGCCTTGCGGAACTCCTAAAGTGACTGGCATGGGGTTGGACAGGGATTGGTTGACCTTGAATCTTTGGGATCTATTTTGGAGGAAAGAAGCAAACCAGTTAAATACAGTTCAAGATATTCCCATTCTGTATTTCAGGAGTTCGAGCAGGTTGCCGTGTTTGACGGTGTCAAAGGCTGATGACAGGTCGAGTAGGATTAGTAGACAGGCTTCGTTTTGGTCTAGGATTTTCAGCGCGTCGTCTAATGAATGAATGAATGAATACCTTCTTATATAGCGCATGGCTACCCTAGAGCATCCCAGCGCTGTCAGACCCAAGGACATTATCAAGCATTAGAGGATGTTATTAAACAAAAATGTCTTTAATTGCTTCCTGAAGGCGATGTAGTTTGATTCATGCCTGATGTTGTCAGGGAGTTTATTCCATTCTTTAGCTGCTAGGACCGAGAGATGACGGCCGCCCATACGGGCTAGCCTGATCTTTGACACAACAAGCAGATTGAGTTGGTTAGATCTAAGAGAGCTAACCGAATGATAACGACGAAAGAAAGGATCCAAAATGGGAGGACCCAGGTTGTGAATAGACTTATGTGCCAAACACATAGTCTTAAACACAATCCTTTTGTGAATTGTGAGCCAATGGAGGAATCGAATTGAGGGCTTTGCTGATGACCGTTTGGGGACTTTCATAAGTAAGCGAGCTGCACAGTTATGTACAGCTTGCAAAGTTTTTGTTGTAGTTGCTGAGGTCCCCAAATAGATAGCATTAGCATAGTTCAGTCGCGAGAGAACCAGCGACTGGACTAATATACGTCTGGCTTCAAAAGGAAGGAGGTCTAGGACTTTTTTGAGAACTCTCATCAGCCCATAACAAGTTGCGGCTACTTTGTTAGCCTGATATTGGAAATTCAGGGCAGAGTCCAACCAGACCCCCAAACTTTTTATTTTGGTCTTAGGCTTCGGAGAGGGTCCAAGACAATGCGGCCACCAAGGGTCCAAATTGATTGGGGCTTTATAGCCCAGCAGCATAATGTCCGTTTTGACTCCATTTAGCATTAAACAAGACGAGGTCATCCAGTCAAGGACATTGGAGAGACACGGGGTAAGATTGTTAATCCCCTGATGTAAGGTATCGTCTCTCACCAAGGAAACAACCAGCTGCGTGTCATCGGCGTAGGTGACAAGCTGAATTCCCCAAGGAAGCACCACCTCAGCCAAAGGTCTCATATAGATGTTAAACAAAGTGGGGCTGAGGGATGATCCCTGGGGAACGCCGTGACTAAGTTGCAGCTGGCTTGATGACACCTCATCCTCAAAGACGGAGAAATATCTATCCGATAAAAAGGAATGAAGCCATTTAAGAGCCAGTCTGGAGATCCCTGCATGGCGAAGCCTATGCAGCAGAAGAGAGTGATTTACATGTGTCATGGCTGATTCAGTGCTATGACCTGCTCTGAAGCCTGATTGAAATTGGTTAGGTAGGTTGAATTGATCAATGTGGCTGTTCAGCTGTGTGTTAACGCATTTTTCCAGGAGTTTGGCTAGCATAGGAATGTTAGAAATCGGACGATAGTTATTTGGGTCAGAGGGGTCAGCTGTTGGTTTCTTTAGGAAAGGCGAAACCTGACCTGATTTCAGGATGTCTGGGAGGGATCCTTGAAGGAGGGACGTATTCATGATCTTGGTCCAGAGGGGTAGTAATAGAGGAATCAAGTCTTTTAGGTAATTAGCCGGGAGCGGGTCTATGAAATGATTGGAGGGTTTCAGAGAGGTTAGCATCTTTAATAGGGTATCTTCACTGTAGGTGTTGAAGTGGTACTAAGTTGCGTTGTTTTTTAGTTTACATTTTGGGAGGTCATTAGCTTGGGCACCAGCCAGGGGCAGTGATGGGTTCTTTTTCAAGTCTGAGACGGCTAGGAGGTCTTTGAGTAGATCTGATTTAATGGATTCCGTCTTAGAAGCGAAAAAGGAGGCAAATTCATCACAATGGGGTAGAGAAGGAGGGATAGTGTTAGGGAGACTTGGTAGGCTCTTGGTCTGGGCTTTGATAAGATCGAATAGCTTTTTGGGGCAGTTCTTGGCTAGGTCTAGTTTTGACCTGAAGAAGACGGTTTTAGATTTTCTGATCTTTCTAAAATAAGCGTTTCTGGAGATTCTAAGAAGCTTGAGGTGGTCAGCTGAGGGGGCGGCTCTCCAACGTTGTTCCATTACTCTAACAGAGCGTTTGTCTTCATTTAGCCTCCCATCATACCACAGTTTTGATTCTTTTGGAAAAGTTCTTTTTAGTTCAAGTGGGGCTAGTTTGTCTTGTAGGTTGTTCATGGAGTGAAAGTAGTGATTGGTCATCCACTGTACATCGGCAAGGTCTTCGGGGGTACAAGGATGGTTTGAATTAGCTGATGCTATAAGGTCAGAGCCGATGTTTTTCAGGTTTCTCTTGCAGATCTTAGCTCTCAGGGGTTGTGTTGGGAGTCGTTTAACAGTTTCCAAGACTTGGAATGTAATGACATGATGGTCAGACCAGTCGCAGGGGAGGATCGAGTCGAGCTGAGTGGCGTCAACTTTGGAGATTATTAGGTCGAGAGTTGCACCTTTGTCGTGTGTAGGGCTGTTACATATTTGGTTAAGATTAAGGTCAGCGTGGAAAGCTTTGAGGCTGTTTACCCCTGGGTCATTCTGGTCATCCCAGTGCAGGTTGAAGTCCCCCAAGAAAATTTGCTTATTTTGTTGGCTGTCATTTGACGCTAGAATGTCCATGAAGTGTTCTATGAATGTGAGGTTATCTTCAGGAGGGTGGTAGAAAGTGTGTAGAGAGTATATCTGTTTGCTGTTGTTGGCGATGTTTAAGCATAGGTATTCGCAAGAGGGTAAAGTGTGGGCATTGGAGCTATCCCACCGCCTGGCCTGTCCGTTCTGTCTAGTCTGGTGATGTCATAGTTAGGGGGTAACAGGATGTCCATGATGGGAGGAGATGTTTCCTTTAACCAAGTTTCCGTCAGGATCAGAATGTCTGGTTCGTTAGTGATAAGTAAGTTGGCCCTGTGTGATGGTGTCCCCAGGGCCCAAAAAATAGTAAAAGAATTGGGGGACACAGCCCCCCTTCTACAAATATTTAAAACATAGAAAAGCCGGCATCTCGCCGGAGGCCCCGCCCCCTCCCTGCACCACACTGCAATTGCGCCCCCTGGAGAAATACAGGATAGAAAGTATGTGGTATTTAGTGTATAGGAGTTATGTAGAGTGGCATTATGAGTTATGGAGAGTAATTATTTGGTATGGTAGTCTGTGTTGTGGAGTGGTAACCTCAGGTTTAGTCTTCATCGTTTCCATAGAAGCTCAACTATGAACTTATAAATCAAAGAAACTGAGGGTTGAGGCAATTGTACCGCACCTGTCAATAAAAATAGTTTGGCAAAGTGGTGATGGTGCAAGGAAACCAGGAAGTACAGCCCTCTTCAACCTCTATTTGGGAAAATCCCAAAAGAGCAATCTCAAAAATATGGAATCCGCACCCATCATTTGTATAAACATTTAAAGTCCATTAGACACTGATTATTTATGACAAACTAAAGAATATGCCAAGTCGTTGTGTTCTTATTTCCTTGATTTCTTTATTGAGATCGATGAGCATATAAAGTTGTTAAAATCCAATATTGACAATACTTTTAGCCACTTTTAGCCACCGTGTTTCGTCCCAATAGGCACTTCTTCAGGGCTCCAAGTTATAGACACGATATATGTTTTTCCATACATCTGAAACGGATGCAGAGTCAACCGCGCCTGGCTACCGTGCCTTCTAAATGGTGACTTTGAATATACTCTACGCATATGTCTTTTAGGATTTTACCTTTGACTTTTATCAGACATATATTGTGTCTATACCTTGGAGCCCTGAAGAAGTCCCTATTGGGACGAAACGCGTTTGCTAAAAGTGGCTAAAAGTATTGTCAATATTGGATTTTAACAACTTTATATGCTCATCGATCTCAATAAAGAAATCAAGGAAATAAGAACACAACGACTTGGCATTTTCTTCAGTTTGTCATAAATAATCAGTGTCTAATGGACTTTAAATGTTTATACAAATGATGGATTCCATATTTTTGTGTCAACTATGAACTTAGTGAGACAACAAAAGAAGGAATCACTGAGGAACACTTGTGGTCCTAGTCAGAGGTATGAGCAGGGCCACTGAAATTATGCGACTGTTTGGCTGCACCTACTTTCGCACAAATATACATTTTCCGTATTAGCCACATAATTCATCATCTGCTCCCTAATCTGCAGATTTGAACAAACAAAAGCCTTGCTTCTAGCTCAAACAGCTCAAACGTTACCATAAGTTCAGCGACAAGTTTTACAGCGTGGTGGAAGGCCCTTTGTAAACCTAGAATGGTCACCTGTTACTTATTGCTAAATGTGGGTGTTAAATTGGTACCAATGGTGTGCAAGCCACTCTTGCTTCCTTCTGCACCTCTCTTGCCTTTTTCTGCATTTCTGTTGCTTCTTTCTGCACATTTCTTTTTCTTCAGCTCTCTTGCCTCTTTCTGCAAATCTCTTCTACTTTCAGCACCTGTCTTCCATCTTTCTGCACCTCTCTTCCCTCTTTCTGCACATCTGTTGCCTCTTTCTGCACCTCATTTGCTTCTTTCTGTACCCCTCTTGCCTCTTTCTGCACCCTTCTTCCCTCTTTCTGCACCTCTCTTGCCTTTTTCTGTACCCCTTTTATGTCTTTCTGTATGCTTTTTGCCTCTTTCTGCACCTCTGTTACTACTTTCTGCACTTCTGGTCCTTCTTTCTGTACCTCTCTTGCTTCTTTCTGCACCTCAACTTGCCTCTTTCAGCACCTCTGCTGGTTCTTTTTGCACTGCTCTTGCTTCTTTCTGCACCTCACTTGCCTCTTTCTCCACTTCTCTTGCTTATTTCTACACCTCTGTTGCTTCTTCCAGCGATTCTCTTGCCTCTTTCTGCACTTTTCTTCCATCTTTTTGCACCCCTCCTGCCTGCCTATTTCTGTACCTCTCTTGCCTCTTTGTTCACCCCTCCTACCTTTTTTGCACCCCTCTTGCCTCTTTTTGCACCACTGTTGGTTCTTTCCGCGCTGCTCTTGCTTCTTTCTGCACCTCACTTTCCTCTTTCTGCACTTCTCTTGCTTCTTTCTACACCACTGTTGCTTCTTTTTCTGCAATTCTCTTGCCTCTTTCTGCACTTCTCTTCCTTCTTTTTGTGCCCTCCTGCCTCTTTCTGTACCCCTCTTTCCTCTGTCTGCACTGCTATTGCTTCTATCTGCACCTTACTGGCCTCTTTCTGCACCACTCTTGCCTCTTTCTGTACCTCTGTTGCTTCTTTCTGCACTTCTCTTGCTTCTTTCTGCACCCTTCGTCCCTCTTTCAGCACCTCTGTTGCTTCTTTCTGCACTTTTCTTTGTTCTTTCTGCATTGCTGTTGCCTCTTTCTGTATCCCTCTTGCCTCTTTGAGCACATCTTTTGCTTCTTTCTGCACCCCTCTTGATTCTTTATGCACCTCTGATGCTTCTTTCTGCACTTCTATTGCCTTTTTCTGCACCTGTCTTGCTTCTTTCTGCAGCTGACTTGCCTCTTTCAGCACCTCTGTTGCTTTTTTGCAGCTCTCTTGCCTCTTTTTGCACCTCACTTGCCTGTTTTAGCACCTCTTTTCTGCAGATCTCTTGATTCTTTCTGCATCCCTCTTTTCTCTTTCTGCACCTCTCTTGCCTCTTTCTGCACCCCTGTCCCCTCTTTCTGCACCTCTCTTGCCTCTTTTTTGTACCTCTGTTGCTTCTTTTTGCACTTCTCTTGCTCTTTCTGCACCCTTAGCATCTCTTTCAGCATCTCTGTTACTTGTTTCTGTACCTCTCTTCTTTCTTTCTGCACCTCTCTTGCTTCTTTCTATACCTCACTTGCCTCTTTCAGCACCTCTGTTGCTTTTTTCAGCACCTCTGTTGCTTTTTTCTGCAGATCTCTTGCCTCTTTCTGCCGCTCTCTTTTTTCTTTCTGTACCTCTCTTGCCTCTTTTTGCACCCCTGTTTCCTCTTTCTGCACATTTCCTACCTGTTTCTGAACCTCTCTTGTCTCTTTCTGTACCTCTGTTACCTCTTTCTGCACGTTTCTTGCCTCTTTCTACACCCCTTTTGCCTCTTTCTGCACCTCTGTTGCTTCTTTCTGCACCACCATTGCCTGTTTCTGCACCTCTCTTGCTTCTTTCTGCACATCATTTGCCTCTTTCAGCTCCTTTGTTTCTTTTTTCTGCAGATCTCTGGCCCCTATCTGCACATCACTTGCCTCTTTCAGCACCTTGTTGCCTTTTTCTGCAGATCTCTTGCTTCTTTCTGGACCACTCTTTTCTCTTTCTGCACCTCTCTTGCCTCTATATGCACCCCTGTTACCTCGTTCTGCACCTTTCCTGCCTGTTTATGCACCTCTCTTGCCTTTTTCCGTCTACCTCTTTGTGCACCCCTCCTACTTTTTTATGCACCCCTCTTGCCTCTTTTTTGCACCTCTGTTGGTTCTTTCTGCACAGTTCTTGCTTCTTTCTGCACCTTACTTGCCTCTTTCTGCACTTCTCTTGCTTCTTTCTACATCCCTGTTGCTTTTTTCTGCACTTCTCTTGCCTGTTTGTGTACCTCTCTTGCGTCTTTCTGCACTTCAGTTGCCTCTTTCAGCACTTCACTTGCTTCTTTCTGCACCTATTTTCCTCTTTCGGCACATCTGTTGCTTCTTTCTGCACCCCTCCTGCCTCTTTCTGCACCCCTCTTCCCTCTTTGTGTAACTCTCTTGCCTCTTTCTACACCTCTCTTCCCTCTTTCTGTACAACGCTTGCCTCTTTCTGTTCCCCTGTTGCTTCTTTCTGCACTTCTATTGCCTCTTTCTGTACCCTTCATTGCTCTTTCAGCACCTCTGTTGCTTCTTTCTGCATTTCCCTTGGTTCTTTCTGCACTGCTGTTGCCTCTTTCGGTATCCCTCTTGCCTCTTTGAGCACCTCTTTTGCTTCTTTGTGCACCTCTGATGCTTCTTTGTGCACTTCTATTGCCTCTTTCTGTGCCTGCCTTACTTTTTTCTGCAGCTGACTTGCCTCTTTCTGTGCCTGCCTTGCTTTTTTCTGCACCTCACTTGCCAGTTTCAGCACCTCTGTTGCTTTTTTCTGCAGATCTCTTGCCTCTTTCTGCACCCCTCTTTTCTCTTTCTGCATCTCTCTTTCCTCTTTCTGCACCCCTGTTCCCTCTTTCTGCACCCCTCTTGCCTCTTTTTGTACCTCTGTTGCCTCTTTCTGCACTTCTCTTCCTTCTTTCTGCACCTCTCTTGCCTCTTTCTGAACCTCACTTGCCTCTTTCAGCCGCATCTCTGTTGCTTTTTTCTGCAGATCTCTTCCCTCTTTCTGCACCACTTGTTTTGCTTTCTGCACCTTTCTTGCCTCTTTATGCACCCCTGTTCCCTCTTTCTGTACCTTTCCTGCCTGTTTCTGCATCTCTCTAGTCTCTTTCTGTACCTCTGTTGCCCTTTCTGCACATTTCTTCCCTCTTTCTCCACCCCTTTTGCCTCTTTCTGCACCCCTGTTGCTCCATTCTGCACTTCTATTGCCTCTTTCTGCACCTCTCTTGCTTCTTTCTGCACCCCACTTGCCTCTTTCAGCACCTCTGTTGCTTTTTTCTGCAGATCTCTTGCCTCTTTCTGCATGCCTGTTACCTCTTTCTGCACCTTTCCTGCCTGTTGTTGCACCTCTCTTGCCTCTTTCTATACCTCTGTTGCCTCTTTTTGCACTTCTCTTGCTTTCTGCACCCTTTGCACCTCTTTCAGCACCTCTGCTACTTCTTTATGCACTTCTCTTCCTTCTTAACACACCCCTCCTGCCTCTTTATGTTCCTCTCTTGCCTCTTTGTGCATCTCTCCTACCTGTTTCTGCACCCCTCTTGCCTGTTTTTGCACCTCTGTTGGTTCTTTCTGCACTGCTCTTGCTTCTTTCTGCACCTCACTTGCATCTTTTTGCACTACTCGTGGTTCTTTCTAAACCTCTCTTGCTTCTTTGAGCAATTATCTTGCCTCTTTCTGTACTTCTCTTGCTTGTTTCTGCACCTCTCTTGTGTCTTTCTGCACTGCTGTTTCCTCTTTTTGCATTTCATTTGCTTCTTTCTGCACCTCTCTTGCCGCTTTCTAGACATCTCTTCCCTCTTTCTGCACCACTCTTGCCTCTTTCTGTACCTCTGTTGCTTCTTTCTGTAGTTCTCTTGCCTCTTTATGCACTCCTCGTGCATCCTTTTGTACATTTATTGCTTCTTTCTACACCTGTTGCTTCTTTCAGCAATTCTCTTGCCTCTTTCTGCACTTCTCTTGTCAGTTTCTGCACCCCTCTTGCCTCCTTCTGCACCGGTCTTCCCTCTTTGTGCAACTCTCTAGCCTCTTTCTATACCTCTCTTCCCTCTTTCTGCACCACTCTTGCCTCTTTTTTACCTCTGTTGCTTCTTTCTGCACTTCTCTTGCCTCTTTCTGCACCCTTCGTGCCTCTTTCAGCACCTCTGTTGGTTCTTTCTGCTCTGCTCTTGCTTCTTTCGCCACCTCTGTTGCTTCTTTTAACAATTCTGTTGCCGCTTTCTGCACTCCCTTCTTTATTTCTGCACCTCTCCTGCCTCTTTCTGTACCTCTCTTGCCTCTTTGTGCACCTCCCTACCTCTTTCCACACTCCTCTTACCTCTTTTTGCACCTCTGTTGGCTCTTTCTGCACTGCTCTTGCATCTTTCTGCACCTTACTTGCCTCTTTCTGCACTTCTTTGGCTTCTTTCTACACCTCTGTTGCTTCTTTTATTTATATATTTTGAAGGTTTTATATAGCGCAAACAAGACTCTTGCGAGTAACAGAGCGCTTTACAAGTCATAAGAGGAAAGCAAGAAATAGCGTACCAAGATCTATGTGAAAAAGTTATACAAATCTCATCGTAAAGACTAAGCTAACAAAAGGTCGACTATGGAGCGTATAAACAGCATAAGTAAAAAATACAGTAAACAGTTATAGAGTTCACGTGAAATTTAGCCATAAGGATCGCTTTCACTTCTTTTTTGAATAAGGCAGAGGAGGTGTTCATTCTTGTTTCACTGGGCAAAGCATTCCAGATCCTAGGAGCCATACCAGAAAAGGATCAGTTATAGGTTTTTTTCTTGGCAAATCGTTGTGGTTTTAGAAGAAGAGTCTTGGCACTCCTGGAGGCTCTTATGCCCGCAGAGAGCACCAGTTTCTGAGCTAGGTAGTGTGGGGCGTTGTGGTAGAGGGCCTTGTGTGTCATACAAGCGATTTTCAGATGGATTCTGGCTTCAAACGGTAGCCAGTTGAGGACTCTCAGGTCTGCGGATATGTGAGAGTTTCTATTTGAACCTGTGATGAGTCTCGCAGCTGAGTTGATCGTGGCTCTTAGCGAGGCTGTCGATGAACTTGGGAGGCTGAATAAGGTTACTGCCCCATATTCCACGCGCGGGATTACTAGGGCTTGAACCGCTAGTTTGAAATCGTAGGCGGGCAGAAAGGGTTTCAGTTTTCGCAGGGTCTTCAGGTGGAAGTTAGCTCCTTTTGTGGAGGCTCTGATATGTTTCTGCATCTTTAGGTTACTGTCAAGCGTAACCCCTAGCGATTTTGCTGAGTCCATGACTAGAGGTTGTCCATTAAGAGCTGTTAAGTGCTTCATCCAATCTAAGATAATGGGAGTTTTGTTAGGGGGACCGATTAAGAGGAATTCGTTTTGAGGGAGTTTAGTTTCAAATGGTTTTCGGCCTGCCAAGTTTGGGTTTTTTGTAGTGTGGAGTTGAGCGATTTGATGTCATAAAGTGAGTGGATCTTGATGTAGATTTTGGTGTCATCTGCGTACATGTGGAAGTGTATCTTGGCGAGGCTGAGAAGATCGGTAAGTGGTTCCATCAAGAGGTTGAAAAGGGTGGGTGAGAGGGAGGAGCCTTGCGGAACTCCTAAAGTGACTGGCATGGGGTTGGACAGGGATTGGTTGACCTTGAATCTTTGGGATCTATTTTGGAGGAAAGAAGCAAACCAGTTAAATACAGTTCAAGATATTCCCATTCTGTATTTCAGGAGTTCGAGCAGGTTGCCGTGTTTGACGGTGTCAAAGGCTGATGACAGGTCGAGTAGGATTAGTAGACAGGCTTCGTTTTGGTCTAGGATTTTCAGCGCGTCGTCTAATGAATGAATGAATGAATACCTTCTTATATAGCGCATGGCTACCCTAGAGCATCCCAGCGCTGTCAGACCCAAGGACATTATCAAGCATTAGAGGATGTTATTAAACAAAAATGTCTTTAATTGCTTCCTGAAGGCGATGTAGTTTGATTCATGCCTGATGTTGTCAGGGAGTTTATTCCATTCTTTAGCTGCTAGGACCGAGAGATGACGGCCGCCCATACGGGCTAGCCTGATCTTTGACACAACAAGCAGATTGAGTTGGTTAGATCTAAGAGAGCTAACCGAATGATAACGACGAAAGAAAGGATCCAAAATGGGAGGACCCAGGTTGTGAATAGACTTATGTGCCAAACACATAGTCTTAAACACAATCCTTTTGTGAATTGTGAGCCAATGGAGGAATCGAATTGAGGGCTTTGCTGATGACCGTTTGGGGACTTTCATAAGTAAGCGAGCTGCACAGTTATGTACAGCTTGCAAAGTTTTTGTTGTAGTTGCTGAGGTCCCCAAATAGATAGCATTAGCATAGTTCAGTCGCGAGAGAACCAGCGACTGGACTAATATACGTCTGGCTTCAAAAGGAAGGAGGTCTAGGACTTTTTTGAGAACTCTCATCAGCCCATAACAAGTTGCGGCTACTTTGTTAGCCTGATATTGGAAATTCAGGGCAGAGTCCAACCAGACCCCCAAACTTTTTATTTTGGTCTTAGGCTTCGGAGAGGGTCCAAGACAATGCGGCCACCAAGGGTCCAAATTGATTGGGGCTTTATAGCCCAGCAGCATAATGTCCGTTTTGACTCCATTTAGCAGTAAACAAGACGAGGTCATCCAGTCAAGGACATTGGAGAGACACGGGGTAAGATTGTTAATCCCCTGATGTAAGGTATCGTCTCTCACCAAGGAAACAACCAGCTGCGTGTCATCGGCGTAGGTGACAAGCTGAATTCCCCAAGGAAGCACCACCTCAGCCAAAGGTCTCATATAGATGTTAAACAAAGTGGGGCTGAGGGATGATCCCTGGGGAACGCCGTGACTAAGTTGCAGCTGGCTTGATGACACCTCATCCTCAAAGACGGAGAAATATCTATCCGATAAAAAGGAATGAAGCCATTTAAGAGCCAGTCTGGAGATCCCTGCATGGCGAAGCCTATGCAGCAGAAGAGAGTGATTTACATGTGTCATGGCTGATTCAGTGCTATGACCTGCTCTGAAGCCTGATTGAAATTGGTTAGGTAGGTTGAATTGATCAATGTGGCTGTTCAGCTGTGTGTTAACGCATTTTTCCAGGAGTTTGGCTAGCATAGGAATGTTAGAAATCGGACGATAGTTATTTGGGTCAGAGGGGTCAGCTGTTGGTTTCTTTAGGAAAGGCGAAACCTGACCTGATTTCAGGATGTCTGGGAGGGATCCTTGAAGGAGGGACGTATTAATGATCTTGGTCCAGAGGGGTAGTAATAGAGGAATCAAGTCTTTTAGGTAATTAGCCGGGAGCGGGTCTATGAAATGATTGGAGGGTTTCAGAGAGGTTAGCATCTTTAATAGGGTATCTTCACTGTAGGTGTTGAAGTGGTACTAAGTTGCGTTGTTTTTTAGTTTACATTTTGGGAGGTCATTAGCTTGGGCACCAGCCAGGGGCAGTGATGGGTTCTTTTTCAAGTCTGAGACGGCTAGGAGGTCTTTGAGTAGATCTGATTTAATGGATTCCGTCTTAGAAGCGAAAAAGGAGGCAAATTCATCACAATGGGGTAGAGAAGGAGGGATAGTGTTAGGGAGACTTGGTAGGCTCTTGGTCTGGGCTTTGATAAGATCGAATAGCTTTTTGGGGCAGTTCTTGGCTAGGTCTAGTTTTGACCTGAAGAAGACGGTTTTAGATTTTCTGATCTTTCTAAAATAAGCGTTTCTGGAGATTCTAAGAAGCTTGAGGTGGTCAGCTGAGGGGGCGGCTCTCCAACGTTGTTCCATTACTCTAACAGAGCGTTTGTCTTCATTTAGCCTCCCATCATACCACAGTTTTGATTCTTTTGGAAAAGTTCTTTTTAGTTCAAGTGGGGCTAGTTTGTCTTGTAGGTTGTTCATGGAGTGAAAGTAGTGATTGGTCATCCACTGTACATCGGCAAGGTCTTCGGGGGTACAAGGATGGTTTGAATTAGCTGATGCTATAAGGTCAGAGCCGATGTTTTTCAGGTTTCTCTTGCAGATCTTAGCTCTCAGGGGTTGTGTTGGGAGTCGTTTAACAGTTTCCAAGACTTGGAATGTAATGACATGATGGTCAGACCAGTCGCAGGGGAGGATCGAGTCGAGCTGAGTGGCGTCAACTTTGGAGATTATTAGGTCGAGAGTTGCACCTTTGTCGTGTGTAGGGCTGTTACATATTTGGTTAAGATTAAGGTCAGCGTGGAAAGCTTTGAGGCTGTTTACCCCTGGGTCATTCTGGTCATCCCAGTGCAGGTTGAAGTCCCCCAAGAAAATTTGCTTATTTTGTTGGCTGTCATTTGACGCTAGAATGTCCATGAAGTGTTCTATGAATGTGAGGTTATCTTCAGGAGGGTGGTAGAAAGTGTGTAGAGAGTATATCTGTTTGCTGTTGTTGGCGATGTTTAAGCATAGGTATTCGCAATAGGGTAAAGTGTGGGCATTGGAGCTATCCCACCGCCTGGCCTGTCCGTTCTGTCTAGTCTGGTGATGTCATAGTTAGGGGGTAACAGGATGTCCATGATGGGAGGAGATGTTTCCTTTAACCAAGTTTCCGTCAGGATCAGAATGTCTGGTTCGTTAGTGATAAGTAAGTTGGCTATATCAGCTGTATGTCTAGAAGCGGATCTGCAATTTAGGAGGATACAACTTAGACTCTGCTTGATGGATACTGTGGTGGGTTCGGTTGTGAGGGGAATTCTAGTGAGATTATTTTCAACAATGCCTCTGGAGTTGTGTCTGGTGGCTCTGTATGTGTTGATCGGAATAGATTGTATTCGGGAGTCTCTATGTGCGATAACTGGAAGTCCAGCGCTATGTAGAGGATGAGGTAGCTCATAAGAGCGAAGGAGGGCCCATAATTCTAAATCAGATAGAGGGTTTAACAACCTGATTGGGCGGGATATGTCATTAGGTGAGGAACAGTGCCCCAATGTGGAGACCCCTGAGCCTGGGAGCATGCAAGACGATGATGGGTGCGACTATAGGTCTTGGAGTGTGTGGAAGAATTGTATTCCTGTGTATAGCGAGTGGGCTTGGTTTGTTGTAAAATAAGGTCGTGTAGGGTTTGAATGTCCGATTTGATTTGTTGAAGGGCTGATAATATCTGGTCAAGACTGGGGTCAGGCATGATAGTTTCCTTATTGGAAGGGTGGACCGAGAGAGTAGGCGGGGGAGTCGAGGTTAGGGACAATGCATAGAGCTCTATCTGAGTGAATGTCAATGGGGTGGAGGAGTGAGGAAGCAGGAAGAGGAGGGGACTGAGAGACGGCTATGCCAGGATCAGTGGGGATATAGGTGGGGCTGATAGAGACCCTAAAGAGAGTGAGAAAGGCTTTTCTCCATTGAGCTCTTCTTTTAGTGTAGAAGATAATGTTGTTCTTAATGAGCCCTTTGTTCATTGAGAAGTATGGGTCAGAGATTGGGGTTTCAGGATGAGATTTTAATAAGTTATGTTTGAAACCTTTCGCTGCTTTTTTTTTAAAGGTTTGGGGGTAGGTGATGGAGTAGGTGAAGTTACCAGTGCGCTCCATAGTGTAGGTGGCACTTGATTAGTGGGGGATAGACAGATGGGGAGATGTCTAAGCAATATGCTGCCCTATAGGGGTAAAGTGTAACAAGGTTGTGAGAGATGCTGGCCTAGGGGGAAAGCGAGACAAGGTTGTGAGAAAGAGAAGTCAGTCCAAGATGGCTGCTTTGTTAAGTGACTAGCGTGGAGCTAGCAGGGAAGTCCTATTTCTGTTTCAGATTAAAGAATCTCATGGGAGGCAGTCCTTTTTCTTTGTTAACCTGTTGCGGCCATTTTTTGTTATCTGTAGAGCTAGCAAGGAAGTCCTCTTTCTATTTCAGTTAAAGTATCTCATGGGAGGCAGTCATCTTTCTTTGTTAACCTGTTGCGGCCATTTTGTGTGCTCTGTAGAGGTAAACTAAGATCTTTGCCTATCCTTGAATTCTATATCTTGGGAGGGAATCCTAGAATTATATCCCTCAGGTTGAAGTGCATCTACTTGCCTTCGGTCAGGAGTAGAGCAAGTGGTCCCTAGAGATGGCTTGACAATGTGGCAACATATGTGCCTGTCTCGATACTGCAGAAACCTATTGGTGAAGGAGAGCTCAGACAGTTCCTGTTGAGCTCATTGGGATCATCGCATTATAGGAGGCTTATTGTCTTTTGTTCGTTGCTCAGATCCGGCAATCACCTCCGATGTCACTAGGAGGACCAGGGGCCGCTTGATAACACTGGCCAGACTGTGTCTCTTGTGCTAAGGAATACGAGGGAGGGGTAGTGGGAGGGGTCGTTCTGATTACATTGCTCACACTGAAGAAAACATGGGAGGGAGGGGGGGGTCAGGGTCGGGGCTAGACCGGGCGTTCTCTGTTACCTTAGAGCAGCCTTCATGAGTTCATGCTTCTGCTATGATCATTCTCGCTTGCTGCGCTCCTCCTCTTCAACTGGGGAAGCTTCCTGAGCTTCCGTGTGCTCCGCTCCGGTGCCTGCGATCCGTGAGCAGCTCTGGAGACCGCGATGACTTCAATAGTGTTTAAAACTCCTCCACTCTTTCTCAGAAAGTGCCCTGACCTCCCGAGTGCTCTGTGGACAGCTCCGTTTGAATCTCGTGTGCTCCGCTGCGGTGCCTGCAATCCGCGAGAAGCTCCTGAGACTGCGTTGAATTCAAAGAAGTTTAAGAAGTTTTAGGCTCCTCCACTCTTGCCAGGAGGGTGTCCCGACCTCCTGAGTGCTCCGCAAACAGCTCCGTTTGTTAATCTCCCCAGACGTCAGTGTAGGGGGAGGTGTCCTGTATTCATGAGTGCTTCCGAGCCAGCCGATGACTCCTGCACATCAGAGGGGCCAGCAACCGAGAGAGGATCACCCTCAGCTACTTCACCCTGCGATGGCAATCCGGTGGGGATCGTCTGTTGCCTCAACAATATCCTTGTCCTTGGGCGCTGGGCTCTGTCGTCGCGCCAGATGGAGAAGTCCTTTGAACTCCGGACCCTGCAGTCTTCCCTGATTGAATTAGCGGTAAGCCAAGAAAATGTTCCTGTTTCTCTTTGGATAGTTTTCTTTGTTTCAGTTCGTTGGGGCGACTGATGGGGCTAAATTCAGGGATATTTAGATAAAGAGATCCCGTAGCTAGCGGAGCTCTCCTAGTGAGCTCCTCTCCCGTCGGCCATGTTGTTTCTTTTAGCAATTCTATTGTCTCTTTCTGCACTTCTCCTCCTTCTTTCCGCACCCCTCCTTTCTGTACCTCTCTTGCCACTTTCTGCACCTCTCTTGACTCTTTCTGCACTTCACTTGCTTCTTTCTGCACCTCTCTTGCGTCTTTAAGCACCTCTGTTGCTTCTTTC
This sequence comes from Triturus cristatus, assembly GCF_964204655.1. Lineage (NCBI taxonomy): Eukaryota > Metazoa > Chordata > Amphibia > Caudata > Salamandridae > Triturus > Triturus cristatus. Next base: position 317,689,658 of record NC_140579.1, read on the forward strand.
TGCACTTCTCTTGCCTATTTCTGCACTTCTGAGTTAGAGGTAGTCTTAATTCTCCTGCCCTATTATGTACTAGGGCCTTACAGGGGAAGTCATTTCAATCACAGGGGTACCCCAACCCATAGTGTACCCTAGTGTATGTAGGTGTTTTCACTGTATTCTAAGTGTCTTTAAGCATAGCACTTTCTCTGGGCCTGGTTAGTCAGAGTCAGTTACCACCAGTACCAGTCAGGAAAATGTTGGGGGCACAGGATGACTTTGCAATAATGCCTCTTTCTGCACCTCTGTTTTCTCTTTATGCATATGTCTTACTTCTTTCTGCACTTTTCTTAGTCTTTCTGGACTTCCGTTTCATCTTTCTGCATTTCTCTAGCTTCTTTCTGTGCCTTTCTTCCTCTTTCTGCACATCTCCTACCTCTGTAGGCATACTTAGAAATTAGTATTTAAAAAATCTTTGAAATTCACTGAAAAAACAAAAAGGTTTCAGGGACGTTATAGTTAGAAATTAACATTTAAAAAAACCTTAGAAAATCACTGAAAAAAACATAGGTTTCAGGGACGTTATAGTTAGTTGGATATTTCACTCATACAAAACCAGAGAAATTCGTCCGTTATAGTTAGTTGAGCTAACTATAACTCGCGCCCCCGCAATGCACTGCTGATGACTTCACATATTACATCATTCATGACATGGTCAGTGACATCACTGATGACATCTCAAATGACATCACTGATGACATCACTGATGACATCATCCACATGATAATCTGATGCACCTCCTCACACACTAATATAACCTTTCATACACCCACTCTAAAATACAGACTACCATTTTCGAAACCATAGACACACCAATACCAGTTCCTACATACCCACTAACTGATTCCTAGGTCTACACACACATCCACTCATTTACCCATATAGTCACTCATACATGCAGTCACTCATCACTATACGACTATCATATGCACTCATACACCTATGCAGACACTCACACACCACCACTTATCCATAGAGCTCGTCACACACCTAGTTAATCATGCAAAGAAGCGATCACACTTCCATTTACTCACGTATACAGTTATGCACACGCCACTTCACTTATTCATACAGATACTAACACATACTTACTCTCCTATACAATCACTGATACAAGTACACACTCATCCATACAGCCACTCTCACAATCGCTGACTCTCACTTATAATCATTTATATACTACAACTCTCACATCCACTGCCTTTTACATATGTAGTTACACGGACATGTACCACTGAGACATCCATTCACTCACCAACACAACCATACACACAATCACCCGCCCATACAGCTGTTTCCAAATGCACTCTTGAACCCAGTGAATCAACCACTCCCATATCTATGCACAGAGTCACATACTTCCCACCCATCCACACAGAAACTCAGGCACCCATACAGATACTCAGATAACCAATCAATAACTCATATACATACTAATGTAGCTACTCACCAACCAATGCAGCCACTTACACACCAACGGACAGACTGATACTGACATTTAAACACTTTAGTCACTAACTCATGCATTCAGTATGACACGTTTAATCACTCACTTATACAGTCAGTCACGCACCTAATAAATCATCCATTCATACACTCATACACCCACTCATTCTTCAATACACCTTGGCATTTATTTATATATAAAACATATTTAAACTTTACAGAAACACACAGTCACTGGATGATGTAATCAGTGATGTCATTTGAGATGTCATCAGTGATGTCATCAGTGATGTCACTGACCATGTCATGAATGATGTAATATGTGATGTCATCAGCAGTGCATTGCGGGGTCGCGAGTTATAGTTAGCAGAACTAACTATAACAGCTGAATTTCTCTGGTTTTGTACGAGTGAAATGTCTAACTAAATATAACGCCCCTGAAACGTGTTTTTTTGCAGTGAAAACAATATATATATATATATATATATATATATTATATTTTTTTTTTTTTCTCTGAAAAAACCACAGGTTTCAGGGGTGTTATAGTTAGGAATTAGCATTTAAAGAACCTTTGAAATTCACTGAAAAAAACACAGGTTTCAGGGACATTATAGTTAGAAATTAGCATTCAAAAAACCTTAGAAATTAAATGAAAAAAACATAGGTTTCAGGGACGTTATAGTTAGCTGGACCTTTCACTCGTACAAATTTGTTATATTTAGTTGAGTCAACTATAACTCACGCTTCCGCAATGCATTGCTGGTGACATCACATATTACATCACTCATAATGTGGTCAGTGACATCTCTCATGACATCATTGATGATATCACTGATGACATCATCCAGAGACTGGTTGATTTTTAAGAGTTTAAGAATGGTATTTATAGATGCGCAAAGGTGTATTGAAGAATGAGTAGGTGTATGAGTGTCTGAATGGATGATTTAGTAGGTGCGTGATTGACTGTATAAGTAAGTGTTTAAACGTGTCTTAATGAATGCATGAGTTAGTGACTAAACTGTGTGAATGTCTATATCAGTCTGTCAGTTGGTGTGTAAGTGGCTGCATGGTTTGGTGAGTAGCAACATGAGTGTCTATATGGATTATTGATTGGTTGTCTGAGTATCTGTATGGGTGCCTGAGTGTCTCTGTATGTGACTTTGTGCATAGATGTGTGAGTGGGTGATTCACTGGGTGTATGGGTTCAAGAGTGCAACTGTGAAGGGCGGTATGGGTGGATGAGTGTGTGTATGGGTGTGTTGGTGAGTGAACAGATTTCTCAGTGGTACATGTGTGAGTAACTACATATGTGAAAGGCAGTAGTGTTGGACTGTATAAATAACTATATGTGAGAGTGAGTGATTGTGAGAGTGCCTGTATGGATGAGTGTGTGCTTGTGTCAGTGATTGTATAAGAGAGTAAGTATGTGTTAGTATTTGTATGAATAAGTGAGGTGGTGTGTGTATAATTGTGTAGGTGAGTAAATGGGAATGTGATTGGTTCTTTGCATGACTGACTATGTGTGTGAGTAACTCTATGGGTAAGTGGTGGTGCGTGAGTGTCTGTATAGATATATGAGTGTATATGATAGTGCTGTATTGATGAGTGACTACATGTATGAGTGACTGAATGGGTGAATGAGTAGATGTGGGTGTAGCCCTAGGAGTCAGTGTGTGAGTATATAGTAACTGGTATTTGTGTGTCTTTGGTTTCAAAAATGGTAGTCTATATGTTAGAGTGGGTGTATCAAAGGTTATATTAGGGTGCGAGGAGGTACATCAGATTATCACTTGGATGATGTCATCAGTGATGTCATTAGTGATGTCATTTGATATGTCATCAGAGATGTCACTGACCATGTCATGAGTGATGTAATATGTGACATCATCAGCAGTGCATTGCGGGGGGCAAGTTATAGTTACCTCAACTACCTATAACAGCCGAATTTCTCTGGTTTTGTACGAGTAAAATGTCCAACTAACTCTAACGTCCCTGAAACCTGTGGTTGTTTCATAAAATTTCTAAGGTTTTTTAAATGCTAATTTCTAACTATATCATCCCTGAAACCAATGTTTTTTCCAGTGAATTTCGAAGGTTTTTTAAATATTAATTTCTAACTATAACATCCCTTAAACCTATGTTTTTTACAGTGAATTTCAAAGATTTTTTAAATGCTAATTTCTAAGTATAATGTCCCAAAAATATTTTTTTCCTTTTTTTTTAATTGTTCTCAAAATAATGTAATGTTTTTTCTTTTCTAAAATATAACTATAAATGTTTTTTATAAAGTGGATTCGCATACCGATTGTGTACCTGTCTCGGTGGGTGTCCAAATACAAGAATTTTGCCGCCATATTGGTTAAGTTATGTAGGATGCCCGTTCAGTATGCGACGGGTGCATGACTCTCGGCCCCCGTAACGTCACGTACGTAGTTCTGGTGGTCGCGCCGGGTACGGGAATCCATTGCAAATCTTTAAGTTTTAAAAGTATATTTATGTAGGTTTAATATGTATATGATAGCAAGAGATTATTTAATCTAATTATAAAAATCATATATTTGTAACTGGAATAAAGATAAATTATTGTTAAATATATTTTTCAGGAATCGCATGCGCGCGCCGGGTGCGCGAATACCATGTGACTTCAAAAGAAACAGTTTCATTGGTTAAGAACCTTTTGATTCTAGAACTTGAAGGACCCCAGCAATTTTTTTCATTCCTTCAAGAGCATCTCAGAAGACACACCTATTGTTTTCTGATCCTCTTCTTTGCCTTTTTTTGGTGTTGTTTTTTCGCTGATTTAAAAATGGCAGCTGGAAATGATCATCAGCAGATTCCACCTGAAGAGGAACAATAGCTGGAGGAACCTGTGAAGAAAAGATTTGAAAGTATCGTGCAGGCATTTTTCTCGATACGAAAAGAAAGTCGATGCCCGAAAAGTTACCTGCACCATTTGTAGGAATGTTCTCTCATGAGGTTCAGAGACATCATCAATGTTGAAAAATTTGCAGACTATCCATCCTCGGCATCTCGCAAGAGAACAGCATCGACGGGAAGAAGAAAAGCTTAGAACCGAGGACAACGTTGCTGGACCAAGTACATCATTTGGTTTTAAAATGACTAGCGCTCCAAACATCATCACTGAGTTTCTATGCTTTGGTGAGCAATCACTGGATGGCATCCTGGTTGCTATTAGGTACCAATATTGTAGGGGTGGGCGGACAACTCCGTTCCTCCCACGGAATGTGCGGAGATTTGCCCCTTCCGCCTTCCGCAATGTAGGCGTTGAAACAAGGCAAATCTCCGCACACTCGGGCGTCACGGAGTTGGCCTCCTGCACGCCTCCCACCCACCTCCCACCCGCAGTATTAACATTTTAAAAAGCATTAGAAATAACATTTAAAATAACCTTACCTTATCGGCGGCGTCCCCGGGCTTAGGTAATGTCTGTGTGTGCATAGGTAATGTCTGAGTGATTGCATGACTGCAAGGGTAGTGCATGGGTGATTTGAGGAGTGCAAGGCTAGTGCCTGAATGATTTTGTAAGTGCATGGGTTATGCCTGGGTGATTACATGAATGCAGAGGTAATGTGTGGGTGTTAGTAGGAGTGCATGGGTAATGCGTGAGTGATTGCATGAGTGGAAGGGTAGTGCCTGGGTGATTGAAAGAGTGCAGGACTAATGTCTGGGTGATTGCAGGAGTGCATGGCTAGTGCCTGAGTGATTGTATGAGTGGAGAGGTAATGTGTGGATGATTGGAGGAGTGCATGAGTAATGTCTCCGTGATTGCATGAGTGCAAGGGTAGTGCAAGGGTGATTGGAGGAGTGCAAGGGTAGTGCCTGGTGATTTTAAAAGTGCATGGGTTATGCCTGGGTGATTGTATGACTGTAGAGGTAATGTGTGGGTGATTGGAGGAGTGCATGGGTAATGCCTGAGCGATTACATGATGCAACAGTAGTGCCTGGGTGATTGGAGTAGTGCAAGGGTAGTGCGTGGTGATTTTATAACTGCATGGGTAACACCTGGGTGACTGTATGCATGCAGGGGTAATGTGGGCGATTGGAGGAATGTATGGGTAATGCATGAGTGATGGCATGAGTGTATTGGTAATGCCTGGGTGATTGCATGAATGCATGGGTAGTGCCCGGGTGATTGGAAAAGAACATGGGTACTGCCTGAGTGATTGAAGAAACGCATGGGTAATGCCTGAGTGATTGCATGAGTGCATGGGTAGTGCCTGGGTGATTGGAGAAGTGCATGGCTAATGCCTGGGTGATTCCTTAAGTGTAAAAGTAATGTCTGGATGATTGAAGGAGTGCATGGGTAATGCCTGGGTGATTGCAAGAGTGTAGGAGTAATCTCTGGGTGATTGCAGGAGTCTATGCATACTGCCTTAGTGAATAAAATAGTGCATTGGTAATGCCTGGGTGATTTTGTAAGAGCATGGCTAATTCCTGGGTGATTGGATAAGTGCAGAGGTAATGTCAGGGTGATTGGAGGTGTGCATGGGTAATGCCTGAGTGATTGGAGCAGTGCATAGGTACGGCCTGGGTGATTAGAGGAGTGCATAGGTACTGCCTGAGTGATTGAAGTAGTGCATGGCTAATGCTTAGGTGATTCTATAAATGTAGGAGTAATATCTGGATGATTGAAGGAGTGCATGGGTAATGCCTGGGTGATTGCAAGCGTACACTAGTAATGTCTGGGTTATTGGAGGATTGCATAGGTACTGCCTGAGTGATTAAAGGAGTGCTTTGGTAATGCCTGGGTAATTTTATAAGTGCATGTATAGTGCCTTTGTGATTGCATGAGAGCAAGGGTAATATCTGGGTGACTGGAGGTGTGCATGGGTACTGCCTAAGTGATAGAAGTAGTGCATAAGTAATGTCTGGGTGATTACATGAGTGCATGGGTAGTGCCTGGGTGATTGGAGAACTGTATTGGTAATACCTGGGTGATTCCATAAGTGTAGGAGTAATATCTAGATGATTGAAGAACTGCATGGGTAGTGCCTGGGTTATTAATTGCGTGACTGTATGTGTAGTGCCTGGGTGATTGGAGGACTGTATGGTACTGCTTGAGTGATTGAAGAAACGCATGGGTAATGCTTGAGTGATTGCATGAGTGCATGGGTAGTGCCTGGGTGATTGTAGAAGTGCTTTGCTAATGCTTGGGTGATCCCATAAGTGTAGGAGTAATGTCTGGGTGTTTGCAGGAGTGCATGGGTATTGTCTGAGTGATTAAAGGTGTGCATTGGTAATGCCTGGGTGATTTTGTAAGAGCTTGGGTAATGCCTGGGTGATTTTGTGAGTGCATGGGTAATGCCTGGGTGACTGCATGAGTGCCGAGGTAATGTCTGGGTGATTGGAGGAATGCATGGGTACTGCCTGAGTGATTGAAGAAATGCATGGGTAATGCCTGAGTGATTGAATGAGTGTAGGAGGAATGTCTGGATTATTGAAGGAGTGCATGGGTAATACTTGGGTGATTGCAAGAGTGTAGGAGTAATGTTGGGGTGATTGCAGGAGTGCATGGGTACTGCCTGAGTGATTAAAGGGGGGGATTGGTAATGCCTGGGTGAATTTGTAAGTGCATGGGTAATGCTTGAGTGATTGAAGGAGTGCATGGGTAATGCCTGGGTGATTGGAGCAGTGCATGGATAGTGCCTGGATGATTGGAGGTGTGCATGGGTACTTCCTGAGTGATTGAAGTAGTGCATGGCTAATGCCTGGGTGATTCCATAAGTGTAGGAGTAATATCTGGATGATTGAAGGACTGCATGGGTAGTGCCTGGCTGATTGCATGAGTGTTTGGGTAATGCTTGGGTATTCGGGGGAGTGTATGGGTACTGCCCAAGTGAATGAAAAAACGCATGGGTAAAGTTTGAGTGATTGCATGAGTGCATGGGTAGTGCCTGGGTGATTGGAGGAGTGCATTGCTAATGCCTGGGTGATCCCATAAGTGTAGGAGTAATGTCTGGTTGATTGAAGGAGTGCATGGGTAATACCTGGGTGATTGCAAGAGTGTAGGAGTAATGTCTGGGTGTTTGCAGGAGTGCATGGGTACTGCCTGAGTGAGTAAAGGTGTGCATTGGTAATGCCTGAGCGAATTTGTAAGAGCATGGGTAATGCATGGATGATTTTGCAAGTGCATGGTAATGCCTAGGTGATTGCATGAGTGCAGAGGTAATGTCTGGGTTATTGAGGAGTGCATGAGTAATGCCTGGGTTATTCCATGAGTGCAGGAGTAATGTGTGGGTATTTAGAGGAGTGCATGGGTACTGCCTAAGTGATTGGAGGAGTGCATGAGAAGTGGCTGGGTTATTTCATGAGTGCATGGGTAGTGTCTGGGTTATTGCATGAGTGCATGAGTAGTGCCTGGGTGATTGGAGGAGTGCATTGGTCATGCCTGGGTGATTGTATGAGTGCAGAGGTAATGTTTGGGTGATTGGAGGAGTGTATGGGTAATGCGTGGGTGCATGGAAGACTGCATGGATAGTGCCTGGGTGCTGAGAGGAGTGCATGGGTAGTTTCTGGGTGATTGGAGGCGTGCATAAGAAGTACCTGCATGATTGCATGAGTGTACGGGTAATGTCTGGATGATCGGAAGAATGTATGGGTAGTGCATCAGTGATTGCATAAGTGCAGCAGAAGTGCATCAGTGTATGTATGAGTGCATGGCTAGTGCCTGAGTGAATGCATAAGTGTATGGGTAGTGCTTGAAAAAATGGAAAACTGCAATGAACGGGGCTGTAAACATTACTTCATATTATTATGCTTATTACATTATTTCATCTTACCTTCTTTATTGAAGTAGATACCAAACGCAGTGAAACTATTTTACTGTAGTTTTATTGTAAACTGAATTTAAAATCTTTTCAAGCTTTAATATTACTTAATGTAAAAAAAGAGAAGAAAACTGTTATTGCTTATAATATTATAGTTTTAATTTAAGAACACAACATCATTTTAGAATTACATAACATATTCAGTTTCCCTTTTTTGCTGCTGTTCTTGGATTCTAATGAATTTCACCATTCACAGTGATTTCAATGTAGATCATCATATAACAGTGGGGAAAAAAGTACAATCAATTAGGGGTGGGCGGAATTTGCGTAGTCGTGCTACGCAAAGCTCAGTGAAAAGGTAAAAAATCTCTGCGAGCACGCAGAAATTTCCCAAACACGCGGAATTGCTTGTTCGCAATGCTTTTTTCCTGTTCGCGAACGCTGTTTGCGTGCTTTGGGGGAAATATCTCGCGAACATGCATTTTGAGAACGCGAACAAGCAAAAAATTCAGCGACGCCGCGGAACTTAGAATTTTGGGCAATTCCGCGTTCTCCACGGAACACGAAATTACCCAAATTCTGCAAATTCCGCCAGCGGAACGGAATTTACCGCCCAGGCCTACAATCAATGAGATTGTAAAAAAATAAAAAAATCTGCATTGGACATATTTACAACAAGTTCCACTATCTGTTTACCTATCTACAGTTTCAAAATTATATTTTTCCACTACAATAAATCATTTATTTCTCTGAAGTACATTTCTTAAATATACATTCTCATTTAAATCGCATATAATATAAAGATCAAATATATACACTATTTCTTTCAAACACAATTTTGCAAATGGAATAACAATTAGCTCAAACATTAATCCAAACAGTAATTTTTCACATCTTCCAAATAGGCTGAATAATGTTTCCAAATCAATGTCCATTGAACATATCCAAAATAAACTCATTTGTGTTTACATCTTCCCAATAGGCTGAATGATATTTTCAAATGTTGGCATAAAAAATATCAGATATGAATATGGTAATTCGAAAGGCAACCTACATTTGAATTGCAAATGGGCATCATTGCAATGTGTCCACCCTTTATTGCACTTTAAATACACAGTATAGTGTCCAGATGTTGTAGTAGGTCCATCATGGAAAATAATAGCCACAGCCTTAAAATTACATATTTTCCTAATCTTTCCATTTATAAAGTTGACAACATTTCTGATTTACAATGAGAGCATTTCATATTTAGATTAGCTGTTTTTATTAATTTATTAAAAGATACTGATTTGCAATCTGGTATCGTCAAGTATATGAATCGTTCAGTGTATATTCCAGTGGTGGAAGAAAATGAATATTCTTCACATTAATGATCCCATCTGTAGCTTAGTCCAAATACATTTTCAATTTCTATTCCTTCATCTTCTAATACACCAAGCATAAACATAAGAAATTCATGTGCATCTTGTTGTATATTGAGTGTAAATTGTGAAGAACCAGTACATATATCCTAAAGATGCCGAATGCCAGAAGCAGTATGGATTTTACTTCTATCAGTTACCAACATTTCGAAAAACATTATGTAGTAAAGACCAGAATCTTTTTTCTCGATTTTCCATAATTTCAAGATGAAGATCTTCCAGCTAAAGCACAACATTCACAGTTACATTACCATAGCAGTTGATACCTGAACTATTTTCTAACTGGTATCCTACAATATCATCAACCGTGTCCATTTTCATTTTCTTTGCAGCTTCATCATTCTCTTGAATTGTTTTCTTTTATTGAACCTCACTAGAATGTTTGTCATATTTTCGTTTTGAACACTCTACATGCTTTTCATATATTAACCTAAGTTAGGAGCATACAGTCTTCTTAACCGATTATACTTTCTTACACAATTTGCATCAGCACTAACCATTTTCTCATCAAAATCTATCAAATACAAACCAGATAATGTTCTTACTCGAGACAATGCAACGTATTCCATGCCTTCTTTAAACACTGTACTTCCAATATTTACCAACGCACTGTCTACACTTAAACCTTGAGATTTATGAATGGTTACTGCATATGCTAAAGAAAGAGGAAACTGTTTCTATGAACACACAAGTCTTTTACAAGCAAAAAACTACAGCACTACGTCCAATCTGTTTTACCTCTTCAATCTGATCAAATTTAATCTTCAAAAATTCAATTCTATCTCTGTTCTGATAATTAACAAAATCAACAACTTTTCCCATTTCTCCATTTACTAAACCATTTTCTACATCCAAATTATGTCGTAAAATTACCCAACAGTTTTCACATACATGTAAAGTCTTTTCTAAACCAGCAGTCTAAGACACTGACTTTTCCAAAGAATCCCATTTTGACTGTCATTTCTCTGAGAGAAGAATAGTAACTCCTTCGTGTTCAATTTTATCAATGGATTCCATTTTCACTATTGGTTGTTTTTCCAGTTTCACTCTTTTAGTGTTGGCATTAGGCAAACTATAGACTTCTTTTCTCCAACTCTTTTGTACATTATTTCAGGTGCAATATTTTCATTTGGAAGCAAATTCGTTAGTAGCTGACTTTGTAAAACTTCTTTACCATATTGTGTCAAAACTCCAATTCTTATATCTTGAAGAATGTTTCCATAGTGTTCATCACTTGCTTGTCGCATATTATCAATAAGTTCTTTATATTCAAAATGAAATCAAATGTTTATATTTCCAATACTTCCCAAAGATTTCCTAGTATCTTCATGGACAAGATTTTTAAAAACTGGTTGTCCTTTCACAGGAGTCAGTTGTAGTAGATTACATGTTTTCCTCAAAATAAAACATTATAATCTGTTTTTAAAATCTGTTGCATTCTTAAATGTACAAAGGCAAGCATTAAGTTTGAGACCATGCTCACCTCATCAATAATTAGAAGTTTCATTTGCTTTAGTACTTCATACAAGCTTCTCCAGATATTGATATTCCAACTTATTTTCATGTTCTACTGGTAGCATGAGTAAACGATGTAATGTAATCCCTTTAATGTTGTGTGCTGCTAACCCAGTTAGAGCTGTTACAACACAAGGTAAATGTGATTCAGTGGTTTTCTGTAGATAACTGGTCACAACTTTAATTAAGAAACTTTTTCCTGTTCCAGAATGACCATTGATATTCAATTGAATAGGTTTAAATGATGTGCAGTTGCACTCTTTTTTTCATGCAGTAAACCATGCTGTATCTGTTGTGTCATTTGCCGATATAAATCTTTTTGTTCAAAATGTAGTTGGTCTTCTGAGTTTCCCAACTCAATTATATCCTCTTGTGCTTGTTCCATTGCCGTTTCGACTTCATTCATGGCTATTGCTACTTCATTTTCAAGAATTGGTTGTCCGAATGGATCTTGACTTAGAGGAGCAGAGCTTTGACTATCTTGAGAACTGTCTCTAGCTATTTCAGCTGCAATAGTAGTTTCTTGTTCAATCTCTTCATTTAACATTTGTAGATAATTTGGAAAAATTGTGCATTGAATACTATCTTTACATGCATTAAAAGAATCTTCATAGCAGTCAAAATCTCCAAGTAATTCCATTTCAGTACGCCAAGGCCTGTAGAGTTGCGGAAGTGCTAAATAGAAAAGTTCCCCTTTATCTGGAGTTTCGTAACTGAGTTTTCTGTGATTAATAAGACTTCCTTTGGCATGTTTTACCAAACATAAATCACATGCAATTACTGCATATTTTTCTTCATTTATATTTTCTGTAACATTTCTCTTAAAACTATAATGTTGTAGTACTTCATAGAGACATATGTTTTCTAGAATGTGGACTTCTTTTGGGATAGTATGTATTCAACATATTTGTTTTAACAATATCTGTACTTTTTCGCTTCATTCAATGCTAAGTATACAATTTCTTGTACAGATTTCAAACCTCGATTTCGTGTTGCAGCAAGACCTAGACTTACCCAAATGATTCCTCTTGACTTTGAATATAAACTTGCAGAGGTCAACCGATCCGAACATTCGTAGGATCCAATCTCTCGATGGATAAGCATCTTCAAACTAAATCTGTACAATTTGTTACTAAGAGTGTTCTCTTGTGAATTTTTTTCCCACATTTCTTTCAACTCCGTCTTTTCAGATTTGGTTATATATGATGTAACTTAATGAGCAACAGTAATCAAATTATCTGCAACATACTGGATATCCATGTTTGCATTCCACATTGTCAAAATCACTGGACTGTAGTCATTAATATACTTTGAATCTTCACTTATTTTTATTTTGTAAGTATTCTTTGGAGATTGTATTGCCTTGTCCACTTGCGTAATCTAAACTTACGCACACCACTTACTTACACAGAAACTCCAACACTCCTCTGGAGGTAAAATGAGCTTTAGTAGTATCGTAGACAAGGGCAATAAGTCACTGAAGCTAGTAAGTTCTTAGGCACCAAGTGAAACAATGAATACACCACACTATATATATACAAATATGAGATCTTGAATATAGATATATAAACAGTTAATGTACAAAGCACCTCACCAGATGCGTCTGCACCGGAGTCTTCAACATCCCTGGCCAAGCATCGAAAACACCAAGTCGGGAACCCTGTAGAGACTGGGGCACAGAAAATAATCTCTCTGGGCACCAAAGTCGTCTCGCGAGTGCGTCCACTCCAAGACTGAGTTCCTGAGCTCCACCCCACAGATACCGCTTTTTATAGTTAAATCAACACGTTTGAGAACCCTCTAGAAAGCATTCTCGCCCACCTATCCATCATAGGTGCTGGCCACATCTCTGCGTCAGATCCACCCATACAGACCTGGCCAGATTCTGTCTGGGTGCGCCGAGGCAAAAGACATTCCTTTCCCTATCTCCGGCCTTGGAGAGCCTTGCACAGCGCATCCTCCCTCTGTCCTAGAGATAAGCATAGAATGCACAAAAACAAGCTCAAGGTACAAAATAACAATCCAAGATATGTCTCGCACCAGCTTGTGCTGGTTTACGTGAAAAACATGTTTATGTTACTGCTGAAGTGTAACTACAGATCAAAGCAGCACAAAATGGAAATGCAGTGCAACAACATGGAGGATCAGAGCAACACAATGAATCGAGGTCAACATGCAGTTTAGCACTTGTAAAATGGCAAATGCAGTAAAGGAGATTTTTGAGTTATAGTATGTCTTACTGCCAGTGGCAGCTCATCGAGGGAGTGCCGTGGGGTGGTGGTGTGGGGGAGGGATAGGGTGGGGGGGCAGAGGAGTCTGGCATTGACGTACAGAAGTAAGGTTAGTATTAAATAAATTCATTAATTTACCTTGCGCTCACGGCATCGTCAACTCCGTACATTTCTAGGAACCATCTTTTCCTTTTTCATTGGACAACCATTTTTAACATCATAACAACGACCCCTGGTATCAACTGCATGAACAAATGTAATTTGTCAAAAATAGCATTCTTCATTAAAAAAGGTTCAGTACTAGAAGTGTGCTTCCATTCACACGATACATTTTTGCAAAAGTTAGTTCTATTAACCAGTCTTTTTCTTTTACTTTTCTCCTTCATAAAGTGCAGTTTTATTCAATGTCTTCATTCTCTACAATACTAATATAAACAATCTTCTTTTTAATTCAAAAGCCTTTTCGACTACACTTTCAATCTGTTGTTTTTCCTTGTAAAATGCTGATCTTCTTTTATATTTTTTGCAATATTTCAATACGTTTTGTAGTACTCTACTTTTATACATTCTCTTCCTAATGTCTTTATATTCTTTCATCCTTCTTTCAATATAGATTGTTTTCCCATAACCTAATTTTCCATTGATGTGTCCTTTTTTCGTTTCCTTCTGATTGGTTGTACAACTTTTCTATCTCTTTTCCCCATATTGAAAATTCATTACATTCTTTAAAAGTCTTCTAACAAATTCTTTAGTTTTCTTACCAGATGTATTTTTCTTTAATGTCACGTGTTGTACTTCATCTAATTTCTGCTTTTCTCTCTCCTTTAAATAGTACTGTTTTTTTGTTGTCTTTTCTCTTGCACTTTTCTTGTCATACTGAATTTTTCTTAATAATTATGGAGAATGTCTGAAAAAAAGAAAAATTTAAATAGTTTTGTTAAATAATTTACTAATATTAAAATAATTATATACAAATATTCTTCTGTTTAAATAAAGAAATATTTTTAATTGCACTCCAAACCTTTATCAGGCACTGCATAATTCCTACAATTAGAAGAAATCACAAGCTATACAACAGAATCACAGAGCACAACTAAAGGATTTCTCTAATGCTACCCAAATCAAATCTGCAGTCTGCCAACTTTTAAGGCCTGCATAATGTTGTGATTGGGGTATGTTTCTACTTGCACATGTATTCTCATATGTGTCATACATTTGAAGATGCTTTACATATAAAACAGAAGTATACATATATTTGTATGCTTTTTTATATATAGTACACAAGCAAAAACTTAGACTCATACATGGTTTCAGAAAGATAATGAAACTTACAGCACAAACATGTAAAGTGTTGCTGCTTTGTTTTTACCTATACTCAATACCTAACTATTATTCCTTTCTATATCCTTCTTCTTTCTTTATACCCCTCTCTTCTCTCTTTCTTTACCCCAGTTCTCTCTTTCTGCACTTTTTTTCACACTTTCTACACCTCTCTTGAATGTTTCTGCACTACCTTTATCTGTTTCTACAACTCTCCTCCTCTTTGTGCACCCCTTGTGCCTATGTGTGCACCTCTGTTGCTGCTTTCTGTACTTTTTTAGCTTCTTTCTGCACCTCTCATGCTTCTTTCTGCATCCCTGTTGCCTCTTTCTGTACTCCTGTTACCTTTTTCTGCACCCTTCTTCCATCTTTCTGCATCTCTGTTGCCTCTTTCTGCACCGGTTTCACCTCTTTGTGTATCTCTGTTGCTTCCTTCTCAACTTTTCTTACCTCTTTCTGCACCCTTCTTACCTCTTTGTGCACCGTTGGTGCCTCTTTCTGTACCCCTCATCCCTCTTTCGGTACCTCTCTTATCTCTTTATACACCTCTCTTGCTTCTTTCTGCAGTTCTGTTACCTTACCCATTCTGCACCCCTCTTACCTTTTCCTACATCCTTCTTCCCTCTTTTTGCAGTTATATTGCTTTTTTCTGCACCCCTGCACCTCTCTTGCCTATTTTTCAACCGTCATGCCTCTCTGCAGTTGTCTTGTCTTTTCTGCACCTCTGTTGCTTCTTTTACACCTCTCTTGCGAATTTATGCACCTCTCTTGGCTCCTTCTGCACCCCTCTTGCCTTCTTCTACACCTCTGTTGGTTCCTTCTGCACTGCTCTTGGATCTTTCTGCATTTATTTTGCCTGTTTGTGCACTGCTCTTGCCTCCTTCTACACCTCTGTTGCATCTGTCTGCACTTCTCTTGCTTCTTACTTATTTATTTTGACTATTTTTAATACATAACTACTAGTAAAATGGTAAAGCAGCAGCAGCAGAAAAGTAATGTTTAATATGTTAGGTGACAAATTGGTGATCATGATACTTTGTAAGACTCTCTGGAAAACTTCACTTGAAGTGCACTAAATAAATCTAAGTGTCTCTTTGAAATAGAAAGTGCACACTCTCAACTTTTAACTTCTTCAAGGTCTTCTGTTTAAGATATGTCTGAACTTGTACATATATTGTTATATGTCTTATACATCTGAACATGGTACACATATAAAACACAACTAAACATCTATTTGTATGTTTCTTTTATATATGATACTACCAAGAGAAAGTACAGACATAGGCATGCATGTTTTTAAGAACATTGTGAGACTTACACCAGAGACATATGAAAGGTTGCTGCTATATCTTTTACTAGGCCCAACACCCTATTTAGTCATAGTGCCTTAGTGATTACATGAGTGTAGGGGTAGTGTTTACAGAATTAGACGACTGCATGAGTACTACCTGAGTGATTAAAGAACTGCATAGGTAATGCTTGTGTGATTCCATAACTGCATGGGTTGTGCCTGGGTGATTGGAGGAGTGCATAGGTACTGTCTGAGTGATTGAAGATCTGCATAGGTAATACCTGAGTGATTATATGAGTGCAAAGACAATGCCAGAATGATTAGACTAATACACAGATGCTGCCTTGGTACATCGAAAAATGCATGGATAGTGCCTGACTGATTAGAACAATGCATAGATAGTACCTCGGTGATTGCATAGTGCAAGAGTTCTGCCTGGGTCATTACATAAGTGCATGTGTAGTGGCTGGATGATTGAAGCACTGGTGTCGTAATGCCTGTCTGATTGCATGAGTGCAGGGATAGTGCCTATGTGATTGCATGAGTGCAGAGGTACTATCTAAATGAATGCATGGCTGCAGAAATAGTTCCTGTGTGATTCTATGGGAACAAGAGTAGTGCCTTGGTGATTGCAGGTGTAGTAAGGCAGTGCCGGAGTGACTGCATACGTGCATAGGTAGTGCTTGAGTGATTCCATAAGTATATAGGTACTGGTTGAGTGATTGAAGGAGTGCATAGATACTGACAGGGTAATAGGAGGAGTGCATGTGTAGTGCCTGAGTGATAGAACCAGTGTATAGCTAATACATTGGTGGTTGCATGAGTTCAGGGGTAATATCTGGTGGAGTACATGAGTACATAGAAAGTGCCTGGGTGATTTTATAAGTGCATTGATACTGTCTAGGTGATTAGAGTACTATTGTGGTACTACCTCAGTGATTGGAAGACTGTAAAGGTACTGTCTGGGTTATTTTATAAATGCATGGGCACTGGTTAAATGTTTGGACAAGTGAATAGATCCTGAGAGGCTGATTGGAGGGGTTTAAGGATAGTGCCTGGGTGATTGAACCACTGTATAGCTAATGCACTGGTGATTGCATGAGTGCAGAGGTAATGTCTAAGGGATTACAGGAGTACATAGGTAATGTCTGGGTGATTCATGACTTAAGGTATAATATCTGGGCATTATAAGAGTACATAGGGAGTATCTGGGCGATTTCATAAGTGCATCGATACTGCCTAGGTGATTAGAGTACTATTGTGGTAGTGCCTCAGTGATTGGAGGAGTGTAAAAGTAGTGCCTGGGTAATTTTATAAGTGCATGGGCACTAGCTAAGTTATTGGATGAGTGCATAGATCGTCAAAAGGTAATTGGAGGAGTGCAAGGGTATTGCCTGGGTGATTGATCTAGTGTGTAGGTAATGCATTGGTGATTGCATGAGTTTAGAGGTAATAGCTGGGGGCTACAGGAGTACATAGAAAGTGCCTGGGTGATTTTATAAGTGTATTGGTACTGCCTGGCTGATAGGAGTAATACTGTGGTAGTGCCTCAGTGATTGGAAGAGTGTAGAGGTAGTGCATGGGTGATTTTATAAGTGCATTGGGACTGGCTAAGTGATTGGAAGAGTGCATAGATGATGAGAGGGTGATTGGAGGTATTCAAGGTATTGCCTGGATGATTGATCCAGTGTATAGCTAATACATTGGTGATAGCATTATTGCAGGAGTTATGTCTGGGGGATTAGAGAAGTACATGGGTAATGCCTGGCGATTCTATGATTGCAAGGGTAATATCTGAGAGATTGCAAGAGTACATAGGAAGTGCCTGGGTGATTTAACAAGTGCATGTGTACTGCCTGGGTGATTGGAGTAGTACTGCAGTAGTGCCTGAGTGATTGGAGAAGTGCAACATCCTGAGTAGTAGCAGAATGCAGGGGTATTGCTTATGAAATTAGAGGACTGCCTGAGTGATTGAAGAAGGGCATAGGTAATACTTGGGTGATTGCATGAGTGCATGCATAGTGCCTAGGTGATTGCAAGAGCGCATGGGTACTCTCTGAGTGATTGAAAAATGGCATACGTAATACCTGGATGATTGCATGAGTGCCAAAATAATGCCTGTGTGATTAGAGCAATGCACAGATGGTACCCTTGTACATCAAGGAATGCGTGGGTACTGCCTGACTAATTGCAACAATGCATAGGTAGTACCTAGATTATTGCATGAGTGCAAAGGTTGTGCCCGGATGATTCGAAAACTGCATGGGTAGTGCTTGGTTGATTACATGAGTGCAGATGGGACTGGCTGAGTGCATCTATCAAAGCATCAGTAGTGGCTCAGAGAATGTATCAGTGCATCTGTACTGCCTGGGTGATTAGAGGAGTGCAGAGATAGTGCTTGGCTGATTGCATAAGTGGTGGAGTAGTGCCTGACTGATTGAAGAACTGTGCATATAGTGGCTTAGTGCATGGATTAGTGCATGGGTAGTGCCTGGATCATTGCAGACTTACAGCTGAGACATCTCTTCATGTTGCTGCTTTATATTTGACGACACCCAACATCCTAAGTAGTAGAAGAATGCTGAAGTAGCAACACAAATGTGTGGTCTATAATATGGTGTAAACTTTTCTAGTACAGGTTCACCATTCTCTAACTGCTCTGGGTATTGGGCATACCGAAATAGAAAACATCAAACCAACGCATCGCTCTGTTATAAATCTTACCATATTCATAAAGGCATGTATGCTTGTGTCTTTACCTTTTACTAGTACTACCATTTATAATAGAAACATACATAAAAATGTATCTCTCTTTTATACATGTAGCTTCTTGAGATGCATAACACATATGAGAATACATAAGCAACTAGGAAATTCATCAATCCCATGACCATGCAGACCATAAAACTTGACACACTACTCCTAACATTTTGAACATACACCTAGATTTATCTGGCAAACATCAAATAAAGTTTTACATAGACTCTTTTAAACCACAATAATCAGTTATTCCTCACCCAACATATATTGAACATCACTTTACTGCTTCTGCTCCATAACCATCCTACTACTACTACTTCGATGTACAGCCTACCAGAATGCAAAGCAACATCCCTTCACATATCTCTATTGTAAGTCAACCCATAATTAAAAAAGCATGGATGCATGAGTCTCTACCTTTCCCTAGTACCATCATATATAAAAGAAACCTAGAAATAGATATATACCTGTATTTCATACCTTAACCATTTTTACATACATAACACTTATAAAAATGCATCTGCAAATACAAACATTCCTCAGTCACAAGGTCATGCACAACTTAACACTTAAAAAGCTGCACTTTTCATTTCAAGTAGAGATCTAAAACATTTTGTATATTTCAAGCACTTCAGTGCACAGGTAGTGCCTGGGTGATTGGAGGAGTGCAAGGGTAGTGTCAAGGTGATTTTATATGTGCATGGTAGTGGCTGGGTGATTTTATAAGTACATGATTACCGGCTGAGTGATTACAGTAGTGCATCCATGATTGAAAAAGTAGAAGGATAGTGCCAGGGTGATTAAAGCACTGTATAGCTAATGCATTGGTGATTATATGAGTACAGGGGTAACGTCTCGGGGATTAAAGGAGTACACAGGTAATGCCTGGGTGATTGCATGACTACAGGGGTAATATCTGGGGATTTACATGACTACATAGGAAGTGACTTGGTGACTTTATAAATGCATGGGTACTTCTTCGGTGATTACAGGACTACTAAGGTAGTGCCTGAGTGAATAGATAAGTTCAAAGTTAGGGGCTGGGTGATTTCATAAAGCATGACTACTGGCTGAGTGATTACATAAGTACAAGGGTAGAGTTTATGTGATAGAAAGAGTGCAACAATAGTGCCTGTTTGATCACATAAATGCATGAGTAGTGACTACATGATTCAAAGAGTGCATAGGTAATACCTTAGTAATTGCATGAGTGCAGCAGTAATGTGTAAGTGAATACAGCAGTTCATATGTAGTGCCTTGATCATTTGAAGACTGCATGGTTAGTACTTCATTTTTTTATAACTGCATGACTGTTGCGCCTAGCCAAATATAAAGCAGCAGACTATTACATGACTCAACCATAAGTCTCTCCATATTGTTAAAAGCAATCATACATAAGTCTCTACCTTTTCAAATCATCATCATATCTAATGGAAATATATAAACAATATTTCTGGAATATAGTGAAACCTACAACTGAAACATGTAATAGATCTGCCTCAGTAATTGCATAACTACATGGGTAGTGCTTGGATGATTATATAAGGGTAAGGGTAGTCACTGGGTAATTGCAGGAGAAGATGAATAGTGACTGGCTAATTGCATAAGTGCACACATAGTGGTTGAGTGCATGGATACATGTTTAAATATCACCTGAAGGCATAGATGAGTCATGGAGTAGTGCCTAGGTGAATAGATAAGTGCAACAGTACAGCTTGGGTGATTGTATGACTGCAAAGCTAGTGCCTGGGTTAGTACATAAGTGCATAAGTAGACTCTGCATGATTCTATGCCTGCAAGGCTAGTACATAACTAGTGCCTGGGTGAGTCAATGACTACAGGGGTAATAGCTAGGGGATAACTGGAGTACATACCAGGTGAGTTATTGATTTTATAAGTGCATGAGTACTGCTTTGGTGATTGCAGGAGTACTAAAGGAATGCCTGAGTGATTGGAGGAGTGCAAAGATAGTGCCTGGGTGATTTTATAAGTGCATGGGTGCTGGCTAAATGTTTGGATGAGTGCATAGATTCTGAGAAGCTGATTGGAGGAGTGTAAGGGTAGTGCCTCGGTGATTGAACCACTGTATAGCTAATTCACTGGTGATTGCATGAGTGCAGAGGTAATGTCTAAGGGATTGTAGGAGTATGTGGCATATTTCAACTGTATCTCTCTAGAGACTTACAAAAAGTAGCGTAGTCATTAATACCTGATCTCAACATCTTTTAAACCACATTATTATGCTGCATCTTCACCATTCTACTACTACTCACAGTGTTGAGCCTACCACATAAAAATCAACAACACCTCTTTGCTATACATCATGCACCTTCAAATGTATAAGACATATGAAAATACGTATACAAGTAGAGACATATTTGTTGCAGAAGTCCATGTTCAGCTTAAAACTTAACAGACACCACTTCAAATTTTAAAAACACACCTAAAATTATGTGGTATACTACAAATGTACATAACCACACAATAAAACAAACTACCATAATCACTAATCCATCTTCCAATATGCACATATTATTATACAAAATCTATTTCTTACAACATTTAACTTAAAATAAAACAAACTACAATGCACATCTCTACATTTAATAATATATTTCAAACATCACAGTTCTTGAATAATTTTTTTAAGTTTAAAAATAAAGCTAATACATAATACACCTCAGAAATATATAACTCACCTTCCAAATTGATTTGTAGAATATGAAATATCAGAAACTCATAAAAGATTTTCTTTTGCACACGATCAATGTAATGCACCTCTCTGAAAAGGGTAAAACCAGCAACGCCAAACTTTCCCTCTCTTTCTCCACACAAATAAATGTAAGTAACAAATCACATTGCTTTCTACAGAATTTCAAATTTTAAAACACATTTGTATTGGTTAGACATATTAACCCTTACCAACTGACTTCTAAAAGTGCCCAAACTGATTCTGGGAGTTGCGGTTCCACCGTGCACCAACGCGATTGAGCCGCGAATCTATACGAGAGTTCAAAAATATATTACAAATACAAATACCACTATTATTTAATAACAAACCACTTCTAAAGATAGTACTGACTTGGGAAATCTTACTTTAATAACATAAAACTTATATATAAATTACAATTCCACATTTTAAAACCTGAGATAATATTCAACCCTTCCCCCCTTCTGCCCAGTTCCAGTTTACGTAGCAACAGTTCATGAAACATTGAAGTGAACTGACAGGTCACAAGTTCACCATATCTTCAAGTTCAGCGCACAAGCTTACAAATGCAAACAGCAGGTGTAGTTGACATTTGCAAAATTTGAACTTATCCTATCTACATTACCTATTAAATATTTTTTACTAACCAATAAGAAACATGCTTTTTAAAGAAAGTCACATGCACCCTATTTTTGAGTGTACAATCTTCTTAAACAGCCAATTCTCTACTTTAAAAAAAAAGTGCATGTCCTCCTCCATTTGAGATACCTCTCATTCTACCAACTGTCTACCTCAGTTACAGACATCTTGTCATTCCTTCCAGACATCCCTTCAAGATGCTTACAGTGTGTATTGTTGGACACAGCTATGTTTTCTGGTGCAAAAGGTATGCTGAATGCAAAGGTATTGACAAAGACCTAGCTTTGCAAAATGTGGATATCAAATAGATTGCACGGAGAGGATTAAAGTGGCACCAATTGATACCTTTGTTTAAAATCTGTTTGCATGTCCAACCCCCTGACCTCATGATTGTGCACTGTGGTGGCAATGACCAAGGCACATTGACTGGGGTAGGTCTGGAAATGCTCATGAAGGACACCTTTGCACAATTGATGTTGCTTTTACCTCAAACAGTCTTTGTTAATTTTAATATATGCCAAAGACAGAAATGGAAGTGGTCAAATCAATTCTGTCCACAGATTAACCCCTTCAGCGCGGCGCGGATTACCGCGCCACGCTGAAGGTTCTGAGCGCGGGTGGGGCCATGACGGAGCGGTTCCGTCATGCGCACAGCGCAACCGACGTGCATGACGGAACCGCTACGTCATGCGCGTCGAAGGGGTTAAAGAAGCTAGGAAAAATGTCAATAAAGCTATTTCTGCATACCTCAGAGATCAGAGAATGGGGTCCATCTACAATAGCAATCTACATTTTGATGTGGATGACATCTTCAGAAGTGATTGAGTACACTTCACAGATCAAGGAAACAGAGTTTTTCTCAACAACCTAAAGCTCTGCATCCGCACTTACATGTAGCTACAACAAACTCGTAATGAACACAAGGGCTCTTTTTAGAGCCACCCTATAACATAGTAGTGAATATTTAAAAAAATTTGCCTACATCTTTTTTTTAATTGTGGATTCACGCACCCAACGCGAATCTGCAAAAGCATGAATTCAATGTACTACAACAGAATACACTTATCAAGTTTAACTGTTAATTTTTAATTTTATATATTTTTATCAAGTCTATCAATTGTAAACTTGTCATTTTCAATCACAGTACCTCTTTAAAACAACTTCACAAATACAACACTACCTTCTAAATTATATACTCCTAAATTATTTATTTAAGGTTAATTCGCAAATCCAATGGGACATTACACGGGGGGCGCTGAGAGCCACGTTGGGGTCGCGACTTCAAACTCAAAAGAAAAAAAAAACGCCCCACTACCATTATTCGGTATTCGGTCTGGGGACCCCATCCCCCGGGGCCTGCCACCATTTATATTTGTTAAAAAGATTATGGAGGGGAACGACTTGGTCCCTTTCCTAAGGACAATAATGGCCCCGGGGACCCCATCATTGTTTTTTTAATACTACAGAAGGGGGCCCCATACCCTTCCTTCCCGGGGCCACTTTATGCACCAGGGACCCCATCCCCTGGGGTCCTGGTCTTATTTATAAATATCTATATGTTTTTTATTACAAAGGGGAGGGGGGCCGATTGCCCCCATCCCTGTGCCACTTCTAGCCCTGGGGACCCCATTCCCTGGGGCCTGTCCTCCGCATTGGGGGCCGTGGGGGGAGCCCCAATGCCCCCATGGTCCCTGCCAGCTCCCCGCCTCCTGTGAGAGCTGGCAGGAGGCGGGGAGCTGGCAGGGACAGTGGGGGCATTGCGGCTCCCCCCACGGAAGCAATTCTTCCTGCTTCATTGAAGCGAAAGCAGGTTTCCTGCTCTCGCTTCAACGAAGCAAAGCAGTGTTTGCTGTGGCAGAGCGGGAGCTGTGCTCCTGCCCTGCCATAGCAAATGGCAATGTTCTGGGGGTCGGTATCCCAATACATTGCAGGAGCCGGCTCTGGGGGATGGCAGTCCCCAGGGCCATGGAGGGCTCCAGGAGGCCCCCCTCCCATCATGTTTGAAGCCCTGGGAAAGTGGTGATCCCTGGGGCTTCAGGGGCCTGCGAGGCCCCCGTCAATATTCAACAAAGCCCCGGGGAGGTGGAGATCCCCAGGGCATGGGGGGCCTGCGAGGCCTCCAAAAATAAATAATGAAAGCCCCGGGTGAGGTGGCGGTTCCCGGGGCTTGGACGTGCCCGCAAGGCTCCCCCGCACAAAGATTAAAAAATGCCCCAAGGAGGTGGTGGTCCCCATGGCTTGGGGGGGCCATGAGGCCCCCCGCATAAAGATAAAAATGCCCCGCGGAGGTGGTGGACTCCGGGGCTCTGGGGGGGCTCAATGCCCCCTGCACATCATTATGTAAGCTCCAGGGAGGTGGCAGTCCCCAGGACTGTGGGGTCCCCGCGGGCCACCGCAAATTATTTTAGTATTGCCCCCGGGACGTGGCCCACCCTGGGGCTTATAGAAAATGAAGCGTGGGAGACTGCGCTTTGTTTTGTAAAATTTACTCTACAGGATTCACATACCCAGCGTGACTTCTGCTGAAAAAACTAAAACAATGTTTTTTGGGGCCCTGTGGGACCCCCTGACCAGCCCTAGGGGGTCAGGGTGTTTCTACCTTGACCCCTTTCCTACATTAACAACCTTTTTTGACCTTTTTGTTGTGACTTGATTCAACCGAGTCACAAAATGGCTGCCAACACATTCGGGTTTAGAGTGTTGGTAGCCAATTAGAATGAATCCCGTGCTCGGGAGGAATCGCGGCGCCTCCTCGGTGCTCAGATATATACATTTTTATTTTTTATTTTCTCAGCACCTACTGAACGGATTTACACCATTTAAAAAAAGGTTGCTTTCTGGACCAAGACCTATCTTTTTGCTAAATTAGGTGTAATTCCGTTCAGCAGTTCGGGCTGTAGCCGTGTCTAAAGTTCCTATGGATTTTAACATGGGGCAAACACGTTTTGATACACCCCTTTTTTCTCGGCCCCGGCTTGACAAATCACCCCTAAACTTTCAGGACAGGAGCTGACCTGAGTGAACCAATATTTTTGAAAAATTCCCGTAGATTCGTCAAACGGTGCCAAAGATATTGGCAAAATAGAAATAAGTTCCTAACTATAACTAATATATATATCCTATCACCACATTGCTCCTTCCAGATCTGTAGGGCCCGTGGGAGGTGGTGCACATGCCGGCAGAGCATACAGGCAAACAGTTCCCATACGAATCTCAATTTTCGTGCGCTCTCAGGAAAAACAGATCTCAAACTCCAATGTATTGCAAAGTGTTTAATTACCACCAAGTGTGAATTAAACACTTTGCAATTCATTGGAGTTTGAGACCTGTTTTTCCTGAGAGCGCACCACATTTGAGATTTGTATGGTATATGTATGTAGATATATATTCACTTAAAAAACCATAGGTTTCACACATGTTATAGTTAGGTGGACACTTCACTCGTAAAAAAACAATGAAATTCCCCCGTTATAGTTAGTTGAGATAACTATAACTCGCGCGCCCGCAATCCTCTGCTCATGACGTCACATATTACATCACTGATGACATGGTCAGTGGCATCGCTCATGACATCACTGATGACATCAGCTTTGTGATAGAGTGGCGGTCGCACGAGTTATAGTTATCTCAACTAACTATAACGGGGGATTTTCATTGGTTTTTTACGAGTGAAATGTCCACCTAACTATAACATGTGTGAAACCTATGGTTTTTTAAGTGAATTTGCAAGGTTTTTTAAATGCTAATTCCTAACTATAACGTGTGTGAAACCTATGGTTTTTTAAGTGAATTTGTACGGTTTTTTAAATGCTAAGTTATGTATGTATTATTATATATTTTTTTTTAAGGTTTTTCACCGTGCGCGCACCGTGCGCGCACCCCGCGATTTTTTTTTACAAAAAATAAAATGTTTTTTTCACCTTTCGGGGTCCTTCAGGGACCCCCTGACAAAGACTAGGGGGTCAGGAACTCTCTACCCTGCCCCCTTTTCACGTTCGCCACCTCTCTTTTTCACTGTTGCAAACAAAACAAACAAAATGGCGGACGACACTTCCTGATTTCGACCGATTTGAACCTTGACTGACATGTAACCACCAATCAGAATTACGCTCGCGCACCGTGCGTGCACGGTGCGCGCATGGTGTGCGCCTATAGATATTTATGTACGTTTAACTGCAATTTTCTCAGGAAATACTGAACAGATTAACTCCATATATGCAAAAGGCACATGCCTGACCTGAGGACTACCTCTTTGCCAAATTTCAAGTAATTCTGTTCAGCCGTTCGGGCTGTACCTTAGACTAAAGGTCCTATGGGAAAATGCATGGGGAAAACGTGTTTTGGGACCCCCTTTTTTCTCAGCCCCCGCTTGATGAATCACCCCGAGACTTT
The DNA here is from genome assembly GCF_964204655.1 of Triturus cristatus. Lineage (NCBI taxonomy): Eukaryota > Metazoa > Chordata > Amphibia > Caudata > Salamandridae > Triturus > Triturus cristatus. The sequence goes on from NC_140579.1 coordinate 317,716,207, forward strand.
CAGGGTAGGAGCTGAGCGGAGCGCCCCATTAGTTTTGAAAATTTCGCGAGGATTCGTCAACCGGCGCCAAAGTTATTCAAAATAGAATTTTCAGATTTCCTATGGAAACACGGTCCTAACTATAACTATCTACTGGCGACCGCCAGTAGATAATATATATATATATATATATATCTATATATATATATATTTACACATATATATATATATATATTACCTTCTGGCGGTCGCCAGTAGGTAGTTATAGTTTAGACCAAGTTTCCATAGGAAGAGCATTTTTTGTTTTGCTTATAACTTTGGCATCGTTTGATGAATCTTCATGAAATTTTTCCAAACTAATTCTTTGTTCATATCGGCTCCTATGTTGAAAGTTTGGGGGTGATTCGTCAAGGGGGGGCTGATAAAAAAAGGGGGTCCCAAAACGTGTTTTCTCTATGTTAATTTACATAGGAAACTTTAGACAAGGCTACAGGTCGAACGGGTGAACAGAATTACCCCAAATTTGTCAGGGAGAAGGGTCTTGGTCTAGAAAGCATGCTTTTGTTTATTTGGTGTAAATCCATTCAGTAGTTTTGGAGAAATATAGAAATTTACAGATATCGATATTTGGGAATTCTGCCTTCTGATTTTGTGAGGCGTAACGAGCACAAGCTTGCTGCTTATTGGCTGCGAGCGGTGCGAGCGGTTGCAACTAGGAAGTGTTGGCAGCCATTTTGTGATTCCGTTGAAACGAGTAAGGGGGAAATAGGTCAAAAACAGTAGGAAACAGAAGCATAGGAGCACTGTAATCTCTGTGGGCTATACTATACCGGAAGTGGGAAGCGAAGTACTCACGCCTACCGATGTGAAGACTCGGGGATCAAACCGAGCTGATTGCTGTAAAGTGATGGGCTATGGGCGCTGTAGCATACTGGCCGCTGTAGTACAACTGTGTAAGTAGTGTTACTATGCGTTTATACTAGACAGGAAATGGGAAGCGAACTACTCACCCCTACTGGTCTGAAGACTCGGGGATCAAACCGTGAGCTCATTGCTGTAAAGTGATGTGCTCTGGGCGCTGTAGCATACCTGTGGAAGTAGTGTTAGTTTGCGTTTACACAATACAGGGAGTGGGAAGCGAACTACTCACCCATACCGGTCTCAAGACTCGTGGATGAAACCATGAGCTCATTGCTGTACAGTCACCTGCTCTGTGTAGTATTCCAATGGAAGTCATAGTAGAATGTTAGTATGTAATGCTTCTATAATGTAAGTATGTAATGTTAGAATGTAGGGCTGTCACAAGGGGAATCTTGGGGAGTTTGTACATGGTGCTGGAGAAGACAGTTGCCTTGCTGTCTGGTCCTGTTGGTGGCTGTTTAAAATGTCTTCTTTTCCTGCAATACATCTACTTATCGGATCCACTGCTGTCTTCCTCTTCACTACATAAATTTGGCGACGAGCAGGAGAAGGTAAAAAGAAGGCAGCACTCACCAAGATTTTGAGCTTGCTTGCGTTCGGATGAAGACCCGTTTTCTTGGTGCAGCTGTTTCTACTCATCCCAGGGTCATCGGCTGATTGAACTATGTGACCCTACCTCTGGTAGGATTTATATTTTTTGATTTTGGGCTTCCTCTGCCTCTTCACTTCACTCTGATTGCTGTACTACACATGTGCAAGTAGTGTTAGTATGCGTTTATACTAATTCTGTAGTTATGCATTAACCAATGCATCATGGCCCTATGGAGCGCCACCTCCCAGGCGCAGCTCACACAATGTCCCGGGGTATGCATCCGCGGGACATTTATGTTTGCTATTACAGGGCGGGAGCATTGCTTCCACTCTGTGATAGTAAATTCTTGTTTGCCTCGTTGAAGCTAGAGGAGGAAAACCTTGTATCGCTTCAATAAAGCGGATCCGGATGGTAAAAATGGAGGAAAAAAAATGAAGCGGTGTCTCACCCGTTCATTTAAATGAGGCCACTGGTGGGTAATGTTCTGGGGCCAATCCTATTATTATATTGCGGGGTCTCTGTAGCACTGGGGACCTTAATCTCATATGTAATTTAGGCGTGGGAGCGCACAGAGACGTTTCGCAGACTAGGGGATCGACACCTCCCCGGGTATTGTTTACGAATTGTTCAGGGGGCTTCGAGGCCAACTCAAGACCAGGGATCGGCAACCTCCGGGGCTTTACTTAAATATGCAGGGTGGCCTCGCCAGTCCTTGAAGCCTCGGTGGCCCTAGGCAGTGCCTTATTGGTTCTGAAATCACACAGGCAGTACTCATGGGGGCAGATTTACAAGCCCCTTGTGCCTCTTTTACACCGCCGTTGCGTCACTTTTTTGATGCAGCGGCTGTGCAAAACCAGCGCCATGCTGCGGGGTATTTACAACGTGACCATCTGGGAGATGTGTCACGTTGTAAAGCCCTGTGCCAGAAGTAGGCGTTCCTGCGCATTGGGGGCATTCCATCGCAGGAACGACTCCTAAAAGTGGCTGAGTGAAATCTACAAGATTTCACTCAGTCACTTTTGAGCCCATGCTGCGTCAAAACCCTGCGCCTGCTTGAAGCAGGCGTAAGGATTGACACAGCATTGTAAAGATAGGCCACCCCAGAGCCTTGCTGGAGCTGTGTCGCGCTTGCGACGCAACTCCAGCAATGCGCTGCCTTTACGGCACAGATGCGTCACGCATCTGTCCGTTTTTGCCCCATGGTGCACCGCATTGTAAATGCAGCACATCCATGGTGGCAGAGCCGTGATGCACAATAACTGGCGCATCCCTGCTGATATGCAGGGATGCGCCAGTTATTGTAAATCTGCCCCATGGTGTTTAAAGTGATACACCCATAGAACCCTTGCCGTTGTAGAACTCCCCAGGCTTTATTTATGTAATAGTCTGTTGGTTTAAATTTGGTAGGTGCACCAAAAATTAAAACATTTTCCCTCATAACCTACTATCAACCGCCGATTTTCACAAAAAACTACAGACAAGTGTTGTCAGAAAATGAAGACCCATACACTCACTTATTTATTGGTAAAAAAAATACCTTTTATTAAAACAACACAAATAAATGGAAACGTAACTTTATTCGAACAACAGTAAAACATGAAAGAAGTGGGTGGGACTCCTCCAGAAGCAGCGTACAAGACCTGCAAGAGAAAAAAAGGAACATAAGTATGTGTGCCATGTCTAAGACAACAAGCATTTCCAGTGCAATCGTCTCGCATTAACGCAAGTTTAAGCTATTGGCATTGCAAATGACAATGCCTTTTATTGATGTTTTAAAAACGAAAGCAAAAATAAAAAGCATTGTTATTCGCATTGTCAATGGCTCAAACTCGCATAAATGCGAGACCTATTGCAATGCAAATGCTTGTTAATTGCTGGCAGGTCTACGACCAGGAGGGACCCGGCCCACTTAAAGCCCTGCGCACTGTACGTTTCAAGCAAGCGCCCTCTGCACGAGACTAAAGGCTCCTTGCCCTTTGACCCAAGGCACCATGCACAGTGACACTGGCTCCTGCTCACAGTATGAGGTTCCTATCCCTAAAACCCACTACCATTGGCTCACCGCAGGAGACCAGACGCAGCTTTAAGCCGTGCTCATGAGCTGGCATCACAAAAGAGGCAATACGAGCACGTGCCCTGAAGTTCTCGTAAGGCGCCACTTAGGCGCTCTAAAAACGTCAAAATAAATACAATGAAATAACAAGCCTGGGAGTTGTGTGCGTGCTTGCTCGCTAAAATGAAATTTTAAAAAGCACGCGAGTGGTGCTCAGAGGCGCTTGAGTGAGTGCAATGGCAAAGAGCGGGTGCGTGATCGCGCATCCTGCTCATTTTCAAAGCACATACTCGTGCTTGTGGTGCATGGCTGCGCACTCCCGCAAGCCGTATGCCGCCATAAGCATGAGTATGTGCTTTGTAAAGAGAGCTGCATGACGACTAAAGGTCTCCTATGCAGTGCATGCGCACTGCGTAGGCGACACCTAAAAAGAAAGGTAGTCAGAATGAAAGGAAGAAAGTGAGAATGGGACAGAGAGTGAGTGGGTGTAAGAGAGAAGGGGAGGGAGAGTCAAAAGAACAGAGGGAGGAGAAGACAGAGTGTCGGCCTACTGCACCCAGCCCTCACTGTTCAACTCCCGTCACCCGTGTGACTGGGACGCTGGGGTCTGCAAGAAAGAGTGCGGTCCAGCAAGTCTTTCAAATGAAACAGAGATATGAATGAGGCCAGAGATTATATTATTATCTACGGCAACATCGCTTGTTTGTACCTGTGCACCCTGGCTGCTGCACCCCAGCCCCTTCCCCGCACTGTGCTCAATTGCAGCTCCTGTGCACCGAGGCTTCACTTCTCACCTGCCACAACCGGTGTGTCCAACGACGTGCCGCTGTGAGCTCTAACTCCGGGGTGCCGCTCTTAGGGTGGCACAGCAGGTCTCCGGTCGGGGATGGTGTCTTGATACCATGATGGAAGGCATCAGAATGCCCAGGGCCTCATCACAGGCTGAGCATTCGCTCCGCCGATTATGGTGCCTCTAAGTCAGTGTCTGAAAAGGGAGAAATAATATAATGGTGGAAACGTCTTAAGGTAAATGAAGGTTTATTTTAAGCTTAAGAGAGAACACCAGTTGAGTGCATCCTTCCTTCTTGAAGTACGATCTACCAACTGTTAGTGGTAATCGTGGTTCAAAGAGGAGTTGGAGTTCACGAGAATACACAAGGGTAAATAATAATATATTATGCCAACGCTCACATACAAAGGAACAGAAGCATAATGTGCGCGTGCAATGCAGTTGGGCAAGTCCATGTGCATGTACACTTAGTAATCAGCTCACTACAGTGCCCCAAACGCCAACGCCACGTGTCTGTAGGGCAGCGCTGCCCGCTGGCTCAGGCCTACAGTACGGTCCAGCAGGTCCTTAACATGAGAGAGAGATGTGACTGAATGAGGTCAGAGATCACATCATTACGCACAGCAACATCGCTTGTTTGCACCTGTGCACCCAGGCTGATGCACCCCTTCCTTTACTCTGCACCATGCTCAATTGCAGCCCCTGTGCACGCAGGCCGCAGTGCTCACCTGCTGTCATTAGTTTGTGTCCAAACACGACGTCCAGCAGGGTTCACAATTCAGATGGAGTTTTGATTGCCAGGATGATGTACACCTCATGGATCCCTTTTTTTTATTGCGCATTGTGATATGTGAGGTGGATGCGCCATATCAGCTGAAGCAGTGTGGAAGAGCTGGGACATGTGGCGTCGTTGTTATCCTATTTATATTTATACGTACGCAAAGTGGGCTGGGCTTGCGTATGCCAGGCCAGCGTAGGGGTGTGAATAATTATTCCGGGGACCTGGGCGTTGTTCAGTTCCTGCCTGGGCAGGAAGTGTACTTATGTGTGTGTCCCTGGTGCAGTTTTGACGTTGCACAATCCTCAATTTACATTAATGTAGCATGTACAGGGAGGGCGGCAACTATCGCTAATGAGATTCTGTCCGAAAACATTGAATGGACAACATCACATGTCATTGTCAAGCTTGTGGATATGCGCAGACACGCATGTCAATGGTGAGCGGTATTATTGAAAGTGTTGCTATCGCAAAGTGAACACATGTGAATGTGCTCGGATGGAAGGAGGATCAGCAGTGAGGCTGTGTCATGCACAGTGATAACGCTCATTACAGTTAAGCAATGAATGTCAAACGTGAATCTGAAAGTCTCACATATGACACATTACTATACTGGTAAAGCATGACAACTGAGCATACTGCAACACAAATCTACATATTACTCTTTACTGTTTGTCACATGGGATCTAGGATGTGCACTCTGCACGTGGCTGAAGATAACCCTTCGAGCCACCAATACCCATGCCGAAAGGCAGCACAATAATGCATGCACACACACACCAGGGGCATCGTGTAACATACATTTGTTTTTTAATGTAATGTTTCATATGCATGGGTATCACACGTGGAAGGCTAGTGTACAGAGCATGATTATTGATCAAGATGATCGTTGCATGTTGTGTGTACTATAAGATATGTGTACACAGCAAAAACGTTTTTTAAAAAGCTCAGTAAGCAGAAGAGATGTCTCTCATCAAACAGTGTAGAAAGAATGACTAAAATGGGTGGGGTCCTCCAACTGTTACAATGGGAAATGTTATGAACCAATAAAAAACTTTTTTTTAAGGTCACATGGCAAGCGTGCACCGAGCGCGCAAGGAGGCCTCACCCGACGCGATATTGAGAAAATATATTTACCATAATATAAGTTTATTACAGTTAGAAATATATAAATGTGGAAAATATTTTAGATTATCGCTTGCTCTCTTATACACTTTAAACTTATTATCTACTGGCGGTCGCCAGTAGATAGTTATAGTTAGGACCATGTTTCCATAGGAAATCCGCAACATTCTATTTGGAATAACTTTGGCGCCGGTTGACGAATCCTCGCGAAATTTTCAAAATAGGTGGGGCGCTCCGCTCCGCTCCTACCCTGAAAGTCTCGGGGGTATTCGTCAAGCGGGGGCTAAGAAAAAAGGGGGGTCTCAAAACGCATTTTCCCCATGCAATTTTCCATAGGGACCTTTAGTCCAAGGTACAGCCGAACGGCTGAACAGAATTACTTGAAATTTGGCAAAGAGGTAGTCCTCAGGTCAGGCATGTGCCTTTTGCATATATGGTGTCAATCTGTTCAGTAGTTCCTGAGAAAATCAAAAGTAAAATCACATACATATCTGGGCGGAGCCTAACCACACATCTCATCGTGAGATCTGATTGGCTGTCAGTACTTCATCCAAGAAGTGTTGGCAGCCATCTTGGGACCAATATACATGATAGCACCTCATTAAAAAGCATTGCAGTTAATAGAAGGTTTTAAGACTTTAGTTACATTATAAATCATTTGTTAATGGTACCATACTCATTTTAGGAATTGTGGTGTGTTCTAGGGTGATTTTACCATGTGAAAAAGCCTTCTGCTGTGATATCACGAACCATGTTTGAGAGAAAACTATTTTCTCATACTTTTCCCACAGAGGTTTGGAAGGTGATCTATAAGCTAAACTGAGAGCATATTTTCAGTAAATTCACATTATCTTTCTCAGTCATGTAAGAATGAAGTCTGACATTCTCAGTAAAACATGTACATCCAACAAGGGCAGAGACTGTCAGTTGATTCCTTTGTGTTCTACTGCAGCTTCCCAGAGTGCTCTAAAGAACATCTAGAGCACTAACAGTCTTACTTATGACAAAAGTATGGCACACCTGAAGCCATCTTGATTGGAATAAAGTGGTAACACTTAAAACATTTAATTCACAAAGGAACAAAATGAGGGGGTTCATTTTGCCATATAAATTATGATTACTGCTGCAGAAAGAAAAACTAGGGCACATTTTGACTTCTGAAATCCTCTTTTATTTCATAAAAACATTCTGACATGCAGACTGAAACATGCACTTTGAATACCAGCAGCAGACTTGCCTGGTGAGCAGTAGCTTTACTACAGTGATCTAATGAGCAACTAGAGTGCTAACATTCAGAATTTATGGAAAATGTGTGACACATCTGAATGCCTTCTTGATGGAATCAAAATAAAAACTGAAAGTATTTCCTACTGAGGAGACTGCAGTAAATGAGGAAATTAGGAAACTTCATAACAAATACATCTCCCAAGATGGCCACCAGAGACAAAAGAGCCCAAATGTAGCCCAAATATCACCCAGATGTAGCCCAAGTATAGCCCAATGACAGAATGTCCCAGAGTGTTCTAAAGAACAACTAGAGCGCTTACTGTCTTACTTATGACAAAAGTGTGGCACTCCTGAAGCCATCTTGATTGGAATAAACTGGTAACACTTAAAACATTTAATTTAAAAAGGAACACAATGAGGGGGTTCATTTTGCCATAGAAATTATGATTAGTGCTGAAGAAAGAATAATTAGGGCACATTTTGAGTGACTTCTCAAATCCTCTTCTATTTCATTAAAAAATTCTGATATTCAGACTGAAACATGCACTTCTAATACTAGCAGCAGACTTCCGTGGTGAGCAGTAGATTTACTACAGTGATCTAATGAGCAACTAGAGTGCTAACATTCAGAATTTACGGCAAATGTGTGACATATCTGAATACCTTCTTGATGGAATCAAAGTAAAAAACTGAAAGCATTTCCTACTGAGGAGACTGCAGTAAATGAGGAAATTAGGAAACTTCATAACAAATAAATCTCCTAAAATGGCCACCAGAGACAAAAGAGCCAAAATGTAGCCCAAATATCACCCAGATGTAGCCCAAATGTAGCCCAATGACAGAAGTGTGCAAAACACTTATTTTTTGTGTATTTGCAGTTTTATATAGTGCAGACTTGTCAGGTATTGGAGTGCTTTACATGAACATTGGTTACATCACACAAGATCAAATTCATTTTGGTTGTAGACATGGGGAGATTAAGTGATTTGACCAGAATCACAGAATGTTGAGCTGAAGCAGAAACTCCAACCTGGTTCCCCAGTTGCAAAGTCTGCAGCTCTGGAAGTAACACCACACCCTCTCCCCTTGGATGCAACATTTAATCAAGTGGTCAACTGGATAAAAAAACTAAGATTACAAATAATTTAAAAGTTCTTTGTCGCTATTTGAAAACCCAGAAAATATGTCCTCATTTTAGTTTTTTAAAACACTAACCATAATTTTGATGCACATAAGACCCTCTAATATATGTAATTTCTAAAGGAAATGCTCTAGGCATTACAGTTTTGATTACATCAAGATGACGTCAGGCATTCCACAATTTTGTAATAAATATAGAATGTTAGCAATCTAGTTGTTCATTGGGATACTGTGGAGAGGCAGAGGTCAGGGGCACGGACTCTGAAAATTGAAGGCAGGTAGGAGAGTGCAGAGGCAACAATTTGACCACACTAGGCAGGCAGGAAGGGCAGTGGCAGCACAACAGACTACGGAGGGCAGTGGAAAGGGGGGCAGGGGCAACAAACCAACAATACAGGACTGGCAAGAGACGCTGTGGCAATATAATAGACCATTGTGGGCAGAAGGAAGAGGCAGTGGTCATAGAACCATACATGCCAACAGACCCATTTCAGCCAGGAAACGTCCAATGTTTTTAAGCTCAAATGGGCTTTACTTGATCTGTTTCCTGTCTACAATCTTCTCTTTTTCAATGTAACTCAAAGGGGAAAATCAATACCCCAGTTTTATTTCAAAATCTCCCTCTTACCAAGTTCAAAATGTTCGCAAGTATGGTACATTGGATCATGGTAGGCAGGAGGAATTGGGGTAGGGACATGGACTCGGATAACAGAGGACAGGAGGGACATTGAGAGGTGCACCAAACTGACCCTACAGGGCAGGCATCAGGGTTTGCAGCAGCACAATACACCACACAGGGCATGCGGGACGGGAGTGCAGCACAACAATCCATATAAAGCAATAGGGAGGGGACAGGACCATGCACATGGACAACAGACAACAGAGGGGAAAGACTAAGAGGCAATGGTAGCTAGCTGACCATAATGGACAGACAGGAGAGAAAGCTGCAGCATAACTGACCATAAAGGGCAGGAGGGACGGATCAGGGGCATTACAATGGAACCGACAAGCCAGGAGGGAGGGAATAGGGGTCTGCACATGGAAACAGAGGGCTGGGGGCAAGGGGGCAGGGCAGGAGCAGCAAGATGACCATGGAGGTCAGGCAGGATGGGCACTAGAAACAAGACACACCATGGAGAGCAACAGTGAGACTATGATGGCATACACACAGACCATGGAGGGAAGGTGGGAGGGGGTCAGGAGCATTTAGCTGACCACACAGGGAAGTTGGGAGGGGTCATGGCAGCACAGAAGACCATGCATGGCAAGCGGGAGGGTTAGTGGCAGCACAATGGCTATGATGGGCAAGAAGGAGGGTGCAGGGGCATGCACAACGGACCATGGAGGATAGAAGGGAGGGTCAGGACCTGGGCACAGACAAGAGAGTTCAGGGGAAGGGGCCTCACAACAGACCGCGCGGGGCAGGCAGGAGGAGCAGTTGCAGCACAACAGACCAGGGAGGGCAGAAGGGTGTGGCAGTAAAATGGACTATGGAGGACAGGAGGAAGGGGATAGGGGCATGACATGTGGACAGGCAGGGTGGAGGTGGCAGGGACAGGTTACAGTCATCTGACAATGCTAGGCAGGTGGTAGGGGAGTGGCAGCTCAACAGAACACTCAGAGTAGATAGGAGTGGCAGGTCCATGGAACATTGTGGTCAAAAAGGATGGAGCAGGGGCATGCACAAAGACATCTGAGGGCAGGGGGAAGGAGAATAGGGGCAGCAAGCAAAGCACAGAGGCTAAGCAGGAGGTCAATGATGGGCCATAGAATTGGGCAATGGAGGGCAGGATGAGTGGACTGGTACATCATGCTAAATGCAGGGCAGTGGCAGCACATCAGACCATGCACGGCAGGAGGGAGGAGGCTAGTCCATGGATTCAGACAACAGAGGATAGGGAGGAGGTGGATGGGGCAGCAAGCTAACTGTTCATAGAAGGTGGGTATTAGGAACTTTATTGTTTTTGAAATGTGTGTCTGTGCGAACTACTTAAAATATGAACAAGTATGCAGCATAATCTCACTTTTATTCAGGAAGAAGAGGACGTTTGGGACTGTGACTCCGGGCTCACTTGGCAGAAACATCCCCTGACCCTCCACCCCCCATCGCAAAATGTAATGCCCGTGAAAAGGGTAGGTGGACGCAGTGTTATATAGAACATAGTCCTGAGAGCACGATTGAAAATGAAAACTAGATATAGTATATGGTATAAACTATGCACCAAAAAGTGTGATATAAGATGAACCGGGGCGTGAAATATAATATGCAATACATTGTGCGCAATGACAGATTCATTGGAGAGCGCGAGATAGCACAGGCACTAGCGCTTGCTATATGATATGCGCCTTGGAGTGTAATATGCACAGGGCAGTGTTGTGTAACCTAAGTAGTCTCTAAAGTTGTAATATAAAATATGTGCTGGGTAGTGTAACATTGCATATGCACTGTGACAAAGATATAGATCCCAGATTGTAATATGTATGGCATAGCGCTGTGCTTTATAACATAGGCATCGAGGAAGGCACGTTAGATGGGGCAATATAACCCGTGCGAAGGCAAGTGTGGCCTGACATATTCACGGGGTGGTGTTACAGTGCACATGGGCTAGAGAGTGTCATAGCATACGCACTAGCTGGTGGAATACAACACAGAGGTATGTGGCACTCGGCGGGCACTGGTGGGTGTAACACAGCATTGGGCTCAGCCAGGAGCACGCTGTGTCTCTCAAGTGAGGTTTGTCTCCTTTCCAGAGAGTAAAATAAAAAGTATTACACATCCGGCGGTGGATGTGTGTTTTATTAACCATGAGGGGGTTTCTTGCATAGTTTGGTCGAATTTTTGTCGAATCCCCTTTGAATTGCTTGGTGTGCATGTGTATTAAATGTGCCCGTCAATAGCTACCCATGTTTGTATAAATAAACGACAAGGGTGTCTACTTGGAGAGTACTCACCAGCGGGGGCGCCGGGATTAGGCACGGTAGGCTGTCAGACACGTCAGAGCTTCACTAGCGGTGTGAATACATTCTACGTTGATTCATTGTATGCATAGTCACCTTTTAATGAATATCACGCAAATCGTCATGGTGATAGGTACATACGGTTTGTCCAGCATGTCCTAGGTGTTTCTATAAATATATATTTTTTTTTAAAAATAAAAAACAAAGGCAGGCCCCGGGGGATGGGGTCCCCGGGGCCATAAGTGGCCTGAGGAGGGGGGCAACACAGCCCCCCTCCTAAAGAATAAAAAAATAAATAAAAGGCCATGACCTGAGGGTTGGGGTCCCCAGGGCCGATTAAGGCCTTGGGAGGGCCAAATTAATTTTTTTCAACAAAAAAAAAATTAGGGTGCAGGCCCTGGGGGATGGGGTCCCCAGGGCTAATAAATTAGAAAAAGAAAGGGGGCCACACAGCCCACCTTCTTAAACATAAATAAATAAAAGACCGGCATCGTGCCGGAGGCCATGCCCCCTCCTTGCAGCGCCCCCTCCTTGCAACACTCTGCAAACGCACCCCCTGGCCAGTTGTAAGTTGAAGAATTAATTCCCCTTCAATACTGAGGGTCCCTGAGGGCCAACTAGCCCAACAGGTATCTCCAGTATGCGCCAGGGAGCTGCGTTGCAGACAGGTGTTCTGAGGCCACGCCCCTTTTTACACCTCCATGCAACGCAGCTCTGTGGCGCTTACTGGAGGTACCTAGTGGGCTAGTTTGACCCTAGGGACCCTTAGGATTCAAGGGGACTTAATCTCTCAACTCAGAACGCCCACAGGCCCTGTGGTGCGTTTTTAAGTTGGGGAAATAATTCCCTTTCAATCCTGAGGGACCCTGGGGTCCAACTAGCCCACCAGGTGCTTCCAGTAAGCACCACTGTTCTGCGTTGCAGAGAGGTGGTGCATTCCGTGCCACTTTTTACACCTCTCTGCAACGCAGCTCTGTGGCGCTTACTGGAGGTACCTAGTGGTCTAGTTGGACCCTAGGGACCCTCAGGATTCAAGAGGACTTAATCTCCCAACTTAAAACGACTACAGGGCGTGTTTACACAGTGGGGAAGGGAAGGGACGGGGCATGAGGTGACGTGTTCAAACACGCCCTGTGGTGTGTTTTAAGAGGTAGTTTTAATCCCCTGCCCTGTTATATACTAGGGGCTTACAGAGGAGGTCATGCTAATCACAGGGGGACCCCAACACATAGTGTGCCCTAGTGTATGTAGGTGTTTTCACTGTATTCTGAGTGTCTTTTAACATAGCACTGGCTCTAGGACTGGTTAGTCAGACTCAGTTACCACCAGTATCCGTCTGAAAAAGTTGAGGGTACAGGATGATTTTGCAACAAGGCTTGTTTCTGCTCTTCTGTTTGTTCTTTCTGCACGTTATACTTCTTCCTGCACGTTTCTTCGTCTTTGAGGACTTCTGTTGCTTCTTTCTGCATTTCTTTTTTTTCTTTCTGTGCGTTTTTCCTTCTTTCTTCACATGTCCTATCTCTGTAGGCATAGCTAGAAATTAGCATTTAAAAAACCTTTGAAATTCACTGAAAAAAACATAGGTTTCAGGCACGTTATAGCTAGGAATTAGCATTTAAAAAACCGTAGAAATTCACTGAAAAAACCATAGGTTTCAGGGGCGTTATAGTTAGCTGGACTTTTCACTCGTACAAAACCATAGAAATTCCCCCGTTATAGTTAGTTCAGCTAACTATAACTCGCACGCCCACAATGCACTGCTGATGACGTCACATATTACATCACTCATGACATGGTCAGTGACATCACTGATGACATCACTGATGACATCACTGATGACATCACTGATGACATCATCCAGTGAATGTGTGTTTTTCTGAAAATTACATATGTTTTATATATGTATATCTCAAGGTCGATGGAAGAATAAATCCTGAAATTCTCGCGTTGATTCGTCAAGCGGGGGCCGAGAAAAAGGGGGGTCCCAAAACGCGTTTTCCCCATGCATTTTTCCATAGGACCTTTAGTCGCAGCTACAGCCCGAATGGCAGAACAGAATTACGTGAAATTTGGCAGAGAGGTAGCCATAAGGTCAAGGAAGTGGTGTAAATCTGTTCAGTATTTCCTGAGAAAATAGCATGTAAAAGCATATCAATATCTATATGCGCGCACGGTGCGCGCACTGTGCGCGCACCCTGCCGTGCGCGAGAGCAATTCTGATTGGTTGTTAGATGTCGGTAAACATTCGAATCGGTCGAAACCAGGAAGTGTCGGCTGCCATTTTGTCTCTCGCAGTCTGAGGGGGTGAAAAAAAAAGGTGGAGAAGGTGAAAAGGGGGCAGAGTGGACAGTTCCTGACCCCCTAGCCTTGGTCAGGGGGTCACAGAAGGACCCCCAAGGGAGAAAAAAACACGCGCACCTCGCGATTTTTTAAATAAAAACAAATTTCACGGTGCGCGCACGGTTAAAAACCTGAAAAAAATAAATTATTAAATACATAACTTAGCATTTAAAAAAACGGACAAATTCACTGAAAAAACCATAGGTTTCACACACGTTATAGTTACGAATTAGCATTTAAAAAACCTTGCAAATTCACTTAAAAAACCATAGGTTTCACACATGTTATAGTTAGCTGGACATTTCACTCGTAAAAAACCAATGAAATTCCCCCGTTATAGTTAGTGCAGGCAACTATAACTCACGCGACCGCAATCCTCTGCTGATGACGTCAGATATTACATCACTGATGACATATGTGTCTTTATGAAAAATAAATATTTGTAATATATGTATAGCTAACGATTAATGGAAGAAGACATGGGTAAATAAGTGTCTAAATACAGCGATGTAATATCTGACGTCATCAGCAGTGGATTGCGGTCGCGTGAGTTATAGTTGCCTGCACTAACTATAACGGGGGAATTTCATTGGTTTTTTACGAGTGAAATGTCCAGCTAACTATAACATGTGTGAAACCTATGGTTTTTTAAGTGAATTTGCAAGGTTTTTTAAATGCTAATTCGTAACTATAACGTGTGTGAAATCTATGGTTTTTTCAGTGAATATATATATATATATATATATTCTGCTTCCAATCCGCCATGAACGCTTAGCACTTGTCATGACTTGCTCCCTGCATTCTCGCGTCCACCACCAGGGGGCTGAACTGTGGGACTCTCCAATGTTCTAATAGGATTCCAGACACTCCCCTTCATGCATATCCTGACTTCTAGCCATTTGTACACTATTTTGGATTTGGCATCCATTCCCAATCCATGCCAGGTTTTGTGGAAGCCAGTCTGCTCATGCCTGAAACTCCATTACCTAGAATTCCCTGCTTCATCTCGACGCCTGCAGGCCAAGGATGGGTGGAAGAATTCAGCTCACCTGTGGCTGGCTACTGCTAGACTGCTCACACCTGATACATGTGATTACTGTGAGCTCTTTTAAGCCCCAGCTGCCTTCAGGCCAGGGTTGGTCATTGTAGCTGTATACCGGTGAGACAGATTCTCATTTCCAGTGTTTCCTGAGCCGTTGATATCCTTGTTTCCAGTGTTTCCTGAGATTTAGTTGCTCCTTGTTCCTGAACTGCAGCAGTTTCTCTTTTCATGAACTAGCACTGCCTGCAGCGCTAACTTGACTCCTGAGCCTTAGCATTCCTTGTTCCTGACCTGCAGCAGGTTCCCTTGTTCCTGAACTAGCACTGCCTGCAGTGCTACCTTGGCTTTTGAGCTTTTGCAAAATTCTTGTCTTGCTCCAGCACTGCCTTCTATGCTACTTTGTTTTCTTGATTCCTGCACCTGCACCTGCACTGTTCTGGTATATCCTTGAAGCCTCCCCTTCTGTATATCCTTTTTAAGTCCCAGCCTTTCTTCCCATTTCCTTGGTTCCAGTTCCTAGTTTGCTGTCTTTCTATTCTGCTGTCTTGATTCTGTTACCTTGTATGTTTGTTACCTGCTTTCTGCCAAGTGAGCCCTTTCCTGTTAAGCACTCCTCCTTGCTAGCTCCTTGTCTATTGTGCTTGTGTTTAGTTCTACCCCCTTGCTGTTACTGCCTTGCGTGTTCCTGTTTGATCGCCAGGATCCGTGGGCACAGCTGACTACCCAGGTGATGTTTTTTGTTCACTGTGAGTATTGTCTTTGAATTACATTTATAACATCCCCATAGGTATAAGCACCACAGACCCTGCCTTTGCATGCATATCCTATATATGGGTATTTGCAGTCAGTATCTGTAACAGCAATTGTGCGTGAGAAACTTACTGAGCAGTCTTACCGTGTGTAGCTCCTGAGTGATTTACATCACACTCCCTTTTACTGTTAATGTTATTTCATATATATGTCTTGCAGTTTCGTCCTGGGTGTAGTTTTTCTGAATGCTAAATCACCTCATGAGTGCCTGTCTTTTCTGAATCTTAGCCATCTTGTTCCTTCATGCAGGCTTACCCTGTGGATCTCTTTTCTCCTCTGACTTCCTGTATGATCCTGGGCAGTGCTGTACTCCTCTTTCTGGATACTTTTACTACCCATTTCCCAGTCCTTGCCCAAGTCCCTGACTGTGTCCCAGACAGTCCCTGACAGTCCCTGACAGCACTCTGGAGTGGGTGCTGTCTGAAGACGCGGTGGTGAAACCGTGATGTATATCTCGCTCCAAATACTTCAAAAGAAGATACAGCACTCTTGAAGGAGGAAAATAACCCAATTTAATGTAGGGGTTACTAATACGACGGACGTTGATGTTGATGAAAGCGCTAGCCGAAACGCGCCCGTCGTACTAGTAACCTGTACATTAAATTGGGTTATTTTCCTCCTTCGAGAGTGCTGTCTTTTCTTTTGAAGTAGTTGGAGCGATATATATGTATATTACCCACTGGCGGTTGCCAGTAATTAGTTATAGTTAGGACCAAGTTTCCATAGGAAGAGCCTTTTTTGTTTTGCTTATAGCTTTGGCGTTGTTTGATGAATCTTCATTGCATTTTCCAAACTAATTCTTTGTTCATATCAGCTTCTATATTGAAAGTTTGGGGGTGATTCGTCAAGGGGGGCCGAGATAAAAGGGGGGTCCCAAAACATGTTTTCTCCATGTTAATTTCCATACGAAACTTTAGACAAGGCTACAGGTCAAACGGGTGAACGGAATTACCCCAAATTTGGCAGGGAGGAGGGTCTTGGTCTAGAAAGTACGCATTTATTTATTTGGTGTAAATCTATTCAGCAGTTTTGGAGAAATATCAAAATTTACAGATATCGATATTTGAGAATTCTGCCATCTGATTGGCTGAGGCGTTATGGGCACGAGCTTGCTGCTTATTGGCTGCGAGCGGTGCGAGAGGTTGCAACTAGGAAGTGTTGGCAGCCATTTTGTGATTCCGTTGAAATGAGTAAGGGGGAAAATGGCGGAAAGAGTAGGAAACAGGAGGATAGGAGCACTGTAACCTCTGTGGGGGAATGCGAAGCGAAGTAGTCACTCCTACCAGACTGAAAGTGCGGTGTTGCTCAGAGTGACATGGTGCTGAGATGACATGCTGCTACACTCGGGTATGAAACCGAGAGCTTAAACCGTGTAGAGTGATGTGCTCTGGTCTTTGTAGAATACTGTGGAAGTAGTGTTAGGAGGTGTTTATACCATACAGGAGTGGGAAGCGAAGTACTCACGCCTACCGGTGTGAAGACTCGGGGATCAAACCAAGCTGATTGTTGTAAGGTGATGGGCTGTGGGCGCTGTAGCATACTGGCCGCTGTAGTATAACTGTGTAAGTAGTGTTAGTGTGTTAGTATGAGTTTATACTATACAGGGATTGGGAAGCGAACTACTCACCCCTACTGGTCTGAAGACTCGGGGATTAAACCGTGAGCTCATTGCTGTAAAGTGATGTGGTATGGGTGCTGTAGCATACCTGTGGAAGTAGTGTTAGTTTGCCTTTATACAATACAGGGAGTGGGAAGCAAACTACTCACCCCTACCGGTCTCAAGACGATGAAACCATGAGCTCATTGCTGTAAAGTCATGTGCTCTGTGTAGTATGCCAATGTAAGTCATAGTAGAATGTTAGTATGTAATGCTAATGTAGGGCTGTCATGAGGGGAATCCTGGGGAGTTTGTACACGGTGCTGGAGAATACGGTTGCCTTGCTGTCTGCTCCTGTTGGTGGCTGTTTAAGCTGTCTTCTTTTCCTGCAATAAATCTACTTATCGGATCCACTGCTGTCTTCCTCTTCACTACATAAATTTGCCGACAAGCGGGAGAAGGTAAAAAGAAGGCAGCACTCACCAAGATTTTGAGCTTGCTTGCGTTCTGCTGAAGACCCGTTTTCTTGGTGAAGCTTTTTCTACTCATCCCAGGGGCATCGGCTGATCGAACTATGTGATCCTACCTCTGGTAGGATTTATATTTTTTTGATTTTGGGCTTCCTCTGCCTCTTCACTACACTCTGGTTGCTGTACTACACGTGTGCAAGTAGCGTTAGTATGCGTTTATACTAATTCTGTAGTTACGCATTAACCAATGCACCATGGCCCTATCGAGCGCCACCTCCCAGGCGCAGGTCATACAGTGTCCCGGGGTGGGCATCCGCGGAACATTTATGTTTGCTATTACAGGGCGGGAGCATTGCTTCCACCCTGTGATAGTCAATTCTTGTTTGCTTCGTTGAAGCGAGAGGAGGAAAACCTCGTATCGCTTCAATAAAGTGGATCCGGATGGTAAAAATGGAGAAAACAAAATTAAGCTGGGTCTCACCCGTTCATTTAAATGAGCCCACTGGTGGGTAATGTTCCGGGGCCAATCCTATTATTATATTGCGGGGTCTCTGCAGCACTGGGGACCTTAATCTCACATGTAAATTAGGAGCGGGAGGGCACAGAGACGTTTCGCAGACTAGGAGATTGACACCTCCCGGGGTATTGTTTACAGGGCTTCAAGGCCAACTCAAGACCGGGATCGCAACCTCCAGGGCTTTACTTAAATATGCAGGGTGGGCCTCACCAGTCCTTGAAGCCTTGGTGGCCCTAGGCAGTGCCTTATTGATTCTGTAATCACACGTGCAGTACTCATGGTGTTATAAAGTGATACACTCATAGAACCCTTGCCGTTGTAGAATTACCCAGGCTTCATTTATGTAATAGTCAGTTGGTTTATATTTGGTAGGTGCACCGCAAAATTATAAATGTTTTCCCTCATAACCTCCTATCAACCGCCGATTTTCACAATAAACTACAGACAAGTGTTTTCAGAAAAAGAAGACTCATACACTCACTTATTTATTGGTAAAAAAAAATACTTTTATTAAAACAACACAAATAAATGGAAACGTAACTTTATTCGAACAACAGTAAAACATGAAAGAAGTAGGTGGGACTCCTCCGGAAACAGCGTACAAAACCTGCAAGAGAAAAAAGAAACATAAGTATGTGTGACATGTCCAAGAGAACAAGCATTTGCAATGCAATAGGTCTCGCATTAACGCAAGTTTAATCTATTGGCATTGTAAATGACAATGCCTTTTATTGATGTTTTAAAAATGAAAACAAAAATAAAAGGCATTTTTATTTGCATTGTCAATAGTTCAAACTCGCGTAAGTGCGAGACCTATTGCATTGCAAATGCTTGTTAATTGCTGGCAGGTCTACGACCAGGAGAGACCCGGGCCACTTAAAGCCCTGCGCACTGTACGTTTCAAGCAAGCGCCCTCTGCACAAGACTAAAGGCAACTTGCCCTTTGACCCAAGGCACCCTGCCCAGTGACACTGGCTCCTGCTCACAGTATGAGGTCCCTATCCCGAAATCTCACTACCCTTGGCTCACTGCATGAGACCAGAGGCAGCCTTAAGCCGCGCTCATGAGCCGGCATCACAAAAGAGGCAATACGAGCACGTGCCCTGAAGTTCTCGTAAGGCGCCACTTAGGCACTCTAAAAACTTCAAAATAAATACAATGAAATAACAAGCCCGGAGGTTGTGTGCACGCACGCGTGCTAAAATTAAATTTAAAAAAGTGGTGCTCAGAGGTGCTTGAGTGAGTGTGCTGGCAAAGAGCGGGTGCATGATCACGCATCCTGCTTGTTTTCAAAGCACATACTCATGCTTGTGGCGCGTGGCTGCGCACTCCTGCAAGCCACAAGCATGAGTAGTGCTTTGTAAAAAGAGCTCCACGCCGACTAAAGGTCTCCCATGCAGTGCATGTGCACTGCATAGATGACACCTAAAAAGAAAGGTAGTCAGAATGAAAGGAAGAAAGTGAGAATGGGACAGAGAGCGAGTGGGTGGAAGGGAGGAGGGGAGGGAGAGTCAAAAGAACAGAGGGAGGAGGAGAAAGAGCATCGGCCTACTGCACCCAGCCCTCACTGTTCAACTCCCATCACCCGTGTGTCTGGGACGCTGGGGTCCGCGAGAAAGAGTGCGGTCCAGCAAGTCTTTCAAATGAAACAGAGATATGAATGAGGCCAGAGATTATATTATTATCTACGGCAACATTGCTTGTATGCACCTGTGTACCCAGGCTGCTGCACCCCAGCCCCTTTCCCCGCACTGTGCTCAATTGCAGCTCCTGCGCACCGAGGCTTCATTGCTCACCTGCCATAACCGGTTGTGTCCAACGACGTGCCGGTGTGAGCTCCAACTCCGGGGTGCTGTTCTAAGGGTGGCACAGCAGGTCTTCGGTCGGGGATGGTGTCTTGATACCACAATGGAAGGCGACAGAATACCCAGGGCCTCATCACGGGCTGAACATCCGCTCCGCCGATTATGGTGCCACTAACTCAGTGTCTGAAAAGGGAGAAATAATATAATGGTGGAAATGTCTTAAGGTAAATGAAGGTTTATTTTAAGCTTAAGAGAGAACACTAGTTGAGTGCATCCTTCCTTCTTGAAGTACGATCTACCAACTGTTAGTGGTAATCGTGGTTCAAAGAGGAGTTGGAGTGCACAAGACTACACAAGGGTAAATAATAATATATTATGCCAACGTTCACATACAAAGGAACAGAGCGCATTCTAGAAGCATAATGTGCGCGTGCAATGCAGTTGGGCAAGTCTGTGTGCATGTACACTTAGTAATCAGCTCACTACAGTACCCCAAAAGCCAACACCACGTGTCTGTAGGGCAGCGCTGCCCGCTGGCTCAGGCCTACAGTATGTTCCAGCAGGTCCTTAAAATGAGAGAGAGATGTGACTGAATGAGGTCAGAGATCACATTATTACGCACAGCAACATCGCTTGTTTGCACCTGTGCACCCAGGCTGATGCACCACATCCCTTACATCGCACCACGCTCAATTGCAGCACCTGTGCACGCAGACCGCAGTGCTCACCTGCTGTCATTAGTTTGTGTCCAAACACGACGTCCAGCAGGGTTCACAATTCAGATGGAGTTTCGATTGCCAGGATGATGTACACCTCATAGATCCCTTTTTTTTTATTGCATATTGTGATATGCAAGGTGGAAGCGGCCATATCACCTGAAGCAGTGTGGAAGAGCTGGGACATGTGGCGTTGTCGTTATACTATTTATACGTACGCAAAGTGGGCTGGGCTTGCGTACGCCAGGCCAGCGTAGGGGGGTGAATAATTATTCCGGGGACCTGGGCGTTGTTCAGTTCCTGCCTGGGCAGGAAGTGTACTTATGTGTGCGACCCTGTTGCAGTTTTGACGTCGCACAATCCTCAATTTACATTAATGTAGCATGTACCGGGAGTGCGGCAACTATCACTAATGAGATGCTGTCCGAAAACATTGAATGGACAACATCACATGTCGTTGTCAAGCTTGTGGATATGCGCAGACATGCATGTCAATGGTGTGCGGTATTATTGAAACTGTTGCTATCACGAAGCAAACACATGTGAATGTACTCGGATGGAGGGAGGATCAGCAGTGAGGCTACGTCATACACAGTGATAACGCTCATTACAGTTAAGCAATGCATGTCAAATGTGAATCTGAAAGTCTCACATATGACACACTACTATACTGGTAAAGCCTGACAACAGAGCATACTGCAACACAAATCTACACATTACTGTTTACTGTGTGTCACATGTGATCTAGGATGTGCACTCTGCCTGTGGCTGATGATACCCCTTCGAGCCACCAATACCCAGGCTGAAAGGCAGCACAATAATGCGCGCACACACACACCAGGGGCATCGTGTAACACACATTTGTTTTTTAATGTAATGTTTCAGTTGCATGGGTATCACACATGGAAGGCTACTGTACAGAGCATGATTATTGATCCAGATGATCGTTGCATGTTGTGTGTACTATAAGATATGTGTACACAGCAAAAAAGTTTTCAAAAAAGATCTGTAAGCAGAAGAGGTGTCTCTCATCAAACAGTGTAGAGAGAATGACTAAAATGGGTGGGGTCCTCCAACTGTTACAATGGGAAATGTTATGAACCAATAAAAACCTTTTTTTTACGGTCACATGACAAGCGTGCACCGAGCGCGCAAGGAGGCCTCACCCGACGCAATTTTGATAAAATATATTTACCATAATATAAGTTTATTACAGTTAGAAATATATAAATGTGGAAAATATTTTAGATTATCGCTTGCTGTCATATACACTTTAAGCCTATTTAGATATAGATTTGAGACATAAGATAAATGAGGGAATGGCGTACCCGACACGATAACATACGTCTATGACGTAACACAGGGTCAGGCAGCGTGCACTCGTCGCATACGGAATGCGCAGACTGCACGACCCTATACGTAGATGACATAATGTGCGTATTGGTACTGCGCAGCCATCGCATAGCAAGCTAGGAGCTGGCGCGACCTTATACATATATGATGTTAGACGGGACACTGTGCTAAGAAACCTTCGGATACGAAATGCGCTTCCTTAACGAGTTTCGCAATATCGTGGATAGGATTCAAGTGTTGATGGAGCTTGGTACACTATTGGTACGGGAGTCTAGATTTCTAAAAAAAAAATATATATCTACATACTTTTTTTAGAAGATATAAAAAATTACATAATTTTTCAAATAAAAAAAGAATGGATAATAGAGTTCCAAAATATTACAAAAAAAATAGAAAAAATAAAGGTTTTATAAGTATTAAAATATGAACTTATATCAGTGATGTCATCAGTGATGTCATTTGAGTTGTCATCAGTGATATCATCAGTGATGTCACTGACCATGCCATGAGTGATGTAATATGTGACGTCATCACCAGTGTATTGCGGGCGTGCGAGTTATAGTTAGCTCAACTAACTATAACAGACAAATTTCTCTGGATTTATATGAGTCAAATGTCCAACTAACTATAACGTCCCTAAAACCTATGGTTTTTTCAGTGAATTTCTAAGGTGTTTTAAATGCTAATTCCTAACTATAATGTCTGTAAAACCTATGTTTTTTTCAGTGAATATATATAAATATATATATTACCTACTGGCAGTCGCCAGTAGGTAGTTATAGTTACAACCTATTTTCCATAGGAAATCCGCAACATTCTATTTGAAATAACGTTGGCGTCGATTGATGACTCTTTGCGAAATTTTTCAAATTTTTGGCCAGCTCCATTCCGCTCCTATCCTGAAAATTTCACGGTGATTCATCAAGCGGGGGCTGAGAAAAAAGGGGGTCCGAAAACGCATTTTCCCCATGCATTTTCCCATAGGACCTGTTGACGCAGCTACAGCCCGAAGTGCTGAATTACACCAAATTTGGCAAAGAGGTAGTCCTCAGTACAGACTCGTGCCTTTTGCTTAAATGGTTTAAATCCATTCAGTAGTTCCTGAGAAAATCAAAAGTAAAATCACATATATATCTGGGCGGAGCCTAACCACACATCTCATCGTGAGATCTGATTGGCTGTCAGCACTTCATCCAAGAAGTGTTGGCAGCCATACATGATAGCACCTCATTAAAAAGCATTACAGTTAACAGAAGGTTTTAAGACTTTAGTTACATTATAAATCATTTGTTGATGGTACCATACTCATTTTAGGAATTGTGGTGTGTTCTAAGGTGATTTTACCATGTGAAAAAGCCTTCTGCTGTGATATCAATAATCATGTTTGAGAGAAAACTATTTTCTCATGCTTTTCCCACAGAGGTTTGGAAGGTGATCTATAAGCTAAACTGAGAGCATATTTTCTGTAAATTCACATTATCTTTCTCAGTCATGTGAGAATGAAGTCTGACATTCTCAGTAAAACATGGACATCCAACAAGGGCAGAGACTGTCAGTTGATTCCTTTGTGTTCTACTGCAGCTTCCCAGAGTGTTCTAAAGAACAACTAGAGCGCTAACAGTCCTACTTATGACAAACGTATGGCACACCTGAAGCCATCTTGATTGGAATAAACTGGTAACACTTAAATCATTTAATTTAAAAAGGAACACAATGAGGGAGTTCATTTTGCCATAGAAATTATGATTAGTGCTGAAGAAAGAAAAATTAGGGCACATTTTGAGTGACTTCTCAAATCCTCTTCTATTTCATAAAAAAATTCTGATATGCAGACTGAAACACACACTTTTAATACCAGCAGCAGACTTCTGTGGTGAGCAGTAGCTTTACTACAGTGATCTAATGAGCAACTAGAGTGCTAACATTCAGAATTGATGGCAAATGTGTGACATACCTGAATACCTTCTTGATGGAATCAAAGTAAAAAACTAAAAGCATTTCCTACTGAGGAGACTGCAGTAAATGAAGAGATTACGAAACTTCATAACAAATAAATCTCCCAAGATGGCCACCAGAGACAAAAGAGCCAAAATGCAGCACAAATATCACCCAGATGTAGCCCACATGTAGCCCAATGACAGAAGTGTGCAAAACACTTATTTTTTGTGTATTTGCAGTTTTATATAGTACAGACTTGTCATGTATTGGAGTGTTTTACATGAGCATTGGTTACATCACACAAGATAATATTCATTTTGGTTGTAGACATGGGGAGATTAAGTGTTTTGACCAGAATCACAGACTGTTGAGCTGAAGCAGAAACTCCAACCTGGTTCCCCAGTTGCAAAGTCTACAGCTCTGGAAGTAACACCACATCCTCTCCCCTAGGTGCAACATTTAATCAAGTGGTCAACTGGATAAAAAAACATAAAGATTACAAATCATTTAAAAGTTCTTTGTCGCTATTTGAAAACTCAGAAAATACGTCCTCATTTTAGTTTTTTAGAGCACTAACCATAATTTTTATGCAAATAAGACCCTCTCACGTCAGGCGTTCCACACTTTTGCAAAAAATATAGAATGTTAGCAATCTAGTTGGGATACTGTTGAGAGGCAGAGGCCAGGGGCACCGACTCTGAAAATTGAAGGCAGGTAGGAGAGTGCAGATGCAACAATTTGACCACACTGGGCAGGCAGGAAAGGCAGTGGCAGCACAACAGACTATGGAGGGCAGTCGAAAGAGGGGCAGGGGCAACAAACCAACAATACAGGACTGGCAAGAGAGGCTGTGGCAATATAATAGACCATTGTGGGCAGAAGGAAGAGGCAGTGGTAGCACAACCATACATGCCAACAGACCCGTTTCAGCCAGTAAACGTCCAATGTTTTTAAGCTCAAATGGGCTTTATTTGATCTGTCTCCTATCTACAATCTCCTCTTTTTCAATGTACCTCAAAGGGGAAAATCAATACCCCAGTTTTTTTTCAAAATCTCCCTCTGACCAAGTTCAAAATGTTCGCAAGTATGGTACATTGGATCATGGTAGACAGGAGGAATTGGGGTAGGGACATGGACTCAGATAACAGAGGACAGGAGGACATGGAGAGGTGCACCAAACTGACCCTACAGGGCAGGCATCAGGGTTTGCAGCAGCACAATACACCACACAGCGCATGCGGGACGTGAGTGCAGCACAACAATCCATAGAAAGCAATAGGGAGGGGAGAGGACCATGCACATGGACAACAGACAACAGAGGGGAAAGACTAAGAGGCAATGGTAGCTAGCTGACCATAATGGACAGACAGGAGAGAAAGCTGCAGCATAACTGACCATAAAGGGCAGAAGGGATGGATCAGGGGCATTACAATCGAACCGACAAGCCAGGAGGGAGGGAATAGGGGTCTGCACATGGAAACAGAGGGCTGGGGGCAAGGGGGCAGGGCAGGAGCAGCAAGATGACCATGGAGGTCAGGCAGGATGGGCACTAGAAACAAGACACACCATGGAGAGCAACAGTGAGACTATGATGGCATACACACAGACCATGGAGGGAAGGTGGGAGGGGGTCAGGAGCATTTAGCTGACCACACAGGGAAGGTGGGAGGGGTCATGGCAGCACAGAAGACCATGCATGGCAAGCGGGAGGGTTAGTGGCAGCACAATGGCTATGATGGGCAAGAAGGAGGGTGCAGGGGCATGCACAAAGGACCATGGAGGATAGAAGGGAGGGTCAGGACCTGGGCACAGACAAGAGAGTTCAGGGGAAGGGGCCTCACAACAGACCGCGCGGGGCAGGCAGGAGGAGCAGTTGCAGCACAACAGACCAGGGATGGCAGAAGGGTGTGGCAGTAAAATGGACCATGGAGGACAGGAGGAAGGGGATAGGGGCATGGCATGTGGACAGGCAGGGTGGAGGTGGCAGGTACAGGTTACAGTCATCTGACAATGCTAGGCAGGTGGGAGGGGAGTGGCAGCTCAACAGAACACTCAGAGTATATTGGAGTGGCAGGTCCATGGAACATGGTGGTCAAAAAGGATGGAGCAGGGGCATGCACAAAGACATCGGAGGGCAGGGGGAAGGAGAATCGGGGCAGCAAGCTAAGCACAGAGGCTAAGCAGGAGGTCAATGATGGGCCATAGAATTGGGCAATGGAGGGCAGGAGGAGTGGACTGGTACATCATGCTAAATGGAGGGCAGTGGCAGCACATCAGACCATGCATGGCAGGAGGGAGGAGGCTAGTCCTTGGATTCAGACAACAGAGGATAGGGAGGAGGTGGATGGGGCAGCAAGCTAACTGTTCAGAGAAGGTGGGTATTAGAAACTTTATTGTTTTTAAAATGTGTGACAGTGCGAACTACTTAAAATATGAACAAGTATGCAGCATAATATCACTTTTATTCAGGAAGAAGAGGACGTTTGTGACTGTGACTACGGGCTCACTTGGCAGAAACACCCCCTGACCCTCCACCCCCATCGCAAAATGTAATGCCCGTGAAAAGGGTAGATGGACGCAGTGTTATATAGAACATAGTCCTGAGAGCACAATTGAAAATGAAAACTAGATATAGTATATGGGATAAACTATGCACCAAAAAGTGTGATATAAGATGAACCGGGCGTGAAATATAATATGCAATACATTGTGCGCAATGACAGATTCATTAGAGAGCGTGAGATAGCACAGGCACGCTGGGGTCCCCAGGGCCAGTAAATTAGAAAAAGAAGGGGGGCCACACAGCCCTCCTTCTTAAAAAACATTAAATAAATAAAAGACCAGCATCGCGCCGGAGGCCACTCCCCCTCCTTGCAGCACTCTGCAAACGCACCCCCTGGCCAGTTGTAAGTTGGGGAATTAATTCCCCTTCAATACTGAGGATCCCTGAGGGCCAACTAGCCCAACAGGTATCTCCTGTATGCGCCAGGGAGCTGTGTTGCAGACAGGTGTTCTGAGGCCACGCCCCTTTTTACACCTCTATGCTAAGCCTCGGCAAAGCACTACGCTACGCTCGCGTAGTTTGCGAAGTTCGCACTACTTCGCACTACGCGAATTGCACGTAGCACTGTGTGAACACGCGTAGCGTAGTGTTGCTTAGTGCTGCGGTCATTTTTTGCTTGCTCGCGGTCCTCAACGACAAGTTGACGACCGCGAGCAAGCAAAATGACTTCCCGGCGAGACCTTTTCCTTGTTCGCGATCAGCAACATCAAGTTGGCGACCGCGAGCATGGAAAATAAACCTCCCGGCGAGATTCCCAACGCGAGGAGGTCAGGTTTCTCATTGCGAGTGGTCACGTATGCTCGCGACCGCTCGCGATGAGAAACAACCAGTTCGCGTTGAGAAAGCAGCCGCTCGAGTAAAAATCTACTCGAGCAGCAGAAAACTACAGCTCGCACTGTGCAAGATGCCATTTTCAATGATTGTACAGTGCCGGTAGCTTGTCCGCACTGTGCAATCATTGAAAACGACATCTGGCACAGTGCGAACAAGGTACTACGCAGTTTGCGAAGTGCTACGCGTAGCTCGCGTAGTGCGAAGTGCACTTTGCGTAGCTTCGCGAAGTGCTACTTCGCGAACTACGCTCAGGGTTACTCTATGCAACGCAGCTCTGTGGCACTTACTGGAGGTACCTAGTGGGCTAGTTTGACTCTAGGGACCCTTAAGATTCAAGGGGACTTAATCTCTCAACT
Organism: Triturus cristatus; assembly: GCF_964204655.1. Lineage (NCBI taxonomy): Eukaryota > Metazoa > Chordata > Amphibia > Caudata > Salamandridae > Triturus > Triturus cristatus. The sequence continues at coordinate 317,744,111 of NC_140579.1, forward strand.
TAGAATGGCCACAGGGTGCGTTTACACAGTGGTGAAGGGAGGGGACGGGGCCTGAGGTGAGGTGTGCAAACACGCCCTGTGGCACATTTTAAGTTGGGGAAATAATTCCCTTTCAATCCTGTGGGACCGTGGAGGCCAACTAGCCCACCAGGTGCTTCCAGTAAGTGCCACTGCTCTGCGTTGTAGAGAGGTGGTGCAGGCCGTGCCCCTTTTTACACCTCTCTGCAATGGCGCTTACTGGAGGTACCTAGTGGGCTAGTTGGACCCTAGGGACCCTCAGGATTCAAATGAACTTAATCTCCCAACTAAAAACGGCCACAGGGTGTGTTTACACAGTGGTGAAGGAAGGGGACGGGGCCTGAGTTAACGTGTGCAAACAAGCCCTGTGGCGCGTTTTAAGTTGGGGAAATAATTCCCCTTCAATCCTGAGGGACCCTGGGTGCCAACTAGCCCAGCAGGTGCTTCCAGTAAGTGCCACTGCACTGCGTTGCAGAGAGGTGGTCTAGGCCGTGCACCTTTTTACATCTCTCTGCAACGCAGCTCTGTGGCGCTTACTGGAGGTACCTTGTGGTCTAGTTGGACCCTAGGGACCCTCAGGAATCAAGGGGACTTAATCTCCCAACTTAAAACGGCCACAGGGCGTGTTTACACAGTGGGGAAGTGAGTGGACGGGGCCTGAGGTGACGTTTGCAAATACGCCCTGTGGCACGTTTTAAGAGGTAGTTTTAATCCCCTGCCCTATTATATAATAGGGGCTTACAGAGGAGGTCATACTGATCACAGGGGGACCCCAACGCATAGTGTTCCCTAGTGTATGTAGGTGTTTTCACTGAATTCTGAGTGTCTTTTAACATAGCACTGGCTCTAGGACTGGTTAGTCAGACTCATTTACCACCAGTATCCGTCTGAAAAAGTTGAGGGTACAGGATGATTTTGCAACAAGGCTTCTTTCTGCTCTTCTGTTTGTTCTTCGTGCTTGTTATCCTTCTTCCTGCACTTTTCGTCGTCTTTGAGGATTTCTGTTGCTTCTTTCTGCATTTCTTTTTTTTCTTTCTGTGCGTTTTTTCTTCTTTCTTCACATGTCCTATCTCTGTAGGCAGAGTTAGAAATTAGCATTTAAAAAACCTTTGAAATTCACTGAAAAAAACATAGATTTCAGGCACGTTATAGTTAGGAATTAGCATTTAAAAAACCTTAGAAATTCAATGGTTTTTTAAATGCGAATTTCTAACTATAACGTGCCTGAAACCTATGACTTTTTCAGCGAATATATATATATATATATATATTCACTGAAAAAAACATAGGTTTCACACATGTTATAGTTAGCTGGACATTTCGTTCGTAAAAAAACAATGAAATTCCCCCGTTATAGTTAGTTCAGCTAACTATAACTCGCGTGCCCGCAATCCACTGCTGATGACGTCACATATTACATCACTCATGACATGGTCAGTGACATCACTCATGACATCACTGATGATATCTCAAATGACATCACTGATGACATCACTGATGACATCATCCATTGAGTATGTGTTTCTTAACAATTTTAATATGTTTAATATATATAGGGAAAGGCCTGGGTGTACAAGTGTGTATATGGATGATTTTCTTGGTGTATAACTGAGTCTATAAGTGAGTCATTAAATGTATCTTACTGCAGACTAGTGACTTAACTGTGTAAATGTCTGTATGTGTCTGTGTGTTGGTGTCTAAGTTGCTCCATGGTTTTGTGATTAGCTATATGAGTGTCTATATGAGTTATTGATTGGTTGTCTGAGTATCTGTATGGGTGCCTGTGTGTTTGTGTGGGTAGGGTGTGTGTTACTCTGTGCATAGATGTGTTTCAGTGGGTGATTCTATGGGTGCATGGTTTTAAGAGTGCATCTGTGATGGACTGTATGGTTGAGTGAGTGTATGTATGGGTGTGTTAGGGATTTAATGTATATCTCAGTGGTACATTTGTGACTAACTACATATGTGAAAGGCAGTATATATGCGTGTAAGAGTATATAAGTGGGTATATGTGAGAGTGTGTGATTGTGAGAGTGGCTGTATGGATGAGTGTGTACTTGTATCAGTAATTGTATAAGAGCGTAAGAATGTGGTACTATTTTTATGAGTAAGTGAACTTGTGTGTGTATAACTGCATAGGTGAGTAAATGGGAGTGTGATTAATTATTTGCATGACTGACTAGGTGTGTGAGTACCTCTATGGATGATTTGCGGTGTGTGAGTGTCTATATAGGTGTCTAAATGCATATGATAGTCTTGTATGGAGTGACTGTAAGTATGAGTGACTGTACAGGTGAATGAGTGGAGTTGTATGTAGACCTAAGAGTTAATAAGTGAGTATCTAGTTATTGGTATTTGAGTACGTATGGTTTTGAGAATGTAACTCTGAAATTTTCAGTCGGTGTTTGAAAGGTTATTTTACGGTGTGAGAAAATGTGGTAATTTATCAGATGGATGACGTCATCAGTGATGTCATCAGTAATGTCATTTGAGATGTCATCAGTGATGTCATGAGTGATGTCACTGACCATGTCATGAGTGATGTAATATGTGACGTCATCAGCAGTGGATTGCGGGCGCGCGAGTTATAGTTAGCTGAACTAACTATAACGGGGGAATTTCATTGGTTTTTTACGAACGAAATGTCCAGCTAACTATAACATGTGTGAAACCTATGGTTTTTTTCAGTGAATTTGCAAGGTTTTTTAAATGCTAATTCCTAACTATAACGTGTGTGAAACCTATGATTTTTTCAGTGAAGTTGCAAGGTTTTTTAAATGCTATTTTTGAATTTTTTTTTTTAAATTAGTTTTTTAAACAATATGCTACCTATGTATATAATTATAGATTTAATGTATCCTGCAATATGGAATGGCTCATCTTTTTTTTTAAAGTGTTTAGATATAGTTGAACAGCATAGTTAATATCTTCTACAAACCTCTAAACATTGTTGTTTTAAGGGATTTTTACCGTGTGCGCACCGTAAGCTTACGGTGCGCGCACGGTACGGTACAAGTACGGTGCGCGCACGTAGTTTGCATGGCTACGTGCTCCGTGTGCGCATGCGTACATGATTTACGTACGCATGCGTACTTCGTCTGCGATGCGTACGCGCGGACTCCGTACACGCATGCGTGCGTGCTCCTTACACGGGTCCGCCGTACGCGCATGCGTGTGTGCCCCTAATGCGCATGTGCGCGTGCATCATACGTGCATGCTCCGTACGCGCATGCACGCGTCTTACGTACGCGCGCACGGTAAGTCATGTGATCAAGAAACAACACTTTTCATTGGTTTAAAATAGTTTCATTTCCAGAAACTTCCAACACCACACCCATTCCCCTCATTATTACTTCTGATTCCCTGGGAGAAAGAGCGGAACTGTTTTTCTGATACAATGGCAGAGCAGCAGTCATCTTCTGGGAGTGAGCAGGAGAGCCTTATCAGACAGAGACAGAGGAAACAGAAAGAATATTTTGTCTGGCAATATTTTACATTTCCAGAGGGGCAGAAGAAAGTCAATGCTCCCAAAGTCACCTGCAAACTTTGTGGGCGTGTCTTATCTAGAGGAGATCCTAAGAAGAAGTACTCTTTTAGTATCTTCACTATGTTCAGGCACATTAGGGATGTACATCCTGTGACTTTTGCTCGAGCTACTAGAGAAACCCCTCCAGCAGCTCAGCCGAGCACATCCGCAGAAGCTCAGCCGAGTACATCATCGGCAGCTCAGCCGAGCACTTCCTCTGCGGTGGGAGCGTCACCTTCTTCTGCTCCTCTGGACATTCACCCTATGTTTGAGAGGGTGCATATACGGTGCAATACTTGTTATGCTCTTATTGCTTTTGGAGAGTCCAGCATTCCCCTAATAAATAATAAGATACAGCAGCACAAGTGCGGCACCATATAATTTTGCCATTCTTTACTTCCTCTGTCCCTCTAGTAACACAACGGCTCTTTTTAGAGCCACCTTACATTTTAATTTTTTTTATAATCATTTTTTTAAAAAAATTTCCCCGCGGTGCGCGCACCCCTTGTGTTTTTAAATATAATAAAATATTTATTCACCCTTCATGGTCCTTCAGGGACCTCATTTCAAAAGGTAGGGGGTTAGGAACTCAGTACCCTGCCCCCTTTTCACGTTCTGCACCTTTTTTTAAAATTGAAACACACTTTTTTTTTCTTTTTTTGCATATTTTAACCCATTCTAAATGATTTCTACCCCCAACATGACTTCTGCCTGCTAGCATAGCATTAGATCATGTAATAGTTGTGTGTGCAGAGACGTCAGAACTTCAGCACATGATGCTTCTAATCCAAAGAGCAACAGTACATTTCACAGATGAAGGGAACAGAGTCTTCCTCTTGATCTTTAGACACTGGATTGATACTTACTTATAGGTTTTAAAAAAAATCAATTAACACAATGTCTCTTATTAGAGCCAACCAACACCCAAACACTTAATCTTTTTTTTTAATTCTATTTTTTATACGATTATTTTGTCGCATCTCTATGCTTCCCCAGCGCTGGCCTACAAACTGCAGCCATGCGCCAGCGCAGGCTCCCTTGCACCATGGAACAAGGATGTCTGCATGGTGGGGAGATTGTTCTTGTGCAGGAATGGACACATTCCTGCACAAAAATAATCACAAAAGGCTTTTTCCTCTTTCAATGCGTGCTGTAGAATGGAGGACACACTTAAATTGGAAAAAACGAGAAGAAATAAAAACATTTCTCCTCGTTGTGCCTCACAACACCACCTCTAGAGTTGCTTAGCATTCACACACATCTCTACAGTTACGATTTCTCGTAAACCTGGAGATGTGTCTAGTTCTTTGTGTGTTGCGTGGGAACACCCAAAACAACACCCATGGAACGCCCCTTCAATGCACAGTGCTGCGTGTGAAGTGGCTGTATTTACGTGGAGAGGAAAAGTCACGCAGGGTGGCTTTTCCTCTCCTTGTAAATATGAAGGAGCTCGCTGCGCCACCAGTACGTTATGAAAAGTGACGTAGTGGTGGCGCAGAGGCCTTGTTAATCTGCCCCAGAGATGTAATGGAAATTAAGGGAGAGAGACAGAATCAGACACAGAAAGCAAGGAACTGAGAAGGAGTAAGGCAGTTAGAATGACTGAGACACATGGAGACAGGGAGAGATACATGTTTGAAAAAGTAGTGATGGAGGCAGTAAACCTAGGGGAGTAGTAGAGAAGGAGTGAGGGAGTTACGAAACAGCAGTAAATGAAGAAGACAGAGAGAAGGGGAATGAGAAAAGCAGAGTGAGGAGAAGTGAAAAAAAGGGAGCATGAAAGTGAAGGGGTGAGAAATACAGATATTTCAAACTTACCTGACCAACAAAATAACTTAATTATAAATAAATGTTTTTTTTAATTGCTAGAAAAAAGGATTAATTTTCCTAAACTTTCTTTCTCAATCTGAAAAAGAAGGAAAAAGTATTAATATTTAACAATACATTTTAGAATACAGTACACATATTTTCATATTTAACAAAGTAATTTTTTGCCCTTTTTTTGCTGTTTTCTGAATACATTGAATTTCACTGCAAATTGTGAAACCAATTACATTCATCACTTAACAGCGGGCAAAAAAATTAAAAATCTGAAAGATTGTTTAAAAAAAGCCCTGAATCTCTTCTCAGTAAAACATACCTTGATAGAAATGTAATATATATAATAAAAATATCATCTAACAACAATAACTATTTGCAATAAATATTGTCTGTAAATCTTGTTGCTTAAGCACATACCCCAAAATAATATCTGTCAAAGAAGTCCACAAGAGAAATTTGTACCTTTCCATGAGGCCAAATGGTAATTTTTAAATTATTTTTTGATGAAATATCCAATGGTAATCCAATAAAATCAAAATAATAGTTTGTTCAGATGCTGCAATTTGTATCTTTTGGTTTTAGAAAAATTAAGTAGGAATTTGGTAATTCTGCAGGCAAACGTTGCTTGAAAATCAATTGAGAATCATTACACAGTGTCCAGCCTTTTTCACATTTTATATAAACTGTGTAATGACCAGAAGTTATAGAAGGTCCATCATGGAAAATTATTGCAACTGCAACAAAAGTTTTTCCAGATATTGATAATTGATGTCCTGTAAACTTCTTTATTAAAGTGTCCAATTTTGTACCATCAGCTCTACAACGTTGCATCATTAAAATTACATACTGTCCATATTTATTTAAAAATAACGTTGATAACATGTCTGATTTACATTGAGAACATTCCATGTTGTGATTGGCATCTTTAACTACTTTACTAAAAGTCACAGATTTACTCTCTGGTGATTTTAAATATATGAACCTTTCAGAATCAACATTAGAGCTGCATGTGTTCAAACAGTTTTCACAACTATGTTCCCATTTATAAGAGAGACCAAACATATTTTCTATTTCTACCCCTTCATCTTCCAGTACCATAAGCATATACATCAAGAATTCCTGTGCATCTTGCTGGACATTTTGAGTAAACTGTGTACATCCTGAACATACATCTAACAGTTTTCTAACATCAGAAGCACTTTCTATTTTAGTTTTCTCATTACTCAGCTTCTCAAAAAGAAAACTCAGCAGAGAACAGAATCTTTTTACATGATTTAGTATTATCTGCTCTTGCAAATTTTCAAGATAAAATACAACATTCAGCACTACATTAGCGTAGCAGTTGACACCAGAGCTATTTTCAAAATGACAACCAACAGCCTCTTCAACATTGTCCTTTTTCTTTTTGCTTGCAATCACATCACTCTCCTTTTGTTTTCTCTTCTGTACATCCTCATTACAGATATTCTCAATTCTCCTTTTTTGACAAACAACACGTTTTTCAAACACAGGATACTGACCTAAATGAGGAGCATAGCTTCTTCTTAATCTATTATATTCCTTTACACAGTTTGCATCAGCACTAACTTTTGAGTCATCAAAGTCTATCATGAATAAACCAGATAAGTTTTTCACTCGTGACAAAGCAACATATGCCATACCTTCTTTAAACACAGTAGATCCAATGTTTACAAAAGCACCATCTACAGTTAATCCTTGAGATTTGTGAATAGTTACAGCATATGCTAGAGAAAATGGAAACTACTTCCTACGTACATATAAGTCTTTCACAAGCAAGAAACAAACTGAACAACGACAAATGTCTTTAACCTCTTCAATCTGATCAAATTTTATTTTTAAAAATTCAATTCCAACTTTTTTCTGGTAATTAACAAAACCCACAACTTTACCCATAGCTCCATTCACTAAACCTTTCTCTATATCCAAATTACGTCTTAAAATTACTCGACAGTTCATACATACATAAAGATTCTTTTCTAAACCGGCAGTTTTCGAGATGTTTTTCTCTAGAGAATCCAATTTAGTTGTCAATTTGCTTGTCAATATAATAGTTATTCCTTCATGTTGTATTTTTCCACAGCTTCCAGTTTGACAATCTCTTCATTTTACAATTTCAAAAGTTCTTGATTGAATATAGAGCACTCATGTAGTGTTGGCATTAAGCAGATTACAGTATTTTTTCCAGCAATTTTCTTGTATATTTTCTCTGGAACAATTTGTTCTGTTGGGAACAAATTACATAGCAATCGACTCTGTAAAGCTTTTCTGCCATGTTCTGTGAGTAGTCCAATTCTGATATCTTTGAGAATACTTGCATAATCATCATCATTTCCCTGCCGCATATTGGTAATTACTTCTTTATACTCAAAGTATGTCCAAATATTCACATTACCTATACTTCCTAATGACTTTTTCGTGTCTTCATGTGTAAGAATTTGAAATACTGGTTGTCCTTTAACTGGAGTGAGCTGCAGAAGATCCCCAAAAACTATAACATGTTTTCCTCCAAATAGCACGTCAATTTTGCTGCATTCTTAAATGCACAAAGGCAAGCATTACGTTTGATACCATGCTTACCTCATCAATGATGAGAACTTTCATTTTTTTCAATACTCTGCCAACTTCAAAACATGCTTCTCCTGTTAGCTTGTGGTATTGTATTTTGTTCTCGTGCTCAAATGGTAACATTAGCAAACGATGGAGGGTAATTCCTTTTATGTTATATGCTGCTAACCCAGTTGGAGCAGTAACAACACAAGACAAAGTTGAATCTGTTTTTTGCTGTAGGTAGCTTCTAATTACTTTAATCAAGAAACTTTTTCCAGTTCCGGCTTGTCCACTCACATACATTCTGATTGGTTCAAACGATGTGCATGAGCACTCTTTATTTTCATGTAGTAATCCATGATCAATTTGTTTTGTGACTTCCTCATAAATTTGTTTTTGTTCATCATTCAGTTGCTGTTCCAAACTTGGTAAGTTTATTAAATCTTCCTGAGCTTGATTCATAGCTGTTTCCACTTCAGCCATGGCTATTGCAGCTTCATTTTCTACGATTGGTTGTCCTAGGGGATCTTGACTGAGCGTCCCAGAACTTTGAATGTCTTGAGAACTGTCTCTAGCTACTTCAGCTGCAATTGTTGCTTCTTGTTCAATTTCTTCATTTAAAATTTCTACATAAGTTGTGAAAGTACTGCATTCGATGGTATCTTTGCATGCATTAAAGGAATCTTCATAGCTTTGAAAATGTCCAAGTAATTCATCCTCTGAGCGCCATGGTTTAAACAACTGTAAAAGTGCTAAGTGGTAAAATTTCTTCTTGTCAGTAGTGTCGCAACTCAGCTTTCTGTGATTAATCAAACTTCCTTTTGTTTGTTTTACCAAACATCCTTCCTCACCAATGAATTTATATTTTCCATTGTTGATATCTTCTGTGGCATTCCGTTTATAAATGTAGTTCTGCAGCACTTCATAGAGACACATGTTCTCAAGATGATGACTTCTCTTTGGGTAATATGTGTCCAACATGTTTGTTCTTAAAATGTCTGTACTTTCAGGTTCGTACTCTGCTAAATATTCTATTTCTTGAATAGATTTCAGTACCAGATTTCTCATTCCTGCAAGGCCTAAACTTACCCAAATTATTCTTCTGGATTTGGAGTACAGACTTGCAGATGATAACCTATCTGAGCATTCGTAGGATCCAATTTCTCGATGCGATAGCATCTTTAAACTGAAACTGTAAAGCTTTTTACTGACAGTCTTCTCGTGAGAAATCTCTTCCCACATTTCTTTCAAATTCCGTTTTCTCAGATTTAGTGATGTAAGATGTGACATACCGAGCAACAGCAATAGAATTGTCAGCTACATACTGTATATCCATGTTAGCATTCCACATGGATAAAATGACTGGGTTATAGTCATTTATATATTTTGACTCTTCTTTTCTCAGGTTATAGGTATTCTTAGGCGATTTTCTTGTAATAGTATGTCACACAGCTGACATAAAACTGTTTACTCTAACTTTTGAAAGAACAGGTCGTGGAAATCCAAATCGACATTTTGTGTAGGATTTATCTTTACTCTTGTACTTTCTTCGACAGTATTTTCCACACCGATGACTTTGGAAACGTAAAACTTGCTCTTTTAAGTTTGTTTCTTCTGTGCTTTTAGGTATAGCACATGTTGCATATCCTCCAATGAAAGATAAAACTGCATCATCAGAATCTGTTCCAAATTTTGGAGCACCCTTGATCCACAACAGCATATGAATATGCTCTTGCTTGGTACTCTTTTCTCCAAAAGAAATCCACATCTTCTCCAAGAGGTGGATTTTTTTTATTGCAGATGAAGGACATCATAGCCTCAAATCTGTGATTGAAATATCTGCAAACATTAACCAGATCCAATGAGCACAATTCTCCTGCTGTCTTGTATTGGATGTTTTCAATATTTGAATTTTCTCTCGAAGAAAATCCAGTAAATCATCCCAAGCGTACTCTGCACAGCTTAGGGTAAGGAGCCATGTTGGAGTTCCTAAATTCCGTAACATACATTTCAATTCTCCATGGCGTCATTACCAATATTCATTAGTCCCACGCTGACAAGCCATGAGATTTATTAATTGTGATTCCAAATGATCATCTTGCTGTTGCACTTTGTTCGGAAAATCCTTTGCAGACACATTATGTAGATGTACTCCAGTTTTCAAAATGTGATTTACTGCATAAGATAGTGCTGATAAGTCACTTTCAAATAAAAGATGGAACAAATAAGGAATACTTTGACGAAATCTTGCAACTTCTGCATATAACCTTGTAGTCCGATATTCAGAAGCAGGAATCTGTTCTGGACGTTCATCATATCGTCCACCTTTTCCTGTAGGAAACAGCTGGGGAAAACAACGAGCTTCCAAGCTCTCCTCCCATACACTCACGGGAGTTCCTTTTGCTTTTTTCATCTGAAAGAGATCAATAGTGTTTCCCATAACTTCTTTAGAATGAAGAGGATGTATGCTGAAATGTTCATAAATTTCTTCTTCTTTTGACTTATCCACTTTTTCAATTTGCCCAGTTGGTATTCCTGAGTCTCCTAGTAAAACTTCTTCATCTTCTTCCATATAAATTGATTCATACCATTTATTGTTTCTTTTCAAATATAAATTTGCTCTTTGTACTTTTCGTACATCCACCAGCTCCTGCCAAATTTTCTTGTTCTTTGTAGGTACACCATTAACCAGAATAACTAATGGTTCAGTTTCCAAACTATCTGCATCGATTGTTTCAATATTTTTTTTCAAATCTAATGACAAATAGACAACTCTTCCTTTTAAACCTCTTTGTAAATCTGTAGGAGGTAATTTGCCTGTTTTGGGCTCCATACGAACTATAGTCTGAAAAGGATGGACACATTGAATGAGTATAGACTCATACGTATTTAAATCACTAAGTTCTGCAGGAATTTCAACCAATTCTAAATTATTATGTACAGCTCTTGCTGGCATTTTATTTTTTTCTAACTTGTTATAACAGTATTTACAAATACGGTGATATTCACCCAAATCAAAACAATTTTCCAGAAATAAATATGTAGCAAAATCCATCCACTTAGTATTATTTTCTTTTTCACTTTTTTTATAGAGCTCAACATACCTTGTTTGATTTTTATAATGACTTCTCCGGCAACAAATACAAGTAATATTTGGTCTTTCATTAGAGATGATAGTAAATTTTGTCTTTTGATCTTCAAATGTTTTACTAACAGTGAGTTCTACATTTTCTTCCACATTTTCTTCAATAACTGTGTCATTTCCTGCACTTTCTTTCTCTGGACCAAAGTAACAAAACTCAATATCCTCACAAACCTTCTTCACATCTGTTACAGATCCACGGAACAGATCATTATTCAACTCATTTAACGTTAAAGCTGGACTTTTAGCAAAATACAATCTTCTCACAAACTTTCTCATTTCAGTATGATGAACAGCCAGCATCCTAAAATGGTGAAAAACACTTTGACAAACTTTCCTAGAAAGACAAGCCAGAGAATGTCCTTGAAAACCAGTATTCTCTCTCACTCTGCATGGATCTAGTCTTTGAAGCACCTTAATCTTCTGTTTAACAGTTTTTTTTTACTATATTCTCTTAGAAAATAACAAAATTTATCAATTGATTCCTGTCGTACAGTACAAATACTACTACAATTCCAAGTGTACACTGGGGCTTTAGGACGTCTCCCCATAACCTCATCAGCTAACACTTCTTCCTCATTTCTTGGAACCATTTTCTCCTTTTCCATTACACAACCATCCTTAACTTCATAAGCTCGACCACTGGTGTCAACTGCATGCAGCAAACTATTACTTTGAAGATAACTCTCTTCATTAAAAAATGGTTCAGTACTTGAACTATGCTTCCATTCTCCTGAGAACACTTTACAAAAGTTTGTTTTTTTCACTTCTCTTTTTCTTTTTCTTTTTGACTTCATTACATTCACTAATTTATCTAATGTACGGATCCTGTTCAAAATTAAAATGAATAGTTTTCTTTTTAATTCCAAAGCCTTGGCAACAATTGATTCAATATGTTTCCTTTTCTTATAAAATTTGGCTTTCTTCCTATATTTTTTCACATCCTCCAACAAATTGAACATCACTCTTCTCTCAAACATTTTTCTACGAATGTTTTTAAAATCTATTTTTCTTTTTAAGTCATTCTTACTTACTTCTGTTTGTACATTAGCATTTAGTATATTCTGTCGATTGTCTGGTTGTTTTGTACTTAAAACACTATTTCCAGTGGATATTTTTGTTACATTTTTTCTTTGCTTGAAGATATTTTAAAAAAAATCCTTAGTCTGCTTACCAGAAGGCTTTTTCTTTTTTCCAACATGAGGTTCTCCAACTAATTTTTGTTGTCCAGTTGTCTTCAAATATAGATGTTGTTGCTGTTCTTTTCTCTTTCTTGATTTTATAGGCATCTTTAATTTATTTCAGTCTTGTTCAGCAATACCTGAAAGAAACTAAAAAAAATACCTTTATGTAATTTATATATATTACTATATTTTTTATGAACTTTTCAAAACATATCATATGAGCTATCCCTTTCCTACGACTGCAAGTCTTACACAATAAAAACTACACAAATTAAATCTCTAACAACAAATTCCTGTGTGCACACAGACTCATGGTGTGATTCTAGGCAGAAATTGATTTTTCATTGGCAATTTCAAAGCACATTTTCTGCTGTGGTTTTGCATGTGATAATTACTGTAAGAGTCTGACACATTTTCCTTATAGTTTAGAGAGGCAGAAAAAAGCACATGTCCTAATAGCTATTTGAGAGCATGAGCATGTTGAACCTGGGTGAGTGATTAGACTAGAGCAAAGGAAATGAGCCTTGGTGACGTTGAATGTGTTAGCGTTACACACTACTATCTAAAATACCACACAGTACTGAATACTTAGCATGGGAGTGCAGGAGAAGCAACTGCCTGTGTACTAAGAGCGTGCTTCTGGAGACTGTGTATTGTCAGGTGCAAGAGAGATCTACATGGACGCTTGCAGAACTGCATGAAGACTGCACAGATGTATGTAAGAGTACATGTGGGGAAAGGGTTAATTGCAGTTTGGAACATGTGGGAACTATCTTACCCATTGCAGGAGTGGAAGGAAAATCTACCCTGTTGTTTTCAAATGTGTTAGGATTTGCCTCTCATTTGTGAGATAGTGATTTCTGCTGAATGCAAACCATCACAGTTCAAGAAAACAAGCTGCCCCTTTCCTACGAATGCATGTCTTACAGTACAAGAGCAACACAAATTAAATCTCTGACAACAAATTCCTGTGTGCACACAAACTCATGGTGTGATTCTAGGCAGAAATCAATTTTTCATTGGCAATTTCAAAGCACATATTCTGCTGTGGTTTTGCATGTGATAATTACTGTAAGAGTCTGACACATTTTCCTTATAGTTTAGAGAGGTAGAAAAGAGCACATGTCCTAACAGCTACTTAAGAGCATGAGCATATGGAACCTGGGTGAGTGATTAGACTACAGCAAAGGAAATGAGCCTTAGAGACATTAAATGTGTTAGTGTCACACACTGCTATCTGAAATACCACACAGTGCAAACCATCACAGTTCAAGAAAACAAGCTGCCCCTTTCCTACGAATGCAAGTCTTACAGAACCAGACCACCACAAATTAAATCTCTGACAACAAATTCCTGTGTGCACACAGACTCATGGTGTGATTCTAGGCAGAAAACAGAATTCCTGGGTGATACCAGTACACCTTAACTTATGGTGAAGACATACTCCAAAATATCTGACAAGTTCAAGGCAGTTAAATTTCTTCCAAAACATAATATGTAATACACAACTTTAAAACAAGAATCACATTTACATTTTTTTTATCAAAATGCACCACATACATCCCCTCTCAAATTCATAACTCACCTTCTAAATGTGTTAGCGTTACACACTGCTATCTGAAATACCACACAGTGCAAACCATCACAGTTCAAGAAAACAAGCTGCCCCTTTCCTACGAATGCAAGTCTCACAGAACCAAACCACGACATATTAAATCTCTGACAACAAATTCCTCTGTGCACACAGACTTATGGTGTGATTCTAGGCATAAAACAATATTCCTGGTTGATACCAGTACACCTTGACTTATTTTGACGACATACTCCATATTATCTGACAAGTTCATGGCAGTTACATTTCTTCCAAAACATAAAATGTAAAAGACAACTTTAAAACAAGAATCTCATTTACATTTTTTTTTATCAAAATGCACCACATACATCCCCTCTCAAATTCATAACTCACCTTTAAAAGTAGTTAGTTGAGAAAGAAATGTGGCACTCACACAGCAGATTATCACAGCCAGAATCTCTGAACTGTACACCTCTCAGCAGAACCAGTAAATGGCAATGTTTCCCTCTCTTTTTTCACACATATACATGTTAACTTCAAATCACAGTGCTTCCCACATTTTTTCAAATGGAAACACACATTTCTATTGGTTGCAAACTTCAACCCTTTTCCAAATGATTCCTACCCCCAACATGACTTCTGCCTGCTACCATAGCAACAGGTCATTGAACACTGGTGGGAGCAGAGAGGTCAGAAGTTCAGCACACAATGTTTCTAATCCAAAGAGCAAGAGTGCTTGACTTTTCCATCCTAACAGCAAATCTAAAGTAATGTTCTGTGGGTACACATTTTTCTGAACCAATACAAAACATGATTTTAAAAATGTAAACTTACATCCTAGTTTTTTGTGTAGAATGATCTGAAACAGCCAATGAGCTCTTTTTATTAAAAAAAAAGTATGTTAGCCTCCATTTTACAACTATCTTTCTTTTCATGTTGCCATTCTACTGAAAGACACTTTCTGAGTGCATCCAGATCTCCTTGTAAGATGTTCACAGTGTGGATTGTAGGTCATAGCTATGTCTTCTGGAGTGAAAAGTATGCAGAAAAAAGAGGTATTTTCAAAGACCTTGCTTTGCCAAATGTAGACATTAAATGGATTGGTCAGAGATGGTTAAAGTGGCACCAATTAATGCCCTTGGTGAAATCCTTTCTACATCTCCCACAGCCTGACCTTTTAATTGTGCACTGTGGTGGAAATGACCTAGGCACTTTAACTGGGGTAGGTCTGGAAATGCTGGTTAAGGACACCTTTGTGCAATTGATGTCACTTTTTCCACAAACTACCTTTGTATATTCTAATATATGCCAAAGGCAAAAGTGGAACTGGTCCAACCATTATTGTCCACAGATTGACAAAGCAAGAAAGCACGTCAATAAGTCTGTTTCTGCTTTCCTCAGAGACTATGGTATGGGTTCTATATACCACAACAACTTGCGTGACAACATGCAAGGCATTTATAGAGGAGACGGTGTTCATTTCACAGACGAAGGCAACAGAGTCTTCCTCTTGAACTTTAGACTCTGAATCGGTACTTACTTGTAGGTACAAAAAAACACTCAATTAACACAACGGCTCTTTTTAGAGCCAACCAACATCTAAACACTTATACTTGATTTTTTTATCTATTTTTTTAATGTTTTTTTTGCCACTGAGAGTGCATCGTGCGCGCACCCCGCGATATTTTTTTAATTTTTTTTTATTTTTTATTTTAGACCTAAGAGGTCTTTCATGGTCCCCCTGACAAGGCCTAGATGGTCAGGGACTCTCTTCCCTGCCCCCTTTTCACGTTCTCCACCTTTCTTTTTCCCTGTCACACACACAACACACAAAATGGCGGCCGACACTTCCTGATTTCGACCGATTCGAATGTTGACTGTCATGAATCCACCAATCAGAATTACGCTCGCACTCGTTAGGGTGCGCGCACCGTGCGCGTACGGTACGCGTACGGTGCGCGGCTATAGATATGTATGTGCTTTTAACTGCAATTTTCTCAGGAACTACTGAACAGATTGACTCCATATTTGCAAAAGGCACATGCCAGACCTGAGGACTACCTCTCTGCCAAATTTCAAGTAATTCTGTTCAGCCGTTCGTTTTGGGACCCCCCTTTTTTCTCGGCCCCCGCTTGACGAATCACCCTGAGACTTTCAGGGTAGGAGCTGAGCGGAGCGCCCCATTAGTTTTGAAAATTTGAGAATTACTTGAATTACTTGAAATTTGGCAAAGAGGTAGTCCTCAGGTCAGGCATGTGCCTTTTGCTTAAATGGTGTAAATCCGTTCAGTAGTTCCTGAGAAAATCAAAAGTAAAATCACATATATATCTGGGCGGAGCCTAACCACACATCTCATTGTGAGATCTGATTGTCTGTCAGCACTTCATCCAAGAAGTGTTGGCAGCCATCTTGGGACCAATATACATGATAGCACCTCATTAAAAAGCATTGCAGTTAATAGAAGGTTTCAAGACATCAGTTACATTATAAATCATTTGTTGATGGTACCATACTCATTTTAGGAATTGTGGTGTGTTCTAAGGTGATTTTACCATGTGAAAAAGCCTTCTGCTGTGATATCATGAATCATGTTTGAGAGAAAACTATTTTCTCATGCTTTTCCCACAGAGGTTTGGAAGGTGATCTATAAGCTAACTGAGAACATATTTTCTGTAAATTCACATTATCTTTCTCAGTCATGTGAGAATGAAGTCTGACATTCTCAGTAAAACATGTACATCCAACAAGGGCAGAGACTGTCAGTTGATTCCTTTGTGTTCTACTGCAGCTTCCCAGAGTGTTCTAAAGAACAACTAGAGCGCTAACAGTCCTACTTATGACAAACGTATGGCACACCTGAAGCCATCTTGGTTGGAATAAAGTGGTAATTCTTAAAACATTTCATTTAAAAAGGAACAAAATGAGGGGGTTCATTTTGCCATAGAAAGTATGATTAGTGCTGCAGAAAGAAAAATGAGGGCACATTTTGAGTGACTTCTCAAATCCTCTTCTATTTCATAAAAAAATTCTGACATGCAGACTGAAACATGAACTTTCAATACCAGCAGCAGACTTCCCTGGTGAGCAATAGCTTTACTACAGTGATCTTATAAGCAACTAGAGTGCTAACATTCTGAATTTATGGCAAATTTGTGACACATCTGAATGCCTTCTTGATGGAATCAAAGTAAAAAACTGAAAGTATTTCCTACTGAGGAGACTGTAGTAAATGAGGAAATTAGGAAACATCAAAACAAATAAGTCGCCCAAAATGGCCACCAGAGACAAAAGAGCCCAAATGTAGCCCAAATATCACCCAGATGTAGCCCAAGTATAGCCCAATGACAGAATGCCCGAGAGTGTTCTAACGAACAACTAGAGCGCTAACAGTCTTACTTATGACAAAAGTATGGCACACCTGAAGCCACCTTGAATGGAATAAAGTGGTAACACTTAAAACATTTAATTTACAAAGGAACACAATGAGGGGATTCATTTTGCCATAGAAATTATGATTAGTGCTGCAGAAAGAAAAATTAGGGCACATTTTGACTTCTCAAATCCTCTTCTATGTCATAAAAAAATTCTGACATGCAGACTGAAACATGCACTTTGAATACCAGCAGCAGACTTCCCTGGTGAGCAGTAGCTTTACTACAGTGATCTAATGAGCAACTAGAGTGCTAACATTCAGAATTTATGGCAAATGTGTGACACATCTGAATGCCTTCTTGATGGAACCAAGTAAAAAACTGAAAGTATTTCCTACTGAGGAGACTGCAGTACATGAGGAAATTAGGAAACTTCATAACAAATAAATCTCCCAAGATGGCCACCAGAGACAAAAGAGCCCAAATGTAGCCTAAATATCACCCAGATGTAGCCCAAGTATAGCCCAATGACAGAATGTCCCAGAGTGTTCTAACGAACAACTAGAGCGCTAACAGCCTTACTTATGACAAAAGTATGGCACACCTGAAGCCATCTTGATTGGAATAAAGTGGTAACACTTAACACATTTAATTTACCAAGGAACAAAATGAGGGGGTTCATTTTGCCATAGACATTATGATTAGTTCTGCAGAAAGAAAAATTAGGGCACATTTTGACTTCTCAAATCCTCTTCTATTTCATAAACAAATTCTGACATGCAGACTGAAACATGCACTTTGAATACCAGCAGCAGACTTCCCTGGTGAGCAGTAGTTTTACTACAGTGATCTAATGAGCAACTAGAGTGCTAGCATTCAGAATTTATGGCAAATGTGTAACGCACCTGAATGCCTTCTTGATGAACCAAAATAAAAAACTGAAATTATTCCCACTGAGGAGACTGCAGTAAATGAGGAAATTAGGAAACTTCATAACAAATAAATCTCCCAATATGGCCACCAGACACAAAAGAGCCTAAATGCAGCACAAATATCATCCAGATGTAGCCCACATGTAGCCCAATGACAGAAGTGTGCAAAACACGTATGTATTTGCAGTGTTATATAGTGCAGACTTGTCAGGTATTGGAATGATTTACATGAGCATTGGTTACATCACACAAGATCAAATTCATTTTGGTTGTAGACATGGGGAGATTAAGTGATTTGACCACAATCACAGAATGTTGAGCTGAAGCAGAAACTCCAACCTGGTTCCCCAGTTGCAAAGTCTGCAGCTCTGGAAGTAACACCACATCCTCTTGCGAAGTTGCAACATTTAATCAAGTGGTCAACTGGATAAAAAAACATAAAGATTACAAATAATTTAAAAGTTCTTTGTCGCAATTTGAAAACTCAGAAAATATGTCCTCATTTTAGTTTTTTAGAGCACTAACCATAATTTTGATGCAAATAAGACCCTCTCATATATGTAATTTCTAAAGGAAATACTCTAGGTATTACAGTTTTGATTACATCAAGATGACGTCAGGCGTTCCACACTTTTGCAATACATATAGAATGTTAGGAATCTAGTTGTTCATTGGGATACTGTTGAGAGGCAGAGGTCAGGGGCACAGACTCTGAAAATTGAAGGCAGGTAGGAGAGTGCAGAGGCAACAATTTGACCACACTGGGCAGGCAGGAAGGGCAGTGGCAGCACAACAGACTATGGAGGGCAGTGGAAAGGGGGGCAGGGGCAACAATCCAACAATACAGGACTGGCAAGAGAGGCTGTGGCAATATAATAGACCATTGTGGGCAGAAGGAAGAGGCAGTGGTAGTACAACCATACATGCCAACAGACCCGTTTCAGCCAGGAAACGTCCAATGTTTTTAAGCTCAAATGGGCTTTATTTGATCTGTCTCCTGTCTACAATCTCCTCTTTTTCAATGTAACTCAAAGGGGAAAATCAATACCCCAGTTTTTTTTCAAAATCTCCCTCTTACCAAGTTCAAAATGTTCGCAAGTATGGTACATTGAATCATGGTAGGCAGGAGGAATTGGGGTAGGGACATGGACTCGGATAACAGAGGACAGGAGGGACATGGAGAGGTGCACCAAACTGACCCTACAGGGCAGGCATCAGGGTTCGCAGCAGCACAATACACCAAACAGCGCATGCGGGACGGGAGTGCAGCACAACAATCCATAGAAAGCAATAGGGAGGGGACAGGACCATGCACATGGACAACAGAGAACAGATGGCAAAGAGGCAATGGTAGCTAGCTGACCATAATGGACAGACAGGAGAGAAAGCTGCAGCATAACAGACCATAAAGGGCAGGAGGGACGGATCAGGGGCATTACAATGGAACAGACATGCCAGGAGGGAGGGAAAAGGGGGTCTGCACATGGAAACAGAGGGCTGGGGGCAAGGTGGCAGGGCAGGAGCAGCAAGATGACCATGGAGGTCAGGCAGGATGGGCACTAGAAACAAGACACACCATGGAGAGCAACAATGAGACTATGATGGCATACACACAGACCATGGAGGGAAGGTGGGAGGGGGTCAGGGGCAGCTAGCTGACCACACAGGGAAGGTGGGAGGGGCCATGGCAGCACAGAAGACCATGCATGGCAAGCGGGAGGGTTAGTGGCAGCACAATGGCTATGATGGGCAAGAAGGAGGGTGCAGGGGCATGCACACAGAACCATGGAGGATAGAAGGGAGGGTCAGGACCTGGGCACAGACAAGAGAGTTCAGGGGAAGGGGCCTCACAACATACCGCGCGGGGCAGGCAGGAGGAGCAGTTGCAGCACAGCAGATCAGGGAGGGCAGAAGGGTGTGGCAGTAAAATGGACCATGGAGGACAGGAGGAAGGGGATAGGGGCATGGCATGTGGACAGGCAGGGTGGAGGTGGCAGGGACAGGTTACAGTCATCTGACAATGCTAGGCAGGTGGGAGGGGAGTGGCTGCTCAACAGAACACTCAGAGTACATAGGAGTGGCAGGTCCATGGAACATAGTGGGCAAAAAGGATGGAGCAGGGGCATGCACAAAGACATCGGAGGGCAGGGGGAAGGAGAATAGGGGCAACAAGCTAAGCACAGAGGCTAAGCAGGAGGTCAATGATGGGCCATAGAATTGGGCAATGGAGGGCAGGAGGAGTGGACTGGTACATCATGCTAAATGGAGGGCAGTGGCAGCACATCAGACCATGCATGGCAGGAGGGAGGAGGCTAGTCCATGGATTCAGACAACAGAGGATAGGGAGGAGGTGGATGGGGCAGCAAGCTAACTGTTCAGAGAAGGTGGATATTAGGAACTTTATTGTTTTTAAAATGTGTGTCTGTGCGAACTACTTAAAATATGAACAAGTATGCAGCATAATCTCACTTTTATTCAGGAAGAAGAGGACGTTTGTGACTGTGACTCTGGGCTCACTTGGCAGAAACACCCCCTGACCCTCCACCCCCATCGCAAAATGTAATGCCCATGAAAAGGGTAGGTGGACGCAGTGATATATAGAACATAGTCCTGAGAGCACGATTGAAAATGAAAACTAGATGTAGTATATGGTATAAACTATGCACCAAAAAGTGTGATATAAGATGAACCGGGGTGTGAAATATAATATGCAATACATTGTGCGCAATGGCAGATTCATTGGAGAGTGCGAGATAGCACAGGCACTAGCACATGCTATGCGATATGCGCCTTGGGGTGTAATATGCACAGGGCAGTGTTGTGTAACATAACTAGTCTCTAAAGTTGTAGTATAAAATATGTGCTGGGGAGTGTAACGTTGCATATGCACTGTGACAAAGATATGGATCCCAGATTGTAATATGTATGGCATAGCGCTGTGCGTTATAACATACACATCGAGGAAGGCACGTTAGATGGGGCAATATAACCCGTGCGAAGGCAATTGTGACATGACATATTCACGGGGTGGTGTTACAGTGCACATGGGCTAGAGAGTGTCATAGCATACGCACTAGCTGGTGGAATACAACACAGAGGTGTGAGGCAATCGGCGGGCATTGGTGGGTGTAACACAGCATTGGGCTCACCTAGGAGCACGCTGTGACTCTCAAGTGAGATTCATCTCCTTTCCAGAGAGTAAAATAAAAAGTATTACACATCCGGCGGTGGATGTGTTTTTTATTAACCATGAGGGGGGTGTCTTGCATAGTTTGGTGTAATTTTTTGTTGAATCCCCTTTGAATGGCTTGGTGTGCGTGTACATTAAATGTGCCCGTCAATAGCTACCCATGTCTGTATAAATAAACGACAAGGGTGTCTACTTGGAGAGTACCCACCGGCGGGGGCGCCGGGATTAGGCACGGTAGGGCGTCAGACACGTCAGAGCTTCACTAGCGGTGTAAATACATTCCATGTGGATTCATTCTATGCATAGTCGCCTTTTTAGTGAATATCACGCAAATCGTCATGGTGATAGGTACATAAGGTTTGTCCAGCATGTCCTAGGTTTTTCTATAAATATATATTTTTTTAAAATAATAAAAAACAAAGGCCGGCCCCGGGGGATGGGGTCCCTGGGGCCATTAGTGGCCTGAGGAGGGGAGCAACGCAGCCCCCTCCTAAAGAATTTTTTTTAAAAAGGCCATGACCAGGGGGTTGGTGTCCCCGGGGACGATTAAGGTCTTGGGAGGGCCAAATTTATTTTTTTCAACAAAAAAATTAGGGTGCAGGCAATGGGGGATGGGTTCCCCAGGGCCAGTAAATTCGAAAAAGAAGGGGGGCCACACAGCCCTCCTTCTTAAAAAAATAAAATAAATAAAAGACCAGCATCGCGCCGGAGGCCACTCCCCCTCCTTGCAGCAAACGCGCCCCCTGGCCAGTTGTAAGTTGGGGAATTAATTCCCCTTCAATACTGAGGGTCACTAAGGGCCAACTAGCCCAACAGGTATCTTCAGTGTGCGCCAGGGAGCTGCGTTCCAGACAGGTGTTCTGAGGCCACGCCCCTTTCTACACCTCTATGCAACGCAGCTCTGTGGCGCTTACTGGAGGTACCTAGTGGGCTAGTTTGACCCTAGGGACCCTTAGGATTCAAGGGGACTTAATCTCTCAACTTAGAACGGCCGCAGGGCGCGTTTACACAGTTTGTGAAGGGAGGGGACGGGGCCTGAGGTGACGTGTGCAAACACGCCCTGTGGCGCGTTTTAAGTTGGGGAAATAATTCCCTTTCAATCCTGAGGGACCCTGGGGGCCAACTAGCCCACCAGCTGCTTCCAGTAAGTGCCACTGCTCTGCGTTGCAGAGAGGTGGTGCAGGCCGTGCCCCTTTTTACACCTCTCTGCAATGGCGCTTACTGGACGTACCTAGTGGGCTATTTTGCCCCTAGGGATCCTCAGGATTCAAGGGGACTTAATCTCCCAACTTAAAAAACGGCCACAGGGCATGTTTACACAGTGGGGAAGGAAGGGGACGGGGCCTGAGGTGACGTGTGCAAACACGCCCTATGGCGCGTTTTAAGTTGGGGAAAAATAATTCCCTTTCAATTCTGAGGGACCCTGGGGGCCAACTAGCCCACCAGCTGCTTCCAGTAAGTGCTACTGCTCTGCGTTGCAGAGAGGTGGTGCAGGCCGTGGCCCATTTTACAACTCTCTGCAATGGCGCTTACTGGACATACCTAGTGGGCTATTTTGCCCCTAGGGATCCTCAGGATTCAAGGGGACTTAATCTCCCAACTTAAAAAACGGCCACAGGGCATGTTTACACAGTGGGGAAGGAAGGGGACGGGGCCTGAGGTGACGTTTGCAAACACGCCCTATGGTGCGTTTTAAGTTGGGGAAATAATTCCCCTTCAATCCTGAGGGCCACTGGGGGCTAACTAGCCCACCAGGTGCTTCCAGTAATTGCCACTGAGCGGCGTTGCAGAGAGGTGGTCCAGGCCGTGCCACTTTTTACACCTCTCTGCAACGCAGCTCTGTGGCGCATACTGGAGGTACCTAGTGGGCTAGTTGGACCCTAGGGACCCTCAGGATTCAAATTAACTTAATCTCCCAACTAAAAACGGCCAAAGGGCGTGTTTACACAGTGCTGAAGGGAGGGGACGGGGCCTGAGTTAACGTGTGCAAACAAGCCTTGTGGCGCGTTTTAAGTTGGGGAAATAATTCCCCTTCAATCCTGAGGGACCCTGGGGGCCAACTAGCCCACCAGGTGCTTCCAGTAAGCACCACTCCGCTGCGTTGCAGAGAGGTGGTCTAGGCCATGCCCCTTTTTACATCTCTCTGCAACGCAGCTCTGTGGCGCTTACTGGAGGTACCTAGTGGTCTAGTTGGACCCTAGGGACCCTCAGGATTCAAGGGGACTTAATCTCCCAACTTAAAACGGCCACAGGTCGTGTTTACACAGTGGGGAAGTGAGGGGACGGGGCCTGAGGTGACGTGTGCAAACACGCCCTGTGGCGCGTTTTAAGAGGTAGTTTTAATCCCCTGCCCTATTATATACTAGGGGCTTACAGAGGAGGTCATGCTGATCACAGGGGGACCCCAACGCATAGTGTTCCCTAGTGTATGTAGGTGTTTTCACTGTATTCTGAGTGTCTTTTAACAAAGCACTGGCTCTAGGACTGGTTAGTCAGACTCAGTTACCACCAGTATCCGTCTGAAAAAGTTGAGGGTACAGGATGATTTTGCAACAAGGCTTCTTTCTGCTCTTCTGTTTGTTCTTTCTGCACGTTATCCTTCTTCCTGCACTTTTCTTCGTCTTTGAGGACTTCTGTTGCTTCTTTCTGCATTTCTTTTTTTTCTTTCTGTGCGTTTTTTCTTCTTTCTTCACATGTCCTATCTCTGTAGGCATAGTTAGAAATTAGCATTTAAAAAACCTTGAAAATTCAATGAAAAAACCATAGGTTTCAGGGGCGTTATTGTTAGCAGGATTTTTCACTCGTACAAAACCATTGAAATTCCCCCGTCATAGTTAGTTCAGCTAACTATGACTCGCGCGCCCGCAATGCACTGCTGATGACGTCACATATTACATCACTCATGACATGGTCTGTGACATCACTCATGACATCACTGATGACATCTCAAATGACATCACTAATGACATCACTGATGACATCATCCTTGTGATAGAGTGGCAGACCTCCTCTTCCCCTAATATAACCTTTGATACACACATTCAAAAATAGATACTACAATGTTCAAAACAATGGACATACCAATACCAGTTACAACAACCTATTCAGTAATTCTAAGATCCACATA
This sequence comes from Triturus cristatus, assembly GCF_964204655.1. Classification (NCBI taxonomy): domain Eukaryota; kingdom Metazoa; phylum Chordata; class Amphibia; order Caudata; family Salamandridae; genus Triturus; species Triturus cristatus. The sequence goes on from NC_140579.1 coordinate 317,768,563, forward strand.
CACATCCACTCATTCACCAACAGTCCTATACAGTCACTCATACATGTACTCACTCATCATATGTACTCACACACCTATACATCCTGTTACACAACGCCACTCAGCCATAGAGTTACTCACACACATAGTCACTCATGCTAATAAAGAATCAAACATCCATTTACTTGCATATACAGTTATACACACACCACCACACTTCCTTCTACAGAAACTTACACATACTTAGTCTTTTAAACAATCACTTATAGAAACACATACTTATTCATATAGGAACTCTTTCAATCTCTCACTTATATACACCAATAGTCACATATACTAGTTTAAAACATATGTAGTTCCTCATAAAGACACTATTGAGACAGTCTATCACTCACTAACACACCCATGCACACACTCATCCACCCATACAGTCCTGCACACATGCTGTCTTCAACACATACAAACAGTGAGTCACTCATTCATGCACCTATGCACTACGTAATACCCCCACCGAACCATACAGACACTCAGACACTCATACTGATACTCAAAAAACCAACTAATAACCTATATAGACACTCATGTAGCTACTCACCAACCCATGCAGCCACTTATACACAAAGTGAGAGACTGATACAGATATTTACACATTTAAACATTACTCACTAAGCCATGTATTCACTAAGATACACTTAATCAGTCTGTTATACAATCAATTTTTCAAAAACAAATCATCCATTTAGACACTTATATACCCATTTATTCTTCCATCGACGTTGAGATATACATATATAAAACATATGTAATTTTCAGAAAAACACACATTCACTGGATGATGTCATCAGTGATGTCATCAGTGATGTCATTTGAGTTGTCATCAGTGATGTCATGAGTGATGTCACTGACCATGTCATGAGTGATGTAATATGTGACGTCATCAGCAGTGCATTGTGGGCGCGTGAGTTATAGTTAGCTGAACTAACTATAACAAGCAAATTTCTCTGGTTTTATATGAGTCAAATGTCCAACTAACTATAATGTCCCTGAAACCTATGGTTTTTTCAGTGAATTTCTAAGGTTTTTTAAATGCTAATTCCTAACTATAATGTCTGTAAAACCTATGGTTTTTTCAGTGAATATATATAAATATATATATTATCTACTGGCGGTCGCCAGTAGATAGTTATAGTTAGGACCGAGTTCCCATAGGAAATCTGAAAATTCTATTTTGAATAACTTTGGCGCCGGTTGACTTATCTTCGTGAAATTTTCAAAACTAATGGGGCGCTCCGCTCAGCTCCTACCCTGAAAGTCTCGGGGTGATTCGTCAAGCGGGGGCTGAGAAAAAAGGGGGGTCCCAAAACGCGTTTTCCCCATGCATTTTTCCATAGGACCTTTAGTCGAAGGTACAGCCCGAACGGCTGAACAGAATTACTTGAAATTTGGCAAAGAGGTAGTCCTCAGATCAGGCATGTGCCTTTTGCATATATGGTGTCAATCTGTTCAGTAGTTCCTGAGAAAATTGCAGTTAAAAGTACATAAATATATATATGCCGCACACGGTGCGCGCACCAAATGTGCTCAAGCGTAATTCTGATTGGTGGTTAGATGTCAGTCAACATTCGAATCGGTCGAAATAAGGAAGTGTTGGACGCCATTTTGTGTGTGGCAGTGAAAAAGAAAGGTGGAGAATGTGAAAAGGGGGCAGGGTAGAGAGTTCCTGACCCCCTAGCCTTTGTCATGGGGTCCCTGAAGGACCCCGAAGGGTGAAAAAAACATTTTATTTTATTTCAAAAACTCGCGGGGTGCGTGCACCCCCCAGCCGCCATTTTGAGTTTTAGAGGCAGAAGAGAGCTAAAAACACAAGTGGAGAACGTGAAAAGGGGGCAGGGTAGAGAGTCTCTGACCCCCTAGGCCTTCTCAGGGGGACCATGAAAGACCCCTAAGGTCCCAAAAAAAAAAACCATTATAAATATTGCACGGTGCGCGCACGGTGGCAAAAAATTCATTAGAAAAATAGAATCAAAAATCAAGTTTAAGTGTTTAGATGTTGGTTGGCTCTAAAAAGAGCCGTTGTGTTCATTGAGTGTTTTTTTGTACCTACAAGTAAGTACCGATGCAGAGTCTAAAGTTCAAGAGGAAGACTCTGTTCCGTTCATCTGTGAAATGAACACCGTCTCCTCTATAAATGCCTTGCATGTTGTATCGCAAGTTGTTGTGGTATATAGAACCCATACCATAGTCTCTGAGGAAAGCAGAAACAGACTTATTGACGTGCTTTTTTGCTTTCTTAAACTGCGGACAATATTGGTTGGACCATTTGCACTTTTGCCTTTGGCATATATTAGAATATACAAAGGTAGTTTGTGGAAAAAGTGACATCAATTGCACAAAGGTGTCCTTAACAAGCATTTCCAGACCTACCCCAGTTAAAGTGCCTAGGTCATTTCCACCACAGTGCACAATTGTAAGGTCAGGCTGTGGGAGATGTAGAAAGGATTTCACCAAAGGCATTAATTGGTGCCACTTTAACCCTCTCTGACCAATCCATTTAATGTCTACATTTGGCAAAGCAAGGTCTTTCACAATGCCTCTTTTTTCTGCATACTTTTCACTCCAGTAGACATGTCTATGACCTACAATCCACACTGTGAACATCTTTCAAGGAGATCTGGATGCACTCAGAAGGTGTCTTTCAGTAGAATGGCAATATGAAAAGAAAGATAGTTGTAAAATGGAGGCTTACATACTTTTTTTTAATAAAAAGAACTCGTTGGCTGTTTCAGACCATTCAACAGTAAAAACTAGTCTGTATGTTTAAATTTTTAAAAGCATGTTTTGTATTGGTTCAGAAAAATGTGTTCCCACTGAAGATTACTTTGGATATGCTGCTAGGTTTGAAAAGTCAAGCACTCTTGCTCTTTGGATTAGAAACATTGTGTGCTGAACTTCAGACCTCTCTGCTCACACCAGTGTTCCATGATCTGTTGCTATGGTAGCAGGCAGAAGTCATGTTGGGGGTTGGAATCATTTGGAAAGGGTTGAAATTTGCAACCAATAGAAATGTGTGTTTCCATTTAAAAAAATGTGGGAAGCAATGTGATTTGAAGTTAACATGTATATGTGTGAAAAAAGAGAGGGACATTTTGCCATTTAGGGGTTTTGGTGAGAGGAGTACAGCTCAGAGATTCTGGCTCTGATAATCTGCTGTGTGAGTGGCACATTTCTTTCTCAACTACCTACTTTTAAAGGTGAGTTATGAATTTGAGAGGGGATGTATGTGGTGTATTTTGATATAAATAATAGAAATGTGTTTCTTCTTTTAAAGTTGTGTTTTACATTTTACGTTTTGGAAGATATTTAACTGCCTTGAACTTTTACGATATTATGGAGTATGTCTTCACCATAAGTTAAGGTGTACTGGTATCACCCAGGAATACTGTTTTGTGCCTAGAATCACACCATGAGTCTGTGTGCACACAGGAATTGTTGTCAGATATTTATTTTGTGTTGCTCTTGTTCTGTAAGACTTGCACTCGTAGGAAAGGGGCTGCTTGTTTTCTTAAACTGTGATGGTTAGCATTCAGCACAAATCACTATCTCACAGATGAGAGGCAAATGCTAACACATTTGAAAACAACAGGGTAGATTTTCCTTCCACTCCTGCAATGGGTGAGGTAGTTCCTACATGTTCAAAACTCCAAGTAACCCTTACCACAGGTGATCTTACATACATCTCTGCAGTCTTCATGCAGTTGTGCAAGCGTCCATGCAGATCTCTCTTGCACCTGACAATACACAGTCTCCAGAAACACACTCTTAGCACACAGGCAGCTGCTTCTCCTGCACTCCCATGCTTACTATTCAGCACTGTTTGGTATTTCAGATAGCAGTGTGTAACACTAACACATTCAACGTCACCAAGGCTCATTTCATTTGCTCTAGTCTAATCACTCACACAGGTTCCACATGCTCATGGTCTCAAGTAGCTGTTAGGACATGTGCTCTTTTCTGCCTCTCTAAACTATAAGGAAAATGTGTCAGGCTGTTACAGTATTTATCACTTGCTCTACCACAGTAGTAAATGTGCTTTGAAATTGCCAATCAAATATCGTTTTCTGCCTAGAATCACACCATGAGTCTGTGTGCACACAGGAATTGTTGTCAGAGATTTAATTTGTGTTGCTCTTGTTCTGTAAGACTTGCATTCGTAGGAAAGGGGCAGCTTGTTTTCTTGAACTGTGATGGTTAGCATTCAGCACAAATCACTATCTCACAGATGAGAGGCAAATGATAACACATTTGAAAACAACAGGGTAGATTTTCCTTCCACTCCTGCAATGGGTGAGGTAGTTCCTACATGTTCAAAACTCCAATTAACCCTTACCACAGATGATCTTACATACATGTCTGCAGTCTTCATGCAGTTGTGCAAGCGTCCATGCAGATCTCTCTTGCACCTGACAATACACAGTCTCCAGAAACACACTCTTAGCACACGGGCAGCTGCTTCTCTTGCACTCCCATGCTTACTATTCAGCACTGTGTGGTATTTCAGATAGCAGTGTGTAACGCTAAAACATTCAACATCAGCATGGCTCATTTCCTTTGCTCTAGTCTAATCACTCACCCAGGTACCACATGCTCATGGTCTCAAGTAGCTGTTAGGACATGTGCTCTTTTCTGCCTCTCTAAACTATAAGTAAAATGTGTCAGGCTGTTACAGTAATTATCACTTGCTCTACCACAGTAGTAAATGTGCTTTGAAATTACCAATCAAATATAGTTTTCTGCCTAGATTCACGCCATGAGTCTGTGTGCACACAGGAATTGTTGTCAGAGATTTAATTTGTGTTGCTCTTGTTCTGTAAGACTTGCACTCGTAGGAAAGGGACAGCTTGTTTCTTGAACTGTGATGGTTAGCATTCAGCACAAATCACTATCTCACAGATGAGAGGCAAATGCTAACACATTTGAAAACAACAGGGTAGATTTTCCTTCCACTCCTGCAATGGGTGAGGTAGTTCCTACATGTTCAAAGCTCCAATTAACCCTTACCACAGGTGATCTCACATACATCTCTGCAGTCTTCATGCAGTTGTGTAAGCGTCCATGCAGATCTCTCTTGCACCTGACAATACACAGTCTCCAGAAACACACTCTTAGCACACAGGCAGCTGCTTCTCCTGCACTCCCATGCTTACTATTCAGAACTGTGTGGTATTTCAGATAGCAGTGTGTAACGCTAACACATTCAACATCACCAAGGCTCATTTCCTTTGCTCTAGTCTAATCACTCACCCAGGTTCCACATGCTCATGGTCTCAAGTATCTGTTAGGACATGTGCTCTTTTCTGCCTCGCTAAACTATAAGGAAAATGTGTCAGGCTGTTACAGTAACTATCACTTGCTCTACCACAGTAGTAAATGTACTTTGAAAGTGCCAATCAAATATCATTTTCTGCCTTGAATCACACCATGAGTCTGTGTGCACACAGGAATTGTTGTCAGAGATTTAATTTGTGTTGCTCTTGTTCTGTAAGACTTGCACTCGTAGGAAAGGGGCAGCTTGTTTTCTTGAACTGTGATGGTTAGCATTCAGCACAAATCACTATATCACAGATGAGAGGCAAATGCTAACACATTTGAAAACAACAGGGTAGATTTTCCTTCCACTCCTGCAATGGGTGAGGTAGTTTCTACATGTTCAAAACTCCAATTAACCCTTACCACAGGTGATCTTACATACATCTCTGCAGTCTTCATGCAGTTGTGTAAGCGTCCATGCAGATCTCTCTTGCACCTGACAATACACAGTCTCCAGAAACACACTCTTAGCACACAGGCAGCTGTTTCTCCTGCACTCCCATGCTTACTATTCAGCACTGTGTGGTATTTCAGATAGCAGTGTGTAACGCTAACACATTCAACATCACCAAGGCTCATTTCCTTTGCTCTAGTCTAATCACTCACCCAGGTTCCACATGCTCATGGTCTCAAGTAGCTTTTAGGACATGTGCTCTTTTCTGCCTCTCTAAACTATAAGGAAAATGTGTCAGGCTGTTACAGTAATTATCACTTGCTCTACCACAGTAGTAAATGTGCTTTAAAATTGCCAATCAAATATTGTTTTCTGCCTAGAATCACACCATGAGTCTGTGTGCACACAGGAATTGTTGTCAGAGATTTAATTCGTGTTGCTCTTGTTCTGTAAGACTTGCACTCGTAGGAAAGGGGCAGCTTGTTTTCTTGAACTGTGATGGTTAGCATACAGCACACATCACCATCTCACAGATGAGAGGCAAATGCTAACACATTTGAAAACAACAGGGTAGATTTTCCTTCCACTCCTGCAATGGGTAAGATAGTTCCCACATGTTCATAAGCCGAATTAACCCTTACCACAGGTTATCTTACATACATCTCTGCAGTCTTCATGCAGTTGTGTAAGCGTCCATGCAGATCTCTCTTGCACCTGACAATACACAGTCTCCAGAAACACACTCTTAGCACACAGGCAGCTGCTTCTCCTGCACTCCCATGCTTACTATTCAGCACTGTGTGGTATTTCAGATAGCAGTGTGTAACGCTAACACAGTCAACATCACCAAGGCTCATTTCCTTTGCTCTAGTCTAATCACTCACCCAGGTTCCACATGCTCATGGTCTCAAGTAGTTGTTAGGACATGTGCTCTTTTCTGCCTCTCTAAACTATAAGGAAAATGTGTCAGGCTGTTACAGTAATTATCACTTGCTCTACCACAGTGGTAAATGTGCTTTGAAATTGCCAATCAAATATCGTTTTCTGCCTAGAATCACACCATGAGTCTGTGTGCACACAGGAATTGTTGTCAGAGATTTGATTTGTGTTGCTCTTGTTCTGTAAAACTTGCACTCGTAGGAAAGGGGCAGCTTGTTTTCTTGAACTGTGATGGTTAGCATTCAGCACAAATCACTATCTCACAGATGAGAGGCAAATGGTAACACATTTGAAAACAACAGGGTAGATTTTCCTTCCACTCATGCAATGGGTGAGGTAGTTCCTACATGTTCAAAACTCCAATTAACCCATACCACAGGTGATCTTACATACATCTCTGCAGTCTTCATGCAGTTGTGTAAGCGTCCATGCAGATCTCTCTTGCACCTGACAATATACAGTCTCCAGAAACACACTCTTAGCACACAGGCAGCTGCTTCTCCTGCATTCCCATGCTTACTATTCAGCACTGTGTGGTATTTCAGATAGCAGTGTGTAACGCTAACACATTCAACATCACCAAGGCTCATTTCCGTTGCTCTAGTCTAATCACTCACCCAGGTTCCACATGCTCATGGGCTCAAGTATCTGTTAGGACATGTGCTCTTTTCTGCCTCTCTAAACTATAAGGAAAATGTGTCAGGCTGTTACAGTAATTATCACTTGCTCTACCACAGTAGTAAATGTGCTTTGAAATTGCCAATCAAATATCGTTTTCTGCCTAGAATCACACCATGAGTCTGTCTGCACACAGGAATTGTTGTCAGAGATTTAATTTGTGTTGCTCTTGTTCTGTAAGACTTGCACTCGTCGGAAAGGGGCAGCTCATATTATAGGATTTGAAAAGCTCAAAAAAATATAGTAATATATTTAAATTACATAAAGGTATTTTTTTTTAGTTTCCTTTAGGTATTGCTGAACTACACTGAAATAAATTAAACATGCCTATAAAATCAAGAAAGAGAAAAGAACAGGAAAAACATCTATATTTGAAGACAACTGGACAACAGAAATTAGTTGAAGAACCTCATGTTGGGAAAAAGAAAAAGTCTTCTGGTAAGCAGACTAAGGATTTTTTAAAAAATATCCTCAAACATAGAACAAATGTAAAAACGATATCCACTGCAAATAGTGATTCAAGAACAAAACAACAAGACAATAGAAATAAATTACTAAATGCTAATGTACAATCAGAAGCAAGAAAGAATTACTTAAAAACAAAAACAGAATTTCGAAACATTCGTAAAAAAATGTTTCAGAGAAGAGTGGTGTTCAATTTGCTAAAGGATGTGAAAAAATATAGGAAGAAAGCAATATTTTATAAGAAAAAGAAATATATTGATTCAATTGTTGCAAAGGTTTTGGAATTAAAAAGAAAACTATTCATTTTGATTTTGAACAGGATCCGTTCATTAGATAAAATAGTCAATGTAATGAAGTCAAAAAGCAAAAGGAAAAGAGTAGTGAAAAAAAATATCTTTTGTAATATGTTCTTAGGAGAATGGAAGCATAGTTCAAGTACTGAACCATTTTTTAATGAAGAGAGTTATCTTCAAAGTAATAGTTTGCTGCATGCAGATGACACCAGTGGTCCAAGTTTTGAAGTTAAAGATGGTTGTGTAATGGAAAAGGAGAAAATGGTTCCAAGAAATGAGGAAGAAGTGTTAGCTGATGAGGTTATGGGGAAACGTCCTAAAGCCCCAGTGTACACTTGGAATTGTAGTAGTATTTGTACTGTACGACAAGAATCTATTGATAAATTACATGACGTTCTAAGAGAATATAGTAAAAAAAGTGTTAAACAGAAGATTGAGGTGCTTCAAAGACTAGATCCATGCAGAGTGAGAAAGAATACTGGTTTGCAAGGACATTCTCTGGCTTGTCTTCCTAGGAAAGTTTGTCAAAGTGTTTTTCACCATTTTAGGATGCTGGCAGTACATCATTCTGAAATGAGAAAGTTTGTGAGAAGATTGTATTTTGCTAAAAGTCCAGCACTAAAGTTAAATGAGTTGAATAGTGCTCTGTTGCGTGGATCTGTATCAGATGTAGAGAAGGTTACTGATGATATTCAGTTTTGTTACTTTGGTCCAGAACAAGAAAGTGCAGGAAATGACACAGTTATTGAAGAAAATGTGGAAGAGAATGTAGAACCCACTGTTAGTAAAATTTTTGAAGATCAAATGACAAAATTTACTATCATCTCTAATGAAAGACCAAATATTACTTGTATTTGTTGCCGGAGAAGCCATTATAAAACTCAAACAAGGAATGTTGATCTCTATAAAAAAAGTGAAAAAGAAAATAATTATGAGTGGAAGGATTTTGCTACATATTTGTTTCTGGAAAATTGTTTTGATTTGGGTGAAGATCAGCGTATTTGTAAATACTGTTCTAACAAGTTAGAAGAAAATAAAATGCCAGCTAGAGCTGTACATAATAATTTAGAATTGGTTTATATTCCTGCAGAACTTAGTGATTTAAATACGTATGAGTCTATACTCATTCAATGTGTCCATCCGTTTCAGACTATAGTTCGTATGGAGCCCAAAACAGGTAAATTACCTCCTTCAGACTTACAAAGAGGTTTAAAAGGAAGAGTTGTCTATTTGCCATTAGATTTGAAAAAAAATATTGAAACAATTGATGCAGATAGTTTGGAAACTGAACCATTAGTTATTCTGGTTAATGGTGTACCTACAAAGAATAAGAAAATTTGGCAGGAGCTAGTAGATGTACGAAAAGTACAAAGAGCAAATTTATATTTGAAAAGAAATATGGATGAAGATGAAGAAGTTTTACTAGCAGACACAGGAATACCAACTGGGGAAATTGAAAAAGTGGATAAGTCAAAAGAAGAACAAATTTATGAACATTTCAGCATACATCCTCTTCATACTAAAGAAGTTATGGGAAACACTATTGATCTGTTTCAGATGAAAAAAGCAAAAGGAACTCCCTTGAGTGTATGGGAGGAGAGCTTGGAAGCTCGTTGTTTTCCCCAGCTGTTTCCTACAGGAAAAGGTGGACGATATGATGAACGTCCAGTACAGATTCCTGCTTCTGAGTATCGGACTACAAGATTATATGCAGAAGATCCAAGATTTCGTCAAAGTATTCCTTATTTGTTCCATCTTTTATTTGAAAGTGACTTGTCTGCACTATCTTATGCAGTAAATCACATTTTAAAAACTGGAGTACATCTACATAATGTGTCTGCAAAGGATTTTATGAACAAAGTGCAACAGCGAGATGATCATTTGGAATCTCAATTGATTAATCTGATGGCTTGTCAGCGTGGAACTAATATATGTTGGTACCGACGCCATGGAGAATTGAAATGTATATTACGGAATTTAGGAACTCCTACATGGTTCCTTACCCTAAGCTGTGCTGAGTACGCTTGGGATGATTTACTGGATTTTCTTCGAGAGGCAAATTCAAATATTGAAAACATCCAATACAAGACAGCAGGAGAATTGTGCTCATTGGATCTGGTTAATGTTTGCAGATATTTCAATCATAGATTTGAGGCTATGATGTCCTTCATCTGCAATAAAAAAAATCCACCTCTTGGAGAAGTTGTGGATTTCTTTTGGAGAAAAGCGTACCAAGCAAGAGGTGATCCTCATATTCATATGCTTTGTGGATCAAGGATGCCCCAAAATTTGGAACAGATTCTGATGATGCAGTTTTATCTTTCATTGAAGAATATGCAACATGTGCTATACCTAAAAGCACAGAAGAAAAAAACTTAAAAGAGCAAGTTTTACGTTTTCAAAGTCATCGGTGTGGAAAATACTGTTGACGAAAGCACAAGAGTAAAGATAAATTCTACACAAAATGTCGATTTGGATTTCCACGACCTGTTCTTTCAAAAGGAAGAGTAAACAGTTTTATGTCAGCTGTGCGACATACCATTACAAGAAAATCTCAGAAAAATACCTACAACCTAAGAAGAAAAGAAGAGTCAAAATATATAAATGACTACAACCCAGTCATTTTATCCATGTGGAATGCTAACATGGATATTCAGTATGTAGCTGACAATTCTATTGCTGTTGCTCGGTATGTCACATCTTACATCACTAAATCTGAGAAAACGGAATTGAAAGAAATGTGGGAAGAGATTTCTCACGAGAAGACTGTCAGTAAAAAGCTATACAGTTTCAGTTTAAAGATGTTATCGCATCGAGTAATTGGGTCATACGAATGCTCAGATAGGTTATCATCTGCAAGTCTGTACTCCAAATCCAGAAGAATAATTTGGGTAAGTTTAGGCCTTGCAGGAATGCGAAATCGGGTATTGAAATCTATTCGAGAAATGGAATATTTAGCAGAGAACAAATCAGAAAGTACAGACATTTTGAAAACAAATATGTTGGACACATATTACCCAAACAGAAGTCATCATCTTGAGAACATGTGTCTCTATGAAGTGCTGCAGAACTACATTTTTACACGGAATGCCACAGAAGACATCAGCAATGGAAAATATAAAGTCATTGGTGAGGAAGGATGTTTGGTGAAACAAACAAAAGGAAGTTTGATTAATCACAGGAAGCTGAGTTGCGACACTACTGACAAAAAGGAATTTTACTACTTAGCACTTTTACAGCTGTTTAAACCATGGCGTTCAGAGGATGAATTACTTGGAGATTTTCAGAGCTATGAAGATTCCTTTAATGCATATAAAGATAGCATAGAATGCAGTACTTTCACAAATTATGTACAAATGTTAAATGAAGAAATTGATCAAGAAGCTACAATTGCAGCTGAAGTAGCTAGAGACAGTTCTCAAGACAGTCAAAGTTCTGGTACACTCAGTCAAGATCCCCTAGGACAACCAATCGTAGAAAATGAAGCTGCAATAGCCATGACTGAAGTGGAAACAGCTATGAATCAAGCTCAGGAAGATTTAATAGACTTACCAAATTTGGAACAACAACTGAATGATGAACAACAACAAATTTATGAAGAAGTCACAAAACAAATTGATCATGGATTACTACATGAAAATAAAGAGTGCTCATGCACATCATTTGAACCAATCAGAATGTATGTGAGTGGACAAGCTGGAACTGGAAAAAGTTTCTTAATTAAAGTAATTAGAAGCTACCTACAGAAAAAAATCTGATTCAACTTTGTCTTGTGTTGTTACTGCTCCAACTGGGTTAGCAGAATATAACATAAAAGGAATTACCTTACATCGTTTGCTAATGTTACCAGTAGAGCATGAGAACAAAATAGAATACCACAAGCTAACAGGAGAAGCATGTTTTGAAGTTTCAAGAGTGTTGAAGAAAATGAAAGTTCTCTTTATTGATGAGGTAAGCATGGTATCAATCTTAATGCTTGCCTTTGTGCATTTAAGAATGCAGCAAATTCTAAAGACAAACTATGACGTGTTATTTGGAGGAAAACATGTTATAGTTTTTGGGGATCTACTGCAGCTCACTCTAGTTAAAGGACAAACAGTATTTAATACTTTTGCACATGAAGACACGAAAAAGTCATTAGGAAGTATAGGTAACTTGAATATTTGGTCATACTTTGAGTACAAAGAACTCATTACCAATATGCGGCAAGCAAATGATGATGATTATGCAAGTATTTTCAAGGATATCAGAATTGGACTACTCACAGAACATGGCAGAAAAGCTTTACAGAGTCGATTGCTATGTAATTCGTTTCCAACAGAACAAATAGTTCCTGAGAAAATATACAAGAAAATTGCAGAAAAAAATACTGTAATCTGCTTAATGCCAACACTACATGAATGCTCTATATTCAATGAAGAACTTTTGAAATTGGAAAATGAAGAGATTATGAAAATGGAAGCCGTGGATAAAATACAGCATGAAGGAATAACTATTATACTGACAGGCAAATTGAAAACTAAATTGGATTCTCTAGAGAAAAACATATCAAAACAGCTGGTTTAGAAAAGAATCTTTATGTATGTATGAACTGTCGAGTAATTTTAAGACGTAATATGAATGTAGAAAAAGGTTTAGTGAATGGAGCTATGGGTAAAGTTGTGGGTTTTGTTAATTACCAGAAAAAAGATGGAATTTAATTTTTTTAAATAAAATTTGATCAGATTGAAGAGGTTAAAGACATTAGTCGTTGTCCAGTTCGTTTTTTGCTTGTGAAAGATTTATATGTACATAGGAAGCAGTTTCCGTTTTCTCTAGCATATGCTGTAACTATTCACAAATCTCAAGGATTAACTGTAGATAGTGCTTTTGTAAACATTGGATCTAGTGTGTTTAAAGAAGGTATGGCATATGTTGCTTTGTCACGAGTGAAAAAATTATCTGGTTTATTCATGATAGACTTTGATGACTCAAAAGTTAGTGCTGATGCAAATTTTGTAAAGGAGTATAATAGATTAAGAAGAAGCTATGCTCCTCATTTAGGTCAGTATCCTGTGTTTGAAAAACGTGTTGTTTGTCGGAAAAGGAGAATTGAGAATATCTGTAATGAGGATGTACAGAAGAGAAAACAAAAGGAGAGTGATGTGATTGCAAGCAAAAAGAAAAAGGACAATGTTGAAGAGGTTGTTGGTTGTCATTTTGAAAATAGCTCTGGTGTCAACTGCTACGCTAATGTAGTGCTGAATGTTGTATTTTATCTTGAAAGTTTGCAAGAGCAGATAATACTAAATCATGAAAAAAGATTTTGTTCTCTGCTGAGTTTCCTTTATGAGAAGTTGAGTAATGATAAAACTAAACTAGAAAGTGCTTCTGATGTTAGAAATCTTTTAGATGTATGTTCTGGATGTACACAGTTTACACAAAATGTCCAGAAAGATGCACAGGAATTCTTAATGTATATGCTTATGGTACTGGAAGATGAAGGGGTAGAAATAGAAAATATGTTTGGTCTCTCTTATAAATGGGAATATTGTTGTGAAAACTGTATGAACACATGCAGCACTAATGTTGATTCTGAAAGGTTCATACATTTAACATTACCAGAGAGTAAATCAGTGACTAGTAAATTAGTTAAAGATGGTAATCACAAAATGGAATGTTCTCAATGTAAATCAAAAATGTTATCAATGTTATTTTTAAAGAAATATGGACAGTATATAATTTTAATGATGCAACATTGTAGAGCTGATGGAACAAAATTGGACACTTTAATAAAGAAGTTTGTAGGAAATCAATTATCAATATCAGGAAAGACTTTTTTTGCAGTTGCAATAATTTTCCATGATGGACCTTCTATAACTTCTGGTCATTACTCAGTTTATCTAAAATGTGAAAAAGGCTGGACACTGTGTAATGATTCTCAATTGATTTTCAAGCAACGTTTGCCTGCAGAATTACCAAATTCCTACTTAATTTTTCTAAAACCAAAATTTTAGATACAAATTGCAGCATCTGAAGAAACCATTATTTCGATTTTATAGGATTACCATTGGATATTTCACCTAAAAAGGATTTAAAAATTACCATTTGGCCTCATGGAAAGGTAAATGTTTCTATTGTGGACTTCTTTGACAGATATTGTTCTGGTGTATGTGCTTAAGCAACAAGATTTACAGACGTTATTTATTGCAAATAGTTATTTTTCTTAGAAGATATTTTTAATATATATGTTACATTTCTATCAAGGTATGTTTTACTGAGGATAGATTCAGGGCTTTTTTGCCCGCTGTTAAGTGATGAATACAATTGATGTCTCTGTTTTCAGTGAAATTCAATATATTCTGAAAACAGCAAAAAAAGGGCAAAAATTACTTTGTTAAATATGAAAATATGTGTACTGTATTCTAAAATGTATTGTTAAATATTACTACTTTTTTCTTTTTTTTCAGATCTAGAAAGAAAATTTAGGAAATTGAATCCATTTTTCTTGTAATTAAAAAAACCCATTTATTTCTAATTAAGTTATTTTGTTGGTCAGGTAAGTTTAAAATATCTGTATTTCTCACCCCTTCACTTACATGCTCCCTTTTCTTCACTTCTCCTCACTCTGCTTTTCTCATTCCTCTTCCCTCTCTCTTCTTCCTTTACTGCTCTTTCGTAACTCCCTCACTCCTTCTCTACTACTCCCCTAGGTTTACTGCCTCCATCACTATTTTTTCAACCATGTTTCTCTCCCTGTCTCCATATGTCTTAGTCATTTTAACTGCCTTACTCCTTCTCAGTTCCTTGCTCTCTGTCTCTGTTTCTGTCTCTCTCCCTTTGTCTCTCTTACCCTTAATTTCCTTAACATCTCTGTTTCTACCACTCCTCCTCTCTCCATCACTCATTTTCCATCTATGTTAATTTTTTTAACCTTCTCCGTCATTCTCCTTCCCTCACCTTCCCTAACTGTCACTATCCTTTACTCATAGTCACTCCTATTCTCCTACTTCACTTCCTCCAGTCTGTATCTCACACCCCTTCATCTTTTCACATTCTTTCCTTCACTCTCCCTCACTCTCCTTTGCTCATTGAAATCCTGACTCCCTTTCTCTCACTCCAGTTTCCTAAATCCCTCCATCCCCTCACTCCCCATCTCTCAATTTCCCTTACCCCCATTTCTAATCCTCATACCCCTTATCTCACCATCACTCCACTTCTGTTACTTTCAATCCCTTTACCCTGCTGTACTTCATCCGCTTCATCTGTTACTCCCCTTTCCTATCTCTGTCCCTTACTCCCCTTTTCTCACTCCCCCTCCATCACTCTCCATTACTCACTGCCATTCCCTTACTCATTCACTCTTCTTACCTGTATCCTCTACCCTTAGTCCTTTTGTTGCAGTCAGTCTTTCACTTCCCTTTCATGACTGATCATACTTTCCTTTTCTCACTCATTCTGTCTGTCCTTTCCTCCTCTTCACTCAGTCATTTCAATCATTTCAATCATTCATGTATACACTTCACATTCAGTCAATAAAATTACAATGCAGTATATTAGGAATATAGCTCTTCTTGGAGAAGTGAAGTGAGTTCTGAAAAGAACTGGTTTTGGGCTTTTTTGTTTTGTATTATTTTATAGTTTTTTAACAATTTTGTATTTTTATTTTTATTTTTTTAGAGCACCAAAAAAGAAAACTGGTAATGAAAAACTGTTCAACAGGAACAAAAAAACAAAAAAAAAAAATGAAAAAAATTATGGGCTGGAGCATGTGTGCTGCTGTATTCTGTTTTCAGTCAAGTTAATACTGCTCTCACCGTAGCAAAGAACAGCATTGCACACATTACAGTGTATGTGCACCTTCTGGAAAAGGGGGCAGATGTCCAGTGACCTGGTACACGGTGAATCTGCGGCTGCAGATGATGTGCTCGGCTGAGCAGGTGGAGGGTTGTCCCTTAGGGCTCTAGTTGTCTCTCGAGCATAAGGTACAGGATGCACTGTCTTGAAGTGCCTCAGCATTGAATAAATACTAAATGAGTATTTCTTGCTGGGATCTCCTCGGGATAAGACAGTTCCACAAATAGTGCATGTCACCTTCGGAGCATTCACCTTCTTTTGGCCCTCTGGAAAGGTGAAGAATTTCCAGATGAAAGAATCTTTTTGTACCACAAAGGTCTCCTCCTCACTTCCTGAAGTAGACTGCTGTTCTGCCACTTTCCAGTAAAATGTTACTAGAGTAGCTGTTCAGCTCCTTGTCCCAGGAAATAAGAAGAAATAGTGAGGGGAGTGGGTGTGGTGTTTGAAGATTCTGGAACAGAAACTACTATGAACCAATTAAAAGTGTTGTTTCGTAATCACATGACTTGCCGTGCGCGCACGTATGCGCGCACCGTGCACGCACGGTGCTCGTACGCATGCACGCACGGTGCACGCATGGATCAGAAATGAATTACTTTCAACCCAATTTCTAAAACATGAAAAGGAGGCAGGGAAGACATTCCCTGACCCCCTAGACCTTCTCAGGGGGTCCCTAAAGGACCTCGTAAATAAAAAAAAAACATTTCCTTTAATAAAAAAAATTGCCTGTGCGTGCACGGTGCGTGCACGGTGCGCGCACGTAAAAAACCCTTAAAAAAAAAAAACATTTTAAACTGTTTATAAGTTTATAGAAGATATGCTGTTCAACTTTATCCAAATTCAAAAAAAAAGAGCTGAGCCATTCCATATTACAGGATACAGTCAATCTATAACTATATACATAGGTAGTTTATTGTAAAATAAATATAGAAAAAATATAATAATACATACATAAATTAGCATTTAAAAAACCTTACAAATTCACTAAAAAAAACATAGGTTTCACACACGTTATAGTAAGAAATTAGCATTTAAAAAACCTTGCAAATTCACTTAAAAAACCATAGGTTTCACACACGTTATAGTTAGGAATTAGCATTTAAAAAACCTTGCAAATTCACTTAAAAAACCATAGGTTTCACACACGTTATAGTTAGGAATTTGCAGTTAAAAAACCTTCCAATTCACTGAAAAAACCATAGGTTTCACACACGTTATAGTTAGCTGGACATTTCACTCGTACAAAACCATTGAAATTCCCCCGTTATAGTTAGTTCAGCTAACTATAACTCGCGCGACCGCAATCCACTGCCGATGACGTCACATATTACATCACTCATGACATGGTCAGTGACATCACTCATGACATCACTGATGACATCACTGATGACATCATCCTTGTGTAAGAGTGGCAGACCTCCTCTTATCCTAATATAAACTTTGATACACACATTGAAAAATACAAACTAAAGTTTTGAAAACTATAGAGATACCAATACCAGTTAGAACAATGTATTCAGTAATTCCAAAATCTACATACGCATCCACTCATTCATCAACACTTCTATATAGTCACTCATGCATGTACTCAGTGATCATATGTACTCATACACCTATACATCCTGTTACACACCTACACTCATACATAGAGTTACTCACACACATACTCACACATGTAAATAAACATCCATTTACTTGCATATACAGCTATACACACACCACTACTCTTACTTCTACAAAAACGTACACATACTTACTCTCTTAAACAATCACTTATAGAAACACATACTTATTTATACAGGAACTCTTCCAATCTCTCACTCTCATATATGGACTTACTCATAAAGACACTATTGAGACAGTCATTCACTCTCTTACTCACCCATACACACACTCATCCACCCATACTGTCCTGCTCACATACTGTCTTCAAAACACATACAAACAGTGAGTCACTCATTCATGCATCTATATGCTAAGTAACATCCCCCACTGAACCATACAGACACTCATACTGATACTCTAAAAACCATATACACACTCATATAGCTACTCACCAACCCATGCAGCCACTTATACACAAAGTGAGACACTGATACAGATATTTAAATATTTAAACATTACTCACTAATACTTGTATTCACTAAGATACTGTTAATAAGTCAGTTATGCAATTAATTTTACAAAAAAAAACATCCATTTAGACACTTATTTACCCAACTTATTCTTCCATTAACCTTTAGATATACATATATAAAAAATATTTATTTTTCAGAAAGACACATATTCACTGGATGATGTCATCAGTGATGTCATTTGAGATGTCATCAGTGATGTCATGAGTGACGTCACTGACCATGTCATGAGTGATGTAATATGTGACGTCATCAGCAGTGGATTGCGGTCGCGCGAGTTATAGCTAGCTGAACTAACTATAACGGGGGAATTTCAATGGTTTTGTACGAGTGAAATGTCCAGCTAAATATAACGTGTGTGAAACCTATGGTTTTTTCAGTGAATATATATATATATATATATATATATATATATATATATATATATATATATATATTTTTTTTTTTACTGAAAAAAACATAGGTTTCAGGCACCCTATAGTTAGAAATTAGCATTTAAAAAACCTTAGAAATTCACTGAACAAACCATAGGTTTCAGGGACGGTGTAGTTAGTTGGACATTTTACTCACACATTTGAGATGTCATCAGTGATGTCACTGACCATGTCATGAATGATGTAATATGTGACATCATCAGTAGTGCATTGAGTTATAGTTAGCTCAACTAACTATAACGGGGGAATTTCTATGGTTTTGTATGAGTGAAATGTCCAACTAACTATAACGTCCCTGAAACCTATGTTTTTTTCAGTGAATTTCTAAGGTTTTTTAAATGCTAATTTCTAACTATAACGTGCATGAAACCTATGTTTTTTTCAGTGAATTTCAATGGTTTTTTAAATGCTAATTTCTAATTATAACATGCCTGAAGCCTATGGTTTTTTTCAGTGAATTTCAAAGGTTTTTTAAATGCTGATTTCTAATTATAATAGTCATTAAACCTATCTTTTTTGCTGTGTTTTTATATTATCATCCCATTCTCAACCTTGTCAAAACTGCAAATCTCACAACTTTTCCATCGATACCTTCCGCCAAAAAAATCCCCACAAATGAGAGCCACAACTAATGCTAGTGATATGCAAAGTAGGCGTTCCCGTGGGAAAAAAAAAACACCACTTCCCCATATTTTCAACGACCGGCCAAATCTGCAATGCGATCCAAAAAGCAGGCGATAAGCCGAGTTAGCAGTAAGAAATTAACATCAGCCTTTAACTGGTGTAAGGAGGTCTACTATCTACAGCGTGAATTGAACCCAACTCACAGCCACATCTAAAGACCAACACGTGATACAGCTACTGATCATGCAGCTTCGACACCCAACAAGGCCACAACACCCACTGCCATCACCGCCAGGGCCTCCCCCCGGACCACCCCCCTACTACCACCGAGGCAGCGCAAAACAGGACAACGGACCTTCCCAAAATGCCATGGCCCCTCAGCTGAATGTTGGGAGATGTGGGAACCAATTATGTGTGAAGGAGGCAAGTCACCCATCAATAATAATGCACACAATACCAAGTGTAGCGGTGATGTGCTGGACAGACCTCACTATGCAAAGCACAAACCTCTCCATGTGGACATATACTACTGATACTTGTAGTGTTGTGCACAGTGGATGCAACCATGTTACCTCAGGCAATGGGGAAGATCTCGGTCATGTAGCTGTGTTGTCCCCCCCGGGAAGCGTAAGCGGAGTGGGCTGGTCTAACGTATGGCACTCCAGCGTAGGAGTATTGATAAATAGGCTGGGGCTCTGGGCGTGGTTCACTTGTGGGAAGGCCAAAGCATCTGCCAGAGCGGCAGCCCTCACCCTGCCACGTGGCTGCCGCCATGACCGCGGGCCTCCTCAACACAGGCCTTCAGCGAACCCAGCGGCACAGCACCATAGACTTATGTCTGTACAGACTATTGCCTTCGATCTACACTGCGGACAGCAGGGCTCACAATTCAGATGGAGTGGTGATTGCAGATGACGCAGTCCAGTAGGCAAGACACATTCCTCCCGGTGTGGCATGCCTGGACCCGACCCGCCCGGCTGTGTACACGCTGAGCGCCAGAGGTACCACTAACTCAGTGCACCATAAGTCATCGCAAGGAAGAGTGAACAGTTTTATGGCAGCAGTTAGGCATACTATCACTCGAAAATCGAATTGAGGCAGAATACAATAGACAAAAGACATTGGTCCGAGTGCGGATCCCCCCGGCCCATGCATAATCGCAGGATACGAACACGCTCAGTGCCAAAGGTACTTCTAACTCACTGCACCACAAGTCATCGCCATGTGGCCTTATTGAGGCACAATTCAACACAAGCCAGCGACATGTGGTGCCACTAACCCTGTTCAACACAAGCTGCGACAGGTGGTGCCACTAACCCTGTTCAACACAAGCCGCGACACGTGGTGCCACTAACCCTGTTCAACAGAAGCCGATCCCATGTGTGGAACTGTGTCCTGAGTCCTGAATGGCATTGACCCCAAGTCCGTAGCAGCGACCACAGCATCAGACTCCCTTTGATCAGTTAGGCATATTTGCATTTGCAAGTCCGGCGACACGTGGTGCCACTAACCCTGTTCAAGACAAACCGATCCCACATGTGGAACTGTGTCCTGAGTCCTCAATGGCAGTGACCCCAAGTCCGTGGCAGCGACCACAGCACCAGACTCCCTTTGATTAGTTAGGCATATTTCCATATGCAAGGCCAGAGACATGTGATGCCACTAACCCTGTACAACACAAGGCACAACAAGTGGTGCCACTAACCCTGTTCAACACAAGCCAATCCCATATGTGGAACTGTGTCCTGAGTCCTGAATGTCAGTGACCCCAAGTCCGTGGCAGCAGCCACAGCACCAAACTCCCTTCGATCAGTGAGGCATATTTCCATATGCAAGGCCGGTGACACGTGGTTCCACTAACCCTGTTCAACACAAGCCAATCCCACATGTGGAACTGTGTCCTGAGTCCTGAATGGCAGTGACCCCAACTTCGTGGCAGGTACCACAGCACCAGACTCCTTTCAGTTTTATTTGTTGTGGTTTTCTTTAAATAAAATGTTTTATATGTAAACCTATACATGAGACTAAGATTCTTGTTTGTCCAACCGCACAGGGACACTTCCGGGCCCAAGAAGGTTGTTGGGGGTATGTTGGTAATGTGGGAAGAGGGTGCGTTACCTGCTGATATGGGGAGAGGCAGCGTGAAAGGGGTATCTCTCACAGAAAGAACTCCGATATGTTTTCAGAAATGCCTCGGACAGATGTCAGCTGATGGACTGAATGACAAAATGGTTTTTCAATGCTTATGTAGTGTGAGTTTACACCCAGGCTTGCAGAGGGCAACTGCGGCCCGTCCGCTCGACTCACAGACGCAGTACTACGAGCCGTTCGCTCCCAAAGGATCAGCAGCGTAGTAGCTCGCAGAGGTACGGGCACAATAGCGTACTACCTCGCAAAGGTAGAGAGATGCGAGCCCTAGGACTGGCTTCTAACGGCATAGCTGCGAAGTGGTGATGTTGCGCAGAGGGAGCATGAAAGAGTTATCTCGCAGAAACAGAGCTCCGGTATATTAAATTGCCCCTGAGACCTTTCTTTTATATTTTCACTCGATGCGAGAAAGCGCGCTTTCTGGACCAAGACCTTTCTCCCTGCCAAATGTGGCGTAATTCCGTTCAGCAGTTTGACCTGTAGCCTTGTCTAAAGTTTCCTATGGAAAAAGCATTTATGAAAACATGTTTTCCCCCCCCCCCACATTACTACCTGTTGCATGCGTACTCGCTGTTGGTGTGCAGGTCAGCGGTCTAGTTGGCAACATGTCACGGCCACTCCCTGAGGGCAGGTTTCCACACACACCACACCCATCCGGCACATGCGTCACAGGCCATGTGACCACGCAAATAGAATGGATCGACAACGTCACATCCTTTATTGCCGGTGGTGACTGGATGGCAGACGTTCCACAGGTCTCAATCATAAAGAGTCCATGAAAAGTTGCGCAGAGTGTTAGTCGCACATTCTGTGCTGTATGGCCGTCAGGGGCCTAATACCATGTGGTGCGGACTTGAGTTCCACAGGGTTAGTGCCACCCGAAGCTGATGTGGCCGTCAGGGACCTACCACCACGTGGCGCAGACTTGAGTTGCACAGGGTTAGTCGCACCCTAAGTTGTATGGCCATCAGTAGCTTACCACCACGTGGCGCTGACTTGCATTGCACAGGGTTAGCGGCACCAAAAGCTGATGTGGTCTCCGCCATTGATGACTTAGGACTCAGCGACATGTGTGAGATCTGCTGGGCCACAGAGAAGCTGATGTGGTCTCCGCCATTTATGACTCAGAACTCAGAGACATCTGTGAGATCTGCCGGGCCGCGGAGCTTTGACGGGCACGTGGAGTGCCCACTGGTAGACACTCCGGTGGCAGCAGGTAATTATTTGGTCATGGATGCGCAGGGGCGGCAGTATCTCTCTCTCTCTCTCTCTCTCGCTCTCTCTCTCTCACTTCCCTCTCTTCCTTCTCTTTCTCTATCTCCCTTCTCCTTTTCTCACTCCCTTTCTTTCCTTCCCTCTCTTTTTCTCTCTGTCTTTTTTTCCCTTCTCTGTGTCGCACTGCTTTGATATGTGCATTACACATGTCCTTGTTTTGTGCTTTATTTTCAAGGCTGTGTCGTCGACATTCATGGACCTGACAGGAGTCTTCCGCCTTGCTGTTTTGTGTTCAGTTTGTTAAATTTAGTTTATCCTTTATATATACGTTTACGAAAAAATAAAGTTGGAAAAAAAATAAAAATTCAATAAAGTTTTTGGTTGTTACTTAAGTGCTGTGTGACTCTTTCTCATTCTTATTACTGTTAATTTGTGGTGTCCACCATGGTGTTCAATTTTGGGGCAGTTAGCACGGGAATACTGGTGGTGTCTGCAGTTTGCACCAGCTTCTGAATAGTGTGTTAGATTTATCTCAACTTTAGTTGCATTAAAGTACTGATAATGAAATGCAGCGTAGACGTTCCCGTGCAAAAAGACATGATGTGCACCTTTGCGATTTATTCTAAATACTTAAATCCTCTATTGAATTGCACTGTGGTAGTGGGTGCACTTACAGTGTACACACAAAATCAATGAAGAAATGTCATTGTATTTATATTGATTGGGAATAGTGGGTCAGGTGCTGGATCTTGACTGGATACACTGCTCAGTTCATTAATTTTTCTGTACACGAAAAAACCACATCACAACTTTCACAACAACTGCGATGCAAAACAAATCCTGGCGATAAGCCGCGTTAGCACAAAACATTTTACACCTGCTTTCTGCTGGTGTTAAGCAGGACGACTACCTGCAGCATGACAGGGAACACAGCCAAGAGCCACACCGAAACACCCACAGGTGCCATAAAGTCAATGAGCATGATACACGGATACCCATGAGGTCCACAATACACATCGCCACAACCCCAGGACCACCAACGTCTCCCGAACCCGCATCTGAATAAGTGTGTCCGTGTGGTCATTGTGTTAGCATGATGGGCCCTGCAACATCAGTGTCAGCGGACATTACCATGTCACCTCAGCGTTGGCAGTGAGCCTGGACATGTAGCTATGCACGCATCCTCCTGCATGCACAAGTGGCGTGTGATGGTCTGGCGTACACAGGTCAGCGCAGGGGTCTGCCTATCCGGGAAGGGGAACGGGGTGTCTTGGACATGTCTGTGTTCAGGAAGTGCGGTAAGTGTGACTCTGTGTTCTGGTGTAGCCGCCACAAGGGCCGCAGCACCACCTCCAAACTGCAGTGTCACGGTGTGTTTGGAATGCCGCAGGAAAATGTGAGAATAGGCATTACAATGGTGTGCTGTAGGAGTGCATGGGATACAACAGTGCACCTTACAAAAGTGTGGAGGCTTGTGGGAGGGAGGAGCAGCTACTTGGCAAAGTATCACACAGTGAACCCTCCCATGTGCCACGTGCTGGGCATCTCATCCATGATGACCAGGGTCGCAGACATCGCACAACACCCACGACCGGCCTTTGTACACATCCTGTATGAATGTTGCTGGAGAAGTTACTGTAGGGATGAAAGGTTCTTTTTCTGAGCTATCTTGCGCTAGCACATTTGCTGCTCTGAGAAGGAACTTGCAAGTGGCCAGCCCCACTGACAGATACGATAATATTTGCATCTCCCACACTACGCACTGCCCGATTTGAGAACAACGAGTACACATCCCACACTCAAAAGTCCTTCATCGTACTTAGCGTGCGCGAAATGGCCTTCACACATACTCCCACCACACCCCTGCTTTGCACCCATTGCACACAGACCCGGCTCATTGCACCAAGCTGTGCCATTTCATCCACAAGGCTGGCACACGGCAAGCCAGTGCAGCTACAAGCAGAGCCACTGACGCAATGGCAGAGCATCCCCAACACATGGTCGACTCCATTCACGTCCACCTATACCTTGCACGTCTGCTGCATGTCCTGGGTGCACTGCCTTTGGCAGTACTGTGGATCACTTACTGGCTGAGTTTCCGCATTGCAGATGTCACCTGAGTTCAACCTGTATTGCAATGTCGCACGTGCCTATCCGAGTGGTGCATGGACGTGTGCCTCTCCAACGAGTGGGTAGCTGACCTGGATTGCGACCGGTGTGTGCGCCCCCTGTTGGCCCTCGACCAGGAGTGTCATGGTGATGCCCGTTTATGGCATGCATGGATGTTTGGCAACTGGGCCTGGGAGATTGCACGTGTCGTAGTATGCAGTGAGCAAATTGACCCACTTCCTGATTCTGCTTTGGTGCACCTTGGGTACAGTGGTTGGAGTCAGCACATCTGTCCCGGTCAGCTGATGGATTACGTCGACGACATGTCAAATATTGTGGCCAACCATCACTCATTAGAGATAGTTGCTTACGCAGCTGCACTCGTTTTCATGGACGAGTGACAAGGTACCTGCAACCACGACTCGCTGTGCCACATTGCACGTGTCCCCCCACATCATTGCACGTTGTACATCTGGTCACATGCCCCAAAACAACAGTGGACATGGCTGCATTGGCGTAAAATCATGTCTGAGGTGCGGACAACCAATACTGAACTGTGTTGGTGATGGACTACCCAGAGGTGAACATGGACGTTTTCTTATGTTCCTTATTCAGGTATGCTGCTGCATTTCTCTGCATATCGTGGCACTACTCTTGGCCGTACTGACACACACTTTTTTAATAAAGTTTCCACATTTTCACTTGTCTCCAAATCTGTTGTGTCTTCATTTGTATGCCAATGTGTGTGTCACGGACTCTCTGGCTGCCTGCCATATGTGAATTGCAACCCTATCCGGACTGTGGGTGTGTACTTATGCGTTCTCATGTGCCTGTTTGGTACTGACGCTTTTGGACGCTTATCCGCCACAGGCGAGTGCATTTGTGTCCTGTGTTCGATTGTATGAATGTTTGTGTTTGGAAAACATTATGTTGGATGTTGGTGTACTCTGCTTCCTATGTGTGTATGCTGCATTGTGTGTGAGATGTGTCTTCATGTGAGCTTTTGCTCACCCTTCTCTCCTTTCAGGCAGTGTGGTTTTCACTTCTATGCTTGTTCAGTGGTGTGATGTTGGCGGGTTGTGTGACTTGTGCTCCTTGTTGGTGTGTTTCATTTTGGCCATGGTTTGTCTATAGTTGTGCTGTACTTAATTGTGCATGTGTGCCATTGTGCCTATCTCCCCCCGTCCCCCCACTCCCTGCTTCTTCCTCTTCCAGGTGCTGTTGTGTCTGTAATTTTGTTGCACCACACATAAATACATGTAATGAACAAATTAGAATAATTCCTTGATTCATTTAGGTTTCAAAACTTCTCTCTATTGTTTTTTATTAAATTTTCCATATAAACAGTTTTTTTAATATTCAAGGACACATAAGTCTAAAGTGCAACGCATTCTATCAACACACTTTCTAGAACATTCTACAACACGTGCAGGTTAAAAGTTCATCAATTTTTTTAAACCTAACAATATTTTTTGCAACATTTTCTCAAACATTTAACGGCACGTGCAGGTTAAAAGTTTGTGATTGTTTTAAGTTCGAACAGTGCCTTCCACATGCAAGTAGCAGGTGTGGTTGAGTTGAGCAAATTTTATCCTATGATATGTACTCCACGTTTAAACTGCTTTTTCTTATCCAATCATAAAGATGCTTTTCCACAAAACGAATGTGCACCCTACTTTTAGAAATCAATGCTTTTCATCTCCCAATCAGGTATCGTTTTGTAAGGAATGGCTATGCCGCTCGTGCAGTGGAGGAAGTGTGGATAGTGTTCTTGTCGTCGGAGGGGCAATAACAGCAGCGGAGCCCTTCTCAAGACCCTCTGCGTGGCCTGGGAGCATTGCGGCTCGGTCACCTTGGCTGGGGGAGTACCATAGACGTCACCTGCATAGGGAGCGGGACTGCGAGGTCCAGAAGTGCTTGCGCCGTCCACCGCGCGCACCTGGTTCCTCTTCCCGCCCCCTTCTCCCCCTTCTTTCCTCCTCTACTTTAACCCCGCCCTGAACGCGTACGCGGGACGCGCGCGGACGAGGAAGCGGGCGAAGACCGGGCAAAGAGCGGGCCGTTTTAGGCCGTTAGAGGCCGGCAGACACCGGACCGGGCCCCCTCTCTAACGTTGTCCCTGTCTCAAGGATCATTTCCATACTCCATCAGCCTGCGGCTTTGACTGTTCCTCTCGCCATGGCTACTAGAGTATCCAGGAGTAAGGCTACCCAACAGTGCTCTAGCACACTGGACAAATTCTTTCCGAAGACTAGTGCTGCGGCTAGTAAAGGTCGCACAGCATCAGACACTCTCCTTGAGGTAAATTTAGAAAATGTGTCAGTCTCAATGGACCCCTCGGACTCTTCATCCATTGATGTTAGTACTCCAACACCCTTTGATGCCACCCATCTATCTCTCATGGATAGTATCGATCAGACAATCGAGACAGTCCTTCAACAACTTAGGACTCCGTCCAATCTATTGAGGGATAGTGAGTCTCTGTGCCCCTCGGGGGTGGTGGAGACCACTCCGTATATCAACTGTGCGGAAATGTCTAAGGTGCAGGATGAAGGGCAGGTTACAGCGCCAACAGATCCCGTAGGCAGTAGAGTCTACCATCCTCCAAAAAGGAAAAGGTTAAGGAAACTCAGAGGGGCAAAAAGGGCCAAAGTGGATAAAATCAACCCAACTTTAGACGTTAGCTCAGGCATTCCGGCTTCTCCCGTGGTTACCTCCCCGGGAATTGGGTCTGATCAATCAGGCTCGCCATTAGCCAAAGTGGTACCTGGGTGTTCTGGCCCGTTTATATTCGGTGGAAATCCTCTAAATGCGACAGAGGCTCTGATTGGCTCTTTTAGGGATATCCTTAGGAGCCTGTTGGAGCCCCTGTCTGTAAAATTGGATTCCATCGTTGCTAGACTCAAGGCTATAGAAGACGCACACAACAGGAATAGTCCTAGCAGGGGGTTGGGTCCAAGTGCACAGACGGCTCCCCGGGATTCTGCAGGGATTAGACCATCTACTGCTGGAACAAGCATACAGGTCCCGGTTGGGGCACAAGATAGTGTTACAGGTAGTCATGCTCCCCCACTGCCCTCTTTACAAATGTCTAGGCCCCCTGTCCCGGCACCCAGAAGATCTAAGCAACCAACACTACCCCTCCAAATGAGTGGGGGGCGAGCCAACAATGAATATACTGGTCGCCCCATTAGTCCTAACACTGGGCGCAGGGCGGTTAATTTGCCCCCTGAGGCTGTGCCCTACACAGCGATTATGGTGGGAGTTCCTGAGCTCACTGGCGACACCAGAGAGCCACAGGACTCTCTTCGTAATAAGGTAATTAGTTGGCTTAATATTAATAGGCCCCTCCCTTCTAACATCAAAGGTGATGTGCTGATGGTCAGAAGGATCCCATGGATTGGAACTACCCCCAAAAACAGGGCAGGGGACTGTATCATAATTAGTTTTAAAAGCCCACTAGTTGCCCCTTACATTTGCAACTGGCTGGTAAGGCCGGATAAATCCAACATAGATGTAGTGTCTCTCTCACATTTTTATCCAAATGTTTCCAACTTAGTAGTGGGGAGGGAACAGAGTTGGACCAGAGTGGGCTTCGCCGTAGATGGTTCACGGTACAGACCCAAGCACAACTCATTGCCCGCCCATGGTAATTTTGTCCTTCAGAATAGATTCTCCTGTCTGGACCAAGTAGATTGACCAATAAGGGGGGACATTCCACAACACCCAATAAATTCTGCCTATGGGTCTACATTTAGGGGGGAAGGTACATCTGTTCCCGTAAATAAAAAAAGGTCCCTGGCCCCTGCAAAAGACGGGGGGACCACACTGGGAAGCCCCCAAGTTTTAGATGAGGATCCACCAAACACATTAACTGTTGCTGTAACGCAATCGGTGGAGTTTGTTGAATTACCCACCCGGTCGCCCATTATCACTGGCTTGGGTGACTTGGGTAATTCTGCACATGACATCCCGTCTGCACTAAGTGAAGCAGGTCCCCAATTCCAAGGTCCAGGTTTGACCATCCTGTCCTGGAATGTAGCTGGCATTTCAAGTAAGGTGGATACCCCGGAGTGGGAAACTTTGGTCAGCAAAAGTGACATACTCCTCTTCCAAGAGACATGGGCTAGGGTACCACAGCTCAGGAGGGGATATGACATTTTTGATATCCCGGCAAAGTCGAATGGGAGAGGGAGACCTTCGGGAGGTTTGGCAATCTGGGTGGTGAGCCACATTGGGTGTCAGGTGGTTGGAATGGACACACTTTCACCGGACATTCAGTGTGTGCTCCTCAGATGGCCTGACAAAAGTACATGGGCTATTGTTAATGTCTACTCTCGACCAGTCGCTGTGGGTAAAGAATCCCCCACCCTAGCTGATCTCTCATCTTTTTTAGGGCAATTGACAGGTAACCTGAAAATAGTGATGGGAGGAGATTTTAACTGCCACTTTGAACCCCTGGAGGGCTTAATGGAGGGTGCCTTTACTGCCGAGGATGACCATTGGGGAGTCCCTCCTTCTTCATCACCTCACCCCAAAGCTTGGTCTCCGTTGGCAGTACAACTTACCTCTCTCACCCTGAACTTTGCACTGAGGGCGTGTAATGGGCGCACCCCTTCTGACACTCCTTCGGTGTGCACCTTCAACAAAAAGGGACATGAGTCAAGGTTGGACTACATTTTTATAGATATTTCCCTGTGGCCCAAAGTTCTAGATTTTAGAGTGATCCCGAGGACAGACAGTGACCACAATTCCCTTCTCTTGGAGATCCAGCACCCAGCCCCTGCCATAGGGATGCTAACTACCGATTTTGTAATCGACCAGGGAGACATATTACTCACCACAAGCAGGCGCCGAGTGAAATGGGGGAAGCTAGTTGATAAAGAAGAAGCTTTAAAAAACCTCTATGGTATAGCACTCCCCAGGTTCCAGGAGGTGGATGCCCTCATTAACCAATCTAGACCCTCAGACTACAATGAGAGACTATTTGGCATTCACCAGGCCCTAGTAAGGGACCTTGCAGATGTCTTCAATCCGGCCCTGCCTATTAGAAGGAAAAAGACTCGTGCTCCGACTTGGTACACCTCCACCTGCAGGAAAACTAAGTCTGAGCTTCTTTCCGCAATTAAAGAGGGTAGTGATAAGGTGAAGATCGCTGCCCTTAGGAGGGGGTACAAGTTAGTACTGGCCAACGCAAGGGCAGAGTGGGATTGGAATCACTGGCATGACCTGTCTGAAGCCCTTAAATCTAAAGACTTTAGAAAATTTTGGGCTCTGGTAAACAATGGAACAGGGGATCTGTTATCCGCAGTAGAACCCAATATTGCCCCCTCTATTTGGGAGGCTCACTTTGGGTCACTATATCAAGAAACCACTCTCTGGCCGGAAGGGATGGTGGTGGAGTCCCCCTGCCTGCCAGATGTGGCTTTGGAATTTTCCTTGGGGGAGGTGAAGCTGGCACTGGAGGGCTTAGCGCTGGGGAAGGCACCGGGGCTGGACAAGCTACCCGGTGATTTGTTCAGATATCACCCTGACATCTGGGCCCCGTACTTTCTTGTCCTTTTCAATGCTATTTTGGGAGGTATGGCGATCCCTTCCTCTTGGTTAGGGGCTGAAATAGTTCCGATTTATAAGAAAGGGTCCCCCTTGAGTCCTGCAAATTATAGGCCTATTAGCCTGATAGATGTTCCCCAAAAGCTTTTTGCGCGCCTTATTTTGAACCATCTATTAGACTGGGTGGAGGAAAATGACATCTTGAGTCCCCTGCAGGCTGGCTTCAGGAGAAACACGTCGACCATGGACCAGATCTTCCGCCTAGTTCTCCTCTACTGGAAGACGGTGAGGATCGAGGGCGGGAGATTGTACATGGTCTTCGTGGATCTGAGGTCAGCCTTTGACCTAGTGCCGCGCAGGAAACTTTGGGAGGTGTTGGAAAAGTTAGGAATTCCCCCCCAGCTACTTAACATCTTGGTTAGGCTGCATGAGAACAACTATGCGCAAGTTAGGTGTGGGAAAGATGGTAGACTTTCATCCAGGTTTCCTGTGCGCCGAGGTGTGAGGCAGGGTTGTGTCCTGGCACCGACCCTGTTTTGTTTATTCATCAATAATGTCATCTCACACCTGGAAAACGTCAAGGACAACGACGCCCCCTGTTTGGCAGGTAGGAGGGTACCGGCAATCATGTTTGCCGATGATACCCTCCTCCTTTCAAAATCCCCAATGGGGATCCAGAGGATCCTGGATGGTTTTGGTCTTTTCTGTCATCAGCATGGGTTGGAGGTGAACACAGAAAAGACCAAGTTCATGATCTTCAACCCACCAATTAAAACTAGGCCCAATCCTACCCTGGGGACCGCCAGCCTTGAGAGGGTCTCCACCTTCATATATCTGGGGGTTACACTGCAGGAAAACTTGGCATGGGATCGACAGATAGTACGATCCAAGGCCAAACTATCCCAACTGTCGGGTGCAATCCTGAAAGTGGCTAACACTTCTTCCTTCAAGCCCATAAGCCCGGCCCTTGAAACTTACAAGACCCAGGCCAAGGCTGCGGCCATATATGGCAGTGAGCTATGGGGACATAAAACGGTGAAGGGCCTATCAATAGTGGAAAATAGCTTTCTAAGGCGCCTTCTAGCCCTTCCAAGTGCCACGCCACTCCAGCCTCTAAGAATGGACATGGGTCTCCCCCCTATTGCAGAGGAGCTTGTGTCAAAGCCAGTGAAGTTCTGGCACAGGCTCTGGTCTACGGACGAACTCCATCATTATAGGGAGGATCTCACCCATGTTATGAGCTTAAACTCCAGCGGCAAAATCCCCTGGCTCACCTTTGTGGAAAACGAACTGTCTGCCATTAATCTACGTGTCCTGTGGGAGGACCCTGCACGAGGCTGCCGTACAATCTCGCGCAAAGCTCTGGCACAAATCTACAAAGCCAGGTCCCTTGCACATTTGATGGACGCTCAAAATAGCGGCACCCTAACTTTGCGATTTTTAGAATCCAAAAATTCTTATATTTTTGAACCTTTAATGGATTTTATCTTTCCCATCCTGGCAAGGAAACTGTATGTTCAATGGAGGTATAGCACACTACCTATCAATTCATACACCTCGAAGTGGACAAATGGGGGCGATAAAACATGTCCCTGCTGTAACAACCATGTGGAAGACGACCCCCACATCTTGTTTGTGTGCCCTGCATACCAAAGGCCCAGAAACTATTGGATAGCACCACTCTGTAAGAACCTGGGGTTCAGAGAGTATGCACAAGCATACAGGATTTTGAAAACTAGCACCCTGGGCCACATTGTGTTTGCTGTTTCCAAATTTCTTATGGCCATATGGCTGATTAGAAAGAAAAAATCGTCTGAAGCCCCTTGAACTTTTTAAAGAACTTTCTAAATGCAATTTTAAACCATTCCTCGCTGGGAGAGTCGTTTTTATTCAAATGCATTTTAATAATGTTTTAATGTTTGTAATGTTTTCATTGCATCTTTTATGGTCTATATGACCGAAATAAAGAATTTTTGGAATTGGAATTGGAATTGGTTTTGTAAGTAAAAAAAAAGTAGTTTGCAATCTTTAAACACATCTCTTATTCTACGAATGGACTGCATGAGCTACAGACATCTATCCATTCCTCCCAGCCATACCTTCAAAATGCTTGTGTGGATCGTAGGACATAGCTATGTTTTCTGGTGCAGGAGGTATGCAGAGCAGAGACATATTGACTTAGACCCTGGTTTACAAAATGTGGACATTAAATGGTTTGGACAGAGAGGATTGAAGTGGCACCAATTATTGCCTTTGGTTAAAACCTGTTTGCTTCTCCAACACCCTGACCTCATGATTGTGCACTGTGGTGGAAACAACCTAGGCATATTGACTGGGGTAGGTTTGGAAATGCTAATGAAGGACACCTTTTGACAATTGATGTTGCTTTTGCCTCAAACTGTCTTTGCATATTCCAATATATGCCAAAGACAGAAGTGGAAATGGTTAAACCAATTTTGTCCTCAGATTGAAAAATCTAGGAAGAATTTCAACAAAGCTGTGTCTGCATACCTCAGAGACCATAGAATGGGGTCGATCTACGACAAAATCATAAGTTTTCATATGGCCGATATCTACAGAAGTGATGAAGTACACTTCACAGATCAGGGAAATCGAGTTTTTTCTGAATAACCAGAAGCTGTGCATTCGCACTTATATGTAGCTCCAACTAATAAACACAAGGGCTCTTTTTAGAGCCGCCTTATATTCCCAATATCTGTTCGCAGAGTGACAGCTCCGATCCGGCTAGCACAGGGAGACCTGCGGGCTGTCGAGCAGCCTCGCAGAGAGACACCTGCAGCCCCTGGGCTCAGCTCGCACAGGGAGAGCTGTGGGCCGTCGGCTCGGCTCACACAGTGTGAGCTATGGGCCGTCGGCTCGCAAATGCACACCAGCATGCTGGCTCGCAGAGGGAGATCTCCAGTCTAACTCGCAAAGGGACACCAAGTGGCCAACGGCCCTGCTAGCAGAGACACACCTATCACCTAACGAACTGACTCGCACATGTACAGCTAGGGACACGACGGCTCGCAGACGCACAGCTGCAAGCCGATGGACTGCTACTGTTTTATGCTTTAGGGTAGTACAGTGGTGTTTGGGTAGTGTAGGAGGTTGTGCTGGGTATAGTATTTTAGGGTTTAGGGTAGTGCAGTGGTGTTTGGGTAGGGGGTCGTGCTGGGGGTAGATTTAGGGTTTAGGGTAGTGCACAGTGTTTGGGTAGTGTAGGGGATCATGCTGGGGTAGTGTTTTAGAGTTTATGACAGTGCAGTGCTGTTTGGGTAGTCTTTGGGTAGTGTAGAGGGTCATGCTGACAGACTGACTCACAAAGCTCTGAGCCGACGGACGGACTTCTAAAGGCATACCCGCGACTTGGTGATATGAGGAGAAGCAGCGTGAAAGGCATATCTCACACAGACACATATGCCAGTGTTGCCTCGCACAGGTAAAACTGCGGACCCCATGGCTTCTACACAGAGAGATGCGAGCTGACGGAGTAAATCACAAAATGGCTGCCAACACTTCCTGGTTTCAACCATTCACAGCCAATAAGCCGCAAACTGGTGGCTGTAACCCCTCAGCCAATCACATGTCAAAATTCTCAAATTTTGATATCTGTAAAATTTGATATTTCTCAAAAACTACTGAACGGATTTACACCATTTAAACAAAAGCGTGCTTTCTGGACCATCACTTTTCTCCCTACCAAATCTTGCGTAATTCTGTTCAGCAGTTTCACCTGTAGTCTTCTGTAAAGTTTTGTATGGAAATTCCATGGAGAAAACACATTTTAGGACCCTCTTTTTTCTCAGCCCCTCCTACACCATTCACCCCCAAACTTTCAATATAGGAGCTAATCAAAAAAAGAGAATCTTTTTGGATAATTTCATAAAGTTTCGTCAAACGACTCCAAAGTTACAAGCACATAAAAGATTCCAGGAGGGGGCCGGGCAACCCCCCTCCCAACATAAGTGAAGCCCCGGGGCTGCGCGGACCCCAGCAGACACCCGCAACCCCAGTGAGCCCCTGCTATTATTTTTTAAGAAATACCCCCGCAACCTAGCCCACCCAAGGGCCTCATTAAGATAAAACGCGAGAACCCACGACACCAGTGCGAATTTTTGCCGATTGGAAAAAAAATATTAAATGATTTTGTAGGCTCTAAGAGTCCTCCTGGAACCCACTGAGCAGACCTAGTGGGTCAGGGTTTCTCTACCCTGCCCCCTTCTCTTGTTTTATACCTTTGTTTTTCCATTTTCGGGTGACTCGCTTCTACCGAGCCACAAGATGGCTGCCAACACTTCCTGGTTTGGAGTGCTAGCAGCCAATCACAGTGAAGCTCGCGCACGTGACTTAGGCTCCACCCAGATATCAAAACTTTTATTTTTCTAATTTCTCAGCAACTACTGAACGGATTTACACTATTTTTAAAAAGGTCGCTTTCTGATCCAAGCACTACCTTTCTTCCCAATTTGGAGTAATTCCGTTCAGTAGTTTCGACTGTAGCCCTGCACAAAGTTTCCTATTGGAAATTGATTTTTTGGCTCTTATTTTTTGAATTTCTCAAAAACTACTGAACAGATTTACACCATTTAAAAAAAGGTCTCTTTCTGAACCAAGCTCTGCCTTTCTGCCAAATTTGGGGTAATTCTGTTCAGCAGTTCAAGTTGTAGCTCGTCGCAAAATTTACATGGAGAAAACGAGTTTTGGGACCCCCCTTTTTTCTCAACCCCCGCTTGATGATTCACCCCCAAACTTTCAGGATAGGAGCTGATCTGGATAGACTTTCTTTTGGGAGAATTTCAGGAAGATTCGTCAAACGACGCCAAAGTTATTAGCAAATCAAAAAATGCTTTTCCTATGGAAACTAGGTTCTAACACATAGACACATAGAAGTCTAAAGTGCAACGCATTCTATCAACACACTTTCTAGAACATTCTACAACACGTGCAGGTTAAAAGTTCATCAATTTTTTTAAACCTAACAATATTTTTTGAAACATTTTCTCGAACATTTAACGGCACGTGCAGGTTAAAAGTTTGTGATTGTTTTAAGTTCGAACAGTGCCTTCCACATGCAAGTAGCAGGTGTGGTTGAGTTGAGCAAATTTTATCCTATGATATGTACTCCACGTTTAAACTGCTTTTTCTTAACCAATCATAAAGATGCTTTTCCACAAAACGAATGTGCACCCTACTTTTAAAAATCAATGCTTTTCATCTCCCAATCAGGTATCGTTTTGTAAGTAAAAAAAAAGTAGTTTGCCATCTTTAAACACATCTCTTATTCTACGAATGGACTGCATGAGCTACAGACATCTATCCATTCCTCCCAGCCATACCTTCAAAATGCTTGCTTGGATCGTAGGACATAGCTATGTTTTCTGGTGCAGGAGGTATGCAGAGCAGAGACATATTGACTTAGACCCTGGTTTACAAAATGTGGACATTTACATGGAGAAAACGAGTTTTGGGACCCCCCTTTTTTCTCAACCCCCGCTTGATGATTCACCCCCAAACTTTCAGGATAGGAGCTGATCTGGATAGACTTTCTTTTGGGAGAATTTCAGGAAGATTCGTCAAACGACGCCAAAGTTATTAGCAAATCAAAAAATGCTTTTCCTATGGAAACTAGGTTCTAACACATAGACACATACTACCTACTGCGACTTGCCAAGCCCGGTTTTGAAGCAATTCCAGCCGTTTAATTTAAATCTGCAAACTTATGTCGTTGCGTGCTTTTGCTATTTAATCCTTGATCACAGGTATGTAATATTACATAGTAATTGCAAGTGTTCCAATCAAAAGGTCATGTGACTGTACATCATAGCACTACAGGTTCCAATATGCACCAGTATTATTTCCATTGTACATACGCAGGTAATGTAATTCTTTAGCTTAATAGCATGCTTTATTGCTGTTGTACTATTGTCATCCTTTAAAATTGCATCTTGGAATAAAGTGTCTGTGTGCAAAATGTCCCAGAGTAGCAGCAACGTAATTTCGAAATGGCTTGATTTCAAAACTGTCCAAGAGAGGTGTGCCCTCTCCTTTCTCCCTTTCTCACCCCTAGTGCCAGAAATACCAAGGCAGTCCCAACGGCCTAGCATAGGGCGAGTGGGTCATGCTCCCAAAGTATCAGCAACAGAACGAAAGCACCTCCATAATGGGGGCCTCCAACCCTGCAAGGTGGCTTCGGCGACATACGGAATGGAGAGCCTATTCATATAAACATCAAAGGAACATTTGTCTATATATATGTATGGTACTCCGTCCTCTGTTATCACCTTCAATCAGAAAAAGACGGACATGGATCACCATTTGTTTGTGCATATTCTTTTAATTCAGACTTTCTGCCATAACGCGTTTCGGCCTACACCGGCCTTGATCATATGACAGTGCTGCATTGTGGGATCAAAGTATTTAAAGTGACTCCTGCTGCAATCATACAATGAACACTGATTACCGACTACTTAAAAATACATATTAATAATTCAATTATGCTTTTCCACTAATGATAATAGATGGCTAAAATCACGGTTTAAAACCCATGTTGTAAAAACTCATATTATCAAAGTTCATAATTATATAACAATGGTAGCTTTTAAAAAAATAGTAGCATAAATACTGATTCAACTGCCTTAGCATATGTAGTATTCACTTGTCAATTGGCAAGCTAAAAAAGTGCCCTGTGCAAAAGTGCCTCACAATTTAAAGTGCAAATGTGATATGCATATTTTCACAGCTTAAAGTGCCAAAGTGCCAATAAAAGAAATGTCTTGGGTACCAGCACTCATCATTTATATAATATACTAATATCTGTGAATGATTTTTTCTCTCTTGTTCCTATTTTGGATTCCCTCCATATAAATAATTTATCTTTCAATATTTAAGTTAATTGGATAATATAGTCAGAACAC
This sequence comes from Triturus cristatus, assembly GCF_964204655.1. Classification (NCBI taxonomy): domain Eukaryota; kingdom Metazoa; phylum Chordata; class Amphibia; order Caudata; family Salamandridae; genus Triturus; species Triturus cristatus. The sequence goes on from NC_140579.1 coordinate 317,805,649, forward strand.
AGTCTTATATGACTTGAAGGTTATCTTCTTGGATAGTAGGAGGTCATTTGTGTCACATAAAATATGTAAATGTTTCTTGACCAATAGATAAACTACTGACAGTGCTATAGACTGGTAAATAAGTCCTCGCTGGTGTTCAACGCCTCTGTCATCTTGGTATCTAGTTCCAAGATATAAAACGGATTTCCAATTTTCTTAGCATGAACTCTCTATTACCCCCCTTCTGTGAATAGGGACTGCATCTAGTAATTAATGCCTGAGATGTTCCAAATTTTTATTGTGCTTCTCTTTAAAGTGCCGGGCAACAGGGTAGGTGGAATCTGAATTGTTAATTGCCCTTATGTACTGTAGTATGCATTTGTGGGCTTGTAGTTTAGTGCTACCAATGTAGTGAAGTCCACAAGAGCACATACATACATTACATAGTCTGTCTTGCAAGTCAAAAATGTATTTATCTTGGATGTTCTATCACTAAATGGGGTTGAAAAGGAAATTTTATTCACCCCAAATTTCCAGGCCCGACAAGTTGTACATTTGTAAAAACCTTTTTGTGGAAATTGGCCCTTTTTGGCAAAAGTTCCCTAAACGTTTTGCTTTTCCCCCAGACCTTTTTTCTGACATGTGTTGCCAACTTAGATGCTTTGGACACTTTGCCACTGCTAATTGAATCAAAGTGCATGTGCTCCCTGTGTAAAGTGTAATGGAGATTGGCTGTCCATTATGCGCGCAGTTTCCTAAACTGCCATGTTGTTCTGGATAGATGCACGCACGTACCAGACCCTGCCCTTCCTTTTCCATACACATCAGGCACCCCTATGGTAGGTCTAGGGGACCCCCTCGACAGGGTGCAGTGCATGTGAAAGGTGGGACTTGTACCAAGGTGCGTACCATGTCCTAGCAGTGAAACAATCTCCACTTCGTGTTCACTGCTTAAATGCCATTTCGCACATTAGAATAGAATGGAAAGGCTTTGTAATATGTTTAAGATGGAAAGGTGAAGTATAGTATGCCTGAACTTACCCTGCCATAACACATCTTTTTTTAAAGATAGTTTTTGCATTATGTGTTTGTAAGCCACTCTTTCATAAGTGGCTGGGTTTTTGTGCTTTAAACATTTCCTTGTGTCTCTGCCTGGTTGTAGATTGACTGGCTGGCTTTGAAAGCGATAGAATCGGGGGAATGTCTTGACCCAGGGGAGGAGATGAGACAGCACAGGCTGACCTGCATCTGGAGTGTGCAGGGGGAGGAGTAGGCCTAGAGGTGAAGAGGCCTGGGCTGGTGCTATAAAATAATTGTCCCATCTCCTGGTGAGTGATTGAGAATCCAGACCCCCACTAATCAAAGGTAGAAGGTGCCACTGGTAGGGAGGCACACAGAACTGATTTGAGCAGGGGTCAGTGCCCGCTATAACACAAAGACTTCAAAGCCATTGAGGGGTATAACTATGCGAGCTGAAGCTCCTGGACTTTGGAGAATGGCTTGATCAAGTGTGAACAAGACTGGAGCTACTTCGTGGATCAAGAGGAACCTTTTCCAAGGAAGAAGCAACTGAAGAGACTGATTGATAGGAATGCTCTTGCTGTGTGATCTGGGGCTGGCCTGCGGTTTGCTGTTTCAACAAATGAAAAGCTGTAGGTACTTTGCTGTGTGCTATGTCCCCCTGCTTCAAGGACTTTGCTGTGTGTTTTGTCCTGAAGTAACTATCCCCAAGGGCCCGAGGTAAGCTGGCTCCCTGTTTGGAAACACAGCAACACAAAGGTTTCCAGAGAAGACTCTCAGATACACTGTGGGTGCTTGTGCTCTGTCTAGCCTGAAACCTTCGCAAGTTGTGCCCTGTGATCTTGGGCACCTGGAATTCCAAACGAGACTCAGAGATGCGGTGTGTGTGTGCTCTGTCTAGCCTAAGTCCTTCAAGAGGATCGTCCTGTGAACGTGAGTACCGGGGAGCCAAGTAACTCTCAGCAACGCAGTGTGCTTGTGCTTGGGGGAAGCCTGAGACTTTCGTGTGGATTGGCCCGTGATCGTGTACACCAGAAGAGCAAGTGTGTCTCAGCGATGCTGTGTGCGTGTGCTGTTTGCAGCCTGAGACCCTCGCCGGAGGTGCCCTGTGATCGGGGACACCCGAAGATAAAGTGTGTCTCAGCGACGCTGTGTGTGTGTACTTTCTACTACCTGAGACCTGCACAAGAGGTTCCCTTTGATCGGGGGCACCGGAAGATAAAGTGTGTCTCAGCGACGCTGTGTGTGTGTACTTTCTACCGGCTGAGATTTGCGCACGTTGTGGCCTGTGATCGTGGGCACCTGAAGATCAAGTGTTACTCAGCGACGCTGTGTGCGTGTGCCATGCCCAGCCTGAGACCCTCGTGAGGAGATGTCTGGTTATCACGCACCCGGGGTTCCCGTGAGTCTCATTGACTCTGAGTGCGAGTGTAGTGTGCAGCCTGGGATCTTCCCATTGCATGAAAAGTCAGAGAAATTGCATCGGAGGCCCAAGTCACTGGACGAGGAGAGGAGAGTGGGTTCGCGCCCCCCAGGTAATGTGTGTCGACTCCTGGGGTGGGGCACGGGCTTGGAGGGAGATGCTCTCGGCCTCTCTCTCTGTTCTGCAGTGTGAGCCTCTGCTTCGGCTCAGACTGAGGCCTGTGTGCCAAGGGAGTGGCAGCAACGGGGCCTGAGTGCGAACCTGCATTTACTGTGTTTTATCTTACCCATGTGGGGGGGCAACTGTGGCCAGAGACTAACCGCAAGCCCGAGTGGCGGAGAGACCACCAGAGGCACCGTGAACGGTGCTGGAGTAACATACGTATTGCATTACTTCTGCATAAACTGAATATCTGATGATTGTATAACGCATTGCTTTATTTCTGCACAATGGACTGCCTGTTTTGTTGTCTTGCCCATTGCATTGGTTTGCCTAACGAACTGCCTGATAGGTGTGCTACGCATTGCACTAGGTTTTCATAACAAACTGCCTGATATATGTGTTACGCTTTTTCTTAGTCCTGCATCACGATCTGCCGGATTGTCGTATTACACATTGCATTAGAGTTGCATACCAAACTGCCGGATATATGTGTTCCGCATTGCATTAGTTTTGCATAACAAACTGTCTGATAACTGTATAACACGTTGCATTGCTTCTTCCTAACAGAGTACCTGAAAGGGGACCGTGCGCATTGCATTACGGGGGAATAGCAGTTTACCACGTTGTTGCTTTATGCATTGCATTACAGTGACAGTACAAATCGCCAGATAGCCGTATTGCGATCTGCATTATTCTTATGTTGTGACGTACCTGATTCCTGCATAACGAACTGCATATTACGACATTAGGATTATGAAGGATTGTTTATGTTAGCACAATAATAATAGGCCAGGGGGGCATTACCCCGACGCATATGTTGGTTTAGTATTGTGTGGTCACATCTTATATCTTTTCATAAACATATACTTGTTTTTCTATGAAATTCATGTGGCGTCTATTTGTGGTGTCATCATTGCATTGCTGTGAGCGTAATTGCAAATACTTCACACATTGGCCTTGAAGATAAGGCTGACTCCTCGTGCCAAGCTACCATGGGGTGGAGCGGGGCTATCTCTAGTGGCGACCTGTTTTTTCCCTAACGTTGGGGCTCGTGGGACCCTGTTTGGCCTACAGGACGTACCTCAGCCAACCAGGGATCCTGGGAATTCTAACATTTTGGAGGCAGTGCGGTGGGATTTCCTAACATTGTTTTTGTAAATTAATGCTGTAGGAATCGAATGTGTATTTGCAAGTTCACTCACAGTGATTGGTGTACATCACAAATTTAGTAGACCACTGTGCAACCACGTATTGTGTATTTGATTTGTTGGTTTTATTTTTGAGCAAACCTTTAAGCTACACATCATGTTTCAGAGGAGTCAAGGAGCTAGTGAGTCTGCAGAATTAGAGTTCAACATTGAGGGATTGCTTACCTACAAGGTTGATCAATTGAGGCAATTATTCAAGGCTTTGGGATGTCCCATGAAAAGTAGCGCCAAGAAGGAGAAGCTGCAGGTGGCCTTGATGGCCTGGTGGGAAACCAAAGGTACTCAGGAGGCGGGTGATGTTGAGGTGGATGAGGATGACCCAGTGAATGGATTTGGTCCACATGATTTTCCAGTGGAGGGACCAGCTTCAGGGGCTGGTAGTAGCCATTCAGGGAAGAGTTTTTCACCAGAGGAGTTGGAGGAAAACCAAAGGGTCAGAGAGCATGAGTTGGAGGTGTTAAAACTTAAAACTCAAGCAGAGGAGAAGAAGCTGCACACTGAAAGTGAAAAGCGAGCAGAGGAGAGTAGGAGTGCTCTCGCCTTGGAAGAGAAAAAGAATCTCTTAGCTCATGAGTTAATTTTGAGGGAACTGGACTTTAAGGTTAACAAGGCAGAGGCCAGTTCAGATGGTGGCAGCGTACATCCAGTGCCAGGCGTGGATGAGTACAAGCACGCACTGGATGACTGGGTGTTGGTAAGCATGGCAAATCATTTGATGGGGGTGCTCAACCTTACCCCTAGGGAGCCTAGGCTCCGTGATCCTTTTTCAGGATTGCACCAACCTGTGTTAGGGTGCAAGCTCTTTGATTCCCAGGAGCTGGCACCGGAGCCGGGCCCCTGGTCATGGGTCCAAGGGCCTGAAAGGGCCCTAGAGAGGTGAAGTAGAACCAGTAGGTCCCAGAGTCGTGGGGGGGCATGCGGGCTAGCACCCTGTCTCAAAGGAGAGGGAGGGAGAGAGAGCTGCGTCCCCAGGGGTTTACCACCCCAACCCAGAGACTGGAGGGTTCCATAAAGGAGCCCCTGGTGGGGGGCCAAGCGCCTACTTGCCAGCTGTGTGAGGAAGAACACCTAGAGTCTGGAGGGCGTGGAGCGTCTGTCATCAGAGCTCCCCCAGTCCTGAAGTTTGTGAGTGCCATTCCTAAGTGGCAGGCACAGAAATCTAAATGGAAGGTTAAGGGAGAGAGGCGTCCCTCAGTGGGAAAACCCATGGGACTGTGTCCAGCCGCTAGGGCTGGGTCCCCTAAGAGTGACCAGGGTACACCCACATCTAACCTGGAGGACAGGATAACAGTGAACAGCGTCCTGTCGGATGGGTCTTCCAGGGATACCACTCTAGGTGGGGATTGGCAAGGTGTCAACACCCCTAGAGAAGCCCCACCTGATTGGAGGCACCCATGGAGTGGCATAGTTGGCCCAGGGAGAAGTGATCAAGAGAATCCCTAAGAGTCAGACAGGCATAGAACTGTAGGCTGTCCCTGTGGTAGTGGGCCTGCGTCCGTGTTCCATCGCTCTAAGCAGGGAAGTCCATCAAGGTAGTTGATTGGTCTACCCTGGCGTTTGGCTGGGAGGGGGTTGTGTGGGACTTGGCCCTTTTTGGCTAAAGTTCCCTAAACTGTTTGCTTTTTCCCTAGACCTTTTTTTTGACATGTGTTGCCAACTTAGATGCTTTGGACACTTTGTCACTGTTAAACAGTGTCAAAGTGCTTCCTGTGTAAAGTGTAATGGGGATTGGCCGCCCATTATGCGTGCAGTTTCCTAAACTGCCATGTTGTTCTGGTAGGTGCACGCACTTACCAGACCCTGCCCTCCCCTTTCCATACACATCAGGCACCCCTCTGGTAGGTCTAGGCTACCCCTTGGACAGGGTGCAGTGCATGTGAAAGGTGGGACATGGACCAAGGTGTGTACCATGTTCTGGCAGAGAAACAATCTCCATTTCGTTTTCACTGCTGAAAGACCATCTTGCCCATTAGAATAGAATGGAAAGGCTGTGTAATGTTTTCCAGCCTATCTTCCCAAAGGCTTAAGATGGAAAGGTGAAGTTTAGTATGCCTTCACTCACCCTGCAATAACACATCTTTTTATAAAGATAGTTTTTACAATATGTGTTTGTAAGCCACTCTTTCAGAAGTGGCTGGGTTTTTGTGCTTTAAAAATATCTGTGTGTCTCTGCCTGGTTGTGGATTGACTGGCTGGTTTTGAAAGTGATAGATTCTGGGGAATGTCTTGACCCAGGGGAGGAGGTGAGACAGCACAGGCTCACCTGCATCTGGAGTGTTTCGCAGGAGGAGTAGGCCTAGAGGTGAAGAGCCCTGGGCTGGTGCTATAAAACAATTGTCCCATCTCCTGCTGAGTGATTGAGAATCCAGACCCCACTAATCAAAGGAAGAAGGTGCCACTGGTAGGGAGGCACCCAGAACTGGTTTGAGTAGGGGTCCGTGCCCCCTGTAACACAAAGACTTCAAAGCCATTGAGGGGTAAATCTGTGCGAGCTGAAGCCCCTGAACTTTGGAGAATGGCTTGATCAAGTCTGAACAAGATTGGAGCTACTTCGTGGATCAAGAGGAACCTTTGCCAAGGAAGAAGCAACTGAAGAGACTGATGGATAGGACTGCTCTTGCTGTGTGATCTGGATCTGCCCTGCAGTTTGCTATTTCAACAAAGGAAAGGCTGTAGGAACTTTGATGTGTGCTGTGTCCCCCTGCTTGAAGGACTTTGCTGTGTCCTGTGTCCTGAAGTAACTATCCCCAAGGGCCCGAGGTGAGCTGGCTCCCTGTTTGGAAACACAGCAACACAAAAGTTTCCAGAGAAGACTCTCAGATACGCTGTGGGTGCGTGTACTCTGTCTAGCCTGAGTCCTTCGAGAGGATCATCCTGTGAACGTGTGTACCGGGGAGCTAAGTAAGTCTCAGCGACGCAGTGTGCGTGCACTTGGGGGCAGCCTGAGACTTACGCGTGGATTGGCCCGTGATCGTGTACACCAGAAGAGCAAGTGTGTCTCAGCAACGCTGTGTGCGTGTGCTGTTTGCAGCCTGTGACCCTCGCTGGAGGTGCCCTGTGATCGGGGGCACCGGAAGATAAAGTGTGTCTCAGCGACGCTGTGTATGTGTACTTTCTACTGCCTGAGACCTGCGCAAGAGGTGCCCTGTGATTAGGGGCACTGGAAGATAAAGTGTGTTTGGATTGCTGTGAGCATAATTGCAAATACTTTTACACATTGGCCTTGAATATAAGTCTGGCTGCTTGTGCCAAGCTACCAAGGGAGTGGAGCGGGGGCTATCTCTAGAGGCGACCTGTCTTTTCCCTAACGTTGGGGCTCACGGAACCCTTTTTGGCCTACGGTACCTACCTCAGCCAACCAGGGATCCTGGGAATTCTAACTCTTTTCTAGTTGATAACAAAGTGCCCGCCTCTGTAACCTCTGGACTGCTCTTAAACCAGAGCATTACTCATGGAGGTGGCTTTTCTGTATGCAATAGATGGTAATTTGGGCAATAGATGACCTACAGTGGGATCATCCAATACTAGGGACCAATTACGCCGAATGATGCTCCTCAATTGTTTTTCCTGTTTATTGTACATGAAAATCAATCTAATCTGCTCTATAGATTCTGTTGTATGAGTAGATTGACATTTCGATTCACAAATGATATTACCAAACAGTAACTCAGTTCTATTGCATAGTCTTGATTTTGCGATTGTTGTATCTATCATCTTGGAAGAATAACCTCTTGCCAGAAATTCTAATTTGCTCTTCTGTTGCACCTTTGCCAGATTGGCATTGTTGCTGCATATTCGCCTCAACTTGCGCATTTCCCTATAGGGTATACTCTGAATCAGTTGGTTGGGATGAGAGCTAGTGGGGTGCAGCACAGAATTACCGGCTGTTTCCTTACGATGTAATGAAGTCACTAGTTTGTTATCTACAATACAGACCTGTACATCTAAGAAGTTCACTGTGTGTGAGCTCACTGTTGCAGTAAAATTGAGATTGATATCATTATCATTGATCACTGAAACAAACTCCAAGGCACTTTACTTAGTGCCCCGCCAAATTATAAAAAATCATCTATAAATCTTAACCATGTCACCACATAGTGTAGTTCCATGTTTAGCCCTGAGAACCAGCTCCTCCCACCAGCCCATGTGGCCCCCATTGCAACCCACCGTGCCTGTTGATAGATCTGATTTTGAAACATCAAAATATTGTTTTCAAGACAACAGTGTCATATTGATCAACATTTTGCTATGTTGGAACAGACAGATTGCTCTATTACTCCTTAAGTCTGATGCTCGTGTAGAGCAATGTAACATCTATATATATATATGTATCTCACTGAAAAAACGGAGGTTACAGGAATATTATAGTTAGGCTCAGATTTCCCTCTGCAAAACCAGTGAAATTCAGCAGTTATAGTTACCTGAGCTAACTATAACTTGCACCCCCCCCACAATGCACTGCTTTTGACCTCACATATTACATCACTGATGACATGGTCAGTGACATTACAGATGATATATCAAATGACATCACTGATGACATCATCCACAGAACCACTCACATCCACTCACATACCCACACAACTACTAACACACCCACACAACCACTCACAGAACCATACAACCACTCACACGCCCATACAAACACTCACACACCCACTTGCAGACCCAAACAACCTCTCAAACAACCCCACACCTACTCACATACCCACACAACCACTCACAGACCCATACAAGCACTCACATCCCCACTTATATACCCAAACAACCACTCACACACCCACACAGCCACTTACACACTCACACACCTGCACGACCACACCCACACCCCTCAAACAGCCATACAGCCATTCACACACCCACTCACACAGCCATACAGCTTTTTTAATTCTATTTCCTAACTATAACGTCCCTGTAACCTTTGTTTTAGTTTTTCCATATATATCATATATATTTGATAGTTTCTAGCGAGCAGGTAACTCAATCAGTAACGGGTGCACTCACGGGTGAAATTATTGCACAGCTCTTTAATCAGAGAGTCACAGAGCACTGACAGATGCATTTCAGCACAACACCTTTTTCAATGTCAGCGTAATTCAAAATGTATTAGTAACTTAAACAAAACAGATTACATTACATAAGCAATGATTTTTTTCACTCATTCATCAAAATCAAAATTAAAAACTCCTTCTACAAATGGAAATATCCTGTGTTTCGCAGGGCGGCCATTTTGGAACATGTTTGTTATTAAAGAGAGACAGCATTATTCATTCAATTGTTCAGAAAATCAAGAAATTAAATCTCATGAATGATGTGTTTTACCATATAAAACCAAAATCATACTTATTGAAAATGCATGAATATTGCAATCAGGCATGACTACTGTGTGTTCTGGTACAAGTCGAAGTGTGATTCCAAACTATCATGATTAATGCAGGGGGCAAAGTCGAATATGCATTTCCTAATGACCTAATAAACTCTAGCCTCTGCAAACAACCAATTAGGCGCAAAACCAATATTTTATAATTAGAATCATGATATGCCCTGTTTGTCACATTGTCCTTCGATATCGCACATTTGGTGGAAATCACAATTTAACATTTCAAAAATTATTCTTCATTCACGCCATGCCTTGAAAATAATATATTTTTATTTGCAGGACAATTGTACCTCCAACAACGAGAGCATTGATATGCGTACGTTCTTTACCCCGAGCTACGCAAACTCGTTCATGGGCTGGTGGGAAAAGTATTTGGCCTGGGCAGAAAGACCTGAACAATTGTTTGATCCCGTCGCCTTTTGGGCCCGCTATATAGACAATTTATTTACAGTGGAAATGGAATCATATGTAACTGCCCTGAATAGTAATGATCTTAATTTGACATTTACTATTAACGTTCAGTGAAAAGAGTGTATTTTAATCAGTGATGTCATTTCACGTGTCATGAGTCATGATATGTGAGTTTAGAAGCAGTGCAGGGAGGGGCTCAAGCTATATTTATTGTTAGTTGTAATCACTGAATTGTAATTGGTGAATGTTAGTACTTGTTTGGTTTATAGACATTCGTTTATAACCCATTTCAACACCTAACTATAACATCAATTGAAACTTTTTTGAGTGAATTTCTTTTTTTAATGAAAGCAAGTTCATAGAGCCATACCTAACTATAAAAATGTTTACTTTATGTACTGAATTTCAAGTTTTAAAAAATATCATATTCAATTAAAACCCCAATTGTGCATGGCCTTCAGCCATGCACATTGGGGGTTGTCCCAGGCCTCCCACCACAGATAGCTAACCCATGGCAGCCTGCCCTCAAGGTTATTTACTGCCACTGTACACTCCTGCCTGCCCTCTGTTCTCTGTCTGCTTGTTCCAGCTACCTCCCTCCAGCCCTCTGTGTTCAGCTTACTGACCCTGCCCATGCCCATGCCAGACTGGCCGGAATGGTCTCCTTGCTTCCCTTGTCCTTCCACCACTTCCACCAGTGCTATCTTTGCACTCTGCGTGCCCCCTGACCACTCCTGGCAGCACTTGTTGGTCAGCTTGCTACCTGTTCCCTCCTGCCTGTCCTACATTCTCAGGTTATGTGCCCAAGTCCCCTCCCTCCTGCCCTCAGTACTATTTTTGCTACCCCATACCATACTGGCCTGCCTTCTGTGGTCAGCTTACTACCCCTTCCCTTCAACCCACCTCATATCCTTCATGCTCTGTGTGTATGTCCTTGGCCCTCCCTCATGTCCTCTGTGGTGTGTTGTATTTCTGCCTGATCAGCTGATTTCCCTTACCCTTCCTCCAACCCCCTTGCCCAGCACCTTCCCTCCTGCCCTTTGTTGTCTGTGTGTGAAACCCTCACCCCATTCTCCTGCCCTCTGCTATCCATTATCCCTGCCACTTACCCAGCCTAGTCATATTGCAGCTTGCCCTGCCTTTTCATTTTGCTGCTTAACCCTCCTTAAACTCTGTTGTCAATGTGGAAGATGTTGTCCCCTCTCGCCTGTCATCTGCAGTTCATTATGCTGCCACTGCCCCTAATACCTGCCTGTCTTGTCAGCTTGCAGCCTCTGCCCCCTATCCTCAGTTGTCAATGTGTGTACCCCTTCCCTCCGTTCCATCAATGGTCAATTCTGCAGCCACTGCCCCTTCCACCTGCCCGGCTTCATCAGCTTGATGCCTTTTCCCCACCTCCACCCCCTTTCCATACCTTGTACATGTGCATGCCCATCACCTATTCTGCGTGCCCTCTGCTGTCAGTTGTTCTGTGACTGCCCCTGTCACTTGCCCTGACTGGTCATCCTCCTGCCTCTGCCCACTTCCCCCTGCCCTCAGTTTTCTGCATTCATGACCCTTTCGCACTCTCCTGCCCTCTGAGGTCTTTTGTGATGCCAATTCCCTGCTACCTGCATGGTCAGTTTGCTGCCCCTGCCACTCGCTCCTGCCCTCCATTGTCTGTGTGCATGAACCTGCTCCTGCCCTCCCCATTCTGATGTGCTACCGCTAACTCTACCGCCTGCCTTGCCCAGTCAACTTTCTCCTCCTGCCACCCAATCTGACCCTTTGTTGTACTTGTGCATGCCCCTGTCTTCTCTCTTTTGCCCTCAGTAGCCAATTGTGCTGTCACATGCTCTGCCACCTACCCTCTCTAGTCAGCTTGCTGCCCATGCCCACAACCCTGCTCTCCGTTGTCCATGTGCATGCCCCTGCTCCCTTCCTCTGGCCCTCGCAGTCCTTTGTGCTGCCCCTGCCACCTGCCTGTCCTCATTTTAGCTTTCTTGAGCACTGACTATAATATCTATGACAGAAAGAATGCCCTCATTTGCTTCATTTTCAAAGGAAATGCTTTAAGTTTTACAGCTTTGATTCCATCAAGATGACTTCAGGAGTGTCACACTATTGTAATAAACATAACTGTTAGGGCTCTAGGTGTTTATTAGAGCACTTTGAGAAGCTTCAGTTGCACAATGGGAAGGCAATGGGAAGGCATTGAGAGACTACTGCTGAGATTGAGCATTTGTTTCACCCTGCATGTCACAATATTTTTACTCACATGGATTATAAATACATTTGAGAACTCATAGAAAATGTATCCTTGTTTTAGCTTTTTAGAGCACTAACCAGTAGCCCACTTACCTATTAACATATAACTCTCTATGATCTGCATACTACATTACGTGTTTTGCAGCAGGCACATTAACCTTCTGTGCTACGTTATGAGTCAAAACTGTTATTAGACAAAACATAGGTCTCTCCAGTAAGTGCATTAAACACCAGTTATCTTAAATATTTTATACCCTGAAACTTGCAGGGCACATAAAGATATTAGCATCAAGTGCCTGATTAGATATTTTAAAATGTAGTCTCTTTGTAACCAATTAAGTAAGCCAGAATAGAGTCACATTTGACGTTTTACCTACTTTCTTGGTGCCAGTTTTTAACAAATACATGCACAAGTTGACTAACAAGCTCCACTTTTTACGACTCCACCCACTTTCCAATGCCACACTTTGACACCTAGGAGCATATTTACACAGAGCTAACGCCACCAGAGTGTCACTTTTTCGATATTCTGGTTGCTTTAACTACATCGCCTTATTTAAAAGGAGGCATTAAGCCACTTAGCGTGGCTTAATGCTGCCTTGTAAATAATGCCCCTATTCATGCAACACTTAGTATAAGAGGTGCATGCAATGGATGTTGCATTGGGCGTTCCGGCACAACACCCATTGCTTTTTGACACTGTCCCATATTTACAAAGTATGGGGCAGCGCCAAAAATGAGACTTGGAAATATCTGGCTTTAAACAGGTGATACGAGGACAAATGTTTTATTTCTCCACGTATCTTACTCTTTCCACATGTGCTGCATTCTGAAGCACACATGGATAGAGTAAATTGCTTGTTGAGATTGTTTTTGTGGAGGAAGGTGTCCCCTCCTGCACATAAACAATCGCCCCTGCAGCACAGGCACCGTAGCAAAATAGCGCTAGGCAGCTATTTTAGCACATGGGGAAATGCAGAGGTGCACCGTATTTTTGTAAATACAGCGCATCCCTGCATTTTAAAACTGTTGGAGCTCAGCGTTACTAACTTTGGAGTAACACCGTGCTACACCAGTTTATTGTATAAGTGCCCCCTAAATTATGGGTTCCCGGAGTAAATCTTTTCCATTTCCAGCACTGTATGCACCTATATACACAAACATATATGCATTATATCCATGTATATGGACGTGGAATTCTTTTAACTCCATGTCTATGTATCATGACAATATGTATAGTTTTATGGTATGTGGATGTGGTATTCATTCTCTGTAGTATGTGTACCCTAAGTTCCATATTTGACTCCCTGTCATTGATGCATCGTGTGTTCTGCAGTTTAATCGAGTGCAATGAGATGTTACATCATTGGTCTTGAGACTTCTAGGCCCCCTAAAATTCCTACATACTAGAGGAACACAAGATTGGGGTAAGCATTTGATTAAATATTTGACAAAACACCAAGGGCCAGATTTGCAAGCCCCTTGCGCCACTATTGCGTCACTTTTAACATAGGAAAAGTGACGCAAAAGTGGCGCAAGGGGCTTGTAAATCTGCCCCCAAATGTATTGGAATGCTGCTACTACTCCAGATGAGATTCATGGATCCCATCCTCAAAGCTTTCCTGAACACACGAGTTCCTCTTCCGCAGAGAAGTAATAAAAGCCAGAGATACAAATGCAGGTAAAATAGGGCACACAAAATGTTATGAGAGTCTCGTCCTGTGACTTTGACATGTCTATGGCATATCTCTAAATTATTTATACTTTCAAATCATCTGTTTTATGAGACATGCTTTAATATCACATACAGTGCAATGCGTCGCAGCGGTTGAAAATCTTTGGTCTCATGTATGGATCTATTTATCGGTTGCAAAGCCTGAGATTCTCTAAAAGAGGGGGCGTGCGACTGCTAAATGTCTTGTACAAATGAATCAAACCCATTTTGCTATTCTGTAACGAAGTACAGAATCACAAAATGGGCTTACTAATTGCAATTTGGAAGGCGCAAGTCTATCAACGGAGGTGGTAAATCATTTGGAAAGGTGGATAGGACCCTGTGGAAAGCTTTCCCCTTCTTAAATGAAAAAAAGAATGCTGTTTAGCTGTGGGCAGTGGTCCACAGGATCAGTGGCAACTTCTAGCCAAACGTTTTTAAAAATAACTTTTTTTTCCTTTAAGGAAAATGTGGTACATTACAAAGAAAATTTAGTTTACGTACATTGTGGCCTGCTAACCTCAGCAGGTCACTGCCCCTGTGATGATCTCCAATACCAGTGAGTTGCAATTGGCACCTTTCGTCATGAAAACTGATAAGGTAGGTGGACCTGCAACCCAATCCGAATGGTCATTTAGCAAACTGACCTATAAATACACAGGTTGTGTCACAAAATCTCCATGTGCAAAAAGTCAGTGCACAGTTTGGGACCACCTTTTGTGAATGAAATCTTAGTATATCTGGAGCTTCATCTTTCTTTCTATTCCGTTTCTTGCATGAGAAAGCATCTATCCCCTTTCTCGTTTCCTCTTGCCCATTCCATGCATAACATAGGTAAAGTGAAAAGGCAAAGGCTACTTGGATACATTTTTAAAAGGTCGCTTCAATCGCAGACTTTCAAATGTTAACAATAGTTCAAGTCTAACCTCGTCCCTTACGACCACAAATATTATGCAAAAGTTCTATGACACTATGGTATTGGACACGGTTTTCGAGATTATCAGTTCATTCTGTTCTATGAAAACATTTTTATGAATGAACCTACAATCCATTTAACTCCCCTAAAAACATTAAAGTATTGGATTCATTGTTTTTATCAATTTTCTGTTTCAGTATTTGCTTGGGTCCTGAATCGATAGAAGCTTCCATAATGGATGTGCTGTGGAGCATCAGAATGAATCAATACAAACACCTTCGGAAAAAAAAACCTCTGTTCGATGGCCTTTTGCGACGCTCAGTCACTTTTATTTATTGACTGGGTAGATCCAACATGCATATATTAAACCTGCAGGGCAGTCAGAAAGGGGTCAAGTGAGTTCACCTAGAGCTGTGTGATGGGGATTATTGAGGCCTATTGTACTTCCGTTGACCAGTCTCGTTATTTCTCAATTATTTAAGGGGAGCAAGTGTGTGAGAAAAGGAGGTGTCTTTTCGTGGCATTAGACTTAAGTGAGGATGAAATGAGTGCAAGGGAACTGATGGGCAGGAGGTTGAATGCGAAATGTCATTAAAGCCGCCTCGGCCTCAAATGGAGGTTATAAATTGCTTTTTGTAAAAACATTTTTCCTGTTAGTGCTGGCTGAATAACTGTTTTGAATTGAAGAACTGATAACTTGGAGCCTTAATTCTGTAAAGAGAGCTATTGGTCGATGTACTAGGGCTCAATGTGTTTAGGGATTAGCCAAGCAAAAAAAAGTACAATAGTGAATGTCCCGTGAAAGTCAATTTACGTCTCATGTGCAAATTTCGGATTCACTAAATAGTATTTAAAAGAGTGATAGAAGTTAAGAAATCAATGTCAAAGTTACTATTAAATGCTATTAGTTAGAATGCTATGTTTATCTTCTTGATCAGTCCATGTGCTAAACATGAAGGTCAGAAGGGCACCAAGCCTGCTCTTAAATGAGTAGAGCCCGATTCGATGGCTGGTTTCTGGCAGCTTCCGGATGTGTTGTTCCTCCCCTCTGTAATGGAGCACACCGGCCATGTTAGCCTGTAGAACTGGATGCGGAGCACGGAGCGCGTGGTACGGAGGAGAAACGGAGGCCGCTGAATGTGTATGCCGAGGGAAGTGCGGGGAGCGGTTTCCTCGCTGCGTCATTTCAAAGTGATTTATCGGGTCTCGACTCGGACGGTGATGCCCCCGGGCAAAGGGCTAACTGCCGAGCCGAGCTGAGAGGAGCCGAGAGGAGCCGAGTGCGGGACCAAGTGTGGGACTCCCGAGATTAAACTCCAGGCATTTCTATTCTTCTGCCTAACGGACTGTGAATTAACCGTGAATTAACGGAGTACAATACACAGCATTTTATGTGCATTTTATGTGCGGAGGGAGAGCGGTTTCTAGCCGAGGAGCCAGGAGAGTCAAGGTGAGGAGAGGGTTGCGTGGCTGCGCGGACTGCTGGTGAATGGCTGCTGGTAGCTGGAAGCAGTTGAGCCACATTTTGCATCAGTAAAAACTGGAGGAATGTGGTGTATTGAGGGGTGCTACAGCGCTACAACGCGAGAAGCAACAAAGTAGCTGTATAGCAGTAGAAACTCTATTTTTTCTAAAACTACAGCACAGCAAGAATAAAGAGGGAGTGCTGATGTTTCCCGGTTGGTGGCGTGAAGTTGCTGTCCCTAGTTCTCCTGGGGGCCAGGCTTGGCTCCGCCCTCCATATCCGCTGCCTAACACTTACCGGGGAACCTTTGGTCATCTGTCTCGGCTGGCCGGGCTTGGCTCCGCCGGACTACATCTCCCACGATCCTCAGGGGCAGGACGCCTCAGAACAATGCACCAGGAGGCGCTTAAAGCTGGGCTCGGTCCCTCGTCCCGCGAGGATGCGCGCGGGACAAGCCGGGCTAAGCCCGGGCAAAGGGCGGGCTGTCTGTGGCCGTAGGAGGCTGGGCTGGGCCCCCCCCAAAAAAAATTAGTACAAATAAGGTATTGATTACGATATAGAACTTGTAACGGAGAATGGTGAAAAAGAGAACATTTGGTCCCAAAGCTAATGGAGGGGGTGGAGCGACCCTGGACTCGTATCTGGTGAAAGTATCCAGCATGTTAAATGACGAAATAGAAAGAACTGAAAGGAGGCTTTCGCTGCATCCTGGCCTCACTACTATCGCCCTGGTACATGATGCGCCAAAAGAGAACGTTGCCCAGCCTACATCATCAGGTCTACCCCGGGATTTGATAGACAGTGATGTAATCCCCATGAGTGATCTTGTCCAGTCCCATGTAGCTTCCTCTTTACGTGATACTGAGGATGTTGTACCTAGTATTTCTTCCCCCCCTGCCCAAAAAAAGAGACGAGTTACTAGGGCCGGGGGGATAGTCCCACAGAGTATGGCTAACCAACAGAGGGGGTCAAGAGTACAGAAACCTAAGTCTAAGGTAGCAAAACAAATTCCTCTTAAGCTCGTACCAGAAGATCAAATAGACTCACTGTGGGCATCTTTTAAAGATAAATTAGACCAGATCCTGGATCCTATTTTAGTCAGGATATTATCTATAGAAGAAAGAGTGATTAGTATGGAGAAGCGGTATGGGGTGACACTTTCATCTAACACCCATATTGTTCAATGTGAACCATCTTCCCCGGAGATAGAGGCACAGCCAGCTACTTTAAGGGATCAACCTATAAACTTACCAGAAATTCAGATACAGGCTGAATCCTCAACTGTTGGCATAGGCCTTGGTATGAATGATGAAATCCTTGTATCTACGGGGCCTGCAAACATCAGCGGCCCAGTAAAATCGGGAAACGTGGCATCCTTTGTAAGATCTACTAATAGTTCTAACTCCCCGAGTTTATATAAGATCCCTGCAGAAAGAGAGGTCTTCCAGCTTATACCTGAGGCTTTGCCCCTAGTTCTTGTTTTGGCCAATGTACCTTGCCTATGCCCTGGTAAAGAAGAATCTGTAGGTAATTTAATTATTAAAGCTCTCTATTGGCTAACAAATAACACCAAAACAACTGAAAGAGGCAAACAATACTTGGCCAAGGAAATTATAATGGCCAGGAGGGTACCCTGGTTGGGAAAGAGTAAGAAGAGATTTGAGGGTGACTGTATAGTCATACGTTTTTCAAGTCCCCAAGTGTTGTCAAATGTGTTAGCAAATCTATTCCCCCCCCAATTTGGGGGGCTCTGCAATAATTCCATTAACCCTAGATTTCTTTTACGATCGATTGTGGTGTAATGGGAATGATTTTCGGATCAGCTTAAAACCCACTTATAGCAACCTACCAATGAGAAGGGGCCTTCCATCTTTGACGGAAGAAATTAATTTGAGGAATAGATACGGGGCTCTGACAGACATGGAGTACTGTGATTGACTGCAGGGTGCCCCTAATGATGTTCTGAGTAACCTACATGTGAATGACCAAATGAATAGGCAACTGGCACAGGGTAATGAGGGGATCCAAGTAGGACACATAACACCCATATGTCCTCTAGTGGAACTACCAAGGATCATAGAGATCTCTCACAACACTAATCCTCCTATGGTGGGGTGCTCGATTCTAAATGGTGTAGAAAGACCCACTAAAATACAGACTATTATATCAAATTCTCAGCCTCCTGACAATTCTATTGTCGAGCATTCCATGGGAGGAGAGAATGAGATTGAAGAAGGAATAAAATACCTCCAAAATACAAATATTATTCTAACAAAAAAGGAAGGTTTAACTCTCCTTTCATGGAACATTGCAGGAATTGCTAATAAGGTAATATCTCCGGATTGGTGTAGATTTATTGATCAGTATGACATTAATCTTTTCCAGGAATCGTGGTCAGTAGCCCCGGTCTTTCGCATGGGATGTCTTAATTTTTATTTCCCTGCGGTCAAAAATGTAAAAGGTAGGCCAGCAGGAGGTCTAGTGATCTGGATTCGCCAGTCCTTGAGATGCAAGGTGCAGCAGGTCGGAGTATTATCATAAGATATCCTGGCAGTTACACTTGAATGGCCTGATGGCCGTAAAGTAGCTATCTTTAATGTTTATGCCAGAGGACAACTAGGTGGACGAACCTCAGAGGTAATTGAAGCTCTTGATTCCCAGTTGGAGGATCTTCCAGAGCAGATTGCCCCAATAGTAGGGGGAGATTTTAACACCACTTATGAACCCCTTGGCCAGGAAGACCAGGATATTTCTGCTGATCAAGACAATAGATGGGGAATCCCTAAACTTGATGTCCCCGTTATAAAAAGATGGTCAGCTGCAGCTATCCAGCTCAAAGTAATGTGTTTAGAAAAGGGATTAAGAGCAGCAAATGGGA
This sequence comes from Triturus cristatus, assembly GCF_964204655.1. NCBI lineage: Eukaryota > Metazoa > Chordata > Amphibia > Caudata > Salamandridae > Triturus > Triturus cristatus. Next base: position 317,824,452 of record NC_140579.1, read on the forward strand.
GAACTCCCTCTGATCAACAGGGAGCGAACTCCTTTGATAATGGGAGGTATAGTAGTCGGATTGATTATTTACTGGTGGATATCAGATGTTGGCACAGACTGGTTGACATGGCCATTATACCCCGGTTAGAAAGTGACCATAACCCCCTCTGCTCGTCATTTTATGGACATAGGGGGGATCGAGTTGAGTCCATAAGAGGAGGGATAACTACCTTAGATATTGTTGCCTCTAATAATATGCGCCATGTTAAATGGGACAAATTATCGGAGAATCCTGCCCAGTTGGCTGCACTTAAAAATGAAGTGATTGGGGAATTGATTACATTAAATACCCACATTAATAGACAGGATTTCCCCTGTATTATGCTTGAGGCCCATAATAATCTTTTTGCAAGACTTAAGGTATTTTTCCAGAAGCAACAACCAAGGGGAAATAGAAAACCAAAACTGGTAATAACTAAGTGGTATAATGAACCTTGTAAACTTGCTCGGTCAATGCTGAACAAAGAATTAAGGGCTAAGAATCCCATCAAAATACGAGAGGCAAGGGATTCTTATAGACATGCCCAAAAGGTGGCAAAAAGCCAGTAGGATGAGGACAGACGGTGGGATCTGAAATTGGCTTGTGCATCCAAGGATTCGAAGCAATTTTGGAATATTATAAAATGGGATGGGGGTGGGAAAGGAGAACCCCCCCAAAACAATGTTCCTCAATCTCCATGGTTAGAATTCTTTAAACCCCAATATGCTTGTCACCGTGAGATAGAGGATTGTAGTTTCCCACCTACCAACCTTTATTCAAATAACCCGTTTACCATTGAAGATGTAAGTATGGCACTAGACTGTGTGACCAGGGGTAGGGCACCGGGAATGGATGGTATTCCAGCTGACCTTTTCTTGAGTGATAAACCGTCTTGGTGCCAGTATTTTACATTGCTGGCAAATTCAGTGGCTAGAGGTGCTCCCATTCCATCTTCTTGGAAGGGAGCTGAAATCATCCCAGTTTTAAAAAAGGGGGACAAATCACTCCCAAATAACTATATGCCTATTAGCCTTATAGACTCGGCGCAAAAACTGGTTGGTCGTCTAGTCCAAAATAAAATACAATCATGGATTGAGGACCAAAACATCTTATCCCCATATCAAGCTGGGTTTCGTCCTTGTACCAGCTCAATCGACCAGGTCTTCTTTTTCATCCTATTGTATTGGAGGAATGTGTTGCTAACTAAGGGATCATTATATGCAGTCTTTGTAGACTTAAAATCGGCCTTTGATTTAGTCCCCCGTTGTAAACTTTGGTCTGTTCTTGCTGATCAAGGGATGCCACCTGATCTTTTGACTTTACTCGTCCGCCTGCATGAGAACAATTACGCCAGAATCAGATGGGGGGCTCAGGGTGAGGTCACTGATTCATTCCCTGTCGAGCGTGGGGTTCGACAGGGGTGTGTCTTGGCTCCTACTCTATTTTCACTTTATATAAATGGAATAGTTGAACATCTTTGTAGCTCCCCCACAGATGCTCCTATTTTGGCTGGTGCGCACGTGCCTGTTCTCATGTTCGCGGACGACACCCTTATTGTCTCGCGGACCCCGAGTGGCTTGCAGAAAGCGGTAAATGCTTTTGGAGAGTTCTGTCTATGACGTGGTCTTGAGATTAATACCACAAAAACTAAGTTTATGTCTTTGAACTTGTCCAAACCCTATAAGGGTAGAATTTTCTTAAATGGTACTCCTCTTGAGCAGGTTGATTCTTTTGTATATCTTGGAATCTCGCTCCAGGCTAACATGGGATGAAATTGTCATATGGATTTGGCCATATTAAAATTTCAACATCTTGTAGGGGCCCTATCCTCTAAACACAAGTCCTCCCTAACTAGGCCTGTTACACCTGCCTTGAAGGTCTACAATATGAAAGTAATTAATACTGCCCTTTATGGAGTAGAACTCTGGGGCTTTAACAACTTGAAACACTTAGTCAAAGCGGAGAATAAGTTCTTACGTAACTTAGTTGGTGTTCCCCAGAGTACCCCGATCATTCTGCTCTTGTTGGATTTGGGCAGGATAAGTATTGAAGATATAGCAAGGCTGCGACCGTTATTATACTGGAGACGCATTTGGTCCACTCCCGAACTTCTACATTATGCACAGGGACTGAAGGACGTGATTTTGGCCGACCAATTTCATAAAATCAAGTGGCTCAAAGAGCTCAGGTCTCTTTTATTAAAGTTGGACCTGAGCATCTTATGGGACAAACCAGATTCTTAATTTTCCCATCTAAAAAACTAATGAAAGAAAAATATTGGGAAATGGTTCAGACAGAATCCCACAGAGCCAACATGCATACGAATTTAACCGGTCGGTTCTTAGATTTTAAACTTCGCCCATTGTGTGACGCTTATTGGGATATTATCGAGAGGCCATTAGACCGCAAGTTATATTTTCAATTTAGGATAGGTACTCTTACGGTCAAAACATTTACAAATAAATGGTCCTCTACAACGGATGAGAAATGTCATAATTGTCCCAATATGACTGAATCTGTAGCACATGTATTCTTTGCTTGTCCCCTTTATGCAGCCCCGCGTCGCAAGTGGCTTAGACCTATCTGTCTAAATTTAGCCACAAGTAAACATATAGAAGCATTAAGGATATTGGGGTCTGACTGCTCGCCATGTTTGGCGGTGGCTGTAGCCAAATTTTTAAGTTGGGCTTGGATAATACGTACCCGGACTTCTATCCAACCTACTAGTTGCTAGCAAACTTCTTGAATTCGCTATGCTGTTTTAATCCTTTTTAAAGAGGGAAAGACATTTTATGTAAATATAGTAATTGAAAATGTATATTAATTCTTTTATTGACAGTAATTAACTGGATTTAATGGTTTTTTATATTACAAAGAGGATTGTCATGTGATATTTATTTTGTTTGTTTGTGTCTAATATGTTTTATGTGCTTTTAAGATTTACTGTCGAATAAAGCTTTTTGATGATGATGAGTAGAGCCCGTATATAGCACTTAACTGGGACTTTTATTATTCTTATTATGTTGTTATGGATGGCAAGTAGCTACTTTTGGGTCTACTGTTGCACTGAGTCCAAGGGCTTGTTTCCAAATGGGCCGGTGTATTCTCACCCGTGTGTAAGCAAATTCTTGTTTGCGGACTGGTCGGAATTAAAAATTGGGATTATCTGCTGCCTTAAATACCCCAACCTTTGTTAAATTGCGCCAAGATAAGCCTGTTGAAATTTAAGGAGGGAAGTGTGTACGATGTTTACCATACCATACAGATGTTTGTGCGTTAAACACTGAAATCAGCAAGGGGCATATCAGCAAGGGCTTTATCTCTGCTTTTTTTGGCTTTAAAAGCCAAAAAAGTGGAGATAAAACTAGCGCCCTATCAGCAACAGGGTGCTAACACGCAAATTTGCATGTTAGCACCCTTTTACTCTACGCTTCCCCTTGCATCTCTAATGAGATGCAAAGGGGGCGTTCCAGAGTAAAATAATAGGAGAAATGTTGCTAAGCGACATTTCTACTATAATCAAGGATATCGCTAACACTGTTAGAGATAAAAAAAGCAACTCTAACCGCGGTGAACGCTGCTTTTTTACGTCTGGTATTTTTCTGACTTAGCCATGATAACCTATGTAAGGTGGGTATCATGGCTAAGTATGTCTATCCCTATCAGCAAGCTATCGCCAAACCTTGTGGGATTATCGCTGTATTTCCAGCGATAATCTCACAATTGGCAGCTTGCGCTCTGAATTTTATCGCTTTGGAGATCAGCGTTGCTAATAGCACGCTATCTCCGCGATAAAATTCAGAGTTGGCCGGTGATAATTATCCTCAGGCTAAGAGCGCTGAGCGAAAATTATCGCCGGCCCTTGCTGATATGCCCCCAAGTTATTTCCAAGAAAATCCGACATAGGAGCTATTTATTGCACCCGATAAATAGCATACCGTATCGTTATTGATGAGGTGCGATAATTAGCAGCTTGTTTCCCAACCCACTGGTAATTGGAACCTTATAAAAGCTGTTAGGCTAATGTGCATGCATGTTAAATCCTTACACATACAGCATGCGAGCTACTGTTCTCCATATTCGAAACAGTCGTTTTCCCCTAAGATGTCTTCCGAATACACAATTTTCATTTCAGCGTAGACGTTTTTCTATCAGCTTCTGCTGCCTAACATGGGGGCATATTAACAAGGAAAAGGGAAAATTAATGCTAAGGGCGCTTGGCGTTAATTTTTTTAACGCCCGCTATCGCTGGATAATATCGCCTGGTTATCACGTTATTAACAACGCTAACCGTCTAAGCGATAAAAAATCCAGCGATAGTGGCATTTTGGGAGGTTATCGCTGGTAATGCAGCGATAAAACTACAAGGATAGGGATATCCTTGTTGATAGCCCATGGTGGACTTAGCCATGTAATCCACCTCCCATTGGATAACATGGCTAAATCTGAAAATTAGCAGACGTAAAAAAGCAGCGTTAACCGTGGTTAGCGCTGCTTTTTTTGTCTCTAACAGGGTTAGCGTGAAGCTTGATAATAGGACATTTCTCCTATTAATTTGCTCTAGAACGCCCACTTTGCATCTCATTAGAGATGCAAAGGGAAGCGCAGTGAAAAAGGGTGCTAACATGCGGTTTTGCATGTTAGCACCCTGTTGTTGATAAGGCGATATTTTTAAGCGGAGATAAAGCCCTTGTTAATATGCCCCATGGTGCCCACATCAGCACATTTACAGCCACTACCTGTGAACATGTTTTAGTCAGTGGTGGCTTCTCCGCAATGGCGGAGAAGCGTCACCCCACTGCCTGGCTCAGAGCAAGATAATGAAAAATAAAACGATGTTCTAGCATCATTTTATTGTCATTGCCGGCTCAGAGCCAGAGCTTTGGCAGGGCGAAGCTATAGGAGGGGATAGAGGTGTGCTATCTGCACTCCCTAAGTGCACATATGTGTATTGGTCGGCCGTCTCAGGCCGACCAAAACACACATGCGCACTTAGGATTCTCCAGCCCGACTGCATTGAGCAGCTGGGCTGGAGAAACCCCACAGACTCCCTGACCTGAGTGGAGCATCTATTCAGCCAGCTCAGGCCAACCCTGCGCTGCTCTGCAGCATGGTGATTGGATGGGAGTCAGTCCCTGGGGCCGCTGGGACCAGGAAGGAGAGAGTAGGCGTGATGCGGGAGGCGGCTGGCAGCTTCAGGTAAGTTCTTTAAAAAAAATTGATATATCATTACTAACCCCCATGCTTGCCACGACCTCTATGCATTCCCTCCACCTGCTCCCCCACTCTTTGTGGGTGGCGCCTGCCACTGTTTTCAGTACATACACACTGACGTTCTACCCTAATCCCCAATGCCTAACCTCACACTCACAACAGTTCTAGGTAGTTTTATCACCCACATACCGATGCAGACTCTTTATAGGTTCATAGCATCTGTTTCTGGCATGCCATGTACTGGTGCTACCGTGCACCATTTGTTGTCCTGATGGGCTGACATGGTGATGGGATGGTGTTTACTGCTGGTGTGGGCCAGTTTTGTTTCTGGGGACAGGGTGTCCTCATTTCCTGATTTTAGTGTTTCAGCGATTTAAGAATAAACATTGTAAAACAAATGAGAGTGATCCAAAACTAGTAGTATTTGTATTTGGGTGTTTCCTGATTCTGCCAAGGTCCCATGTGCAGCACCAACCTTCAGGGATTGTGGCACAAGGGGATAAGGGGTCTGCTGTTACATTGCTCGGATAGTCCAGTAAATATATGATATAGACTCTTCAAAATTCAAAACTTTGTACTTCTTTATACTATGATCTTTGCAACACATTTCAATTCAGTATGTTGAATTATACCATTACATTGAGTTACAACTGTTAGAGGTAACAGATTCTAATTCTTATAAATCAGGTTTCTGGTTGGCTAGGGTGTGCACCTAAGCCAGGCAGAACCCACCACTCTAATCAGAGTAAGGGAGTTACACACCCAAGATATCCCCTGCTCACCCCCGTGGTAGCTTGGCAGAGCAGTCATGCTTTTCCCAGAGGCAATATGTAAAGTTTTTGCGCAACACAACACACATACCACTGACATACTAGGCACACCACAAAAGAGACCCCACATAAGGTTATTTAAAAATTCACCTATATTATGTATAAAACACATAAGACCACAATTGCATAAATCACGTTGCCAAATAGTCAATTGTCATAATAATGCATAGATCATACACCACTTTGCAATAAAGCAATTGTCAGAAACAGGACAGCTGTGTCTTTTGTCCCCTAAATGTGGCCAATAGCTTTCCTTTATATGGAATTACACTACAGTTTTTGCCTATGTGCAGTGCACACTGCAAGGAGCTCTCATGTGATGAAGTAAATGGAGGCACTATAAAAAAAGTAACTGAATAGTATCACACAATTTGGTCAAATGGAAGTCTGATTGGGGCAAGTTTATATGCAGTTGAGTCACTAAACAATACTGTTTGTGCTGTCTTTTATGATTATTTTAATCGAAATAAAGACTTAATGATGATGATGATGATGAGTCACTACATATTTATTGCATTCTCTCTCCTGTTGTAGATCAACGTTTATTGCTTTGTGTTTATTTCTTAGAAATGCTAAATCAGAGCACTGTGTCTAATACGTGCAGGCTATAAAAGGATAGATTTTAAGATAAATCCTTCTTAGACTTCATAAGAGCTACAGAGGGAACATAGGGCTTTGACTGAAAATATTAGAATGTGTATCCAGATTTGAGTATTTGGGCATCATCCTCGATTGCATTCTGTTGTGGGCCTCACATATTCAAAATAACAGAGTGGTTCTTTTACATAGTACCATGGCAATACTTAAAAAGCAATAGGCAATGTTATCTAGAGCAATCTTCCAGGCTTTTGAAGTTTATATATCAAAGGCACAGGCAGCGTGAACTTAGGGAGCTGATAATGCTGGAAAGCTGACTTTGTCTGAGAATAATTACATAAGATCCTTATTGCACCTTCTTAAAAGAACTCCCCTCATCCTTCTGTTTCAGGATGTAGCCGTCAAGAGAATAGAGCATCCAGAAATTTTGAGACCTCAACTTTATTGTGTGAGAATTTGGACTGTACAGGAGGTTGCACCATATAGGAAGGGCATGAGGGAACTATTGATGTTAGACAAGTCCATCCATTTCCCCTGTTCTGGCAGGTAAAATCCTGGTTTGTTAAATTGGGCCTAAGATCTTTTTGAAATGACCCCCAATCCTTGGCTGCACTTTCAAACAAGCAACTGAAATTAATATACTGGGAATTTGTGACCGTTAACCTACACCAAAGCTCTACGACAGAGAGATTGTCAGCACAATTCTTAGCCATTGAACCCAGACCACATTTCGAAGTATTTGTAGATGATATACAACCTCAGTTAGCGTGAACACTTTACATAACGTTTTGCTATGAAATTGTAAAAATCAGGTTCCATACAATGAAAGGGAAAAATTATAATGTTAAAATGATAATGGTGCTTTTGGAGACTGTAATTGTACCATGTGTCACTTGAATACTTAAGAAAATGTGGCGCATGTTCTGTTCTTTTGCCCTGTCCATGGAAGTCCTAAAAGGAAATGGATTCGCCCCATATGTTGCAATTTAGGCTTCCGGAAATATTTAGAAGTTTCAGGGCCTTACCAAGTGATTCATCCCTGCTTATAATATATAGTTACAATTCTGGTGATAAATCCTTATACAAGCAGGCCACCCAAGTCTATAAAGACATAGCTTCAAAAGCTAAAACTTGCTACTTAGCTGCTAAAATTAGATTTTCCGTAACTGTTCCTAAAGAACTTTTCACAACAGTTAAGTAAATGAGCAAGTTACTTGAACTTAAAAATAACAATGTGAGTTAAGAGTTCTCTAACTAACTAGCACATTTCTTTCAGAACAAGGTTCACATAGTCTATAATATGTTCTCATCAAACCAACAGACTAATTGTCTAAGCAAAGCTGATGATCCATCCTTAACTCCAACTGAGGTTTCATCCGCAAATAAATTTGACACAATAGCTAACACTGCCATGCCTTATCTGCCCGTGTTAGCAGTTCCATTAGCTAACAAGGCCTGCTTGCAGTCATTTAACCCTCTTTTTGAAGAAGGTGCTCAAGCTCTACTCAGCCAAATTAACCCCCACCCTTGATCCCTGCCCTCCTAAGATCCCCCAGCTCATGTTGGATGCCACTGATAGACGCCCGAGGGGCATCTTTAACAAGAAGATCAGGGAAGGCCATTTTCCAATGGAATGAAAGATGGCCTCCGTTCTTCTGCTTAGAAAAAAAATCCAATTTGCATAGCAGTGTCCCAAATAACTATATGCCTATATCTCGACTCCCCTTCCCTGTTTTAATGGCCAACACAGCACTTAACTAGCCTTAATCGCTGCTCCCAAGAAAATAAGGCAAACGTTGTATTCTGGTGGAAATGCTGATTTAATTCTAGTGGACCTCTCTGCAGCTTTCGATACGGTCGATCACAGTCTTCCTATTGACCATCTCTTTACCATTGGCATCAGAGGTAAGGCTTTCATGCTTCTTAAATCTTTTTCTCTGAGATAGAGAGTAATTTGTTGAGCTTAATGGTTTCAATTCCCCCCCTTTTCTTTACTTTCCGGGGTCCCACAAGGCTCCTCCTTAAGTATGACACTTTCAGTACGTTACCCCCTTGGCCAATCCAATTAAACCCTTTGGATTTGCAGTAGTGTCCAATGCCGATGGCACTTAAATAGTGGTGTCTGTGGCCAGCAATCCAGAGGATGCAGCTTCTAGATTTCAGGACTTCATCTGCCATATTGGAAAATGGATGTCAAGCAACTGCTTGAAGTTAAATTATTCCAAGACATAGGTCTTGCTGTTTGGCAGAAATGCTCCTTTCTGGTCTCCAAAGTGGTGGCCTTGGGAGAAGTGGGAGGTTCCCACCCCAGTTGATAAGGTAAAAAAACCTCTGAATTTACTTTGACGACAAGCTCTCCTTTGAAGGCCATGTTAATCCTACTACCTTTTCCCAGTTCAGACCCTGCTATATGCAAATCAGTCTTGACCCTGTGCCTCATGGGAATAGTCAAGCCCGAACTGCCAAGCCATGTCTTCCCTGGACCCGAAACAAGCATCCTGGGACCGGTTTCATGCTAACAGCCCTCATCAGCCAGGCTCGCTTGAATCCAGTGGCAAAGTGAGCAAGGGACACACGTCTGGGCATACACTGCCAACTTAGGGTGAACAAAGCAAGCACAAGGAGATGATGGACTGAGCTCTGAAACTTTTCAGACACTCATCCCTAGTCACAGATCTGGGTTGAATCCATCATCATTCTTTAGCTCACTTTGCCACCCCAGTTCAGACACAGCTATATGCAAATCAGTCTTGACCCTGTGCCTCATGGGAACAGTCCAGCCCAAACTGCCAAGCCATGTCTTCCCTGGACTGGAAACAAGCATCCTGAGACTGGTTTTGGGCTAACAGCCCTGATCAGCCAGGCTAGCTTGAATCCAGGGGCAAAGTGAGCAAGGGACCCACGTCTGGGCGTACCCTGCCAACTTAGGGCGAACAAAGCAAACATATCAGTGGACCAGGGCTGCGGTGTGGGATGGGGCGATGCTTCATGTACCTCATAAGCGGTGTCCATAGGCCATGGTGCAGGTAGCGGCATCGATGTCAGCAGGGTGGGACATCGTCGGGGAGACCAGGGCTATGATGTGAAGCAGGGCAATACTCCATGTTCTCCATGAGTGGTGTACACAGGTCACGGTGCAGGCAGCTGCATCCGTGAAAAAGCTGCATCATCGTCAGTGACACCAGGGCGGCGATGTGAAGTGAGGTGATGCAAGGTGCAGTGCCCACAGGTCATGGTGCATGCAGTGGTGTCAGTGATAGCATAATGTGGAGGCATAGGTGAGACCAGGGTTGTGTTGTGAAGCAGGACAATGCTCCACGTGGTGCCTTCAGGTCACCGAGCCAGAAGTGGTATCGTTGATGGCGTTGTAGTTGTTTTTCTTTTGTTGCAGCACAAAACACTCTGTTCCCAGTGCTATTGACAGATGAACCTGAAGACTTTGATGTTCTTGAGCCTTCCAACAGGAGGCAAGATCTACTTCAAGCCCCTGGAGAAACTCAGGCAATAAGTTGCAGAAGGTTCAGTCCAGTACTTTGACTACCCTAGACAGAAGCAGCGACTGCAGAGCACACTGCAAAGTGGCAGTTCCTCCTGACAGCTTCTCTAGCTCTTCGTTTTGGCATGTTCTATAGTTGAAATTAGTTCTAAAGTTTTGGGGTCAAGGCTGATATACTTCTATTAGTTCTGGCCTCTGAAGGAAGCATACTTCAAAGACAGACCTTCTTGCTCACAAGATCCAGTTCTTTCCTGCTCTGTCCCAGCCACTTTCCAGGAGGTGGAGACTGCTTTGTGCAGGACAGGTCCAGCCCTATTCATGTGTCAGTGGCAACTCCTCCCACTACTCTTAGCCCAGGAAGACCCATCAACCTGGCGACGAGTCATCAGGATATTCAAGGCACACTTAAGCTCCCTTTTTATGACCGTCTAGAGTAAATGCAGGAGGTCCCAGCTGTCAGGGACAGAGACGTGGCTTTCACAGACAGGCACATAATGGTTTAGCAAGAAAATGCCCACTTTCTAAAAGTGGCATTTTCAAATTAGCAATTTTAAAACCATATTCGCTAAAGGTGTATTTTTAAATTGGGAGTGCAGAGATCCCAAACACAAACTTTCTATCATCTCCTAATGGGAATCTGCACTTGAAAGGCGTTTCAAAGCAGACCCCATGTTCACCTACAGAAGAGATAGCCTTTCAATAGTGACAAACGAAATGCACAGTATTTCACTATCATGACGTGAAAACACACTACTACATGTCCTACCTTTTAAATACACTGCACCCTGCCCATGTGAATACCTTGGGCCTACCGTAGGGGTGACTTGCATATGATAAAAGATAAGGGCTAGGCCTGACAAGTGGGTGCGTTAGCCAGGTTGGCATAGTAGATTAAAACTGTGCACACCGACACTGCAGTGGCAGGTAGGAGACACATTTGAACGGCTACTTGTGTGGGTGGCACAATCAGTGCTTCAGGCCCACTAGTAGCATTTGATTAACCCTTTGGCACACACAGTGCACTTTACTAGAGACTTATTGGTAATTCAAACATACCAATCATGGATACCCAATTAGTAACACAGGGAGCACTTGCACTTTAGCACTGATCAGCGGTGGTAAAGTGCGCAGAGTCAAAAAACCAGCAGAAACAAAGTCCAGCATAACATCAAAAGCAGGACGTCAGAAACCAAAAAGACTGGGAAGCCATGCCAAAAGATACCAGGTCTAACATGGGGTAACTACTAGTGTGTAGCGAGGGTTATAACGTCCTTGTTACCTTTGGTTTTGTCAGTGAATTTCTATTTTTTTAATGCTATTTACTAGCTATAGCGTCCCCGTAACCACACTTTTTTAGTGAATTTCTATTTTAAGAAAAAATGTAATGTAGTTACCACACATTAATCCAACCGCTGCCGTGCATGGCCTTCAGCAGTGCATGATTGGAGGTTCGGCGCACTCCCTGCAGCCAATCCCTTGCTGAGCACAGCCTTTGGCTATGCACAGTGGGCAGTTGGCCATATACAGATACACAATATGTGTCTCTGACTGGGTGCATGAGTGTCTTAGTGGGTCAGGGAGTTGGTGAGTGAGAATATGAATGGATCAGTCAGTGGTTGCATGAGTATCTGAATGGGTCTGTCAGTAGATGCTTGAGCTTCTGAGTGGGTATGTGAGTGGCTAAATAAGTGTCCCAGTGGATCTTTGAGTGGGTGTGTAAGAGTCTGCATGCATGTGTGTGTGGGTGTAGTGTCTTAGTGCATATGTGAGTTGTGGTTTGAGTGAGTGGGACTTTGTGTGAGTGTATGAGTCTCTGAGTGGATCTGTGAATGGGTGTGTTAGTGTCTGAGTAGGTCTATGATTGGGTACATGACTGTCTCGGTCTGTGAGTGGGTGCATGTGTCTCTGATTGGGTCAGTGAATGAGTGCATGAGTGTCTCACTTGGTCTGTGAGTGGGTGTGCCAGTGTCAGTGTAGGTCTGTGAATGGATGCATGAGTGTCTGAGTGGATCTGTGAGTGGGTGTGTGGGATTCTTAGTGGGTTTGTGAGTGTGTGTATGAGTGTCTGAGTGGGTCTGTGAGTGGGTGTGAGAGAATCTGAGTGGGTCTGTAAGTAGGTGTGTGAGTGTGAGTAGGTCTGTGAGTGAGTATGTAAGTCTCTGAGTGGGTGTGTGAGTGAGTGTTTGAAAGTGTATTTAAAATAAAAGATTTAATTCATCAAAGTTTGCGACCCTGATGTGATGCTACACAGGGGTATTGCGATGGGTCCACAACTCCAATCACATAAAAAAAAAGGTCTGATGCACAAAGAAACTCACAAGGTATCCCTCCAACACCCTTACAATGTCCCCATGGGGTCAGGATACCTCTACGCTGACCCTTTCTATACTATTTAGCCTCAATTTTTTTATTAGAAAATGTCAGTCGCAACTTTCTACACAGGTTGCAGCCAGCCAATCACAGCATGACTCCTTGTATGTTCATTTGCCAACCTCTGCATAGGCGTCGCAAAGGATCCATGTCCCTATATCTACAAATTGAGATTTCTTTTAATATCTCTAAAAAATACTGAATGTATTAACACCAAATAACAAAAAGCATAATCTGTGGAACAAAATCTACATTTCTGCCAAATGTAGTGTAATTCCATCCAGCAGTTTGGGCTGTAGCCGGTTCAAAACTTCCATGGGAAACTCACTTTTATTGACCCCCCTTTTTCTCAGCCCCCGCTTAACTGATCTACTCGAAACTTTCCAAGCATGGCTAGAATCACTGGCACAGTTTTGGGGCGAAATTTAGTGAAGATTCATCAAACGACTCCAAAGTCAAAAAATGCTTTTCCCATGGAAACTAGGTCCTAACTATAACTACCCACTGGTGACTGTAAGTAGATTATATATTTAGAATGAAAGGGGTAAGATCTGTTTCCACAATTCCCTTGGACATCATACTGTCATGTTTGACATTGTCAAAATCACCTGCCTCCCCAGGAAGGTTAGGGGTTTGGCTGAGGCACTGTGACCTAGTTAGGAATTGGGCCACCAGTCTGTGATGGTGTAGATGGACTCAGTCCCTTCACTCTGACATCCTGTTGTCCTAATACACAGTCCTACCTTTTCCAATAGGAACCACATAACACCCTGGTGCTCACCCAGGATACCAACCACACTATGGTTGGGGCAGCGGGGGGCCCAAGTGGGAGCCGGCATCGCTTCCACCCACAGGGAGACGCTAAATATGCTGCTCCCTACGGATGGGAGGAATCGTTTTGTCTTTTTCCCTGCCAGCTTCAACGCAGGCAGGGAAACAGATGAAAAGTCAACTCCCACCCACTGGGAGCAGACTTAGTGCTTGGCTGGAATTTTAAAATTACCTTTGTGACAGTTAGGAAAACTTTATCTCTTCTTTCTCTACAAACCTCAAACTTAAACCACACAAACATTAGAAACTCTAAAGGTATACTTATACTTTACATTTGTAATTTATGTAACACCTTAAAACTATTATAACTCATAGAAACTTATTAATAATTTTCCCAACCAATCATCACTTTAATATTGTGTAATAGGTGGAAAAAAATGCAAAACCTAATACTTACCTATATCTAAGGCCCTAACCCACAACAGAGCCAAGGTGTATTGAAAATAACATGGCAGCCCTTAACTTTTGTAAAAGCAGTCAGGCAATCACATAATGCTTTTCATCCACATGTACTACAGTACTTTGGCAAAATTTCACAAAACTACCGGAGCCATAGATGTCATCAAACTAAACTAAACTAAACTGCCTTTCAACTTTTAAAAATACTTACCCTACTTACCTGTACTTCCCAAAAGGATCATCTACACTCTTTAATCAATCTTCCTGCCAAAATTACATTCCTTGTAACTCAGCCATTCTTGGACTACATGTGATGCAAAAGTCTATGGAAAATGCGTTGGTGGAAAAATGCCAGTAGATAGTTATAGGTAGGACCATGTCTCCAAAGGAAAAGCATTTTTTGCCTTGATCTATATTTTGATGTCCATAGAGATTTTGAACATGTCTGCAGCCTGAATCGCTGAACAAAATGACACCAAATTTGGCATAAAGCTAGCTCTTGGTCCATAAAACATGCTTTTTATCATTCGGTATAAGTCCATTCTGTAGTTTTAGAGATATTAACTGAAATCCACATTTGTATCTCTATGGACACGGATCCTCCACGGATCCACCCTCAGGGAATCCTGACTCTTTGTGTAGTTTAAAAATGAGAGGCAAGCATGTGTACTCGGTCCGAAAATACCCCAAACCATTTTTTTTGCCACTAGTGAGATCTGCGAACCCATTGCGGGCCTCAGCTTGGCCCACCACGTAAATCTGTGATGGATTTGTGGATCTCATGTGACTCAAAAAATACAGACACTCACACCTACTTACAGACCCATACAGACATTCATCCACACACTAACTTACCTATGCAGGCACTGTTACACCCACACGATTCAGATACTCTTATACCCACTTATATACCCATACACTCAACCACTCACCCACATGTCCATACAGACAATGGTACACCCATACTTACACCTCTACAGACACTCTCATATCTACTCACATACCCATACAGACACTCTCACACCATCTCACATACCCATACAGTTTCTCTTACACCCACTCACATACTGATACACACACTCTCACACCTACTCACAAACCCATACAGACACTTTCAAACTCACTTGCATACCCAGAGAGACACTCTCACACCCACTCACATACCCATAAAGACATTCTCATGCCCACTTAGTGGCACTTTCACACTCACACTTACACCTCCCATACCCATTCACATTCGCACAGACACACTATTATACCCACACTTACACCCATACAAATACTCTCACACCCATAGACATACTCATACAGAGAGTCTCACACCTACTCACAAACCTATACAGGCACTCTCACACCCACTCACATAGCCATATAGACACTCTCACACCTAGTTATAAACCCATACAGACACTCTCACACCTACTCACAAGCCCATACAGACACTCTCACACCTACTCACATACCCATACAGACACTGTCACACCTACCCACAAATACCTACAGAGACCCACCCACACACTTACATATGTATCCAGACACTGTTACCCCCAGAATCATAAATGTGCTATTTTGTATTGAATGGGTTTCCAGCTCCGTGATGAACCCATGATTCATGAAAACATTATTTTAAAGGGTTTCACAAATAAAAAAGTGCTTGGGAAATAGGGTGGCTCTGATAAGAACCTTTGTGTTTATTTTGTGTATGTCATCACTACATATAAAACAGGATGCAGTCTTTCAAGTTGTTCAGGAACACACTGTTGCCTTTCTCTGTGAAATGCACTTCATCAGGTCTGTAAATCTCGTCCATGTTAAAGCACAGGTAATTATTGTAGATAGAGCCCATGTTATGGTCTCTAAGGAATACAGAAACAGCTTTATTAACATGTTTCCTGGTCTGGTCTATTTGTGGGCAAAATTCAGTTCTCCACTTCCATGACTGCCTCTGGCATATGTTGGAGAACTACAAGGCAGTCCTACACCAGTCAATGTGCCCAGGTCATTGTCGCCACAGTGCACAATCATGCGGTCTGGATGTTGGCAATCTATAATGCTTTCAACAAATGGAAGCAATTGATGCCACTTTAGCCATTTCTGGCCAACCCAAGTAATTCCCACATTAGGCAACCCCAGGTCCCTGTCAATGGCATTCTTTCTAGCACACTCTCTAGCCCAAAACAAAAAGCTTTGGCCCACATTCCACACTCTAACCATTTTGAAGGAAGGAGAAGGCTGTAGCTAAATAATGTAGTTTTCAAAATGAAGGCTGTTAAAAACGACCCTATAAAGGGAAGTGTAAAAGATCACATTTGATTGGATTGTTTAAATCTGCTAGTGGTTAAAACTAGGTTGTGATATTCAGTTAAAGTAAATACATGTGTGACTGGCTGTGCAGATATTACAAATAAATAATGATGTTTGTAATATATTTCTAATTGCATACAGTCTACCACACCTGCTGCATTTGTTTTAGGAGTTAGTAAGCTGCTTTAGAAACTGTTGTGAACTTGTGACCTGCTGGTAGCAGAGAATGCTAAAATTTTGGTCACCATGGTAACAGCGGTACAGGAACATTGGGGGAAGGGAAGATCAAAGCGTAGAATGTAAATGTGAAGGGAGAGTGTTATTAGAAGTATTGGTGAATATAGAGTGTTTAACTTCAAATTTAGGCTTTAATACCAAGTGGTGTGCAAGTGATAGTGTTTAGGAACAGTTTAATAAAAAGACTTTGGTTTGCCACTTGGATCCATGTATCTGCCGGGAGGAGACACGGGTAGCCACACTGAGCCGGGCAATGGATCCACGGACCCGCCCAAAGCACCTACCAAATTGGGCATGTGAATTAAGATGTAGCATGAAAAAATATTTGATTGAGAAGGAATGACTGCATCTGAGGTTGATAAATGTGAGTAGGATGTTTAGAAAAAGTAAAAGGTAATATAAAAAGAGAGTACATGATTAAAATAGGAGTACAGTGTTAATAGTTGTTAATATTTGTTGTTGTTGTTAAAATTGGTTAATAGTAGCAAAACACAGGTATACACCAATTCAGCTGCTCACACAAGCAGTAAAATACTCATATAAGCAGTGAGATACCCAGGCATTCTGTAACTAATATACTGACATGCACAGATATACACTGATATATATTGAGACAACCTGGCACACTCTGTTATTTGCAGTAATGCAGCCAGGTATAGTCTGATGTACACTCTAACACACATAAAGATAAACCTATGGATACACTAAGAAAGCCAAGCATACACTAATCTATTCATTATCACTGTGAGGTAGAACCTGATGTATACAGAAACACATCCAGACAGCCACTGATGCATACAGTGAAATACGTAGGTACATATTGAAGTGTATCCTGATGTAGCCCTGGAGAAATTGATGCATATTTATTGAAATATTCAAAGACAGTGAAACATAGACTGAGACATTAAAGTGTGACATTATGCATAGAATAACACACTTATGCAGACAGGTACACAGTAAAGGGGAACTAGTACAGCTATGTACAAAGAGGTATGTACTGACAGAACCAGATTGACACAGTAGTACAGGGAGAAACACACCAAGGTAAAGTGTACAATATATATAATGATAGGCAGCTTAAGAATAGTACTGGTATTTAGAGGTCCAGATATGGAGTGAGGCACACAATAATAGACTGACTAAAACAGTAATGTATGACATATCACTAACACATATGACCAAGAGAGGTAGATGGATATACAGTTACATCTGCCTACTGTAGAAAAAAGAGCAGATAAGAAAAGGCAGCTATCTTTTGTATAACTACTTATAAAACATAGAGTAAGAAAAACAACAGTTATTCAGTGAATTAGTAGATTTAGTATATATGTTAATGTATTGTTTATTTTTCCAGATAAAGAAGAAGAATTAACATGCATGAAAAGAGACAAATAAGAAAGAAACAAAGGAAACTGTACTACCTACTTCAAACTGAGAGAGAAAAAGAAAATAAGCTGTACAATGTTCAGAGGAAAAAAGAGAAGCTGGTAAGAGTACTAATCAGTTTCGAAACAAATTAGTTGTAAAATGGAGAATGAGGGTAAAGATCTTATCTAAAAATTTAATTTTCACATCAACCTGCAAAAAAGCAAGGACTATATGTTTCTGACAGTAGGAAAAGCTCTAAAAAAATAAGGAGTTTTTCAAAGAAACAGAAACAGTTTAGCGAGTGTAATATGTTCGTAAAAGAGCAATACAGAATTTGCAGCAGGGAATGAAGAAATATAATAGGAGTGGTGCTGCATTTAAACAAAAACAATAGATTGAGATTGTTGTTGAGAAAGCATTTGCTCTGAGGAGGAAAATATTATCTTAATGTTGAATAGAATGAAGACACTAGACAAAAGAGTGTTCTGTATGAAGAAAAAACCCATGAAAAAAAGCTTATTAATAAAACTAAGTTTTGCAAGATTTTTAAAGGTGAATGGAAGCATACCACCAGTACAGAACCCTATTTTCATTAGGGCAGCTATTTCCTAGAGAAAATAGGAGTGCATGCAGTGGATTTAACTTGTCATTGTCATGCGGCAAAAGATGGTACTCCTGTTGCAGAAGGGGATATTGTTCTTAGGAATATAGAAGAAGTGATTGCTGAAGCGGTGCAAGGAAGGTATAGTCAGGCCCCAGTATACAAATAGAACTATAGTAGTATTTGCAGTGATTTTCAGGAAACAATTAAATTAGAAAAAAGATTCATACAGAAATATGAAACAGAAAATTGCAATTTTGCAAAGGTTAGATCCATGCAAAGAGAGGAAGTATACTAATTTACAGGGACATTCACTGGCATAGCTTTCAAGGAAAGTTTGCAGAAGTGTCTTTTATCATTTTAGGATGTTAGCTGTTCAACCCGCTAATATTAAAACATTGGTTAGGAGAATTTACTATGTAAAAACTCCCACCTTATGTTTAGGAGAGATGAATGGCAGTCTATTGCATGGTACAGTAGCAAAGGTGGAAAATATTTGTGAAGATATTCAGTTTTATTTATTTCTAAAGCTGAGTCTAGGGAAAATGAAGAGTGATTTCTAGACATGTAGAAGAACAAAATACAGGAACCAGTAGTGAAAAGTGGGCACGAAAGAATGCAAAGTTTAACACAATTTGTTCATAGAAACCAAATCATGTTTGTATTTGTTGTTGATGACTTCACAAAAAAAACTTGTAATGTAGTTGTGTACTCACAAACTGCACAGGAGAACAGAAATAAATAGCAAGAGTTTGCTATATATTTATTTATAGAAGAAAGGTTTGATTTGAATACACCGCAAATTATATGTAAGTTCTGCTATGATAATTTTGAGGCTAAGAAAATGTCAGCTAGAGCAGAACATAACAAGTTAGAATTAGTTTCAGTTCCACAAGAGCTTTAAGATTTAAATATGTATTAACCAATTCTTATAGAATGCATACATCCTTTCCAAGCTATAGTTTGTATGGAACCAAAAACTGGGAGATTACCACTTACAGAGATTCAGAAAGATCTTAAAAGCAGAGTTGTATACTTGCCGTTACCTTTCAAAAAGAATATTGACGCTTTATGGCTACAGAGAGATTTTGATGAGCCACTTATTATTCGAGTAAATGGTGTCCCTACTAAAAATAAAGAAATATGGGTAGAGTTTGTGGATGCTAATAAAGTGAAAAAAGCAACATTATACCTGGTAGAAAATAATATTTATTATAAAAATGCTGATGTTGTCCAAGATATAACACATATGGAGGAAGAAACATTACCATCACTGGTCAGATTTAAAAGGTGGATCAACTGAGATCAGACAAAATTTATGAACACTGTAACATCCATCCTTTGCATTCTGAAGAAACCATTGGTGATGCTATTGATCTCTTTCAAATGGAACAAGCAGAAGGAGCTCCTATGAGTGTCTGGGGAAAAACATTAGAGGCTTGCTGTTTTCCCCAACTGTTTCCCACTGGAGCAGGTGCCCACTATGATGATGCCCTTTCCAGATACCAGCAGCTGAATACCAGTCAACACAGTTTTATTCAAAGGATCCAAGAATTTGCCAGTGAATTACATATATTTTCCATCTTCTATTTGAGAGTGACTTGTCTAGACTTGTATGTGCTGTAAGCCACATACTAAAGACATGAGTTAATCTTCAAAATCTGTATGCAAAGGATTTTGTGGAGAAAGTTCATGAAAAGGATGAAAACTTAGAGTACAACTTTATTAACTTGTCGGCGTGCCAACTTGGCACCAGCAAATAGTAGTATCGGCGCCATGTAGAGCTCAAATATATGTTCAGAAACCCAAGTGCACCTACTTGGTTTCTGACACTTAGTTGGGCAGAGTACCTGTGGGTTGACCTGCTTGAAATTTTGAGAGAAGCAATCTCAAACACATCAATGTCAAGACAGAAGGAGAAATTTGCTCCTTTGATCCTTCTACTGTTTATAGATATTTTAACCACAGGTTTTCAGCTCAGTTGTCTTTCATCTGCAACAAAAGAAAACCTCTTCTTGGCAAAGTAATTGATTTATTTTGGCAAAAATAGTACCAAGCAAGTGGTGCTCTTTGTGTTCCCATACTGTTATGGATAAAAGATGCTCCGAAATTTGCAACAGACAATGATGAGTCTGTCTTGTCTTCCATAGAACAGTATGTGACCTGGACCATCCCAAAAGACGGTGGTGAAAAGGGCTTGAGACAACAAGTTCTAAGCTTTCAAACTCAAAGGAAAAAGTTACAAGAGATGTCGATTTGCATTCCCTTGACCTGTCCTTTTTCAAGGACGAATGAACAACTTTTTGTCTGCAGTCTGACATACACTGACACAGAAATCACTGAATAAACACATACAACCTGAGACAAACAGAGGCCTCCAAGCATAATCATGACTATAATCCAGTCATTCGGAAAATGTTGAATGAAAATATGGATCTACAGTTAGTTGCAGACAACTTCATCACTGTTGCTCGGTGGGTTACTTCATACATCACAAAATCAGAGAAGACAGAGATAAAAAAAGATGTGGGAGGTGATTTCTGCAAAAAAACTCTAACCAAGAAATTGTACAGCTTCAGTTTGAAAATGCTTACCCTTAGGGAGATGTGTTCCTATGAGTGCTGTGACTGGTTGAGCTCAGCCAGTTTGTTCTTGAAGTGAAAGGGAATTGTTTGGGTAAGTTTAGGCCTTTCAAGTACAAGACATCGAGGGCCCGATTCCGATCTCAGTTGGAAGAGCTCCGAATCAGATTTGGTTTTACCTAAACTGATCCGGAGCCCTTGTTTCCGACTGACTCGTTCCCAATTCTGAATGACCAAGTATAATGCCTGGAAACCCTTAGTACTGACCAAATTGCTTCCAGAAGGTATACAGAGATACAGAGCTCTCCGGAGCTGAATCATACAACTCTATTAAGTAGGTTTTCCATGCAAGCAAGTACGATGAACGATTCGGACAGCCTTTATGAGTCATTGTGCCCAGATCGAAAAGGCTGCTGGAATTGGCCTTTGGGGGCCTAAAGCAAGCCCCCTTCACTCAGGACCCTCCGAATCATGACCGTAGGGGTACCCATGGGTCCCCACTTTCAGACAATGCACAGTGTGGCAGGCACCAAGGGATACCCACCACAGGGTGCACGATTTTCCCCATTCACCGTTTCTTCAATGCAAGCCTGTGTACACAGGCTCCCATTGAAGTCAACGGGAGTCCAAATGCATCGTACTCGTTCGGTCAGACTCCCCTGACATGAGTCATATGGAAAGAATTCAGGACACGAGTTGTTCGGTTGCTTTCCAACCGAGATTGGAATCGCGCCCTGAGTCGTGAAGTCTTTCCCAGAAATTCAGTACCTAGCAGAGTTTGACCTGCCCAGACATTGTGAAGTCAAATACGTTGGCTACGTACTATCCAGGAAGGAGTCCATCTCTGGAAAACATGTAGCTTTATAAAGTACTTCAACACTACTGATAAAAAAGCAGTGTAACAGAAAACATATAAGAAGGAAAATATGCAGTAGCTGGATGTGATGGTTGTTTGGTAAAATATGCAAAAGGAAATCTAATCAACCATAGAGAACTGAGTTGTCAAAATTAGGACAGAAGACAGTTTTTCTATTTGGCATTACTACAACTCTTCAAGGCTTGGTGTGCTGAATCGGAATTACTTGGAGATGTTGACTGCTATAAAGATTATTTTAACGCTGTAAAAGACGAACATTCCATGTTGCCTCTCATGCTTTTGTAACACATGCCCTTACAACGCGGTCATTACAACGACCGCATTGTAACAGCGCATGCCACTATAACACAAGGCGGAACAATGACTTGCTCTAGGGGGGCTCTGGATGGTGGAATAGTATAATTTACTATACCAACTACAGTCTGTGCAACAGTAGGGAAGGTGTTGGATTTTAAGTCCAACACCTTCTGACCCCTAGACCAAGTCGTTTTTCCAACTTGTGGAGTAATGGCATGCATTGTAACCAAGCGGTCATTGTAATGACCGCAATGTAATGGCATGCAGTATTCTAGAATCATGGTAAACGATGTTTACCGTAAAAGGCAGCATTCAGTGTTCAGTCTTCCCAAACCACTTACAAATGTTGAAAGGTGAGATTGAACAGTAAGAAACCATTGCTGCTGAGATAGCTAAGGAGAGATCACAAAGCAGTGCCACTGATTCAAGATCCCCTTGAAAAAACTGTTATTCAAAATGAAGCAGCCATAGTTATGAATGAGGTGGAGACTACAATGCAACAAGCAAGAGACGAAAGTGTTGATTTTGAACATTTAGTTGCACAACTAAACGATGAACAGAAAGAAATTTATATTGAAGAAAAAGATAAAATAGTTCATGGATTTCTGCATAAGAAAGAATGTGAATGCTTTTTATTTAAGCCAATACTATACATCAGTGATCAAGCTGGCACCAGGGAAAGCAGTTAGAGAAAAAATCGTACTACTTACTGACAGAGGACAATAGAATCAAATGTATTGTGTGTAGCAATAGCACTAACTGCATTAGTTGCACACAGTATTAAATTAATTTCTCTGCTACCTGTTGAACATGACAATAAACTGACATACCAGAAGGTATGTGGTGAATCTTGTCAAAAGGTGTCTGTCTACCGTATTAAAGAAACTGAAGCTTTTAATCATTGATGAGGTAAGCATGGTCTCAAACTTAATGTTTGCCTTCGATCACGTGAGAATGCAGCAGATTTTAAGAACAGAGTACGACATGCTGTTTGCAGGAAAACATTTTATTGTCTTGGGTTAACTACTGCAACTAAAATCATCCCTGAAAGTAGAGCCTGTTTTCAAGACACTTCTGCATGATGAAACTCACAATTGTTTAGGGAGTATTGGAAAGGTAAACATTTGGCTAAACTTTAAATACCATGAACTACTGAGGAATTTGCATTATATATCCAGCATAGAATACGAAAATAGTCTGAAGGACATTGGAGTAGGAGTTCTGACAAAAGAGGGAAAGCCGACTTATCAACAAACATTTCTCCTCTAAGAACATAGCAGAAAAGCTAATGTTCAATGTAATTGAAGAAGGCAAATTTATAGTCTGCTTAATGTCTAGTCTTCAAGAGTGCTCACATTTTAATAAACAATTACTAAAACTTGAGAAAGAAGAAATTATGGAACTTCCAGGTATTGTTAGCACCAAGGAGTAATAATAATACTAACTGAAAAACTGCAAGCTAAATTGGATTCTTTGAAAAGGTCGGTATCAAGGACTGCAGGGCTAGAAAAGTGTTTACAAGTGTGCAAAAACCGTTGAGTAATTATGAGGCAGAATTGAAATGTTGAGGAAGAATTAGTAAATAGTGCGATAGGTAAAGTGATTGATTTCATTACTTTTTCAAATAGAGATGAGGTTGAATATTTAGCTATAAAACTTGATGAAATTGATGGCTCTAAACAGATTGTTTGATGTATTGTGTGTTTTTTGCTTGTCAAAGACGTATATGTCCGGCAAAAGCAGTTCCCACTTTCGCTTGCGTATGCTCTAATTATCCATAAATCACAAGGTTTCAGTGTAGATGCAGCTTTTATTAATATTGGAAGTACTGTATTCAAAGAATGTATATCATATGCAGCATTGTCCTGAGTTAGAACATTGTCCGGTTTGTTTTTGGTTGATTTTGATAAAATGAAAAATTAGTGCAGATGTTAGTTGTGTCAGAGAGTGCAATCGATTAAGATAATCTGTCCTAAGCAGAAGCTTACAAAAGAATCAATGGATGTTCCTTATAGGAAGCAAAAGTAGGATAAGGCAGAAGGTGTTATCAAGAAAAAACTGGAAAATGAGGGAGATATTGTAGGTTTCCAGTTAGAAAATAGTAATGATGTCACCTGCTATGCTAATGTTGTTCTCAATGTACTCTTCCATTTACCGCATCTCATAAATGCAATTCAACATAATGCAGACAACAAATTATGCTCTCAACTGTGTTATTTGCTGGAACATTTACGTAGTGATAGGAATGTAGTACATTCTACTTTAAGCATTCAAGACTTAGTAGACATATATAGTGGATCTGTAGAATTTACTCTCAGCACTCAACAAGATGCACAGGAATTTATTATGGTCATCCTCTGAGTTTTGGAACAAGAAGTAGTAAATATTGAGGACTTATTCAGACTGAGTTACACATGGAACCATGACTGTGAATTTAGCTCTTTTACATCTATGACTCAAATCAATTCTGAATGATTTCTCTACTTAACATTACCGGATTCCAAAACTGTGCCTTTTAACAGACTTATCAAATAGGCTAGCCAAAATATGACCTCCCCAAATTGTAGATCAGATTGTATGTCTACAGTGCAGTTATAGAGAAGTGGGAAATACATTATATTAATGCTACAACAAAGCAAAGCAGATGGATCCAAAATTGAAACTGAAATTGCAAATTTCAAAGGAGGACAAATTTCAATTTCTGGAAGAAAGTACACTACAGTGGCTATCATCTTTCATGAAGAAATTCGTATAACTGCAGGACACTTCACTGTGTACTTAAGAAGTGTAAGTGGATGGACAGAATGCAATGACATCAAGCTTACATTGAAACTAAAACTGCCTTTCAAACTTCCAAATGTATACTTCTTCTTTCTTCAACCAAAGTTCTAATGAGGATTATTGTTTAAAAAGTAGTATACAATGTTTGTTCTTTATGGATCATCTGTGTTTAAGGCATCATTCCGCCTACTAAGGGTGATGTCTTTAAAAAGGACTCTAAAATTCCAATGTGTTTTACATCTATTTTTAAGTAATGGACTACTTGCAATATCACAACATTTTATTTTTTTCTGATATGTTTCTTAAAATTAGTTTAGTAGCTATAGCTAAAATAATGTATTAATTATTTGTGGTAAGTTCAGTGCGCAGTATCATTTATTTATAGTGACATACTGTGCAGTTCTGGGGCTTTTTTGTACAATCTACATGGTTGGTTTTCCCTTCTGTTCAAGGGTGAATATTTATACTGTACATCGTTTACGGTGTACCAGTATGAAAGCTGAGAACAGAAAAAACGGAAATGCTTTATTAATAACATAAACATTTGCATTACGGAAAGTTCAAATTTACTGTGCAAGTTTATAATCTGTAAAAATAATTTCTATTTTTGTTTTCTCTCTTTTTACAGAGATCAATGTAACCATTTTTGTCAGGTCTGTAGGTGACTAATTACTTCTTTAAGATATATAATACATATAATAAGACATATTGGCAGACACTGTTGGATACACTGAAAAACTAAAACACACACTTATCCATAATAACATAGCCTGACACACACTGATGCCTACACTGAGACACCCACAAACACACTTATGCATACTTTGATATACCTAGTCACACACTTATTCATACATTGAGACAGCCATGCAAACATTTACACATGCATTTAACCACCTAGAACACGGTCATACATAGAATGACTCAACCAGGCACAAAGTGATGCATTCACTGACACACTCAGACACTTAGGTGCCGATCACGATCCTGTAAAAAAATTCCCCGTACGACTCGTATCCGGTCTTTTTACCGTACGAATCGTACAAGTGCCGTACAAACTGCCAACTACGATTCGCATGGGAAAAACTCCATACGAGTCGCATTGGGAATAATTCCCCACACGTCCTCGGGTCGGAAAATGTGTCCGACACTTCCCCGGACGATTTACCATACAAACGTGAAAAGTGAAGTCAGACCGCGCAAGTACGATCCATCCCGTGCATCCGATGTCACAACCGTATGGAAA
Organism: Triturus cristatus; assembly: GCF_964204655.1. NCBI lineage: Eukaryota > Metazoa > Chordata > Amphibia > Caudata > Salamandridae > Triturus > Triturus cristatus. The sequence continues at coordinate 317,850,503 of NC_140579.1, forward strand.
AAACACCGTCCGCACCGAACTCCCATTGCAACCATGGAGACATGTGCCCGCATACGTGCCGTACCCCCCCCAGCCCCCGTGAGTACGCGCCACACCCCCCCCATTCCCCGTGAGTACGTGTCGACCCCCCCCGTGTATGTACACCCGTGTACGTGTCGACCCCCCCGTGTATGTACACCCGTGTATGTGCCGACCCCCCCGTGTATGTACACCCGTGTACGTGTCAAACCCCCCGTGTATGTACACCCGTGTACGTTCGAGTCATACCCCCACCTGTGTATGTACGGTGCGTACCCCCAGCGGGGTACACACCGTACATACACGGGTGGGGGTACGACTCGAACGTACACGGGTGTACATACACGGGGGGTTTGACACGTACATGGGGGCACATACACGGGGGGTCGATACGTACACGGGTGTACATACACGGGGGGGTCGACACGTACTCACGGGGGCTGGGGGGGTACGGTGCGTACTCACGGGGGCAGGGGGGGTACGGCGCGTACTCACGGGGGCTGGGGGGGTACGGCGCGTACTCACGGGGGCTGGGGGGGTACGGCGCATACTCACGGGGGCGGGCGGGTACTGCACATACTCACGGGGGCTGGGGGGGGTACAGCGCGTACCGGGCCCCCTATTCTGGTCGTTTCGCGGCGTACTTCGCTTTTCCGGCACTTTTTGGGTGCCGTGAAAATATTGCCGTCCGGACTGCTGTCGGTTCGAATCGTACTTCCTGGGTCGTGAAACGCTGCCTGACAGCGTCCCGACGTCACGTCGGCGCATTCCCGGATCACATTGGTATGTATAATTTCGTCGGACGGTGTTTTGTACGATTCGTACGGAAATGGTGTTTCCGTGCGAATCGTACTTCCATGTGTGTAAAGTTTTACGACCAGGTACGAGTCGGACGGAGAAAACGCTCCGACCGACGGTTCGTACCCGGTTTTTCCAGGATCGTAATCGGCACCTCAGTCATAGAAACACTCAAACACCCAGGGACACAATTAGATATACACTAACACACCCAAACATACACTCATAAATTCACTGACCCACTCACTCAGACATACAATCAGACAACCCAGGACACACCCATACATATACCTACACAGTCAAACAAATACATTGATGCATTCACAGACACGCTCAGTCACTCACCCATACACTCAGACACACTGGAAAATACTCATACTTATACTGATATACCCAAGCACACACTGAAACATTCACTGCCACACTCAGACACTCACTCATGCATATACTCAGACACCTTGTCACACACTGATACATACACTGACACACCAAAAAACACACAGATGCATTCACTGACTTACTCAGACACTCACTCATACATACACTCAGACACTCTAGGAGGCACTCATATATATACTGACACAGCCAAGCAAATACTCACTGACACACTCAGATACTCATATATACAGTCAGACACCCTGGCACACAATCATACATGTACTGACACATGCGCACACACACACTGATGCATTCACTAACTCACTCAGACCTCATACATACACTCCGACACCATGGGACATACTGATACATACAGTGACACACCTATACACACACTCATGCATTCACTGACTCACTCAGACACTCACTCATACATAGACTCAGATACCCTAAGAGGCACCATACATATAGGGATACACCCATGCACATACTAATTCATTGACTGACATACTCAGACACTCACTGATAAATGCACTCAGACACCCAGAGAGACACTATTACATACACTAACACACCCAAAAACACACACTGATACATTCACTGACAAACTCACTCATACAATTAATGTACCCCCCAAAGAAACAGGTGCACAACTGTTATAAAACAACGAGAATGTAAACAGCATGTTTTATAACTGAAATCTAGAGCCAACAAATAAGGATGCTATAACCAAAAAGAATTAGCAGGGATGATTGTACAATGCATCCAAATATTCTACCACAGATGTAGAATTTATACCAAATGGCATGTGGCACCACAAACAGTGGGTAGTCATGTGCCTCAAATTAGGACACACACTTGACACTGTTGTTGTAGCTCATGTGGAAGGTGCTGGCAGAATTGCTCCTGATATGGCAGGATGAGCACTTGTCTCTGTGTCACAGACTATTCTTTGATATGAATTTTAATGTATAATCTTCATATGATTCCACATTGAAGACCTCCCATTGCTGTATTTTTGTTTGTTCGATGAGACCGTTCCTTCCCAAAGATGGGGCACTTGAATATCTTGTCTGTCACCTTCTTTTTGCCAGAAAAAATGATAAAGAACTTCCTTACCTCACTTTTTTGGGGGGAGGTACTGTATCATATTCTTCCTCCTCCAGAACAACAGGATCTTCTTCCTGCATAGATGGTGTTGCTCCAGCCATTTGGATAAACCAGCACTTCACAACAGGTGGAAAGCTTAAAAATAGCAGCTACAATAACTAAGTGCTGCTTCCTCACAGTCCAACAAGAAATAGCAGGTGTTTGGGTGGGATGTCATTCAAAAATTGGTGTGGTCCCTCTGTGGCCAATAAAATTGGCGGGTTTCATTGTGTCATTGCACAAATCCGCTGCGGCTTCAGCAGATTTGCAAGGCCTTAAAAACCATAAACCATGCTAATAATCATATATAAAGATCGATACTCCAATGTTGCTGGCCTCAAATATGTCCTCAATAACTTTAAACATCAAAATTGTGAACTATCTATGTAGAATGTTTTTCTTTGAAATGTTGGTGAATCTGCAGTTCAGAAATTGCAGATACATTGTGATCACATGATCACAAAAGGAAACCACACAGTTCTTGTAGTCCAGTCTTGGTTTCGGTACTGTAGACATACTATAGTTACAATACATGAACTTAAAAAACATTGGACATTTTCTGAAAAATCCAAAGGTTACATGGTTGTTATACTTAACAAAATAAAATTTGAAAAACCTTAGAACTTCAGTGAAAAAAACAAAGTTTACATGGCCATTATAGTTAGTCTCAGATTTCACTCATACAAAACCATAGAAGTTCAGCAGTTACCTGAGCTAACTATACCTTACGCCCCACAATGCACAGCTTATGACTTCCATATTATATCACTCATGACATGGTCAGTGACATCACTGAATACATCCCAAATGACATCACTAATGACATCATCCATAGAACCTCTCATAAACCCACTCACATACCCACATACCCATTCACAAACCCATACAACTACTCATACACTGACTTACTCACTCATACAACCACTCAATTACCAATACAGCTACTCACTCATCCAAACAGCTACTAACAAAGCTACTCACTCACTCAAACAGCCTCCTACACATCCGTTCACTTATCCACAAAACCACTTACATACCCATTCACACATCCATACAAGCACTCACTCACCTATACAGCCACTCACACAGACACCTACTATGCAAAACAGCAACACACACACCTACTCACTTGCCCATACTTCCACTCAAACAGCCACTCCATTGCCCATAAGACCCACTTACACACCCAGATATTCACCCATAGAGCCATTTACTCAGCCACTTAGTCACCAATACAGCTATTCACACAACCACTCACCCACCCATAGGGCCACTCACAGTCACTCATTGCCGATGCAGCCACTTACAGTCACTCACCCACTCATACAGCAACTCACACACCCACTCACACGCCAATACAGCCATTCACACAGCCACTCAATCAGCCATACAGCTACTCACACACCCACCTTTTTACGCATACAGCCACTCACAAACCCATACAGACACTCAGACAGCCACCCACACACAGATTCAGTCTCACAGCCACTCAGATAACATATGTTAGAAATAGTATCACATGTTAGTAGTATAGAAAGAATGGTAATTTAACTTATGCAGTAGATTAGTATATATCTTTAAGTCTCTGAAACGTCTTCAAATCACTTACACTCACTGGATGATGTCATCAGTGATGTCATTTGAGATGTCATGAATTATATCACTGACCATGTCATGAGTGATGAAATATTTGAGGATATAAGCAGTGTATTGTGTGGCGTAAGTTATAGTTAGCTCAGGTAACTATAACGGATGAATTCCAATGGTTTTGTATGAGTGAAATCCAATCCCAACGATAATGTCCCTGTAACCTTTATTTTTTTCACTGAATATATATATACTTTGAAGTCCTTACCACCCCATCCCCTTACCCTTCCTTGAACCCCTAAAATCCTGACTACTCTGTACCCTGATCCTATTCTGAACCCTAAAAGCCCTCTGAACCCCTACCATTACTCAGCCTTGCACCCTATAATTCCATTAAAAACCCTTTCCACCTTGTACCCTTACCCACTACTTAACCCTAAAAACACCTTACAATCTTACTCAACCCTGAATCCTAAAATTCAGTTACAAATCCATACTCTTACCCATCCTTAAACCTTAAAAATCTTTTATAGTTCCCAGTGTACTGTACCATTGGCTATCCCTATACTCTATCAATCCCTTACTACCCAGCACCCTTACCCAACCGTGAAACCTATAAACCGGTCAATAATCCCAACCTTACCCATCCCTGAACCTGGAAAAATATTCTAACCATTTCTACCATGCATTCTTACCCATTCGTTATAAAAAACCCTGACCAACAGGTACTCTTACCCTCCACTGAAATTCCCTGAAAACCCTTATCATACCATACCATACCCTTGCCCAACTCTGAACCTTAAAAATGTGTTACTAACTCCTACCCCTACCCATCTGTTGACCCCAAAAAATCCTTACCAACTAATCTCTTACCCATCCGGAACCCAAATAAATCCCTTAAAACCTTTACCAACTGATACCCTTACTCCCCCTAAAGCCTAGAACACCCTTATTACTCATACCCTAACCCAACCCTAACCCCCAAAAATGCATTCCTCAACCCTACCCTAACCCATCCATGAACCCTAGAAACCCTGTCACTTTCCCATACCATTATCTATCCCTGAACCCTAAAAACCCTTGTAACAATTACTATCCCATACTGTTTCCCATCCCTGAACCCTAAGAAACCCTTTCCAACCTGTACTGTCAACCATCCCTGCACTCTGAAAATTATGAACATACCTTACTTTCTAAAAATGTTCCTTAATAAGTAATAAGTTGAAAGATTTACCTGCAATGTAATATCTCATGCTGAAAAATACACTTTTAAAGAATTGCCACAAGGCTCCTACATGTAAGGTATGATGTAACCTTGCAAAGATGATACGGAACTAGGTCTTTTTCCCCGACCACACCTACCAGTGAACTACTACTCACACCTAGAAAGTTAGATCAGGAATAGGGAAGTGGATCTTGATGGTGCTACTGAAGTGACCCTAATAGTATGCCTACTCTCCTGCATGTACTCTAAATAATTGTGAGAGAACTGGCATACTCCTTGCATCAGAGAGCAGAAACGTGGACACAATGGGAAAACAGTTTTCTTGTTGCCAAGGGTTGTCAAAGTGGTTCTCTTCTATTACAAGGGGAAAGAACACCTTTTAAAACAGTAAAAATCAAATCTCCCCTTGGAAAGTATAAAACTACATTCACTATTCAACCAGCCATGAGGACTGGTATGACATACACTATAATTCAAACTTCCGTACTACTACAGTATCAAGAGACACTAGTTTAAAATGATATATTCAGAAAGACCTCTTTTAATTGTAAATTCATAATCCATACAATGTGTACATTGGCAGTATCATAGTAGAAGACTATTATACCATTCCTTAGAGTTAAAAACAATTGTTATTCAACAAAAGTCACACATTTAAAATTTGTCACAATAAGGCACAAAACAATTTTGTGCAATAAAGTTAAAACAAAATTAGCCATTAAACTGTAAACAAAACAGGTAGAGAGAAGAGAGAGAACACAACTAAAGGTCAAGTTCAAGTTCAATAGACCTTTATTCGAATTTCATAAAATCCATAAAAGTACAACAATAAGAACAATTCATTTTCGCAATAAATCGAAATACAATTTCATAATTGTTAAAAACCAATACAGCTCTCATCAAATTTTCAGGGGTTTTCCATCATTTTACGTGCGCGTGTTATCAGTCTCAAAAAAGTGCTAGTGCGAAAAATTAATTCATCTGTATCCAGGGAAAATAGCATTGAGCAAGACTCCCCCAGAGAGAGGGGTCTTCGTTTTCTAAAATAAGGGGTTAGAAACCAATTAATATATTTTAAGTAAAATTTGCAGAAGAATAGGAAGTGCAGATCGTTCTGTGAACTAATGCCATCGCACGGACATGGGTTATATTGAGTTGTGTGGTGATAACCCAGGGGAAAGCCCAATAGAAATTTCACAGAGCCTGCCCTAAGACGAAATAGCAAAGATCTTTCCCAGTTGGACATGGGGAGGGTAAGGTAGGGTGGAAGTGGTTGTCTACACAGATCATTCCCTATGTATGTAACAACAGTGGGTTTAAATATTTCCCTTCCCATTCTTTCTGAATTAAAAAGTGCACATAGTGCTTGTTTGACCTCAGCCTTGTCTTTAAGTTCAATTCTGGATGGGTCGGAGAAAAGATCGCCTCTGTCCACGGCACGCAATGTTTTTAAAACTCCCGCAAGCCAAGGAATTGATAAGCCGTGGTCACATTTGAGGCAGTCTTTTATAATGTCTTGTGTTAAAGTTTCTGAGTTGTTCCTCCAGATCCTGATCCAGAATAGAGCTGGTCTAGTGCTGATGAAGTCGCAAACATAAGGGAGGTTTAGTTCTTTATGACAAATAAATTCAGAGGATGAGATTGGGGCGCCCAGTAAAGGTCTATTCGACACTAGTGATCTGTTCTGACATCATACATGTTTGACAAAATGACACTTCTCCATCTGAGCGGAATGAACTAACATGTATTTGAAGATGAAAAAATAGGGTTTCTAACCTATTAATATTTGACAGGAACGATCATGCAAAATATATGACATCAATTGAGGGAGATACACACCATTGGGGTGTCTTATTTATGTAAATGGGGCACTGTGACCGATGTAAAGACCCCATGAGGCGACAATTGATCTCATAGTGCCTTTATGTGCTAGGTAGTGGGGGAATGCCAGGCGTGAATGGACACGTATTGCAGTGACCAGTCTGAAACATGGGTGGAGATCTCTACCTCTGTGGGGGTGCAATTAAGGCTCCTTCTGCGTAAGTGGTGGCCGCATTATAATGGAACACATGATTGCTTCGTGACTCAGTGTTAAGTGCTGAACGGAAAAATGTCGATCCGTGTACTAGGTCACAACGCGGGCCGCCGAAGTCAGCCTTGTCTGTACAAGCTCGGCAATACCATTTTACGGCGAAGCTGACTTCGGCGGCCTGCATTGTGACCTGTTACACGGGTCAACGTGTTCCCTTTAAGCACTTTGCACTGAGTCACAAAGAAATGGTGTTTTCCGTAATAGGGTAGGCACCTTATCCAGGGTAAGTAGGTCCATCCTCCCTGAGCCTGATTAACCCTTACTTTCTAAAGATTGGTAATCTGTTCATTCTGTCACAGCAGCTCCTGTCTCCCTTTTGACACGTGTCCATGTGTGAATTACCATAGAGATTATTCTTTTTCTGTCTGGGCTCATATTTTTATGACCTCCCACCCTACTCCAGCGCCAGCTTTGTGGCCTTCCCTCACTAGGGTAACTTCTAGAGACATTCTTTCTTGGTAGTTTCTATGGCTGGCTAGACCTAATGCTAATCACCTGATTCCTCTTTTCCTAAAGTACCCAGCTGGGTCCTATGTGAGTAGAACTTCCTTCTCACTTATTTGGTGAGCACGTCACCAAATCTGGCATTTGTTTTCGATTGTTTCATCAGGAAGACCTCACACTAAAATGTATCTGATAATTTCTCGAGGTATTTATTACCCCCTACTGAGTTTTTTTTCATTATTTATTTCAGGTGTCTCTCATTTCTATGGTTCTGATGAGACCCGTATTGTTTTAAGAGGTCAAAACGTCATCGACTGAAATTCATGACAAATCATTCTTTGGCCTTCCTAACTGAAAGGAGGCATTTGAAGTGCATTGTTAAATAACCTATGGTCGTTGTTATGTTTGAAGAAACCTCATTGTATGTAAAAATGTGTCACTTTTGTTTGTTGGTTCTTTTTTACTTTGGACACTGAGCTCAGTAAGCATGGTTTCAAATACAGGCATCATTTTTGGATGCAAAACAGTATTTGGTCTTGTTTATTGCAGTCTGTATTAAGGTTATTTCTCGGCATTCTATTTCAGTGTTTAAACTGCCATTTTGCCTACAAAAGTATTATTATTACATTGTCCGCAAGAACCTTTGCTTTCCTAAATATATAGTGTTGAGATACAGCACGACATGTGGAGACAGTCCTTCTGCAACTCTAATTGATGTGCAGATGAAGCGATTAGGGAACAGAGGTTTCAAGAAATTAAGTTCTTTGGGGAATGTGGGATGCTGTCTCTCTCTGGGCTTTGAATCCGAGGAGTGTGTGGGCAGGGAACCGACTTAATTGAATGCACGAAGCAAAGCAAAGCCACCTGGCCCTAGGCACCATTTAAATACCAAAGCCACGTCCAAGATGGCCGCCGAGGTTTGCAGAGATCTCATGAGATCTCGACAAACCTCCATGTATAAAGCATGCGGCTTAAAACAACAAAACTAACTTGGGGTTGAGATATTTGGGGGCTAATATGGCAACTCAAAACCCCAATAGGGTTTATAGCTGAATAAGAAACCAATAGCTATCAGAATAAAACATACAACAAAAACATGTACCAATCACTTGGGGGCTGAGATACTAATACCCACATAATCACGGGGCTCCCAAACCTTGGGGGCATAACCAATTGTATGTACACAAGTAGACTATGGGGCATTCTGCTCTGAAGGCATCTGTTTGGGGGAGAATGGAGTGGGCTAGTGACAATTCTCCCCTCTCAGAATGAGACCCAAAACAGTTGACACTGGCCGTGTTTTATTTGGTTAATGAAGATGAAAGACATGGACCAACATGAGAGTATTGCGAATGTTAGTAAGCGTCTCCCATGACTGTATCCTTTCCAGTCCATGATGTAATAAAATATTCCTTGGAAGCGCTTAGAGTCAAGAATCGAAGCTGCTTCATACTCATCATGATCCCCTACCCTAATAGCAGGAAGAGGGATACCAAAGCTGGTTCAAGGAGAAACTGGTTTCAATAAAGAAACATGGAAGATGTTACCCATTCCTCACCCGGGGCATATACTGGCTCTTGTCTGCGACGCTTGCCTTTGGCGTGGGCTAAAGCAGAGTGCACTGCTTGTATCAAGGTTCGGAGTAAGACATGCTAGTCATGTACCACTGGGACAGAATAGGCTTGTCTGAAGGTAAGAAATGTGGGTAATACCCTTGAAAACAATAAAATGGGGTCATTCCTAAGGATGCTTAATCTGTATTGTTATGGATGAATTCCGCCGTCCACAGATACATGGCCCAGTCACCATCCGAATCGAACAACAAGCAATGTAGGTTTTTTGTTCTATTGCTTGGTAGGTGCGCTCAGCCTCCACATCTGTTTGGGGATGGTAGCCGGGTGATAGATGCATATCTATGCCTAAAGATTGACCAAAAATGGGAGGCTGCACTGCGACCCCCTGTGGGTGACAAGGGCCAAGGTTGAACCATGGAGCCGAACAGCATTGGACATAAAAATCATTGGCAACTTATCAGATGGGAGAAGTTTTTCAGCAGGATAAGATGAGTCATCTTGGAAAGGTGATCAACCACAGTTAGAATAGTGGTATATCTTTATTGTCCTTTGGAAGAGCCACCACAATAACTAGTGACACTGTGTGCCGGGGGCCAGGTGGTACGGGGATAAGTCACAATATGCCAGCTGGGGACTGGTGGCTGCTCTTTCCTTGTGCACAGGTTTGACAGGTTTACACATACTGATGTGTGTCTTTGGACATAGATGGCCACAAAAAATGCAGCTTTAAGAGTAACAATCTTTTTTGAGGAACGGGATGGCTGCCTAACAAAGTGTTGTGACATGACACTAATGCTTGTTGTTGTAGATTGTCATCAAGTGAGTAAAAACAGTCCTTATGCAACAGTATACCATCATGAAACACTGCATCAGAAACCTCTTTAAGCTATTGGTCTGTGGATTTCTTTTCAATATAAAGACGTAGCTCTTGTAAAAAGTCAAAATTCATTCCCAAGCCTTGAAAGCAGGCAGGTGGCAAAATTTGTTGTGGAGGTTTCTTTAAGTTTGGCATTGTCCATTTCCCCCAGGTGGGAGAGAGCATCAGCCTTTACATTGTTTTTTCCTGAATGATTAGTGATTACAAAATGGTAATCATTGAAAAACTAAGTTCATTGTAATTGTCTAGGAGAAAGAGCTCTGACAGAATGAAGCAACTGCAAATGTCTATGATCCATATAGATCACAATCAGATGTTTTGGCCCTTAGAGGTACTGCTGCCAGTCTTCAAATACTGCTTTGATCACCAAGAGTTCTCGATTAGTGATGGAATAATTACATTCAGCTGGTATCACTTTGTGAGCGTAAAATGCAATGGGGTGTAGCTGACCTGTGGTTTTATCCCTCTGGAATAATATCCCATCTAAGGCAACTTGGAAAGCATCCACTTCTATAAAATACAGGCTATCGGAGTCATTGTGCGCCAATATTGGAGCTGTGGTGAATTTGTTTTTTAGGGTTTGAAATGCTTCTTCCTCAATCATATCCTAGATGAATGGCACTGCTGTGAGCAATAAGCGGTGATTGAGGCAATTGTTTTGGAGAACTGGTCAATAAACTGTTTATAAAAATGTATGACCCCAAGAAACTTTGGACTTGCATTACTGGTGTTGGGGATGGCCAGGTATCAATAGGTTCCACTTTCTTAGAGCCCATACAAATTGCTTGAGGACTCAGGATATAACCCAGGAATTCGACTTGGGTGGGTGAAAAATATGTTTTTCCCAGTTCTACATCCAGAATATTCCTGGCTATATTTTGAAGCATGGCAATTTACCTGCTGTGTGTATTCTGCTTCAGAACTAAAACATATAAGGATGTCATCTATATACAAACAGCAGATCAGACATCAATGAATATCCTTAAAACTTCATCTGTAAAAAACTGAAAGGCAGCTGGGGCTTCACATAGAGTCTAAATTATGTCTAAATTATGTCCAGGAAGCCATCTTCCGTTCATCTCCAGCTCTTACCCCAACCAAGTGATATCCCTTCTCAAATGTATCTTTGGGTAGATGACAGTCTTTTTGATTTGGTATAAAAGGCTGGGAATTAAGAGTAGTAGATACCTGTTCTTGACTGTGATGTTATTAAGAGCACGATAGTCAATACAAGGGTGGAGTTAATCGCCCTTTTCAGTTATGAAGAATAAAGATGAGGATACTAGTGACTTTGAATGTCTAATGAAGCTGTTTTCTAAGTATTGATCAAGGTACTACTAGAGGAGCTCATTTTCTTTTTCCGTCAGGGCATATATATGCCTACAGGGTAGCTTTGCCCCTGGAACCAGATCAACTTGCAATGGGGTGGTTGGGTATTGGCCTGTACTTGCAATAGAAATGTTTTATTCTCGGGTGTAAATTCCCCCACCCTAACTGAGAGAGGAAAGCAATGTTGGGAACAAAATGGAGAGTCCAAAGTGATGATGTTTGAGCTCCAATATAAACTAAGAGTGTGCTTGTAGAGCCAGGGAAGCCCTAAAATCAATCCGGACTGGGGTGCATCAATTACATCAAAACTGATTTCTTCCTGATGGTGAGTGAAAATATGCGTGGTCAATTTTTCTGTATCAAATTGGAACATTCCTTGCTGTCTACACCCCAGACTATCTCAGGTTTGTCCTTAAACTGGAATTATATGCCCAGTAGTCTCAAATATTCTACATCCAGAAAGTTCCCAGTAGCTCCAGGTCTATGAACCTGTCTACCTTCCAAGTAGAACCTGTAGCTGAAACAAGAATCACTATCAGGTGTAAATGATGTAGGTTTGAACCAGAGGACATTTTAGAGGCCGAATGTAAAGGCAAGCCCAGAAGGTTGACCTCGACCCATACCGATTGACTAATTTCCTATCAGATCAGTAACTTTTCCTGGAACAGATGCAGCACTAGTTTTAAGTGCGTTTTGTTTTGTTGGGCGAGTAAAACATTCTGCCTCAAAATGACCTGTTTTCCCACCATACAGGCATTAGTATAATTTTGTCCTCCTTTCCTTTCCCTCTTTTGTTAGAGGATCCCTGACCTTTCCAATTTGCATATGTTCTGCACTGTCTGTAACCTTGGGTCCTTCACTTTGTGTCCTATTTCATATGACTACCATCCTGGATTGATGAGACTTTACTCTTTCAGATCTCCATTCCATTAATCTATGGTTTAGTTTGACTACTAAATTTACTAAATCTTCGAATTCCCCACTATCTTCTGCTGGGTCAACAATTTGTGAAGTGAGGTCTTTAAGTTCATCCCTAAAACCCCTATAGATAATGGATACTCTTATTTTCTGTCCAACTCATTTCTACTATCAACCTATTGAAGGTGGTAATGTAATGTAACAGATTATTTGTTCCTTGCTTCAAGTTTAGCAGCTCGTCCTCCACTGCCTGCATGAATGCATTGCAACTTAATAATCGCCATATGGTTGCTTTGAAGCCACAGATATGATATAACAGTGGGTTATCTTTTTCAACCACAAATCTAGGTCTCCTCCCATTTAGGAAAAATTAGAGCTGTCACAAGCTGCATTGTCTAGTAAGGCTGTTGGTCTGGCCATGAAGTGTATATTGCACTGATTCATGAATGTTCCAAATTTATTACTGTCCCCATAAAAACCTTTGGGTGCAGCTAGCGGAATACGTGTCATTGTTACCACATGGATTGGTGTCGGAATGGTTAGGCCCACAGAATATATTCCTGAAGCACCACCTGAGCTCTGAAAGACAGCTAGTTTAAACACCAACTTTACTTAGGATTTGATGCCCGAAGGGGCAGGCACCCTCCATGACTTATCAGGTTGATTTGCCAATTTACTTTGTAAGTCTGATACATCCTGTTGAAGGCCTTGATTCTCACTTGGTAGGATAGCTAACATTCCTACAATATCTCACAGAGTGATATCTGGAATCTCCATATCGTCTGGGCAATGCAGTCGATGAGGGCTTTGTCTTCTGTTAACGTAACACCACAAGGCTCTTACTGTGTAAGTCGTGACATAACCCTGGAGAGACAATATGCACCTAGAGCCTTTTCCCCGACCACACCTAAAGGTAAACTACTACTCACACCTAAAAGGCTAGATAAGGATCAGGGAAGTGGTTCTTGATGATGGTGCTACTGAAGTGACCTCCAATTTGTTAGCCTGCGAATGACTACAAAATAAAAGGAAATCATGAGATAGTGTCCAGTTATCCTGGTGTGTCGCTATTTGCTTCCTACCAATTTGCCAACCCTCCTGCATCTACTCTAAATACCTTCAAGGCAACTGGCATCCTCCCTGCACCAGGGAGCTTAATCTTGGACACAATGGGAGACCGGTTTTCTTGTTGCCAAGTGTAGGAACGTAGCATCTGAATCTTATGGTTACCCCCACTTTTTGCTCGATGTTTCACTGTGATCCCCAGTCTATCTGCTTTCTCCCTACAATGTTATGTCATGTACTTAGGTACACTCCAGATTTGATACTGGGGTACCCTTGTCACTCCCTAGTTTATGGTACACATGTACCAAGGGCATAGGTACCCCAGAGACCTACCATGGGCTGAAGCATGTATTATGCCACCCATGAGAGGCCATGCAAAATGTAACCACAGGCCTGCCATTGCAGCCTATGTAAGATGGTGCATGCACCACTTACTTTAGATATAGGTTTACTTTATCTATAGGTCACTGCACTTAAAACCTATAAGGCACCCCAATAGCAGGCCTTGACAATCCTGAAGGCAGGGTGCTGGGTTTTATGTGAGAGGGTGCCCCTGCCTGAGCAGAGCACCCCTGCAAACTTCGGAGACCATTCTCCCGGGTTGTCGGTGCAGCGGCCCAACATCTAGGTAGAGGTGCATTATATGCTCGTGTAAAATGCTATCTCAAAAACGGCTGCAACAATGTCATTTTTGGTATCCAACACCTTGGAATCATATCTTCACACCAGTAACCGGTGTGGGAGGTCTGATTCCACCCTTCTGAAGCAAGATTCGTGGGGTCCCTGGTCTTCCCGGTACCAGCCTTCTTGACCCGGACAGCACAAAATGGTTGCTGCCGACCAGCGACACATTTCTGCCCTCCTGCTGCTGAGCCAAGCTCCAGCAGAGGAAGGCAGCACAATAGGCATCCTGTCACAGGGAGGTGTGACCACCTCCCATACAGGATTTAGTGTATTGGGGCTGGGTAGGTGTAATTCCAAAGTGCCTGTAAGTCTGCACAAGGGGCACATTTGGTGTCCATGTGCATAGTCCAGTTCAAACCAGTCCTGGTAGCCGTTGACTCCTGCTCTGGCGCAAAACTGGATAAAGGACATGGGAGTAACCTCCCCACTGTCCTGACCCTCCCATGGGAGGCTCCCCTGAATCTGTCCAACCTTCCCCCGTGGGTACAAAAGGGCTTACCTGGCTGTCGGACCCTAGATTCTATGTGCACAAGATTCTGTTCAAGAAACCACTGACCTTTGACTGTCTGGACACTCTGGACTTCGACTGGGCCTGACTTCATCTCCCTCTCTGTCCAAAGCATCGTCTGTGCCTGTGCACCATACAGGCTCCGTGCAGGACCTGTGGAGCATTAAGGACAACTGCAGTATCTCCCTTGGAGTAAAGGAGTCACTCCCCTGTATTTGCAGGCACCGTAATGCAACTAACCCATCTGCTGATCCTGAGCTCCTGTGGACTCTAAAGGCTCCAGCAACACAGGAGGTGGGTTCCTATTTTCCTTGAGGTCGCGCTGCCTTCTCACTGAGTTTGAGGCTAGTATCCCTTGTGAGGACTGCATAACCCGAACACCTGTGCACCACGTACTTTTGCAAGTGCATATGCTTGTTTTGCATTCCCCAATTGAGTGCATTGGGCTACCGATAGCCCCCACCTCTGCGCACATTTTATACAAAGGACTTTGGCCTCCTCACACTCTGTGCCCTGCAAGCTGTGACTTTGTGAAAATGCTAGTGATGCCCTTGCAACTCCTGTGCCTTCGGCCTGTGGATCCACTTGAGGGACAACACTGCTTTTCTTGGGCTCCCTTGGTTGCTCCAGGCCTGCCCTGACTTCCCTTGATGTGGTGAGTCCCCTGGTCCTTGCTGGGCCAGACCGTAACCTTCTTTGACCTTCTACGTGGGTTGCTGCTGCGAAGGCTTGTTGGTGCTCCCACCGGACACCAACCCCTCAACACTCGACATCCTTCATGAGACAGCTCATATCCAGATCCTGGTTGTCCTCGACATCTCCTGGTCCCTGCAGCTGTAGATTCAAGGTCTCCATCTTCACACCTGAAGCACCCGACATCGGTGAACAGTCATCTACCGGGCCCCTGGTCACTCCTGAGTGACCCAGACTCTGGCCCCTCTGCTTTTAGGTTCCTCCCATCAAGAATCCACCTGTGGGTTCCAACGGACACTTTTCTTCTTTCCAGCAGTGGCATTTCTTCGAAGACTCCCATTGAGAACGACGGCGGTTTCCGTTGCCACTTCAGCCCTATGCACCCGGATTCCCTGGGATAGGTAACTCTGGTACTTATGTATCCACGCGTGTGGTGGCTCTCCAAACTTCTTTGTTCCAATGGGTTTTCTTGTAATCCACTGGGAAGGGTCCTTAAACCGTAAAACTGCAACCGCAACTCTCCCATAGAATTGTTTGTAGCACTCGGTTGTGTTCCCACACTGCACCCATCCTCCTTGGGGTCCCTACTTACTCACCTTGGGTGGATCCTGGGGGTCCCAGTGATTCTACATCCTCTAGACACTGTTTTGACCTGAGTCGTGGTTCTTATACCACTATTTTAATATATGGTTTGGTCTCCCCCTGGAGCCCACTGAGTATTAGTGCTACTTTAAAAATGTTTCTATGCTACAATACTGTGTGCTTTGTGTTTATCTGTGTGTAGATGTATTTAAAGTGTGTTATATTAATAAATACATATTTTTATAACTACTGTGTGGTTCTCCTTTCATTTAACCTATACATTAAGGTTGCATTCTGTTAAAACAAGCAGCTTGACATTCTTTCAAGACTAAGCCTGAAGGCTGCTCTCCACAGCTACAACTTGGATAGCTTTCTAAGGTTATCTTTGACCTCCTAAATCACCATAAGGTTTGTTTGGACTGGTGCAAGGTGCCCACTTTAATTAGTGGACAGCATATACCAGGCCAACTTCTCACAACAAGGGTTGTCAAACTGGTACGCTATAATACTGCCAAGGGTTTTCTGGAAGTGCTTTCTGAAAGAGACACAATTTCACTATCTTGCCCAATCATTTAAACTTTGTTACAATTATTACAACATAGGTTCAGCATATGTGTAAACTGTCATATTGTTATCTTGCATTTCACTTTGAAAAGAAGTTACAATGTTTGTTCACATTCAACTCCCTTTCCTTAGTGCTTTACAATATGTCAAGTTTTGTCTGCTCATCCTAAACAAGTCTTTGTTAACTGTGTCTTAAATCACAGTGTGTGATAGAAGAGTTTAAAAAAATAAAATTCCTTAAAATAGATTGTAATTATTAATTCCTTGAGTTGCAGGTACCTATTTTTTCTTTTGAGAGTTTTGTGATGCGGGCAGGGAACAATGCGATTCATGGAGCTGGTCCTTCAGCAACTCCAAATAATGTGTGGATGAAGCAAGCAGGGAACAGAGTCTTCAAAGATGCTAAGTTCTTTGGGGATTGCGTGATGCAGTCTGATTCTGGGTGTTTAATTTGATGAGTGTGATGGGAAGGAAACGCCTTCTCTGAAAAGTTGAGGCAAAGCAAAGCCTCCTGGCCCTGTACGTGATTTAAAAACCATATCCATGCCCAAGATGGCTGCTAAGGCTCCCAAAGTTTCTGCATGATCTTGGCTAACGTCCATGTGCAAGACAGGTGGCTTAGAACAATAAAACAAACTAGTGGGGATAACATGGCAACTAAACAACCCCAATGGGGATTATAGCAGCATAATAAACCAAAGGATAACAGAATAAAACATAAAACAAAAACATGTACCAATCACTCAGGGGGCTGAGATACTAATACTGTGGTATGTTTGTACGTAGACTATGGGGCACTCTGCTCTGAAGGCATCTGTTTGGCGTTGAATGAAGTGGGCTTGTAAAAGACTCCTCATACTTCATGCATTTTTACATGCTGCTTTGTAACATTTCTAGGGATAACACTTGCATTGTAATTGTTGCATACCAGAGCAGAATGCTGCTTATTTTCTCCCATTGAGGATCAAATCTGAAGGCCGCTGTGGAAGCTGTAATCACCTCAATACTGCTGCTAACGATCAAACAGAAACATGATCTTAACCCCTTCGTCGCGGCAGGAATTCTGCCGCGGCGCTGGGGGGGGGGGGGGGTTTGGGGGCAGCGCGGTGGTGCTGTGCTCGTGACGGAACCGCTCCATCACGAGCCACGGTTGAGCTGTGCTCATGACGGAGTGGTTCCGTCACGACTCCGCCCACTGCGCTAATCGCCCGCACAGGCGGGGAATTAGCGCCGCGTGGGCGGAGCGGCCGCCAACGGCCGTAGCATGACGGAACCACTCCGTCATGAGCACAGAGCAACCGTGGCTCATGACGGAGTGGTTCCGTCATGAGCGGGGAAGGGGTTAAAGCACTCTGTTCCCCTCACCACAGAAAAGACAACGACTGTCCAAGAGATCTATTGTGAACATTTCCTCACTGCACATCCTTCTTGTATTTTATTCTTCTTTGACTCTGCTCCTGTTCCAGCATGAAGTTGGCTTTGTAGCTAGCTGGATCAACAAAAGTCCTTTAAGGACTTAGAATAGCCCTTTGGGCCATTAGACTTACAATTGTCACTTGCAACTAGTCTTTCACATCATCATCAAAGATTGTTACTCCTTGTGTAAGGGGTAGCTAATCTCAATCTGCCGGAACTCCTAGATTGTGTGATATCCATAATTAAGCAAACAAATCACACCATTTACCCTAATCCCAGGAGGCATGCCTATGTTCCTGTAACCAATCGATGAATTTTGCCAATGCTTCTTCTAGCAATTACTAGGTACCTTGTCCCTAATTTGCATTGTTTCTTTATTGTTTTAGGAGGTTGTGAACACTATGGTTCAAAACAGTAAAGATGCTTGTCTTCTAAGAATTAAACTAATTTCAGTGAGATTAGTGGAATTCTTAATCTTTGTATCAGACACATCTGGGTAATTGCTTAACCTTACAAAATTTTCTGTAACAAAATTCTTATGATATTGTACAAAGGTTTGTTCCGCTGCTTGTTATCACTTAGTAATCACAAATAGCACACAATGAGCAAAGATGGAGTCCTGGTTTCATTGTGCATTGTTTAGCACAATTTGTATCATTACGTTACCCACATGTAGTCTTTATGTATTTATTCATTCTTGAATTAAAATTAAAACAATGTGTCCTCACAACTCTGGACATCCACATCGTTATTGCTTCCATGTTAATCGTGTGGAACTCTACCTAGACATAATCTGTACCATCTCCCTTGATGTAAGCATTTAATGCTCCTCTCCTATCCCAAGAGTGTGCTGTGTTTCAGGGATCACCTACATTTCCTCTACCTACTGCAATTCTTTACCTTAAGGTATGTGCTGCTCTATGCCACCATAATATAACAAATGTTTATTTTCTTAAAGTGTTAAATCACTTTGTGGATCTAAAGTGTTTTCTTTTGTGCACTTTGATTAATGTACTTGATTTTCTACAATATTTCAGTTATCCTGGTGTAATCCTGTAAGTGCCGGGGTCTTGCATATTGCCAGGACTTTCCTAACATTTTTCCACCCTTCTTGGTCGGGCCTTCCTAGTTGTGTTGACCCAGGGATGGTCTGGCATTTTGCCAGATCTGTGGCTATGAGTACTGAATTTCAGACAGGGCCTCATGGTTGTCTGACTTCAGGTGCTTGCTGATCTGACCAACCAAGTAATGACCTGCATTTCTTCTCTTCATTTGTGTTGGGCTATGTGACAATTTTGAGAATCGAGTGTGTATGTGCATTTACATTATGTGTCTGCCATTTGCTGGTGTCCTCCTTGAAGTGTTGGGGGATCTTTTGAAGATCACAAACATTTCTAAGATCATTTGTGCCTCTCTACACCAATTGGGGTTTGCCTAGACTGTCTACACAGTGTACCCTATTTGGTCCTCTCTATAAAGAGCCAGCTTCCTACAACTTACATTTGGAAGGAGGTTAAGAATGCTGAGTTTGGTGTCTACTTTCTTTGGATTTTAAGTCCAATTCTGAATATCCTACTTTTAGATAGTTGGCGATTTCCTTCCTTAACCATATGGTGCCTGCAGCCTGTTTCCTGGGACACATGACTAGGGGTAGTTGGCAGCTGGCCTTTGTGTATTCCTGCCAAACACAATATAGGGTCTGGGTGTTGCCTGGATAGGCCACCCTGACTTGAAGGGAAGGGCAGAGCTGTTAACACCACACTTGCTCTTCAAGGTACTGTCCCAGTACACTCAAAAGACTCACAAACAACTTTACCCTAGCCTAATATGACCCCAGGCAGACTGGAACCAGAGCAGGGAGGAAGGAAATTCCAGAAACCTCTATAAGGAGAAAACTTCAGAAACTTCCCCTACTTCAAAGGGGGCACCAGGTATAAACCTTGGACCCTCAGACCCACTCTTAAGTACACTCCTGAACCTATAAATACTACAGAAGAAGGACTGCACTGCTGCCATACTTCCCTGCTGCTTATGGCCTGCCCTGCTGTCTGAGAAGGAAGACTGAACCTGCACCGTTCATCCCAGGCTGAAAAGACTCTAAGGGCCAGCTAATTGACCTCCTGTTCTGAGCTACAGTAAGACAACAAGCTCTAGCTGACCTGTTGCAACTAGACGTGCCTGGACCTGAAACAGGATCTGACCGACTCCTGCTGGCCTCTGCTGGAGTGAGTTCCTAATACCCAAGAGGTGCCTTCCATGTCATCGACCCTTGTTGTGGTATCAGTTGAGCCCTCCATGAAGAAAGGAGGAATCCTGAAGTGTTGTGCTCTCCGTGACCAGGAACAGGCCAGTTCATTCCAAGATCTTGTCTCATGAACTGACCACCAATGCAAAGGTCTGGTGAACCTGACTCTTTAAGCAGGACCGGAATGGGAACTGAAACCGGCCTTGGCAAACTGCTCAGCCAGGCCCCACTGGGGGGAGGGGGGTGCATCCGAGGGGTTTGCTAGGGCTGGTTTCGGCCAATTTTGTTACAAGGGGCCAATATTGCTGAACCCCAGTAACAAAAACGGCCCCTAGGGGCCCAAAAACAGCCCCCACGCTGGCAGCCAACCGGGGAAATGCCCGGTGCCCGCTACGGGCAGTCTGGCCCTGTCTTTAAGCTATAGCAACCGCCAGCGACGACGGGCAACCTGAGATCGCCACTACACGCTACAGCATCAACAGACCACGGTGGACACCAATGTGAAGCCCCAACAACGAATGTCAGTGACACCCGACAGGATCTTTGTGGAAGAGCGACAACTGTTTCTGATGCCGCCCTACAGCAATGAACATCACAGATACTCTCCCTGCTATTAGTGGCCTCCTCCACAGTGAACTTGACTCTTCAAGCTAGACTTTAGAAGGAAACCTTTTCAGCGGGACTAATCTGGTCCCTGTATCTAACCTGCTCTCCATTGCGGTCAGCCTGAACATGTGACGTAACACAGTCAAACACGGCCAGATGACCGTGAGTGAAGCTTTGTGCTTTTAGATGCTATAATCAGTAGTAAATCCTTGCAGTTGCATTTCTGCTGTTCTACAGTTTGGATTTGAGTTGTTTTGGTGTTAAACAAATAATTACATGTTACACAATTTCTTCTTAATTGCTATGTTTGTGTTTTCACTTTATTGCTGTGCTACATAAATATTTTCCACATTGTCTCTACGCTAAATCTAACTGCTTTTGTGCCAAGCTACCAGAGGGCTAAGCACAGGTTAATTTAGTGATTTTTGTGGTTCACCCTGACAAGAATTGAGGCCGCTGCTTGAGAAGGGCTCACACCCCCCATCAACCACCAGCCCAATTTCTCACAGCCAGTGACATTCATGAACATAAAAATGAAGATCTACCCCATATCATTTGCAAGAGATTAACTAAATGAATAGAAAGCACATCTATTCAGACAGAAGTATCTACTGCCTCAAGGCCTAATGAGTATATTTTTTGACATAGAAACAAAACACAACAGCAGCCACAAAATGAATATAAGCAATGATGCTAGATTTGCTGTGTGGCACTTGACCAGGCCCTTCTGAAGCCTTATTTTATCTGGCACTAAAAGAAAGAGAATAGATGCATTTGGGAATTTCTTTTACATTCACAACGCCATTCATCACATTGTGCTGTGAACCATTAGCTGTGCTGAAGTGTATTTATTTATTTATTTTTGAGGGTTTTATAGAGCGCGAACATCAGAGCACTTTACATTAAACAACTGTTAGTTATACAAACAAATAAATGCAGGTAACACGCGTGTACATAACATTTCGTTCAAAAAAGTAGTAGGGTACATAACAGGAAACATCCCCAATGAGTCAAGTCAAGGGCAGATAAAGTGAGTAGGATGTTTAGTTAGAGCCTTAACATAGTACGGATTACCAGTAAGGGAGCTGTAGATCTCGGAATTTATTTAGTCTGTGTTCAGGTGAATTTTGCCAGGAGAATCGCTTTAGCTTCCTTTTTGAAAGATGAGGTAGAGGCATTCAGTCTGGTTTCTGAGGGAAGTGTATTCCATATTCTGGGCACCATCCCCGAGAAGGATCGTTTATATGTTTTCTTCTTGTTGAACCTTTGAGGTTTCAGTAGTAGGTTTTCCACACTCCTTGAGGATCTTAAACCACCAGAGATCGTCAGTTTCTGTGCGAGGTAGCTGGGTGTATTATGATTAGGGCTCCCAGTTTTCCGTTTTTACTGATTTTTACAGATAAATACAGACAGAAAACTATTTATTTTCCTGTCTGTATTTATTTTTAAATACAGAAAAATACGGAAAATAGGCCTTCTTTGAATGATTTTTTTCTACTGTCGGTCATGAGTGCCAGGTCAGTAGGTGTTCAGACTGAGAGGTAGGAGAGATGAAAAAAGTTAACAGATTTCCTAATTAAGCTTAAGTAAGTGCAGATGTACAGTTTTTATGCTATTCTGCAATGCAGGTGTTTTCAGATAACACTATTGCACTGTATACTGCTAAAACCTTTTCGACATTGAAATGCGAGTATACATTTATCAGTTAAATAAATGTGGAAAAATACACATTGCAGCTTCATTTATACAGAAAATACAAAATAGAAATGATAAATACAGAAAAACTGAGCATAAAATAAATATGGATAAATACAGACGGAAATGTTGAAAAAATAAATACCATAAAACCGGGAGCCCTAATTATGATGTAGGGATTTATGCGTCAAGCACGCTATTTTTAGATCAATTCTGGCTTCAAGCGGTAGCCAGTTCAAGGATTTTAAGTCTGGGAAAATGTGGGAACTTCTTTTCGAGCCTGTGATGAGTCTCGCTGCAGCGTTTATTGAGGCTCTTAGGGGTGCTGTTGTAACTTTTGGGAGGCCACATAAAGAGACACTTCCGTACTCCACTCAAGGGATAACTAGAGCCTTTACTGCCAGCTTGAAGTCATTGACTGGCAGGAAGGGTTTCAGCTTCCTCAGTGTGTTTATCTGGAAGATTGCTCCCTTTGTAGCGTTGCTAATGTGTTTTTGTATAGTGAGGTTGCTGTCAAGAGTAATTCCCAAAGATTTCGCATAGTCCACAATGGTTGGTTGAACGTTGAGTGCAATAAGATGTTTGATCAAGTCTTACATTAAGGGGACTTTGGCGGGTAGAGCTATAAGGAGGAATTCGGTTTTTAGAGCGTTTAATTTGAGATGGTCTGGGTGTTCCTGAGCGTGGAGTTAAGCAACTTAATGTCTTCTAGGGTGTTGATCTTAAGATAAAGTTGTGTCTCATCAGCGTACATATGAAATTGTATGTTAGACGCATGTAGAATTTCGCTGAGAGGTTCCATGAACAGGTTAAACAGTGTCAGAGATAGTGAGGACCCTTGCGGGACTCCCAACGTTACTGGTAAGGCTTTGGAAAGAGTGTTGTTGACCTTGAATTTTTGTGTCCGGTTATGGAGGAAAGAGGTAAACCAGTTTAACACTGACCCTGATAGACCCATTCTATGGTTCAGGAGCTCTATCAGATTCTCGTGTTTGACCGTATCAAAGGCTGAGGATAGGTTTAGTAGGATGAGTAGGCATGATCCGTTCTGGTCAAGGATTTGTAGTGCATCGTCAATAATGTGTGTCATAGCTGATTCAGTGCTGTGACCTGCTCTGAAACCTGATTGGTGTTTGTTCAGGAGGTCAAAGTGATCAATATGTTTAGTCAATTGGTGGTGTACACATTTTTCAAGTAGTTTGGCCAAGGTGGGAATATTGGATATAGGACGATAGTTGTTAAGGTCCGTAGGGTCAGCTGTAGGTTTCTTTAGAATGGGTGAAACCAGACCTACTTTGAGGGAGGCCGGGATGCAGCCTTGTTGAAGTGAACTGTTAATGATTTTGGTCCAGAGCGGCAGAAGCCATGGTGTTAGGTCTTTAACAGCGTTTGCAGGGAGAGGGTCAGTGAGGTGATTGGCCGGCTTCAGTGCATTGTGAATCTTGCCTAAAACCTCTTCAGTGTAAGTATCAAAGGAAGACCAGGCTGCATAGTTTTTTAGGTCAAACTTTGAGGGGATTTGGTGTGGCGCAGTTGGTGGTGAGGTGGGGGTTTTCGAATGAGGAGTGGTGTGTAATAATAGGTCATTAAGGAGATCCTTCTTGATGTCAGTCTTCTGATTAAAGAAGGTAGAAAATTCTTCACAATTGGGTTGTGGACGGGCTATGTCTTGTAGCTGGTGAGGTGCGTCCTTGGATTGAGTTTTGATTAACTCGAAAAGTTTTTGGGGACGATTTCTTGCTTGGTCTAATTGGTGGCTGAAGAAGTCTGTTTTAGTGCGCTTGATCTTTTTGTAGTAAGCATTTCTCTTTTTCCTTAATAACTTGAGGTGATTAGCAGATGGGACTGATCTCCAGTTGCGTTCCAAGGTTCTAAGAGCCCGTCTATCCTCGTTAAGAAGACCGTTATACCAGGGCTTAGAGTCTTTAGTGGAAACTCTCTTCAGTTGCAGGGGGGCTACCTTGTTGATTATCGCGGTCATGGAGTCGAGGTAGTTGTTGGTGAGATCATGGACATCAGAGGTGCCTACAGGGGGCCGAAGCAAGTTGTAGCTGGAAGAGGGTAATGTGTTGGGGTTGAGTTTTTTCAGGTCTCTTTTCCAGATCTTTGGTTTTGTGGATTGAGCCGAGTTGAGTTTTATTGTTTCGTTGATAAGGAAGGTGATAATATGATGGTCCGACCAGTCACAGGGTTGGATCGACTCCAACTGAATGACGTCAATTTTGGAGATTATAAGATCAAGGGTTGAGCCTTTTTTGTGTGTAGGGCTGTTGCAGGTTTGGGTGAGGGCTAGATCATCCAGGAAGTTTTTGAGGCTATTGACCACTGCGTCATTGTTGTCATTCCAATGAAGATTGAAGTCGCCAAGGAATATTTGGGTATTTTGCCGTCCGTTGTTAGTTGAAATCATATCCATGAGGTGTTCAGTGAAGAGGAGGTTGTCTCCTGGTGGATGATAGATGATGTGGAGTGAGCATGCTGGTTTGCCATTGCAGCTAATGTCCAGGTAGAAGTATTCACACAAGGGGAATACAGGTGATATGGCTCTGTTTACAGTGATGTTGCTACGATGTATACAGTCTATACCTCCCCCTATCTTTTCCGTTCTGTCCAATCTAATGATGTCGTAGTCAGGGGGCACTAAAATGTCGATGAGTGGGGTGGAGGATTCTGTTAGCCAAGTTTCAGTTAGCATTATCAGGTCTAACTCCTGTGAAATGATGAGGTCAGCTATTTCAGCTGTGTGTCTAGAGGCAGATCTACAGTTTAGGAGTGTGCATTTAAGACGGGGTGAGATGTGGGAAGAGGAGGGGTCCTGAGTGAGAGGAC
This sequence comes from Triturus cristatus, assembly GCF_964204655.1. Classification (NCBI taxonomy): domain Eukaryota; kingdom Metazoa; phylum Chordata; class Amphibia; order Caudata; family Salamandridae; genus Triturus; species Triturus cristatus. Next base: position 317,875,779 of record NC_140579.1, read on the forward strand.
ACTTAGGTTGTTATCGCTGGCTCCTCTATTGTTGTGAGTAGCGGATCTGAAAGGGTTGAGGGGGATAGTAGGGATGGTCATCTGAGAGGACGTAAGGGAGTTTGTGAAAGAGGGTTCGTAAGAGTGAAGAAGAGAGAGAAGATCGCTCTCCGAGAGCGGATTGATACTTCGCATTGGGTGGGTTAATGTATTGTGGGAGGGAACTGTTTTCCAACTGGGTGGAGTAAGTTTAGAGGTGGATGTTAGGTGGTACGGGCACTCGCTCGATTTAGAGGTTCTTGAGGGAATAGAACGCCATGATTGTCTCGACATCACCTCCTTAAAAGAGTGGAGCTCCGTTTTAATTTGGAGAAGTGCGGTCATAATTTCATCTATTCTTGGGTCTGGTGCGGTTATGAGTGAGGTTGGTGGCTGTGTTATGCATGTGGATGGCTGCGCTGTGGTCCGGTTGGGTGTGTGAACAGGTGCAGGTATGCATAGTGTTGGAGGCATTGTGATGCGTGAGGGTGGGTGGGCCGTGAGTGTAGATGGGTACGTTGTGGGGGTGGCTGGCTGTTATGTGGGTGTGGGAATAGTAGGAATGGTAATTGGGAGTGTGGCTTGCTCTGAGGGTAGCGTGGTTTCAGAGAGGTGATGGGGTGTCATATTATGTGACAGCAACCAACGTGGGGGGGTGGCTGTGATGGGGGAATATATGTAAGGAGAAGCAATATGGGGCATGGATGAAGAAACGGGAGAGATGGTGTCTATGGGGGTAAGATGTTAGGGGGAGGGGAGCTATGGGCTTAAGTTGAGGGGGTTCCAAATCTAAGTGAGGAGCTTGTGCTGTCTCAGTCATGCTGGGAGGTAGAGTGTGTGGGTTAGGTGAAGTATTGTGGGGTGTGTTGACGGGAGGGGTGTTCAGGGTGGAAGTACCGTAAGAAACCGATGCCAGCGGTGGCCGGGGCGGACGAAGGGCGAGGATGTCAGGCATGCAGGGTGGTATTGATGAGGTGATGTGTGGTGTGAAGGAAGGAGGGGTAAATTGGGTGGAGGACAGTAGTGGACAGTGTGGTAGAGGGGCGAGACGGTTAGCCGGGGTGTGTGGTGTTACCAGTTGTGTGCTAGCGATGAGAGAGGATTGGGTAGCCAATTGGGGTTTAGACACTAGGTTTTTAATGGTGGGGAAGATGTTGTCCAAGAGATTTAAATTACGGTCTGTGGCTTGGATGAGGATAGTTCCGTTATTGTATATGGTGATAGTAGCTGTCGCATGGAAGAGCTGGGAGGGGTAAATACAGAAAACTGTACCATGAGCGGTTTTCCTCGCGGTAGAGATCGAGAGAGAGGCTAGGAATGCTTTTCTGCATTGGGCTCTTTGTTTCGTGTGGAAAATGATATCAGTGGTTGTAATCCCGATGCGTGGTGAGAAATAAGGATCTGCGATGAGAGTTTCGGGGTGAAGTTTTATAAAATTGTGCTTGAACCGTATGGCTGATTTTTTTGTGAGGTTGGGGGGTAAGTGATGCTGTAGGTGTGTGTGCCTGCGCGCTCCATGATGAGAACAGCACAGTAGGTGAAGTGATATGAGATGTGAGGAGGGTATGAACCCCGTGGGGGTACGTGGTAAGAGTGCTTGGGTGGGGGTGGGAGAGGAAGGGTGAGGACAGCCAGGTGGCTAGGTAATCAAGGGCTGAATGGGAAATGGGGGTGGAATGTCGAGTATCCTGGTGGTTGCCCCGGGGGAGCGGGATGCAGCGTGGAGTGAGCTCCAAGATATGACCAGCACCATGCAAATGATATGAGATGTGAGGTAGGAGTGGTCCTCGTAGGGGTTCGAGGTATGTGGCGAGGCATGCTTGGGGGGGTGAGTAAGGGGGGAGAAGAACAGCCAATGATGAGGTGGCTAGGTAAAAGTGGGCTGAATGGGAAACGGGGTCGGATCTCAAGTAACTTGATGGCTGCCCCAGGGTGCAGGGTACAGAGTAGGATGTGAGGGACAAGAGAGGAAGGAACATGGAAAGAACCAGGGCTTATGAGTAGAGTAGCATGTAATATGTTGCATGAAGAATTTACAGATATTCTGATTTGCAGTGAGATGGCGGAGAGGTCAGTCTACTCAGAGATCTAGGGTGGGGACAGTCTAAGATGGCCGCCTCATTGGGAGAGATCTTATTGACCAACTATGTGGTCCATTGTCTGTTTCCATTAACTGTGGGAGCATCCGTGTAGTCCTATTTCACTGTCCATTAAGATTGTAGGGGATCTATGGGAAAACCAGTGTAGTCCAGTTTCACTATCCGAGGGACTGTAATAGCAAGATAGTCCTGTTTCAGTGGTGACTGATTGAGGTTAGAGGAGGTTAGAGTAAACAGAAGTAGCGGTGACCGATGTTTGGAGTAGGCCAATTGACAAAGTTATTTATGACCTCGGCCATTTTAAGAAAGAAGAACCAATGGCCGCTGCCATCTTAAAAAGTATAATGATGGACAGGAAAGTGCACAACAAGAGATAATAGAGTTAAATGCCACATATGTATCTTTACCTTAACGAGATGTCTACGCTGCTGTCGTTATTTTTGTTTAGGCACAATCAGATTGATCAGCTGGCTTCATCCAGGCCCCCTTTGTTGGAGGAGGTGTTGTGGTCGCGATGTATAATAACCATTCTTTCAAATTGAGTCTTCCGACATCCATCAAAGAAACACCCGAAGCAACGAACGCACTATTGGCGTTATTTTGTGCTGTTGTGTGTGTTGCTCCTGAGGGGGCGGGGCCGAGAATCGGTTTCGCCCTGAAGCCTGGGAGTCTGCCAGTGTCCTTCTTCTGGGGCATCCCAGGGGTTGCTGCCGCTTAGCTCTCTGTGTGGCTGGTGGAACGCTTCCGTCCCAGCACTGCAGTCTAGCCACCTCGTTCTGGGGGCTCCGGGGGCCCGCCGCCACAGCGCCGGAAAGGCACTCGCACTGCCTCCTCCCACGGCCCTCATAAACTCGCCGCTGCAGCCAAGGTGGAAGATCCTGCCGCCACAGGCCGAGGTTTCCCGGGGCTTGGGGCGACAACACAGGGAATCAGGAGATCACGTCCCATAGTGGTCCCCTGGAGATAGGGGTCAATCTGCGGATCAACGGGGGCCTGCAGGAAGAGCTCAGCACCTTGAAACGGGGGCTCCAGGGGCTTACCGCTCCCTCACCTGCTGACTCAGCCGGGGGTTCGTCAACTTCTGCGGTCGAAAGGTCCTGCGGCTTCGCTCCTCGGGTCGTCCAGAGAGTCCACGGAGCAGCTGACCTCTGCTCTCATCGATCTGGTCTCGTCGCCCTTCGGAGGTAGTCCCAGCCCAAACTTGAGAGGGTGGCGGTTGCCAGGGACGCTCCCAATACGGCTCCGTCTTCTCCTCCGCACATCGATGGCCAGACCAGCCCCACGGGTGGCGTCACGACCGTCGTCGACTCTGGGGTCCGTGACTAGGTAAGAATGGCTGTATGTTTAAAATACGATAATCTCAAATTAATCCAGTTACTCCTGTTACTCTAACGAAGTTGGATCTTCAGAATGGCAGCCGCTGATAGGGATATTCCCAAGAGGGGGATCCCAAGCGCTTGGAGCTCCTTCTGAATGCTCCTACCAGGCGGCCATCTTTTGTATTGTTCAATGACAAACAATCATCTTGGGTCCTGGGTCAAACTGACCCATTTGAAAAGCAAACATGAATGCATTTAGTAAGTCTTCAACAATACAATGCTCATTGAACTGCTGATGATTCAGCTTCGCAATCCACATCTCCTAAAATAAATGATGAATATTGTGTAAAACCTGGCATAGTTTCACATGCAGAAGTCAACAAGACATCAAGCCTTGCCACCTGGCATGTTTGCTTACACAGTCTCTACCTGGCACAGGGATTTCATCCTTGCTCTTTTATCCCCAGACACTGCATCCTCACAGAAGTCCATTCTGGCATTGGCAATAAATGAAATACTATCAAAACTCTTTTAGCCGAGAGTGAAAGTAAAACTGAAACAATTCAGCAGCCTATTCAGAACAATCAATGGCAATGCCAATAGGTCTGACTTTTAAATGTAAGTGCTTCCTCATTCAATGATGGGTTTAGGAATTCAATTAATCCTCGTATATAAATTGTGTCACTCATCCAAACAGTCATGCATCAATTCATCCACCCCTGACTCATTCTTATATTTATTCACTTACACAATCACAATAAACTGACAAAATACTTCAACAGCATATGAAAGATGCTTGCAATAACAAATAAAAGTAAACATAGCAGCACATGCTGCCTTACAATAGTATTTTACACAGTATTTCATTTATTTGATGTTACAACATGGCTGCCACATTTAGATTCTGTTGGCAATCTTGGAATGGTAAAACAGGTAAACCATAGACAATGCTATTCCTTGAGGGGGTATTGCTCTAGAGGCCGTGTCCTTGCCTGATTTGGGGCAATGCATAGGCAATGAATGGCAGGGAAGCAGTCTGTTATCACTGTATGGGGAGCTGTAGTAAGCTCTACAAATATTGAAAATAAAAAGATGAGAAGGAAAGAAATGAGAGACAAAATGGAAAAACAAAGGAATGTCTCATCAGTACTAACACTACAGCACACCCATGTTCAGGTGGATGTGCATGTGAGCAGGAAAATGATGTCACTCATACCATAATAGCTGAAGTGGCTGACCTTTATCATGAATGCAGGTAGAGCCATTGGCTCTATTGCCTTGTGAGTGACAGCATTTTTTGGATCTGATTTATTTTCGTGATTTTTATTACAAATTCCTGGCAGACAGGGAGTTACTGCAGTGCAGATCTTCTACTCCTAGGCTTTGTCAGAGGGAGTTTAACACCAAAATCCTTTCCTACAAAGGCAATCTGTTAGATTCATGTAGTAGATGCCTGCAGCCTTAAAACAGTACATTAGGAATCCACTGTTAAAATCTGAATAGCTATAACACGTGCTTCAGAAAAAATATTTAGGATTATCAAATTCTACATCTTCTATCTCCATTGTATGTGCTGGCAAGCACCAACACAAATACCTTGCCCACTATGGTAAACTCTGGTATCCTATTTAACAAAATACCTGCCTGCAAGCTTTGGCCACTGTAATTACAACTCACTGTTAAAATCCTATTGCCTTCAACACGTGATTTTTACAATATGTAAGTCAGTCCTACTAGCTTTCTCAGATATTTTCATAATAAACAGATCAAACCTATCAAATTTGAGAAAGGTTTTCTCAATGAACTAATACGGCCTATAGTTTTTACCATTGGCTTGACATCATAGCTGGCACAGGCCTACTGAACTTCACATAAGCTACAAACATCACGATACAGTTATAAAATTACAAATATGTACAATATTACAATTGGCAAAATAAATACAACTCATCTCAAATTAGCCTAACAAAAATTATCACAATGAAAATCTTCTACCACAGGGTTTGCCACAGAGGATGTTTGTGGTGTGCTGCATATGTTTACATGCTCTCGTGCTGAAGGCACGAGAGCTCATATGTATTTAATTGTAGTTCTACGGTCTGGCTGCGAACGACGCATGCCAGGATTCTACCAACGTTAATCAGTTGGTGGAGATCCTGGTACGCAGCGGGAGCGCCTGGCTGTGGGTGCCTTGACTCTTTCATTAAATTATCCAAAAAGATTGCCTGCCTACCGCATTTATTACATTGGCGACAGGAAGAAGGACGGATTCACGCACCCGGCACCCACCAGCGTTATTCAAGAAATTTAGAGGCAATGCTATTTCTTGAGACTCCGCCTCCTTTCACACGCTCTTGCTGCCAGCTTGAAGGTTTGTCTCGTAAGAGCTGCTTCCTGTCTTCCGCATTTGAGGCTAAAAGCATTCTGGGCGATTTCGTCATAATAGGAGACATCGCAGTTACAACGCGGTGTTCCCTAGCAACGAGGGAAAGCAAGCCCGGACGCTCCCTGTCAATTACGCTTCACGCAGGCGTATCCTAGCAACGCCAGCAAGCTCGAATCAAGAAGATCGACGCTTGTTTATTTCTACACGGAAGCAGTCACGCTCTGAGGCACTTTAAATTACCTTCGTCCAAAGATAATTCAACGCTGTTCTTCTGATCCAAGGTAGGATCCAACCTTCACCTTCACCACACAGTGACAGGCACACTCTTTTAAGCGCAATTCAGCCTGCACTTCTCACGGTGACAGGCACACCTTTCATATGCACTTTTAAATTCAGTTCAGTGCTATTTTGTTAACCCCTTCGCTGCCAGGCCTTTTCCCCCTCCTGTGCCACTCCCTTTTATGGCTATTTGGGGTAGTGCGCTCTGAGGCCCCTGTAACTTATTGACCACATAAGGTATCCACGCCAAATTTGCGTCCTTTTCTTCCAACATCATGAGGATTCTGAAGGTACTCAGGGTTTGTGGATTTCCCTGGAGGGGTCACAGAAATGAGCCAAAATACAGCAAAATGTAGTTTTCTTTTGGGAAAATGGGAAAAACGGGCTGCAAATGAAAGCATCTGGGTTTTTCCCTGCAAATGTTATAAAAAAAGGGGTTGTGGGGCTGACATCACCATGTTCCCAGCTTTTAGGGGATGCCAGACTTTTGTCAGACACCCAACATTTTTTACACAGTTTTGGCATTTTTCTGGGATATAGCCTATTTATGCTATTTTTTGTGCTTTAAACCTCCTTCCAGTTAATGGTAAAAATGGGTTCAAAAGCAATAATGGATCCTGGAAAGCTATACATTTTCGAGAAGTAGACAAAATTCTGAATTCAGCAAGGGGTAATTTGTGTAGATCCATCAAGGTTTCTTTATAGAAACTAACAGTTAAATATAGGATAAATTGAAATTTTGTTGAAAAAAAGCACCTTTTGTGTCAACGTTTTCACCTGTAACTTCTTCTAATTTTGACAGCTGTTTGAAAGCAATACACCGTTACATCCGCTGGACATTACTGGTTGTGGGGATATATAGAACTTTTAGGTTCACCAAGAACCCGACAAACCCAGAGCCAAAAACTGAGCAGCAACTTGCAATGGTTTTTTATTATGTACCGGGTATATAGTAATTATTCTGTAAAAATGTGTACATGGAAAAATCGGTATGAAAGACACCTATGTATTTCTGAAATGGGAACAAAATATAGAGTTTAGAAACAGTAGATATTTGCACATTTCCGAATGAGAATTATCAGTCATTTTTTAGAATGACTTCTTTTTTACACAATGTCTTTCATTTGGAAGGCAGAAATGCATCGAAAGTCAATAGGTAATAACAGTTCCTTTACAAATCTGAATTACTCTAAGTCTCCCAATAAAAATGGTACCTCACTTGTAGGGGTAGGCATAGTGCCCACGACAGGAAATTGCTCAAAACCCAACGTGGACACACCACATTTTCACAATGCAAAATTACCCTTTTTTAGCAAAGTGCCTAGCTGTAGTTTTTTAACCCTAGGTCTGCTGGCACCTAGGGAAACCTAGCAAACCTATACATTTTTGAAAACTAGACACCCAGGGGAATCCAGGATGGGGTGACTTGACTGCCTCCCACTAGGTTCTGTTACCCAGAATCCCTTGCAAACCTAAAAAATTGCCAAAAAAACCACCTTTTCCCCACATTTCTCTGGTGCAAAGTTCTGGAATCTGCGTGGATCCACAAATTTCCACCCACCCCGCATTCCCCAAAGTCTTCCGAGAAAAATGGTATCTCACTTGTGTGGGTCGGCCTAGTGCCCGCGACAGGAAACAGCGCAAAACGTAACGTGGACACACCTCAATTTCACAGCGAAAAATGACCCTTTTTTGGCAAAGTGCCTAGCTGTAGTTTTTGAACCATAGCTCTGCCCTCACCTAGGGAAACCTAGCAAACCTATAAATTTTTCAAAACTAGACACCCAGGGGAATCCAGGATGGGATGACTTGACTGCCTCCCACCAGGTTCTGTTACCCAGAATCCCTTGTAAACCTAAAAAACTGCCCAAAAAAACAAATTTTCTCCACATTTCTCTGGTGGAAAGTTCTGGAATTTGCGTGGATCCACAAATTTCCACACACCCCGCATTCCCCAAAGTCTTCTGAGAAAAATGGTACCTCACTTGTGTGGGTCGGCCTAGTGCCCGCGACAGGAAACGGCGCAAAACGCAACGTGGACACACCTCAATTTTGCTGTGAAAAATGACCCTTTTTTGGCAAAGTGCCTAGCTGTAGTTTTTGAACCATAGCTCTGCCGGCACCTAGGGAAACCTAGCAAACCTATACATTTTTGTAAACTAGACACCCAGGGGAATCCAGGATGGGATGACTTGACTGCCTCCCACCAGGTTCTGCTACCCAGAATCCCTTGCAAACCTAAAAAATTGCCAAAAAAAACACATTTTCCCCACATTTCTGTGGTGGAAAGTTCTGGAATCTGCGTGGATCCACAAATTTCCACCCACCCCGTGTTCCCCAAAGTCTTCCAATAAAAATGGTACCTCACTTGTGTGGGTCGGCCCAGTGCCCACGACAGGAAACGGCGCAAAACGCATCGTGGACACACCTCAATTTCGCAGTGAAAAATGAACCTTTTTTGGCAAAGTGCCTAGCTGTAGTTTTTGAACCCTAGCTCTGTCGGCACCTAGGGAAACCTACCAAACCCACCCATTTCTGAAAACTAGACACCCGGGGGATTCCAGGGAGGTATGGCTTGCGTGGATCCCCCAACGTTTCCTTACCCAGAATGCCCTGCAAATCTCAAATTTAGCTGAAAAAAACACATTTTTCACACATTTTTGTGCGGGAAAGTTGTGGCATCACCGGGCTGACACAAATTTCCTACCACCCAGCGTTGCCCCGGGTCTCCCGATAAAAATGGTGCCTCACTCGTGTGGGAGGCCCAAGTACCCGCGACAGGCAAGGGCCCACAACGTAGTGAGGCGACATGAAAATTGCCTACCTCCAAACGACCTGGTTTTGCAAGGGGAGTCACCTGGGTTTTTGGCCCGGTGCTCGGCGGCCACCTAGGGGAACCTGCCAAACCCACACAATTCTGAAAACTAGACACCCCGGGGATTCCAGGGAGGTATGGCTTGTGTGGATACCCCAACATTTCCTTACCCAGAATGCCCTGCAAACCTCAAATATAGCTGAAAAATTCACCTTTTTCACACATTTTTGTGTGGGAAAGTTGTGGCATCACTGGGCTGACACAAATTTCCTACCACCCAGCGTTCCCCCGGGTCTCCTGATAAAAATGGTGCCTCACTCGTGTGGGAGGCCTAAGGACCCGCCACGGGCAATTTGTGTCAGACCGGTGATGCCACAACTTTCCCCCACAAAAATGTGCGAAAAAGGTGATTTTTTTCAGCTAAATTTGAAGTTTGCAGGGCATTCTGGGTAAGGAAACGTTGGGGGATCCACGCAAGCCATACCTACCTGGAATCCCCTGGGTGTCTAGTTTTCAGAAATGTGTGGGTTTGGTAGGTTTCCCTAGATAGCCGCCAAGCCCGGGGCCAAAAACTCATGGGACCCCCTTTGCAAAACCAGGTTGTTTTGTGATAGGTAATTTTGATGTCTCCTCAATAGGTTTTGGGCCCTTGCCTGATGCGGGCACTAGGCCTACCCACGCAAGTGAGGTACCATTTTTCTCTGAAGACTTTGGGGAACGCAGGGTGGGTGGAATTTTGTGGACCCACGCAGATTCCAGAACTTTCCACCACAGAAATATGAGGAAAATGTGTTATTTTGGACACATTTTTAGGTTTGCAATGGATTCTGGGTAACAGAACCTGGTGAGAGCTAGTGAAGTCACCCCATCCAGGATTCCCCTCGGTGTCTAGTTTTAAAAAATGTACAGGTTTGCTAGGTTTGCCTACGTGCATACTGCGCTAAAGCCCAAAATCCACAGGTATGCAGATTGGTAAAAAAACATTCAGAGCCCAGTGGGCTTTCTGCCGCCCTGGGGGGGAATCGGGGAAGGGGGTTTCATCCTGATATGCCCCTAAAGGGGCAGAAAGACTGTGGCTATTTTTTGTGGGGGTGGGGGCATTGGTATGACCATTTTGGGCAGCCCCCACCCCCACGCATGAAAAAAGCCTACGTACTCGCTGGCGCCTAGTGGGATTTCTGCCCCCCCAGGGGGCAGATCAGGGGCCACTGCCACCATCTGCCCTCCCGGGGGGGGCAGAAAGACTGGAATTTCTCTGGGGGTGGAGGGGGGTATTGGCATGCCCATTTTGGGGAGCCCCTACCCCAACACTAATAAAACAAAAAAATCCATGGTTTCTAGTGGGCATTCTGCGCCCCAGGGGGGGTCAGATTGGGGGCTACAGCTCCCATCTGCCTCCTGGGGGGCAGAAAGACTGTAATTTTTGTGGGGGGGAGGGTGGGGGCATTGGCGTGCCCGTTTTGGGCAGCCCACACCCTAAAAACAATTGCGCAAAAAAAATCCCTGGTGTTTAGTGGGCTTTCTGCCCCACCCCAAAGGGGCAGATTAGGGGCCAATGCCCCATCTTCCCCCACGGGGGGGCAGAAAGACTGTAATAATTGGGGGGTGGGGTGGGGGCATGGGCCTGCCCGTTTTGGGCAGCCCCCACCCCTATTGTTTTTTTTTATACAATTCCCTGGTATCTAGTGGTCTTTTTGCCCCCCCGGGGAGGGCAGATTGGGGGCCAATACCCCATCTACCCCCGAGGGGGGACAGAAAGGCTAAAATGGTGGTGGGTGGGGTGGGCATTGGCCCCACCCTCAAAAAAGAAATGAAAAGAAATCCCTGGTGTATAGTGGGCTTTCTGCCCCCCCGAAGGGGCAGATTAGGGGCCAATGCCCCATCTGCCCCCCGGGGGGGAAGAAAGACTGTGATAATTGGGGGATTGGGTGGGGGCATGGGCCTGCCCGTTTTGGGCAGCCCCCACCCCTATTTTTATTTTTTTCAAAATTCTCTAGTGTCTAGTGGGCTTTTTGCCCCCCCGGGGGGGCAAATTGGGGGCTACTGCCCCCATCTGCCCCCCAGGGGGGGCAAAAAGACTACATCGTGTCAAAATAATCAGGGGGGAGCAAAGGCCCTAGCCCAAGCGGCCGCTCCCCCCTCCCTGGTGTCTAGTGGGTGGATCTCTGCGTGGGGATCACCCTCCTGTGGCGATCCCCAAGCAGGGATCCACTGGGGAGGGGTACCATTGGAAAGGGGAGATTCTCCCCTTTCCAACGATACCTCTCCCGTCTTTCTACGTGCTCAGGGGGCTGAGATAGCCCCCTGAGCACGTAGAAAGAGAAACAGAAATGAGCCTCTTGGCTCATTTCAGTTTCACTTTCAGTGTAATGACGTCGGCGCGACGTGCGCGCTGATCGTCATTACACTGAAAGCAGGGGGGTGCCTCGGGAGCTGGGGAAGCTCTTCCCCAGCTCCCGAGGCTATTTTTAGTGAAAGGGAATCCCTCTGGTGCCCGCACCAGAGGGATTCCCCAGGGAATGCCTCATGACGAGCTGGACTCGTCATGGGCACAGCGCGACTGTGCTCCATGACGAGTCCAGCTCGTCATGGGCACAGAAGGGGTTAATTTTTCAAGGGACTGCTTTAACCTCAATGCATAATATTAATGTAAAATAGATATATTAGTAACTTGTTTACATTAGTTGCTTCTTTTGAATTTAAAATTGTGTTATTTAACATAGCAAAATAAGTTATTTTATTATTTGAATGTTTGACTTATTCATAAATTAAATATTATTTATTGATAATCCATTTTCTGTCATGGCTTCTGCTCAGCAATTTGCGCAACCTCCTCCTTTTTTACAAAAACCTGGAAAACCTGAAATTCCATGGCGTCAGTGGTTAAAGCCTTTGAAAATCATATTGTCGCTATAGACGCTGTTAAATTTTCTCATGATCGCAAAGTTGCCATTCTTTATGGTTGTCTGGGTCTGGCGGTGCAACACGTATTTGAGAATTTACCAAGATTCCCCACACCACCTGGTGAAGCTGGGGATGCGCAACATTGGAATTCTTATAAAGAAGCATTAGCTCGCTTGGCAAGACATTATGACCAAGAACCAAACATTATGCTTGAAAGACATAATTTTCACAGGAGTAAACAGCGTGAGGATGAAACAGTGGATGAATACATTGCTGCATTACGTGTTCTTGCATCTACTTGCAAGTTTGAGGCAGATCCAGAAATTTACATACGTGATCAGTTCGTTTTTGCTTGTTTTTCAAGAAAAATACAAGAACGCCTTCTCAGCTGTAGAAAGCCGTCATTACAAGATACAATTGACATTGCAAGAGTATTGAAAGGTCCATTGTTACTTCAAAAGTTCTTCAACAAGATCAATCTATTAACTCCTTCAAGTCGTTTTCAAATGACCCTGCGAATTCTGTCAATGCCGTTAATGTTCACAGAACTTATAAGCAGCCTTTTAAAAAGTTAACACAATATGTTTCAGATGTGGTTCTCGATCACATCTTGGCAATCATCCCATGTGTCCTGCGTCAGGCAAAAGATGCGTTTTATGCCATAAAAAGTGGGCATTTTCAATGTGTTTGCAAATCTGTCAAGAGACCTACCAGAGTCAATAGCATAGAAGTTGCAGAATCTCTTGAGGATTGTACAAAACAATTTCATGATATGATCGTTTCAATTTTCAATCCTCATTATGTCAAAGGCCCCATAGGTGTTGCACTATTTGGTAAAATTGAAATTCCAATCATGGCAGATTCTGGTTCTCCAATAACTATCTTATCAGACGTAATGTTTTTTGAGAAGTGGCAGAATTCCATTACCTTGACCAAAACAGACCTTAATCCAAAAGCGTTTGGGGAATTTGACATAGATATGTTAGGATATTTTATCTCAAGGTTGGAGTGTCTTGGAAGATCAATATACACTAAAGTTTATGTCGCAGTTAGGGGACGCAATATAGTTGGTTGGCAGGATCTTGCTAGAATGGGTCTGTACCTTGTTCCTGGTGGTGATAATCCCATCATGCGTGGCGATCCTCCCCAAGGTTATTCTCCAGCCGGATGGACAGAAAATGAACTGAACACATTAGATTGTATTGATGTCACAGATCATTCACATGATATTAAAAAGATTCTAGATCTATTTCCTAATTTATTTTCTGACAAACTTGGCACTGTCAAAGGTTTCCAACATCAGATAAAGTTAAAACCTAATGCCCAACCCTTTGTACATAAGGTTCGCAGATTACCAATTAGTGCTAGGGATGAACTCAAGTCCACACTTAAAAAATTGTGTGATGACGGGGTCATTGCACCTTGCAACTCGTCAGAATGGGTTTCTCCCATCGTCATTGTCCGGAAAAAATCAGGTGAGGTTAGGCTATGTGCGGACTTGCGCACTTTGAATAAAAACATCTTAATTGATTGTCACCCTCTCCCAAGAATTCATGATCTTCTTGCTAGTTTAGGGGGTGCAAATTTTTTTTCATGAATCGATCTTCGTTCAGCCTATGACCAAATTCATTTAACAGGTGATTCCCAAGATTTTACCACTTTTGTCACACCCTTTGGAGTCTATAAATATCTTAGGCTTCCTTTTGGCCTGGCATCTGCGGCCAGCGTTTTTCAAAAGATTATGGATAGTATATTTCAGGATGTTCCAGGGGTCCAAGCCTATCAAGATGATATTCTTGTTTTTGCCAATGACTGGGAAACACATGTAAAAAATCTTACTTGTGTTTTAACAAAATTGAATGATGCTGGCATGACTATCAGACCTGACAAATGTCAATTTGGTAAACAACAGTTAGACTACTTAGGTCACACGTTGTCTTCCCAAGGAATAAAACCAAAGTTTTCGCTTGTTGAAGCCATAAGTCATGCTGTTCCTCCCAAAGATAAAGATGCTCTTTGATCATTCTTAGGTTTGGCAGAGTACTATGCCCGTTTTCTTAAAGGTTATGCTCAGACTGTCGAGCCATTACGCGCCCTATTGCGCAAAGGCTCAAAGTTTCTTTGGTCGAATGAGGTTTCTTCTTCATTTGATCAAACAAAAAAACTTATTGTTGAAGCCCCTGCACTTCATGCTTTTCAAGATGATTCTAAATGTTTCATTATGGTGGATGCCAGTCTCACAGGTTTGGGTGCAGTTCTTGGCCAGTGGGTTGCAGGAAAGGAACACACCATAGCATTTTCATCTAGAATGCTTAAACCTGCAGAGACCCATTATAGTACAATTGAACGCGAAGCACTTGCTTGTGTCTGGGCAATAGAGAAGTTCAGGAATTACATTTGGGGACGTGAGTTTGAACTATTCACTGATCATAAACCTCTTACACATTTACTTGATGGTGATGGATTTGGGAGAACCTCTGCCAGGTTGGTTAGGTTTTTGTCAAAATTGCAAGAATTTCATTTCACTATCAAACATATTTCTGGCGGAAGAAATTTCAGGGCTGATTGCCTTTCACGCATGGCATTTTATGAAGCTCCTGATTTGGATGTTGTTGAAGACACGGAGTGTGTTGTTGCTGCACTTGATGCAATCAAGGAATGTCCTAACATTACTGAACAAATTTGGTTGGAAGCTTATAGTAAGGATAATACGCTTAAACTGGTCATGCAATATATTGTAAAGGGTTGGCCAGAAAATAGAAAGCTATCGAATGAGTTAAAAGCCTTTTCCATGGTTGCTTCTGAACTTTCTTTGGTAAATGGGATGGTTATGAGACATGAATCCTTTGTTCCCCCATCGAGTTTAAGGGAGGATATCATTAAGTGTGCACATCAGGGTCATTTGGGGATTTCAAAAACCTCTCAACTCATTAAATTGTATTATTGGTGGCCATCTTTAGTGCCTCTTATCAGACAAAAAGTGGAAAGTTATGAGAACACCCCTACATCCTGTCCCATTTCCAAATAGACCTTGGGAAAAGGTTGCTGTCGATTTTTCAGGTCCTTACGTTCAGTTATCTCTTGATTTAAGGTTTTTGATTTTGTTGATTGACTATCATTCCAAATGGATTTATCATATGTTTTGTGACTCACCTAGTTCTAATAATGCCATTAAGTTTTTGAGGAGGGTGTTTGCTATTGAAGGTTCACCCTCCATTATTGTTAGTGATAATGGTACACACTTCGTTTCCCAGAAATTTTCGGAATTTTTAGCGGAAAAGGATGTCACTCACTTCAAGGTTGCTTTATACTCACCATCATCTAATGGGTTAGTTGAAAGGGCTAACAGAATGGTCAAAGATGCTATTAAAGTAGCTCTGTCATCAGGAAAAAATGTTCAAGAGTTTATTGAGGAAAAGTTATGGTCATACAACATTTCACCACATTGTACAACAGGTATTCCGCCATTTTCTCTGTTGAGAGGTAGGAATGTTCACACTATGCTGTGCCCTAGTTGGTTGCAGGATAAACAAGTTAAGAATACGCCTCAAGATATAAATCTTGCATCACGAGTTATAGAAAAACAATCTTATATGAAAATGGTGCATGATCAAAAGAAAAGTTTTAATGATGTTGATTTAAAAATTAATGATTGGGTTCTTATAAAAAATCCAAAAAAGTGGCAAAAGGTTTGCCTAAATTCTCTTCTCCAGTGCAGGTTACTAATGTGAACAAAGGTTCAGCACTCCTTGGTTATAAAGGGTGGTGGAACAAGAGATCGCTTGTCCGACTTACTGATTCACAAGTTTCCTCTTTTATTGAAATTATCCAAGCAACAGTTTGAACAATCTGGTTGGACAACTTGGTTGCATGATGCTTCATCTAAGTTTGCTTTGCTTGGTTCTCAGGTGGAAGCTGTTGAATCTATGGGTGGACAATTGGTTGATGAGGTACCTCATGATAGGACTGGGCATGCATCGTCTTCACCCATTGTTTCGGATACACGTCCAAGAAGGTTGCCTGTAAGATTTAATGACTATGTTTTGTCTTAATAATTCCAATTTGTAATTGCTGTATCATCAGTTATCTTTTCACTTTTGTTTGTTAGAAAGAGAGAAGTTGTGGTGTGCTGCATATGTTTACATGCTCTTGCGCTGAAGGCGTGACAGCTCGTATGTATTTGATTATAGTTCTACGGTCTGGCTGCGAACGATCCGTGCCAGGATTCTACCAACGTTAATCAGTTGGTGGAGATCCTGGTACGCAGCGGGAGCGCCTGGCTGTGGGTGCCTTGAATCTTTCATTAAATTCTCCAAAAAGATTGCCTGCCTACCGAAATAAATACAACTCATCTCAAATGAGCCTAACAAGAATTATCACAATGAAAATCTTCTACCACAGGGTTTGCCACAGAGGATGTTGAACACCAAATCGATTGCATCCTAAGGTAATCTGCAAGATTTTGTGTAGCAAAATACCTGTCTGCAGCCTGTCATACAGCGTGATAACAATCTACTGTTAAAGGCCTATTGACTTCAACAAATGTTTTTCATGACAATAAAGCCAAGCCTATTGCATTTGTCAAAATGTTTTGTAATAAAGAGATCGGATCTTTGGCTTCTGGCATAACTTGTACCAGTGAACCAATCAGACCTGTATTCTTTATCATTGGCTTGAAACCAACTCAGGCCTACTGTGTAAGATTTCCAATAAGGCAACCATCGGGCAAACTGCCACAAAATTAGAAATGTAAACAACATCACAGATGGCAAAGAAAAGTACTAGGTCTCCTATAACAGCCTAAGAAGGATTATCACAGTGCAACTATTCCATGCCTTCGGTTTGACAAAGAGGTAACCAGCATTAAAACCCTTGCTTTCCCATGCTAAAATATGAGATTGCATGTAATAAAATAACTCTGCAAATTCTGATTGAGAACTAACAATCCACCTGTGAATTCCCATTGACTTTAACATATCCCTTTCACAATAAAAAAGTGAGCTCCACTAACTTTATCATTACTTTTCATATTAAACAGATCTAAACCATGTTATGTTATCGATATTTATAGAGCGTACATACACCACTCGGTTCCTTGGCGCTGGGATAATATAGAAAATATGTACACTGCTCAAGATCTGAGTCATATACTTGCTTGAAAAACCAAGTTTTTAGACATTTTCTGAATCTGGTATAACAGGGGGTCAACCTAATTTCCAGTAGAAGGGAGTTCCAAATACCAGGGGCAAGTACAGAGAATCTGGAGGGGCCCAATCTTTCCTTCTTAAATGGGGGGATGGTGAGAAGATTCAAGTGAGCTGATCTCAGGTTACGGGAAGGTGTGTGTTTTTGGATGTGGATCGAGATGAAAGCTGGGCTGCTGCCATACAGGGATTTAAAGATGATGCAGCCATTCTTGAATACCGTTTGCTGTTTTACGGGCGGGGGGGGGAATGTTGTGGCAACTTCTGGGCTGTAGGTAGATGAGTCTGGTGGCTTGAATCTGGGCCAATCGCAGTCTACAGTTGAGGTCGTTCAGGGATGCCCAGGTAAAGATATTTTGCAGTGTCTATCCATGAGATGACTATTGCGATGATAATCTGGATGAGAGCGACAAGAACACAGCCACTACCTGAGGTTTCATAGACAGGTTTCTATCAATGAGGACTCCGATGCTCTTAACTGAGATTTTAGGGTAGGGGGCACCCATTGTGGCTGGCCAGAATGTGGGGTTCCTCAGGTCATGCCGCTACTGGTTATCGCAATCTCTAACTTATTGTAGTTTAATTTGAGTTGATTGCTGTTTAACCAATCGCAGATGAATAGCATCATGTTTTGAAAGGTAGCTTAGGATTCATGTGAATTATCAATAGCAACAAGCAATTGCATGTCGAAGGCATAATTATAAATTCTAGCCTTAATCTTTAAGGAATACACAATGAGGTAGATGTACAGATTGAACAGGTGGAGTGATAGAGAGTACCCCTGGGGCACTCCACAGGTAAGTTGGACTTAAGTTGAGCATAAGGGGATAGCCAGACCAAAAGGATCTGGTCCTTCAGGAAGAAGGTGTTACAGCATAAACGTCGATCATTCTTCATGACACTGAAACTTTATTATGCACCTTAATATGCACTTTGCACACGTTTAGAAAAACAACATTGAAACTGAAAAAAGTTGAAGTACCAGCACTGCAGAAGTGTGCTTGGGTGTGTAAAAATAGCAGAATAATAGAATAATAAATTTAACATGTTTATTAACAGATTACCGATCATTTTAACAAAGTCTGTAGTGTAGTTCCTATTTCTGTGGAAATATGGATTTTTCTGGTCAGTTATGTCCCCTATCTTGGACCCCAACAGTTCTATGTACATATCACAAGTACATGTATGTTCCCTCCAGTTCCAGTTATGAAGACGCAAATACATATGCGTCCACCGTCAACATGTCCTCTGTCAGATCCGCCATGAACAGGCCGGATATTCCATTCCTAAATATGAAAGGCCACCGGCTTTGTATGGCTCACTTATGCCATTTTACAGTCCAGGCAAGTAGGCCCTGATTCTGTCATCAAAACTCCTTTTGCCTTCTGCCTCTGAAAGCTCCAGTCTGAGCCTGCATCTGTGACCATGAACTTTGTCTCATTCTCTGCGCGGCTCACGAAGCCTGACATCAGCCTAGTCTCTGCCAAGTACTGTATTTCACCTTCGAATTATCTGCTTCCCCCTCAGCCGATGCATTCCTGCCTAGTAGCTTAAGTAAACATTCTTCCAGTCACCGAGCAAAAGGCCCGGCTTCTCTGCCCTTATGCAAGTAATTCATAGCCCTGTTACCATGGAATATTCCTACCCCCTCGCATTCAGTGTAGACACTTAGACGCTTGTACATGAACGCACAGTCAGTATAGAATAGATTCTGTCCGAGAGTCCTTCTTTTGTGGATAACATAGTTCTTTAAACATAGGATGTTAGATATGATTTGGGATTAGGTTGACTTGACCCCCCAGACTTTTTGTCTCCACATGTAGAGCTAAATGTCAAGTCCCCTTCACCCCCTAGTTACACGTCAATTACACGTCATGCTGCTGCGCGCGCATCTAGGCCAAGTATTATCTTATAGATCCACCTATGTATGACATCATAACCAATTATGTTCCTTTTTACTCTTTATTACACCCATTTCTGGTTACGCAGACAACTCGTCATTTTCCTTATCAATTATTACGCCTACTGCATTCGCTTCATTGTAATGTATGCACTATAAAAGTTACTTCTTGTCAATAAAGTATGTACTTCACTTCCTGAACCTCCGGGGTGATGGAACTTGAAGCATCCGATTATAATCGATTATTGGAATAAAGCCCATTCCGAAACTCTAATACCACGGATTCTGCCTCTCATTTTACTGAGCTATTTTATAATGTTTCTGTATCAAATTCAGTCCCGGTAAAGGAATTTTATTTACCACATGATGGCGCCCGAACAGGGACACTTTCTCATCTCACGCGCCGGCGGTGAGTTGCAGGCCCGGTCTCCTGCCACAGCTGGACGGACAATAACGCGTACCAGCAGGATTTCCTGTATCTCCCTCCAGTCAAGCGGGGGCGACTGAGACTGCGATCAACACCCAGACGAGGCGGTGAGAAGTGCGAAGTATCCCGACCAGAGCCTAGCTGAGAGAGCAAGATCCGAGGTACACAGAGACCCACCAGTCCGAAGTCAAGCCCAGTGTCCGACGAGTCGAGTCGAGTCCAGTCCGGTTCAAGTTCAAGTTACTGAGGCCTTCCGTTTCCGAAGCTACCCGGTGAGTACCATTGCTGGGGAGGCATTTCTGACGTGCACATAGGTTGTGCCGGTCAAGACGGGTTTGGGTACACAAATCCGGTCTGCACTGTTTTAGCAGTGTATCTGTACTGTTTAGCAGTATATCAAGTATTCCGAAGTATCCAGTTATTGTCAAGAATTAAGCTTGGTGATTAGTTATGCAGACGATCATCATTGTTGTTTCAGTTAAAGGCTTAATGTTAAATGTTTAATGTGTTTAAAACGTCCTGTATAGTGTGGTATGAATGACTGTTCATTATTGTGCTTTTGTATTAAGTCTGTTCAAATTCAAGTATCAGGTCAGTTGGTCAAAATCAAGTATAAGGTCAGTTCTCAATATGCCGCTCTTCTCGAAATTAAGACAGATCACTACTAGAAAAGGGGTTCTCGAAGAAGCCGTTCCTATTCCTCCTAGGGACACTCCAGGGCACTTTATGTATCACAAACATGGCTTAGACGCTATATTATTTCTTGATTTATGGGTAGACTATACCAAGGGATTACCAGAAAGTCAGAGGTGGCCCACAGCGGGGACCTGGGATGCAGAGTGCATCATGAAAGTCGAGGAAGAGTTATGGAAAAGGAAAGTCAGACAGTCACAGAAAGACGCCGTTGAGTTATGGCGTAAAGAATCTCATAGACGTACAGAAAAAGCACGTAGACAGGAAGAAAGGAATAAAGAAAGTTCAAATAAAGTTCAAGGAAATCTATTAATTGAGGAAGGTATCCGAGTGAAATCAGAACAAGTAGACAGACAAAGAAATGCCCTTATGAATGGTATGTATCCCCTTCTGGCCGAAGGATTACCTAAGGCTACTCCAGAGATACCGAAAGACTTGCCACCCCCATTATTCCCAATCAAGGTACATCCTAAGGGGCATCCTAGAACCGCAGAAGATGTTTTTCTTTCCTCATATTTAGATGACGCAGCTCCCGAGTATGCTAATTCCGCCCCACATAGACCGCATATCAGGGAGGTCTCACGCCAAGATCCAGCACCCGTATCCCTACAGCAACAAGTCGAGTCACAAGTTCCGGCAAGCACATCTGTTTCTGTATCTGTTCCTACAGCTACTTCTATAGCTGTGTCCACACCTATAGTTGCTGTGTCACGTTCAACGAATCCTTTCACACCCGACGCCCCAGATGGGGCCACGGGAGGTGCTACCAATATCTTTTCTACGCCACCCAGAATAAATAAACTTACTTTTCAAGAGTCAGCGCATTCACGTACACCCAAATTCGTAAGTGCCCGTGCACTTAAAGAGCTTCTCGTAGATTGTAGATATGACCCGGTGCCCGGTATAGAGGACGAGATGACCCTGGCCTCATTGCGTATCAGACGAGCCGCAGTGTATTTAGCGAAGTTACCAGGAATGACTGCGCATCTAGACGAAATATATCATTTTGTCCGAACAGGACGAGATCCAGAATGTATTAACAGAGCTATGGAGTACCAGAAAGTAGAGATACAGGGGGAACTGTTACGTTTCCTCATAAACTGTGTAATCAGAAATATAGACCGACCGGGGGTAGACCCGGAAGCAATGCAAATTCTTACCAGATGGAGTCAGAACATATCAGAAGGGAGACATGACAAGCAAAATTGTATAATAGCCATGTGCCGAAAGATCCGTAAAGAAATAGAACGCCTACACGAAGAGCGATTAGAGGTAGACGAGTTCGAACAAAGCGAGGAAGAAGGGTCAGGACTGCCCACAGGACAGTCGGACACCATAGCCTATGTAGGTAGAGGAAGATCTTGTAATAGGAATCAGACTAGATGTCATACTGACTCAATACATCCGATATGTCCAGATAATAACAGGAATTTTCAAATACCTATAATTAATATAAGGTCTAACGAGCATTCGTTCCAAACCGCCGACAAACTACTCCGAGAACGAAGGGGTTATCATTTTCTCGATTCTATGGACGAACAAGATTTAGCCAGGGCAGCTGTCCATTGGGTGGACAGTCCCGGAAAATATAGTGATGATACAGTAGTACGCACATTTTTGAATCTCACCCCAGATGAACAGAGGTTAGCTGGGATTTATATGATTCAACAACTCATTATACTATATCGGAGTCAGCATTCGGACCCTGGTCCCTTACCTGACATACTGACTGAATTGCTTATGAATAAATGGAGAGGTCCAGGTACTAAATTAATTAAAGAAATTCTAGAATCAAGAAAGCAGTATATTCTTTTTGTATGTTCAGAGCATGTTTCATTGCCCGTCAAGGAAAGAACCACGTATCACATGGATAGACAGAATCCTTTACGAGAGGTGCACCCAATAAGAGGCGAGGACAACGAGTTTAAACGCGTATTTGTATATACGCCCATATCAAAAATAGAATTGTTACAAATGAAGAAAGTGGTACCCAGTCATGACAAAGATCCAGCGGGTTTCCACCGAGAAATTAAAGACATGTTACTCATGGGAGAGTATACCTATCCCGACATTATGACAATATTAAAGGTATTGATGCCTGCTGGCATTTATGAAAAACTCAAGGAAAAAGAGTGGGAGGTAGGTGACCAAAAGATAGAATGGTCAGTGTTAGAAGCGGAAGAAAAGGCCCGAACTGCAGGAGCAGGACTTGGGGATAAAACTAAAGCATTACCAGGTTTATTAGTACAGGTACTGCCACGTCTATTAACTACGAAAAAGGAAGATTGGGGAACAATTTCAGCCTGTAAGCAGAAGCAAGATGAAGACACTAGTGATTACTATGCCCGATTTGAAAAATGTTTTGGTATAAATAGTGGCATAAAAGCAAGTAGCGAATCATACCCGCATCTGTTTGTAACAAAGTTAGTGGAAAATGCCCTGCCCCCAGTAAAGAATAGAGTATTAAAATTCGAAAGTACCTGGCAAGGTAACACTCCATCACAAATGTTACAAATGTTACAGTACCATCACAATAGAATTAGAGAAGAACAAGAACATGAACACAGACGCATGAAAGACACGAACATGAAAATGCTAGTTTCCCAGACTGTTCCAGCTGAAGGACATAAAAAGGGTATGACACATTCCGATTCAGCAGGACCTGTAAAAGGGACATGCAATTATTGTAAAAAGCCAGGTCATTACGTACACGATTGTCCAGTTTTGAAACATAATATCAGCATAGGTAAAACACAAGAAAGATCACGGCCATTTAGACAAGAGCAGAATGAACAAGGAGCTATGCAGCATGCCCAGGCCATGCCAGCCGCACAACAGCCAATACAGTTTGTGCCAGCTGCACCACCGTTGCCTGTTGCTGCCACACAGACAACAACACGACAAATGTATCAGACCGCACAGTATGAATATCCTGAGTATCAGCGCTACGCATGAACTAGCCTAGAGAGGGAAGTTGATTTACCACTTATCGAGATTCCTGTAGATCAAGAAGGACCTTATGTACACAGTGAATTATTAGGCCAAGATAGGAAATTTTTACTCGATACAGGGGCAAGTCGAACAACTATAAAACGTAGTGAAGTTCCAGGGGCACCCCTCTCAGGCTCTCAGAATATTTCCCTTGGTTTTTCAGGAAAACCTATTGTTAATGAAGTGTCACAACCTCTGCCACTTACGATAGGACCTCTGACCCGAACTACAGATTTATTGCTTACTAAATCATGTCCAGAAAATCTGTTAGGAATTAAAACCTTGAAAGCTCTAGGAGCCATAATATGTTGTTCTCCGGAAGGTGTAAGGTTGTTTTTGCGTGATTTTAAAGGTCACTATGTGTCTAGAGACATGGATCCCCGACTGCAGACTTTACCTACACGTCTATGGGCACAAGGCCCTACTGATGTTGGATGCATGAATATTACACCATATCGAGTCACATTAAAGGCAGGAGTGGTGCTACCACGAATGCGACAATACAAGTTACCACCAGATGCTGTAGTGGCTTTACTACAAATCATTGACGAGCTCATTACCCAAGGAGTAGTTGTAGAAACAGACTCCAATGTATGTAATTCACCGATAATTCCGATTCTTAAACGAACAGATCCAAAGGCCCCGCCAGTATATCGATTGGTTATTGATCTGCGCGAGTTAAACAAATGCATTGTGCCACAATTCCCTGTGGTCCCAGATATCTCGTCATTGCTGACAGCCATTGATTCCGAAGCAACATTCTTTACTGTAATTGATCTCAAGAATGCCTTTTTCAGCGTCCCAATAGATCCGGAAAGCCAATATTTGTTCGGATTTAATTTAAATGGACGTAGCTTTAAATTCTCACGCGCACCTCAAGGATTTACAGAAAGCCCCAGCATCTATAGCCAAGCACTGAAAAGAGAACTAGACAGTATCCACATGCCAGTTAACACTGCTCTGCTTCAATATGTCGATGATCTGCTGATCACCGCGAGAAGCGAACCGGAATGTGAAAAAGCATCACTGACAGTTTTACTATTTCTAGCCGAAAAGGGGCACAAGGTGTCCCCTTCTAAGCTGCAATTCTGTGTCCAGCGAGTTGTTTATCTTGGACACTCGCTGTCCAAGGAGGGAAGGCAGCTTACACCAGATCGTATCCAGCTAATTGCTAATATGCCTATACCCAAGACACAAAAAGAGGTGCGGGCTTTCATAGGCCTCACTTCATATTGTAGGCAGTGGATCCCTCAGTATGCATTTCTAGCAAAACCACTCATTCAGTTAACCACACAGGAGGCAGCCACATCGACTGTCCTCCCTTGGACTCAAGAACATACACAAGCTTTTGAAAGCCTAAAGAAAGCTTTATGTCAAGCACCTGTTTTAGCAACGCCATGTTACAGAAAACAGTTTACACTCTTTGTTACAGAACACGAAGGTACTGCTTTGTCAGTACTCACACAGGAACAAGCAGGAGCACACAAACCATGTGCTTATTTTTCTAGTACATTAGATCCCGTAGCTCAGGCTTTGCCTGCATGCCTAAAATCAGTAGCAGCGACAGCTTTAGCAATTAGACAAAGCGATGCTATAGTGTTAGGACATCCATTGACAGTTCAAGTACCACACGCAGTAGAGGTTCTTGTAAATAGAACGCAAACACAACACTTGACTATAGCGCGACTTACAGGATACGAACTTACATTGTTTCAGCCACATATAGAAATCAGACGCTGTAACACATTGAATCCTGCCACACTTTTGCCAGTAACCGGAACAGACCCACTAGCCCATGACTGTATTGAAGTTATTACTGTAACGACAAAACCCAGACAAGACTTGACCGATGTTCCATTGTCCGATCCAGACCTGACGTTGTATGTAGATGGTTCATGTATGAGAACAAGTACAGGAGAATTAGTGGCCGCTTACGCAGTCACAACAGATACTGAAGTCATTGAAACTAATCGTATAAATACTTTGTCAGCTCAAGCCGCAGAGCTCATCGCTCTGACACAAGCCTGTATTCAAGCCACGAATAAAAAAGTCAAGATATACACTGATTCACGTTATGCATTCGGAGTTGTACATGACTTCGGCGTGCTGTGGCGAGAGAGAGGTTATTTAACTTCCCACGGTGCCCACATTCAGCATGGACCCCTCATTCATGCCTTATTAGATGCAATACATCTACCTACTGCAATATCAATTATGAAATGTAAGGCTCATACGAAGATTACTGATATCATTTCCCAAGGCAATGATCTAGCCGACAGAACAGCTAAACAGACGGCTCAAACTCAAACCCCCGACATGACAAAGACAATAGTCCCGATACCGACACATTGTATGACAGTTAAAGATCCTACTCTTGACGTGATAGACATACAGACACATGCTACACCAGACGAAATAAAGAAATGGACTGAATTAGGAGGGATTCAAACGGACCAAGGATGGATGATGAAGGAAAAGTCTGTATGGTTCCTTCCTGATTCAATGGTCCAAGTTATAATTAACACAATACATAGTCCAGCACATCTAGGAGAAAAAGCTATGCTAGACAGCATTCAACACATTTGGTTTAATAAACATTTACGAGCAGCAGCCAAACAAAAGGTCCGTACCTGTATGATCTGTTGCCAGTTCAACCCAGGAAAAAGCGTTCCCGTAGAACAGGGTGGATTTCATCCTCCTGATCACCCTTTTGAAGTGCTCCAGATGGATTATATCCAGATGGAACGATGTCGAGGATTCAAATACGTTCTTGTAGTTGTCTGCGCTCTGTCCCGTTGGACGGAGGCGTACCCGGTTTCAGATTACACTGCCCCGACTACTGCCAAACAGTTGGTTCGAGAATTCTTCCCACGATACGGTTTACCACGTGTTGTTCACTCAGATAACGGCCAGCCGTTCTCATCCGAATTAATGAAACACGTTTCACTTCTGTTAGGATATCAGTGGAAATTCCACTGTGTCCGACACCCCGAGGCAGCAGGTCTCGTAGAAAGACATAACCAGATACTGAAAATCAGAATGTCCAAAATATGCAGAGAAAAAGGTGTCGACTGGGTAGTAGCGTTACCCGTTGCACTCTTTTACATGAGAATGGTAGCACACTCACGAACAGGGCTATCCCCGTATGAGGTGATCTTCGGTAGACCACCAAATATGTGGGGGACGCCTATACCACGAAAAATAACTGATGTTGACTGTAATATGCTGACAGATTACTTGGCTTCCTTGATGTCTGCACTACAATCTTGTCGTTCACAGGTAGCTGCAGCCTTTCCTGACAACACTGAGGTGAAACCCCATGACGTAGTTCCGGGGGATCTCGTCTGTGTGAGGAATTTCGACCGAAAGACTCAGCTGGAGCCCAGGTGGAAAGCACCCAAGTTGGTCCTGCTGACCACAAGGACAGCCGTGAAGATCGAGGGCCGCAAGGGCTGGATTCATTCAAGTCATATCAAGAAATTTCATGGACTATCCTCGGATATAGACATTGTGCCCTGCACTACCTCACAGACTGATTCAAAACTTCCTTTGGTTGAAAAAACTGAAACTGAACTTTACAAACTAAAGCTTAGGCCCAACAAGTCGAGCAATTTGATTGTTTAAGTCCTCTCCAAGGTGAAGCGGTTGAATTGTCTCTGACATGTATCCCTTGGACCTGAGTAGAGAAAATACCCGGAAAATGTTGAAACGACAGGCGTATTGTAAATCACTGCGTAGCCACTGCATAGTGACATTATTAATTCTGTTTTTATTGAGTCTTTTAATAATTATTACAAGTATGTTGTTGCACATATATTACCCTATTTCTAGACATGTTTATAATGTTGCTGCTGAACATTCTTTTAGTGACTTACCTCCACATGAATTGTCTTATAGACTTGCGCTGCGCAATAACACTTTCATTAGTATGTTACATCATTCCCATCAGACTAGTAATGCCACCAATTGTTGGGTGTGTGGCCGACTCCCTCCCTATCAGAATTATGAAGGAGTCCTGCCTTTCTTTCCACATCCATTTACACGTAATGGCTCCTGTGGAGCATGGTTTAGTTTAATCAATTCCATAGACTCAGACACAGCAGTTTACCAAGATCATTGGGTATGGGGAAACCTGAACCTAGTTTTACTCAAGGTCTGCTACCCTGACAAGGAGGGTCGCCCCAAAAGAACAGGAACTGATCTAGAAAATGAAGTATATGGATTAGGAAATTTTACACCTAATCTCATGATTCTAAATGTCGTATCCGAAATTGAACTAGTCTTGCCCACCATGTCAGTATTCCCAGCGAAGGGTGAATTATGTGTAAGAAAAGTTGGTTCCATACATATGGGCCATAGTAAATGCATCACTACAGTAGAATTCAGTGATCAAGGCAAATCTTCATTTAGAGCTTCTCGCCATTCCTACTTTGTATGTGGTCAGACTGCATATATGCGTTTACCTCTAGATTGGGATGGTACCTGCTACATTGCATTCCTTTTGCCACCTGTTTTCCTAGCTCCTCCTGATTATTACAGAAATATTCATTTAGTACACAACAGAGAGCGGAGAGATCTCCCCATTGTCGATTACACTGAGACGACATGGGACAAGTATGTAGATTTTAATAAAGGCATCTTTCCCTACATAGGTACCGTTACTAATAGTAAGCTGATACGTAGATTAACTAGAACCCTTGAAGCAGTAGTGAATGAGACTATTTCCGCCTTAGGCAATTTAACAGAAGAGCAGTCTGCTATGCGGATTGTTGTGCTTCAAAATCGTCTTGTCCTTGACGTCATCCTGGCTGATAGGGGCGGAGCTTGTAGGGTCATCGGATCAAGCTGCTGCGTATTCATACCAGAAAATTCGCCATCTGTATATAAAGCCATCACTCGCCTTCATAAGATTGTAAGCCAGATACACCAGAACCCAGGCACTTGGACTTGGTCCAGTTGGTTTTGGAATGTGATATCAGCCTGGGGATGGAGAGTTTTATCCTTCCTAGGTATTGGCCTTCTCCTACTATTCAGTTGCTGTCTATGTCTACAATGTGGACCAGCGATCTGTGGTCTGTGTACCACATCGTGTATTCCACCACCAAGATTTCATTCGTCACGGAAGAAGAAAGAAGAACAAATGATGCTATATGAACAGATCAATGGATTGATGAAGATTGATATCTCTTGAAGGGCAAGTAGGGGACAAGGAGGGAATGTGGAAATATGGATTTTTCTGGTCAGTTATGTCCCCTATCTTGGACCCCAACAGTTCTATGTACATATCACAAGTACATGTATGTTCCCTCCAGTTCCAGTTATGAAGACGCAAATACATATGCGTCCACCGTCAACATGTCCTCTGTCAGATCCGCCATGAACAGGCCGGATATTCCATTCCTAAATATGAAAGGCCACCGGCTTTGTATGGCTCACTTATGCCATTTTACAGTCCAGGCAAGTAGGCCCTGATTCTGTCATCAAAACTCCTTTTGCCTTCTGCCTCTGAAAGCTCCAGTCTGAGCCTGCATCTGTGACCATGAACTTTGTCTCATTCTCTGCGCGGCTCACGAAGCCTGACATCAGCCTAGTCTCTGCCAAGTACTGTATTTCACCTTCGAATTATCTGCTTCCCCCTCAGCCGATGCATTCCTGCCTAGTAGCTTAAGTAAACATTCTTCCAGTCACCGAGCAAAAGGCCCGGCTTCTCTGCCCTTATGCAAGTAATTCATAGCCCTGTTACCATGGAATATTCCTACCCCCTCGCATTCAGTGTAGACACTTAGACGCTTGTACATGAACGCACAGTCAGTATAGAATAGATTCTGTCCGAGAGTCCTTCTTTTGTGGATAACATAGTTCTTTAAACATAGGATGTTAGATATGATTTGGGATTAGGTTGACTTGACCCCCCAGACTTTTTGTCTCCACATGTAGAGCTAAATGTCAAGTCCCCTTCACCCCCTAGTTACACGTCAATTACACGTCATGCTGCTGCGCGCGCATCTAGGCCAAGTATTATCTTATAGATCCACCTATGTATGACATCATAACCAATTATGTTCCTTTTTACTCTTTATTACACCCATTTCTGGTTACGCAGACAACTCGTCATTTTCCTTATCAATTATTACGCCTACTGCATTCGCTTCATTGTAATGTATGCACTATAAAAGTTACTTCTTGTCAATAAAGTATGTACTTCACTTCCTGAACCTCCGGGGTGATGGAACTTGAAGCATCCGATTATAATCGATTATTGGAATAAAGCCCATTCCGAAACTCTAATACCACGGATTCTGCCTCTCATTTTACTGAGCTATTTTATAATGTTTCTGTATCAAATTCAGTCCCGGTAAAGGAATTTTATTTACCACATTTCCCTTATAGGCTCTGCGCATTGGAATAATATACACTATAGTTTTCGCATAGGACTAAGGTCAGTATGCTCCTATCGAGTACATTAAACTTAATTACTTGTGTGGGACAGCTAACTCAGAGGTCACTAGAAACTTCTCGAATGAACAAGAAGGGATTAGTTTCTGACAGCCGCAAAAACATGACAACTTGGTTTCCCTTACAATCGGAATGCTTAGTTTCTCCAGAGGTACACAGAAATAGAAAGACGGGCGTTTCGATAAAAGGGTTTATTGAACAGTCTTGTTTCTCGTGTAAGAGATAGGAGCGGTTACGATCATTAGACAGAAGGCAAAATATAATGCGCACAGTGTAAGCAGTAAGAAGAAATAATACTGCAATAGCATTGTCTTTTAGCTATGTCATATATTCATATATACATACATAAATAACACAGGCTAAAATGTGAATACTCTTCTGATGCTTCTAAATAGTCCTACCCCGGTGTACCTAACCTAAGTGTGATGCGAGGTAAAAGTAGGTGCTGTTTTCTATAGTATGGTATATACTAAGTTTAGTATGTCAAGAGTCCCTCTAGGTTCTAGTCGGCTCCAAACCTTTAGAATGAGCGATGTAGGAATCTCTATCCGGCTCTCAAACTCTAACACCCCGCGAAGGGATTCAGACCACTGGAAGCTGGATTCTCTGCGAGCAGGGTAGACAGCATCTTGTCAGTGCATCAGGCCGGGATCTGGTCGGTTCCGAACTTGCCGTGGCGAACCGTGCAGTCAAGTCGTGCGGTGTTACCGCCGTGCCATGCCGTTGTTTGCCATGGTAAGGGAAGGTATATATATACCTGGAAGGTATTTAGGATTGCTAGCATTGACTTAAAGTCGGGCAGAGGAAGACGTCATGGATGAACCTCTAAGGAATAGTAGTTCATGCATAATAGATGAGTTCTTGGAGAAATCAATAATCCTAGCTAGGGAAAGTCCTGTTCGGCTTAAGGGTCTGGTTTCTAAGAACTCGTTGTGACGTGGGATGGACGGATGTAGGTGACCATGCCTGTATTTGGTTAGCATGGCTAATGCCTAAATAAGGACTGGGATTTTATGCCTAACTAAGGGCAATGCGAATTGTGCCTATATTAGGACATGATTCAGGGAAACTTATTTACGGGTATCTAAATCGAAACACAACACCCACTCCAATGGCTACTGTTCGATATTACTAAATGCTAAACATGCTAAAACACATAAAATTGAGTATCACATGTTCACTAAAAACATTCGTAAAAGCATACTAAAAAGTCTTTGGTAAAAGTTTGCTACACATGAAATGCAGTTGCTGTACATATTAAAGCAATGTTTCATTCTAAGCATATATATTCACAGTGAATGATAAGAGAATGAACACAAATATATACACATATGTAATGAAATGGTTCAGTTTTATAGAAAGGAAAAAATAGTTTGGAGCCATTTCATGTCATGATTAGATAAATTAAAAAAAAAGGTGATAACATGTCCCTGGAAGAGTTTCAAATAAGTCTGTTCTCTATGAATAGTTCTACTGTAAGCAGAGCTTTCAGCCATAAAAGAAAAGTCAATATTAAAAAAAAAATGCGACCTTAGGAAAGTTCCAAATTTAGTCTTTTGTTTAGAAAAAAAAAAAAATGAAGGACAAATTCATATATTACATGGTACACTGTGAGCCAAATCAAAAGTTATTTGAAGATGCTGGGGAAAACATGAAATCCTCTAATCCTGTAGACAAAAAGTTGTCTATTGTTGTCGGTGATAGATCGATTACCTCGTTTAGAAGACTAACTGCACATAGATGTGATGCATCGTCAGTAGCAGTGTTCGGTGATACCTGTGTGCCTGTTGATCCATCTCGTACCTCAGCAGTAACATGTTGCGTCAGTGAGATCTCAATGAATGCCGTCATCAGGATTGGTAGCCACTGGGGAAAACACAGAGCATGGGCCGTTATCGGGTCCAGCAGAGTATCGATATCCATTGGCATGACTGATGAGAGTGTTAGACAGATATCTAGCACGCATTCTTCACCGCAAAGCAGGCAGCGTAGAACAGGTAATATGCAATCTTGCCAGATTGGTCTGAACGACAGAAACCATGTGGTATTTAGTTCTCGTAGACGAGGTAAACCCCATAGTTGCACTATGCGTTCACAACACTTCCTTTCCAGGAGAGCAAGCTCCAAGGTGCCGGGAGTGACACTGGTGGATTGGCTTGCCATAGCGCAGCAGAAGGAATTCAAATAGGATTATTGCGACAATTGCTA
This sequence comes from Triturus cristatus, assembly GCF_964204655.1. Taxonomy (NCBI): domain Eukaryota; kingdom Metazoa; phylum Chordata; class Amphibia; order Caudata; family Salamandridae; genus Triturus; species Triturus cristatus. Next base: position 317,907,478 of record NC_140579.1, read on the forward strand.
GAATTAGTGGCAAACCACCAAACACCGAGTTCATGAAGTTTGGAATGATTCCTAGGACTGCTTGAAAAGGTGTTAACAGTCCTGAACATATGGTCTTAAATACATGCACAATACCGCTTGTATCAGACATGTTTAAGATACGTCCCAACATTTTTGTGAAATTTTTAGGGCAATTTGTCCTTAACAGAGCCTGTATCTCAGACAAAGTACTTGCGACTTGTAGATCATAGGTTTCTTTGGCCGAGGTCAAAGGCACGGTTTGTTGCAAAAGAATGGCTTTTATTCTGCTTAAAGTATCAATTCGTATAGAAGGGATGTTCAGTGAAGGCCATAAAGGTGACTCCCTGACTGTGTCTATTTGGAGGAACAAGACTTGCAAGTGACCCTGGAAGTAACCGTTACTAGATATGGGATACCTGGCAACATGCCACAACAGCTCTGATCATTCAACATGAGGCAACTTCCATTTGAAAGTTGTCCAAACGTTGGTTTACTCACAGTGGCTGGTGAACCTTGCTGGTGGCAGGATAAATTTGTAGTGGAACCGCTACAAGCCCCGTGTAAACTAATATCCCGACATATGAGTGAACCGCTCAGTGCATTTTAACAGTGTGTACCGCTAATAAACACTTAACGCCCCCACTCCAACATCTGTGTGTAAGGTAAATCCCAGGATGTCCTGATGTATTCTTTACCATTCTTTCACATTTGCCTACTTGCATGTATTTAAGGCAATACTGAAAATAGAAAGTTGTAACAGGCAGAGTTATTTTGCCATGTATGATCCATTCAGTAGCTGGTTTTTCTGCTACCGTAAATGGCAATTTTTCCAGTCTTTCAATGCTCAGCACTGTTTACTTCGATCCCCTTTGTGCCAGTTCGATCTGTTTATCCGTGAGTTTGTAATCAGAAAACAGAGAAGACGTGTTGATGAAACGCCAAGGCACATAGCCTGCACGCAAGTTTTGTAGTGTCCAGCCTAATGACAGAATAGAACGTAATTGAGACTGACCATGACGCAGCAGGACCAAATCTTGTTCCACAATGTCTATAGCAGAGGATACAATGTAGCCCAATGAATATACCCTGGATGACATTAACCCATTGTCGACCACAGCGAGAGATTTCTCTAAATTAATATGATCAATTTCTCGTGTTCTTTCTGCGGCGTCTGCTTGTGTCATCTTCCATATTTCATTATAAGCAGCATAGATGCCGGCACATATGATACGTTTTTGATGCAGTTTTCTTGGACCTAGCAAGAATTCCCTCAGGTTTGCATCTTCTTTAAGTAAAGATAAGTGTTATTTCACATCCTCTAATGTAGATGTCTGTAGCCAATCAAGGCATAATACTCCTACACTGTATGTTGTTACTACCCCTGGATGCTGTCTTTGAACAGCAGTGATCTGGCCTATTGATTGTTAATCCTTGTGTTTTGTTCAGGAATCTTTCTCGACAGATGTTTGTGTCTCTGGGCCAAAGCAACCATTTTTTCCATTCGGAATCTGATCTGTTGTATTGTAAGATAGTATGTACGTCGACCACCCCCTGTGTAGTGCTATTACTTGCAGGTTTCGGTATGGACGGTATGTTCATGTCTTTGATCTTGACTAACCCAAGGCAAGACGTTTGTTGGACAGTGTCATTCAAAAACTTTATTTGCTGTGGGATGATGCAGGCTCTAAACAAAGCTTCTATCCCCTGGACTTGCCAATCCTTTGTACCCCAGACAGATTTTGTGTCAATTGTGTCTTTCCAAAAGTCAAAACCCTGTCTTGACAGTTGGGCAATAAAGGCTGCAGAATAAATTTGCTTGGTATTTGTTAACATATTTTTCGTTCCTGTTTTGTTCACATTTTTAAAGTAAAACGTTTCTGGATTGGATGTATTGTACCATGAAAAATATGGAAACTTCATTTCAAACGGTTTTGAGCTACCCTTTGGTGGTGTAGGACAATGTTCCCATTGGTTATACATAAATAAATTTCTAGGTGTTGCAGATTTATGTAAGAAATGATGACCATAGTGGTTGTAACAAAAAAGCTGTTCATAGTCTGTTGAACCGTCTAAGTATTCATGGTTAGAGAGTGCAGCTGACCTTTCTAGATCAGACATCATGTTATTAACAGTCTCAAAGTCCCAATCATCAGAATAGGTACTAGAGGTAATAAAGTCACTTAATGATATCTTGAATAAGTGTGGAATCTTCAAAATTTCCGACAGACCGATTATATCATAATCCGTTTTGTCCCAAACTATACCATCTTATATAGGAACGGCTGTGATGTTCACTGCTGACAAGTCTCTTGCTTCACGATGGGATGATTTGTGTGGTTTCCAAAAGTAAGTTCACATTTTTACTTCCTGTGTCCAAATGAATATATCTTCCATTTATCAGCATGGTCAGTGTCATTACTAAAGAAAGAAAAAATATTCCAGAAATAATCCATAGTTCAATCCACGGTGAAACCAGATAAGTCTTTCTCACGTGTTGAAAAAAGTCTTGCGCTTGTTCTTTGAAAGTTCTTTTAGCTGGCGTCCTTTCAGGCTCGCTGGGATCCTCAGAAAATGCATCAAAGTTAATGAAGTAGCCAGAAGCAGTTCTGTCAATGGTTAAAATTGTATCAGGATTCGTTGAAATCGCTGGAACCAGTTGATCACTTGCTACGTTGGTGTAGACCTGTGTATCTGGATGCACTGTTATTTGGGTTTCAAGAGGAATGAGTTCCATAGCATTGCTGCTTAGTCCTTCATTTCTTACTGTTGGATTCTCAATGGTGATGAGTCTTTCAGTTTGAACCTCTTGGATAGTAGCTAGAGGAGTGAATCTGCTACTTGGTCGGAGTCCAGTTGGCCTACTGTTCAGTATTGGCCACATAGTGTGGTTTGATGAGGTCGATGGACACACATCTTGTCTCCTTTTTACCAGCAAGGGGCGGCAGAAGTACTGTTCTTGATCCATGGATTGCTAGGACAGGTGCTGGTTGTCTGTAAGAAGGCCCAAATTCCTTCTTGTCCGTGATCTTTTCTCTGACTAGATCCCCATGCTTTGGGATCCAGACAGGCCTTGCTGGGACGGTTGGATTATCCCCAGTGGTGGTTGGCTTCAGGAACACGTTGCTTTGTTTCGATCTTAGTTCATTTAAGTTCTGTAAAAAAGCCAAACGATCTTTGATATCAAATGGTTTATTTTCCACCACTGTGCCTTTACATTTGAGATCAGGAACCCACATTCTTGTCCCAAATAGGACCTCATATGGAGTGACCCCCCCCTAGAGAACTTCTTGGCAAATTGCTTAATGAGCGTTGGACCCCAGAAAGATGTTTGACCCACCCATCACCCGAACCTAATACCCGAGTTGTTATAGACTGCTTTATGTCCCGTTTCTTTCTTTCCACAACCGAATTTCCCTCAGGATGGAATGGAGAAGAGTACCCCAATGCAACACCCAAACTGGCCATGGCTTCTTTGTAAGCCTGAGAGCTAACGCAGGGCCCTGGTCAGAGTGTAGTGTGCCTATTGCGTATGTGCTGATAAAGACTCGCAAATCTTTTATAACAGTTCAAGTATCAGCCGAGCGCTGAGGCCACATCCATAGGAACCTTCATTTAGTGTTTGTGGGATTGCATTCGTCCAAGAGGACTCCTGCACGTAGATAGTCTAATGCTGTCTAACAGTGGTGTCTGTACTGGGCAGACAACTTTGTAGTCTGGTGTCTGGTGGCGTTCTGTACTGCGATCTCTATTGCAGTCTATGCAGTTATTGATGAAGATGTGAATAAGTATATTCATTCCAGGCCACCAGTACATCTCTTTTAATGATAACATTGTTTTAGAGATCCCCTGATGTGACAGACCCTCTTCCAGATGTGCTTCATAAATCAAAACTGCTCTACGTTCCATGTTTGGAATTACCCTATCCCCCACTCCAGGCATTCGAGCAAACGGAATGTTGTTCGCATCAATTATATACGAGTATGTATCACGTGAGTGTTTTGTAGTCCGTTTCTCAACTGAACAACTTGTTCCCAAAGTGTTTTATGCTTGATTGTGCCACCTTTTGGCATCTTTGAAACCATTTTGAAGCCAATTCTGCAAATATTCATTGTTTGATTGAACACAGTAAAAAGAATCGCAAAGTGTGGGGAATTCGCGATCTGCATTTTCAAGTGCCAATTTCAATGCTTGTAGTTCATTCAGCTCGCTGAACTGTACAATCTCCTAGAGATTGTGTTTTAGTGACCACCGGTCGGAATTTACCATTGCACATACGACCTTTAACGATCACGCAGGCTGCAGTGTAAGCTTGCTTACTTTCTGTTGCGGATTGTGCTGATCTGTCAGTATAAATTATACATTTGTACTGGTCAAGAGGGAGAATCTCAATAGGCAGAGGACATTCGTGTTCGTATTGCAGGAATGCTTGTGTTTTTAAATAAGGATCAAACACATATTCAACATCTGTTGCAGCAAGCAAATTAACCCATTGTATCCATCTTGGATGTAAAACTGCATTCAGAATGCTCGCTTTTGTTACCACCTCTAAGGCTGGTACTGGAGTCACGACAATAACGCGTTTCCCCTGAGCTAGAGCTCTTTGTTTTGCTACAGCGGTTTGAACTGCTGTCAGAATTTTTTCTGTCGAAGTGAATCGCATTTCTGCTTGTGTATACAAATGTGATTTGTATGCAATTGGTACTTTTTCACCTTCATTAAAAGTTAAGTAGGTGAATCCGCATTGACCCGGAATTATTTGGATCACTAAATAGCGTGTATTTACGCGTGTTTGTGAGTGATTTGTTGCTAACAAGTCAGCTTGTAGTGAACGCAGGATTTCTGTGTGTTCCTGTGTCCAATCTTTGATTTTGAAATCAGGATTGATTAGTTCGTGGAGAGGTTTAACCCTTTCTGTGTAAATTAGAATGCAAGTTCTTCCAAAATTCAGGAAACCTAGAATCGACTGTAAGTTTCTCAGCGTTTTTGTAGGTTGGAGCAGCACACATTTTTCTAAAAAGTTTGCTGCCAGACTTTTGTCTTCACTTGATAGTTCATGTCCTAAGAAAAGGACATTTAGATGGGCAATTCTTGATTTTTTTAAATTAAATTTATAGCCCTCAGAGGCGAAGCCCAGTATAATGGTGTTTATCCAGGTCATCGTCAGTCAGATAGATATCATCGACATATGTCAATGCCTCGTCATCATAAATTTGTAGTAACTCTGTTACTCTTGCTGAGAATAACCCTGGGCTGTTCTTGAACCCTTGTGGGTGTCGACAAAAGTGATGCTGGGTCCCCATTATTGAGAAAGCTGTCAAGTACCTACTTTCAGGTGCTATGTTTTGACAAAAGAAACCATTTGAAATATCCAATGTGTTTTTTTATTTTTTACGCACAATGTTATTCATCAATGCTGTGCTGTGTGCATTTTAGACTGCAAATGTTTTAGAACAAGTGTTCAGGTGTCTGTAATCCAAAACTTGACGATATGTGTTGTCTGGTTTGGAGACAGGAAACAAAGGATAGTTAATTGATGAGGTGCATGTTTCAATCACCCCTTGGTATTCAAGTTGATCTAAGATCTCACTGACCTGTTTTTCAGCTTCTTACTTAATTGGGTATCGCCTTTGTGCAGTAAGTTGACTTTTTATTTGGATTTTATGGTGAGGTGGGTCCTCATCCCATCCTACATGATGTTTGTATAATGCTGGGGCTTGGGCTACTGCCCATTTCCTGACATAAGTATATATTAAATGTATAGGAACATGGTTGGAGAAGGCTGGCATAATGATGTATTTGCTGTGTGGGCACTCCCTGACAAATTCTGGTGGCCATTTTTTTTCTGCTAGAAGTATATCATAACCCCTTGAAAGTTTTTTCCCAAAAGAGTGCTTTCACTTTTCTTGGTATGTCTCTCTACATCCGGAGTGTCATTTCATATAACTTTTGTGGAGAACTAATCCTGGTGTCTACAGTTTCAACTGTTATATATTCATTCAATTCCACTGTCTCCAGAAGTTCCTTCAGGTTCTGGTGAGCTATTGTTACTTCTGCTGCACTGTCCAGCATTGTCTGAGCCCATTCTCCGTTCTTGAGTTGTGTCCTCAGGATTTTCAGCATGTCTGATCTTTAGACCTGCTGCCTTTTTCTTGTTGAATTGAAGTTTTGGTTTGTTTTTCTGAACTTGTTGATCGCCTCTGGACTTCATGCGTTCTTCTTTGTGATCTGACCGTCCTCTTCTTTCGGATGTCTGTGAAGATGTCTGAAAGGTACGAGAGGCACATGTATCAGCATCTTGATACCTGTCAGGTTTTTTCAAATTATCCCTATTCCTGAGGTCATACCTCCTATCAGAGTGCTCCTTTTGGGGATACCTACATCGGGATTGAGAAGGTTTATCTTTTGAAAATAGTGTTTTGTTTTCCCACTTCTTTTTAGAAGATGTAGGATTGTTTTTAATTGAGTCTTTTTCAGGACCTTCAGACAGTTCTGGTTTTACTGGTTTTCCACCTAAACTGTCTCTTCGTAACTCTTCATAGAATTTTAGGCAGATCACCACTGATGCTGCCTCCCCTTTAATATTAGATAATATTATTGTTGAGACCTGGTTGAAGTTTTTCATTAATTTCATACCTAAGTTCAGAGCAGGCTCCGCCCCATATTCATTTTGAAATTGTTTCAGGACATCAGGTATTACTGCAATAGACGGTACACCATGTGTTTTGGTATAGATGGCAGCAAAGACTGTGCCCCAAGTGGTGCAGTCGTCCAGATGTGGTGTGATCCCCATAGGTAGACAGATTGTTAGTATTCTGTGTTTCTCATAAGGGCTAGTATTAGGAAATACTGCCTCGATTTGAGTAATTTTTTGAGCTATCCAGAATGGAATTTGTTCACGTTTTGGTGGCATTTTAACCATGACTGCGTGTAAAGTCTGTGGAGTCATTTGCAGGGCCGTTTCTAGGTGTTTTGCCGCCCTAGGTGAGAATTGAAAAATAATGCCGCCCCCCTCCCTTTTACTACCATCACTCTCTCCCCCTGTCATCCAGGCTAGAAGAATTAATGCATTAGATCACAAAATTATGCCTCATAATGCCGCATAATTTGCCTTTTTTATAACCATAATTTAGCCAACTCTCCGCATAATTTGGTTCCCCCTTCGGCTTAATTTCAAGTGGCCCTGAGTATAAATAACACCAACAATCAAAGAGCACATGGCAAAACAGCTGAGTAGATTAACCGCTTGCTGCAGAGATCTGCAGTGTTAGCTGGTCACAAATTGAAATATTTTCAGTCTACTCAGCCTTTTATCTTTCCAAGTTAAAAAGTAGTGTAATATTGACCTATTATGTAAGCCCCGAGGCACAATTTAATTAGCGATGTATATTTTGTAAGTGGGCGTATAGAGCGCAAATGCAGCCGTAGACCATCAGAGCGCGGTACAATAGTTGCCTGGGTACATTTAAGAGGTAAATCATATAGAGCTGCCAAACTGACTCTAGAACCAGATGGGTTGGAGAGTCTCGCTATATGATTTTATTCACGCAGGTCAAGCATCACAAACTTCATATCTAGCTGCCACTGATATGTCTTGCATAAATCGTGATAAACAACCCCAAAAGATAAAGCGCAGGAGGCAGAGTACAATGTGAACTTGTTTTTATTGCAGGTTAGAAAATAAATTATGGCTATTCATCTTTTTTTCACTATTTCCAGGCCATAATAAGACCGGAACCTTTATTTTGGGGAGAAAAAACAAAAAAACAATTTCAGATTAACGTGATGGAAAAAATAAGCCTCTTGGCCGCATATATGTTTTTATGTGTGGCGTGCTATTAGCCACCTGTTTGCACTGCTTAAAAACAAATGAAATTCGTGAATGATAAACCAATTACCTGACACGGTTATTTTATTTCCTAGGCACCAGAGCAGCCGACACAAACAGGCTGCCCCCGCGCGCCGAGAGAGAGGGTGGTGTGACATGCGAGACATAGTCACCGTCACTCGCTGCTGCATAAAGCACTGCTCAGGGACTGGCACTAGTGTAGTAGCTGTACGGGCCCAGAAATGAAGAAAAAAGAGCTTTCTCTGCAACAGAGGTGACCCACCAGAAGTTTGTGGTCGACCGTAACAAAGAGATCTAATAGCACCAGCACCTGAGGGGTACCCTGTCAGCTTCTTCCCACATGTCATCTACAACTGGGAGGATGACCGCTTCAGTGGAGTGGGCTGGCCGAAATCCTGCTTGATGGGGGTTGAGAAAATGAGTGTCCTCTAGGAAGGAACATAAGCATCTAGCATCATTTGCTTCCGAAACCTTTGCTAGATAAGGTAGTAGAAATGTGGGGCGGTAATTCTTCAAAACATGTGGGTCATCACTGACTATCTTTAATAGTGGAACTACTATCACCTCCTTTAAGGAGCTAGGGACCACACCTTGGCTCAGGGACTCATTGCGAAGAGCTAGTGCTGAGTTAGGAAAAAGGGAGATCCTGAATATTATAAATTCATGTGTGAATGGATTCCTGAGTTTTTTAAGATTAATCGTGGTACAGCTTCGGATCCTATGGTATGGGATACATTTAAAGCAGGTGTGCGGGGGTAACAATGAGTTACTCGATAACTAAACAACTTAAATCAATTAGGGCAATTAAGGAGATGAAACAGCTTAGGCTCTTAGAAATTCGCTTCATGGAAGAATTGATCCACCAGCAAAATGTTGACGAAACTTTAAAGGCCATTGCCATTATGAAAATGAAAGTTCACCAGTACTTTATAACAAAGACTGTGGCAAAATTGGCCATACACAGAGCTCAGGTTTATGAAGCAGGCGAAGATGCGGGTAGAATACTTGCTAAGAGGATTCAGCAAAGGGAAACACAGAATCGAATTTGTATGATTCAGGACCATCAAGGCAGGATACAGGATACACCAGATGAAGTCTTGAAGGTCTTTATTAAATACTATACAACCCTTTATACAGAGGATGTAATAGCCAATGTAGGAGGGTTAATGAAGTAGTTTGGCAAGGATGATGTAACCAATAAGCTGTCAAATGATCAGAATGAGGTATTGACATCAGATGTTACTTTGGAGGAGGTGGAAGAGGCATTAATGTCATTAGCTAAGGGTAAAGCAGTAGGTCCGGACGGTATCCCATTGGAATTTTATAAAACCTTTCGTCGGGTGCTTTTACCAGAACTTATGATCTTATTCTGTGATGGTCAACGTGGTATAGCACCAGATTCTTGGCGAGAAACCATGATTATTGTTTTTTTTAAAAAGGGCAAGCCTGCACTCTCTCCGTCATCATATAGGCCGATCTCGCTAATAAATTCAGATAGCAAGATCTTTTCTAAAATACTAGCTCAGCGATTAGTGGCTGTTATTACCCCGCTTGTTTCTATCTACCAGCATGGGTTTATCCCAGGACGGGATACTGCTGACCATGTCAGAAGGATTATTGCCCTTTTGGACTGGGCTCAGGCAACAGATTCAGCGCTAGGGATGATCCTGTTGGACGCCGAAAAGGCGTTCGACAGGGTCTCGTGGCATTATCTGTGGGAGGTTCTGCGCTGGAAGGGCGTCTGTGCTGAGTTTATCTAGTCAATTAAGACGCTATTTATTAATCCAGTAGCCTCTATACGAATTTCAGGGTTAAAATCTGTGCTATTTAACATAGAGAGAGGCACAAGGCAGGGGTGCCCGTGTTCCCCCCTTTTGTTTGCTTTATATATTGATTTATTTTTGGAAAAAATAAATTGTCATAAAGATATTAAAACTATTAAAGTTGGTGAGGTAGATTATAGAGCGTTTGCCTATGCCGATGATATCATTATAGTTTCCAGTGATATTGTAACAGCTTTTCCAGCAATAAAAGAATTAGCGGTACAGTTTGGTCAATTTTCAGGCTACAAACTCAACATTAAAAAAACGCAGGTACTCCATTCCGGTAAGAACCCTCCGACTGTTATAGTAATAACTCCGGAGGCAATGTATTTGGGACTAATAATCACTCCAAGCGTGGACAGAATTCCTGCTTTGAATATGCTTCCAGTGATCGGAAAGGTCAATGCAACTCTGGAACGCTTGGATCACTTGCACCTCTCCATTCACAGTAGATGCAATGTTCTAAAAATGTTAGTTCTCCCCAAATTTGTATTATTATTTAGAACAATCCCTATAGAATTCCCTAAGCTTAGTTTCATTCAACTCGAGAGGATGTGTTCAAGATTTTCGTGGGGATATCGAAGGGGATATCGGAGAACTAAGAGAGCCTATAAGAAAAAGATTCTTCCAAGAAATCGTGGGGGGGGGTGGGGTATTCCAAATTTTATAATGTATTATTGGGCGGCCATGATGCAGATCTTGGGGCCGCTAGTAGTGGGGAACAAAACCTCGATCCCTCTCTGTCATAGACCATTTATCTTTGAAATTGGGCTAGGTAGAGATGTAAACTGCTGCTTAGTAACTATGATAGAACCAAGTTACTATAAAAAAAACAGTTTTAAGATTCTAAAGGCTGCCTATAGAGTTTGGCAGCAAATTAAATGTTTATATCGCATCCCTAAGATAAGTGTATACACTCCTTTTAATGCCTCATTTTTCAGGATCAAGTAGGCTTCAAATGGGGCTTGAAAGGAATCTGTTTTCTAGGGGATTTGTTTGATCATGGGAGCTTAGCAACTTTCGGAGATCTTAGTGAAAAGTTTGGGTTATACAAACAGGATTTCTTCAAATACTTACAAATTCAGAGCTATTTATATAAATTGGGTGCTGATACAGGTCAACATAGTATTATAAAAGAGAAAATGAAGAGCAAAATCTCGATTGGGCAACATTATCAACACTTAGTCGATGTCCTCCCTGATGATTTGAAGGAATGTCAAAGGAAATGGGAACTGCAATGTGGGGTAGCTGAACTTAATATAAGGAAATCAATTGATCTCGCCAACGCTGTTTTAATGACAGGAAGAATGCGCAGTCAGCATTATATGGCCCTGTTTGATCTTTATTATTCCCCCGGGAAGATATCCCGCCGGGGGGTTACAACCGGTGTCAACTGCAATCGATGTGGGTTGTTCGCTGCTGATTCACTTCATATGTTTTTTTCCTGCCCGAGATTGGGGAGTTTCTTTCTCAAATTGGAGGAATTTCTAAAATCTATATTTGGAACCCCCATACAGATTACGTCCGACTTAGTTATTATTGGGGTAGGCTCAGACCCAACAGCCAACGTAAGAAATGATATGGCGAGTGCACTTTTGTTTATCATGATGGCAGTTGTTCGTTCATGTATTACTTCTGAGTGGATAAGTCCCGATCCCTCCACCTTTTTAAACTGGAGGGCAAGATTGTTGGCTATGTATAATTTTGAACTTTCAATTTATAGAACTAAAGGGCGAAGCAAGAGAAGGCTAGGCCATAAAATGTGGTTACCAATTCAGGAATGGATCTCCCAATAGAAAACGGAACTCAAGAAGCTCGATGTATTCTGGTGTACCACTATTATTATTATATTGCATATATTGTATACTGTATGTGTTCCTTTTGTGCCGGGGGTAAAAACAGGGTTGAAAAAACCTAATAAAAATATTTTTTCTTTTTTTTTTTTTTAAATGAAAAAGGGAGAAAACATATTTTATGATCTTTAGGGGACAGGTGTCATTGGTGGAGCATGATTTCACCTTAGTCAGCATTTCCATGAGGTGCACCTTGCTGATCAGACATTGTGAGCGGGCTGACCTGTTACTGCAGAAGAAGTTGCCAAAACCAAAAAGCCCTGTTGTTTTAAGCATTAACTTTCACACATGGCAAACCAGAGAAGAGTAAACATCGTAATTATCTAATTATCTAGAAGTTGTTTAAAAGCATCACAATGGAATTCGTGAAATCTTTATCTATCACAGTGGCATGTTCATGACCGAAAGGTCAAAGACAATAGCTTTGCATGATTAGAGGCTGTCTAAGGATCACAGCTGTTAGGAGGGAAAGCACCCTTTCTATGGAAGAACACAAATCAAAAGTTGTACTCAAATGAACCAAAACATTGGCAGAGCTACAATCCCTCTCTGCAGAACTACAGAAAGCTCTTTTTTACCACCTAAGGTCGGGAGAAATTGCACTGTCAAGCCAGACCTAAAAAAAAGCAGGATAAAATGTTGGCATGTGACACCTGCCAATTTCTTGGTGAAATGATCGAGGTTTATAGAATGTATGATGACTATTTTGTCTGAAATAAAAGATTCTGAACGGACCCATTTCATAGCTGCTGAAGTGAGCAGTTAAGAGGGCAATGCTAGCTTTGAGGGTACGTGCGATTATTGACAGTCATGTACACTATTCATTTTACAACATACATGCAATAGTGATCTTAAAATGGACTACATGTGCATCACTGCTTACTGGGTCACCTTTCTTGGCAGATTGAAGGGCATCCACTGCCGCCACCAGTATTGCCATGCTAAGGCATACACTTATTGCTGGTTTCTTCCTAGAGAAAGGAGCTGCCAGCATCCTGGAACAATTCAATTTCAAAGTCTCAGTGATGCAAACGCACATGTTTGAGTAGGGGGTGCAGGTCCGTGGAGGCCCTGGGCAACAGGAACACATATTTATTGGCAGAAGAGTATATTGAATAATGCTGTAAAAGAGGACGAGAGCAGCTGTCCTTCATCGAGTAGTGTGGTGTGTGCATGCATTGACCTTTTACTATCTTGCATTAGTAAAGGGCACCCATAAGTAGCAACAATTCAAACACTGGTATCTGGATAGTGAATAATACTGCGCCAAGAAAAGATTATTGGCTTAACAACAACATTTTGAGTATTTTACTGAAAAAAGATGATTCATAGTACACTGGATATTCACAGGAAGTGTTCTGTGTACGCTCCAAGGAAATGACCACCCACGCTTGTAAAGTTTTCATATTCTCAAATCAACAAGCATGTGCAAAATAGCTGGTCTGATTGTACAAACAGGTGTATACGGGGAGCCCAAGTGTTTTTTAACAAACTCAGAGATTTGACAATGAAAAGCCCTATGATGAATAGAAAGGCTTTTGAATACCGAGCACTTGGTAATAAGGAGTCAGCGAAGACGTTTTTGGTGATGGGAGATGACGGACTGCCATGTTCTGGACTAATTGTAAACATGTAATTTGGCACCCGTAAAGCATCTAAAAGCAAATACATGTTTAGCATACCTCTTTTTTGGCAGCAGATACCACCCTTTGGCTCGATACAACCTTTCCTCAACCACATACTGTTATCATGTGCACATCCTAAAAATTGTAAAATTGTACCCCTGGATGCAAACCCATCTTCCCATGAATTTCTGCCTGGGACAATGTGTTGAACATGAAGTTTGTGGGATTTTCAGCAATTATTTTCAATAAATGGTCTTTCACTTCAATCTTACTCACCCAATATGTTTTCCCTGTCAAGAATTGACCCACGTCTGTGTTCCACCTGGTTTAATACACAGAGCTTATAGTGTAACCAACAACTAAGGCACCATCATTATTTCTGAATCCCGTTCCATTAACAAAATACCTCAATTCAGTTTGGGATGGGCACATCAATTAGGACAACACAGGACTTTGTCATATGGGTAGTAACGAGTAAGCAATCATAAGGTCCTCCTCCTCAAGTGTGACACTGGTCAAGGGTGATATGAGAAGCGGTCCACAGTAGGATTTAATTAAGGCATAGTCAAGCTGAAGAGAGCATGCTCGTTTACTTATATATTTACAAAACCATCCCCCCCCCCCGTGCTCATGAATTCCTGCTGTGGTTCATGCCGGGTATTCTCCAGATTGGCTCCAATTCATGACACACAACCATGGAGCGAATTATTCACAGTACGATTTATTCACAGAAGGGAACCTGAAAAATGTTGGGGACTTACACTGGGACCAGGATAATGTATACTATACGAAGCATCAAAGCACCTGAGTTGGCCACTTAGATGGTGGGACTTAAGGTCCAGAACTCCTCGCACACGCACACTTGCAGGTCATGCTCACTCACAGAGTGGCTAGACAGGCAATCACATGTCTATACACCACCCTGTTGCAAGACGAGGGGGCACATCTAGAGAGTTTAAATGAATGGTGGGAGGAAAGACTCACCCGGGAACTGTCATCTGGTGATTGGGGGTGGAGTCGTAGAAGTGTGAAGCTTGTATCTAAGAACTCAAGATTAAGGTTTACACAATTTAATTACTTACATCACACATACCTGACACCCGGGTACACTAGAAAGATGTATCTGGGGGCATCCTTTAGCTGCCCGAAATGTCCAAACAGACAGGCAAATTTCATACACATTGTGTGGTCGTATCCAAAAATAGAGACATTTGGGGTAAAAGTGCTGGGATTTTTATTAGACTTACCAGGGAGAATGGTACTGGCCAAACTATGCATAGCGATGACGTGTAACGAGGCCCCGGGCCCGAGGAACTGGATCAGAGATCGACGCAGATTGGCGAAAGCAGATGTAGATACATTGTCTGGCCTAGTGCAACTGTAGGCTCTGTATTTTGATATAAACATTATGACAGCTTTATAACACAAATAGAAGCCAAATAAGACAACAGACCACCCTGAATGGGTGGACATGACATGGAGTAATATACTGGGAATGCGGATACAACAATCATACTAAAACTACAATTGGATGAGAACGACACGCTGCTTAGATTCAGAATAAAATATCAGTGACAGTTATCCCCTATGATACACTGACCGCTGTCCACCACAAGGATTGAAGACCCCCATTCCCGCCTCCCACCTAGGCTTGGATCCCACCCCAAACTTTTTGTTTTCTATTGTTTTTCTTTTCCATCCATAAGAGGACTGAACAGCGAAGATCGACTTATCTGAGCAGTCTGGAGAGTGCACTACATGATCGTCTTTTCACGACTTTCCTGGGCTTGATTAGCTTACAGGATACTTGTTATGGAGTTCATTAAAGATTTCTTCTGTTCCATTGCTGACTCCTGTGATGCCCTTATTTGGATAATAGGTATACATTGTGCATATACAATTAAAACCTTTAACATGTGTAACTTTGTTTACTCCATTGCAACTGAGATTTTGTACTATTATATCAAAACAAATTAAGAACTATGGTGAAAAATAAAGTTACTAAAAAGTGTCGATTTGCTGTGGAGCCACATTTACAAGTGTAAGTTCATGCTGCCAAAAAGCAAACAATAGTTATTCTACCACCACTATGGGAAACCACTGTTACTGTAACACACTCATACATAAAATTAATGGAAGTAGGAACTTCAAATACAACTACATAGAAAAATATTTTAGATTTAAATAATTTTGTTTAATAGTTATAAATATATGAATACAATTTAGGACTCTAATTACGACAATCTGCCTGACACCGTTTTGGTGTGAGAACCGTCCGACCGTAGGCCGGTGGTTCCGGACACTGTATAATGATGTGACTGCACAAAGTGCGCTCACAAACTCCCCTTTTTCTATGGGAGCTTAAACCGCCAGCAGCACAAGCTCCCATAGAGAAATAGGAGTCTGGGTAAATCCCTGCACCGTGTGGCAGGCAGCTCATGGTGTCGGCCACACTGTGAAGAGATTTGCAGGGGGCACCCAGGGCCCCAAACAGAAGCCGCTGAGGAATGGGGGCCCTGCTATGGAAACCAAAACCATAATCTCTATGGCAGAAAGGCCATATGTAAGGGCTTATGTGGCAGTTTTCGACAGGCGAAGGGCTCCTTCAGGGCACACCAAAATGACTGTTCGGTTTAAACTCTGACTGCCTACATTGTAACTAGGCGGTCAGACTTTAAACCATGGATGTCAGCTGGAAAGCCTCCGACAGCATCCTAATGAGCCCCTTAATGTTAAAAAATCTAAAAAGGTTCATATTTATTATTTAATTTCGAAAAATGTAATACTTTTTTTACTTTAAAATGATTAATGATAATGATTAAATTACTTTTAAATGATTCCTTTTACTTTTAAATGATTCCACACATTAGTTTTAATATTGCCCTAAGACACTCACGGGTGAGTAGCACTCTTTGCAAATCCCTGATTGATTGATTGATTTATACCTTTTTTTCATTCAAATGGGAATGAATTTTTAAATTTAAACTATGGAATAATATTTTGTGTTCGGTTTAATATATATACAGATTTAATTCAAAATGTAGCTAATAGTGTTATAGCATTTACTTTTGTTCTTCAGTTAAAATAAATACATACAATTATTCAGTGGAGGCCGGTAAGTTTTGGATCGAGGGGGGCGGGCGGGACACACACGCACACATACACATCCATTCACATCCATTCACAACACTCTTAACCACATTCATACATACATGCACTCACACACTAAACATTAATTTAAATGAAAACAAAGCACACTTACCTGCAGCCAGCTCTGCCTAGGAAGTTCCAGGAGGCTTGGGAATGTTGTCTTCCCTTATTGGCTGACCAGGGAAGGCAGCGGTCTCGACGTCAGCAAAGACTGGGATGGGGTCAGTGAAACTGCTGACCCCATCCCACTCTGTGATTAAGTGTTACTGATTGACACTCAACCCGAGGCATTTCAGGGCTTAAAACTGAAGTGCCCATGTGCAAGGCAATCAGTGACGCTACCCCTCGTCACTGAGGGGAAAGCCTCATGGACCTTTGCTAAGCTGAGGAGGTCATGCCCACAGGAGCTGTGACTTCCTCAGCCCAGCAAAGTTCAGCTCAGGCAGCAAGGAGCCTGCGCATTTTGCGCAAGTGTGGCTCCTGGCTGCTTGAACAGTGTCTGTCAAGCTGACCTCTGTGCAGCCTGAGAGACACTGTTTGTGAGGGGCAAAAGGTGGAAGGGCGTGGCCCCTCAGCCCCAATGGACCGGCCTTGCCTGCTATTAATTTAAATTAATATGTAACATAGAAATATTTTAACTATTTTACTGTAGTGTCTTCACCTCAACTGTGGAGTCTCCCACTGGGAACGTATAAGACACAGTACTATTCACTTAATTTAGAATTACATCTTTAAATCACTTTTATATATCAAATAAAATAAAATTATGTTTCTGATGTTATAATTAAAAAGCAAATTCCCACCTGAAGTATCATCATCATCAAAATACTTTATGCGGATACTGTATAAGCATACCATAAAAGTACAAATCATAGTTTATACAATTTAAAAAGAAGGAAAGACAAATAACACAATTTATAACACAGTTATATCAAAACACAATTGATTTCCGCAGTTTAAAAACATTTTTTTTAAAACAGTAATAGCAGCAATTGTATATTCGCTATCCAAAAATTGTAGTGCTAGTAATGCAGGGCGACATTGTCTCAAACCTAATTTATTAAGCACTGGTACAATCCATCTTTTCCTAGGATTATTGTAAAATTTACAGAAAAATAGAATGCATAAGGAGATTGTTCGGAGCGATCATCGCACAGGCATTTACATAATATTCTTGACCAGTCATTCAGTTCTGGAAAACTTAGAGACCTAAATATGATGTTTAACCTTAATCTAGTTAGCAAGAATCTTTCATAGTCGCTACTGACCATTGAAATATAGGGCTGCATATGCTCAAAAGCCAGGGTTAGATAGTGGGATTGAACTGTTGTTTTGTCCATTTCACTCCGTATTCTCTTTCCAGTCAAAAATTTCATGCAACTGGACTTTAAGTCCTTTCTAGACACATTACATAAAGTGCGGGGATCGTAATAGTATTCCTGATGGCTTATCTGGCTTAAGAATAATTTAACATATTCTAGCCATCTTATGCTTTTTACTCTGTCAAGGCCCATGGCGTCTTTCAGTATGTGGCGATTAAGAGTCAACTCATCTGTGGTCCAGACCCTATGCCACAGGAGGACTGGCTGGATCTTAATCGTGTCTTCCAAGTACGATAGGCCAAGTTCGGCATGACAAAAAGAATTAGACGTACTGTCTGGTACAGACAAGAGAAATTTAAGAAACATATTTTCCATCGTTTGCAATGTAGTAACGTTGGAGCAACCCCAAATTCCTGCCCCATAAAGGGCAATCGCAATGCATTTTGCCTTATATATATGGCGTAATTCGTTCGGAGTGCGTTTTCCCAGCTTGCTACTAAAAAATGACTTACTAAACAGGAGTCTTCTAGATTTGACTGCACTAGTCCAACTTCCTGTTTGGTCGAATAAAAACCCTAGATAAGAAAATGTTTTAGTGCATTCTATGGCCTTATTATTAATGTAAATAGTATTACACTTTTTATTTAAACCGGTGCCACAATTCATAACAAAAGTTTTTGAACAATTAAT
Source organism: Triturus cristatus (assembly GCF_964204655.1). Classification (NCBI taxonomy): domain Eukaryota; kingdom Metazoa; phylum Chordata; class Amphibia; order Caudata; family Salamandridae; genus Triturus; species Triturus cristatus. The sequence goes on from NC_140579.1 coordinate 317,925,787, forward strand.
AGTAAGGCCAAGTTTGGACATGAAATTATTAAAAGAAGTAACTACCCTTTGGAGGCCAAGTGGCGTACGTGACATAAGAACAGCATCATCAGCGTAGAGGAGCACAGGGATAGAACGACTAAATACTAATGGTAAGTCCCTGCACTCCTCTACAAGGGTAGTCTCTAGGTTATTTATGTACATAATAAATAAGAAGGGGGCAAGGACACAGCCTTGCCTAACACCCCTCCTAACTCTAAAACTTTTTGTACATTCCCCGTCCGGCCCAAAGCGCACCCTTGCCCTTGCGCCCATGTAAAGTTGCCTTAAAAAGGAAATTAAAATAGGGTCTACCCCCTGCTCCCCTAAAATTGACCACAGCTTTTCATGCACGACGCAATCAAATGCAGCCGTTAGGTCAACAAAAGTTCAAAACAATCTTCCTCCCTTTGCCTTTGTATATTTATCAATTAAAATATGTAAATTTAATCCCTGCTCAATGGTCCCTAAGCCTTGACGAAAACCGTATTGTAGATCACTTATAATACTTTGTTCATCCGTCCAAGCCTGCATTCTCTCTAAAATCACCCGACCCAATATCTTCACTGTGGAATCCAATAATGAAATTGGGCGATAACAGGCTGGACTCAGCCTATCGCCTTTTTAAAAAATTGGAACAATAATGGACTCATACCAGGTCGTTCGAAAAATCCCTCTGAACAACAAGCATTAATAACTTGCATTAAAATCGGCCCCCACAAGGCCAGATTGGATTTAAACAGATCAACTGGAATACCATCTGGCCCTGGCGCTTTTCCGCCCATGCTTGCATTTATGGCATTATTAACCTCATTCAGAGTAAAGACCAGAGGTAGCTTTAGAAATGTCAGGGGGGGCTCCATTTCATCACCAATTACCGGGGTCTCATTGCCATCTCCAATGACATTATTGTTCAAATTGGAATAATGTGAGATCCACTCCATTTCTGTAATAGCAGTCTCTATGCTAGCTTTGTTACTCTCTGCCAAAAAGGGGGTATTTACTGCTTTCCAGAAAGCTATCGGGTCTCGATCAGTTGATGCCTCATGCAAAGCGTTCCATGCATCCTCTTTTAAAGTTTTTTTCCTAGCATTTAAGACCCTCCTATAGTTCCTTCTGGTTTCCCTGATATTATCCTGATTCCTTACCCCCATGTTCAAGGCATGCTTAAGTTTGGTATAGGCTTTTGTACAATGGGAATCAAACCATCCTTCGTTGCGTGTATTCTTCCCTCTTATTTTTACCCACAGTGTATCTTTAATGTGGGAGGCAATACTCGAAAAGCTCTTAATGATTTCCTGGTCAGTAGACTTCTCATCTAGACAAGAGTAAAACATATTTTTACATTTTGAGACAATATTTGTGACAAAATCTTCTATGTTCAGTTTCTCCCACTTTAGTGCATACCCATTTTGTCTAGTTAATGTAATATTCCTCAGGAGCTGGTTAGGGTTGCAATTCGAATGGGAGTCTTGTTTCCAAACTGCAATATCAATACTCTGTGGGTAATGGTCACTTAGGGCCATGTCGTGTGTAGTAAATGCTTTAACACATGTGGAGTGCCAGCATGTTACCAATATGAAATCAATTGTAGTAAATGAACCTCGTCCATTAAATGTTGAAGAAAAAGGGACCATCGGTGAGCATAGGTTTTTTGCAAAGCCCATATCGTATGAAAAAATTATCTTGTTTAGTAGGTCTCCTAGAGGTGAGTGTGGAAAATGAGACAAAGTAATATCTCTTCCAAGTGTTAATCCACATACCCCCTTAGCATCCCTTTGGCAGATCTGGGAGTTAAAGTCGCCACCCCATATATGAATAGATTCATTAATCGAGTGAAGAAGTAGCTTGTTCATCTCACAAATTAATTTGCCCAATGTAGTCTCAATCAAATCAGTTGGAATGTTATTGTAAGAGTTTAATATAATCACTTGTGTACCTAAATTAGCTTGTAAGGTTATAAGTTGGTAATACCTATTACTTATAGTTAATTCAGCTTTCCTCAAGTTTAAGTGATTAGAGGTATAAGTGCATAACCCTCCTTTGGCTCTACCATGATGGGATCTAATTGCAGGGGTATGGAACGTTTTGAAACCATTTATGTGGATTGGTTCCAAAGCCCAAGTTTCTTGGAGGCTTATAATCTCAAATTTAGACACAAAGTCCAACCATATACTAATGGATGTCTTGCTTTTTAAACCAGCCACGTTCCAAAATAGGAACTGGCATTTATCTTGCCTGTCGATACCCCTCATCCCATCCTGGCCCTCCTCTCCCTGCAGATTAATAATCCCCATTTGTACAGGGGAAAGTGAAGTTGTCATGACCGGGATTTGTGTTACTAATCCTGCACTTGCCTGTATATATCCCGTTGTGTCCTTTCCTTGTGTATCGTTCATTTCAATGTTAGGGACAGTTATTAACATACCCAAGCTTGCTCTATTTTCGATATTTCTAGATATTGTTACCTGGGAGGATACCTCCTGTCTAAGTCAGTCTACTGCCTCGAGATTGTTGAATACATCAAAACGGTTGTGTGTTTGAATATTAAAAAGATTTCATGAGTCTGCCATGAGGGATTCCCCATCTGACCTTACTCGACTACTATATGGCGGTTGGTAAAAAAAGCCTAATGTGAGCACATTAATACCTTGTACAAGTGTAGTGTGGTTACCAGTTCTACTCATAATCAAATTTACTAAACCCGGGGTCCTAAAAGTCAAGACTACACAATCCCCTGAGAATGTCTTCCGTCCCTTACCAACCCATCCTATTCTCCTTGCCATTTTAAATTCGTGGAATAGCTCCCCCGCAAGGCCTGTTCTAATGCCGAGCCAATGGAGTGACCTATTTTTTAATGTTTCCAATGACTCTTCTGGCCCCTGATTTAATTTAGGGACATTTGCCAACACCACGATATAAGGCGTGGCAGCTGGAGGTAGGTCGAGATATCTCATACGCTGTTCCTTCTTTCCTTCATGTGGAGTATTGGAATTATTAGGAATAGTATTACATATAGGCATGGTATTAACTGATGGTATGACAGGCTGGGAAGTTTGTATATTTGTGATGGGGGGATGATGCGGTATGTTATGTATACCTGATCCTATTTCATTATCGATACCTAGGGCTGAGGTATTTATATCAGTTCTCAGTCTATTAACTGCCTTACCCGACTAACATTTATGGGTAGAAACACACCCCTGCCCCAAAAACTCCAATTTGTCCAAACATTTAATCAAATTTTCTTCCACATGCCCAAATCTCGACATCAGATTACTTATACTATCTCTAATATATGTTTCCAGGTCCTCCAGTTTGTATTTTAGCTTGCCCACCTCGCTCTGTATATTCACATTAGAGCTGAGTAATGATTTTTCCCATTTTTCGGGATTCTGGGACTTAGCTTTTGTGGAGACCTTTTTACATAATTTAGGTGGGGGTTTACCTTGTTTACTTTGTTTTAAACGTGATGTCTCAGGAATGGAAGGACATGTGTCAGGATTTCTGGGGCGCTTGGTCGGAGGTTGTATTTCATGATCATGTTTGCTGTTTTGTTCACCATTGACAATTTTATCAGAGTTATTTGCCACACACCCATTTAAAATCGAAGCACTTCCCCAATCTATTGGACTTGAGCGATTGAAATCCCTTATTACACCCCCCTCCATAGCTGGATTCAAAGTCTCTTCTACAGTTATTATCTGGCGTTTGATGGCCCCCACCGCGCCTGTTTATTAATGACTGGCGTGGGTGTTCTCCTGACGTAACTGATGTTTTGTTCTGATTAGTCGCCAGTTTTCTTTTCCCCATGTTCAGTCAAATAGATAACAAATCAAAAACAATACAATTCAAAGTAAGGACGATAAAACAAACAAAAAATAGAAATAAGGAATGAATAAATTATGAATGCACCCTTAAGATAAATGTACATAAACCAATGATCATGTGGTGGCGATCAATTCGCCGTACAGAATCTTACTTCGCACTTGGTTCCATCCCTCCACCTGAAGTAAAAAAAGTATTTTTTATTATGCATTAATAATTGTTAAAATTGGTTTTAGAATTCATTAAAAGTAGGTTATTACCATATCTTATAATTAAATGGTAAATACATTTTATTTTTAGATTTTTTTAACATTAAATTATATGTATTCATATTTTTTATTTTTTTTAAAATTGTTTTACCTTAATTCTTAAGAGGTTTATTTTTTATACACTTCATCGTTCATTTGCTATGGGAAAGTGTTGCAGCACCAGTGGTGGGCTAAGCGTGATGCTGGATTTAGTTCAGCTCTGAGCTGAATTAATTTACTATATATTGAGTTCCATTGTGGCTCTAGTATCTTTACTCGTACAATTTGTAAATAGCAATGGGGTTACTTTTTTGTAAGTGTGTACATGTCCCTACCTAAACCCCTTGCTACTGCTCACTTAACCCTTCCTTACTCCTCTATTAACCCCTCCCATTTAGCAGCAAGCATGCTCCTTTTTCCAGCCACATTTACTAAATAAAGTAGCAAACTTACAAGTATGAAGATCTCTCCATACAAAAGCTAGGACAAAATACAGTTTGTGACTTGACTCCAGAAATGTTGAAAATTGGAAATGTGTAGAGTGGAGAGGTGGAACCAGCCACAGCACAAAACGGCTGCTCTGTAACACGTTCCGGAGCCCTGGGACTCTGAAGGGGGGATCCCATCTCACCAAGCTTAGTTGGAGTGCCCATCATTGAAGCCGGGACTGTGCAAAGAGAGCCCCCACCAGCAGCTGGAACAATGGGCCCCACTGAGCCCCTGGCAATGAAGCATTGCTCCTTGACTGCTGCACCTCCTCCGCAGAGGCCCAGAATTGACAGAGTACGAGGACCTGCAGCATCAGTATGCCATGCTGAGTGCCCTTGCAATGCCTTTTCTCACGCATCAGCCCTTGGATGACTGGTGTCTTCCACATACTACTGATTTGGGCAGCCAGTCCCTTCTTGGACAATGCACCTACCCTGCGGCTTTGGCACTTTGCGAGTCAGTCCTACAAGGGAGTCTCGCCTCTGTACCTCTCCATACCGCATCCATGAGCATCGGACACTTCTGACGCTCCCCTTAGAACCTACCCTTCATGGCTGGAGTTTTCTATGCCCTCCATCATCTGCGGCTTGCAGGATTCCATCCGGGTTGTCCAGAGTGAGGCCCACCAGCCCCTGCATACCAGCCTGACTGCTAGAAAGGACTACCATGAGAAGGAAACCAGAGACCAATGATGCACCTTCTGTAATGCGCACTTCCCAGTCTGCTTTTCTGCCTCCTGCTTGGCTACAGCACTACAAGCATGGGATGATCTGCCAACTCACATGATGATGGCAGATAACTCCTCTTGGCCTGCTTAGCAGTCTGCTACTGGGGGCCCTGAGAGACCTACCTTCCATGAACCACCCGCTCCTCCAGGTACTTTTCCCTTGTCCACAGTACCTATAGTCCTGAGTAGTTTGTGGGGGACCCATACCTCAACCTCTTGGTGTTCCGTCCTTCCTACCTGAGGAAATATGGGTCCCTCACCAGCAGGGACACACCTTGTCTATTCCCAGAGTGCCCCCTGCAATATTCTTCCCTTCTCAGACTCCTTAATAGGTACCATTCTGCCTGGCCGGGGACTACCTCAAGACAAGAACTGGCCCTGGACATCGTCCCTAAGGAGATAGCAGGACGTGGCTCCAAACTCTCCACATTTGATGCCACGGTGCATGGCATCTATTGAAATCAAATCACTATGAGGTGACTTCATGTTGGTGAACAAACGTCTCGACACCGTGAATGAGCATCTGGATGACTTGGAACCTCCTGACTGGGGTGCAGAGCTTTGGCACCTCCAACAGAAAGTCACAGACTTGGAAGACAGCACCAGGAGGAATGACATGCACATCCTTGGAGTATGGGAGGAGGCGGAGGGACACAACATGGTGGGTTTCCTGCAGTTGCTGCTGCCCCAACAGCTGGGCATCAGCTTTACAGAACGTATGGAATTTCAATGGGTGCAAAGCCCCTGCTCCCATAGCACTTGTGCATTCTCCCAGCCCAGAGCAATCATAGCATGCCTCCTTAGACATATGCGGTGAAAACAATCCTACAGGCAGCTAGGAAACATGAGGGTCCATTTCTCATGGAGGGTCAACAAATCCACATAACGGTTGACTTCACCTATGAAACTTCGGTAAAATGCAAAAAGTTCCTGGCCCTCTACCCGTCTCTGCTACCATGGCATCAAATATAGCTTAGTCAACCTGGCGGTGATACTGATCACCTGAAACAACCGTACGGTGGAATTTACAGAACCCGATGCCCTAGAAGACTTCCTAGATGTGCATGGCTTCACCCTGATGTTTGTACCAGTGACACCTGAGGACACAGCATGCAGGCAATGACGCACACAGTAGGAAACTGTTATATCATTCAGTTTAAAAGCGTTTCATCATGAGTGCATACTGGCTACATTGTCATAATTCACCCTGATAGAAAACAGACTCACAGGGGTCTAAGGTGAGACTTGGTTCCCCAACCCAAAGCTGCCAATAAATACGTACCTCTGAATCCCCATCACAGGGAGTGGACACCACCTTGCAGGAACTCCAACAGTGCTATCCCTGTGCTCCATTAGCTCCCCCCGAGTACAGCTTCTACAAATAGACATTTCAGTGTGAACTATTACACTGGTGGTTTCTACAGATGGGCTCCTTGGCATTGTTTTCTGTCCACGGTGCCCCAAGTGATGGCCACCTACACGCTGGAACATCAAGGCAGACCTATGCACCTCTTGACTGCTGGTAAGCCCCACGACATGCAGGTTGCTCCTCTTTTCCCACCTGTCTTTCTGTCTCTTCTGCTGTCTCCTCTTCTCTCTACCTCCATGGTCTTTTACTGTTTAGACTGTCACTGTGGGGGGGGGGGGGGTACTGTGCAACTGGACACATCCCTTTGGGGGCAAATAGCCGCGTAGGGCCCACATATGGAGAGATGAGCCATCCCTGTACCTATCCTGGAATGATGTTCCCTCATGCATTGAGACTTCTTCCCATTCTGGGGACCCTTAGTGAGCTTGTCTCACATACTACGGTAAAGGTTTGAACTTTCCCACTCTTCCCCTTCTACTTTTATGCACCGTTACCAACCTATAGGCCCTCTCTCCCTTCTATCTGAAGTTGCTGACCGGTACTTGCACCCATAATCATCTCACGCTCTGTGACAGCTACTTTCCCACTGCACTTACACTTGCACATTAACGTCCTGCCTGGTCATGCTTATGCCCATACCCACACGGGTCCTTCCTGGTGACCATGCTTTCCCTCAATGTAAACAGACTGAATAGCTATATCAAGCACCAAAAAACCCTGACTTACCTGAAACATAAGACAAGGGGCTGGGTGGGACAAGTGGTACATAGTTGTTGAATGAACCCTGGGGATGTTGCTGGCCCTCCTGCCATCAACACCTCAAAGAAGTGTAGCATGCCATCCTAATCAGCAAAGCTTTCCCGTAAACTCCCTTCCTGGAACACCACAGAAGCACTGCTGTCCCTTACTCACTCACCCATCCGTTAATGTACATGACCAGTACAGTTACAGACTTTAGAAGGCCCAACGTTGTCACCCCCTGCTCCTGACCAACCATCCAGACTGTCCTTATTGCTGATCATGTTGTAAAAAGCACAAGGGAACCCAATTATGGTCGGAGAGGGACCTTGGGTAGTCAACTATTTTAAAAAAAACAATGGTCCCTAGTCATAGAAAGAATGTAAAGAGTAAATCAACATAGACCCAATCAGTACTATATTTTAGCCGCTATTCAGCCGGATAGGGGTATTTTAATACGCAATAGGTAAGATAAGCATGAGGGTGTGTTGCAAAGCAAAAATATACAGTGGGACACAAGCCTGCGTCCAAGCTCACATAACATAAAACGGAAAAGCAAAACAAAAAGGCTCAGGCAAAGTGCGGTGCTGGTCATAGCAGGTAGCCAGAACTGGTCTTCCTTTGTTAATTGGTTGTGCTTTATGTTGTGCAGTTGTTTTCTTAAGGTATTATGCTTGTACTTGATATATATGGCTTTCTGTCGTAATACAGCTGCATGTTCTTAGCAGCGGGTTATGCACGTGCTGTGGCAGCGACAGGGAATGTGAGACTGAAAAAGAGAATAAAGCAAAGTTTTTGTTTTAAATGTGTAGAGTTACAAGCAGTTACAAGCAGGGGTAGTAGTAAATATATATGTGAGGAAATATACATGTGTACTTGTACATTTGGGAGCAGGCCCCTATACCTGTTCTATGGATTTTTTTTCCTATTTAATTCCTTCTCTGTTTTAATTCTCTCACTACCAAACTCATTAAGGTTCATTATCTCTCTATATAAAGAGGTGACAAGCAATAGCCTAAATCATCAAGTATTCTTCTCTTGTCAAAATTACTACTGGTTTGGGTGATTTCTTCCTGTAGCCACTATGTTGCCCACATTATGGATACACATGAAGCCAACAGATGTCTTTTTGAAGACATCTCTTCTCTTCGCACGTTCTTGGACCAAGAAGTAATAAAAAATGCTTCAGATTGTGTTTTTATGTAAGAGAGTTATGAAATGAGAATGGTTTAAGACAAAATGAAAAGTATCTTTCATGTTGAACCTGAAGTGACACCAGACATAATGCAAAGAAGGATAAAGTCTGAATTCCCTTAAGACCATGCAAATTCTCCCAGTTCCAGGAAGATGCAGGTGGGAAATACATTGCCAGGATTGTAGCAAGATGACTGAATGAGTAATGGGGCAGAGAAAGAGACAGTGGAGATTTATTGCTGAAAATTGTTTAAGTCCCAACATAGAATCGAACTTAGTTGTTTTTGCTGAGGTGTGGGATCTTTGAACAGTAGGAAGCTGAAATTCAATTCAACGCTGTGGAACTTCTGGTTGGATATTTTTTCAGTCGAGTCCTACTGAAGCTCTAGAGCCCTGGAGGAAATATTTTCAAAAGATTCCAAACTTTCTACTGGCGCCCAAACAATCAAATCAGTACAGCTCTAACGCCTCCAGGACTTCACTGGAAGGTAGTTAGAGACTCTCGGAGTGTCTGGTAAAAGTCAACAGCAGAGTCCAGTCCAGGGCAATTTACTACTGATCAGTTGGACACTTCAGGGAAAAGGCTTTGTACAGCTTGTGTCCCTGTAGCCACATAGAAGGTACGCCACTGACCCTTGGAGTCAACTTCTTAATGTCCTGGGTACAATTGGGACCAGGTCTAGCCCTTCAGGCCTCCTCATAGGTCTAAAGAAGCAGGTGCAGTCCTTTTTAGGTCTCGCTGAGCCCAGCGCATGCACTGGCTCGGAGAGACATTTTGTATGTGTGTTTTTTAGGTGCTGCTGGCTGGCCTAGTGCTTGCGTGCATGTGAGAGTGCATGCGCGCAGCCGCCATGCGCTAGGCCAGCCAGCAGCACTCAGGAAAGCCTTTAGCGCATCATCGCGATCACTTTAGCTTTCACAGTGATCGTGATCGCGATGGCTTGTTTAAAGCGTTTTCAGTACTGCTAAATTTTGACAGAGTTGACCTTACAAAATTTATCTGGGGGAATTATGGGGTGCACTTTTTGGCTCTAAAGTCATGATTCCGTCATGTGGGTAACAGGAGTTATGCACATACTGGGAATGAATAGGTCACTCTCAATGAAGGCCATAGACGTAATCCGGTACTCGCTGTACTGTTTCATGTTTCAGCTTTGGTGTATACAGTATATGTTCGTGTGTTTCTATATATCTAGAACAAAATAATGAATTTAAAATAGTGATTTAAGGGGCAAACGAGGCGTTCCGTTGTATTTTCCTTCTGCCTTGTTCGGTTTGTATGATTAGCCATCCTGAAAGATGGTGACATTTGATGGCATTTCCTTTAAATTGTCACCTCTTCAACATATGCAGTACATTGCACTGGGCTCCCGGGCGCGTGCAGCTTAGTTGGCGAGGTGACATCACTATGCACACTGACAGGTGCATTTTCAATCGGCTCACAGCGGTGCCGGCTGCGGTGGCGTCTGATCCAAAACCTGCATTTTTCGTCTACTGTCAGCTCATATAAGCTTACAGCGAAAATGTATTTGTAAGAATTAAGAATCATATCAACACCTGCTTACCTGCGGAAATTAAATCTACGCATAGGGTTTTGTTACTAGGCGACAACTCTATACTCCCGCTGAGGGAATCTGCAGCTGAGTTAAGATGAGGCTGAAAATAAATATGATTGTGATTTCGTCAGGCGATACTGCGAGGAGTGGGAGTCTGCAGATATTGGCACGAGAACATAGCAGCAATCAAACGGCACGCCGACGTGAGTCATGCCGTGGAGGTGGACCGCTGATATCATCAACAAGGGAAACGCATGGGAAAGAAACGTCCAAGACATAACTTACATCTAACTCATAAAAATACCCAGACAAGGGGATTATGCACTTTGGCAGACTCAGCCGTTATATCTACGAATGGGATGGGATAACGCTTAATATTTCTTTGACAAGCCGAAATCCCTTTTTATGTTATTATGTTCTGTTGCAAAAAAAAAGCATTAACTTTAATATATGGTTCACGGATGGAGCGTTTTAACTTGTAAGGGAGTCTCTATCAAGAACACTTGGATCTGGTTGTTAAAGCCGGAAAGATAGCTGAAACAGCTGATTTTTACTGCAATTTTTTTTATAATACTGGAAAATTACTAGAGGTATTAGAGGGCGTGGATGTGGCCTAACGGCCAGCACTCCAGACTTTGGAGTTGAGGAACCAGGTTCGAGCCTCGGCGTCGGCTCAAGATCCTGTGATATTGGATAAATTACTTAATCTCCCCGTGCCTACCAAAAAATGAATGTGTTCTTGTGTAATGTAACTAACTGGTGCTCATGTATAGCTCTCAGTGCTTAATTTGCAAAAATATAAGTGCCAGGCCTTACTCAGGAGGTCACTTTTGCCTGCATTGCCCTTGCCAGCGCTACAAACTAAAGTAGCAACACAGCTACTAACCATCACACTCCTACAAGTGTGGCAATTCCAGGCTTCCAAAGCTATAAGAATGGCTTTGGCAGCAGTCATTAGGTCTCGCCTATGCAGCACACATGCGCTGCTTAGGAGAGAGACCTAATGCCATCGGCACAGCTTTGGGGGCAAAGACGTGCACGTGTTGCATTGCTTGCAATGGCAACGCGTGCACGTCCGGCGATTTCCTTGCAGGAGCGCGCTGCACCATATGGTGGCGCCATATGGTCGCACGCTCCCGCAAGCCCCCTCCTCCTGCTGCCGATCGAGGCGCGCGCTTGTTCTCAATGCACAGCGCTTGTCCTCGCGCAGGGTCTGTGGTAAGCTGTCCTCTTCTGTTTCGCTGCATTAGCCAGCAGACCCACACAATCCCATTCCCCTTTGTTGACCATAATGTGACTTTTTGTCATCTAATAATTATCGGCATGATCGCCCAGAGCCAGAGCTAACCGCGTCCCCCACTTATAACTGGTACTGGAAGGTAAAACAGATTTGTCATTTACGATCTGACTGCTAAGCCACGCTTTGTGCTCCATTATTGTGATTAACTCATGCATAAGATATGCTTGCCCAATTTGCATCTGTGATACTGCACTGGGCACCAGGACTGCCAGCTTTCCTGGAAGCTTGTTCTATACTGTCGCCAGCGTCCATTTTGTAGAAATGATGCTGCCGCTGACCAGACCTTTAGAAACAGTTCAACTCGGACTCCTGACAACAAACCGCCGCTGTGGCATTGCCATCTGACCTTAAGAAGCCAAAAAGAAACTCCACAGCAGGAGACTGCTATGCCAGCTGATCCTGTTCCCACAGTTGCGTGAGAATGGCTTTGTTGCCCTACTGACTTTGAAACTCGGTGCATTGAAAAGGTAACAAAACAGCGGTCCTCCCTAAATAGTGATATTAACAAACAGATGCGGTGTCGTATCAAACAAAGTAAGCACTGAAAATCCCAAATTAAGGCTTTTGGGCTGATTTTGGCTGGAAGTAGCAGCGTTCGTTGACATACCTAAATGAATCAACAAAACATAACACAACATAACTCATTGGAGAAAAAAATGGCACACTGCAGAAAAAATACTCAAAACAGTATGCAAGACAACATCCACAGTACAACACAGCAAAAATTAGCGACAAGTGAAAGTAAAACTGTGATCCAAATATCTGCAATCCTTTTCCTTTATTAAGATATGCCCTCATGTGCATATAACACCGTCATTATCTCTAGCAAAAACTTATATAAAGCTAGAAATAACAAAGACTCTCACTGGCCATAAACTCTATGCTTATGAGTTGCCAGTTTCAGGAGGCAGGTAGATACAGCATTTAAATGTTTCATGTTTAGATGTAGTGCAAACAGACACAGAAATGCAGCGGATGGTAGTGGGTACAGACCAGCAAGAGACCAAGGGTCAGATTAAGATTTTGACAGAAGGATTAACCTCCATCAGAATGGTGAAGAATAATACCTCCTCCATCCCGAGGGACCTCTACATGCCACATTTAGGCTTGTGTACTGACCCTCCTGACAATGGTAGCTCCTGTCAATGCAGGAAATGTTTGACGGACAATACCACCAGCCATAAGGCCAAGTGGGAGTTTGTTTTTGAAAAATAAAACAAAAATGGGCCCCAGACTCTGGACATTTTCTGAAAGGGTAAGGGGGATCATTTTGTTTTTCCCCTGTCCCCTGTCTGATGGCCCCTACTCTGTCAGCCCATCGGAGAGAGTATTCTGTCAATGAACTCAATGGGGACTCTATAAATGGAATAGTTCTGGTCCTCCCAACTCTAGATGAGGCGAGCAGACAGCCAGTTTGTTATTTGCAACAGAATACTCGATATGTTAAGCTATAAATCAGGCCATGCAGGATTCCATGTTTCTGTAAACATTCCCACCTGTTTTCATGCAGTGTTTTACACAAGCAGTTTAGCAGCTTTTAACAGCTGACATCTCCATTTAAAAACAAAACTTGTAATTCCCATGGACCCGGTGACTGGCCTCATCAGAATTAATGGAAGCAGCAACCTGTCACTTCTGGGGTTATGGTATGAGTTCACAAGTATTCCTACAGATGTTATATACCATGCCCTCTAATCTCTTAGTAAAGATGATTATAAGAAGGCAACCACAGTACTGATGCAGGGAAGTGGGTAAAAATATTTCTATTTACATTTTCACAGAGCGATACATTAAATATTCTGTATGTATAGAGATATGTGCTTGTATCTAAGCCCCTTATTTCACTTAGCCAAAGTTTACATTATTTTCATTATTCATATTTTTTGGCGTATATCTATTATTTTCACATGCATGTAAACCGATATTAAAAATAACCTAAACATTGCAAAGTGAAATGAATAACAACAAACGAAAACATACCTCTCTATACAACAAGCATTGGCATAGCCAATAGGTCTCGCCTTTGGGACCTTATAAGTGTTTAGCCATGCAACAGTTCATGCTGTTGTACCAATGATATTGTGCTGCATAACTAAATACTTATAAGGTCCCAAAGTCGAGACTTATTGGCCATGCCAATGCTTGTTCTGTTCTTCCACAGGTCCAGAATGTGTTCTGAGGATGGTGTTCCAGGGTGCTACAGCAAATGTGTGAAAGTGACTTCTGGCTCTTCCCTAATGAATGCAGCAAATGTTGTGACACAACCCTACCAACTTTTGCAGCAAATCCTGTTTGCCCTACTAGAAACATTTCCAGTGTACCTTATTCCCAAAAATGAAGATGAGGAAACCCATTTCCTCTTGTGCAGAGACTGCATGCCCACCCAGAAATATGGCTATGGTGATGAGCACTCCCCTCCTCTGTGGTTCCTCAAAACTGGTTCTCGGGTTAGCTTCCCCCCCACTGAATTTGGTGCCAGCTTGACTATGGGGAAAGTCAAAGACTCAGCTTTCCATTTGTCACTTGACATTTACTTGTGCCATTGCAGGCTAGTGAAGTACTTGGGCCCACCACAACAAGTCTTTCTGTCAGGGAAGAAATCCTCTCCCGACTCTCGGGTCATCGTCTCTGCTCTGGGTGCAGTTTTAACCTTTTTTAAGTTTGCCATTTAATTTAATTTATTGCTACTGAAGAGATAATGTATTATTCAGCTTCCATGATCTTCAGGCAGGGAAAGGTAACTTCTAAAAGTTACTTTTCCTAAATATTTATTAAAAATCCAACCTCACACTGAATTGGGCTTTTAATAAATAATAAAGATAGTGGTTGAATCATTTTTGTAGATGGTCCAAAACCTGAGATAAATAATTCATATTTTAATCTGTAGGGACATGGTAAGATTACATTTCTACTTGTCATATTTTCAAATATCATGCACCCTACCTTGTGCCTACAAGGGGTGATAAATTAATATTTTAAAGGAAGGTTTTACCCTTGTCTAAAGGGATATTTTGGCAGGTGGGCTGCAGGTTAAAACTGCAGCAGTCCGGCTACAATTGTAGGCCTGAAGCCATGTTCTCCTTATCACACTATATGATGGCACTATAAGTGCTGAAGTTCACAGGTGACATTTAAATTTCCAAACCAAGGGTATAGTTTCTACACCATACACCATGGCCTTACAAGAGATTTAAACAATCAGTTATTAGTCAATTTCTGCATGTTTTAGGTGTCATAGGATATACACTGGGCACAGGACAGCAGTGCCCCAGTTTGCAGAATCTACAAAAGCAGGGAACAAAATTCAGCAAAAATGGTGGATTCAACGTAAAAAACTAAAAATGTTTACGTCCATGGTACAGTGAGCTTATCACCTTCAGTAGTATGCACAGCAGTCCTGTTTGTAAAGTCATAGACCTGGATTTATGAAGACGTCACACAACACAGGCATCAAATAAAGTTGCTGTGCTGCATTATATGAAAGGTAGAGATCAGAACAGCACCATATCTACTAAGGTGTGGTGCTGTTCTACTTCCTCCCTGTGCTGGCCCACTTTAAGCAGGCATGCACCAGTACAGACTCTCTTGAGCATAGTGCAAGGGTATCTGCATTGCAAGAAGCATAGGTTGTGTACTGGAAGCAGTCCCTTCTAGTGAAGAACCTCTGCGTTAAGCCTTTTCCTATTGTGTATGTGTGTTGTACAATCCAGCATACATGCCAAGTGGGACAAATTGAGAGAAATAAAAACATTTCTCCTCATTTCACCTGCCTCTAGGAAGCTTAGGATTTTCACTCAAATCCCATTTCTTTGTAGAGAGAGGTTTTACCTTAAAACTCATGAGTGTTGCTATGGAACGTCCTTGAACTACACAAGGAACACACCCCTAATGCAAAGTAAGGCAGGGCAGCGCATTGCACATTTTTGCATTACTCTGGCTTACTCTCCAACACAAATCACAATTTGTTTTGGATAATAAATCCTTCTACTACACTTTGCTTCCGTTTGCGTCAGAAAAGTAACAAAAATCCAGTGCAATAGAGTATCCAAATCTGGGTCATATATTCTATTGTGATCATACACAGGGATCTCTATTACCCACACAAAACTAATTTTCCTGTTTTACGCGTGGAGTCAACGGTTGACTCTCTCAATGACTCTGTACCGTTAGCAACTCATTTTTAGAGAACAGTAGCTCA
Organism: Triturus cristatus; assembly: GCF_964204655.1. Lineage (NCBI taxonomy): Eukaryota > Metazoa > Chordata > Amphibia > Caudata > Salamandridae > Triturus > Triturus cristatus. The sequence goes on from NC_140579.1 coordinate 317,941,452, forward strand.
TACTACTCAATGAACAGCCAGACCTTGCTAGGGGCCTTAGCCATCGCAGATACCGCATCAAATATCAGTAGCTCAACAGAAGCCTCAGAGCGTCTGAGCCATCATGTGAAATAAAAGAGACCTCTGCTTTGAGGAGCAAATTCTGTTCTTCACCTAGATTGAAATAAACCTGCTAGATTCACACCTGATATTATGGCTCAACAGGGTTTCATTCTTTCACCCTCTCGTGACTGAGCGGAAAACCTACAAAGGGATAAACAACATATAAATAGTTTAGTCCACAGGGTTGAATGTGAACAGAGGTAGCACAATCCAGCGTTGTGAGGGACGGCCAAAGGGATAATTAAACAATGCTAACTTCCACAGAGTTAATGTAATGAACCTATTAAGGTTTGAGGACTGAGAAAAGAAAGGAACTTACTTTGATCATTTTTTTCCTGTTTAATATTTGAGCTGTGAGCTATTGGGATTCCGATGTCCCTCTTATAAATAGAATAGATACATTTACAAAATATATTGAATATTTTTGTAAAAGAAGTCTGAATGTAAACATCACCAATTAAATGAAAAAAATGCAAAGACATTCATGAAAATCAAAGTAAATGTTATACTATTAATATAAACATGCATGGCCATGAATAGCAAGCAATTTACACAAGTCACAAGACTCAGACCCTGTGCATTATTTCACAAACCACGAGGGTTTGACTTGCATGCGAGAACACCTACACTGAGAGCAAGAACTCAATTCAGCAGAAACAATGGAGTGAATTTAGATAATATGGCCAACTGATAAAGCAACAAGGACTGCACACAACAAAGATATCTTTGGCAACACAACCCACCAAGCCACAACATCGCCAATGCCACAAAGTACTGAGAATCTATGAATTAAAAGAGCTTGGGCCAGTCCCAGTCTCCACAAACATGCATCAGACAAACGAGGTAAGTCACAGCCCCCGATCAAGCTGTGATCAGCAGCTGTGGCTGTTACCTGGAGCCTACCGACGGGCCAGTGCACAGCTCACCATCAACAGATGCCCATGGTATAGGTCTCATTTTCAGAATTAGCAAGCGGGCTCTTTAAGATATACCAATGAGACTAAATATATTGATACTATCTAGGGATCTGTTCTTTGCAATAGGAGGTGGTGACAATTCCCATGTGAAAAACTGATGGACACCGAGCTAAAATAAACTTTAGTCAGCGATGGCTCCTCCATTAGGGAGTGTGGGCGTCGCCCCACTGCTTTCTCGCAGTGCGAGAAGCAGAAACATAAAATGGTAAAACTACCATTTTATGTTTCTACTTCTGGCACTGCAAGAAAGCAGAAGGGCCTGGTTGGGGGTGGGTGGTCTTGCTCGAGGGCAGGGCGAGAGTGGCTTGCTCACTGTTGTGTGCCCTGACTGTTTGGTCGGCCCTCTGGGGCCGACCAAACCAGTCATTCACACTCTCCCTTTTTAGGTCTCGCTGAGACAGCGAAAACTGTCTCTTTGAGACATTTTGTAAGTGGGTTTTCAAAAGTGCTACCCACATGGTTTTGCTGGCCTAGAGCTTGAGTGCACGATGACGTGCACGTGCACAGCTGCTCCTTGCATTCCCCCCTCCCTTCTCACCCAGCCCTTTGATGCTCTGCTCGTATCTCCCTCCTCCCTGGGCGTGAAGGGAGACAGAGCCATCCTGCTTGATTAATGGCTTTGCATTGCCATGTTTTCCAGCAATAAACATGCCCGAGGCGCCAGCCGAACCAAAGGCACACGGAGACATTCTCTTTACCCTCGTTAGTCCCTGTATCTCTATTTCATTCAGAAGCTCTTGCTTTTCCTACCTTTCTGCCCAGCGATTTGCTTGTTTTTTTTTTGTAGCCTCCACACACCATACTGTATTTTATCGATTCTGTGATGTTCTCACACATTGTTTTAGTGTAATCCGTGTCTCCCTCATACATATTGATCATGTTACTTTACTAAATAATTCTGGCTACCCTTACATGAACCCTTTACCGTGCTCTTTCGATTTTCTTTTGCCCCATACTTACATTTATCCTATATCTGTACTTATATTTTCTTGACCTCTTCAGTTATATATACTTTTCATTATGTTACGCGGTCTCTATTTAATCACTTCTTCTCTTTTGATCGTTTCTTTCTCTCCTAAATCTTATGACTACTTTTCGTCTGTTTCGTACTCTGTCATGCAGACCAAATAACTGGTCTGGGACGGTGACGCAGCAGAGCTCCTAATCTATGACTCAGCAGGAACCATCTGAGTGATACAATACCTAAATATGGTGCAAAATCTGTGTTTTTTGAAGTTCTAAAATTAATTTTGAGGTGATGTTGGAAGCTTACTTGCAGTGTCAGAGGCCATGCAAGGCAGAAACAGACTGGGTCAAAGGTTACACAGTAGGATGAGTATGTCACGATAATTTCCATCGAGTACTTGTTTTTTAAATGTATTTAGTTTGACGGTCTCTTCTTTGAGATACTTTCAGTTAAGTGCTCCAGATAGAATGTTGTTTTGTAGATGTTTAGGATTGCGTAGGAAGATAACTTCATTTCTTTTGTTTACCATTTTCAGCTTTTTCCATCTTTGTAACAAAAGTCAAGACGCACTTTCAGCACATATTTCTGTGCTTAAAAACGTTCCTACTTTCCCCACCTAACTAATTAGTTATTCAATATCGTCTCGTTGTGCTGGTATTTTGTGTCTCAGAATGCTATTCACCTAATTGGCATAAGTGTGAAACACTTTTATGTACCCATTTGTTGACTTTACTAATTTTGTACAAATAATAAATGGCTTTATGGATAATGTGCCTGCCAAAAGCATAGGGGTGTGTGTACACACAGTTTCCACAGATGTGGTTCTAGTTTGTGGATATGGCTAATAAGTGTCTCCGTTGCCAGTCATCCTTTATTGGGTAGTTTTGCTTATGCCAGAATATGCTGTTTGGGGCTAGGCAAGTGGTTAGCCAATGCATTCTTGACATTTTTGTCTTATATTTAGCGTGACTTGTGATTTCATCTGAAATGCATGAAACCAAAAGGCTGCATCATTGTGAGATTGTGCCGAGAGACTAGTTGGATTTGCAGTTTACTGAGTTTTGGAGTGGTGCAGGTTTACACTTTCTCTGTATATTTTAGAAACAGTTTTATTGGTGGCATAGTAAAGTCAAACAACCTTGTACAACAACAGGACTGCATTTTAACCATCTTAACATTCGACCATAATCCCACTGGGTACATACAACCAGTAGTGTCAGTTGGTCATAGTAAAGTAATTGGCCTTATAACCTTAAGAGAGCAAAATATTAGACAATTGTGCCACAGTGTTTTATTAGTACAACCAAGATGTTGCGTTTTCCTGGGTAGAACAAACTTCATATATGGACTTTTCCAGGATTCTGCATCTGCTTTCCATTAAATAAGACTTTGGACTGTTGTCGCCCTCCATTGCTGTGCAATATCCAATTTGGTGATAACCAGGCGCAAACTCCTAAGACCAACTGAACCTGTTCAAATTTAAGTTACCAAGTGTTAATAAAGGCCTGCAGGGGTGTCCGTGATTTGTTGACCTGTAATATCTGACAGGACCCTTCCCACTGCCCCCCAAACCCTTTAATGACTCCACTCTTTGTGGAGGCAATCCCCATTCTTGGCTGGCGTGTCAGGCAGAGGAGAGGAGACTTGTCCCATTGGCCATTACCAACCCTTATTTAAATACTTATGGTGAAGTAGTTGTATTTTAGGAGTCTAGAATGGGTCTCCAGCTATTTCTATAACAAGAGCCTTTTATGTTCAATGATTATCATCCAGAGATACTAATATTATTAGTGTTGCAATAGTGACCACATCAGACCAAAATAGATTAGTGGCCACTATATGCCAGATTACTAGCAGTGATCATTGCAGTGCCTTTGGCCAGGTTGCCAGCAGTAATGTAAACAAGCATTGGCATAGCCAATAGGTCTCGCCTTTGGAGCCTTATAAGTATTTAGTTATGCAGTACAATATCCTTGGTGTAACAACATCAACTGTTGCATGGCTAAACACTTATAAGGTCCCAAATGTGAGACCTATTGGCTATGCCAATGCTTGTTCTCTATGTAGGCTGCTTGGCCTCCCGACCCTACAGGCGCCAAGCTGGGCGCTGTCCGCAATCACAATGCTGGCATTGCAGCGTTGTGATTGGCTTAGGGGAGGGGATGGAGGCTGCCTAGCTAAAACACAGACTTGGCCAGAAGCAGCAGGAGCTAAGGCGGCGGCACATGACCCGGGGAAGGTCCATTTAAAAACAAATTGAATTACTGTCCCGGGCCGCTTCCGTGTGAAACCCGCACGGGCCGAACCCCACCCGCCCATCGTGCCGGCCGCGATTGATGGCATACCATTATGCAAAGGTGCTATTTAGGATATCATCTCTTTCACGGCACATGAGACTGTTACCAATAGTAAGGGGGCAGTCACACGACCGAGAATGTACACCCACAAGGACATAGAAAACTGCAGAACACACATACAGAAGTGCGGATGTACTACAGCTGTCATGAGGGATATATGCATGAAATACCGGCAGAATAAAATCATCAAGCGGTGCACGGAACCTAGGTAGACTGCAAAATCCATACTGCACATTTATTTTCAGTGGTGTTGAAAGTAACACGTACACAACTCATGGGGTGGTTGTGCCGAGGGTAAAGACCCTTGATCGTCCCCTGCCAGTTGAGCCTTCGCTGCCCCTGCCCTTTCGAGGGCATCCTGTCCACTTACCCTCCATGAGCACAAGGCCGAGGCCTGAACGGTAGACACAGGAACACACTAGAGAAGAGTGCGACACTACAGCCCACACTCACAGACAAGCTGCTTTCACACACCCAACAAGACCAACCTGCAAACCACTCAACTTCGGACAAACACCACAGGTGTTAGTGTCTGGCAAGTCCCTTATACACGTCCCCTCAAACTTCCTGTGGAGGGCCGCCCTGCATGCAACACAACATAAGGCACACACCTATGGAGTTGAGTCTAGCAACACGGTGTAGTGTATAGCAGCACACGCAGGCACTTGCATCATCTGGCCACACTATGTGGAATGGGCTCCCGCAAACAACACTACGCGTAAAACACATACTGACACGTGCATGGAAATGGGCCCCAGCAAATCAGCAGCCATACACCCCAAAAGCATGCACACCTCTCACTCATAAGTACGTGGGAATGGATCTTTCGGGACCCATTGGTCAACACACACAAAGTATGTATACACCTATACAACCACAAGTACCCAGAGAGCACAGGAGGCTGCTGTGTGCAGCTGAATGGGTGGACTGAAGAACTGACACTAAAAGAAGGACCTCTTTGTGTCTACTCTAAAGCCTTGTCGATGCCTGTGGATTGTTAAGCGGAGTAACAGCCGCACTGTGCCCATTCCCAGAACCGTACCATACCAGTGTATCTGTATTACTACACACAGCCAACAGTCATTGTTTTTGTGGTGGTTGTTGGCCGCAGTTTTATTTTACATTACATACGTCATATTTGTACAATTCCCCTGGACACCTTCTTGGGCCGGGGTCAAAAATCATTATCATACATTATCACAATTGGTTATCACTCTGTGTCATTTGGACATCATAAATCATGGGTCATAAATCATAGGGTATCCTAAATCATTCTATCACAAATCTGTCATCACAAATCTGTCATCAGTTTGTTGCCATAAATCATGGTCGTAACTCATCGGGATGTCATAAATCATTCTGTCATAAATCTGTCATCCTTTTGTTGTCATAAATCATTCTGTATGAGTATCATAAATCATCAGCCATAAATCATCGGCTGACCATAAATCACTGGTTTGTCTTTTGCTCGTTTGCATATCCTAGGGGTCGTAAATCACCCTGACCGCTTGTAGATTGTTCTTTGTTGTTTTCCATGCACTTTGCGTGTGGGGGGTAGCCTTTTGCCGGAGCCAGGCTACAACTCGCTACCTTGCTAGTCTCTCCTGCGCCCTGCCGTCTGGTGGGGGCTGCGCTGCGAGTGCCGTCTCCGTTTGCTACCCCGATTTTTTGTCAGGCGTACTCACCCAGCCGTAAGGCATCCCAGAGTGAGTGGCCCTCCTTCTACACACTGCTCTGTCAGTGTGTTTCCATTATCAAACCAATACACCTTTTGTTTCCACCACGCCTCCAGGGAGGCTTCCGTCTTCCTGCGGCTCCCCCTACCCTGTGTCGTCTCTTTATGCCTCCGTTGCTCTTTGTGGGCCCGCCCATGCTGTTGTACCACTCAAGCGCTAGGATACCCACCTCTAGCTGGGTCTCCGGGAGGCTGACGTCTGGTAAGGTCTGTTGGCAATCTTCCCCACAAACACCATGGTGTGCTCTGCTCCGCCCTTGCCCTCATGTAGCAGCATGCTTGTGTCCTGTTCGGAGTCTTATGGCACTGTATTCTCTCGCCATGGGTCCCACATGAAATTAAACAAAATTGGGAGATAGTCAGATACCGCTTGTGGAAGCATGATACAACATACATTGCTTAATTACACCCTCTACTTCGTCCATGCTCCTGGCAGGCTCCCCCGGTAGGTACCGGTCTGCTCCTGTCTGGGGGCCAAGTGTTTAGTGCCCGGCCTGCCTGTAAGCCTACTATGCTGCGCATCCTATTTATTTATTTATTTTTGAAGTATCACTTCCCTTCCCTCCTGCAATGCGCAATGGTCGCGGGCGCAGGTCCCTCTAGTACCCTGGACACCCCAGGGGGCGCTCCCAGCCCTTGTCCCCGGGAAGCCGGCCCCTAGAAACTGACTTTGGCCTTCCCTCTTGAAATACCGTACAAATAGGGGACACTGGCGCTGCATAACAGATGTTTATTGTTACCCATTCAATGGTACTGATTTTATTTATTTATTTATGGCCCCGTGGACAGGCTATCACCAGAAAATTGTCTTTGTCATGCTCTACTGGTGAGCCGCTAACCTTCTTTCTTCCAAAATTTTTGTAACCCCACTTTAGAATACAATAACTAATACATTTGAAGGGGTTGGCTCATGTTGCTGCGCTAAGAATATATTTTGATGAAATCCTCTGCCATTCCGGCCATGTGGATTGATCAACCCTGAATGGCCCATGTAGTGGCACCTCAGAAAACTATATATTGTGGTCCTTGCTAATGAATTCCCCTGGCTATGACTATTATATCCTATAACTCATACAATTTTTTGTATTGGACCTTTCCCGCTTAAACTTCGAGCGGGTGCCCCGTGGAATGGAATGTTTTCAAAACATTATCCCCGTCGTATACCAGAAGTGCTGCTGCTTCATTACTACACTGGATTCCTCATTACAACGCGACTGTGTGTTCCGTTGTGGTGCTTTCCCCATTGGATATTTTCTTTACCTCCTGTCTACAGAACTGCCATTATTTCATACTGGACAGGTGAAATACCGGGTTGGCCCTGCCTGGGGGCGCGGGAACCTGCCCTTCGTAGGAGCGAGACATGAAACAACCATGCAGGGGTTTGCATTCGGAAAACCGATCAGTGTTTGTATCGCCTTTTTTATTACAGGCTGCGTTGGTAAATGGTCTGTTTAGCTGAATGGCCTCAATTGCATTTGAGTGACCCCCCCTCTCGGGCCCCGTACTCTGCGCACCGGCACGCCTGCCTGCAGCGCTTTCCAGGGTACTAAGTGGAAATACCATGTGAGCATTCTGCGAGACCACGCAAAATGTATTTATTTATTTATTAAATTCCTCTTCTGTCCTGCCCATCTGGGCATGTGTAATGGCGCAATTCCCTCTCATGGTGTGGGTGCCCTATATTGCGCTCTTACCCCTGTCCCAGGGGACCAGGATACTACCAGAAAGCAGCCTATGAACTGCCCTATTGTGTTCCGGTCAAACCTTTCTATTTAGTAAACGTTGCATTGGCAACACGTTTGTTCAGGTGAGAGTGCCCGCTACTGTCCCCTCTGGACTCTGGCACCTTTCAGGCCCGGCTGACGATCTATTTTTTATTAAAAACCTGGCACACTCCAGTCCCAGCCGAGATCTATTTTACTTTACCGTGAACATAGCATAGCATAGTTGTCCAAACGTACGCAATTTAATTTAATGGGCTAACTGTGCTGACAGACACGTGCGACTTTGTAGCTGGTCTGACATTCACTTGTCACCCATACGGGAAGGCAGTATGGTTGGAGAGTACTGGGTTTGGGACAGCACAAAGTCTGGATTTAACATGAAACACCATGGATTGGGGCTCTCTTTCATAACAGGAACTGATTTGAACCCCACTGAACCCTTTTGCGACCTTAGACCAATGAACGTCTGGGGGGAAAAACCATATGCTCTACTCCAAATCTTGAAATCTGCACGCAGTTCTTTGACAGTTCACAGCTTACTGTATACTGCTATTAACAAAAAGGAAGTCTCTGACAAAAGTGGTATCCCACTGACATGTTGACCGTGCATTCCCTTCGTGATCTGCATGGTCCATGTTCTTTGCAGCAGGCATGTTAACCCTCGGCACGGCTTACTATGAATAAAACAAAGAACTTCCCCAGTCAAAACTCCTACTACACAAGACTCAGCTCTCGCCAGCACGTTAAGAGTTTACTTGTCTTTCAATTGTTTCCTGAAAATTGCTGGAGGACAGGAATGCGGCGGTGTGGTTTTTGGTCACAAAATAAACTAGTAAAACGGGCGCCCCCCTGCCCAGTCAGCACCCGCTGCGGTTGCACTGCCCTAGAGCCGGCCCTGAGCTAAAAGCATGCGTTTTCGATCTTACTCCTGGTAACTCGAGCCTGCCATCAGGCTAACCTACTCCAGGCAAAAAGCCTTTGCGCCATCCATGCTGCGATTACTTATATAATTTATCCGAAGTATGCTATTATTGCCCCTAGATGTAGCGTGAGCGCGTGTAGAGATGTTAACGGCAACCAAAACCAAGGAGCCCCTTTCAAATTAAATTCAATCTATGGGCCGATCGTTCGCTGTTCTGCGCGCCACTCGGTGCCCACGTGTAGCGCCCTGGCCCTTGGTCGTTAGCCTTGCCGCCTCAAAAACTCAGCTGGTGAGACATGCCTTATTCATCCTATATTACGTTGCGATATTCCCCAGCAACGTAGCACCAACCTCAAAAACAAGCGAGCTACCCTTCCCCGCTCATTTGTGCCGTAACTTATTCCGCGTAACTGACCTTTGCATCCCTGTTATCCCGGGTGTCCCACCGTTAACCCGGGATGCTTCAGTGCACTACAAGCTGCTGGTGGTATTCCCTGCACCCTAGGTGCTCGCTTTTTTTAAAAGTAAAGGCAAATCGGTCTCAGTCTCCCCTTGTTCAGCTTATGCGCCCACCTGAGTTTGGAGCCACGCAGCCACTAACTTTCGCGGAAGAGGGGAGGGGAGCCGAGGCCACCACCCCAGCTGTGACGTAGGGGAAGGTAAACTTTGCATTCCCATCAGCGGCAGTGAGCGGGATTTGAGCAGACGTTAGCTGCGTGTTCGAGCCTGCCCCCCCCCCCCCGTTTAAGACTAAACTGCCCTCAGAGCATGCCACAAATTGTTCCGCTGAGGGAGGGGGGGGTGCGAAGCCCTGGAGTCTCCCACCTAAACAATGCGCCTTACCCACTGGCCCCGGTTGCTCGCGGTTAACATGCCGCACTAGAACCCTGTGGCCACCCGGCAAGGAGACGTGCCCTATGGTGAGTTCATTTAAAAACAAAGCATTTCTGCGTAGCTTGACCAGCACGGGGGATGTTTGAACCCGGCTCGCGACTGCACATCCTGCGCTTAACTATTGAGCAACAGCCCCAGTAACCGTTCGATATCCCCTCCCAGAGCAAGTTTCTCCGTGCCTTATCAGCCTTGCCCCCGTGCTCACTTCCACTGCCTGGGGACTCGTCTTCGGGGGAAACCGTCGCCCGCTCTGCCCCCACTCAGCAGTTGGCGCCTTAAGCCGCCAGCCCTTTCGTCGCGAGGCAGGGTCCCGGTGTGGACTATCCTGAGCATGGGAAGGCTCCGTCAGCCTATGCGTGTCCATCCGCGTTCTTCCTCGTTGGTAGGCCACAGAGTGTGGCCTAATTCTCGCTGCATAGCCCGGAGCGGCTTCGATTCTTCTTCCAAGGTGATGGGAATTGGAAGGTGGGTCCCGCCACTCACTGCGACTGGACCGTGCAGGTAACTTCCCATTTCCTCGATCGACCGGGTCCATGTCGCCTTCCTTCTTCTACTCAAAAAACGTTGGTGCTGCTCCCCCAGCTCCCTGATGTAAAAGGGGAGCTGCCCAGGGGGAGCGTTGCCTTATATCTCCCTCCCCCTTTCCTTCTTCCCCTTTGTCCTTGGGGAGGGGGAGGAGAGGGCCTTGGGCGCTTTTGCAGCGCGGCGATTCCCGGCGGCGCTGACCAGCGCAAACCGGATCCGTTTCTTGTGGGCACGACCGGCCATTACGGCGCCGGCCCTCGAGGCCCCCTTCGGGGGCGGCCTCTGCTATAGCACGCACCACAGAGCCTGAAAGCATGAGTGGAGTGGAGGTGATCTGCTCGGGGTGGCTGCGAAAGTCCCCGCTGGAGAAAAAGTTGAGGAGATATGTAAGTAGTGCTGGTGGTGCGTGCGTGGTTTCTGCAGCTGATGGGGACCCCGGTTTGTGGGTGACTAGACTGTTCATCTAGCTTTCAGATAGGTGTTGGTGGTGGTGAGGTGCTAATGATCTGTTTGGTCAGATGCCGAGGGCTTGGTCAGTGGTGCTTACCTTGCACTTTTGTCGGACTCGTAGGGCACGTCCCCTGGATCTGGTAAGGTAGCCCCTTCCAACTCCTTCACTGCCAGCTTGTAGCATGCTGATACTGCACGTGAGCATGAATCAGGGATATTAAGTGCTGTATTACTACAACGATAATACAGTTTGTTTTGATATTTTCCGCAGCTGGGCTGCTTGTACCTTATCAAACACTGTTTATCACAAAACTCGTAGCTTTTCAAGAAAAAGTTCTTTGAGAAAAAGCACTCCTGTCAGTCGTGAACGGTCAAAGGGCATTTATTTCCCTACTCCTGGAATATTTGGTGAAATTACCAGACTGATTTTTTAAAGCTGTCAGACAGGATTACATATCACTCTTCCAATCACATTTGTTGCCCTCAAGCCAAAGGTCAGACTCCTCATACTCCGTGCACCAAGGGTATATTTAAGGGGCGCATGTATTTTCCAAATAAGACACCTAGGGGTTGAAAAGCATATATGTAAATGTTGTGTGAACTGACCATTGGCGCGTGTGTAAATGTGCGCACTGGCGTTCCACATGTAAGTGTCGTGAATGCGAGTTACATCGCCACTGTTTCTGAGGGAGGCCCCTGAAATAAGCGTAATAGCGTATACAAGAAGAGTTTGTGTTTTCTCTCAGCTGCTACTCGAGGTGTTTATCTGTTGGTCCCCCAATTCACTCTGCCCCAAATGCAGTCAAGGTCGAGTGTTTTACTTTTTCCCATGTCCTTTAAAGTGGCCCATCTCTGTTTGTGTCCCTTTTATTCCAGGCAGCACTGCGTTACTACTTAAAGCTGTTGATTCTGAGGCCACGTGCATGTCTTTCCTGGCCCTTGTGGCGGATTCTTGAAATTGTTATTTATGAATTTTAAATCTATGTAATATCAGTGTATAAATGTGTAAATACTTTATAAATATGTGGTTTTACTACATGCACACCTCACTATTCATTTACAAGAGATTTTGCTTGAAAGTTGTACTGTAATAGGTTTAAGATTTAATTGTGCTTTCACTATAGTCACGGTCTGTATTGTGGCCTTCCTGCTATGCAACGGTGTCACCTAAAACAGATTCAGAATGTTGTAGTGAAGTCACTATTGCACTTTTTTTTAAAAATGGCGTTTTTTGCATGAAAACAGAAAATTAATTTAAAGAAATAGTGTCATCATATTGATGTACCGCACTGCACTGTCAATGAATGTATTTATTGTATAGTTAAAACCATTACAAGTGTATCAGTGTGTTCAAAAGTTAATATGGGCACATGATAACATCAGCATATGCAAAGATTGTCCTCTACAGGTCATAAAAATTAGCAATTTCTTAAATCATTAATAATTCAATTGTATTGCCTTATTAACCTTCCTGCTTCCTCAAATTTGCTTGAAAATGCACCATTTATCCTGTCCTTTTTCAAAATTTTCTCGGGGGGGATAGCCCCCCAGAACTCCCATAGGTTGTTTAGGCTCACACCCTACGCTCGCCGCTTGTCACTTTATGCAGTACAGCAATAATTTTACGCTGCATCACTTTCAAATGTCACCAGCTGCCACTGCCTTTAGTTAACCTGGGAATAACATTCTGTTCAAGGTAGCAGGGGTCTAGCCGAGCTAGAATCGTGGATTCCCCTGCTAGTGGAACCTACAAAGTCCTTAAACGTTTGTACAATTTCTATTAAGTTCTACCATAAATAGTACCAATAAGGCTTCTTAAACATGTTGTTAAATCTTGCCTTTCCAATGTCTGGCTACTTTGGAAAGGATTCTGCTTGCAGTCAGAAGGATGCACGTAGGAACCATGCCTGTATTTGCAATGTAGCAGTACTGACCCTTATTTTGTATGCGGACAGAGGTTGTCATATCATAACAAAGGGGCTCATTTGGATGGCGTAACGATCGCCACCGCTGGGCCAGCAATGGCGATCGTTACGCCATCCTGATGTGAAATACCCCCTGCCATATAATGATGGCGTTGGGTATCGCGGCGGACGCAAAGTCCGTCCCCCACTTTTCCACTGGTCGGCAATCGTTACGATTGCCGGCCGGGCGGTACTGGGCCACGAATATGGTGGAGCTGCCTAGCAGGCCCTGCCAGCCATATTAGGATGTGAGTGGGTTAAAGGCCTTTCCATGGTGGCGATGCCTCCATGGAAATGCGGGTGGGGATTGGCTGAAGGAGCCCGTTGTGGGGCCCCATGGGGGTGGGGGGTTAGGGGTGCACTTGGGGTGTACCCATGGTACCCCCTGCAGTTCCCAGTGCCTGCCACGTGGTGCAGGGAAATGCTGTGCATGCCCTTTTACTATTGCGGCCGGTGCTGCAGTCAGCAGCACCGTCCACAATGGTAAAAGGCCAGGATGCGCCCGCCAGTATGGCGGGCACATCCTAATTGGGCCGGTGGGACCGACGCAAATCTAGCGGTCGGTCCCATCACCGTTATGGTGGCGGGCAGAATGATATCCGCCCGCCATCATAATGAGCCACAAAGTATCACATTGTGCAAGGTACAGCTAACAGTCTGCGACTTCTCAAACAGAGGGCAGCACCGTATTTACAAGTACACGGTGCACCCCTGTGTTTCTCCCTGCGCTGGTGCTAATTTAGCCACTTAGTGCCAATGAAGACACCCTTGCACCATAGTGCAAGAGTGTCTGCTTTGCAGGGGAAGATTGTTCATTTACAGGAAGGTGTCCATTCTGAAATGGCGTTTTGTAACTTCTTTAGGGCCGATTCTGATTCCGGCTGCAAATCGTACCGACGGACACGGACCTGGACCGGAGACCGACCGACACGGACCAGCACCGTACGACCCGTGCAGTACGATGCAACGTGTGTGAATTACAACCGACACATACGGAATACAAGCCGTACGACCGAGCCGTAGTGAAAATAGTGATCCGGCCGGAAAACCGACGCGAGTTTCACCGACCGACACGAACCCGGAATGAACCCGACCGACCCGTACCCGTGATGTCCGATCCGCGCTGTACGATGCAATGCGTGTAAACCCAGACCGACTCACACTGAGAACTCGCCGCACGACCGACACGCACAGAAAACCGGGCCCACAAGTTATAGAGATCTCCGCGACCGACGCGTATGAAACACAGAAGATAGTCAGCATGAACGAGGCGGAGAAGCCCGCACGAGCCAACATCAGCGTCCGTTTCCATCAGAAGAGCCTCCCCTTCATGACTACAAAACCCAAAAGACAAAAAAAGGACCAAACAAGCAATGACAAAGCCTATAAATATCAAATAAAAAAAACCTGGGACAAAGACACACCCACAACTCCAACTATATAAAGGACTACAATCATTACCATGATCCCTTGCAAACAGGAGACACAGCCAGCAGCAAACACCAATACACAGCAACCACAGACACACTCACAACTCACCCATCACACAACTCACACACCATCAGCACCTCATCCAAAAGCACACACACATACAGCTAGCAAAACCAACACTAACCCACCCTCACTTGCACCCTCACACACACATCACTCACCACCACCACCCATTACCATGCCCCAAAAGAAGAATCCAAAGTTCACAAATAGTGAGTTAGAAGTGCTGGTAGACAAGATCATCAGAGTAGAGTCACATTTGTTTGGTACATTGGTCCAAAGGACCCCCATGTCACAGAAAACCAAGATGTGGGTGAGGATTGTGGACAAGGTGAATGCTCAAGCTCCAGCAAGGCGCACAAAGGGCAATATCCAGAACAGGTAGTATGATGTACGCAGGAGGGTCAAGAAACTCATTGAAAAAGATCACGCCCTCCTGCCAAACCAGTCTACTTCAGGATCTGGGAGGAGAAGGTGCAGGACATCTTACCACCAGAGAGCGTCCATGGTCTAACAGACATACCAGAGCCTGGTGAGTACACAAACAACATACCCAATATTGTGTGGCAAGGGGACAGTGAAACCATGCACCGCAAGCAAAGCCACAGTAACCAAGAGATAATCATCCCAACATGTGTATGCCAGTCAGACAAACACAATACCTGCCATCTCATAGTGACTTGGAACTGTGTCATGACATGCACCAACCTACAAACAAATAGAGCAAGGCCGTGGCACAAAGCTAAATAAACACTGCCAGACAGTTTGCCACCACAAACACACTACCTCACAGTGCAGCTGACTGACAGGAAGGAGTAGTGTGGATGCAGGTGAAGTGAGTGTATCCAAAAGCATGATGGGGTTTGTAGTCACAGATAATGCTCCCCCTCCTGATTGGCCCATCAAGACCTCTCTGAACCATGCCCACATCACAGGGAGTGGAAAATGACTGACAAGATGGCTGACACTGGGTCCTGCTGTGGGGAGCACAAGGCCCTGGTAGGGCTTGTGTGCAAATCAGAAGCAGGACACCACTGACTGACATCCTGAAAGACAACTTGCACGCCCTCCAATGGAAGCTCGTTTCATGGTGGGATGTCTGGCCGGGTGGGAAGGAGGACTGACCGCTCTGACCATACTTACCAGCATGTGGAGACACACACCCCCCCTCAACACAAACTCCACACAACTCACCAGGTAGAATGCATTGACCCACACCTCTGTGAAATATCAGCAAAAGATACCCCGTACTTGGTGCTGCTGTGTGAAGCACAGGGGCTCTCTTTGGACTTGTATCCAAACAAATACCAGGATTTCCCAGTCAGCCATCTTGCCATTGCTGTCACACCCCCTCATGGGGAAGCAGAGTCAAGAGGGAGGAAGTATGGGCATGCTGGGAAGGGGGGTGTAGCCAAGAGTATGATGGGAGTTGCAGTCACAGACAATCCACAACCACCCACATGACCCAGCAAGCAAACACTGAACCATGCTCACCTCACAGGGAGAGGGAAGGGACTGACAAGATGTCTGACACTGGGCTCTGTTGTGGGGAGCACAAGGCTCTGCTGGGAAATGGGCAACAACAATATCAAACTCTGTCCGTGACAAGCTGGAAAAAAGCAGTGTACAGGCAGGTATCTGTTCGTACAGTAGAAAATGTCATGTTTGTGAACCATTGATGCCTGTGGAAACATAACTTACATTGTGTGTCTCTTCCAAACACAGTTGGTGCTGGGGACCCAGCACCAAATGAAGGTGATTCCCAGTCCCAGACTCTGGTGGACATTGAGCTCTCTGGTTTGACTCTGTCTCTGTGGATGACGACGACCAACCTGGCCCCTCCGGTGTGAGTCATCATGCAGCACCAGCAGCATCAACATCTGTACCCCCTGTACCCATGCCTCCAGCATCTGGAAACCGACAGGGCACCCTCGCCAACACGGACAGACCAAGGCCACTGAACACCCACTGCACAGGGACACAGGACCCCCCCGGAAGCTACAGCAAACACCACCAGCAACACCACCCAAGGGGTCCCAGTGTCACCTGTGCGTCCCGCCGCTGGTCCAGCCGTGTGGATAGGGGAGCTGGGAGGGGTGGGAGGCAGAGGGGTCTGGACTGCATGATGACCCCCAACTGGCACGCATCATAGATGCGTACCAGGATAGCACCGGAGGATTTGGCCAGGTAGTGGGGATCCTCAAGGACATACAACAGGAGCAGGCTGCCCACCATGCCCACATGGAAGCAAAGTGGGATGCCCTTACTGCGGTGCATCGGGACATACTCCAATGCCTCCGCCAGATCAACACAACCCTCCCTGTGTGCCCACAACATCTGTTGCAACACCATCTGCCAGTGCCACAGGGAGGGAGGAGGACTCTGGCGGAGAGTCCCTTGCACCGTAAAGGCCTGCACCTGAGGATCCCCCCCCCACAAGAAGAAGAGGGGTCATCCGAAGAAGGACATGTGAGAGGCAGATGTCCAAGCACATCCCCCAGGGCCTCCAAATCTGTTCTGGACAATGTTCTTTGTGTGCAACCCGTTCACCTTGTTCAATCGTATACAACTCGCCCACATGACATGGAGGGTTCATGTTGGTCCAATGTAGCAGATGACTGTGGACTTTTCTCTGGACATTTCATCTATCAGCACTTCCAACTCTAATGTGAACTTTGGATTCCAAAACCAATGTACAGCACCCACCATCCTGAGCACTCGCCTCACACATGTTCAAAAATAAAGTCACCAGTACACCATACTTGCCTCTTTTGTGATTCCAACTTGTCATGTGTCATGGAGATGTCGATCTGCTACACAACACAGTGCATGCCAAATACTGCAACAATGTGAACGACGTTAGGTGAGTCATGGCGATGTATTATACATCAGCAACATGTTTATTCAAAAATAGTTGCAAGGCAATTGTACGTTACGGTGGACACACGGTCACAGAGTGTCTGAAAATTGTAGTCCAGGGGTGTGTGGCACATCACTTGATGTCAGTTGACTACTCCCACACAGGTGTCGGATTCTGGGTGTTGGGGGTCAGTGTTGACCAAACAACAGGCAAATTACCCTGTGCAGGACAGACAAAAGACACAGTCAAAAGCACAGCAGAGCCGGACAGAAATGCAATACACATGCACAAAACATGTCACAAGAAACCTACACAGACACAAGTTAGTAGAACTACCCTATTGTGGAGTACACACCACCTGAATGGACACATCACTACACACACCCAGTCAAGTGGCACACAGACACACTCAGACAGCAACAGAGCAGCCACAACACATTCCAGGCTAACTCCATACATTGACAAAACGACCCTGGAAACTCACATTCAGGTGAAGAAGTTGTTGATGAGCTGTGAGCGGATATCACCCTCATCCTCCTCATCACTGGCATCGTGGCCCAGGCCGGGATCCTACACAGGTGGTGGAGGATAGTCATCATCATCCTGGATGAGAGGCACCTTCTTCCGCACTGCCATGTTGTGCAGCATGCAGCATACAAGGATTATTTTGCACACCTTTGCAGGCTCATATGGGAGGGCCCCTCCGGTCTTGTCCAGGCAGCGAAAGCGGCTTTTCGGGAGGCCGAATGTCCACTCAATCACCCTCCTGCTCTGACCATGTGTCTCATTGTAGCACATCTCGGCTGGGGTCACAGGGTTCCTGAGGGGTGTCAGCAACCACGGCATGTTGGGGTATCCAGAGTCACCTACACACAATAAAAATGAACAAGTAGCTGAGTTTTGTGGGAGTGCGGAATACTACATTGATAAACTCACACAATGAAACAGTCAGTACACACCGACAAGCCAGGCACGCTGATCTGGCATCTGTGACATCAGCATTGCAATGCGACTACTCCTCATTATGTAGGCATCGTGCGCAGAACCAGGGAACCGTGCACACACATGTATGATACACATGTCTGCAAGACATACCACCAGAGCATTGATCGAGTGGAAATGTTTCCTGTTACGGTATGCCTGCTCATGTGCCTGTGGTGGTATCAGGGCCACATGTGTTCAGTAGATCCGATGACATTCGGCATCCTCCCCAGTGTATAAAAGGCATCCTTTAGTTCAGGGAGTTTAGCTGGTCTAGGGAACTTGATGTACAGGTCAAGGAAATACCCTCTAAGACATCGCGTAGCACACGACTAAACATAGTTTGCGACATCCCACCTGCTGTAGCCACAGTGTACTGGAAGGTACCAGTAGCAAAGATGTGCAGGGCTGCCATCACCATCACCTCTGGAGTCAGTGCTGTAGGGTATGTCCAGCCAGGTCGCAGATGTGGCGCCAACTGCTCCGCCAACTCCTCAATCAGTGGCCTGGTGAAGCAGTACCGTCGGATGCAGTCGTGTTCCTGCATGGTTTGAAGGTCTGTCAATGGTCGATGGACAGCTGGTGCCCTGCAGAACAGAGATGAGCAAAGGAAGATTGGCACTTCATCCACCCATGTGGCCATGACCAGTCTCAATATCACATGATACATCATGACATTACACAATGTACTGAGGTGTGTGCTGTTGGGCATGGACACATATGTCACCTACATGACCATCACCTCACATCTCAATTACACAGGTCCACATATGTCCCATGTAGTGCAATGGCCAATCATTTGGCTGTGTCACCCGACCTATGTACTGCTGTGACGTTACAAACACACACCACAGCGACAAGTGAGGCCTGATGTCTCCCAGGCATCACAGATCTTTGCCATGCAGATACCCAGGGCCCCTGTATTGCCACATCGACACTGGCATGGACATGGCGTATCACGTACACACCACAAGGCAAGCGTGAGCCCCACAGGTAGTGGCCACTGTTGTCACCGCAGGCCCTACAAGTATGTCTCTTAGACACACACACACCATCAAGCTTGCTGCATATACCACATGGATGTGGAGACTGTCTCCCATTGGGCACATTTGATCAGACACATCTGAGACACAACATGCACACAAACTGTGGGTGCACATCTGAATTGTGGGTGCAGGTCTCACTGTGACGTACATGCCATCACCCCCAAGACTCAGGGTGTATGTGACATGTCCTAAACCTATCCGACCTGCAACTGTGTCCGTGACTCATACCCTTTACTGTACATTTGCACATCACAGTGGTAATGTGCAAAACACACAAAGGATTCTGCCCCCATGTACACGTGCACAGCCTGGGAGTGGCTGAACAAAAGTGCCACCCAACAAACCAAATGTTGCCCCCCCCAACACACAGGGAATGCAGCCTTACATGCCATGGGACACTGTGTGGCCAATGCTGTAGTGTGGTAGGTGTGCACAGGTGTCCCTGGCAAGTAATTGTGTGTTTAATCTGTCAAATAGTCACACCAATGAGGTCCGACGCGGGTGACAATGCATACGCATTGTACGGTTCATGACCGAGCCATGCGTACGCTTTGCCATTGACTGCAATGAGCTTCGACGTGGGTGACAATGCGTACGCATTGCACGGTTCATGACCGAGCCGTGTGTACGCTTTGCCATTGACTGCAATGAGATCCGACACGGGTGACAATGCATACGCGTTGCACGGTTCATGACCGAGCCGTGTGTACGCTTTGCCATTGACTGCAATGCAGTCCGACGCGGGTGACAATGCGTACGCATTGCACGGCTCATGACCGAGCCGTGCGTATGCTTTGCCATTGACTGCAATGAGGCCCGACACGGGTGACTATCATGCATGCGCGTTGGGGCAGGCATGGTTCGAGACAGGCGTACGCCTTGGCCATTGAATCATATGGAGAAGGGTGCATGTGTATTTTCAAAAATACGCGTTGTTCAGTCAGTTGACAGAGCAAGTCGCACCCATTGGCTCTGGACTGTCATGGAGACAGATGCGGATTCAAAACTTGTATGAGTTGTGTGCTGGAAATTCAGTTGGATGCCTATAAAAATGTTGCAATTCCTAGTGTTTCATGAAGGTCAAGATTTGAACGATGTAGAAGACGTGTACGAGTCTTACATTTCAATGGATTGGCCAGAATCATAGAATGCAACTGTGTTGGACCTATCACTGGGGACACATGGCACAGAGTCTGCCTCTGCAGCACAGATATAAGGCTGGCTGGCCCCCAGGGAGCTCACTTGCCTGCACTACATGCTACTCGACCACATGCCTGCTACCACTGCTGCTTTCTCTGAATCCTCTGGCTCCTGCTACGGCACGTACACTGGAGAGGGCCCCAGCCTTCACTGAGGCTGAGAACCAGGCCCTGCTGGACGGGCTCCTTCCACAGTACAGCAAGCTGTATGGGAAACCAGGGGAGCAGGTGAGTGTGCAGTCCACTGCCTTCCTAATAGTGCATGTTGTCTGACTAGCAGTACTAGCAGTGTGTACACTAGTGGCAAGCATTCTCACTGACTACTTTCAACCCCCAAAATGTGCAGGTGCATGTAATGAACAGGTGTTCTGCTGCTAAAGTGCATTAGTGCAAGCTTAAACTTCCCAGGCATTGTTAACATGTCAGACATGCAGGGCATTTGTCCTTTCCCATGGTTGCACTACCTGTGTAACTCATTTTCCTTTGTGATGATGACATGTATATCCAAATGTGTGCAGCACAAATATGGGGCATGTGTGTCAATGGAATTTTAACTTTGTCATCCTCACAGGTTGATGCCCACCAGAAGCAGGAGATATGGCTGACCATCGCCCGGGCAGTTCATTCGATGGGGGTCTACAAGCGCCGGATCCGCAACTGCTAGAAGAGGTGGCAGGACCTTCGGGGCTGGACCCGGAGGATCGCTAGAGTCCAGCTGAAGCTGTCACCTTCACGCAGGAGGGGCGGACACCGGACCCTGACCCCCCCCACATGCTCCCGATCCTGGCAGTGGTCTTCCTGGACCTGGATAGACAGCTGAAGGCCAGACAGCAGCAAGGAGGGGGTAAATCCATGCCTAATCTGTGTACTATGTCTGACATGCTAATTGCAGTCTTTTGGCCTGGTCACACTTCCACATTACATTGGTCTTGTAGTCCAATACTCAGGTCCCTCAATTGTGTGATGCACCCTCCTCATCTGTACCACAGGTGTGGCCCCTACAGTATGTTGCTTGTGTCACTAGGGCACTGTGTCCCTGCAGTCAGCTATGCTTCAGCTTCTGGACAGCATCTATTCCCGTGACTCTGTTGTGTGTTTCATGGGTGGTTCAATTTTTTACCCAATGCCTGGGATCTGACATGTGATCTGTGTGTGCCCTTGATATGTGTTAGAATTGCTGGTCTGACTCGCCACATGTTGCTGGGTTATTTCAAACAAACCCATGCAGCAGGGGACTCCAATTTGTGGGCCTCAGGAGTATGTATATAAAATATGTCATACTTGCTTAGCTACCTGACTACTGCATTTAGAAACACTCTGTAATCCCACTCCTGTGTATCAACTTACAGGTTGTGCTTAGTGACATGTGCCTTCAGGTGTCTGCCTCTGTGTCATTATGGTGTGGCTTCCTGTTACGTACAACTGGGGTGTCCATGATTTTGAGGGTCAGCAGGACATCTGAGCTGTGACTGTGAGAGACAAGACCTGTGTGACATATAGGTGTGTGATCATCTGACAGCGCACAATGGTGTATGAAACTGTGTACTTCAGGCAGCTGGGTTACATGCACGGCAGACTGTGATGTGGTAATGTACAGGGAGTTGTGTTTGCAGAGACTCATATGTCTGATTTGCATGATGTGGGGTCTTCTGGGTCCTGGATATGTTGTTTGCAGGTAATGGGCAAGTGCACTTGTCATCTGCAGAGTTAGCTTTACCCCTGAGCTATGATTGTGACACAGTGCATTCTGTTGTTGTCTGGATGCCCTGCCCCTGTGACAGGAGACAGTGTTGACTGACTTTCCAGGCATGAAAGTGCCATGGCATTTAACTTGCTATGAGTGTTCCTGCATTGTGTTCAAATGTGCACCATGCACCTCATTGTGGCATTGACTATCAGGACATGAGAACATCATAGTGTGTGCTGCTGGCATGCATCACAAGCATGTCAAATGAGTCTCTGCCCATCCCTTCATCTGGACACCAGTACTGAGTCAGTGGCAAGAGATGTGCTGTGTGTATAGTGACATACTCCTACATGTTCACTTGCATGTCCAACTAATGTGTGGGTGGTGCATGTCGGGACATTGAGGTATTAGCATCCAACATGCAACAAACATATGGGTGCAAGTCAAGGAGGGATATGTGTACCATGGTTGATGTTGAGAATGACAATTGGCTTATTCTAAACAGTGTTCAGCTGATGATGCCAGTGCTTGCCCTGTGATGTGATGTACTCACTGTGGTGTGTGCAGTCAGTGTAGGTGACTGATGTTGTTCTCTTTCTTCCTATTCCTATCCAGATACATCCACGGCCACAGGAGGGGACAACGCCACGGACCAGGAGGAGCCACAGAGCCTGACAGGAACAGAAGGAGAGGAGTCGAGGGGACCCAGTGGCATGGAGGGCGAGTGGAGCCACACCGAGGAGTCGTCAGCACCATCCACCCCAGCTGAGGGCCACAGCAGCTCTGAGGATGACTCCCTTGTGGAGGCGGGTGTCAGCAGCCACCAAACCCCAGCTAGTGAGGCTGTCCCCGCCCCCGCCACCACCATCACCACCCTCCCATCGGCACCCATCCCAGATGTCCTTGGAGGCTCCCGTGTTCGGGAGCATGTCTCCTTTGTGCCAGGCACCGTACCCCCTGCACATGTGTCCCCTGCTGCCCTGAGTGAGGAGTCTGTGGGCTTACTTTGATAGATCCATGTAGGGCACACATCGATGCTGAGTGTCCTCCACGCACACACCACTCTGTTGACGCAAATTGTGTCGTTCATGGAGGGCATTTAATCGGGCAAGTCTGCCCTACAGAGGACCAATCAGTCCGTGGCCTCCTCCCTGACGGCAGCAGTGTCCCTCCTCCAACAGTCCCGCACCCCTCCTGCCCCTGAACCACCCACGATTCCTAGCAGCCTACCTGTCCCAAGCACACACACACCTGCACATTCTCACAAAGCCACAGACACGGGCAGCAAACAAACACCCAAACCAAGGGCTAGAGGTGCACACAATCAAGTGCAGGGGACTGATACCACACTCACAGGGGCTGGTTTGCACACACACACAGTCATCCACAATTACTCCGCAGTCCTCCGAAACCTCTCCCTCCCAGCCCCCTTCCATTGCCTCACCTGCAACCCCATCTCCACAGAAGCTCTTCCTCTGTGACCTTGGCCTCTTCCCCACCGACCCAGCAGATCCAGATTACAAGGGGAAGAGGAAGTCCCCACACACAGAGGGGAGTGCCCCTCACACCCGGACACCCTGCCCCAGGCACAGTCAGACTGAGGCCCCCCGCAAGTCCCCCCAGAGCCGGAAGAGCAAGACCCCACCGCCGCCACGCAGCTCCAAGGCAAAGTCTCAGTCCTCCATCCCCCAGGCCACCACTCCAGAGGTTCCCCCACCACACCCTGCCCCGGGTTCTCCCACCCACAGATACACCATCCCCAAAATGCTGAGGCCCTCCCTCCACCACTTGCTCCTCCACACCCGGTCAGACAGTTAGTGCCACTGATGTGGGGACCATGTCCCCCCTCTGTCCTGCCGACCTCACCTGCACCCCATTCTGCTCACATGGATTTAGGCACTGCAGTGGAGTCCACGACCACCCCATCTGACTTGGGCACTGCAGTGGGAACCCAATCCACTCCATTTGACCTGCCCACTGAAGTTGTGCCGGCACCCACCCCATCTGACTTGTGCCCCACAGTTGTGACTGCACCCACCACTTCAGTCAGCTAAACTGCAGTTGCAAGTGACTCTCTTGCATCCACCACCCCTTCACTGCCTCCTTCTGCTGCGCCCTGATCCTGTCCCTGCGGTGCCTGGCCTGCCCCCATGTATACCCCTCTGAGGGGATGGATGTCCCCTGTCCTTACCAGTGCAGGCAAGCAACGTGTGACAGTTGTCACTCAAGTTCACTCCTTGTGATTTGATACTGGACTGGCCATTGGCCTTTTGTTTGAACGGACGTTTACATTTTCATATGCTGAATAAAACTATTTTCTTTATCCTTGTGAACTTGATTTAGCTGTACATTAGGTTGGTGAGGTTTAGCATGCCCTTGCACCTGTAATGCTTGGTTTCCAATGTTGAATACTGAGGTGTTGATGTGAGGTACTCCATGTGGTTCATGAGATATGTATCCTATTCTGGTCGGTATCCATGCCATCCTTTGCAGCTAACTGGGTGTGTCATGATCAACAATTTGTGGACATCTCTGTGAACATTTCATTTGCATTGTCACATCTGTGGCTTGCACCCATGCACATATGATGTGCTTCCTATTGTCCAATTTGTCTATTTCCCTGAATTTGGGTGCATCTCCACTGGACCTACAGGTATGGGCATCATTGGTATAGGAGCAACTGGGTACTCTGTGCAACTTGCTGTACATATGTGTTGAGTATGTGCAGATGACTTAGGGGAGACTCACGTACCCAGGCGGTTGGGACCTGTTGCCCATCACCCCTGCCACCCCCACTCACAGGGGACCTGTTGCCCATCACCCCTGCCACCCCCACTCACAGGGCTTATGTTACCCATCACCCCTGTCACCCACACCCATAGGCGGCCTGTTGCCCATCACCCCTGCCACCCCCACTCACAGGGGACCTGTTGCCCATCACCCCTGCCACCCCCACTCACAGGGCTTATGTTTCCCATCACCCCTGCCACCCCCACTCACAGGGCGTATGTTGCCCATCACCCCTGCCACCCCCACTCACAGGGCTTATGTTGCCCATCACCCCTGCCACCCCCACAAACAGGGGACCTGTTGCCCATCACCCCTGCCACCCCCACTCACAGGGGACCTGTTGCCCATCACCCCTGCCACCCCCACTCACAGGGCTTATGTTGCCCATCACCGCTGCCACCTCCACTCACCGGGCTTATATTTCCCATCACCCCTGCCACCCCCACTCACTGGAGACCTGTTGCCCATCCCCCCTGCCACCCCCACTCACAGGGCTTATGTTGCCCATCACCCCTGCCACCTCCATTCACAGGGCTTATGTTTCCCATCACCCTTGCCACCCCCACTCACAGGGGACCTGTTGCCCATCACCCCTGCCACCCCCACTCACAGGGGACCTGTTGCCCATCACCCCTGCCACCCCCACTCACAGGGCTTATGTTGCCCATCACCGCTGCCACCTCCACTCACCGGGCTTATGTTTCCCATCACCCCTGCCACCCCCACTCACAGGGGACCTGTTGGCCATTACCACTGCCACCCCCAGCCACAGGATGGGTGATGCGCAACACATCCAGCATACGCAAACATCAGGTATGTCCGCAAAATACATCCCCCACGACATCATGACAACAGTGTGTGGTCTGTGACAAATGCCCACAACAGTGAATATGGCTACGAGCATACAATGTAAGTAACAGCACATGTGTCACCAACACATGAGAGTGACACACACAAGGCAAGGATCACCATAGTTCTGTGGCAATGTAAAAAGAACACCCCCTCACAAAATGCAGCAGATGTGGAGCATTGTGGTGATGGGGACCAAACCCCCCTCAACACAGTGACCAAAAGGTAAGTGTCATCATGGTCAAAGCTGCAAATAACAAAAAACATGTATGATCCCTGCTCCCAACACATCAAACACTTCTGGGGGAAAATAGTGGTTGTGTCCCATACACACAGAGATGTGTTGAGGCAAACAGTGCTGTGAAAACATAACACTCTCGGCCATGTGCAGACAAGCACCACACATGGGGGCTGACAATGCACACAGCGTACAATGACACAACAGAAGAAGTGACCATCACCAAGCATGCACACATCTCGAAAATAGACACACCAACCAAAACAACATGTGTAGACTGTAGTTGTCATTTCACTAACTCACATTCCATGCCAGCAATGGCACCCAACAACCAGGATGAATGTGCAGAATGATGTGAAATGACTCACAGGGACAGCATGCAAAATCACAGAAACAGCATCCAGACAAAGACCCACAACAGCAATACCAATGCACTGGTGCAGATGCACAAACACAAACAGGCAAACGCACACTGCACATCGGACACAACATGTGTGTGTCACAGTAGCCACAGGCAACTACACAACACATGAGAGGGGCTGAACCACAGTGACACAGATGTGGACACAGTGCCATACAAAAGTAAACCATCATTGGGACACCCTCAGTGGACAATCAGGTGTTGGGAGATGAGAGGGAGCACAACAGACACATGTGACACTAGCTGGAATGAACACCAACTAACACAGCAAGAGACTGACACACAACAGCACAATCCCCAGGGACAAGACATTGGTGTGACACAAGCATGCATGACATCTCCACTGTGATGACAAAGGCAGTTGTCGTACAAACTGGGAAACCCAGACATGTGTCCTGTGCCACAAACGTACATCACACATACACAAACACAAATCACTCAGCATGGCCCCTCATCCATGGACAAACGGGAGCTAAGGGACCATCCATGCAAACATTCACATCAGTCCACCATCAACACCACACACCTGAACTGCAACAATGTGTATCTGTGAAGCCCACATGGACAGGTGACATTGCACATGCCCACATGACAAACACAGGAATGTTGGCAGGAACTAAGGTGCACACACACATCACACAAGGACTGTTTACAACCCTGGGGAATGACAGACACACTGCACAGTATGCGGTACATGGCCATGACCTCAAAGCTCATGTGACCTTCACAATCCCTGCCACTGTCCCAGGACTATGCAGATGCCAAGGAGGAACACAAGGCACCTATGCTGACACCTGCCAGCATCGCTGCCGTGAACCCGACAAGTGGGAGCAGTCACACACAAATACAAATGTCTCAATCACTGAAAACTACCACCTAGGGACAACTACATGATATTGCGAACAAACAAGTGCCTTGAGAAACCCTCACTGTGTCCCATCTGTGTCTGACAACATCATCAACACTCAGAACTGACAAATCACAATGATGATACACCAATTAACAGTAGTGAGTTATGCACCCACACATCTGGTAGCCCATTGGAAAAGTAGTGGGATTAACCCAGTACCACTCTGCAAGCATCAACAACACGGACATATCAAGGGAACCCTGTCTGTGTATGAAAAGGGATGTGGACACACACACATGCACATACAACATACACCATGGGCCCAGGCCATGTCACTGGACAACACACTAACTTGAGGGGACACAACTCCTGTGGGAGCCCAGCTGTGCCAAACATATTCACTGCAAGTCCCACTCATGTCTGCAGAACACTTGGTCAGTCAGCCATCAGTTACCGCACAATGAAGGCTCTGGTCACAACAGCCTGGGTACGAGAGTCTCCCTTAAGTCATCTGCACATACTCAATACATATGTACAGCAAGTTGCACAGAGGACCCATTTGCTCCTATACCAATGATGCCCACACCTGTAGGGCCAGTAGTGATGAGCACGAAGTATGTGGAAGTGACAATTTGGACAATGGGAAGCACATCATATGTGCAGGGGTGCAAGCCACAGATGTGACTATGGCAATTAAATGCTCACAGAGAGATGTACACAAATGGTTGATCCAGACACACTCAGGTAGCTGCAAAGGATGACATGGATACCCACCAGAATAGGATACATATCTCATGGACCACAGGGAGTACCTCACATCATCAGTATGCAACATTGTAAACCAAGCATTACAGGTGCAAGGGCATCTAAAACAACCTCAACATGATGTACAGCTAAATCAAGTTCACAGGGACAAAGTAAAAAGCTTTATTCAGCATATGAAAAGTGAAACATCTGTTCCAACAAAAGGCCAATGGCCAGTCCATGTCCAAAGGGCAAAGAGTGAACTAGAGTCACAAATTCAGTATATGAAATTCGAAACGTCTGTGCAACCAAAAGGCCAATGGCCAGTCCATGTCAAATTGCCAAGGAGTGAACTAGAGTGACAACTGTCACATCTTGCTTGCCTGCACTGCTACGGACCGGGGTCATCCCCTTGGAGGGGCATACATGGAGGCAGGCCAGGCACAGCAGGGACAGGATCACGGCGCAGCAGGAGGCATGAAGAGGTGGGGGATGCAGGCGAGACACTTGCAACTGCAGTGGAGATGACTGAAGTGGTGGGTGCTGTCACAACTGTGGGGCACAAGTCAGATGGGGTGGGTGCCGGCACAATTCCAGTGGGCAGGTCAGATGGAGTGGATTGGCTCACCACTGCAATGCCCAAGTCAGACGGGGTGGGCGTGGACTCCAAAGCAGTGCCTACATCCATGGGAGCGGAATGGGGGACAGGTGAGGTCTGCAGGGCAGGGGGTGGTGACACAGTCCCCACATCAGTGGCAGCAACTGTCTGTCCAGGTGTGGAGGAGCAAGTGCTGGGGGGGATGGCCTTAGCATTTTGGGGATGGTGTATCTGTGTGTGGGGGAACCTGGGGCAGGGAGTGGCGGGGGAACCTCTGGAGTGGTAGCCTGGGCGGTAGAGGATGGAGACCTTGCCTTGGAGCTGCGTGCTGGCGGGGGGTCTTGCTCTTCTTGCGCCGGGGGACTTGCGGGTGGGCATCTCGGTCTGAGTGTGCCTGGGGGAGGGTTTCTGGGTGTGAGGGTCACTCCCTTCTGTGTGTGGGGACCTCCTCTTCCCCTTGTAATCAGGATCTGCTGGGTCGGTGGGAAAGAGGCCAAGGTCACAGAGGAAGAGCTTCTGGTGGGATGGGGTTGCAGGTGAGGCAAGGGAAGGGGGTTGGGAGGGAGAGGTCTCGGTGGACTGTGGAGTGGTTGTGGATGACTGTGTGTGTGTCAGCAAACCAGCCCCTGTGAGTGTGGAATCAGTCCCCTGTGCTTGCTTGTTTGCACGTCTAGCCCTTGGTTTGGGGGTTTCTGTGCTTTGAACAGGTAGTTTGCTAGGAATTGTGGGTGCTGCAGGGGTAGGAGTGGTGTGGGACTGTTGGAGGAGGGACACTGCTGCCGTCAGGGAGGAGGCCACGGACTGGTTGGTCCTCTGTAGGGCAGACATGCCCGAGGAAATGCCCTCCATGAATGACACCAGTTGTGTCAACAGACCTGTGTGTGCATTGAGGACCTTAAGCATCGACGTCTGCCCCACATGCATCTGTCTAAGAAAGTCCACAGACTCCTCACTCAGGGCAGCAGGGGACACAGGGGCAGGGGGTGCGGTGCCTGGCACAAAGGAGACATGCTCACGAACACGGGAGCCCACAGGGACCTCTGGGATGGGAGCTGATGGGAGGCGGGTGGTGGTGGTGGTAGAGACTGCCTCACTAGCTAAGGTTTGGTGGCTGCTGACACCCGCCTCCACAGGGGAGTTATCCTCAGAGCTGCTGTGGCCTTCAGATTGGGGGGATGGTGCTGACGACTCCTCTGTGTGGCTGAAATCGCCTTCCGTGCCACTGGGTCCACCTGACTCCTCTCCTTCTGTCCCTGTAAGGCTCTGTGGCTCCTGCTTTTCCATGGAGCTGTCCCCTCCTGTGGCCGTGGATGTATCTGGATAGGAATAGGAAGTAACAGAACAACATCAGTCACCTACACCGACTGCACACACCACAGTGAGTACATCACTTCACAGGGCAAGCCCTGGCATTATCAGCTGAACACAGCTTAAAGTGCCAACACTGTTTAGAATAAGACAATTGTCATTACCAACATCAACCATGGCACACATATCCCTCATTGACTTGCACACATATGTCTGTTGCATGTTGGATGCTAATACCCCAATGTGCCATGTAGGAGTATGTCACTAGACCCACAGCACATCTCTTGTGACTGACTCAGCACAGGTGTCTGGATGAAGGGATGGGCAGAGACTCATTTCACATGCTTGGGATGCATGCCAGCAACACACACTATGATGTACTCATGTCCTGATGGGCAAGGCCACAATGGGGTGCATGGTGCACACTTGAACACAACGCAGGTTCAATGCCATGGCACTGGGATGCCCTGTAAGTCAGTCAACACTATCTCCTGTCACAGGGGCAGGGCATCCAGACAGCAACAATATGCACTGACTCACAACACTAGCTCAGGGGCAAATCTGACTCTGCAGATGACCGGCGCACTTGCCCATCCTATGCAAACAACATATCCAGGACCCAGAAGACCCCACATCATGAAAATCAGACATTTGAGTCTCAGCAAACACGAATCCATGTACATTAACACATCACAGTCTGCCATGCATATAACCCAGCTGCATGAGGGACAGAGTTGCATACACCATTGTGCGCTGTCAGATGCTCACACACCTATATGTCACACAGGTCTTGTCTCCCACAGTCACATTGCAGATGTCATGCTGACCCTCGGAATCATGGACACCCCAGTTGTACGTAGCAACATGCCACACCCTAATGACACAGAGGCACACACCTGAGGGCACATGTCACGAAGCACAACCTGCAATTTCACACACAGGAGTGAGATTACAGAGTGTTTCTGAATGCCCTTGAGGGGGCACGACTGGGCAGGACTAAGTGAAACAGTGTTTTGCCACGGACAGTAGTCAGGTGGCTAAGCAATTGTGGCATACTTGCCATACCTACTCCTGATGCCCAAAATTTGGAGTACCCTGCTGCATGGTTTTGTATTGAATACCCCAGAAACATGTTGCGAGTCAGACCAGCAATTGGTACACATCTCAAGGGCACACACAGTTCACATGTCATATCTCAGGCATTGTGTAAACAATTGACCCACCCAAGACACACACAACAGAGTCACAGGAACTGATGCTGACTGGTACCTGATACATAGCTGACTGCAGGGACACAGTGCCCTAGTGACACAATCCAAAGACTGTAGGGGCCACACCTGTGGAACAGATGAGGAGGGTGCATCACACAGATGAGGGACCTGATTTGGGGACTAAAAGACCTACGTA
This sequence comes from Triturus cristatus, assembly GCF_964204655.1. Lineage (NCBI taxonomy): Eukaryota > Metazoa > Chordata > Amphibia > Caudata > Salamandridae > Triturus > Triturus cristatus. The sequence goes on from NC_140579.1 coordinate 317,972,538, forward strand.
ATGTGGATGTGTGACCCGGACAAAAGACTGCTATTTGCATGTCAGACATAGTACACAGATCAGGCATGGACTTACCCCCTTCCTGCTGCTGTCTGGCCTTCAGCTGCCTATCCAGGTCCGGGAAGACCACCGCCAGTATCCGGAGCATGTGGGGAGTCAGGGTCCGGTGTCCACCCCTCCTGCGTGGAGGTGACAGCTTCACCTGGACTCTAGCTATCCTCCGGGTCCAGCCCCAAAGGTCCTGCCACCTCTTCTGGCAGTTGCGGATACGGCGCTTGTAGACGCCCACAGAACGAACAGCCTGGGCGATGGTCAGCTAGATCTCCTGCTTCTGGTGGGCATCAACCTGTGAGGAGGACAAAGTGAAAAGTACATTAACACACATGCCCCAGATTTGTGCAGCACACAATTAGATATACATGTCATCATCACAAAGGGAAAATAATTACACAGGTAGTGCAACCCTGGGGAATGAAAATTCACATGCATGTCTGACTTGTTAACAATGCATGGATAGTTTAAGTTGGCAAAAATGCACTTTAGCAGCAGGAAAAATATTCAGTACATGTCCCTACACACTTTGGGGGATGAAAGTAGTCAGTGATAATGCTTGCCACTGCTGTACACACTGCTAGTACTGCTAGTCAGACAACATGCTTAATTAGGAAGGCAGTGGACAGCACACTCACCTGCTCCCCTGGTGTCCCATAGAGCTTTCTGTACTCCGGAAGGAGCCCATCCAGCAGGGCCTGGTTCTCCTCCTCAGTGAAGGTTGGGGCCCTCTCCAGTGTACGTGCCGTAGCAGGAGCCAGAGGATGCATAGACAGCAGCAGTGGTAGCAGGGATCTGGTCCAGTAGCATGTAGTGCAGGTAAGTGAGCTCCCTGGGGTCCAGCCAGCCTTATATCTGTGCTGTGGAGGCAGACTCTGTGCCATGTGTCCAAAGTGATAGGTCCAACACAGTTGCATTCTATGAATCTGGACAATCCATTTAAAAGTACGACTCGTACACGCCTTCCGCATCGTTCATATCTTTACCTTCATGGAACACTTGAAATTGCAACATTGTTGTAGGCATCCAACTGAATTTCTAGTGCACAACTCGTACAAGTTTTTAATCCGCATCCGTCTCCATGACAGTCCTGAGCCAATGGGTGCGCCCGGCTCATTCAACTGATTGTACAACGCGTATTTTGAATGTACACATGCACCCGTCTCTATACGATTCAATGGCCAAGGCGTACACACGTCTCGGACATGACCAGTGCAATGCGTACGCATTGTCACCCGCGTCAGACCTCATTGCATTCAATGACAAGGCGTACGCACGGCTCGGACATGACCCGTGCAATGCGTACGCATTGTCACCCGCGTCGGGCTTCATTTCATTCAATGACAAGGCGTACGCACGGCTCGGACATGACCCGTGCAATGCGCACACATTGTCACCCGCGTCGGACCTCATTGCATTCAATGACAAGGCGTACGCACAGCTCGGACATGACCCGTGCAATGCGTACGCATTGTCACCCGCGTCGTACCGCATTAGTGTGACTATTAGACGGATGCAACACACATATACTGGCCATGGACACCTTCACACACCTGCCACACTATAGCATTGGCCACACAGTGTCCCATGGCATGTGAGGCTGCATTCCCTGCGTGTTTGAGAGGGCCACAGCAGTTTTTTTGTCTGGCACTTTGTGCAGCCACTCCCAGGCTGTTATCTTGTACATGGGGGGAGAGTCCTTTGTGTGTTGTGCACATTAGCACTGTGATGTGCAATTGGACAGTAATTGGCATGAGTGAAGGCTACAGTGTCAGGTTGGATATGTTTGGGGCATGTCACATACACCCTGAGTCCTGGGGGTGATGGCATGTACGTCACAGTGAGACCTGTAGCCCCAATACTGATGTGCACCCACAGTCTGTGTGCATGTTGTGTCTCAGATGTGTCTGATCACATGTTACCAATGGGTGACAGTCTCCACATCCATGTGGTATATGCATCAACCTTGATGGGGTGTGTGTCTAAGAGACGTACATGTAGGGCCGGCATGGACAACAGTGGCCACCACCTGTGGGACTTACGCTTGCCTTGTGGTGTGTACGTGCTACGCCATGTCCATTGCTGTGTTGATGTGGCAATACAGGGAGCCTGGGTTTCTGCATGGCAAAGATCTGTAATGCCTGGGACACATGAGTCCTCATTAGTCACTGGGGTGGGTTTTTTTAACGTTGCAGCAGCACATAGGTCAGGCGACACAGCCAGATGATTAGCCCATTGCACTACATGGGACTCATGTGGACATGTGGAACTGAGATGTGAGGTGGTGGTCTTGTAGGTGACATATGTGTCCATGACCAACAGCACACACCTCAGTACATCGTGTAATGTCATGAACTAGCATGTGAGAGTGATCGTGGTCATGGCCACATGGGGGGATGTACTGACAATCTTCCTTTGTGCATCTCTGTACTGCAGGGCACCAGCTGTGCATCGTCCATTCACAGACCTTGCAATCATGCAGGAACGCAACAGCATCAGACAGTACCACTTCACCAGGCCACTGATTGAGGAGTTGGAGGAGCAGTTGGCACCACATCTGCTACCCGGCCGGGCATACCCTACAGCACTGACCTCAGAGGTGAAGGTGATGGCAGCCCTGCACTTCTTTGCTACTGGTACCTTCCATTACACTGTGGCTACTGCTGGTGGTATGTCGCAAATGATGTTTAGTCGGGTGCTACGCGATGTCTTGGAGGGGATGTTGCAATTCCTCGACCTGTATATCAAGTTCCTGAGCCAAGATGAACTCCCTGAAATTAAGGATGCCTTTTATACACTGGGGAGGATGCCAAACGTCATTGGATCCATTGACGGGACACATGTTGCCCTGATACCACCACAGGCACATGAGCAGGCATACCGGAACAGGAAGCACTACCATTCGATCAATGCTCTGGTGGTCTGTCTTGCTGACATGTTGATCACACATGTGTGTGCACGGTTCCCTGGTTCGGCGCACAATGCCTACATAATGAGGAGTAGTCACATTGCAACGCTGATGTCACAGATGCCAGCTCAGTGTGCCTGGCTTGTCGGTGTGTACTGACTGTTTCTCATGGTGTATGTTTGTCATTGTTGTATTCCACACTCCTACCAAACTCATCTACTTGTTCATTTTTGTGTGTGTAGGTGACTCCGGATACCCCAACATGCCGTGGTTGCTGACACCCCTCAGGAACCCTGTGACACCAGCCGAGCTGGGCTAAAATGAGGCACATGGTCGGAACAGGAGGGTGATTGAGCGGACATTCGGCCTCCTGAAAAGCCGCTTTCGCTGCCTGGATAAGACCCGAGGGGCCCTCCCATGTGAGCCTGCAAAGGCGTGCAAAATAATACTGGTCTGCTGCATGCTACACAACATGGCGGTGCGGAAGGATGTGCCTCTCATCCTGGATGAGGATGACGACTACCAACGTCCGACACCTGTGTAGGATCCCGGACTGGGCTAGGATGCCTGTGATGATGGTGACGTCCTCTCCCAGCTCATCAACAACTTCTTCACCTGAAAGTGAGTTTCCAGTGTTGTTATGTGAATGTATGGAGGTAGCCAGGAATGTGTTGAGCCAGCTCTGTTGCTGTCTGAGTGTGTCTGTGTGCCACTTGACTGGATGCGTGCTATGATGTGTCCATTCAGGTGGTGTGTACTCCACAATAGGGTAGTACTGCCAACTAGTGTTTGTGTAGGTGTTTTGAAACATGTTTTGTGCATGTGTATTGCATTTCTCTACTGTCTGTGCTTTTGACTGTATCTTGTCTGTCCTTCCCAGGGTCCTTTGCCTGTTGTGTGGTCAACACTGACCCCCAACACCCAGAAGCGAACACCAGTGTGGAAGTTGAGAATTCCCATCAACTGATGTACCACACATCCCTGGACTTCCATTCTCCAAAACATTGTGAACGTGTGTCCACTGTTACGTAGAATTACCGTTCAACTATTGTGGAATAAACGTGTTGCTGGTGTGTAATGAACCTGTGCTAAGCTTTGTTATGTGCGTTGTCTGTCTTCCCACATCTGAGTGATATCTGCTTACCTCACCTGTGGACTTGTTACCACTGACTGTGCTTGGTGTTGTGTCTGTGCATGCCAATGTGTTTCAGGTCAACATCATTGTGTGTGATGAGTCACATGGCCATGGTGAGTATGTTTTGTGTTGTCATAGTGTTGTGTCTCCCTCACATGTGTCACATCCCCATGACTGACCTTACGTTGGTCACATTGTTGCAGTATTTGGTATGCACTGTGTTGTGTAGCAGATCGACTTCGCCCTGAACATGACAAGTTTGAATCACAACAGAGGCAAATATGGTGTACTGGTGAGTTTATTTACAAACATGTGTGAGTGAGGTGCAGAGGATGTTGGGTGCTGTACTGCCTCTCACATGCCCTTCATCAGACGACCCCTCTTCTTCCGGGGGGGGGATCCTCATGTGCAGGCCTCTGCGGTGCAGGGGACTCTCCACCAGAGTCCTCCTCCCTCCCTGTGGCGCTGGCAGATGGTGTTGCGACAGATGTTGTGGGCACACAGGGGGGTGGGGACAGGTTGATGTTGATCTGGCTGAGGACTGTAGTATGTCCCTATGCACCGCAGTAAGGGCATCCCACTTTGCCTCCATGCAGGCATGGTGGGCGACCTGCTCCTGTTTTATGTCCTTGAGGATCCCCACTACCTGGCCAAATCCTCCGGTGCTGTCCTGGTACGTATCTATGATGCGTGCCAGTTGGGGGTCATCATACAGTCCAGACCCCTCTGCAAGGCGTGCCCTGTGCCTCCCACCCCTCCCAGCACCCCTCTCCACACGGGCAGGACCAGCGGCGGTACGCACAGGTGACCCTGGGACCCCTTGGGTGGTGTTGCCGGTCGTGTTGGCTGTAGCTTCCGGGGGGTCCTGTGTCCCTGTGCTGTGGGTGTTGATTGTCCTTGGTCTGTCCGTGTTGGCGGGGGTGCCCTGTCGGTGTCCAGAATGGTGGAGGCGTGGGCACAGGGGGGCAGATGTTGCTGGTGCTGCATGATGGCTCACAACAGAGGGGCCAGGTTGGTCGTCGTCATCCGAAGAGGACAGTGACAGAGTTAGACCAGAGAGCTCAGTGTCCAACAGAGTCTGGGACCGGGTATCCTCATCATTTGTCAGTGGGTGCCCAGCACGACCTGTGTTTGGAAGAGACACACAATGTGATTTATGTACCTACATGCATCGTCGGTTCACAAACATGACATTTTCTACTCTTATAACAGATGCCTGCCTGTACACTGCTTTTTCCCAGCTTGTCAGGGACAGAGTTTGATCTTGTTGTTGGCCATTTGCCAGCATGGCCTTGTGCTCCCCACAACCGAGCCCAGTGTCAGACATCTTGTCGGTCCCTTCCCACTCCCTGTGAGGCGAGTATGGTTCAGGTTGATCTTGCTGGGCCATGTTGGTAGGTGTAGGTTGTGTGTGACTGCGAGTCCCATCATACTCTTGGCTACACCCCCCATCCCAGCATGCCCATGCTTCCTCCCTCTTGACTCTGCTTACCTGTGAGGGGGTGTGACCGCAATGGCAAGATGGCTGACAGTGAAATCCTGGTGTTTCTTTGGCTACAAGTCCCAAGTGAGCCCCTGTGCTTCACACAGCAGCAGCCAGTACGGGGGATCTTTTGCTGATATTTCAATGAGGTGTGTGTCAAAGCATTGTACCCGGTGAGTTGTGTGGAGTTTGTGTTGGGGGGGTGTCTCCCCATGCTGATTAGTATGGTCAGGGCTGTCAGTCCTCCTTCCTATCATGACACGTGCTTCCATTGTAGGGCGTGCAAGTTGTCTTTCAGGATGTCAGTCAGTGGTGTCCTGCTTCTGATTTGCGCACATGCCCTAGCAGGGCCTTGTGCTCCCCACAGCAGGACCCAGTGTCAGCCATCTTGTCAGTCATTTTCCACTCCCTGTGATGTGGGCATGTTTCAGAGAGGTCTTGATGGGCCAATCTGGAGGGGGAGCATTATCTGTGACTACAGGCCCCATCATGCTTTTGGCTACACTCACTTCACCTGCATCCCCACCATTCCTTCCTGACAGTCAGCTGCACTGTGAGGTGGTGTGTTTGTGGTGGCAAACTGTCCTGCTGGATGTATTTGGCTTAGTGCCAGTGGCTTGCTCTATTTGTTTGTAGGTTGGTGCATGTCATGACACAGTCCCCAGTCACTATGAGATGGCAGGTATTGTGTTTGTGTGACTGGCATACACATCTTGGGTTGGTTATCTATTGGTTAGTGTAGGTTAGCTTGGGGTGCATGGTTTCACTGTCCCCTTGCCACACAATCTTGTGTTTGTTGTTTGTGTACTCACCAGTCTCTGGGATGTCTGTTAGGCCATGGACGCTCTCTGGTGGTAGGATGTCCCGCACCTTCTCCACCCTGGTCCTGAAGTAGACTGGTCTGGCAGGAGGGCCACCACCCGTGCTTTACTCAAGGCGTGATCTTTCTCGATGAGTTTTTTTACCCTCCTGCGCACGTCATACCACCGGTTCTGGATATCGTCCTTTGTGCGCAACGTTGGTGCTTGTGCGTTCACTTTGTCAACAATCCTCGCCCACATCTTGGTTTTCTGTGAGATGGGGGTCCTTTGAACCAATGTACCAAACAAATGTGGCTCTACTCTGATGATCTCGTCTACCAGCACTTCTAACTCACTATCTGTGAACTTTGGATTCTTCTTTGGAGGCATGGTGATGGGTGGTGGTGGTGTGTGTGAGGCTGCAAGTGATGTTGGTTTGGTGTTGGTTTTGCTGCGTGTATGTGTGTGTGCTTTCATATGAGGTGCTGATGGTGTGTGAGTTGTGTGATGGGTGAGTTGTGAGTGTGTCTGTGGTTGCTGTGTACTGGTGTTTGCTGCTGGCTGTGTCTCCTGTTTGCAAGGGATGATGGTAGTGATTGTAGTCCTTTATATAGTTGGAGTTGTGGGTGTGTCTTTGTCCAATTAATTTGTGTTGGGTATTTATTGGCTTAGTCATTGCTTGTTTGGTCCTTTTTTGTGTTTTTTCCTTTCTGTTTTGTAGGCATGTAGGAGATGGTCATGTGATGGAAACGGATGCTGCTGTTGTCTCGTGCGTGCTTCTCCACCTCGTTCACTCTGCCAGTCTTCTGTGTTTGGTAGGCCTCGTTCGTGGCGGTCTCTATTGCTTATGTGCCGGGTTGTCTGTGCGTGTCGGTCGTGCGTCTTGGTCTCCGTGCGAGTCGGTCTGGTTTTACACGCATTGCTTCGTACTGCCCTAATCGTACATCGCGGGTACGGGTCGGTCGGGTTGATTCCGGGTTCGTGTCGGTCGGTGAAAATCGCATCGGTTTTCCGGCCGGATCACTATTTTCCCTCCGGCTCGGTCGTACGGCTTGTATTCCGTATGTGTCGGTTGTAATTCACTTGCGTTGCATCGTACTGCACGGGACGTACGGTGCTGGTCCGTGTCGGTCGGTATTCGGTCCGGATCCGTGTCGGTCGGTTCGTTTTGCGGCCGGAATCGGAATCGGCCCCTTAGTGTTATGTATTTTAGTATGTTTTAAATGTATGTGCTATATATTTTTGTCTAAATATTGCATTTTTTTTAATGTATGTGTTACATTTTAGAAGTTGATCATTTTATTTTTATTAAATTTTGCGTTTTAGTTCCGTATCGGGTTGTGGGTTTATAGGGGAATAGGGTGGGAAGTAATTTAATTACTAATAAATTGAATATTATTTTTTCTTTAATTAAATTTTTGGTTTTAGTTCTGTAGCAGGTTGTAGATTTATAGGGGAATAGGGTCGGAAGTAATTTATTTGTAAGACATTGAATATGAATTTTTATTTATTAGTATTTATTTCATTTTGATTTTATAGTGTTAATTATGGTAAATAATTTATGATTAATTAACAATTGGCTTTTAATTTGTATTGATGAATTAATTAGTAAATATATTAATTGTGTCATTTTTTAGGATGGTTGTGGGTTTATAGGGAAATAGGTTGGAAAGTAATTAAATTATAATCAATTTATTAATATTTTTCCATAATTAATATTTATTTATTTCATATTTGATATTATTAATTGTGTGAAAATGTATTATTACTTATTTATTAATTTGTAATTAATTATTATTAATTAATCGGTAATTATGTTAATTCTGTGATTTTTTTTATAGGAGTGGGTTGTGGGTTGACAGGGGAGTAAGGTGGCAAGTAATTTAATTTTAATACATGTATTAATATTTTTTATATAATGTGTGTTACTTATTATTTTATAGTGTTAATTGTGTGAATTAATTTATTAATAATGATTTATGTTTTGATTGTTAATTGGTATTTATTAATTAATTCGTTGTTAATTAATTATATTAATTGTGTAATTGTTTATGAAATTGGTGGTGGCATTTATAGGTGAATATGGTGGGAGGTAATATATTTGTAATTCATTAATTCTTTGATAATTGATGCTAATTAAATAATTAAACTTTAATTTAGTCATTTGTGTAATCATTTTGATGTGTGAGGTGTGGTGTTTATAGTGGTGAATGGTGGGAAGTATTTTTTGTAAATTAATTACTTATTTGTTGTTCATTGATATTAATTTATTAATGTAAAATTATTTATGGAAATTGTGTAAATATTTTTAGGTGTGTGTTTTGGTGTTTATTGGGGTAGATGGTGGAAAGTAATTTAGTTTATATTATTTAATCATTACTTGATCATTAACATTAATTTATTAATTTTTAAATAATTTTGGTAATTGTTTTTTTTTTGTTTGAGGATTTATGTTGTATAGCTGTAATGTTTGGTTACAACAATAATTTTGACTGTTTTAAACATGTTTTTTAATTATTAAGAATTTTCAAATTGATAATTAATTGGGTTAATTATGGAGGTACACTTTATATTTAACTTAGATGTGTGTTGTAAATTGTGTGATGTTATGGGGTACGAAAATAAATGTTACATTTATGTAACAATAACTTTTTAATGTAAAAATACATTTCTATTGCAAAATGTTTATTTCTTTAATTGTTTTCGTTAATATTAAAAATGTGTCTATTTATGTACATTTTATATTTTTTCTATATTATAATAGGTTTCTTTGTTTTGTAAAAATGTATAATAGATATGTTTTGTTTTTGTGTATTTTATTATATGTTATAAAGTAGTTAAAATATATATTTTTTTAATTTGAGTTTTCTTAAGGGAGAATACTAATTGTTACCCCTTTGCTATCCAACACTTTCCATACTGCTGCATTCACAGGAGTGGGAATAGTAATGTATACCCCTACGCTATCCAACACTTTCCCTACTGTTGCACTCGCTGGAGTTGGAATAGTAATTTTTACCCCTACGCTATCCAACACTTTCCCTACTGTTGCACTCTTTGGAGTGGGAATAGAAATGTTATCCCCTCCACTATCCAACACTTTCCCTACTGTTGTACTCATTGGAGTGGGAATAGTAAATTATTCCCCTCCGCTATCCATCACTTTCCCTACTGTTGCACTCGCTGGAGTGGGAATAGTATTTTTACCTCTCTGCTTTCCAACAGTTTTCCTACTGTTGCAGTCCCTGGAGTGGGAATAGAAATATGTATTCCTATGATATCCAACACTTTCCTCACTGTTGCACTTGCTGGAGTGGGAATAGTAAAGTATTCCCCTCCACTATCTGACACTTTCCCTACTGTCGCACTCGCTGGAGTTGGAATAGTCATTTTTACCCCTACGCTATCCAACACTTTCCCTACTGTTGCACTCGCTGGAGTGGGAATTTTAATTTTGACCCCTACGCTATCCAAAACTTTCCCTACAGTTGCACTCGCTGGAGTGGGAATATTAAATTTTACCCCTCCGCTACCCAATAATTTCCCTACTGTTGCACTCTTTGGAGTGTGAATAGTAATTTTCTCCCCTCCACTATCCAACACTTTCCCTACTGTTTCACTCATTGGAGTGGGAATAGTAAATTATTCCCCTCCGCTATCCATCACTTTCCCTACTGTTGCACTCGCTGAAGTGGGAATAGTATTTTTACCCCTCTGCTTTACAACAGTTTTCCTACTGTTGTAGTCCCTGGAGTGGGAATAGAAATATTTATCCCTATGATATCCAACACTTTCCTCACTGTTGCACTTGCTGGAGTGGGAATAGTAAATTATTCCCCTCCACTATCTGACACTTTCCCTACTGTCGCACTCGCTGGAGTTGGAATAGTCATTTTTACCACTACGCTATCCAACACTTTCCCTACTGTTGTACTCGCTGGAGTGGGAATTTTAATTTTGACCCCTACGCTATCCAAAACTTTCCCTACAGTTGCACTCGCTGGAGTGGGAATATTAAATTTTACCCCTCCGCTACCCAATAATTTCCCTACTGTTGCACTCTTTGGAGTGGGAATAGTAATTTTCTCCCCTCCACTATCCAACACTTTCCCTACTGTTTCACTCATTGGAGTGGGAATAGTAAATTATTCCCCTCCGCTATCCATCACTTTCCCTACTGTTGCACTCGCTGAAGTGGGAATAGTATTTTTACCCCTCTGCTTTACAACAGTTATTCTACTGTTGCAGTCCCTGGAGTGGGAATAGAAATATTTATCCCTATGCTATCCAACACTTTCCCCACTGTTGCACTTGCTGGAGTGGGAATAGTAAATTATTCCCCTCCACTATCTGACACTTTCCCTACTGTTGCACTCACTGGAGTGGGAATAGTAATTTTTACCCCTACGCTATCCAACACTTTCCCTACTGTTGCACTCGCTGAAGTGGAAATAGTATTTTTTATCCCTTCGCTATCCAACACTTTCCCTACTGTTGCATTTGTTGGAGTGGGAATAGTATTTTTTTCCCCTCCGCTACTCAGCATTTGCCCTACTGTTGCACTCATTGGAGTGGGAATATTAAATTATTCCCCCCCGCTATCCAACACTTTCCCTACTGTTGCAGTTATTGGAGTGGGAATAGTAAATTAACCCCTCTGCTGTCCAACACTTTCCCTACTGTTGCACTCGCTGGAGTGGGAATAGTAATTTTTCTCCTCCGCTATTCAACACTTTCCCTACTGTGGCAGTCAATGTAGTGTAACGTGTAGGTTGAAAAAATAGTACATATTTTAATATTTTAATTTATAATATAATTATATTTTTTTATATTTATGTTACAGGTGTATGATATATATATATATATATATATTTATTTATAAATGTTAATATATTTGTAACATTTTATAATTAATTAAAATTATTTATTAATTATTTTTAAGAAAATATATACATTACATTGTAAATATGTATGTTTAAAAATATACAAATAGATCTAAAAAAAATGTATGTTTAATGTATTATTTAATTTATTTTACATTATTTCTTATACATATAAAAACAATATTTTCTACTTTTTTTTCGGATATTTTTGTACTTTATAAAGATAGGAGATGAATATTTTTGACAATATTTTTGTCACTATATTTCTGTAGGTCAATATTTCTGTTGTCGATATTCTGTCAGTGATCACTTAATTTTGGCACTGCCCCACATTTACGTCACCCTTGTAAATATGGGGCGGAGTCAAAATCAATGGGTGTTGTGGTGGGACACCCACCACAACACCCATTGCCCGCCCCTTTCATGCTAAGGGGCCGATTCCGATTCCAGCCGCAAAACGAACCGACCGACATGGACCCGGACCGAATACTGACCGACAAGGACCAGCGCCGTACCACCCGTGCAGTTCGATGCAACGTGAGTGAATTACAACCGCCACGTACGGAATACAAGCCGTACGACCGAGCCGGAGGGAAAATAGTGATCCGGCCGGAAAACCGACGCGATTTTCACCGACCGACACGTACCCGGAATCAACCCGACCGACCCATAACCGCGATGTACGATTAGCGCTGTACGATGCAATGCGTGTAAAACTAGACCGACTCACACGGAGACCAAGCCGCATGACCGACACGCACAGACAACCCGGCACACAAGCAATAGAGACCGCCGCGAACGACACGTATCAAACACAGAAGACAGGCAGCGTGAACGAGGCGGAGAAGCCCGCACGAGACAACAGCAGCGTCCGTTTCCGTTACATGAACGTCTCCTTCATGCCTACAAAACACAAAGGAAAAAACACAAAAAAAGGACCAAACAAGCAATGACTAAGCCAATAAATACCCTAAAAAACATTAATTGGACAAAGAAACACCCACAACTCCAACTATATAAAGGACTACAATCACTACCATCATCCCTTGCAAACAGGAGACACAGCCAGCAGCAAACAGCAGTACACAGCAACCACAGACACACTCACAACTCACCCATCACACAACTCACACACCATCAGAACCTCATACAAAAGCACACACACATACACACAGCAAAACCAACACCAACCCAACATCACTTGTACCCTCACACACACATCCCCCACCACCACCACTCATCACCATGCCTCCAAAGAAGAATCCAAAGTTCCAGATAGTGAGTTAGAAGTGCTGGTAGACGAGATCATCAGAGCAGAGCCACATTTGTTTGGTACATTGGTTCAAAGGATCCCCATCTCACAGAAAACCAAGATGTGGGCGAGGATTGTGGACAAGGTGAACGCACAAGCACGAACGTTGCATACAAAGGACGATATCCAGAACCGGTGGTATGACGTGCGCAGGAGGGTCAAGAAACTCATAGAGAAAGATCACACCTTGAGTCAGCGCACCGGCGGTGACCCTCCTGCCAAATCAGTCTACTTCAGGACCTGGGAGGAGAAGGTGCGGGACATCCTACCACCAGAGAGCGTCCATGGCCTAACAGACATCCCAGAGACTGGTGAGTACACAAACAACATACCCAAGATTGTGTGGCAAGGGGACAGTGAAACCATGCACCCCAGCAAAGCTACACTAACCAATAGATAATCAACCCAATATGTGTATGCCAGTCACACAAACACAATACCTGCCATCTCATAGTGACTGGGGACTGTGTCATGACATGCACCAACCTACAAACAAATAGAGCAAGCCAGTGGCACTAAGCCAAATACACCCAGCCAGACAGTTTTCCATCACAAACACACCACCTCACAGTTCAGCTGACTGTCAGGAAGGAATAGTGGGGATGCAGGTGAAGTGAGTGTAGACAAAAGCATGATGGGGCCTGTAGTCACAGATAATGCTCCCTTTCCTGATTGGCCCATCAATACCCCTCTGAAACATGCCCACATCACAGGGAGTGGAAAATGACTGACAAGATGGCTGACACTGGCTCCTGCTGTGGGGAGCACAAGACCCTGCTAGGGCTTGTGTGCAAATCAGAAGCAGGACACCACTGACTGACATCAAAAGTAAAATCACATACATATCTGGGTGGAGTCCAGCCACACATCTCATCGTGAGATCTGATTGGCTGTCAGTACTTCATCCAAGAAGTGTTGGCAGCCATCTTGGGACCAATATACATGATAGCACCTCATTAAAAAGCATTGCAGTTAATAGAAGGTTTTAAGACTTTAGTTACATTATAAATCATTTGTTGATGGTACCATACTCATTTTAGGAATTGTGGTGTGTTCTAAGGTGATTTTACCATGTGAAAAAGCCTTCTGCTGTGATATCACGAACCATGTTTGAGAGAAAACTATTTTCTCATACTTTTCCCACAGAGGTTTGGAAGGTGATCTATAAGCTAAACTGAGAGCATATTTTCTGTAAATTCACATTATCTTTCTCAGTCATGTAAGAATGAAGTCTGAAATTCTCAGTAAAACATGTACATCCAACAAGGGCAGAGACTGTCAGTTGATTCCTTTGTGTTCTACTGCAGCTTCCCAGAGTGCTCTAAAGAACAACTAGAGCGCTAACAGTCTTACTTATGACAAAAGTATGGCACACCTGAAGCCATCTTGATTGGAATAAAGTGGTAACACTTAAAACATTTAATTTACAAAGGAACAAAATGAGGGGTTCATTTTGCCATATAAATTATGATTAGTGCTGCAGAAAGAAAAACTAGGGCACATTTTGACTTCTGAAATCCCCTTTTATTTCATAAAAACATTCTGACATGCAGACTGAAACATGCACTTTGAATACCAGCAGCAGACTTGCCTGTTGAGCAGTAGCTTTACTACAGTGATCTAATGAGCAACTAGAGTGCTAACATTCAGAATTTATGAAAAATGTGTGACACATCTGAATGCCTTCTTGATGGAATCAAAGTAAAAAACTGAAAGTATTTCCTACTGAGGAGACTGCAGTAAATGAGGAAATTAGGAATCTTCATAACAAATAAATCTCCCAAGATGGCCACCAGAGACAAAAGAGCCCAAATGTAGCCCAAATATCACCCAGATGTAGCCCAAGTATAGCCCAATGACAGAATGTCCCAGAGTGTTCTTAAGAACAACTAGAGCGCGTACTGTCTTACTTATGACAAAAGTATGGCACACCTGAAGCCATCTTGATTGGAATAAACTGGTAACACTTAAAACATTTAATTTAAAAAGGAACACAATGAGGGGGTTCATTTTGCCATAGAAATTATGATTAGTGCTGAAGAAAGAAAAATTTGGGCACATTTTGAGTGACTTTTCAAATCCTCTTCTATTTCATTAAAAAATTCTGATATGCAGACTGAAACATCCACTTCTAATACTAGCAGCAGACTTCCGTGGTGAGCAGTAGCTTTACTACAGTGATCTAATGAGCAACTAGAGTGCTAACATTCAGAATTTATGGCAAATGTGTGACATATCTGAAAACCTTCTTGATGGAATCAAAGTAAAAAACTGAAAGCATTTCCTACTGAGGAGACTGCAGTAAATGAGGAAATTAGGAAACTTCATAACAAATAAATCTCCTAAAATGGCCACCAGAGACAAAAGAGCCCAAATATAGCCCAAATATCACCCAGATGTAGCCCAAATGTAGCCCAATGACAGAAGTGTGCAAAACACGTATTTTTGTGTATTTGCAGTTTTATATAGTGCAGACTTGTCAGGTATTGGAGTGCTTTACATGAACATAGGTTACATCACACAAGATCAAATTCATTTTGATTGTAGACATGGGGAGATTAAGTGATTTGACCAGAATCACAGATGTTGAGCTCAAGCAGAAACTTCAACCTGGTTCCCCAGTTGCAAAGTCTGCAGCTCTGGAAGTAACACCACACCCTCTCCCCTTGGATGCAACATTTAATCAAGTGGTCAACTGGATAAAAAAACTAAGATTACAAATAATTTAAAAGTTCTTTGTCGCTATTCGAAAACTCAGAAAATATGTCCTCATTTTAGTTTTTTAGAGCACTAACCATAATTTTGATGCAAATAAGACCCTCTCATATATGTAATTTCTAAAGGAAATGCTCTAGGCATTACAGTTTTGATTACATCAAGATGACGTCAGGCATTCCACACTTTTGTAATAAATATAGAATGTTAGCAATCTAGTTGTTCATTGGGATACTGTTGAGAGGCAGAGGCCAGGGGCACGGACTCTGAAAATTGAAGGCAGGTAGGAGAGTGCAGAGGCAACAATTTGACCACACTAGGCAGGCAGGAAGGGCAGTGGCAGCACAACAGACTATTGAGGGCAGTGGAAAGGGGGGCAGGGGCAACAAACCAACAATACAGGACTGGCAAGAGAGGCTGTGGCAATATACTAGACCATTGTAGGCAGAAGGAAGAGGCAGTGGTCATGCAACCATACATGCCAACAGACCCGTTTCAGCCAGGAAACGTTCAATGTTTTTAAGCTCAAATGGGCTTTACTTGATCTGTTTCCTGTCTACAATCTTCTCTTTTTCAATGTAACTCAAAGGGGAAAATCAATACTCCAGTTTTATTTCAAAATCTCCCTCTTACCAAGTTAAAAATGTTTGCAAGTATGGTACATTGGATCATGGTAGGCAGGAGGAATTGGGGTAGGGACATGGACTCGGATAACAGAGGACAGGAGGGACATTGAGAGGTGCACCAAACTGATCCTACAGGGCAGGCATCAGGGTTTGCAGCAGCACAATACACCACACAGATAATGCGGGCCGGGAGTGCAGCACAACAATCCATAGAAAGCAATAGGGAGGGGACAGGACCATGCACATGGACAACAGACAACAGAGGGGAAAGAGGCAATGGTAGCTAGCTTACCATAATGGACAGACAGGAGAGAAAGCTGCAGCATAACAGACCATAAAGGGCAGGAGGGACGGATCAGGGGCATTACAATGGAACCGACAAGCCAGGAGGGAGGGAATAGGGGTTTGCACATGGAAACAGAGGGCTGGGGGCAAGGGGGCAGGGCAGGAGCAGCAAGATGACCATGGAGGTCAGGCAGGATGGGCACTAGAAGCAAGACACACCATGGAGAGCAACAGTGAGACTATGATGGCATACACACAGACCATGGAGGGAAGGTGGGAGGGGGTCAGGAGCAGCTAGCTGACCACACAGGGAAGGTGGGAGGGGCCATGGCAGCACAGAAGACCATGCATGGCAAGCGGGAGGGTTAGTGGCAGCACAATGGCTATGATGGGCAAGAAGGAGGGTGCAGGGGCATGCACAAAGGACCATGGAGGATAGAAGGGAGGGTCAGGACCTGGGCACAGACAAGAGAGTTCAGGGGAAGGGGCCTCACAACAGACCACGCGGGGCAGGCAGGAGGAGCAGTTGCAGCACAATAGACCAGGGAGGGCAGAAGGGTGTGGCAGTAAAATGGACCATGGAGGACAGGAGGAAGGGGATAGGGGCATGGCATGTGGACAGGCAGGGTGGAGGTGGCAGGGACAGGTTACAGTCATCTGACAATGCTGGGCAGGTGGTAGGGGAGTGGCAGCTCAACAGAACACTCAGAGTAGATAGGAGTGGCAGGTCCATGGAACATGGTGGTCAAAAAGGATGGAGCAGGGGCATGCACAAAGACATCGGAGGGCAGGGGGGAAGGAGAATAGGGGCAGCACGCAAAGCACAGAGGCTAAGCAGGAGGTCAATGATGGGCCATAGAATTGGGCAATGGAGGGCAGGATGAGTGGACTGGTACATCATGCTAAATGCAGGGCAGTGGCAGCACATCAGACCATGCATGGCAGGAGGGAGGAGGCTAGTCCATGGATTCAGACAACAGAGGATAGGGAAGAGGTGGATGGGGCAGCAAGCTAACTGTTCATAGAAGGTGGGTATTAGGAACTTTATTGTTTTTAAAATGTGTGTCCGTGCGAACTACTTAAAATATGAACAAGTATGCAGCATAATCTCACTTTTATTCAGGAAGAAGAGGACGTTTGGGACTGTGACTCCGGGCTCACTTGGCAGAAACATCCCCTGACCCTCCACCCCCCATCGCAAAATGTAATGCCCGTTAAAAGGGTAGGTGGACGCAGTGTTATATAGAACATAGTCCTGAGAGCACGACTGAAAATGAAAACTAGATATAGTATATGGTATAAACTATGCACCAAAAAGTGTGATATAAGATGAACCGGGGCGTGAAATATAATATGCAATACATTGTGCGCAATGACAGATTCATTGGAGAGCGCGAGATAGCACAGGCACTAGCGCTTGCTATGTGATATGCGCCTTGTTGTGTAATATGCACAGGGCAGTGTTGTGTAACCTAAGTAGTCTCTAAAGTTGTAATATAAAATATGTGCTGGGTAGTGTAACATTGCATATGTACTGTGACAAAGATATGGATCCCAGATTGTAATATGTATGGCATAGCGCTGTGCTTTATAACATAGGCATTGAGGAAGGAACGTTAGATGGGGCAATGTAACCCGTGCGAAGGCAAGTGTGGCATGACATATTCACGGGGTGGTGTTACGGTGCACATGGGCTAGAGAGTGTCATAGCATATGCACTAGCTGGTGGAATACAACACAGAGGTGTGTGGCACTCGGCGGGCACTGGTGGGTGTAACACAGCATTGGGCTCAGCCAGGAGCACGCTGTGACTCTCAAGTGAGGTTTGTCTCCTTTCCAGAGAGTAAAATAAAAAGTATTACACATCCGGCGGTGGATGTGTGTTTTATTAACCGTGAGGGGGTTTCTTGCATAGTTTGGTCGAATTTTTGTCGAATCCCCTTTGAATGGCTTGGTGTGCATGTGTATTAAATGTGCCCGTCAATAGCTACCCATGTTTGTATAAATAAACGACAAGGGTGTCTACTTGGAGAGTACCCACCAGCGGGGGCACCGGGATTAGGCACGGCAGGGTGTCAGACATGTCAGAGCTTCACTAGCGATGTGAATACATTCTACGTGGATTCATTGTATGCATAGTCGCCTTTTAATGAATATCACGCAAATCGTCATGGTGATAGGTACATACGGTTTGTCCAGCATGTCCTAGGTGTTTCTATAAATATACATATTTTTAAAATAATAAAAAACAAAGGCCGGCCCCGGGGTAGGGGGCCCCGGAGCCATAAGTGGCCTGAGGAGGGGGGCAACGCAGCCCCCTCCTAAAGAATTTAAATAAAAAAAAGGCCATGACCCGG
Organism: Triturus cristatus; assembly: GCF_964204655.1. Lineage (NCBI taxonomy): Eukaryota > Metazoa > Chordata > Amphibia > Caudata > Salamandridae > Triturus > Triturus cristatus. The sequence goes on from NC_140579.1 coordinate 317,991,093, forward strand.
GGGTTGGGGTCCCCGGGGCCGATTAAGGCCTTGGGAGGGCCAAATTTATTTTTTTCAACAAAAAAAATTAGGGTGCAGGCCCTGGGGGATGGGGTCCCCAGGGCCAGTAAATTAGAAAAAGAAGGGGGGCCACACAGCCCTCCTTCTTAAAAAAATTAAATAAATAAAAGACCGGCATCGCGCTGGAGGCCACGCCCCCTCCTTGCAGCACTCTGCAAACGCGCCCCCTGGCCAGTTGTAAGTTGAAGAATTAATTCCCCTTCAATACTGAGGGTCCCTGAGGGCCAACTAGCCCAAAAGGTATCTCCAGTATGCGCCAGGGAGCTGCGTTGCAGACAGGTGTTCTGAGGCCACGCCCCTTTTTACACCTCCATGCAACGCAGCTCTGTGGCGCTTACTGGAGGTACCTAGTGGGCTAGTTTGACCCCAGGGACCCTTAGGATTCAAGGGGACTTAATCTCTCAACTCAGAATGCCCACAGGCCCTGTGGCGCGTTTTTAAGTTGGGGAAATAATTCCCTTTCAATCCTGAGGGACCCTGGGGTCCAACTAGCCCACCAGGTGCTTCCAGTAAGCACCACTGCTCTGCGTTGCAGAGAGGTGGTGCAGGCCGTGCCACTTTTTACACCTCTCTGCAACGCAGCTCTGTGGCGCTTACTGGAGGTACCTAGTGGTCTAGTTGGACCCTAGGGACCCTCAGGATTCAAGGGGACTTAATCTCCCAACTTAAAACGGCTACAGGGCGTGTTTACACAGTGGGGAAGGGAGGGGACGGGGCATGAGGTGACGTGTTCATACACGCCCTGTGGTGCGTTTTAAGAGGTAGTTTTAATCCCCTGCCCTATTATATACAAGGGGCTTACAGAGGAGGTCATGCTAATCACATGGGGACCCCAACACATAGGTGCCGATCACGATCCGGTAAAAACCGGGTACGAACCTTCGGACGGAGCATATTCTCCGTCCGACGCGTACCCGGTCGTCAAAATATACAAACATGGAATTACGATTCGCACAGAAACCCCATTTCCGTATGAATCGTACAAAAGCCCGACCGACAAAAATAAACGTACAAATGCGATCCGGGAAAGCGCCGACGTGACGTCGGGACGCACGGAGCCTGCCATTCACGAACCAGGAATCACGATTCGCACCGACGTCATCCCGCACGGTCATTATTTTCCGGCTGCCAAAAACTGCCGGGAAATCAGGACGACGTGAACAAGGAGTACCTGTACGCGACGGACAGACATGGACCCGAACCTACGTGTCATCCCGGCCCTCATAGCAGTCGACCTCCTCTACAGGTTCGGACGCAGACGCCGCAGAAGGTCAGAACAACAAAGGGAGGGGAGAAAGGGGGGGGTGGCAGGACCAGGGGCAGGCCACAAAACTCCCACCAAAGTCACACAGCACACATGCCCTGGACATACCTGACCCTCAGGCCCTGGTCACTACGAGGGGGTGGGGGCGTGTCCAGCAAAGCCAGCGACCGCCACAACGGAAGTGCTTGACGACGCGAACCGGCAACACAACAATACAGGTACGTCCCGTACCCACGCCTTAAGAGCGTGGGTACGAGTCGTACCCCACCCACACCTACATCATCCCAACAATGGCGAGATGGCTGTACCCACGTGGCAAAGGCCTGGGTACGGCCCGCACAAGCATTCCACAGCGTGGGTACGGATATGTACAGACCGTACCCCCACCACCGTATGCATGGAGCGTACCCCCAACCCCAACAGTGTATGTACGACCTGTACCCTCACCCGCATATGTATGGAGCGTACCCCCACCCCAACAGTGTAAGTACGACCCGTACCCTCACCCGCGTATGCATGGAGCGTGCCCCCCACCCCAACAGTGTAAGTACGACCAGTACCCTCACCCGCGTACGTATGGAGCGTACCCCCACCCTAACAGGGTACGTATGGACCGTAACCCCACCCGCGTATGCATGGAGCGTACCCCCCACCCCAAGAGTGTAAGTACGACCCGTACCCCCACCTGCGTACGTATGGAGCATACCCCCCTGCCAACAGTGTAAGTACGACCCATACCCCCACCCGCGTACGTATGGAGCATACCCCCCACCCCAAAAGTGTAAGTACGACCCGTACCCTCACCCGCGTACGTATGGAGCGTACCCCCCATGCCAACAGTGGACGTACAGACCGTAACCCCACCCGCGTATGCATGGAGCGTACCCCCCACCCCAACAGTGTAAGTACGACCTGTACCCTCACCCGCGTACGTATGGAGCGTACCCCCCACCCCAACAGTGTACGTACGGACCGTAACCCCACCCGCGTATGCATGGAGCGTACCCCCCACCCCAAGAGTGTAAGTACGACCCGTACCCCCACCCGCGTACGTATGGAGCGTACCCCCCCTGCCAACAGAGTAAGTACGACCCGTACCCCCACCCGCATACGTATGGAGCATACCCCCCACCCCAACAGTGTAAGTACGGACCGTTACCCCACCCGCGTATGCATGGAGTGTACCCCTCACCCCAAGAGTGTAAGTACGACCCGTACCCCCACCCGCGTACGTATGGAGCGTACCCCCCCTGCCAACAGTGTAAGTACGACCCGTACCCCCACCCGCGTACGTATGGAGCGTACCCCCCACCAACAGTGTAATTACGACCCGTACCCCCACCCGCGTACGTATGGAGCGTACCCCCCACCCCAACAGTGTAAGTACGGACTGTAACCCCACCCACGTATGCATGGAGCGTACCCCCCACCCCAAGAGTGTAAGTACGACCCGTACCCCCACCCGCATACGTATGGAGCGAACCCCCCTGCCAACAGTGTAAGTACGACCCGTACCCCCACCCGCGTACGTATGGAGCGTACCCCCCACCCCAACAGTGTAAGTACGACCCGTACCCTCACCCGCGTACGTATGGAGCGTACCCCCCCTGGCAACAGTGTAAGTACGACCCGTACCCCCACCCGCGTATGCATGGAGCGAACCCACACACGTGTATGTTCTAAGCGTACATATCCTGAAATAGGAGGGGTGTGTGCAGAGTCCTCCCAGCAGTGCCCAGACACAGGAGGGGTGGGTGCCTAACACTCCCAGCAATGCCCAGAGACAGGAGGGTTGGGTGCCTAACACTCCCAGCAGTGCTCAGAGACAGGAGGGGTGGGTGCAGAGTCCTCCCAGCAGTGCCCAGAGACAGGAGGGGTGTGTGCAGAGTCCTCCTAGCAGTGCCCAGACACAGGAGGGGTAGGTGCAGAGTCCTCCCAGCAGTGCCCAGACACAGGAGGGGTGGGTGCCTAACACTCCCAGCAGTGCCCAGACACAGGAGGGGTGGGTGCAGAGTCCTCCCAGCAGTGCCCAGACACAGGAGGGGTGGGTGCAGAGTCCTCCCAGCAGCGCCCAGACACAGGAGGGGTGGGTGCAGAGTCCTCCCAGCAGTGCCCAGAGACAGGAGGGGTGGGTGCCTAACACTCCCAGCAGTGCCCAGAGACAGGAGGGGTGGGTGCCTAACACTCCCAGCAGTGCTCAGAGACAGGAGGGGTGGGTGCAGAGTCCTCCCAGCAGTGCCCAGACACAGGAGGGGTGGGTGCAGAGTCCTCCCAGCAGTGCCCAGACACAGGAGGGGTGGGTGCAGAGTCCTCCCAGCAGTGCCCAGACACAGGAGGGGTGTGTGCAGAGTCCTCCCAGCAGTGCCCAGAGACAGGAGGGGTGTGTGCAGAGTCCTCCCAGCAGTGCCCAGACACAGGAGGGGTGGGTGCAGAGTCCTCCCAGCAGTGCCCAGACACAGGAGGGGTGGGTGCCTAACACTCCCAGCAGTGCTCAGAGACAGGAGGGGTGGGTGCAGAGTCCTCCCAGCAGTGCCCAGACGCAGGAGGGGTGGGTGCAGAGTCCTCCCAGCAGTGCCCAGACACAGGAGGGGTGGGTGCAGAGTCCTCCCAGCAGTGCCAAGACACAAGAGGGGTGGGTGCAGAGTCCTCCCAGCAGTGCCCAGATACAGGAGGGGTGGGTGCCTAACACTCCCAGCAGTGCTCAGAGACAGGAGGGGTGGGTGCAGAGTCCTCCCAGCAGTGCCCAGAGACAGGAGGGGTGTGTGCAGAGTCCTCCCAGCAGTGCCCAGACACAGGAGGGGTGGGTGCAGAGTCCTCCCAGCAGTGCCCAGACACAGGAGGGGTGGGTGCCTAACACTCCCAGCAGTGCCCAGACACAGGAGGGGTGGGTGCAGAGTCCTCCCAGCAGTGCCCAGACACAGGAGGGGTAGGTGCAGAGTCCTCCCAGCAGCGCCCAGACACAGGAGGGGTGGGTGCAGAGTCCTCCCAGCAGTGCCCAGAGACAGGAGGGGTGGGTGCCTAACACTCCCAGCAGTGCCCAGAGACAGGAGGGGTGGGTGCCTAACACTCCCAGCAGTGCTCAGAGACAGGAGGGGTGGGTGCAGAGTCCTCCCAGCAGTGCCCAGACACAGGAGGGGTGGGTGCAGAGTCCTCCCAGCAGTGCCCAGACACAGGAGGGGTGGGTGCAGAGTCCTCCCAGCAGTGCCCAGACACAGGAGGGGTGTGTGCAGAGTCCTCCCAGCAGTGCCCAGAGACAGGAGGGGTGTGTGCAGAGTCCTCCCAGCAGTGCCCAGACACAGGAGGGGTGGGTGCAGAGTCCTCCCAGCAGTGCCCAGACACAGGAGGGGTGGGTGCCTAACACTCCCAGCAGTGCTCAGAGACAGGAGGGGTGGGTGCAGAGTCCTCCCAGCAGTGCCCAGACGCAGGAGGGGTGGGTGCAGAGTCCTCCCAGCAGTGCCCAGACACAGGAGGGGTGGGTGCAGAGTCCTCCCAGCAGTGCCCAGACACAAGAGGGGTGGGTGCAGAGTCCTCCCAGCAGTGCCCAGATACAGGAGGGGTGGGTGCCTAACACTCCCAGCAGTGCTCAGAGACAGGAGGGGTGGGTGCAGAGTCCTCCCAGCAGTGCCCAGACGCAGGAGGGGTGTGTGCAGAGTCCTCCCATCAGTGCCCAGACACAAGAGGGGTGGGTGCCTAACACTCCGAGCAGTGCTCAGAGACAGGAGGGGTGGGTGCAGAGTCCTCCCAGCAGTGCCCAGACGCAGGAGGGGTGTGTGCTGAGTCCTCCCAGCAGTGCCCAGAGACAGGAGGGGTGTGTGCAGAGTCCTCCCAGCAGTGCCCAGACACAGGAGGGGTGGGTGCCTAACACTCCCAGCAGTGCCCAGAGACAGGAGGGGTGGGTGCCTAACACTCCCAGCAGTGCCCAGAGACAGGAGGGGTGGGTGCCTAACACTCCCAGCAGTGCTCAGAGACAGGAGGGGTGGGTGCAGAGTCCTCCCAGCAGTGCCCAGACACAGGAGGGGTGGGTGCAGAGGCCTCCCAGCAGTGCCCAGACACAGGAGGGGTGGGTGCAGAGTCCTCCCAGCAGTGCCCAGACGCAGGAGGGGTGGGTGCAGAGTCCTCCCAGCAGTGCCCAGAGTCAGGAGGGGTGGGTGCCTAACACTCCCAGCAGTGCCCAGAGACAGGAGGGGTGGGTGCCTCACACTCCCAGCAGTGCCCAGAGACAGGAGGGGTGGGTGCCTAACACTCACAGCAGTGCCCCTGCAAAGAAAAGGGTGGAGTACCCGCAGATCTAATGCCCACAAATGTCAGTCAGGTGCACAAAGATCCTGCAGTACATGTACCACATGTGTGCGAGGCTGGAAGTATACATATGCATAGCGCCTAAAAGAATACATGTACACATGAAGTCATGGCAACAGTCTACATACACAAGTACAGTGACCACCAAGGACGCCACGAATGATGCAGGTGGAGACATCGCTCAGCTTGCATGGCCCAAGTCTAACAAGTCCGTCACACACCCAGCCAATGTAGACACAGCTCAGCACCACATATTGGAAAGACCCTGCAGGGAAGAAGTCAGGTTACACAGAGGAAGGAACACACCTTGGGACGATGTCACCATGCAGTAACAGCTTACATCAACAAAGTTATGTAGCCAACAGCTTGTGATGGCACACAGATACCAGGATCCACCCTATGACCAGCACAAGACGACAATTCCCACACACCCAACACATAATCACCACCCAAAATAATGGGGCAGGTCCACCAACAGCAATACCAGACAGACAGTAGTGTACAAAGGAAAAATAAATTGCTTTAATCAGCATCCAAAACATATGTTTTTCCCTTCAAAGTTCAAAAAGTACTATGCCCATAGGGCAAACCAAAGTTCCAATCCAGGTGGGGGACACAGTGGGACGCGTGTCCCCTAGCTTGCCTGCACAGTCAGACTCCATCGTCTTCCAGAGCGGGGAGGGCATCATGTGGGGGGGAAGGACCAGGCACCGCAGGGACATGAGGGCGAAGGGTAGGCGTCGTGGGTGCAGGGATGGAGGACTCCACCACAGGGGGTGGGTCAGGGCCAAAGGCGGAGGCCATGATGGCGCTGCACACCTTTGCAAGGTCCTCCAGCATCTCCCCTGCACCCGAAGGAACCACAGGCCCCAAGGAGGGGGGGGCGGAGGGATGGGTCGCAGCGCCACAGAGGGAGGGTGTGGACAGGGGGGGGACTCAACCACCCTGACCGGGGACTCCCTTGACCGCTTGCGGGGTGGTGTCACAGTGGGGCTCAGGGACAGAGCGGCCATGAAGGAGTCCTTGCTGGAAATGTGGCCAGGAGATCTGAGGGGAGGGGATTTGGAGGGAGTGGATTGGGTGGAATGCGGACTCCCACTCTGGCTGCATGACTTACGTTTGCCCCTGACCCAGTGGGTGTGCCTACTTCACCCTGTGCGTGCGTGCCAGGAGGTGTGCGTATGACCTTCCCTGCTGGTGTGGTGCCTGTGTCTGTTGTGATGGGTGCATGCTGACGTCTGGGTGTACGTGGGACAGGCATGGGAGTGGGAAGTGTGGATGGGGCAGCGGTAGTGGGTGGGAGGTAGCACTGCAGGAGACCCACTGCTGCAGTCAGTGTCGAGTCTATGGACCTCAGCAACTGGGGTTGGTCAGCCTGCGATGAAAAAATGCCCTCCAAGTATGCCTCCATGTTGTGCAGCACTTGGCTGTGGCCATGGAGGACATTAAGGATCGCAGCCTGACCAATCTGCAACTGCCGCTGGATGTCCACAGACTCGGCATTGGCGGCAGCAGTGGAGACAGGGGTAGGGGGTGCGGTGCCTGGCAGGAAGGAGACATGTGGTGACCGGGCACGCTGGGAAGGGACACAAGCAAGTGGGAGGCGGCTGATGGCAATGGAGGGGGCGGGGTGCGATGTTGTGGCGCTGTCAGCTGGTGGTGCAGCCTCCGCCCACTCGGAGAGATCATCCTCGGACCCGTCAGCTTCATATTCAGTTGTGCCAGTGGACAGGTCCTCGGCCTCACTCTCCTCTGCCTCAGTACCACTCAATGTGCCAGCCACGATGTCAACGCTGGCACTGGTGCTCGGTCCCTCCGCTCCGTCTGTGCTCATGTCTCCCTCCGTGTCCCCCGACGATGCTGTGGGCAAGGTGAAGAGACAGCAATTAATCACACACCTGTATACATATGTCACATGAGTCCAATCTACATAGGTTACAGTGCATAACCTGAAAAGAAAGATGAGTAACATCTACAAAACAAGGTACAGATGTAGGGCATGCAACACACAGTTGGTTCACCCACCATGCCACTGAAAATCCATGGAGAGCATGACACAATTGCAAATGACATGAAATGGAGTTTGACATAGGAGCCAGGCCCTGGGGACAATCCAGCACTGCATCTGCACCACACAGCTTTGCCGAAAATAGGGATGAGCAGGGACCATATCCATGAACTTGAGGCACATGCTGCATAGGTAATACTGAAAACATGGCCAACATGACTGTCTCACTGCACCTTGAGTGTATGTCCAGACAAACATCACACACTGGCCAGACCTAGCAAGGAGAGTTCAGGTTTTGACATGTAGGCTTTGCCCGCACCAACCACCCCCTACATGAGACAATTTGTTGACACACAGGAAGCACTTACATCTCTTAGTCTGGGTGAAATACACAGGGGCTGCATAAATGCAAGATTGGACGCCAAATTCCCAAGGTGCGCCTGTCCAAAGAATCATGTACAAATGGCCATCATCAGATGATTGTAACAAGACACACAGGCACTGGCCACTGTGACTATGAACAAGGGAAATCAGGTCAGGCTGTACAGTGGACACTTGTACTACATTTCACGTCAATATACATGGTGCCAGGGGACAATGGCACAGAGCACAACCTATGCTGTAGACACTGAGAATGTCCACGTTTTGTGATGACACACATGACACCTATGAAAATAAGCCCCAGGGGACAGTAGTGGCCACACAACTCCATGGTCCTGAATGGGAATGACTGCAACACACGCCACCATCCCTGCACTATGCGTATCGCACACTCATGCACATCATGTCACAGGCCACAACATAGGACATGCGCGCTGTAAGGCATGACACTTGAGAGACTAACTCCCATGTCTGGACTCAGCATCAGTGCCAACTGACATGGAACCCACATGTACTGAACTGGACAGGGCACAGGCAAGGTCCCCAAACCTGTTACACACCACCCCCACACATGATGCTACAGGCATAGTTCACGTGGAGAAAGCGCCAGCCTACATTACCTTGTGAAGGAGTGACTACACACAGACCAGGGAACACATTGCAAGGAGGGGAAGGGAGGCAGGAGAGCACAGCTATACTGTGGGTAACTGGATCTGCACCGCACCTTTAAACCCTGGCAGTGAATCCATGCAACTGTGCACTTACAAATGCTGGTGACACACAACAAACACACATGTACCTACCCCCTTCCTGCTGCTGCTTCTCCTGTAAGCGCCTCTCCAAGTCTGAAAATACCACCGCCAGCACACGCTTGTGGGTGTGGGTCAGACGGCGGCGCCCCCAGTTCTTATGGGTCTCAGGTGAGTCCCCCAGCAGGACCCGTGCGATCCTCCGCGTCCAGCACCGGATATCCTGCCAGCGTTTCCTCACCTGGGCCAGGCGCCGCTTCCGACCATCCGCACTCCTCACGGCACTGACGGCGGTCAGCCATATCTGCTTCTTGGCAGAGGCGCCTACCTGTGAGGATGAACAAGTGACACTACATCAATACACCAGGCACATGTCACAGAGAGACATGTTAGAACAAATGTGCTGTGTACAACAAGGCATAGTATGCATCCAACGCATTGCACCTTTGTCATAGGGACATGATCCTCTGGGGAAGGGCAAAAGCAGTACGTGCCATTGAAAGTACACAGGTGGAATGAGGGCAACAACACAATCAATGATCCAGGCACACACTGTGCATCACAAGGTACACCAGGATTATGTGCAGCACCTCTAAGCAGTCACATGCCACAGGCCACTGACGCTACCGCAGCAGAGTACACAGACACACACAGGCACAGGACATTCACCTGCCATTGCCAAATGCTGCGACAAAACTCACTCTGCACATGTGCCACTAGACGGGGGGGGCTCACAGGTGTGGGGCTGGCTCTGCACGTCAGACACACAGCACTGCTCCCTGCTCACATCACATGGGCAGGGTATATCCATCCCTCATGCAGCCCGGGTGCCACACCCCACATATGCACCCACCCACATGACAGGGGACTTACACACACACCGATGTCCAGGGTACGAACACATCATGTGGACACTCTCAGCACAGGTACACAGAACTAACACACATCTGTGGTTACAGTCACCTGTCACACTGGGCTGACCACATAATCACATGAGGACTGTAGAGGCTACATTCCCAGGAGGACAAGATAGGCAGAATGTGGCATGCACCATGCAGTGATTGTCACAGCAAACACAATGCAAGTGAGGACGGCAGACGTGCACCACAGCATGCACTGGCTGGGAGACATCAGGCATTCCCCCCCCGGTACCCCCCCTACAGTACATAGCATGTGTGCCACACCTGGACACAATGCCAGAAGTCACAGTCACAAAAAAGGGACACAGTCTGTGCCAGTGGACTCTGCACTCACCTGATACCCTTGTCGCCCATACAGCATGGGGTACTGTGCGAGGATCACATCCAGCAAAGCCAGGTTCTCCTCCAGGGTGAAAGGCTGTGACCTCTCCACAGACCTTGACATGGTTCCAGGGAATCAGTAGCAGCAGCTGGGTCGTGGAATACAAAGATGTGCAGGCAAGTGCTCCCTCATGGGACCTGGCTGCCTTATATCTGCCTTGCTAGCCTGTTTCATGCACAGGAGTACAGAGTGATTGGTCACTCACATTTGCATCCTATGTTTCCTCCAATCCCTTCAAACCTAGCACAGTCAGTGGGTTCTTATTGTGTTTTTTTCTTCAGCATGATGTCAACTCCACAAACACATTGCAACAAAGTAGATTCATTCCAACTGACTTCTGCTGTACACCTTCCGGAAAAAATTCGAACTTTAAACTTGGTCTCCATGAAAACCAGCATGCATGTAGGCCTTTATACTTGTCCTTCATGTGTCCCCTATGTAATTTGGAGCTTCACACACAGGTACGGTGCGTTCCGGGGCCCTAGGGCACCCCAAATGCATAGCAACGGCCCGTACAGGCGTGTGTACGCTCCGTACCACTATGGGTGTTCTCGCGTATGCGTACTCATAGTGATAGTTAGCGTACAGGCGTGTGTACGCTCCGTACCACTATGGGTGTTCACGCGTATGCGTACTCATGGTGGTACGGAGCGTACACACGCCTGTACGCTCACTATCACTATGAGTATGCATACGCGAGAACACCCATAGTGGTACGGAGCGTACACACGCCTGTACGCTCACTATCACTATGAGTACGCATACGCGAGAACACCCATAGTGGTACGGAGCGTACACACGCCTGTACGCTCACTATCACTATGAGTACGCATACGCGAGAACACCCATAGTGAGAAGGAGCGTACACATGCCTGTACGCTCACTATCACTATGAGTACGCATACGCGAGAACCCCCATAGTGAGACGGAGCGTACACACGCCTGTACGCTCACTATCACTATGAGTACGCATACGCGAGAACACCCATAGTGGTACGGAGCGTACACACGCCTGTACGCTCACTATCTCTATGAGTACGCATACGTGAGAACACCCATAGTGGTACGGAGCGTACACACGCCTGTACGCTCACTATCACTATGGGTACACATACGGCAGCACTCCCATAGTGATACGGGAACGTACACAGGCCCTCTTTGCGAAAGTACGGTGCTTTTCACACATCACAGTGGTGACAGGCAGCACACAGGAAGGAATAGGGCTGACATACTTGTCCATGGATGGACATCAAGGCATTGTCTGGGCAGTACTACATGTGTGAGGCACAGGTGTGAAAGGCTGTGATGTGGCACATTACTCCTGAGTCGAGAAGGCACCAGATGTATGATGAGATGTGTACACATGTAATGTGTGACGGTGCAATGTGTGCCAGGCATGCCCTTGACTCCTTTAACATGTGTGCATGTCGTACTGCACGCTTGGGATGAGCGTCACTGGCATTGCACGGACAACAACACACGCAAGTGTCCCCTGAGGCCCGGTACAGGGGTTACCACACCAGACATGTCACTACCCACGGTGCACTATGTGACTATGTCATGTATGTGTGGGGGGTTCCCATTAGGTTGATGTTGGAGCTCCCTCAAAAGCAGCAGCTGTTGCAGCAACCAACATGTGTGTGTGTGTAGATTGACATGGCACACTGTTCTGCACACCATGCCACATGTGGTATCGGATGTGAGGTGCGTATGTATGCATGGGACACGGAGTAGCGTAACAAGGACATGTCTGCATCCTCTCTATGAATGTGTGGTGAGTCATCACATGTACACCTTCATGGCAAGGTGTGTGGGCTGTCCTAGTGTAATGTCATGTGACCTGTGGCTCTAGTGTTCCGCTACCAGTCTCTGCAATCGACATCCTACTTCTGCTGATGTGTGGATGTATGCCACTCCTGTCTTGCGTCTGGCTGTTCACTTACACTGGGACACAGCTAATCTCCATGTGTAGCTGGGTCTTGGTAGGAGTGTCACCTGGCAGCCATACGTGTCCAGGGCATGTGGCACATACCTGACTCCGTATGTAGCATATGTGTATTGACAGATTAACATGTGCTCAGTACAAATAAATTGTTGTTGTGGTGCACTCACTCTTCCTTGTCACTTCCAAATTACTGCAGAGCGCCGCCTCTTCCCCGACCAATTCCGGACTTGGCTGCCATGCGGGAGAATGACTGTATCCGGTGCTACCGCTTCCCCCAACCGTTGATTCTGGAGTTGACGGCGAGACTGGCACCACACCTGCAACCGCTGCACAGGTATCCTACGGCACTGACACCCAAGCTGAAGGTAATGGCAGTCCTACATTTTCTTGCCACGGGTACCTTTCAAAATACCATAGCTCATGTTGGTGGCATGTCCCAGAGCATGTTCTGCCGTGTGCTGCATGATTTCTTAGAGGCCATGTTGATTCACCTGGATGACTTCATCCATTTCCCAACCCCTGAAATGTTGACGGGGTCAAGCGTGGATTCTATGCCCTGGGAGGGATGCCCCATGTCATTGAGTCCACAGATGGGACACATGTGGCTTTGGTACCACCACAGGCACAGGAGGTAGCATACAGGAATCGCAAGCACTACCACTCCATCAATGCCCTTGTGGTGTGTCTGTCCAACATGGTGATTTCACATGTCTGTGCTCGTTTTCCAGGATCAGCACACGATGCCTACATCATGTGGCGTAGCAGGATGCCTGAAATGATGACGCAGCTGCGCAACGAACGAGCATGTGTTGTTGGTGGGTACAGTCTGTCTGTCCTGTATTTTGCGTAGACTTCCAGCACGACCGCTTCTCCTGTCCTACTTATGTCCATGTGGTTTCCATGTAGGGGACGCTGGCTATCCCAACATGCCATGGCTGATCACACCTCTCCGAAACCCCATCACGCCGGCCCAGCTCCGCTACAACACCGCCCATGGCCGGACAAGGCGATTGATAGAGAGGACGTTTGGCCTCCTAAAGAGCCGATTCCGATGCCTCCACAAGACCGGCGGCGCGCTCCCATATGCCCCGGCGAAGGTCTGCAAAATCTTCATGGTCTGCTGCATGCTGCACAACATGGCAGTTGAGAAAGCTGTGCCACACATCCTGGATCAAGATGATCAGGACCATCCACCCGTGGAGGACGAAGGGCTTGGCAATGGGGCTAGTGATGTGGAGAACGTGGCTCCGCAAGAGGACATCCGGACTCGGCTCATACGCGACTTCTTTGCTTAGTGGTGAGTACCAGTGTCTGTGTGTGCACGCATTGGTCCCCGTGTGGCATGTGTTGCGATGTGTGTGTCCATCTGCATGTATGCCACGTGAGTCAGAGGAGTGTGTGGATGTGTCACTGGAGTGATGGTGGCAGTGATGTGTATTTCCCCAGTCATAATTGTGACCTGGCATGTTGTCATCCTTACATGTGTCGAGTACATGCACATGCAAGTGGCTGTGCTTTTTGTGGCTGACTTCTTGTGTGTCTTTCTCATCCCCAGGTACTTGCGCATGCCGTCTGCTGGTTGCATTGTTGTGGCACTGCTATTCCTCATGGACACGTCATCGTGTGCTGACTCAGTGTTACAGGCACGGACAAGTTTGGAAGTCTCCTTAGGGTAAGGGATGCATCAGTGGTGTATTGGGTGTGGCACATTACATGCAGCTGGGTACACCTGAATAGGAGGTCAGACTTGTTGACAGTCATCAGTGATGGGATTGTGGAATGTGATGATGGCATCAATGTGTGTTACACTGCCCTCGGACACATACGGTTTGCCTTGGCTTGACATGCTGTGGGACTTCCACATCAGCGGATCAATGGTGTATGGCAGTCTCTCCGTGAGCAGCAGGGGGTGTTTAGCTGTTAGCCGACACTTGTGTGCCAGTTCCATGGCTATCACGCATTTGGGCTGCAGAAGGGGGGTTCCAGTGTTGGACCCACATGTTACTCCACATGACCCGTTCATGTGTACTCCGAGTTGCCTCTGCAATCCCGAATACATGACTAATAAAGGTGTCCCTATGCCTCCAAGGTGCCTCTTCTCAGTCAATGCTGGTGTGTTGCCACGGTGCATCCGGCATGTGTGGCATGGTTTTCCGTGATAGTGGCTATGTGTCTATGTGTAGAGTAGCAAGATGCAAGCTGTTTGTGTGGGATTAGACTCTGTATTGTGCATGTAGTCCATGACTGTGTGGGTATTGTGACATGTGCCATCCCCATGCATCCAACGTTGGCCAGGCCACCATTCACTGCATCCACCTGACTCAAGCTTGCAGGACATGGTTCTGCCACCTGTCCACACATACCTGGGTGCTCCCCAGGACACTCCACATGGTCCCTGACCTCTGCGCATGGCTGTTGCTGTACTCAATATGTCTGTCGGCACGGTTGTGCGGCCACTCCCTCAGCTGGTTGGGCCCATCACGGGTGTGTATGGTGCTCCATGTCTGTCTTGCCTAATACAATGTGACCCATGTGTGTCCTGTGCCAGACTCAGGCCCCAGGGTGTGGATGGTTGAAGTCAAATGAGAACTCAGGCATAGTTAGACTTTACAAGACACATGTAAGGTAATAATGCAATCAGTAGGCATCTTCTCTTTATGGTGTGACTTTTTATTTTGGTTGGGGGAGGGGGGGGGGGTTTGACATGAGGGGCTTTCCGGGTGTGTGGAATCCAAAGTTCACTAGGGGAGTTGGTGTCCTTGCCATTTGAAATCCTCTGAGTCCATGCCACAGTCTTTGTCAACATTGGTAAGACAGTGACCAGCAAGTCCATGTGGCAGAGAATGTCTTTTGATGCTGTGCTGCTGTTGCTCCAGTGGGCCAGGTGCCAGGCCAGGTGTCCTGGGAGATGGTGCTGTTGCGCCGACCCTCACGGTCTTTTCCGTGGACGACCCACCCTCCTGTGGGGACCCTCAGAAGCAGGCCGTGACGATGTTTGGGATGCTCCGTCGGATGTCTCCTCCTCCTCCTCATCCCTCCCTGTGGGTGGTGATGTTCTACGCCTGATGGCACAGGGAGGGTTGTCCATGTTGTCGGCCATCCGACGGAGTGTACTGTGAATTCCCGTGAACACCGTCACGAGCTCAGCCTGTCTGTCCTCCATCCTCCGTTGGTGTTGCAGTAGACAGGCATGTTGCTCCGCATGTTGCTGGGCCTGCTGAGTCTTGATCCCCTCGAGGATGGACACAACCTGGGCCATGCCCGTGGTGTCCTGCCGGTATGTGTCCAGGATGTTTCGGACATGGGAATATACCGGTTCCCCAGCCAACTGGTCAGGCTGGCGCCTCCACCGTCCTCCACTCCCACCACCCCTGCCCACTTGCACCTGGCCTGCCCTTGTGGGCACATCGGGTCTCCGGGACCCCTGAGGGGTGGCATTTGCGTTGACACCGTGTCCCTCCTGGCCAGCCTGGCTGCATTGTGGTGGTGTGGCAGGGATCCTGGGTGTCTCCTGGGATGTGGCAGGAGTGGGGGTGGTGGTTGGCCCAGTTGTACCTGACGCAGGTGCTGCAGGTCGTTAGACACCAGAGGGGCCAGGTTGGTCGGGGTCGGGTTCGTCCAAAGAGTGGTGAGAGTCGTCGCTGCCAGTGGCTCCGTCATCCCGCCGAACCGGGTCCTGTGTGTCTTCCCCCCCAGTGTTGGGGGGTGATCGACTACGTTGACCTGTGTGTGAGAGAGACAATGTTAATTTTGTTCCATGCAACATCCATGTTTCATTGTTTTCAAAGTTGGCACATTTCCTCTGGGAATTTGGATATGTCTTGCATTCCACTGACAGTGCACTTGTGCATGGGTATGTCCCTTGGCCACAGCTTTTGAGACTTTACCTATGTGTGGCACAGTCTTACTTGCTGCGTCAATTGTGACAGCAGTCAGCAGTGGAGTGGGCAGGTGTGGCGAGCCATGCATTGGCGCCTTCCGTGTAGCACTGTACGTGTGCACATGGAGTGGTTCCACACACTTATATGATGCAGGTAGCTGTCGTTGTGCTCGTGCACAGGTTGTGACATGGCCCTGTGTTTTGCCATGGAGAAGAGGGGGGGTTCTGGCACTGGCCACCCTTGTCTACATGCACGCAGTCCACCTGCTGACGAGCAGACATCCCCACACCCCACAAGGCTGATTTGCTCTCCCTGTGTGTCCCTTTCTCGCTCCCTCTCTGTCCCCCTCTCCCTCCCTCTGTGTGTGAGCCTCCTCCCTCTGTCCGTCTCCCTGTGTCTCCCTCCCTCTCTGTCCCCCTCTCCCTCCCTCTGTGTGTCAGCCTCCTCCCTCTGTCCGTCTCCCTGTGTCTCCCTCCCTCTCTGTCCCCCTCTCCCTCCCTCCGTGTGTCAGCCTCCTCCCTCTGTCCGTCTCCCTGTGTCTCCCTCCCTCTCTGTCCCCCTCTCCCTCCCTCCGTGTGTCAGCCTCCTCCCTCTGTCCGTCTCCCTGTGTCTCCCTCCCTCTCTGTCCCCCTCTCCCTCCCTCCGTGTGTCAGCCTCCTCCCTCTGTCCGTCTCCCTGAGTCTCCCTCCCTCTCTGTCCCCCTCTCCCTCCCTTTGTGTGTCAGCCTCCTCCCTCTGTTCATCTCCCTGTGTCTCCCTCCCTCTCTGTCCCCCTCTCCCTCTGTGTGTCAGCCTCCTCCCTCTGTCCGTCTCCCTGAGTCTCCCTCCCTCTCTGTCCCCCTCTCCCTCCCTCTGTGTGTCACCCTCTGTCACCTCAGCCCAGCTTCCTGGGCACAGACTGTTAGCAGATCTTTGAATGGCCCTTGGATTGTTGATGCGAGTTTGTTTCTGATCTCCAGGCACCCATTGGGTGTAGTGTGTGTGTCTGCACTGCTGCTGTGGTGGTGTGTGCTGCCACTCTTTCACAGTGTTGGCTGTTCATTAGCTGCTGTCATGTGCAAGAACGTGCCGTCACCCCCATGTGTTGATGCAAGGCGTCCGCCATTTGCTGGCGAGTCTTTCCTGTGTGGGGACACACTGTTCGTCTGGCTGTGACCTAGGCCATATGGGCAGAGGGCATTGTTGTCTGCTTCTGAGTTGCACTATGTGATTCTTGGGGCCCACACTCCCGCCATCCGGGTTACCGTGTCTTGTGTTGGTGTTTTCTGTGGCCTGTGACTTGACATTGTCCAGCTGGGTGCATGGGGCATGGTGGCGCTAGTGGCATGTGCGTGTTCATGGAGTGTGGTTGAGTCATGCGATAGCTTGGGGTGGTTGCGTGCCTGTTTGTGAGTTTGGTTGTGGATGACGTTCCCCCCATGTGAGGTGAGTTGTTTGTGTACTCACCCGGGTCTCGGAGTCCTTCTAATCCGTCCACTGCCACCACCGGCAGTATGGCCATCACCCTCTCCTCCCAGGGATGGTATTCTACGCGTCTGCGGGGCGGCCTTCCTCCAGTGACGTTGGCCTGGTTGTGTTCGTCCGTCATTTTGGCTCGGACCCTCCTCCGCAGATCGTACCACCTGGCTTGGCATTCATGCCTGGTCCTTCTGGTGTCCGCAACAGCATTCACAGCATCGACGATGGTCTGCCACATGGATGTTTTTTCTGAAATGGTGGTCTGTCTGACCAATGTTCCAAAGAGGTGTGGCTCAACTCTGAGGATTTCATCGACAAGGACCTCCAACTCTCGGCTAGTGAACTTTGGATTCTTGTTAGTGGGCATGGTGAGGGGTGTGGGTGTGGATGGTGGGGGGGGGTGTGTGGATGGTTGTGGGTGTGTGGATGGTTGTGGGTGTGTGGGTGTGGTTGTGCAGGTGTGTGTGTGAATGTGATGTGGGGGTGTTTGTGAAGGTGTGTGTGTGTGAAGATGTGCAAGTGTAAGGTGTGGTAAAGCTTCTAGTATGAAGCTGTAGGTTGTCTGTGGGGTCTGGTAGCAGTGAGTCTGTTGCAAAGGCTCATGGTTTGTGTGTGTGGGCCCTTTTTATTGGTACATTGGTGGGTGTGGCTGTGTTTGAACTTTGGGTGGGTGTGTTATAAGGAGTGGTTGTGTTTTGGGCCTCTGTTTTGGATTTTGGCAGTGGCAGGTCAGTGATTGTGTTGTTTTTGAGCTTGTTGGACATGTTTAGTGGCTTTGTGCCATTCGAATGGTGTATTCTTGTGTTGTTTTGCTTTGTCCTGGTTGTGTACCTGCGTTTTTAGCGTGTGTACGGTGTGTACTTCGGGCATTTTGTTGTACAGTGCTGTCCTTGTGTCTGGCTTGGTACGACTCGTACATGCGCGATGTTGTGTGGAGGTGCTGGTGTTTGGGCCTGGGGTACGCTCCATACGTCCGCGGGTGAGAGTACGGGTCGTACATACACGGTTGGGGGTACGACACATACACGGGTGTACATACACGGGGGGTACGACACGTACACGGGTGTACATACACGGGTGGGGGTACGACTCGAACGTACACGGGTGTACATGCACGGGGGGTACGACTTGTACACGGGTGTACATACACGGGTGAGGGTACGACTCGAACGTACACGGGTGTACATACACGGGGGTATGACATGTACATGGGTGTACATGCACGGGTGGGGGTACGACTCGTACACGGGTGTACATACACGGGTGGGGGTACGACTCGAACGTACACGGGTGTACATACACGGGGGTAGGACACGTACACGGGTGTACATACATGGGTGGGGGTATGACTCGAACGTACACGGGTGTACATACACGGGGGTAGGACACGTACACGGGTGTACATACACGGGTGGGGGTACGACTCGAACGTACACGGGTGTACATACACGGGGGTAGGACACGTACACGGGTGTACATACACGGGTGGGGGTACGACTCGAACGTACAATGGTGTACATACACGGGGGGTAGGACACGTACACGGGTGTACATACACGGGTGGGGGTACGACTCGAACGTACACGGGTGTACATACACAGGGGGTAGGACACGTACACGGGTGTACATACACGGGTGGGGGTACGACTCGAACGTATACGGGTGTACATACACGGGGGGTAGGACATGTACACGGGTGTACATACACGGGTGGGGGTACGACTCGAACGTACACAGGTGTACATACACGGGGGGTAGGACACGTACACGGGTGTACATACACGGGTGGGGGTACGACTCGAACGTACACGGGTGTACATACACGGGGGTAGGACACGTACACGGGTGTACATACACGGGTGGGGTTACGACTCGAACGTACACGGGTGTACATACACGGGGGAACGACTCGAACGTACACGGGTGTACATACACGGGGGTAGGACACATACATGGGTGTACATAAACGGGTGGGTGTACGACTCGAACGTACATGGGTGTACATACACGGGGGGTAAGACTCGAACGTACGGGGGCTGGAGGGGTGTTCGGCGCGTATGCGGGCACATGTCTCCATGGTTGCTATGGGAGTTCGGTGCGGACGGTGTTTTTTCCATACGGTTGTAACATCGGACGCACGGGATGGATCGTGATTCCGCGGTCGGACTTCACTTTTCACATTTGTACGGTGAATCGTCCGGGGACGTGTCGGACACATTTTCCGACCCGAGGACGTGTGGGGAATTATTCCCAATGCAATTCGTATGGTCTTTTTCCCATGCGAATCGTAATTGGCAGTTTGTACGGCACTTGTACGATTCGTATGGTAAAAAGACCCGATACGAGTCGTACGGGCCATTTTTTTACCGGATCGTGATCGGCACCATAGTGTGCCCTAGTGTATGTAGGTGTTTTCACTGTATTCTGAGTGTCTTTTAACATAGCACTGGCTCTAGGACTGGTTAGTCAGACTTAGTTACCACCAGTATCCGTCTGAAAAAGTTGAGGGTACAGGATGATTTTGCAACAAGGCTTGTTTCTGCTCTTCTGTTTGTTCTTTCTGCACGTTATACTTCTTCCTGCACTTGTCTTCGTCTTTGAGGACTTCTGTTGCTTCTTTCTGCATTTCTTTTTTTTCTTTCTGTGCCTTTTTCCTTTTTTCTTCACATGTCCTATCTCTGTAGGCATAGCTAGAAATTAGCATTTAAAAAACCTTTGAAATTCACTGAAAAAAACATAGGTTTCAGGCACGTTATAGATAGGAATTAGCATTTAAAAAACCTTAGAAATTCACTGAAAAAAACATAGGTTTCAGGGGCGTTATAGTTAGCTGGACTTTTCACTCGTACAAAACCATAGAAATTCCCCCGTTATAGTTAGTTCAGCTAACTATAACTCGCGCGCCCGCAATGCACTGCTGATGACGTCACATATTACATCACTGATGACATGGTCAGTGACATCACTGATGACATCACTGATGACATCATCCTTGTGATAGATTTGCAGACCTCCTCTCCCCCTAATATAACCTTTGATACACACATTCAAAAATAGAAACTACAATGTTCAAAACAATGGACATACCAATACCAGTTACAACAACCTATTCAGTAATTGTAAGATCCACATCCACATCCACTCATTCACCAACAGTCCTATACAGTCACTCATACATGTACTCACTCATCATATGTACTCATACACCTATACATCCTGTTACACAACGCCACTCATCCATAAAGTTACTCACACACATAGTCGCTCATGCTAATAAAGAATCAAACATATGTTTACCTGCATATACAGTTATACACACACCACCACACTTACTTCTACAGAAACTTACACATACTTAGTCTTTTTAACAATCACTTATAGAAACACATACTTATTCATACAGGAACTCTTTCAATCTCTCACTCTCACATATACTCACTTATATACACCAATAGTCACATATACTATTTTAAAACATATGTAGTTACTCATAGAGACACTATTGAGACAGTCTTTCACTCACTAACACACCCATGCACACACTCATCCACCCATACAGTCCTGCACACATGCTGTCTTCAACACATACAAACAGTGAGTCACTCATTCATGCACCTATGCACTACGTAATACCCCCCACCGAACCATACAGACATCAGACACCTATACTGATACTCAAAAAAACAACTAATAACCTATATAGACACTCATGTAGCTACTCCCCAACCCATGCAGCCACTTATACACAAAGTGAGAGACTGATACAGATATTTATATATTTAAACATTACTCACTAAGCCATGTATTCACTAAGATACACTTAATCAGTCAGTTATACAATCAATTTTTCAAAAACAAATCATCCATTTAGACACTTATATACCCATTTATTCTTCCATCGACCTTGAGATATACATATATAAAACATATGTAATTTTCAGAAAAACACACATTCACTGGATGATGTCATCAGTGATGTCATCAGTGATGTCATTTGAGATGTCATCAGTGATGTCATGAGTGATGTCACTGACCATGTCATGAGTGATGTAATATGTGACGTCATCAGCAGTGCATTGCGGGTGCGCGAGTTATAGTTAGCTGAACTAACTATAACGGGGGAATTTCTATGGTTTTATGGTTTTGTACGAGTGAAAAGTCCAGCTAACTATAACGCCCCTGAAACCTATGGTTTTTTCAGTGAATATATATATATATATATATATATATATATATATATATATATAATCTACTGGCGGTTGCCAGTAGATAGTTATAGTTAGGACCGAGTTCCCATAGGAAATCTGAAAATTCTATTTTGAATAACTTTGGCGCCGGTTGACTTATGTTCGTGAAATTTTCAAAACTAATGGGGCGCTCCGCTCAGCTCCTACCCTAAAAGTCTCAAGGTGATTCGTCAAGTGGGGGCTGAGAAAAAAGGGGGGTCCCAAAACACGTTTTCCCCATGCATTTTCCCATAGGACCTTTAGTCGAAGGTACAGCCCGATCGGCTGAACAGAATTACTTGAAATTTGGCAAAGAGGTAGTCCTCAGGTCAGGCATGTGCCTTTTGCATATATGGTGTAAATCCGTTCAGTAGTTCCTGAGAAAATCAAAAGTAAAATCATATACATATCTGGGCGGAGCCTAACCACACATCTCATTGTGAGATCTGATTGGCTGTCAGCACTTCATCCAAGAAGTGTTGGCAGCCATCTTGGGACCAATATACATGATAGCACCTCATTAAAAAGCATTGCAGTTAATAGAAGGTTTTAAGACTTTAGTTACATTATAAATCATTTGTTGATGGTACCATACTCATTTTAGGAATTGTGGTATGTTCTAAGGTGATTTTACTATGTGAAAAAGCCTTCTGCTGGGATATCATGAATCATCTTTGAGAGAAAACTATTTTCACATGCTTTTCCCACAGAGGTTTGGAAGTTGATCTATAAGCTAAACTGTGAGCATATTTTCTGTAAATTCACATTATCTTTCTCAGTCATGTGAGAATGAAGTAAGCCTGGGCGTTGAACTACGCTCTGTTCGCGGAGCTTGCGAAGTTTAGGTAACTTCGCGATTCGCGTAGAGCGCGAAGTTGCAGATTGCTACGCAATCTAGCGCGTAGCGTAGTAGTTTTGCTTCCTCGCGCGCTCAATATTCATTCTCGCGCGCGCGGTAACGTCTTACCTTGATTCTGTGATCGCCAACTTGCTTTTCTGTCTGTTCGCGAGCGCCACGAGATTTGTACTATGGCTGCCCAAGCCCGCGAGAGTGTGCGACCCCGAACACGTCATTGGTGCGCGCGAGCTGACATTCCGGCGGCTGTTTTGGTAAGATCGCGATCCCGAACATGGAAAAACTGCAATCTGGCAAAGAATATCTCGCGTGCTTCATAAAACCTTCTCTAAAATGATCATTTTGCTCAGAAAACTCCTCAGATTGTGATCTTGCTGTAGTCTTTTGTGTAAGAAAGAGTCCTTTAATTTTTTTAACTCTTTTTTTTCAAGAGGAAGGAAGTGCCCCTGAGTCTACAACTTCCTGTTCCTGTCCAGCAGGCTCCTCCCACGTGCTTTGTGCATGTGTTGTTCACTTTCATTTGGATTTGGAGCTGGAAGGATCACTTTTTGTGTCTGTCTGCTGCATCATACCATTGGATTGGATTTATTTGAGGAATTTTTGATTTGAGATTTAATTTACTACAAGTAAGTTGGAGAATTGGTGTGTTTGTTTCATTGGGGCTTGTTTGTACCTACATTTTTCTGGGATTTTTATTGTTTTTAAAAATTATTGTTGTGGTGGGTGGCCTGTACTACTTTCAATAGGGGCCTAGTTGTTTTTCTCTGCAATTTCAGCCAGTAGGGTACCCATGGGTCCATGTTTTGTGGTGTCTGTAGAATTTCTACATCATGTAGGGCATGGATGGCATAGGATTGAAATGCTAAACGTGGCTGTGGTGTATTTCACTGTTGGTGTGTGTCTGTGATTTACCTTTGTTGGATGTGTGTGCTTGTGGCCTAGTAGTCTTCCAGTAGGCCCAGAGGTAGTCAGCCTCCAATCTGTGGTGCGTGACTTAAATGTACAGTTGGTGTTGTCTGGTGATTTTCCTTTACTCCATGGATGGCTTTGGATTTTATTGCAAAAGGTGTGTTTGCGGTGGAATAGCATTTTTGGGGTGTGTGCTACACAAATTGGGCTTTTTTGGCCAGCATGTAAGGCAAGGGATTCAGCTCGCGAACTTTCGGTAACTCTGCACAGCGCGACAACGCGGACTTACAGTTTTCGTCATTTTTGCGCTCGCAATATGCGTGTTCGCGCACGCGAGAAAGCCTTTTTGTACAGTTCGCGATCCCGAACACGCAGCTTTTGCAATCAGGCAAACAATATCTCGCGAGCAACATAGACCCTTCTCGAAAACGCTTTTTTGTGCATTTCTGCACAAAAAACTCCTCAGGCTGTCATTGAGCTGTAGGTTTGGAGCAGGGAGAAGCTGTTATTTGTCTGGAAAACATTTTTTTGAGAGGGATTAAGTTCCACAGACACTACAACTTCCTGTTCCTGTCCTTTGCAATCACTTTTTGTTTGTTATTGTGGTGGGTGGGCTGAGCATGTGTGTGGCGGCCATTTTAGGAAGGCATGCATTGTGCCTTTGCCATAGGCGTACATTGACTGTCTCCCATTTCTTGTGGTTGTTGTGGGTGTGTGGCGGCCATTTTGTGGAGCCATCCAAGCAGTGTGCTTGCTTTTGCCATCCGGTTCCAAGCTTGTGGCCCAGTAGTCTTCCAGTAGGCCCAGAGGTAGTCAGCCTCCAATCTGTGGTGCGTGACTTAAATGTACAGTTGGTGTTGTCTGGTGATTTTCCTTTACTCCATGGATGGCTTTGGATTTTATTGCAAAAGGTGTGTTTGGGGTGGAATAGAATTTTTGGGGTGTGTGCTACACAAATTGGGCTTTTTTGGCCAGCATGTCAGGCAAGGTATTCAGCTCGCGAACTTTCGGTAACTCTGCACAGCGCGACAACGCGGACTTACAGTTTTCGTCATTATTGCGCTCGCAATATGCGTGTTCGCGCACGCGAGAAAGCCTTTTTGTACAGTTCGCGATCCCGAACACGCAGCTTTTGCAATCTGGCAAACAATATCTCGCGAGCAACATAGACCCTTCTCGAAAACGCTTTTTTTGCATTTCTGCACAAAAAACTCCTCAGGCTGTCATTGAGCTGTAGGTTTGGAGCAGGGAGAAGCTGTTATTTGTCTGGAAAACATTTTTTTGAGAGGGATTAAGTTCCACAGACACTACAACTTCCTGTTCCTGTCCTTTGCAATCACTTTTTGTTTGTTATTGTGGTGGGTGGGCTGAGAATGTGTGTGGCGGCCATTTTAGGAAGGCATGCATTGTGCCTTTGCCATAGGCGTACATTGACTGTCTCCCATTTCTTGTGGTTGTTGTGGGTGTGTGGCGGCCATTTTGTGGAGCCATCCAAGCAGTGTGCTTGCTTTTGCCATCCGGTTCCAAGCTTGTGGCCTAGTAGTCTTCCAGTAGGCCCAGAAGTAGTCAGCCTCCAATCTGTGGTGCGTGACTTAAACGTACAGTTGGTGTTGTCTGGTGATTTTCCTTTACTCCATGGATGGCTTTGGATTTTATTGCAAAAGGTGTGTTTGGGGTGGAATAGCATTTTTGGGGTGTGTGCTACACAAATTGGGCTTTTTTGGCCAGCATGTCAGGCAAGGGATTCAGCTCGCGAACTTTCGGTAACTCTGCACAGCGCGACAACGCGGACTTACAGTTTTCGTAATTTTTGCGCTCGCAATATGCGTGTTCGCGCACGCGAGAAAGCCTTTTTGTACAGTTCGCGATCCCGAACACGCAGCTTTTGCAATCTGGCAAACAATATCTCGCGAGCAACATAGACCCTTCTCGAAAACGCTTTTTTGTGCATTTCTGCACAAAAAACTCCTCAGGCTGTCATTGAGCTGTTGGTTTAGAGCAGGGAGAAGCTGTTATTTGTCTGGAAAACATTTTTTTGAGAGGGATTAAGTTCCACAGACACTACAACTTCCTGTTCCTGTCCTTTGCAATCCCTTTTTGTTTGTTATTGTGGTGGGTGGGCTGAGCATGTGTGTGGTGGCCATTTTAGGAAGGCATGCATTGTGCCTTTGCCATAGGCGTACATTGACTGTCTCCCATTTCTTGTGGTTGTTGTGGGTGTGTGGCGGCCATTTTGTGGAGCCATCCAAGCAGTGTGCTTGCTTTTGCCATCCGGTTCCAAGCTTGTGGCCTAGTAGTCTTCCAGTAGGCCCAGAGGTAGTCAGCCTCCAATCTGTGGTGCGTGACTTAAATGTACAGTTGGTGTTGTCTGGTGATTTTCCTTTACTCCATGGATGGCTTTGGATTTTATTGCAAAAGGTGTGTTTGGGGTGGAATAGCATTTTTGGGGTGTGTGCTACACAAATTGGGCTTTTTTGGCCAGCATGTAAGGCAAGGGATTCAGCTCGCGAACTTTCGGTAACTCTGCACAGCGCAAAAAACTCCTCAGGCTGTCATTGAGCTGTAGGTTTGGAGCAGGGAGAAGCTGTTATTTGTCTGGAAAACATTTTTTTGAGAGGGATTAAGTTCCACAGACACTACAACTTCCTGTTCCTGTCCTTTGCAATCACTTTTTGTTTGTTATTGTGGTGGGTGGGCTGAGCATGTGTGTGGCGGCCATTTTAGGAAGGCATGCATTGTGCCTTTGCCATAGGCGTCCAAACTTGTGGCCTAGTCGTACAGTAGGCCCAGGGGTACAACTCAGCAATCATCACGGCGGGTTTTTGTTCCTTGCTATTCTTCTTCCTAAGTGTACACAGTACAAATACAACAGGATCCCTGGCCTTGTCAGTCTCTTAATGGCTGGCTATACTGTTGATGTTGTTCACTCACTTCATGAAATGTAATAATTGTGATGACCACCCACGAGACACTAATAAGTTATATATTATATTATGGATCTTTTGACTGATGTTCTTCTGGCTTTTTTGCTTTTAGGTGCACAAAAGACAGAGGTGTGTCATCATCATCCACTGTTGTGGTGCCAGACCGACGTCCTGCTGCTGTAGTGTACACAACGTGACGTGTCAGTGACCTGACCAGGCATCTCTGCAACTTGTGCAACTGAGTGCTGTTTTGACATCTGTTGAGGATGCCCCCAAAGAAAGCAGGTAGCAGGTCCTCCGGTACCAAGAAAGTTGCCATGGAGAAGAAGGAACAGAAAAAGAAGGAAGTGTCACTTAAGTCTGGTGTGCCTCCCAAAACCTTTTTTGGTTCACCAAAAATGACGCCTGCAGCAGCGGTGTCGGGGTGGCAAGCTGGGGGCAGCACCTCCACATCAGTGGGCCCAACCCACCAACCCATGCCCAAGCAGATGAGTGTGGAAGAGGTAGCCAGCCTTATGGTGGAAAGCAGTGATGCTGAGCCTGAACTAAACTTATCGCTATCTCAAAGTAGTACACAATCAACGCAGGAGGGAACATCATCAACACAGCAGATAAGTGGTCAACAGCCACAGCCACCGCCCGCAATAGTAGCTGTTGTTCCTCCCGAAGTAGGGGCAGTTCAGGAAATTGAGCCTCATGCAGAGGAAGAAGAGGAAGCCACTCCTTTACAAGTTGCATTGGCTTTTAAATCCCCAGCAAGGAAAAGGAGGGTTAGTACATCAAGTTCTTCACCAAGCCCCCCTTCTGATGATCTAGATGACACTTGGAAGCCACAAACTTAGTCTGAGAGGGAAACACATCACAAGAGCAGGCATGGGAAAAGGAAGGTTCCAGAAAGCCTTACACTTATGGATGTTGATGTAGAAGAGCAGGTTGATGATGATGATGATGATGATGAGCCAGTCATCACAAACATCACTCCCGGGCCTGAGGAGATGGAGAGCAACATTTTTACATTATCCAAAATGGATGCGAGGGATGTAGCACGCATACCTCCAACACAGGTAACACCAACACGACCTCCAGCTTCCATATTTACATTAGCAAAGGGCCGGCAGCGTCCTACATCCAGCACAACAAGCACCACCTCAGCAGAAGTAGGTAGTGGTACTGCACAGAGTCAAATTCAACACACACCCTCCAGTTCATCCGGCATTGGAAGTGGGAGTGGCACCTCCAGCAGGAGACAAAAGTTAAGCTCCCCAGTGTGGGACTTCTTTACGGTTAGCGGAAAGGAGGAGAACATTGCTGTATGCTCCGTTTGTCATACCTCTGTTAGCCGTGGAAAGCTTGGTCCAAACTATGGTACCGGAGGCCAAATGACCCATCTGAAAAAACACCACGCAATCCAGTGGGAGGAGCACCTTAGGCTCATCAAAACTGGAACCATTGCTGTTGGGCTTAAACGAGTAGAAAGTCCGCTCACGGTGGAACAGGAAGAAGAGGGAGACATTCTCTGTGCTAGTGGTACACAAAGTAGCCCTGTCCCCAGCACTGCAGTGGTAACGCCCACATCTTCAGCCACATCTCATTGGCACAAGAGTAAGAGCCAGCCTGAGACACCAAGGAGTACTGCTGGCCCAAAAAGTGCGACGTCGACCACAGGAAGGAATACCATGCAGCCTACCATTCTTAGCATGTTTAGTAGGCCGGAGGGGCAGTACGAACGCAACCACCCAATAGCACGTTTGTACAATGCTAAGCTGGCAAAAATGTTAGCACTGGACCTTCTCCCTTTTTCTTTTGTTGAAGGGGTGGGTTTTCTTGAGTTTGTGACCACCATCTGCCCAAAATGGAAAGTTCCCAGCCGCTACTATTTTGCAAGAGTTGCTGTTCCAGCACTACATCACGACGTGCTGGAATTGCTTGGAAAAGCCTTAAAACAGAGTGCTGTTCAGAGTATACACCTGACAACAGACATGTGGACCAGTTGCCAAGCCACTGATTACATGTGCATCACTGCACACTGGGTCTCTTTTTCGGGTGTTAAAGATAAGATATCTGACGGCGTTGTTGACACCGCTGAGATTTTTAAAGACACTCGCAAACATGCAACTGTAGCCATGTTTGCAATGGAGAAATCTCATACTGCTGCTAACATTTTGGATGAGTTTAACAGCAAGGTGTTTGAGTGGCTGCGACCAAGAGGTCTTACCATTGGTTTTGTTGCCACGGACAATGGCAGTAATGTAGTTCGGGCCATGAAAGATGGTGGCTATTTCAGGGTGCCATGTTTGGCACACTGCATTAACATTGTTGTGCAAGACTTTCTGAAAAATGAAAGCAAAGTCAGCAGCTTACTGACCACCTGCAGAAGAATATGCACACATTTCAACCATTCTTTTAAAGCCCGGAAGGAGCTGAGGGTGATTCAACGTGAGCATAAAATGCCAGTCAAAGCACTCATCCAAGAGGTGCAAACACGTTGGAACTCAACGTATTACATGCTTGAGCGTCTGTTTGAGCAGTACATACCACTTAATGCTTATGTCATGAAAAGGTCAGGGGATCCTACAGTGAAAGGCATGAGAGTTGAGATGGCCCAATGGGACCTTGTCAAAAGCCTGACAGAGATGCTACTTCCTTTTGAGGTCTTCACCCGTGAAGTGAGCCGGGAGGACTGTACTTTGGGCCAAGCTATCCCATTGTTGTACATGCTAGAGCAAGAGCTAAAGGAGGTGGCAGAAATGTACGCAGGTGTGGATGACAAAGTAGACGCACATTATTTGGCAGACACCTTATCCGCTCGCTTAGCTCACAATACAAGGATTCAAAATAACATTCTGTCAGATCCACATTACATTACTGCCTCAATTTTGGATCCACATTACAAATTATTGCTGCGCAGTAATGAAGTCATTCCTTTTTCAGAAGTGAATGTTGCCCAGTACAAAACTTTGATAGCTGAGGAAGCCACTGAGTTTGAAAACGAAAGGATCTTCATTAAAGGCCCGCCCCTCCAGGGCAGAAAAAGTACTGCAGGGCACCCAGAACGAAGTTCTACTTCAGAAGCCAAGAGCAGTGCGTTTGCCTCCCAGCAGTCAACACTGCCAGCAGCAATAACATCAACAGCACCAACAGGATCATCAGGCACATTTACAAAAACGGCAGGTGATTGGTTTCTACGGAAAGGGTATTGCACATCCATGACTGATGCAAAGGCAAAAGAGGCCCAGGAAATCGGAGCACCCCTGAACATTGAGCGGATGGTTCAGGCCTATCTAGATGACACAACAGAGGTCTACATGGAGCAAAGCCCATTGGTGTATTTGTGTTGGAGAAGAAGCCAATGGCCAGTGCTCAGCAGGCTGGCGATAAAGTATGTGGCTTGCCCCGTTGCAAGTGTCTCTTCAGAGCGTGTTTTCAGTGCTGCTGGTGCCATTGTTACTGTCAAAAGGACCAGTCTGTCGCCCAAAAGTGTTGAGAGGTTAACCATGATCAAAATGAATCAACACTTTATACCACCAGAGTACAAAATACGTGAATCACAGGAGGAAGAGGAGAGCGACTTTGATGACATAAGTAGTGGATTGTTAGACGTACTGCTGTCCGAACCTCCAGAGTTTGAGGACGAGCTCCTCTTCCCTGACAACTAGGCTTTCAAATTGTTCTCCCTTCCTTTATTTGTGTGTGACTGTGTGTATCTGTTTTTCTGGTTCAAAATCTACATTCACAACAAAGCCATCAACAGTCTCCTCTTTTTATTTCCCTATTGGAATTGCATGTCTGTGCATAACTGTCCACTCCACTCCTCAGGGTCCTGCTCCATGTTCCTTACTCTCCCTAAGTACATTTCAAGGAAGTCAGACATTGGATGGAGATGGAGAATAGTACAATACAGGTTGCCTCTAACAGTCCCTCCATAAGAAGTGAAACGTGACTCCACCTATATTCCATTTTGTTTCCAATCCGAAAGAAACTCATCACTGACTGGCAGAAGGCTAGGCAGGCATCAGATCAGACAGCCAAAGAGAACACCAAGACAGGTAATGAGTGATTATTGTGAATGATGGTGGCATGCATTGCATTGGATGCTGGCTGACTACGAAGAATTGTGCATGCCATGAAGTAGAACTATACTAGTTTATCGACAAAGTAAAAGTGACTCAGGTGTGGTGACAGTTAATGTTTCCTTGTTGTTTAATAATGACCACATTGTACTCCTACCACTGCAGGTGCCGGCCAATATCCGTTGCAATTTGGTAATATGGAATATATTATAAACTTAATCAGTCACTACAGACTGAGTTGGTGTTGGAGAATACGTACCACACGGTCACCATCATTGAGGATGCTGAGCATACTATCTTTGCACACAGTCAGTTGGATTGGAGAAAATTGATGGAATAACTGCGTTTTATGGGCTGACTTAAAAGGTAAAAAGTTTGAACAAGAACCACAGCAGACCTAGGCTAGATGTCCGTGTAGTGGTGTGGACTGGAGTAGAGTGTAGTGGTATGACGGACAGTGGCGTATTGATTTAGTCACTTCATTGGGAAAATTCTAGGTTGCTGCAGTGCATATGACATTTCTCAGGCTCGGTCAAAATATAAGTAAGGGGTAGGGTGCCTGGCCTGTGCCGCGGTTCTCCTGTTCTGTGGCTGTGCTGGCTCCTGAATCCTGTCCCGTTGTTGTTGTACCTTAATGCTGTAGAGTAGACACTATGTAGCCTATCCAAGCTGCCTCAGTCTGAAAGTGTTCTCTCCAGAGTGTTGTCTTGCACTCCACTGTAATTGAGTTTATTGTTGTAAATGCTGAAATTTTTCAATACCCCGTTTGTTTTTCCATCTACACTTACAGGCCAGCCTTTACCCTGTGCTACAGTGGGAGAAACGACTCACACGTACCTTACCAATCCGCATCAGGCAGGCAGTGGTACCCAAGATTGATGTGCGGAGTGTCCATGGAAGGGAGGACCAAGAGGAATGACGAGAATGATGCAACTCCACATTTGGACCAGGATAATACAGTAACTTTAGTATCATCATTCGTCTTTACATTTATTTGCTTGCTTTTTTCTCTTTAATCATTACGACTGTGTGTTGTGGTTTGTTTGTTAATTGATCCAACTTTTTTTTAATTTCCTTAGCTAGCTTGAAAAATAAAAGTAAGCCCGGTACAGCAGGTAATTGGGTTCGGTCTGAGCTCTGAGGGCGACAGACAGGCAAGGCAAATTTCAATTTTGTCCCTGACTGTACCGTCTCATTGGGTCATAGTAGTTATAGTACAACTCATTATCATTAAGCATCAAGTTATCCTCCTCAGCATGCATGCATTTGCTTTCTCTCACTTCATACTTTGATTTCTTTGATAATGGATCATGGTCGTCTTACAAGATTGTGTTTTACTTTTGTTGTGTCCATGCATATTGTCTGTTTTTCTTTCTCAAACCTTTCCCAAAACCCCACTTCCCATCCAATCATCAATCCCTAACCCTCTTCCCCCGGGCTGTGTGATTTATATTGAGGTGTGATGTGATGACTATGTACACCAATTGATCACACGCTTGCTGGGGCAGATGTGGTGAAAGCAACACTAATTGAATTTCAACTAAGGCAGGGCAAGGATCTTCTTCTGCTTGACCACCCATGCTGTAGTTTACTTTGTGTTCTGTTCCACTACTCCTCCCAGAGTCTCAGTCAAGTGACTTTCTCTTTCTTTTTTCAAACGCTATTGCCAGTGTCTGCTACTACCACCACAATAATGGCATCTACTCCGTCAATTTGGGAAACCAACCATGCAGCCATCAGTGTGCCGAACTTCATCATCAATCACAGGTAAGATAAGTTTGGTGGGAGGTATGGACTAGGAGGAGAGACTGACAGTACTATTATGACAATTAAAAATAACTCAGTGAGGGGAACTGCATCTATCGGTTTGTGTGTTACAAAATCGGCAGATCTTTTAAATCAAACACTGGCTGTGGGCATGCAGCAGCACGGAAACAAAGTAAACAACCATGTAACTTACATTGAATTCGTAAAACTGTAACCCACCACAAAACATTAACATCGTATAAATAAATAGTAAGTATATTTTTAATGTCCCCTAACAAAAATAAACTATCCCGCTCTGACCTAACCCACCCCCCTCCCTAACCCCAACGAAACAAAACGAAAGTCCAAAGTCCCAATGTCCGTAGAAATCCCCAACGCCCACAAACCCACCCACCAACAAAAGGAATTAAAAAAGGGGCAAACGACGAGGTCCTCTATTGTCGGCGGGCCTTAAGGTGTTTGTCCACCAGGATCTTTACCCGCTCCTCCATGTTCTCCTCCAAGCGGGCCATCCGGCGGAGCAGCTGGCGGCGAAATGCCCTACAGTTACATCCAGGGTGGGGGGCAGCAGTGCTGGAAATAGAGGCGCGGCGGAGGGCGGATGCCGGACCACGGCGCCGTGAAAGTGGAGGCCGGGCCTGACTGGGGCCCGGGGCATTGGAGGAGGCTGCAGCTGCAGCCGCCTCCTCCTCCTCCTCCTCCTGAGCCACCAGCCGGCGATAATGCTCGCAGATGGCCTCCAGTTTCCGGCGCCGGGCCCTAGCGGCCAACTCCTTCCTTGATAGTTTAGTGGAAGGAGTATCATCTATATCAAGAAAGAAAAAGAACATGTTGGAGCCAATACTCTTAGCAAAACAGGAACACTAAAATCATTCAACACATAGTGTCACAGTATCACTAGCAAGCACAGTTCATAACATTTGGGATTTGGTGGTGGGGTAAGTATCTCTAATCCTACTTCCTTGGACTCTAACATTTGTGACAGTTTCAGACATTATTTATAAATATAATCGTACTATGTATGTACTCCGGTACACCAGTCGTGCTGTTCTTATCTGTAGTTTAGCCCAATTACATAACCTTGTTGTAGGCGGCATGCCAGGTCCATCAGCTAAGCTTGCACCCAAGAGAAACAGATATGAGCCACATGATGCAGACTCACGTTAGTTTTATTTACTACTACTGTCTGCAGGTGGGGAAGCTCATCTTTTTGTCTGACGCCTTACGGCCGTTGGCACTGGTCATACTCTGTTACATGAGGGCAAATGGCATGCACAATTTCACTTACACCCTGCCATGGGTACTACAAAAAGGCTGATTATTTATCGGATCCAACGATCATTGCTTATATTGATATTATAGATGCTGCTAGTGCTAATACGATATACGACATCAGGTCGGTAGCGGTCGGTGGTGGGAGTGCTGCCGGTCGGTGACGTGGGAAGGTGCAGGGTGGGGATAGTAAACGATGGATTAAGGACATTCACAGGTAATTAAAGAATTCATTTAAAAAAAAAACATTGCTGCACACAGTAGCACACACTGCATCGCATTCGGCGGTGCAGTGCGCACCTTGAAAATAGTTTTATTTATTTTTATGTTGATTACCTCTTTTTGGCCGTAACAGTAATACACAGTTTACTCGCCAGTGCCACCCACCCGCACCCTCCCCATGTCACCGCCCGCCAACAATCCCACCACCAACCGCTACTGCAGAGGGTACTTTGCTTTCATTGATTGTGTAACCAATATACATAAACATTAAACAACAGATAGGCCACCCTTTGCAGGCTGGCTGCCCCAATCAAAAATACATTAATAATAATAGGTAGGGAGTGGTCCCCAGAGTGGGAGGAAGGGGTTTCCGCTTGATAATATATGACGTGCTTGCAAACTACTGCAAGTGTACTGTATGCTCATAATACTACCTTGATTCCCCTAGGCTTTGCTACTGTCGTGCAGTTTCTTTTACATTTTCTTCAAAGTAAGAATCTCCAGTGACACTTTCCACCTATACTGTCTCTTGGTGATAGTACATCCAGGCATACATCCATTAAAGTAAACGTCTATCCTTTTGTATATATCTCTTAACAAACCTTAGTTGGTTTCACCAACAAACACCCATGCTTCTGCTCCTTCCTTCCTTGCCTTGGCTTTGAGTTTGAACCAAAAACACCGCTGATTCTTGCTATCTAGTACTATCCACCCATACTGTGTCGCCCACCCAGGCAGGCATTCTTTCACCTTCCACCCATCCTTCAACAACCCATGCATCTGATCTTATTACTATCAGCCACCTATGCATGCTTCCAACAACATCTCCTTCTCTGCCGGTCAGTCATATTGTTTATCTCGCCCGTCCTTCCACCCTTAGTGCTTTCCCTCTATGTTCAACACATCCATGAAGGTCATCTGATCTGAGTTTGTCTTCTCCATAAAACATTCACAGCTGATTTTGGAGTCAAATAGAAGAGGCCATTGGTTACTCTACTCACGCTGGTAATGCTACGTAAAGGGTGTCTTCTTCAACCATTGTATAATAAGTCGCATAGTACAGTGAAATAGTGAACACAGTTCCATCTAGCTGTAATGTCAAGAAGTAATGAATATAACTTACCGCCGCCGGCCACTGCTGCTGGATCCCCCCTGGGCCCTGTGTCTCCTGCAGGTGCCGCCAGTTCACCTGCCCCCTCCGGAATGGCCGCATCGCTGGCCCCGACGGCACTGGTGGATGGTAGTGTGCCTAGAAAAAAGCATCACAAATTTTTTAGATGCCTGTAAACCTCCCCCTATTTTAAGTGTTCACTTGGAACATTGAAAAAAAAGTTAATGCGATGCAACATACATCAGCACTAGACAGTAAGTACAGTCAGTAGACAGACACTAGTAGGATATGGTTCCACTTCCTAGGGTCATCTAGTCCTACTCTACTCTTTTGAAAGTTAGCCTGAGCCATGAGTAACCCTTTTAGATTCATCATGTCGACTACTACTCTTTTGATGCATATTATACCTGCCAGCTTATTGACATGTGCAGTAGATGCCTTTAAGGCCGCTTGACTGTTGCGTACAAGTGAAGAGGTCGAAAAAAAACCAACTTATTGACTTTGTTTAGTTTATATTGCTTAGCCATCACACATACATGTTACACTTTTTGGCATGACTGCAAAATGCTAACATTCACCAGTATGCTATCTAACGGCTAACTCGCAGCGTTTTTCTCATATATCATAGGCGGAAGATTCCCTTCTACAAACCAGAGATTTACAGAGCATATTGGATGCAAGATGATGTAACCAGTATTTCTACGTTCTACGGTGAGGGGTCTTCCAGAATTCAAAAGATCTTGGCTCTTGTTCTTGTTGTCAATCATGCACTTGTAAATGTTTACTGTTTTAATGTTAGGCTTTTTGCTGGCTTATTGACTATGGCTGTCGTAAATTAAATTTCATATTAACGATGTACAGAGTTTGATACTTGTTTCAAATAAACCTTTTGAACTTACACATAGACTCTGTGGTATTTGGTGTGGTGGAGTGGACTTACACAAGTGTGTGAGCAAAATGGTGTTTGTTATTATGTTCTGGGTTGTCTCTGTCTCAGTCATCATCAACATTGTGTATCGTCTTCGTGGGGGGGGTCGGGAGTGGGACCCTAATGTGAGACACTATAGCTAGTCGGTTAGGGGATCCTGGGTTCTTCGGACTGAGGTGTGATCAGTAAGATCCAACCTCCCATCAGCAACATCCTATTTTGTTGTGCATAGTTCTGTATGTGGCTCTGCAGAATCCTAGACAATAGTAGTATCATGTACTATCCGATCAAAAATACTAGTCAAATATCTGGTTGGGCATTTTGTTTGTGGTAATTGTCAAAGCCTCAACATTGAGAAGACTTGAAGAGGACAACCCAAAGGACAGGACACAGTGGCTAGAGCTATTGGTCAATCAGAGTTTTATTGTTGCAAAGAAAACCTTCTATTAAAGAGTGGGCAACTGTGCAAGCTTCGCTACACACAGAGTAATAATAGTAATAGTAGTAGTAGTATTAGTAGTACAGAGAGTCATAGCAGAGGGAGTTAGAAGCAACTTCGAGGCAGGGATAAACAGAATTAGTAAACAGATAGTCAAGGTCAAAGAAGTAAGCTTTTGTAAAAAAGAGATTCAGAAAGTGGAACCATAATTTAGAGTTTGGGAAAAAAAGATGCAGTAACATAACATTTAGGGAAATATAAATGTCAATCTAACCAATGGAGGACTTACTGGGGCCAGCTGCAGGAGCCTCAGTAGAGGAGAGGTCCTGGGGTTCCCCCGCCGACTCCGACCCCGTCTTCTTGCCCCTGGGTGGTGCTGATGATCATGTAAAATATAATAAAGAAAGAGACCAACATTAAGGAGTGCTGTGAGAAAAATAATAAATCATTTGGAAAAACAATAAGTCAAAGAACATTTTAGGAAACAACAAGTGCAATAAAATTGACCTATCTAATCAGATGGATCGACTACTGGCTGCTTCCAAGTGCATTTATGGATCGTCTACTTATTTATGAACACTCCAGTGTTCCATGATCATTCTGATTCCAAATACTAACAAAGCCTAGTAAGTACCACCTGACCTACACCACCTATTCCAGACGGGCCAATTGTTCACTAAGTCTGCACTTCAATTTTTTTCAGCCATCAAATGCATAGATGAGATGGAGGACACATGCATAGTTGCATACATTAGTGCATACATACAACAAATTGTGGGTTGGTTGCATAATTCTGATCTAGTTCTGCTACTGACTGACCATGCTAAGCCTACCACTCACTAAACAAAGTACAAAAGGTTCGACGGAGGACTGGGGTAAGCAGCACTCAGTGACAGAGGATGCGTCAGGCAGACCGCATAAAACAATTAGTAACTACCACTAACAAACTAAACCTAGTATCCAATATCCATCCACCACTATTTCACAGTAGAACAATGGAAGGACTAGAGTCTCTCTAGCAAATCGCATTACCTAACTTCATTTCTGTAAAGTAAACTCTTACATAATCAGCATCAGCACAAGCTAGCGCAAACTAAGTTGCAAACAAGTAAGAGTACCACCGTGCACCTGGGTCCTTAAATCAAAGAACATTTTGCTTTTTGGAACGTAATTTATCTTGTTGTTCATCTAATTTAATATACAAAATCAGTTACTCACCAAGCCCGACGACCTCGACACCTAGCAGGTCCAACAGGTCCTGCTCCCGGTCCAGGATGTCGGACCACCGGTGGGCTAGCTGGTTGTGGTTGCGCCGGATCCCAGTGCACCGGAACACGGCCCGGCGCACCTTCGCCCACCGACGGTGCCGCTCCTGGGTAGCGTACCCGGAGCCGGGCCTGCCGCCTGCTGCCAAGGTCAAGGGGAGGAGGCGCTGGATGAAGAAAATGAGAGCCGCCACCTCCTCCTCCCCAAACAGTTGCCGGGCCTGCACCCCTGCAGGACGCATTCTGCCGCAAGGCAGGCGGCGCCTCTCTGCGCCTGCAGGTCCCTTGCCCTTGGGACTTGGTGTGCCCTTGGCCATGGTTCTGGGGTTGGTGGGAGGCAGAACAGAAAAGTCCGAAGGGGAAAAAAAGTTAGGGGGAAGAAGATAGAAAGAACTTTATAAAAGTAACAAAAACACAGTAAAAGTAGAAATAAAATGCAAAATATAAACTGAGGCAAACAGAGAGATAGATAATAACTAAAAAAAGTCATGAAAAAGGCTTTAAAGACAAAGGATTGCTAAGATAAAGGGAGGATACAAAAGTAGGCCCAGAAACATGGCATAGAGTGAAAAACAAGATGGCCGCGCCCATTCGCGACCGCGTGGGTAAGTTCGCGCGATATTTCTCGCGAACATGTACTATTTATCGCGAACAAGTAAAATGCGCTCCCGAACACGTCAATGCACATCGCGAACACGCTATCCGCGTCCCGGAACAGGAAATAAGGCATCGCGAGCGGGTGGGACTATAGAAAAACAAGATGGCCGCGCCCATTGGCGACCACATGAGTAACATCGCGAGATATATCCCCCGAGCATGCAAACAGCTCCCCGAACATGCTTACCGCGCTCGCGAACAAGAAAAAGCCATCGCGAACAGGTTGCCACAAGCAACTACGCAAGCTCGCGAAGCTTCGCGAAGGTCGCGTAGTGCAATGACATCTTCGCGAAGCTTCGCGAAGCGCGACTACGCGAACTACGCCCAGGGTTAGAATGAAGTCGGACATTCTCAGTAAAACATGTACATCCAACAAGGGCAGAGACTGTCAGTTGATTACTTTGTGTTCTACTGCAGCTTCCCAGAGTGTTCCAAAGAACAGCTAGAGCGCTAATAGTCTTACTTATGACAAAGGTATGGCACACCTGAAGCCATCTTGATTGGAATAAAGTGGTAACATTTAAAACATTTAATTTAAAAAGGAACAAAATGAGAAGGTTCATTTTGCCATAGAATGTATGATTAGTGCTGCAGAAAGAAAAATTAGGGCACATTTTGAGTGACTTCTCAAATCCTCTTCTATTTCATTAAAGAATTCTGACATGCAGACTGAAACATGCACTTTCAATACCAGCAGCAGACTTCCCTGGTGAGCAGTAGCTTTACTACAGTGATCTAATGAGCAACTAGAGTGCTAACATTCTGAATTTATGGCAAATGTATGACACATCTGAATGCCTTCTTCATTGAATCAAAGTAAATAACTGACAGTATGCCTACTGAGGAGACTGCAGTAAATGAGGAAATTAAGAAACTTCATAACAAGTCTCCCAAGATGGCCACCAGAGACAAAAGAGCCCAAATGTAGCACAAATATCACCGAGATGTAGCCCAAGTATAGCCCAATGACAGAAATCCCAGAGTGTTTTAAAGAACAACTAGAGCGCTAACAGTCTTACTTATGACAAAAGGTATGGCACACCTGAAGCCATCTTGATTGGAATAAAGTGGTAACATTTAAAACATTTAATTTGCAAAGGAACAAAATGAGGGGGTTCATTTTGCCATAGAAATTATGATTAGTGCTGCAGAAAGAAAACTTAGGGCACATTTTGACTTCTCAAATCCTCTTCTATTTCATTAAAAAGTTCTGACATGCAGACTGAAACATGCACTTTGAATACCAGCAGCAGACTTCCCTGGTGAGCAGTAGCTTTGCTACAGTGATCTAATGAGGAACTAGAGTGCTACCATTCCGAATTTATGGCAAATGTGTCACATCTGAATGCCTTCTTGATGGAACCAAAGTAAACAAGCATTGAAAATGCAATAGGTCTCGCCCTTGTTTAAGTTAAAGCAATTCTGTTTGTAATTAGGTGGCTTTTTAGCTTTGCTTTTATTAGTGTTTTTCAAAATTTCATGTACATAACATGCATATATGTATATGTATGCATGCATTTATATTTGTATTCATATAGATATGCAGATTATATATATGTTTATATATGTATGTGTATATATATATATATTCACTGAAAAAACCATAGGTTTCACACACGTTATAGTTAGGAATTAGCATTTAAAAAACTTTGCAAATTCACTTAAAAAACCATACGTCTCACACACGTTATAGTTAGCTGGACATTTCTCTAGTAAAAAACCATTGAAATTCCCCCGTTATAGTTAGTACAGCTAACTATAACTTGCGCGACCGCAATCCACTGCTGATGACGTCACATATTACATCACTCATGACATGGTCAGTGACATCACTCATGACATCACTGATGACATCTCAAATGACATCACTGATGATGTCACTGTTGAAGACATCAATGTGATAAATTACCACATCTTCTCACACTCTTATAAAACCTTTGAAATACCAACTGAAAATTACACAGTTCCATTGTCAAATCCATAAATAATGCAATACTAATAACTGCATATTTAAAAAATAACTTTTAGGTCTTCATTCACCTCCACACACTCACCTGTACAGTCACTCATAGTTACATTCAGACCATAAAAAAGTGATCATATGAATTTATACATACAACTATATAGACACTCACACACTAACAATCATCCATAGAGGTACTCTCACACCTAGACATTCATACAAATAATCACACTGCCATTTACTCACCTATGCAGTTATACACACTCAAGTTCACTCACTCACAAAAATAGTATCATATTCTTATGCTCTATTAGAATCATTGACACAAGTACATATTCATCCATACAGTCACTGTCACAATCACACACTCTCACATCTAGCCACTTATATACTCTTACACACATATATAATGCCTTTTACATATTTAGTTAGTCACAAATATACCACTGAGATATACATTCAAACCATAACACTTATACACCAACACACAGACACATACAAAACATTTATACAGTTTATGCACTAGTCTGAAGTAAGATGCAGTTAAAGGACTCACTTGTCGAGTCAGTTACGCAACACAGAAAATCATCCCTTTACACACTTGTACACCCACTCATTCTTTAACAGGCCTTTCCCTATATTTATAAAAAAAATTGCAAATTAAATATTCACTGGGTGACATCATCAGTGACGTCATCAGTGATGTCATTTGAGATGTCATCAGTGATGTCATGAGTGATGTCACTGACCATGTCATGAGTGATGTAATATGTGACGTCATCAGCAGTGGATTGCGGTCGCGCAAGTTATAGTTAGCTGTACTAACTATAACGGGGGAATTTCAATGGTTTTTTACGAGAGAAATGTCCAGCTAACTATAACGTGTGTGAGACCTATGGTTTTTTAAGTGAATTTGCAAGGTTTTTTAAATGCTAATTCCTAACTATAACGTGTGTGAAACCTTTGGTTTTTTCAGTGAATTTGTATGGTTTTTTAAATGCTAATTTTTGAATTATTAAATTATATATATATATATATTTTTTTTTAAATCCTATGTATTCATTTATATATTATCTGTATCCTTTTATTTGTTTTTTTTTTTTAACTTTCAATTAGGATAAAGTTGAACAGTATATTTAATTTTTTCTATTAATTTTTCTCCACTTTTTTTTTTTTATATAAATTCTTGGTGTGCGCGCTCATAGCGCGCACCTAGTACGTTTTCGTAAGTTTTTTATGAATACCGTTGTACGTTATTTACGTACGCGTACATACGTTTTAGTGCGTGCTGGGAGCGCGCACCCAGTACGCATGCGTGCGTACATACGCATGCGTGCGTGCGTCGTACCCGCTCCACGCGGTTCACTTCCGCATATGCTTAAATTACGCGCGTTTACATTCGCGTATACGCGTGTGCTCCGTATGCGCGTTACGTATGCGCATATGACGTATTCGCATGCGCTCCTACGCGTTCGCGCATGCGTAATCACAAGGTGCGCGCTCGGATCTTGCTCATTGCACGCACCTCGGGTTATGTGCTTAATAAAACAACACTTCTAATTGGTTTTCATTACATTCAGTTTCTGATTGTTTCAACACCACACCCAATCCCCTCATGGCAAGTCATGTGATCATGAATCATCACTTTTGATTGGTTTGAAGTACTTTGAGTTCCAGATTCTTCCCAAACCACACCTACTCCTCTCATTATTAGTTCTGATTCCATTGGAGAAGGAGCTATTCTGTTGTTGAGAGACAATGGCTGAACAGCAACCATCTTCAGACAGTGACCAGGACACTCTTGAGAGGCAGAGGAACAGGAAGCAGAAAGACAGCTTTATATGGCAGTTTTTTACTTTCCCAGAGGTACAAAAAAAGGTGAATGCACCGAAAGTTACTTGTACATTGTGTCAAAAAGTCTTATCACGTGGGAATGCTAACAAGAAGTATTCTTTTAGTATTCATACTATGATGAGGCATGTTGAGGCAATGCATCCAGTGACTTTTCGTCGAGCTTCTGGAGCAAACCCTCCACCTGCTCATCCGACGACATCTGCAGCAGCTCAGCCGAGCACATCTTCGGCAGCTCAGGCGAGCACTTCTTCTGCAATGGTGCCTTCGCCTTCTTCCACACCTCTTGTTGGACCACCTTGTTTGGCGATGTTGTCCACACGCTGCACTGTTTGCGGTCGAGTTATTTCTGTGGGTGAGACCAGTCTTGATCTCATTCAGAGAAAATTTGATGCGCATGAGTGCAGTAGGCGATAGATGTTTTTTCTTTTTTTTTCTTTTTCTCTTCCTGTTTCCCTACATTAACTCAAGGGCTCTTTTAAGAGCCACTTAAAAACTAAACCCCCCAAAATTTTTTGGGGATTTATTTATTTATTTATTTTTTTTAAATTTAATGTACAAAGAGAGGTGAAGAAATGGAAGCATGAAAAGGGAGGATTGAGAAATACAAATATTTTTCACTAATTTTTTTTTTTAAAATAACTTATATTTTAAATATTTTTAGTAATTTGCAAGGGAACAGATTTTCTTTTTTTTATTTTTCTTTCTAGTTCTGCAAAAAAAGAAAAAAAGTATTAATATTCAATAATACATTTAAAAAAGCATTTCATGTTTTTACATATTTGCCCTTTTTTTGCTGTTTTCAGAATTTTTGAATTTTCACTTAAAATAGTGAAAACAATTGTATTCATGATTTAACAGCGGGCAAAAAAAAAACAATCTGAAAGATTGTTTAAAAAAAGCCCCAAAACTATCCTCACTAAAATATACCTTGTTAGAAATATTACATATATATTACAAATACTTTTCTAGATGAATAAAAATTTTCTAGATAAACCGTCTTTAAACCTTGTCGCAAAAGCACACATGCCAAAATAATTTCTGTCAAAGGAGTCCACAATTGTTTTTATTACTTTTCCTTTAGGCCAAATAGTAATTTCAAAATCCTTTTTAAGTGCTATCTTCAATTATAATCCTTTACAATTACAAAAAATGCTTTCTTCAGATGCAGTTTTTACTTTTCAAAATTTAGGTTTCAGAAAAATTAAGTAAGAATTGGGTAAATCATAAGGCAAACGTTGCTTGAAAATCAATTGGGAATCATTACACAGTGTCCAGCCTTTTTCACATTTAAGATAAACTGTGTAATGTCCAGAAGTTACAGTAGGTATTTCATGAAAAATTATTGCAACTGTAACAAAAGTTTTTCCAGAAATTGATAATTGTTGTCCTATAAACTTCTTTATTAAAGTATCCAATTTTGAACCATCAGCTCTACAACGTTGCATCATTAAAATTACATACTGAGCATATTTCTGTAAAAATAACGTGGAAAACATGTTAGATTTACATTCCATGTTGTGATTGGCATCTTTAACTAATTTACTAAAAGTCACTGATTTACTTTGTGGTAATGGTAAAAATATGAACCTTTCTGAATCAACATTAGTGCTGCATGTGTTCATACAGTTTTCACAGCAATGTTCCCATTTATAAGAGACACCAAATAAGTTTTCTACTTCTACTCCTTCATCTTTAAGTACGCTCAGTATATATATTAAGAATTCCTGTGCATCTTGCTGGACATTTTCTTTAAACTGTGTAGATCCAGAACATACATCTAAAAGATTTCTAACATCAGAAGCACTTTCTATTTTAGTTTTATCATTACTCAGCTTCTCATAAAGGAGACTCAGCAGAGAACACAATCTTTTTCCATGATTTACTATTATCTGTTCTTGCAACTTTTTAAGATAAAATACAACATTCAGCACTACATTTGCATAGCAGTTGACATCAGAGCTATTTTCAAAATGGCAACCAACAACCTCTTCAACACTGTCCTTTTTCTTTTTCCTTGCTATCACATCACTGTCCTTTTTTTTTTTGTTCTGTTCATCCACATTACAGATATTTTCAAATCTCCTTTTCCGAGAAACAACATGTTTTTCAATCACAGGATACTGACCTAAATGAGGAGCATAAGTTCTTCTTAATCTATTATACTCCTTTACACAGTTTGTATCAGCACTAACTTTTGAGTCATCAAAGTCTATCATAAATAAACCAGATAATGTTTTTACTCGTGACAGAGCAACATATGCCATACCTTCTTTGAACACAGTAGAACCAATGTTTACAAAAGCACTATCTACAGTCAATCCTTGAGACTTGTGAATAGTTACAGCATATGCTAGAGAAAATGGAAACTGCTTTCTACGCACATATAAGTCTTTCACAAGCATGAAACGAACTGAACAACGACAAATGTCTTTAACTTCTTCTATCTGATCAAATTTTATTTTTAAACATTCAATTCCATCTTTTTTCTGGTAATTAATAAAACCCACAACTCTTCCCATAGCTCCATTCACTAAACCTTTTTTCTACATCCAAATTTCTCCTTAAAATCCCTCGACAATTCATGCAAACATATAGATTTTTTTCTAATCCAGCTGTTTTGGAAATGTTCTTCTCTAGTGAATCCAATTTATTTTTCAGTTTGCCTGTTAATGTAATAGTAATTCTTTCATGCTGAATTTTGTCCTCTGCTTCCATTTTCTTAAACTCTTCCTTTTCCAATTTCAAAAGTTCCTCATTGAATATTGAGCACTCACGTAGTGTTGGCATTAAGCAGATTACAGTATTTTTTTCAGCAATGTTCTTGTATATTTTCTCTGCAACTATTTCTTCATTTG
This sequence comes from Triturus cristatus, assembly GCF_964204655.1. Taxonomy (NCBI): domain Eukaryota; kingdom Metazoa; phylum Chordata; class Amphibia; order Caudata; family Salamandridae; genus Triturus; species Triturus cristatus. The sequence goes on from NC_140579.1 coordinate 318,035,757, forward strand.
GAAATAAATTATGTAGCATCCTACTCTGTAATGCTTTTTTGCCAACTTCTGTGAGTAGTCCAATTCTGATATCTTTCAGAATACTTGCATAATCTTCATCGTTTGCTTGTCTCATATTGGTAGTGAGTTCTTTGTACTCAAAGAACAACCAAATATTCGCATTACCAATGCTTCCTAATGACTTCTTCGTATCTTCATGTGTGACAGTATTAAACACGGGTTGTCCTTTAACTGGAGTGAGCTGTAAAAGATCTCCAAAAACTATGATGTGTTTACCTCCAAATAACACGTCATAGTCTCTCTTAAGAATTTGTTGCATTCTTAAATGCACAAAGGCAAGCATTAAGTTTGATACCATGCTCACCTCATCAATAATGAGAACTTGCATCTTCTTCAACACTCTTGAAACTTCGAAGCATGCTTCTCCAGTTAGCTTGTGGTATTCTATTTTGTTCTCATGCTCCACTGGTAACATTAGCAAGCGATGTAAGGTAATTCCTTTTATGTTATAGGCTGCTAACCCAGTTGGAGCAGTTACCACACAAGACAAATTTGAAGCTGTTTTTTGCTGTAGGTAGCTTCTGATGACTTTTATTAAGAAACTTTTACCAGTTCCAGCTTGTCCACTCACATACATCCTGATTGGTTCAAATGATGTGCATGAGCACTGTTTTTTTTCATGTAGTAATCCATGATCAATTTTTTTGGTGACTTCTTCATAAATTTGTTTTTGTTCTTCATTCATTTGTTGTTCCAGATTTAGTAAGTCTATTGCATCTTCCTGTGCTTGATTCATAGCCGTTTCTACTTCAGTCATGGCTACTGCAGCTTCATTTTCTACGATTGGTTGTCCTAGGGGATCTTGACTAAGTGTTTCTGAACTTTGGCTGTCTTGAGAACTGTCTCTAGCTACTTCAGCTGCAATTTTTGCTTCCTGTTCATTTTCTTCATTTAACATTTGGACATAAGTTGTGAAAGTACTGCATTCTATGCTGTCTTTGCTAGCATTAAAAGAATCTTTATAGCTTTGAAATTCTCCCAGTAGTTCGTCCTCTGAACGCCATGGTTTAAACAGCTGTAAAAGAGCCAAGTAGTAAAATTCCTTTTTGTCAGTAGTGTAGCAACTCAGCTTCCTGTGATTTATCAAACTTCCTTTTGTTTGCTTCACCAAACATCCTTCCTCACCAATGACTTTATATTTTCCATTGTTGATGTCTTCTGTGGCTTTCCGTGAAAAAATGTAGTTCTGCAGCACTTCATAGAGACACCTGTTCTCAAGATGATGACTTCTTTTTGGGTAATATGTGTCCAACATGTTTGTTTTCAAAATATCTGTACTTTCTGGGTCATTCTCGGCCAAATATTCAATTTCTCCAACAGATTTCAGTACCCGATTTCGCATTCCTGCAAGTCCTAAACTGACCCAAATTATTCTTCTGGATTTCGAGTAAAGACTTGCAGATGATAACCTATCTGGGCATTCGTAGGATCCAATTTCTCGATGCGATAACATCTTTAAACTGAAACTGTACAGCTTCTTACTGACAGTATTCTCGTGAGAAATCTCTTCCCACATTTCCTTCAATTCTGTTTTCTCAGATTTAGTGATGTAAGATGTGACATACCGAGCAACAGCAATAGAATTGTCTGCCACATACTGAATATCCATGTTAGCATTCCACATAGTTAAAATGACTGGGTTGTAGTCATTTATAAATTTTGACTCTTCTTTTCTTCTTAGGTTGTATGTATTTTTGGGAGATTTTCTGGTTATAGTATGTCGCACAGCTGACATAAAACTGTTGACTCTTCCTTTTGAAAGAACAGGTCTAGGAAATCCAAATCGACACTTTGTGTAGAATTTATCTTTGGTCTTGTACTTCCGTCGACAGTATTTTCCACACCGATGACTTTGGAAACGTAAAACTTGCTCTTTTAACTTTTTCTCTTCTGTGCTTTTAGGTATAGCACATGTTGCATATTCTTCAATGAAAGATAACACTGCTTCATCAGCATCTGTTCCAAATTTTGGAGCATCCTTGATCCACAACAGCATATGAATATGAGGAGCACCTCTTGCTTGGTACTCTTTTCTCCAAAAGAAATCCACTACTTCTCCAAGAGGTGGATTTTTTTTATTGCAGATGAAGGACATCATAGCCTCAAATCTATGATTGAAATATCTGCAAACATTAACCGGATCCAATGAGCACAGTTCTCCTGCTGTCTTGTATTCAATGTTTTTAATGTTTGAATTTACCTCTCGTAGAAAATCCAATAAATCATCCCAAGCGTACTCGGCACAGCTTAGGGTTACGAACCATGTAGGAGTTCCTAAATTCCGTAACATGCATTTTAATTCTCCATGGCGTCGGTACCAATATTCATTTGTCCCACGCTGACAAGCCATCAGATTGATCAATTGTGTTTCCAAATGATCATCTCGGTGCTGCACTTTGTCCATAAAATCCTTAGCAGACACATTATATAGATGTATTCCACTTTTTAAAATGTGATTTACTGCATAAGATAGTGCAGACAAGTCGCTTTCAAATAAAAGATGGAACAAATAAGGAATACTTTGACGAAATCTTGGATCTTCTGCATATAATCTTGTAGTCCGATACTCAGAAGCTGGAATCTGTTCTGGACGTTCATCGTATCATCTACCTTTTCCTGTAGGAAACAGCTGGGGAAAACATCGAGCTTCCAAGCTCTTCTCACATACACTCACGGGAGTTCCTTTTGCTTTCTTCATCTGAAACAGATCAATAGTGTCTCCCATAACTTCTTTTGAATGAAGAGGATGTATGCTGAAATGTTCATAAATTTCTTCTTCTTTTGACTTGTCCACTTTTTCAATTTGTCCAGTTGGTGTTTCTGTGTCTTCTTGTAAATCTTCTTCTTCTTCATCTATATAAATTGATTCATACCATTTATTATTCCTTTTCAAATATAAATTTGCTCTTTATACTTTCCGTACATCTACCAGCTCCTGCCAAATCTTCTTATTCTTTGTAGGTACACCATTAACCAGAATAACTAATGGTTCAGTTTCCAAAGTATCTGCATCAATAGTTTCCATATTTTTTTTCAAATCCAATGGCAAATACACCACTCTTCGTTTTCAACCTCTCAGTAAATCTGAAGGAGGTAATTTACCAGTTTTGGGCTCCATACGTACTATGGTCTGGAACGGATGAACACATTGAATGAGTATAGACTCATATGTATTTAAATCAGAAAGTTCAGCAGGAATAGCATCCAATTTTAAATTATTATGTACAGCTCTGGTCGGCATTCTATTTTCTACTAACTTATTATAACAGTATTTACAAATACGCTGATCTTCACCCAATTCAAAACAATTTTCCAGAAATATATATGTTGCAAAATCCTTCCACTTATAATTATCTTCATTTTCACTTTTTTTATACAGATCAACATTCCTTGTTTGAATTTTATAATGGCGTCTGTGGCAACAAATACAAGTAATATTTGGTCTTTCATTAGAGATGATAGTAAATTTTGTCATTTCATCCTCAACATTTTTAGTAATAATGAGTTCTACATTCTGTTCCTCATTTTCCTCATTAACTGTGTCCTTTTCTGCACTTTCTTGTTCTGGACCAAAGTAACAAAACTGAATCTCATCGGTAACCTTCACTACATCTGATACATATCCACGGAACAGAGCATTATTTAACTCATTTAACTTTACTGCTGGACTTTTAGCAAAATACAATGTTCTCACAAACTTTCTCATTTCAGTATGATGAACAGCCAGCATCCTAAAATGATGAAAAACACTTTTACACACTTTTCTAGATAGACAAGCCAGAGAATGTCCTTGCAAACCAGTATTGTCTCTCACTCTGCATGGATCAAGTGTTTGAAGCACCTTCATCTTCTGTTTTACACTCTTTTTACTATATTCTCTTAAAAAGTCACGTAATTTATCAATAGATTCCTGACGCACAGTACAAATACTACTACAGTTCCAAGTGTACACTGGGGCTTTTGGACGTCTCCCCATAGCCTCCGCAGCCATTACTTCTTCCTCATTTCTTGGGACCATTTTCTCTTTTTCCATCACACAACCATCCTTAACTTCATATGCTCTACCATTGGTGTCAACTGCATGCAACAAACTATTACTTTGAAGATAACTCTCTTCATTAAAAAATGGTTCAGTACTTGAACTGTGCTTCCATTCTCCCAAGAACACTTTACAAAAGTTACTTTTTTTCACTTCTCTTTTCCTTTTGCTTTGTGACTTCATTGCATTGACTAATTTATCTAATCTACGCATCATATTCAAAATTAGAATAAAAAGTTTTCTTTTTATTTCCAAAGCCTTACTTACAATATTTTCTATACATTTTTTTTTCTTAATACATTTTGATTTTTTCTTATATTTTTTCACATCCCTTAGCAAATTTAACATCACTCTTCTCTGAAACATTTTTCGACGAATGTTTTTAAAATCTAATTTTCGTGTTAAATCAGTTTAACTTACTTCTGATTGTACATTAGCTTTTTTTTTTTGCCATTTTCTGTTTTTTTGAAGATATTTTTAAAGAAAACGTTAGTTTTCTTACCAGTAGAGTTTTTCTTTTTTCCATCAGAAGTTTTTCCTCCTATTTTTTTTTTTCCCAGTTTTGTCCAGATATACTTGTTGTTGCTTTTCTTTCCTCTTTCTTGTTCTTAAAGGCATTTTTTTATTTTTTCACTGTTGCTCAGCAATACCTGCAAGAAACTTAAAAAAAAATCCTTTTTGTAATTATAATTCATTAAAATATTTTTTAAGCTTTTCATTAATTTCAAATGTTTTACCATTTGCCTCTCATTTGTGATTTACTGATTTGTGCAGAGTGCTAACCACCACAGTTGAAAAAAACAAGCTGCCCCTTTCCTGCAAGTGCAAGTCTTTCAGAACAACTGCAACACACTTTAAATCTCTGCCCACAATTCCTGTGCGCACACAGCCTCATGGTGTGATTCTAGGCAGAAAACAATATTTGATTGGCAATTTAAATGCACATTTACTACTGTGGTAGAGCAAGTGATAATTGCTGTTACAGCCTGACACATTTTCCTTATAGTTTACAGAGACAGAAAAGAGCACATTTCCTAACAGCTACTTCATACCATGAGCATCTGCAACCTGGGTGAGTGATTAGACTAGAGCAAAGAAAATGAGGCCTTGATGATGTTTTTATGTGTTTGCGTTATACACTGCTATCTGAAACATCACACAGAGCTGAGTACTACGCATGGGAGTGTTGGAGAAGCTGCTGCATGTGTGCCAAGAGTGTGTTTCTGGAGACTGTGTATTCTCTGGTGCAAGAGAGATGAGCAAGGAGACTTCCAGAACTGCATGAAGACTGCAGGGATGTATGTAACAGTGCATGTGTGCTAAGGGATAATTTGAGTTTAGAAAACAGGCTGCCCCTTTCCTGGGACTGCAATTCTTTCAGAACATCAACTTCACAAATTAAATCTCTGCCCACAATTCCTGTGCACACACAGACTCATGCCGTCATTTTAGGCACATAACACAGGCTGCCCCTTTCCTGGGACTGCAATTCTTTCAGAACAACAACTTCACAAATTAAATCTCTGCCCACAATTCCTGTATACACACAGACTCATGCTGTGATTTTAGGCACAAAACAGTGTTCCTGGATAGTACCAAATTACTGTTACAGCCTGACACATTTTCCTTATCATTTAGAGAGGCAGAAAAGAGCACATTTTCTAACAGCTACTTCATACCATGAGCATGTGCAACCTGGGTGAGTGATTAGACTAGAGCAAATAAAATGAGGCCTTGACGATGTTTTTTTGTGTTTGCATTACACACTGCTATCTGAAACATCACACAGAACTGAGTACTACGCATGGGAGTGTTGGAGAAGCTGCTGTGTGTGTGCCAAGAGTGTGTTTCTGGAGACTGTGTATTCTCTGGTGCAAGAGAGATGAGCAAGGAGACTTCCAGAACTGCATGAAGACTGCAGGGATGTATGTAACAGTGCATGTGTGCTAAGGGATAATTTGAGTAAAGAAAACAGGCTGCCCCTTTCCTGGGACTGCAATTCTTACTGAACAACAACTTCACAAATTAAATCTCTGCCCACAATTCCTGTGGCCACACAGACTCATGCCATCATTTTAGGCACATAACACAGGCTGCCCCTTTCCTGGGACTGCAATTCTTACTGAACAACAACTTCATAAATTAAATCTCTGCCCACAATTCCTGTGCGCACACAGACTCATGCCGTCATTTTAGGCACATAACACAGGCTGCCCCTTTCCTGGGACTGCAATTCTTTCAGAACAACAACTTCACAAATTAAATCTCTGCCCACAATTCCTTTATGCACACAAACTCATGCTGTGTTTTTAGGCACAAAACAGTGTTCCTGGATATTACCAAATTACTGTTACAGCCTGACACATTTTCCTCATCATTTAGAGAGGCAGAAAACAGCACATGTCCTAACAGCTCCTTGAGACCATGACCATGTGTTACAGGGTGAGTGATTAGACTAGAGCAAAGAAAATGAGGCCTTGGTGACGTTGAATGTGTTTGCGTTACACACTGCTATCTGAAACATCACACAGAGCTGAGTACTACGCATGGGAGTGTTGGAGAAGCTGCTGCGTGTGTGCCAAGAGTGTGTTTCTGGAGACTGTGTATTGTCTGGTGCAAGACAGATGAGCAAAGAGACTTCCAAAACTGCATGAAGACTGCTGGGATGTATGTAAGAGTGCATGTGTGCTAAGGGTTATTTTCAGTTTTGAACATATGGCAACTACCTGTGCCTTTGCTATTTTGAAAGGAAAATCTACCCTGTTGGTTTCAAATGTTTTAGCTTTTGCCTCTCATTTGCGATTTAGTGATTTCTGCTGACTGCTAACCACCACATTTGAAGAAAACAAGCTGCCCCTTTCCTGCAAGTGCATGTTTTACAGAACAACTGCAACACAAATTACATCTCAGACAACAATTCCTGTGCGCACACAGCAAGTGATAATTACTGTTACAGCCTGACACATTTTCCTTGTAGATCACAGAGGCAGAAAAGAGCACATGTCCTAACAGCTACTTCATACCATGAGCATGTGCAATCTGGGTGAGTGACTACACTAGAGCAAAGGAAATGTGCCTTGGTGACGTTGAATGTGTTTGCGTTACACAGTGCTATCTGAAACAGCACACAGAGACTGCTTTTTGTCTGGTGCAAGAGAAATGCATGAAGACTGCTGGGATGTATGTAACAGTGCATAGTTTCAGCACACCTTTGAAACATCTCTGTCAACAATTCTTCTCTGCACACAGACTCATGGTTTGATGGTAGGCACAAAACAGTATTCCTCATTGTTACCAGAACATATGGCAACTACCTGTGCCTTTGCTATTTTGAAAGGGAAATCTACCCTGTTGGTTTCAAATGTTTTAGCTTTTACCTCTCATTTGCGTTTTAGTGTTTTCTGCTGAGTGCTAACCACCACATTTGAAGAAAACAAGCTGTCCCTTTCCTGCAAGTGCATGTTTTACAGAACAACTGCAACACAAATTACATCTCAGACAACAATTCCTATATGCACACAGACTCATGCTGTGTTGGTAGGCACAAAACACAGGCTGCCCCTTTCCTGGGTCTACAATCCTTACAGAACAACAACTTCACAAATTAAATCTCAGACAACAATTCCTATATACACACAGACTCATGCTGTGTTGGTAGGCACAAAACACAGGCTGCCCCTTTCCTGGGACTGCAATTCTTACAGAACTAATGCTAATTTCAAATGTGTTGCCATTTTCCTCTCTTTTCTTTAAAAGTGATTTCTGCTAAATCCTGACCATCACAATTAAAAAGAAGCTGTCCTTTTCTTTCAACTGCAAGTCTTACTTTTCAACAGCAACACAAATTAAATCTCTGTCAACAATTCTTCTCTGCACACAGACTCATGGTTTGATGGTAGGCACAAAACAGTATTCCTCATTGTTACCAGTACACATTAACTTATGGTGAAAACATACTCCATAATATCTTACAAGTTCAAAAACGTTAAATATCTCCCAAACCTCAAAATGTAAAACGTAACTTTTGAAGAAGATTCACAATTCTAATATTTATCTCAAAAATCACCACATACTTTCCCTCTCAAACTCATAACTCACCTTTAAAATTAGTTAGTTGTTTAAGAAATGTGGCACTCAAACAGCAGACTATCAGAGTCAGAATATCAGAGCTCTACACCTCTCTCCTCTCTCCAGAACCAGTAAATGGCAATGTTTCCCTCTCTTTTTTCACACATATACATGTTAATTTCAAATCTCAGTGCTTCCCACTTTTTTTCAAATGAAATCACACATTTCTATTGGTTGAAAACTTCAACCCCTTTCCAAATGTACCCTTCCCCCAACTTGACTTCTGCCTGCTTCCATAGCAACAGCTCATAGAACTCTGCTGTGAGGAGAGAGGTCAGAAGTTCAGCAGACAATGTTTCATATCCGAAGAGCAAGAGTGCTTGACTTTTCAAACCTAACAGCAAATCCATAGTAATGTTCTGTGGTAACACATTTTTCTGAACCAATACAAAACTTGCTTTTAAAAATTTAAACATACAGCCTAGTTTTAACTGTAAAATGGTTTGAATCTGCCAATGAGTACTTTTTATAAAAAAAAGTATGTGTGCCTCCATATTTCAACTGTCTTTCATTTCATATTTCCTTTCTACTGAAAGACACCTCCTGAGTGCATCCAGATCTCCTAGGAAGATGTTCACAGTGTGGATTGTAGGTCACAGCTATGTCTTCTGGAGTGAAAAGTTTGCAGAAAAAAGAGGTATGGTGAGAGACCTTGCTTTGCCAAATGTAGACATTAAATGGATTGGTCAGAGAGGGTTAAAGTGGCACCAATTAATGCCTTTGGTGAAAACCTTTCTACATCTCCCACAGCCTAACCTTTTTATTGTGCACTGTGGTGGTAATGACCTAGGCACTTTAATTGGGGTAGGTCTGGAAATGCTCATTAAGGACACCTTTGTGCAATTGATGTCGCTTTTTCCACAAACTGCCTTTGTATATTCTAATACATGCCAAAGGTAAAAGTGGAACTGGTCCAACCAATTTTGTCCACAGATTGACAAAGCAAGGAAGCACGTCAACAAATCTATTTCTGCTTTCCTCAGAGACTATGGTATGGGTTCTATATACCACAACAACTTGCGTTACAACATGCAAGACATTTATAGAGGAGATGGTGTACACTTCACTGATGAAGGCAACAGAGTCTTCCTCTTGAACTTTAGACTCTGCATCGGTACTTACTTGTAGGTACCAAAAAACACACAATAAACACAAGGGCTCTTTTTAGAGCCACCTTATATCTAATCACTTAAATGCGATTTTTTATTCTTTTTAAAAAAAAAAAAAAAATTCGTGTGCGTGCTGGGTGCGCGCACTCGGCGATATTTTTTTTCAAAATATATATCTTTTTTTTTGCACTACAAGGTCCTACTGTGACCCCCTTACAATGCCTAGTGGGTCAATATCTCCCCACTCTGCCCCCTTTTCACGTTCTCCCCCTTTGTTTATCACCCCCTCTTTATGCGAGAGACAAAATGGCGGCCGCCGCTTCCTGATTTCCACCGATTCGAATGTTTACTGACATCTAACAACCAATCAGAAGTGCGCTCGCGCATGGCAGGGTGCGCGCACTGGACTTGCTCAGTGCTCGCACGCTGCGCGCTTATAGATATATATATATTGATTTAAATGCTAATTTCTCAGGAAATACTGAACAGATTTACACCAAACCTGCAAAAGGCACTTCATGGACCTTATGGCTACCTCTCTGCCAAATTTCACATAATTCTGTTCAGCCGTTCGGGCTGTAGCTGCGACTAAAGTCCCCATGGAAAAATCCATGGGGAAAACGTGTTTTGGGACCCCCCCTTTTTCTTAGCCCCCGCTTGACGAATCACCCCAAAACTTTCAGGGTAGGAGCTGAGCGGAGCGCCCCATTAGTTTTGAAAATTTTGCGAGGATTCGTCAACCGGCGCCAAAGTTATTCAAAATAGAATTTTGAGATTTCCTATGGAAACACGGTCCTAACTATAACTACCTACTGGCGACCGCCAGTAGGTAATACACATACATATATATAAATGCATATGCATATATGTGCATATGTGTGCATATGTGTGCGTGTAGAGAGAGGTAGAGAGAGATAGTGAGGTAGAGGTGTAGAGGTAGAGACGTAAAGGTAGAGAGGTAGAGAGGTAGAGAGTAGTAGAGAGAGAGGTAGAGAAAGGTAGAGAGGTAGAGAGTAGAGGATGAGTAATAGAGAGTAGAGAGAGAGTAGTAGAGAGTAGTAGAGAGAGTAGCAGAGAGTGAGTAGTAGAGTGTAGTAGAGAGTGAGAAGTAGAGAGTAGTAGAGAGTAGTAGAGAGTGAGTAGTAGAGGGAGTAGTAGAGAGTAGTAGAGAGTGAGTAGTAGAGAGTGAGTAGTAGAGAGTGAGTAGTAGAGAGTGAGTATTAGAGAGTGAGTAGTAGAGAGTAGTAGAGAGTGAGTAGTGGAGACTGAGTAGCAGAGAGAGAGTAGTAGAGAATGTGTAGTAGAGAGTAGTAGGGAGAGTAGTAGAGAGTGAGTAATAGAGAGTAGTAGAGAGTGAGTAGTAGAGAGTAGTGGAGAGAGAGTAGTAGAGAGTAGTAGAGAGTGAGTAGTAGAGAGTGAGTAGTAGAGAGTGAGTAGTAGTGAGTGAGTAGTAGAGAGTAGTAGAGAGTGATTAGTAGAGAGTAGTGGAGTAGTAGAGAGTGAGTAGTAGAGAGTGTGTAGTAGAGAGTGTGTACTAGAGAGTAGTAGAGAGTGAGTAGTAGAGAGTGAGTAGTAGAGAGAGTAGTAGAGAGTAGTAGAGTAGTAGAGAGTGAGTAGTAGAGAGTGAGTAGTAGAGAGTGAGTAGTAGAGAGTAGTAGAGAGTGAGTAGAAGAGAGAGTAGTAGAGAGTAGTAGAGTGAGTAATAGAGAGTAGTAGAGTAGTAGAGAGTGAGTAGTAGAGAGTGAGTAGTAGAGAGAGTAGTAGAGAGTGAGTGGTAGAGAGTAGTAGAGTGAGTAGTGGAGAGTAGTAGAGAGTGAGTAGTAGAGAGTGAGTAGTAGAGAGAGTAGTAGAGAGAGTAGTAGAGAGGGAGTAGTAGAGAGTGAGTAGTAGAGAGTAGTAGAGAGTAGTAGAGTAGTAGAGAGTGAGTAGTAGAGAGTGAGTAGTAGAGAGTGAGTAGTAGAAAGAGAGTAGTAGAGAGTAGTAGAGAGTGAGTAGTAGAGTAGTAGAGAGTGAGTGGTAGAGAGTAGTAGAGAGTAAGTAGTAGAGAGTGAGTAGTAGAGAGTAGTAGTAGAGAGTAGTAGAGTACTAGAGAGTAGTAGAAAGTGAGTAGTAGAGAGTGAGTAGTAGAAAGTAGTAGCGAGTGAGTAGTTAAATTTAAAGGAACACAATGAGGAGGTTCATTTTGCCCTAGAAATTATGATTAGTGAGGAAAAAAGAAAAATTAGGGAACATTTTGAGTGACTTCTCAAATCCTCTTCTATTTCATTCAAAAATTATGCCATGCAGACTGAAACATGCACTTTCAATACCAGCAGCAGACTTCCCTGGTGAGCAGTAGCTTTACTACAGTGATCTAATGAGCAACTAGAGTGCTACCATTCAGAATTTATGGAAAATGTGTGACACATCTGAATGCCTTCTTCATGGAATCAAAGTAAACAAGCATTGAAAATGCAATAGGTCTCACCCTCGTTTAGTTAAGTTAAAGCAATTCTGGTGGCTTTTTAGCTTTGCTTGTATTAGAGTTTTTCAAACTTTCATATACATACCATGCATATGTTTGCATGAATTTATATTTATATAGATATGCAGATTATATTTATATGTTTATATATGTATATATATATATACACATACATATATATAAATGCATATGCATATATATGCATATATATATGTGCATATGTGTGCATGTACAGAGAGGTAGAGAGGTAGAGGTGTAGAGGTAGAGGTGTAGAGGTAGAGGGGTAGAGGTAGAGAGGTAGAGGTGTAGAGGTAGCGGTGTAGAGGTAGAGGTGTAGAGGTAGAGAGTAGTAGAGAGAGAGGTAGAGAGTAGAGAGCGAGTAATAGAGAGTAGAGAGTGAGTAGTAGAGAGTAGAAGAGAGTAGTAGAGAAAGTATCAGAGAGTGAGTTGTAGAGAGTAGTAGAGTGAGTAGTAGAGAGTGAGTGGTAGAGAGTGAGTAGTAGAGAGTGAGTAGTTGAGAGTAGTAGAGAGTGAGTGCTAGAGAGCAGCAGAGAGTAGTAGAGTGAGTAGTAGAGAGTGAGTAGTAGAGAGTGAGTAGTAGAGAGTAGTAGAGTGAGTAGTAGAGAGTGAGTAGTAGAGCGTAGTAGAGAGAGAGTAGTAGAGAGTAGTAGAGAGAGAGTAGTAGAGAGTGAGTAGTAGAGTGAGTAGTAGAGAGTGAGTAGTAGAGAGTAGTAGAGAGTATTAGCGAGTGAGTAGTAGAGAGTAGTAGAGTGAGCAGTAGAGAGTAGTAGAAAGTAGTAGAGTGAGTAGTAGAGAGTGAGTAGTAGAGAGTGAATAGTAGAGAGTAGTAGAGAGTGAGTAGTAGAGAGTAGTAGAGCATGAGTAGTAGAGAGTGAGTAGTAGAGAGTGAGTAGTAGAGAGTAGTAGCGAGTGAGTAGAGAGTGAGTAGTAGAGTAGTAGAGAGTGAGTAGTTGAGAGTGAGTAGTAGAGAGTGAGTAGTAGAGTAGTAGAGAGTGAGTAGTAGAGAGTAGTAGAGAGTGAGTAGTAGAGAGTGAGTAGTAGAGAGAGAGTAGTAGAGTAGTAGAGAGTCAGTAGTAGAGTAGTAGAGAGTAGTCAGTCAGTGTCAGTCAATGTCAGTCAATGTCAGTCAGTCTGTCAGTGTCAGTCAGTCAATCAGTGTCAGTCAGTGTCACTCAATCAGTGTCAGTCAGTCAGTGTCAGTCAATCAGTGTCAGTCAGTCAGTGTCAGTCAGTGTCAATCAGTCATTGTCAGTCAGTCAGTGTCAGCTAGAGCAGCTCTGCTGACCTGGTTCTCTGGCTCTAAAGCAGCACTGCTGACCTGGTTCTCTCTCTCTAAAGCAGCTCTGCTGACCTGGTTTCTCTGGCTCTACAGCAGGTCTTCTGACCTGGTTCTCTGGCTCTAGAGCAGCTCTGCTGACCTAGTTCTTATGCTACAGAGCAGCTCTGCTGATCTAGTTCTCTGGCTCTACAACAGCTCTGCAGACCTGGTTCTCTGGCTCTAAAGCAGCTCCGTTGACCCAGTTCTATAGCTCTGAAGCAGTTCTGCTGACATGGTTCACTGGCTCTATAGAAGCTCTGCTGACCTGGTTCTCTCCCTCTAAAGCAGCTCTACTGACCTGGTTTCTCTGGCTCTGCAGCAGCTCTGCTGACCTGGTTCTCTGGCTCTAGAGCAGCTCTGTTGACCTGGTTCTTAGGCTCTAGACCAGCTCTACTGACCTTGTTCTCTGGCTCTAAAGCAGCTCTGCTGACCTGGTTCTATGGCTCTAAAGCAGCTCTGCTGACTTGGTTCTCTGGCTCTAGAGTAGCTCTGCTGACCTGGTTCTCTGGCTCTAAAGCAGCTCTGCTAACCTGGTTCTCTGGCTCTAAAGCAGCTCTGCTGGCCTGGTTCTCTGGCTCTAAAGCAGCTCTGCTGACCTGGTTCTCTCCTTCTAAAGCAGCTCTGCTGACCTGGTTTCTCTGGCTCTACAGCAGCTCTGCTGACCTGGTTCTCTGACTCTAGAGCAGCTCTGCTGACCTAGTTCTTAGGCTCTTGAGCAGCTCTACTGACCTGGTTCTCTGGCTCTACAGCAGCTCTGCTGACCTGGTTTTCTGCACTCACGACGCACGCACCCGACTTCGCGAATATATATTTAAAAATAATATAAGTTTCTTATAAGTACAAATATATTATTTTGTACTTATTAAAGACTAGGGGTGGGCGTAATTTGAGTAATCGTGTAACGCATATCTCCGCGAAACGGTAAAAAATCTCCGCGAACATGCAGAAATTCCGCGAACACGCGGAATTGCTTGTTCGCAATGCTTTTTTTCTGTTCACAGTTGCTGTTTGCGTGCTCGGGGAGAAATATCTCGCGAACACGCATTTTGAGAACGCGAACAAGAAAAAATATCGCGAAGTCGCGGAAAGCAGAATTTTGGGCAATTTCGCGTTCTCCGCGGAACGCGAAATTACCGAAATTCCGCAAAATCCGCAAATTCCGCGAGCGGAATGGAATTTACCGCCCAGGCCTATTAAAGACGCATATATATCATTTTGGAACATAAATTTTTTTTGCGGGAGTCGCGCACCCAGCGCGCCCCAGCACGTATATGATGTCACGCGGGACCCGCAAGCGTGCAAACATCTCGTACCGTAATGCGCATGTGTCGCGAATGCGCGGGAGCAGGAGTCGCAGACTGGTCACATACCAATCGCGCATATCATGTGATATTAAATGTATATGATGTAACTGAAAAACACGCAGCCGTCGCACACCATACACGGATCCTTCATGACTTTTATAAAATGGCGGCTAGAATGCGCGCACCCACGGTGATGTGTACACTTTGAGTGCCCGACTGCGAAAAAAATTATTTATTTTTTGTAAAGAAAATGATATAAATATATTAAAATAAAAAATGAAAACAAGAAAATTAATCAATATTTCAGTTTTAATAAAAAAAGTTTTTTTGCAATTTTCAGAAAAATATATAATGTTATTTAATGAATAAAATATTTATAAATAAACAGTAAAAAAACTGTAGAAAATCAGTACAAAAAATAGATATAACTACTATCACACTTAAAAGTTAGCATTTAAAAAACCTTAGAAATTCACTGAAAAAAAACATAGGTTTCAGAGACGTTATAGTTAGAAATTAGCATTTAAAAAACCTTAGAAATTCACAGAAAAAACCATAGGTTTCAGGGGTGTTAGCTGCCCATTTCACTCTTACAAAACCATAGAAATTCCTCCGTTATAGTTAGTTCTGCTAACTATAACTCACGCGCCCGCAATGCACTGCTGATGATGTCACATATTGCATCATTCATGACATGGTCAGTGACATCACTGATGACATCACTGATTACATCTCAAATGACATCACTGATGACATCATCCACTTGACAATCCGATACACCACATCATACACTAGTATAACCTTTCATCACTCACTGTAAAATACAGAGTACCATATTTGAAACCATTGACACACCAATACCAGTTACTACATACCCACTCACTGATTCCTAAGTCTACACACACAATTACCCATTCAACAACAGAATCACCTATACATGCAGTCATTAATTAATAGAACACTATCAAATGCACTTATACACATATATAGACATTGACACATCAGCAGTCATCTTAGTCGGTTATGCAGTCATCCTACTC
Source organism: Triturus cristatus (assembly GCF_964204655.1). Classification (NCBI taxonomy): domain Eukaryota; kingdom Metazoa; phylum Chordata; class Amphibia; order Caudata; family Salamandridae; genus Triturus; species Triturus cristatus. The sequence goes on from NC_140579.1 coordinate 318,051,240, forward strand.
ACTCATGAAAAAAATGTATCGCACTTAAATTTACTCACTTTCACAATTATCCAATGACACCTTATTTATTCAAACACATAGTAACTCATCGTTAATATGTTAAAAAAGCACCATTACAATTATACACTCATTCATATATTTACTCTCACAATCACTGACTCTTACACAAACTTATTTATATACACTAACTCTCACATACAATGCCTTTTATTTTTTTACTTTGTTGAAGATGTACAGCTAAAACATATATTCGCTCACCAACATACAAATAAATACACTCAGTCACCCAAACAACTGTTTCCACATGCACTCTTAAACCCATACACCTAGTCAATCAACCATTCACACATCTATGCATAGAGTTACACACACCCCATCCAACCACACACAAACTCAGTGTCCCATACAAATACTCACCCAACTAATCAATAACTAATATACACACTCATGTAGTTAGTTACCAACTGAGGCAGCATGTTATACAACAACAGAGACAGTTCTGCACACATTCACATAGTTTAGTTACTAATCCATGTATTAAGTTAGACACTTTTAATTACTCACTTAAAAACAGCGATGTCATGAGTGATGTCACTGACCATGTCATGAGTGATGTAATATGTGACGTAATCAGCAGTGCATTGCGGGCACGCGAGTTATAGTTAGCTGAACTAACTATAACGGGGGAATTTCAATGGTTTTGTACGAGTGAAAAGTCCAGCTAACTATAACGCCCCTGAAACCTATGGTTTTTTCAGTGAATTTCTAAGGTTTTTTAAATGCTAATTCCTTACTATAACGTGCCTGAAACCTATGGTTTTTTCAGTGAATTTCAAAGGTTTTTTAAATGCTAATTTCTAACTATGCCTACAGAGATAGGACATGTGAAGAAAGAAGAAAAAACGCACAGAAAGAAAAAAAAAAGAAATGCAGAAAGAAGCAACAGAAGTCCTCAAAGACAAAGAAAAGTGCAGGAAGAAGGATAACGTGCAGAAAGAACAAACAGAAGAGCAGAAAGAAGCCTTGTTGCTAAATCATCCTGTACCCTCAACTTTTTCAGACGGATACTGGTGATAACTGAGTCTGACTAACCAGTCCTAGAGCCAGTGCTATGTTAAAAGACACTCAGAATACAGTGAAAACACCTACATACACTAGGGAACACTATGCGATGGGGTCCCCCTGTGCTCAGCATGACCTCCTCTGTAAGCCCCTAGTATATAATAGGGCAGGGGATTAAAACTACCTCTTAAAACGCGCCACAGGGCGTCTTTGCACACGTCACCTCAGGCCCCGTCCCCTTACTTCCCCACTGTGTAAACACGCCCTGTGGCCATTTTAAGTTGGGAGATTAATTCCCCTTGAATCCTGAGGGTCCCTAGGGTCCAACTAGACCACTAGGTACCTCCAGTATGCGCCACAGAACTGCGTTGCAGAGAGGTGTAAAAAGTGGCACGGCCTGGACCACCTCTCTGCAACGCAGCTCAGTGGTGCTTACTGGAAGCACCTGGTGGGCTAGTTAACCCCCAGGGGCCCTCAGGATTGAAGGGGAATTATTTCCCCAACTTAAAACGCGCCATAGGGCGTGTTTGCACACGTCACCTCAGGCCCCGTCCCCTTCCTTCCCCACTGTGTAAACATGGCCTGTGGCCGTTTTATAAGTTGGGAGATTAAGTCCCCTTGAATCCTGAGGATCCCTAGGGGCAAAATAGCCCACTAGGTACGTCCAGTAAGCGCCATTGCAGAGTGGTGTAAAAAGGGGCACGGCCTGCAACGCAGAGCAGTGGCACTTACTGGAAGCACCTGGTGGGCTAGTTGGCCCCCAGGGTCCCTCAGGATTGAAAGGGAATTATTTCTCCAACTTAAAACGCGCCACAGGGCGTGTTTGCACACGTCACCTCAGGCCCCGTCCCCTCCCTTCACCACTGTGTAAACGCGCCCTGTGGCCGTTATAAGTTGAGAGATTAAGTCCCCTTGAATCCTAAGGGTCCCTAGGGTCAAACTAGCCCACTAGGTACCTCCAGTAAGCACCACAGAGCTGCGTTGCATAGAGGTGTAAAAAGGGGCGTGGCCTCAGAACACCTGTCTGCAACGCAGCTCCCTGGTGCACGCTGGAGATAACTGTTGGGCTAGTTGGCCCTCAGGGACCCTCAGTATTGAAGGAGAATTAATTGCCCAACTTACAACTGGCCAGGGGGCGCGTTTGCAGAGTGCTGCAAGGAGGGGGCGTGGCCTCCAGCGCGATGCCGGTCTTTAATTTATTTTATTTTTTTAAGAAGGAGGGCTGTGTGGCCCCCATTCTTTTTCTAATTTACTGGCCCTGGGGACCCCATCCCCCAGGGCCTGCACCCTAATTTTTTTTGTTGCAAAAATAAATTTGGCCCTCCCAAGGCCTTAATCGGCCCCGGAGACCCCAACCCCCGGGTCATGGCCTTCTTTTAATTTAAATTCTTTAGGAGGGGGCTGCGTTGCCCCCCTCCTCAGGCCACTTATGGCTCCGGGGACCCCATCCCCCAAGGCCGGCCTTTGTTTTTTATTATTTTAAAAATATATATATTTATAGAAACACCTAGGACATGCTGGACAAACCGTATGTATCTATCACCATGATGATTTGCGTGATATTCATTAAAAGGCGACTATGCATAGAATGAATCCACATGGAATGTATTTACACCGCTGGTGAAGCTCTGACGTGTCTGACGCCCTACCGTGCCTAATCCCGGCGCCCCCGCCGGTGGGTACTCTCCAAGTAGACACCCTTGTCGTTTATTTATACAAACATGGGTAGCTATTGACGGGCACATTTAATATACACGCACACCAAGCCATTCAAAGGGGATTCGACAAAAATTCGACTAAACTATGCAAGAAACCCCCCTCACGGTTAATAAAAAACACATCCACTGCCGGATGTGTAATACTTTTTATTTTACTCTCTGGAAAGGAGACAAACCTCACTTGAGAGTCACAGCGTGCTCCTGGCTGAGCCCAATGCTGTGTTACACCCACCAGTGCTTTCCGATTGCCTCACACCTCTGTGTTGTATTCCACCAGCTAGTGCGTATGCTATGACACTCTAGCCCATGTGCACTGTAACACCACCCCGTGAATAGGTCATGCCACACTTGCCTTCGCACGGGTTATATTGCCCCATCTAACGTGCCTTCCTCGATGTGTATGTTATAACGCACAGCGCTATGCCATACATATTACAATCTGGGATCCATATCTTTGTCACAGTGCATATGCAACGTTACACTCCCCAGCACATATTTTATATTACAACTTTAGAGACTAGTTATGTTACACAACACTGCCCTGTGCATATTACACTCCAAGGCGCATATCGCATAGCACGCGCTAGTGCCTGTGCTATCTCGCGCTATCCAATGAATCTGTCATTGCGCACAATGTATTGCATATTATATTTCACGCCCCGGTTCATCTTATATCACACTCTTTGGTGCATAGTTTATACCATATACTACATCTAGTTTTCATTTTCAATCGTGCTCTCAGGACTATTTTCTATATAACACTGCGTCCACCTACCCTTTTCACGGGCATTACATTTTGCGATGGGGGTGGAGGGTCAGGGGGTGTTTCTGCCAAGTGAGCCCGGAGTCACAGTCACAAACGTCCTCTTCTTCCTGAATAAAAGTGAGATTATGCTGCATACTTGTTCATATTTTAAGTATTTCGCACAGACACACATTTTAAAAACAATAAAGTTCCTAATACCCACCTTCTCTGAACAGTTAGCTTGCTGCCCCATCCACCTCCTCCCTATCCTCTGTTGTCTGAATCCATGGACTAGCCTCCTCCCTCCTGCCATGCATGGTCTGATGGGCTGCCACTGCCCTCCATTTAGCATGATGTACCAGTCCACTCCTCCTGCCCTCCATTACCCAATTCTATGGCCCATCATTGACCTCCTGCTTAGCCTCCGTGCTTAGCTTGCTGCCCCTATTCTCCTTCCCACTGCCCTCCGATGTCTTTGTCCATGCCCCTGCTCCATCCTTTTTGCCCACTATGTTCCATGGACCTGCCACTCCTATCTACTCTGAGTGTTCTGTTGAGCTGCCACTCCCCTCCCACCTGTCTAGCATTGTCAGATGACTGTAACCTGTCCCTGCCACCTCCACCCTGCCTGTCCACATGCCATGCCCCTATCCCCTTCCTCTTGTCCTCCATGGTCCATTTTACTGCCACATCCTTCTGCCCTCCCTGATCTGTTGTGCTGCAACTGCTCCTCCTGCCTGCCCCGCGCGGTCTGTTGTGAGGCCCCTTCCCCTGAACTCTCTTGTCTGTGCCCAGGTCCTGACCCTCCCTTCTATCCTCCATGGTCCTTTGTGCATGCCCCTGCACCCTCCTTCTTGCCCATCATAGCCATTGTGCTGCCACTAACCCTCCCGCTTGCCATGCATGGTCTTCTGTGCTGCCATGGCCCCTACCACCTTCCCTGTGTGGTCAGCTAGCTGCCCCTCACCCCCCCCACCTTCCCTCCATGGTCTGTGTGTATGCCACCATAGTCTCATTGTTGCTCTCCATGGTGTGTCTTGTTTCTAGTGCCCATCCTGCCTGACCTCCATGGTCATCTTGCTGCTCCTGCCCTGCCACCTTGCCCCCAGCCCTCTGTTTCCATGTGCAGACCCCCTATTCCCTCCCTCCTGGCTTGTCTGTTCCATTGTAATGCCCCTGATCTGTCCCTCCTTCCCTTTATGGTCTGTTATGCTGCAGCTTTCTCTCCTGTCTGTCCATTATGGTCAACTAGCAACCATTGCGTCTTTCATATCTGTTCTCTGTTGTTCATGTGCATGGTCCTGTCCCCTCCCTATTGCTTTCTAAGGATTGTTGTGCTGCACTCCCTTCCCGCATGCGCTGTGTGGTGTATTGTGCTGCTGCAAACCCTGATGCCTGCCCTGTAGGGTCAGTTTGGTGCACCTCTCCATGTCCCTCCTGTCCTCTGTTATCCGAGTCCATGTCCCTACCCCAATTCCTCCTGCCTACCATGATCCAATGTACCATACTTGCGAGCATTTTGAACTTGGTAAGAGGGAGATTTTGAAAAAAAAATGGGGTATTGATTTTCCCCTTTGAGTTACATTGAAAAAGAGGAGATTGTAGACAGGAGACAGATTAAATAAAGCCCATTTGAGCTTAAAAACATTGCACGTTTCCTGGCTGAATCGGATCTGTTGGCATGTATGGTTGTACTACCATTGCCTCTTCCTTCTGCCCACAATGGTCTATTACATTGCCACAGCCTCTCTTGCAAGTCCTGTATTGTTGGTTTGTTGCCCCTGCCCCCCTTTCCACTGCCCTCCATAGTCTGTTGTGCTGCCACGGCCCTTCCTGCCTGCCCAGTGTGGTCAAATTGTTGCCTCTGCACTCTCCTACCTGCCTTCAATTTTCAGAGTCCGTGCCCCTGGCCTCTGCCTCTCAACAGTATCCTTGTGAACAACTAGATTGCTAACATTCTATATTTATTACAAAAGTGTAGAACACCTGACGTCATTTTGATGTAATCAAAACTGTAATACCTAGAGTATTTCCTTTAGAAATTACATATATGAGAGGGTCTTATTTGCATCAAAATGATGGTTAGTGCTCTAAAAAACTAAAATGAGGACATATTTTCTGAGTTTTCAAATAGTGACAAAGAACTTTTAAATTATTTGTAATCTTTATGTTTTTTTAGCCAGTTGACCACTTGATTAAATGTTGCACCTTGGCGAGAGGATGTGGTGTTACTTCCAGAGCTGCAGACTTTGCAACTGGGGAACCAGGTTGGAGTTTCTGCTTCAGCTCAACATTATGTGATTGTGGTCAAATTACTTAATCTCCCCATGTCTACAACCAAAATGAATTTGATCTTGTGTGATGTAACCAATGCTCATGTAAAGCATTCCAATACCTGACAAGTCTGCACTATATAAAACTGCAAATACACAAAAGATAAGTGTTTTGCACACTTCTGTCATTGGGCTACATGTGGGCTACATCTGGGTGATATTTGTGCTGCATTTAGGCTCTTTTGTGTCTGGTGGCCATCTTGGGAGATTTATTTGTTATGGAGTTTCCTAATTTCCTCATTTACTGCAGTCTCCTCAGTGGGAATACTTTCAGTTTTTTATTTTGGTGCCATCAAGAAGGCATTCAGATGTGTCACACATTTGCCATGAATTCTGAATGTTAGCACTCTAGTTGCTCATTAGATCACTGTAGTAAAACTACTGCTCACCAGGGAAGTCTGCTGCTGGTATTCAAAGTGCATGTTTCAGTCTGCATGTCAGAATTTGTTTATGAAATAGAAGAGGATTTAAGAAGTCAAAATGTGCCCTAATTTTTCTTTCTGCAGAACTAATCATATTTTTCTATGGCAAAATGAACCCCCTCATTTTGTTCCTTTGTAAATTAAATGTTTTAAGTGTTACCAGTTTATTCCAATCAAGATGGCTTCAGGTGTGGCATACTTTTGTCATAAGTAAGACAGTAAGCGCTCTAGTTGTTCTTAAGAACACTCTGGGACATTCTGTCATTGGGCTATACTTGGGCTACATCTGGGTGATATTTGGGCTACATTTGGGCTCTTTTGTCTCTGGTGGCCATCTTGGGAGATTTATTTGTTATGAAGTTTCCTAATTTCCTCATTTACTGCAGTCTCCTCAGTAGGAAATACTTTCAGTTTTTTACTTTGATTCCATCAAGAAGGCATTCAGATGTGTCACACATTTTCCATAAATTCTGAATGTTAGCACTCTAGTTGCTCATTAGATCACTCTAGTAAAGCTACTGCTCACCAGGCAAGTCTGCTGCTGGTATTCAAAGTGCATGTTTCAGTCTGCATGTCAGAATGTTTGTATGAAATAAAAGAGGATTTCAGAAGTCAAAATGTGCCCTAGTTTTTCTTTCTGCAGCACTAATCATAATTTATATGGAAAAATGAACCCCCTCATTTTGTTCCTTTGTAAATTAAATGTTTTAAGTGTTACCACTTTATTCCAATCAAGATGGCTTCAGGTGTGCCATACTTTTGTCATAAGTAAGACTGTTAGCGCTCTAGTTGTTCTTTGGAGCATTCTGGGAAGCTGCAGTAGAACACAAAGGAATCAACTGACAGTCTCTGCCCTTGTTGGATGTACATGTTTTACTGAGAATGTCAGACTTCATTCTTACATGACTGAGAAAGATAATGTGAATTTACAGAAAATATGCTCTCAGTTTAGCTTATAGATCACCTTCCAAACCTCTGTGGGAAAAGTATGAAACATGGTTCGTGATATCACAGCAGAAGGCTTTTTCACATGGTAAAATCACCTTAGAACACACCACAATTCCTAAAATGAGTATGGTACCATCAACAAATGATTTATAATGTAACTAAAGTCTTAAAACCTTCTATTAACTGCAATGCTTTTTAATGAGGTGCTATCATGTATATTGGTCCCAAGATGGCTGCCAACACTTCTTGGATGAAGTACTGACAGCCAATCAGATCTCACGATGAGATGTGTGGTTAGGCTCCGCCCAGATATGTATGTGATTTTACTTTTGAGTATCTCAGGAACTACTGAACAGATTGACACCATATATGCAAAAGGCACATGCCTGACCTGAGGACTACCTCTTTGCCAAATTTCAAGTAATTCTGTTCAGCCGTTCGGGCTGTACCTTGGACTAAAGGTCCCTATGGAAAATTGCATGGGGAAAACGCATTTTGGGACCCCCCTTGGGACTTTCAGGGTAGGAGCGGAGCGGAGCGCCCCACCTATTTTGAAAATTTTGCGAGGATTCGTCAACCGGCGCCAAAGTTATTCCAAATAGAATGTTGCGGATTTCCTATGGAAACACGGTCCTAACTATAACTATCTACTGGCGACCGCCAGTAGATAATATAGATATATATATAATATATATATTACCTACTGGTGGTCGCCAGTAGGTAGTTATAGTTAGGACCGAGTTTCCATAGGAAATCTCAAAATTCTATTTTGAATAACTTTGGCGCCGGTTGACAATTCCTCGCGAAATTTTCAAAACAAATGGGGCGCTCCGTTCAGCTCCTACCCTGAAAGTCTCGGGGTGATACGTCAAGCGGGGGCAGAGAAAAAGGGGGGGTCCCAAAACGCGTTTTCCCCATGCATTTTTCCATAGGACCTTTAGTCCGAGCTACAGCCCGAACGGCTGAACAGAATTACTTGTAATTTGGCAGAGAGGTAGTCCGTAGGTCAAGGATGTGCCTTTTGTAGGTCTGGTGTAAATCTGTTCAGTAGTTCCTGAGAAAATAGCATTTAAAGTAATATATATATCGGTAAGCACGCTCCGTGCGCTTACGGTAAGCTTACCGTACGCGTACGGTGCCGTGCGCGAGCTCAAATCTGATTGGTTGTCACATGACTGTAAACATTCGAATCGGACGAAATCAGGAAGTGTCGGCCGCCATTTCGTGTATTTCACACAGAAAAAAAAAGGGAGATAACGTGAAAAGGGGGCAAGGAAGAGAGTTACAGACCCCCTAACATTTGAAAGGGGGTCAAAGAAGGACACAAAAGTATGAAAAATACATTTATTAATTTTTAAAAAAAATCGCGGAGTGCGCGTACGGTAAGCTTACCGTACGCGTACGGCAGAAAAAATAAAATAAAAAAAGAAATAAAATTCAGATTTAAGTGTTTAGATATTAGGGGGCTCTAAAAAGAGCCGTTGTGTTTATGAAGTGATTTTTTAGTGGTACCTACAAGTAAGTACCGATGCAGAGTTTAAGGTGCAAGAGGAAGACTCTGTTCCCTTCATCAGTGAAGTGTACACCATCTCCTCTATAAATGTCTTGCATGTTGTAACGCAAGTTGTTGTGGAAAATGGAACCCATACCATAGTCTCGGAGGAAAGCAGAAACAGATTTGTTGACGTGCTTTCTTGCTTTGTCAATCTGTGGACAAAATTGATTGGACCAGTTCCATTTTTGCCTTTGGCATATGTTAGAATACGCAAAGGCAGTTTTAGGGAAAAGTGAAAACAGTTGTGCAAAGGTCTCCTTCATAAGCATTTCCAGACCTACCCCAGTCAAAGTGCCTAGGTCATTGCCACCACAGTGCACTATTATGAGGTCAGGGTGTTGGATTTGCATGAAGGATTTCACCAATGGCATCAATTGGTGCCTCTTTAACCCTCTCTGACCAATCCATTTAATGTCTTCATTTGGCAAAGCAAGGTCTCTCACCATACCTGTTTTCTCTGCATACTTTTCACTCCAGAAGACATAGCTGTGCCCTACAATCCACACTGTGAACATCTTCCAATGAGATCTGGATGCACTCAGGAGGTGTATTTCAGTAGAATGGGAAATAAAAATGAAAGACAGTTTGGAAATGGAGGCATACATATTTTTTAAAATAAAAAGAACTCATTGGCTGTTTCACACCATTCTACACTAAAAACTAGGCTGTATGTGTAAATTTATAGAAGCATGTTTTGTATTGGTACAGAAAAATGTGTTACCAAAGAACATTACTATGGATTTGCTGTTAGGTTTGAAAAGTCAAGCACTCTTGCTCTTTGGAAATGAAACATTGTGTGGTGAACTTCTGACCTGACTCCACACAGCAGTGTTCCATGAGCTGTTGCTATGGTAGCAGGCAGAAGTCAAGTTGGGTGAAGGGTACTTTTGGAAAAGGGTTGGTTTTCAACCAATAGAAATGTGTGATTTCATTTGAAAAAAAGGGGGAAGCACTGAGATTTGTAACTAACATGTATATGTGTGGAAAAAGAGAGGGAAACATTGCCATTATCTGGTTCTGCTGAGAGGAGAGAGGTGTACAGAACAGAGATCCTGGCTCTGATAATCTGCAGTTTGAGTGCCACATTTCTTTCACAACTAACTAATTTTAAAGGTGAGTTAAGAGTTTGAGAGGGGATGTATGTGGTAAATTTAGAAATGAATAATAGAATTGGAATTCCTTTTGTTGAAGTTGTGTTTTTCAATTTGTGTTTTGGGAGAAATTTAAATGTAAGGAACATGTAAAATATTATGGACTATGTTTTCACCATAAATTAAGGTGTACTGGTATGAATGAGGAATACTGTTTTCTGCATATAATCAGAAGATGACTCTGTGTGCAAAGAGGAATTGTTGACAGAGATTTATTGCGTATTACTCTGGTAATTTTAGATTGGCATTAGTAGGAAAGGGGCAGCTATTTTTCTGCAGAAGCAGACTCTTAGCACACACCCAGCTGCTTTTCCTGTAGAATCATGCATAGTATTCACAACCGAGTGGTGTTTGAGGTTGCAGTGAGTAATGCACATACATTCAACAACACTAAGGCTGGTTACCTTTGCTGGAGTGTAGTCATTCACCCAGGTTACACATGTTCCTGGTCTCAAAAAGCTGTTTGGACATGTGCTGTTTTCAGATTCTGAAAAGTGGATTGAAAATGTGTCAGACTGTAAAAGTACTTATCACTTGCCAAAAAAAGAGTAGTAAGTGTGCTTTTAAAATGACAAAGAAATTTCGTTTTCTGCCTAATATCAAACCATGACTCTGTGTGCAAAGAGGAATTGTTGACAGAGATTTATTGCGTATTACTCTGGTAATTTTAGATTGGCATTAGTAGGAAAGGGGCAGCTATTTTTCTGCAGAAGCAGACTCTTAGCACACACCCAGCTGCTTATCCTGTAGAATCATGCATAGTATTTACAACCGAGTGGTGTTTGAGGTTGCAGTGAGTAATGCAAATACATTCAACAACACTAAGGCTGGTTGCCTTTGCTGGAGTGTAGTCATTCACCCAGGTTACACATGTTCCTGGTCTCAAAAAGCTGTTTGGACATGTGCTGTTTTCAGATTCTGAAAAGTGGATTGAAAATGTGTCAGACTGTAAAAGTACTTATCACTTGCCAAAAAAAGAGTAGTAAGTGTGCTTTCACATTGGCAAAGAAATTTTGTTTTCTGCCTAATATCAAACCATGACTCTGTGTGCAAAGAGGAATTGTTGACAGAGATTTATTGCGTATTACTCTGGTAATTTTAGATTGGCATTAGTAGGAAAGGGGCAGCTATTTTTCTGCAGAAGCAGACTCTTAGCACACACCCAGCTGCTTATCCTGTAGAATCATGCATAGTATTCACAACCGAGTGGTGTTTGAGGTTGCAGTGAGTAATGCAAATACATTCTAAATCACTAAGGCTGGTTGCCTTTGCTGGTGTGTAGTCATTCACCCAGGTTACACATGTTCCTGGTCTCAAAAAGCTGTTTGGACATGTGCTGTTTTCAGATTCTGAAAAGTGGATTGAAAATGTGTCAGACTGTAAAAGTACTTATCACTTGCCAAAAAAAGAGTAGTAAGTGTGCTTTCAAATCGGCAAAGAAATTTCGTTTTCTGCCTAATATCAAACCATGACTCTGTGTGCAAAGAGGAATTGTTGACAGAGATTTATTGCGTATTACTCTGGTAATTTTAGATTGGCATTAGTAGGAAAGGGGCAGCTATTTTTCTGCAGAAGCAGACTCTTAGCACACACCCAGCTGCTTATCCTGTAGAATCATGCATAGTATTCACACCCGAGTGGTGTTTGAGGTTGCAGTGAGTAATGCAAATACATTCAACAACACTAAGGCTGGTTGCCTTTGCTGGAGTGTAGTCATTCACCCAGGTTACACATGTTCCTGGTCTTAAAAAGCTGTTTGGACATGTGCTGTTTTCAGATTCTGAAAAGTGGATTGAAAATGTGTCAGACTGTAAAAGTACTTATCACTTGCCAAAAAAAGAGTAGTAAGTGTGCTTTCAAATTGGCAAAGAAATTTCGTTTTCTGCCTAATATCAAACCATGACTCTGTGTGCAAAGAGGAATTGTTGACAGAGATTTATTGCGTATTACTCTGGTAATTTTAGATTGGCATTAGTAGGAAAGGGGCAGCTATTTTTCTGCAGAAGCAGACTCTTAGCACACACCCAGCTGCTTATCCTGTAGAATCATGCATAGTATTCACAACCGAGTGGTGTTTGAGGTTGCAGTGAGTAATGCAAATACATTCAACAACACTAAGGCTGGTTGCCTTTGCTGGAGTGTAGTCATTCACCCAGTTTACACATGTTCCTGGTCTCAAAAAGCTGTTTGGACATGTGCTGTTTTCAGATTCTGAAAAGTGGACTGAAAATGTGTCAGACTGTAAAAGTACTTATCACTTGCCAAAAAAAGAGTAGTAAGTGTGCTTTCAAATTGGCAAAGAAATTTCGTTTTCTGCCTAATATCAAACCATGACTCTGTGTGCAAAGAGGAATTGTTGACAGAGATTTATTGCGTATTACTCTGGTAATTTTAGATTGGCATTAGTAGGAACGGGGCAGCTATTTTTCTGCAGAAGCAGACTCTTAGCACACACCCAGCTGCTTATCCTGTAGAATCATGCATAGTATTCACAACCGAGTGGTGTTTGAGGTTGCAGTGAGTAATGCAAATACATTCAACAACACTAAGGCTGGTTGCCTTTGCTGGAGTGTAGTCATTCACCCAGGTTACACATGTTCCTGGTCTCAAAAAGCGGTTTGGACATGTGCTGTTTTCAGATTGTGAAAAGTGGATTGAAAATGTGTCAGACTGTAAAAGTACTTATCACTTGCCAAAAAAAGAGTAGTAAGTGTGCTTTCAAAATGGCAAAGAAATTTTGTTTTCTGCCTAATATCAAACCATGACTCTGTGTGCAAAGAGGAATTGTTGACAGAGATTTATTGTGTATTACTCTGGTAATTTTAGATTGGCATTAGTAGGAAAGGGGCAGCTATTTTTCTGCAGAAGCAGACTCTTAGCACACACCCAGCTGCTTATCCTGTAGAATCATGCATAGTATTCACAACCGAGTGGTGTTTGAGGTTGCAGTGAGTAATGCAAATACATTCTACATCACTAAGGCTGGTTGCCTTTGCTGGAGTGTAGTCATTCACCCAGGTTACACATGTTCCTGGTCTCAAAAAGCTGTTTGGACATGTGCTGTTTTCAGATTCTGAAAAGTGGATTGAAAATGTGTCAGACTGTAAAAGTACTTATCACTTGCCAAAAAAAGAGTAGTAAGTGTGCTTTCAAATTGGCAAAGAAATGTCGTTTTCTGCCTAATATCAAACCATGACTCTGTGTGCAAAGAGGAATTGTTGACAGAGATTTATTGCGTATTACTCTGGTAATTTTAGATTGGCATTAGTAGGAAAGGGGCAGCTATTTTTCTGCAGAAGCAGACTCTTAGCACACACCCAGCTGCTTATCCTGTAGAATCATCCATAGTATTCACAACCGAGTGGTGTTTGAGGTTGCAGTGAGTAATGCAAATACATTCAACAACACTAAGGCTGGTTGCCTTTGCTGGAGTGTAGTCATTCACCCAGGTTACACATGTTCCTGGTCTCAAAAAGCTGTTTGGACATGTGCTGTTTTCAGGTTCTGAAAAGTGGATTGAAAATGTGTCAGACTGTAAAAGTACTTATCACTTGCCAAAAAAAGAGTAGTAAGTGTGCTTTCAAATTGGCAAAGAAATTTCGTTTTCTGCCTAATATCAAACCATGACTCTGTCTGCAAAGAGGAATTGTTTTTAGATATTTAATTTGTGATGGTTTTATTGTGATTTTCACTTGTAGGAAAGGGGTACATAGTATTTTAAGATTTGAAAAGATCATAAAAAATATAGTAATATATTTAAATAAAATAAAGGAATTTTTTTTTAGTTTCTTTCAGGTATTGCTGAAGAGCAGTGAACAAAATTTAAGATGCCTACAAAATCCAGACTAAGGAAAAACCAGAAAAAAAATCTATATTTGAAGACAACTGGAGGACCTAAGTTAGTTGGAGATGCTCATGTTGGGAAAAAGAGAAAGTCTTCTGGTAAGCAGACAAAAGATTTTTTTTAAAATATCTTCCAAAAAAGGAAAAATGTACAAAATGTCTGTACTGGAAATAATGTTTTAAATAGAAAACAACAGGAGAAAATTGAGCATTTAATTAATGCAAATATACCTTCAGAAACAATAAAGATTAACTTAAAAAGAAAAACGGCGTTTAAAGAGATTCGTAGAAAAATGTTTCAGAGAAGAGTTATGTCCAATTTGATAAAGGATGTGAAGAAATATAAGAAAAAAGCAAAATTTTATAAGAGAAAAAAAGAAATTGAAGCCATTGTAGCAAAGGCTTTAGAATTAAAAAGGAAACTATTCATTTTAATTTTGAACAGGATGCGTACATTAGATAAAATGGTCAATGTACTGAAATCACAAAGCAAAAGGAAAAGACTAGTGAAAAGAACAAACTTTTGTAAAGTGTTTTTAGGAGAATGGATGCATAGTTCAAGTAGTGAACCTTTTTTTAATGAAGAGAGTTAACTTCAAAGTAATAGTTTGCTGCATGCAGTTGACACCAGAGGTCGTGCTTATGAAGTGAAAAATGGTTGTATAATGGAGCAGGAGAAAATGGTTCCAAGAGATGAGGAACAAGTGATGGCGGATGAGGTTATGGGGAGACGTCCTAAAGCCCCAGTGTATACTTGGAATTGTAGTAGTATTTGCACTGTGCTTCAGGAATCTATTGATAAATTTCGTGAGTTTCTAAGAGAATATAGTAAAAAAAGTGTTAAACAGAAGATTAAGGTGCTTCAAAGTCTAGATCCATGCAGAGTGAGAGAGAATACTGGTTTGCAAGGACACTCTCTGGCTTGTCTATCTAGGAAAGTGTGTCAAAGTGTTTTTCACCATTTTAGGATGCTGGCAGTTCATCATACTGAAATGAGAAAGTTTGTGAGACGATTGTATTTTGCTAAAAGTCCAGCAATAAAGTTAGATGAATTGAATAGGGCTATGTTCCGTGGATCGGTATCAGATGTAGAGAAGGTTACTGATGAAATTCAGTTTAGTTACTTTGGTCCAGAACAAGAGAGTGCAGGTAATGACACAGTTATCGAGGAAGATGTGGAAGAGAATGTAGAACCGTCTGTAAGTAAGAAATTTGATGATCAAATGACAAAATTTGCAATAATCTCTAATGAAAGACCAAATATTACTTGTGTTTGTTGCCGCAGAACTCATTATAAAAATCAAACCAGGAATGTTGATCTGTATAAAAAAAGTGAAAATGAAGATAATTATAAGTGGAAGGATTTTGCAACATATATATTTCTGGAAAATTGTTTTGAATTGGGTGAAGATCAGCGTATTTGTAAATACTGTTATAACAAGTTAGTAGAAAATAGAATGCCGACCAGAGCTGTACATAAAAATTTAGAATTGGATGCTATTCCTGCCGAACTTTCTGATTTAAATACATATGAGTCTATACTCATTCAATGTGTTCATCCGTTCCAGACCATAGTATGTATGGAGCCCAAAACTGGTAAATTACCTCCTTCTGATTTACTGAGAGGTTTAAAAGGAAGAGTGGTGTATTTGCCCTTGGATTTGAAAAAAAATATGGAAACTATTGATGCAGATACTTTGGAAACTGAACCCTTAGTAATTCTGGTTAATGGTGTACCTACAAAGAATAAGAAGATTTGACAAGAGCTGGTGGATGTACGAAAAGTACAAAGAGCAAATTTGTATTTGAAAAAAAATAATAAATGGTATGAATCAATTTATATAGAAGAACAAGAAGAAGAAGATTTACAAGAAGACACAGAAACACCAACTGGTCAAATTGAAAAAGTGGACAAGTCAAAGGAAGAAGAAATTTATGAACATTTTAGCATACATCCTCTTCATTCAAAAGAAGTTATGGGAGACACTATTGATCTGTTTCAGATGAAGAAAGCAAAAGGAACTCCCGTGAGTGTATGGGAGGAGAGCTTGGAAGCTCGATGTTTTCCCCAGCTGTTTCCTACATGAAAAGGAGGACGATACGATGAACGTCCAGAACAGATTCCAGCTTCTGAGTATCGGACTACAAGACTATATGCAGAAGATCCAAGATTTCGTCAAAGTATTCCTTATTTGTTCCATCTTTTATTTGAAAGCGACTTGTCTGCATTATCTTATGCAGTAAATCATATTTTAAAAAGTGGAGTACATTTACAAAATGTGTCTGCTAAGGATTTTATGGAGAAAGTGCAGCACCGAGATGATCATTTGGAAACACAACTGATCAATCTGATGGCTTGTCAGCGTGGGACAAATGAATATTGGTACCGACGCCATGGTGAATTAAAATGCATGTTACGGAATTTAGGAACTCCAACATGGTTCCTTACCCTAAGCTGTGCTGAGTACGCTTGGGATGATTTACTGGATTTTCTACGAGAGGCAAATTCAAACATTAAAAACATCCAATACAAGACAGCAGGAGAACTGTGCTCATTGGATCCGGTTAATGTTTGCAGATATTTCAATCATAGATTTGAGGCTATGATGTGCTTCATCTGCAATTAAAAAAATCCACCTCTTGGAGAAGTTGTGGATTTCTTTTGGAGAAAAGAGTACCAAGCAAGAGGTGCTCCTCATATTCATATGCTGTTGTGGATCAAGGGTGCCCCAAAATTTGGAACAGATGCTGATGAAGCAGTGTTATCTTTCATTGAAGAATATGCAACATGTGCTATACCAAAAAGCACAGAAGAGAAAAAGTTAAAGGAGCAAGTTTTACGTTTCCAAAGTCATCGGTGTGGAAAATACTGTCGACGGAAATACAAGAGCAAAGATAAATTCTACACTAAATGTCGATTTGGATTTCCTAGACCTGTTCTTTCAAAAGGAAGAGTAAACAGTTTTATGTCAGCTGTGAGACATACTATTACAAGAAAATCACCTAAGAATACCTACAACCTAAAAAGAAAAGAAGAATCAAAATATATAAATGACTACAACCCAGTCATTTTATCCATGTGTGGAATGCTAACATGGATATACAGTATGTAGCTGACAATTCCATTGCTGTTGCTCGATATGTAACATCTGACATTACTAAATCAGAAAAGACTGAATTGAAAGAAATGTGGGAAGAGATTTCTCACGAGAAGACTGTCAGTAAGAAGCTATACAGTTTCAGTTTAAAGATGTTATCGCATCGAGAAATTGGATCCTACAAATGTTCAGATAGGTTATCTTCTGCAAGTCTCTACTCGAAATCATGAAGAATAATTTGGGCAAGTTTAGGCCTTGCAGCAATGAGAAATCGGGTACTGAAATCTGTTGGAGAAATTGAATATTTAGCACAGTTCGAACCTGAAAGTACAGACATTTTAACAACAAACATGTTGGACACATATTACCCAAAAAGAAGTCATCACCTTGAAAACATGTGTCTCTATGAAGTGCTGCAGAACTTCATTTTTAAACGGAATGCCACAGAAGACATCAACAATGGAAAATATAAAGTCAGTGGTGAGGAAGGATATTTGGTGAAGCAAACAAAAGGAAGTTTGATAAATCACCAGAAGCTGAGTTGCGACACTACCGACAAAAAGGAATTTTACTACTTGGCACTTTTACAGCTGTTCAAACCATGGTGTTCAGAGGATGAACTACTTGGAGAATTCCAGAGCTATGAGGACTCATTTAATGCATGTAAAGATACGATTGAATGCAGTACTTTCACAAATTATGTCCAAATGTTAAATGAAGAAATTGAACAGGAAGCTACAATTGCAGCTGAAGTAGCTAGAGACAGTTCTCAAGACAGCCAAAGTTCAGGAACGCTCAGTCAAGATCCCCTTGGACAACCAATCGTAGAAAATGAAGCTGCAATAGCCATGACTGAAGTGGAAACGGCTATGAATCAAGCTCAAGAAGAATTAATAGACTTACCAAATTTGGAAGAACAACTGAATGAAGAACAGCAACAAATTTATGAAGAGATCAGAAACAAAATTGATCACGGATTACTACATGAAAAAAAAGAGTGCTCATGCACATCATTTGAACCAGTCAGGATGTATGTGAGCGGACAAGCTGGAACTGGAAAAAGTTTCTTAATAAAAGTCATCAGAAGCTACCTACAGCAAAAAACGGATTCAACTTTGTCTTGTGTGGTAACTGCTCCAACTGGGTTAGCAGCATATAACATAAAAGGAATTACCTTACATCGTTTGCTAATGTTACCAGTGGAGCATGAGAACAAAATAGAATACCACAAGTTAACAGGAGAAGCATGCTTTGAAGTGTCAAGAGTGTTGAAGAAGATGCAAGTTCTCATTATTGATGAGGTGAGCATGGTATCAAACTTAATGCTTGCCTTTGTGCATTTAAGAATACAGCAAATTCTAAGGAGAGACTATGACGTGTTATTTGGTGGAAAACATGTCATAGTTTTTGGGGATCTTCTACAGCTTACTCCAGTTAAAGGACAACCAGTGTTTAATACTGTGACACATGAAGACACAAAGAAGTCATTGGGAAGCATTGGTAATGCAAATATTTGGTCCTTCTTTGAGTACAAGGAACTTACTACTAATATGAGGCAAGCAAACGATGAAGATTATGCAAGTATTCTGAAAGATATCAGAATTGGACTACTCACTGAAGTTGGCAGGAAAGCATTACAGAGTTGGTTGCTACATAATTTATTCCCAAGTGAAGAAATAGTTGCAGAGAAAATATACCAGAACATTGCAGAAAAAAATACTGTAATCTGCTTAATGCCAACACTACGTGAGTGCTCAGTATTCAATGAGGAACTTTTGAAATTGGAAAAGGAAGAGATTAAGAAATTGGAAGCAGTGGACAAAATTCAGCATGAAAGAATTACAATTACATTAACAGGCGAACTAAGAAAAAAATTGGATTCTCTAGAGAAGAAAATTTCGAAAACAGCTGGATTAGAAAAAAATCTATATGATTGCATGAACTGTAGAGTATTTTTAAGGAGAAATTTGGATGTTGAAAAAGGCTTAGTGAATGGAGCTATGGGTAAAGTTGTGGGTTTCGTGAACTACCAGAAAAAAGATGGGATTGAATTTTTAAAAATTAAGTTTGATCAGATTGAAGAGGTTAAAGACATTTGTCGTTGTTCAGTCCGTTGTTTGCTTGTGAAAGACTTATATGTACGTAGGAAGCAGTTTCCGTTTTCTCTAGCATATGCTGTAACTATTCACAAGTCTCAAGGATTAACTGTAGATAGTGCTTTTGTGAACATTGGTTCAACTGTGTTCAAAGAAGGTATGGCTTATGTTGCTTTGTCACGAGTGAAAACATTATCTGGTTTATTCATGATAGACTTTGATGACTCAAAAGTTAGTGCTGATGCAAATTGTGTAAAGGAGTATAATAGATTAAGAAGAACCTATGCTCCTCATTTAGGTCAGTATCCTGTGTTGGAAAAACGTGTTGTTTCTCGGAAAAGGAGAATTGAGAATATCTGTAATGAGGATGTAGAGAAGAGAAAACAAAAGAAGAGTGATGTAATTGCAAGCAAAAAGAAAAAGGACAATGTTGAAGAGGTTGTTGGTTGTCATTTTGAAAATAGCTCTGGTGTCAACTGCTACGCTAATGTAGTGCTGAATGTTGTATTTTATCTTGAAAGTTTGCAAGAGCAGATAATAGTAAATCAGGGAAAAAGATTCTGTTCTGTGCTGAGTCTCCTTTTTGAAAAGCTGAGTATTGATAAAACTAAAATAGAAAGTGCTACTGAAATTAGAAAACTTTTAGATGTATGTTCAGGATGTACACAGTTTTCTCAAAATGTACAGCAAGATGCACAGGAATTCTTGATGTATTTTCTTCAGGTACTGGAAGAAGAAGGGGTACAAATAGAAAATATGTTTGGTCTCTCTTATAAATGGGAACATAGTTGTGAAAACTGTTTCAATACATGTGGCTCTAATGTTGATTCTGAAAGGTTTATTTATTTAACATTGCCAGAGAGTAAATCAGTCACTTTTGCTAAATTAGTTAAAGATGCTAATCATAGCATGGAATGCGGTGAGTGTAAATCTGACATGTTTTCAACGTTAATTTTAAAGGAATACGGACAGTATGTAATTTTAATGATGCAACGATGTAGAGCTGATGGTTCAAAATTGGATACTTTAATAAAGAAGTTTACAGGACAGCAATTATCAATTTCAGGAAAAACTTTTGTAACAGTTGCAATAATTTTCCATGATGGACCTACTGTAACTTCTGGTCATTACACAGTTTATCTAAAATGTAAAAAAGGCTGGACAATGTGTAATGATTGTCAATTGGTTTTTAAGCAACGTTTGCCTTTTGATTTAGCAAATTCCTATCTAATCTTCCTGAAACCTAAATTTTAGAGAGAATTGGCAACATCTGTACAAATCAATTTTACCATTTTATTGGATTACCATTGGAATTTTCTAATAAAAAGATTTTTAAAATTACCATTTGGCCTAAAGGAAAGGTAACCAATTGTATTGTGGACTTATTTAATTCCTAATTAATATTTCGGAAACCAAAATTTTAGAGAGAATTGTTAACATCTGTACAAATCAAATTTTGGAATTTTATTGGATTACCATTGGAAATTTAATCAAAAAAGAATTTAAAAATTACCATTTGGCCTAAAGGAAAGGTAACCAGATGTATTGTGGAGTTATTTGAGATATGTTATTTTTGTGATTATGCTTCTGTAACAAAATTGTCAGACGGTATTTTTTAGAAATAGTTATTGTTATTAGATGACATTTTTTTTGAATATTTTGCATTTCTATAATGTTATGTTTAAGTGAGAAGAGATTCTGGGCTTTTTTAAAACAATCTTTGAGATTGTTATTTTTTTTTTGCCCGCTGTTAAGTGATGAATGCAATTGCTTTCACGATTTATAGTGAAATACAATATATTCTGAAAACAGCAAAAAAATGGCAAAAAATTGTTTTTGGAAAATATGTAAATACGTGTACTGTATTATAAAATGTTTTATTAAATATTAATACTTTTTTCTTTTTTTTTCAGATTGAGAAAGAACATTTTCGAAAAATAAAACCATTTTTCTAGCAATTTAAATAAAATTTAAATTGATATTTAATTTTTTGGGTGGGTCAGGTAAGTCAGAAATTTCATGGTCCCTTTTTTCCACTTCTCCTCAATCAGATTTTCAGTTTTTCGTTATTAATCCCTCAAGGACCTTGTAATGTGGTAATTGTTTTTTAGTGTTTTTTAAAAAAAAAATACGCTTACCGTACGCGTACGGTAAAAAAAAAGTTAAAAATTAAAAAAAGTTGAAAGGTAAGGTTGGCTCTTAAAAGAGCCGTTGTGTTTATACAGGGACAGAGGAAAGAAAGAATGGGAATATTAGCTGGTAGGACAAATGTGCTGGTCTATTCTGTTGTTAATTAGGGGAACACTGGTCTCCCCACGAACAATTAGACCATGACAATTTGAGCACCGCATTGTAACCCTCGCAAATCGATGGTTATTTTCCAGAGGACCAGAAAAAGGTGATTCTCCCCCCACAGATGAAGGGCTCAGCTGAGCTGCCGAAGATGTACTGGGCTGAGCTGCTGTGGATGTGCTCGGTCGACTTACTGAAGGGTTTGCTCCAGCATGTCGACCATTTGTCCTAGGGTGTACATCCTCAAGGTGTCTTAACATAGTGTGATTCCCGAAGGAATACTTCTTGTTAGGATTACCTCTAGAAAGTACACGCTGGCAAAGCTTGCAAGTCACTAAAGGAGCATTTACCTTTTTTTGGCCATCAGGAAATGTAAAATACTCCCATATAAAAGAGCTCTTTTGTTTCCTCCTTCTCTGCCTGATGGTGGTGCTGCTAGCCTCACTCTCAAAAGAGGACTGCTGTTCTGCCATCGTATCACAAAGACAACTCAGCTCCTTCTCCTAAGGGATCACAAGCAGAAATGAGGGGAATGGGTGTGGTGTAGGAGAGTTCTAGAACTGAAAGTAGTTTAAACCAATCAAAAGTGTTGTTTCTTGATCACATGACCCACCATGCTTGTACGTTACGCTTACGGAGCGCTTACGGAGCGCTTACGGTAAAAGTACACATGCGCGTATAAAAGACACGCGCACGCGCGCATGCGCATAACAGGCACGCCCCAACACTTCCGCGTAACGTGCGCGTTTAACGTATGCGCTTACGCGCCGCGTACACAGTACGCACGTCTACGTAAATTGCGTAATAGTGTTTAAAGAGAATATAAAGAAAAAATAAAAAGATGTAAAAAACCTTGCAAAAAAAAAAAAATCACAAACGTTAAATATAAGAATTAGCATTTAAAAAACCATACAAATTCACTGAAAAAACCATGGGTTTCACACACGTTATAGTTAGGAATCATCATTTAAAAAACCTTGCAAATTCAGTGAAAAAACCATAGGTTTCACAGACGTTATAGTTAGATGGACATTTTACTCGTAAAAAACCAATGAGATTCCCCCGTTATAGTTAGTTAAGCTAACTATAACTCGCGCACCCGCAATCCACTGCTGATGACGTCACATATAACATCACTCATGACATGGTCACTGACATCACTCATGACATCACTGATGACATCTCAAATGACATCACTGATGACATCACTGATGACATCATCCTTGTGATAAAGTGGCAGACCTCCTCTCACCCTAATATAACCTTTGATACACACATTAAAAAATAGAGACTAAACTTTTCAAAACAATGGACATACCAATACCAGTTACAACAACCTCTTCAGTAATTCTAAGATCCACATACACATCCACTCATTCACCAACAGTCCTATACAGTCACTCATACATGTACTCACTCATCATATGTACTCATACACCTATACATCCTGTTACACAATGCCACTCATCCATAGAGTTACTCACACACATAGTCAATCATGCTAATAAAGAATCAAACATACATTTATTTGCATATACAGTTATACACACACCGCCACACTTACTTCTACGGAAACGTACACATACTTAGTCTTTTAAACAATCACTTAAAGAAACACATACTTATTCATACAGGAACTCTTTCAATCTCTAACTCTCACATATACTCACTTATATACACCAATAGTCACATATACTAGTTTAAAACATATGTAGTTACTCATAGAGACACTATTGAGACAGTCATTCACTCACTAACACACCCATACACACACTCATCCACCCATACAGTCCTGCACACATGCTGTCTTCAACACATACAAAGAGTGAGTCACTCATTCATGCACCTATGCACTACGTAATACCCCCCACCGAACCATGCAGACACTCAGACTGATACTCAAAAAAACAACTAATAACCTATATAGACACCCATGTAGCTACTCACCAACCCATGCAGCCACTTATACACAAAGTGAGAGACTGATACAGATATTTACATATTTAAACATTACTCACTAAGCCATGTATTCACTATGATACACTTAATCAGTCAGTAACACAATCAATTTTTCAAAAACAAATCATCCATTTAGACACTTATATACCCATTTATTCTTCCATCGACCTTGAGATATACATATATAAAACATATTTAATTTTCAGAAAAACACACATTCACTGGATGATGTCATCAGTGATGTCATTTGAGATGTCATCAGTGATGTCATGAGTGATGTCACTGACCATGTCATGAGTGATGTAATATGTGACGTCATCAGCAGTGCATTGCGGGCGCGCTAGTTATAGTTAGCTGAACTAACTATAACGGGGGAATTTCAATGGTTTTGTACAAGTGAAAAGTCCAGCTAACTATAACACCCCTGAAACCTATGGTTTTTTCAGTGAATATATATATATATATATATATATATATATAAATAAAAACAAATAAGACCATAACCCTTTATTTTTTTCATATATTTTTTATTTTATTTATCCTCCGCTCATCAAGTTCTAAAAGACATGGTGGAGGAGCAGAGCTTACTTCATAAAACACTATATATGACTATATATGACTCGAACCTGACTGCACCCACTTATCCCAAATTTCCCAATATTTTGACTTTCCAGTGGATTTGCCGGATTGATCTAAAGAGGATATCCTCTGAATGGAGTGGATCCATTCTTCTTCTGTGGGTGGACATGGCAGAATCCATTTAATACAAAGCTCCCTTCGGGCTAATAATATCAAAGTAAAAAACAGAGCTTTATAACTTTTATTTAATATCCACCCATCAATCTCCCTAGGTGGTAGCCCAAAAATTACCGACAAAGTTGTCAAATTTATATCCACCCCCATAATATTTGATATGGTCTTACCAACATTTTTCCAGTATACATGTATTGCCGGACAACTCCAAAACATGTGGACCTCGTTTGCTCTATCTTCTCCACATTTAGGGCACTTCTTGATTTCTCGGTTTTTCATTTTTGATCATTTCTGGGGAGTCCAATAGGCCTTGTGAACTGTAAAAAGGTGATTCTTTTTTAAAGAGGCAGCATTTACACAAGACCATAATGAAGACATCGATACTTGCCCAATATTTTCAAGATCTTCATCCGGCAGATCCTTCTTTCATTTCTCCATGAATGAGGCCTGTTCTTCTTCCCCATTTTGGACAAGTAGCCAGTAACACTCTGCCACTTCTTTTGTTTTTGTTTGCCGAGAAACTATCCTTAGTGCTAAGTTAGAGTTCCCTTTAAGCTCATTTCCAGAAGATTTTGTCCAGCAATTGATAATATTTAAACTTTGAGACCTGATTTCCACAGATGTGGAGACTGTCACCCATTGGTCACACGTGATCAGACACATCTGAGACACAACATGCACACAGACTGTGGGTGCACATCAGTATTGGGGCTACAGGTCTCACTGTGATGTACATGCCATCACCCCAGGACTCAGGGTGTATGTGACATGTCATAAACATATCCAACCTGACACTGTGCCCTTCACTCATGCCCATTACTGTCCAATTGCACATCACAGCGCTAATGTGCACAACACACAAAGGACTCTGCCCCCGTGTACAAGATAACAGCCTGGGAGTAGCTGCACAATGTGCCAGACAAAAAAACAGCTGTGGCCCCCTCAAACACCCAGAGAATGCCGCCTCACATGCCATGGGACACTGTGTGGCCAATGCTATAGTGTGGCAGGTGTGTGCAGGTGTCCATGGCCAGTATATGTGTGTTGCATCTGTATAATAGTCACACTAATGAGGTCTGACGTGGGTGACAATGCGTATGCATTGCACGGGTCATGACCTAGCTGTGCATACGCCTTGTCATTGAATGCAATGGGGTCCGACGCGGGTGACAATGCGTACGCATTGCACGGGTCATGACCGAGCCGTGCGTACACCTTGTCATTGAATGCAATGGGGTCCAACGCGGGTGACAATGTAACGCATTGCACGGGTCATGACCGAGCCGTGCGTACGCCTTGTCATTGAATACAATGGGGTCCAATGCGGGTGACAATGCGCACGCATTGCACGGGTCATGACCGAGCCGTGCGTACGCCTTGCCATTGAATGCAATGGGGTCCGACGCGGATGACAATGCGTACGCATTGCACGGGTCATGACCGAGCCGTGCGTACGCCTTGTCATTGATTGCAATGAGGTCCGACGCGGGTGACTATCATGCATACGCGTCGGACAGGCATGGTCCGAGACAGGTCATTGAATCGTATGGAGACGGGTGCATGTGTATATTCAAAATACGTATTTTATAGTCAGTTGAATGAGCTGGGCGCACCCATTGGCTCAGGTCTGTCATGGAGACGGATGCGGATTCAAAACTTGTACGAGTTGTGCACTGTAAATTCAGTTGGATGCCTACAACAATGTTGCAATTTCAAGTGTTCCATGAAGGTGAAGATTTGAACGATGCGGAAGGCGTGTACGAGTTGTACTTTTAAATGGATTGGCCAGATTCATAGGATGCAACCGTGTTGGACTTATCACTTCGGACACATGGCACAGAGTCTGCCTCAGCAGCACAGATATAA
Organism: Triturus cristatus; assembly: GCF_964204655.1. NCBI lineage: Eukaryota > Metazoa > Chordata > Amphibia > Caudata > Salamandridae > Triturus > Triturus cristatus. Next base: position 318,077,081 of record NC_140579.1, read on the forward strand.
GGCTGGCTGGCCCCCAGGGAGCTCACTTGCCTGAACTACATGCTACTGGACCACATCCCTGCTACCACTGCTGCTGTCTATGCATCCTCTGGCTCGTGCTATGGCACGTACACTGGAGAGGACCCCAGCCTTCACTGAGGAGGAGAACCAGGCCTTGCCATACAGGCTCCTTCCAGAGTACAGAAAGCTCTATGGGACACCATGGGAGCCGGTGAGTGTGCTGTCCACTGCCTTCCTAATTATGCATGTTGTCTGACTAGCAGTACTAGCAGTGTGTACACCAGTGGCAAGCATTCTCACTGACTACTTTCATCCACCAAAGTGTGTAGGTACATGTAATGAATAGTGTTCCTGCTGCTAAAGTGCATTGTTGCAAGCTTAAATTATCCAGGCATTGTTAACATGTCAGACATGCATGTGAGTTTTCATTACCCATGGTTGCAATACCTGTGTAATTTATTTCCCTTTGTGATCATGACATGTATATCCAATTGTGTGCTGCCAAAATGTGGGGCATGTTTGTTAATGTACTTTTCACTTTGTCATGCTCACAGGTTGATGCCCACCAGAAGCAGGAGATCTGACTGACCATCGCCCGGGCTGTTCGGTCTGTGGGGGTCTACAAGCACCGCATCCGCAACTGCCAGAAGAGGTGGCAGGACCTTCGGGGCTGGACCCAGAGGGTAGCTAGAGTCCAGCTAAAGCTGTCACCTCCACGCAGGAGGGGCGGATACCGGAACCTGACTCCCCACATGCTCCGGATATTAGCAGTGGTCTTCCCGGACCTGGATAGGCAGCTGAAGGCCAGACAGCAGCAGGAAGGGAGTAAGTCCATGCCTGATCTGTGTACTATGTCTGACATGCAAATAGCAGTCTTTTGTCCAAGTCACACTTCCACATTATGTATGTCTTGTAGTCCCAAAATCAGGTCCCTCATCTGTGTGATGCACCCTCCTCATCTGTTCCACAGGTGTGGCCCCTACAGTCTGTTGCGTGTGTCACTAGGGCACTGTGTCCCCGTAGTCAGCTATGTTTCAGGTACCAGTCAGCATCAGTTCCCGTGACTCATTTGTGTGTTTTATGGGTGGGTCAATTGTTTACACAATGCCTGAGATATGACATGTGAACTGTGTGTGCCCTTGAGATGTGTACCAATTGCTGGTCTGACTCACAACATGTTTCTGGGGTATTCAAAACAAAACCATGCAGCAGGGGACTCCAATTTTTGGGCATCAGGAGTATGTACATCAAGTATGTCACAATTGCTTAGCCACCTGTCTACTGTCCGGGGAAAAACACTGTTTCACGTAGTCCTGCCCAGTCATGCCCCCTCAAGGGCATTCAGAAACACTCTGTAATCCCACTCCTGTGTATGAAATTGCAGGTTGTGCTTAGTGACATGTGCCCTCAGGTGTGTGCCTCTAGGGTGTGGCTTGTTGCTACGTACAACTGGGGTGTCCATGATTCAGAGGGTCAGCATGACATCTGCAATGTGACTGTGGGAGACAAGACCTGTGTGACATATAGGTGTGTGATCATCTGACAGTGCACAATGGTGTATGCAACTGTGTCTCTCATGCAGCTAGGTTACATGCATGGCAGACTGTGATGTGTTAATGTACATAGATTTGTGTTTGCTGAGACTCATATGAATGATTTGCATGATGTGGGGTCTTCTGGGTCCTGGATATGTTGTTTGCATGGAATGGGCAAGTGCGCCACTCATCTGCAGTCAGATTTACCCCTGAGCTAGGATTGTGAGTCAGTGCATATTGTTGTTGTCTGGATGCCCTGCCCCTGTGACAGGAGACAGTGTTGACTGACTTTCAGGGCATCCCAGTGCCATGGCATTGAACTTGCTATAAGTGAACCTGCATTGTGTTCAAGTGTGCACCATGCACCCCATTGTGGCCTTGCCCATCAGGACATGAGTACATCATAGTATGTGTTGCTGGCATGCATCCCAAGCATGTAAAATGAGTCTCTGCCCATCCCTTCATCTGGACACCTGTACTGAGTCAGTCGCAAGAGATGTGCTGTGTGTCTCGTGACATACTTCTACATGTTCACTTGCATGTACAACTAATGTCTGGGTGGGGCATGTTGGCACATTGGTGTGTTAGCATCCAACATGCAACGGACATATGTGTGAAAGTCAAGGAGGGATATGTGTGCCATGGTTGATGTTGAGAATGACATTTGTCTCATCATAAACAGTGTTGGCACTTTGAGCTGTGTTCAGCTGAAGATGCCAGGGCTTGCCCTGTGATGTGATGTACGCACTGTGGTGTGTGCAGTCGGTGCAGGTGACTGATGTTGTTCTCTTACTTCCTATTCCTATCCAGATACATCCACGGCCACAGGAGGGGACAGCTCCACGGACCAGGAGGAGCCACAGAGCCTTACAGGGACAGAAGGAGAGGAGTCAGGTGGACCCAGTGGCACAGAGTGCGAGTTGAGCCACACAGAGGTGTCGTCGGCACCATCCCCCCCAGCTGAAGGCCACAGCAGCTCTGAGGATGACTCCCCTGTGGAGGCGGGTGTCAGAAGCCACCAAACACCAGCTACTGAGGCTGTCTCCGCCACCACCACTACCACCACCACCACCCCCCTCCCATCGGCTCCCATTCCAGAGGTCCCTGTGGGCTCCCGTGTTCGTGAGCATGTCTCCTTTGTGCCAGGCATGCACCTCCTGCCCCTGTGTCCCCTGCTGCCCTGAGTGAGGAGTTTGTGGACTTTCTTCGACAGATCCATGTAGGGCAGACGTCGATGCTGAAGGTCCTCCATGCACACACAGGTCTGTTAACACAACTGGTGTCATTCATGGAGGGCATTTCCTCAGGCATGTCTGCCCTACAGAGGACCAACCAGTCCGTGGCCTCCTTCCTGATGGCAGCAGTGTCCCTCCTCCAACAGTCCCACACCCCACCTACCCCTGCAACACCCACGATTCCTAGCACCCTACCTGTCCCAAGCACAGAAACCCCCAAACCAAGGGCTAGACGTGCACACAAGCAAGCGGAGAGGACTGAAGACACACTCACAGGGGCTTGTTTGCTGACACACACAGTCATCCACAACCACTCCACAGTCCTCTGAGACCTCTCCCTCCCAGCCCCCTTCCCTTGCCTCATCTGCAACCCCATCCCCCCAGAAGCTCTTCCTCTGTAACCTTGGCCTCTTCCCCACCGACCCTGCAGATCCTGATTGCAAGGGGAAGAGGAAGCCCCCACACACAGAAGGTAGTGCCCCTCACACCCAGACACCCTTCCCCAGGCGCAGTCAGACCGAGATGCCCACCCGCAAGTCCACCCGGCGCAAGGAGAGCAAGTCTCCCCCACCAGCACGCAGCTCCAAGGCAAAGTCTCCATCCTTCATCCCCCAGGCCACCACTCCAGAGGTTCCCCGCCACTGCCTGCCCCGGGTTCCCCCACACACAGATACACCATCCCCAAAATGTTAAGGCCATCCCCCCTAGCACTTGCTCCTCCACACCTGGTCAGACAGTTGGTGCCACTGATGTGGGGACCGTGTCCCCCCCGCCCTGCCGACCTCACCTGTCCCCCATTCCGCTCCCATGGATGTAGGCACTGCTTTGAAGTCCACGCCCACCACGTCTGACTTGGGCACTGCAGTGGTGAGCCAATCCACTCCATCTGACCTGCCCACTGGAGTTGTGCCGGCACCCACCCCATCTGACTGATGCCACACAGTTGTGACAGCACCCACCACTTCAGTCATCTCCACTGCAGTTGCAAGTGTCTCGCCTCCATCCCCTACCTCTTCACTGCCTCCTTCTGCTGCACCCTGATCCTGTCCCTGCGGTGCCTGGCCTGCCCCCATGTATGCCCCTCCGAGGGGATGACCCCGGTCCTTAGCAGTGCAGGCAAGCAAGGTGTGACAGTTGTCACTCTAGTTCACTCCTTAGCATTTTGACATGGACTGGCCTTTGGCCTTTTGGTTGCACAGACGTTTAGCATTTCATATACTGAATTTGTCACTCTAGTTCACTCCTTGCCATTTGGACATGGACTGGCCATTGGCCTTTTGTTGGAACAGACGTTTCACTTTTCATATGCTGAATAAAGCTTTTTACTTTGGCCCTGTGAACTTGATTTAGCTGTACAACATGTTGATGTTGTTTTACATGCCCTTGCACCTGTAATGCTTGGTTTACACTGTTGCATACTGATGTGTTGATGTGAGGTACTCCCTGTGGACCATGAGATATGTATCCTATTCTGGAGGGTATCCATGTCTATTTGTGTACATCTCTCTGTGACCATTTCATTGGCATGGTCACATCTGTGGCTTGCACCCCTGCACATATGATGTGCTTCCCATTGTCCAAATTGTCACTTCCACATACTTAGTGCTCATCACTACAGGCCCTACAGGTGTGTGCATCATTGTAATAGGAGCAAATGGGTCCTCTGTGCAACTTGCTAGACATATGTTTTGGGTATGTGCAGATGACTTAGGGGAGACTCCCATACCCAGGCTGTTGTGACCAGAGCCTTCATTGTGTGATAACTGATGGCTGACTGACCAAGTGTTCTGCAGACATGAGTGGGACTTGTGGTTAATATGTTTGGCACCGCTGGGCTCCCACAGGAGTTGTGTCCCCTCAAGTTAGTGTGTTGTCCAGTGACATGGCCTGGGCCCATTGTGTGTGTTGTATGTGCATGTGTGTGTGTCCACAGCCCTGTTCATACACAGACAGGGTTCCCTTGATATGTACCTGTTGTTGATGCTTGCTGAGTGGTACTGGGTTCATCCCACTACTTTTCCAATGGGCTACCAGATGTGTGGGTGCATGACACACTACTGTTAATTGTTGTTTCATCATTGTGATTTGTCAGTTCAGAGTGTTGATGATGTTGTCAGACACAGATGGGACACAGTCAGGGTTCCTCAAGGCACTTGTTTGTTCACAATATCATGTAGTTGTCCCTAGGTGGTAGGTTTCAGTGATTGAGACATTTGTATGTGTGTGTGACTGCTCCCACTTGTCGGGTTCACGGCAGCGATGCTGGCAGGTGTCAGCATGGGTGCCTTGTGTTCCTCCTTGTCATCTGCATAGTCCTGGGACTGTGGCAGGGATTCTGGAGGTTACATGACCTTTGAGGTCATGGCCATGTACTGCATACTGTGCAGTGTGTCTGTCATTCCCCAGGGTTGTAAACAGTCCTTGTGTGATGTGTGTGTGCACCTAAGTTCCTGGCAACATTCCTGTGTTTGTCATGAGTGCATGTGCAATGTCACCTGTCCATGTGGACTTCAAAGATACACATTGTTGCAGTTCAGGTGTGTGGTGTTGATGGTGGACTGATGTGAATGTTTGCATGGATGGTCCCCTAGCTCCCGTTTGTCCATGGATGAGGGCCCATGCTGAGTGATTTGTTTTTGTGTATGTGTGATGTACATTTGTGGCACAGGACACATGTCTAGGTTTCCCAGTTTGTATGGCATCTGCCCTTGTCATCACAGTGGAGGTGTCATGCATGCTTGTGTCACTCCACTGTCTGTTCCCTGGGGGTAGTGGTGTTGTGTGTCAGTCTCTTGCTGTGTTAGTTGGTGTTCATTCCAGCTTGTGTCACATGTGACTGTTGTGCTTTCTCTCATCTCCCAACGCCTGATTGCCCACTTAGGGTGTCCCAATGATGGTTTAGTTTTGTATGGCACTGTGTCCACATCTGTGTCACTATGGTACAACACCCCTCATGTGTTGTGTAGTTGCCTGGGGATACTGAGACACAGACACACACACACACACACATGTTGTGTCAGATGTGCAGTGTGAGGTTGCCTGTTTGTGATTGTGCATCTGCATCAGTGCATTGGTATGGCTGTCGTGGGCCATTGCCTGGATGCCGTTTCTGTGATTTTGCCTGCTGTCCCTGTGAATCATATCACATCATTGTGCACATTCATCCTGGATGTTGGCATGGAATGGGAGTTTGTGAGCTGACACCTACAGTCTACACAGGTTGTTTTGGTTAGTGTGTCTATTTTCGAGATGTGTGTATGCTTTGTGATGGTCACTTCTGCTCTTGTGTCATTGTACACTGTATGCATTGTCAGCCCCCATGTGTGGTGCCTGTCTGCACATGGCCGAGAGTGTGTTATGTTTTCACAGCACTGTTAGCCTCACCACATCTCTGTGGGAATGGGACACAAACACTACTTCACCCCAGAAGTGTTTAATGTGTTGGGAGCAGGGTTCATACATGCTGTTTGTTATTTGTAACCCAGGGCGTAGTTCGCGTAGTCGCGCTTCGCGAAGCTTCGCGAAGCTTCGCGAAGATGTCATTGCACTACGCGACCTTCACGAAGCTTCGCGAGCTTGCGTAGTTGCTTGTGGCAACCTGTTCGCGATGGCTTTTTCTTGTTCGCGAGCGCGGTAAGCATGTTCGGGGAGCTGTTTGCATGCTCGGGGGATATATCTCGCGATGTTAGCCATGCGGTCGCCAATGGGCGTGGCAATCTTGTTTTTCTATAGTCCCGCCCGCTCGCGATGCCTTATTTCCTGTTCCGGGTCGCGGATAGCGTGTTCGCGATGTGCATTGACGTGTTCGGGAGCGCATTTTACTTGTTCGCGATAAATAGTACATGTTCGCGAGAAGTATCGCGCGAACTTACCCACGCGGTCGCGAATGGGCGCGGCCATCTTGTTTTTCACTCTATGACATGTTTCTGGGCCTACTTTTGTATCCTCCCTTTATCTTAGCAATCCTTTGTCTTTAAAGCCTTTTTCGTGACTTTTTTTAGTTATTATCTATCTCTCTGTTTGCCTCAGTTTATATTTTGCATTTTATTTCTACTTTTACTGTGTTTTTGTTACTTTTATAAAGTTCTTTCTATCTTCTTCCCCCTAACTTTTTTTCCCCTTCGGACTTTTCTTTTTCGCCTCCCACCCACCCCAGAACCATGGCCAAGGGCACCCCAAGTCCCAAGGGCAAGGGACCTGCAGGCGCAGAGAGGCGCCACCTGCCTTGTGGCAGAATGCGTCCTGCAGGGGTGCAGGCCCGGCAGCTGTTTGGGGAGGAGGAGGTGGCGGCTCTCGTTTTCTTCATCCAGCGCCTCCTCCCCTTGACCTTGGCAGCAGGCGGCAGGCCCGGCTCCGGGTACGCTACCCAGGAGCGGCAACGTCGGTGGGCGAAGGTGCGCTGGGCCGTGTTCCGGTGCACTGGGATCCGGCGCACCCACAACCAGCTAGCTCACCGGTGGTCCGACATCCTGGACCGGGAGCAGGACCTGTTGGACCTGCTAGGTGTCGAGGTCGTCGGGCTTGGTGAGTAACTGATTGTGTATATTAAATTAGATGAACAACAAGATTACTGCTGCGTGCCAAGCGTTGCTGGTAAATTACGTTCCAAAAAGCAAAATGTTCTTTGATTTAAGGACCCAGGTGCACGGTGGTACTCTTACTTGTTTGCAACTTAGTTTGCGCTAGCTTGTGCTGATGCTGATTATGTAAGAGTTTACTTTACAGAAATGAAGTTAGGTAATGCGATTTGCTAGAGAGACTCTAGTCCTTCCATTGTCCTACTGTGAAATAGTGGTGGATGGATATTGGATACTAGGTTTAGTTTGTTAGTAGTAGTTACTAATTGTTTTATGCGGTCTGCGTGACGCATCCTCTGTCACTGAGTGCTGCTTACCCCAGTCCTCCGTCGAACCTTTTGTACTTTGTTTAGTGAGTGGTAGGCTTAGCATGGTCAGTCAGTAGCAGAACTAGATCAGAATTATGCAACCAACCCACAATTTGTTGTATGTATGCACTAATGTATGCAACTATGCATGTGTCCTCCATCTCATCTATGCATTTGATGGATGAAAAAAATTGAAGTGCAGACTTAGTGAACAATTGGCCCGTCTGGAATAGGTGGTGTAGGTCAGGTGGTACTTACTAGGCTTTGTTAGTATTTGGAATCAGAATGATCATGGAACACTGGAGTGTTCATAAATAATAAGTAGACGATCCGTAAATGCACTAGGAAGCAGCCAGTAGTCGATCCATCTGATTAGATAGGTCAATTTTATTGCACTTGTTGTTTCCTAAAATGTTCTTTGACTTATTGTTTTTCCAAATGATTTATTATTTTTCTCACAGCACTCCTTAATGTTGGTCTCTTTCTTTATTATATTTTACATGATCATCAGCACCACCCAGGGGCAAGAAGACGGGGTCGGAGTCGGCGGGGGAACCCCAGGACCTCTCCTCTACTGAGGCTCCTGCAGCTGGCCCCAGTAAGTCCTCCATTGGTTAGATTGACATTTATATTTCCCTAAATGTTATGTTACTGCATCTTTTTTTCCCAAACTCTAAATTATGGTTCCACTTTCTGAATCTCTTTTTTACAAAAGCTTACTTCTTTGACCTTGACTATCTGTTTACTAATTCTGTTTATCCCTGCCTCGAAGTTGCTTCTAACTCCCTCTGCTATGACTCTCTGTACTACTAATACTACTACTACTATTACTATTATTACTCTGTGTGTAGCGAAGCTTGCACAGTTGCCCACTCTTTAATAGAAGGTTTTCTTTGCAACAATAAAACTCTGATTGACCAATAGCTCTAGCCACTGGGCCCTGTCCTTTGGGTTGTCCTCTTCAAGTCTTCTCAATGTTGAGGCTTTGACAATTACCACAAACAAAATGCCCAACCAGATATTTGACTAGTATTTTTGATCGGATAGTACATGATACTACTATTGTCTAGGATTCTGCAGAGCCACATACAGAACTATGCACAACAAAATAGGATGTTGCTGAGGGGAGGTTGGATCTTACTGATAACACCTCAGTCCGAAGAACCCAGGATCCCCTAACCGACTAGCTATAGTGTCTCACATTAGGGTCCCACTCCCGACCCCCCCCACGAAGACGATACACAATGTTGATGATGACTGAGACAGAGACAACCCAGAACATAATAACAAACACCATTTTGCTCACACACTTGTGTAAGTCCACTCCACCACACCAAATACCACAGAGTCTATGTGTAAGTTCAAAAGGTTTATTTGAAACAAGTATCAAACTCTGTACATCGTTAATATGAAATTTAATTTACGACAGCCATAGTCAATAAGCCAGCAAAAAGCCTAACATTAAAACAGTAAACATTTACAAGTGCATGATTGACAACAAGAACAAGAGCCAAGATCTTTTGAATTCTGGAAGACCCCTCACCGTAGAACGTAGAAATACTGGTTACATCATCTTGCATCCAATATGCTCTGTAAATCTCTGGTTTGTAGAAGGGAATCTTCCGCCTATGATATATGAGAAAAACGCAGCGAGTTAGCCGTTAGATAGTATACTGGTGAATGCTAGCATTTTGCAGTCATGCCAAAAAGTGTAACATGTATGTGTGATGGCTAAGCAATATAAACTAAACAAAGTCAATAAGTTGTTTTTTTTTCGACCTCTTCACTTGTACGCAACAGTCAAGCGGCCTTAAAGGCATCTACTGCACATGTCAATAAGCTGGCAGGTATAATATGCACCAAAAGAGTAGTAGTTGACATGATGAATCTAAAAGGGTTACTCATGGCTCAGGCTAACTTTCAAAAGAGTAGAGTAGGACTAGATGACCCTAGGAAGTGGAACCATATCCTACTAGTGTCTGTCTACTGACTGTACTTACTGTCTAGTGCTGATGTATGTTGCATCGCATTAACTTTTTTTTCAATGTTCCAAGTGAACACTTAAAATAGGGGGAGGTTTACAGGCATCTAAAAAATTTGTGATGCTTTTTTCTAGGCACACTACCATCCACCAGTGCCGTCGGGGCCAGCGATGCGGCCATTCCGGAGGGGGCAGGCGAACTGGCGGCACCTGCAGGAGACACAGGGCCCAGGGGGGATCCAGCAGCAGTGGCCGGCGGCGGTAAGTTATATTCATTACTTCTTGACATTACAGCTAGATGGAACTGTGTTCACTATTTCACTGTACTGTGCGACTTATTATACAACGGTTGAAGAAGACACCCTTTACGTAGCATTACCAGCGTGAGTAGAGTAACCAATGGCCTCTTCTATTTGACTCCAAAATCAGCTGTGAATGTTTTATGGAGAAGACAAACTCAGATCAGATGACCTTCATGGATGTGTTGAACATAGAGGGAAAGCACTAAGGGTGGAAGGACGGGCGAGATAAACAATATGACTGACCGGCAGAGAAGGATATGTTGTTGGAAGCATGCATAGGTGGCTGATAGTAATAAGATCAGATGCATGGGTTGTTGAAGGATGGGTGGAAGGTGAAAGAATGCCTGCCTGGGTGGGCGACACAGTATGGGTGGATAGTACTAGATAGCAAGAATCAGCGGTGTTTTTGGTTCAAACTCAAAGCCAAGGCAAGGAAGGAAGGAGCAGAAGCATGGGTGTTTGTTGGTGAAACCAACTAAGGTTTGTTAAGAGATATATACAAAAGGATAGACGTTTACTTTAATGGATGTATGCCTGGATGTACTATCACCAAGAGACAGTATAGGTGGAAAGTGTCACTGGAGATTCTTACTTTGAAGAAAATGTAAAAGAAACTGCGCGACAGTAGCAAAGCCTAGGGGAATCAAGGTAGTATTATGAGCATACAGTACACTTGCAGTAGTTTGCAAGCACGTCATATATTATCAAGCGGAAACCCCTTCCTCCCACTCTTGGGACCACTCCCTACCTATTATTATTAATGTATTTTCGATTAGGGCAGCCAGCCTGCAAAGGGTGGCCTATCTGTTGTTTAATGTTTATGTATATTGGTTACACAATCAATGAAAGCAAAGTACCCTCTGCAGTAGCGGTTGGTGGTGGGATTGTTGGCGGGCGGTGACATGGGGAGGGTACGGGTGGGTGGCACTGGCGAGTAAACTGTGTATTACTGTTACGGCCAAATACAGGTAATCAACATAAAAATAAATAAAACTATTTTCAAGGTGCGCACTGCACCGCCGAATGCGATGCAGTGTGTGCTACTGTGTGCAGCAATGTTTTTTTTTTAATGTATTCTTTAATTACCTGTGAATGTCCTTAATCCATCGTTTACTATCCCCACCCTGCACCTTCCCACGTCACCGACCGGCAGCACTCCCACCACCGACCGCTACCGACCTGATGTCGTATATCGTATTAGCACTAGCAGCATCTATAATATGAATATAAGCAATGATCGTTGGATCCGATAAATAATCAGCCTTTTTGTAGTACCCATGGCAGGGTGTAAGTGAAATTGTGCATGCCATTTGCCCTCATGTAACAGAGTATGACCAGTGCCAACGGCCGTAAGGCGTCAGACAAAAAGATGAGCTTCCCCACCTGCAGACAGTAGTAGTAAATAAAACTAACGTGAGTCTGCATCATGTGGCTCATATCTGTTTCTCTTGGGTGCAAGCTTAGCTGATGGACCTGGCATGCCGCCTACAACAAGGTTATGTAATTGGGCTAAACTACAGATAAGAACAGCACGACTGGTGTACCGGAGTACATACATAGTACGATTATATTTATAAATAATGTCTGAAACTGTCACAAATGTTAGAGTCCAAGGAAGTAGGATTAGAGATACTTACCCCACCACCAAATCCCAAATGTTATGAACTGTGCTTGCTAGTAATACTGTGACACTATGTGTTGAATGATTTTAGTGTTCCTGTTTTGCTAAGAATATTGGCTCCAACATGTTCTTTTTCTTTCTTGATATAGATGATACTCCTTCCACTAAACCATCAAGGAAGGAGTTGGCCGCTAGGGCCCGGCGCCGGAAACTGGAGGCCATCTGCGAGCATTATCGCCGGCTGGTGGCTCAGGAGGAGGAGGAGGAGGAGGCGGCTGCAGCTACAGCCTCCTCCAATGCCCCGGGCCCCAGTCAGGCCCGGCCTCCACTTTCACGGCGCCGTGGTCCGGCATCCGCCCGCCGCCGCGCCTCTATTTCCAGCACTGCTGCCCCCCACCCTGGATGTAACTGTAGGGCATTTCGCCGCCAGCTGCTCCGCCGGATGGCCCGCTTGGAGGAGAACATGGAGGAGCGGGTAAAGATCCTGGTGGACAAACACCTTAAGGCCCGCCGACAATAGAGGACCTCGTCGTTTGCCCCTTTTTAAATTCCTTTTGTTGGTGGGTGGGTTTGTGGGCGTTGGGGATTTCTACGGAGATTGGGACTTTGGACTTTCGTTTCGTTTCGTTGGGGTTAGGGAGGGGGGTGGGTTAGGTCAGAGCGGGATAGTTTATTTTTGTTAGGGGACATTAAAAATATACTTACTATTTATTTATACGATGTTAATGTTTTGTGGTGGGTTACAGTTTTCCGAATTCAATGTAAGTTACATGGTTGTTTACTTTGTTTCCGTGCTGCTGCATCGCCACAGCCAGTGTTTGATTTAAAAGATCTGCCGATTTTGTAACACACAAACCGATAGATGCAGTACCCCTCACTGAGTTATTTTTAATTGTCATAATAGTACTGTCAGTCTCTCCTCCTAGTCCATACCTCCCACCAAACTTATCTTACCTGTGATTGATGATGAAGTTCGGCACACTGATGGCTGCATGGTTGGTTTCCCAAATTGACGGAGTAGATGCCATTATTGTGGTGGTAGTAGTAGACACTGGCAATAGCGTTTGAAAAAAGAGAGAGAAAGTCACTTGACTGAGACTCTGGGAGGAGTAGTGGAACAGAACACAAAGTAAACTACAGCATGGGTGGTCAAGCAGAAGAAGATCCTTGCCCTGCCTTAGTTGAAATTCAATTAGTGTTGCTTTCACCACATCTGCCCCAGCAAGCGTGTGATCAATTGGTGTACATAGTCATCACATCACACCTCAATATAAATCACACAGCCCGGGGGAAGAGGGTTAGGGATTGATGATTGGATGGGAAGTGGGGTTTGGGAAAGGTTTGAGAAAGAAAAACAGACAATATGCATGGACACAACAAAAGTAAAACACAATCTTGTAAGACGACCATGATCCATTATCAAAGAAATCAAAGTATGAAGTGAGAGAAAGCAAATGCATGCATGCTGAGGAGGATAACTTGATGGTTAATGATAATGAGTTGTACTATAACTACTATGACCCAATGAGACAGTACAGTCAGGGACAAAATTGAAATTTGCCTTGCCTGTCTGACGCCCTCAGAGCTCAGACCGAACCCAATTACATGCTGTACCGGGCTTACTTTTATTTTTCAAGCTAGCTAAGGAAATTCAAAAAAAAGTTGGATCAATTAACAAACAAACCACAACACACAGTCGTAATGAATAAAGAGAAAAAAGCAAGCAAATAAATGTAAAGACGAATGATGATACTAAAGTTACTGTATTATCCTGGTCCAAATGTGGAGTTGCATCATTCTCGTCATTCCTCTTGGTCCTCCCTTCCATGGACACTCCGCACATCAATCTTGGGTACCACTGCCTGCCTGATGCGGATTGGTAAGGTACGTGTGAGTCGTTTCTCCCACTGTAGCACAGGGTAAAGGCCGGCCTGTAAGTGTAGATGGAAAAACAAACGGGGTATTGAAAAATTACAGCATTTACAACAATAAACTCAATTACAGTGGAGTGCAAGACAACACTCTGGAGAGAACACTTTCAGACTGAGGCAGCTTGGATAGGCTACATAGTGTCTACTCTACAGCATTAAGGTACAACAACAACGGGACAGGATTCAGGAGCCAGCACAGCCACAGAACAGGAGAACCGCGGCACAGGCCAGGCACCCTACCCCTTACTTATATTTTGACCGAGCCTGAGAAATGTCATATGCACTGCAGCAACCTAGAATTTTCCCAATGAAGTGACTAAATCAATGCGCCACTGTCCGTCATACCACTACACTCTACTCCAGTCCACACCACTACACGGACATCTAGCCTAGGTCTGCTGTGGTTCTTGTTCAAACTTTTTACCTTTTAAGTCAGCCCATGAAACGCAGTTATTCCATCAATTTTCTCCAATCCAACTGACTGTGTGCAAAGATAGTATGCTCAGCATCCTCAATGATGGTGACCGTGTGGTACGTATTCTCCAACACCAACTCAGTCTGTAGTGACTGATTAAGTTTATAATATATTCCATATTACCAAATTGCAACGGATATTGGCCGGCACCTGCAGTGGTAGGAGTTCAATGTGGTCATTATTAAACAACAAGGAAACATTAACTGTCACCACACCTGAGTCACTTTTACTTTGTCGATAAACTAGTATAGTTCTACTTCATGGCATGCACAATTCTTCGTAGTCAGCCAGCATCCAATGCAATGCATGCCACCATCATTCACAATAATCACTCATTACCTGTCTTGGTGTTCTCTTTGGCTGTCTGATCTGATGCCTGCCTAGCCTTCTGCCAGTCAGTGATGAGTTTCTTTCGGATTGGAAACAAAATGGAATATAGGTGGAGTCACGTTTCACTTCTTATGGAGGGACTGTTAGAGGCAACCTGTATTGTACTATTCTCCATCTCCATCCAATGTCTGACTTGCTTGAAATGTACTTAGGGAGAGTAAGCAACATGGAGCAGGACCCTGAGGAGTGGAGTGGACAGTTATGCACAGACGTGCAACTCCAATAGGGAAATAAAAAGAGGAGACTGTTGATGGCTTTGTTGTGAATGTATATTTTGAACCAGAAAAGCAGATACACACAGTCACACACAAATAAAGGAAGGGAGAACAATTTGAAAGCCTAGTTGTCAGGGAAGAGGAGCTCGTCCTCAAACTCTGGTGGTTCGGACAGCAGTACGTCTAACAATCCACTACTTATGTCATCAAAGTCGCTCTCCTCTTCCTCCTGTGATTCACGTATTTTGTACTCTGGTGGTATAAAGTGTTGATTCATTTTGATCATGGTTAACCTCTCAACACTTTTGGGCGACAGACTGGTCCTTTTGATAGCAACAATGGCACCAGCAGCACTAAAAACACGCTCTGAAGAGACACTTGCAACGGGGCAAGCCACATACTTTATCACCAGCCTGCTGAGCACTGCCCATTGGCTTCTTTTCCCATACCAATACACCAATGGGCTTTGCTCCATGTAGACCTCTGTTGTGTCATCTAGATAGGCCTGAACCATCCGCTCAATGTTCAGGGGTGCTCCGATTTCCTGGGCCTCTTTTGCCTTTGCATCAGTCATGGATGTGCAATACCCTTTCCGTAGAAACCAATCACCTGCCGTTTTTGTAAATGTGCCTGATGATCCTGTTGGTGCTGTTGATGTTATTGCTGCTGGCAGTGTTGACTGCTGGGAGGCAAACGCACTGCTCTTGGCTTCTGAAGTAGAACTTCGTTCTGGGTGCCCTGCAGTACTTTTTCTGCCCTGGAGGGGCGGGCCTTTAATGAAGATCCTTTCGTTTTCAAACTCAGTGGCTTCCTCAGCTATCAAAGTTTTGTACTGGGCAACATTCACTTCTGAAAAAGGAATTACTTCATTACTGCGCAGCAATAATTTGTAACGTGGATCCAAAATTGAGGCAGTAATGTAATGTGGATCTGACAGAATGTTATTTTGAATCCTTGTATTGTGAGCTAAGCGAGTAGATAAGGTGTCTGCCAAATAATGTGCGTCTACTTTGTCATCCACACCTGCGTACATTTCTGCCACCTCCTTCAGCTCTTGCTCTAGCATGTACAACAATGGGATAGCTTGGCCCATAGTACAGTCCTCCCGGCTCACTTCACGGGTGAAGACCTCAAAAGGAAGTAGCATCTCTGTCAGGCTTTTGACAAGGTCCCATTGGGCCATCTCAACTCTCATGCCTTTCACTGTAGGATCCCCTGACCTTTTCATGACATAAGCATTAAGTGGTATGTACTGCTCAAACAGACGCTCAAGCATGTAATACGTTGAGTTCCAACGTGTTTGCACCTCTTGTATGAGTGCTTTGACTGGCATTTTATGCTCACGTTGAATCACCCTCAGCTCCTTCCGGGCTTTAAAAAAATGGTTGAAATGTGTGCATATTCTTCTGCAGGTGGTCAGTAAGCTGCTGACTTTGCTTTCATTTTTCAGAAAGTCTTGCACAACAATGTTAATGCAGTGTGCCAAACATGGCACCCTGAAATAGCCACCATCTTTCATGGCCCGAACTACATTACTGCCATTGTCCGTGGCAACAAAACCAATGGTAAGACCTCTTGGTCGCAGCCACTCAAACACCTTGCTGTTAAACTCATCCAAAATGTTAGCAGCAGTATGAGATTTCTCCATTGCAAACATGGCTACAGTTGCATGTTTGCGAGTGTCTTTAAAAATCTCAGCGGTGTCAACAACGCCGTCAGATATCTTATCTTTAACACCCGAAAAAGAGACCCAGTGTGCAGTGATGCACATGTAATCAGTGGCTTGGCAACTGGTCCACATGTCTGTTGTCAGGTGTATACTCTGAACAGCACTCTGTTTTAAGGCTTTTCCAAGCAATTCCAGCACGTCGTGATGTAGTGCTGGAACAGCAACTCTTGCAAAATAGTAGCGGCTGGGAACTTTCCATTTTGGGCAGATGGTGGTCACAAACTCAAGAAAACCCACCCCTTCAACAAAAGAAAAAGGGAGAAGGTCCAGTGCTAACATTTTTGCCAGCTTAGCATTGTACAAACGTGCTATTGGGTGGTTGCGTTCGTACTGCCCCTCCGGCCTACTAAACATGCTAAGAATGGTAGGCTGCATGGTATTTCTTCCTGTGGTCGACGCCGCACTTTTTGGGCCAGCAGTACTCCTTGGTGTCTCAGGCTGGCTCTTACTCTTGTGCCAATGAGATGTGGCTGAGGATGTGGGCGTTACCACTGCAGTGCTGGGGACAGGGCTACTTTGTGTACCACTAGCACAGAGAATGTCTCCCTCTTCTTCCTGTTCCACCGTGAGCGGACTTTCTACTCGTTTCAGCCCAACAGCAATGGTTCCAGTTTTGATGAGCCTAAGGTGCTCCTCCCACTGGATTGCGTGGTGTTTTTTCAGATGGGTCATTTGGCCTCCGGTACCATAGTTTGGACCAAGCTTTCCACGGCTAACAGAGGTATGACAAACGGAGCATACAGCAATGTTCTCCTCCTTTCCGCTAACTGTAAAGAAGTCCCACACTGGGAGCTTAACTTTTGTCTCCTGCTGGAGGTGCCACTCCCACTTCCAATGCCGGATGAACTGGAGGGTGTGTGTTGAATTTGACTCTGTGCAGGACCACTACCTACTTCTGCTGAGGTGGTGCTTGTTGTGCTGGATGTAGGACGCTGCCGGCCCTTTGCTAATGTAAATATGGAAGCTGGAGGTCGTGTTGGTGTTACCTGTGTTGGAGGTATGCGTGCTACATCCCTCGCATCCATTTTGGATAATGTAAAAATGTTGCTCTCCATCTCCTCAGGCCCGGGAGTGATGTTTGTGATGACTGGCTCATCATCATCATCATCAACCTGCTCTTCTACATCAACATCCATAAGTGTAAGGCTTTCTGGAACCTTCCTTTTCCCATGCCTGCTCTTGTGATGTGTTTCCCTCTCAGACTCAGTTTGTGGCTTCCAAGTGACATCTAGATCATCAGAAGGGGGGCTTGGTGAAGAACTTGATGTACTAACCCTCCTTTTCCTTGATGGGGATTTAAAAGCCAATGCAACTTGTAAAGGAGTGGCTTCCTCTTCTTCCTCTGCATGAGGCTCAATTTCCTGAACTGCCCCTACTTCGGGAGGAACAACAGCTACTATTGCGGGCGGTGGCTGCGGCTGTTGACCAATTATCTGCTGTGTTGATGATGTTCCCTCCTGCGTTGATTGTGTACTACTTTGAGATAGCGATAAGTTTAGTTCAGGCTCAGCATCACTGCTTTCCACCATAAGGCTGGCTACCTCTTCCACACTCATCTGCTTGGGCATGGGTTGGTGGGTTGGGCCCACTGATGTGGAAGTGCTGCCCCCAGCTTGCCACCCCGACACCGCTGCTGCAGGTGTCATTTTTGGTGAACCAAAAAAGGTTTTGGGAGGCACACCAGACTTAAGTGACACTTCCTTCTTCTTCTGTTCCTTCTTCTCCATGGCAACTTTCTTGGTACCGGAGGACCTGCTACCTGCTTTCTTTGGGGGCATCCTCAACAGATGTCAAAACAGCACTCAGTTGCACAAGTTGCAGAGATACCTGGTCAGGTCACTGACACATCACGTTGTGTACACTACAGCAGCAGGACGTCGGTCTGGCACCACAACAGTGGATGATGATGACACACCTCTGTCTTTTGTGCACCTAAAAGCAAAAAAGCCAGAAGAACATCAGTCAAAAGATCCATAATATAATATATAACTTATTAGTGTCTCGTGGGTGGTCATCACAATTTTTAAATTTCATGAAGTGAGTGAACAACATCAACAGTATAGCCAGCCATTAAGAGACTGACAAGGCCAGGGATCCTGTTGTATTTGTACTGTGTACACTTAGGAAGAAGAATAGCAAGGAACAAAAACCCGCCGTGATGATTGCTGAGTTGTACCCCTGGGCCTACTGTACGACTAGGCCACAAGTTTGGACGCCTATGGCAAAGGCACAATGCATGCCTTCCTAAAATGGCCGCCACACACATGCTCAGCCCACCCACCACAATAACAAACAAAAAGTGATTGCAAAGGACAGGAACAGGAAGTTGTAGTGTCTGTGGAACTTAATCCCTCTCAAAAAAATGTTTTCCATACAAATAACAGCTTCTCCCTGCTCCAAACCTACAGCTCAATGACAGCCTGAGGAGTTTTTTGTGCAGAAATGCACAAAAAAGCGTTTTCGAGAAGGGTCTATGTTGCTCGCGAGATATTGTTTGCCAGATTGCAAAAGCTGCGTGTTCGGGATCGCGAACTGTACAAAAAGGCTTTCTCGCGTGCGCGAACACGCATATTGCGAGCGCAAAAATTACGAAAACTGTAAGTCCGCGTTGTCGCGCTGTGCAGAGTTACCGAAAGTTCGCGAGCTGAATCCCTTGCCTTACATGCTGGCCAAAAAAGCCCAATTTGTGTAGCACACACCCCAAAAATGCTATTCCACCCCAAACACACCTTTTGCAATAAAATCCAAAGCCATCCATGGAGTAAAGGAAAATCACCAGACAACACCAACTGTACATTTAAGTCACGCACCACAGATTGGAGGCTGACTACCTCTGGGCCTACTGGAAGACTACTAGGCCACAAGCTTGGAACCGGATGGCAAAAGCAAGCACACTGCTTGGATGGCTCCACAAAATGGCCGCCACACACCCACAACAACCACAAGAAATGGGAGACAGTCAATGTACGCCTATGGCAAAGGCACAATGCATGCCTTCCTAAAATGGCCGCCACACACATGCTCAGCCCACCCACCACAATAACAAACAAAAAGTGATTGCAAAGGACAGGAACAGGAAGTTGTAGTGTCTGTGGAACTTAATCCCTCTCAAAAAAATGTTTTCCAGACAAATAACAGCTTCTCCCTGCTCCAAACCTACAGCTCAATGACAGCCTGAGGAGTTTTTTGTGCAGAAATGCACAAAAAAGCGTTTTCGAGAAGGGTCTATGTTGCTCGCGAGATATTGTTTGCCAGATTGCAAAAGCTGCATGTTCGGGATCGCGAACTGTACAAAAAGGCTTTCTCGCGTGCGCGAACACACATATTACGAGCGCAAAAATGACGAAAACTGTAAGTCCGCGCTGTGCAGAGTTACCGAATGTTCGCGAGCTGAATCCATTGCCTTACATGCTGGCCAAAAAAGCCCAATTTGTGTAGCACACACCCCAAAAATGCTATTCCACCCCAAACACTCCTTTCGCAATAAAATCCAAAGCCATCCATGGAGTAAAGGAAAATCACCAGACAACACCAACTGTACATTTAAGTCACGCACCACAGATTGGAGGCTGACTACCTCTGGGCCTACTGGAAGACTACTAGGCCACAAGCACACACATCCAACAAAGGTAAATCACAGACACACACCAACAGTGAAATACACCACAGCCACGTTTAGCATTTCAATCCTATGCCATCCATGCCCTACATGATGTAGAAATTCTACAGACACCACAAAACATGGACCCATGGATACCCTACTGGCTGAAATTGCAGAGAAAAACAACTAGGCACCTATTGAAAGTAGTACAGGCCACCCACCACAACAATAATTTTTAAAAACAATAAAAATCCCAGGAAAATGTAGGTACAAACAAGCCCCAATGAAACAAACACACCAATTCTCCAACTTACTTGTAGTAAATTAAATCTCAAATCAAAAATTCCTCAAATAAATCCAATCCAATGGTATGATGCAGCAGACAGACACAAAAAGTGATCCTTCCAGCTCCAAATCCAAATGAAAGTGAACAACACATGCACAAAGCACGTGGGAGGGGCCTGCTGGACAGGAACAGGAAGTTGTAGACTCAGGGGCACTTCCTTCCTCTTGAAAAAAAAGAGTTAAAAAAATTAAAGGACTCTTTCTTACACAAAAGACTACAGCAAGATCACAATCTGAGGAGTTTTCTGAGCAAAATGATCATTTTAGAGAAGGTTTTATGAAGCTCGCGAGATATTCTTTGCCAGATTGCAGTTTTTCCATGTTCGGGATCGCGATCTTACCAAAACAGCCGCCGGAAGTCAGCTCGCGCGCACCAATGACGTGTTCGGGGTCGCACACTCTCGCGGGCTTGGGCAGCCATAGTACAAATCTCGTGGCGCACGCGAACAGACAGAAAAGCAAGTTGGCGATCGCAGAATCAAGGTAAGACGTTACCGCGCATGCGAGAATGAATATTGAGCGCGCGAGGAAGCAAAACTACTACGCTACGCGCTAGATTGCATAGCAATCTGCAACTTCGCGCTCTACGCGAATCGCGAAGTTACCTAAACTTCGCAAGCTCCGCGAATGGAGCGTAGTTCAACGCCCAGGCTTAGTTATTTGCAGCTTTGACCATGATGACGCTTACCTTTTGGTAACTGTGATGAGGGGGGGTTTAGACCCCATCACCACAATGCTCAACATCTGCTGCAGTTTGGAAGCCCACACTTAACTTTTGTTCTACACAGTGAGGGGGTGTTCTTTTTTCATTGGCACAGTGCTATGGTGATGCTTGCCTTGTGTATGTCACACTCATGTGTTGGTCACACATGTGCTGTTACTTACATTGTATGTTCGTAGCCATAATCACTGTTGTTGGCATTTGTCACAGACTACACACTGTTGTCATGATGTCATGGGGGATGTATTTTGCAGACATACCTGATGTTTTCCTATGCTGGATGTGTTGCGCGTCTCCCATACTAAGGGTGTGGGTGGCAGGGCTGTGGGCAAGAGGTCCCCTGTGAGTGGGGGTGGCAGGGGTGATGGGCAACATAAGCACTGTGAGTGGGGGTGGCAGGGGTGATGGGCAACATGAGCCCTGTGAGTGGGGGTGGCAGGAGTGATGGGCAACATAAGCACTAGGGGTGTGGGTGGCACGGGTGATGGGCAATATAGTCCATATTGGTGGGGGTGGCAGGGTGTGATGAGCAACAGGTCCCTTGTGAGTGGGTGTGGCAGGGGTGATGTGCAACACAGTCCCTATGGGTGGGGGTGGCAGGGGTGATGGGCAACATAAGCCCTGTGAGTGGGGGTGGCAGGGGTGATGAGCAACAGGTCCCCTGTGAGTGGGGGTGGCAGGGATGATGGGCAACATAAGCCCTGTGAGTGCGGGTGGCAGGGGTGATGGGCACATAAGCCCTGTGAGTGTGGGGGCAGGGGTGACGGGCAACATAAGCACTAGGGGTGTGGGTGGCAGGGGTGATGGGCAACATAGTCCATATGGATGGGGGTGGCAGGGGTGATGAGCAACAGGTCCCCTGTGAGTGGGGGTGGCAGGGGTGATGGGCAACATAGTCCCTATGGGTGGGGGTGGCAGGGGTGATGGGCAACATAAGCCCTGTGAGTGGGGGTGGCAGTGGTGATGGGCAACATAAGCCCTGTGAGTGGGGGTGGCAGGGGTGAGGGGCAACATAAGCACTAGGGGTGTGGGTGGCAGGGGTGATGGGCAACATAGTCCATATGGGTGGGGGTGGCAGGGGTGATGAGCAACATAGTCCATATGGGTGGGGGTGGCAGGGGTGATGAGCAACAGTTCCCCTGTGAGTAGGGGTGGCAGGGGTGATGGGCAACATAGTCCCTAGGGCGGGGGTGGCAGGGGTGATGAGCAACATAAGCCTTGTGAGTGGGGGTGACAGGGGTGATGAGCAACAGGTCCCCTGTGAGTGGGGGTGGCAGGGGTGATAGGCAACATAAGCACTAGGGGTGTGGGTGGCAGGGGTGATGGGCAACATAGTCCATATGGGTGGGGGTGGCAGGGGTGATGAGCAACAGGTCCCCTGTGAGTTGGGGTGTCAGGGGTGATGGGCAACATAGTCCCTATGGGTGGGGGTGGCAGTAGTGATGGGAAACAGGCCCCTATGGGTGGGGGTGTTAGTGGTGCTGTCCATGCAACCCCTATGGTGGGCTGTTGTTAGTGGCCAGGATATGGATCCCCTGTGTGTGTGTGCGCCATTTTGCGGGTACGTGTCATTCGTTTATGTGGTAGGTGTCTGAATTACCACCTGCGCCGTCGGCGTCGGTCCCTGAGCCGGTCATAGATGTAGTGTACTGGTATGACCTGCGTGATGGGATTCATGATGTGTTCGTGTCGTACACGCTGCTTGTTGCTCCGTCTCGTACCCGCTGCAAACTGGTCCGTCTCGTAGCCGTGTATTGATTTGTGGCGCGAATCGTAGCTGATATGCTTGTTTTCCGGATGCTGTGACGCGCCGTACGTGACGACCCGTCCGGCGCGAAGGAAGTACGCATCGTACTTGTCATGCTGGAAACTGCTATGGATACTGCTTCCGGGCGACACGGTTCCTCTTTGGGAGTTACAGCTCGGACGGAGAATGGGGCTTGATTCACAGCCTATGTGCCGGTCGTGTTTTTGGCAGTTATGCGCATCGTACTTATTCTACAGGACGGATCAGCTCCGGGTACGTGTCGGTCGCACGGTAAGGCTACGGACAGCTGTCCGACCGGCTATCGGAATCGGCCCCTAAGTATAGTGTAAAAGGGTGCTTTATTTACCAGGCAACGTTAAGCCATTTTCAGTGGCTTAACGCTGCCTTGTAAATAAGGTGATGCCTCTATCGCTGCCACAACATCAGGTAAAGTGATGTTGTGGTGGTGATAGGGGCTTGTAAATATGCCCCTGTGTTTGCCCCTTTTTGGGGTACTAACAATATATTTTACTTTTTTAGCATTTTATGGTAAGTTGCAGTATTGAATGTGGGACGAAGGGATCCAGGACAGAGAGAAGGTATTGGGCCCCAACCATAAAAACAGGATTCATTCTTCACCGTTATTCTCAAGCCCACATACTGTGGACCCTCAACTGGAAACCAAGTTACCCCTTCAAAATATTTAACCCTTAGATAAGGAAGCCAGAGCAGTCCAAGACTTACTCAGGGGAGATGCTGTTGGCTAGAGACACGGAGCTCAGCTACTTAAACAACATTCAATTGTTCACAGTCCAATCAATTCTTTTTGTATAACAAAGGAATGTTATTAAACACTACTCAATACAATAAATTGTCAAATAAATACAGAATGGCAGATGGCAATTCCTCTCATGACACCCTCTAAACGGGCCTCGCAATCAACAGGGGGTGTAAACTATAGAAAGATCAGTAGGTCAGGTACTCGTGCTGGAGACATGGGTCTAACAAAATCCCAATAAGTACAATTTCAGTGTCCCATCACTCCCTACATGTAGTAATTAACTTTTTTGTCTTCTGAGGTTCCTAGTGCTTCTTAGGGGCCGATTCCGGCCGCAAAACGTACCCACCGACATGGACCCGGCCCGAAGACCGACCAACACGGATTGGCGCCGTACGACTCGTGCAGTATGATGCAACGCGTGTGAATTACAACCGTCACACACGGAATACAAGCCGTACGACCGAGCCGTAGGGAAAACAGTGATCCGGCCGGAAAACCGATACGAGTTGCACCGACCGACATGAACCCGGAATGAACCCGACCGACACGATCCCGCGATGTAAACCCAGACCGACTTGCACAGAGCCCAAGCCACATGACTGACACGCACAGAAAACAGGGCCCACAAGTAATAGAGATCTCCGCGTATGAAACACAGAAGAAAGTCAGCATGAACGAGGCAGAGAAGCCCGCACGAGCCAACATCAGCATCCGTCTCGGTCAGAAGAACGTCTCCTTCATGCCTAGAAAACCCAAAGGAAAAAAGACAAAAAAAGGACCAAACAAGCAATGACAAAGACAATAAATATAAAAAAAAACTGTGACAAAGACACACCCACAACTTCACCCATATAAAGGACATCAATCACTACCATGATCCTTTGCAAATAGGAGACACAGCCAGCAGCAAACACTATCACACAGCAACCACAGACACACTCACAACACACCCATCACACAACTCACACACTATTAGCACCTCACCAAAAGCACTCACAAATACAGCTAGCTAAACCAACACTAACCCACCCTCACTTGCACCCTTTCACACACATCACTCACCATCACCACCCATCACCATGCCCCAAAAGAAGAATCCAAAGTTCACAGATGATGAGTTAGAAGTGCTGGTAGACGAGATCATCAGAGTAGAGCCACATGTGTTTGTTACATTGGTCCAAAGGACCCCCATGTCACAGAAAACCAAGATGTGGGCGAGGATTGTGGACAAGGTGAACGCACAAGCACCAACGTTGCGCACAAAGGACGATATCCAGAACAGGTGGTATGATGTGCGCAGGAGGGTCAAGACACTCATCGAGAAAGATCACACCTTAAGTCAGCGCACCGGCGGTGGCCCTCCTGCTAAACCAGTCTACTTCAGGACCTGGGAGGAGAAGGTGCGGGACATCCTACAACCAGAGAGCGTCCATGGTCTAACAGACATACCAGAGCCTGGTGAGTACACAAACAACATACTCAATATTGTGTGGCAAGGGGACAGTGAAACCATGCACAGTTAGCAAAGCCACAGTAACCAATAGATAATCATCCCAAGGTGTGTATGCTAGTCAGACAAACACAATACCTGCTATCCCATAGTGACTTCGAACTGTATCATGACATGTACACACCTAACAACAAATAGAGCAAGGCAGTGGCACAAAGCCAAATAAACACTGTCAGACAGTTTGCCACCACAAACACACTACCTCACAGTGCAGCTGACTGAAAGGAAGGAGTAGTGGGTATGCAGGTGAAGTGAGTGTATCCAAAAGCATGATGGGGTTTGTAGTCACAGATAATGCTCCCCCTCAAAATTGGCCCATCAAGACCTCTCTGAAACATACCCACATCACAGGGAGTAGAAAATGACTGACAAGATGGCTGACACTGGGTCCTGCTGTGGGGAGCACAAGGCCCTGGTATGGGTTGTGTGCAAATCAGAAGCAGGCCACCACTGACTGATATCCTGAAAGACAACTTGCATGCCCTCCAATGGAAGCACGTTTCATGGTGGGATGTCTGGCTGTGTGGGAAGGAGGACTGACAGCTATGACCATACTTACCAGCATGTGGAGACACCCCCCTCAACACAAACTCCACACAACTCACCGGGTAGAATGTATTGACCAACACCTCAGTGAAATATCAGCAAAAGATACACCGTACTGGGTGCTGCTGTGTGAAGCACAGGGGCTCTCTTTGGACTTGTAGCCAAACAAACACCAGGATTTCACAGTCAGCCATTTTGCCATTGCTGTCACACCCCCTCACAGGGAAGCAGAGTCAAGAGGAAGGAAGAATGGGCATGCTGGGAAGGGGGGTGTAGCCAAGAGCATGATGGGAGTTGCAGTCAAAGACAATCCCCAGCTACCCACATGGCCCAGCAGGCTCACACTGAACCATGCTCACCTCACGGGAGTGGGAAGGAACTGACAAGATGTCTGACACTGGGCTCTGTTGTGGGGATCACAAGGACATACTGGGAACTGAGCACCAACAAACACCAGGACTTCACAGTCAGCCATCTTGCCATTGCTGTCACACCCCCTCACAGGAAAGCAGAGTCAAGAGGAAGGAAGTATGGGCATGCTGGGAAGGGGGGGGCAGCCAAGAGCATTATGGGAATTGCAGTCACAGACATTCCCCAGCCACCCACATGGCCCAGCAAGCTCACACTGAACCTTACTCGCCTCACAGGGAGTGGGAAGGGACTGACAAGATGTCTGATACTGGGCTCTGTTGTGGGAAACACAAGGCCATGCTGGGAACTGGGCACCAACAAACACCAGGACTTCACAGTCAGACATCTTGCCATTGCTGTCACGCCCCCTCACAGGGAAGCAGAGTCAAGAGGAAGGAATTATGGGCATGCTGGGAAGGGGGGTGTAGCCAAGAGCATGATGGGAGTTGCAGTCACAGACAATCCCCAGCCACCCACATGGCCCAGCAAGCTCACACTGAAGCTTACTCGCCTCACAGGGAGTGGGAAGGGACTGACAAGATGTCTGATACTGGGCTCTGTTGTGGGAAACACAAGGCCATGCTGGGAACTGGGCACCAACAAACACCAGGACTTCACAGTCAGACATCTTGCCATTGCTGTCACACCCCCTCACAGGGAAGCAGAGTCAAGAGGAAGGAAGTATGGGCATGCTGGGAAGGGGGGTGTAGCCAAGAGCATGATGGGAGTTGCAGTCACAGACAATCCCCAGCCACCCACATGGCCCAGCAAGCTCACACTGAACCATGCTCGCCTCACAGGGAGTGGGAAGGCACTGACAAGATGTCTGGCACTGGGCTCTGTTGTGGGGAGCACAAGGCCATGCTGGGAACTGGGCAACAAGAAACACCAGGACTTCACAGTCAGACATCTTGCCTTTGCTGTCACACCCCTCACAGGGAAGCAGAGTCAAGAGGAAGGAAGTATGGGCATGCTGGGAAGGGGGGTATAGCCGAGAGCATGATGGGAGATGCAGTCACAGACAATCCCCAGCCACCCACATGGCCCAGCAAGCTCACACTGAACCATGCTCACCTCACAGGGAGCTGGAAGGGACTGACAAGATGTCTGACACTGGGCCTGAGAAATGATGTGGCTGACAATCACACATATGCACTGGCCAAACAAAACACGGTCACACACACAGCCATTGCAGCCATATGTTCTAAATCATTGTCTGGGGATGCAGTGTCCAGGGGTGCCTCCTGGCCGGGCATGGGAGGTGTGTCTTGCAGATGACAATTGTGGAGACCCATATATGGTACATTACACAAAACACACATGAACTCACAAATACATCATTGACAGGGGACATCTGACAGTGAATGGAATGAACACACCAATATAGCCGACACCATAGCATGTTCGCATTCACACTCAGTGCTGATGTGAGCTGCATTCCACTCCTACATCGTGCGGAAACATAGGCATCCTTCACACAACACACCACTCACTGACATAGACACTGTAAACACAAGGTCAAACCTGGACAGCATTGGAGGAGACATGCTACTGACAGCAGCCAAACTGCAACACACACACCACCGGCCCTCACTGTCATGAGCATTGAAAAGCCAGACTGCTACCTTGCCCAATCCATGTCACCATGGAGAACATTGACAAGTCAAATCACATTTGCACGTACAAAACTCAACACCAGACTCATTAACGATGGTGACATCATCACTTGTATGAAATGAGATGGGAACTAGGAACACTGGAAAAAACACACTTCCTCCAAAGAGATCACTGGCATACCGGACTGTGACCAGGTCGTACCAATACACCAATGTGGCACACAAAGACTAGCAAACTCTGCTACCACACATGCCCCAATTGTACAACATATCCCCAGTGGAATAGCACTTATGTCCTTGTTAAATCTCACAACGTGATGGCCCTTGAGTAGTAATGGTCATGTACCAACACATTTATCCATGAGCTGGGCATGCACACACTTCGACATGCACATTGAAATGTTTCATTTTGGCTGGGCAATGTGCAACAACAATATCAATCTCTGTCCGTGACAAGCCAGAACAAAGCAGTGAACAGGCCGGCCCGCTCGTACAGTAGAAAATGTCATGTTTGTGAAGCATTGATGCCTGTAGAAACATAACTTACATTGTGTGTCTCTTCCAAACACAGGTGGTGCTGGGAACACAGCACCAAATGAAGAGGATTCCCAGTCACAGACTCTGGTGGACACTCAGCTCTCTGGTTTAACTCTGTCTCTGTCCTCTTCGGATGACGAACAACAACATGGCACCTCTGGTGTGAGTCATCATGCAGCACCAGCAGCTCCAACATCTGCACCCCCTGTACCCACGCCTCCAGCATCTGGAAACAGACAGGGCAACCCCGCCAACACGGACAGACCAAGGCCACAGAACACCCACAGCAGAGGGACACAGGACCCCCCGGAAGCTGCAACCAACACCACCAGCAACATCACCCAAGGGGTCCCAGTGTCACCTGTGCGTGCCGCCGCTGGTCCTGCCCATGTGGATAGGGGTGATGGGAGGGGTAGGAGGCAGAGGGCGCACCTTGCAGAGGGGTCTGGACTGCATGATGACACCCAACTGACTCACATCATAGATGCGTACCAGGATAGCACCGGAGGATTTGTCCAGATAGTGGGGTTCCTCAAGGACATACAACAGGAGCAGGCTGCCCACCATGCCCGGATGGCCGTGCATCGGGACATACTCCAATGCCTCCTCCAGATCACCACAAACATGTCCACACCTCCCTGTGTGGCCACAACATCTGTTGCCCCTCCATCTGCCAGTGCCACAGGGAGGGAGGAGGACTCTGGCGGAGAGTTCCCTGCAGCACAGAGGCCTGCACCTGAGGATACCCTTCAAGAAGAGGAGGGGTCGTCCGAAGAAGGACATGTGAGACACAGATGTCCCTGCACATCCCCCAGGGCCTCTAAACCTGTTCTGGACAATGTTCTTTATGTGCAACCCGTTCACCTTGTCCAATCGGACACAACTCGCCGACATGACATGGAGGGTTCATGTTGGTCCAATGTAGCAGATGACTGTGGACTTTACTCTGGACATTTCACCTACCAATACTTCCAACTCTACTGTGAACTTTGGATTCAAAACCCAATGTACAGCACCCACCATCCTGTGCACTTTCCTCACCAATAAACTCACCAGTACACCATACTTGCCTCTGTTGTGATTCCAACTTGTCATGTGTCATGGAGATGTTGATCTGCTAAACAACACAGTGCATGCCAAATACTACAACAATGTGACCACCCTTAGGTGAGTCATGGTGATGTGACAAATGTGAGGGAGATACACCACTATGGCAACACAACACATACTCACCATGGCCATGTTAACTCATCCCACACAATGATGTTGACCTGAAACACATTGGTATGCACAGACACAACACCTATCCGCAGTCAGTGGTAACAAGTCCACATGTAAGGTAGGCAACTGTCACTCAGATGTGGGAAGACAGACAACGTACCTAACAAAGCATAGCACAGGTTCATTACACATCAGCAACATGTTTATTCAAAAATAGTTGCAAGGCAATTGTACGTTACGGTGGACACACGGTCACAGGGTGTCTGAGAAGTGAAGTCCAGGGGTGTGTGGCACATCACTTGATGGCAATTGACTACTCCCACACTGGTGTTGGATTCTGGGTGTTGGGGGTCAGTGTTGACCAAACAACAGGCAAAGTACCCTGGGAAAGACAGACACAGGACACATTCAAAAGCACAGCAGAACCGGAGAAAAATGCAATACACATGCACAAAACATGTCACAAGAAACCTACACAGAAACAATTTAGCAGTAATACACTATTGTGGAGTAAAGACCACCTGAATGGACACATCACTGCACGCATCCAGTCAAGTGGCACACAGACACACTCAGACAGCAACAGAGCAGCCACAACACATTTCAGGCTAACTCCATACATTGACATAACAACCCTGTAAACTCACATTCAGGTGAAGAAGTTGTTGATGAGCTGTGTGCGGACGTCACCCTCATCTTCATCATCACTGGCATCGTGGCCCAGACCGGGATCCTTCACAGGTGGCGGAGGTCGGTCATTGTCATCCTGGATGAGAGGCACCTTCTTCCTCACTGCCATGTTGTGTAGCATGCAGTATACAAGGATAATTTTGCACACCTTTGCAGGGTCATATGGGAGGGCCCCTCCGGTCTTGTCCCGGCAGCGGAAGCGGCTTTTCAGGAGGCCAAATGTCCGCTCAATCACCCTCCTGCTCCGACCATGTGACTCAGTGTAGCGCATCTCGGCTGGTGTCACAGGGTTCCTGAGGGGTGTCAGCAACCACGGCATGTTGGGGTATCCGGAGACACCTACACACAAACAATTGAACAATTAGCTGAGTTTTGTAGGACTGCGGAATACAACATTGCCAAACACAAACAATGGTAAACAGTCAGTACACACCGACAAGCCAGGCACGCTGGTCCTGCATATGTGACATCAGCATTGCAATGCGACTACTCCTCAAGATATAGGCATTGTGCGCAGAACCGGGAAAACGTGCACATACATGTGTGATACACATGTCTGCAAGACATACCACCAGAACATTGATCGAGTGGAAATGTTTCCTGTTCCGTTATGCCTGCTCATGGGCCTGTGGTGGTATCAGGGCCACCTGTGTACCATCAATAGATCTGATGACGTTTGGCATCCTCCCCAGTGTATAAAAGGCATCCTTTATTTCAGGGAGTTGAGCGGGGCTAGGGAACTTGATGTACAGGTCAAGGAAATGCAACATCCCCTCCAAGACATCGCGTAGCACACGACTAAACATAGTTTGCGACATACCACCAGCAGTAGCCACAGTGTACTGGAAGGTACCAGTAGCAAAGAAGTGCAGGGCTGCCATCACCTTCACCTCTGGGGTCAGTGCTGTAGGGTATGTCTGGCCAGATAGCAGATGTGTCCCCAACTGCTCTGCCAACTCCTCAATCAGTGGCCTGGTGAAGCGGTACCGTCGGATGCAGTCGTGTTCCTGCATGGTTTCAAGGTCTGGGAACGGTCGTTGGACAGCTGGTGCCCTGCAGAACAGAGATGCACAAAGGAAGATTGTCGGTTCATCCATCCATGTGGCCATGACCAAGCAAAATATCACAGGATACATCATGACATTACACAATGTACTGAGGTGTGTGCTGTTGGGCAAGGGCACATATGTCACCTACATGGCCATCACCTCACATCTCAATTCCACATGTCCACATAAGTCCCATGTAGTGCAATGGCCAATCATTGGGCTGTGTCACCCTACCTATGTACTGCTGTGACATTACAAACACACACCACAGTGACAAGAGAGGCCTGATGTCTCCCACCCATCACAGATCTTTGCCATGCAGATACCCATGACATGGCGTATCACGTACACACCCCACAAGGCAAACGTGAGTCCCACAGGTAGTGGCTACTGTTGTCTCTGCAGGCCCTACATGGACGTTGTAGGAGAGTAGGATCTGCACTTATGTTGCCCCCGCTTTTTTTCTGATGTATACACTGGTTTCTGGCTATAGTCAGGCTGGGTCCTGCTAATCAGCCCCTAGTATATGGTACCTTAGGTACCAAGGGCATAGGTACTTTACAGGCCTACCAGAGGCTTAAGCAAGTTTTATGCCACCCCTGGGAAGCAGACTAAATCTGACACCTCAGGCCTGCTACTGCAGCCTGGGTGAGGTAGTGTTAGCACTCCTCACAGAGGTATAGGTTCCTATATCTCACCATACACACACATATAAACCTATCAGCCACCCCTATTGCAGGCCCTATCAATCCTGAGGGCAGGGTGCTTGGTTTACAATGTGAGGGGGTGCCTCTGCCTGAGCAGGACCCCTCTGCAGCTGGCAGGGTCTATTCCCTGTGGTTGTTTGAGGATGCGGTTAAACCATATACTCTTAAGTGCATTATAACCTCCCGGTTAATGCTAACTTTGGAATGACTCCATCAAAACAAGTCGTGTTTGGTGTCACACAACTTGGAATCATACCCCCACACCAGTAACTGGTGTGGGAGTATGATCCCACCCTTCTAGAGGGGACGACATGTACCCACTGTGGAAACACGGTAGAAATCTGAATGAGCCCTGGCATCACAAAATGGATGCCACCAGCACAGACACTGGGCTGCCCTCCTGCTGCTGATTGAAACTCGCAGTGGAGGAGGCCAAACAATAGGCATCCTGTCACAGGGAGGTGTCACCACCTTCCAGACAGGATTTAGTGTATTGGAGCTGGGTGGGTGCACTCTTAGAGCGCTTTGAAGTCCTGCACTGGGGGAGCAGTAGGCTCCACTGTGCATATGCCAGCTCAAACCGGTTCAGGGGCTACCAGCCCCTGCTCTGGCATGAAACTGGACAAAGGGAAGTGGGTGTAACCACCCACCCCCCTGACCCCCCTAGAGGAGTGGTCATAGAGCTAGTCCCTCCCTTTATTTCACTATAACATAGGAACACCTTGCCATTGTAAGTTAGATAACCCTGGACGACGCTTTACAAGAAGAATCCTGGCCCTTCGACGTTCCACTATCTTTGGAAGACGGATGAATCTTCCTTGGAGTCAAGGAGTGACTCCCCTGCTTTGCAGGCACCTGAAACTCTAATCAACGGTCGCAAACTTTCCCGCTCCCGCTGGAGTCCGAAGTCCCTGCAGCCCCAGAAGTGGATTTCCTGACTTCTCGACGGCCATTGTGAGTCACCAGCAGAGCTGAGGCGAGTGGACCCCCCGAGTGATGAGGAAGCGCAATAACTGGGAACCGTGCACTATTGTCGAGTGCAACCCCTTCACGACGTTCTACGAACTTGTGCTTTGGACCATTTGTGGTCCAAGCCTCCAGCAGGTTTTGCAGCAAAAAATCAGCGGCCTACAGTGGGCATCCATCTTCCTGGTCCCGGGTCACTGGCAAGTGACTGTGAACACTGTCCCTTCAATTTTCATGTCTTCTACATCTTTAATCCAGCCTTGGATTCCACCGGACACTTCTTCAGTCGCCGCAAGCAGCAAGTGTTGGGTTCCCCACAAGGTACCTGTACCTGTAGAGAGATCTCGCAGAGACGACAGGAGCCACTACCCCTACGCCCACCTCACCCTACTCTGGAACGGTGACAAACTAGGAGTAAGATGGGAGACGGGACAGGAGCCAATTAAGGACCAGATGACCCAAGGATGAAAAAGGTGGGACGTCCCTCAGAGTGGATGGACACCAGCTGTTCAGGAAGACAAGGGCACACTGGTTACCACAACAATAATACGCTGATGCCCATTCAACAACATGCATTCATGTGGGAAATGAGGAGTACCTCAAGAGGAAGGTCGCTAACCAGGATGTGAGGAGATGCCTGGCCAGAGGGAGCGCTCCTGCGCTATCTGAAAGACGTGCAGCAACCAAGAAGGAATCACTCCTGCGCTATGACAAAGTACGGCAAAAACCAAGAAGAAGCGCTCCTGCGCTATAACAAAGTACGGCAAAAACCAAGATGAAGCGCTCCTGCGCTATGACAAAGTACGGCAAAAACCAAGAAGAAGCGCTCCTGCGCTATGACAAAGTACGGCAAAAATCAAGAAGAAGCGCTCCTGCGCTA
Organism: Triturus cristatus; assembly: GCF_964204655.1. NCBI lineage: Eukaryota > Metazoa > Chordata > Amphibia > Caudata > Salamandridae > Triturus > Triturus cristatus. The sequence continues at coordinate 318,110,708 of NC_140579.1, forward strand.
TGATACAGTACTGGCAAGTACAATGCAGGAAGAGGAATGAGACATACCTTACCCCAGCGAGGGGACTGGGTAAAGTACCTTCCGGCGTTTCAGCACTGTTTCGGGAGCTTGAAGACAGCTATGCGCCCCTAGCGCAGCGAGGCGGGTAAAAGGCAACCACCAAAAAATACTCTCCAGCGCGGCGTGGCTGTCCTGCACAATGAGTGCCCGAATAGGGCTTCAGGGGAGCAGGCAACATCTCCGCACGAGTATTCAGGCAGGGGCAGCGGCAGTAACACTCCAAACGGAATCGGCACCAGCATCAGAATCCGAAGCACCGGGCCGGGGGAATAGCCGCTTCTGATACGCGGATTCCCCCAGAAGCGCTGATGACGTTTGCGGTGGTCCCACGAGAGACTAGACCGCTAGCAGCCAAGACCGGAAGTGAGGGGTTGTTCCATCTCGGAACACAGGCATACACCCACGCGACCTAGGAGGGATGGCAGGGGCAGAACAGGCAAACCATGACAGCAAGTCTTCTTTGGTCTTCATTGAAAACAGCGACGCGATCCGACACCAAAAGACACCTATGCACCCGGCTTCCCTGGGTGAGGTAACTCGTGCACTCCGGTGCCCTAGTGTGTGTTGGCCCTCGAATTACTTACCTTGTAAGTTGCTTGCTTGTAGACTTCCTCGAAGTACCCTAAAACTTTAAAAATCAAACCGCGACTTGCTCTATTGTAATCAATAGGGAACCCGCGGCTGTATTCTCACACTGCACACGTCTCCCGTGGGTCTGTTACTTACCTGCTTTCACTGCAGTCGTGAAGCCCCAGCGATTCTACGGGCCCTAGGCCTTGTCATTCTGAAAAGTCGACTTTCCTAAACATCTTTTTTAGTATACGCCTCTAGGGCCCCAGCCATATTTGTGCTTAACTTATTGTGAAACGTTGATATTTGAATGTGTTCCTGGCTTCTAATCTCATAAAGAGATTAGTAGAGTGTGTCTAGAAATAAATACATATATATTTGATATATATACCTGTGTGGTGTCCTTTCATTTGGTCAAGAGATTATAAGGTAAAACAAGCTGCTTTACATTCCTCTGAGACTTAGCCTGAAGACTGCTCTCCACAGCTACCACTAGGATAGCTTTCTTTAAAAGGTTGTCTTAAACCTATCTTCCATAAGAGTCGAATTGGACTGGTGCAAGGTGGCCACTATAACTAGTGACCAGCATATGCCAGGCCAACTTCTCACAGATGTCTCTTAGACACACACACAACAAGACACACACACAACATCAAGGTTGCTGCACATACCACATGGATGTGGAGACTGTCTCGCATTGGGCACATTTGATCATCCACATCTGAGACACAACATGCACGTAGAATGTGGGTGCACATCAGAATTGTAGCTACAGGTCTCACTGTGACGTACATGCCATTACCCCCAGGACTCAGGGTGTATGTGACATGTCCTAAACATATCCAACCTGCAACTGTGTCCATGACTCATGCCCATAACTGTACAGTTGCACATCACAGTGGTAATGTGCACAACACACAAAGGATTCTGCCCCCATGAACACATGCACAGCCTGGGAGTGGCTGAACAAAAGTGCCACACAACAAACCAAATGTTGCCCCCCTAACACACAGGGAATGCAGCCTTACATGCCATGGGACACTGTTGTAGTGAAGTCACTATTGCACTTTTTTTTTAAATGGCGTTTTTTGCATGAAAACGGTAAATTAATTTAAAGAAATAGTGTCATCTTATTGATGTTCAACACTGCACTGTCAATTAATACTTTTATTGTATAGTTACAACCATTACAAGTGTATCAGTGTGTTCAAAAGTTAATATGGGCAAATGATAACATCAGCATACGCAACGATTGTCCTCTACAGCTCATAAAAATTAGCAATTTCTTAAATGCTAAATAATTCAATTGTATTGCTGTATTAACCTTCCTGCTTCCTCAAATTTGCTTGAAAATGCACCATTTATCCTGTCTTTTTTCAAAATTTTCTCGGGGGGGGATAGCCCCCCAGAACCCCCATAGGTTGTTCGGGCTCGCACCCTATGTGCACTTGTCGCTTTATGCTGTACTGCAATAATTTTAAACCTCACCACTTTCAAATGTCACCAGCTGCCACTGCCTTTAGTTAACCTGGGAATAGCATTCTGTTCAAGGTAGTAGGGGTCTAGCCCAGCTAGAATCGTGTATTCCCCTGCCAGTGGAACCTGCAAAGTCCTTACACGTTTGTACAATTTTTATTAAGGTCTACCATAAATAGTACCAATGAGGCTTCTTAAACGTGTTTTTAAACCTTGCCTTTCCAATGCCTGGCTACTTTGGAAAGGATTCTGCTTGCATTCAAAAGGATGCACGTAGGAACCATGCCTGTATTGGCAATGTAGCTGTAATGACCCTTATTTTATATGCGGACAGAGGTCGTCATATCATAACAAAGGGGCTCATTAGGATGGCGTACGATCGCCACCGCTGGGCCGGCGATGGCGATCGTTACGCCATCCTGATGTGAAATACCCCCCCCTGCCATGTTATGATGGTGGTGGGTATCGCGGCGGACGCAAACTACGTCCGCCACTTTTCCGCCGGTAAGCAATCATTACGATTGCCGGCCGGGCAGTGCTGGGCTACTAATATGGCGGCGCTGCCTAGCAGGCCCCGCCAGCCATATTAGGATGTGGGAGGTTTAAAGGCCTTTCCATGGTGGCGATGCCTCCATGGAAATGCTGGCGGGGATTGGCTTTGGGGCCCGTTGTGGGCCCCGCTGGGGGTCGGGGTTGGGGGGTGCACTTGGGTGGTACCCATGGTACCCCCTGCAATTCCCTGCACCACGTGGCAGGCACCGTGTAGTTCCGCCAGTATGGTGGGCGCATCCTAATTGGGCCGGTGGGACCGCCGCACGTCTTGCGGTCAGTCACATCACCAGTATGGTGGCGGACAGACTAATGTCCGCCTGCCATCATAATGAGCCACAAAGTATCACATTGTGCAAGGTACAGCTAACAGTCTGCATCTTCTCAAACAGAGGGCAGCACCGTATTTACAAGTGTACGGTGTTTCTCCCTGCGCTGGTGCTAATTTAGCCACTTAGCGCCAATGCAGGCACTCTTGCACCATAGTGCAAGAGTGTCTGCTTTGCAGGGGAAGATTATTCATATACAGGAAGGTGTCCCTTCTGAAATGGCGTTTTGTAACCTCTATGGAGCCGATTCCGATCTCGCTCGGAAGGGCTCCGAACGCGATCCGGCCGTACGCGTGTTTACCGACCGACTCGTACAGCTGTACGAGCGAGCACGTACGATGCAAGAAACGCGAAATCGCCGACTGACTCGTTTCCGGGTCCGAACCGCTCCGTACGCCTCGTCCGTAAGCAAACCGTGCCGTGCAATGGAGGTGAATTCCGACCGAGTCAGTACGATGCACGCGTCAGACAGCCGGATTGAGCTGAAGTTTCCGGCTCACAAAACATCCGGGAAACTGCCTCAGCGGGTCCACGTCAGATCCCCCGTCACCCGCAGCCTTACGACTCGGGCACAGGGGGAGACCCAAGTGTCTCCCCAACTTAGGCATCTATGGTACGGATGGTACCGCCGCCTGCCCACTGTAGGGGGCGCCCTTGTGCGAGATGCAACCACTCAGTCAATGGGAGCCCATGTACGCGTCGTATTACCGGCTCCCATTGACTTCTATGGGAGTCTGACCGAACCGAGTTCAGCAGAATGCGGCCGCATCGTATTCGCTCGGTCGGACTGCAGGAGTCCGGCTCGGTCAGAAAACACTCCGGATCCGGCTCTGTCGGAGAGCTTTCTGACCCAGATCGGAATCGGCCCCTATGTCTGCTGCTTAATGCTGCACACATATAAGTAGCAAAATGTCATTTTTTTGTGTCATTATTTATGTGCAGGAAGAGAAACGTTCCTGCACATTACCAATCAACTGCCTTTTGTTCTTTCTATGTGTGCTGCAGAAAGCAGCACACATGGAAACAGCAAAAATGAGGAAAAATTAAAAAAAAATCCTCGTTGTGCCAGGGTAAGACCAGGTTTTCCCTGGTCTTAATTTTGGTAAACAGTCAGAATATTATATAGGAATTGTCGACTTGCACTAATATTGTGTGCAAAATATCGTGATGCAGAAATATCGACTGCCAGAATATCGTGGTCAAGCATATCGAGTTTAAGGTAAAAAATACTGTTTTCCAAACTATCAAAGTCATTAATATCGTTTGCAAAAATATATTTGTTAAAAGTATCGTTGTTTTAGTTAGTGTTATGTATTTTAGTATGTGTTTTAAATGTATGTGCTATAGTTTTTTTGTCTAAATATTGCATTTTTTTTAATGTATGTGTTAAATTTTTAGAAGTTAATAATTTTATTTTAATTATATTTTGCGTTTTAGTTCCATAGCGGGTTGTGGGTTTATAGGGGAATAGGGTGGAAAGTAATTTAATTATAATACATTTAATATTACTTTTATTTTAATTACATTTTGGGTTTTAGTTCTGTAGCAGGTTGTGGTTTTATAGGGGAATAAGAGGGGAAGTAATTTATTTGTAATACATTGAATATTAATTTTTATTTATTAGTATTTATTTGATTTTGATTTTATAGTGTTAATTATGGTAATTAATTTATCATTAATTAATTAATAATTGGCTTTTAATTTGTATTGATTCATTAATAAGTAAATATATTAATTGTGTCATTTTTTTAGGAGGGTTGTGGGTTTATATGGAAATAGGTTGGGGAGTAATTTAATTATAATTAAATTATTAATATGTTTCCATAATTAATATTTATTTATTTAATATTTGATATTGGTAATTGTGTGAAAATGTATTATTAATTATTTATTAAATTGTAATGCATTTTATTATTAATTAATTTGTAATTATGTTAATACTGTGATTTTTTTTTTTGTAGCGGGTTGTGGGTTGACAGGGTGGCCAGTAATTTAATTTTAATACATGTATTAATATTTTGTATATAATGTCTGTTACTTATTATTTTATAGTGTTAATGGTGTGAATTAATTTATTAATAATGATTTATGTTTTGATTGTTAATTGTTATCAATTAATTGATGAATTGTTAATTATGTTAATTGTGTAATTGTTTATGAAATTGGTGGTGGCATTTATAGGTGAATATGGTGGGAGGTAATTTATTTGTAATTCATTAATTCTTTGTTAATTGATGCTAATTAATTAATTAAACTTTAATTTTGTCATTTGTGTAATCATTTTGATGTGTGAGTTGTGGTGTTTATAGTGGTAAATGGTGGGAAGTATTTTTTTGTAAATTAATTACTTATTTGTTGTTCATTGATATGAATTTATTAATGTAAAACTAGTTATGGAAATTGTCCAAAAAAAATTAGGTGAGTGTTTTGGTGTTTATTGGGGTAGATGGTGGAAAGTAATTTAGTTTATATTAATTAATCATTACTTGATCATTAATATTAATTTATTAATTGTTACATATTTTTGGTAATTGTTTTTTTTTGTTGTTTGAGGATTTATGTTGTAAAGCTGTAATGTTTGGTTACAACAATAATTTTGACTTTTTTAAACATGTTTTCTAATTATTAATAATTTTCAAATTGATAATTAATTGGGTTAATTATGGAGGTACACGTTTTATTTAACTTAGATGTGTGTTGTAAATTGTGTGATGTTATGAGGTACGAAAATAAATATTACATTTATGTAACAATTACTTTTCGGGCAATAAGCACGTCCGAGACCCGAATTTGGGGTAAAAGGCCGCTTTATTGGACAGGTAGGCAATACGATACATATTTATATACAGATCATATTTCAAAACATATTGCACCCTAACACCCCCCCGCCCCTAAGCAATCTATCCCGTAAAACTATTACCCAACCTTGTTCTGCCTAATCCTCATCCCCAAACCCCTATCTACATCTCCGGCCTACCTCTTGCCTCCAACCTCACTCCCTTGCTTCCCTCTGTCCGAAGCTATTCCTAATGCCCCCAACCCTTTCTGCCTGTCTTGATCTCCTCCAACTCTGCCACCTGTCCAGGTGACAACCACCAAGTTTTTTTGTTTTTTTAAAATTTTGTACCTGCAAGACCATAATAAATTGACATTCAAGGGTGGGTCGGTGGGACCAAATTATTAAACCCCTACCTCCACACACTCGATAACAAGTGCGCCACGGCAATTTCACGCTCCACAGCTCGCGCTGATAAGGCACTGACCAATCAGAGACCGCCTCCTGTCCTGGGCCATACTACGTGCCCGAAGCTGCCCGGGGGTGGACATTCTGCGAATGCCACCCCCAGGAGCCCTCATCGGGCAATAAGCATGTCCGAGACCTAAATTTGGGGTAAAAGGACGCTTTATTGGACAGGTAGGCAATACGATACATATTTATATACAGGTCATATTTCAAAACATATTCCACCCTAACACCCCCCGCCCCTAAGCAATCTATCCCGTAAAACTATTACCCAACCTTGTTCTGCCTAATCCTCCTCCCCAAACCCCTATCTACATCTTCTGCCTACCTCTTGCCTCCAACCTTGCTCCCTTGCTTCCCTCTGTCCGAAGCTATTCCTAATGCCCCCAACCCTTCCTGCCTGTCTTGATCTCCTCCAACTCTGCCACCTGGAAAAACCCTAACCCAGGCGTTTTTCCTGTCCCCCCCCCTTTAATTGAAATTGGCATTATACCCTGGACATTTTTCATCACCTAAGTAAAACATACCACCCATGTCGCCAAACATGTGAAAACTTTATCCATTTATTAACAATGCCAGACTGTAAAACACCCTGATAGACTGTCGCCAAACAGGTAATATCTTAGACTTAAGGTAAGAAAAGGATCTACTGCTTAACCTAATAGGAAAAAACATTTTTTTTGAGGGGGGGGGGAGTGGGGGGAAGAATGGCCAGATTGTTGAACATAATCTATGTATCTATGTATAAATGAAATAAAAAGTAAATGCTGTCACTTCAACACCATGCTTGTATTTTTAGAATTTTTGAAACCATCTCTTTTATGTTTAGAATGTAAATTTCATTGCCAATAAAAGACAAATGCACCCCATCATGTCTAAAAACTGGTATTTTTCTTTCGTTATTTCATCATGAACTACCCAAAATATTCCATTAGTATACCCATAACGCTGTAATTCTCTGTTTACTTTTCTTCTTGCTCTTTCAACTGCCATAAATCTTTCCGCCCCCCTCCAAATTCTGCGTGGCATCAGTGCTGTTAAGACAAGCTGTGTTGTGGAACAAGTCTTTGAAAAAGTTCCAAGACTGTTTTCATTTCAATCAGTAGCCCAAGCCCAGATAATTGTACTACGACAATTTCCCCAAGGTGGATCATGACAACATCAGCTTTATTCTTAAAACCCAACTCGCTCATTAAAGGCAGGAACTGGCCCCACTTCATTCCGCTCTTACCCAACCAAGACACCGACACTTCCTATGCCTGCTTCGCTGCCCATTTGATGAATGAGTATCCAATTATCCACACATGGCGCTGTGACACTGATAAGCTTGCCACCATATCTGAAAAGAGAAAACAATTAATATCTCTACTCTTAAACTTCGAATTTTAACTCTCTAATATAACGTAAACAACAGTCAGATGACCAACGCCCCAAGTTTTTAACATCGCTAATGGAAAGTCCCCATCTGGCAGCATCTGAAGCCGCCCTGATGCGGAATGAATGTGTACCAAATTGAACGGGATTCTTCCCAATTCTCTTTAAAACTTTCTTCAAGATTGACAGCAACTGGGAAGCCTTTAGCTTAGATCCGTCTAAGGGGCCGATTCCAATTCCGGACGCAAAACGAACCGACCGACAAGGACCTGGACCGAATACCGACCCACACGGACCAGCGCCGTATGACCCGTGCAGTACGATGCAACGCGAGTGAATTACAACCGACACGTACGGAATACAAGCCGTACGACCGAGCCGGAGGGAAAATAGTTATCCATCCAGAAAACCGATGCGATTTTCACCGACCGACACAAACCCGGAATCAACCCGACCGACCCGTACCCGCGATGTACGATTAGCGCAGTACGATGCAATGCGTGTAAAACTGGACCGACTCGCACGGAGACCAAGCTGCACAACCGACACGCACAGACAACCCAGGACACAAGCAATAGAGACCGCCGCGAATGACACCTACCAAACACAGAAGACAGGTAGCGTGAACGAGGCGGAGAAGCCCGCACGAGACAACAGCAGCGTCCGTTTCATCACATGAACGTCTCCCTCATGCCTACAAAACACAAAGGAAAAAACACAAAAAAAGGACCAAACAAGCAATGACTAAGCCAATAAATACCCAACACAAATGAATTGGACAAAGACACACCCACAACTACAACTATATAAAGGACTGCAATCACTACCATCATCCTTTGCAAACAGGAGACACAGCCAGCAGCAAACACCAGTACACAGCAACCACAGACACACTCACAACTCACCCATTAGAGAACTCACACACCATCAGCACCTCATACAAAAGCACACACACACACACACAGCAAAACCAACACCAAACCAACATCACTTGCACCCTCACACACATCCCTCACCACCACCACCCATCACCATGCCCCCAAAGAAGAATCCAAAGTTCACAGATAGTGAGTTAGAAGTGCTGGTAGACAAGATCATCAGAGTAGAGCCACATTTGTTTGGTACATTGGTTCAAAGGACCCCATCTCACAGAAAACAAAGATGTGGGCGGGGATTGTGGACAAAGTGAACGCACAAGCACCAACGTTGTGCACAAAGGACGATATCCAGAACAGGTGGTATGACGTGCGCAGGAGGGTCAAGAAACTCATCGAGAAAGATCACGCCTTGAGTCAGCGCACAGGCGGTGGCCCTCCTGCGAAACCAGTCTACTTCAGGACCTGGGAGGAGAAGGTGCGGGACATCCTACCACCAGAGAGCATCCATGGCCTACCAGATATCACAGAGACTGGTGAGCACACAAACAACAAACCCAAGATTGTTTGGCAAGGGGACAGTGAAACCATGCACCCCAAGCAAACCTACACTAACCAATAGATAATTAACCCAAGATGTGTATGCCAGTCACACAAACACAATACCTGCCATCTCATAGTGACTGGGGACTGTGTCATGACATGCACCAACCTACAAACAAATAGAGCAAGCCACTGGCACTAAGCCAAATACATCCAGCAAGACAGTTTGCCACCACAAACTCACCACCTCACAGTGCAGCTGACTGTCAGGAAGGAATAGTGGGGATGCAGGTGAAGTGAGTGTAGCCAAAAGCATGATGGGACCTGTAGTCACAGATAATGCTCCCCCTCCTCATTGGCCCATCAAGACCTCTCTGAAACATGCCCACATCACAGGGAGTGGAAAATAACTGACAAGATGGCTGACACTGGCTCCTGCTAGGGGTTGTGTGAAAATCAGAAGCAGGACTCTACTGACTGACATCCTGAAAGACAACTTGCATGCCCTACAATGGAAGCATGTGTCATGATAGGAAGGAGGACTGCCAGCCCTGACCATAATAATCAGCATGGGGAGACACCCCCCCAACACAAACTCCACACAACTCACCGGGTACAATGCTTTGACACACACCTCATTGAAATATCAGCAAAAGATCCCCCGTTCTGGGTGATGCTGTGTGAAGCACAGGGGCTCACTTGGGACTTGTAGCCAAACAAACACCAGGATTTTACTGTCAGCCATCTTGCCATTGCTGTCACACCCCCTCACAGGGATGCAGAGTCAAGAGGGAGGAAGCATGGGCATGCTGGGAAGGGGGGTGTAGCCAAGAGTATGATGGGACTCGCAGTCACACACAACCTACACCCACCCACATGGCCCAGCAAGATCAACCTGAACCATACTCGCCTCACAGGGAGTGGGAAGGGACCGACAAGATGTCTGACACTGGGCTCTGTTGTGGGGAGCACAAGGCCATGCTGGGACTGCTAGCCAAACAAACACCTGGATTCCACAGTCAGCCATCTTGCCATTGCTGTCACACCCCCTCACAGGGAAGCAGAGTCAAGAGGGAGGAAGCATGGGCATGCTGGGTAGGGGGGTGTAGCCAAGAGTATGATGGGAGTCGCAGTCACAGACAACCTACACCCACCCACATGGCCCAGAAAGATCAAACTGAACCATACTCGCCTCACATGGAGTGGGAAGGGACTGACAAGATGTCTGACACTGGGCTCTGTTGTGGGGAGCACAAGGCCATGCTGGCAAATGGCCAACAACAAGATCAAACTCTGTCCGTGAGAAGCTGGGAAAAAGCAGTGTACAGGCAGGCATCTGTTATAAAAGTAGCAAATGTCATGTTTGTGAACCAATGATGCATGTAGAAACCTAAATCACATTGTGTGTCTCTTCCAAACACAGGTTGTGCTGGGCACCCACTGACAAATGAGGAGGATACCTAGTCGCAGACTCTGTTGGCCACTGAGCTCTCTGGTCTGACTCTCTTACTGTCCTCATCGGATGACGACGACCAACCTGGCCCCTCCGGTGTGAGCCATCATGCAGCACCAGCAGCAACATCTGCCCCCCCTGTACCCATGCCTTCACCATCTGGACGATGACAGGGCACCCCCGCCAACACGGACAGACCAAGGACAATCAACACCCACAGCACAGGGACACAGGACCCCCCAGAAGCTACAGCCAACACCACCAGCAACACGCAAGGGGTCCCAGGGTCACCTGTGCGTACCGCCGCTGGTCCTGCCCGTGTGGAGAGGGGTGCTGGGAGGGGTGGGAGGCACAGGGCACGCCTTGCAGAGGGGTCTGGACTGCATGATGACCCCCAACTGGCACGCATCATAGATGCGTACCAGGATAGCACCGGAGGATTTGGCCAGGTAGTATGGATCCTCAAGGACATGCAACAGGAGCAGGTCGCCCACTATACCCGCATGGAGGCAAAGTATGATGCCATTACTGCGGTGCATCGGGACATACCACAATGCCTCCGCCAGATCAACACCAACCTGTCCCCATCCCCCTGTGTGCCCACAACATCTGTCGCAACACCATCTGCCAGCGCCACAGGGAGGGAGAGGACTCTGGTGGAGTGTCCCCTGCACGGTGAGGCCTGCACATGAGGATCCCCCCCGGAAGAAGAGGGGTCGTCCGAAGAAGGACATGTGAGAGGCAGATGTCCCAGCACATCCCCCAGGGCCTCTAAACCTGTTCTGGACAATGTTCTTTGTGCGCAACCTGTTCACCTTGTCCAATCACACACAACTCGCCCACATGACATAGAGGGTTCATGTTGGGCCAATGTATCGGATGACTGTGGACTTTACTCTGGACATTTCATCTGCCAGCACGTCCAACTCAAATGTGAACTTTGGAATCAAAAACCACTGTACAGCACCCAACATCCTGTGCACCTCACTCACACATGTTTGTAAATAAACTCACCAGTACACCATACGTGCCTCTGTTGTGATTCAAACTTGTCATGTTCAGGGCGAAGTCGATCTGCTACACAACACAGTGCATGCCAAATACTGCAACAATGTGAGCAACGTAAGGTCAGTCATGGGGATGTGACACATGTGAGGTAGACACACCACTATGGCAACACAAAACATACTCACCACGGCCATGTGACTCATCACACACAATGATGTTGACCTGAAACACATTGGCATGCACAGACACAACACCAAGCAGTCAGTGGTAACAAGTCCACAGGTGAGGTAAGCAGATATCACTCAGATGTGGGAAGACAGACAACGCACATAACAAAGCGTAGCACAGGTTCATTACACACCAGCAACACGTTTATTCCACAATAGTTGCACGGTAATTCTACGTAACTGTGGACACACGCTCACAATGTTTTGAAGAATGGAAGTCCAGGGATGTGTGGTACATCAGTTGATGGGAATTCTCAACTTCCACACTGGTGTTGGCTTCTGGGTGTTGGGGGTCAGTGTTGACCACAACAAAATAGTTATCCATCCAGAAAACCGATGCGATTTTCACCGACCGACACAAACCCGGAATCAACCCGACCGACCCGTACCCGCGATGTACGATTAGCGCAGTACGATGCAATGCATGTAAAACCAGACCGACTCGCACGGAGACCAAGCTGCACAACCGACACGCACAGACAACCCGGCACACAAGCAATAGAGACCGCCCCGAATGACGCCTACCAAACACAGAAGACAGGTAGCGTGAACGAGGCGGAGAAGCCCGCACGAGACAACAGCAGCGTCCGTTTCATCACATGAACGTCTCCCTCATGCCTACAAAACACAAAGGAAAAAACACAAAAAAAGGACCAAACAAGCAATGACTAAGCCAATAAATACCCAACACAAATGAATTGGACAAAGTCACACCCACAACTACAACTATATAAAGGACTGCAATCACTACCATCATCCTTTGCAAACAGGAGACACAGCCAGCAGCAAACACCAGTACACAGCAACCACAGACACACTCACAACTCACCCATCAGACAACTCACACACCATCAGCACCTCATACAAAAGCACACACACACACAGCAAAACCAACACCAAACCAACATCACTTGCACCCTCACACACATCCCTCACCACCACCACCCATCACCATGCCCCCAAAGAAGAATCCAAAGTTCACAGATAGTGAGTTAGAAGTGCTGGTAGACAAGATCATCAGAGTAGAGCCACATTTGTTTGGTACATTGGTTCAAAGGACCCCATCTCACAGAAAACAAAGATGTGGGCAAGGATTGTGGACAAAGTGAACGCACAAGCACCAACGTTGTGCACAAAGGACGATATCCAGAACAGGTGGTATGACGTGCGCAGGAGGGTCAAGAAACTCATCGAGAAAGATCACGCCTTGAGTCAGCGCACAGGCGGTGGCCCTCCTGCGAAACCAGTCTACTTCAGGACCTGGGAGGAGAAGGTGCGGGACATCCTACCACCAGAGAGCATCCATGGCCTACCAGATATCCCAGAGACTGGTGAGTACACAAACAACAAACCCAAGATTGTTTGGCAAGGGGACAGTGAAACCATGCACCCCAAGCAAACCTACACTAACCAATAGATAATTAACCCAAGATGTGTATGCCAGTCACACAAACACAATACCTGCCATCTCATAGTGACTGGGGACTGTGTCATGACATGCACCAACCTACAAACAAATAGAGCAAGCCACTGGCACTAAGCCAAATACATCCAGCAAGACAGTTTGCCACCACAAACTCACCACCTCACAGTGCAGCTGACTGTCAGGAAGGAATAGTGGGGATGCAGGTGAAGTGAGTGTAGCCAAAAGCATGATGGGACCTGTAGTCACAGATAATGCTCCCCCTCCTCATTGGCCCATCAAGACCTCTCTGAAACATGCCCACATCACAGGGAGTGGAAAATAACTGACAAGATGGCTGACACTGGCTCCTGCTAGGGGTTGTGTGAAAATCAGAAGCAGGACTCTACTGACTGACATCCTGAAAGACAACTTGCATGCCCTACAATGGAAGCACGTGTCATGATAGGAAGGAGGACTGCCAGCCCTGACCATAATAATCAGCATGGGGAGACACCCCCCCAACACAAACTCCACACAACTCACCGGGTACAATGCTTTGACACACACCTCATTGAAATATCAGCAAAAGATCCCCCGTTCTGGGTGATGCTGTGTGAAGCACAGGGGCTCACTTGGGACTTGTAGCCAAACAAATACCAGGATTTTACTGTCAGCCATCTTGCCATTGCTGTCACACCCCCTCACAGGGATGCAGAGTCAAGAGGGAGGAAGCATGGGCATGCTGGGAAGGGGGGTGTAGCCAAGAGTATGATGGGACTCGCAGTCACACACAACCTACACCCACCCACATGGCCCAGCAAGATCAACCTGAACCATACTCGCCGCACAGGGAGTGGGAAGGGACCGACAAGATGTCTGACACTGGGCTCTGTTGTGGGGAGCACAAGGCCATGCTGGGACTGCTAGCCAAACAAACACCTGGATTCCACAGTCAGCCATCTTGCCATTGCTGTCACACCCCCTCACAGGGAAGCAGAGTCAAGAGGGAGGAAGCATGGGCATGCTGGGTAGGGGGTGTAGCCAAGAGTATGATGGGAGTCGCAGTCACAGACAACCTACACCCACCCACATGGCCCAGAAAGATCAAACTGAACCATACTCGCCTCACATGGAGTGGGAAGGGACTGACAAGATGTCTGACACTGGGCTCTGTTGTGGGGAGCACAAGGCCATGCTGGCAAATGGCCAACAACAAGATCAAACTCTGTCCGTGAGAAGCTGGGAAAAAGCAGTGTACAGGCAGGCATCTGTTATAAAAGTAGCAAATGTCATGTTTGTGAACCAACGATGCATGTAGAAACCTAAATCACATTGTGTGTCTCTTCCAAACACAGGTTGTGCTGGGCACCCACTGACAAATGAGGAGGATACCTAGTCCCAGACTCTGTTGGCCACTGAGCTCTCTGGTCTGACTCTCTTACTGTCCTCATCGGATGACGACGACCAACCTGGCCCCTCCGGTGTGAGCCATCATGCAGCACCAGCAGCAACATCTTCCCCCCCTGTACCCATGCCTTCACCATCTGGACGATGACAGGGCACCCCCGCCAACACGGACAGACCAAGGACAATCAACACCAACAGCACAGGGACACAGGACCCCCCGGAAGCTACAGCCAACACCACCAGCAACATGCAAGGGGTCCCAGGGTCCCCTGTGCGTACCGCCGCTGGTCCTGCCCGTGTGGAGAGGGGTGCTGGGAGGGGTGGGAGGCACAGGGCACGCCTTGCAGAGGGGTCTGGACTGCATGATGACCCCCAACTGGCACGCATCATAGATGCGTACCAGGATAGCACCGGAGGATTTGGCCAGGTAGTATGGATCCTCAAGGACATGCAACAGGAGCAGGTCGCCCACTATGCCCGCATGGAGGCAAAGTATGATGCCATTACTGCGGTGCATCGGGACATACCACAATGCCTCCGCCAGATCAACACCAACCTGTCCCCATCCCCCTGTGTGCCCACAACATCTGTCGCAACACCATCTGCCAGCGCCACAGGGAGGGAGAGGACTCTGGCGGAGTGTCCCCTGCACGGCAGAGGCCTGCACATGAGGATCCCCCCCCGGAAGAAGAGGGGTCGTCCGAAGAAGGGCATGTGAGAGGCAGATGTCCCAGCACATCCCCCAGGGCCTCTAAACCTGTTCTGGACAATGTTCTTTGTGCGCAACCCGTTCACCTTGTCCAATCACACACAACTCGCCCACATGACATAGAGGGTTCATGTTGGGCCAATGTATCGGATGACTGTGGACTTTACTCTGGACATTTCATCTACCAGCACGTCCAACTCAAATGTGAACTTTGGAATCAAAAACCACTGTACAGCACCCAACATCCTGTGCACCTCACTCACACATGTTTGTAAATAAACTCACCAGTACACCATACGTGCCTCTGTTGTGATTCAAACTTGTCATGTTCAGGGCGAAGTCGATCTGCTACACAACACAGTGCATGCCAAATACTGCAACAATGTGACCAACGTAAGGTCAGTCATGGGGATGTGACACATGTGAGGTAGACACACCACTATGGCAACACAAAACATACTCACCACGGCCATGTGACTCATCACACACAATGATGTTGACCTGAAACACATTGGCATGCACAGACACAACACCAAGCACAGTCAGTGGTAACAAGTCCACAGGTGAGGTAAGCAGATATCACTCAGATGTGGGAAGACAGACAACGCACATAACAAAGCGTAGCACAGGTTCATTACACACCAGCAACACGTTTATTCCACAATAGTTGCACGGTAATTCTACGTAACTGTGGACACACGCTCACAATGTTTTGAAGAATGGAAGTCCAGGGATGTGTGGTACATCAGTTGATGGGAATTCTCAACTTCCACACTGGTGTTGGCTTCTGGGTGTTGGGGGTCAGTGTTGACCACACAACAGGCAAAGGACCCTGGGAAGGACAGACAAGATACAGTCAAAAGCACAGACGAACAGGAGAGAAATGCAATACACATGCACAAAACATGTTGCAAAACACCTACACAAACACTAGTTAGCAGTACTACCCTATTGTGGAGTACACACCACCTGAATTGACACATCACAGCACGCATCCAGTCAAGTGGCACACAGACACACTCAGACAGCAACAGAGCTGGCTCAACACATTCCTGGAAACTCACTTTCAGGTGAAGAAGTTGTTGATGAGCTGGGAGCGGACGTCACCATCATCTTCATCATCACTGGCATCCTGGCCCAGGGCGGGATCCTCCACAGGTGCCGGACGTTGGTAGTCGTCATCCTCATCCAGGATGAGAGGCACCTCCTTCCGCACCGCCATGTTGTGTAGCATGCAGCAGGCCAGTATTATTTTGCACACTTTTGCAGGCTCACATGGGTGGGCCCCTCCGGTCTTGTCCAGGCAGCGAAAGCGGTTTTTCAGGAGGCCGAATGTCCGCTCAATCACCCTCCTGCTCCGACCATGTGCCTCATTGTAGCGCAGCTCGGCTGGTGTCACAGGGTTCCTGAGGGGTGTCAGCAACCACGGCATGTTGAGGTATCTGGAGTCACCTACACACACAAAAATGAACAAGTAGATGAGTTTGGTAGGAGTGTGGAATACAACAATGACAAACACACACAATGAGAAACAGTCAGTACACACCGACAAGCCAGGCACGGTGAGCTGGCATCTGTGACATCAGCGTTACAATGTGACTACTCCTCATTATGTAGGCATCATGTGCCGAACCAGGGAACTGTGCAAACACATGTGTGATCAACATGTGAGCAAGACAGACCACAAGAGCATTGATCGAATGGTAGTGCTTCCTGTTACGGTATGCCTGCTCATGTGCCTGTGGTGGTATCAGGGCAACATGTGTACCGTCAATGGATCCAATGACGTTTGGCATCCTCCCCAGTGTATAAAAGGCATCCTTAATTTCAGGGAGTTCATCTTGGCTCGGGAACTTGATATACAGGTCGAGGAATTGCAACATCCCCTCCAAGACATGGCGTAGCACCCGACTAAACAACGTTTGCGAGATACCACCAGCAGTAGCCACAGTGTAATGGAAGGTACCAGTAGCAAAGAAGTGCAGGGCTGCCATCACCTTCACCTCTGGGGTCAGTGCTGTAGGGTATGTCCGGCCAGGTTGCAGATGTGGCGCCAACTGCTCCGCCAACTCCTCAATCAGTGGCCTGGTGAAGCGGTACCGTCTGATGCTGTCGCGTTCCTGCATGGTTGCAAGGTCTATGAACGGACGATGCACAGCTGGTGTCCTGCAGTACAGAGATGCACAAAGGAAGATTGTCAGTACATCCCCCCATGTGGCCATGACCACAATCACTCTCACATGCTAGTTCATGACATGACACAATGTACTGAGGTGTGTGCTGTTGGTCATGGACACATATGTCACCTACAAGACGACCACCTCACATCTCAATTTTACATGTTCACATGAGTCCCATGTAGTGCAATGGGCTAATCATCTGGCTATGTCACCCAACCTATGTGCTGCTGCAATGTTAAAAAACCCCACCCCAGTGACTAATGAGGTCTCCCAGGCATCACCGATCTTTGCCATGCAGAAACCCAGGCTCCCTGTATTGCCACATCAACACAGCAATGGACATGGTGTAGCACGAACACACCACAAGGCAAGCGTAAGTCCCACAGGTAGTGGCCACTGATGTCCATGCCGGCCCTACATGTACATCTCTTAGACACACAGCCCATCAAGGTTGATGAATATACCACATGGATGTGGAGACTGTCACCCATTGGTAACATGTGATCAGACACATCTGAGACACAACATGCACACAGACTGTGGGTTCACATCAGTATTGGGGCTACAGGTCTCACTGGGATGTACATGCCATCACCCTGAGGACTCAGGGTGTATGTGACATGCCTCAAACATATCCAACCTGACACTGTGGCCTTCACTCATGCCAATTACTGTCCAATTGCACATCACAGTGCAAATGTGCACAACACACAAAGGACTCTCCCCCCATGTACAAGAGAACAGCCTGGGAGTGGCTGCACAAAGTGCCAGACAAAAAAAACTGCTGTGGCCCCCTCAACCACCCAGGGAATGCAGATTCACATGCCATGGGACACTGTGTGGCCAATGCTATAGTGTGGCAGGTGTGTGCAGGTGTCCATGGCCAGTATATGTGTGTTGCATCCATCTAATAGTCACACTAATGCGGTCCGACGTGGGTGACAATGCGTACGGATTGCACGGGTCATGTCCGACCCGTGGGTATGCCTTGTCATTGAATGCAATGAGGTCCGACGCGGGTGACAATGCGTACGCATTGCACGGGTCATGTCCGAGCCGTGCGTACGCATTGTCATTGAATGCAATGAGGTCCGACGCGGGTGACAATGAGTACACATTGCACGGGTCATGTCCGAGCCGTGCGTACGCATTGTCATTGAAAGCAATGAGGTCCGACGCGGGTGACAATGCGTACGCATTGCACGGGTCATGTCCGAGCCGTGCGTACGCATTGTCATTGAATGCAATGAGGTCCGACGCGGGTGACAATGCGTACGCTTTGCACGGGTCATGTCCGAGCCGTGCGTACGCCTTGGCCGTTGAATCGTATGGAGACGGGTACATGTGTCCATTCAAAATACACGTTGTACAATCAGTTGAACGAGCCGGGCGCACCCATTGGCTCAGGACTGTCACGGAGACGGATGCGGATTCAAAACTTGTACCAGTTGTGCACTGGAAATTCAGTTGGATGCCTACAACAATGTTGCAATTTCAAGTGTTCCATGAAGGTGAAGATGTGAACGATGCGGAAGGCGTGTACGAGTCGTACTTTTAAATGGATTGGCCAGATTCATTGAATGCAACCGTGTTGGACCTATCACTTTGGACACATGGCACAGTGTCTGCCTCTGCAGCACTGATATAAGGCTGGCTGGACCCCAGGGAGCTCACTTGCCTGCACTACATGCTACTGGACCACATCCCTGCTACCACTGCTGCTGTCTCTGTATCCTCTGGCTCCTGCTATGGCACGTACACTGGAGAGGGCCCCAGCCTTCACTGAGGAGGAGAACCAGGCCCTGCTGGACGAGCTCCTTCCAGAGTACAGAAAGCTCTATGGGACACCAGGGGAGCAGGTGAGTGTGCTGTCCACTGCCTTCCTAATTAAGCATGTTGTCTGACTAGCAGTACTAGCAGTGTGGCAAGCATTATCACTGACTACTTTCATCCCCCAAAGTGTGTAGGGACATGCACTGAATATATTTTTCCTGCTGCTAAAGTGCATTTTTGCCAGCTTAATCTATTCATACATTGTTAACATGTCAAACATGCATGTGGATTTTCATTCCCCAGGGTTGCACTACCTGTGTAATTATTTTCCCTTTGTGATGATGACATGTATATCTAATTGTGTGCTTCACAAATCTGGGGCATGTGTGTTAATGTACTTTTCACTTTGTCCTCCTCACAGGTTGATGCCCACCAGAAGCAGGAGATCTAGCTGACCATCGCCCGGGCTGTTCGTTCTGTGGGCGTCTACAAGCGCCGTATCCGCAACTGCTTGAAGAAGTGGCAGGACCTTTGGGGCTGGACCCGGAGGATAGCTAGAGTCCAGGTGAAGCAGTCCGGACCCTGACTCCCCACATGCTCCGGATACTGGCGGTGGTCTTCCCGGACCTGGATAGGCAGCTGAAGGCCAGACAGCAGCAGGAAGGGGGTAAGTCCATGCCTGATCTGTGTACTATGTCTGACATGCAAATAGCAGTCTTTTGTCCGGGTCTCACTTCCACATTACGTAGGTCTTGTAGTCCCCAAATCAGGTCCCTCATCTGTGTGATGCACCCTCCTCATCTGTTCCACAGGTGTGGCCCCTACAGTCTTTGGATTGGGTCACTAGGGCACTGTGTCCCTGCAATCAGCGATGTATCAGGTACCAGTCAGCATCAGTTCCCGTGACTCTGTTGTGTGTGTCATGGGTGGGTCAATTGTTTACACAGTGCCTGAGATCTGACATGTGAACTGTGTGTGCCCTTGAGATGTGTATCAATTGCTGGTCTGACTCGCAACATGTTTCTAGGGTATTCAATACAAAACCATGCAGCAGGGTACTCCAATTTTTGGGCATCAGGAGTAGGTATGGCAAGTATGCCACAATTGCTTAGCCACCTTACTACTGTCCGGGGCAAAACACTGTTTCACTTAGTCCTGCCCAGTCCTGCCCCCTCAAGGGCATTCAGAAACACTCTGTAATCCCACTGCTGTGTGTGAAATTGCAGGTTGTGCTTCGTGACATGTGCCCTCAGGTGTGTGCCTCTGTGTCATTAGGGTGTGGCTTGTTGCTACGTACAACTGGGGTGTCCATGATTCCGAGGGTAGCATGACATCTGCAATGTGACTGTGGGAGACAAGACCTGTGTGACATATAGGTGTGTGAGCATCTGACAGCGCACAATGGTGTATGCAACTCTGTCCCTCATGCAGCTGGGTTATATGCATGGCAGACTGTGATGTGTTAATGTCCATGGATTCGTATTTGCTGAGACTCATATGTCTGATTTTCATGATGTGGGGTCTTCTGGGTCCTGGATATGTTGTGTGCGTGGGATGGGCAAGTGCGCCGGTCATCTGTAGAGTCAGATTTGCCCCTGAGCTAGGATTGTGAGTCAGTGCATATTGTTGTTGTCTGGATGCCCTGCCCCTGTGACAGGAGACAGTGTTGACTGACTTAAAGGGCATCCCAGTGCCATGGCATTGACATTGCTATGAGTGAGCCTGCGTTGTGTTCAAGTGTGCACCATGCACCCCATTGTGGCCTTGCCCATCAGGACATGAGTACATCATAGTGTGTGTTGCTGGCATGCATCCCAAGCATGTGAAATGAGTCTCTGCCCATCCCTTCATCCGGACACTTGTGCTGAGTCAGTCACAAGAGATGTGCTGTGGGTCTAGTGACATACTCCTACATGTTCACTTGCATGTACAACTAATGTGTGGGTGGTGCATGTTGGCACATTGGGGTATTAGCATCCAACATGCAACAGACATATGTGTGCAAATCAAGGAGGGATATGTGTGCCATGTTTGATGTTGGAAATGACAATTGTCTTATTCTAAACAGTGTTGGCACTTTGAGCTGTGTTCAGCTGATGATGCCAGGGCTTGCCCTGTGATGTGATGTACTCACTGTGGTGTGTGCAGTCGGTGCAGGTGACTGATGTTGTTCTGTTTTTTCCTATTCCTATCCAGATACATCCACGGCCACAGGAGGGGACAGCTCCACGGAACAGGAGGAGCCACAGAGCCTTCCAGGGACAGAAGGAGAGGAGTCAGGTGGACCCAGTGGCACGGAGGGCGATTTCAGCCACACAGAAAAGTCGTCAGCACCATCCCCCCCAGCTGAAGGCCACAGCAGCTCTGAGGATGACTCCCCTGTGGAGGCGGGTGTCAGCAGTTACCAAACCCCAGCTAGTGAGGCTGTCTCCGCCAGCACCACCACCCCCCTCCCATCGGCTCCCATTCCAGAGGTCCCTGTAGGCTCCCATGTTCGTGAGCATGTCTCCTTTGTGCCAGGCACCACACCCCCTGCCCCTGTGTCCCCTGATGTCCTGAGTGAGGAGTCTGTGGACTTACTTAGACAGATGCATGTGGGGCAGACGTCGATGCTGAAGGTCCTCCATGCACACACAGGTCTGTTGACACAACTGGTATGATTCATGGAGGGCATTTCCTCTGGCATGTCTGCCCTACAGAGGACCAACCAGTCCGTAGCCTCCTCCCTGATGGCAGCAGTGTCCCTCCTCCAACAGTCCCACACCCCTCCTACCCCTGCAGCACCCACAATTACCAGCACACTACCTGTCCAAAGCACAGAAACCCCAAACCAAGGGCTAGACGTGCACACAAGCAAGCGCAGGGGACTGATTCCACACTCACAGGGGACACACACACAGTCATCCACAACCACTCCACAGTCCTCTGAGACCTCTCCCTCCCAGCCCCCTTCCCTTGCCTCACCTGCAACCCCATCCCCCCAGAAGCTCTTCCTCTGTGACCTTTACCTCTTCCCCACTGACCCAGCAGATCCTGATTACAAGGGGAAGAGGAAGTCCCCACACACAGAAGGGAGTGCCCCTCACACCCGGACACCCTTCCCCCAGACCGAGATGCCCACCCGCAAGTCCCCCCGGTGCAAGAAGAGTAAGACCCGCCCGCCAGCAAGCAGCTCCAAGGCAAAGTCTCCGTCCTCCATCCCCCAGGCTACCACTCCAGAGGTTCCCCTGCCACTCCCTGCCCCGGGTTCCCTCACATACAGATACACCATCCCCAAAATGCTATGGCCATCCCCCCCTAGCACTTGCTCCTCGACACCTGGTCTGACAGTTGCTGCCACTGATGTGGGGACTGTGTCACCACCCCCTGCCCTGCAGACCTCACCTGTCCCCCATTGCCCTCCCATGGATATAGGCACTGCTTTGGAGTCCATGCCCACCCCGTCTGACTTGGGCACTGCAGTGGTGAGCCAATCCACTCCATCTGACCTGCCCACTGGAGTTGTGCCGGCACCCACCCCATCTGACTGGTGCCACACAGTTGTGACAGCACCCACCACTTCAGTCATCTCCACTGCAGATGCAAGTGTCTCGCCTGCATCCCCCACCTCTTCACTGCCTCCTTCTGCTGTGCCCTGATCCTGTCCCTGCGGTGCCTGGCCTGCCCCCATGTATGCCCCTCCGAGGGGATGACCCCGGTCCTTAGCAGGGCAGGCAAGCAAGGTGTGACAGTTGTCACTCTAGTTCACTCCTTGGCAATTTGACATGGACTCGCCATTGGCCTTTTGGTTGCACAGACGTTGCGAATTTCATATACTGAATTTGTGACTCTTGTTCACTCCTTGCCCTTTGGACATGGATAGGCCATTGGCCTTTTGTTGAAACAGACGTTTCACTTTGCATATGCTGAATAAAGCTTTTTTACTTTGTCCCTGTGAACTTGATTTAGCTGTAACATCATGTTGAGGTTGTTTTAGATGCCCTTGCACCTGTAATGCTTGGTATACAATGTTGCATACTGATGTGTTGATGTGAGGTACTCCCTGTGGTCCATGAGATATGTATCCTATTCTGGTGGGTATCCATGTCATCCTTTGCAGCTACCTGGGTGTGTCTGGATCAACTATTTGTGTACATCTCTCTGTGAGCATTTAATTGCCATGATCACATCTGTGGCTTGCACCCCTGCACATATGATGTGCTTCCCATTGTCCAAATTGTCACTTCCACATACTTCGTGCTCATCACTACTGGCCCTACAGGTGTGGGCATCATTGTAATAGGAGAAACAGGGTCCTCTGTGCAACTTGCTAGACATATGTTTGGGGTATGTGCAGCTGACTTAGGGGTGACTTCCGTACCCAGGCTGTTGTGACCAGAGCCTTCATTGTGTGGTAACTGATGGCTGACTGACCAAGTGTTCTGCAGACATGAGTGGGACTTGCGGTGAATATGTTTGGCACAGCTGTGCTCCCACAGGAGTTGTGTACCCTCAAGTTAGTGTGTTGTCCAGTGACATGGCCTGGGCCCATGGTGTGTGTTGTATGTGCATGTGTGTGTGTCCACATCCCTGTTCATACACAGACAGTGTTCCCTTGGTATATTCCTGTTGTTGATGCTTACTAAGTGGTACTGGGTTAATTCCACTACTTTTCCAATGGGCTACCAGATGTGTGGGTGCATGACTTACTACTGTTAATTGGTGTATCATCATTGTGATTTGTCAGTTCTGAGTGTTGATGATGTTGTCAGACACAGATGGGACACAGTGAGAGTTTCTCAAGGCACTTGTTTGTTCGCATTATCATGTAGTTGTCCCTAGGTGGTAGTTTTCAGTGATTGAGATATTTGTATGTGTGTGTGACTGCTCCCACTTGTCGGGTTCATGGCAGCGACGCTGGCAGGTGTCAGCATGGGTGCCTTGTGTTCCTCCTTGGCATCTGCATAGTCCTGGGACTGTGGCAGGGATTGTGAAGGTCACATGAGCTTTGAGGTCATGGCCATGTACCGCATACTGTGCAGAGTGTCTGTCATTCCCCAGGGTTGTAAACAGTCGTTGTGTGATGTGTGTGTGCACCTTAGTTCCTACCAACATTCCTGTGTTTGTCATGTGGGCATGTGCAATGTCATCTGTCCATGTGGGCTTCATAGATACACATTCTTGCAGTTCAGGTGTGTGGTGTTGATGGTGGACTGATGTGAATGTTTGCATGGATGGTCCCCTAGCTCCCATTTGTCCATGGATGAGGGGCCATGCTGAGTGATTTGTGTTTGTGTATGTGTGATTTACATTTGTGGCACAGGACACATGTCTGGGTTTCCCAGTTTGTACGACATCTGCCTTTGTCATCACAGTGGAGGTGTCATGCATGCTTGTGTCACCCCAATGTCTTGTCCCTGGGGATTGTGCTGTTGTGTGTCAGTCTCTTGCTGTGTTAGCTGGTGTTCATTCCAGCTAGTGTCACATGTGTCTGTTGTGCTTCCTCTCATCTCCCAACACCTGATTGCCCACTGAGGGTGTCCCAATGATGGTTTACTTTTGTATGGCACTGTGTCCACATCTGTGTCACTGTGGTTCAGCCCCTCTCATGTGTTGTGTAGTTGCCTGGGGATACTGTGACACACACACATACATGTGTCCAATGTGCAGTGTGAGTTTGCCTGTTTGTGTTTGTGCATCTGCACCATTGCATTGGTATTGCTGTTGTGGGCCTTTGTCTGGATGCTGTTTGTGATTTTGAATGCTGTCCCTGTGAGTCATTTCACATCATTGTGCACATTCATCCTGGTTGTTGGGTGCCATTGCTGGCATGGAATGTGAGTTAGTGAGCTGACACCTACAGTCTACACATGTTGTTTTGATTGGTGTGTCTATTTTCGAGATGTGTGCATGCTTGGTGATGGTCACTTCTGCTCTTGTGTGATTGTACGCTGTGTGCATTGTCAGCCCCCATGTGTGGTGCTTGTCTGCACATGGCCGAGAGTGTTATGTTTTCACAGCACTGTTTGCCTCACCACATCTCTGTGTGTATAGGACACAACAACTAGTTTGCCCCCGAAGTGTTTGATGTTTTGGGATCAGGGATCATACATGCTGTTTGTTATTTGCAGCTTTGACCATGATGACACTTACCTTTTGGTCACTGTGTTGAGGGGGGTTTGGTCCCCATCACCACAATGCTCCACATCTGCTGCATTTTGTGAGCCCCCACTTGACTTCTGTTCTACACAGTGAGGGGGTGTTCTTTTTACATTGCCACAGTGCTGTGGTGATGCTTGCCTTGTGTATGTCATACTCATGTGTCGGTCACACATGTGATGTTACTTACATTGTATGCTCGTAGCCATATTCACTGTTGTGGGCATTTGTCACAGACTACACACTGTTGTCATCATGTCATGGGGGATGCATTTTGCGGACATACCGGATGTTTGTGTATGCTGGATGTGTTGCGCATCACCCATCCTATGGCTGGGGGTGGCAGGGGTGATGTGCAACAGGTCCCCTGTGAGTGGGGGTGGCAGGGGTGGTAGGCAACAGGTCCACTATGGGTGTGGGTGGCAGGGGTGATGGGCAACATAAGCCCTGTGAGTGGGGGTGGCAGGGGTGATGGGAAACATACGCCCTGTGAGTGGGAGTGGCAGGGGTGATGGGCACCAGGTCCCCTGTGAGTAGGGGTGGCAGGGGTGATGGGCAACAGGTCCACTATGGGTGTGGGTGGCAGGGGTGATGGGCAACATAAGCCCTGTGAGTGGGGGTGGCAGGGGTGATGGGAAACATAAGCCCTGTGAGTGGGGGTGGCAGGGGTGATGGGCACCAGGTCCCCTGTGAGTGGGGGTGGCAGCGGTGATGGGCAACAGGTCCACTATGGGGGGCTGGCAGGGGTGATGGGCAACATAAGCCCTGTGAGTGGGGGTGGCAGGGGTAATGGGCAACATATGCCCTGTGAGTGGGGGTGGCAGGGGTGATGGGAAACATATGCCCTGTGAGTGGGGGTGGCAGGGGTGATGGGCACCAGGTCCCCTATGAGTGGGGGTGGCAGGGGTGATGGGCAACTGGTCCACTATGGGTGGGGGTGGCAGGGGTGATGGGCAACATAAGCCCTGTGAGTGGGGGTGGCAGGGGTAATGGACAACATGTCCCCTGTGAGTGGGGGTGGCAGGGGTGATGGGCAACAGGTCCACTATGGGTGGGGGAGGCAGGGGTGATGGGCAGCAGGTCCCCTGTGATTGGGGGTGGCAGGGGTGATGGGCAACATAAGCCCTGTGAGTGGGGGTGGAAGGGGTGATGGGCAACAGGTCAACTGTGAGTGGGGGTGGCAGGGGTAATTGGCAACATAAGCCCTGTGAGTGGGGGTGGCAGGGGTGATGGGCAAAATGTCCCCTGTGAGTGGGGGTGGCAGGGGTGATGGGCAACATAAGCCCTGTGAGTGGGGGTGGCAGGGGTAATGGGCACCAGGTCCCCTGTGAGTGGGGGTGGCAGGGGTGATGGGCAACAGGTCCACTATGGGTGTGGGTGGCAGGGGTGATGGGCAACATAAGCCCTGTGAGTGGGGGTGGCAGGGGTAATGGGCAACATAAGCCCTGTGAGTGGGGGTGGCAGGGGTGATGGGCACCAGGTCCCCTGTGAGTTAGGGTGGCAGGGGTGACGGGCAACAGGTCAACTATGGGTGGGGGTGGCAGGGATGATGGGCAACATAAGCCCTGTCAGTGGGGGTGGCAGGGGTAATGGGCAATAGGTCCCCTGTGAGTGGGGGTGGCAGGGTTGATGGGCAACAGGCCCCCTATGGTGGGCTGTTGTTAGTGGCCAGGATGTGGATCCCCTGTGTGTGTGTGCCATTTTGCGTGCACGTGTCGTTTGTTTATGTGGTAGGTGTCTGACTTACCGCCTGCGCCATCGGCATCGGTCCCTGAGCCGGTCATAGATGTAGAGTACTGGTATGACCTACGCGATGGGATTCATGATGTGTTTGTGTCGTACACGCTGCTTGTTGCTCTGTCTCGTACCCGCTGCAAGCTGGTCCATCTCGTAGCCGTGTATTGATTTGTGGAGCGAATCGTAGCTGATATGCTTGTTTTCCGGATGCTGTGATGTGCCGTACGTGACGACCTGTCCGGCGCGTAGGAAGTTTGCATCGTACTTGTCATGCCGGAAACTGCTATGGATACTGCTTACGGGCGACACGGTTCATCTTTGGGACGGAGCATGGGGCTTGATTCACAGCCTACGTGTCGGTCGTGTTTTTGGCAGTTATGCGCATCGTACTTACTCTACAGGACGGACCGGCTCTGGGTACGTGTCTGTCGCAGGGTAAAGCTACGGACAGCTGTCCGACCGGCCATCGGAATCGGCCCCAAAGTATAGCGTAAAAGGGTGCTTTATTTACAAGGCAGCGTTAAGCCACATTAGGGTGCCGATTCAGATCCTGGAAAAATTTCCCCCGTCCGAATTGAATCTGGACTTTCTACCGTCCGAATCGTACAAGAAGCGTACAAACTGTCTAGTACGATTCGCATGGGAAAAACTCCATGCGAATCACATCCGGAAAAGTCCCCCACACGTCTTCGGGTCGGAAATTGTGTCCGACACATCCCCGGACGATTTACCGTACGAATCGGAAAAATGAAGTCCGACCGCGCAAGTACGATCACTCCCGTCCTTTCGAATTCACAACTGGATGGTAAAAACACCGTACGGACCGAACTCCCATAGCAAGCATGGAGACACGTGCCCGCATACGCGCCGAACACCCCACCACAGACCCCGCATGTACGAGCAAAATGCCCCCGGCCGCGGATGTACGCGCCGAACCCCCACCAGTGTCTGCATGGAGCGTACCCCCACCTATGTATGCATGGAGCGTACCAACTCCCCACCCATGTATGTACGGACCGTACCCCCACCCGTGTATGTGCAGACCGTACCCCACCCCACCAGTGTATGTACGGACCGTACCCCCACCTGTGTATGTATGGACCGTACCGACACCCGTGTATGAATGGAGCGTACCAACACCCCACCAGTGTATGTACGGACCGTACCCCCACCCGTGTATGTACGGACTGTACCCCCACCCCACCCGTGTATGTACGGACCGTACCCCACCCCACCAGTGTATGTACGGACCGTACCCCCACCCGTGTATGTATGGACCGTACCCCCACCCGTGTATGAATGGAGCGTACCAACACCCCACCAGTGTATGTACGGACCGTACCCCCACCCGTGTATGAATGGAGCGTACCAACACCCCACCAGTGTATGTACGGACCGTACCCCCACCCCACCAGTGGATGTACAGATCGTACCCCCATACGTGTATGTACGGACCGTACCCCCACCCGTGTATGAATGGAGCGTACCAACACCCCACCCGTGTATGTACAGACCGTACCCCCACCCCACCAGTGTATGTACCGACCATACCCCCACCCGTGTATGTACGGACCGTGCCCCCACCTGTGTATGAATGGAGCGTACCAACACCCCACCAGTGTATGTACGGACCGTACCCCCACCCGTGTATGTACGTACCGTACCCCCACCCATGTATGAATGGAGCGTGCCAACACCCCACCAGTGTATGTACGGACCGTACCCCCACCCGTGTATGAATGGAGCGTACCAACACCCCACCCGTGTATGTACGGACCGTACCCCCACCCCACCAGTGTATGTACGGACCGTACCCCCACCCCACCAGTGTATGTACGGACCGTACCCCCACCCGTGTATGTACGGACCGTACCCCCACCCGTGTATGAATGGAGCGTACCAACACCCCACCCGTGTATGTACGGACCGTACCTCCACCCCACCAGTGTATGTACGGACCGTACCCCCACCAGTGTATGAATGGAGCGTACCCCCACCCCACCAGTGTATGTACGGACCGTACCCCCACCCTACCCGTGTATGTATGGACCATACCCCCACCCGTGTATGCATGGAGCGTACCAGCTCCCCACCTGTGTATGTACGGACCCTACACCCAGCCCCCCTTGTATGTACCGTGCGAAACACCACCACCGATGGACGGTGCGGACCAATACCCTGCCCATGTTCGTACGCACCCTACCCCAGGCCCACACACCAGCACCCTCACCCAACATCGGGCATGTACGAGTTGTACAAAGCCATAGCAAAGGACAGCACTGTACAACAACATGGCCCATGTACGCACCGTACAGAGGCTAAAAACACTCCTACTGAACCAGAACTAACCAAAAAAACACAAGGACAGTCAATCCGAGGCACACAACACCACAAAACATATCCAACAAGGCCAAATATATCCTCTACACTGACCTGCAACTGACAAACAGAGAAACAGAGGCCCAAACCACTACCACTCCTTATAACACACCCACCCAAAGTTCAAACACAGCCACACCCACAAATGGACCAATAAAAAGGCCCAACACACACAAACCATGATCCTTTGCAACAGATCCACTGCTGCCAGACCTCAGAGACAACACACTGCACCATACTTCAACCATCAATACACCTTACACTTGCACTCCTTCACACAACCACCATCACAAACACACCCTCATCACATTCACACACACACACCTGCACACCCACAACCATCCACACCCACACCCATCCACACCCCCACCCCCACAACCATCCACACCCACACCCCACACCATGCCCACCAACAAGAATCCAAAGTTCACAAAGGACGAGCTGGAGTCCCTTGTCGACGAAATCATCAGAGTTGAGCCACAGCTCTTTGGAACATTGGTCAGACGGACCAGCATATCAGAAAAAACTGCCATGTGGGAGAGGATAGTCAATTCCGTGAATGCTGTTGGGGCCACCAGAAGGACCAGGCATGAGTGCCAAGCCAGGTGGTACGATCTGCGGAGGACGGTCCGCCGCAAAATGACGGACGAGCACAACCAGGCCAACATCACTGGAGGAGGGCCGCCCCGCAGACCGGTACACTACCATCCCTGGGAGGAGAAGGTGACGTCCATGCTGCCGCCGTTGGTAGTAGACAGACTAGAAGGAGTCCGAGAGCCTGGTGAGTACACAAACAACTCACCTCACATGGGGGAACGCCATATACAACCCAAATACCAATCATGCACGCAACCCCCCCAAAGCCTGCACCGGACACAACCACACTCCAAAAACACACACATGCCACTAGCGCCTCCATGCCCCATGCTCCAAGCAAGGCCATGCCAAGACACAGGCCACACTAAACACCAACACAAGACAGGATGTCCCTGATGCCGGGAGGGTGGGCCTCAAAACTAACATAGAGCAACTCTGAAGCACACAATAATGCCCTCAGCCCATATGGCTTAGGGCACAGCCATACCAACAGTGTGTCCCCACACAGTACTGTTTTGCCAGCTAATGGTGGCCGCGTTGCAGGACGACATGGGTATGAAGGCACAATTTGCACATAACAGCAGCCAATGAAGACGCAGCACACTGAAAGAGTGTCAGCACACACCGCCACAGCAGCAGCGCACACTCAGACACTACGCCCAATGGGTGCTGGCAGAGAAGAAACAAACCCACATGAACAAGCCAATGGCCTTTGCAAGACCTGCAAACTGTGTGTGCCCAGGAAGCTGGGCTGAGGTGACAGAGGGTGACGCACAGAGGGAGGGAGAGGGACAGAGAGAGGGACAGAGAGAGAGGTGGACACAGGGAGACAGACAGAGGGAGGGAGGAGGCTCACAGAGGAAGGGAGAAGGGGAGACAGAGAGAGACAGACAGAGGGAGGAGGCTGACAGAGGGAGGGAGAAAGGGAGATGGACAGAGGGAGGAGGCTGATAGAGGGAGGGAGAAAGGGAGACAGAGGGAGACGCACAGAGGGAGGAGGCTGATAGAGGGAGGGAGAAAGGGAGACGGACAGAGGGAGGAGGCTGATAGAGGGAGGGAGAAAGGGAGTCGTCGGACAGTGGGAGGAGGCTGACAGAGGGAGAGAGAAAGGGAGACGGACAGAGGGAGGAGGCTGACAGAGGGAGGGAGAAAGGGAGATAGAGGGAGACGGACAGTGGGAGGAGGCTGAGAGAGGGAGGGAGAAAGGGAGATAGAGGGAGACGGACAGTGGGAGGAGGCTGACAGAGGGAGGGAGAAAGGGAGACGGACAGAGGGAGGAGGCTGATAGAGGGAGGGAGAAAGGGAGACGGACAGAGGGAGGAGGCTGACAGAGGGAGGGAGAAAGGGAGACAGAGGGAGACCAAATCACCCTTGGGTGGTGTGGCCATGTACGCTCGTCAGCAGGTGGACTGTGTGCATGTAGACAAGGTTTGGCAGTGCCTTAACCCCCCCTTCAACCTTTGATAAACACTAGGCCATGTGTCAATCTGTGCACGAGTACCTCCGTGCTGCAGGCACAAACAGAACCTTACACCCAGTATACCTACCCACTGTGTTCGTCAGAACCCTGTCACAAATTGTTAAGTTACCTACCTGCATTCTCAAATAGCATGGAATAAACACCATTTGGCCACGTACAGTGCAACACGTAAGGCGGCTCTGCATGGCTTGCTACGCCCGCTCACTACACTGCTGACTGCGTTCACAAAAGATGCATCAACTAAGACTGTGTCACACATAGGTAAAGTGTCGAAAGCTGTGGCCAAGGGACATACCCATGCACAAGTGCACTGTGTGAGGAATGCTAGCCAAATCCAACCACCCAGAGGAACTGTGCCAAATCAAACATGAATGAAACATGGATGTCGCATGTAACACAATTAACACTGTCTCTCTCACACACAGGTCAACGTCATCGATCTCCCCCCAACACTGGGGGGGAAGACTCACAGGACCAGGCTCTGCGTGAAGAGGACCCCACCAGCAGCGACGACTCTCACCACTCCGTGGATGACCCAGACCAACCTGGCCCCTCTGGTGTCCAACCACCTGCAGCACCTGTGTCAGGTACAACTGTGCCAACCACCACCCCCATTCCTGCCACATCCCAGGAGACACCCAGGAGCCCTGCCCGCACACAACAACGCAGCCAGTGTGTCCAGGAGGGACAAGGTTCTCCGGGCACCCAGGAGGAGGCAGGCAACACCACAAATGCCATCCCTCAGGGGTCCCGGAGACCCGATGTGCCCACAACGTCAGGCCAGGCGCAAGTGGGCAGGGGTGGTGGGAGTGGAGGACGGCGGAGGCGCGAACCTGACCAGTTGGCTCAGGACCCGGCTATGGCACACGTCAGAACCATCCTGGACGCATACCGGCGTGACTCCAGAGGCATCGCCCAGGTAGTGGGGACCCTCAATGAGATGAAGGCCCTGCAGGTTGAGCATCATGCTCGGATGGAGGCAAGACTTGCAGAGCTCTTGGCGGTGCACAGGGACGTGAGCCAATCCCTCCATCAAATCGCCCAAAGCCTGGCAAACCCTCCCTGTGCCACCAGGCGTAGAGCAGCACCAGACACAGGGAGGGAGGAGGAGGATACATCTGATGGAGCGTCCCTTGCATCGTCAAGGCAGGCGTCTGAGGGTCCCTACAGGAAGGTGGGTCGTCCACGAAAAAGACCGTGAGAGTCAGCGGAACATCACCATCTCCCAGGTCACCTGGCCTGGCACCTGACCCTCTGGCCCAACAGCAGCACAGCAGCAAAGGACATTCTCTGCCACATGGCCTTGCTGGTCACTGTCTGACCAATGTTGACAAAGACTGTGGCACAGACTCTGATGACTGTCAATGGCAAGGACACCAACTCCCCCTGTG
Organism: Triturus cristatus; assembly: GCF_964204655.1. Classification (NCBI taxonomy): domain Eukaryota; kingdom Metazoa; phylum Chordata; class Amphibia; order Caudata; family Salamandridae; genus Triturus; species Triturus cristatus. The sequence goes on from NC_140579.1 coordinate 318,143,612, forward strand.
AACTTTGGATTCTACACTCCCGCCAAGCACCTCTTGTCCCCCCCCCAAACACGTACCCCAGCACTAATAAAATTCATCACAATCACAAGATGATGCCGTCATTTAGCATTATTCCACTACATGTCTGTGTTGTAAAGTCAAACCATGCCTGATTACTGAATTAACTCCAAACATCCATACCCTGGGTTCTGAGTCTGGCACAGGACAAACATGGGTCACAACGTACCATCCAAGACAGACATGGATCACCATACTCACCCGTGATTGGCCCAACCAGCTGAGGGGGTGCCCGCACAACTGTGCCCACAGACCTATTCAGAAGAGCAACAGTCATGCGCAGCGGTCAGGGATCATGTGGAGTGTCCTGGGGTGGGAGCCCCAGGTATGTGTAGACACGTGGCAGAACCATGTCCTGCATGCTTGAGTCAGGTGGATGTGTAGAATGGTGGGCCAGCCAAGGTTGGATGCATGGAGATGGCACAATTGGGTGTTGGATCACAGTGCCACAAGGTTGTGTTGTGGGTGTGGGCTGCATCCTGAGTGTGTGCGTGGATTGAGAAGGTCATCCTGCAGCTGGCAGTGATCCACTCCCCCCATCTCTGTTGGACGTTGATGTGGCCTGGTCGCCGGATGTAGTAGCAGAGCTGTGCAGATGCACCCTGAATGTGGACAAGTATCATGGGATTTCGAACGCACATGTCCGTAGAGTGCAGGGTAGGAGTAGAAACGGATGTCATAGTTGACCTGGGGGATGGTCTCCCTCTTGCCTTGAGGTGGATGGAACTGGGGATCTTGTGCATAATGCAGAGTGTGCTGCCGCATGAGGCACAGATGCTGCTGATCAGCATAGCACATGTCAGCAAGAGAGTCCATGATGAACACCAGCTCGTTTGCGTGGACACTGGGTGCCCTTGCAGCAGGGCCTGCAACAGCATGCGCCATGTCAAGGAAACAATGCCACAAGTAGCACACAAAGACAAGGATCTCAGGAAGGAACCATGCAAAAAGTGTATGTCAAGGAAGGAATGTCTGGTTCAACATGGCACACACACACACAATGTATTCACATGCGGCACAGTGGCCGTCATGGAGACTGACATGCCACAAAACCTACACAGCCTTGGACATCATGCACAATACAGAATCTAATCCCTGACAAACAGCTTGCATCTTGCTACTCTACACATAGACTCATATGCACCATCTCTGAGAACAATGCCAGACATGCCGCATGCACAGTGGCAACAGACCACCATTGACAGAGATGAGGCACCTTGGAGGCAGAGGGACACCTTTATTACTCATGTGTGTCGGAATGCTAATGCAACTCTGTCAACACATACACAGGTCATGTGGATGAACACGTGGGACCAACACTGGCACCCCCCTTACCACCACAGATGCTGGAAATCCATGGCACTGGCACACAAATGACGGATTACAGCTAAACACCCCCTGCTGCTCACGGAGAGCCTGCTATACACCATTGACCCCCTAATGGGGAATTCACACACCATGTCAACCCGGTGCAACCCGTATGTTTCCGAGGCCAGTGTTACACACATTGATGGCTCCATCACAATCCCATTACAGATGATGTCACCAAGTCTGACCATCAATTCAGGTGAATTCTGCTCCAGGTCATGTGCCCCATCGTGAATCTACATGTATGTGAAGTATCCAAACATGAACAGGAGCAGTGCACACACATTCAAAACAAATACCACTCCCAAAAAGCCGTGCTGCATCCCTTACCCGAAGGAGATTTTCGAACTTGTCCGTGCATGTCACGCTGATTCAGAACATGTTGCTGTGTTCATGAGGAATAGCAGGAGCACAACAATGCCACCAGCAGACAGCATGCGCAAGTACCTGTGGATGGGAGACATACCAGAAGTCAGCCAAAAGAAGCACATCCGCATGCATGTGCATGTACTCGACACGTATTAGGTTGTCAACATGCGAGGTGACAATGATGACTCTGGAACAACATTATTCTATTGCACCATCACTCGAGTGACCCATCCAAACACCTCAGACACACTTGGAAGACATGCAGATGGACACACACATTGCAACACATGCCACACACAGCCAAATGCGTGCACACTCAGACACTGGAACTCACCACTAAGCAAAGAAGTCGCGTATGAGCCGACTCCGCATGTCCTCTACCGGCTCCTCCTCCTCCACATCACTTGCCTCGTGCCCAAGCCCTTCATCCTCCATGGGTGGATGGTCCTGCTCATCTGGATCCAGGATGAGTGGCACAGCTTTCTCCACTGCCATGTTGTGCAGCATGCAGCACACGAGGAATATCTTGCAGACCTTCACCGGTGCATATGGGAGTGCGCCACCGGTCTTGTGGAGGCAATGGAATCGGCTCTTCAGGAGGCCAAACATCCTCTCTATCACTCGCCTGGTCCGCCCATGGGCGTTGTTGTAGCGGTGATCGGCAGCCGTGCTGGGGTTGCGGAGAGGCGTGATCAGCCACGGCATGTTGGGATAGCCAGCGTCCCCTACATGGAAACATCATGGACAAGAGTGGGTCAGGTGAAGCAGTAAGACAGGAAGATGAGGTTAAATACAGGACTGGCAGAGTATACCCACCAACAATACATGCCCGTTCGTTGCGCAGCTGCAGCATCCTTTCAGCACCCTGCTACGCCTCATGATGTACGCATCGTGTGCTGATCCTGGGAAACGAGCACAGACATGTGAAATCACCATGTTGGCAAGACACACCGCAAGGGCATTAATGGAGTGGTAATGCTTGCGGTTACGGAAGGCTACCTCCTGTGCCTGTGGTGGTACCAAAGCCACATGTGTTCCATCTATGGACCCAATGACATGGGGCATCCCTCCCAGGGCATAGAACTCACGCTTGACAGCTGTCAACTGCTCAGGAGTTGGGAATTTAATGAACTCATCAAGGTGCTCCAACATGGCCTCTAAAAAATCATGCAGAACACGGCTTAACATGGTTTGGGACATCCCACCCACATGGGCAATGGTATGTTGAAAGGTACCCGTGGCCAAGAAATGTAGGGCTGCCATCACCTTCATCTTGGGTGTCAGTGCACCAGGATACCTGTGTAGCGGTTGGAGGTGTGCTGCCAGCCGTGTCGTCAAGTCCACAATCAAACGTTGGGGGAAGCGGTAGCGGCGTATACAGTCATTTTCCCGCATGTCAGCCAAGTCCGGAATTGCTCGAGGGAGAGGCGGAGCCCTGCAGTGAATTAGAAGGGACAACGAAGAGTGAGTACAGTACACCACCAATGTCAATGTACTCAGCACATGGTCAACAGGCAATACACATATGCTACATACAGAGTCGGGTCTGTGCAATATGCCCTGGACACGTATGCCAGCCATGTGACACTCCTACCAAGAGACAGCTCCAAACGTTTATTCTCAACCTCATTATGCCATGCCATGAAACTAGCTGTGGGCCAGTGTAAGTGAGCAGGCAGACGCATTACAGGAGTTACAGACAACCAAATATGTGCAGACGAAGGATGTTTATCGTACAGACAGGTTGCGGAACACTAGAGGCACAGGTCACATGTAATAGAAAAAGGACAGACCACACACCTTGCCATGAAGGATTACATGTCAAGAATGATCACACATACATTGAGAGTATGCAGATATGTCCTTGTTTTGAAACTCCGTGTCGATGCATACATACACACCTTACGTCGGATTCCACATGTGGCCTGGTATGCGTAACACTGTGCCATGGCCATCTACACACAGACACATGTTGGTTGCAGCAACTGCAGATGCATTTGACCAAACACCTACAGCAAGCTAATGGGAACACACGACACATACATGACATAGTCACATCGTGCAACGCGGATAGTCACATGTCAGGTGTGAAAACCCCTGTAGCTGGCATCAGGGGACAGTTGCGTGTGTTGTTGACTGTGCCATGGCAGTGACGCTTTTAACAAGTGTTCTGTACTACATGCACACATGTCAAAGGAGTGAAGGGGATGTCTGGCACATAGTCCACCATCACACATGACATCTGTACACATCTCATCATACATCTATTGCCTTCACAACTCAGGAGTAATGTGCCACATTACAGCCTGACACACCTGTGCCCCACACATGTAGTACTGCACAGACAATGCCTTGATGTCCAGCCTTGGACAAGTATGTCAGCTCTATTCCTTTCTGTGTGCTGCCTGTCACGACTGTCAGGTGTGAAATGCACCGTACATGCGCTCTGAGGGCGTGTGTACGTTCCCCATCACTATGGGAGTGCTGCCGTAGGCCTACCCATAGTGATACGGAGCGTACACGCGTGTGTACGGGGCGTATCACTATGGGTACGCATACGCAAGCAAACCCATAGTGAAACGGCCCATACACGCGTGTGTACGGGCGTATCAATATGGGTACGCATACGTGAGCAAACCCATAGTGATACGGCCCGTACACGCGCTTGTACGGGCCGTTTCACTATGGGTTTGCTCGCGTATGCGTACCCATAGTGATACGCCCCGTACACATGCGTGTACGGGCCGTTTCACTATGGGTATGCTCGCGTATGCGTACCCATAGTGATACGCCCCGTACACGCGCGTGTACGGGCCGTTTCTATGCATTTGGGGGGCCCTGGAACTCACCGTACCTGTGTGTGAATGTCCAAATTACATAGGGGACACATGAGGGACAAGTATAAAGCCCTACATGCATGCTGGTTGTCATGGAGACCGAGTTTAAAGTTTGAATTTTTTTCATCAGGTGGCCAGCTAAAATCGGTTTGAAAGAATCTACTTTGTTGCAAAGGGGTTGTTGAGTTGACATCATGCTCAATAAAAAATAAATGCAAAGCCACTGACTGTGGTAGGTTTAAAGGGATTGGAGGAAACATAGGATGCAAATGTGAGTGACCAATCACTCTGTACTCCTGTGAATGAAACAGGGCAGCAAGGCAGATATAAGGCAGCCAGGTCCCATGAGAGAGCACTTGCCTGCACATCCTTTGATTCCACAACACTGCTGCTGCTCGTGACTCCTCTGGCACCATGTCCAGGTCTGTGGAGAGGGCCCAGCCTTTCACCCACGAGGAGAACCAAGCCCTGCTGGATGTGATCCTCCCACAGTACACCATGCTGTATGGTCGACCAGGGGTTCAGGTGAGTGCTGAGTCCACTAGCAAAGACTGTGCCCCTTTTTTGTGACTGTGACTACTGCCATTGTGTCCAGGTGTAACACACATGCAATGTACTGTAGGGTGGGTCCCGGGTGGGGGAATGCCTAATGTCTCCCAGCCAGAGCATGCTGTGGTGCATGTCTGCTCTCCTCACTTGCATTGTGTGTACTGGACAATCACTGCATGTGGCATTACACATTCTGCCTGTCTAATCCTCCTGGGAATGTTGTTACTACAGTCCTTATGTGAATCTGTGGTCCCCCCAGTGTGACAGGTGGCAGTACCCACAGATGTGTGTTTGTTTAGTGTACATGTGCTGAGAGTGTACAAATGATGTGTTTGTCCCCTGGACATTGGTGTGTGTGTGTAAGTCCCCTGTCATGTGGGTGAGTGCATATGTGGAGTGTAGCACCCCAGCTGCATGAGGGATGGATATACCCTGCCCATCTGATGTGAGCAGGGAGCAGTGCTGTGTGTCTGCGGTGATGGGCCAGCCCCACACCTGTGACACCCCCCAGTCTAGTGGCACATGTGCAGAGTGAGGTGTGTAGCTGCAGTTGGCAATGGCAGGTGATTGTCCTGTGGCTGTGTGTGTCTGTGTACTCTGCTGAGGGCGCCTCAGTGGCCTGTGGCATATGACTGCTTTGAGGTGCTGCACATAATCCTGGTGTCGCTTGTGATGCACAGTGTGAGCTTGGATGATTGATTGTGTCGTACCCCTCATGCCACCTGTGTACTCTACAATGCCACCTAGTGCATTTTGCCTTCCACAGAGGAAAATGTCCCTATGACACAGGTGTAATGAGTTTGATGCATTCTATGCCCTGTTAAAACCAGCCAAATTGTTCAAATGTGTTTCTCTGTGACATGTCGCAGGTGTATTGATGTCTCACTTTTTCATCCTCACAGGTAGGCGCCTGTGCCAAGGAGCAGATCTGGAAGGACGCCGTCAGTGCCGTGAGGAAGACGGATGGTCGGAAGCGGCGCCTAGCCCAGGTGAGGAAACGCTGGCAGGATATCCGGTGCTGGACGCGGAGGATCGCACGGGTCCTGCTGGGGGACTCACCTGTGAGCCAAAAGAACCATGGGCGCCGCCATCTGACCCACATCCACAAGCGTGTGCTGGCAGTCGCCTTCCCTGACATGGACAGGCACTTACGGGAAAAGCAGCAGCAGGAAGGGGGTAGGTACATGTGTGTTTGTTGTGTGTCACCAGCATTTGTAAGTGCACAGTTGCATGGATACACTGCCAGGGTTTACATGTGCAGTGCAGCTCCTGGTCTCCAAAGTGTAGCGGTGCTGTCCTTCCTCCCTTCCCCTCCTTGCCATGTGTACCCTGGTCTGTGTGTAGTCACACTTGCACAAGGTTATCTAGGCTGCCAGTTTATCGATGTGCCCAATGCTTGCAGCTTCATGTGTGGGGGTGGTGTGTAACAGGTTTTGGGACCTTGCCTGTGCCCTGTCCAGTTCAGTACTTGTGGGGTCCATGTCAGTTGTCACTGATGCTGAGTCCAGACATAGGAGTGTGTCTCAAAAGTGTATTGCTTAACAGCATGCATGTCCTATTTTGTGGCCTGTGACATGATGTGCATGAGTGTGAGATATGCAGAGTGCAGGGATGGTGGCTTGTGTTGCAGTCATTACCATTCAGGACCATGGAGTAGTGTGGCCACTACTGTCCCCTGGGGCATCTTTTCCTAGGTATCAAGTGTGTAATCCAAAAATGTCGACAATCTCTGTGTCTACAGCATAGGTTGTGCTCTGTGCCATTGTACCCTGGCACCATTTGTATTTACGTAAACTCTGCTACATGTGTCCACTGTACAGGCTGACCAAATGTCTCTTGTTCATACTCACGGGTACCAGTGCCTGTGTGTCTTGGTAAAATGATCTGATGATGGCCATTTGTAGATGATGTATTTGTTCCGGCGCACCAGGGGTATTTTGTGTTCAGTCAGGATTTCTTGCAGGCCATGTGTTTTTATTCCAGACTAAGAGATGTAAGTGCTTCCTGTGTCTCAAAAAATTGTCTCATGTAGGGGGTGGTTGGTGCGGGCAAGCCCTACATGTCTAAACCTGAAGTCTCCTTGCTAGGTCTGGCCAGTGTGTGATGTTTGTCTGGACATACACTCAAGGTGCAGTGACCCATTAATGTTGGGCATGTTTTTAAGTATTACCTTTGCAGCATGTGCCTACAGTTAATCGACATCGTTCCTGCTCATCCCTTTTTACGCCAACGCTGTGTGCTGCAGATGCTGTGCTGGATTGTCCCCAGTGCCTGGCTCCTCTGTCCAAATCCATATCATGTTATTTGCTTTTGTGTCATGCTCTCCATAGTTGGTCAGTGGCATGGTGGGTCAACCAACTGTGTGTTGCAGGGCCTACATATGTACCTTGTATTGTAGATGTTACTCATGTTGCTTTTCAGGCTATGCACTGTGACCTATGTGGATTTGACTCATGTGACATATGTATACAGGTGTCTGATTATTTCCTGTCTCTTCACCTTGCCCACAGCATCGTCGGGGGGAAACCGAGGGAGACACTGGCACGGACCGTGAGGAGGGAGAGGCTGGTCCCACAGCTGAGACCCGCACTCCATCACTACCCGCCCCCTCCATTCTGATCACCGGCCTCCCACTTGCTCGTGTCCCTTCCCGCCGTGCTCGGTCACCACGTGTCTCCTTCTTGACAGGCACCGCACCCCCTGCCCCTGTCTCCACTGCTGCCACCAATGCCGAGTCAATGGACATCCTGCGGCAGTAGCGGGTTGGTCAGACTGCGACGCTTAATGTCCTCCATGGCCACAGCCGAGTGCTCAACCAGATGGAGGCATACTTGGAGGGCATTTCAGCTGCGCAGTCTGACCAACGCAACTTGCTGAGGTCCATAGACTCGACACTGACTGCAGCAGTGGGTCTCCTGCAGCGCTACGTCCCACCCCCTACCCCTGCCCCATCCACACTTCCCACTCCCATGCCTGTCCCACGTACACCCAGACGTCAGCATGCACGCACCCCACCAGACACAGGCACCACACCAGCAGGGCAGGGCAAGCGCACACCTCCTGGCACGCACACACAGGGTGAGGTAGGCACACCCACTGGGTCGGGGGGCAAACGTAAGTCACGCAGTGGGAGTCCACATTCCGCAAAATCCACTCCCTCCAAATCCACTCCCCTCAGCTCTCCTGGCCACGAATCCAGCAAAGATTCCTTCATGGCCGCTCTGTCCCTGAGCCCAACAGTGACACCACCCCGCAAGCGGGCAAAGGAGTCCCCGGTCAGGGTAGTTGAGTGCCCCCCCTGTCCACACCCTACCCCAGTGGCGCTGTGACCCATTCCTCCGCCCCCCCCCCTCCTTGGGGCCTGTGGTTCCTTCGGGTGCAGGGGAGACGCTGGGGGACTTTGCTGACGTGTGCAGCGCCATCCTCACCACCTCCTTTGGCGCGGCCCCACCCCCTGTGGTGAAGTCCTCCGTCCCTGCACCCACAACGCCTGCCCTTGCCCCTCCTGTCCCTGCGGTGCCTGGTCCTTCCCCCCCACATGATGCTCCCCCCTGTGAGAGACAGGGTGGTCTGAACTGTGCAGGCAAGCTAGGGGACACGCGTCCCACTGTGTCCCCCATCCAGCTGTGACTTATGGACTGCCCTATGGGCTTTGTAAATATTGAACTTTATCCAAACAAACATGTTTTGATCATGCTGAATAAAGCCATTTTTTTTTCCTTAGAACACTACTGCTTTTCTGGTATTGCTGTTGGTGGGGCTGCTACATGATTTTGGGTGGTGATCATGTGTTGGGTGTGTGGGAAATGTAGTAGTGTGCTGGTCATAGGGGGGACCTGGGTATCTGTGTGCCATCACAAGGTGTTAGCTAAGTTTATTTGTTCATGTAAGCAGTTACTGCATGGTGAAATTGTCCCAAGGTGTGTTCCTTCCTCTGTGTACCCTGACATCTTCCATGCAGGGTGTTTCCAATATGTTGCGCTGAGCTGTATCTACATTAGCTGGGTGTGTGACGGACCCCTTCAACTTTGGCCATGCATGCAGAGCGATGTCTCCACCTGCATCATTCGTGCCATCCTTGGTGATCACTGTACTTGTGTATGTAGTCTGTTGACATGACTTAATGTGGACATGTTCCCTTTTAGGCAGTATGCATGAGTGTACTCCCAGCCTCGCACACATGTGTTACATGTACTGCAGGGTCTTTGTGCACCTGACTGACAATTGTGGCCATTGGATCTGTGGGTACTCCACCCTTTTTCTTTCCATGGGCACTGCTGGGGGCCTCTGCACCCACCCCTCCTGTGTCTGGGCACTGCTGGGGGGACTCTGCACCCACCCCTCCTGTGTCTGGGCACTGCTGGGAGTGATAGGCACCCACCCCTCCTGTGTCTGGGCACTGCTGGGGGGACTCTGCACCCACCCCTCCTGTGTCTGGGCACTGCTGGGAGGACTCTGCACCCACCCCTCCTGTTTCTGGGCACTGCTGGGAGGACTCTGCACACACCCCTCCTGTGTCTGGGCACTGCTGGGCGTGATAGGCACCCACCCCTCCTGTGTCTGGGCACTGATTGATTGATTGATTGATTGATTGATGTACTTATAGAGCGCAGCTATCACCCTACGGGCATCTTGGCGCTTGCATTGGGAACCCGTCCTGGTTTTTCCCTGTAAGATAACCCGTACTGGGCATCCCCAAGGTGAAAGCCAGGCATCCCGCCGCGGGGGGCCGTTGTGGAGATTAAGCAGGCTTGTTGCCCAGAGCTGCATAGTGTGAACTCGTGCTTAGAGTGGGCACCGAAGCGAGAATTATCGAGTCCGTGGACAATTGGGCTCTGGACCCTGCCACGTCGGGAATCGAACCCAGGTCCCGGGTCTGATCTCTGCTTCAGGGTATGCCTCCTCTAACCAGTGAGCTACACTTCTCCACTGATGGGAGGACTCTACACACACACCTCCTATGTCTGGGCACTGCTGGGAGGACTCTGCACACACCCCTCCTGCGTCTGGGCACTGCTGGGAGTGATAGGCACACACCCCTCCTGTGTCTGGGCACTGCTGGGAGGACTCTGCACCCACCCCTCCTGTGTCTGGGCATGTACGCTCCATACATACACGGGTGGGGGTACGGTCCGTACATACACTGTTGGGGTGGGGGTACGCTCCATACATACACTGTTGGGGCGGGGGTACGCTCCATACATACACTGTTGGGGTACGGGTACGCTCCATACATACACTGTTGGGGTGGGGGTACACTCCATACGTACGTGGGTGTGGGTACGGTCCGTACATACACTGTTGGGGTGGGGGTACGCTCCATACATACACTGTTGGGGTGGGGGTACGCTCCATACATACACTGTTGGGGTGGGGGTACGCTCCATACGTACGCGGGTGTGGGTACGGTCCATACATACACGGGTGGGGGTACGCTCCGAACATACGCGGGTCTGGGTACGCTCCATGCATACACGGGTGGGGGTACGGTCCGTACATACACTGTTGGGGTGGGGGTATGCTCCATACATACACTGTTGGGGTGGGGGTACACTCCATACGTACGCGGGTGTGGGTACGGTCCGTACATACACGGGTGGGGGTACGCTCCGAATTTAAAACCTGTACACAGCATGCATGCACGCTAAACATAGTGTTTTGAATAAAAAATTGAGAAAGTTTAGGTGTGCAGGACCACTCTTCAAATTGTCTGGCATCTGTGGCATCAGCGTTGCAATGCGACTACTCCTCATGATGTAGGCATCGTGCGCAGAACTGGGGAAACATGCACACACATGTGTGATACACATGTCTGCAAGACATACCACCAGAGCATTGATCGAGTGGAAATGTTTCCTGTTCCCGTATTCCTGCTCATGTGCCTGTGGTGGTATCAGGGCCACATGTGTAGCATCAATAGATCCGATGATGTTCGGCATCCTGCCCAGTGTATAAAAGGCATCCTTTATTTCAGGAAGTTGAGCGGGGCTAGGGAACTTGATGTACAGGTCAAGGAAATGCAACATCCCCTCCAAGACATCGCGTAGCACACGACTAAACATAGTTTGCGACATACCACCAGCAGTAGCCACAGTGTACTGGAAGGTACCAGTAGCAAAGAAGTGCAGGGCTGCCATCACCTTCACCTCTGGAGTCAGTGCTGTAGGGTATGTTCGGCCAGGTAGCAGATGTGGCGCCAACTGCTCCGCCAACTCCTCAATCAGTGGCCTGGTGAAGCGGTACCGCCAGATACAGTCACGTTCCTGCATCGTTTCAAGGTCTGGGAAAGGTTGATGGACAGCTGGTGCCCTGCAGAACAGAGATGCACAAGGGAAAATTGTCGGTTCATCCACCCATGTGGCCATGACCAAGCAAAATATCACATGATACATCATGACATTACACAATATACTGAGGTGTGTGCTGTTGGGCATGGATACATATGTCACCTACATGGCCATCACCTCACAGACCGGAAGGGTAGTGCCTGCCTGACATCTCGCACTTCCAAGGTCAGCATTCTAGTTCTTTTTAGGCCCCATAAAAACGGATGCTCGCCTCAACGTGCAGCAGACGCGCTAGAGGTTGAGTTCACTGTGCCTAAGCTGGTGAATGAAGCGCCTGGCAAAGGGCTTCTAGCCAACTGTTTTGGTTTGTTTTTAAAGAAAGCTGCATTTATTCTTGGAAATTGCCGCATGTTTGATGATTGTGCTGCACACTCATATTCACTGCTTTTAATAACTTTTAAAGTCACATTATCCTACCTGTGCACCCGCTCTCACCACCGATCGCCTAGTGCCTTTCCCCGGTCCACCACGGATTGTTCCGTTTGAGTGGAGGGAAATCATGGCGCAGACCGGAAGGGTAGTGCCTGCCTGACATCTCGCACTTCCCAGGTCAGCACTCTAGTTCTTTTTAGGCCCCATAAAAACGGATGCTCGCCTCAACACGCAGCGGACGCGCTAGAGGTCGAGTTCACTGTGCCTAAGCTGGTGAATGAAGTGCCTGGCAAAGGGCTTCTAGACAACTGTTTTGGTTTGTTTTTAAAGAGAGCTGCATTTATTATTGGAAATTGCCGCATGTTTGATGATTGCGCTGCATACTCATATTCACTGCTTTTAATAACTTTTAAAGTCACATTATCCTACCTGTGCGCCCGCTCTCACCACCGATTGCCTAGCGGCTTTCCCCGGTCCACCACGGATTGTTCCGTTTGAGTGGAGGGAAATCACGTCGCAGACCGGAAGGGTAGCGCCTGCCTGACATCTCGCACCTCCCAGGTCAGCATTCTAGTTTTTTTTAGGCCCCATAAAAACGGATGCTCGCCTCAACGCGTAGCGGACGCGCTAGGGGTCGAGTTCACTGTGCCTAAGCTGGTGAATGAAGCGCCTGGCAAAGGGCTTATAGCCAACTGTTTTGGTTTGTTTTTAAAGAAAGCTGCATTTATTATTGGAAATTGCCGCATGTTTGATGATTGCGCTGCATACTCATATTCACTGCTTTTAATAACTTTTAAAGTCACATTATCCTGCCTGTACACCCGCTCTCACCACCGATCGCCTAGCGCCTTTCCCCGGTCCACCACGGATTGTTCCGTTTGAGTGGAGGGAAATCACGGCGCAGACCGGAAGGGTAGTGCCTGCCTGACATCTCGCACTTCCCAGGTCAGCATTCTAGTTCTTTTTAGGCCCCATAAAAACGGATGCTCGCCTCAACGCGCAGCGGACGCACGCAGAAGGCACGCCGCTGGCACGCCTAAGGCAAGCCCGTCTGCGCCCGTCCGCGCCGGGACCAGGCCCAGGGCCATGACCCCTGGTCCCCCACATCAGCTACTCACCGCCGGCCAATTACTTACTCCAGCACCCAGCTCACAAGCTTTCACATCACTGCTAAAAGCCACACCTGCCGCACATTGACCCTCACCTTCTAACCAGTGCTGCTCCATTCAGTTGTCCTAGCTGCACTTTCAAGCTAAACACCCATACCAAGCAAAAACCCCTCCCAACCCATCTCACGCAGCTCAACCACGACGTCCTACAGCTAGCACTCATAAATGTCCGCTCACTTCCCAAACACAAATACGAAATAGCAGACCTCATACTAAACCAAAGACTAGACATTTTATTCATCACAGAAACCTGGGGAGACCCGGCTTCTCGTCCTGATTTCGGTATTGCCACCCCCGAAGGGTACTGCACATTTAGACAGGACAGAGCCACAAGGAAAGGAGGAGGACTCGCTATCATTTTCCGAGATACATTTTTAGTAAGGACAGAAACATTTCCCACCACAACATGTGAAGCCATCACCTTTATCATAACATTCAAGCACTCACAATCCTTCAAAGGAACACTTCTATTCCGTCCCCCAGGCCCCCGAACTGACTTCCTCTCGGCCCTAAACACCTTTCTGGAGCCTCTCGCCGGGGTATCAGATTTCACCTTCCTGGGTGACTTTAATTTTCACCTAGACTCCTCTGACGACAACGACACACTAACACTCATCACAGAAGTGGAGGCAGTAAATCTTCGCCAGTTAGTAAATGGCCCTACTCATCTAGCTGACCATACGCTCGATGGGCTCTTCACCAACAACAAATATATTTCTCTAACAGAAACCTTACCACTCACATGGACTGACCATCATGCCATTTTATTCAAAATACAGACAAAATCTGTCCCCCACTGCTCTAACACCCCCACCCTACCAATACAATTCAAAGCCTGGGGTGGCTTGGACCAGCAATGCCTAAAAACACACCTGGAATCGACCAACTATGTTTTCACTCCAGACCCATCACTCGCCTCACATAACTATTCCAACTGGCTTAACAACGCCTTTAACCTCCTTGTACCAAGGAAAAATGTCTCTAAAAATAGAACAACTACTTCAGCTCCCTGGTTGTCAGAGGTCCTCAGACTAGAAAAACAACGCTGCAGGAACCTAGAGAGACACTGGCGCAAAAACTACAACATCTTAGATACAGCCTGATACAAGGAAGCCATGTCCAAATATAAGCACCTCATCATTCAGGAAAAAAGCAAATACTTCCTCAACCAGATTGAGACAGCTCAAAACTCCCCAAAACAACTTTTCAAAGTGGTCACTAAATGATCAGGCTCCGCCTCAAACCCCCCAAGAGCTCTGCAATGAACTAGCAATAACTTTTTCGGACAAAGTTAACAACATATTTGTCAACTTTGAATCCCAAGCTAAACCTGATCTCTCATCAGTCGTCTCTGACAATAAGGAAAATACTCCTTCCTTCCCAACCTTCAACCATGTGCTACCAAAACAAATCATGGACCTCCTTCTAACTATCAAGTCTGGCTCCCCGACTGATCCATGCCCTTCTTCGGTTTTAAAACTTTTTCCTGAACTTCTGGCCCCAAAGCTCACGGATATCAGTAATGCCATGTTCAACACCGGCAACTACCCAACCACATTGAAAAACTCCATCATCAAGCCACTTCTGAAAATGTCGCACCTTGACCCTCTTGATACTAAAAACTACAGACCCATCACAAGCCTTCCCTTCCCTGCCAAAATATTTGATAAACTAATGAATACACAACTTGCCAACTATATAGAAGACAACAACCTCCTGTACGACACTCAATTTGGCTTCAGGAAAGGCCATGGCACAGAAACAGCCCTCATCAAAGCATCAGATGAAATTAGATCCATCCTAGACCAAGGGGGAACAGCAGCATTGGTAGTACTGGACTTGTCCGCAGCTTTTGACACGGTTGATCATTCCACCCTGATCGACCGTGTCTCGAATATAGGCATAAAACACAAGGCCAAGCAATTACTGACCTCATTCCTTGCCAAATGCACACAACTTGTGAGCCTCTGCAACTACAAATCCCCCCAGTTCACTCTCCCGTGTTGCGTGCCACAATGCTCCTCCTTGAGTCTGACACTTTTTAACATCTATTTGTCGGACCCGGCCAAGGTCTTGAAAACCCACGGGATGAGTCTCACCTCCAACGCCGATGACACTCAATTGGTGCTAGCAATCCATAAAGATGGAGGAGAAATCTCTGCCAAATTCCAAACAGGCATGATCGCTATCAGCTCCTGAACTTCACCTCACACGTCAACTCTATTGTCTCATCTTCCTTCTACACCCTAAGGATGATCAAAAAACTTCTACCCTTCCTTCCACTTAATGCAGGGAAAACCCTCATCAATACCCTAGTCACCTCCAAAATCGACTATTGTAATGGACTTCTAATTAACGCCCATAAAAAAGTCATCAACAGACTCCAGATGATGCAGAATTCAGCCGCACGACTGATAACAGGTACCCCCAAGTACCATCCTATTTCAGCAATTGTACGAAGCCTCCACTGCCTACCCATAACAAGCCGGATTAAGTTCAAGGCCCTCTGCCTCGCCTTTAAGGCCATTCATAACAGTGGACTAGCCTTTCTCAGGAAAGCCTTACGTGGTTACATCCCCAGCAGAACCCTCCGCTCCTCCACGGCCAACCTCCTGCACATCCCCCGAACAAAGAAAGTGGCCTGGGGTGACAGAAGATTTACGGTCGCTACCGCTAAACTGTGGAACACCTTGCCCCAACATATCAAAACATGCCCATCCCTACCAGCGTTTAGGAAGCAGATCAAGACCTGGCTTTTCAATCAACAGACTTTCTAACTCCGGCCAAACCTCTATCTAGTCCGCAGCGCCGAGACACCCCAGGGTATTTGCGCGCTCTATAAATTGTTAAACTAACTAAAAAAAAAACACTAACATCTCAATTCCACATGTCCACATAAGTCCCATGTAGAGCAATGGCCAATCATTGGGCTGTGTCACCCTACCTATGTACTGCTGTGACGTTACAAACACACACCACAGTGACAAGTGAGGCCTGATGTCTCCCAGGCATCACAGATCTTTGCCATTCCGATACCCAGGGTCCTGTATTGCCACATCGACACTGGCATGACATGGCGTATCACGTACATGCCACAAGGCAAGCGTGAGTCCCACAGGTAGTGGCCACTGTTGTCTCTGCAGGCCCTACATGGACGTCTCTTAGACACACACACAACATCAAGGTTGCTGCACATACCACATGGATTTGGAGACTGTCTCCCATTGGGCACATTTGATCATCCATATCTGAGACACAACATGCACATAGACTGTAGGTGCACATCAGAATTGTGGCTACAGGTCTCACTGTGACGTACATGCCATCACCCCCAGGACTCAGGGTGTATGTGACATGTCCTAAACATATCCAACCTGCAACTGTGTCCATGACTCATGCCCATAACTGTACAGTTGCACATCACAGTGGTAATGTGCACAACACACAAAGGATTCTGCCCCCATGAAAACGTGCACAGCCTGGGAGTGGCTGAACAAAAGTGCCACACAACAAACCAAATGTTGCCCCCCTAACACACAGGGAATGCAGCCTTACATGTCATGGGACACTGTGTGGCCAATGCTGTAGTGTGGTAGGTGTGCACGTGTGTCCCTGGCAAGTAATTGTGTGTTGAAGCAGTCAAATAGTCACACCAATGAGCTCCGACACGGGTGACAATGCGTATGCATTGCACGGTTCATGACCGAGCCGTGCGTACGCTTTGCCATTGACTGCAATGAGGTCTGACGCGGGTGACAATGCGTACGCATTGCACGGTTCATGACCGAGCCGTGCATACGCTTTGCCATTGACTGCAATGAGGTCCGACGCGGGTGACAATGCGTACTCATTGCACGGTTCATGACCGAGCTGCGTACGCTCTGCCATTGACTGAAATGAGGTCTGACGCGGGTGACTATCATGCATGCGCGTCGGGCAGGCATGTTCCGAGACTGGCGTTCGCCTTGGCCATTGAATCGTATGGAGACGGATGCATGTGTATTTTAAAAATACTCTTTGTACAGTCAGTTGACCGAGCCGAGCGCACCCATTGGCTCTGGACTGTCATGGAGACGGATGCAGATTCAAAACTTATACGAGTTGTGCGCTGGAAATACAGTTGGATGCCTACAACAATGTTGCAATTCCTAGGGTTTTATAAAGGTGAAGATTTGAACGATGCGGAAGACGTGTACGAGTCGTACATTTCCATGGATTGGCCAGATTCGTACAATGCAACCGTGTTGGACCTATCACTGGGGACACATGGCACAGAGTCTGCCTCTGCAGCACAGATATAAGGCTGGCTGGCCCCAAGGGAGCTCACTTGCCTGCACTACATGCTACTCGACCACATCCCTACTACCACTGTGCTGTCTCTGGGGGAACAACCTTTACAACGCAACTTTTACAACGCACTACCATTACAACGCATTTTTTACAACGCATAATCCATTACAACGCATGACATTACAACGCATGACACTACAACGCATTTTTAAAAACTACCTTTACAACGCATTCCATTACAACGCATACTACCATTACAACGCATACCATTACAACGCATAATATTACACTATACTATCCAACACTTACCCTACTGATGCACCCCCTGGAGTTAGAATAGTAATTTTTACCCCTATACTATCCAACACTTACCCTACTGATGCACCCCCTGGAGTTAGAATAGTAATTTTTACCCCTATACTATCCAACACTTACCCTACTGATGCACCCCCTGGAGTTAGAATAGTAATTTTTACCCCTATACTATCCAACACTTACCCTACTGATGCACCCCCTGGAGTTAGAATAGTAATTTTTACCCCTATACTATCCAACACTTACCCTACTGTTGCACCCCCTGGAGTTAGAATAGTAATTTTTACCCCTATACTATCCAACACTTACCCTACTGTTGCACCCCCTGGAGTTAGAATAGTAATTTTTACCCCTATACTATCCAACACTTACCCTACTGTTGCACCCCCTGGAGTTAGAATAGTAATTTTTACCCCTACACTATCCAACACTTACCCTACTGTTGCACCCCCTGGAGTTAGAATAGTAATTTTTACCCCTACACTATCCAACACTTACCCTACTGTTGCACCCCCTGGAGTTAGAATAGTAATTTTTACCCCTATACTATCCAACACTTACCCTACTGTTGCACCCCCTGGAGTTAGAATAGTAATTTTTACCCCTATACTATATAATACTTACCTTAAATGTAATTTAATATTATGCGTTGTAATGGTATGCGTTGTAAAGGTAGTATGCGTTGTAATGGTAATGCGTTGTAAAGGTATTTTTTAAAAATGCGTTGTAGTGTCATGCGTTGTAATGTCATGCGTTGTAATGGATTATGCGTTGTAAAAAATGCGTTGTAAGTGCATGCGTTGTAAAAGTGTGCGTTGTAACGTCATACATCCCTGTCTCTGCATCCTCTGGCTACTGCTATGGCACGTACTCTGGAGAGGGCCCCAGCCTTCACTGAGGCTGAGAACCAGGCCCTGCTGGACGGGCTCCTTCCACAGTACAGCAAGCTGTATGGGAAACCAGGGGAGCAGGTGAGTGTGCAGTCCACTGCCTTCCTAATTATGCATTTTGTCTGACTAGCAGTACTAGCAGTGTGTACACCAGTGGCAAGCATACTCACTGAGTACTTTCATCCCCCAAAGTGTGTAGGTACATGTAATGAACAGGTGTTCTGCAGCTAAAGTGCATTTGTGCAAGCTTAAACTTCCCAGGCATTGTTAACGTGTCAGACATGCAGGTCATTTGTCCTTTTCCATGGGTGCACTACCTGTGTCACTCATTTCCCTTTGTGATGATGACTTGTATATCCAACTGTGTGCAGCACAAATATGGGCATGTGTGTTAATGGACTTTTAACTTTGTCATCCTCACAGGTTGATGCCCACCAGACGCAGGAGATATGGCTGACCATCACCCAGGCAGTTCGTTCGGTAGGGGTCTACAAGTGCCGGATCCGCAACTGCCAGAAGAGGTGGCAGGATCTTCGGGGCTGGACCCGGAGGATCGCAAAGGTCCAGCTGAAGCTGACGCTTCCTCTCAGGAGGGGCGGACACCGGACCCTGACCCCCTACATGCTCCGGATCCTGGAGGTGGTCTTCCCGGACCTGGATAGACAGCTGAAGGCCGGACAGCATCAAGGAGGGGGTAAGTCCATGCTTAATCTGTGTACTATGTCTGACATGCTAATTGCAGTCTTTTGGCCTGGTCACAATTCCACATTACGTAGGTCTTGTATTCCAATACTCAGGTCCCTCAATTGTGTCATGCACCCTCCTCATCTGATCCACAGGTGTGGCCCCTACAGTCTGTTGCTTGTGTCAATAGGGCACTGTGTCCCTGCAGTCAGCTATGCTTCAGCTTCTGGACATCATCTGTTCCCGTGTCTCTGTTGTGTGTTTCATGGGTGGGTCAATTGTTTACCCAATGCCTGAGATCTGACATGTGATCTGTGTGTGCCCTTGATATGTGTTCCAATTGCTGGTCTGAGTCGCCACATGTGGCTGGGGTATTTCAAACAAATCCATGCAGCAGGGGACTGCAATTTGTGGGCCTCAGGAGTATGTATATAAAGTATGTCACACTTACTTAGCCACCTGACTACTTTCCAGGGCCACTGTTTCACGTACAACTGTGCAGTCATGCCTACTCAAGGGCATTTAGAAACACTCTGTAATCCTACTCCTGTGTATCAACTTACAGGTTGTGCTTAGTGACATGTGCCTTCGGGTGTCTGTCTCTGTGTCATTATGGTGTGGCTTCCTGTTACGTACAACTGGGGTGTCCATGATTTTGAGGGTCAGCAGGACATCTGAGATGTCACTATGAGAGACAAGACCTGTGTGACATATAGGTATGTGATCATTTGACAGCGCACAATGGTGTATGCAACTGTGCACTTCAGGCAGCTGGATTACATGCACAGCAGACTGTGATGTGCTAATGTACAGGGAGTTGTGTTCGCAGTGACTCATATGTCTGATTTGTATGATGTGGGGTCTTCTGGGTCCGGTATATGTTGTTTGCAGGGGATGGGCAAGTGCACTTGTCAGCTGCAGAGTTTGCTTTACCCCTCAGCTCTGATTGTGACACAGTGCATACTGTTGTTGTCTGGATGCCCTGCACCTGTGACAGGAGACAGTGCTGACTGACTTTCCAGGCATGCCAGTGCCATGGCATTTAACTTGCTATGAGTGATCGTGCATTGTGTTCAAGTGTGCTCCATGCACCCCATTGCGGCATTGACTATCAGGACATGAGAACATCATAGTTTGTGTTGCTGGCATGCATCACAAGCATGTGAAATGAGTCTCTGGCTATCCATTCATCCGCACACCTGTACTGAGTCAGTGGCAAGAGATGTGCTGTGTTTATAGTGACATACTCCTACATGTTCAATTGCATGTCCCAAAAATGTGTGGGTGGTGCATGTCGGTACATTGGGGTATTAGCATCCAACATGCAACAGACATATGGGTGCAAGTCCAGGAGGGATATGAGTGCCATGGTTGATGGTGAGACTGACAATTGGCTTTTTCTAAACAGTGTGAGCACTTTGAGCAGTGTTCAGCTGATGATGCCAGGGCTTGCCCTGTGATGAGATGTACTCACTGTGGTGTGTGCAGTCAGTGCACGTGACTGATGTTGTTCGCTTTCTTCCTATTTCTATCCAGGTAAATCCACGGCCACAGGAGGGGACAGCTCCACAGACGAGGAGGAGCCACAGAGCCTGACTGGGACAGAATGCGAGGAGTCGGGAGACCCAGTGGCACGGAGGGCGAGTGGAGCCACACCGAGGAGTCCTCCGCACCATCCACCCCAGCTGAGGGCCACAGCAGCTTGGAGGATGATTCCCTTGTGGAGGCGGGTGTCAGCAGCCACCAAACCCCAGCTAGTGAGGCTGTCCCCGCCACCGCCCCCACCACCACCATCACCATCCTCCCATCGGCTCCCATCCCAGAGGTCCATGGAGGCTCCCGTGTTCGGGAGCATGTCTCCTTTGTGCCAGGCACCGTACCCCCTGCCCCAGTGTCCCCTACTGCCCTGAGTGAGGAGTCTGTGGACTTACTTAGACAGATCCATGTAGGGCAGACATCAATGCTGAGTGTCCTCCATGCACACACCAGTCTGTTGACGCAACTGGTGTCGTTCATGGAGGGCATTTCATCGGGCATGTCTACCCTACAGAGGAACAATCAGTCCGTGGCCTCCTCCCTGATGGCAGCAGCGTCCCTCTTCCAACAGTCCCACACCCCTCATACCCCTGCACCACCCACAATTCCTAACACCATACCTGTCCCAAGCAAACACACACCTGCACATTCTCACAAAGCCACAGACACGGTCAGCACACAAACACCCAAACCAAGGTCTAGACGTGCACACAAGCAAGCGCAGGGGACTGATACCACACTCACAGGTGGTGGTTTGCAGACACACACACAGTCATCCACAACCACTCCGCAGTCCTCTGATATCTCTCCCTCCCAGCACCCTTCCCTTGCCTCACCTGCAACCCCATCTCCACAGAAGCTCTTCCTCTGTGACCTTGGCCTCTTCCCCACCGACCCATCAGATCCATCTTACAAGGGGAAGAGGAAGTCCCCACACACAGAGGGGAGTGCCCCTCACACCCAGACACCCTCCCCCAGGTGCAGTCAGACTGAGACCCCCACCCGCAAGTCCCCCCAGAGCCGGAAGAGCAGGACCCCACCCCCGCAGCTCCACGGCGAAGTCTCCATCCTCCATCCCCCAGGCCACCACTCCAGAGGTTCCCCCGCCACACCCTGCCCCAGGTTCCCCCACCCACAGATACACCATCCCCAAAATGCTGAGGCCCTCCCCCCTACCATTTACTCTTCCACCCCTAGTCAGACGGTTAGTGCCACTGATGTGGGGACCGTGTCCCCCCCTCTGTCCTGCCGACCTCACCTGAACCCCATTCCGCTCCCATTGAGTTAGGCACTACAGTGGAGTCCACGACCACCCCGTCTGACTTGGGCACTGCATTGGGGATAGGGGTGGGCGGAATTTGCGTAATCGCGTTACGCAAATCTCCGCGAAACGGTAAAAAATCTCTGCGAACATGCAGAAATTCTGCGAACACGCGGAATTGCTTGTTCGCGGTGCCTTTTTCCTGTTCACAATTGCTGTTTGCGTGCTCGGGGAGAAATATCTTGCGAACATGCATTTTGAGAACTTAAACAAGCAAAAAAATTCGCAAAGTCGTGGAACGCAGAATTTTGGGCAATTTCGCGTTCTCCCCGGAACGCGATATTACCCAAATTCCGCAAATATCGCGAGCGGAACGAAATTTACCACCCAGGCCTAATTGGGGGCCCAATCCACTCCACCTGACCTGCCCACTGCAGTTGTGCCGGCACCCACCCCATCTGACTTGTGCCCCACAGTTGTGACTGCACCCACTACTTCAGTCAGCTCCACTGCAGTTGCCAATGACTCTCCTGCATCCACCACCCCTTCACTGCCTCCTTCTGCTGCGACCTGATCCTGTCCCTGCGGTGCCTGACCTGCCCCCATGTATGCCCCTCCAAGGGGATGTCCCCTGTCCTTAGCAGCGCAGGCAAGCAACGTGTGACAGTTTGTCACTCAAGTTCACTTCTTGTCATTTGATAATGGACTGGCCATTGGCCTTTGTTTTGAACGGACATTTAATTTTTCATCTGCTGGATAAAGCTTTTTTCTTTATCCTTGTGAATTTGATTTAGCTGTACATTATGTTGATTATGTTTACCATGACCTTGCAGTTCTAATGCTGGATTTCAAATGTTGAATACTGAGTTGTTGATGTGAGGTACTCAATGTGGTCCATGAGATATGTATTTTATTCTGGTCAGTATCCATGTCATCCTTTGCAGCTAACTGGGTGTGTCATGATTAACAATTTGTGAACAACTCTGTAAACATTTCATTAGCATGGTCACATCTGTGGCTTGCACACATGCACATATGATGTGCTTCCCATTGTCAAATGTGTCTATTTCCTTGACTGTCGGCGCATCTCCACTCGACCTGCAGGTGTGGGCATCATTGGTGTAGGAGCAACTGGGTCCTCTGTGCAACTTGCAGGACATATGTGTTGAGTATGTGCAGATGACTGAAGGGACACTCCCATACCCAGGCTGTTGTGACCAGAGCCTTCATTGTGTGGTAACTGATGGCTGACTGACCAAGTGTTCTGCTGACATGACTGAGACCTGCTGGGACTATGTTTGGCACAGCTGAGCTTCCACAGGAGTTGAGTCCCTTCAAGTAAGTGTGTTGTTCCGTGACATTGCCTGGGCCTATGATGTGTGTTGTGTGAGCATGTGTGTCTGTGTCCACATCACATTTCATACACAGGCAGTGTTCCCTTGATATGTTCCTGTTGTTGATGCTTGCTGAGTTGTACTGTGTTCATCCCACATCTTTGTCCTGGGCTACCAGATGTGTGGGGTGCATGACACACTACTGTTAATTGGTGTTTCATCATTGGGATTTGTCAGTTCTGAGTGGTGATGATGTTGCCAGATGCAGATGGGACACAGTCAGGGGTCCCCAAGGCACTTGTTTGTTCGCAATATCATGTAGTTGTCCCTAGGTGGTACCTTTTCAGTGACTGAGACATGTGTATGTGTGTGTGACTGCTCTCACTTGTCCGGTTCAGGGCTGTAATTTTTGCAGGTGTCAGCATGTGAGCCTTGTGGTTCTCCTTGGCTTCTGCATTGTCCTGGGACTGTGGCAGGTATTCCGCAGGTTACGTGAGCTGTGACGTCATGGCCATGTACCGCATACTGTGCAGTATGTCTGTCATTCACTAGGGTTGTAAACTGTCCTTGTGTGATGAGTCTGTGCACCTTAGTTCCTCCCAACATTACAGTGTTCGTCATGGGTGCATGTGCAATGTCACCTGTCCATGTGGCCTTCACAGATGCACATTGGTGCAGTTCAGGGTGTGTGGTGCTGAGGGTGGACTGATGTAAATGTTTGCATGGATGGGCCCCTAGCTCCCGTTTGTCCATGGATGACGGGCCATGCTGAGTGATTTGTGTTTGTGTAGGTATGATGTACAATTGTGGGACAGGACACATGTCTGGGTTTCACAGTGTGTACGACATCTACCTTTGTCAGCACAGTGGAGGTGTCATGTATGCTTGTGTCACCCCAATGTCTGGTCCCTGGGGGTAGTGCTGTTGTATGTTAGTCTCTTGCTGTGTTAGATGATGTTCATTCCAGCTTGTGTCACATGTCTGTTGTGCTCCCTCTCATCTCACAATACCTGATTGCCCACTAAATGGGGCCCATTGCTGGGTTACTTTTGTATGGCACTGTGTCCACATCTGTGTCACTGTGGTTCATCCCCTCTCATGTGTTGTGTAGTTGCCTGGGGATACTGAGACACACACACACACATGTTGTGTCAGATGTGCAGTGTGAGGTTGCCTATTTGTGTTTGTGCATCTGCACCAGTGCATTGGTATTGCTGTTGTGGGCCATTGTCTGGATGTTGTTTTTGTGATTCTCCCTGCTGTCCCTGTGTGTCACATCACATCATTCTGCACATTCATCCTGGTTGTTAGGTGCCATTGCTGGCATGGAATGGGAGTTTGTGACCTGACACCTACAGTCTACACAGGTTGTTTTGATTAGTGTGTCTATTTTTGAGATGTGTGTATGCTTTGTGATGGTCACTTCTGCTTTTGTGTCATTGTGCACTGTATGCTTTGTCAGCCCCCATGGGTGGTGCTTGCCTGCACATGGCAGAGAGTATGTTAGGTTATCACAGCACTGTTAGCCTCACCACATCTCTGTGGGTATGGGGCACAACCACTACTTTGCCCCAAAAGTGTTTAATGTGTTGGGACCAGAAATCATGCATGCTGTTTGGCATTTGCAGCTTTGTCCATGTTGACACTTACCTTTTGGTCACTGTGATGAGGGGGGTTTTGGACCCCATCACCACAATGCTCAACATCTGCTGCAGTTTAGAAGCACACACTTAACTTTTGTTCTACACAGTGAGGGGGTATTATTTTTACATTGCCACAGTGCTAGTGATGCTTGCCTTTTGTAGGCCACACTCAGTTTTTGGTCACACATGTGATGGTAGTTACATTGTATGTTCGAACTCATGATGACTGTTGTGGGCATTTGTCACACACTACATACTGTTGTCATGATGTTAGGGGGGATGTATTTTGCTGACTTACATAATGTTGGTGTATGATGAATGTGTGGCGCATCACACATCCTATGAGTGGGGGTGGCATTAGTGCTGGGCAACAGGTCCCCTATGGGTGGGGGTGGCAGGAGTACTGGGACACATAAGCCCCATGAGTGGTGGTGGCAGTAGTAATGGGCAACAGGTCCCCTATGGGTGGGGGTGGCAGGAGTGCTGGGCAACATAAGCCCTATGAGTGGGGGTGGCAGTAGTGATGGGCAACAGGTCCCCTATGGGTGGGGGTGACAGGAGTGCTGGGCAACATAAGCCCTATGAGTGGGGGTGGCAGTAGTGATGGGCAAAAGGTCTCCTATAGGTGGGGGTGGCAGGAGTGCTGGGCAACACGTCCCCTATGGGTGGGGGTGGCAGGAGTGCTGGGCAACAGGTCCCCTATGGGTGGGGGTGGCAGTAGTGATGGGCAACATATGCCCTATGGGTGGGGATGGCAGGAGTGCTGGGCAACAGGTACCCTATCGGTGGGGGTGGCAGGAGTGCTGGGCAATATAAGCCCTATGAGTGGGGGTGGCAGTAGTGATGGGCAACAGGTCCCCTATGGGTGGGGGTGGCAAGAGTGCTGGGCAACAGGTCCCCTATGGGTGGGGGTGGCAGGAGTGCTGGGCAACATACGCCCTATGGGTGGGGGTGGCAGGAGGGCTGGGCAACATACGCCCTATGGCTGGGGGTGGCAGGAGGGCTGGGCAACAGGTCCTCCATGGGTGGGGGTGGCAGGAGTGCTGGGCAACAGGTCCCCTATGGGTGGGGGTGGCAGGAGTTCTGGGCAACATACGCCCTATGGGTGGGGGTGGCAGGAGGGCTGGGCAACAGGTCCTCCATGGGTGGGGGTGGCAGGAGTGCTGGGCAACAGGTCCCCTATGGGTGGGGGTGGCTGGAGTGTTGGTCAACATAAGCCCTATGAGTGGGGGTGGCAGGTGTGCTGGGCAACAGGTCCCCTATGGGTGTGGGTGGCAGGAGTGCTGGGCAACATAAGCCCTATGAGTGGGGGTGGCAGGAGTGCTGGCCAACAGGTCCCCTATGGGTGGGGGTGGCAAGAGTGCTGGGCAACATAGGCCCTATGAGTGGGGGCAGGAGTGCTGGGCAACAGGCCTCCTATGGGTGGGGGTGGCAGGAGTGCTGGGCAACATAAGCCCTATGAGTGGGGGTGGCAGGAGTGCTTGCCAACATAAGCCCTATGAGTGGGGGTGGCAGGAGTGCTGGGCAACAGGTCCCCTATGGGTGGGGGTGGCAGGACTGCTGGGCAACAGGTCCCGTATGGGTAGGGGTGGCAGGTGTGCTGGGCAACATAAGCCCTATGAGTGGGGGTGGCAGGAGTGCTGGGCAACAGATCCCATATGGGTGGGGGTGGCAGGAGTGCTGGGCAACGTAAGCCCTATGAGTGGGGGTGGCAGGAGTGCTGGGCAACAGGTCCCCTATGGGTGGGGGTGGCAGGAGTGCTGGGCAACATAAGCCCTATGAGTGGGGGTGGCAGTAGTGATGGGCAAAAGGTCCCCTATGGGTGGGGGTGGCAGGAGTGCTGGGCAACAGGTCCCCTATGGGTGGGGGTGGCTGGAGTGCTGGTCAACATAAGCCCTATGAGTGGGGGTGGCAGGTGTGCTGGGCAACAGGTCCCCTATGGGTGTGGGTGGCAGGAGTGCTGGGCAACATAAGCCCTATGAGTGGGGGTGGTAGGAGTGCTGGCCAACAGGTCCCCTATGGGTGGGGGTGGCAAGAGTGCTGGGCAAAATACGCCCTACGGGTGGGGGTGGCAGGAGGGCTGGGCAACAGGTCCTCCATGGGTGGGGGTGGCAGGAGTGCTGGGCAACAGGTCCCCTATGGGTGGGGTTGGCAGGAGTGCTGGGCAACATACGCCCTATGGGTGGGGGTGGCAGGAGGGCTGGGCAACAGGTCCTCCATGGGTGGGGGTGGCAGGAGTGCTGGGCAACAGGTCCCCTATGGGTGGGGGTGGCTGGAGTGTTGGTCAACATAAGCCCTATGAGTGGGGGTGGCAGGTGTGCTGGGCAACAGGTCCCCTATGGGTGTGGGTGGCAGGAGTGCTGGGCAACATAAGCCCTATGAGTGGGGGTGGCAGGAGTGCTGGCCAACAGGTCCCCTATGGGTGGGGGTGGCAAGAGTGCTGGGCAACATAGGCCCTATGAGTGGGGGCAGGAGTGCTGGGCAACAGGCCTCCTATGGGTGGGGGTGGCAGGAGTGCTGGGCAACATAAGCCCTATGAGTGGGGGTGGCAGGAGTGCTTGCCAACATAAGCCCTATGAGTGGGGGTGGCAGGAGTGCTGGGCAACAGGTCCCCTATGGGTGGGGGTGGCAGGACTGCTGGGCAACAGGTCCCGTATGGGTAGGGGTGGCAGGTGTGCTGGGCAACATAAGCCCTATGAGTGGGGGTGGCAGTAGTGCTGGGCAACAGATCCCATATGGGTGGGGGTGGCAGGAGTGCTGGGCAACGTAAGCCCTATGAGTGGGGGTGGCAGGAGTGCTGGGCAACAGGTCCCCTATGGGTGGGGGTGGCAGGAGTGCTGGGCAACATAAGCCCTATAAGTGGGGGTGGCAGTAGTGATGGGCAAAAGGTCCCCTATGGGTGGGGGTGGCAGGAGTGCTGGGCAACAGGTCCCCTATGGGTGGGGGTGGCAGGGGTGCTGGGCAACATGTCCCCTATGTTTGGGGGTGGCTGGAGTGCTGGGCAACATAAGCCCTATGAGTGGGGGTGGCAGGTGTGCTGGGCAACAGGTCCCCTATGGGTGGGGTTGGCAGGAGTGCTGGGCAACAGAAGCCCTATGAGTGGGGGTGGCAGGAGTGCTGGGCAACAGGTCCCCTATGGGTGGGGGTGGCAAGAGTGCTGGGCAACATAAGCCCTATGAGTTGGGGCAGGAGTGCTGGGCAACAGGTCCCCTATGGGTGGGGGTGGCAGGAGTGCTGGGCAACAGAAGCCCTATGAGTGGGGGTGGCAAGAGTGCTGGGCAACAGGTCCCCTATGGGCGGGGGTGGCAGGAGTGCTGGGCAACAAGTCCCCTATGGGTGGTGGTGGCAGGAGTGCTGGGTAACATAAGCCCTATGAGTGGGTGTGGCAGGAGTGCTGGGCAACAGGTCCCCTATGGGTGGTGTTGGCAAGAGAGCTGGGCAACAGGTCCCCTATGGGTGGGGGTAGCAGGTATGCTGGGCAACATAAGCCCTATGAGTGGGGGTGGCAGGAGTGCTGGGCAACAGGTCCTATATGGGTGGGGGTGGCAGGAGTGCTGGGCAACATAAGCCCTATGAGTGGGGGTGGCAGGAGTGCTGGGCAACATGTCCCCTATGGTTGGGGGTGGCAGGAGTGCTAGGCAACATAAGCCCTGTGAGTGGGGGTGGCAGCAGTGATGGGCCACAGGTTCCTTACGGGTGGGGGTGGCAGGAGTGCTGGGCAACAGGTCCCCAGCCGCAGCCCGTGGAGGGTGTTCCGTGGGGCAGAAATGCGGGCGGGGGAGGGGCAGTGTGGGGGGTACTAAAAACCAGAATATGGATAATTGGAGGTAAGTAAACAATGGGCAACAGGTCCCCTATGGGTGGTGTTGGCAAGAGAGCTGGGCAACAGGTCCTCTATGGGTGGGGGTAGCAGGTATGCTGGGCAACATAAGCCCTATGAGTGGGGGTGGCAGGAGTGCTGGGCAACAGGTCCCATATGGGTGGGGGTGGCAGGAGTGCTGGGCAACATAAGCCCTATGAGTGGGGGTGGCAGGAGTGCTGGGCAACAGGTCCCATATGGGTGGGGGTGGCAGGAGTGCTGGGCAACATAAGCCCTATGAGTGGGGGTGGCAGTAGTGATGGGCAACAGGTCCCCTATGGGTGGGGGTGGCAGGAGTGCTGGGCAACATAAGGCCTATGAGTGGGGGTGGCAGTAGTGATGGGCAACAGGTTCCCTACGGGTGGGGGTGGCAGGAGTGCTGGGCAACAGGTCCCCAGCCACGGCCCGTGGAGGGTGTTCCGTGGGGCAGATAGGCGGGGCGGGGGAGGGGCAGTGTGGGGGGTACTAAAAACCGGAATATGGATAATTGGAGGTAAGTAAACAATGGGCAACAGGTCCCCTATGGGTGGGGGTAGCAGTAGTGATGGGCAACATAAGCCCTATGGGTGGGGGTGGCAGTAGTGATGGTCAACATGAGCCCCATGGGTGGGGGTGGTAGTGGTGCTGGCCATACCACCCCTATGGTGGCCTGTTGTTAGTGGCCAGGATATGGATCCCCTGTGTGTGTGTGTGCCATTTTGCGGGTACGTGATGTTTGTGTGGTAGGTGTTTGACTTACCGTCTGCGCCGTCCGCGTCTGTTCCTGATCCGGTCATAGATGTAGAGTACTGGTATGACCTGCGCAATGAGATTCATGATGTGTTTGTCTCGTACACGCTGCTTGTTGCTCCGTCTCGTACCCATTGCAAGCTGGTCCGACTCGTAGCCGTGGATTGAGTTGTGGCGCGAATCGTAGCTGATATGCTTCTTTTCCGTATGCTGTGACTTGCCGTATGTGACGACCCGTCTGGCGCATAGGAAGTACACGTCGCACTTGTCCGGGCGGAAACTGCTATGGATACTGCTTCTGGGCGACTCGGTTCGGCGTTAGGAGTTACGGCTCGGACGGAGAATAAAGCTTGAATCACAGCCTACGTGTCATTCGGGTTTTCGGCAGTTATGTGCATCGTACTTCATCAACAGGACGGACTGGCTCCGGGTACGTGTCGGTCGCAAGGTAAGGCTACGAACAGCTCTCGGATAGCTGTCCGACCCGGATCAGAATCAACCCCTTAGAGTTCTCCCCTTGTGCAAGGGTTTAAAAGTAGAGGTGGAGAAATCTGGAAGATGGGCGTTTCTGCCAAATTAACAGATGCCATTTCATCCTTCCAACTCAGGCTCAACCCCCGATAGAATATTCCAGTTTTCTAAAATTGAAAAGTCAAGCACGGGTCAGTCATAGCTCTTCCGGAGCTATCAGCACTGAGTCTGACTGACACAGTAAGAAGTGAAAGACAGCCCCTCCCATGTGTGGTGAAAGAGGTCTGACTGCCTCCCTTTGTTTCGATGAGAAAGGGCTTGCCCAAGCCAGTCAGTAAATGTGAGATAACTAGCCATACAGACATCTTCTCCCATTCGCTTCCTGTCCCAGGAGCAGGGTAATACTCTGGAAATAAGCAATAAGCATATTGTATGGGAGTGGCTTTGCTTTGCCTACAGGCCAGCAGAGCAGTTAACTTGATCCCAAAGTGTAATTTGAAGCCTGAATCACATTAAGGGCTGACTAAGGAAAATACATGGGGTGGGCAGTAAACTTCGCTTTGCCAGTGGAGTTCACGAGGTTTTGCCCACTCTGGGCTCTGCTTGGAGTGTGGAGTTCAGCAAAAATGTCACCAACCGCCATGTGGGGGAGTCCTTCTCACACGCGTCTTGCCAATATTAAGTTTGCGAGTGAGAAAACACAAGTGCTACACTTCCTCCTGCTACCCCAGATGTTGAGAAAGCTGTCACTCACATTGCAAATGTTCCCACTTGAGCAGAAAATCTATTTGGGCGGCAGAGAGAAGCAGCGCCCTCAGGCGCGCAGTGTGGTTCCGTTTGCGCTGGTTTTACAACTCAGGAGAGGCTCCTGGGGGCAAAAATCAGCGCGGGCAGTACGGGGGACTGGAATTCTTCCTCTGGCAAAACTCAGCGCAATTCGCTGAGTTTTTAGGTAACTTTGCAAAATTCCATAGAGAAAAACTCCGGGAGTCCCACTCATCGCTAAAAGATACTATTACAACAAATGAAATATAGAGTGCAAATATTAGCAAATTAATATTATATGTGCACTCTGGAACTTTGTAAACTTGGAAAGAGAGACTTTTCTTTTAATTTTATCAATGCAAAGCTGGCATTTTGTTTCAGCTTTCGTCTGTAGTGTGAATGCCGTAAAACATACATATCCGCACAAAATCACTAGAGACTCACTATAATTCAAGAAAAATGGTGGTATATCTTTTTGGATTCAGAAATAAATTACAAGGCCTGCATACGCAATAATCAGTGTATTAAAGCTACTCTCTGCAACATGCTACCTCTGCGCAGATATGAGTCTGGGTTAGACAATAGTCCTATTTGTACAAACTGCACAGTGGTTGCAGTAAGCAAGACCCAGTTAGTGGGAACCACTCACAGCACAGATCAAAAACCTGATGGTCCAGTAAAATAAAACTTGTGGGGGGGGGCAGAGTTAAAGCATTTTTAGAACCCACTTCCTTTCAGTTGTCCAAAAATGCTTCCTTTTCAATTTCTTAAATGTTTCCCATTGTTCTTGTTGTTTGGTACATTGCTCAGCACAGCTTGAAGGATTGAAACTTAACTTTTGAGAGACCTAGGCTACATTGTCTCTATTAACAAATGGGTCTGTGTGTTCTATTAGGCTGGGTAGATTTGGTTCAAGCCATATTTTTGTCTTTTATTCTTTGGGGCTCATTATGATGGCGGGCGGACAGCATAACAGTGATGGGACCAAACGCCAGACGTGTGGAGGTCCCACCTGCCCAATTAGGATGCTCCCACCATACTGTTGGGTGCATCCTGGCCTTTTACCATTGCGGACGGTGCTGCTGGGTGCAGCACCGTCCGCAATGGTAATAGGGCATGCACAGCATTTCCCTGCACCACGTGTCAGACACCATGGGTACCCTCCAAGTGCACGCCCCCACCACTCTAGCGGCCCACAACGGACCCCCAAAGACAATCCCCGCCAGCCCTTCCGTGGCTGCTTCGCTCCAATAACTACAACAATTGGGAAAGTGTTGGATAGCGAAAGGATGAAAATTACTATTCTCATTCCAGTGAGTGTAACAGTAGGGTAAGTGTTGGACAGGGAAGGGATTACATTTACAATTCCAACTAAAGTGAGCGCAACAGTAGGGAAAGTGTTGGATAGCGGAGGGGTATAATTTACTATTCCCACTCCAGTGAATGCAACAGTAGGGAAATTGTTGGATAGCAGAGGGGTAAAAATTACTATTCCCACTCCAGTGAGTGCAACAGTAGGGAAAGTGTTGGATAGCGGAGGTATTAAATATACTATTCCAACTCCAGTTACTGCAACAGTAGGGAAAGTGTTGGATAGCGGGGGGTAAAAATTACTATTTGAACTCCAATGTGTACAACAACAGGGAAAGTGTTGGATAGTGAAGGGGTAAAATGACTATTCCCACTCCAGTGACTGCAACAGTAGGAAAAGTGTTGGATAGCGGAGAGGTAAAAATTACTATTCCCACTACAATGAGTGCAACTGTAGGAAAAGTGTTGGAAAGGGAACAGATAAAAGTACTATTCACACTCCAGTCAGTTCAAAAATAAAAACTAAATAAATATTTTAAAATTTAAAAATATATTATTATAAAAATTAATTACTAAATACAGTTATAAATATGTTAAAAATTAACATACCAAAATATATGATATATAAAAAGAAAACATATTTGAATATTAATTATATAAAACAAATACCTACAAACATTATACAAAAAGAATAAAAAATAAACTTCCCAAAAATAAATATTTTCAACTAGAAAAAATTTACAAACTAAAACATTATTTATTATATAAATGTATTTTCTTAATGTCATACCCTATAACACCACACAAATCACAACGAAATTCTAAATAAAAAAAGATATATACTTCCATAATTGACCAAACTAATTACCAATTAAAAAACATTGTTAAAATATATAATTAATAACAATTAATTAACTACCCACACTTTAACACTATAAATCTCACAACACACAACTAAATTAAACTGTAAAATAATAATTTACACAATTAAAACATCTTTTAAAATTACAAACTATTACTATTAAGCAAAGTTTTATAAAGTAAATAAAATTACTCAAAATAAATATACAAATAAATAATTAACAACTAAATATTAATTCATTAAACACAAATTACTTTCCACCCTATACCCCTATAAACACCACAACACACACCTAAAATTAAATACACAGTTACCCTAATTAATCTTGGCATTAATTAATAACAATTAAATAATCATTAAGACAAAAATAATTACTTGCTACCCTTTACCCCTATAAACCACAAAACACATACTACAAATACCTACATTTAATCACACAATTACCATACATAATTTTTAATTAAATAAACGAATAATAATTAACAAATAGTTATTAATAAAAATTAAAAAAAATACTTGCCATAATCTACCCCTATAAACTCCAAAACACACACAACACTCACCTAAAATTAATTGCACAATTACCGTAATTGTTTTTTATTAAAATAATTATTAATAATTAACAAATAATCATTAATAAAAAAATTAATATATTACTTGCCACCCTTTACCCCTAGAAACCCCAAAACACACACCTAAAATTAATTACACAATTGCAATAATTAATTACCAATTAATGAATTAATATTGAATAACAGTTATTAATTAATAGTAATTAATTTACATGTTTAATACTATAACAACTCAATAAATTAAATATGAATAAATAAAAAATAATAATTAATTTAATAGAATTAAGGTGCTCATTATGATGTCCGCCCGTTATCATAACGGTGATGGGACCGCCCCAGACGTGCGGCGGTCCCGCCAGTGCAATTAGGATGCGCCCGCCATACTGGTGGGCGCATCCTGGCTTTTTAACATTGTGAACGGTGCTGCTGGCTGCAGCAAAGTCCGCAATGTTAAAAAAGAGCATGCACAGCATTTCCCTGCACCATGTGGCAGGCACCACGCAGTGCCTGCCACTTGGTGCATGGAACTGCAGGAGGGTACAGTGCACCACCCACCTCCCCCACAGAGGGGGCCCACAACGGGCCCCCAAAACCAGTCTCTGCCTGTCTTTTTGCAGCGGGATATCTGCCGCAAAAAGACAGGCGGAAGGGCATATTATAATCACTACGGCGGTACCTGCAGAGTACCGCCGCAATGTTGCCCTGGTTCCGGGTTCCGCAAGGCGGGCGGAAAAGAACCTCCTTGCGGAACCATGGTGGACAGACTTATCGTCCGCCATGGAACCATTGTGATTCCCATGGCCATCATAATTTGGCGGTGGGTAAATCTAATTTTGATGGCGGGAGGATCGCCACCGCCAGCCCGGTGGTGTCGATCCTCCCGCCTTCATAATGAGCCCCTAAATTACTTCCCACTCTTATACCCTATAAACCAACAACCGGCCACGGAACTAAAAAAAAGCTAAATTCAAATTCAATTTTTTTAATAACTACTAAAAATTTAACACATATATTACTAATTATAAACAATTCTTATACAAATAAACGATATCACATTCATTTAAAGTCTATACTAAAACACATAACATTAATTAAAATATAGATATTTTTAGCAACTATATTTTTACAAACAATATTAAACACTTCAATATTTTTTACATTGATATTACTTACCTTAAGCCGATATGCTTGACTACAATATTCTTGCTGTCGATATTTCTCACTCACGATATTTGTGACTCGATATTTATTCCACTCAATATTTTTTACTCGATATTCTGTCTCATCACCATCTTACACATGCTCCCTCTTTTCCTTTATATCAAATCCCACAAGTCCCTGTAATTGCTTAAAAATGTACCTTAGCTGCACTCCTATCCGTCTGTGCCATAGTTTCTGGACTTCATACTCCATCGCCTCAAGTATCAATCCCATCTGACCTAATTCAAGCGGTCCATGTCATAATTGTCAATTATACTAGCCTCACAATCAAACCATCAAGCCAATCAGCATCTCCAGCATCTGCCTGTTACATAACTACAGCACAACCATTAGCAAAGTGATTTCAGTGGTGAGTTCCACCTGTTGAGTTTATTATCTACAAATTAAATCCGGTGGCCAGAAGAGGCACACATTTGGAGACATATTCCTTTTTCTCCACTGCCAAAATGGGAGACAGTAGTCACTTTTACTTTTACCAATAGAGTTTAGTTTGGTTTAGCCATTTATAGAGCGCATAGTTACAACACCGGTGTGCCCCTGCGTTGGAGCGGCCGCTCAGAAAGGATTCGGGAGGCAATTGCATAACACGCCCTGTTTCTGTATTTAGTGTGCTGTTAGGAATAACCAGGTCTTCAATTGTTTGAGAAATCTGGTTTCGCATTGTTCCATTCTTAGGTCCATCGGTAGAGTGTTCCATGCTTTGCTGCGCGGTATCTGAAGGAGCGTGCCCCCATTCTAGCGTTAAAAATTCTTGGTACTGTCACCAATGCCCTACCCTTGGATCATAAATTCCGGCATGGTATGTACTATGTTAACAGTGGTTGCTGGGCCTTTTTAGGTCTCTAAAAAGATGGGAAGAGAGAAAAAAATAGTAAAGGGTAACTGAAATCACCCAATTAGAAGTCAATATGGGTGAGACAGAAGGGGGGAATTACTCCTTGAGTATTTAGTGCCCTCACACACCCTTGCAGGTGTCATCCTTCATCATGGGGCGGAGCTCCTCGTGGGGGTGGCGCTGCAGTCCCTCACGGGCCCCGCAAGAGGGCTCTTTAGCGGAGATCTTTTGTGGAGCCGCCGCAGTTGTGCACGGGGGTGTGGAGGCCTAGACAAGTGAGGTGAGTGAATGTTAAAATGACTAAATGGAACCCTGAAAGTGAGTTTTTATTCACGGGTCCAGATAGACGGTTAAAAACGTTGTAAATCCTGGAGCTCCTCTTTGGAAAGAATGTAGAGGGCGGACGTGTAACTCACCGCTGCTCATAGGATGGGTGCTGTGGTGTTAACGAGATACATCTAGAATAGGGTCAACATGTTTTGTGCTCAGTGGTGGTTCATAAGGGATCCTATAGCGCTTCGTCAGGACCGATAAAGGAAATGAGGGTGTAGTGATGTCAAAAAGAGGTAAAGGGAAAGGACAGGCTTCAAGAAAAACCTGTATTCCTATAGTACATTAATTAAAGGCAAAATACGTCCAAGAGCTGTAAGGCACTCTAATAGTAGGAGCCTATACCCAACCTGGTGAGAAAAGAAGAAAGAGAACAACAATACATATAAAAAATATACAAATAGAATCACTGGTATGGTCGTCCAACAAGGAATAACAAGTTAAGATTTAACAAAGTGAGCAATGCCGGGAAAGCTTGTCCACTGAAGTGCTGCCCTTAGGAAACGACCTGAAGGGGATAATATCTTCATGCGGTGAGTCGTCATGCAAGTAGGGTACAGATATCTTGAGGCGCTAACAAAGCAGAGGGTCCTGTGATTGTACCATGCAGAGGTGACATCATAAAAAAGAAAAAGAGGAAGAAAAGAAAACCCGACTTTAGGAGGGTAGGTGTCTCCACCCTTTCACAGGCGAGCGAACTTAAGTATGGACTGCTATTTACCTCTAGCGCAGGCGGCACACACTTTGTTTTGCTGTCGCTTTACCGTCAGGATACTTTACCTGTTCTTGTTACCCCTGCCTTCCCCACTCCCCCTTTTCTTTACTTTTCCACGTCATCGCCCTTCATGCAGTTCCTTGGCCTGCTACTTCTGTAGCTGCCGATGCAGCCCTTCCTCAAGAATTTTTGGGGTAGGCATTTCTGTTACGTATATGTCTAGTTCACATGCTGCTTCCCTTTGACACTCACTGCATGCATTACCAATAATACGCTTTGTTTCGATATACGTTTTACTCATATGTGCATCCTGCAAACTTAGTTTTATGTTTACGGATCATGACCGTGCCACACGCCAACTCCGTCTAGCATTTCACGTTATGTTTCGACCTCCTCACTATTTAACCACATGAACTCTTCACCATCTTTGCCTCCAATACCCGGACACTCGTTTGTACCTTGAGGTTTAAGGCACACCAATATGTATGTGGCATACCGATTTTTGCTGTTCCTCTATTTACGCTATTGCCTAGGGCTCCTGCCCTTTGAGTTCATCATTTCTTTTTAACCCCAGGTTTCCATTCTCCTGGTTTTCTTTTCTTCCTCTTTTTCTTTTTTATGACGTCGCCTCTGCATGGTGCAATCACGGGGCCCTCTGCTTTGTTAGCGCCTCAAGAAATCTGTACCCTACTTGCATGACGACTCACCGCATGAAGGTATTATCCCCTTCAGGTCGTTTCCTAAAGGCAGCACTTCAATGGACAAGCTTTCCCGGCATTGCTCACTTTGTTAAATTTTAACTTGTTTTGCCTTGTTGGACGACCATACCAGTGATTCTATTTGTATATTTTTTATATGTATTGTTGTTCTCTTTCTTCTTTTCTCACCAGGTTGGGTATAGGCTCCTACTATTAGAGTGCCTTACAGCGCTTGGACGCATTTTGCCTTTAATTAAGGTACTATAGGAATACAGGTTTTTCTTGAAGCCTGTCCTTTCCCTTTACCTCTTTTTGACATCACTACACCCTCATTTCCTTTATCAGTCCTGACGAAGCGCTTAGGATCCATTATGGACCACCACTGAGCGCGAAACATGTTGACCCTATTCTAGATGTACCTCGTTAACACCACAACACCCATCCTGAGAGCAGCGGTGAGTTACACGTCCGCCCTGTACATTCTTTCCAAAGAGGAGCTCCAGGATTTACAACGTTTTTAACTGTCTATCTGGACCCATGAATACAAACTCAGTTTCAGGGTTCCATTTAGTCATTTGAACATTCACTCACCTCACTTGTCTAGGACCCCACACCCCCATGCACAACTGCGGCGGCTCCACAAAAGATCTCCCTAAAGAGCCCCCTTGTGGGGCCCGTGAGGGACTGCAGCGCCACCCCCACGAGGAGCTACGCCCCATGATGAAGCATGACACCTGCAAGGGTGTGTGAGGGCACTAAATACTCAAGGAGTAATTCCCCCCTTCTGTCTCACCCATATTGACTTCCAATTGGGGGATTTCAGTTACCCTTGACTGTTTTTTTCTCTCTTCCCATCTTTTTAGGAACAGCTACCCCCCCAGTTTGTACATTTAACTCTAGAGGAGCATGGGTACTGGACCTCTATTTTTCCAACTTAGCTCCTAGTCCCCCCCTCTTTTTGTGTTATCCTTTTTAGGTATCGCCTAGGGATGCAGCGCAAATGTGCTGCCATTGCTTTGCGAGGCATGTAGTATACACTATAGTGTGGAAGCTTTGTGGATTCTCTGCCCACTCTCTGGTCCATCTTTTTAATTGGTTTAGATCCTGAATGCTGCCTTCTGATTGATTTTGAGCATTGTTAGTCCCTCCTCCTGACGAGCATGTCGTCATTTGTATCCTTCCACAGCTATTGGCCCCTTTACTCATGCACTATTTTCTTCCCTGTCTTCCCCCCAGCCCCCTCCAGCAGACCGTAACTTCTCAGACCCCCGCCCCGCCTGCTTGCTACTTGTACTCTAGGGAGAGAGGTGTCCAGGAGCAGCGTTGCACCTTTGCCAATGCTTGTTATTTTCTGCGCACCGTGCGCGCTTTTACTTTCATTGTTGTTTCACAATGGCGGCCGACGCACACACCACTTGCGGGACCCTGCCTGTCTCTGAGCTCCCGCACAGCCGGTGACATTCATGAACCCACTTTTTGTTCACTGCTGACTGTCTGCAATGATCTTGCTGTGGTAATGGGCGACCGAAACCATGATCAACCCGACCCAGCCGGGCCCACCGGAGCTAACTGATTACTACCTGCGGCGGCCAGAGGGGTGGTATGTCGGCAGCTCAGCTGGGATGCTCAGAGCAGTACGTCCCCAGGCACAAGGAGAGAGGAGTCAGGCAGCCGTGTACCTGCTCTCACTGGCTGCCTGACTCGCAAAAGTAAGTGTGTCTAGAGTGAGGGACAATAAATCATTTGCCAGCGCATCGTGGGATAATGCTTTAAATTCCAAATGTGCTTCCATACACACACTACCCGCACTTGCAGCCACACACACTTGACGTGCACATTTAGCTTAACACGCATAGACTGCCCGGGCCGGCCGAGGGTGGAGAAATGGAATCAGAGCCCACTTGCACCATTCAGCCATAGCAGCACCACGAGCCAGTGTTACAGTAGAGGCAGCGCAGGGGCCAGTCGCAGTGAGGGTGGGTGCAGCAAGCTGATGCTTTGGTTGCAGTATGTTTAACGGCACAGCGGGGGTGGTAATATCTTACACGACAGGGACTCAGCCCACTGGGCCGTGGCGCCACCAGCCGGGATCAGCTGCCCAGTGATATGATGAATAATCAGTGCCTGAGAAAGTAGGTAATGTATTAACTAAAAATCATCAATTACATCTCTTTAAAAATACTTCTCAGTAACTGTCATATATAAGTTGCTGTTCCAGTCCTGAGCTATGTGCACTTTCATTTCTGGTGCTTTCCGATATTTATTTCCTCCCTCAGCCCGTGCCCTAGCCCGGCCTCCAAAAATTGTTGCAGTCGCCTGGCAACACTAAAACTCTTCTTCAACACGTGCTCCGAGTCCGGGAGAGGCTGAGCAGGTGATGTTTAGGGTAGACACGCCTCTCTCAATTTTGGCTAGCAAGGGACTGCAAATCTAATTGAACAATTTTTTACAGAATCCATGCAGGTTTGAAGCTCGCTAATTCAGAGAAAAGGTTCTCGTGAATACACAAAATACAAATATGCATTTCCCTGACCAGTTTTGCATTCAGAGGTCTTCACCAGCGTCACAACTAGGGAGAGACTGACTTTTCCACTGTACAGCAGCTGAGAGTACATGCTGCCGGCTGAGCCAATGAGTGTAACACACATAGAGACACTTCTCAAGGACAGGGGGAGCTACATTATTTTAATTTTATTTTCCTTACCTAGGTTGTGCAGTGTAGTGTTATGACTTTACTAGAAAACAGGTAAGTCCTTATTAAATGAATGCTACCACTGGGATTTATCACAGCGGAGGTGTTCGATAACCCTGTTGATAGCACTTGACTGTACCAATGATACATTGCATATTTCCAAAATTAAGATCAGTTTACAAGGGCACTATCTTAGAACCCTTCCATTTCTGTGACTTGTAGCAGTTTTAAGATTTTCTTTGTTTCTTCTTGCTCAATTGGGTGTCATTTCTGAAATGTACATGTTTGCCTCATCTTTGCTGCCTGATTTTGCTCCGGAGAAAGTGTCCCTCATAGTGGTTAAAATGTCCCTCATAATTACACTGAAATTATAAAAATGTCACACGTAGCAATCTAAAACCTTGGCAGCTATGCGAACAAAACTTTACCTTCATTTAAAGTGGACCACCTGTGTCTGAAGCCAGCACCAGCCACATGTCTGCAGACAGTGTGGCTTTTATCACATAAAATAACAGGCAGACTTTGACAAAAGTGTCAGTGAAACAGTGCTATTTGAGTATTAATCTATAAATGTGCTTTTTAGTTCGTAGCGTGTGACAGACTCACTGGCATTGGACATGACATCGAGGAAGGAGGATGTCTTTTGTAATTTCTTAAATACTGTGTGATCCCCAGCCTCCCATGCTGAGGCACTGGCAATCGCCCAAACCTGCCGGATGGAAGCAAATGTCACATGCCCAGCTCTCCATGTGTTGGAGGGAGTGCACTTCACAGTCCCCCCGCCGGATCAAGAAAACATCACCTGCCCATTTTTGAGGGTGCCAGGGGGCCAAGACATACGTGCCTGGTCCTGCACAGTGACTGGACTCCGCTTTGCCAGCAGTCTGAATCCTCTATCTCAGCCCACCAGAGACCCACTGCCTGAAGCAGCTCATCAGCAACATTGACTGAGACCAGTAAGCTTTGAAGTGGACTGATGCATGATTTGCGGGGATTCAGAACTGTCCTGAGCTCCAAGAGAGTGAGAGACGGCCTCCAATAGTGCCCCTGTCTACCGCACGACCAACGCCTAAACAGCGTAGTAAACGACTGGTAAGTAGGGTTGTCACCTTTTATAAAGAAATACCCGCCATTTTTCACCTCATTTCAAGATTTGGAAAGGGTCAAATAAGATATACAGCGCTATACAAATTGTCTTTATAAAGTGTATTCATTTTTATAGATCGCTTTTCTGTCTGTTTAATTTAATTAGCAGCCAGTGATCATGAAGCCGGCAGCTCCAGAACACTGCAAAGTGCTTTCTTGTTCTTGTTTTTGCTGTCTTAAGTATGTACTACTGAGGGGAAAATACAGGCTTTTGGTGCTTTTCACAACTTTTGCAAAAGCAATAGAACATTCCTCATGCCAATGAAAAGACAACCAGGTGTAGCCCTACTGGTGAGTGGTCAGTTCAGGAGGACATACCTGAGAACTGCTGCAGTTAATAAAAGCAATAATACAGAGAGGCCAGTCCAGCCCCTGTCAGACACAGGTGCTTATTACTGGGAGGAGTGTCAATGTTCAGACTGAGGAGAATGTGCGGCCTGTTTGTTAAGGCCTTAACCTACTTATAAGGTGACATTTGTGTCAGAAGGTAGCTTTGAGGGTCTCATGGTACAGGAATTTGTGTCGGTTCGTGTTGGGGTTTCTCAGCACAGTTTGATCAGTCAATGCAGAGGGAGGATGAGGCATGTGGTTTTATCCTGTTTTTGTTTGAAGTGAGGTGGATGGGGCGTTATGGAACATTAGCCTTATTTGCAGGCAGTATGACCTCTAACATCCTGTTTGGTACAGTCGGGTCCAACAGTGCCCTTCATTTCTGGCGCTTTGAAGCAGCTTTAAGATCTTTTTAGAGT
Organism: Triturus cristatus; assembly: GCF_964204655.1. Taxonomy (NCBI): domain Eukaryota; kingdom Metazoa; phylum Chordata; class Amphibia; order Caudata; family Salamandridae; genus Triturus; species Triturus cristatus. The sequence continues at coordinate 318,185,588 of NC_140579.1, forward strand.
TTCTCGTTGTTCAAATGGGTTTAATTTCTGATATTTATGTATTTCCCTCGTCTTCAATGATTTATTTTGCTCCCAAGAAAGTGTCACTCATAGTCGATGAAATGTCACTTGTAATTACACTGAAATTATGAAAATGTCACACATGGCAATCTGACACCTTGGCAGCTATGGGCAGCAAAGCCATTAATCTTAAATTCAACTGCTGCCCGCTCGCGCAACGGGCGGGTTGCAGCCCACGGACTTGTCGCACTCGCCTATATCTGTGAGTCTGATGGAAACTCACACTTCTAACCTCACTACCTAAATGACTCAGTACGAACCATTGCCATGCAGCGACTTGACCTCAGTAAAATGCATCCTATAAATTATTGCCTCTTGCGCAGGAAGCAGTGCACTCTGACTCTCAGACTCACTGAGAGGGACCTATTTCGTGCCGACTGACGAGCACAACTCTTCGTGTGCCAGGCCCACCGTTTCTGACCGGTACCTCACTTCCTTCCTGTTCAGGACGTGAGGTCACACCACCCCCCACGGTGCCACAACAGCCTGTATGCAATGAGGGCAGGCCTCGCCGGGTCTCTCGTACTGGGCCGTCAGTGTGACTAGTGTGTGTGACAGCCGTGGCCCTGCGCAGCGGGCAGGAATTTCTATCCCGGCAGCAGTGCAGATTGATTCATTGTAGTAGAGCTGAGCACGATCTTTATAACTGGTACTAAGCCTGCTGGCAGCTGCAAGTGAAGTCTGCTGTGGCCCGGGCGCACGGCACGCAGGTGCAGAGGTGCCGGCGCGTGAGCTAGCACCAGGCAGGCAGGCATTGGCAGCCTGGTCAGTGGCAAAATGCGTGACAATGCTGGGCAGGGATGAGTTGCTGCCTTCTGCTGCACTATCGTGGGTGGAGGCATCACTGAAAGGGATCGCTAATAGCTTTTAGATCAAGTATTGCTTTATAACATAACTTAAACACATTGGCAGTGCCAATTGCTCTGGCTAAACACTTACAAGGTCCCAAAGGCGAGACCGATTACATTGCAAGTGCTTGTTTTGATAGGATATGGTGACAGTGGCACATTGCCTTGAACACGATTCTTTCCTCCACTGGCAGCCAATGTAATTCAGCAGAGCTTTCTTTGCAGAGGCTGTTCTCGGGAGGCTTAGTACCAGGCGAGCCGCCGCATTTTGCACCATCTGCAATTTTGACAGCCCTTTTTTTGTAGCACCTAGATATAGTACATTGCCATAGTCCATTTGGGAGGTTACCACGGCATGAACTATGGTTTTCCTCACAATAGACGGCAGGAGGTCAAGAATCTTTCTCAGGATTTTCATGGTCCCGTAGCATTTGCCTGCAACTTTCCGAATTTTGCTGTCAAATGCCAGTTCGGAGTCAAACCATAATCCGAGGTTTTTTACTTCTGAAATCGGGGTGGGTGTTTGGCCCAGTTCCTCGGGCCACCAGGCTGATGACCAAATGGTAGGGGCCTTACCCACGACCATCACCTCCGTTTTGTTCCCATTAAGCTTCAAGCAATAGAGATAGGCCTTGAGAGGACCGCACCTGACAAGAGTCATATGGCTAATAAGCCATAACCTGCAATCAGTCTCAAGTTGAATGAATGAGTCACAACACAGAATGTCAAAGAAATAACCACAGATTAACAGTATTTGTAACATTATAATCAACTTTTATTAAAAAGTACAGTGCAAATTAGATCGTGCGCCATCAAGGAATGTACCAACTTATAAGCAGTCATGCACTTTATTAAAGTAGAAACTATATACTATAGCAAATGAAATATAAAGTGTGTATATCTCATTTTATAGCGTTAAGAGTGACGAGATTGGAGCTACCATATCACAAAAACCGAATGTTTCGCGAATCTAGTTACATTTCAGTTGCAATGTGTCATTAGTATTTGCAGCACTTTCCTTGGGTCATCATCTTCAGCACTTCGCGGCGCCGCGTGCTGCCCAGAAAGCATCAGTCTGAAAGGCATCCCGAGGGCAGGCCCACTTAGGAACCCGCCTAGCACGTGTGATATCAATTACACTCAAAGCGCCTAAGAACTGCTGTCCTTGGAGTCTTCCCGTAATGGAATGATGATGCTAATTAAAGACGAGCATCAGCTTTTCTTTCAGCTGTGACTGTCACCGGTTACTCACAACACGGTAATTGTACTAACTACACGAACATATGGCCTGACGCTCTTTCACATTGGTTTCAGACAACCTTCATACAGAAGCAGCACTTCTGAAAAGGTCATTTTATGCTTACAGCTTAATGATTTTAATGCCAAAAAGCTGCATGGTCCCAGTGAAGGCATGCATACAATTATGGAGAGCGAAGCAACCGAAGAAATTCAGTTTCACGAGAATATTGCATTGGAAATTATTTAGATCAAATGTAGGGCTAGCACTAAGATTTAAAGGGTGTGTGGGGGGGTATCGGATATAAATTACATGATGATAGAGTTGGAGTGTCTTCTTCAGTAAAGATTACATGAATTGGGCTACTAAGTCTGGAGAATGACTACTTATTTCTCGAGGCTCCCGAGTTGAGACTCTTTGGGATCAGCCAGTCCAACTCAGCATCTACTTGGAATAAACTGTGTGCACCTCTTGAGGTGCTTGTAGGACTCACCTGACTTGTGACATAGAGTTAGTAGGCTGTCAGAGGAGCTGAATAAACCCTCTTGCTTCTTTAACTCTGCAGTGAGGCGCTAAAAAGTACAGGGTTCGAATATAAAAAGGGTGATAAATCAGTACCCGGGAATTATAGACCCATTAGCTTAATTGATTCATCCCAGAAGATCATTGGTCGGCTGGTCTTAAATAAAATTCAGGACTGGATCAGTTCTTATGATATTTTGTCTCCCTTCCAGGCTGGCTTTCGGGCAAGTACCAGTACAATCGATCAAACCTTTCGCTTTACATTATTATATTGGAAGACGGTGGTCCTGGAAAAAGGCATCCTGTATGCTGCCTTTGTAGATCTAAAATCAGCTTTCAACCTTGTCTCTCGTAATAAGTTATGGAAAGTTCTGCAAGATCTAGGGATGCCCCATGCTCTATTATCACTCATTGCCAGACTCCACCAGGATACATATGCAAAAATGAGATGGGGTGGACAGGGCCAGGTTACCCCATCTTTTGCTGTGGAAAGAGGAGTGAGACAAGGCTGTGTGATGGCCCCAACTTTGTTTTCCATCTTTATAAATGGGGTAGTTAAGTTCTTGGAAACCACCCCAACGGATGCACCAAAATTGGCGGGCGTAAGAATTCCAATTCTTATGTTCACCGATGATACACTGTTGTTAGCAAAAACACCGAGTGGCTTACAGCGTGCCTTATCTCTTTTTGAGGAATTTTGCCATCTTCGGGGCCTTGAAATTAACATCTCTAAAACTAAATTTATGACATTTAACGCTCATAGATCATTCAGTGGAACTATGCTGCTTAATAAACGCCCGCTGGAGCAGGTAAAATAATATACCTATCTTGGGGTTGTCATACAGAGGGACATGAAATGGGGCAAACAATTGGATATGGCTACACTTATACATAAACAGCTAGCTGGTACATTATTAGCTGAGCATAGGGCATCTTTTACGAAACCAATTACCCCAATTCTGACGATCTATAATATGAAAATCATTAGTGCTGTCCTTTATGGAGCAGAGCTCTGGGGCAACAAAAATCTGTCCAAATTGATCGTCGCAGAAAACTGCTTTGTACGAAAACTTATTAACCTCCCACAAAGTACTCCCGTATTGCCTCTACTTAGCGACCTAGGATTGAAGGCATTGGCTGACAGTGCCAGATTGCGTCCTCTAATGTATTGGCGAAGAATTTGGACAACCCCAGAACTGTCTTCGTACGCTGAGGGTTTTAAAGATCTAATTAGAGTTGACCAATTTAAAAAAATCAAATGGTTATCGAATCTTAGGTTGTTGCTTGAAAATATTGGCATGGTTGATCTCTGGGAGAACCCAGAAAAAAAGCAGTTTCCTTCGAAAATGCAGTTGAAGGAAAGGTACTGGGGTTGGGTAGAAGCTAGCATCTTTAGGAATAGTGATCCATCGTCGCTGACAGGCCAATTCCTTATGGCAAAACCAAGTCGAAGGCTTGAAGCATATTGGGACACTATCACAAAGCCACTTGATAGAAAGCTTTTGTTTCAATTAAGAGCTGGCACACTTCCCGTTAAGTCCTTTACAGCAAGCTGGGGGAATGCAGCTGATACATCTTGCCCCCTTTGCCATGCACCTAGAGAGTGTTTGCCCCATTTATTATTCGTGTGCCCTGCATACACTATTCCTCGACGAATTTGGTTGGCCCCCATTTGCCGTCTTTTGGGCACTCAAAAATCTGAGGTTGCTCTTAGATTGATAAGCACTGAAACCTGGCTTCCTCTTCTTATAGCTGTAGCCACATTTCTTGGATGGACATGGATAATACGATTGAAAGTGGTGATGCCTCTCTAATCCATGCATGGCACTTTTGCCTACGGATATATAAAGTGTTCTGCTTCCACTTGTACCCTGTTCTATTGCTACAACCCATACGAATGTAAACTCCCTTGCTACTATTTGCACATTGTATTATAGACTGGTAATGAGCTTATTAATTTTATTCTTGTCATTTTTAATCTGTTTTATTGTCTTTTTAACGAATGAATATTTATTTCCTATTAATTTTTCTTTATTGGTTCTTTTTTTATTGTGTATTTGATTGTGCTTTTATGACATTTTTTTTGTCGAATAAAGCTTTATGATTGATTGAATACAGAGGGCGCCCTGGAAAGAAATGAGGCTTCAAACATGGATCCATGAGCCTCGTACTGCGGAAGGCCCACACAACAATAGCGCAAATGATCCAATTCCTTCACCCATGTGCTTGACCAGAAAAGGTAAGTGGGAGCCTCAGTCCAATAGTCATTCTAAAGAAAGAGTGGGATAACCTCATTTAGTTAATATTTGTTTCTCATGGACTCCCATTATGTGGCCATCTTTGCTCTGGGTGATGCTTTCCGATATAACCCTTTGTTTAAAGTGGAGTATTGGACACCTTTGGTATGCGAGAGTGGAATTCTCCTATAGGGTTCAATGATATAGCAATCAAACATTCTCTTCACCAAATAGCAGGCTGTGACTGTTCGGAACTAGTTCTGAGCAGTGATGGACGCCTGGGTGGCCTTTGGAGGTGATCACACACTGTAGTCTAATCGTCACACATACTTCTCATCAGTGAGTTTTGCTAATGTCACTCTCTCAAAGGTAATGCACAATTTTGAGAGGGTGAGCTTCTGGTAAAGCTCTTTTTCCTTTGTTCCCTTCCTGTCTTCTGTTGGGTGGCAGAAGAAGCACTGAATCGGTTCACCGCGAGATTCGCATTGTGCACCCTGTAGATAGTGCACTAAATACACCCTAACAGTGTTCTTCAACTCTGTACTTTAAAGAAGGGTTTTCGATCAAACATGACATACTCACCTTCAACCATCATCAAACCCACACCAACCTTTGTTCGTTCCAAGGTTTCAATTCCTGAAGATGACACCACTACCATGTGTATAGTTATCTAGAATCAGGATCTCATAAATATCTTGTGGGCAGTATCAGAGTGTTCTGTGATTACGTGACATCACATGAATACAAGATGGATAATGCTGAGTTGCATCAGGACTCTACCAGTGAGATCTACAGAAATGCTTGGCTCCAAAGGTTTGAGAAGAGGGAATGGAACAGTGTAAAAAATTGGGTTATTGGTTGAGGGGGTGACAACCCTACTCAAGCAACAGCCACAGTCCTTGTTAGGGTGAACCACAAAAGTCACTAAATTGTGCTTAACCCTCTGGTAGCTTGGCAAAAAAGCCGTCAGGCCTAACTTAGAGGCACTATGTAAAGTATTTAGCAGCACACAAACAGTAATAAAGTGACAACACATGAAAAATACCAAACCTATTTAGAAAAACAGAGATAATTTTAATGAACAAAATAAGACAAGAACAACAATCCAATCATTAAAACCAAAGATATGCAATCTTAAAAATGTAAATATAAATAGCACCAAGAAGCAGAAAGCGTCCACTGAGGGTATTGGTTTGCACTGGACTAGGACACAGTCACAAGTTCAGGCCAACCGCGATGGACCACAAGCCGAGCAGAGGACCAAGTTTGACCAGCTGGGAGATGCACCTTATGTCCTTGGTGCAATGGTCTGAGTGGCGCTGCTTTGAGAGGCTTTGCATCATCCAGCGTTAGTTCCAATAAAGTGGTGCAGCAAGGTTTTGAGTTGCTCTGTCAGTTCCAATTAAGCTTTTAGCTGTGAGGTGTGGTTTTGCTGGGCTTTGCATCCCTCGTTGTCTATTGAGTTGAAGCTCTCAGCTGTGGGGGAAGGCTTTGTGGGGTTTTCTGTCATTTTGCACCAGATTTTAACAAACTTTCAATTAGGCAAGAAGGAGTTCTCTCTGATACTAGCCAGAGTACAAGGATCTAGGCTGACACTTCTTGGGGATCAGGGATTCCCTCCAGCACAGGCCATCAGGGCTCAGGCAGGTCCAGTTGCAGGTCCAGTGCAACAGGTCAGGTGGGCAGTTAAAGTGAGGCCTCTGGAGTTTGTTGTGTGATTGTAGCTCAGAAAAGGAGGTCAGGCAACTGACCCCATGAGTCACTCAGGTTAGCCTAGGACGAAGGGAACAGGTCCAGTCTTCCTTCTCGCAGGGCAGGTGTTAAGCAGCAGCGCAATCATCTGAAGAGCAAGGCAGGACCCAAGAAGCAAAGTAGAACCTTCTGGGAACAAGGCTTGCCTCAAGCAGCTGAGCAGTCCTCTGGTATCAGCAGGGCAGTCACCTAAAAAACAAGGCCAGCTTCAAGCAGCAGAGCTATCTTCTGGTGAAGAAGGTAGTCCTGCATCTGTAATGTCCACAGGTACAGCAGGGTACTGAAGAGTTACTTTGAGGGTCCAATATGTATTCCTGGTGCCAGCATTTGAAGTGAGGAAATCTTCTAGGCTACCCCCACATCTGGTTCTGGAAAGTTCTTCTCTTCCCCTCCAAGGATTTAAGAAGTCTGGGGGGATAAAAGACTAGTGTCAGGTTCCTTTGTGTGTCTGCTGGAGGCAGCCCTTTGAAATGTAAGAAGGGCAGGGAACAGCTCTACCTACAGCAATACAGGCAGGATGTCCTATCCTGCCAACACCTAGTCAACCTTTGTCTCACTGTCTAGGAGGAATACACAAAGCTCCATAGCTAAGTTCTTCCGTTATGCTACCCAGGAAATGGTCAGGAGGTGCCAAATGGCTAGGACAAGAAAATGCCAACTTTCTAGACCTGGCATTTTTAGAATTGTGACTTGAAATCACACTTAACCATAAAAGAAGATTTTAAATTCCAATTCATTTGAGTCCAAATATGATATTTCTACCTGTTCCCAATCAAACGTTAATGCTTGTTAAATGTAATAATGTAACACACTATTATCCTATGAGAGAGGAAGGCCTTACAGTTGTGAAAAAACTAATTTAAGAGATTTTCACTACTAGTACTTGTAAAACCTAAAAACTGATGTCCTACTCTTTGGATACAATGCACAATGCCGTATGTGCTTTTTAGAGCCTACCTTGGGAGAAACTTATATATAAAAGGATGTTTTTGCAAGTCAAAATTGGAAGCTTAAAAATATAATAGATGGTGCAATATTAGGCCTGAGACATGTTTTAAAGTGTTTCTTTAGCAGAGCACACAATGAGTGCTGCAGGCCCACCAGAAGCATTTAACTTACAGTCCCTGGGTACTATGTAGAACCATAAACTAGGAACTTCCAAGTAAATTAAATGTGCCAGTTAGGTGTAGGCCAATTCTAGCTTGTTTTAGAGAAAGAACACAAGCACTTTAGCACTGGTTAGCAGTGGTAAAGTGCACAGAAATGCAGGAGGGGTGAAGGGAAAAGGTTTGGGGTGACTCTTCTGAGAGGGCCTAGCCCAACAACCACTGAATAACAGATCAATACCCTCAAAAAGAGGGAAAGAGACCCTAACATATGAGGGTCTCTCAAAGTTAAAAAAATAAGACAGACCAAATGGTCGTCAACCAAGCTTGGATTGACTTACTCACTGAGTATGCACAGAAAAGATAAAGGGAAGCCATGATACTGATATCCAGTGGCACAATTGTACTAGTATGCATCACCACACATCTGCAATGGAAGCATAGCCTGTGACCATATCCAGTACCAACAATTGGTTGTTTCCAGCATACATGTTAACTTTCTGAGAGCTTCTGGTCTCTATGAAGGGCTTTGATTATGTTGCTCCAGAACATACATTAGTGCTGATAACACTGCTACAGTTTCACTATGTCTTCTTGGGTGCCTCAGTATCCTCCATGGGAAGGTGCAGTTTATGACTGAACAGCTCTGTGGAGGTGGCTTCTGGAGTGTCTCAGAGAAACCTTTTGCCTTATACTATGGGTACCATATATGGGCAGGCTAAATGTGTCACACATAAGCATACCTTTTGTATGCGCGTTACGTACGTGCGTAATACATACGTGCATGCGCGCGTGCTTTGTATGCGCGCTACGTACGCGCGTAATACTACGCGCATACGCGCGTAATACTACGCGCATGCGCGCGTACTCGCTCGCGCATGCGTACTTGTTCCGCCGTGCGCGCACCGAGCATGCACCTCAAGTAATGTGATTAAAAAACAACACTTTTCATTGGTTCATACTAGTTTCAGTTTTATATTCTTCCAACACCACACCCACTCCCCTCATGGCAAGTCATGTGATCAAGAAACAACACTTTTCATTGGTTCAAAGTAGTTTCAGTTCCAGATTCTTCCAACACCACACCCACTCCCCTCATTATTACTTCTGATTCACTAGGAGAAGGAGCTAATCTGTTTTTGAGATACAATGGCAGAGCAGCAGCCATCTTCTGAGAGTGAACAGGATACTCTTGTGAGACAGAGTCAGAGGAAGCAGAAAGACTCCTTCATATGGCAGTTTTTCACTTTTCCAGAAGGCCAAAAGAAGGTGAATGCACCAAAAGTCACCTGCATTCTTTGTCACCGGACCTTATCACGTGGAAATGCTAATAAGAAATACTCTTTTAGTATTCACACAATGTTAAGGCACATTGAAAAAGTGCATCCTGCGACTTTTGCTCGAGCTGTTAGTGAATACCCACCAGCAGCTCATCCAAGCACATCCGCAACAGCTCAGCCGAGCACACCATTGGCAGCTCAGCCAAGCACTTCTTTTGTGGTGGTGCCTTCTCCTACTTCTACACCTCTGGATATACGCCCTTCTTTTGGGAGGCTGTATACACGGTGCATGGACTGTCATACTCTCATTTCTCTGGGTGAGACCAGTATTGATCTCATTGAGAGGAAATTAGAGCAGCACTTATGCACCAGGCCATAGTTTTTTTCGTTTTTCTCTTCCTCTGTCCCTACATTAACACAAGGGCTCTTTTTAGAGCCACCTAAAATCTAAACACAAAAACTTGTTTTTTAAATCTATTTGTCGATTTTTTTTTTTTAGGGTGCACGCATGATTTTTCAAAAAATAAAATAATCGTTTTTTTCACCCTTTGTGATCCTTCAGGGACTCCCTGACAAAGACTAGGGGGTCAGGAAGTCTCTACCATGCCCCCTTTCCATGTTATCCACCTTTGTTTTAAATTTAAACACATTTTGAAATGTTTTTTTTTTATTGCAAGTAAAATGTATTACATTTCCTAAATTTTCTTTCAAGATCTGAAAAAAAGAAAAAAAGTATTAATATTCAACAATACATTTTCTTAAGCAGTACATATTTTTTCATATTTATCAAAGCAATTTTTTGCCCTTTTTTTGCTGTTTTCAGAATGTATGGAATTTCACTGAAAATAGTCATATCAATTGTTTTCATCATTTAACAGCGGGCATAAAAAAAACAATCTGAAAGATTGTTTGAAAAAAGCTCTGAATCTCTTCTCACTAAAACAGACCTTGATAGAAATGTCACAAATATATTAAAAATACCTTCTAAGAACAATAACTATTTGCAATAAATAACGTCTTGCTGGACATCTTGTGTAAACTGTGTACATCCAGAACATTCATCTAAAAGATTTCTAACATCAGAAGCACTTTCTATTTTAGTTTTATCATTACTCAGCTTCTCATAAAAGAGACTCAGCAGAGAACAGAATCTTTTTTCATGATTTAGAATTATCTGTTCTTGCAAAATTTGAAGATAAAATACAACATTGAACACTACATTTGCGTAGCAGTTGACACCAGAGCTATTTTCAAAATGACAACCAACAACCTCTTCAACACTGTCCTTTTTCTTTTTGCTTGCACTCACATCACTCTCTTTTTGTTTTCTCTTCTGTACATCCTCATTACAGATATTCTCAAATCTCCTTTTCCGACAAACAACACGTTTTTCAAACACAGGATACTGACCTAAATGAGGAGCATAGCTTCTTCTTAATCTATTATATTCCTTTACACAGTTTGCATCAGCACTAACTTTTGAGTCATCAAAGTCTATCATGAATAAAGCAGATAATTTTTTCACTCGTGACAAAGCAACATATGCCATACCTTCTTTAAACACAGTAGATCCAATGTTTACAAAAACACTATCTACAGTTAATCCTTGAGATTTGTGAATAGTTACAGCATATGCTAGAGAAAATGGAAACTGCTTCCTACGTACATATAAGTCTTTCACAAGCAAGAAATGAACTGAACAACGACAAATGTCTTTAACCTCTTCAATCTGATCAAATTTTATTTTTAAAAATTCAATTCCAACTTTTTTGGGGTAATTAACAAAATCCACAACTTTACCCATAGCTCCGTTCACTAAACATTTCTCTACATCCAAATTACGTCTTAAAATTACTCGACAGTTCATACATACATAAAGATTCTTTTCGAAACCGGCTGTTTTCTAGATGTTTTTCTCTAGAGAATCCAATTTACTTGTCAATTTGTTTGTCAATATAATAGTTATTCCTTCATGTTGTATTTTATCCACAGCTTCCAGTTTGACAATCTCTTCATTTTCCAATTTCAAAAGTTCTTGATTGAATATAGAGCATTCATGTAGTGTTGGCATTAAGCAGATTACAGTATTTTTTCCAGCAATGTTCTTGTATATTTTCTCTGGAACTATTTGTTCTGTTGGAAACACATTACATAGCAATCGACTCTGTAAAGCTTTTCTGCCATGTTCTGTGAGTAGTCCAATTCTGATATCTTTCAGAATACTTGCATAATCCTCATCATTGGCTTGCCGCATATTGGTAATGAGTTCTTTATACTCAAAGTATGTCCAAATATTCACATTACCTATACTTCCTAATGAATTTTTCGTGTCTTCATGTTTAAGGGTTTGAAATACTGGTTGTCCTTTAACTGGAGTAAGCTGCAGAAGATCCCCAAAAACTATAACATGTTTTCCTCCAAATAGCATGTCATAGTTTGTCTTTAGAATTTGCTGCATTCTTAAATGCACAAAGGCAAGCATTAAGTTTGATACCATGCTTACCTCATCAATGATGAGAACTTTCATTGTTTTCAATACTCTTGCAACTTCAAAACATGCTTCTCCTGTTAGCTTGTGGTATTGTATTTTGTTCTCGTGCTCTACTGGTAACATTAGCAAACGATGGAGGGTAATTCCTTTAATGTTATATGCTGCTAACCCAGTTGGAGCAGTAACAACACAAGACAAAGTTGAATCTGTTTTTTGCTGTAGGTAGCTTCTAATTACTTTAATCAAGAAACTTTTTCCAGTTCCGGCTTGTCCACTCACATACATTCTGATTGGTGGAAACGATGTGCTTAGGCACTCTTTATTTTCATGTAGTAATGCGTGATCAATTTTTTTTCTGACTTCCTCATAAATTTGTTGTTCATCATTCAGTTGTTGTTCCATATTTGGTAAGTTTATTAAATCTTCCTGAGCTTGATTCATAGCTGTTTCGACTTCAGTCATGGCTATTGCAGCTTCATTTTCTACGATTGGTTGTCCTAGAGGATCTTGACTGAACGTCCCAGAACTTTGACTGTCTTGAGAACTCTCTCTAGCTACTTCAGCTGCAATTGTTGCTTCTTGTTCAATTTCTTCATTTAACATTTGAACATAAGTTGAGAAAGTACTGCATTCTATGCTATCCTTGCAAGCATTAAAGGAATCTTCATAGCTCTGAAAATCTCCAAGTAGTTCATCCTCTGAACTTCATGGTTTAAACAGCTGTAAAAGTGCCAAGTAGTAAAATTCCTTTTTGTCAGTAGTGTCACAACTCAGCTTCCAGTGATTAATCAAACTTCCTTTTGTTTGTTTTACCAAACATCCTTCCTCACCAGTGACTTTATATTTTCCATTGTTGATGTCTTCTGTGGTATTCTGTTTATAAATGTAGTTCTGCAGCACTTCATATAGACACATGTTCTCAAGATGATGACTTCTTTGTGGGTAATATGTGTCCAACATGTTTGTTCTTAAAATGTCTGTACTTTCAGGTTCGTACTCTGCTAAATATTCAATTTCTCAAACAGATTTCAGTACCCGATTTCTCATTCCTGCAAGGCCTAAACTTACCCAAATTATTCTTCTGGATTTGGAGTACAGACTTGCAGATGATAACCTATCTGAGCATTCGTAGGATCCAATTTCTCGATGCGATAACATCTTTAAACTGAAACTGGATAGCTTTTTACTGACAGTCTTCTTGTGAGAAATCTCTTCCCACATTTCTTTCAATTCTGTTTTTTCAGATTTAGTGATGTAAGATGTAACATACCGAGCAAAAGCAATAGAATTGTCAGCTACATACTGTATATCCATGTTAGCATTCCACATGGATAAAATGACTGGGTTGTAGTCATTTATATATTTTGACTCTTCTTTTCTTCTTAGGTTGTAGGAATTCTTCGGCGATTTTCTTGTAATAGTATGACGCACAGCTGACATAAAACTGTTTACTCTTCCTTTTGAAAGAACAGGTCATGGAAATCCAAATCGACATTTTGTGTAGAATTTCTCTTTACTCTTTTACTTTCGTCGACAGTATTTTCCACACTGATGTCTTTGGAAACGTAAAACTTGCTCTTTTAAGTTTTTTTCTTCTGTGCTTTTAGGTATAGCACATGTTGCATATTCTTCAATGAATGATAAAACTGCATCATCAGAATCTGTTCCAAATTTTGGGGCATCCTTGATCCACAACAGCATATGAATATGAGGAGCACCTCTTGCTTGGTACTCTTTTCTCCAAAAGAAATCCACAACTTCTCCAAGAGGTGGATTTTTTTTATTGCAGATGAAGGACATCATAGCCTCAAATCTATGATTGAAATATCTGCAAACATTAACCGGATCCAATGAGCACAATTCTCCTGCTGTCTTGTATTGGATGTTTTCAATATTTTAATTTGCCTCTCGAAGACAATCCAGTAAATCATCCCAAGCGTACTCAGCACAGCTTAGGGTAAGGAACCATGTAGGAGTTCCTAAATTCCGTAACATACATTTCAATTCTCCATGGCGTCGGTACCAATATTCATTAGTTCCTCGCTGACAAGCCATCAAATTTATCAATTGAGATTCCAATATATTATCTCGCTGTTGCACTTTGTTCATAAAATCCTTTGCAGACACATTATGTAGATGTACTCCAGTTTTTAAAATGTGATTTACTGCATAAGATAGTGCAGACAAGTCACTTTCAAATAAAAGATGGAACAAATATGGAATACTTTGACGAAATCTTGGATCTTCCGCATATAACCTTGTAGTCCGATTCTCAGAAGCAGGAATCTGTACTGGACGTTCATCATATCGTCCACCTTTTCCTGTAGGAAACAGCTGGGGAAAACAACGAGCTTCCAAGCTCTCCTCCCATACACTCACGGGAGTTCCTTGTGCTTTTTTCATCTGAAACAGATCAATAGTGTTTCCCATAACTTCTTTAGAATGAAGAGGATGTATGCTGAAATGTTCATAAATTTCTTCTTCTTTTGACTTATCCACTTTTTCAATTTGCCCAGCTGGTATCCCTGAGTCTGCTAGTAAAACTTCTTCATCTTCATCCATATAAATTGTTTCATACCATTTATTATTTCTTTTCAAATATAAATTTGCTCTTTGTACTTTTCGTACATCTACCAGCTCCTGCCAAATTTTCTTATTCTTTGTTGGTACTCCATTAACCAGAATAACTAATGGTTCAATTTCCAATATATCTGGATCAATTGTTTCCATATTTTTTTTCAAATCCAATGGCAAATAGACAACTCTTCCTTTTAAACCTCTTTGTAAATCCGAAGGAGGTAATATACCTGTTTTTGGCTCCATACGCACTATGGTCTGAAACGGATGGACACATTGAATGAGTATAGACTTATACGTATTTAAATCCGAAAGTTCTGCAGGAATATCAACCAATTCTAAATTATTATGTACAGCTCTGGCTGGCATTCTATATTCTTCTAACTTGCTATAACTGTATTTTGTCAGTCAAAAACTTTATTTCGGCCACAAGGGCCATAAAAGCAGAATACAATACAACAAAATATATATCGAAAACAAGAGCAGATCACTTTTTAACCACCAAAACAGAATAAAATGATTAAATTAAAATTTTCACATTGTTAAAAATTGGTGGAAAATTTCCTACGCTGAAGCCATGCAGCATTAAGAAAGCGTGAAACTGCGAACACAATTGGGGGATGGGTGTCGTATTTTAAAACTCGCAGGGCATTAACACAGTCTCTAAAACCAAGGTTCCTACAAATCGATTTTACCCAGCGTTTCCTAGGGATAATGTACGCTGGACAAACAAAGAACACATGAATTTCATCCTCCAGTTTGTAGCCACATGCAGGGCATGAGATACTATTATTAATGTCCCATCTAGAAGTGAAGGACCTTAGTGGTAGGGTACCCATTCTGAATTGAACGTATAGTTTCCTGGCTACAGGAGGGAAAATCAGATCCAGAAATAACTCCCTCCCATAGTTCGGTTTAATCTGGAGAAACTGTTCAGTCAGCCTACCCATGTTCGGATCCATGTGCAGGCGTGTTAGATGAAAATATCTTAGTTCTTCAGCAAGATTGGTTTTAGAAACAGATAGGCAGGAAACTTCTGGGGTATCCCAGAGTTCCCTGCGACCAATCTTGAGGCATGTTTCCCTAACATGGGTTAACCAAGGGATCTTCATGTGTTTAAGTGTAGGCCAGAGATCCAGAAATTCTTCTCTGAAAATTTCCAGGTCTGGATTGGACCATAGTCTCTTCCAATATTGGACAGGCCGGGCACCACCACTTCTTCAATGGGTAGCAATCCCAGATCTAATCTAATTGGGACCAGCGGAGTACTAAGGGGTAAACTTAATAGTTTCCTGATAAAGGAGTTTTCGACCCTCGTTAGACTATCTATTTGGGAATGCCCCCATAGTTCTGCTCCATAAGTAGCGGCAGATCGGGCTTGAGTTTTAAAAATTTCTACCACTGGGGCCGCTGGTTTAAAAACCGTGCCACTAAACAATCTAGCCATGCCTCCTGTAGTTTGGGTCAGCTTAAGTGTAGAATTGACCACCTGGCCTCCCCAGCCAAGGTCTTCCTGGAGTGTAATCCCCAAGTAAGAGAACGTTTTCACCCTTTCAAGGGGGATACCGTTCAGGACTGGGCTCGGGCGGGTACTTTTAGGGGGGTTCAGAATCATGAATTTCGTTTTGGCTAGGTTGATCTCAAGGCCTCTGTCACCACAGAAGTCAACGAAGCCATCTAAGACTCGCTGAATTCCCATGGGAGTGCATGACAACAACAGAGTGTCGTCAGCAAACATTAGAGCATTAGAGCAGGTACCTTGCCCGATACAAGCCTAGGAACGTCAGTGTCTTTGAGGGCTAGAAGGTGTTTTATAAGTCCGTTAATGTATAGGCAAAACAGCGTGGGGGCTAGCACACATCCTTGTCGAACTCCTCGACTAACAGGAAAACGGTCAGAGAGTTCGCCAAACTTCCCACATCTAACCTGGGCGAAGTTGGCCTTGTGTAGGTTCTTCAAAACACCCAAGAGATAGGGGGGAATGTTAAGCCCTTGCATTTTCAAATACACTGATCTTCACCCAAATCAAAACTATTTTCCAGAAATATATATGTTGCAAAATCCTTCCACTTATAATTATCTTCCTTTTCACTTTTTTTTATACAGATCAACATTTCTTGTTTGAATTTTATAATGGCTTCTCCGGCAACAAATACAAGTAATATTTGGTCTTTCATTAGAGATGATAGCAAATTTTGTCATTTCATTTTCAAAATTTTTACTAACAGTGAGTTCTACATTCTCTTCCACATTTTCCTCAATAACTGTGTCATTTCCTGCACTTTCTTGCTCTGGACCAAAGTAACAAAACTGAATATCATCAGTAACCTTCACTACATCTGATACAGATCCACGGAACAGAGCACTATTCAACTCATTTAACTTTAGTGCTGGACTTTTAGCAAAATACAATGTTCTCACAAACTTTCTCATTTCAGTATGATGAACAGCCAGCATCCTAAAATGGTGAAAAACACTTTGACAAACTTTCCTAGATAGAAAAGCAAGAGAATGTTCTTGCAAACCAGTATTGTCTCTCACTCTGCATGGGTCTAGTCTTTGAAGCACCTTAATCTTCTGTTTAACACTCTTTTTACTATATTCTCTTAGGAAGTCACATAATTTATCAATAGATTCCTGTCGCACAGTGCAAATTCTACTACAATTCCAAGTGTACACTGGGGCTTTAGGACGTCTCCCCATAACCTCATCAGCTAACACTTCTTCCTCATTTCTTGGAACCATTTTCTCCTTTTCCATTACACAACCATCTTTAACTTCATAAGCTCGACCATTGGTGTCAACTGCATGCAAAAAACTATTACTTTGAAGATAACTCTCTTCATTAAAAAATGGCTCAGTACTTGAACTATGCTTCCATTCTCCTAAGAACACTTTACAAAAGTTATTTTTTTTCACTACTCTTTTCCTTTTGCTTTGTGACTTCATTGCTTTGACTAATTATTCTAATCTACGCATCCTGTTCAAAATTAAAATGAATAGTTTTCGTTTTATTTCCAAAGCCTTAGCAACAATTGTTTCAATATATTTCTTTTTTTTATAAAATTTGGTTTTCTTCTTATATTTTTTCACATCCTTTAGCAAATTTAACATCACTCTTCTCTGAAACATTTTTCTACGAATGTTTTTAAAATCTATTTTTCGTGTTAAGTCACTCTTTCTTACTTCTGATTCAACATTGTCTTTTCGTATTTTCTGTCGACTCTGTTGTTGTTTTGTACTTGAAACACTATTTGCAGTGGATATATTCTTAACATTTTTTCTTTGTTTGAAGATATTTTTAAAAAAATCCTTAGTCTGCTTACCAGAAGACTTTTTCTTTTTTCCAACATGAGGTTCTTCAACTATTTTTTTTGGTCCAGTTTTCTCTAAATATAGATGTTGTTGCTGTTCTTTTCTCTTTCTTGACTTTATAGGCATCTTTAATTAATTTCACTGTTGTTCAGCAATACCTGAAAGAAACAAAAAAAAAAATACCTTTATGTAATTTTAATACATTACGATTTTTTTTCAGAGCTTTTCTGACCTGTCCCTTTCCTACAACTGCAAGTCTGACAGAACAAGAGCAACACGTATTAAATCTCTAACATCAATTCCTGTGTGCACACAGACTCATGGTGTGATTCTAGGCAAAAAACGATTTTGGTTTGGCAATTTCAAAGCACATTTACTACTGTGGAAGAGAAAGTGATAATTACTATGGCAGCCTGACACATTTTCCTTATATTTTAGAGAGGCAGAAAAGAGTACATGTCCTAACAGCTACTTGAGACCATCAGCATGTGTTACAGGGTGAGTGATTAGAGTAGAGCAAAGGAAATGAGCCTTGGTGACGTTGAATGTGTTAGCATTACACACTGCTATTTGAAATACCACACAGAGCTGAATAGTAAGCATGAGAGTGCAGGAGAAGCACCTGTCTGTGTGCTAAGAGCGTGCTTCTGGAGACCGTGTATTATCAGGTGCAACACAGATCTGCATGTCCGCTTGCACAACTGCATGAAGACTGCAGACATATATGTAAGACTACATGTGTGGTAAAGGTTAATTGGACTTTTGAACATGTAAAAACTACCTCACCCATTGCGGGAGTGGAAGGAAAATGTACCATGCTAATTTCAAATGTGTTAGCATTTGCCTCTCATTTGTGAGAAAGTGATTTCTGGTAAATGCTAACCATCACAGTTCTTGAAAACAAGCTCCCCCTTTCCTGCGAGTGCAAGTCTAACAGAGCAAGAGCAACATGGATTAAATCTCTGAGAAGAATTCCTGTGTGCACACAGACTCATGGTGTGATTCTAGGCACAAAACAGTATTTCTGGGTGATACCACTACACCTTAACTTATGGTGAAGACATACTCCATAATATCTTTCAAGTTCAAGGCACTTAAATATCTTCCTTAACATAAAATGTAAAACACAACTTTTAAAGTGGTAGGAAAATGTACCATGCTAATTTCAAATGTGTTAGCATTTGCCTCTCATTTGTGAGAAAGTGATTTCTGCTGAATGCTAACCATCACAGTTCTTGAAAACAAGCTGCCCCTTTCCTGCGAGTGCAAGTCTAAGAGAGCAAGAGCAACACAAATTAAATCTCTGAGAAGAATTCCTGTGTGCACACAGACTCATGGTGTGATTCTAGGCACAAAACAGTATTTCTGGGTGATACCACTACACCTTAACTTATGGTGAAGACATACTCCATAATATCTTTCAAGTTCAAGGCACTTAAATATCTTCCTTAACATAAAATGTAAAACACAACTTTTAAAGTGGTAGGAAAATGTACCATGCTAATTTCAAATGTGTTAGCATTTGCCTCTCATTTGTGAGAAAGTGATTTCTGCTGAATGCTAACCATCACAGTTCTTGAAAACAAGCTGCCCCTTTCCTGCGAGTGCAAGTCTAAGAGAGCAAGAGCAACACAAATTAAATCTCTGAGAAGAATTCCTGTGTGCACACAGACTCATGGTGTGATTCTAGGCACAAAACAGTATTTCTGGGTGATACCAGTACACCTTAACTTATGGTGAAGACTAGGCCTGGTCGGCAAATTCCGTTCCGCTCGCGGAATTTGCGGAATTTGGGTAATTTCGCGTTCCGTGGAGAACGCGAAATTGGCCAAAATTCTGCTTTCCGCGACTTCGCGAAATTTTTTGCTTGTTCGCGTTCTCAAAATGCGTGTTCGCGAGATATTTCTCCCCGAGCACGCAAACAGCGATTGTGAACAGGAAAAAAGCAACGCGAACAAGCAATTCCGCGTGTTCGCGGAATTTCTGCGTGTTCGCGGAGATTTTTTACCGTTTCGCGGAGATTTGCGTAACGCGATTACGCAAATTCCGCCCACCCCTAGTGAAGACATACTCCATAATATCTGACATGTTCAAGGCACTTAAATATCTTCCTTAACATAAAATGTAAAACACAACTTTATAAGAAGAATCACATTTCTATTATTTATATCCAACTACACCACATACATCCCCTCTCAAATTCATAACTCACCTTTAAAAGTAGTTAGTTGAGAAAGAAATGTGCCACTCGCACAGCAGATTATCAGAGCCAGAATCTCTGAACCGTACACCTCTCAGCAGAACCAGTAAATGGCAATCTTTCCCTCTCTTTTTTCACACATATACATGTTAACTTCAAATCACAGTGTTTCCCACATTTTTTCAAATGGAATCACACATTTCTATTGGTTGCAAATTTCAACCCTTTTCCAAATGATCCCTTCCCCCAACATGACTTCTGCCTGCTACCATAGCAACAGGTCATGGAACACTGGTGTGAGCAGAGAGGTCAGAAGTTCAGCACACAATGTTTCAAATCCAAAGAGCAAGAGTGCTTGACTTTTCAAACCTAACAGCAAATCCAAACTAATGTTCTGTGGGAACACATTTTTCTGAACCAATTCAAAACATGTTTTTAAAAATTTAAACATACAGCCTAGTTTTTAGTGTTGAATGGTCTGAAACAGCCAATGATTTCTTTTTATTTTGAAAAAAGTATGTAAGCCTCCATTTTACATTTATCTTTCTTTTCATATTGCCATTCTACTGAAAGACACCTTCTGAGTGCATCCAGATCTCCTTGGAAGATGTTCACAGTGTGGATTATAGGTCACAGCTATGTCT
The DNA here is from genome assembly GCF_964204655.1 of Triturus cristatus. NCBI lineage: Eukaryota > Metazoa > Chordata > Amphibia > Caudata > Salamandridae > Triturus > Triturus cristatus. The sequence goes on from NC_140579.1 coordinate 318,205,857, forward strand.
TCTGGAGTGAAAAGTTTGCAGAAAAAAGAGGTATTGTGAAAGATCTTGCTTTGCCAAATGTAGACATTAAATGGATTGGTCAGAGAGGGTTAAAGTGGCACCAATTAATGCCTTTGGTGAAAACCTTTCTACATCTCCCACAGCTTAACCTTATTATTGTGCACTTTGGTGGAAATGACCTAGGCACTTTAACTGGGGTAGGTCTGGAAATGCTTATTATGGACACCTTTGTGCAATTGATGTCACTTTTTCCACAAACTGCCTTTGTATATTCTAATATATGCCAAAGACAAAAGTGGAACTGGTCCAACCAACATTGTCCGCAGATTGACAAAGCAAGAAAGCACGTCAATAAGTCTGTTTCTCCTTTCCTCAGAGACTATGGTATGGGTTCTATATACTACAACAACTTGCGTTACAACATGCAAGGCATTTATAGAGGTGACGGTGTACATTTCAATGATGAAGGGAACAGAGTCTTCCTCTTGAACTTTAGACTCTGCATCGGTACTTACTTGTAGGTACCAAAAAACACTCAATAAACACACCGGCTCTTTTTAGAGCCACCTAATATCTAAACACTTAATCTTCTTTTTTAAATCTTTTTAATTTTTTTATTTTTGCCGTGCGCGCTCGGTGCGCGCACCTCGCGAATTTTAAAACAAAATTTAAATCTTTTTTTTGCCCTTCGGGGTCCCACTGTGACCCCCTGACAAACGCTAGGGGGTCAGGAACTCCCTACCCTGCCCGCTTTTCACGTTCTCCACCTTTCCTTTTCAATGTGACAGACAAAATGGCGGCCGACACTTCCTGATTTCGACCGATTCGAATGTTTACAGACATATAACAACCAATCAGAATTTCGCTCGCGCACGTTAGGGTGCGCGCACCGTACGCTTACGGTGCGCGCGTATAGATATTTATATGCTTTTAATTGCTATTTTCTCAAGAACTACTGAACAGATTGACACCAGACCTGCAAAAGGCACTTCCCTGACCTGAGGACTACTTCTCTGCCAAATGTCAAGTAATTCTGTTCAGCTGTTCGGGCTGTACCTTCGACTAAAGGTCCTATGGAAAAATGCATGGGGAAAACGCGTTTTGGGACCCCCCTTTTTTCTCAGCCCCCGCTTGACGAATCACCCAGAGACTTTCAGGGTAGGAGCTGAGCAGAGCGCCCCATTAGTTTTGAAATTTTCGCGAGGATTCGTCAACCGGCGCCAAAGTTATTCAAAATAGAATTTTGAGATTTCCTATGGAAACACGGTCCTAACTATAACTATCTACTGGCGACCGCCAGTAGATAATTTATGTATATATATATATATATATATTCACTGAAAAAACCATAGGTTTCACACACGTTATAGTTAGGAATTAGCATTTAAAAAACCTTGCAAATTCACTGAAAAAACCAGAGGTTTCACACACGTTATAGTTAGCTGGACATTTTACTCGTAAAAAACCAATGAAATTCCCCCGTTATAGTTAGTTCAGCTAACTATAACTCGCGCACCCGCAATCCACTGCTGATGACGTCACATATTACATCACTCATGACATGGTCAGTGACATCACTGATGACATCACTGATGACATCTCAAATGACATCACTGATGACATCATCCTTGTGATAGAGTAGCACATCTTCTCACACTCTAATATAACCTTTGATACACCGACTAAAAATTTAAGAGTTCCATTCTCAAAACCATACATACTGCAATACCAATAACTACATACCCAATTATTAACTCTTAGGTCTACATACACCTCCACACACTCACCTGTACAGTCACTCATACTTACAGTCACTCCATACAAAAGTATCATATGAATTTATACACACACCTATATAGACACTCACACACTACCAATCATCCATAGAGGTACTCTCACACTTACTCAATCATGCAAATAATCATACTCCCATTTACTCACCTAGGCAGTGAAACACACTCAAGTTCATTTACTCATAAAAATAGTATCACATTCTTACGCTCTTAGAGAATCATTGATACAAGCACAGACTCATCCATACAGTCACTCTCACAATCACACACTCTCACATCTAACCACTTATATACTCTTACACGCATATATACTGCCTTTCACATATGTAGTTAGTCACACATGTACCACTGAGATATACATTCAATCCCTAACACACCTATACATACACTCACCCAACCATAGAGTCCATCACAGATGCAGTCTTAAAACCATGCACCCATAGAATCACCCACTCACACATCTATGCATAGAGTGACACACACCCTACCCACACAAACATTCATGAACCCATACAGATACTTAGACAACAAATCAATTACCCATGTAGAGACTCATATAGCTGTTCTCAAAACCATGCAGCCACTTATACACCAACATACAGACACATCCACACATTTACACAGTTTAGTCACTAGTCTGCAGTAAGATACATTTAATGACTAACTTAAAGAATCATGTTATGCACCACAGAAAATCATCCATTTACACACTTGTACACCCACTCATTCTTAAACAGGCCTTTCCCTATATATATTAAACATATTGACATTTTTCAAAAACACATACTCACTGGATGATGTCATCAGTAATGTCATCAGTGATGTCATTTGAGATGTCATCAGTGATGTCACTGACCATGTCATGAGTGATGTAATATGTGACGTCATCAGCAGTGGATTGCGGGCGCGCGAGTTATAGTTAGCTGAACTAACTATAACGGGGGAATTTCATTGGTTTTTTAAGAGTAAAATGTCCAGCTAACTATAACGTGTGTGAAACCTCTGGTTTTTTCAGTGAATTTGCAAGGTTTTTTAAATGCTAATTCCTAACTATAACGTGTGTGAAACCTATGTTTTTTACAGTGAATTTGCAAGGTTTTTTTAAATGCTAATTCCCAACTATAACGTGTGTGAAACCTATGGTTTTTTCAGTGAATTTCAAAGGTTTTTTAAATGCTAATTTTTGTATTTTTTAATTATATTTTTTAAATATTTATTTTTCAAAAACTTCCTTATGTATACATTTATATATTATCTGTATCCTTTAATTTGGTGTGGCTCATTTTTTTTTAAGTTTTAATTAAGATAAAGTTGAACAACATACTTAATATCTTCTATTAAGTTATGTCCACTTTTTTATTTTTTTATATAAATTCTTAGGGTGCGCGCTCAGAGCGCGCACCTAGTACGTTTGTGTACATTTTTCATGAATTCAGGCGTACGTTATTTACGTACGCGTACATACGTTTTACTGCGCGCTCGGAGCGCGCACCTAGTACGCATGCGTACGTTTGCATGCTTACGTGCGTCGTACGTACTCCACGCGGTACACTTCCTTATACGCGTAGAGTATGCGCGCTGACGTTTATGCATACGCGCGTGCTGCGTATGCGCGTTACGTACGTGCATAGTACGTAAGCGCATGCGCGCATACGCGTTCGCGCATGTGTAATTGTACCGTGCAGGCAGGGAGCTTGCTCGGTGCGCGTACCTCGGGGTATGTGATGAATAAAACAACACTTCTAATTGGTTTTCATTACTTTAAGTTTCATATTGTTTCAATACCACACCCAATCCCCTCATGGCAAGTCATGTGATGAAGAAACATCACTTTTCATTGGTTCAAAGTACTTTTAGTTCCAGATTCTTCCAAAATCACACCCACCCCCCTCATTGTTAGTTCTGATTCCCTAGGAGAAGGAGCTAATCTGTGTGTTGAGATACAATGGCAGAGCAGCAGCCATCTTCTGAGAGTGAACAGGACACTCTTGAGAGACAGAGGCAGAGGAAGCAGAAAGACTCCTTTATATGGCAGTTTTTCACTTTTCCAGAGGGACAAAAGAAGGTGAATGCACCAATGGTCACCTGCAAACTGTGTCAGCGCGTCTTGTCACGTGGGAATCCTAACAAGAAGTATTCTTTTAGTATTCATACTATGACGAGGCACGTTGAGGCAATGCATCCAGTGACTTTTCGTCGAGCTTCTGGAGCAAACCCTCCACCTGCTCAGCCGACGACATCTGCAGCAGCTCAGCCGAGCACATCTTCGGCAGCTCAGGCAAGCACTTCTTCTGCAGTGGTGCCTTCACCTTCTTCCACACCTCTGGATATTCATCCTTGTTTTGGGAGGATGAGTACACACTGCATGGATTGTGGTCTTCTTATTTCTTTGGGTGAGAGCAGTATTGATCTCATTCAAAGAAAATTTGAGGAGCATCCTTGCGAGAGGCCATAATTTTCTTACTTTTTTTTTCGTTTTTCTCTTCCTCTGTCCCTACATTAACTCAAGGGCTCTTTTTAGAGCCACCTAAAATCAAAACACCACAACTTGTTTTTTAGAATCTATTTCTTTTTTTTTTTTTTAGAGTGCGCGCACCCAGCGCGCACCCAATGGGTTTTTAAAAAAAAAAAAAAAAACATTTTTTTCACCTTTAGTAAACCTTCAGGAACTCCCTGAGAAAGAGAGGGGAGTGGCAACGTAATTAAAAAAGAGATGGTGTACATTTCACAGATGAAGGGAAGAGAGTCTTCCTATTAAACTTTAAACTCTGCATCAGTATTTATGTATAGGTACCCAAAAAACATAATAGCTCATTTTAGTGCTGCATTTGAATTGGCTGTATTTACAAGGAGAGGAAAAGACACACAAAGAGGCTTATCCTCTCCTTCTAAATATGGAAAAGCACCCTGCGCAACTAGTTCATCAAGAAAATTGACGTAGTGGTGGCGCAGGTGGCTTGTAAATGTGCCCCAGAGATGTTAAGGAAATTAAGGGTAAAACAGACAAACCAAGAGTGACAGATACAGACACAGAGAACAAACAACTGAGAAGGAGTAAGGCAGTTAAAAAGACTAAGACATATGGATACAGAAAAAGAAACATGGGTGAAAAATTAGTGATGGAGGTAGTAAAGGTAGGGGAGTAGTATAGAAGGAGTGAGGAAGTTACAAAAGAGTAGTAAAGCAGGAATAGAGAGTGAGAAGAGAAATGAGAAAAGTAGAGTAAGGAGAGGTGAAGAAAAGGAAGCATGAAACGAAACCAGTGACACATACAGATATGTTAAACTTACCTGACCATCAAAATAAATAATTTAGAACTAAATGTTGTTATTTAATTGCAAAGATAACTGAATAACATCTTCTAAATTTTCTTTCTAGTTCTGAAAAAAAGAAAAAAAGTATTAATATTCAACAATACACTTTATTAAACAGTACATGTTTTTTCATATTTAGTAAAGCAATTTTTGCCCTTTTTTTGCTGTTTTCAGAATGTTTTGATTTTCACTGAAAATAGTGAAATCAATTGTATTCATCATTTACCAGCGGGCAAAAAAAAAAAACAATCTGAAAGATTGTTTAAAAAAGCGCCAAATGTATCCTCACTAAAACATACTTTAATAGAAATGTTAAAAATACCTTTTAAGAAGAATAACAATTTCCTAAAAATAACGTCTGTAAACCTTGTTGCAAAAGAACATTTTCCAAAATATTATCTGTCAAAGAAGTCCACAATTGTTTGTTTTACCTTTCCTTACGGCCAAATGGTCAGTTTAAAATCTCTTTTGAGTGAAATATCCAATTTAAATCCTTTTAAATTGTAATAATGCTTTCTTCCAATGATGATGTTAGTATTTAAAATTTGGGTTTCAGAAAAATTAGGTAACAATTGGGTAAATCATAAGGCAAACGTTGCTTGAAAATCAATTGAGAATCATTACACAGTGTCCATCCTTTTTCACATTTAAGATAAACTGTGTAATGACCAGAAGTTATAGAAGGTCCATCATGAAAAATTATTGCAACTGCAACAAAAGTTTTTCCAGATATTGATAATTGTTGTCCTGTAAACTTCTTTATTAAAGTGTCCAATTTTGAACCATCAGCTCTACAACGTTGCATCATTAAAATTACATACTGTCCATATTTCTTTAAAAATAACGTTGACAACATGTCTGATTTACATTGAGAACATTCCATGTTGTGATTAGCATCTTTAACTAATTTACTAAAAGTCACTGTTTTACTCTCTGGTAATGGTAAATATATGAACCTTTCAGAATCAACATTACTACTGCTTGTGTTCATACAGTTATCACAACAATGTTCCCATTTATAAGAGACACCAAATACATTTTCTACTTCTACCCCTTCATCTTCCAGTACCATCAGGATATACATCAAGAATTCCTGTGCATCTTGCTGGAAATTTTGTGTAAACTGTGTACGTCCAGAACATACATCTAAAAGATTTCTAACATCAGAAGCACTTTCTATTTTAGTTTTATCATTACTCAGCTTCTCATAGAGGAGACTCAGCAAAGAACATAATCTTTTTTCAAGATTTAGTGTTATCTGCTCTTTTCAAAAATTCAAGATAAAATACAACATTCAGCACTACATTTGCGTAGCAGTTGACACCAGAGCTATTTTCAAAATGACAACCAACAACCTCTTCCACACTGTCCTTTTTCTTTTTGCTTGCAGTCACATCACTATCTTTTTGTTTTCTCTTCTGTACATCCTCATTACAGATATCCTCAAATCTCTTTCTCCGACAAACAACACGTTTTTCAAACACAGGATACTGACCTAAATGAGGAGCATAGCTTCTTCTTAATCTATTATACTCCTTTACACATTTTGCATCAGCACTTACTTTTGAGTCATCAAAGTCTATCATGAATAAACCAGATAATTTTTTCACGCGTGACAAAGCAACATATGCCATACCTTCTTTAAACACACTAGATCCAATGTTTATAAAAGCACTATCTACAGTTAATCCTTGAGATTTGTGAATAGTTACAGCATATGCTAGAGAAAATGGAAACTGCTTCCTATGCACATATAAGTCTTTCACAAGCAAGAAACGAACTGAACAACGACAAATGTCTTTAACCTCTTGTATCTGATCAAATTTTATTTTTAAACATTCAATTCCAACTTTTTTCTGGTAATGAATAAAACCCACAATTCTTCCCATAGCTCCATTCACTAAACCTTTCTCTACATCCAAATGCTGTCTTAAAATTACTCTACAGTTCATACACACAAAGATTCTTTTCCAAACCTGCTGTTTTTGAAATGTTTTTCTCCAGAGAATCCAATTTAGTACCCAATTTGCCTGTCAATATAACAGTTATTCGTTCATGTTCTATTTTATCCACAGCTTCCAGTTTTATAATCTCTTCATTTTCCAATTTCAAAAGTTCTTGACTGAATACAGAACATTCATGTAGTGTTGGCATTAAGCAGATTACAGTATTTTTTTCTGCAATTTCCTTGTATATTTTCTCTGGAACTATTTGTTCTGTTGGAAACAAATTACTCAGCAATCGACTCTGTAATGCTTTTCTGCCATGTTCTGTGAGTAGTCCAATTCTTATATCTTTCAGAATACTTGCATAGTCCTCATCATTGGCTTGCCTCATATTGGTAATGAGTTCCTTATACTCAAAATATGTCCAAATATTTACATTGCCTATACTTCCTAATGACTTTTTTGTGTCTTCATGTGTAAGTGTATGGAATACCGGTTGTCCTTTAACTGGAGTAAGTTGCAAAAGATCTCCAAAAACTATGACGTGTTTTTTCTCCAAATAGGACGTCAAAGTCTGTCTTCAGAATTTGCTGCATTCTTAAATGCACAAAGGCAAGCATTAAGTTTGATACCATGCTTACCTCATCAATAATGAGTACTTTCATTTTCTTCAATACTCTTGAAACTTCCAAGCATGCTTCTCCTGCTAGTTTGTGGTACTGTATTTTGTTCTCATGCTCTACTGGTAACATTAGCAAATGATGTAAGGTAACTCCTTTGATGTTATACGCTGCTAACCCAGTTGGAGCAGTAACAACACAAGACAAAATGGAATCCATTTTCTTCTGTAGGTAGCTTCTAATTACATTAATTAAGAAACGTTTTCCAGTTCCTGCTTGTCCACTTACACACATTCTCATTGGTTCAAAAGATGTGCATGAGCACTCTTTATTTTCAAGTAGTAATCCGTGATCAATTTTTTGTCTGACTTCTTCATAAATTTGTTTTTGTTCTTCATTCAGTTGCTCCTCCAAATATGTTAAGTCTACTAAATCTTCCTGAGCTTGATTCATAGCTGTTTCCACTTCGTTCATAGCTATTGCTGCTTCATTTTCGATGATCGGTTGTCCTAGAGGATCTTGACTGAATGTCCCAGAACTTTGACTGTCTTGAGACCTGTCTCTAGCTACTTCAGCTGCAATTGTTGCTTCTTGTTCAATTTCTTCATTTAACATTTGAACATAAGTTGTGAAAGTACTGCATTCGACGCTGTCTTTGCTAGCATTGAAGGAATCTTCATAGCTCTGAAATTCTCCAAGTAGTTCGTCCTCTGAACGCCATGGTTTAAACAGCTGCAAAAGTGCCAAGTAGTAAAATTCCTTTTTATCAGGAGTGTCGCTACTTAGCTTCCGGTGATTTATCAAACTTCCTTTTGTTTGCTTCACCAAACATCCTTCCTCACCAATGACTTTATATTTTCCATTGTTGATATCTTCTGTGACATTCCGTTTAAAAATAAAGTTCTGCAGCACTTCATAGAGACACATGTTCTCAAGGTGATGACTTCTTTGTGGGTAATATGTGTCCAACATGTTTGTTCTTAAAATGTCTGTACTTTCTGGTTCGAACTCTGCTAAATACTCAATTTCTCGAATAGATTTCAGTACCCGATTTCGCATTCCTGCAAGACCTAAACTTGCCCAAATTATTCTTCTGGATTTTGAGTACAGACTTGCAGATGATAACCTATCTGAGCATTCGTAGGATCCAATTTCTCGATGCGATAACATCTTTAAACTGAAACTGTATAGCTTCTTACTGACAGTCTTCTCGTGAGAAATCTCTTCCCCATTTCCTTCAATTCCGTTTTCTCAGATTTAGTGATGTAAGATGTGACATAGCGAGCAACAGCAATATAATTGTCAGCCACATACTGTATATCCATGTTAGCATTCCACATGGATAAAATGACTGGGTTGTAGTCATTTATATATTTCCAATCTTCTTTTCTTCTTAGGTTGTAGGTATTCTTAGGTGATTTTCTTGTTATAGTATGTCGCACAGCTGACATAAAACTGTTTACTCTTCCTCTTGAAAGAACAGGTCGTGGAAATCCAAATCGACATTTTGTGTAGAATTTATCTTTACTCTTGTACTTTCGTCGACAGTATTTTCCACACCGATGACTTTGGAAACGTAAAACTTGCTCTTTTAAATTTTTCTCTTCTGTGCTTTTAGGTATAGCACATGTTGCATATCCTTCGATGAAACTTAAAACTGCATCATCAGAATCTGTTCCAAATTTTGGAGCATCCTTGATCCACAACAGCATATGAATATGAGGAGCACCTCTTGCTTGGTACTCTTTTCTCCAAAAGAAATCCACAACTTCTCCAAGAGGTGGATTTTTTTTATTGCTGATGAAGGACATCATAGCCTCAAATCTATGATTGAAATATCTGCAAACATTAACCGGATCCAATGAGCACAATTCTCCTGCTGTCTTGTATTGGACGTTTTCAATATTTGAATTTGCCTCTCGAAGAAAATCCAGAAGATCATCCCAAGCGTACTCAGCACAGCTTAGGGTAAGGAACCATGTAGGAGTTCCTAAATTCCCTAACATACATTTCAATTCTCCATTGCGTCGGTACCAATATTCATTCGTCCCACGCTGATAAGCCATCAAATTGATCAATTGAGATTCCAAATGATCATCTCGCTGTTGCACTTTGTTCATAAAATCCTTTGCAGTCACATTACGTAGATGTACTCCAGTTTTCAAAATGTGATTTACTGCATAAGATAGTGCTGACAAGTCACTTTCAAATAAAAGATGGAACAAATAAGGAATACTTTGACGAAATCTCGGATCTTCTGCATATAGTCTTGTAGTCCGATACTCAGAAGCAGGAATCTGTACTGGACGTTCATCATATCGTCCTCCTTCTCCTGTAGGAAACAGCTGGGGAAAACAACGAGCTTCCAAGCTCTCCTCCCATACACTGACGGGAGTTCCTTGTGCTTTCTTCATCTGAAACAGATCAATAGCGTTTCCCATAACTTCTTTAGAATGTAGAGGATGTATGCTGAAATGTTCATAAATTTCTTCTTCTTTTGACTTATCCACTTTTTCAAGTTGCCCAGTTGGTATTCCTGTGTCTTCTAGTATTTCTTCTTCATCTTCATCCATATAAATGGCTTCATACCATTTATTATTTTTTTTCAAATATAAATTTGCTCTTTGTACTTTTCGTACATCCACCAGCTCCTGCCGAATTTTCTTATTCCTTGTAGGTACACCATTAACCAGAATAACTATTGGTTCAGTTTCCAAAGTATCTGCATCAATTGTTTCCATATTTTTTTTCAAATCCAATGGCAAATAAACAACTCTTCCTTTTAAACCTCTTTGTTAATCCGAAGGAGGTAATTTACCAGTTTTTGGCTCCATACGCACTATGGTCTGAAACGGATGGACACATTGAATGAGTATAGACTCATACGTTTTTAAATCAGAAAGTTCAGGAGGAATATTAACCATTCTAAATTATTATGTACAGCTCTAGCTGGCATTCTATTTTCTTCTAACTTGTTATAACAGTATTTACAAATACGCTGATCTTCACCCAAATCAAAACAATTTTCCAGAAATATATATGTTGCAAAATCTTTCCACTTATAATTATCTTCATTTTCACTTTTTTTATACAGATCAACATTTCTTGTTTGATTTTTGTAATGGCTTCTCCGGCAACAAATACAATTAATATTTTGTCTTCCATTAGAGATGATAGTAAATTTTGTCATTTCATCCTCAAAATTTTTACTAACAGTGAGTTCTACATTCTCTTCCACATTTTCATCAATCACTGTGTCATTTTCTACACTTTCTTGTTCTGGACCAAAGTAACAAAACTGAATCTCATCCGTAACCTTCACTACATCTGATACAGATCCACGGAACAGAGCATTATTCAACTCATTTAACTTTAGTGCTGGACTTTAAGCAAAGCACAATGTTCTCACAAACTTTCTCATTTCAGTATGATGAACAGCCAGCATCCTAAAATGGTGAAAAACACTTTGACACACTTTTCTAGATAGACAATCCAGAGAATGTCCTTGCAAACCAGTATTCTCTCTCACTCTGCATGGATCTAGTCTTTGAAGCATCTTAATTTTCTGTTTAACACTCTTTTTACTATATTCTCTTAGAAAGTCACGTAATTTATCAATAGATTCCTGACGCACAGTACAAATACTACTACAATTCCAAGTGTACACTGGGGCTTTAGGACGTCTTCCCATAACCTCATCAGCCATCACTTGTTCCTCATTTCTTGGAACCATTTTCTCCTTTTCCATTACACAACCATCCTTAACTTCATAAGCTCTACCATTGGTGTCAACTGCATGCAACAAACTATTACTTTGAAGATAACTCTCTTCATTAAAAAATGGTTCAGTACTTGAACCATGTTTCCATTCTCCTAAGAACACTTTACAAAAGTTTTTTCTTTTTTCTTCTCTTTTCCTTTTGCTTTGTGACTTCATTGCATTCACTAATTTATCTAATCTACGCATCCTGTTCAAAATTAAAATGAGTAGTTTTTTTTTTATTTCTAATGACTTGGTAGCAATACTTTCAATAAATTTCTTTTTCTTATAAAATTTTGTTTTTTTCTTATATTTTTTCACATCCTTCAGCAAATTTAACATCACTCTTCTCTGAAACATTTTTCGACGAATGTTTTTAAAATCTATTTTCTGTGTTAAGTCACTCTTCCTAACTTCTGAGTCTATATTAGCATTTTCTTTTTGCTGTCGACTCTGTTGTTGTTTTGTACTTGAAACACTGTTTGAATGTATCTTTCGATCATTTTTTTTTTTTGGAAGATATTTTTTAAAAATTCTTTAGTTTGCTTACCAGAAGACTTTTTCTGTTTTCCAGCACGTGCTTCGCCTCCTATTTTTTTTTGTCAGTCGTCTTCAAATATAGTTGTTGTTTCTTTTCTTTTCTTTTTCTTGACTTTATAGGCATCTTTATATTTTTTCACTGTTGCTCACCAATACCTCCCAAAAACTAAAAAAAATACCTTTATGTAATTTAAATTCATTACAATTTTTTTAAAAAAACTTTTCAAATCCTATCGCATGAGCTGATCCTTTCCTACGAGTCAAACTCTTACAAAATAGAAGAAACATGAATTAAATCTCTGACAACAATTCCTGTGTGCACACAGACTCATGGTCTGATTCTAGGCAGAAAGCGATATTTCCTTTGGCAATTTGAAAGCACATTTACTACTGGGGTAGAGCAAGTGATCATTACTGTAACAGCCTGACACATGTTCCTTCTAGTTTAGACAGGCAGAAAAGAGCACATGTCCTAACAGCTCCTTGAGACCATGACCATGTGTTAGAGGGTGACTGATTAGACTAGAGCAAAGGAAATGAGCCTTGGTGATTTTGAATCTGTTTGCGTTACACACTGCTATCTGAAACACCACACTGAGCTGACTATTACACATGGGAGTGTAGCAGAAGCTGCTGTGTGTGTGCAAAGAGTGTGTTTCTGGAGACTGTGTATTGTCAGCTGCAAGAGAGATCTGCATGGAGACTCCCACAACTGCATGAAGAGTACAGACATGTGTGTAAGAGTACATGTGTGGTAAGGGTTAATTGGAGTTTTCAACATGTAGGAACCACCTCAGCCATTGCAAGAATTGATGAAAAATCTACCATGCTATTTTCAAATGTGTTTGCATTTGCCTCACATTTTTGAGATACTGATTTCTGCTGAGTGCTAACCAACACATTGGAAGAAAACAAGCTCGGCCTTTCCTGAATGTGCAAGTTTTACAGAACAACAGCAACACAAATTAAAACGCTGACAACAATTCCTGTGTGCACACAGGCTCATGGTCTGATTCTAGGCAGAAAGCGATATTTCCTTTGGCAATTTGAAAGCACATTTACTACTGGGGTAGAGCAAGTGCTAATTACTGTAACAGCCTGACACATGTTCCTTCTAGTTTAGACAAGCAGAAAGGAGCACATATCCTAACAGCTCCTTGAGACCATGACCATGTGTTAGAGGGTGAGTGATTAGACTAGAGCAAAGGAAATAAGCCTTGGTGACGTTGACTCTGTTTGCGTTACACACTGCTATCTGAATAACCACACAGAGCTGACTATTACGCATGGGAGTGTAGCAGAAGCTGCTGCGTGTGTGCAAAGAGTGTGTTTCTGGAGACTGTGTATTATCAGCCGCAAGAGAGATCTGCATGGAGACTCCCACAACTGCATGAAGAGTACAGACATGTGTGTAAGAGTACATGTGTGGTAAGGGTTAATTGGAGTTTTCAACATGTAGGAACCACCTCAGCCATTGCAAGAATTGATGAAAAATCTACCATGCTATTTTCAAATGTGTTTCCATTTGCCTCACATTTTTCAGATACTGATTTCTGCTGAGTGCTAACCAACACATTGGAAGAAAACAAGCTGGGCCTTTCCTGAATGTGCAAGTTTTACAGAACAGCAACACAAATTAAAACGCTGAAAACATTTCCTGTGTGCACACAGACTCGTGGTCTGATTCTAGGCAGAAAGCGATATTTCCTTTGGCAATTTGAAAGCACATTTACTACTGGGGTAGAGCAAGTGATAATTACTGTAACAGCCTGACACATGTTCCTTCTAGTTTAGACAGGCAGAGAGGAGCACGTGTCCTAACAGCTCCTTGAGACCATGACCATGTGTTAGAGGGTGAGTGATTAGACTAGAGCAAAGGAAATAAGCCTTGGTGACATTGAATCTGTTTGCGTTACACACTGCTATCTGAAACACCACACAGAGCTGACTATTACGCATGGGAGTGTAGCAGAAGCTGCTGCGTGTGTGCAAAGAGTGTGTTTCTGGAGACTGTGTATTGTCAGCTGCAAGAGAGATCTGCATGGAGACTCCCACAACTGCATGAAGAGTACAGACATGTGTGTAAGAGTACATGTGTGGTAAGGGTTAATTGGAGTTTTCAACATGTAGGAACCACCTCAGCCATTGCAAGAATTGATGAAAAATCTACCATGCTATTTTCAAATGTGTTTGCATTTGCCTCACATTTTTGAGATACTGATTTCTTTTGAGTGCTAACCAACACATTGGAAGAAAACAAGCTCGGCCTTTCTTGAATGTGCAAGTTTTACAGAACAACAGCAACACAAATTAAAACGCTGACAACAATTCCTGTGTGCACACAGACTCATGGTCTGATTCTAGGCAGAAAGCGATATTTCCTTTGGCAATTTGAAAGCACATTTACTACTGGGGTAGAGCAAGTGATAATTACTGTAACAGCCTGACACATGTTCCTTCTAGTTTAGACAGGCAGAAAGGAGCACATGTCCTAACAGCTCCTTGAGACCATGACCATGTGTTAGAGGGTGACTGATTAGACTAGAGCAAAGGAAATGAGCCTTGGTAACGTTGAATCTGTTTGCGTTACACACTGCTATCTGAAACAGCACACAGAGCTGACTATTACACATGGGAGTGTAGCAGAAGCTGCTGCGTGTGTGCAAAGAGTGTGTTTCTGAAGACTGTGTATTGTCAGCTGCAAGAGAGATCTGCATGGAGACTCCCACAACTGCATGAAGAGTACAGACATGTGTGTAAGAGTACATGTGTGGTAAGGGTTAATTGGAGTTTTCAACATGTAGGAACCACCTCAGCCATTGCAAGAATTGATGAAAAATCTACCATGCTATTTTCAAATGTGTTTGCATTTGCCTCACATTTTTGAGATACTGATTTCTGCTGAGTGCTAACCAACACATTGGAAGAAAACAAGCTGGGCCTTTCCTGAATGTCCAAGTTTTACAGAACAACAGCAACACAAATTAAAACGCTGACAACAATTCCTGTATGCACACAGACTCATGGTCTGATTCTAGGCAGAAAGCGATATTTCCTTTGGCAATTTGAAAGCACATTTCCTACTGGGGTAGAGCAAGTGATAATTACTGTAACAGCCTGACACATGTTCCTTCTAGTTTAGACAAGCACAAAGGAGCACATGTCCTAACAGCTCCTTGAGTCCATGACCATGTGTTAGAGGGTGACTGATTAGACTAGAGTGTTACAAAAAACAAGCTGACCCTTTCCTGCGAGTGCAAGGGTAATAGAGCAAGACCAACCGGACTGAAATCTCTGTTTACATTTCCTGTGTGCTCACTGTCTCATGGTATGATTCTAGGTAGAAAACAGTATTCCTGGGTGATACCAGTACACATTAACTTATAATGAAGACATACTCCATAATATATAACATGTTCAAGCCACTTAAATATCTTCCTTAACATAAAATGTAAAACACAACTTTTAAAGTGGTAGGAAAATGTACCATACTATTTTCAAATGTGTTTGCATTTGCCTCTCATTGGTCAGTAAATGATTTCTGCTGAATGCTAACCATCACACTTTAAGATAACAAACTAACCCTTTTCTGCGAGTGCAAGGCTAACAGAACAAAAGCAACACAAATTAAATCTCTGTCAACAAATCCTGTGTGCAGACAGACTCATGATGTAATTCTAGTCACAAAACAATATTCCTCACTGATACCACTACACCTTAACTTACACTGAAGACATACTCCATAATACCTTACAAGTTCGAGATAGTTAAATATCTTCTAAACCACAAAATGTAAAACACAACTTTAAAACAAGAATGACAATTCTATTATTTATATCAAAATACACCACATACTTCCCCTCTCAAACTCATAACTCACCTTTAAAATTAATTAGTTGAGAAAGAAATGTGGCACTCAAACAGCAGATTATCAGATCCAGAATCTCAGAGCTGTACACCTCTCACCTCTCTCCACAACCAGTAAATGGCAATTTTTCCCTCTCTTTTTTCCCACATATACATGTTAATGTAAAATCACAGTCCTTCCCACATTTTTTCAAATGGAATCACACATTTCTATTGGTTGCAACTTTCAACCCCTTTGCAAATCATCCCTTCCCCCAACATGACTTCTGCCTGCTACCATAGCAACAGCTCATGGAACACAGGTGTGAGCAGAGAGGTCAGAATTTCAGCAGACAATGTTTCAAATCCAAAGAGCAAGACTGCTTGACTTTTCAAACCTAACAGCAAATCCAAAGTAATGTTCAGTGGGAACACATTTTTCTGAACCAATCCAAAACATGCTTTTAAAAATGTAAACATACAGCCTAGTTTTTAGTGTAGAATGGTTTGAAACAGCCAATGAGTTATTTTTATTTAAAAAAAGTATGTATGCCTCCATTTTTCAACTGTCTTTCTTTTCATATTGCCATTCTTCTGAAAGACACCTCCTGAGTGCATCCTGTTCTCCTTGAAAGATGTTCACAGTGTGGATTGTAGGTCACAGCTATGTCTTGTGGAGTGAAAAATTTGCAGAAAAAAGAGGAATGGTGAGAGACCTTGCTTTGCCAAATGTAGACATTAAATGGATTGGTCAGAGAGGGTAAAAGTGGCACAAATTAATGCCTTTGGTGAAAACCTTTCTACATCTCCCACAGCCTAACCTTATTATTGTGCACTGTGGTGGAAATGACCTAGGCACTTTAACTGGGGTAGGTCTGGAAATGCTTATTAAGGACACCTTTGTGCAATTGATGTCACTTTTTCCACAAACTGCCTTTGTATATTCTAATATATGCCAAAGGCAAAAGTGGAACTGGTCCAACCAATTTTGTCCGCAGATTGACAAAGCAAGAAAGCACGTCAATAAGTCTGTTTCTGCTTTCCTCAGAGACTATGGTATGGGTTCTATATACCACAACAACTTGCGTTACAACATGCAAGACATTTATAGAGGAGACGGTGTACATTTCACTGATGAAGGCAACAGAGTCTTCCTCTTGAACTTTAGACTCTGCATCGGTACTTACTTGTAGGTACCAAAAAACACTCAATGAACACAAGGGCTCTTTTTAGAGCCACCTAATATCTAAACACTTAAACGTGATTTTTATTTCTTTTTATTTTATTTCTTTTTTTCGGGTGCGCGCTGGGTGCGCGCACCTCGTGATGTTTTCAAGGTTTTTTCGGGTATGCGTAGAGTGCGCGCACCTCGCGATGTTTTTAAAAAAATTAAAATCTTTTTTTTGCCCTTCGTGGTCCTACTGTGCCCCCCTGACAATGACTAGGGGGTCTAGAACTCCCTACCCTGCCCCCTGTTCACGGTCTCCACCTTTCCTTTTTAGTGCGACACACAAAATGGCGGCCGACACTTCCTGATTTCGACTGATTCGAATGTTTACTGACATCTAACAACCAATCAGAATTACGCTCGCGCACGGCAAGGTGCGCGCACAGGGCTCGCTCAGTGCGCGCATGGTACGAGCGTATAGATATTGATATGCTTTTAAATGCTATTTTCTAAGGAAATACTGAACAGATTTACACCAGACCTGCAAAAGGCACTTCCTTGACCTTATGGCTACCTCTCTGCCAAATTTCAAGTAATTCTGTTCAGCCGTTCAGGCTGTAGCTGTGTCTAAAGGTCCTATGGAAAAATGAGACCCCCCTTTTTTCTCAGCCCCGCTTGACGAATCACCCTGAGACTTTCAGGGTAGGAGCTGAACGGAGCGCCCCATTAGTTTTGAAAATTTCGCGAGGATTCGTCAACCGGCGCCAAAGTTATTCAAAATAGAATTTTGAGATTTCCTATGGAAACACGGTCCTAACTCTAACTATCTACTGGTGACCGCCAGTAGATAATATATATATATATATATATATATATATATATATATATATATATATATGTGTATATATATATTCACTGAAAAAACCATAGGTTTCAGGGGTGTTATAGTTAGCTGGACTTTTCACTTGTACAAAACCATTGAAATTCCCCCGTTATAGTTAGTTCAGCTAACTATAACTCGCGCGCCCGCAATGCACTGCTGATGACGTCACATATTACATCACTCATGACATGGTCAGTGACATCACTCATGACATCACTGATGACATCTCAAATGACATCACTGATGACATCACTGATGACATCATCCAGTGAATGTGTGTTTTTCTGAAAATTAAATATGTTTTATATATGTATATCTCAAGGTCGATTGAAGAATAAATGGGTATATAAGTGTCTAAATGGATGATTTGTTTTTGAAAAATTGATTGTGTAACTGACTTATTAAGTGTATCATAGTGAATACATGGCTTAGTGAGTAATGTTTAAATATGTAAATATCTGTATCAGTCTCTCACTTTGTGTATAAGTGGCTGCATGGGTTGGTGAGTAGCTACATGGGTGTCTATATAGGTTATTAGTTGGTTTTTTGAGTATCAGTCTGAGTGTCTGCATGGTTCGGTGGGGGGTATTACGTAGTGCATAGGTGCATGAATGAGTGACTCACTGTTTGTATGTGTTGAACACAGCATGTGTGCAGGACTGTATGGGTGGATGAGTGTGTGTATGGGTGTGTTAGTGAGTGAATGTCTCAATAGTGTCTTTATGAGTAACTACATATGTTTTAAACTAGTATATGTCACTATTGGTGTATATATGTGAGCATATGTGAGAGTGAGAGATTGAAAGAGTTCCTGTATGAATAAGTATGTGTTTCTATAAGAGATTGTTTAAAAGACTAAGTATGTGTAAGTTTCCGTAGAAGTAAGTGTGGTGGTGTGTGTATAACTGTATATGCAAGTAAATGTATGTTTGATTCTTTATTAGCATGAGTGACTATGTGTGTGAGTAACTCTATGGATGAGTGGCATTGTGTAACAGGATGTATAGGTGTATGAGTACATATGATGAGTGAGTACATGTATGAGTGACTGTATAGGACTGTTGGTGAATGAGTGGATGTGTATGTGGATCTTAGAATTACTGAAGAGGTTGTTGTAACTGATATTGGTATGTCCATTGTTTTGAACATTTTAGTCTCTATTTTTGAATGTGTGTATCAAAGGTTATATTAGAGTGAGAGGAGGTCTGCCACTCTATCACAAGGATGATGTCATCAGTGATGTCATCAGTGATGTCCTTTGAGATGTCATCAGTGATGTCATGAGTGATGTCACTGACCATGTCATGAGTAATGTAATATGTGACGTCATCAGCAGTGCATTGCGGGCGCGCGAGTTATAGTTAGCTGAACTAACTATAACGGGGGAATTTCAATGGTTTTGTACAAGTGAAAAGTCCAGCTAACTATAACACCCCTGAAACCTATGTTTTTTTCAGTGAATTTCTGAGGTTTTTTTAAATGCTAATTCCTAACTATAACGTGCCTGAAACCTATGATTTTTTCTGTGAATTTCAAAGGTTTTTTAAATGATAATTTCTAACTATGCCTACAGAGATAGGACATGTGAAGAAAGAAGAAAAAATGCACAGAAAGAAACAAAAGAAGTGCAGAAAGAAGCAACAGAAGTCCTCAAATACGAAGATAAGTGCAGGAAGAAGGATAACGTGCAGAAAGAACAAAAAGAAGAGCTCCAAGAAGCCTTGTTGCAAAATCATCCTGTACCCTCAACTTTTTCAGACGGATACTGGTGGTAACTGAGTCTGACTAACCAGTCCTAGAGCCAGTGCTATGTTAAAAGACACTTAGAAAACAGTGAAAACAACAACATACACTAGGGAACATTATGCGTTGGGGTCCCCCTGTGATTAGCATGACCTCCTCTGTAAGCCCCTAGTATATAATAGGGCATGGGGATTAAAACTACCTCTTAAAATAGGCCACAGGGCGTTTTTGCACACGTTAACTCAGGCCCCGTCCCCTCCCTTCAACACTGTGTAAACACGCCTGTGTCCGTTTTTAGTTGGGAGATTAAGTTCATTTGAATCCTGAGGGTCCCTAGGGCCCTACTAGCCCACTAGGTACCTCCAGTACGTGCCACAGAGCTGCGTTGCAGAGAGGTGTAAAAAGTGGCACGGCCTGGACCACCTCTCTGCAATGCAGCTCAGTGGCGCTTACTGGAAGCACTTGGTGGGCTAGTTAGCCTCCAGGGGCCCTCAGTATTGAAGGGAAATTATATCCCCAATTTAAAACGTGCCATAGTGCGTGTTTGCACATGTCACCTCAGGCCCCGTCCCCTCCCTTCACCACTGTGTAAACGCGCCCTGTGGCTATTCTAAGTTGAGAGATTAAGTCCCCTTGAATCCTAAGGGTCCCTAGGGTCAAACTAGACCACTAGGTACCTCCAGTAAGCGCCACAGAGCTGCGTTGAAGAGAGGTGTAAAAAGGGGCTTGGCCTCAGAACACCTGTCTGCAGCGCAGCTCCCTGGTGCATACTGGAGATGCCTGTTGGGGGCGCATTTGCAGAGTGCTGCACGGAGGGGGCATGGCCTCCGGCACGATGCCAGTCTTTTATTTATTTTAATTTTTTAAGAAGGGGGGCTGTGTGGTTCCCCTTCTTATTCTAATTTATTGGCCCTGATGACCCCATCCCCCAGGGCCTGTCTCCTAATTATATTTTTTTGACCCCAATCCCCAGGGCCGGCCACTGTTTTTTATTATTTTTAAAAAATATATATTTATAGACACACCTAGGACATGCTGGACAAACCGTACGTACCTATCACCATGACGATTTGCGTCATATTAATTAAAAGGCGACTATGCATGCAATGAATCCACGTGGAATGTATTTACACCACTAGTGAAGCTCTGACATGTCTGATGCCCTACCGTGCCTAATCCCGGTAGACACCCTTGTCGTTTATTTATACAAACATGGGTAGCTATTGACGGGCACATTTAATACACATGCACACCAAGCCATTCAAAGGGGTTCGACAAAAATTCGACCAAAACTATGCAAGAAACCCCCCTCACGGTTAATAAAACACACATCCACTGCCGGATGTGTAATACTTTTTATTTTACTCTCTGGAAAGGGGACGAACATCACTTGAGAGTCACAGCGCGCTCCTGACAGAGCCCAATGCTGTGTTACACCCACCATTGCCTGCCGAGTGCCACACACCTCTGTGTTGTATTCCACTAGCTAGTGGATATGCTATGACACTCTCTAGCCCATGTGCACTGTAACACCACCCCGTGAATATGTCATGCCACACTTGTCTTCGCACGGGTTATATTGCCCCATCTAACGTGCCTTCCTCGATGCCTATGTTATAACGCACAGTGCTATGCCATACATATTACAATCTGGGATCCATATCTTTGTCACAGTGCATATGCAACGTTACACTCCCCAGCACATATTTTATATTACAACTTTAGAGACTAGTTAGGTTACACAACACTGCCCTGTGCATATTGCACTCCAAGGCGCATATCGCATAGCACGCGCTAGTGCCTGTGCTATCTCGCGCTCTCCAATGAATCTGTCATTGCGCACAATGTATTGCATATTATATTTCACGCCCGGTTCATCTTATATCACACTTTTTGGTGCATAGTTTATACCATACACTATATCTAGTTTTCATTTTCAATCGTGCTCTCAGGACTATGTTCTATATAACACTGTGTTCACCTACCCTTTTCACGGGCATTACATTTTGCGATAGGGGGTGGAGGGTCAGGGGGTGTTTCTGCCAAGTGAGCCCGGAGTCACAGTCACAAACGTCCTCTTCTTCCTGAATAAAAGTGAGATTATGCTGCATACTTGTTCATATTTTAAGTAGTTCGCACAGACACAATGTTTTAAAAACAATAAAGTTCCTAATACCCGCCTTCTCTGAACAGTTAGCTTGCTGCCCCATCCCCCTCCTCCCTATCCTCTGTTGTGTGAATCCATGGACTAGCCTCCTCCCTCCTGCCATGCATGGTCTGATGTGCTGCCACTGCCCTCAATTTAGTATGATGTACCAGTCCACTCCTCCTGCCCTCCATTGCCCAATTCTATGCCCCATCATTGACCTCCTGCTTAAACTCTGTGCTTAGCTTGCTGCCCCTATTCTCCTTCCCCCTGCCCTCCGATGTCTTTTTGCATGCCCCTGCTCCATCCTTTTTGCCCACCATGTTCCATGGACCTGCCACTCCTATCTACTCTGAGTGTTCTGTTGAGCTGCCACTCCCCTCCCACCTGCATTGTCAGATGACTGCAACCTGTCCCTGCCACCTCCACCCTGCCTGTCCACATGCCATGCCCCTATCCTCTTCCTCCTGTCCTACATGGTCCATTGTACTGCCACACCCTTCTGGCCTCCCTGGTCTGTTGTGCTGCAACTGCTCCTCCTGCCTGCCCCGTGTGGTCTGTTGTGAGGCCCCTTCCCCTGAACTTTCTTGTCTGTGCACAGGTCCTGACCCTCCCTTCTATCCTCTATCGTCCTTTGTGCATGCCCCTGCACCCTCCTTCTTGCCCATCATAGCCATTGTGCTGCCACTAACCCTCCCACTTGCCATGCATGGTCTTCTGTGCTGCCATGGCCCTTCCTACCTTCCCCGTGTGGTCAGTTAGCTGCCCCTGACCCTCTCCCACCTTCCCTCCATGGTCTGTGTGTATGCCATCACAGTCTCACTGTTGCTCTTCATGGTGTGTCTTGCTTCTAGTGCCCATCCTGCCTGACCTCCATGGCTATCTTGCTGCTCCTGCCCTGCCCCCTTGCCCCCAGCCCTCTGTTTACAAGTGCAGACCCCTACTCCCTCCCTCCTGGCTAGTCTGTTCCATTGTAATGCCCCTGATCCGTCCCTCCTGCCCTTTATGGTCTGTTATGCTGCAGCTTTCTCTCCTGTCTGTCCATTATGGTCAGCTAGCTACCATTGCCTCTTGCCCCTCTGTTCTCTGTTGTGCATGTGCATGGTCCTGTCCCCTCCCTCTTGCTTTCTATGGATTGTTGTGCTGCACTCCCATCCTGCATGCCCTGTGTGGTGTATTGTGCTGCTGCAAACCCTGATGCCTGCCCTGCAGGGTCAGTTTGGTGCACCTCTCCATGTCCCTCCTGTCCTCTGTTATCCAAGTCCATGTCCCTATCCCATTTCCTTCCATGATCCAATGTACCATACTTGCGAACATTTTGAACTTGGTAAGAGGGAGAATTTGAAACAAAACTGGGGTATTGATTTTCCCCTTTGAGTTACATTGAAAAAGAGGAGATTGTAGACAGGAGACAGATCAAATAAAGCCCATTTGAGCTTAAAAACATTGGACGTTTCCTGGCTGAATCGGGTCTGTTGGCATGTATGGTTGTACTACCATTGCCTCTTCCTTCTGCCCACAATGGTCTATTACATTGCCACAGCCTCTCTTGCAAGTCCTGTATTGTTGGTTTGTTGCCCCTGCCCCCGTTTTCACTGCCCTCCATTGTCTGTTGTGCTTCCACGGCCCTTCCTGCCTGCTCAGTGTGGTTAAATTGTTGCCTTTGCACCCTCCTACCTGCCTTCAATTTTCAGAGTCTGTGCCCCTGGCCTCTGCCTCTCAACAGTATCCTAATGAACAACTAGATTGCTAATATTCTATATTTATTACAAAAGTGTGGAACGCCTGAAATCATCTTGATGTAATCAAAACTGTAATACCTAGAGCATTTCCTTTAGAAATTACATATATGAGAGGGTCTTATTGGCATCAGAATTATGGTTAGTGCTCTAAAAGACTAAAATAAGGACATATTTTCTGAGTTTTCAAATAGCGACAAAGCACTTTTAAATTATTTGTTATCTTTATGTTTTTTTATCCAGTTGACCACTTGATTAAATGTTGCACTTAGGGGAGAGGATGTGGTGTTACTTCCAGAACTGCAGACTTTGCAACTGGGGAACCAGGTTGGAGTTTCTACTTCAGCTCGACATTCTGTGATTCTGGTCAAATCACTTAGTCTCCCCATGTCTACAACCAAAATGAATTTGTTCTTGTGAGATGTAACCAATGCTCATGTAAAGCACTCCAATACCTGACAAGTCTGCACTACATAACACTGCAAAAACACAAAATAATAAGTGTTTTGCACACTTCTGTCATTGGGCTATATTTGGGCTACATCAGGGTGATTTTGGGCTACATTTGGGCTCTTTTGTCTCCGGTGGCCATCTTGGGAGATTTATTTGTTATGAAGTTTCCTAATTTCCTCATGTACTGCAGTCTCCTCAGTAGGAAATGCTTTCAGTTTTTTACTTTGATTCCATCATGAAGGTATTCAGATATGTCACACATTTGCCATAAATTCTGAATGTTAGCACTCTAGTTGCTCATTATATCACTGTAGTAAAACTACTGTTCACCATGGAAGTCTGCTCCTGGTATTAAAAGTGCATGTTTCAGTCTGCATGTCAGAATTTTTTAATGAAATAGAAGAGGATTTGAGAAGTCACTCAAAATGTGCCCTCATTTTCTTTCTTCAGCATTAATCATAATTTCTATGGCAAAATGAACCCCCTCATTGTGTTCCTTTTTAAAATAAATGTTTTAAGTGTTACCAGTTTATTCCAATCAAGATGGCTTCAGGTGTGCCATACGTTTGTCATAATGAAGACAGTAAGCGCTCTAGTTGTTTTTAAGAACATTCTGGGACATTCTGTCATGTGGCTATACTTGGGCTACATCTGGGTGATATTTGGGCTACATTTGGGCTCTTTTGTCTCTGGTGGCCATCTTGGGAGACTTATTTGTTATGAAGTTTCCTAATTTCCTCATTTACTGCAGTCTACTCAGTAGGAAATACTTTCAGTTTTTTACTTCCATCAAGAAGGCATTCAGATGTGTCACACATTTGCCATAAATTCAGAATGTTAGCACTCTTTTTGCTTATTAGATCACTGTAGTAAAGCTACTGCTCACCAGGGAAAACTGCTGCTGGTATTGAAAAGTGCATGTTTCAGTCTGCATGTCAGAATTTTTTAATGAAATAGAAGAGGATTTTGAGAAGTCACTCAAAATGTGCCCTAATTTTTCTTTCTGCAGCACTAATCATACATTTTATGGAAAAATGAACCCCCTCATTTTGTTCCTTTTTAAATTAAATGTTTTAAGAGTTACCACTTTAATCCAAGGAAGATGGCTTCAGGTGTGCCATACGTTTATCATAAGTAGGACTGTTAGCGCTCTAGTAGTTCTTTGGAACACTCTGGGAAGCTGCAGTAGAACACAAAGGAATCAACTGACAGTCTCTGCCCTTGTTGGATGTACATGTTTTACTGAGAATGTCAGTCTTCATTCTCACAGAGAAAGATAATGTGAATTTACAGAAAATAAGCTCTCAGTTTAGCTTATAGATCACCTTCCAAACTTCTGTGGTAAAAGCATGAGAAAATATTTTTCTCTCAATCATGATATCCCAGCAGAAGGCTTTTTCACATGGTGAAATCACCTTAGAACATACCACAATTCCTAAAATGAGTATGGTACCATCAACAAATGATTTATAATGTAACTAAAGTCTTAAAACCTTCTATTAACTGCAATGCTTTTTAATGAGATGCTATCATGTATATTGGTCCCAAGATGGCTGCCAACACTTCTTGGATGAAGTGCTGACAGCCAATCAGATCTCAGGATGAGATGTGTGGTTAGGCTCCGCCCACATATATCTATGCTTTTAAATGCTATTTTCTCAGGAAATACTGAACAGATTTACACCAGACCTGCAAAAGGCACTTCCTTGACCATATGGCTACCTCTCTGCCAAATTTCAAGTAATTCTGTTCAGCCGTTCGGGCTGTAGCTGTGTCTAAAGGTCCTATGGAAAAATGCATGGGGAAAACGCGTTTTGGGACCCCCCTTTTTTCTCGGCCCCTGCTTGACGAATCACCCCGAGACTTTCAGGGTAGGAGCTGAACGGAGCGCCCCATTAGTTTTGAAAATTTCGCGAGGATTCGTCAACCGGCGCCAAAGTTATTCAAAATAGAATTTTGAGATTTCCTATGGAAACTAGGTTGTAACTATAACTATCTACTGGCGACCGCCAGTAGATAATACATATATATATGTGTATATATTATCTACTGGCGGTCGCCAGTAGATAGTTATAGTTAGGACCGTGTTTCCATAGGAAATCCGCAACATTCTATTTGGAATAACTTTGGCGCCGGTTGACGAACCCTCGCGAATTTTTCAAAACTAATGGGGTGCTACGCTCCGCTCCTACCCTGAAAGTCTCGGGGGGATTGGTCAAGCGGGGGCTGAGAAAAAAGGGGGGTCCCAAAACGCGTTTTCCCCATGCATTTTCCCATAGGACCTTTAGTCCGAGCTACAGCCCGAACGGCTGAACAGAATTACTTGAAATTTGGCAGAGAGGTAGTCCTCAGGTCAGGGATGTGCCTTTTGCAGGTCTGGTGTAAATCTGTTCAGTAGGTCCTGAGAAAATAGATTTAAATCAATATATATATCTGTAAGCGCGCTCCGTGCGCTTACGGTAAGCTTACCGTACGCGTACGGTGCCGTGCGCGAGCTCAATTCTGATTGGTGGTTACATGACTGTAAACATTCGAATCGGTCGAAATCAGAAAGTATCGGCCGCCATTTTCTGTCTCTCGCACTGAAAAACAAAGGTTGATAACATGAAAAGGGGGCAACGAAGAGAGTTGCAGACCCCCTAGCGTTCGTCAGGGGGTTCACGAAGGACCAAAAAGTATGAAAAATAAATTTAATAATTTTAAAAAAAAATCGTGGAGTGCGCGTACGGTAAGTTTACCGTACGCGTACGAAAAAAAAAAAAAAAAAAAAAGAATTAACAATCACATTTAATATATAAATCTAAGGACCCCCAAGGGAGAAAAAAACAATTGATATTTTGTAAAAAATAGCGAGGCGTGCACGGTACGAAACGCGCAACGCGCTAAAATTAAAAATAAATACATAACTTAGCATTTAAAAAACCGTACAAATTCACTGAAAAAACCATAGGTTTCACACACGTTATAGTTAGGAATTAGCATTTAAAAAACCTTGCAAATTCACTTAAAAAACCATAGGTTTCACACAAGTTATAGTTAGCTGTACATTTCACTCGTAAAAAACCAATGAAATTCCACGTTATAGTTAGATCAGGTAACTATAACTTGCGCGACCGCAATGCACAATGTGTCATTTCAGATGTCATCATTGATGTCATGAGTGATGTCACTGACCATGTCATAAGTGATGTAATATGTGACGTCATCAGCAGTTTATTGTGGGCGCGCAAGTTATAGTTACCTGATCTAACTATAACGTGGAATTTCATTGGTTTTTTACGAGTGAAATGTACAGCTAACTATAACTTGTGTGAAACCTATGGTTTTTTAAGTGAATATATATGTATATATATATTATCTACTGGCGGTCGCCAGTAGATAGTAATAGTTAGGACCGTGTTTCCATAGGAAATCTCAAAATTTTATTTTGAATAACTTTGGCGCCGGTTGACGGATCCTCGCGAAATTTTCAAAACTAATGGGGCGCTCCGCTCAGCTTCTACCCTGAAAGTCTCAGAGGGATTTGTCAAGCGGGGGCCGAGAAAAAAGGGGGGTCCCAAAACGCGTTTTCTCCATGCATTTTCCCATAGGACCTTTAGTCGAAGGTACAGCCCGAACAGAATTACTTGAAATTTGGCAGAGAGGTAGTCCTCAGGTCAGGCATGTGCCTTTTGCATATATGGAGTCAATCTGTTCAGTAGTTCCTGAGAAAATTGCAGATAAAAGCACATACATATTTATAGCCGCGCACCGTGCGCTTACCGTACGCGTACCGTCGTATGCGCACGGTGCGCGCACCGTAACGTGCGCGAGCGTAATTCTGATTGGTGGATTCATGACAGTCAACATTCGAATCGGTCGAAATCAGGAAGTGTCGGCCGCCATTTTGTGTGTCGTGTGTGTGACAGGTAAAAAGAAAGGTGGAGAACGTGAAAAGGGGGCAGGGTAGAGAGTCCCTGACCCTCTAGGCCTTGTCAGGGCGTCCATGAAAGACCTTTTAGGTCTCCAAAATTTTTTTTTTAAATATCGCGGGGTGCGCGCACGGTGGCAAAAAAACATAAAAAAAATAGATTAAAAAATCAAGTATAAGTGTTTAGATGTTGGTTGGCTCTTAGAGCCGTTGTGTTAATTGAGTGTTTTTTTGTACCTACAAGTAAGTACCGATTCAGAGTCTAAAGTTCAAGAGGAAGACTCTGTTGCCTTCATCTGTGAAATGAACACTGTCTCCTCTATAAATGCCTTGCATGTTGTAACGCAAGTTGTTGTGGTATATAGAACCCATACCATAGTCTCTGAGGAAAGCAGAAACAGACTTATTGACATGCTTTCTTGCTTTGTCAATCTGTGGACAATAATGGTTGGACCAGTTCCACTTTTGCCTTTGGCATATATTAGAATATACAAAGGTAACTTGTGGAAAAAGTGACATCAATTGCACAAAGGTGTCCTTAATTAGCATTTCTAGACCTACCCCAGTTAAAGTGCCTAGGTCATTTCCACCACAGTGCACAATTAAAAGGTCAGGCTGTGGGAGATGTAGAAAGGATTTCACCAAGGGCATTAATTGGTGCCACTTTAACCCTCTCTGACCAATCCATTTAATATCTACATTTGCCAAAGCAAGGTCTTTGAAAATACCTCTTTTTTCTGCATACTTTTCACTCCAGAAGACATAGCTATGACCTACAATCCACACTGTGAACATCTTTCAAGGAGATCTGGATGCACTCAGAAGGTGTCTTTCAGTAGAATGGCAATATGAAAAGAAAGATAGTTGTAAAATGGAGGCTAACATACTTTTTTTTAATAAAAAGAGCTCATTGGCTGTTTCAGATCATTCTACACAAAAAACTAGGCTGTAAGTTTAAATTTTTAAAAGCAAGTTTTGTATTGGTTCAGAAAAATGTGTACCCACAGAACATTACTTTAGATTTGCTGTTCAGTTTGAAAAGTCAAGCACTCTTGCTCTTTGGATTAGAAACATTGTGTGCTGAACTTCTGACCTCTCTGCTCCCACCAGTGTTCCATGACCTGTTGCTATGGTAGCAGGCAGAAGTCATGTTGGGGGTAGGGATCATTTGGAAAGGGTTGAAATTTGCAACCAATAGAAATGTGGGTTTCCATTTGAAAAAATGTGGGAAGCACTGTGATTTGAAATTAACATGTATATGTGTGAAAAAAGAGAGGGAAACATTGCCATTTACTGGTTCTGCTGAGAGGTGTACAGTTCAGAGATTCTGGCTGTGATAATCTGCTGTGTGAGTGCCACATTTCTTTCTCAACTAACTACTTTTAAAGGTGAGTTATGAATTTGAGAGGGGATGTATGTGGTGCATTTTGATATAAAAAATGTAAATGTGATTCTTGTTTTAAAGTTGTGTTTTACATTTTATGTTTTGGAAGACATTTAACTGCCATGAACTTGTCAGATAATATGGAGTATGTCTTCAAAATAAGTCAAGGTGTACTGGTATCAACCAGGAATATTGTTTTATGCCTAGAATCACACCATGAGTCTGTGTGCACACAGGAATTTGTTGTCAGAGATTTAATTTGTGGTGGTCTGTTTCTGTAAAACTTGCATTCGTAGGAAAGGGGCACCTTGTTTTCTTGAACTGTGATGGTTTGCACTGTGTGGTATTTCAGATAGCAGTGTGTAATGCTAACACATTTAATGTCTCTAAGGCTCATTTCCTTTGCTGTAGTCTAATCACTCACCCAGGTTCCATTTGCTCATGCTCTCAAGTAGCTGTTAGGACATGTGTTCTTTTCTACCTCTCTAAAGTATAAGGAAAATGAGTCAGACTCTTACAGTAATTATCACATGCAAAACCACAGCTGAAAATGTGCTTTGAAATTGCCAATGAAAAATCGTTTTCTGCCTAGAATCACACCATGAGTCTGTGTGCACACAGGAATTGGTTGAAAGAGATTTAATTTGTGTTGCTCTGGTTCTGTAAGACTTGCTCTCGTAGGAAAGGGGCAGCTTGTTTTCTTTAACTGTGATGGTTTGCATTCAGCAGAAATCACTATCTCACAAATGAGAGGCAAATGCTAACACATTTGAAAACAACAGGGTAGATTTTTCTTCCACACCTGCCATGGGTGAGGTAGATCCTACATGTTCCAAACTGCAATTAACCCTTACCCCACATGTACTGTTACATACATCTGGGCAGTCTTCATGCAGTTCTGCAAGCGTCCATGCACATCTCTTTTGCACCTGAAAATACAGTCTCCAAAAGCACGCTCTTAGTACACAGGCAGTTGCTTCTCCTGCACTCCCATGCTAAGTATTCAGCACTGTGTGGTATTTTAGATAGTAGTGTGTAATGCTACCACATTCAACGTCACCAAGGCTCATTTCCTATGCTCTAGTCTAATCACTCACCCAGGTTCCACATGCTCATGCTCTCAAGTAGCTGTAATGACATGTGCTCTTTTCTACCTGTATAAACTATAAGGAAAATGTGTCAGTCTCTTACAGTAATTATCTCTTGCAAAACCACAGCTGAAAATGTGCTTTGAAATTGCCAATGAAAAAACGTTTTGTGCCTAGAATCACACCATGAGTCTGTGTGCACACAGGAATTTGTTGTCAGAGATTTAATTTGTGTTGCTCTTGTACTGTAAGACATGCATTCGTAGGAAAGGGGCAGCTTGTTTTCTTGAACTGTGATGGTTTGCATTCAGCAGAAGTCACTATCTCACAAATGAGAGGCAAATCCTAACACATTTGAAAAAAACAGGGTAGATTTTCCTTCCACACCTGCCATGGGTGAGGTAGATCCTACATGTTCCAAACTGCAATTAACCCTTAACCCACATGTACTCTTACATACATCTGTGCAGTCTTCATGCAGTTCTGCAAGTGTCCATGCAGATCTCTCTTTCACCTGACAATACACAGTCTCTAGAAGCATGCTCTTAGAACACAGGCAGTTGCTTCTCTTGCACTCCCATGCTAAGTATTCAGCACTGTGTGGTATTTCAGATAGCAGTGTGTAACGCTAACACATTCAACGTCATCAAGGCTCATTTCCATTGCTCTAGTCTAATCACTCACCAAGGTTCCACATGCTCATGATCTCAAGTAGCTGTTAGGATATGTGCTCTTTTCTGCCTCTCTAAACTATAAGGAAAATGTGTCAGACTCTTACAGTAATTATCACATGCAAAACACAGCTGAAAATGTGCTTTGAAATTGCCAATGAAAAATCGTTTTCTGCCTAGAATCACACCATGAGTCTGTGTGCACACAGGAATTTGTTGAAAGAGATTTAATTCGTGTTGCTCTGGTTCTGTAAGACATGCATTCGTAGGAAAGGGGCAGCTTGTTTTCTTGAACTGTGATGGTTTGCATTCAGCAGAAATCACTATCTCCCAAATGAGAGGCAAATGCTAACACATTTGAAAACAACAGGGTAGATTTTCCTTCCACACCTGCCATGTGTGAGGTAGATCCTACATGTTCCAAACTGCAAATATCCCTTACCACACATGTACTGTTACATACATCTGTGCAGTCTTCATGCAGTTCTGCAAGCGTCCATGCAGATCTCTCTTGCACCTGAAAATACACAGTCTCCAGAAGCACGCTTTTAGTACACAGGCAGTTGCTTCTCATGCACTCTCATGCTAAGTATTCAGCACTGTGTGGTATTTCAGATAGCAGTGTGTAACGCTAACACATTCAACGTCACCAAGGCTCATTTCCTTTGCTCTAGTCTAATCACTCACCCAGGTTCCACATGCTCATGATCTCAAGTAGCTGTTAGGACATGTGCACTTTTCTGCCTCTCTAAACTATAAGGAAAATGTGTCAGGCTGTTACAGTAATTATCACTTGCAAAACCACAGCGGTAAATGTGCTTTGAAATTGCCAATGAAAAATCGTTTTCTGCCTAGAATCACACCACGAGTCTGTGTGCACACAGGAATTTGTTGTCAGAGATTTAATTTGTGTTGCTCTTGTACTGCAAGACATGCATTCGTAGGAAAGGGGCAGCTTGTTTTCTTGAACTGTGATGGTTTGCATTCCGCAGAAATCACTATCTCACAAATGAGAGGCAAATGCTAACACATTTGAAAAAAAGAGGGTAGATTTTCCTTCCACACCTGCCATGGGTGAGGTAGATCCTACATGTTCCAAACTGCAAATAACCCTTACCCCACATGTACTCTTACATACATCTGTGCAGTCTTTATACACTTCTGCAAGCGTCCATGCATATCTCTCTTTCCCCTGATAATACACAGTCTCTAGAAGCACGCTCTTAGTACACAGGCAGTTGTTTCTCATGCACTCGCATGCTAAGTATTCAGCACTGTGTGGTATTTCAGATAGCAGTGTGTAACGCTAACACATTCAACGTCACCAAGGCTCATTTCCTTTGCTCTAGTCTAATCACTCACCCAAGTTCCACATGCTCATGTTCTCAAGTAGCTGTTAGGACATGTGCTCTTTATACTGAATGCTAATGTACAAACAGAAGTAAGAAAGAATGACTTAAAAAGAAAAATAGATTTTAAAAACATTCGTAGAAAAATGTTTGAGAGAAGAGTGATGTTCAATTTGTTGAAGGATGTGAAAAAATATAGGAAGAAAACCAAATTATATAAGAAAAGGAAACATATTGAAACAATTGTTGCCAAGGCTTTGGAATTAAAAAGAAAACTATTCATTTTAATTTTGAACAGGATCCGTTCATTAGCTGAATTAGTAAATGTAATGAAGTCAAAAAGAAAAAGAAAGAGAGAAATGAAAAAAAAAAATTTTGTAAAGTGTTCTTAGGAGAATGGAAGCATAGTTCAAGTAGTGAACCATTTTTTAATTAAGAGAGTTATCTTCAAAGTCATAGTTTGCTGCATGCAGTTCACACCAGTGGTCGAGCTTATGAAGTTACGGATGGTTGTGTAATGGAAAAGGAGAAAATGGTTCCAAGAAATGAGGAAGAAGTGTTAGCTGATGAGGTTATGGGGAGACGTCCTAAAGCCCCAGTGTACACTTGGAATTGTAGTAGTATTTGTACTGTACGACAGGAATCAATTGATAAATTTCGTGATTTTCTAAGAGAATATAGTAAAAAAAGTGTTAAACAGAAAATTAAGGTGCTTCAAAGACTAGATCCGTGCAGAGTGAGAGAGAATACTGGTTTGCAAGGACATTCTCTGGCTTGTCTTTCTAGGAAAGTTTGTCAAAGTGTTTTTCACCATTTTAGGATGCTGGCTGTTCATCATACTGAAATGAGAAAGTTTGTGAGAAGATTGTATTTTGCTAAAAGTCCAGCTTTAAAGTTAAATGAGTTGAATAATGCTCTGTTCCGTGGATCTGTAACAGATGTGAAGAAGGTTTGTGAGGATATTGAGTTTTGTTACTTTGGTCCAGAGCAAGAAAGTGCAGGAAATGACACAGTTATTGAAGAAAATATGGAAGAGAATGTAGAACCCACTGTTAGTAAAACATTTGAAGATCAAATGACAAAATATACTATCATCTCTAATGAAAGACCAAATATTACTTGTATTTGTTGCCGGAGAAGCCATTATAAAAATCAAACAAGGTATGTTGATCTCTATAAAAAAAGTGAAAAAGAAAATAATACTAAGTGGATGGATTTTGCTACATATTTATTTCTGGAAAATTGTTTTGATTTGGGTAAATATCACCGTATTTGTAAATACTGTTATAACAAGTTAGAAGAAAATAAAATTCCAGCAAGAGCTGTACATGATAATTTAGAATTGGTTGAAATTCCTGCAGAACTTAGTGATTTAAATACGTATGAGTCTATACTCATTCAATGTGTCCATCCTTTTCAGACTATAGTTCGTATGGAGCCCAAAACAGGCAAATTACCTCCTACAGATTTACAAAGAGGTTTAAAAGGAAGAGTTGTCTATTTGCCATTAGATTTGAAAAAAAATATTAAAACAATTGATGCAGATACTTTGGAAACTGAACCATTAGTTATTCTGGTTAATGGTGTACCTACAAAGAACAAGAAAATTTGGCAGGAGCTGGTGGATGTACGAAAAGTACAAAGAGCAAATTTATATTTGAAAAGAAATAATAAATGGTATGAATCAATTTATTTGGAAGAAGATGAAGAAGTTTTACTAGGAGACTCAGGAATACCACCTGGGCAAATTGAAAAAGTGGATAAGTCAAAAGAAGAAGAAATTTATGAACATTTCAGCATACATCCTCTTCATTCTAAAGAAGTTTTGGGAAACACTATTGATCTCTTTTAGATGAAAAAAGCAAAAGGAACTCCTGTGAGTGTATGGGAGGAGAGCTTGGAAGCTCGCTGTTTTCCCCAGCTGTTTCCTACAGGAAAAGGTGGACGATATGATGAACGTCCAGTACAGATCCTGCTTCTGAGTATCGGACTACAAGGTTATATGCAGAAGATCCAAGATTTCGTCAAAGTATTCCTTATTTGTTCCATCTTTTATTTGAAAGTGACTTATCAGTACTATCTTATGCAGTAAATCACATTTTGAAAACTGGAGTACATCTACATAATGTGTCTGCAAAGGATTTTCTGAACAAAGTGCAACAGTGAAATGATCATTTGGAATCACAATTAATAAATCTGATGGCTTGTCAGCGTGGGACTAATGAATATTGGTACCGACGCCATGGAGAATTGAAATGTATGTTACGGAATTTAGGAACTCCTACATGGTTCCTTACCCTGAGCTGTGCAGAGTACGCTTGGGATGATTTACTGGATTTTCTTCGAGAGGCAAATTCGAATATTGAAAACATCCAATACAAGACAGCAGGAGAATTGTGCTCATTGGATCTCTTGGAGAAGTTGTGGATTTCTTTTGGAGAAAAGAGTACCAAGCAAGAGGTGCTCCTCATATTCATATGCTGTTGTGGATCAAGGATGCCCCAAAATTTGGAACAGATTCTGATGATGCAGTTTTATCTTTCATTGAAGGATATGCAACATGTGCTATACCTAAAAGCACAGAAGAAAAAAACTTAAAAGAGCAAGTTTTACGTTTCCAAAGTCATCGGTGTGGAAAATACTGTCGAAGAAAGTACAAGAGTAAAGATACATTCTACACATTAGTGCCGTTTCTGATCCTGGAAAAATTTCCCCCGGCCGAATTGAATCTGGATTTTTTACCGTACGAATCGTACAAGTGGCGTACAAACTGCCAAGTACGATTCGCATGGGAAAAACTCCATACGCATCACATCCGGAACATTTCCCCACACGTCCTCGGGTCAGAAAATGTGTCTGACACATCCCCAGACGATTTACCGTACCAATCGGAAAAATGAAGTCCGACCGCGCAAGTACGATCACTTCCGTCCTTTCGATTTTACAACTGTATGCAAAAAACACCGTACGGACCGAACTCCCACAGCAAGCATGGAGACACGTGTCCGCATACGCGCCGAACACCCCACCACAGACCCCGCATGTATGCGCAAAATGCCCCCCGGCCACGGATGTACGTGCCGAACCCCCACCCCACCCGTGTATGTACGGACCGAACCCCCACCCCACCCGTGTATGAATGGAGCGTACCAACACCCCACCCGTGTATGTACGGACCGTACCCCCACCCCACCCATGTATGTACGGACCGTACCCCCACCCCACCCGTGTATGTATGGACCGTACCCCCACCCCACCAGTGTATGTACGGACCGTACCCCCACCCCACCAGTGTATGTACGGACCGTACCCCCACCCCACCAGTGTATGTACGGACCGTATCCCCACCCCACCCGTGTATGTACGGAACGAACCCCCACCCCACCCGTGTATGTACGGACCGAACCCCCACCCCACCCGTGTATGAATGGAGCGTACCAACACCCCACCCGTGTATGTACGGACCGTACCCCCACCCCACCCCACAAGTGTATGTACGGACCGTACCCCCAAACCACCAGTGTATGTACGGACCGAACCTCCACCCATGTATGAATGGAGCGTACCCCTACCCGTGTATGTACAGACCGTACCCCCACCCCACCAGTGTATGTACGGACCGTACCCCCACCCCACCAGTGTATGTACGGACCGAACCCCCACCTGTATGAATGGAGCGTACCCCCACCCGTGTATGTACGGACTGTACCCCCACCCCACCCGTGTATGTACGGACCGTACCCCCCACCCGTGTATGTACAGACCGTACCCCCACCCCACCAGTGTAAGTACGGACCGTACCCCCACCCCACCAGTGTATGTACGGACCGTACCCCCACCCCACCAGTGTATGTACGGACCGTACCCCCACCCCACCAGTGTATGTACGGACCGTACCCCCACCCCACCAGTGTATGTACAGACCGTACCCCCACCCCACCAGTGTATGTACGGATCGTACCCCCACCCCACCAGTGTATGTACGGACCATATCCCCACCCCACCCGTTTATGTACTGACCGAACCCCCACCCCACCTGTGTATGTACGGACCGAACCCCCACCCCACCCGTGTATGAATGGAGCATACCAACACCCCACTCGTGTATGCACGGACCGTACCCCCACCCCACCAGTGTATGTACGGACCGTACCCCCACCCCACCAGTGTATGTACGGACCCTACACCCAGCCCCCCTTGTATGTACCGTGCGAAACACCACCACCGATGGACAGTGCGGACCAACACCCTGCCCGTGTTCGTACGCACCCTATCCCAGGCCCACACACCAGCACCCTCACCCAACATCGGGCATGTACGAGTCGTACTAAGCCATAGCAAAGGACAGCACTGTACAACAACATGGCCCATGTATGCACCGTACGGACCGAACCCCCACCCGTGTATGAATGGAGCATACCCCCACCCGTGTATGTACAGACCGTACCCCCACCCCACCCCACCAGTGTATGTACGGACCGAACCCCCACCCGTGTATGAATGGAGCGTACCCCCACCCGTGTATGTATGCACCGTACCCCCACCCCACCAGTGTATGTACGGACCGTACCCCCACCCCACCAGTGTATGTACGGACCGTACCCCCACCCCACCAGTGTATGTACAGACCGTACCCCCACCCCACCAGTGTATGTACAGACCGTACCCCCACCCACCAGTGTATGTACAGACTGTACCCCCACACCACCAGTGTATGTACGGACCGTATCCCCACCCCACCCGTGTATGTACGGACCGAACCCCCACCCCACCCGTGTATGTACGGACCGAACCCCCCCACCCATGTATGAATGGAGCGTACCAACACCCCACCCGTGTATGCACGGACCGTACCCCCACCCCACCAGTGTATGTACGGACCATACCCCCCACCAGTGTATGTACAGACCGTACCCCCACCCCACCAGTGTATGTACGGACCCTACACCCAGCCCCCCTTGTATGTACCGTGCGAAACACTACCACCGATGGACGGTGCGGACCAACACCCTGCCCGTGTTCGTACGCACCCTACCCCAGGCCCACACACCAGCACCCTCACCCAACATCGGGCATGTACGAGTCGTACTAAGCCATAGCAAAGGACAGCACTGTACAACAACATGGCCCATGTACGGACCGTACAGACGCTAAAAACACTCCTACTGAACCAGAACTAACCAAAAAAACACAAGGACAGTCAATCCGAGGCACACAACACCACAAAACATATCCAACAAGGCCAAATACATCCTATACACTGACCTGCAACTGACAAACAGATAAACAGAGGCCCAAACCCCTACCACTCCTTATAACACACCCACCCAAAGTTCAAACACAGCCACACCCACAAATGGACCAATAAAAAGGCCCAACAGTCACAAACCATGATCCTTTGCAACAGATCCACTGCTGCCAGACCCCAGAGACAACGCACTGCACCATACTTCAACCATCAATACACCTTACACTTGCACTCCTTCACACAACCACCATCACAAACACACCCTCATCACATTCACACACACACACCTGCACACCCACAACCATCCACACCCATACCCATCCACACCCCCACCCCCACAACCATCCACACCCACACCCCCACAACCATCCATACCCACACCCCACACCATGCCCACCAACAAGAATCCAAAGTTCACAAAGGTCGAGCTGAAGTCCCTTGTCGACGAAATCTCAGCTCTTTGGAACATTGGTCAGACGGACCAGCATATCAGACAAAACTGCCATGTGGGAGAGGATAGTCAATTCCGTGAATGCTGTTGGGTCCACCAGAAGGACCAGGCATGAGTGCCAAGCCAGGTGGTACGATCTGCGGAGGACGGTCCGCCGCAAAATGACGGACGAGCACAACCAGGCCAACATCACTGGAGGAGGGCCATCCCGCAGACCGGTACACTACCATCCCTGGGAGGAGAAGGTGATGACCACGCTGGAGCCGTTGGGAGTAGACGGACTAGAAGGAGTCCGAGAGCCTGGTGAGTACACAAACAACTCACCTCACATGGGGGGAACGCCATATACAACCCAAATACCAATCATGCACGCAACCCCCACAAAGCCAGCACCGGACACAACCACACTCCAAAAACACACACATGCCACTAGCGCCTCCATGCACCATGCCCCAAGCAAGGCCAGGCCAAGTCACAGGCCACACAAAACACAAACACAAGCCAGGATGTCCCCGATGCCGGGAGGGTGGGCCTCAAAACTAACATAGAGCAACTCTGAAGCACACAACAATGCCCTCAGCCCATATGGCTTAGGGCACAGCCATACCAACAGTGTGTCCCCACACAGTACTGTTTTGCCTGCTAATGGTGGCCGCGTTGCAGGACAACATGGGTATGAAGGCACAATTTGCACATAACAGCAGCCAATGAAGACACAGCACACTGAAAAAGTGTCAGCACACACCGCCACAGCAGCAGTGCAGACTCACACACTCCGCCCAATGGGTGCCCGCAGAGAAGAAACAAACCCACATGAACAAGCCAATGGCCTTTGCAAGACCTGCAAACTCTGTGTGCCCAGGAAGCTGGGCTGAGGTGACAGAGGGTGACACACAGAGGGAGGGAGAGGGGCCGAGAGAGGGACAGAGACAGAGGTGGACACAGGGAGACAGACAGAGGGAGGGAGGAGGCTGACAGAGGGAGGGAGAAAGGGAGACGGACAGAGGGAGGAGGCTGACAGAGGGAGGGAGAAAGGGAGACGGACAGAGGGAGGAGGCTGACAGAGGGAGTGAGAAAGGGAGAGGGACAGAGGGAGCAGGCTGACAGAGGGAGGGAGTAAAGGGAGACGGACAGAGGGAGGAGGCTGATAGAGGGAGGGAGAAAGGGAGATAGAGGGAGACGGACAGTGGGAGGAGGCTGACCGAGGGAGGGAGTAAGGGAGACAGAGGGAGACCAAATCACCCTTGGGTGGCGTGGCCATGTCCGCTCATCAGCAGGTGGACTGTGTGCATGTAGACAAGGTTTGGCAGTGCCTTAACCCCCCTTCAACCTTTGATAAACACTAGGCCATCTGTGCACGAGTACATCCGTGCTGCAGGCACAAACAGAACCGTACACCCAGTATACCTACCCACTGTGTTCGTCAGAATCCTGTCACAAATTGTTAAGTTACCTACCTGCATTCTCAAATAGCATGGAAAAAACACCATTTGGCCACGTACAGTGCAACACGTAAGGCGGCTCTGCATGGCTTGCTATGCCCGCTCACTACACTGCTGACTGCGTTCCCAAAATATGCATCAACTAAGATTGTGTCACACATAGGTCGAAAGCTGTGGCCAAGGGACATACCCATGCACAAGTGCACTGTGTGAGGAATGCTAGCCAAATCCAACCACCCAGAGGAACTGTGCCAAATCAAAAAAGAATGAAACATGGATGTCGCATGTAACACAATTAACACTGTCTCTCTCACACACAGGTCAACGTCGTCGATCTTCCCCAACACTGGGGGGGGGAAAACTCACAGGACCAGGCTCTGCGTGAAGAGGACCCCAATGCCAGCGATGACTCTCACCACTCCGTGGATTACCCAGACCAACCTGGCCCCTCTGGTGTCCAACCACCTGCAGCACCTGCGTCAGGTACAACTGTGCCAACCACCACCCCCATTCCAGCCACATCCCAGGAGACACCCAGGAGCCCTGCCCGCACACAACAACGCAGCCAGTCTGTCCAGGAGGGACAAGGTTCTTCGGGCACCCAGGAGGAGACAGGCGACCCCGCAAATGCCATCCCTCAGGGGTCCCGGAGACTCGATGTGCCCACAACGGCTGGCCAGGTGCAAGTGGGCAGGGGTGGTGGGAGTGGAGGACGGCAGAGGCCCGAACCTGCCCAGTTGGCTCAGGACCCGGCTATGGCACACGTCAGAACCATCCTGGACGCATACCGGCGTGACTCCAGAGGCATCGCCCAGGTAGTGGAGACCCTCAATGAGATGAAGGCCCTGCAGGTTGAGCATCATGCCAGGATGGAGGCAAGACATGCAGAGCACTTGGCGGTGCACAGGGACATGAGCCAATCCCTCCGTCAGATCGCCCAAAGCCTGGCAAACCCTCCCTGTGCCAGAAGGCGTAGAGCAGCAACAGCCCCAAGGAGGGAGGAGGAGGAGGAATCATCTGACGGAGCGTCCCTTGCACCGTCAAGCCAGGCGTCTGAGGGTCCCCGCAGGAAGGTGGGTCGTCCACGCAAAAGACCATGAGAGTCAGCGGAACATCACCATCTCCCAGGTCACCTGGCCTGGCACCTGGCCCTATGGCCCAACAGCAGCACAGCAGCAAAGGACATTCTCTGCCACATGGCCTTGCTGGTCACTGTCTGACCAATGTTGACAAAGACTGTGGCACAGACTCTGATGACTGTCAATGGCAAGGACACCAACTCCCCCTGTGAACTTTGGATTCTACACTCCCGCCAAGCACCTCTTGTCACCCCCCCAAACACGTACCCCAGCACTAATAAAATTCATCACAATCACAAGATGATGCCTTCATTTTGCATTATTCCACTACATGTGTGTGTTGTAAAGTCAAACCATGCCTGATATCTGAATTAACTCTGAACCACCATACCCTGGGGTCTGAGTCTGGTACAGGACACACATGGGTCACAACGTACCATCCAAGACAGACATGGAGCACCATACTCACCCGTGATGGGCCCAACCAGCTGAGGGGGTGCCCGCACAACTGTGCCCACAGACCTATTTAGAAGAGCAACAGTCATGCGCAGAGGTCAGGGATCATGTGGAGTGTCCTGGGGTGGGAGTCCCAGGTATGTGTAGACACGTGGCAGAACCATGTCCTGCATGCTTGAGTCAGGTGGATGTGGTGAATGGTGGGCCAGCCAAGTTTGGATGCATGGAGATGGCACAATAGGGTGTTTGATCACAGTGCCACAAGGTTGTGTTGTGGGTGTGGGCTGCATCCTGAGTGTGTGCGTGGATTGAGAAGGTCATCCTGCAGCTGGCAGTGATCCACTCCCCCCATCTCTGTTGGACGTTGATGTGGCCTGGTCGCCGCATGTAGTAGCAGAGCTGTGCAGATGCACCCTGGATGTGGACAAGTATCATGGGATTTCTAACGCACATGTCCGTAGAATGCAGGGTAGGAGTAGACACGGATGTCATAGTTGACCTGGGGGATGGTCTCCCTCTTGCTTTGAGGTGGATGGAACTGGGGATCTTGTGCATAATGCAGAGTGTGCTGCCGCATGAGGCACAGATGCTGCTCATCAGCATAGCACATGTCAGCAAGCAATCTATGATGGACACCAGCTCGTTTGCGTGGACACTGGGTGCCCTTGCAGCAGGGCCCTGCAGCAGCATGCGCCATGTCAAGGAAACAATGCCACAAGTAGCACACAAAAACAAGGATCTCAGGAAGGAACCATGCAAAAGGTGCATGTCAAGGAAGGAATGTCTGGTTCAACATGGCACACACACACACAATGGATTCACATGCGGCACAGTGGCCGTCATGGAGACTGACAGGCCACAAAACCTACCCAGCCATGGACATCATGCACAATACAGACTCTAATCCCTGACAAACAGCTTGCATCTTGCTACTCTACACATAGACTCATATGCACCATCTCTGAGAACAATGCCAGACATGCCGCATGCACATTGGCAACAGACCACCATTGACAGAGATGAGGCACCTTGGAGGCAGAGGGACACCTTTATTAGTCATGTGTGTCGGAATGCTAATGCAACTCTGTCTACACATACACAGGTCATGTGGATGAACACGTGGGACCAACACTGGCACCCCCCTTAGCACCACAGATGCTGGAAATCCATGGCACTGGCACACAAGTGACGGGTGACAGCTAAACACCCCCTGCTGCTCACGGAGAGCCTGCTATACACCATTGAGCCCCTAATGGGGAATTCACACACCATGTCAACCCGGTGCAACCCGTATGTTTCCGAGGCCAGTGTCACACACATTGATGGCTCCATCACAATCCCATTACAGATGACTGTCATCAAGTCTGACCATCAATTCTGGTGAATTCTGCTCCAGGTCATGTGCCCCATGGTGATTCTACATGTATGCAAAGTAACCAAACATGAACAGGAGCAGTGCACACACATTCAAAACAAATACCACTCCCAAAAAGCCGTGCTGCATCCCTTACCCGAAGGAGATTTTCTAACTTGTCCGTGCATGTAACGCTGATTCAGCACATGTTGCTGTGATCATGAGGAATAGCAGGAGCACAACAATGCCACCAGCAGACAGCATGTGCAAGTACCTGTGGATGGGAGACACACCAGAAGTCAGCCAAAAGAAGTACATCCGCATGCATGTGCATGTACTCGACACGTATTAGGTTGTCAACATGCTAGGTGACAATGATGACTCTGGAAATACATTCTTCTATTGCACCATCACTCGAGTGACACATCCAAACACCTCAGACTCACTTGGAAGACATGCAGATGGACACACACATTGCAACACATGCCACACACAGCCCAATGCGTGCACACTCAGACACTGGAACTCACCACTAAGCAAAGAAGTCGCGTATGAGCCGACTCCACATGTCCTCCACCGCCTCCTCCTCCTCCACATCACTTGCCTCGTGCCCAAGCCCTTCATTCTCCACGGGTGGATGGTCCTGCTCATCTGGATCCAGGATGAGTGGCACAGCTTTCTCCACTGCCATGTTGTGCAGCATGCAGCACAAGAGGAATATCTTGCAGACCTTCACCGGTGCATATGGGAGTGCGCCACCGGTCTTGTGGAGGCAACAGGATCGGCTCTTCAGGAGGCCAAACGTCCTCTCTATCACTCGCCGGGTCCGCCCATGGGCGTTGTTGTAGCGGTGATCGGCAGCCGTGCTGGGGTTGCGGAGAGGCGTGATCAGCCATGGCATATTGGGATAGCCAGCGTCCCCTACATGGAAACATCATGGACAAGAGTGGGTCAGGAGAAGCAGTAAGACAGGAAGATGACGTTAAATACAGGACTGGCAGAGTATACCCACCAACAATGCATGCTCGTTCATTGCGCAGCTGCAGCATCATTTCAGGCACCCTGCTACGCCTCATGATGTACGCATGGTGTGCTGATCCTGGAAAACGAGCACAGACATGTGAAATAACCATGTTGGCAAGACACACCACAAGGGCATTAATGGAGTGGTAATGCTTGCGGTTACGGAAGGCTACCTCCTGTGCCTGTGGTGGTACCAAAGCCACATGTGTTCCATCTATGGACCCAATGACATGGGGCATCCCTCCCAGGGCATAGAACTCACGCTTG
This sequence comes from Triturus cristatus, assembly GCF_964204655.1. NCBI lineage: Eukaryota > Metazoa > Chordata > Amphibia > Caudata > Salamandridae > Triturus > Triturus cristatus. The sequence continues at coordinate 318,249,530 of NC_140579.1, forward strand.
ACAGCTGTCAACTGCTCAGGAGTTGGGAATTTTATGAACTCATCAAGGTGCTCCAACATGGCCTCTAAAAAATCATGCAGAACACGGCTTAACATGGTTTGGGACATTCCACCCACATGGGGAATGGTATGTTGAAAGGTACCCGTGGCCAAGAAATGTAGGGCTGCCATCACCTTCACCTTGGGTGTCAGTGCACCAGGATACCTGTGTAGCGGTTGGAGGTGTGCTGCCAGCCGTGTCGTCAAGTCCTCATTCAAACGTTGGGGGAAGCGGTAGCGGCGTATACAGTCATTTTCCCGCATGTCAGCCAAGTCCGGAATTGCTCGAGGGAGAGTCGGAGCCCTGCAGTGAATTAGAAGGGACAACGAAGAGTGAGTACAGTACACCACCAATGTCAATGTACTCAGCACATGGTCAACAGGCAATACACATATGCTACATACAGAATCAGGTCTGTGCAATATGCCCTGGACACGTATGGCAGCCATGTGACACTCCTACCAAGAGACAGCTCCAAACGTTTATTCTCAACCTCATAATGCCATGCCATGAAACTAGCTGTGGGCCAGTGTAAGTGAGCAGGCAGACGCATTACAGGAGTTACAGACAACCAAATATGTGCAGAGGAAGGATGTTTATTGTACAGACAGGTTGCGGAACACTAGAGCCACAGGTCACATGTAATGGAAAAAGGACAGACCACACACCTTGCCATGAAGGATTACATTTCAATAATGATCCCACATACATTGAGAGTATGCAGATATGTCCTTGTTTTGAAACTCCGTGTCGATGCATACACACACACCTTATGTCGGATTCCACATGTGGCCTGGTATGCGTAACACTGTGCCATGGCCATCTACACACAGACACATGTTGGTTGCCGCAACTGCAGATGCATTTGACCAAACACCTACAGCAAGCTAATGGGAACACACGACACATACATGACATCGTCACATCGTGCAACGCGGGTAGTCAAATGTCAGGTGTGAAAACCCCTGTAGCTGGCATCAGGGGACAGTTGCGTGTGTTGATGACTGTGCCATGGCAGTGACGCTTTTCACAAGTGTTCTCTACTACATGCACACATGTCAAAGGAGTGAAGGGGATGTCTGGCACATAGTCCACCATCACACATGACATCTGTACACATCTCATCATACATCTATTGCCTTCACAACTCAGGAGTAATGTGCCACATTACAGCCTGACACACTTGTGCCCCACACATGTAGTACTGCACAGACAATGCCTTGATGTCCAGCCTTGGACAAGTAGGTCAGCTCTATTCCTTTCTGTGTGCTGCCTGTCACCACTGTCAGGTGTGGAATGCACCGTACATGCGCTCGGAGGGCGTGTGTACGTTCCCCATCACTATGGGAGTGCTGCCGTAGGCCTACCCATAGAGAAACGGCCCGCACACGCGTGTGTACGGGGCGTATCACTATGGGTACGCATACGCAAGCAAAGCCATAGTGAAACGGCCCGTACATGCGCGTGTACGGGGCATATCACTATGGGTACGCATACGCAAGCAAAGCATAGTGAAACGGCCCGTACACGCACGTGTACGGGGCGTATCACTATGGGTACGCATACGCGAGCAAAGCCATAGTAAAACGGCCCGTACACGCGCGTGTACGGGCCGTTTCACTATGGCTTTGCTCGCGTATGCGTACCCATAGTGATACGCCCCGTTCACGCGCGTGTATGGGCCATGTCACTATGGCTTTGCTCGCTTATGCGTACCCATAGTGATACGCCCCGTACACGCGCGTGTACGTGCCGTTTCATAATGGCTTTGCTCGCGTATGCGTACCCATAGTGATACGCCCCGTACACGCGCGTGTACGGGCCGTTTCACTATGGCTTTGCTTGCGTATGCGTACCCATAGTGATACGTCCCATACATGCGCGTGTACGGGCCGTTTCACTATGGCTTTGCTCGCGTATGCGTACCCATAGTGATACGCCCCGTACACGCGCGTGTACGGGCCGTTTCTCTGGATTTGGGGTGCTCTAGGGCCCTGGAACTCACCGTACCTGTGTGTGAATGTCCAAATTACATAGGGGACACATGAGGGACAAGTATAAAGCCCTACATGCATGCTGGTTGTCATAGAGACCGAGTTTAAAGTTTGAAATTTTTTCATCAGGTGCCCAGCTAAAGTTGGTTTGAAAGAATCTACATTGTTGCAAAGTGGTTGTTGAGTTGACATCATGCTCAATAAAAAAAAAGAGCAAAGCCTCTGACTGTGGTAGGTTTAAAGGGATTGGAGGAAACATAGGATGCAAATGTGAGTGACCAATCACTCTGTACTCCTGTGAATGAAACAGGGCAGCAAGGCAGATATAAGGCAGCCAGGTCCCATGAGAGAGCACTTGCCTGCACATCCTTTGATTCAACTACACTGCTGCTGCTCGTGAATCCTCTGGCACCATGTCCAGGTCTGTGGAGAGGGCCCAGCCTTTCACCCAGGAGGAGAACCAAGCCCTGCTGGATGTGATCCTCCCTCAGTACCCCATGCTGTATGGTCGACCAGGGGTTCAGGTGAGTGCTGAGTCCACTAGCAAAGACTGTGCCCCTTTTTTGTGACTGTGACTTCTGCCATTGTGTCTAGGTGTAACACACATGCAATGTACTGTAGGGTGGGTCCCGGGTGGGGGAATGCCTAATGTCTCGCAGCCAGAGCATGCTGTGGTGCATGTCTGCTCTCTTCACTTGCATTGTGTGTACTCACAATCACTGCATGTGGCATTACACATTCTGCCTGTCTAATCCTCCTGGGAATGTTGTTACTACAGTCCTTATGTGAATCTGTGGTCCCCCCAGTGTGACAGGTGGCAGTACCCACAGATGTGTGTTTGTTTAGTGTACATGTGCTGAGAGTGTCCAAATGATGTGTTTGTCCCCTGGACATTGGTGTGTGTGTGTAAGTCCCCTGTCATGTGGGTGAGTGCATATGTGGAGTGTAGCACCCCAGCTGCATGAGGGATGGATATACCCTGCCCATCTGATGTGAGCAGGGAGCAGTGCTGTGTGTCTGCGGTGATGGGCCAGCCCCACACCTGTGACACCCCCCAGTCTAGTGGCACATGTGCAGCGTGAGGTGTGTAGCTGCAGTTGTCAATGGCAGGTGATTGTCCTGTGGCTATGTGTGTCTGTGTACTCTGCTGAGGGCGCCTCAGTGGCCTGTGGCATGTGACTGCTTTGAGGTGCTGCACATAATCCTGCTGTCGCTTGTGATGCACAGTGTGAGCCTGGATGATTGGTTGTGTCATACCCCTCATGCCACCTGTGTACTCTACAATGCCACCTAGTGCTTTTTGCCTTCCACAGAGGAGAGTGTCCCAATGACACAGGTGTAATGAGTTTGATGCATTCTATGCCCTGTTAAAACCAGCCAAATTGTTCTAATGTGTGTCTCTGTGACATGTCGCAGGTGTATTGATGTTGTCTCACTTTTTCATCCTCACAGGTAGGCGCCTGTGCCAAGGAGCAGATCTGGAAGGACGCCGTCAGTGCCGTGAGACAGACGGATTGTCGGAAGCGGCGCCTAGCCCAGGTGAGGAAACGCTGGTAGGATATCCGGTGCTGGACGCGGAGGATCGCACGGGTCCTGCTGGGGGACTCACCTGTGAGCCAAAAGAACCATGGGCGCCGCCGTCTGACCCACATCCACAAGCGTGTGCTGGTGGTCGTCTTCCGTGACATGGACAGGCACTTATGGGAAAAGCAGCAGCAGGAAGGGGGTGGGTACATGTGTGTTTGTTTTGTATCACCAACATTTGTAAGGGCACAGTTGCATGGATACACTGCCAGGGTTTACATGTGCAGTGCAGTTCCTGGTCCCCAAAGTGTAGCAGTGCTGTCCTTCCTCCCTTCCCCTCCTTGGCATGTGTACCCTGGTCTGTGTGTAGTCACACTTGCACAAGGTTATCTAGGCTGCCAGTTTATCGATGTGCCCAATGCTTGCAGCTTCATGTGTGGGGGTGGTGTGTAACAGGTTTTGGGACCTTGCCTGTGCCCTGTCCAGTTCAGTACTTGTGAGGTCCATGTCAGTTGTCACTGATGCTGAGTCCAGACATAGGAGTGTGTCTCTAAAGTGTATTGCTTTACAGCATGCATGTCCTATTTTGTGGCCTGTGACATGATGTGCATGAGTGTGAGATATGCAGAGTTCAGGGATGGTGGCTTGTGTTGCAGTCATTACCATTCAGGACCATGGAGTAGTGTGGCCACTACTGTCCCCTGGGGCATCTTTTCCTAGGTATCATGTGTGTAATCCAAAAATGTCGACAATCTCTGTGTCTACAGCATAGGTTGTGCTCTGTGCCATTTTACCCTGGCACCATTTGTGTCTACGTAAACTCTGCTACATGTGTCCACTGTACAGGCTGACCAAATGTCCCTTGTTCATACTCACGAGGGCCAGTGCCTGTGTGTCTTGGTGAAATGATCTGATGAGGGCCATTTGTAGATGATGTATTTGTACCGGCGCACCAGGGGTATTTGGTGTCCAATCAGGACTTCTTGCAGGCCATGTGTTTTTATTCCAGACTAAGAGATGTAAGTGCTTCCTGTGTCTCAATAAATTGTCTTATGTAGGGGTGGTTGGTGCAGGCAAGGCCTACATGTCTAGACCTGAAGTCTCCTTGCTAGGTCTGGCCAGTGTGTGATGTTTGTCTGGACATACACTCAAGGTGCAGTGACCCATTAATGTTGGACATGTTTTTAAGTATTGCCTTTGCAGCATGTGCCTACAGTTAATAGACATGGTTCCTGCTCATCCCTTTTTACACCAACGCTGTGTGCTGCAGATGCTGTGCTGGATTGTCCCCAGTGCCTGGCTCCTCTGTCCATATCATGTTATTTGCTATTGTGTCATGCTCTCCATAGTTGGTCAGTGGCATGGTGGGTCAACCAACTGTGTGTTGCAGGGCCTACATATGTGCCTTGTATTGTAGATGTTACTCATGTTGCTTTTCAGGCTATGCACTGTGACCTATGTGGATTTGACTCATGTGACATATGTATACAGGTGTCTGATTATTTCCTGTCTCTTCACCTTGCTCACAGCATCGTCGGGGCACACCGAGGGAGACACTGGCACGGACCGTGCGGAGGGAGCGAGCACCAGTGCCAGCAGTGCAGAGATGTCTGGCACATCGAGTGGCACGGAGGCCGACGGGAGTGCAGCGGAGGACCTGTCCAGTCAATCCACCACCGACTATGACGCAGACGGGTCCGAGGCTGAGCACTCCGAGGGGGCGGTGGCTGGTCCCACAGCTGACACCAGCACTCCATCACTAACCGCCCCCTCCATTCCGATCACCGGCCTCCCACTTGCTCGTGTCCCTTCCCGCCGTGCTCGGTCAGCACGTGTCTCCTTCTTGCCAGGCACCGCACCCCCTGCCCCTGTCTCCACTGCTGCCACCAATGCCGAGTCTGTGGACATCTTGCGGCAGTTGCGGGTTGGTCAGACTGCGACGCTTAATGTCCTCCATGGCCACAGCCAAGTGCTGAACCAGATGGAGGCATACTCGGAGGGCATTTCAGCCGTGCAGTCTGACCAACGCAACTTGCTGAGGTCCATAGACTCGACACTGACTGCAGGAGTGGGTCTCCTGCAACGCTACGTCCCACCCCTACGCCTGTCCCATCCACACTTCCCACTCCCATGCCTGTCCCACATACACCCAGACGTCAGCATGCATGCACCCCACCAGACACAGGCACCACACCAGCAGGGCAGGGCAAGCGCACACCTCCGGGCACGCACACACAGGGTGAGGTAAGCACACCCACTGGGTCGGGGGGCAAACATAAGTCACGCAGCCAGAGTGGGAGTCCGCATTCCGCAAAATCCACTCCCTCCAAATCCACTCCCCTCAGCTCTCCTGGCCACAAATCCAGCAAAGATTCCTTCATGGCCGCTCTGTCCCTGAGCCCAACAGTGACACCACCCAGCAAGCGGGCAAAGGAATCCACCGCCAGGGAAGTTGAGTGCCCCCCCTGTCCACACCCTCCCCCAGTGGCGCTGCTACCCATTCCTCCGCCCCCCCCTCCTTGGGGCCTGTGGTTCCTTCGGGTGCAGGGGATACGCTGGGGGGCCTTGCTGACGTGTGTAGCGCCATCCTCACCACCTCCTTTGGCGCTGCCCCACCCCCTGTGGTGGAGTCCTCCGTCCCTGCACCCACAACGCCTGCCCTTGCCCCTCCTGTCCCTGCAGTGCCTGGTCCTTCCCCCCCACATGATGCCCCCCCCTGTGGAAGACAGGGTGGTCTGAACTGTGCAGGCAAGCTAGGGGACACGCGTCCCACTGTGTCCCCCATCCAGCTGTGACTAATGGACTGCTCTATGGGCTTTGTAAATATTGAACTTAATCCACACAAAGATTTTTTGATACTGCTGAATAAAGCCATTTTTTTTTCCTTAGCACACTACTGCTTTTGTGGTATTGCTGTTGGTGGGGCTGCTCCATGATTTTGGGTGGTGATCATGTGTTGGGTTTGTGGGAAATGTAGTGGTGTGCTGGTCATAGGGGGGACCCTGGTATCTGTGTGCCATCACAAGGTGTTAGCTAAGTTTCTTTGTTCATGTAAGCAGTTACTGCATGGTAAAATTGTCCCAAGGTGTGTTCCTTCCTCTGTGTACCCTGACATCTTCCATGCAGGGTGTTTCCAATATGTTGCGCTGAGCTGTATCTACATTAGCTGGGTGTGTGACGGACCCCTTCAACTTTGGCCATGCATGCAGAGCGATGTCTCCACCTGCATCATTCGTGGCATCCTTGGTGATCACTGTACTTGTGTATGTAGTCTGTTGACATGACTTCATGTGGACATGTTCCCTTTTAGGCAGTATGCATATGTGTACTCCCAGCCTCGCACACATGTGTTACATGTACTGCAGGGTCTTTGTGCACCTGACTGACAATTGTGGCAATTGGATCTGTGGGTACTCCACCCTTTTTCTTTCCATGGGCACTGCTGGGGGCCTCTGCACCCACCCCTCCTGCGTCTGAGCTCTGCTGGGAGGACTCTGCACCCACTCCTCCTGTGTCTGGGCACTGCTGGATTGACTCTGCACACACCCCTCCTGTGTCTGGGCACTGCTGGGAGGACTCTGCACACACCCCTCCTGCATCTGGGCACTGCTGGGAGGACTCTGCACACACCCCTCCTATGTCTGGGCACTGCTGGGAGGACTCTGCACACACCCCTCCTGCGTCTGGGCACTGCTGGGAGGACTCTGCACACACCCCTCCTGCGTCTGGGCACTGCTGGGAGGACTCTGCACCCACCCTCCCTGTGTCTGGGCACTGCTGGGAGGACTCTGCACACACCCCTCCTGCGTCTGGGCACTGCTGGGAGGACTCTGCACACACCCCTCCTGCGTCTGGGCACTGCTGGGAATGATAGGCACACACCCCTCCTGTGTCTGGGCACTGCTGGGAGGACTCTGCAAACACCCCTCCTGCATCTGGGCACTGCTGGGAGGACTCTGCACACACCCCTCCTGTGTCTGGGCACTGATGGGAATGATAGGCACACACCCCTCCTGTGTCTGGGCCCTGCTGGGAATGATAGGCACACACCCCTCCTGTGTCTGGGCACTGCTGGGAATGATAGGCACACACCCCTCCTGTGTCTGGGCCCTGCTGGGAATGATAGGCACACACCCCTCCTGTGTCTGGGCACTGCTGGGAGGACTCTGCACACACCCCTCCTGTGTCTGGGCACTGCTGGGAGTGAAAGGCACACACCCCTCCTGTGTCTGGGCACTGCTGGGAATGATAGGCACACACCCCTCCTATGTCTGGGCACTGCTGGGAGGACTCTGCACACACCCCTCCTGCAACTGGGCACTGCTGGGAGGACTCTGCACACACCCCTTCTATGTCTGGGCACTGCTGGGAGGACTCTGCACACACCCCTCCTGCGTCTGGGCACTGCTGGGAGGACTCTGCACACACCCCTCCTGCGTCTGGGCACTGCTGGGAGGACTCTGCACCCACCCCTCCTGTGTCTGGGCACTGCTGGGAGGACTCTGCACACACCCCTCCTGCGTCTGGGCACTGCTGGGAGGACTCTGCACACACCCCTCCTGCGTCTGGGCACTGCTGGGAAGACTCTGCACACACCCCTCCTGTGTCGGGGCACTGCTGGGAGGACTCTGCACACACCCCTCCTGCGTCTGGGCACTGCTGGGAGGACTCTGCACACACCCCTCCTGTGTCTGGGCACTGCTGGGAATGATAGGTACACCCCTCCTGTGTCTGGGCCCTGCTGGGAATGATAGGCACACACCCCTCCTGTGTCTGGGCACTGCTGGGAGGACTCTGCACACACCCCTCCTGCGGCTGGGCACTGCTGGGAGGACTCTGCACACACCCCTCCTGTGTCTGGGCCCTGCTGGGAATGATAGGCACACACCCCTCCTGTGTCTGGGCCCTGCTGGGAATGATAGGCACACACCCCTCCTGTGTCTGGGCCCTGCTGGGAATGATAGGCACACACCCCTCCTGTGTCTGGGCACTGCTGGGAGGACTCTGCACACACCCCTCCTGCGTCTGGGCGCTGCTGGGAGGACTCTGCACACACCCCTCCTGTGTCTGGGCACTGCTGGGAGGACTCTGCACACACCCCTCCTGTGTCTGGGCACTGCTGGGAATGATAGGCACACACCCCTCCTGTGTCTGGGCCCTGCTGGGAATGATAGGCACACACCCCTCCTGTGTCTGGGCCCTGCTGGGAATGATAGGCACACACACCTCCTGTGTCTGGGCACTGCTGGGAGGACTCTGCACACACCCCTCCTGCGTCTGGGCACTGCTGGGAGGACTCTGCACACACCCCTCCTGTGTCTGGGCACTGCTGGGAGGACTCTGCACACACCCCTCCTGTGTCTGGGCACTGCTGGGAGGACTCTGCACACACCCCTCCTGCGTCTGGGCACTGCTGGGAGGACTCTGCACACACCCCTCCTATGTCTGGGCACTGCTGGGAGGACTCTGCACACACCCCTCCTGCGTCTGGGCACTGCTGGGAGGACTCTGCACACACCCCTCCTGCGTCTGGGCACTGCTGGGAGGACTCTGCACCCACCCCTCCTGTGTCTGGGCACTGCTGGGAGGACTCTGCACACACCCCTCCTCTGTCCGGGCACTGCTGGGAGGACTCTGCACACACCCCTCCTATGTCTGGGCACTGCTGGGAGGACTCTGCACACACCCCTCCTCTGTCCGGGCACTGCTGGGAGGACTCTGCAAACACCCCTCCTATGTCTGGGCACTGCTGGGAGGACTCTGCACACACCCCTCCTATGTCTGGGCACTGCTGGGAGGACTCTGCACACACCCCTCCTGCGTCTGGGCACTGCTGGGAGGACTCTGCACACACCCCTCCTGTGTCTGGGCAATGCTGGGAGGACTCTGCACACACCCCTCCTATGTCTGGGCACTGCTGGGAGGACTCTGCACACACCCCTCCTGCGTCTTGGCACTGCTGGGAGGACTCTGCACACACCCCTCCTGCGTCTGGGCACTGCTGGGAGGACTCTGCACACACCCCTCCTATGTCTGGGCACTGCTGGGAGGACTCTGCACACACCCCTCCTGCATCTGGGCACTGCTGGGAGGACTCTGCACCCACCCCTCCTGTGTCTGGGCACTGCTGGGAGGACTCTGCACCCACCCCTCCTGTGTCTGGGCACTGCTGGGAGGACTCTGCACACACCCCTCCTGTGTCTGGGCACTGCTGGGAATGATAGGCACACACCCCTCCTGTGTCTGGGCACTGCTGGGAGGACTCTGCACACACCCCTCCTGCGTCTGGGCACTGCTGGGAAGAATCTGAACACACCCCTCCTGTGTCTGGGCACTGCTGGGAGGACTCTGCACACACCCCTCCTGTGTCTGGGCACTGCTGGGAGGACTCTGCACACACCCCTCCTGCGTCTGGGCACTGCTGGGAGGACTCTGCACACACCCCTCCTATGTCTGGGCACTGCTGGGAGGACTCTGCACACACCCCTCCTGCATCTGGGCACTGCTGGGAGGACTCTGCACACACCCCTCCTATATCTGGGCACTGCTGGGAGGACTCTGCACACACCCCTCCTGCGTCTGGGCACTGCTGGGAGGACTCTGCACACACCCCTCCTGCGTCTGGGCACTGCTGGGAGGACTCTGCACCCACCCCTCCTGTGTCTGGGCACTGCTGGGAGGACTCTGCACACACCCCTCCTCTGTCCGGGCACTGCTGGGAGGACTCTGCACACACCCCTCCTATGTCTGGGCACTGCTGGGAGGACTCTGCACACAACCCTCCTATGTCTGGGCACTGCTGGGAGGACTCTGCACACACCCCTCCTGCGTCTGGGCACTGCTGGGAGGACTCTGCACCCACCCCTCCTGCGTCTGGGCACTGCTGGGAGGACTCTGCACACACCCCTCCTATGTCTGGGCACTGCTGGGAGGACTCTGCACACACCCCTCCTGCGTCTGGGCACTGCTGGGAGGACTCTGCACACACCACTCCTGCGTCTGGGCACTGCTGGGAATGATAGGCACACACCCCTCCTGTGTCTGGGCACTGCTGGGAGGACTCTGCACACACCCCTCCTGCGTCTGGGCACTGCTGGGAATGATAGGCACACACCCCTCCTGTGTCTGGGCACTGCTGGGAGGACTCTGCACACACCCTTCCTGCGTCTGGGCACTGCTGGGAGGACTCTGCACACACCCCTCCTGCGTCTGGGCACTGCTGGGAGGACTCTGCACCCACCCCTCCTGTGTCTGGGCACTGCTGGGAGGACTCTGCACACACCCCTCCTGCGTTTGGGCACTGCTGGGAGGACTCTGCACACACCCCTCCTGCATCTGGGCACTGCTGGGAGGACTCTGCACACACCCCTCCTATGTCTGGGCACTGCTGGGAGGACTCTGCACACACCCCTCCTGCGTCTGGGCACTGCTGGGAGGACTCTGCACACACCCCTCCTGCGTCTGGGCACTGCTGGGAGGACTCTGCACCCACCCTCCCTGTGTCTGGGCACTGCTGGGAGGACTCTGCACACACCCCTCCTGCGTCTGGGCACTGCTGGGAGGACTCTGCACACACCCCACCTGCGTCTGGGGACTGCTGGGAATGATAGGCACACACCCCTCCTGTGTCTGGGCACTGCTGGGAGGACTCTGCAAACACCCCTCCTGCATCTGGGCACTGCTGGGAGGACTCTGCACACACCCCTCCTGTGTCTGGGCACTGATGGGAATGATAGGCACACACCCCTCCTGTGTCTGGGCCCTGCTGGGAATGATAGGCACACACCCCTCCTGTGTCTGGGCACTGCTGGGAATGATAGGCACACACCCCTCCTGTGTCTGGGCCCTGCTGGGAATGATAGGCACACACCCCTCCTGTGTCTGGGCACTGCTGGGAGGACTCTGCACACACCCCTCCTGTGTCTGGGCACTGCTGGGAGTGATAGGCACACACCCCTCCTGTGTCTGGGCACTGCTGGGAATGATAGGCACACACCCCTCCTATGTCTGGGCACTGCTGGGAGGACTCTGCACACACCCCTCCTGCGACTGGGCACTGCTGGGAGGACTCTGCACATACCCCTTCTATGTCTGGGCACTGCTGGGAGGACTCTGCACACACCCCTCCTGCGTCTGGGCACTGCTGGGAGGACTCTGCACACACCCCTCCTGCGTCTGGGCACTGCTGGGAGGACTCTGCACCCACCCCTCCTGTGTCTGGGCACTGCTGGGAGGACTCTGCACACACCCCTCCTGCGTCTGGGCACTGCTGGGAGGACTCTGCACACACCCCTCCTGCGTCTGGGCACTGCTGGGAAGACTCTGCACACACCCCTCCTGTGTCGGGGCACTGCTGGGAGGACTCTGCACACACCCCTCCTGCGTCTGGGCACTGCTGGGAGGACTCTGCACACACCCCTCCTGTGTCTGGGCACTGCTGGGAATGATAGGCACACCCCTCCTGTGTCTGGGCCCTGCTGGGAATGATAGGCACACACCCCTCCTGTGTCTGGGCCCTGCTGGGAATGATAGGCACACACCCCTCCTGTGTCTGGGCACTGCTGGGAGGACTCTGCACACACCCCTCCTGCGTCTGGGCACTGCTGAGAGGACTCTGCACACACCCCTCCTGTGTCTGGGCCCTGCTGGGAATGATAGGCACACACCCCTCCTGTGTCTGGGCCCTGCTGGGAATGATAGGCACACACCCCTCCTGTGTCTGGGCCCTGCTGGGAATGATAGGCACACACCCCTCCTGTGTCTGGGCACTGCTGTGAGGACTCTGTACACACCCCTCCTGTGTCTGGGCACTGCTGGGAATGATAGGCACACACCCCTCCTGTGTCTGGGCCCTGCTGGGAATAATAGGCACACACCCCTCCTGTGTCTGGGCACTGCTAGGACTCTGCACACACCCCTCCTGCGTCTGGGCACTGCTGGGAGGACTCTGCACACACCCCTCCTGTTTCTGGGCACTGCTGGGAGGACTCTGCACACACCCCTCCTGTGTCTGGGCACTGCTGGGAATGATAGGCACACACCCCTCCTGTGTCTGGGCCCTGCAGGGAATGATAGGCACACACCCCTCCTGTGTCTGGGCCCTGCTGGGAATGATAGGCACACACCCCTCCTGTGTCTGGGCACTGCTGGGAGGACTCTGCACACACCCCTCCTGCGTCTGGGCACTGCTGTGAGGACTCTGCACACACCCCTCCTGTGTCTGGGCACTGCTGGGAGGACTCTGCACACACCCCTCCTGTGTCTGGGCACTGCTGGGAGGACTCTGCACACACCCCTCCTGCGTCTGGGCACTGCTGGGAGGACTCTGCACACACCCCTCCTATGTCTGGGCACTGCTGGGAGGACTCTGCACACACCCCTCCTGCGTCTGGGCACTGCTTGGAGGACTCTGCACACACCCCTCCTGCGTCTGGGCACTGCTGGGAGGACTCTGCACCCACCCCTCCTGTGTCTGGGCACTGCTGGGAGGACTCTGCACACTCCCCTCCTCTGTCCGGGCACTGCTGGGAGGACTCTGCACACACCCCTCCTATGTCAGGGCACTGCTGGGAGGATTCTGCACACACATCTCCTCTGTCCGGGCACTGCTGGGAGGACTCTGCACACACCCCTCCTATGTCTGGGCACTGCTGGGAGGACTCTGCACACACCCCTCCTATGTCTGGGCACTGCTGGGAGGACTCTGCACACACCCCTCCTGCGTCTGGGCACTGCTGGGAGGACTCTGCACACACCCCTCCTGCGTCTGGGCACTGCTGGGAGGACTCTGCACACACCCCTCCTATGTCTGGGCACTGCTGGGAGGACTCTACACACACCCCTCCTGCGTCTGGGCACTGCTGTGAGGACTCTGCACACACCCCTCCTGCGTCTGGGCACTGCTGGGAGGACTCTGCACACACCCCTCCTATGTCTGGGCACTGCTGGGAGGACTCTGCACACACCCCTCCTGCGTCTGGGCACTGCTGGGAGGACTCTGCACCCACCCCTCCTGTGTCTGGGCACTGCTGGGAGGACTCTGCACCCACCCCTCCTGTGTCTGGGCACTGCTGGGAGGACTCTGCACACACCCCTCCTGCGTCTGGGCACTGCTGGGAATGATAGGCACACACCCCTCCTGTGTCTGGGCACTGCTGGGAGGACTCTGCACACACCCCTCCTGCGTCTGGGCACTGCTGGGAAGACTCTGAACACACCCCTCCTGTGTCTGGGCACTGCTGGGAGGACTCTGCACACACCCCTCCTGTGTCTGGGCACTGCTGGGAGGACTCTGCACACACCCCTCCTGCGTCTGGGCACTGCTGGGAGGACTCTGCACACACCCCTCCTATGTCTGGGCACTGCTGGGAGGACTCTGCACACACCCCTCCTGCATCTGGGCACTGCTGGGAGGACTCTGCACACACCCCTCCTATATCTGGGCACTGCTGGGAGGACTCTGCACACACCCCTCCTGCGTCTGGGCACTGCTGGGAGGACTCTGCACACACCCCTCCTGCGTCTGGGCACTGCTGGGAGGACTCTGCACCCACCCCTCCTGTGTCTGGGCACTGCTGGGAGGACTTTGCACACACCCCTCCTCTGTCCGGGCACTGCTGGGAGGACTCTGCACACACCCCTCCTATGTCTGGGCACTGCTGGGAGGACTCTGCACACAACCCTCCTATGTCTGGGCACTGCTGGGAGGACTCTGCACACACCCCTCCTGCGTCTGGGCACTGCTGGGAGGACTCTGCACCCACCCCTCCTGCGTCTGGGCACTGCTGGGAGGACTCTGCACACACCCCTCCTATGTCTGGGCACTGCTGGGAGGACTCTGCACACACCCCTCCTGCGTCTGGGCACTGCTGGGAGGACTCTGCACACACCCCTCTTGCGTCTGGGCACTGCTGGGAATGATAGGCACACACCCCTCCTGTGTCTGGGCACTGCTGGGAGGACTCTGCACACACCCCTCCTGCGTCTGGGCACTGCTGGGAGGACTCTGCACACACCCCTCCTGTGTCTGGGCACTGCTGGGAATGATAGGCACACCCCTCCTGTGTCTGGGCCCTGCTGGGAATGATAGGCACACACCCCTCCTGTGTCTGGGCCCTGCTGGGAATGATAGGCACACACCCCTCCTGTGTCTGGGCACTGCTGGGAGGACTCTGCACACACCCCTCCTGCGTCTGGGCACTGCTGGGAGGACTCTGCACACACCCCTCCTGTGTCTGGGCCCTGCTGGGAATGATAGGCACACACCCCTCCTGTGTCTGGGCCCTGCTGGGAATGATAGGCACACACCCCTCCTGTGTCTGGGCACTGCTGGGAGGACTCTGTACACACCCCTCCTGTGTCTGGGCACTGCTGGGAATGATAGGCACACACCCCTCCTGTGTCTGGGCCCTGCTGGGAATAATAGGCACACACCCCTCCTGTGTCTGGGCACTGCTAGGAGGACTCTGCACACACCCCTCCTGCGTATGGGCACTGCTGGGAGGACTCTGCACACACCCCTCCTGTGTCTGGGCACTGCTGGGAGGACTCTGCACACACCCCTCCTGTGTCTGGGCACTGCTGGGAATGATAGGCACACACCCCTCCTGTGTCTGGGCCCTGCTGGGAATGATAGGCACACACCCCTCCTGTGTCTGGGCCCTGCTGGGAATGATAGGCACACACCCCTCCTGTGTCTGGGCACTGCTGGAAGGACTCTGCACACACCCCTCCTGCGTCTGGGCACTGCTGGGAGGACTCTGCACACACCCCTCCTGTGTCTGGGCACTGCTGGGAGGACTCTGCACACACCCCTCCTGTGTCTGGGCACTGCTGGGAGGACTCTGCACACACCCCTCCTGCGTCTGGGCACTGCTGGGAGGACTCTGCACACACCCCTCCTATGTCTGGGCACTGCTGGGAGGACTCTGCACACACCCCTCCTGCGTCTGGGCACTGCTGGGAGGACTCTGCACACACCCCTCCTGCGTCTGGGCACTGCTGGGAGGACTCTGCACCCACCCCTCCTGTGTCTGGGCACTGCTGGGAGGACTCTGCACACACCCCTCCTCTGTCCGGGCACTGCTGGGAGGACTCTGCACACACCCCTCCTATGTCTGGGCACTGCTGGGAGGACTCTGCACACACCCCTCCTCTGTACGGGCACTGCTGGGAGGACTCTGCACACACCCCTCCTATGTCTGGGCACTGCTGGGAGGACTCTGCACACACCCCTCCTATGTCTGGGCACTGCTGGGAGGACTCTGCACACACCCCTCCTGCGTCTGGGCACTGCTGGGAGGACTCTGTACACACCCCTCCTGCGTCTGGGCACTGCTGGGAGGACTCTGCACACACCCCTCCTATGTCTGGGCACTGCTGGGAGGACTCTGCACACACCCCTCCTGCGTCTGGGCACTGCTGGGAGGACTCTGCACACACCCCTCCTGCGTCTGGGCACTGCTGGGAGGACTCTGCACACACCCCTCCTATGTCTGGGCACTGCTGGGAGGACTCTGCACACACCCCTCCTGCGTCTGGGCACTGCTGGGAGGACTCTGCACCCACCCCTCCTGTGTCTGGGCACTGCTGGGAGGACTCTGCACCCACCCCTCCTGTGTCTGGGCACTGCTGGGAGGACTCTGCACACACCCCTCCTGCGTCTGGGCACTGCTGGGAATGATAGGCACACACCCCTCCTGTGTCTGGGCACTGCTGGGAGGACTCTGCACACACCCCTCCTGCATCTGGGCACTGCTGGGAAGACTCTGAACACACCCCTCCTGTGTCTGGGCACTGCTGGGAGGACTCTGCACACACCCCTCCTGTGTCTGGGCACTGCTGGGAGGACTCTGCACACACCCCTCCTGCGTCTGGGCACTGCTGGGAGGACTCTGCACACACCCCTCCTATGTCTGGGCACTGCTGGGAGGACTCTGCACACACCCCTCCTGCATCTGGGCACTGCTGGGAGGACTCTGCACACACCCCTCCTATATCTGGGCACTGCTGGGAGGACTCTGCACACACCCCTCCTGCGTCTGGGCACTGCTGGGAGGACTCTGCACACACCCTCCTGCGTCTGGGCACTGCTGGGAGGACTCTGCACCCACCCCTCCTGTGTCTGGGCACTGCTGGGATGACTCTGCACACACCCCTCCTCTGTCCGGGCACTGCTGGGAGGACTCTGCACACACCCCTCCTATGTCAGGGCACTGCTGGGAGGACTCTGCACACAACCCTCCTATGTCTGGGCACTGCTGGGAGGACTCTGCACACACCCCTCCTGCGTCTGGGCACTGCTGGGAGGACTCTGCACCCACCCCTCCTGCGTCTGGGCACTGCTGGGAGGACTCTGCACACACCCCTCCTATGTCTGGGCACTGCTGGGAGGACTCTGCACACACCCCTCCTGCGTCTGGGCACTGCTGGGAGGACTCTGCACACACCCCTCCTGCGTCTGGGCACTGCTGGGAATGATAGGCACACACCCCTCCTGTGTCTGGGCACTGCTGGGAGGACTCTGCACACACCCCTCCTGCGTCTGGGCACTGCTGGGAATGATAGGCACACACCCCTCCTGTGTCTGGGCACTGCTGGGAGGACTCTGCACACACCCTTCCTGCGTCTGGGCACTGCTGGGAGGACTCTGCACACACCCCTCCTGCGTCTGGGCACTGCTGGGAGGACTCTGCACCCACCCCTCCTGTGTCTGGGCACTGCTGGGAGGACTCTGCACACACCCCTCCTGCGTCTGGGCACTGCTGGGAGGACTCTGCACACACCCCTCCTATGTCTGGGCACTGCTGGGAGGACTCTGCACACACCCCTCCTGTGTTCTGCCATGTACGCTCCATACATACATGGGTGGGGGTACGGTCCGTACATACACTGTTGGGGTTCGGGGTACGCTCCATACATACACTGTTGGGGTGGGGGTACGCTCCATACGTATGCGGGTGTGGGTACGGTCCGTACATACACGGGTGGGGGTACGCTCCGAACATACGCGGGTCTGGGTACGCTCCATGCATACACGGGTGGGGGTACGGTCCGTACATACACTGTTGGGATGGGGGTACGCTCCATACGTACGCGGGTGTGGGTACGCTCCATGCATACACAGGTGGGGGTACGGTCCGTACATACACGGGTGGGGTGGGGGTACGCTCCATACGTACGCGGGTGTGGGTGCGGTCCGTACATACATGGGTAGGGGCACGGTCCGTACATACACTGTTGGGGTGGGGGTATGCTCCATACGTATGCGGGTGTGGGTACGCTCCATGCATACACAGGTGGGGGTACGGTCCGTACATACACGGGTGGGGTGGGGGTACACTCCATACGTACGCGGGTGTGGGTACGGTCCGTACATACACGGGTGGGGGTACGCTCCGAACATACGCTGGTCTGGGTACGCTCCATGCATACACGGGTGGGGGTACGGTCCGTACATACACTGTTGGGGTGGGGGTACGCTCCATACATACGCGGGTGTGGGTACGGTCCCTACATACACGGGTGGGGGTACGGTCCCTACATGCACTGTTGGGGTGTTGGTACGCGCCGTACATGCACGGGTGGGGGTGCGGCCCGTACCCAGGCCTTTGGAACATGGGTACGGGCCGTACCGCCATTATTGGGGTGACGTAGGGGTGGGCGTGGTACGACTCATACCCACACTCTTAAGGCATGGGTACGGTATGTACCGGACTTGTTGTGTTGCCGGTTCGCGTGTACATCCACTTCCGTTGCTAGACACGCCCCCACCCCCTCGAAGTGACCAGGCCCTGAAGGTCAGGTATGTCCAGGGCATGTATGATTTGTGACTTGGGTGGGGGTTTTGTGTCCTGCCCCTGCCCCCCCCTTTGCCCCCCCCTTTGCCCCTGGGTGGTGTTCTGACCTTCTGCGGCGTCTGCGTCGGATCCTGTAGAGCAGGTGGACTGCTATGAGGGCTGGGATGACACGTAGGTTCGAGTTCCATGGCTGTCCGTCGCGTACAGGTGCTCCTTGCGCGCGTCTTCCTGATTTCCCGGCAGTTTTTGGCAGGCGGAGAATTTTATCCGTGCAGGGTGACGTCGGTGCGGTTCGTACTTCCTGGTTCGTGAAACGCTGCCTGAAAGCGTCCCGGCGTCACGTTGGCGCTTTCCCCGGATCACATTTGTATGTATATTTTCGTCGGTCGGTGTTTTGTACGACTCGTACGGAAATGGTGTTTCCGTGCGAATCGTACTTCCATGTTTGTAATGTTTTTTTCCCGGGTACGAGTCGGACGGAGAAAACGCTCCGACTGACTGTTCGTACCCGGTTTTTCCAGGATCAGAATCGGCACCAAAATGTCGATTTGGATTTCCACGACCTGTTCTTTCAAAAGGAAGAGTAAACAGTTTTATGTCAGCTGTGCGACATACTATTACAAGAAAATCGCCTAAGAATACCTATAACCTAAGAAGAAAAGAAGAGTCAAAATATATAAATGACTACAACCCAGTCATTTTATCCATGTGGAATGCTAACATCGATATACAGTATGTAGCTGACAATTCTATTGATGTTGCTCGGTAGGTCACATCTGACATCACTAAATCTGAGAAAACGGAATAGAAAGAAATGCGGGAAGAGATTTCTCCCGAGAAGACTGTCAGTAAAAAGCTATACAGTTTCAGTTTAAAGATGTTATCGCATCGAGAAATTGGATCCTACGAATGCTCAGATAGGTTATCATCTGCAAGTCTGTACTCCAAATCCAGAAGAATAATTTGGGTAAGTTTAGGCCTTGCAGGAATGAGAAATTGGGTACTAAAATCTATTCGAGAAATTGAATATTTAGCAGAGTTCGAACCTGAAAGTACAGACATTTTAAGAACAAACATGTTGGACACATATTACCCAAAGGGAAGTCATCATCTTGAGAACATGTGTCTCTAGGAAGTGCTGCAGAACTACATTTATAAACGGAATGCCACAGAAGACATCAACAATGGAAAATATAAAGTCATTGGTGAGGAAGGATGTTTGGTAAAACAAACAAAAGGAAGTTTGATTAATCACAGAAAGCTGAGTTGCGAAACTACTGACAAGAAGGAATTTTACCACTTAGCACTTTTACAGTTGTTCAAACCATGGCACTCAGAGGATGAATTACTTGGACATTTTCAAAGCTATGAAGATTCCTTTAATGCATGCAAAGATACCATCGAATGCAGTATTTTCACAACTTATGTAGAAATGTTAAATGAAGAAATCGAACAAGAAGCAACAATTGCAGCTGAAGTAGCTAGAGACATTTCTCAAGACAGTCAAAGTTCTGGGACGCTCAGTCAAGATCCACTAGGACAACCAATCGTAGAAAATGAAGCTGCAATAGCCATGGCTAAAGTGGAAACGGCTATGAATCAAGCTCAGGAAGATTTAATAAACTTGCCAAGTTTGGAACAGCAACTGAATGATGAACAAAAACAAATTTATGAGGAAGTCACAAAACAAATTGATCATGGTTTACTACATGAAAATAAAGAGTGCTCATGCACATCGTTTGAACCAATCAGAATGTATGTGAGTGGACAAGCCGGAACTGGAAAAAGTTTCTTGATTAAAGTAATTAGAAGCTACCTACAGCAAAAAACAGATTCAACTTTGTCTTGTGTTGTTACTGCTCCAACTGGGTTAGCAGCATATAACATAAAAGGAATTACCCTCCATCGTTTGCTAATGTTACCAGTAGAGCACAAAAACAAAATACAATATCACAAGCTAACAGGAGAAGCATGTTTTGAAGTTGCAAGAGTATTGAAAAAAATTAAAGTTCTCATCATTGATGAGGTGAGCATGGTATCAAACTTAATGCTTGCCTTTGTGCATTTAAGAATGCAGCAAATTCTAAAGACAAACTATGACGTACTATTTGGAGGAAAACATGTTATAGTTTTTGGGGATCTTCTGCAGCTCACTCCAGTTAAAGGACGACCAGTATTTCAAACTCTTACACATGAAGACACTAAAAAGTCGTTAGGAAGTATAGGTAATGTGAATATTTGAACATACTTTGAGTATAAAGAACTCATTACCAATATGCGGCAGGCAAATGATGATGATTATGCAAGTATTCTCAAAGATATCAGAATTGGACTACTCACAGAACATGGCAGAAAAGCTTTACAGAGTCGATTGCTATGCAATTTGTTCCCAACAGAACAAATAGTTCCAGAGAAAATATACAAGAAAATTGCTGGAAAAATACTGTAATCTGCTTAATGCCAACACTACATGAGTGCTCTATATTCAATCAAGAACTTTTGAAATTGGAAAATGAAGAGATTGTCAAACTGGAAGCTGTGGATAAAATACAACATGAGGGAATAACAATTATATTGACAAGCAAATTGACAACTAAATTGGATTCTCTAGAGAAAAACATCACGAAAACAGCCGGTTTAGAAAATAATCTTTATGTATGTATGAACTGTCGAGTAATTTTAAGACGTAATTTGGATGTAGAGAAAGGTTTAGTGAATGGAGCTATGGGTAAAGTTGTGGGTTTTGTAAATTACCAGAAAAAAGTTGGAATTCAATTTTTAAAAATAAAATTTGATCAGATTGAAGAGGTTAAAGACATTTGTCGTTGTTCAGTTCGTTTCTTGCTTGTGAAAGACTTATATGTATGTAGGAGGCAGTTTCCATTTTCTCTAGCATATGCTGTAACTATTCACAAATCTCAAGGATTAACTGTAGATAGTGCTTTTGTAAACATTGGATCTACTGTGTTTAAAGAAGGTATGGCATATGTTGCTTTGTCACGAGTGAACAAATTATCTGGTTTTTTCATGATAGACTTTGATGACTCAAAAGTTAGTGCTGATACAAACTGTGTAAAGGAATATAATAGATTAAGAAGAAGCTATGTTCCTCATTTAGGTCAGTATCCTGTGTTTGAAAAACGTGTTGTTTGTCAGAAAAGGAGAATTGAGAATATCTGTAATAAGGATGTACAGAAGAAAAAAAACAAAAGGAGAGTGACGTGATTGCATGCAAAAAAAAAAAGGACAGTGTTGAAGAGGTTGTTGGTTATCATTTTTAAAATAGCTCTGGTGTCAACTGCTACGCAATGTAGTGCTGAATGTTGTATTTTATCTTGAAAGTTTGCAAGAGCAGATAATACTTAATCATGTAAAAAGATTCTGTTCTCTGCTGAGTTTTCTTTTTGAGAAGCTGAGTAATGATAAAACTAAAATAGAAAGTGCTTCTGATGTTAGAAAACTTTTAGATGTATGTTCAGGATGCACACAGTTTACTCAAAATGTCCAGCAAGATGCACAGGAATTCTTGATGTATATGTTTATGGTACTGGAAGATGAAGGGGTAGAAATAGAAAATATGTTTGCTCTCTCTTATAAAGGGGAACATAGTTGTGAAAACTGTTTGAACACATGCAGCTCTAATGTTGATTCTGAAAGGTTCATATATTTAACATTACCAGAGAGTAAATCAGTGACTTTTAGTAAATTAGTTAAAGATGCCATTCACAACATGGAATGTTCTCTATGTAAATCAGACATGTTATCAACGTTATTTTTAAATAAATATGGACAGTATGTAATTTTAATGATGCAACGTTGTAGAGCTGATGGTACAAAATTGGACACTTTAATAAAGAAGTTTACAGGACATCAATTAACAATATCTGGAAAAACTTTTGTTGCAGTTGCAATAATTTTCCATGATGGACCTTCTATAACTTCTGGTTATTACACAGTTTATCTAAAATGTGAAAAAGGCTGGACACTGTATAATGATTCACAATTGATTTTCAAGCAACGTTTGCCTGCAGAATTACCAAATTCCTACTTAATTTTTCTAAACCCAAAATTTTAAATACAAATTGCAGCATCTGAACAAACCATGTTTTCGATTTTATTGGATTACCATTGGATATTTCACCAAAAAAGAATTTAAAAATTACCATTTGGCCTCATGGAAAGGTAAAAATGTCTCTTGTGGACTTCTTTGACAGATATTATTTGGGTGTATGAGCTTAAGCAACAAGATTTACAGACAATATTTATTGCAAATAGTTATTGTGGTTAGATGATATTTTTATTATATATATTATATTTCTATCAAGGTATGTTTTACTGAGAAGAGATTCAGGGCTTTTTTTAAACAATCTTTCAGATTGTTAATTTTTTTGCCCGCTGTTAAGTGATGAATGCAATTGGTTTCACAATTTGCAGTGAAATTCAATATATTCTGAAAACAGCAAAAAAAGGGCAAAAAATGTCTTTGTTAAATATGAAAATATGCGTACTGTATTCTAAAATGTATTGTTAAAAATTAATAATTTTTTCTTTTTTTTCAGATCGAGAAAGAAAATTTAGGAAAATTAATCAATTTTTTCTAGCACTTAATAAAAATAATTTATTTATAATTAAGTTATTTTGTTGGTCAGGTAAGTTTGAAATATCTGTATTTCTCACCCCTTCACTTTCATGCTCCCTTTTTTTCACTTGTCCTCACTCTGCTTTTCTCATTCCCCTTCTCTCTGTCTTCTTCATTTACTGCTGTTTCGTAACTCTCTCGCTCCTTCTCTACTACTCCCCTAGGTTTACTGCCTCCATCACTACTTTTTCAAATATGTATCTCTCCCTGTCTCCATGTGTCTCAGTCATTCTAACTGCCTTACTCCTTCTCAGTCCCTTCCTCTCTGTGTCTGATTCTGTCTCTCTCCCTTTGTCTCTTACCCTTAATTTCCATTACATCTCTGGGACAGATTAACAAGGCCTCTGCGCCACCACTACGTCACTTTTCATAACGTACTGGTGGCGCAGGTAGTTCCTTCATATTTACAAGGAGAGGAAAAGCCACCCTGCGTGACTTTTCCTCTCCACATAAATACAGCCACTCCACACACAGCACTGTGCGTTGAAGGGGCGTTCCATGGGTGTTGTTTTGGGTGTTCCCACGCAATATACAAAGAACTAGGCACATCTCCAGGTTTATGAGAAATCGTAACTGTAGAGATGTGTGTGAATGCTAAGCAACTCTAGAGGTGGTGTTGCGAGGCACAACGAGGAGAAATGTTTTTAATTCTTCACGTTTTTTCCAATTCAAGTGCGTCCTTCATTCTACAGCACGCATTGAAAGAGGAAAAAGCCTTTTGTGATTGTTTTTCTGCAGGAAGGTGTCCCTTCCTGCACAAGAACAATCTCCCCACCGTGCAGGCATCCTTGTACCATGGTGCAAGGGAGCCTGCGCTGGTGCATGGCTGCAGTTTGTAGGCCTGGGCTGGGGAAGCATAGAGATGCGACAAAATAATTTTAAAAAAAATACAATTTTAAAAAAAGATTAAGTGGTTGGGTGTTGGTTGGCTCTAATAAGAGACATTGTGTTAATTGATTTTTTTTTAAAACCTATAAGTAAGTATCGATCCAGTGTCTAAAGATCAAGAGGAAGACTCTGTTCCCTTCATCTGTGAAATGTACTGTTGCTCTTTGGATTAGAAGCATCATGTGCTGAAGTTCTGACGTCTCTACACACACAACTGTTACATGATCTAATGCTATGCTAGCAGGCAGAAGTCATGTTGGTGGTAGAAATCATTTAGAATGGGTTAAAATATACAAAAAAAGAAATAAAAAGTGTGTTTCAATTTTAAAAAAAAGGTGCAGAACGTGAAAAGGGGGTAGAGTACTGAGTTCCTAACCCCCTACCTTTTGAAATGAGGTCCCTGAAGGACCATGAAGGGGGAATAAATATTTTATTTTATTTAAAAACACAAGAGGTGCGTGCACCGTGCGCGCACGGCGGGAATTAAAAAAAAAAAATTATTATAAAAATTTAAAAAAATTAAAATGTAAGGTGGCTCTAAAAAGAGCAATTGTGTTAATAGAGAGACAGAGGAAGGAAAGAATGGCAAAATTATATGGGGCCGCACTTGTGCTGCTGTATCTTATTATCTAATAGGGAAATGCTGGACTCCCCAATAGCAATAAGTGCATAACAAGTATTGCACCGTATATGCACCCTCTCAAACATAAGGTGAATGTCCAGAGGAGCAGAAGAAGGTGACGCTCCCACCGCAGAGGAAGTGCTCGGATGAGCTGCCGATGATGTACTCGGCTGAGGTTCTGCGGATGTGCTCGGCTGAGCTGCTTGAGGGGTTCCTCTAGTAGCTCGAGCAAAAGTCACAGGATGTACATCCCTAATGTGCCTGAACATAGGGAAGATACTAAAAGAGTACTTCTTCTTAGGATATCCTCTAGATAAGACACGCCCACAAAGTTTGCAGGTGACTTTGGGTGCATTGACTTTCTTCTGCCCCTGTGGAAATGTAAAAAATTGCCAGACAAAAGAATCTTCTGTTTCCTCTGTCTCTGTCTGATAAGGCTCTCCTGCTCACTCCCAGAAGATGACTGCTGCTCTGCCATTGTATCACAAAAACAGTTCAGCTCCTTCTCCCAGGCAATCAGAAGTAATAATGAGGAGAATGGGTGTGGTGTTGGAAGTTTCTGAAAATGAAAGTACTTTAAACCAATGAAAAGTGTTGTTTCTTGATCACATGACTTACCGTGCGCGCAACGTACGATTACGATGTGCACACGGTACAAGTACACATGCGCGTACGTAAGACGTGCGCATGCGCATACGGAGCACGCGCATACGACGCACGCGCGCACGCGCATTAGGGGCATGCGCGTACGGCGGACGCGCGTAAGGAGCAAGAGCGCATGCGAGTACGGAGTCCACGCGTACGCATCGCAGACGAAGTACGCATGCGTACGTAAATCACGTACGCACACGGAACACGTAGCCATGCAAACAACGTGCGTGCACCGTACTTGTACCGTACCGTGCGAGCACCGTAAGCTTACGGTGCGCGCACGGTAAAAATCCCTTTAAAAAAAAAAATGTTTAGAGGTTTGTAGAAGATATTAACTATGCTGTTCAATTATATCTAAACATTTTTTTTAAAAAGGTGAGTAATCCCATATTGCAGGATACATTAAATCAATAATTATATACATAGGTAGCATATTGTAAAAAAACAAATATAAAAAAAAAATATATCAAAAAATAGCATTTAAAAAACCTTGCAAATTCACTGAAAAAACCATAGGTTTCACACATGTTATAGTTAGCTGGACATTTCGTTCGTAAAAAAGCAATGAAATTCCCCCGTTATAGTTAGTTCAGCTAACTATAACTCGCGCACCCGCAATCCACTGCTGATGACGTCACATATTACATCACGCATGACATGGTCAGTGACATCACTCATGACATCACTGATGAAATCTCAAATGACATCACTGATGACATCACTGATGATGTCATCCATGTGATAAATTACCACATTTTCTCACACTGTAACATAACCTTTCAAACACCGACTGAAAATTTCAGAGTTCCATTCTCAAAACCATACGTTCTCAAATACCAATAACTAGATAGTCACTTATTAACTCTAAGGTCTACATACAACTCCACTCATTCACCTGTACAGTCACTCATACTTACAGTCACTCCATACAAGACTATCATATGCATTTAGACACCTATATAGACAATCACAAACCGCCAATCATCCATTGAGGTACTAACACACCTACTCAGTCGTGCAAGTAATTAAACACAGTCCAATTTACTCACCTATACAGTTAAACACACTCAAGTTCACTTACTCTTAAAAATAGTACCACATTCTTACGCTCTTTTACAATAATTGATACAAGCACACACATATCCATACAGCCACTCTCACAATCACACACTCTCACATATACCCACTTGTATACTCTTACACGCATATATACGGCCTTTTCAGATATGTAGTTAGTGGTTCAACCCTAACGTGCGCTAGCGTAATTCTGATTGGTGGTTACATGTCAGTCAACGTTCGAATCGGTCGAAATCAGGAAGTGTCGGTCACCATTTTGTTTGTTTTCAGTGCGAGAGTGAAAAAGGAAGGTGGCGAACGGGAAAAGGGGGAAGGGTAGAGCGTTCCTGACCCCCTAGCCTTTGTCAGGGGGTCCCTGAAGGACCCCGAAGGCAGAAAAAAACATTTTAATTTTTTTTACAATTTTTAATACGTAGTTTATTGTAAAATAAATATATAAAAAATATAATAATAAATACATAACTTAGCATTTAAAAAAACGTACAAATTGACTGAAAAAAACCATAGGTCTCACACACGTTATAGTTAGGAATTAGCATTTAAAAAACCTTGCAAATTCACTTAAAAAACCATAGGTTTCACACATGTTATAGTTAGGTGGACATTTCACTCGTAAAAAACCAATGAAATTCCCCCGTTATAGTTAGTTCAGATAACTATAACTCGCGCGACCGCCACTCTATCAAAATGATGATGTCATCAGTGATGTCATGAGTGATGCCACTGACCATGTCATGAGTGATGTTATATGTGACGTCATCAGCAGTGGATTGCAGTCGCGCGATTTATAGTTATCTGAACAAACTATAACGGGGGACTTTCATTGTTTTCTTACGAGTGAAATGTCCACCTAACTATAACATGTGTGAAACCTATGGTTTTTTAAGTGAATATATATATATATATATATATATATATATATATATATATATATATATATATATTCACAGAAAAAACCATAGGTTTCAGGCACGTTATAGTTAGGAATTAGCATTTAAAAAACCTCAGAAATACAGTGAAAAAACCATAGGTTTCAGGGGTGTTATAGTTAGCTGGACTTTTCACTTGTACAAAACCATTGAAATTCCCCCGTTATAGTTAGTTCAGCTAACTATAACTCGAGCGCCCGCAATGCACTGCTGATGACGTCACATATTACATCATTCATGACATGGTCAGTGACATCACTCATGACATCACTGATGACATCTCAAATGACATCACTGATGATATCACTGATGACATCATCCTTGTGATAGAGTGGCAGACCTCCTATAACCTTTGATACACACATTCAAAAACAGGAAGTGTACTTATGTGTGTGTCCCTGGTGCAGTTTTGATATCGCACATTCCGCAATTTAAATTAATGTAGCATGTACCAGGAGGGTGGCAACTATTGGTAATGAGATGCTATCCGAAAACATTGAATGGCCAACATCACATGTCGTTGTCAAGCTTGTGGATATGCGCAGACACGCATGTCAATGGTGTGCGGTATTATTGAAAGTTTCGCTATTGCGAAGCGCACACATGTGAATGTGCTCAGATGAAGGGAGGATCAGTAGTGAGGCTACGTCATACACAGTGATACCGCTC
This sequence comes from Triturus cristatus, assembly GCF_964204655.1. NCBI lineage: Eukaryota > Metazoa > Chordata > Amphibia > Caudata > Salamandridae > Triturus > Triturus cristatus. The sequence continues at coordinate 318,277,360 of NC_140579.1, forward strand.
ATTACAGTCAAGCAATGCATGTCAAGCGTGAATCTGAAAGTTTCACATATGACACACTACTATACTGGTAAAGCCTGACAACACAGCATACTTCAACACAAATATACACATTACTCTTTACTGTTTGTCACATGTGATCTAGGATGTGCACTCTGCCCGTGGCTGATGATACCCCTTCGAGCCACCAATACCCAAGCCCAAAGGCAGCACAATAATGCGCACACACACACACCAGGGGCATCGTGTAACACACATTTGTTTTTGATGTATCGTTTCAGATGCATGGCCAGAATACGTTCAAGGCTACTATACAGACCATGAATATTGATCAAGATGAACCAATCAAATGCTTTTTTTTAAGCTCACATGGCAATTGCGCACTGTGCACGCAAGGAGGCCGCACCCGACGCGATTTTGAAAAAATATATTTACCATAATATAAGTTTATTACAGTTAGAAATATATAAATGTGTAAAATATTTTAGATTATCGCTTGCTCTCATATACACTTTAAACTTATTTAGATATAGTTTTGAGACATAAAAAAAAATTAGGGAATGGCGTACCCGGCGCGACACTATTTGTCTATGACGTAACACAGGGCCTGGCAGCGTGCACTCGTCGTATACGCAATGCGCAGCGGGCGCGACCCCATACGTACATGACGTAACGCACGGCTTGGTACTGCGTACCCGTTGCATACCAAAGTAGCAGCTGACGTGACCTCATACGTATATGATGTTACACGTGATGCGGTGCCACGAACCCGTCGGATACGAAATGTGCATCATTTACAAGTTTAACAATATGGCAGATAGGATTCGCGTGCTGATGGAGCTTGGTACATTACCGGTACGGGACTCCAGTTTTCTCAGAAAAAAAAAAAGAGATACATTTTTTTGGGAAGATATAAAACATTACATAATTTTTAAAGTAAAAAAAAAGGAAAATAGAGTTCCAAAATATTACAAAATAAATAGGTTTTATAAATATTAAAATATGAAATTAACATTTAAAAAACCTTCGAAATTCACAGAAAAAACCATAGGTTTTACAGACGCTATAGTTAGGAATTAGCATTTAAAAAACCTTTGAAATTAACTAAAAAACCATAGGTTTCAGGGACGTTATAGTTAGTTGGACATTTAACTCATATAAAACCATAGAAATTCCCCTGTTATAGTTAGTTTAGCTAACTATAACTCGCGCGCCCGCAATGCACTGCTGATGACGTCACATATTACATCACTGATGACATGGTCAGTGACATCACTGATGACATCACTGATGACTTCTCAAATGGCCATCCCTACTTTCCATGGCTCAGGGGGTCGAGTAAGTACAATAGATTTTGTTATACTATCCATGGGCTATGCCCATTTTGTTAACGATTTTAGTATCGTTGCAAACACTGCCAGCAACCATAATCCTTTAATTGTGAACTTTTGCTCCCCCATTCGGAAAACTCAGCCCGCAGAACATGTGATAAAATATAATAAAAATCAGGGGGTTACGGTTAGGTGGGATAAGGTAAATTTGGGGCAATTGGAGGCAGATATTTTTAAGGAAAATAAGATGGGGATTGAAATATGTTTAACGCCCATGTCTGATCCTTTCCTCATTATTGATAATTTTAAGGCTCTTTTGGGTAACATTGCTTCTCACCTGATAAAAACAATAGGCGGGGGCCTCAAATGGTTTGATGTAGAATGCTCTGCTGCCCAAACAAGCTTAACTAAGGCCTTACAACAAGTGCCGTTTGATAGAGACCTGGTTAGAGCGGCCAGGACGAAATATAAAGTTGCAATCAAGAAGCGGAAAAACTAATTAAAGACCAAGGCTTGCGAGGATCTTATTAGAGCTGTGGAGTTGAGGGATACTAGCCTTTTTTGGAAGGTTATAAACTGACCTTTTTTAAAATCTGATGATAAGGAGGTAATACAAGTGCAAATAACTGAAGACTCCTGGGTAGTACATTATAGCAACATTTTTAATTCAAGGGAGGTAAAATTATCTGATATGGTGGATGTTGGTAATTTTAATAAGGAGACAGCCAAAGAGCTTAGTGCCTCACTGACTCTTGATGAGGTAAGGAGTGCTCTATGCAAGGGTTCCGCTTTAAAGGCCCCAGGGCCAGATGCAGTGCCCTTGGACTTTTTTAAATATAATTTGGGTGTATGGGTGCTACTCATACTAAATGTATTCAGAGCAATAGTGGTTGGATTTATCCTAGCCTCTTGGAAAGAGGCTCTAGTGGTTCCGATTTTTAAAAAGGGCAATAAATCTGACCCATGCTGCTACAGACCGATTTCACTATTAGATACGACCTGTAAATTAATGGGCAGGGTGATATTGGCACGTCTCGAAACCTGGGCGGATACAGCTGGTCTCATTGTAGACTCCCAATATGGGTTTAGAAGGGGCAAGAGAACCACCGAACAGTGCCTAAATTTGGCGCTAATTACGGGCAAGTACATGGGTGCCAAGCATAGTTCCATCCACTTGGCATTCATGGACTTGTCTAGCGCCTTTGACACGGTATTTAGGGCCAAGTTGTGGCAGATGATGGAGACTATGGGATTTGAAGAGGCATTGGTGTCTCTGCTCCGTAGAGTACACGATGCTACCCTTGTTAGTATTCGTTATGGCCCGGGTGGGGAAAAAACGAAACCCATTCCATCGACCGAGGGTGTGCACCAGGGATGTATCTTGGCTCCCTTTTTATTCCTGGTCTATACTAACGGGCTGAAAAGTTTGCTGGAGTCTGGTGCTGATTTTCCACAGGCCAATGGTAAAAGGTTACCAATGCTGTCATATGCAGATGACACGGTTTTAATGACACTGACTGCTAATGGCATGCAGCTTTGCTTGGATGCCTTTGAGAAGTTTATGGGGAGTTTAGACCTGAAAGTCAACTTTACTAAATCCTTCGCCATGACCTGCGGTTTGAAAAGTGTCAAAACACGTAGATACAGGGTGAGGGACTCTATTATATTGAAGGTTGACAATTTTAATTATTTGGGCAATTTATTTAATAAGAAATTGAATTGGGATACTTTGATTATAGTTCGGGCCCAAAAACTTTCACAATCTGCTGAAGCCCTTTTTCGATTTGCCAATAAATTAGGACAAAAACCAGTACCTACCCTAATATCCTTATATAAAGCCAAGTGTGTCTCGGTTGCAACCTATGGTGCTGGAGTGTGGGGTTCTCATAATATTGGAAAGTTACAGGTTATGGAGAATACTTTTATAAAGCGTCTCCTAGCCGTTCCATCGGGAACCTCAAATAATTTCTGTCATGGGGAGGTGGGCATTGAGTATCTCAGCGACATCATACATGTGTCTCCACTATTGTTATGGGCTAAAGTTTGGCAGTCTGAAGATCTAAAACTATCACAGGTAATTTTGCAGGACTGTCTTAAACTTGACCATTGTATGAAGATCCCTTGGCTCTTGTATGTTAGGGATACTTTTTATAAGATTGGGTTAAATAATATATTTGATAGCCCAGACCAGATTGGTAAGGACTTTAAGCCCCTGATAAAAAAATGCCTATCGTCATAATCTTGGTACCTTACATTCTAGCAAGTATAATGAGGGATAAGCTGTCTTGCCCATTTTATTTATTTTATATTACTCAATCGCAATGGCGTTTCTATTTGACAAGGTTTCGCATTAGCACTTTACATTTTTTACTTGCATTTCCAAAGCAAGGGGGGTGGTTCAAGAGTTTGCCTCTGTGCCCTTGTAATAACAGAGTTTCACAAAGCACCATCCATTGTATTTTATTCTGTGCACTGTATAAATCTCCAAGAAATAGATTTCTTAAACCAGTCTTGGTATCTTTTGGTTCCAGTTTTTACAGAGAGGCTTATGAACATTTATTATCCTTGTCCACCCCAAGTATTTGTAATGCTGTATTGAGCTTTATTAGATCGGCCCTTGCCATTAGAAACCGTTACTGAAGTCAGCGAGTGATAATATTTTATAATGGATTTACCTGTCAAATGTTATTTTTAATGCACTGCTAAAAAATCCTTATTGTATTTTGGATTTTTGGGTATCTTTTTTAATATGTGTGTACTGTTTTTATTATATGTGTATACTTTTATGATTCCTTTTTGGATTCGAAATAAAGTTATTTTGACTTGACTTGACTTCTCAAATGAGATGCCTGTCTCAGGGTACTTGGGCCTCCCACACAAGTGAGGCACCATTTTTACTGGGAGACCTGGGGGAACGCTGGGTGGTGGTAAATTTGTGTGAGCCCGGTGATGCCACAACTTTCCCACACAAAAAAGTGTGAAAAAAGTGATTTTTTCAGCTAAAATTTAGGTTTGCAGGGGATTCTTGGTAAGGAAACGTAGGGGGATCCACGTAAGCCATACCTCCCTGGAAGCCCCCGGGTGTCTAGTTTTCATAAATGTGTGGGTTTGGTAGGCTTCCCTAGATGGCCTCTGAGCACCAGGCCAAAAACCCAGGTGACCCCCCTTGCAAAACCAGGTGGTTTTTAGATAGGCAATTTTGATGTCGCCTCACTATGTTTTGGGCCCTTGCCTGTCGCGGGTACTTGGGCCTCCCACACAAGTGAGGCACCATTATTACTGGGAGACCTGGGGAAACGCTGGGTGGTGGTAAATTTGTGTGAGCCCGGTGATGCCACAACTTTCTCACACAAAAATGTGTCAAAAAAGTGATTTTTTCAGCTATAATTGTGGTTTGCAGGGGATTCTGGGTAAGGAAACGTTGGGGGATCCATGCAAGCCATACATCCCTGGAAGCCCCCTTGTGTTTAGTTTTCATAAAAGTGTGGGTTTGGTAGTTTTCCCTAGATGGCCTTCGGGCACCGGGCCAAAAACCCAGCTGACCCCACTTGCAAAACCAGGTGGTTTTGAGATAGGCAATTTTGATGTCGCCTCACTACGTTTTGGGCCCTTGCCTGTCGCGGGTACTTGGTCCTCCCACACAAGTGAATCACCATTTTTACCGGGAGACCTGGGGAAACGCTGGGTGGTGGGAAATTTGTGTGAGCCCGGTGATGCCACAACTTTCCCACACAAAAATGTGTGAAAAAAGTGATTTTTTTCCAGCTAAAACTTAGGTTTGCAGGGGATTCTTGGTAAGGAAACGTTGGGGGATCCACGCAAGCCATACCTCCCTGGAAGCCCCCGGGTGTCTAGTTTTCATAAATGTGTGGGTTTGGTAGGCTTCCCTAGATGGCCTCTGAGCACCAGGCCAAAAACCCAGGTGACCCCCCTTGCAAAACCAGGTGGTTTTTAGATAGGCAATTTTGATGTCGCCTCACTATGTTTTGGGCCCTTGCCTGTCGCGGGTACTTGGGCCTCCCACACAAGTGAGGCACCATTATTACTGGGAGACCTGGGGAAACGCTGGGTGGTGGTAAATTTGTGTGAGCCCGGTGATGCCACAACTTTCTCACACAAAAATGTGTCAAAAAAGTGATTTTTTCAGCTAAAATTGTGGTTTGCAGGGGATTCTGGGTAAGGAAATGTTGGGGGATCCACGCAAGCCATACATCCCTGGAAGCCCCCTTGTGTTTAGTTTTCATAAAAGTGTGGGTTTGGTAGTTTTCCCTAGATGGCCTTCGGGCACCGGGCCAAAAACCCAGCTGACCCCACTTGCAAAACCAGGTGGTTTTGAGATAGGCAATTTTGATGTCGCCTCACTACGTTTTGGGCCCTTGCCTGTCGCGGGTACTTGGTCCTCCCACACAAGTGAATCACCATTTTTACCGGGAGACCGGGGGAAACGCTGGGTGGTGGGAAATTTGTGTGAGCCCGGTGATGCCACAACTTTCCTACACAAAAATGTGTGAAAAAGTGATTTTTTTCCAGCTAAAATTGAGGTTTAGAGGTTATTCTGGGTAAGGAAACGTTGGGGGATCCACGCAAGCCATACCTCCCTGGAAGCCCCCGGTGTCTACTTTTCAAAAATGTGTGGGTTTGGTAGGTTTCCCTAGGTGCCGGCAGAGCTAGGGTTCACGAACTACAGCTAGGCATTTTGCCAAAAATGGGTCATTTTTCACTGCAAAATTGAGGTGTGACCACGTCGTGTTTTGCGCCATTTCCTGTTGTCGGCACTAGGCCGACACGCACAAGTGAGGTACCATTTTTCTCGTAAGACTTTGGGGAACGCGGGGTGGGTGGAAATTTGTGGATCAACGCAGATTCCGGAACTTTCCACCACAGAAATGTGGGGAAAATGTGTTTTTTTTGACAATTTTTTAGGTTTGCAAGGGATTCTGGGTACCAGACCCTGGTGGGAGGCAGAGAAATCACCCCATCCTGGATTCCCCTGGGTGTCTAGTTTTAAAAAGTGTATAGGTTTGCTAGGTTTCCCAAGGTGCCCGCAGAGCTAGGGTTCAAAAACTACAGCTAGGCACTTTGCCAAAAAAGGGTAATTTTTCACTGCGAAATTGAGGTGTGACCATGTTTCGTTTTGCGCCGTTTCCTGTCGCGGGCACTAGGCCGACCCGCATAAGTGAGGTACCATTTTTCTCGAAAGACTTTGGGGAACGCGGGGTAGGTGGAAATTTGTGGATCCACGCAGATTCCAGAACTTTCCACCACAGAAATGCGGGGAAAATGTGTTTTTTGGACAATTCTTTAGGTTTGAAAGGGATTCTGGGTAACAGATCCTGGTGGGAAGCAGTCAAGTCACCCCATCCTGAATTCCCCTGGGTGTCTAGTTTTTAAAAATGTATAGGTTTGCTAGGTTTCCCAAGGTGCCCACAGAGCTAAGGTTCAAAACCTACAGCTAGGCACTTTGCCAAAAAAGGGTCATTTTTCATTGCGAAATTGAGGTGTGACAATGTTGCGTTTGGCACTGTTTCCTGCCGCGGGTACTAGGCCGACCCGCACAAGTGAGGTATCATTTTTCTCGTAAGACTTTGGGGAAAGCGGGGTGGGTGGACATTTGTGGATCCACAACGATTCCAGAACTTTCAAACACAGAAATGTGGGGAAATTGTGGTTTTATGGACAATTTTTTAGGTTCGCGAGGGATTCTGGGTAACAGACCCTGGTGGGAGGCAGTCAAGTCATCCCATCCTGAATTCCATTGGGTATCTAGCTTTAAAAAATGTATAGGTTTGCTAGGTTTCCCAAGGTGCCCGTAGAGCTAGGGTTTAAAAACTACAGCTAGGCACTTTGCCAAAAAAGAGTAATTTTTCACTGCGAAATTGAGGTGTGACCGTTTCATTTTGCGCCATTTCCTGTCGCGGCCACTAGGCCGACCCGCACAAGTGAAGTACCATTTTTCTCGAAAGACTTTGGGAACGCGGGGTAGGTGGAAATTTGTGGATCCACGCAGATACCAGAACTTTCCATCACAGAAATGTGGGGAAAATGTGTTTTTTGGACAATTCTTTAGGTTTGAAAGGGATTCTGGGTAACAGACCCTGATGGGAGGCAGTCAAGTCACCCCATCCTGAATTCCCCTGGGTGTCTAGTTTTCAAAAATGTATAGGTTTCCTAGGTTTCCCATGGTGCCCGCAGTGCTAGGGTTAAAAAACTACAGCTAGGCACTTTGCCAAAAAAGGGTAATTTTTCACTACGAAATTGAGGTGTGACCAAGTTGCGTTTTGAGCCATTTCTTGTCGTGGGTTCTAGGCCGACCCGCACAAGTGAGGTACAATTTTTCTTGTACCACTTTGGGGAACGCGGGGTGGGTGGAAATTTGTGGATCCACACAGATTCCAGAACTTTCCACCACAGAAATGTGGGGAAAATGTGTTATTTTTGACAATTTGTTAGGTTTGAACGGGATTCTGGGTAACAGACCCTGGTGGGAGGCAGTCAAGTCATCCCATCCTGAATTCCCTTGGGTGTCTAGTTTTCAAAAATGTATTGGTTTGGTAGGTTTCCCTAGGTGCCGGCAGAGCTAGGGTTAAAAAACTACAGCTAGGCACTTTGCCAAAAAAGGGTCATTTTTCACTGCAAAATTGAGGTGTGACCACGTTGCGTTTTGCATCGTTTCCTTTCGTGGACACTAGGCCAACCCACACAAATGAGGTACCATTTTTCTCAAAAGACTTTGGGAAATGCTGGGTGGGTGGAAATTTGTGGATCCACACAGATTCCAGGACTTTCCACTACAGAAATGTGGGGAATTTGTGTTTTTTTTGGACAATTTTTTAGGTTTGCAAGGGATTCTGGGTAACAAAAGCTGGTGGGAGGCAGTCAAGTCACCCCATCCTGAATTCTCCTGGGTGTCTAGTTTTCAAAAATGTATAGGTTTACTAGGTTTCCCAAGGTGCCCGCAGAGCTAGGATTCAAAAACTACAGCTAGGCACTTTGCCAAAAAAGGTTCCTTTTTCACTGCGAAATTGAGGTGTGACTACGTTGCATTTTGCGCCGTTTCCTGTCGCGGGCACTAGGCCGATCCGCACAAGTGAGGTACCATTTTTCTCATAAGACTTTGGGGAATGCGGGGTGGGTGGAAATTTGTCGATCCACGCAGATTCCAGAACTTTCCACCACAGAAATGTGGGGAAAATGTGTTATTTTTGACAATTTGTTAGGTTTGAACGGGATTCTGGGTAACAGACCCTGGTGGGAGGCAGTCAAGTCACCCCATCCTGGATTCCCCTGGATGTCTAGTTTTAAAAAATGTATAAGTTTGCTAGGTTTCAAATGGTGCCAGCAGAGCTAGGGTTAAAAAACTACAGCTAGGCACTTTGCCAAAAAAGGGTCATTTTTCACTGCAAAATTGAGGTGTGACCATGTTGCGTTTTGCACCGTTTCCTTTCGCGGACACTAGGCCAACCCACACAAGTGAGGTACCATTTTTCTCTGAAGACTTTGGGGAACACGGGGTGGGTGTAAATGTGTGGATCCACACAGATTCCAGAACTTTCCACGACAGAAATGTGGGGAATTTGTGTTTTTTTTGACAATTTTTAAGGTTTGCAAGGGATTCTGGGTAACAGAACCTGTGGAAGGCAGTCATGACAGCCCATCCTGGATTCCCCTGGGTGTCTAGTTTTCAAAAATGTATAGGTTTGCTACATTTCCCTAGGTGACGGCAGAGCTAGTGTTCCAAAACTACAGATAGACACTTCACAAAAAAAGGGTACATTTTAATTGTGAAAATGTGGTGTGTTCACGTTGGGTTTTGAGCCATTTCCTGTCGTGGGCACTATGCTTACCCACACAAGTGAGGTACTATTTCTATCGGGAGCTTTAGGGTAATTCAGATTTGTAAAGCAACTGTTATTACCTATTGATTTTTTAATCATTTCTGCCTTCCAAATGAAAGACTTTGTGTAAAAAAGTCATTTTGAAAAATGACCGATAATTCTCCCCACAACCAGGAAGGTCCAGCGGATGTAACGGTATATTGTTTTCAAAGAGCTGTCATAATTAGAAGAAGTTACAGGTAAAAACGTTGACACAAAAGGCTGTTTTTTTCAACTAATTTTCAATTTTTCCTATATTTATTTGCCGATTCCGATCGGGTAAAAACAATACCAGTACGACTCGTATCCGTAGTTTTTTACGTACGATTCGTACAAGTCCCGTCCCACCGGTGAAGTACGATTCGTACGTGAAAAATACATACGAATCGCTTCGGGAAAAGTCTACGAGACGTACCCGGAGAGTTTTACATACAAATCGTAAAACTGAAGTCCGAGCGCACAAGTACGATCCGTACTGCCCTTCCGAATACACAAGCGTATGTAAAACACCCCGTACGGAGCGAACTCTGTAGCCTCTCGTATCCCGGGTAAACTTGTGCCCGGGATACGAGTCGTACAGCCCCCCCTGCGTATGTCCACACGTACCCCCGTATGTCAGCACCGTACCCCCCGTATGTCAGCACCGTACCCCCTCACGTCCACACCGTACCCCAGCCCTGTACTTGTACGCACCATACCCCAGCACCGTACCCCAGCCCCGTACTTGTACGCACCGTACCCCAGCACCGTACCCCAGCCCTTTTCTTGTACGCACCGTACCCCAGCCCTGTACTTGTACGCACCGTATCCCAGCACCGTACCCAAGCCCCGTACTTGGACACACCGTACCCCATCACCGTACCCCAGCCCCTACATGGATGCACCGTACCCAAGCCCCGTACTTGTACGCACCGTACCCCAGCAGCGTACCCCAGCCCCTACATGGATGCACCGTACCCAAGCCCCGTACTTGTACGCACCGTACCCCAGCCCTGTACTTGTACGCACCGTATCCCAGCACCGTACCCAAGCCCCGTACTTGGACGCACCGTACCCCAGCACCGTACCCCAGCCCCTACATGGATGCACCGTACCCAAGCCCCGTACTTGTACGCACCGTATCCCAGCAGCGTACCCCAGCCCCGTACTTGTATGCACCATACCCCAGCACCATACCCCAGCCCCGTACTTGGACACACCGTACCCAAGCCCCGTACTTGTACGCACCGTTCCCCAGCACCGTACCCCAGCCCCGTACTTGTACGCACCGTACCCCAGCACCGTACCCCAGCCCCTACATGGCTGGGGTACGGTGCAGTATGTCAGCACCGTACCCCCCCATGTCCGCACCGTACCCCAGCCCCGTACTTGTACGCACCGTACCCCAGCACCGTACCCCAGCCCCGTTCTTGTACGCACCGTACCCAAGCCCCGTACTTGTACGCACCGTACCCCAGCACCCTACCCCAGCTCCGTACTTGTACGCACCGTACCCTAGCACCGTACCCCAGCCCCTAAATGGACGCACCGTACCCAAGCTCTGTAGTTGTACGCACCGTACCCCAGCACCGTACCCCAGCCCCGTACTTGTACGCACCATACCCCAGCACCGTACCCCAACCCCGTACTTGGACGCACCATACCCAAGCCCCATACTTGGACGCACCGTACCCCAGCACCGTACCCCAGCCCCATACTTGGACGCACCGTACCCCAGCACCGTACCCCAGCCCCGTACTTGGACGCACCGTACCCCAGCACCGTACTTGGATGCACCGTACCCTTGAACCGTCCCCCAGCATCGCGTATGTATGGACCTTACAACAACATTGCGTATGCGAGCACGGTACAACAACATCGCGTATGGACGCACCTTACATACGTGAAAACGACTCGTACTGAACCAGGACACTGTAAAACAGCACAAGGAGGGTCAATTCGACTCGCACAACACCACAAAACACGTCTACAGTACAAAAAACATCAAAATGACTGACCTGCCACATCCAAACAGGTAAACAGAGGCCCAAACTCACAACCACCTCTTATAACACACCCACCAAAAATTCAAACTCAGGCCCACCCACAAATGGACCAATTAAAAGGGCCCACACACACTAACCATGAGCCTTTGCAACTAACTCACTACAGCTACAGAGCACACCCCAACAACTGCACCCATACACCTTAACATATACACCTTCACATACACTCCTTCACACAAACCCCCTCTCCACATTCCCACACACACCTTCACATTCACACCCACACCCACACACCCACAACCATTCACACCCTCACCCCACACCATGCCCACAGACAAGAATCCAAAGTTCACAAGGGAGGAGCTGGACATCCTTGTCAACAATAGTCATCAGAGTCGAGCCACAGCTCTTTGGAACATTGGTCAGACAGACCAGCATAGCTGAAAAATCACGCCTGTGGCAGAGGATCGTCGATAGGGTGAATGCTGTTGCGCCCATCAGAAGGACCAGGAATGAATGCCAAGCCAGGTGGTACGATCTGCGGAGGGCAATCAAGCGCAAAATGAACGAGGACTACGCCCAGAGCAACATCACTGGAGGTGGGCTGCCCCGCAGACCGGTACATTACCATCCCTGGGAGGAGAAGGTGATGGCCCTGCTTCTGCCGGTGGGAGTAAACGGAGTCGAAGGAGTTGCAGAGCCTGGTGAGTACACTAACAACTTACGTAACATGGGGGTAATGGCATCCACACCCCAACTACACAAAATGCACGCAACTACCCCCAAGCCCTCACCGGACACCACCACACTCAAAAACAACGCTCATACCACTAACATGTGTATGCCCCATCCGCAAAGCAAGGCCATGCCATGTCCCAGGCTACACAAAGCACAAACCCAAGACTGGATGTCCGGGATGCTGGGAGGGTGGGGCTCACAAAACACATTGTTCAACTCTGAATCAGACATTGCCCTCAGCCCATATGGCCCAGGTACATACCCATGCACCATGCTCAATGCACACGGACTGGCAAAGTACTGACAAGGTAGCTGACACTTGGCCGTGCTGTAGCCAGCACAAGGCCCTCCTGTGACCACTGTAAACTCAAACACCAACACCACAAGCTCAGATATCTAGGACAGGAACTCACACTCACTGTCATGCCAGCATGCACCACAAGGGGACAGATACATCACCTGGGAGACGCACAGCCAAATCACACTACACCCACCAAGCGGCCCTGTCACACACACCCCTTACACAAGCACACACCCCCGGGGTAGGCAATGGATTTACCCACTCTCACAATGGACATGTGACACAACAAGATCAATCCATAGCCAAAGAAGCATCCAAGCCAAAAATCTACATGGCACACACTCAGGAGAACATATCAATCTGTCCCCCGCAACATACCCATCCACAAGTGAACTGTGAGGGGAATGCTAGGCACATACAACTACCTAATAATAATAAATAATAAAGAGGTTTATAAAGCCTGGTTATACTAGCTAGTATGTCCCCGCGCTGCAGTAAGAGTGGGCCGTCCTCAGCTCAACATAACGGTCCTGAGAAGGAAAGGCTGAGACAACTAATCTGGCTGAAAAAGCCAGGTCTTCAGTTTTTTTCGAAAAGTGGTTCAGGACTGCTCCAGTCTCAATTTCTTAGGAAGATTGTTCCATTGCTTGGCCGCAAGGTAGCGGAAGTAGCGACCCCCCATTCTAGCTCTTTTTATAACCGGCACTTGAACTCGACCTGAACCTGAGGACCGCAAGGCCCTGGATGGCGAGTAGGGGGAGAGAAGATTATTAAGGTAAATCGGAGCCTTCCCTTGAAGAATTTGATGACTGATGCAGAGGGCCTTAAAGGAGACTCGTTCTTTTACTGGAAGCCAGTGTAGAGTAGATCGTGCATGTTTCGATGAGGCTCTCCTAGGAAGCATCAGGACAAGACGGGTAGCCGCATTCTGGATATATTGAAACCTCTGCAAGCTTTTCATGCTAGCGTCCAAGTAGAGGGCATTCCCATAGTCCAAGCGAGAGGTGACCAGTGCGTGGACTAAGGTTCTCCTAGCTGCTACTGGGAGCACATCCAGAACTTTCCGGAGGCCTTTCATTATACCGAAACATTTACCGGCCACCGTTCTGGAGTGGTGGTCAAATGAAAGTTTGGAATCTAACCACATTCCCAGGTTCTTCACTTGCTCCCTCGGGGCAGGGATAGGGCCCAGGGACTGTGGCCACCATTTGGGGGACCATAACTTGGTGTCTCTGCCCACAATCAGTACCTCGGTTTTACCACCGTTCAATTTGAGGCAGTTGTTTGCCATCCAACCAGCACGTTCTTGAAGGCACAGTGAGAAGTTGGAGGCATCCTCATCACGGGATTGGGATAGAGATACCACAATCTGTGTGTCATCTGCATATGACACGACATTGACACCGTATTTTTTGATACTATCGGACATGGGAGCCATATAAAGATTGAAGAGCGTAGGGCTCAAGATAGATCCCTGGGGAACCCCCTGCTTCAACCTGATGTTCTTGGAGTAGAACGGGCCTTGGGCTACTTGGAAACTTCTATCCCGTAGGAAGGAGCTAAGCCAATCCAGAGCCAGATTTGCCACTCCTCCTTCCTTAAGGCGCTGCAGCAGAATGGAATTAGCCACAGTGTCAAATGCAGCGTTAAGGTCGAGCAGGATCAGTGCATTCGTCTTACCTGCATCGACCAGACTGCGGATGGTTTCAGTGGAGAAAAGCAGAGCTGACTCTGTGGAGTATGTTGCCCGAAAACCCGACTGCGTGGAGTGCAACAAGTTGTTCAGATTAACGTGCCTCACCAGTTGCTCGTTAACCACCTTTTCTGCAATTTTGGCGATGAAAGGTAGAAGCGAGATTGGCCTCAGATTATCCAACTGGCTAAAGTTCATCCCGGGTTTTTTTTTTATGGGCACAACCACCGCCTGTTTCCAATTCCGTGGGACTATGCCTGTGTTAAAGGAGAGTTGGATGAGATGTCTAAAGTAAGGCACCAAAGTGTCCATACTGTCCTTCATGATTTAAGATTCCATGGGATCTTTCGGGGAGCCAGACTTAATGCTCAGGGCAAGAGCTCGAAAGTCAGGCACAGAAGGAAGACTAAAGCCCGAGAGGCGGGAAACCACATTAGTAGTCCCGACTCGCGGCAGAGCAGATTTCCCATTACGAGCTGCTTCCGGAAAGGTAGAGTAAATTCTCTCCACCTTCTCGGAGAAGAACTCCGCTATCCTATCATAAGCCTCAACTGAGTCCCTGTTAGGGGGAGAGATTCTGTCCAGCGACGATAGTTCTTTAAAAATTATGAACAGTTCTCTAGAGGAGTTCTCTGCTAGTTCAATTTTGGTGTTGTAGTAGGCGGTTCGTGTTTTCCTTATAAGAGAGTGGTATCTCTTAAGACTAGATATATAAGATAGCTTTCTGCCATCGGAAAAATCTACTCTCCAGCTCCGTTCCAGGCATTTGCAGGAGGATTTAGCAACCTTCAGTTCTTCATTGAACCAGGGGGCAGATCTACTCTGCCTCCTCGGAGCGTTAGAGGACCAAGGAGCTACCTTATCGAGTGCCTCAGTGATGCGGTGAGTCAAGGCACTGCAGGCCGTTTCCACATCGCTCCACCCTAGGGGCCCCCCTGACAGTAGGGCCTGATTAAACTTGGAAGCCGAGAAGCTGGCCCACTTTCTCTGTGGTTTACCTATATTAAGCACAATCGGAGGTTTGAGGAACGAAAAACTAAAGGGAACCAGATAATGGTCAGACCATGGGACCGGGATCGGGGCGTCAACCCTGATTCCTTCCCAGTTGGCAAAGATGGGGTCTAACAAATGACCCAACTGATGGGTAGGGAGAGTGGATTGGAGCATTAAATTGAGCAAGGCCATTTCCTGACAGAATTCTTGAGCGGGGGCATTATCCCTATCGTCGAAATGAAGATTAAGGTCACCCAGCACCATTAACTTCGCATACCGCAATGCTAATTGGATGACCTGTTCTCTAAGATTATTAGTGAATTGTAGGATAGGGCCAGGGGGACGATATATAAGCAGGCCTTTAATAACATGGGGGCTGTCAGCCCCAATTGTACAGAGACCCGCCTCGCAGGCCTCTATGGACACCCTTTCCAGGGCACATTCAATAGTGAGTTTATGGATCAGAGCAATCCCGCCCCCTCTATAGGTTGGGCGGTCCAATCTTAGAATCCCATAATTGGGGGGAAGTGCCACAAGGATATCAGGGGCTGAATCCTCAGACAACCAGGTCTCTGTCAATAGCATAATGTCCAGTTTACTGTCAGAAAGGAGATCAAATAACTCAAATTTATGTTTGGCAAGGGATCTGCAGTTGGCCAGCGTTATAAGAAAATGTTGTTCCTTTTTATTATCGCCCTGTGAATTAGCTAATAAGAAGGGGCAATGATTACATTTCTGAGCCTTGGAATCAGCCGGAATGCTATGTGCACAGGCAGCCATTACAGAGGGGCGCAGCTTATATAGTTCATCATTGGAAAAACTAATAGAAGTTGGGGGACAGGCAGGGGTTCCGGCCCTAGGCCCCGGCAGGGCGCGGACGGGCGCAGACGGGCTTGCCTTTGGCGCGCCAGCTGCGCGCGTCCGCTGTGTGTCCTCCCACGCATGCGCCTTATAGGCCCCGTCCGCCTCCACGCTAGACTGCCGACCTGGTCCAGCCACTGGGAGACCGGAAGTGCTGTTGCCTACTTCCTGCCCTCCGTACAATCAGCACTAACAAGCCGTGACGGACCGGGGCAAGGAAGATCTAATTATGCACAGGTAATGGGCTATTTCCTTCGTTTGTTGTTTTCCATTAAAAATTATTCACAAGGTATTATCTTTTTTAAAAAGTCTTCACACAGTAATTCACACACACAATTTTTAAAAAAGTGAGCAGTGTTTCTAGAATTCAAGACCACAATACCAAGGGAGAAGCGGTACCAACAGACTCTGCCACCGTCTGCACTCGAACCGCTGCACGTCCTCCCACACATGTGTCTAAATAGGCCCCGTCTGCCTCCACGCTAGACCGCCGACCTGGTCCAGCCACCGGGAGACCGGAAGTGCAGTTGCCTACTTCCTGCTCTGGACCGGGTCAAGGAAGATCTAATCATGCACAGGTAATGGGCTATTTCCTTCGTTTGCCGTTTTCCATTAAAAATTATTCACAAGGTATTCTTTTTAAAAAAGTATTCACACAGTAATTCACACACACAATTTTTTAAAAAGTGAGCAGTGTTTCTAAAATTCAAGACCACAATACCGAGGGAGAAGCGGTACCAACAGACTCTGCCACTGTCTGCACTTGAACCTGGAGGAACTGTGCCAACTTGAATATGTATGAAACATGGATGTCGCATGAAACAGCATTAACATTGTCTCTCTCTCACACACAGGGCAACCTCATGGATCTCCCCCCAACAATGGGGGGGAAGAATCACAGTCCCAGGCTCGGGAGGAAGCTGATCCCACCGGCAGCGATGCCTCTCAACACTCCGCGGATGACCCCAACCCACCTGGACCCTCTGGTGTCCAAGCCCCTGCAGCACCTGCCTCAGGTACATCTGTGCCAACCACCACCCCCATTCCTGCCACATCCCAGGAGACACCCAGGAGCCCTGCCCGCAGTGAACAACTGAGCCAGTCTGACCTGGAGGGACAAGGTTCGCCGGGCACCCAGGAGGAGGCACGCAACCCCACAACTGCCATCCCTCAGGGGTCCCGTAGACCTGATGTGCCCACAACGGCAGGCCAGGCTTGTGTGGGCAGGGGTGGTGGGAGTGGAGGCAGGCGGAGGCGAGAACCTGACCAGCCAGCTGAAGGGACCGGTATGTCACACATACGCAACATTATGGAGGCATACCGGCGTGACACCAGGGCCATCAGCCAGGTAGTGGAGACCCTCACAGAGATTAAGAGCCAGCAGGCCGAGCAACACACCAGTCAACAACAACACCAAGGACGGATGGAGGCAAGACTGGCTGAGCTCCTGGCGGTGCAAACGGACATAAGCCGTTCACTCCGTCGGATCGCCGACAACATGGCCAACCCTCCCTGTGCCACCAGGCGAAGACCAACACCAGCCACAAGGAGGGAGGAGGAGGAGGAGGAGGAGGATTCGTCCGACGGAGCGTCACAAACATCGTCAAGGCCTGCATCTGAGGGTTCCACGAGGAAGGTGGGTCGTCCACGGAAAAGACCGTGAGAGGCAGTGGACCATCCACATCTCCCAGGTCACCTGGCCTGGCACCTGGCCTTCATGCGCAACAGCAGCACCTCATCCACTGACATTCTCTGCCACATGGACTTGCTGGTCACAGTCTGACCAATGATGACAAACACTGTGTTCTGGACTCTGATGACTTCAAATGCCAAGGATCCCATCTTCCCCTGTGAACTTTGGATTCTAGCCACACTGTATAGCACCTATTTTCACCCACAATATACGCCCCCCACCGAGAATAAAACAAACTTTCTTTAATTAGATGTTGTAGTCATTTTGCATGAGTCCACAACATACTTGTGGGGAAATGTCAAACTATGCCTGAGTGTTGAACGAACTCCGGCCATCCATACCCTTGGATCTGAGTCCGGTACAGGACAAACATGGGTCACAATGTATCATCCAATACAGACATGGAGCACAATACTCACCCGTGATGGGCTCAAGCTGCTGAGGGGGGGCTTGCGATAATGTGCGGACAGACCAATTTGGAAGAGCATCATTAAGGTGTAGATGTCATGGCTCATGTGGAGGTGCCTGGGGAGGGAGTCCCAGGTATGTGTAGCCAGGTGGGAGAACTATGTCCTGCATGCTGGAGTGCGGTGGATGTGAAGAATGTTGGCCAGGGCAAGGTTGGATACACGGAGTTGGCCCAACGGGGTCTTGGATGACAGATGTCCAAGGTTGGTTTGGGGTCTGCGGTTGTGGACTGCCTCCTGAGTGTGGGTGAGGAGTCTGAAGGTCATCCTGCAGCAGACAGTGATCCATTGCAGCTATCTCAGGTGGACGGTGATGTGGCTGGGGCGCGGGATGTTGAAGCTGAGGTGTGCAGATGCACCCTGGATGTGGACAAGTTTTCCGGGAGTTTGGCTGTACTTGCTCTGTAGAGGGCGGGGCTGTAGTTGACACGGCTGATGTCGTGGACCTGGGGGACGGTCTGTCTTGCCTTGGAGTGGATCTATCTGTGGGTCATGTGCATCATGCGGAGGGTGTTGCAGCATGAGGTACAGATGCTGGTGAGTTGCATGGCAATTGTGAGCGATGAGTCCATGATGCACACCATCTTGTGTGCGTGGCCACTGGGTGCTGGTGCAGTGCCCTGGCAGGTGGGACACAAGGAGTTGACCCAGCTGTAAAGGGACAATTCTCAGATGATTACTTCAGTCCTGTACAAGTCCAACCTAAGGTGGATGATGTTCTGCCATTCATCAACGGACCTCATGCCTTCTTGAAGGTTGGAACTGGCAATGGCTGTGTCTTTGGTGAGGGTGAGTAGCAGCTGGCCATGGATACATTGAAGATTGACACGCTGAGAGATGAGCCCTGGGCCATGTGCCAGATGACGCCACTACATGCTGAAGGCGTGAGTCCCACTCCCATGGCCTTGCTGGTGAGCCACTTGGTGATTTCATCCTGGTCCATCCCCTGGATACCAGTGTTGGAGATGTGTGAGCTGACAGTGTGTGACCACATCGTGCATAATGCTGTGGAGAGGACAAGGGGTGTGGCCTCACCATTGTTGAGCAGGGCAAAGTTGTCAGTTGGATGGCAATGATGACTGTTGCAGTGGGGTGATTACTGTGGAAGACGGTCTTGTGCAGGTTGCCTGGAGCTCTTTGCGTGGAGGAAGGTTGCCAGTTGCTCGTTGTCTGTCTTCCTGATGACGTTTGCTGGCTAGGGAAGCACGTTGAGGTTCCTTGAGAGCCAGCTTTCCTGCCGTCCATTGTCTAAGAAGGGCCTGGGTCACTGCATGCCTCTATCTACCATGGAATGTGGCTAACTCCAAAGATACATACATGACGTGCTGGACGGGGGCTACAAGGATGGGGAATGATGTGGTTGAGATGTTGTGTGGGAAGGGTCCTGATGGAGATCCCCAGGGGATGTTGCACATGAGCCGGGTGTTGTATCTGCTGCTGATGGAAGTCCAAAACCTGAGGGTGGTTGGTCCCGCGTATAATATTGCGTTCTGCCTCTGTGTGCCAAGGCTTGCGTGTATGTCCATGAGCTTGCAGTGGTAGGAAGTTGCAAGGGATTGGCTCAGCCTTGCAAATGTGGGGTGTCTTTTGGATGGAGAGCTGATGTCAGTGCACTCACGATGCTGATGAGCTCCTTGATGTCGTGCTGTTTTATGTCCTCCTCCCCATCTGAAGGATCTCCAATTGTCCTTGCTAATGATATGGTGATGGCTGTATGTGCCGTTTTCCAGGGTTGTAAGGCCACTGGTGGGTATTTGTGTTGCAAGCTGTGCACAAGAGTCCTGCTAGACGTGTATGAGTCCAGTAGGTCTGCCTTCACCCAGGTGGCTTAATTGTTGATGTGCATCACAGGAAAGTCCGTCAACGTGGCTAGATTGTTGGATCAGTTGCTGATCCAGTGAGTGAGGTTGCAGGGTGTGGCGGTGGTGTTGGCTCCAGTGTCCCACACAGCATGTCTGTGTTGACTTACATCAAGCATCTTTGGGGGATTGGTAGCGGGGTGTGTGGCAGTGTGTTGCCCGTCGGAGATGTGGATGCTAATGTGGATGGACCAATGATGGATGCTGGTGTTGTTCTCATCCAGCCAGAAGTTCCTGGCCCACAGCCACATGTATCCTGTGGATGTGAGGGCGTGCGTGATGATGGACGTGTTGATGGCTTTGCGGAATTGTGGATGTAGGCCTGGAGATCTGTAGATAAGTGTTACTCTGATGGTTTGCAGGGGGTTTGTGCCAAACCGGATTTGTGACCCTGAGTGCGTACTTGGGAATAGATATCAATTTATCCTCCGGGATTGTTAGTGCCGTCCCTGCGGGTGCTCTTGTATCCGTCTGAGATGGCAATGAAGAAGTTGTGTGCTGAGGATGCTTTCATCCAGGTCACTGCCATGATGGTGATGTGCGGGCCTGTTGTGTTGAGGAGGTAACAGAGTCCAATGGCGTGCTGTTGGACGGAGCCGGTGTGGAGTAGGAGGGACATGACCTGGTTGGTGTGACAGGGCCTGGAAGGCAGGGCAGCTCTGTGTAGGCAGTTGGAGTTGCACACTCAGCATGCAAAGGTGTCGTGTGTGCGCCTAGGGTATGCCTGAGAGCAGGCGGTAGATTTTTGCTTGGACATTGCTTGGAGGGTGGCTGCAACATGAGACTGTTGTGTGATGTGGGTCATGCAAGGACATGAGTGTCGTGCAATGTGCACATTGCATGCGCTGACGGTCCTGCCTTTAGCACCGCCTGGCCGCAACAGTGGCACAGACAAGCTGATGACAGCCTAATGAATGGGTGGAGGGAGGAAGGGAGGAGCATCTTGGAGGCGTGTGGGTTGCAGAATCCGGGAACTTGGTGGGCCCTTGCCGCAGGGCCCGCAGCAGCAGGCGGCATGTACTGGAAAGTAGGCCAAAAGTAGCACACAAAGACAAGGATGTCAGAAAGGACAACTGCAACAGGTGCATGTTAAGGAAGGAGTGTCAGGTTACTCATGGCTCACCCAGAGAAAATGGATGAACAATCACCAAAGATGACTCACACAGGATCAGGAAACAGAAGGCCGAGCTGCGCACAGGAGACACACCCTCAGCAGGCGTTGACGGCCCGTTGGTGGGAGCAACCTGACAATATACATACACAACCATGGTCTTCATGCTCAATAGAGATCATTATCCATGAAGAACTGCATGCATGTTGCCGAACTACACATACACTCATATGCACAATCTTTGACAACTATGCCAGAGATGATGCATGCAAAGTGGCAAGAGTCCTGCATTGACAGAGATGAGGCACTTCGGAGGGTTAGGAACACCTTTATTACTCAAGCTCACACTGAGGGAAATGCATCAATGCAAACAGACTCAGAGGTGATTTGACTGAACATGTGGGACCTACGCCGGACACCCCCTTCACAACACGGATGTAGTAAATCCAAATGAACTGGCACACAAGTTAAGGGGATGAGCCAAACACCTCCTGCTGCACACGGAGAGGCTGCAATTCCCCATTGAGCCCGTCATGGGGAGGTCCCACACTATGTCCACCCGTAGCATTCCGTATGTTTCAGAGGGAAGTTTTACACACATTGATGCCTTCATCAGAATCCTAAATCCATTACAGATGACTGTCACGAAGGGTGACTGTCAATTCATGGGAGTCATGCTACATGTTATGTGCCCCATGGTGAGCCAACATGTATGCATGGTAACACAACATGCACAGAGGCAGTCCCCACACATTCCAAACACGTACCACCCCCGAAATGCTTTGCTGCAATCCTTACCCAAAATGAAATTTCCAATTGTCCGTGCAAGGAACGCTGATTCAGCACATGTTGCAATACTCACGAGGAATAGCAGGAGGACAACGATGACACGAGCAGACAACATGTGCAAGAACCTGGGCATGACAGAAACACAAGAAGTCAGCGAAAAGATTTTTTCTCCGCATACATGGACATTTACTAAACAGGAACAATGTTGTCCCCATGCTAATTTAAAAGAAACTGTCCCTACTAAAATGTGTGGAATGACATCATCACTTGAGTGACACATCGGAACACAAATCTAAGTCACTTAGCATACAGTCAGCTGGACACACACATTGCAACACATGCCACCCAAGCCTCCATGCGTGCACACTCAGACCCAGTGACTCACCATTATGAGAAGAAGTTGCGTATGAGCTGACTCCGGATATCCTCCTCCTCCTCCTCCTCATGTGACCAAGCCCTTCATCCTCCACGGGTGGATGTTCCTGCTCATCCTGCTCCAGGATGAGTGGCACTGCCGGTGCATATGGGAGGGACCCACCTGTCTTGTGAAGGCACCGGAATCGGCTCTTCAGGAGGCCAAACGTCCTCTCAATCACTCGCCTGGTCTGCCCGTGTGCATTGTTGTACCGGTGATCTGCAGCTGACCTTGGGTTGCGGAAAGGTGTCATCAGCCATGGCATGTTGGGATAGCCAGAGTCCCCTACATGGAAACATCATGTAAATAAGTGGGTCACGAGATGCCGTAAGAGCCAGAGATACCACAACACACAGGACAAACAGAGTATACCCACCAACAAGACATGCTCATTCGTTGTGCAGCCGCAGCATCATTTGTGGCACCCTGCTACGCCTCATGATGTAGGCATCGTGTGCTGACCCTGGAAAACATGCACAGACATGGGAAATCAGCATGTTAGCAAGACACACCACAAGGGCATTTATAGAGTGGTAATCTTTACGGTTGCGATAGGCTACCTCCTGTGCCTGTTCTGGTACCAAAGCCACATGTGTCCCATCAATGGACCCAATGACATGGGGCATCCCTCCCAGGGCTTAGAAATCACCCTTGACACCTGTCAACTCCTCAGGAGTCGGAAAATGGATGAATTCATCAAGGTGCTCCAACATGGCTGCCAAAACATCACGCAGGACACGGCTGAACATGGTCTGTGACATGCCACCAACATCAGCTATGGTGAATTGAAACGTACCTGTGGCAAAAAAATGTAGGGCTGCCATCAACTTCATCTTGGGGGTCAGCGCATTGGGATACCTGAGTCGCGGTTGGAGGTGTGGTGCCACCTTTGCGGTCAAGTCCTCAATCAACTGTTGAGTGAATCGGTAACGTTGGATGCAGGCACGTTCCCTCATGGCACCCAAGTCTGGCATTGTTCGGGGGATAGGCGGTGCCCTGCAGAAATTTGTGATGGATGACGAGGATTGATAGCATAACAACATCAATGTCAATGAACAGAGCACATGCTCAACTGCTACTATACATCTGCTAAATACAGAGTCTGGTGTGTGCAATACATCCAGGACACGTATGCTAGCTTGGTGATACTCCTACGAAAAGCCAGATACACCAGTTGATTGGCAAGTGTACATGACATGCCCTGAAATGAGCTTGGGGCAAGTCTGAGTGAACAGCCAGAGACATCACAGGAGTGACATACATCCACATAGCTGCATTTGAAGGATGTCATCTCATACAGACAACTGACGGCAAGCTAGACGCACAGGTCACATGGAAACTCATATGTACAGATCACACACATTCCCATGAAGGGGTACACGTGAAAACAGAAAACACAGACATTTAGATGACGCAGATATGTCCTGAGGTGAAAATATCATGACCGATGCATACAGACCCTGCTTACGCGGGAATCCACATGTGGCATGGTGTGCGTAGATGTGTGCCATGCCCATCTCCACATAGACACATGTTGGATGCAGCAACAGCAGATGTAGTTGACGGAACAGTAACAGCAAGCTCATGGGAACACATGACACACACATGACATAGTCACATCGGGGCACGCTGATCGTGAAATGTCAGTTGTTAGAGTCCATGTCCCTGGCATCAGGGGACAGTTGCGGGTGGTGGTGGTGACTGTGCCATACCAGTGATGCTGTGCTTGACACGTTTCTACTACAGGCACACATGTGCAAAGTGTGAAGGGGAAGTGTGCCACATAGTGCCCCATCACACATGACATGTGTACACAGGTCATCCCACATCAATTGTGCAACTACATGAGGAGACATGTGCAATATCACTGCCTGACACACCTAGGCCCTGCACATGAAAGTCTGCAATGACAATGACTTGATGTACAGCCTTGTGCGAGTCGGAGACCTCCATTCCTTTCGTGTGCACCTCCTATCACCAGTGTAAGCGTGTGAAACGCACCATACACACGCTCTGAGAGCGTGTGTACGGTCCGTATCACTATAGTATGGATGCCGTAGGAGTACTCATGGTACGGACCGTACATAAGCTCTAAGAGTGTAAGTACGGTCCGTATCACTATAGTAGTGGTGCCGTAGGAGTACGCGTGGTACAGAATATACACACGCGTGTACTCCTACGGCACCACTACCACAGTGATACGGACCGTACACGCTCTCAGAGCGTATGTACGGTCCGTATCACTATAGTAGTGGTGCCGTAGGAGTACGCGTGGTACGGACTGTACATACGCTCTGAGAGCGTATGTACGGTCCGTATCACTATAGTAGTGGTGCCGTAGGAGTACGCGTGGTACGGACCGTACATACACTCTGAGAGCGTATGTACGGTCCGTATCACTATAGTAGTAGTGCCATAGGAGTATGCGTGGTACGGACCGTACATACACTCAGAGAGCGTATGTACGGTCCGTATCACTATAGTAGTGGTGCTGTAAGAGTACGCGTGGTACGGACCGTACACACGCGCATACGCCTACGGCACCACTACCACAGTGATACGGACCGTAAGCACGCTCTCAGAGCGTGTGTACGGTCCGTATCACTATTGTAGTGGTGCCGTACGTGTACGGGTACGTGTGAAACGCACCGTACATGTTTTTGGGATTCAAAAATTACATAGGGGACAAGTATTAGGCCCAAAATGCATGCTGGTTGTCATGGATACAGAGATTTCAGTTGCAATGTGGCCATCATGTGGGCTTGAAAAGTCAGTTGGGCCAAAAATTACAATGTTGCAAAGTGGTGTTTACCTTGCTATGATGCTCAAAATTTGAACCATGCAAATTTGTGTCATTGGTGTATGTTTAAAGTGATTGGAGGAACATAGGATGCAAATGAGTCTGACCAATCACTCTGTACTCCTGTAAATGAAAGCCCCCAGCAAGACAGATATAAGTCAGCCAGAACCCATGAGAGGGCACTTGCCTGCACAACTTTCCTGTCGACCACACTGCTGCTGTCTGTGCTTCCTCTGGCACTATGTCGCGGACTGTGGAGAGGGCCCAGCCATTCACCATGGAGGAGAATGAGGCCCTGCTGAATGTCCTCCTCCCACAGTACCCCAGCCTGTATGGGAGACCAGGGGAAAAGGTGAGTGCTGACCCCACTACCTTTGACTGTGCACCGGTTTCGTGGCTGTCACTTCTGGCATTGTGTCCAGGTGTGAAAGACATGCAATGAGGTTTAGAGTGGGTCCCAGGAGGGGGAAATCTTATGTCTGTCATGCAGAGCATGAAGTCATTCCTGTGTGCACTCCTCACTTGCATTGTGCTTGCTGTGACATTCACTGCATGGTGCATGACACATTCAGCCTGGCAAATCCTGGGTGGCATTTTTGGGCTATTGTCCTGAGGTGATTCAGTGGTCCCCCCGGTGTGAAAGGTGACTGTACCCAAAGATGTGTATGAGTTGAGGGGAGCTGTGGTGAGAGTGTCCAAGTGATGTGTATGCCCTCCTGGACATTGATGTGTGTGAAGGTTCCTTGTCATGTGGTTGAGTGTCTATGTGAAGTGTTGCACCACAGCTGAATGGAGGAGGCAACAGCTCTACCCATCTGATGTGAGGAGTAAGCCGTGCTGTGTGTCTGACTTACTGGGCTAGCACGACACCTGTGACACCCCACAGGCAAGTGGCACATGTGCAGAGTGAGGTATGTATCCGCTGTAGCCAATGGCAGGTGATTGATCTGTGCCTGTGTGTGTCTGTGTACTCTGCTGAGGTTGCGTCAGTGGGCTGGGACATGTAACTGCTTTGAGGTGCTGTCCATCAGCCTGGTGTTGCATGTGATGCACAGTGTGTGCCATGATCAGGGAGTGTGTCGCATCACTCCTGCCACCTGTGTAGTTTTAATGCCATGTAGTGCATTGGGGCTTCCACAGAGGCCAATGTCGATATGAGTAAGATGGGATTCTTGGGCAGCATCCTATGCCCTGTTCAACATATCATCGATGTTCAAATGTGTGTCTCTGTGACATGGAGCAGGTGTAGTGATGTTGTCTCACTTTGTCATCCTCACAGGTAACTGCCTACGAGAAGGGGGTGATTTGGAAGCGGATCGTCAGGGCCATGAGAGTGGCGGGGGGTCACAGTCGGTGCCTAGCCCAAGTCAGAAAACGGTGGCAGGACATCCGGTGCTGGACCCGGCGGATCGCCCGGGCCCAGCTGGGGCTCTCACCTCCACGCCTCCACGGTGGGCGCCGACGCCTGACCACCCACATGATGCGTGTATTGGCGGTGGTGTTCCCTGACCTGGATAGGCAGTTACAGGAGGGACAGCAGCAAGGAGGGCGTAGGTACCTGTCTGTTTGTTGTGTTGTGTGTCCCCAGCTTTTGGAAGTGCTCTGTAGCCTGGATACACTGCCAGGGTTTATATGTGCAGTGCATATTCTGTTCCACAAAGTCAACTGGTGCTCTTATTCGTCCCTTCCCCTGCTTGACATGTGTCCCCTGGTCTGTGTGTAATCACAATTGCACATGGTCATCTAGGCTGCCAGTTGATCCAAGTGCACATTGCTTTCAGCATCATGTGGGAGGGTGGTCTCTGACATGTGTTGGTACCTTGCCTCTGCCCTGTCCTGTTCACTCTGTTGGGGGTACATATTTGTTGGCACTGATGATGTGTCTCAACATGGGAGTGTGAGGCTTCAAATGTACACACTTGCAGCATGCATGTCAATGTTGTGGCCTCAGACATGATGTGCATGAGTGGGAGATATGCATAGTGTCAGGACGGTTGCTCATGTTACAGTCAGATCATTCCAGGAACAAGGAGCAGTGTGCCCACTACAGTCCCCTGAGACACCCTTGCCTCGTAATCATGTGTGTCGACCAACACTGTGTCCATTCTCAGTGTGTTCAGCATATGTTTGCCTCTGTGGCATTATTCCCTGGCCTCATTTGTATTTATCCAAATTGTGCTACATGTGTCGACTGGACAGGGAGACCCCTTTTGGCTTGTGCATACTCACACTGGGCAGTGCCTGTGTGTCTATTCACAACTATCTGTCGATGGTTGTTTGTCACAAATATGTGTTGGCAGCCTCACGAGGTGATGTGGAGTACATTTGGGAATTCTTGCTGCACATTTTTGTAAACCCTGATTAAGAGGTGTCACTTCTTGATCTGTCTCAATCACATTGTCTCAGGTATGGGGGATTTGTGTGGGCGAGGCCTACATGGCCAAACCTTATGTCTCCTTGCCAAGTCTGACCTGTGTGTGATAATTGGCTGGACAGAGACTCAACGTGCAGTGACCCAGTGATGTTGTGCAGGGTTTAATGTTTGTGCTTTGCAGCATGTGTCAATTGCTTAAATACATGATTCCTGCTCATACATTTGTGGCACCAGTGTGTGGTCCAGATGCTACGTAGTTTGGTGTTTGTGTGCTGACATCTGTGTGGACATTCTGGCTTGCCATGAAGGTGTCTCCTCAGTGCAGGTATGCCTTTTTACGACACAATTGCAGGCCCATTAGCTTATGCATTGTCCTGGGTTTGGACATGTGTGCCACTCCACATGACAGGCAGTGGGTCAGATGTGTTGCCAACTGTGTCATCAGGTAACGGATGGCCATGTGACAACTGACATAATTCAAGTTGTTAGTCAAAAGGTATTGTACCTTGGCACTCACAACACTTGTCAACAGGTCTTCATGTTTTAAATGCTTTAGTTTGATGTTTTATTGTTAAGAACAATAATGTGCCTGCATGACAGATGTCTCCCAAGGAAGTGCACAACAAACCACCTTTACACTTTCAGGGAACACGCTGGCACATTTTAAAAGAAGGCACTGTTCTAATGAGACTGTTTTTCAGATTATACATATACATGTTCCCCCAGTGTTGTGGAATTTGGGTAAGTCCTTGGTTGTTGGTGATACCAACTTACGAGTGTCAAGTCATCAAGACCTCCGTGGGCCCATGTATATGTACTTTCTGCAACACCATTTCTTTCTAACAGTGGCTTCTTGAAAGAAGGCTGCCAGCTTCTTCAATTACTGGGTAAATGTAGTTTTGTGTGCACCTCCTTGGGAGCCATCTGTTATGGTGGCACATGTGTGTTCTGTTCACAAAATGGCACATTCCCACATTCTGACCATGTCGATTGTGTAAAGTATTGTGATTCCCAAGGGACCAACTTTTTTTCGTTTTGTGTTCAAAAGTACTTACCGGTCTCTGAGTGTGGGGACACCTTTGGTATTGAGGTGTGTTACTTTGCCTTGGGAGCACCACTACTGTTTCTTTCAGGGTAAACAAGAGGTGGCATGACTTCATTGTATTGCTGTGCTCACCTGTTGCCAGACGCTAGCTCCTCAGTGTTTTCTCATTCAAGTTTTGGGCTGGTGTGTCCTATTGTTCCTTGTGTCCAAGTGGCATGGTGGGTTTAACAACTGGGGAGTACAGGGCTTACATATGTGCGGAGTAATCTAGTTGTTACTCATGATGCATTGCCTGATATGCACTATGACCTACTGTTTTTGTACTCTTGTGTCAGATGTATACAGGTGACTGATGTTTTTCTGTATCTTCACCTTGCCCACAGCATCATCATTGGAAACCAAGGGAGACACCGGCACGGACCTGGAGGAGGGACCCAGCACCAGTGCCACCAGTGCTGGCGAGTCTGCAGGAGCCAGTGGCACGGAGGGCAAGGGGAGTCAGTCAGAGGACCTGTCTGGTCGCGAATCCAACTACGACGCAGACGGGTCCAAAGCTGACCTCATCGAGGGGGCGGAGGCTGCTACAACACCTGGCAGCAGCCCAACATCTGTGCCCGCCTCCTCCATTCCCAGCATCGCACTTCCAGTTGCTCCGGTCCCTTCTGTCCATGCAGGGCACCCCCATGTCTCCTTCAGGACAGGCACCGCACCCCCTGCCCCTGTCACCCCTGCTGCCCTCAGTGCAGAGTCTGTCGACATACTGCGGCAGTTGCAGGTTGGGCAGGCATCAGTGCTGACTGTCCTCCATGGCCACACCACACTGCTAACACAGATGGTGTCGTTCATGGAGGGCATGTCAGCATCGATGTCTGAACAACGCAGGTTTTTGCGGTCTATGGACTCTTCACTGACGGCAGCAGTGAGTCTCCTGCAGTGCTTCGTCCCCTCCCTACCCCAGCCCCATCCACACTTCCCTCTCCCATACCTGTCCCATGCACACTCAGACATTCCCAAGCACGCACCCCACCAGACACAGGCAGCACACCACCAAGTAAGGGCAAGCGCACACCTCCTGTCACGCACACTCAGGGGGATGTAGGCACACCCACTGGGTCTGGGGCAAAAAGACATGCACGCAGCCACAGTCGGAGTCCACAGGCCTCACAAACCGGTCCCTCCAAAAGCACTCCCCTTGGCTCCCCAGCCCAACTGACACCCGAAGAGCTGGCCATCATCCACACTGTGATGGTAGTCAAGTCCCCCCCATCCACCTCCTCCCCCCGGGCACTGCACCACATCCCTTGCCCACCCTCCCTCGGCCACCCCCCCTTCCATTGGCCCTGGGGTTTCTTCTGGTGTAGTGCTTACCCTGGATGCCCTGGCAGCAGTGTGCAGCGACATGCTAACATCCACCTTTGCTGCTGCCCCACCCCCTGCGTTGGAGACGTCCACCCCTGAACCCACCACACCTGACCTTCTCCCTCCTGTCCCTGCGGTGCCTGGTCCTTCCCCACATGATGCCCCCCCCCCCGGTCGACGAACCTGAGGGTTCCAATGTGCAGGCAAGCTAGGGGAGACGCATGCCCATATGTCCCCCCGAGGACTTCTGTTGTGGACTGGCCATTGGCCTTTGTATATAGTGTCATTACAATTTTTTATTTTTATGATGAATAAAGCATTTATTTTTACTTTGCACACTATTGCATTTCAGGTATTGATGTTGGTGCTGAGGCTCCTGGAGTTGGTGTAGTGGTAATGTGTTATGGTTCTGAGAAATGTTCTACTCTGTTGGTCATGAGGTGGACCATGGTTTCTGCGTGCCATCACAAGGTCTCTGCAAAGATTCATTGTTAGTGTGTGTTATTTTTGTTTTGCGACATTGGCCCAAGGAGTGTTCCTTCCTCTGTGGCACCTGACATTTTCCCTGCAAAGAGTTGCACAATTGTTGTGCTGACCTGTGTCTACATTTCCTTTGTTGGGGACGGATCCCTTCAACTATGGCCATGGCTGCTCAGCAATGTCTCCGGCTGCATCGTCTGTGCCATCCTTGCTAGTCACTGTACTTGTGTTTTGAGTATGTCGAAATGCTTTCATGGGAAAATTCAAACTTTTCAGCACTATGCACGTGTGTACTCCCAGCCTAGCACACATATGGTACTTTTTCAGCTGGGTATTTGGACACCTGACTCAAAATTGTGGGCGTTGTATCTGTGTGAACTCCACCCTAGTCCTTCCATGTGACACAACATCTTGGTGGCTGGCCCAGCACCTGCACATTCCTATCAGTCCTGGTATGTGCGTGACAGCGTGTGTTCCCTTTGGCTCTCTTAGTTTAGTAGGCAGTGACATGACTATACAGTCTTGTGGCATGATCTCAGTGTGTGTATTGTGCTGCATCCACCAGGGGTGGGTATGCATGTGTTATTTGTCCTCACACCCACATGTGGTGTGTAATGCAGTGGGGGTGTGACATCCATCCTCCTGGGAGTGGGACACTGCTGTCAGTGATCTGTTGTTATGGCACTATCATCATTGTCCACAGTTAGGGATGCGTACATACACCCATGGAGTTGTGGTCATCTGATAATGATGTACACCCGCCCATGTCTCTGACCACTGCTGGGAGTCCTCTGCACCCACCCCTCACATGTCTGTCCACTGCTGGGAGTCCTCTGCAGCCACCCCTCACATGTCTGTCTACTGCTGGGAGTGATATGCACCCACCCCTCATATTGCAGGCCACTGCTGGGAGTCCTCTCCACCCACCCCTCACATGTCTGCCCCCTGCTGGGAGTGATATGCACCCACCCCCCACATGTCTGTCTACTGCTGGGAGTCATCTGCAGCCACCCCTCACATGTCTGTCCACTGCTGGGAGTGATATGCACCCACCCCTCATATTGCAGGCAACTGCTGGGAGTCCTCTGCACCCACCCCTCACATGTCTGTCCACTGCTGGGAGTGATATGCACCCACCCCTCATATTGCAGGCCACTGCTGGGAGTCCTCTCCACCCACCCCTCACATGTCTGCCCACTGCTGGGAGTGATATGCACCCACCCCTCACATGTCTGTCTACTGCTGGGAGTTATCTGCAGCCACCCCTCACATGTCTGTCCACTGCTGGGAGTGATATGCACCCACCCCTCATATTGCAGGCAACTGCTGGGAGTCCTCTGCACCCACCCCTCACATGTCTGTCCACTTATGGGAGTCCTCTGCAGCCACCCCTCACATGTCTGTCCACTGCTGGGAGTAATATGCACCCACCCCTCATATTGCAGGCCAGTGCTGGGAGTCCTCTGTACCCACCCCTCACATGTCTGTCCACTGCTGGGAGTCCTCTGCAGCCACCCCTCACATGTCTGTCCACTGCTGGGAGTGATATGCACCCACCTCTCATATTGCAGGCCACTGCTGGGAGTCCTCTACACCCACCCCTCACATGTCTGTCTACTGCTGGGAGTGATATGCACCCACCCCTCATATTGCAGGCCACTGCTGGGAGTACTCTGCACCCACCCCTCACATGTCTGTCCACTGCTGGGAGTGATATGCACCCACCCCTCATATTGCAGGACACTGCTGGGAGTCCTCTGCACCCACCCCTCACATGTCTGTCCACTGCTGGGAGTCCTCTGCAGCCACCCCTCACATGTCTGCCCACTGCTGGGAGTCCTCTGCACCCACCCCTCACATGTCTGTCCACTTATGGGAGTCCTCTGCAGCCACCCCTCACATG
Organism: Triturus cristatus; assembly: GCF_964204655.1. Classification (NCBI taxonomy): domain Eukaryota; kingdom Metazoa; phylum Chordata; class Amphibia; order Caudata; family Salamandridae; genus Triturus; species Triturus cristatus. The sequence goes on from NC_140579.1 coordinate 318,309,428, forward strand.
TCTGTCCACTGCTGGGAGTGATATGCACCCACCCCTCATATTGCAGGCCACTGCTGGGAGTCCTCTGCACCCACCCCCCACATGTCTGTCCACTGCTGGGAGTCCTCTGCACCCACCCCTCACATGTCTGTCCACTTATGAGAGTCCTCTGCAGCCACCCCTCACATGTCTGTCCACTGCTGGGAGTAATATGCAACCACCCCTCATATTGCAGGCCACTGCTGGGAGTCCTCTGTACCCACCCCTCACATGTCTGTCCACTGCTGGGAGTCCTCTGCAGCCACCCCTCACATGTCTGTCCACTGCTGGGAGTGATATGCACCCACCTCTCATATTGCAGGCCACTGCTGGGAGTCCTCTACACCCACCCCTCACATGTCTGTCTACTGCTGGGAGTGATATGCACCCACCCCTCATATTGCAGGCCACTGCTGGGAGTACTCTGCACCCACCCCTCACATGTCTGTCCACTGCTGGGAGTGATATGCACCCACCCCTCAAATTGCAGGACACTGCTGGGAGTCCTCTGCACCCACCCCTCACATGTCTGTCCACTGCTGGGAGTCCTCTGCAGCCACCCCTCACATGTCTGCCCACTGCTGGGAGTCCTCTGCACCCACCCCTCACATGTCTGTCCACTGCTGGGAGTAATATGCACCCACCCCTCATATTGCAGGCCAGTGCTGGGAGTCCTCTGTACCCACCCCTCACATGTCTGTCCACTGCTGGGAGTCCTCTGCAGCCACCCCTCACATCTCTGTCCACTGCTGGGAGTGATATGCACCCACCTCTCATATTGCAGGCCACTGCTGGGAGTCCTCTACACCCACCCCTCACATGTCTGTCTACTGCTGGGAGTGATATGCACCCACCCCTCATATTGCAGGCCACTGCTGGGAGTACTCTGCACCCACCCCTCACATGTCTGTCCACTGCTGGGAGTGATATGCACCCACCCCTCATATTGCAGGACACTGCTGGGAGTCCTCTGCACCCACCCCTCACATGTCTGTCCACTGCTGGGAGTCCTCTGCAGCCACCCCTCACATGTCTGCCCACTGCTGGGAGTCCTCTGCACCCACCCCTCACATGTCTGTCCACTTATGGGAGTCCTCTGCAGCCACCCCTCACATGTCTGTCCACTGCTGGGAGTGATATGCACCCACCCCTCATATTGCAGGCCACTGCTGGGAGTCCTCTGCACCCACCCCCCACATGTCTGTCCACTGCTGGGAGTCCTCTGCACCCACCCCTCACATGTCTGTCCACTTATGAGAGTCGTCTGCAGCCACCCCTCACATGTCTGTCCACTGCTGGGAGTAATATGCAACCACCCCTCATATTGCAGGCCACTGCTGGGAGTCCTCTGTACCCACCCCTCACATGTCTGTCCACTGCTGGGAGTCCTCTGCAGCCACCCCTCACATGTCTGTCCACTGCTGGGAGTGATATGCACCCACCTCTCATATTGCAGGCCACTGCTGGGAGTCCTCTACACCCACCCCTCACATGTCTGTCTACTGCTGGGAGTGATATGCACCCACCCCTCATATTGCAGGCCGCTGCTGGGAGTACTCTGCACCCACCCCTCACATGTCTGTCCACTGCTGGGAGTGATATGCACCCACCCCTCAAATTGCAGGACACTGCTGGGAGTCCTCTGCACCCACCCCTCACATGTCTGTCCACTGCTGAGAGTCCTCAGCAGCCACCCCTCACATGTCTGCCCACTGCTGGGAGTCCTCTGCAGCCACCCCTCACATGTCTGTCCACTGCTGGGAGTGATATGCACCCACCCCTCATATTGCAGGCCACTGCTGGGAGTCCTCTGCACCCACCCCCCACATGTCTGTCCACTGCTGGGAGTCCTCTGCACCCACCCCTCACATGTCTGTCCACTTATGAGAGTCCTCTGCAGCCACCCCTCACATGTCTGTCCACTGCTGGGAGTAATATGCAACCACCCCTCATATTGCAGGCCACTGCTGGGAGTCCTCTGTACCCACCCCTCATATGTCTGTCCACTGCTGGGAGTCCTCTGCAGCCACCCCTCACATGTCTGTCCACTGCTGGGAGTGATATGCACCCACCTCTCATATTGCAGGCCACTGCTGGGAGTCCTCTACACCCACCCCTCACATGCCTGTCTACTGCTGGGAGTGATATGCACCCACCCCTCATATTGCAGGCCACTGCTGGGAGTCCTCTGCACCCACCCCTCACATGTCTGTCCACTGCTGGGAGTGATATGCACCCACCCCTCATATTGCAGGAGACTGCTGGAAGTCCTCTGCACCCACTCCTCACATGTCTGTCCACTGCTGGGAGTCCTCTGCAGCCATCCCTCACATGTCTGTCCACTGCTGGGAGAGATATGCACCCACCCCTCATAATGCAGGCCACTGCTGGGAGTCCTCTGCACCCACCCCTCACATGTCTGTCCACTGCTGGGAGTGATATGCACCCACCCCTCATATTGCAGGCCACTGCTGAGAGTCCTCTGCAGCCACCCCTCACATGTTTGTCCACTGCTGGGAGTCCTCTGCACCCACCCCTCACATGTCTGTCCACTGCTGGGAGTCCTCTGCAGCCACCCCTCAGATGTCTGTCCACTGCTGGGAGTGATATGCACCCACCCCTCATGTTGCAGGCCACTGCTGGGAGTCCTCTGCACCCGCCCCCATGTCTCTGTCCACTGCTGGGAGTCCTCTGCAGCCACCCCTCACATGTCTGTCCACTGCTGGGAGTGATATGCACCCACCCCTCATATTGCAGGCCACTGCTGGGAGTCCTCTGTACCCACCCCTCGCATGTCTGTCCACTGCTGGGAGTCCTCTGCAGCCACCCCTCACATGTCTGTCCACTGCTGGGAGTCCTCTGCAGCCACCCCTCACATGTCTGTACACTGCTGGGAGTGATATGCACCCACCCCTCATATTGCAGGCCACTGCTGGGAGTCCTCTGCTCCCACCCCTTACATGTCTGTCCACTGCTGGGAGTGATATGCACCCACCCCTCATATTGCAGGCCACTGCTGGGAGTCCTCTGCACCCACCCCTCACATGTCTGTCCACTGCTGGGAGTCCTCTACAGCAACCCATCACATGTCTGTCCACTGCTGGGAGTCCTCTGCACCCACCGCTCACATGTCTGTCCACTGCTGGGAGTCTTCTGCAGCCACCCCTCACATGTCTGTCCACTGCTGGGAGTGATATGCACCCACACCTCATATTGCAGGCCACCGCTGGGAGTCTTCTCCACCCACCCCTCACATGTCTTTCCACTGCTGTGAGTGATATGCACCCACCCCTCACTTGTCTGTCCACTGCTGGGAGTCCTCTGCAGCCACCCCTCACATGTCTGTGCACTGCTGGGAGTGATATGCACCCACCCCTCATATTGCAGCCCACTGCTGGGAGTCCTCTGCACCCACCCCTCACATGTCTGTCCACTGCTGGGAGTCCTCTGCAGCCACCCCTCACATGTCTGTCCACTGCTGGGAGTAATATGCACCCACCCCTCATATTGCAGGCCACTGCTGGGAGTACTCTGTACCCACCCCTCACATGTCTGTCTACTGCTGGGAGTCCTCTGCAGCCACCCCTCACATGTCTGTCCACTGCTGGGAGTGATATGCACCCACCTCTCATATTGCAGGCCACTGCTGGGAGTCCTCTACACCCACCCCTCACATGTCTGTCCCCTGCTGGGAGTGATATGCACCCACCCCTCATATTGCAGGACACTGCTGGGAGTCCTCTGCACCCACCGCTCACATGTCTGTCCACTGCTGGGAGTCTTCTGCAGCCACCCCTCACATGTCTGTCCACTGCTGGGAGTGATATGCACCCACACCTCATATTGCAGGCCACCGCTGGGAGTCTTCTCCACCCACCCCTCACATGTCTTTCCACTGCTGTGAGTGATATGCACCCACCCCTCACATGTCTGTCCACTGCTGGGAGTCCTCTGCAGCCACCCCTCACATGTCTGTGCACTGCTGGGAGTGATATGCACCCACCCCTCATATTGCAGGCCACTGCTGGGAGTCCTCTGCACCCACCCCTCACATGTCTGTCCACTGCTGGGAGTCCTCTGCAGCCACCCCTCACATGTCTGTCCACTGCTGGGAGTAATATGCACCCACCCCTCATGTTGCAGGCCACTGCTGGGAGTACTCTGTACCCACCCCTCACATGTCTGTCTACTGCTGGGAGTCCTCTGCAGCCACCCCTCACATGTCTGTCCACTGCTGGGAGTGATATGCACCCACACCTCATATTGCAGGCCACCGCTGGGAGTCTTCTCCACCCACCCCTCACATGTCTTTCCACTGCTGTGAGTGATATGCACCCACCCCTCACATGTCTGTCCACTGCTGGGAGTCCTCTGCAGCCACCCCTCACATGTCTGTGCACTGCTGGGAGTGATATGCACCCACCCCTCATATTGCAGCCCACTGCTGGGAGTCCTCTGCACCCACCCCTCACATGTCTGTCCACTGCTGGGAGTGATATGCACCCACCTCTCATATTGCAGCCCACTGCTGGGAGTCCTCTACACCCACCCCTCACATGTCTGTCCACTGCTGGGAGTGATATGCACCCACCCCTCATATTGCAGGACACTGCTGGGAGTCCTCTGCACCCACCCCTCACATGTCTGTTCACTGCTGGGAGTGATATATGCACCCACCCCTCATATTGCAGGCCACTGCTGGGAGTCCTCTGCAGCCACCCATCACATGTGTGTCCACTGCTGGGAGTCCTCTGCACCCACCCCTCACATGTCTGTCCACTGCTGGGAGTCCTCTGCAGCCACTCCTCACATGTCTGTCCACTGCTGGGAGTGATATGCACCCACCCTTCATGCTGCAGGCCACTGCTGGGAGTCCTCTGCACCCACCCCCATGTCTCTGTCCACTGATGGGAGTCCTCTGCAGCCACCCCTCACATGTCTGTCCACTGCTGGAGTGATATGCACCCACCCCTCATATTGCAGGCCACTGCTGGGAGTCCTCTGTACCCACCCCTCACATGTCTGTCCACTGCTGGGAGTCCTCTGCAGCCACCCCTCACATGTCTGTCCACTGCTGGGAGTCCTCTGCAGCCACCCCTCACATGTCTGTCCACTGCTAGGAGTGATATGCACCCACCCCTCATATTGCAGGCCACTGCTGGGAGTCCTCTGCACCCACCCCTTACATGTCTGTCCACTGCTGGGAGTGATATGCACCCACCCCTCATATTGCAGGCCACTGCTGGGAGTCCTCTGCACCCACCCCTCACATGTCTGTCCACTGCTGGGAGTCCTCTGCAGCCACCCCTCACATGTCTGTCCACTGCTGGGAGTCTTCTGCACCCACCCCTCACATGTCTGTCCACTGCTGGTGTAGTGAAGATCGTTATCTATATATGTACAATACTAAGTTAGCACAACCGCGTTAGATGTTAGAAAGCCATCTTGCCGCTTTTGCTGCTTTTGCACACGACACTGTAGTCACATGTTATTAAATTGAGAAATGCTTGCTCGACTTTGCTTCACATGAGAACTGTCTGTTGTTCACATCCCAAACAGTGAGCAGCGACCTTGGTCTGTACATTGTGTAAAGAAGCAGTCTGGGTCGCTAGACGGTGCATGTTGTTGGGTTCAGGTTGATCGGCCCACTATTTAGCCATAACACGCACACAGCTGCAAATACCTGAAAGTCGGGTGCTTTTAATATTGCAGTGTTACATGTTTTCATTACATTCAGAAGAAGAGCTTTCCCAGTAGCAGAGCCTAGCTGATCCTGTGATGTGATCTCACTGAGCTGATCTTTACGATATGGGGTTCCCCATTCAAGCCAAGAGACCTTTTACTAGTCTAATAATAATAATATTAGTTTGCTAGCGAAAGGAAGATGGCTGAGAGCCACTGTCATTTTAGTATGATTACTCCTTTCATTTTCTATGGTATTGTAACTATGCTGATGGTTTTGATCTTAATCATTTGTCTGCTTATGTTAGCCAAAGTACTGCATCTTAGGACACGAGGTTTATAAAATAAACTCTTTAAACTTTACCGTGTCTCTGTTTATTCTGTTGTGGACTGATATGAGAATAATTACGAACAGGTATTTCTGATTCCCACCATTCCTGAGAAATACACTAAGTCGCTTGTTCTGGGTTGTCTATACATTGGGACCGCCGAGCTAAACCTCGGATAACGAATGGGACACTGATGCTGGTCGGATAGGGGGTTCTGGGGTGAGGTTTTGGTACACCACAATTCACTGAGATCCTGGTTTCCTGTGCATAGTTCTGTGCATAAGCAGAATCCCTGCAACATGGCGCACCTAACGTTTGGTCTATTGATTTGAAACGCCTTAGTAGTGCTTATATTAGTCCACAACACCCTCACTCTAGTTTCCGGTTGACGGGAGTGACAGTTTAACCTACCTGTGTTTCGACTAATAGGTTCCTTCAAGCTTGATCATTAAAAAGGTTATTTTTACTGAACCCCAGTGCTACTGTTGATATCGTTCATACTCTTTAGTGTGTCCTAATGGCGGTTGACATAGCCGCGCACAGTCGTGCACCTCTACGCCGTCATTTGACGATGTATGGGGTGCCAGATGATGGGATGACTGTTATTTTTGTGGTGAGCGCTGATGCGTCATACCCGTATGAGTTGTTTTACTCATGGGTGACTTTTCCGGCGGTGGATGACGATGATACGTTTCATACCTATACTGCCACACAGCTGTCTGCGGTCTATACCCCGTATAGGACACAAGAAATTCCAATCTCTGCCTGGCAGCATACTATTTGGTTTAATGGCGCCCTTCCCCATGCGGTTGCACCGGCAAGAATGGGCCCGTTGTCTATTGCAGGGGCCACATGGCCGGTGCTGGCCGGCTTTACGCCTCATCCCCGCTATCTCACGGTGGCGGTGGCTGAGTTGCGGGTACTACACACAGCCTTGATTACAGTTCTTAGGGCTTTAGTGTAGTACGTGTCACGCAACGTACATGTGGGGGCACCTGCTGTTGCGGGACAACCAACGGACCACCACGCGGTGGTTATTAGTCCTGTTATGGTTAATTCGGTGGTCGGCAAGCGCCCCCAAAATAAGGATGAATTTCCTTATTGGCTTGCTGAGAAATTTGACCAACTGGAGGCGGTTTTTCCGCATACCACTCCTGTGGAGAAACACAGGATCCTCACCATTACTTTGCCGAAAGACCTCGTCCCGGATATGGCCGATTGTGACAACTGGGGCAAGGTCTTTGCCGCGACCTATTCGAAGTGCTATGGCACTCCGTCTATGTCAGTGCTGCCGTCTGTCATCACAAAGGTTCAAGAGAATCACGGTGCGGAGGCTGCTATTGAATTGGGAATGAGGCTTGTCGACAGCTTCGATGTGGTATGCTCCATGGTAATGGGCAATCTCAAAGGAGATGCCATGCAGTTTCAAGTTGCAAATATGATGGACCGTGTGGATGACGCCGACAAGCCCAAGGAGTTCGCTAAAATAATTGCGAAGGCATACAGGACCTTGGGTCGTAGTGCCTTGGGTGTAAAACCGACTGTGATCATTCCTGATATAGTACAGCAAACTAAGGTGAGCTCGTCTACTAAAGACGAACCCCCCAATTTTCCTAAACAGAGTTGGAGAGCTAAGAAACAGGGGAAGCAGCAGCAGAAACAGGGGTCACATCCTGCCTCACCCGTACAGTCGTCTAACGAACGCACATATGATCTGCGCGATCGATCTCGTATTAAGTCACCTGATAGATTTCAGGTTTCTGAACAACGCTCTCCTCGTTCTTCACAGGAAACATCGGCTTCACAATGCGGTGGCGGAGACCGTGGGAAAGGAAGGGGTGCCCAAGGTCGTGAGCAACCCCGCCAGACTGACGGCAAAGGCAAGCAGGACGAGTCTGCGTGTCAACGATCCCCGTTTCAGAAGAAAAAAGTTGCTGCACTAACAGCGAGGTATGCCACAGATAGTAAGGACGCAGCTTCAGAACCTGACATGGGCACTAACGCTGCTCGACAGCGCGGCGGAAGTTACAGTAGTGCGACGAGCACTGCGTCCATATCTGGTGGCGACAGCAACTGATACATTCGTGAATATTGAAACTGCTGACACTCACGTGGCTCCCCCGGACAGACTGTATAAAATAGTCCTTTTAATTGAGGGTGACATACAACGTACAATTCAAGGTTTTTTTGGGATAATCTGACCACTTCCTATGATATACTATTGGCGGAAGCAGATTGGCCCCCGGCTTTCGTTTTAGATGCTCCTAGAGGGGAGGAGAAGATCCTCCCGTCCTTTGCGCACACAGTGCCGAAGGTCCAAGCTAAAAAGCACGCCGAGGAACGGGCTCAGGTGCTAGCGCCTGCGTTATATCGAAATCAGGTTGGCTGGGATAAATTGTCTCCCAGCCATGAGATTCCGTTGCGGACTACGCCCCAGCCACAACCCCAATATCCCATGCGTTGCGAAGCAAGACCTCACGTCGCGTCAATCTTTGAACAATTGGAATATAAAGGAGTAATCGAAACATGTGTGTCAATAATGAATAATCCTTTATTCACTGTGACGAAGCCCGACGGGTCGTACCGCCTAGTTTTGGATTACCGGCATTTAAATTCTCATTGCCGGACATGCGCAGTACAAAATTCCCACAGTTCGGCTCTCGTCGATAGTCTCGTGAGAAAAAGGTTTAAAACCACACTTGACATTTCCAATGGCTTTTATAGCCATAACCTGTCCTCTCTTAGTAGTGAGTGGACGGCTTTCACCTTGGGTGGCAAACAAAAACAAAAGATTAACGATGGGCTAAAAGAACAGCCCTGGTGTCTTCGCCGCTCGCGTAGTCTCTCTGTTAGAGAGCATAGACCCAGATGTGTACTCGTATGTGGATGATATTTATCTCACAGATGACGAGTTGGAACCGCATCTCCGTGCGTTGATCGCATTATTGTTTTATTTGCAGACTTCGGTTACAAATTCAACTTTGCGAAGTCTCACATTGCGGAATATACAGTGTTGTTCTTGGGGTACGAACTCAACAATGAAGGTCGAGGATTGGCTCCGCACTTCCTAGAGAAATGCGCATGCCTACGTGCTCCCACGACACTGAAGAAATTACAATCTCTGCTGGGCTTTCTGAATTTCGGTCGAACTTACATTCTGGATTATGCCCAGTGTATCAAGCCGCTTTATGCCTTGATACAACCTACTTTTTCCAAATCTTGTTGGCTGCCAGAGCATTCAGCTATATTGCAGTCATTGCAAGCTGATCTTCTTGCTTCAAAATACTTACTGACGTGTGATAACCACACTAAACTGGTCATAAGAATTGTGCCAGGCGCAGTGGGTTTCACATATTTAATGTTCAATGAGGGCGACACCGTCCCCATTGCCTACAAATCTCACTTGTACACTTCGGCTGAACTGCGATTTTCCGCTGTCGATAAAGTTCTGACGGCAGTACAGATGGCGATTCTGAAAGAACGAGCGCTATCACAAGGTAAACGCATGTTGGTGGTGACACCTTATCCTGCCCTTGAGGCGGTGATGAAAGCAAGTGTACCAAATTCTAAGGCTTTGCATCCAAGGTGTATACAATGGGCCTTCCTTGACATTGCCTGACGTCACATATATCTTTGACGCGGCACTTCAGACTCAGGAGATTTTGCAGTATGAGTTTGTTCATCCGGCTCCTCTGTCCTTGCGCCCGCTCGAGGATTACCATTGTGTCATTTACACTGACGGTTCTGCGCAACCGGCAACTGGATCAAAGCACGCCTATTCAGCGGCCTGCGCAATTGTGGTCGGTACTTTCGTAAATGGTGATTTCCAATCCAATGTTGTGCATACGCAGTCATTGGGTGATTGTACCGCGCAGTTGGCGGAGCTTCGTGCTCTGGTGCTAGAGCTAGAGTTTGCTGATCCCCGAGTCACTACTCTTATAGTGAGTGACTCCTTTTATTGTGTCCAATCATACAACGACAATCTACATTTTTGGTCTCAGAATGACTACCATGATTCCAAAGGTAGCACGATTAAGCATAAAACGCTTTGGGTTCGAGTGGCAGAACTTAAATAACGTCTGCCTCTCGTGAATGTTATTCACACTCTTGGTCACCAACGAGTTGGTGTCCATGCTGTCGGCAACAGCCTGGCTGACAAGGCAGCAAAAACAGCAGTGGCAACATACTTAGTAGCAGCAGTTACAAGATCCAAAAGTAAGATCGATGATGACATCTTGGCAGCTATTGCTGCTACAGAGCAGGGAACGAAATTTCCGAGAGGTTTCCCTTCTCGTTACCATTATCGCTTAAGTCCTGATAACGTCCCATTAGTGAGGATTAATGACGTTGGTGACAGATTGATTCCCAACGCGGACTGCAAACCATCTTTGATATTAGCGGCTCACGAGGGCATGGCGTCCACGCATGCCGGCGTTGCAGCTACTGTATCTCTGTTACAACAACGTTACTGGTGGTGCGGTTTGTATAAACAAGCCCGAGCTTATGTTCTTAATTGTGACATTTGCCAGCAGATAAAACCTTCAACTGCGGCGCGCCCACCACAATCTCAGTTGTACATATCTAATAAACCACTAGGTTGTGTTTATTTAGATCATTGCGGTCCATTTACCTCTGATACTGCGTACAAATACATCTTGGTTGCAGTAGATTCGTGCACATGTTTTCTGTTGGTGTGGCCACAAAGGAGTGCTGATTCCCGTACTGTCATAAAGGATTTGCGTGTCTTTGTTGGAAGTTTTGCATGTGGTACCTTTCATTCTGATCAGGGCCCTGCGTTCGCCTCTAAGGCGTACAAAGAAGCCATGAGAAATTTGGGGGTCCAAGTCAAATTTTCGTCTCCATACCGACCTGAGGGTAATAGTGTTGTGGAGCGAATGAACCGTGACTTAAAGCAATCTTTGACAGCCAGGGTTTTAGGTACTGGCCGGAACTGGCTAGCCCACTTATATGACGTGCAACGTGCACCTTATAATCTCCCTAGAAGGTCTCTGGGTGGGCGGACCCCATACATGATGCTCTTTGGCATACGAATGTTTGTCCCGGACCTTGATGGTCTAGACATGGCGGCGTCAGCCGCACCCTTTGACGTAGATGATCACTGTGCTGTATTGCAGAATCTTCAAGAAGCCAGAGACAGTCTAGCGAAGGAACAAGTACCCCCTTCATCTGATGCTGCGCTTCAGGTTCCGGTAGTCGGCTGGCTACCTCGAGTTGGTGATCTGGTCCGTGAGAAGGTGGAGAACAAGAAGGAGTTCGGCCCCTCTTATTGTGCACCAGTTCCAGTGCTTAGAGTACAGGGTACACGAACAGTCATTTTACCTCCACTTCCTGGTCGAAAGGATAACAGCTACATCTCTATTGACAATGTCAAGCTACAGCGAGTGGCCGATTCTTCTTAGAATGACTCCGGCAGTTTCTTGCCCTTCGATGCTGATAAATTCTGTTGTGGTCCAAGCTTCTAACACCGTGCCTGATGTTGCCGTCGAGATGCATACAGTTACTGGTCCTTTATTGCCACCGACACCTGGTGGTCTGCCTGAAGATGTTGAGTGTGCTTATCCTGCGGATGTTACAATGCCTGTTTTACAATCCACCACAGTTGCCCACTCACTAGACTCTTTTGACTCTAATTCAATGACTTCCATTGCCCCGTCCAAGGTTTCGATTTATGTGGCCTGGTTCAAAAGACATTTTTTAATTCCTCCTTGGACTTACATTTGGCTGGTGCTCATATGCATTTTTTTGTTTATGTCCATTAGCTTTGTGGTAGTGTTTTTAGACTTATCAATGGACACTACCTGAAAGAAAGATCTACAATTCGACTAATTGATGGAACTTTGGCCCCCCACTCCTCATCACATATTATGAAAAGGGACCAGACCTTTGTGAACATTACTTCCTTGCCTGTACGTGATGGGATCGCTTGGGATGCTGTAAAATTTCAAATTCATGGCCCCACTGAAGTAATTAATGTGGCAAATGTATTTCGTGTTTCTATGGGTGATGACGTTAAGCAGAACATCCACTCAGATGACTGGGATGTTCAAGCCATAGAAGCACTGTTTTCTGATTTGAAATATTATGCTGCATTTGATGCTGAGGATTTGTATTTAGATACTGCTAATTATGATGAGCAATTCTGCTATCAACATTATGGCACGCATTTCCTACACAAAGCAAATACGTTTAGAAATGTTGTAAATTATACACAATGGGAACACTGTCCCGCCCCTAGGATGGGCAGCTCTGCCACGTTAGTGCACAAATTCACCTATTTTTCTGATTTTAGTGTGTCAAATCCGGCCTCTTTTTATTTTAAGGTTGCGCCTGAGTCTGCTTCTAAAGTTTGACTGACACACACCAAATGGTTGTATTCCAAGTCCTTTATGGACGAGTTGGCAATTGGAGGGTATGATCTATGGAAAGCTACTATCGATCTTAAATCGATTTGGGGTTCTAAACCATGGCAGGTACAGGGGACAGAAGCTTTGCATCGTGCCTGTCTTATCCCGAATCACATGTTATTTTTAAATTAGTCAATTTTTCAGACTACCTGTTTTGGATTGGCTACTTCTAAAAAATGTAATTCTCCCTCCGTTCCGGGTCTGAGTGCTTATCCTAATTGGGGTAATCATACGGATCTGTCCCTTGCTACGTTGCAGACATATGTTTCCAACACATCCTTCAATATTTCTGAATTGAATCTAGAAGGGTGGTTGGTGTGGCAGACGAGTTCGGATTCCTGTCAACATCGGTTTCTGGATTTAGCGCCGGGGTATACACAAGTTCGTGTAGACCCCCGTTTTGAATCTTCTCACACTGTAACTACCTACTCAGTAGGGAAGTTATGCCAATCTTGGTTGCAACATTCCACTTTAGCATCAGTTAAACTTCATTTAGCACGATTAAACGACAAAATAGATTTGAATGATTTTGTTAAGGGTCCTGCGGTTGACAGGTCCAAAAGATGGGTATATGCTGTTTACAAAGAAGTTTGGAAGTTATCACAAATTGAGGCTGCATCCAGATTACGTGCTATTGATCAAGCCAATATGGAAAAGGTATTGGCTGTCATAGATAACAGCATTAACACCCTGTCTTCCAGAATTTATACCTTAGATAATATTGTTTCATCTGTGGTAGACCTTGTGCAGGATGATTTGTCTGTATTGTATCATGGTAAAAATCAATTGCGTTCTATTATGCAGTTTGCATGGACGTTGCAAACGTTAAAGGCAGGGAAAGTCCCTTGGGATTACATGAACACTTCATCTTTGTTCCTTCCTTTTAATTTAACTGCAAAACAACAATTCATGTCCATGAAAGATGCTACATACTCATTACTGCACATTGAGAAATTAGAACCTTTGCCTTTCTCTGTTGCTGAATTAAATTCCGCTGTGTGGCTTATACATGGGTTGATCACATTACTGTTCCCCCTGTTTAAGTTCAGTTCGTGCATGAAACATTATGCCCTTGGCAGATATGAACAACTTGGTACTGCCTTCCTGCACGAGGTTTGGTCACTCCATTCACGTATAGATGTGTGAGAGACGGAAAAGAGGTATACTTGAAAGGTGAAGAGTGCACTTCCACTCCGGATCATTCTGTAGTGTGTAGGCACATTCAGTTGCATGGTGCATGTAATGTGCATGCCCCTAATTTAGCTTGTGTCCTGAAAGGGATCCCGGTGCCAGTTATAACACCGTCTTTTACGCTGCTTGCTAACGGTAGTTATTTGCTTTTGAATAGTGAAGCTTGCTGTGGGATGTTAGTGGGAATTCCCTACATAGTGACTGTATCACAGAGAGTAGTTTGCTGTAATAACGTCCTTTTCCCGCCCCCGCATGGACGGCTCGATGTCTCCATCTGGCCTTCCATTCCAACCTTGAAAGCAGAGTTCAACAAGATGAGCAGAATAAGGGCGCTATTGTCTCAAAATGAAGTCGCGTTGACTTCTTCCCGGGAAACATTTGTCCTTCACGTAGCAAACACGCGCACTGAGGTGCAAGCGCTTTTGAATACTGATCTCCCACTTCATTTTAGGACCCTGATTCAGACTATCTTTAATGCCTCATCAACAAGTGGCCTGGCTCATTTTTCTAAAATTGTGGGCTCCGGCCTCATGACCTCCTTTCAAACTATTTTTGGTGTGATCCCGGCATTTTTTCATTCTATTTTTTTCCAGCGTCTTTGGAGGTCTCCCTTTGCTTCTCGCCCTCGTAGCTGGGGTACTTTTGTTGATCTGCGCACTACGCTATGGATGCACAACTTGCGTCTCACGTCAGCAGGTCCCGGCTGTTACATCTTCGTAACCGGATGGTTGAATACTATGGCACTTTACCATTGGCGACCTTAAGCATAGCCTATGGATTGTCATTCCGCTTTCTCTACTTTACTTGTGTACAGCCCGTCTTTCATTGCCTAGATTGTCCATTTCAATGGGCTCTGGATTTGTGTCTGTCGAACTCGGTGTCTCCGGCCCCGGATTATGATCGGCTGCTGAGCCCCTTAGTGGCTCATGAGTTGGACTGTTCTGGCGTCGGGATTATGGCCTGTGGAGCAGCACACGGAGTCCTTGGGAATTGGGACATCGGAATGGCTGCAATTGAATTCTTAGCAAGGAGTTATCTTGAAGAGCACGCCAGTTGTCCTCAAATGGTGCTGGAGGCTCCGGTGGTTGAGGAGCATGTATGTTCCTTCCCCGTGCTGAACTGGATGGCAGATAATTTTACGGAACGTTCCAATGATTTCCTCTTGGAAGCTGTTGCAACGTATTGTGCTTATACATTGATGGATTGACTTTTTGCACTTCCATTTCGTCATACGTCCTTCAATGCTGTTTTTTTTATCCTTTGAAAGGTTTTTTTCAATCCTTTTTAATTTTGTTCTTTTTTTTTTGTTTTCTTCGAACATTTTCACTTCCCTTATATGGACTTACAGTTCATGCCCTTGGTTCCATTCTATCAAACTTGAACTCTGCGTTCTTGCAAGTGCGCCCCTAATGGTTAGTGGTCCAATCAAGGGGGGTGTAGTGAAGATCGTTATCTATATATGTACAATGCTAAGTTAGCACAACCGCGTTAGATGTTAGAAAGCCATCTTGCTGCTTTTGCTGCTTTTGCACACGACACTGTAGTCACATGTTATTAAATTGAGAAATGCTTGCTCGACTTCGCTTCACATGAGAACAGTCTGTTGTTCACATCCCAAAAAGTGAGCAGCGACCTTGGTCTGTACATAGTGTAAAGAAACAGTCTGGGTCGCTAGACGGTGCATGTTGTTGGGTTCAGGTTGATCGGCCCACTATTTAGCCATAACACGCATGCAGCTGCAAATACCTGAAAGTCGGGTGCTTTTAATATTGCAGTGTTACATGTTTTCATTACATTCGGAAGAAGAGCTTTCCCAGGAGCAGAGCCTAGCTGATCCTGTGATGTGATCTCACTGAGCTGATCTTTACGGTATGGGGTTCCCCATTCAAGCCTAGAGACCTTTTACTAGTCTAATAATATTAGTTTGCTAGAGAAAGGAAGGTGGCTGAGAGCCACTGTCATTTTAGTATGATTACTCCTTTCATTCTCTATGGTATTGTAACTATGCTGATGGTTTTGATCTTAATCATTTGTCTGCTTATGTTAGCCAAAGTACTGCATCTTAGTCACGAGGTTTATAAAATAAACTCTTTAAACTTTACTGTGTCTCTGTTTATTCTGTTGTGGACTGATATGAGAATAATTACGAACAGGTATTTCTGATTCCCACCAATCCTGAGAAATACACTAAGTCGCTTGTTCTGGGTTGTCTATACATTGGGACCGCCGAGCTAAACCTCGAATAACGAATGGGACACTGATGCTGGTCGGATAAGGGGTTCTGAGGTGAGTTTTTGGTACACCGCAATTCACTGAGGTCCTGGTTTCCTGTGCATAGTTCTGTGCATAAGCAGAATCCCTGCAACACTGTGAGTCCTCTGCAGCCACCCCTCACAAGTCTGTCCACTGCTGGGAGTCCTCTCAGCCACCCCTCAGAAGTCTGTCCACTGCTGGGAGTGATATACACCCACCCCTCATATTGCAGGCCACTGCTGGGAATCCTCTGCGCCCACCCCATGTCTCTGTCCACTGCTGGGAGTCCTCTGCAGCCACCCCTCACATGTCTGTCCACTACTGGGAGTGATATGCACCCACCCCTCATATTGCAGGCCACTACAGGGAGTCCTCTGCACCCACCCCTCACATGTCTATCGACTGCTGGGAGTGATATGCACCCACCCCTCATATTGCAGGTCACTGCTGGGAGTCCTCTGCACCCACCCCTCACATGTCTGTCCACTGCTGGGAGTCCTCTGCAGCCACCCCTCACATGTCTGTCCACTGCTGGGAGTCCTCTGCACCCACCCCTCACATGTCTGTCCACTGCTGGGAGTCCTCTGCAACCACCCCTCACATGTCGGTCCACTGCTGGGAGTCCTCTGCAGGCACCCCTCACATGTCTGTCCACTGCTGGGAGTGACATGCACTCACCCCTCATATTGCAGGCCACTGCTGGGAGTCCTCTGCACCCACCCCTCACATGTCTATCCACTGCTAGGAGTCCTCTGCAGCCACCCCTCACATGTCCGTCCACTGCTGGGAGTGATATGCACCCACCCCTCATATTACAGGCCACTGTTGGGAGTCGTCTGCACCCACCCCTCACATGTCTGTCCACTGCTGGGAGTGATATGCACCCACCCCTCATATTGCAGGCCACTGCTGGGAGTCCTCTGCACCCACCCCTCACATGCCTGTCCACTGCTGGGAGTCCTTTGCACCCACCCCTAACATGTCTGCCCACTGCTGGGAGTCCTCTGCAGCCACCCCTCACATGTCTGTCCACTGCTGGGATTGATATGCACCCACCCCTCATATTGCAGGTGACTGCTGGGAGTCCTCTGCACCCACCCCTCACATGTCTGTCCACTGCTGGGAGTGATATGCACCCACGCCTCATATTGCAGGCCACTGCTGGGAGTCCTTTGCACCCACCCCTCACATGTCTGTCCACTGCTGGGAGTCCTCTGCAGCCACCCCTCACATGTCTGTCCACTGCTGGGAGTGATATGCACCCACCCCTCATATTGCAGGCCACTGCTGGGAGTCCTCTGCACCCACCCCTCACATGTCTGTCCACTGCTGGGAGTGATATGCACCCACCCCTCATATTGCAGGCCACTGCTGGGAGTCCTCTGCACCCACCCCTCACATGTCTGTCCACTGCTGGGAGTCCTCTGCAGCCACCCCTCACATGTCTGTCTACTGCTGGGAGTCCTCTGCACCCACCCTTCACATGTCTGTCCACTGCTGGGAGTCCTCTGCAGCCACCCCTCACATGTCTGTTCACTGCTGGGAGTGATATGCACCCACCCCTCATATTGCAGGCCACTGCTGGGAGTCCTCTGCACCCACCCCCATGTCTCTGTCCACTGCTGGGAGTCCTCTGCAGCCACCCCTCACATGTCTGTCTACTGCTGGGAGTGATATGCACCCACCCCTCGTATTGCAGGCCACTGCTGGGAGTCCTCTGCACCCACCCCTCACATGTCTGTCCACTGCTGGGAGTCCTCTGCAGCCACCCCTCACATGTCTGTCCACTGCTGGGAGTGATATGCACCCAACTCTCCTATTGCAGGCCACTGCTGGGAGTCCTCTGCACACACCCCTCACATGTCTGTCCACTTCTGGGAGTCCTCTGCAGCCACCCCTCACATGACTGTCCACTGCTGGGAGTCCTCCGCACCCACCCCTCACATGTCTGTCCACTGCTGGGAGTCCTCTGCAGCCACCCCTCACATGTCTGTCCACTGCTGGGAGTGATATGCACCCACCCCTCATATTGCAGGCCACTGCTGGGAGTCCTCTCCACCCACCCCTCACATGTCTGTCCACTGCTGGGAGTCCTCTGCAGCCACCCCTCACATGTCTGTCCACTGCTGGGAGTCCTCTGCACCCACCACTTATATTGCAGGCCACTGCTGGGAGTCCTCTGCACCCACCCCCATGTCTCTGTCCACTGCTGGGAGTCCTCTGCAGCCACCCCTCACATGTCTGTCCACTGCTGGGAGTGATATGCACCCACCCCTCATATTGCAGGCCACTGCTGGGAGTCCTCTGCACCCACCCCCATGTCACTGTCCACTGCTGGGAGTCCTCTGCAGCCACCCCTCACATATCTGTCCACTGCTGGGAGTGATATCCACCCACCCCTCATATTGCAGGCCAGTGCTGGGAGTCCTCTGCACCCACCCCTCACATGTCTGTCCACTGCTGGGAGTCCTCTGCACCAACCCCTCACTTGTCTGTCCACTGCTGGGAGTCCTCCTCACCCAACTCGCACATGTCTGTCCACTGCCGGGAGTGATATGCACCCACCCCTCATTTTGCAGGCCACTGCTGGGAGTCCTCTGCACCCACCCCTCACATGTCTGTCCATTGCTGGGAGTGATATGCAGCCACCCCTCACATGTCTGTCCACTGCTGGAAGTCCTCTGCAGCCACCCCTCACATGTCTGTCCACTGCTGGGAGTCCTCTGCAGCCACCTCTCACATGTCTGTCCACTGCTGGGATTCCTCTGCAGCCACCCCTCACATGTCTGTCCACTGCTGGGAGTCCTCTGCACCCACCCCTCACATGTCTGTCCACTGCTGGGAGTCCTCTGCAGCCACCCCTCACATGTCTGTCCACTGCTGGGAGCGATATGCACCCACCCCTCATATTGCAGGCCACTGCTGGGAGTCCTCTTCACCCACCCCCATCTCCCTGTGCACTGCTGGGAGTCCTCTGCAGCCACCCCTCACATGTCTGTCCACTGCTGGGAGTGATATGCACCCACCCCTCATATTGCAGGCCACTGCTGGGAGTCCTCTGCACCCACCCCTCACATGTCTGTCCACTTCTGGGAGTCCTCTGCAGCCACCCCTCACATGTCTGTCCACTGCTGGGAGTCCTCCGCACCCACCCCTCACATGTCTGTCCACTGCTGGGAGTCCTCTGCAGCCACCCCTCACATGTCTGTCCACTGCTAGGAGTGATATGCACCATCCCCTTATATTGCAGGCCACTGCTGGGAGTCCTCTGTACCCACCCCCATGTCTCTGTCCACTGTGGGGAGTCCTCTTCAGCCACCCCTCACATGTCTGTCCACTGCTGGGAGTGATATACACCCACCCCTCATATTGCAGGCCACTGTTGGGAGTCCTCTGCACCCACCCCTTATATTGCAGGCCACTGCTGGGAGTCCTCTGCACCCACCCCCATGTCTCTGTCCACTGCTGGGAGGCCTCTGCAGCCACCCCTCACATGTCTGTCCACTGCTGGGAGTGATATGCACCCAGCCCTCATATTGCAGGCCACTGCTGGGAGTCCTCTGCCCCCACCCCCATGTCTCTGTCCACTGCTGGGAGACCTCTGCAGCCACCCCTCACATATCTGTCCACTGCTGGGAGTTTAATGCACCCACCCCTCATATTGCAGGCCACTGCTGGGAGTCCTCTGCACCCACCCCTCACATGTCTGTCCACTGCTGGGAGTCCTCTGCAGCCACCCCTCACATGTCTGTCCACTGCTGGGAGTGCTCTGCACCCAACTCTCACATGTCTGTCCACTGCTGGGAGTGATATGCACCCACCCCTCATTTTGCAGGCCACTGCTGGGAGTCCTCTTCACCCACCCCTCACATGTCCGTCCACTGCTGGTAGTGATATGCACCCACCCCTCATATTGCAGGCCACTGCTGGGAGTCCTCTTCACCCACCCCTATGTCTCTGTCCACTGCTGGGAGTCCTCTGCAGCCACCTCTCACATGTCTGTCCACTGCTGGGAGTGATATGCACCCACCCCTCATATTGCAGGCCACTGCTGGGAGTCCTCTGCACCCACTCCCATGACTCTGTCCACTACTGGGAGTCCTCTGCAGCCACCCCTCACATGTCTGTCCACTGCTGGGAGTGATATGCCCCCACCCCTCATTTTGCAGGCCACTGCTGAGAGTCCTCTGCACCCACCCCTCACATGTCTGTCCACTGCTTGGAGTCCTCTGCACCCACCCCTCACAGGTCTGTCCAGTTCTGGGAGTCCTCTGCACCCACCTCTCACATGTCTGTCCACTGCTGGGAGTGATATGCACCCACCCTTCATATTGCAGGCCACTGCTGGGAGTCCTCTGCACCCACCCCTCACATGTCTGTCCACTGCTGGGAGTGATATGCAGCCACCCCTCACATGTCTGTCCACTGCTGGGAGTCCTCTGCAGCCACCCCTCACATGTCTGTCCACTGCTGGGAGTCCTCTGCAGCCACCCCTCACATGTCTGTCCGCTGCTGGGAGTCCTCTGCACCCACCCCTCACATGTCTGTCCACTGCTGGGAGTCCTCTGCACCCACCCCCATGTCTCTGTCCACTGCTGGGAGGCCTCTGCAGCCACCCCTCACATGTCTGTCCACTGCTGGGAGTGATATGCACCCACCCCTCATATTGCAGGCCACTGCTGGGAGTCCTCTGCACCCTCCCCCATGTCTCTGTCCACTGCTGGGAGACCTCTGCAGCCACCCCTCACATATCTGTCCACTACTGGGAGTTTAATGCACCCACCCCTCATATTGCAGGCCACTGCTGGGAGTCCTCTGCAGCCACCCCTCACATGTCTGTCCACTGCTGGGAGTGCTCTGCACCCAACTCTCACATGTCTGTCCACTGCTGGGAGTGATATGCACCCACCCCTCATTTTGCAGGCCACTGCTGGGAGTCCTCTTCACCCACCCCTCACATGTCTGTCCACTGCTGGTAGTGATATGCACCCACCCCTCATATTGCAGGCCACTGCTGGGAGTCCTCTTCACCCACCCCCATGTCTCTGTCCACTGCTGGGAGTCCTCTGCAGCCACCTCTCACATGTCTGTCCACTGCTGGGAGTGATATGCACTCACCCCTCATATTGCAGGCCACTGCTGGGAGTCCTCTGCACCCACTCCCATGTCTCTGTCCACTGCTGGGAGTCCTCTGCAGCCACCCCTCACATGTCTGTCCACTGCTGGGAGTGATATGCCCCCACCCCTCATTTTGCAGGCCACTGCTGAGAGTCCTCTGCACCCACCCCTCACATGTCTGCCCACTGCTTGGAGTCCTCTGCACCCACCCCTCACATGTCTGTCCAGTTCTGGGAGTCCTCTGCACCCACCCCTCACATGTCTGTCCACTGCTGGGAGTCCTCTGCAGCCACCCCTCACATATCTGTCCACTGCTGGGAGTGATATCCACCCACCCCTCATATTGCAGGCCACTGCTGGGAGTCTTCTGCACCCACCCCCATGTCTCTGTCCACTGTTGGGAGTCCTCTGCAGCCACCTCTCACATGTCTGTCCACTGCTGGGAGTGATATGCACCCACCCCTCATATTGCAGGCCACTGCTGGGAGTCCTCTGCACCCACTCCCATGTCTCTGTCCACTGCTGGGAGTCCTCTGCAGCCACCCCTCACATGTCTGTCCACTGCTGGGAGTGATATGCCCCCACCCCTCATTTTGCAGGCCACTGCTGAGAGTCCTCTGCACCCACCCCTCACATGTCTGTCCACTGCTTGGAGTCCTCTGCACCCACCCCTCACATGTCTGTCCAGTTCTGGGAGTCCTCTGCACCCACCTCTCACATGTCTGTCCACTGCTGGGAGTGATATGCACCCACCCCTCATATTGCAGGCCACTGATGGGAGTCCTCTGCACCCACCCCTCACATGTCTGTCCACTGCTGGGAGTGATATGCAGCCACCCCTCACATGTCTGTCCACTGCTGGGAGTCCTCTGCAGCCACCCCTCACATGTCTGTCCGCTGCTGGGAGTCCTCTGCAGCCACCCCTCACATGTCTGTCCGCTGCTGGGAGTCCTCTGCACCCACCCCTCACATGTCTGTCCACTGCTGGGAGTCCTCTGCAGCCACCCCTCACATGTCTGTCCACTGCTGGGAGTGATATGCACCCAACTCTCCTATTGCAGGCCACTGCTGGGAGTCCTCTGCACACACCCCTCACATGTCTGTCCACTTCTGGGAGTCCTCTGCAGCCACCCCTCACATGACTGTCCACTGCTGGGAGTCCTCCGCACCCACCCCTCACATGTCTGTCCACTGATGGGAGTCCTCTGCAGCCACCCCTCACATGTCTGTCCACTGCTGGGAGTCCTCTGCACCCACCACTTATATTGCAGGCCACTGCTGGGAGTCCTCTGCACCCACCCCCATGTCTCTGTCCACTGCTGGGAGTCCTCTGCAGCCACCCCTCACATGTCTGTCCACTGCTGGGAGTGATATGCACCCACCCCTCATATTGCAGGCCACTGCTGGGAGTCCTCTGCACCCACTCCCATGTCTCTGTCCACTGCTGGGAGTCCTCTGCAGCCACCCCTCACATGTCTGTCCACTGCTGGGAGTGATATGCCCCCACCTCTCATTTTGCAGGCCACTGCTGAGAGTCCTCTGCACCCACCCCTCACATGTCTGTCCACTGCTTGGAGTCCTCTGCACCCACCCCTCACATGTCTGTCCAGTTCTGGGAGTCCTCTGCACCCACCTCTCACACGTCTGTCCACTGCTGGGAGTGATATGCACCCACCCCTAATATTGCAGGCCACTGCTGGGAGTCCTCTGCACCCACCCCTCACATGTCTGTCCACTGCTGGGAGTGATATGCAGCCACCCCTCACATGTCTGTCCACTGCTGGGAGTCCTCCTCACCCAACTCGCACATGTCTGTCCACTGCCGGGAGTGATATGCACCCACCCCTCATTTTGCAGGCCACTGCTGGGAGTCCTCTGCACCCACCCCTCACATGTCTGTCCATTGCTGGGAGTGATATGCAGCCACCCCTCACATGTCTGTCCACTGCTGGGAGTCCTCTGCAGCCACCTCTCACATGTCTGTCCACTGCTGGGATTCCTCTGCAGCCACCCCTCACATGTCTGTCCACTGCTGGGAGTCCTCTGCACCCACCCCTCACATGTCTGTCCACTGCTGGGAGTCCTCTGCAGCCACCCCTCACATGTCTGTCCACTGCTGGGAGCGATATGCACCCACCCCTCATATTGCAGGCCACTGCTGGGAGTCCTCTTCACCCACCCCCATCTCCCTGTGCACTGCTGGGAGTCCTCTGCAGCCACCCCTCACATGTCTGTCCACTGCTGGGAGTGATATGCACCCACCCCTCATATTGCAGGCCACTGCTGGGAGTCCTCTGCACCCACCCCTCACATGTCTGTCCACTTCTGGGAGTCCTCTGCAGCCACCCCTCACATGTCTGTCCACTGCTGGGAGTCCTCCGCACCCACCCCTCACATGTCTGTCCACTGCTGGGAGTCCTCTGCAGCCACCCCTCACATGTCTGTCCACTGCTAGGAGTGATATGCACCATCCCCTTATATTGCAGGCCACTGCTGGGAGTCCTCTGTACCCACCCCCATGTCTCTGTCCACTGTGGGGAGTCCTCTTCAGCCACCCGTCACATGTCTGTCCACTGCTGGGAGTGATATACACCCACCCCTCATATTGCAGGCCACTGTTGGGAGTCCTCTGCACCCACCCCTTATATTGCAGGCCACTGCTGGGAGTCCTCTGCACCCACCCCCATGTCTCTGTCCACTGCTGGGAGGCCTCTGCAGCCACCCCTCACATGTCTGTCCACTGCTGGGAGTGATATGCACCCAGCCCTCATATTGCAGGCCACTGCTGGGAGTCCTCTGCACCCACCCCCATGTCTCTGTCCACTGCTGGGAGACCTCTGCAGCCACCCCTCACATATCTGTCCACTGCTGGGAGTTTAATGCACCCACCCCTCATATTGCAGGCCACTGCTGGGAGTCCTCTGCACCCACCCCTCACATGTCTGTCAACTGCTGGGAGTCCTCTGCAGCCACCCCTCACATGTCTGTCCACTGCTGGGAGTACTCTGCACCCAACTCTCACATGTCTGTCCACTGCTGGGAGTGATATGCACCCACTCCTCATTTTGCAGGCCACTGCTGGGAGTCCTCTTCACCCACCCCTCACATGTCTGTCCACTGCTGGTAGTGATATGCACCCACCCCTCATATTGCAGGCCACTGCTGGGAGTCCCCTTCACCCACCCCTATGTCTCTGTCCACTGCTGGGAGTCCTCTGCAGCCACCTCTCACATGTCTGTCCACTGCTGGGTGTGATATGCACCCACCCCTCATATTGCAGGCCACTGCTGGGAGTCCTCTGCACCCACTCCCATGTCTCTGTCCACTACTGGGAGTCCTCTGCAGCCACCCCTCACATGTCTGTCCACTGCTGGGAGTGATATGCCCCCACCCCTCATTTTGCAGGCCACTGCTGAGAGTCCTCTGCACCCACCCCTCACATGTCTGTCCACTGCTTGGAGTCCTCTGCACCCACCCCTCACATGTCTGTCCAGTTCTGGGAGTCCTCTGCACCCACCTCTCACATGTCTGTCCACTGCTGGGAGTGATATGCACCCACCCTTCATATTGCAGGCCACTGCTGGGAGTCCTCTGCACCCACCCCTCACATGTCTGTCCACTGCTGGGAGTGATATGCAGCCACCCCTCACATGTCTGTCCACTGCTGGGAGTCCTCTGCAGCCACCCCTCACATGTCTGTCCACTGCTGGGAGTCCTCTGCAGCCACCCCTCACATGTCTGTCCGCTGCTGGGAGTCCTCTGCACCCACCCCTCACATGTCTGTCCACTGCTGGGAGTCCTCTGCACCCACCCCCATGTCTCTGTCCACTGCTGGGAGGCCTCTGCAGCCACCCCTCACATGTCTGTCCACTGCTGGGAGTGATATGCACCCACCCCTCATATTGCAGGCCACTGCTGGGAGTCCTCTGCACCCACCCCCATGTCTCTGTCCACTGCTGGGAGACCTCTGCAGCCACCCCTCACATATCTGTCCACTACTGGGAGTTTAATGCACCCACCCCTCATATTGCAGGCCACTGCTGGGAGTCCTCTGCAGCCACCCCTCACATGTCTGTCCACTGCTGGGAGTGCTCTGCACCCAACTCTCACATGTCTGTCCACTGCTGGGAGTGATATGCACCCACCCCTCATTTTGCAGGCCACTGCTGGGAGTCCTCTTCACCCACCCCTCACATGTCTGTCCACTGCTGGTAGTGATATGCACCCACCCCTCATATTGCAGGCCACTGCTGGGAGTCCTCTTCACCCACCCCCATGTCTCTGTCCACTGCTGGGAGTCCTCTGCAGCCACCTCTCACATGTCTGTCCACTGCTGGGAGTGATATGCACCCACCCCTCATATTGCAGGCCACTGCTGGGAGTCCTCTGCACCCACTCCCATGTCTCTGTCCACTGCTGGGAGTCCTCTGCAGCCACCCCTCACATGTCTGTCCACTGCTGGGAGTGATATGCCCCCACCCCTCATTTTGCAGGCCACTGCTGAGAGTCCTCTGCACCCACCCCTCACATGTCTGTCCACTGCTTGGAGTCCTCTGCACCCACCCCTCACATGTCTGTCCAGTTCTGGGAGTCCTCTGCACCCACCTCTCACATGTCTGTCCACTGCTGGGAGTGATATGCACCCACCCCTCATATTGCAGGCCACTGCTGGGAGTCCTCTGCACCCACCCCTCACATGTCTGTCCACTGCTGGGAGTGATATGCAGCCACCCATCACATGTCTGTACACTGCTGGGAGTCCTCTGCAGCCACCCCTCACATGTCTGTCCGCTGCTGGGAGTCCTCTGCAGCCACCCCTCACATGTCTGTCCGCTGCTGGGAGTCCTCTGCACCCACCCCTCACATGTCTGTCCACTGCTGGGAGTCCTCTGCAGCCACCCCTCACATGTCTGTCCACTGGTGGGAGTCCTCTGCACCCACCCCTCACATGTCTGTCCACTGCTGGGAGTCCTCTGCAGCCACCCCTCACATATCTGTCCACTGCTGGGAGTGATATCCACCCACCCCTCATATTGCAGGCCACTGCTGGGAGTCTTCTGCACCCACCCCCATGTCTCTGTCCACTGTTGGGAGTCCTCTGCAGCCACCTCTCACATGTCTGTCCACTGCTGGGAGTGATATGCACCCACCCCTCATATTGCAGGCCACTGCTGGGAGTCCTCTGCACCCACTCCCATGTCTCTGTCCACTGCTGGGAGTCTTCTGCAGCCACCCCTCACATGCCTGTCCACTGCTGGGAGTGATATGCCCCCACCCCTCATATTGCAGGCCACTGCTGAGAGTCCTCTGCACCCACCCCTCACATGTCTGTCCACTGCTTGGAGTCCTCTGCACCCACCCCTCACATGTCTGTCCAGTTCTGGGAGTCCTCTGCACCCACCTCTCACATGTCTGTCCACTGCTGGGAGTGATATGCACCCACCCCTCATATTGCAGGCCACTGCTGGGAGTCCTCTGCACCCACCCCTCACAGGTCTGTCCACTGCTGGGAGTGATATGCAGCCACCCCTCACATGTCTGTCCACTGCTGGGAGTCCTCTGCAGCCACCCCTCACATGTCTGTTCACTGCTGGGAGTCCTCTGCAGCCACCCCTCACATGTCTGTCCGCTGCTGGGAGTCCTCTGCACCCACCCCTCACATGTCTGTCCACTGCTGGGAGTCCTCTACAGCCACCCCTCACATGTCTGTCCACTGGTGGAAGTCCTCTGCACCCACCCCTCACATGTCTGTCCACTGCTGGGAGTCCTCTGCAGCCACCCCTCACATATCTGTCCACTGCTGGGAGTGATATACACCCACCCCTCATATTGCAGGCCACTGCTGGGAGTCCTCTGCACCCACCCCTCACATGTCTGTCCACTGCTGGTAGTCCTCTGCAGCCACCCCTCACATGTCTGTCCACTGCTGGGAGTCCTCTGCACCCAACTCTCACATGTCTGTCCACTGCTGGGAGTGATATGCACCCACCCCTCATATTGCAGGCCACTGCTGGGAGTCCTCTGCACCCACCCCCATGTCTCTGTCCACTGCTGGGAGACCTCTGCAGCCACCCCTCACATATCTGTCCACTGCTGGGATTTTAATGCACCCACCCCTCATATTGCAGGCCACTGCTGGGAGTCCTCTGCACCCACCCCTCACATGTCTGTCCACTGCTGGGAGTCCTCTGCAGCCACCCCTCACATGTCTGTCCACTGCTGGGGGTGCTCTGCACCCAACTCTCACATGTCTGTCCACTGCTGGGAGTGATATGCACCCACCCCTCATTTTGCAGGCCACTGCTGGGAGTCCTCTTCACCCACCCCTCACATGTCTGTCCACTGCTGGTAGTGATATGCACCCACCCCTCATATTGCAGGCCACTGCTGGGAGTCCTCTGCACCCACTCCCATGTCTCTGTCCACTGCTGGGAGTCCTCTGCAGCCACCCCTCACATGTCTGTCCACTGCTGGGAGTGATATGCCCCCACCCCTCATTTTGCAGGCCACTGCTGAGAGTCCTCTGCACCCACCCCTCACATGTCTGTCCACTGCTTGGAGTCCTCTGCACCCACCCCTCACATGTCTGTCCAGTTCTGGGAGTCCTCTGCACCCACCTCTCACATGTCTGTCCACTGCTGGGAGTGATATGCACCCACCCTTCATATTGCAGGCCACTGCTGGGAGTCCTCTGCACCCACCCCTCACATGTCTGTCCACTGCTGGGAGTGATATGCAGCCACCCCTCACATGTCTGTCCACTGCTGGGAGTCCTCTGCAGCCACCCCTCACATGTCTGTCCACTGCTGGGAGTCCTCTGCAGCCACCCCTCACATGTCTGTCCGCTGCTGGGAGTCCTCTGCACCCACCCCTCACATGTCTGTCCACTGCTGGGAGTCCTCTGCACCCACCCCCATGTCTCTGTCCACTGCTGGGAGGCCTCTGCAGCCACCCCTCACATGTCTGTCCACTGCTGGGAGTGATATGCACCCACCCCTCATATTGCAGGCCACTGCTGGGAGTCCTCTGCACCCACCCCCATGTCTCTGTCCACTGCTGGGAGACCTCTGCAGCCACCCCTCACATATCTGTCCACTACTGGGAGTTTAATGCACCCACCCCTCATATTGCAGGCCACTGCTGGGAGTCCTCTGCAGCCACCCCTCACATGTCTGTCCACTGCTGGGAGTGCTCTGCACCCAACTCTCACATGTCTGTTCACTGCTGGGAGTGATATGCACCCACCCCTCATTTTGCAGGCCACTGCTGGGAGTCCTCTTCACCCACCCCTCACATGTCTGTCCACTGCTGGTAGTGATATGCACCCACCCCTCATATTGCAGGCCACTGCTGGGAGTCCTCTTCACCCACCCCCATGTCTCTGTCCACTGCTGGGAGTCCTCTGCAGCCACCTCTCACATGTCTGTCCACTGCTGGGAGTGATATGCACCCACCCCTCATATTGCAGGCCACTGCTGGGAGTCCTCTGCACCCACTCCCATGTCTCTGTCCACTGCTGGGAGTCCTCTGCAGCTACCCCTCACATGTCTGTCCACTGCTGGGAGTGATATGCCCCCACCCCTCATTTTGCAGGCCACTGCTGAGAGTCCTCTGCACCCACCCCTCACATGTCTGTCCACTGCTTGGAGTCCTCTGCACCCACCCCTCACATGTCTGTCCAGTTCTGGGAGTCCTCTGCACCCACCTCTCACATGTCTGTCCACTGCTGGGAGTGATATGCACCCACCCCTCATATTGCAGGCCACTGCTGGGAGTCCTCTGCACCCACCCCTCACATGTCTGTCCACTGCTGGGAGTGATATGCAGCCACCCCTCACATGTCTGTCCACTGCTGGGAGTCCTCTGCAGCCACCCCTCACATGTCTGTCCGCTGCTGGGAGTCCTCTGCAGCCACCCCTCACATGTCTGTCCGCTGCTGGGCATGTGTACGGTCCGTACCACGCGTACCCCCAGGGCACCACTGATATAGTGCTACGGACCGTCCCCACGCTATGTATGTGTGAGTACGGTACGTATCACTATTGTAGTGTTGCCGTAGGCGTACATGTCCACTTCCGTTGTTGCATGACGCGGTGGACACGCCCCCAGGTAATGTATGTCCTCAATATTGTAGGTTTTAATTTCGGTAGGGGGTATGTTTCCTGCCCCTCACCCCCCCTTGGCCCCTGGGTGTTGTGCTCACCTTCTGCGGCGTGTGCGTCGGGTTCAGTGCACCAGGTCGTATGCTAAGAGGGCCGGGATGACACATAGGATGGGGTCCATGGCTGTCCATCGCGTACCGGGGCTCCGTTTTCACGTCGGACTCAGTTTTCCGGCTTTTTTTGGCTGCCGTAAAAAAATAGCTGTGCGGAGTGACGTAGGGACGAATCGTACTTGCTGGTCCGTAAAACACTGCCTGACTCCATACGGACGTCGCGTACGCGCAGCCGTACGGTGTTTTGTACGATTCGTACGGAAATGGTATTTCTGTACGAATCGTACTTGTTGGATTGTACGGTGGATTTCCCGGGTACGAGTCGTATGGAGAATACGCTCCGTACGACGAATCGTACCCGGGTTTTACAGGATCGGAATCGGCACCTTAACTGTTAGTTTCTATAAAGAAACCTTGATGGATCTACAAAAATGACCCCTTGCTGAATTCAGAATTTTATCTACTTTTCTAAAATGCATAGATTTCCAGGATCCATTATTGCTTTCACACCCATTTCTACCATTAACTGGAAGGAGGTTGAAAGCACAAAAAATAGCAAAAATAGGCTATGTCCCAGAAAAATGCCAAAACTGTGTAAAAAATGTTGGTTTTCTGGCAAAAGTCTGTCATTCCCTAAAAGCTGGGAAAATGGTGATTACAGCCCCACAAACCCTTTTTTGATACCATTTGCCGAGAAAAACCCAGACGCTTTCATTTGCATCCCGTTTTTCCCATTCCCCCCCCAAACTTTTTTTGCTGTATTTTGGGTAATTTCTGGGACCCCTCCAAGGGAATCCCCATGATGTTGGAAGAAAAGGACGCAAATTTGGCGTGGACACCTTATGTGGTCAAAAAGTTACAGGGGCCTAAGCACGCACTACCCCAAATAGCCCAAAAAAGGCTTAGCACAGGGGGGGGGAAAGGCCTAGCAGAGAAGGGGTTAAGATCCTGTCTGACAGAGTTCTGCAAGATGATACGTTCTGTCATTCTGATGTTTTAAGATGTCACCTACTCATTACTGATGTATAGGTACATGAGCTTAGGTGTTACAATGTGTATTTATTTGGGGATCTTTGATCAGTGCTTCTTAATCTGTGCATATTAATTTGAGAAGTTGTAATTTCAAGTCCTTGTCTATATGCTTTCAATTGTACAGAAGTAATTCGGATTCTCACGTTCACTGTGACCTGATTTTCCATTTGCTTGTTTACCTCTCCTTGCAATCACAGATATGTGTCTTGGAGGACTTGCTGTGGAAGTCCATTTTACTTTTGCAATTGACACTTTTCACCAGATTTATATTTACAATTGTTCCCTGAGGGTTCTCACTTTTACTCGTATGCAGATCTCTTGACAGGACTAGGAGTGTGGCACTCTGGGTGGCTGGTGCTGCTGTTTTAAGATGGCTGACACGGTTGCACCACTGATTTTGTGATTTTATAAGCACTTCTGCCCTACACTCCTCGCTGGTGTGTGGTTTCTCTCTGGTCTCCAGCGGACCAAGCCAGGCTGACGGCCACAAACGAGGAGGTATCAGGATTCCCCCACGCACGGTAAGACCGAAAGGAGTATTTCGGATTGCTCGTGATGTATATACACTTGTGTGCTCTGTGAGACGTGTGAGCACCAGATGGAGCTTTGGTCTGTGTGTCCTTTATACATCCTCTACCTTTCTCACCCCCAGATCACAGTGATTCTCCAGGTGGGTCGCCGCGGTGTCTGCCAGTGAACGATTTGTGTTCAGCTCATGAGGCAAACGATGGGTCACCTGATTTTGTCTGGTGCTTGATTTCGGTGGGTGACAGCGTTGTAGTTATGCACTCTCCCCATAAACCTTTTCTTAATGGCAATTAAGTGGCCTCAAGAGGTCCGATAGTCTACACAATGAGTTATTGGAGCTCATGTTTATTCTGTGTTCCATGTAAGTATTGTTCTTCTTCCCACTGTGGTGATCTGACTGGCCACTGGTTGCCTCTTTGCATGCATGCTTAAACACACCGCAATGCCCTCAGACACTGTGGTTCCGAGGACACAACCATGACTTTAGGATGGGAGACATGCCATTCTCCACTCACACCCATTTCAGGTATCACTAATTTCTGTTATCATCACAGTGAATTGAAAGGTCGGTAGACGACGTATGGCTTAAATTGTTGGTGGTGGGTAAGTTATCGCATTGAGTAAAATTAGTAAACGCAGCACCAGGGTGCCCGGTTTCATTTTGGCACCCTGTGTGGATGTTAAATGTATATTGTATTATTATACATGTTTTTCTAATCTTCCTTTGTCCTGAAGAGGCCTAAATGGAAGGGCCCAAACACATCAACTTTATGGATTTGGAGGAGTCCTAGTAAGTAAAATATTTACTAAATAACTTCAAGACTTTGGTACACACGACTTTGCTGTTGAGGACTGACTGTTCCCTCATGTGTGTATCATGATGGTACTACCTGCTGTATGGACTGCTACTGATTAAAAGGAATTGCTGCCATACCCCTTGTTAAACTGTCTGGAAAATAGATAAAACTGATCTACATGGGTTGTGTTCCAATTATACATCTGTGTATGAAGTGTGAAATAATAAGGTGCTTTATGTTGCTAATGTCCCATTTGTTTGTTTGATGATACACATCTGTAAACTAAGAGATTTGGGTTTTGCTTGTTATTGAAGTCAAATAAATAATGTTGTGTATAGTTTTATACAGAACCAGTGATTAATTGACATTTTCACGGTCAGGGTTGCGCTTCTATTTGTTCCCACATCTTACCAATTGTTTGTATGCTATACCTTGAGCCCGGTTGTGATGGGATTATCAGGGCAAACCCCTAGATTTTTGGGTCTTTTTAGTGGAAGCACAGACATTCGGCCCAATCAAATGATGTACTCAGGGAGACCAGCATGTGGGTAAAGATTTTGTCCCTCTCACAGTATTGACTCTGAAAGGTCTTTTTTATTTATCAAAAAAGGTCAGATGACAGCTGCACTGTCAAACCAGACCTAAATATTCATGCATGGTTAATGACAGCCCTCCTACCATCAGTGCTGCTTCCAGAGAAAAACACTGTCAAGTATCTAGTTATCTAAAACATTTTAATAGCAGTACAGTTTCATGTGTGTGCCTCTGAAAGTTCAGGCAGTTGGATAAATAAACAAAATGATCATACCTATGTAGAGGACAAATACTTTTTTGAAAAGCACACAACTTCTGCCCAATCAAAATATGTACTCCTGGCTCCCAACATGTGGGAAGAGTGACAGCTACTCTTATGGTGATGCTCACATAATTGTCTGACCACAGTTGCACTGTGTCAGACCTTAAGCACTCTTTAACCACCCTTCATAACTGATGCCAGGCAACCTCCTTAAACTAAACTCAGAAAAAATAGAATGATTCTTATCAGAGGGCCACTTGAATCCAAATTAAATATGAACTGTCTTACAGAACTCTACAATGTTTTTCGCCCCAAGAAGAAGAAAGAGCATTAGGAGCATGCGCAAGCTAAGACCGGAAAACAAATCTTGTAAATCCACTATGCAATCTTCTTCTGGGGCAGCCTCCTTCATTTGGAACTTGCTTCCTGTTGACCTAATATGTTGTAAGGATCTTCTCTAATTTTGGAAAGGACTAAAAACTCACTTGTTTAAAATCTACTTAGAATGACCTCCTTAGCACTCTACCAGCTTTCCTCAGCTATCTGTAAGCTACATCTTCCTATAGCTAAACCTACGTTTGTTGCAATGTACAGCATGCTGACACCGTCTTGGGACACTGGAACTCTATACAAATGTAAAATAAATAAATGTATGGACATAGGCATCTTGTCAGTTGAACGAGACATGTAAATGAAGAACATACACTTAACATTGCAGGAGTTTTATTATAAAAGAAGCTACACAAACAGCAAGTGTGAAGATGTCCTCATCCAAAAGTAACCTTTAGTTATCTTCTCAAGAGCCACACAAGGCGCATGCAACAATCCCCAGAGGATTCAACATCCCACAGGATGCATCAGGAAAATATTGCAGGATTTTCTGAAAACTGTATGTGAGCATAGGCCCAATACAGAAATGGCAAGTCACACAATCCAGGGTGGATGCCTGTCCTGAAATGTATTAATCTCAAGGGCACAGTGGGTAGACTTTATGTGGTGACTTGAATTGTTACTAAGCATCCTTTCCTTTTGTTACTTGTTCCCTGCTGCTCAGCCAGTATGGATGTGATGCTGTGGAATGCTGGAGTGCTTGGTAAGGTAATGGAATGCTGGAGTGCCCAGGGTGGGTGAGAGAGTGTCAGTTGGAGTGTGTGGGTTGAGCAGCAAGGAGGCTGCTCCTGGTGGGGCTCAACTACTTATCTGAAACTTACCATCCTAATAATTTGTAATTAAGTTCTAATAAATCTTATTCTACAATCTTCCCTGTGGCTACCTGGACTTCCTTTACGTACAACACTTTAGAAACTCACAAATGCTGAAGTAAGCCTTGTTGCTTCGACTGGGAAAATGTCAAATAAAAGCATGACTAATGTAAACTAACAATAGTATTTGAATGATACAATGCAACATTAATAATAATAATAATAATAATCCACATTTGTAAAGCGCGAACAATCACCCGTAAGGGTCTCTAGGCGCTGGGGGCCGTTGGAAAGATTAAGCAAGCTATTGCCCAGAGTCACATGGTGCTGGGCTAATCTGCCGCCGGCGCAGGGGGTCGAACCGTGATCCCCAGATTCCGGAGTCAGACGCCCTGGCCGCGGCACCACACCTCTTCCACATTGTCACCGCAGAGTGTAAATGTATGTTGTGCAAGTGTACCCTCTTCCTATAGCTTACCCAAAATCAAGTTAGTACTCGTAAAAATGGTTTCAAACCAAAATAATTCCATAAATGCTTGAAAATAACTTTTTGGATAACAGATATTAGACTATCAATTCATGTATTTCATTCATATTTCTTTATTCAGTTAAAAACGTCATACCCACACATCAACTTTTTTAAAACAAATTTCAAGTTAGGATTTAGTGCTCTAATTCGATTAAAAAGATAAATTTGTTTGTGGTACAATCAATTATTTCCTTAATTTGACCACAGCTGCTAAAAAATCAGCAACAGAAAAGCAGGTAGGAACAGCTGGCAGTAATTGGACGAACCTGATTAAAATTCAACCTTCTTAAAAGAGAAACAATGTATTCAAGCCAAAGCTTTTTTTTGCAAACTACACAACATGACAAAGTGCATTAAGTTATAAGGGGAAATGCCATGGCATCTCCAAGGGCAAGGATCCCCAAAGGCAAGGTTAGCTATTAGGCAGAGCAAGGTTAACTATCCACAGTAGGCGGTGAACCATATTAAATGTAAAACAAGTGAATAAAAAACGCTGATAAGCATTTAAACTAGCCAAAGATACAGTTCCATAGAAAAGTTAATCTGTAAAGTATCATGGACCCTTATTAAAGGTTTGATAAGCTTCTTCTCTTAAGGATCAATCAATCAACTGACTTGTAAAGTGTGACTACTTACCCATAAGAGTCTCAAGGCGCTTAGGGTAGGGGGGTGGCATGGAGGAGTGTGTTAATGGGGGCTGCTGATTCTGATTGCTGATTGCCTCCAACTCCAATAATTAATACAAACCCACATCAAATCGGCCTTCACAATCTTGTCCGGATTATTAAACAGCTTCCTCCTCCCCAATTTAGAAAAATAAGTGCTCAAACACCTTAGCGACGGGATAGAATACCATCTATCTATGGAAACGCAATATTTTAATACCAATCTATTTAGATTGCATTGTGGTCTATCCAGAGAGTAAGCCACCTAATGAGGGTATACAAACGGGGCCGTTTCTAGGTGTTTTGCCACCCTAGGCGAGAATTGAAAAATGCCGCCCCCTCCCTTTTACTACCATCACTCTCTCCCCCTGTCATCCAGGCTAGAGAGGTGTTGTGAAGCGTTGTCATGAAACAGGACACCAAAGATGGAAGTCAAGAAGATTTATTGAGGAAGAGGAACCTGGCATCCGACACCCTCGACGGTCCAGCATCAACTGACACCGATCGAGTGTCATCCACCTTAAATTCTAAAGAAAACAGAACTGAGAAAATTCCAATGTTAGGTAAGAAAGAATGTTGAAGACACCACAGGTAAGTAAAACACAGTTTAATGAATTTAACATCATAACACATCCTTCTTCTTTAAAATAAAATAAAAGAGAAAGAGAACAGTGGAATGAAAAGAAAAAAAACGGAAAGGCCAAAGGAAAACAAAGTAACTGGAAAACAAAGTACCCGGATTGCATTGGGTACATACGGTAACCTCAAAGACTAAAAAATCAAACCGTAACATAATCCTTCAAATATGAAGGAGGTTTGTGGACTCTAGGGCCAAGACAGTCAAAAGCTCCTGCACTTCCAGCATCATCCCAAATATGTTCACCACTCAGCTCCTGTGGGACACCACATTCCACAACAACCTGACCCATCTTCTCTGTTTCGGAATCAAGATGACAATCTGGCATAAACATCGCCCCAGAACACTCATCATTATCACCAGATGGCTTGACCACAGATACCCTCCTTTGGTAAAGTGCAACTCTACGCAAATTCCATTTCTGTCCCCCTTCAAAAACAACAAAATGCTTGGCAACACTGATGATCCGAAAGGGACCTGAAAATTTGCTAAGACCACCTTTTATTCGTCCACATTTCAACTTTACCCAATCACCGACCCTATACTTAGAATCAGAAAAATCTTCTGGAGACCCTCCATCAGTTGACACCCAATCCTTAAGCCATGCTGGAACTGATCTAGAGCCATGTAGTCGCCCTCTCATACTCTCAAAGGGAGACACATGAGTAACACTATGCTCTATGGAACGATAAGCCCAAAGCATTTCCTCAATTAAACGTCTCGGAGACTGACCATTTGCCAACGCCAACTGCAAAGTGCCCTTCACGAGTCTATTAGCTCTCTCCACCATATCATTCCCAATTGGGTTATAGAGAGATGTACAAGAGTGCTTAGTACCAAATTTTTCGAAGAAACAGCGCATTTCACCTGAAGTTAACTGTGTGCCATTATCTGTCAATAAAACGTGTGGAACACCTTCATCCAGAAACAATTTTTCCAACACATCAATGGTAGATTTAGTGGTAATGTCCTTAACAAATTTGACAACTAACCACCTCGAATGAACATCGACAATGACAACCGCAAAGCGCATATCCAAGGAAAATTCTGACAGTGGACCAATAAAATCTAAGCAGATAGTGTGCCAAGCCTTATCAGGATCAGCGATATGTCCTATGCTCTTCTGATTTCCCACTTTAAGTCTCTTTTCGCTTTCTTTGCATAGAACACAATTTTCAACCCATTCACGAATTTGATTATCCATGCCTGGCCACCAAAATTCCTGTTTAATTATTTTAATGGTCAACCCTTGTCCTAGATGACCTTCGTGATCAAGCTTAAAAATATGCAAACGAAACCCACATGGAGGAACAAACCTGTCACCTCTCATAATGACATCAGGACCACACACTGACAATTCGTCCAAGAGTTTCCAATAAGGCCTAATTGCAATGAGTACCATGTTTTCTCGCGGCGCCCTCTTCTTGATCAATGACATGAGTTCTTTCAACAATGAGTCCAATTGCATTTCATGTACCCACTGTGCTTTTGAAAACGCACCCAAACTACAATCAGAGACTTCACATATTGTAGCCACAGCTTCTTCAGACTCCAATTTCTTTACAATATCTTTATCAACTATTTCCCAATTCAATGACATCCGGGATAAACAATCAGCTTGCGAATTGCTCCAGCCCTGAATAAACTCAAGATCATACGAATATTCCTGCAATCTAGCAGCAAATCTAGCTAAACGAGCAGACCCCTTACCAGCGCCTCCCGCAGACAATATTTTCAAGAGTGGTTTATGGTCCATTTTCAACGTAAATCTGGAGCCCCAAAGATACACTCTGAAATGCTCAACACCCCATGCTGCAGCTAACGCCTCTCTCTCAATTACAGAATAATTCCTCTCCGCCTGTGTTAGAGTTCTAGAAGCAAATGCAATTGTCCTAACCACACCCTGTTGAAACTGCAAAAACACAACACCAATTCCAGTGAGACTAGCATCTACAGAGGTAATAGATTTGCATTCAGGAACAAAAGGAGCCAAGATAGCAGCATTACAAATCTTATTCTTGATGTTCACAAAGGCTTCCTCTTGTTCCTTGCTCCACACAAACTTTGCCCCTTTATGCAATAGACTTCTCAAAGGCTCCGAAACATCAGCAAATGCCCTAAAAAATTTAGAATAGTACTCAACTAGACCTAAAAAGGATCTAAGTTGGTCCTTGTCTTTGGGATGAGATGCATCTTTTATAGCCTCTAAAAGTTGCGTTTAGAAGTCAGACCTCCACTGAATATATTATACCCCAAATATTCAACCTGTTCAGTTAGAAACTTGCATTTGTCTCTATTGACTGTCAACCCAATGTTTTCAAGTTTCCAGAGAACTTGTCTTAGTGTGGCATTGTGCTCTTCGACGGTCTTTCCAGAGACTAAAATATCATCTTGAACATAAACCACTCCCACCAAGTCTTGAAACAAATTGCTCATCATTCTTTGAAAGACACTCGCAATATTATTTTTGCCTACTGCCAGCAATCCCCCCAATCAAAAGTAAAAAACATTTATTGCCCTATTAAAGTGCCTACCAATTGACACTTCTAGGAGGGGACGCGTTGGGAGTCTCTAACCAAAGAAAAAATAAACATTCGGTGATGTAGAGCGACATTATAAAGAAAACCCCTCTTCTTTCAACAGTTTTTTTTTCTGTGCAGCGCTTTTTGCAACAGCCCCTCGCTGCAGATAATTAGTAATATAACCCAACTCAGTAGTGTTAATTTTGTCGGCTGAGGAAAGACTGGGTTAACTTTATGAAAAATTGCAGAATCTGTATCTTCATATTATCGGGAACTTTTGGGGAAACTGCAAAATTAGGAGGAATTCTGCAAACCCGGCACTTAGTGCTGTCTTGTGTGCTAAAAATCAGTGCCAAAAACAAATGCCGCAAACAGCGGCTTCTCGCATTCTGGCCATTCGCGTTGTTCCCATGCATGCACTCGTGCAAAATAACATTGCACTCATTCATCCATTAATTCATTCACACATTAAAAATGCTCGGGTGCTCAATCCTACCCGAGCCTCGTCCCTTAGGGGTCCCTTAGCCTTCCTTGCAGGGGGTGCACCTGAACTATCGCATGTGCAGCTGACATTTGACATTTGACCCTTGGTAGGTGACCTTGAACAGATTGTCGAAGTGCTTCTTTTTATGTCTTCTAGACCTCGGCCCAGGATGAGGCCTCTGCCTTGATGCAGCCTCACTCTGCCAGCCTCTGTCTTTGCCTCACTCCTCTCTCCTTGTTGAGGGGTCGTCACTCGTGACTGCTGCATGTTGGAGAGTGTGGTGTGTTGTCCTTCAGTTTCATGTTCCTGCTCTACTCCCTCGAGGACGTTCTCCTGTGACGTCCTTGTGCGGCCTCGTTTTCCTACATATATGTTCCTGGGCGAGGGTCTCAATCCTGGCCTCATAAATCCCTCCCACAGGTCTCCACTGTCTCATGTAGGCACATTGGGCACCGCGGAACACACACAGCTTCATATATAGCGCTGTATAAAGCGCTTACTGGTTATACGTCTTCAGAGGCTGTTTATGAATTTATGGTGATGAGAAAAGCCTCTTGCGCCGTGCTCTTTGTTATTATACTACGTCATCTGATTCAATGCTCCCCAAAAGCAGCACGAGGCCCCCTACCAAGTATTTTTTTGCAGTTTTATATAACGTGAACTCCACCCGAAGGCATCAGAGCGCTTTACATAAGCACCAGTTGCATTACAGATGGACACATTCATTTTTAGGCAAGGGGAGATTAAGTGATTTGCCCAGAATCACACTGTGTTGCGCATCCCTGCCGAGACTCAAACCCAATTACCCAGCTTTGAAATCAGCCGCCTAGTGGTTTTGCCACATCCTCTCCAGGTAACCTGTGAAATGAATGTCTGATGGTGAAATGTGGGTCCCTCACCACTGTTTGGGACCCTCAATGTTACGTCATGCCACCTTGAGCCTATGACTGGATGTTTAGACTCCGGTGGGAGAAAGCACCCACAGAGGCAGTGTAAAGTATTAGGATGGGAGGTGAGCAGGGCAGGGTCCTGCGGGCCTCTGGTGTGTTGGTTTATTTTATTGTAGCCCTTCCTTGGGAGAGCTCATCCCCCCGCTCGCAAGGGGAGGATTGTTTTTTCAGCGCCATGAGACCCCTGCAGGTCAGTGTGGTGCACATGTGACCTTCTGGACAGCTCTTAGGTCAGGCGCGCAACGCCCATAGCGCTCAAAGGGTTTTCAGCATCCCCCCCCTCGCAGCGTAGGTAACAGGACACATAAACAAATCAACACCCATCTCTATGTGGGCACTCGGTTTGATGCAGAATCGTGTGTTTAGAAACGTTAAAAATGCGTCTTGTGTTTCCTTGCAAGAGGCAGCGGCCGATGTCCAGAGACAATAGATTCATTATAACTCTTTTTGAGATTAGACATCAGTACCTCTTGTTGCTGCAGCTGTTATCGCCTCCGTTTTCCATCTTCACACACAAGGCACAAAGCGGGCCTTACCCACAC
This sequence comes from Triturus cristatus, assembly GCF_964204655.1. NCBI lineage: Eukaryota > Metazoa > Chordata > Amphibia > Caudata > Salamandridae > Triturus > Triturus cristatus. The sequence continues at coordinate 318,349,343 of NC_140579.1, forward strand.
ACACACACGTCCCTAAACATATGCACACGCCATTCCATCTCTCTCCCTGTGCAGTCCAATTCTGAAATCCTAAAGCGAAATGATCAGGGGTCTGCATCACGCGTCCTTCCATTCATTCCAAACAAGAGCGCATTCTCGCATCGAGCCACAAAGCCTTCATTTCAGCAGCCACCTACAGTCTGGCAGCTAAGTCCAGGCCACCTTAAACTAGGTGAGTGCCAGTCAGAGCGTGCGGGGAACACTGCTCGATCTCCGACACTTCTGTACTCCCAGAAGTCAGGAAAGGGAAGGCAGGCACGAGGCACCCGAACTGGCTCCAACTCCTAAAACGGTCAATGACCTTTACAATGAACTTTCACGTGCGAACGAATCCGCAGCATGCTTTTGCAATCGCTCACTTCGGCGTTGAGCATGACGACGAATAGTTCAAGCAGAACATCGCGGCTCGGATGGCTGTCACTTGCCCTGAAGAATCCTAGAGGCTCTTTCCGTGTGATGATCTGGTGGAAGTTGGGCGGCGTGAACGTGATTTTTGTACGTGTAACGTCAGTAGTGGCTCTTTACTTTCGTAGGTTCAAATTAAAAAAAATCCCCCTTTTGCCGCCCTAGCCCTTTTGCCGCCCTAGGCAGCCGTCTAGTCTTTCCTAATGGTAGAAACGGCCCTGGATACAATCCAATTGTTTAATTGAAGTAAATCTAAACCCAGTTCTCTGTAGACTACATAGGGAGGTACACACTGCGGAAAACTTAATAGTCTTCTACAGAATTTGTCCTCAATTGCCTAGAGTGAAACAACTCCCACATAACCCCAGGCATCCTGCCATACACCTTTGGCCTGGTATAATTTAAGCAGTCCCCCGGGAGGTTTCTTGCCCGTTCTTAAGGCAAAATCAAAAATGGCTCCAATTACTTTTAGTAAGATGTTCCTCTTGTTGATCATGAGAGGCAACCTGGAACATGCACTGTCAAAATGATCACCGTGTAAGAGTAGGATGAAACCTTATCCCGCACATGGTCATTAACTTGAAACAGCATTTTTTTTTGCAGTTTTGGGGCCCATTATCATCACCAAATACTTGCTATAATTAGAAATGAAGTCTAGCTCTTCCATGGAGGTATCAAACAAATCCACTAGCCACTGTAGCCTGAGTGTGGTTTACAGTACCACATCGTCTGCGTACAATAAGGTAGGTAAGGTTTCAAATATTTCTGCCTTTCAGGTAAGAATGTTAAACTCTTTCTTAAATAGTCGGATTGCCATATATTGTAACTTGTGCATGGTGGTCCATCACGATGGTGAATAACTTCCCGTAAATAATCATGTGGTAGTGCTCACATGCCCATAATATCGCTAGGCTCTCTTTCCCTGGTTGAGAGTATGCCCTTTCTATGTCTGACAGGCTCCTGCTTGCATACGCAACAATGTGTCTTGCCGAGTCTCTTCCCGGCATGTGTTGTCATCACTGTAGTTTAGACAGTTTTTATGGGCCTAATCACATGTCGCGCCATCTCCTGAAATATTTCAGCTACTGGAGACACCCCAAAGCAAAATCGCTTGTAGCGAAATAGCCCCAGGTGGGTGGAGAATGTTGTAATGTAGCGGGACTGCGGGTCAAGCTCCAGCTGATGATAGCCTTTGAATAAGTCTAGCTTTGAAAACACACAGACTCCAGTGAGACAACTGACTAGTCATTCAAGTGAAGGCCTGGGTGCCATTCTCTTTTGATTGCTGTGCTTAGTAGGCGCATGTCAACGCAAATGCGTATTCATGTTGTGTTTTTCTTTGGCAAGGCCAAGGTGGGGGACACACAAGGAGTTGGGCCATCTGCAGGCTTGATGATATCCTGTGCTAGAAATTTATTTAGTTCTTCCTCCACCTGTGGTTAGAAGGGCACAGTGACTCTGCTTTGATTTTGAGCCACTTATTTGACTGCTTTATTTATGTGATGCGTAATATGCATGTTCTTCAGCTTTCCGAGCCCTTCGAGGATCACAGGGTGTTTGCTCAGGATGTTGTGATGTTCAGACATGTGATAAGTCATGGCTAGGAGGGCCATATCCTGAGGGGTAACGTTGCTAAACAAACACGGCACTGGGATGTCTCAACGTACGATGTGCAGGTTTTCATGTACAGACACTTCACTGTATGTGAGTGTCTCCACAAATTTCCATTTGCTCACTACATGTTGCTTTGCACCCCATGTGAAGACATCAAGAGTGGAGGGCAACAACGGAAGCTGAGTTTCATTTGAGTATACTTCGACATGCGCGTGGTGTTGCAAATGGCTCAGCTGTCGAGTACAAATCACGATGTGTGCTTTCTGACCTGAAAATCCACTGTTGTTATCTTCTTTATCTGTCATTTGTCAATGAGCTGGACATGTTCAGATGTGCATTCTTGAGCAGAGACATCTGACATGAATTATAGGCATTCAGTGGTCTCTTTTGCATTAGCGGAATCCCAGTCAGTGAGTGAGCTAATATTGTGTGCTTCAATGTGCCATGCGTGCCGACTTGAGGTCACTTGTGGTCTGGTAGGTCGCCTTCTCTCCAACTTGAAGTGTCCACTCATGCAGACCCAGTATGCCCCCTCCTACATATTATAGACATGCCCCCAGGACTTGGCCCACTCGGGGGCAGTTTTGAAGCAAAGAGCTGGATCCCATTTAACAAAAAGTTAATTTTCTGAATCAACAGCTAACAGTCTGCCAAATTTGGTGTAATTCCGTTCAGCAGTTCGGATTGTAGCCTTGTTTAAATTTTCTTATGGAAATAAACATGGAGGAAACATGTTTTAGGACCCCCCATTTTTCTCGGACCCCAGCTTGATGGATTACCCTGAATCTTTGAAGATAGCAACTAAAGTGACCGTCAAACTAATTTTGAAAATTTCACGAAAATTAATCAAACTACACCAAAGCTATTGGCAAAACAAAAAAACACTCTTCCAATGAAGCTACAGCCTAACTATAACTACCTACTATATTATCTACTGGCGGTCGCCAGTAGATAGTAATAGTTAGGACCGAGTTCCCACAGGAAATCTGAAAATTCTATTTTGAATAACTTTGGCGCCGGTTGACTTACCTTCGTGAAATTTTCAAAACTAATGGGGCGCTCCGCTCAGCTCTTACCCTGAAAGTCTCGGGGTGATTCGTCAAGCGGGGGCTGAGAAAAAAGGGGGGTCCCAAAACGCATTTTCCCCATGCATTTTCCCATAGGACCTTTAGTCGAAGGTACAGCCCGAACGGCTGAACAGAATTTTTTTAAATTTGGCAAAGAGGTAGTCCTCAGGTCAGGCATGTGCCTTTTGCTTAAATGGTGTAAATCCGTTCAGTAGTCCCTGAGAAAATCAAAAGTAAAATCACATATATATCTGGGCGGAGCCTAACCACACATCTCATCGTGAGATCTGATTGGCTGTCAGCACTTCATCCAAGAAGTGTTGGCAGCCATCTTGGGACCAATATACATGATAGCACCTCATTAAAAAGCATTGCAGTTAATAGAAGGTTTTAAGACTTTAGTTACATTATAAATCATTTGTTGATGGTACCATACTCATTTTAGGAATTGTGGTGTGTTCTAAGGTGATTTTACCATGTGAAAAAGCCTTCTGCTGTGATATCATGAATCATGTTTGAGAGAAAACTATTTTCTCATGCTTTTTCCACAGAGGTTTAGAAGGTGATCTATAAGCTAATTGAGAGCATATTTTCTGTAAATTCACATTATCTTTCTCAGTCATGCGAGAATGAAGTCTGACATTCTCAGTAAAACATGTACATCCAACAAGGGCAGAGACTGTCAGTTGATTCCTTTGTGTTCTACTGCAGCTTCCCAGAGTGTTCTAAAGAACAACTAGAGCGCTAACAGTCCTACTTATGACAAACGTATGGCACACCTGAAGCCATCTTGGTTGGAATAAAGTGGTAATTCTTAAAACATTTAATTTAAAAAGGAACACAATGAGGGGGTTCATTTTGCCATAGAAAGTATGATTAGTGCTGCAGAAAGAAAAATTAGGGCACATTTTGAGTGACTTCTCAAATCCTCTTCTATTTCATTAAAAAATTCTGACATGCAGACTGAAACATGCACTTTCAATACCAGCAGCGGACTTCCCTGGTGAGCAGTAGCTTTACTACAGTGATCTAACAAGCAACTAGAGTGCTAACATTCTGAATTTATGGCAAATTTGTGACACATCTGAATGCCTTCTTGATGGAATCAAAGTAAAAAACTGAAAGTATTTCCTACTGAGGAGACCTTAGTAAATGAGGAAATTAGGAAACATCATAACAAATAAGTCTCCCAAAATGGCCACCAGAGACAAAAGAGCCCAAATGTAGCCCAAATATTACCCAGATGTAGCCCAAGTATAGCCCAATGACAGAATGTCACAGAGTGTTCTAACGAACAACTAGAGCGCTAACAGTCTTACTTATGACAAAAGTATGGCACACCTGAAGCCATCTTGATTGGAATAAAGTGGTAACACTTAACACATTTAATTTACAAAGGAACAAAATGAGGGGGTTCATTTTACCATAGAAATTATGATTAGTTCTGCAGAAAGAAAAATTAGGGGACATTTTGACTTCTCAAATCCTCTTCTATTTCATAAACAAATTCTGACATGCAGACTGAAACGTGCACTTTGAATACCAGCAGCAGACTTCCCTGGTGAGCAGTAGTTTTACTACAGTGATCTAATGAGCAACTAGAGTGCTAACATTCAGAATTTATGGCAAATGTGTGACACATCTGAATGCCTTCTTGATGGAACCAAAATAAAAAACTGAAAGTATTCCCACTGAGGAGACTGCAGTAAATGAGGAAATTAGGAAACTTCATAACAAATAAATCTCCCAAGATGGCCACCAGACACAAAAGAGCCTAAATGCAGCACAAATATAACCCAGATGTAGCCCACATGTAGCCCAATGACAGAAGTGTGCAAAACACTTATTTTTTGTGTATTTGCAGTTTTATATAGTCCAGACTTGTCAGGTATTGGAATGCTTTACATGAGCATTGGTTACATCACACAAGATCGAATTCATTTTGGTTGTAGACATGGGGAGATTAAGTGATTTGACCACAATCACAGAATGTTGAGCTGAAGCAGAAACTCCAACCCTGGTTCCCCAGTTGCAAAGTCTGCAGCTCTGGAAGTAACACCACATCCTCTCGCCAAGGTGCAACATTTAATCAAGTGGTCAACTGGATAAAAAAACATAAAGATTACAAATAATTTAAAAGTTCTTTGTCGCTATTTGAAAACTCAGAAAATATGTCCTCATTTTAGTTTTTTAGAGCACTAACCATAATTTTGATGCAAATAAGACCCTCTCATATATGTAATTTCTAAAGGAAATACTCTAGGTATTACAGTTTTGATTACATCAACATGACGTCAGGCGTTCCACACTTTTGTAATAAATATAGAATGTTAGCAATCTAGTTGTTCATTGGGATACTGTTGAGAGGCAGAGGCCAGGGGCACGGACTCTGAAAATTGAAGGCAGGTAGGAGAGTGCAGAGGCAACAATTTGACCACACTGGGCAGGCAGGAAGGGCAGTGGCAGCACAACAGACTATGGAGGGCAGTGGAAAGGGGGGCAGGGGCAACAAACCAACAATACAGGACTGGCAAGAGAGGCTGTGGCAATATAATAGACCATTGTGGGCAGAAGGAAGAGGCAGTGGTAGTACAACCATGCATGCCAACAGACCCGTTTCAGCCAGGAAACGTCCAATGTTTTTAAGCTCAAATGGGCTTTATTTGATCTGTCTCCTGTCTACAATCTCCTCTTTTTCAATGTAACTCAAAGAGGAAAATCAATACCCCAGTGTTTTTTCAAAATCTCCCTCTTACCAAATTCAAAATGTTAGCAAGTATGGTACATTGAATCATGTTAGGCAGGAGGAATTGGGGTAGGGACATGGACTCGGATAACAGAGGACAGGAGGGTCATGGAGAGGTGCACCAAACTGACCCTACAGGGCAGGCATCAGGGTTTGCAGCAGCACAATACACCACACAGCGCATGCGGGACGGGAGTGCAGCACAACAATCCATAGAAAGCAATAGGGAGGGGACAGGACCATGCACATGGACAACAGAGAACAGATGGGAAAGAGGCAATGGTAGCTAGCTGACCATAATGGACAGACAGGAGAGAGAGCTGCAGCATAACATACCATAAAGGGCAGGAGGGACGGATCAGGGGCATTACAATGGAACAGACAAGCCAGGAGGGAGGGAAAAGGGGGTCTGCACATGGAAACAGAGGGCTGGGGGCAAGGTGGCAGGGCAGGAGCAGCAAGATGACCATGGAGGTCAGGCAGGATGGGCACTAGAAACAAGACACCCCATGGAGAGCAACAATGAGACTATGGTGGCATACAAACAGACCATGGAGGGAAGGTGGGAGGGGGTCAGGGGCAACTAGCTGACCACACAGGGAAGGTGGGAGGGGCCATGGCAGCGCAGAAGACCATGCATGGCAAGCGGGAGGGTTAGTGGCAGCACAATGGCTATGATGGGCAAGAAGGTGGGTGCAGAGGCATGCACAAAGGACCATGGAGGATAGAAGGGAGAGTCAGGACCTGGGCACAGACTAGAGAGTTCAGGAAAAGGGGCCTCACAACAGACCGCGCTGGGCAGGCAGGAGGAGCAGTTGCAGCACAACAGATCAGGGAGGGCAGAAGGGTGTGGCAGTAAAATGGACCATGGAGGACAGGAGGAAGGGGATAGGGGCATGGCATGTGGACAGGCAGGGTGGAGGTGGCAGGGACAGGTTACAGTCATCTGACAATGCTAGGCAGGTGGGAGGGGAGTGGCAGCTCAACAGAACACTCAGAGTAGATAGGAGTGGCAGGTCCATGGAACATAGTGGGCAAAAAGGATGGAGCAGGGGCATGCAAAAAGACATCGGAGGACAGGGGGAAGGAGAATTGGGGCAGCAAGCTAAGCACAGAGGCTAAGCAGGAGGTCAATGATGGGCCATAGAATTGGGCAATGGAGGGCAGGAGGAGTGGACTGGTACATCATGCTAAATGGAGGGCAGTGGCAGCACATCAGACCATGCAAGGCAGGAGGAAGGAGGCTAGTCCATGGATTCAGACAACAGAGGATAGGGAGGAGGTGGATGGGGCAGCAAGCTAACTGTTCAGAGAAGGTGGGTATTAGGAACTTTATTGTTTTTAAAATTTGTGTCTGTGCGAACTACTTAAAATATGAACAAGTATGCAGCATAATCTCACTTTTATTCAGGAAGATTAGGACGTTTAGGACTGTGACTCCGGGCTCACATGGCAGAAACACCCCCTGACCCTCCACCCCCATCGTGAAATGTAATGCCCGTGAAAAGGGTAGGTGGACGCAGTGTTATATAGAACATAGTCCTGAGAGCACGATTGAAAATGAAAACTAGATGTAGTATATGGTATAAACTATGCACCAAAAAGTGTGATATAAGATGAACCGGGGCGTGAAATATATTATGCAATACATTGTGCGCAATGACAGATTGATTGGAGAGCGCGAGATAGCACAGGCACTAGCACGTGCTATGCGATATGCGCCTTGGAGTGTAATATGCACAGGGCAGTGTTGTGTAACACAACTAGTCTCTAAAGTTGTAATATAAAATATGTGCTGGGGAGTGTAACGTTGCATATGCACTGTGACAAAGATATGGATTCCAGATTGTAATATGTATGGCATAGCGTTGTGCGTTATAACATACACATCGAGGAAGGCACGTTAGATGGGGCAATATAACCCGTGCGAAGGCAAGTGTGGCATGACATATTCACGGGGTGGTGTTACAGTGCACATGGGCTAGAGAGTGTCATAGCATACGCACTAGCTGGTGGAATAAAACACAGAGGTGTGAGGCAATCGGCGGGCACTGGTGGGTGTAACACAGCATTGGGCTCAGCCAGGAGCACGCTGTGACTCTCAAGTGAGGTTCGTCTCCTTTCCAGAGAGTAAAATAAAAAGTATTACACATCCGGCGGTGGATATGTTTTTTATTAACCGTGAGGGGGGTTTCTTACATAGTTTGGTCGAATTTTTGTCGAATCCCCTTTGAATGGCTTGGTGTGCGTGTATATTAAATGTGCCCGTCAATAGCTACCCATGTTTGTATAAATAAATGACAAGGGTGTCTACTTGGAGAGTACCCACCGGCGGGGGGCGCCGGGATTAGGCACGGTAGGGCGTCAGACACATCAGAGCTTCACTCGCAGTGTAAATACATTCCATGTGGATTCATTCTATGCATAGTCGCCTTTTAATGAATATCACGCAAATCGTCATGGTGATAGGTACATACGGTTTGTCCAGCATGTCCTAGGTGTTTCTATAAATATATATATATTAAAAAATTAAAAAACAAAGGCCGGCCCCGGGGGATGGGGTCCCCGGAGCCATAAGTGGCCTGAGGTGGGGGGCAACGCAGCCCCCTCCTAAAGAATTTAAATTAAAAAAGGCCATGACCCGGGGGTTGGGGTCCCCGGTGCAGATTAAGGCCTTGGGAGGGCCAAATTAATTTTTTTCAACAACAAAAAACTTAGAGTGCAGGCCCTGGGGGATGGGGTCCCCAGGGCCAGTAAATTAGAAAAAGAAGGGGGGCCACACAGCCCTCCTTCTTAAAAAAATAAAATAAATAAAAGACCAGCATCGTGCTGGAGGCCACGCCCCCTCCTTGCAGCAGTCTGCAAACGCGCCCCCTGGCCAGTTGTAAGTTCACTTCAATACTGAGGGTCCCTGAGGGCCAACTAGCCCAACAGGTATCTCCATTGTGCGCCAGGGAGCTGCGTTGCAGACAGGTGTTCTGAGGCCACGCCCATTTTTACACCTCTGTGCAACGCAGCTCTCTGGCGCTTACTGGAGGTACCTAGTGGGCTAGTTTGACCCTAGGGACCCTTAGGATTCAAGGGGACTTAATCTCTCAACTTAAAACGGCCACAGGGCGCGTTTACACAGTGGTGAAGGGAGGGGACGAGGCCTGAGGTGACGTGTGCAAACACGCCCTGTGGTGCGTTTTAAGTTGGGGAAATAATACCCTTTCAATCCTGAGGGACCCTGGGGGCCAACTAGCCCACCAGGTGCTTCCAGTAAGTGCCACTGCTCTGCGTTGCAGAGAGGTGGTGCAGGCCGTGCCTCTTTTTACACCTCTCTGCAATGGCGCTTACTGGACGTACCTAGTGGGCTATTTTGCCCCTAGGGATCCTCAGGATTCAAGGGGACTTAATCTCCCAACTTAAAAAACGGCCACAGGGCATGTTTACACAGTGGGGAAGGAAGGGGACGGGGCCTGAGGTGACGTGTGCAAACACGCCCTATGGCGCGTTTTAAGTTGGGGAAATAATTCCCCTTCAATCCTGAGGGCCCCTGGGGGCTAACTAGCCCACCAGGTGCTTCCAGTAAGCGCCACTGAGCTGCGTTGCAGAGAGGTGGTCCAGGCCGTGCCACTTTCTACACCTCTCTGCAACGCAGCTCTGTGGTGCATACTGGAGGTACCTAGTGGGCTAGTTGGACCCTAGGGACCCTCAGGATTCAAATTAACTTAATCTCCCAACTAAAAACGGCCACAGGGCGTGTTTACACAGTGGTGAAGGGAGGGGACGGGGCCTGAGTTAATGTGTGCAAACACGCCCTGTGGTGCGTTTTAAGTTGGGGAAATAATACCCTTTCAATCCTGAGGGACCCTGGGGGCCAACTAGCCCACCAGGTGCTTCCAGTAAGTGCCACTGCTCTGCGTTGCAGAGAGGTGGTGCAGGCCGTGCCTCTTTTTACACCTCTCTGCAATGGCGCTTACTGGACGTACCTAGTGGGCTATTTTGCCCCTAGGGATCCTCAGGATTCAAATTAACTTAATCTCCCAACTTAAAACGGCCACAGGGCGTGTTTACACAGTGGGGAAGTGAGGGGACGGGGCCTGAGGTGACGTGTGCAAACACGCCCTGTGGTGCGTTTTAAGAGGTAGTTTTAATCCCCTACCCTATTATATACTAAGGGCTTACAGAGGAGGTCATGCTGATCACAGGGGGACCCCAACGCATAGTGTTCCCTAGTGTATGTAGGTGTTTTCACTGTATTCTGAGTGTCTTTTAACATAGCACTGGCTCTAGGACTGGTTAGTCAGACTCAGTTACCACCAGTATCCATCTGAAAAAGTTGAGGGTACAGGATGATTTTGCAACAAGGCTTCTTTCTGCTCTTCTGTTTGTTCTTTCTGCACGTTATCCTTCTTCCTGCACTTTTCTTCATCTTTGAGGACTTCTGTTGCTTCTGTTGCTTCTTTCTGCATTTCTTTTTTTTCTTTCTGTGCGTTTTTTCTTCTTTCTTCACATGTCCCATATCTGTAGGCATAGTTAGAAATTAGCATTTAAAAAACCTTTGAATTTCACTGAAAAAACCATAGGTTTCAGGCACGTTATAGTTAGGAATTAGCATTTAAAAAACCTTTGAAATTCACTGAAAAAACCATAGGTTTCAGGGTCGTTATAGTTAGCTGGACTTTTCACTCATACAAAACCATTGAAATTCCCCCGTTATAGTTAGTTCAGCTAACTATAACTTGCGCGCCCGCAATGCACTGCTGATGACGTCACATATTACATCACTCATGACATGGTCAGTGACATCACTGATGACATCACTGATGACATCTCAAATGACATCACTGATGACATCATCCTTGTGATAGAGTGGCAGACCTCCTCTTCCCCTAATATAACCTTTGATACACACATTCAAAAATAGAAACTACAATGTTCAAAACAATGGACATACCAATACCAGTTACAACAACCTATTCAGTAATTCTAAGATCCACATACACATCCAGTCATTCACCAACAGTCCTATACAGTCACTCATACATGTACTCACTCATCATATGTACTCACACACCTATACATCCTGTTACACAATGCCACTCATCCATAGAGTTACTCACACACATAGTCACTCATGCTAATAAAGAATCAAACATCCATTTACTTGCATATCCAGTTATACACACACCACCACACTTACTTCTACAGAAACTTACACATACTTAGTCTTTTAAACAATCACTTATAGAAACACATACTTATTCATACAGGAACTCTTTCAATCTCTCACTCTCACATATACTCACTTATATACACCAATAGACACATATACATGTTTAAAACATATGTAGTTACTCATAAAGACACTATTGAGACAGTCTATCACTCACTAACACACCCATGCACACACTCATCCACCCATACAGTCCTGCACACATGCTGTCTTCAACACATACAAACAGTGAGTCACTCATTCATGCACCTATGCACTATGTAATACCCCCACCAAACCATACAGACACTCAGACACTCATACTGATACTCAAAAAACCAACTAATAACCTATATAGACACTCATGTAGCTACTCACCAACCCATGCTGCCACTTATACACAAAGTGAGAGACTGATACAGATATTTACACATTTAAACATTACTCACTAAGCCATGTATTCACTAAGATACACTTAATCAGTCAGTTATACCATTAATTTTTCAAAAACAAATCATCCATTTAGACACTTATATACCCATTTATTCTTCCATCGGCCTTGAGATATACATATATAAAACATATGTAACTTTCAGAAAAACACACATTCACTGGATGATGTCATCAGTGATGTCATTTGAGAAGTCATCAGTGATGTCATGAGTGATGTCACTGACCATGTCATGAGTGATGTAATATGTGACATCATCAGCAGTGCATTGCGGGCGCGCGAGTTATAGTTAGCTGAACTAACTATAACGGGGGAATTTCAGTGGCTTTGTACGAGTGAAAAGTCCAGCTAACTATAACGCCCCTGAAACCTATGGTTTTTTCAGTGAATTTCAAAGGTTTTTTAAATGCTAATTCCTAACTATAACGTGCCTGAAACCTATGTTTTTTTCAGTGAATATATATATATATTACCTACTGGCGGTCGCCAGTAGGTAGTTATAGTTAGGACCCTGTTTCCATAGGAAATCCGCAACATTCTATTTTGAATAACTTTGGCGCCGGTCGACGAATCCTCGCGAATATTTTAAAATAGGTGGGGCGCTACGCTCCGCTCCTACCCTGAAAGTCTCGGGGGGATTCGTCAAGCGGGGGCTGAGATAAAAGGGGGGTCCCAAAACGCGTTTTTCCCATGCATTTTTTCATAGGACCTTTAGACACAGCTACAGCCCGAACGGCTGAACAGAATTACTAGAAATTTGGCAGAGAGGTAGTCCTCAGGTCAAGGAAGTGCCTTTTGTAGGTTTGGTGTAAATCTGTTCAGTAGATTCTGAGAAAATAGCCTTTAAATCAATATATATATCTGAGCCAGCTTATGGTGCGCTTACGGTGCGCTTACCGTACGCGTACGGTGGCGTGCGCGAGCACGATTCTGATTGGCTCTTAGATCTTAGTAAACATTCGAATCGGTCGAAACCAGGAAGCGGCGGCCGCCATTTCGTGTGTTTCACTCAGAAAACAAAGAGTGATATCTTGAAAAGGGGGCAAGGAGGAGAGTTACAGACCCCCTAACATTTGTAAGGGGGTCAAAGAAGGACAGAAAAGTACAAAGAAAACATTTATTGATTTTAAAAAAAATCGCGGGGTACGCGTACGGTAAGCTCAACGTACGCGTACGGTAGAAAAAAAATAAAATAAAAGAAATGAAATGCAGATTTAAGAGTTTAGATATTAGGGGGCTCTAAAAAGAGCCGTTGTGTTTATGAAGTGATTTTTTAGTGGTACCTACAAGTAAGTACCGATGCAGAGTCTAAGGTTCAAGAGGAAGACTCTGTTCCCTTCATCATTGAAGTGCACACCATCTCCTCTATAAATGTCTTGCATGTCGTAACGCAAGTTGTTGTGGTAAATGGAACCCATACCATAGTCACGGAGGAAAGCAGAAACAGATTTGTTGACGTGCTTTCTTGCTTTGTCAATCTGCGGACAGAAATGATTGGACCAGTTCCATTTTTGCCTTTGGCATATGTTAGAAAACACAAAGGCAGTTTTAGGGAAAAGTGAAAACAGTTGTGCAAAGGTGTCCTTCATAAGCATTTCCAGACCTACCCCAGTCAAAGTGCCTAGGTCATTGCCACCACAGTGCACTATTATGAGGTCAGGGTGTTGGATTTGCATGAAGGATTTCACCAATGGCATCAATTGGTGCCACTTTAACCCTCTCTGACCAATCCATTTAATGTCTACATTTGGCAAAGCAAGGTCTCTCACCATATCTGTTTTCTCTGCATACTTTTCACTCCAGAAGACATAGCTGTGCCCTACAATCCACACTGTGAACATCTTCAAAGGAGAACTGGATGCACTCAGGAGGTGTAATTCAGTAGAATGGTAAAAAGAAATGAAAGACAGTTTGGAAATGGAGGCATACATATTTTTTTCTTAAAAAAAAGAACTGATTGGCTGATTCATACCATTCTAGAATAAAAACTAGGTTGTATGTGTAAATTAATAGAAGCATGTTTTGTATTGGTACAGAAAAATGTGTTACCAAAGAACAGTACTATGGATTTGCTGTTAGGTTTGAAAAGTCAAGCACTCTTGCTCTGTGGAATTGAAACATTGTTTGGTGAACTTCTGACCTAACTTCACACAGCAGTGTTCCATGAGCTGTTGCTATGGTAGCAGGCAGAAGTCAAGTTGGGGGAAGGGTACTAGGCAGAAGTCAAGTTGGGGGAAGGGTACTTTTGGAAAAGGGTTGGTTTTCAACCAATAGAAATGTGTGATTACATTTGAAAAAAAGGGGGAAGCACTGAGATTTGAAATTAACATGTATATGTGTGGAAAAAGAGAGGGAAAGTTTGCCATTATCTGGTTCTGCTGAGAGGAGAGAGGTGTAAAGAACAGAGATCCTGGCTCTGATAATCTGCTGTTTGAGTGCCACATTTCTTTCACAGCTAACTAATTTTAAAGGTGAGTTTAGAGTTTGAGAGGGGATGTATATGGTAAATTAAGAAATGAATAATAGAAATGGAATTCCTTTTGTTGAAGTTGTGTTTATTATTTTCTGTTTTGGGAGAAATTTAAATGTGAGGAACATGTAAAATAATATGGACTATGTTTTCACGATAAATTAAGGTGTACTGGTAAAAATAAAGAATACTTTAAGGGTTTGAGGTTGGACTCAGTAATGCAAATACATACAGCATCAGTAAGGCTGGTTTTTGGTGCAGAAGCAGACTCTTAGCACACACCCAGCTGCTTACCCTGTGGAATCATGCACAGTATTCACAAGCGAGTGGGGTTTGAGGTTTCAGTCAGTAATGCAAATACATTCAGCATCACTAAGGCTGGTTGCCCTTGCTGGAGTGTAGGCAGTCACCCAGGTTACACATGGTGCTGGTCTGAAAAAGCAGTTTGGACATGTGCTTTTTTAAGAATCTGAAAAGTGGATTCATAATGTGTCAGTCTGTAAAAGTGTTTATCACTTGCCAAAAAAAAGAGTAGTAAGTGTGCTTTCAAATTGGCAAAGAAATTTCGTTTTGTGACTAATGTGAAAACATGACTCTGTGTGCACATAGGAATTACAGGCAGAGATTTATTGCGTATTGCTCTGGTGATTTCACAGTTGCATTAGATGGAAAGGGGGAGCCATTTTTTGGTGCAGAAGCAGACTCTTAGCACACACCCAGCTGCTTACCCTGTGGAATCATGCACAGTATTCACAAGCGAGTGGGGTTTGAGGTTTCAGTCAGTAATGCAAATACATTCAGCATCACTAAGGCTGGTTGCCCTTGCTGGAGTGTAGTCAGTCACCCAGGTTACACATGGTGCTGGTCTGAAAAAGCAGTTTGGACATGTGCTTTTTTAAGAATCTGAAAAGTGGATTCAAAATGTGACAGACTGTAAAAGTGTTTATCACTTGCCAAAAAAAAGAGTAGTAAGTGTGCTTTCAAAATGGCAAAGAAATTTTGTTTTGTGACTAATGTGAAAACATGACTCTGTGTGCAAATAGGAATTACAGGCAGAGATTTATTGCGTATTGCTCTGGTGATTTCACAGTTGCATTAGATGGAAAGGGGAGCCATTTTTTGGTGCAGAAGCAGACTCTTAGCACACACCCAGCTGCTTACCCTGTGGAATCATGCACAGTATTCACAAGCGAGTGGGGTTTGAGGTTTCAGTCAGTAATGCAAATACATTCAGCATCACTAAGGCTGGTTGCCCTTGCTGGAGTGTAGGCAGTCACCCAGGTTACACATGGTGCTGGTCTGAAAAAGCAGTTTGGACATGTGCTTTTTTAAGAATCTGAAAAGTGGATTCATAATGTGTCAGTCTGTAAAAGTGTTTATCACTTGCCAAAAAAAAGAGTAGTAAGTGTGCTTTCAAATTGGCAAAGAAATTTCGTTTTGTGACTAATGTGAAAACATGACTCTGTGTGCACATAGGAATTACAGGCAGAGATTTATTGCGTATTGCTCTGGTGATTTCACAGTTGCATTAGATGGAAAGGGGGAGCCATTTTTTGGTGCAGAAGCAGACTCTTAGCACACACCCAGCTGCTTACCCTGTGGAATCATGCACAGTATTCACAAGCGAGTGGGGTTTGAGGTTTCAGTCAGTAATGCAAATACATTCAGCATCACTAAGGCTGGTTGCCCTTGCTGGAGTGTAGTCAGTCACCCAGGTTACACATGGTGCTGGTCTGAAAAAGCAGTTTGGACATGTGCTTTTTTAAGAATCTGAAAAGTGGATTCAAAATGTGACAGACTGTAAAAGTGTTTATCACTTGCCAAAAAAAAGAGTAGTAAGTGTGCTTTCAAAATGGCAAAGAAATTTCGTTTTGTGACTAATGTGAAAACATGACTCTGTGTGCAAATAGGAATTACAGGCAGAGATTTATTGCGTATTGCTCTGGTGATTTCACAGTTGCATTAGATGGAAAGGGGAGCCATTTTTTGGTGCAGAAGCAGACTCTTAGCACACACCCAGCTGCTTACCCTGTGGAATCATGCACAGTATTCACAAGCGAGTGGGGTTTGAGGTTTCAGTCAGTAATGCAAATACATTCAGCATCACTAAGGCTGGTTGCCCTTGCTGGAGTGAAGTCAGTCACCCAGGTTACACATGGTGCTGGTCTGAAAAAGCAGTTTGGACATGTGTTTTTTTAAGAATCTGAAAAGTGGATTCAAAATGTGACAGACTGTAAAAGTGTTTATCACTTGCCAAAAAAAAGAGTAGTAAGTGTGCTTTCAAAATGGCAAAGAAATTTCGTTTTGTGACTAATGTGAAAACATGACTCTGTGTGCAAATAGGAATTACAGGCAGAGATTTATTGCGTATTGCTCTGGTGATTTCACAGTTGCATTAGATGGAAAGGGGGAGCCATTTTTTTGTGCAGAAGCAGACTCTTAGCACACACCCAGCTGCTTACCCTGTGGAATCATGCACAGTATTCTCAAGCGAGTGGGGTTTGAGGTTTCAGTCAGTAATGCAAATACATTCAGCATCACTAAGGCTGGTTGCCCTTGCTGGAGTGTAGTCAGTCACCCAGGTTACACATGGTGCTGGTCTGAAAAAGCAGTTTGGACATGTGCTTTTTTAAGAATCTGAAAAGTGGATTCAAAATGTGACAGACTGTAAAAGTGTTTATCACTTGCCAAAAAAAGAGTAGTAAGTGTGCTTTCAAAATGGCAAAGAAATTTCGTTTTGTGACTAATGTGAAAACATGACTCTGTGTGCATATAGGAATTACAGGCAGAGATTTATTGCGTATTGCTCTGGTGATTTCAAAGTTGCATTAGATGGAAAGGGGGAGCCATTTTTTGGTGCAGAAGCAGACTCTTAGCACACACCCAGCTGCTTACCCTGTGGAATCATGCACAGTATTCACAAGCGAGTGGGGTTTGAGGTTTCAGTCAGTAATGCAAATACATTCAGCATCACTAAGGCTGGTTGCCCTTGCTGGAGTGTAGTCAGTTACCCTGGTTACACATGGTGCTGGTCTGAAAAAGCAGTTTGGACATGTGCTTTTTTAAGAATCTAAAAAGTGGATTCATAATGTGTCAGTCTGTAAAAGTGTTTATCACTTGCCAAAAAAAAGAGTAGTAAGTGTGCTTTCAAATTGGCAAAGAAATTTCGTTTTGTGACTAATATGAAAACATGACTCTGTGTGCATATAGGAATTACAGGCAGAGATTTATTGCGTATTGCTCTGGTGATTTCACAGTTGCATTAGATGGAAAGGGGGAGCCATTTTTTTGTGCAGAAGCAGACTTTTAGCACACACCCAGCTGCTTACCCTGTGGAATCATGCACAGTATTCACAAGCGAGTGGGGTTTGAGGTTTCAGTCAGTAATGCAAATACATTCAGCATCACTAAGGCTGGTTGCCCTTGCTGGAGTGTAGTCAGTCACCCAGGTTACACATGGTGCTGGTCTGAAAAAGCAGTTTGGACATGTGCTTTTTTAAGAATCTAAAAAGTGGATTCAAAATGTGTCAGACTGTAAAAGTGTTTATCACTTGCCAAAAAAAAGAGTAGTAAGTGTGCTTTCAAATTGGCAAAGAAATTTCGTTTTGTGACTAATATGAAAACATGACTCTGTGTGCAAATAGGAATTACAGGCAGAGATTTATTGCGTATTGCTCTGGTGATTTTACATTTGCATTAGATGGAAAGGGGGAGCCATTTTTTGGTGCAGAAGCAGACTCTTAGCACACACCCAGCTGCTTACCCTGTGGAATCATGCACAGTATTCACAAGCGAGTGGGGTTTGAGGTTTCAGTCAGTAATGGAAATACATTCAGCATCACTAAGGCTGGTTGCCCTTGCTGGAGTGTAGTCAGTCACCCAGGTTACACATGGTGCTGGTCTGAAAAAGCTGTTTGGACATGTGCTTTTATCAGAATCTGAAAAGTGGATTCATAATGTGTCAGTCTGTAAAAGTACTTTTCAATTGCCTAAAAAGTAGTAGAAAGTATGCTTTGCAATTGGCAAAGAAATTTCGTTTTCTGCCTAATTTCAAAGCATGACTTTGTGTGCACACAGGAATTATTTTTAGAAATTTAATTTGTGAAGGTGTTATTGTGATTTTCATTTATAGGAAAGGGGTTTATAGTATTTTAAGATTTCTAAAGAACATAAAAAATGTAGTAATATATTTAAATAAAATAAAGGATTTTTTTTTAGTTTTTTTCAGGTATTGCTGAAGAGCAGTGAACAAAATTTAAGATGCCTACAAAATCCAGAGTAAAGAAAGACCACAAAAAAACCTATATTTGAAGACAACTGGAGGACCTAAGTTAGTTGGAGATGCTCATGTTGGGAAAAAGAAAAAATCTTCTGGTAAGCAAACAAAAGATTTTTTAAAGAACATATTCAAAAAAAGGAAAAATGTACAAAATGTCTGTACTGGAAAGAATGTTTTCAATAGAAAAGGAGAGGAAAAAATTGAGCATTTAGTTAATGCAAATATACCTTCTGCAACTAAAAAGATTAACTTAAACAGAAAAACAGCGTTTAAAGAGATACGTAGAAAAATGTTTCAGAGAAGAGTTATGTCCAATTTGATAAAGGATGTGAAGAAATATAAGCAAAAGGCTAAGTTTTATAAGAGAAAAAAAGAAATTGAAGCCATTGCAGCAAAGGCATTAGAATTAAAAAGGAAACTATTCATTTTAATTTTGAATAGGATGCGTACATTAGATAAAATGGTTAATGTACTGAAATCACAAAGCAAAAGGAAAAGAGTAGTGAACAGAACAAACTTTTGTAAAGTGTTTTTAGGAAAATGGATGCATAGTTCAAGTAGTGAACCTTTTTTTAATGAAGAGAGCTATTTTCAAAGTAATAGTTTGCTGCATGCAGTTGACACCAGAGGTCGTGCTTACGAAGTGAAAAATGGTTGCATAATGGAGAAGGAGATAATGGTTCCAAGAGATGAGGTACAAGTGATGGCGGATGAGGCTATGGGGAGACGTCCTAAAGCCCCAGTGTACACTTGGAATTGTAGTAGTATTTGCACTGTGCGTCAGGAATCTATTGATAAATTTCGTGAGTTTCTGAGAGAATATAGTAAAAAAAGTGTAAAACAGAAGATTAAGGTGCTTCAAAGTCTAGATCCATGCAGAGTGAGAGAGAATACTGGTTTGCAGGGTCATTCTCTGGCTTGTCTATCTAGAAAAGTGTGTATTAGTGTTTTCCATCATTTTAGAATGCTGGCTGTTCATCATACTGAAATGAGAAAGTTTGTGAGACGGTTGTATTTTGCTAAAAGTCCAGCAATAAAGTTAGATGAATTGAATAGGGCTCTGTTCCGTGGGTCAGTATCAGATGTAGAGAAGGTTGTTGATGAAATTCAGTTTTGTTACTTTGGTCCTGAACAAAACAGTGCAGAAAAGGACACAGTAAATGAGGAAGAAGTGGAAGAGAATGTACAACCATTTGTAAGTAAGACATTTAATGATCACATAACAAAATTTGAAAAAATCTCTAATGAAAGACCAAATATTACTTGTATTTGTTGCCGCAGAACTCATTATAGAAAACAAACCAGGTATGTTGATCTCTATAGAAAAAGTGAAAATGAAGATAATTATAAGTGGAAGGATTTTGCCACATATATATTTCTTGAAAATTGTTTTGAATTGGGTGAAGTTCAGCGTATTTGTAAATACTGTTATAATAAGTTAGAAGAAAATAGAATGCCGACCAGAGCTGTACATAATAATTTAGAATTGGATGCTATTCCTGCTGAACTTTCTGAATTAAATACATATGAGTCTATACTCATTCAATGTGTTCATCCGTTCCAGACCATAGTACGTATGGAGCCCAAAACTGGTAAATTACCTCCTTCAGATTTACTGAGAGGTTTAAAAGGTAGAGTGGTGTATTTGCCCTTGGATTTGAAAAAAAATATGGAAACTATTGATGCGGATACTTTGGAAACTGAACCATTAATTATTCTGGTTAATGGTGTACCTACAAAGAATAAGAAGATTTGGCAGGAGCTGGTAGATGTACGGAAAGTACAAAGAGCAAATTTGTATTTGAAAAGGAATAACAAATGGTATGAATCAATTTATATAGAAGAAGAAGAAGAAGAAGAAGATTTACAAGAAGACACAGAAACACCAACTGGACAAATTGAAAAAGTGGACAAGTCAAAGGAAGAAGAAATTTATTAACATTTTAGCATACATCCTCTTCATTCAAAAGAAGTTATGGGAGACAATATTGATCTGTTTCAGATGAAGAAAGCAAAAGGAACTCCCGTGAGTGTATGGGAGGAGAGCTTGGAAGCTCGATGTTTTCCCCAGCTGTTTCCTAAAGGAAAAGGAGGACGATACGATGAACGTCCGGAACAGATTCCAGCTTCTGAGTATTGGACTACAAGACTATATGCTGAAGATCCCAGATTTTGACAAAGTATTCCTTATTTGTTCCATCTTTTATTTGAAAGCGACTTGTCTGCACTGTCTTATGCAGTAAATCACATTTTAATAAGTGGAGTACATTTACAAAATGTGTCTGCTAAGGATTTTATGGAGAAAGTGCAGCACCGAGATGATCATTTGGAAACACAACTGATCAATCTGATGGCTTGTCAGCGTGGGACAAATGAATATTGGTACAGACGCCATGGTGAATTAAAATGCATGTTACGGAATTTAGGAACACCAACATGGTTCGTTACCCTAAGCTGTGCTGAGTACGCTTGGGATGATTTACTGGATTTTCTACGAGAGGCATATTCAAACATTAAAAACATCGAATACAAGACAGCAGGAGAACTGTGCTCATTGGATCCGGTTAATGTTTGCAGATATTTCAATCATAGATTTTAGGCTATGATGTCGTTCATCTGCAATAAAAAAAATCCATCTCTAGGAGAAGTAGTGGATTTCTTTTGGAGAAAAGAGTACCAGGCAAGAGGTGCTCCTCATATTCATATGCTGTTGTGGATCAAGGATGCCCCAAAGTTTGGAACAGATGCTGATGAAGCAGTGTTATCTTACATTGAAGAATATGCAACATGTGCTATACCAAAAAACACAGAAGAGAAAAAGTTAAAGGAGCAAGTTTTACGTTTCCAAAGTCATCGGTGTGGAAAATACTGTCGATGGAAAAACAAGAGCAAAGATAAATACTACACTAAATGTCGATTTGGATTTCCAAGACCTGTTCTTTCAAATGGAAGAGTAAACAGTTTTATGTCATCTGTGAGACATACTATCACAAGAAAATCACATAGGAATACCTACAACCTTAAAAGAAAAGAAGAATCAAAAAATATAAATGACTACAACCCAGTCATTTTATCCATGTGGAATGCTAACATGGATATACAGTATGTAGCTGACAATTCCATTGCTGTTGCTCGATATGTAACGTCTTACATTACGAAATCAGAAAAAACAGAATTGAAGGAAATGTGGGAAGAGATTTCTCACGAGAAGACTGTCAGTAAGAAGCTGTACAGTTTCAGTTTGAAGATGTTATCGCATCGAGAAATTGGATCCTACGAATGTTCAGATAGGTTATCTTCTGCAAGTCTCTACTCAAAATCAAGAAGAATAATTTGGGCAAGTTTAGGCCTTGCAGCAATGAGAAATCGGGTACTGAAATCTGTTGGAGAAATTGAATATTTGGCCGAGAATGACCCAGAAAGTACAGATATTTTGAAATCAAACATGTTGGACACATATTATCCCAAGAGAAGTCATCATCTGGAGAACATGTGTCTCTATGAAGTGCTGCAGAACTACATTTATTCACGGAAAGCCACAGAAAACATCAACAATGGAAAATATAAAGTCATTGGTGAGGAAGGATGTTTGGTGAAGCAAACAAAAGGAAGTTTGATAAATCACAGGAAGCTGAGTTGCGACACTACTGACAAAAAGGAATTTTACTACTTGGCTCTTTTACAGCTGTTTAAACCATGGCGTACAGAGGATGAACTACTGGGAGAATTTCAAAGCTATGAAGATTCTTTTAATGCTTGCAAAGACAGCATACAATGCAGTACATTCTCAACTTATCTGCAAATGTTAAATGAAGAAATTGAACAGGAAACTACAATTGCAGCAGAAATAGCTAGAGACAGTTCTCAGGACAGCCAAAGTTCAGGAACACTCAGTCAAGATCCCCTAGGACAACCAATCGTTGAAAATGAAGCATCAATAGCCATGAATGAAGTGGAAACGGCTATGAATCAAGCTCAAGAAGAATTTATAGACTTACAAAATTTGGAAAGACAACTGAACGAAGAGCAGCAACAAATTTATGAAGAGATCAGAAACAAAATTGATCACGGATTTCTACATGAAAAAAAAGAGTGCTCATGCACATCATTTCATCCAATCAGGATGTATGTAAGCGGACAAGCTGGAACTGGAAAAAGTTTCCTTATAAAAGTCATCAGAAGCTACCTACAGCAAAAAACGGATTCTACTTTGTCTTGTGTGGTTACTGCTCCAACTGGGTTAGCAGCATATAACATAAAAGGAATCACTTTACATCGTTTGCTAATGTTACCAGTGGAGCATGAGAACAAAATACAATACAACAAGCTAACTGGAGAAGCATGCTTGGAAGTTTCAAGAGTATTGAAGAAGATGCAAGTTCTCATTATTGATGAGGTGAGCATGGTATCAAACTTAATGCTTGCCTTTGTGCATTTAAGAATGCAGCAAATTCTGAAGACAGACTGTGACATGTTATTTGGAGGAAAACACGTCATAGTTTTTGGGGATCTTTTGCAACTTACTCCAGTTAAAGGACAACCAGTGTTTAATACTGTGACACATGAAGACACAAAGAAGTCATTGGGAAGCATCGGTAATGCAAATATTTGGTCCTTCTTTGAGTACAAGGAACTTACTAATAATATGAGGCAAGCAAACGATGAAGAATATGGAAGTATTCTGAAAGATATCAGAATTGGACTACTCACTGAAGCTGGCACGAAAGCATTACAGAGTCGGCTGCTACATAATTTATTTCCAAAGGAAGAAATAGTTGCAGAGAACATATACAAGAACATTGCAGAAAAGAAAAGTGTCATCTGCTTAATGCCAACTCTACGTGAATGCTCAATATTCAATGAGGAGCTTTTGAAATTGGAAAAGGAAGATATCAGGAAATTGGAAGCAGTGGACAAAATTGAGGATGGAAGAATTACTGTCACATTAACAGGCACACTGAAAAATAAATTGGATTCACTAGAGAAGAACATTTCCAAAACAGCTGGATTAGAAAAAAATCTATATGTTTGCATGAACTGTAGAGTATTTTTAAAGAGAAATTTGGATGTTGAAAAAGGTTTAGTTAATGGAGCTATGGGAAGAGTTGTGGGTTTTATTAATTATCAGAAAAAAGATGGAATTGAATGTTTAAAAATAAAATTTGATCAGATAGAAGAAGTTAAAGACATTTGTCGTTGTTCAGTTCGTTTCATGCTTGTGAAAGACTTATATGTACGTAGGAAGCAGTTTCCGTTTTCTCTAGCATATGCTGTAACTATTCACAAGTCTCAAGGATTGACTGTAGATTGTGCATTTGTGAACATTGGTTCAACTGTGTTCAAAGAAGGTATGGCATATGTTGCTTTGTGGTAAATATTTCGTTACCGGTACTATTTTTTATGCGGTAAAGTCTTAGTGAGAATAACTCAGTAAAAATAAGAGGCAGAATCCGTGGTATTAGAGGTTTTAAAAGGCTTTATTCCTATACAAAGGAATACAATTCGAATTGTGGGCCTTCTATTCCATCACCACGAAAGTTCAGGAAGGAAGGGGCATATATTATTGACAGATGAGCAGTTTTATAGAAAATGTATTACAGTTAAACAGATGCAAGAGGCGTAACAGCTGATAATACAGAAAAACTGTGCATACGTAACTAATAGAGGCGTAAACATGGGTGTAACTAAAATACGTCATTAAACATGATGTCACAAGTGGGTGGATCCATAGAAGAATCCTGCAATGTCAGCAGAAATATTTGGCAGAGATGCGCGCGCAGCCGCATGACGTGTGATTGACGTGCAACTAGAGGGTGAAGGGGACTTGACATTTAGCCCTACATGTGGAGACAGAAGTCTGGGGTTATGTCAACCTAATCCCAAATCATATCTAATATCCTATGTTTAAAGAACTGTGTTATCCAAAAGGAAAGGTCTCTAGGATAGAATCTATTCTATACTGACTGTTAGTGCGTGTACAAGCGTCTAAGTGTCTACACTAGATGCGAGGGGGTAGGAATATTCCATGGTAACGGGGCTATGAACTACTTGCATGAGGACAGCGAGGCCTGGCTCCTTTGCACGGTAGCTGGAGGAATGTTTACCTAAACTACTAGACAGGAATGCATCGGATGAGGAACAAAGGAGATAATCTTGAAGGTGAAATACAGTTTTTGGCAGGCGATATGCTGGATCAGGCACCGTTAGCCGCGCAGGGAGTAGGACAAAGTTCATGGATACAGATGCAGGCTCAGACTGGAGCTTTCAGAGGCAGAAGGCAGGAAAAGGCTTGATGACAGAATTCAGGGCCTACTCGCCTGAATCTGTAAAATGTGGAAAGTGAACCACATAAAGTCGGTGGCCTTTCATACTTAGGAATGGAATATCTGACCCATTCATGGCGGGTCTGAAAGAGGACATGTTGACGGTGGACGCACATATATTTGCGTCTTCAAAACTGGAGCAGGAGGGAACATACATGTACTTATAGCATGTACATGGAGCCGTTGGGGTCTACGATAGGGGACATAACTGATCACAAAATTCATATTTCCTCATTCCCTCCTTGTCCCCTACGGACCCTCAGGAGATATCGATCTTCATTAATCCATCGATCTGTTCATATAGCATCATTTGTTCTTCTTTCTTCTTCCGGGATCTTGAGTGAAAACGTGGATGTGGGATACACGATGTGGCACACAGACCACAAATCGCTGGCCCACATTGTAGACATAAACAGCAACTGAATAGTATGAGAAAGCCAATACCTAGGAAGGATAGGATTCTCCATCCCCAGGCTGACAACACGCCCCAGAACCAACCGGACCAAGTCCAGGTGCCTGGACTCTGGTGTATCTGGCTTATAATCTTATGAAGGCGGGTTATGGCTTTATATACTGACGGCGAATTTTCTGGTATGAAAATGCAACAACTTGATCCGATGACCCTACAAGCTCCGCCCCTATCGGCCAGGATGACGTCAAGGACAAGACGATTTTGAAGCACAACAATCCGCATAGCAGACTGCTCTTCTGTTAAATTGCCTAAGGCGGAAATAGTCTCATTCACTACTGCTTCAAGGGTTCTGGTTAATCTACGTATCAGCTTACTATTAGTGACTGTACCTATATAGGGAAAGAATCCTTTATTGAAATCTGTGTATTTTTCCCATGCTGTTTCAGTGTAATCGACAATTGGGAGATCTCTCTGCTGTCTATTGTGTACTAAATGGGTATTTCTATGATAATCAGGAGGAGCTAGGAAAACAGGTGGCAGAAGGAATGCTATGTAACAGGTACCGTCCCAATCTAAAGGTAGACATATATATGCGGTCTGGCCACATATGAAGTAGGAATGATGGGAAGCTCTAAATGTAGACTTGCCTTGATCACTGAATTTTATTACAGTGGTGCATTTACTGTGGCCCATGTGTATGGAACCATTCTTTCTTATACATAATTCCCCTTTTACTGGGAATACTGACATGGCGGGCAAGATTGGTGTAGCTTCAGATTCAACGTTCAGGATCATGAGGTTAAGTGTAAAATTACCTAATCCATATACTTCATTTTCTAGATCAGTTCCTGTTCTTTTGGGGAGTCCCTCCTTGTTAGGGTAGCAGACTTTAAGTAAAACTAGGTTCAGGTTTCCCCAAACCCAGTTGTCTTGATAAACTGCGGAATTTGAATCTAGGGAATTAATCAAACTAAACCATGCTCCACAGGAGCCATTATGTGTGAACGGATATGGAAAAAGGGGCAAAACTCCCTTATAGTTTTGATAGGGAGGGAGTCGGCCACATATCCAACAATTTGTGGCATTGCTGGTTTGATGGGAATGATGTAACATACTAATGAATGTGTTGTTGCGCAGCGCAAATCTATATGACAACTCATGCGGAGGTAATTCGCTAAAAGAATGTTCTGCAGTTATATTGTAAGCATGCTTAAGAATAGGGTAATACATATGCAATAGTATGCTGAAAATAATGATCAGAAGACTTAGAAAAAACAAAATTAATAATGTTACTGTACAGTGACTACGAAGTGATTTACAATACGCATGCTTTTTGAGCTGCATCTGATGATTTCTTTCTCTATTCCGGTCTAGAGGATACATGTCAGAGACAAATTCAACCGATTCACCTTGGAGAGGACTTAAACAATCAAATTGTCTGACTTACTAGACCTCAATTTTTGTTTGTAAAGTTCTGGTTTGGTTAATTCAACCAAGGGGAGCTTTGAGTCTGTCTTTGAGGGAATACAAGGTTGAGTATTTATACTGGATGGTAGTCCATAAAATTTCTTGATATGACTCGAGTGCAACCACCCTTTGCGACCCTCAATCTTCACGGCAGTCCTTGTAGTCAGTAGAACCAATTTAGGCGACTTCCACCTAGGATCCAGTTGGGTCTTCCGGTCGAAATTCCTGACCAAAACCAGGTCACCAGGAACCACGTCATGGGGCTTCACCTCAGTATTATCGGGAAAAGCTGCGGTTACCTGTGAACGACAAGATTGTAGTGCAGACATCAAGGAAGCCAGGTAATCTGTCAGCATATTACAGTCAACATCAGTTATTTTGCAAGGTATAGGCGTCCCCCACATATTTGGTGGTCTACCGAAGATCACCTCGTACGGGGATAGCCCAGTTCGAGAATGTGCTACCATTCTCATGTAAAAGAGCGCAACTGGTAAGGCTACTATCCAGTCGACACCTTTTTCCCTACATATTTTGGACAGTCTAATTTTCAGAGTTTGATTATGGCGTTCCACAAGACCTGCGGCCTCGGGATGCCGGACACAGTGGAATTTCCATTGGTACCCTAACAAAAGGGAAACGTGTTTCATTAGTTCGGATGAGAACGGCTGGCCGTTATCTGAGTAGACAACACGTGGTAAACCGTACCGTGGGAAGAATTCTCGAACTAACTGTTTGGCAGTAGTCGGGGCAGTGTAATCTGAAACCGGGTATGCTTCTGTCCAACGGGAAAGAGCACAGACAACTACGAGAACATATTTGAATCCCCGACATCGTTCCATCTGGATATAATCCATCTGGAGGACTTCAAAAGCATGATCGGGAGTTTGAAATCCACCCTGCTCTATGGGGATGCTTTTACCTGGATTAAACTGACAACATATCATACAGGTACGAACTTTTTGTTTAGCTGCTGCTCGCAAGTGCTTGTTGAACCAAATGTGTTGAATGCTGTCTAGCATAGCTTTTTCTCCTAGGTGCGCTGGACTATGTATTGAGTTAATGATAACTTGAACCATAGAGTCGGGAAGAAACCATATAGATTTTTCCTTCGTCATCCATCCTTGATCCGTTTGGATCCCTCCTAATTCAGTCCATTTCTTTATTTCTTCTGGTGTAGCATGTGTCTGTATGTCAATTACATCAAGGGCGGCATCCTTAACTGTCATGCAATGTGTTAGTGTCGGAACTATTGTCTTTGTCATGTCAGTTGTGAGAGTCTGATTCTGAGCAGTCTGTTTAGCTGTTCTGTCAGCTAGGTCATTACCCTGAGAAATGATATCGGTAACTTTTGTATGGGCTTTGCATTTCATAATCGATATTGCAGTAGGTAGATGAATCGCATCTAATAGGGCTTGAATGAGGGGTCCGTGTTGGATGTGGGCACCGTGAGAAGTTAAATAACCTCTCTCTCGCCACAGTACGCCGAAGTCATGGACGACTCCGAATGCATAACGTGAATCTGTGTATATGTTGACTTTCTTATTTTTGGCTTGAATACAGGCTTGTGTCAGAGCGATGAGCTCTGCTGCTTGAGCTGACAAAGTGTTAATACGATTTGTTTCAATGACTTCAGTGTCTGTTGTGACTGCGTAAGCAGCCACTAACTCTCCTGTACTTGTTCTCATACATGACCCATCTACATACAATGTCAAGTCCGGATCTGACAAAGGGATATCTGTCAAGTCTTGTCTGGGTTTCGTCGTGATAGTAATGATTTCGACACAATCATGTGCCAATGGATCTGTTCCGCCCACTGGTAACAGTGTGGCAGGGTTTAACGTATTGCAACGTCTGATTTCTATGTGTGGCTGAAACAATGTCAATTCGTAACCGGTGAGTCTCGCTATAGTCAAGTGTTGTGTTTGTGTGCGGTTCAAGAGAACCTCTACTGCATGTGGTACTTGTACTGTCAATTGATGTCCTAACACTATGGCATCGCTTTGTCTGATTGCTAAAGCTGTTGCTGCCACCGATTTCAGGCACGCAGGAAGAGCCTGAGCTACTGGATCTAATGTACTAGAGAAATAAGCACATGGTTTGTGTGATCCTGCTTGTTCCTGAGTGAGTACTGACAAGGCAGTACCTTCGCGTTCTGTAACAAAGAGTGTAAACTGTTTGCTGTAACATGGTGTTGCTAAAACAGGTGCATGGCATAAAGCTTTCTTTAAACTTTCAAAGGCGTGTGTATGTTCTTGAGTCCAAGGGAGGACAGTCGATGTGGCTGCCTCCTGTGTTGTCAGCTGGATGAGTGATTTTGCTAGGAATGCATATTGAGGGATCCACTGCCTACAGTATGAAGTGAGGCCTATAAAAGCCCGTACCTCCTTTTGTGTCTTGGGTAGTGGCATGTTAGCGATTAACTGGATGCGGTCGGGTGTAAGCTGCCTTCCCTCCTTGGACAGCGAGTGCCCAAGGTAAACAACTCGCTGGACACAGAATTGCAGCTTAGAAGGGGACACCTTGTGCCCCTTGTCAGCCAAAAATTTTAAAACCGTCAGTGACGCTTTTTCACATTCAGGTTCGCTTCGGGCGGTGATCAGCAGATCATCGACATATTGAAGCAAGGCAGTGTTAACTGGCATGTGGATACTGTCAAGTTCTCGTTTCAGTGCTTGGCTATAGATGCTGGGGCTTTCTGTAAATCCTTGAGGTGCGCGTGTGAATTTAAAACTTCGTCCATTTAAACTGAATCCGAACAAATATTGACTTTCCGGATCGATTGGGACACTAAAGAAAGCATTCTTGAGATCAATTACAGTGAAGAACGTTGCTTCTGAGTCAATAGTTGTTAGCAATGAAGAGATATCGGGGACCACAGGGTATTGTGGTACAATACATTTATTTAATTCGCGCAGATCAATAACTAATCGATATACTGGTGGTGCTTTTGGATCCGTTCTTTTAAGAATCGGAATTATCGGGGAATTACATACATTGGAGTCTGTTTCGACAACCACTCCTTGTGCAATGAGCTCGTCAATGATTTGCAGCAAAGCCACAACAGCATCGGGTGGTAACTTGTATTGTCGTATTCGTGGTAGTATTACTCCTGTTTTTAGTGTGACACGATATGGTGTAATATTCATGCAACCAACATCAGTGGGGCCTTGTGCCCATAAATGTGTAGGTAAATTCTGCAATCGGTGATCCATGTCTCTGGACACGTAGTGACCTTTAAAGTCACGTAAAAATAGTCGTACTCCTTCCGGAGAACAACATATTATAGCTCCTAGGGCTTTCAATGTTTTTATACCTAACAAGTTTTCTGGACATGATTTAGTAAGCAATAAATCTGCAGTACGTGTCAATGGACCAATCGTAAGTGGAAGAGGTTGTGTTACGTCATTTATTATAGGTTTTCCTGAGAATCCAAGGGAAATATTCTGTGAGCCTGAGAGGGGTGCCCCTGGAACTTCACTGCGTCTTATAGTTGTTCTGCTTGCCCCTGTATCAAGTAAAAACTTTCTGTCTTCCCCTAATAGTTCACTATGTACATAAGGTCCCTCTTGGTCTACAGGAACCTCAATAAGGGGTAAGCCAACTTCCCTCTCTAGGCTATCTCATGAGTATCGCTGATAATCGGGATAATCTGCTTGTGCATACTGATACATCTGTTGTGTTGTTGCTTGTGTTGCAGCAATAGGCTGCGCTTGTGGTGGTGCTATGGTCTGTTGTGGAGCTCCCTGTTGCGGAGCTAGTTGTTGCAGAGCTAACCTAGGTTGTGCATGCTGAGGGATTTGTTGTTGATTCTGATCCTGTCTAGGTGGACGTGGTCTCTCCTGAGTTTTACCTGTAGCAATATTATGTTTCAGGACTGGACAATCGTGTATATAATGACCTGGTTGTTTACAATAGTTGCATGTCCCTTTCGTAGGACCTGCGGAATTACCCTTTTGATGACTGTCGGCTGGAACTGACTGAGCAACAAGCATTTTCATTTTTGTATCTTTCATACGTCTTTGTTCGTGTTCTTGTTCTTCTCTAATTCTATTGTGATGATATTGTAACATCTGTAACATCTGTGATGGGGTATTACCTTGCCAGGTACTTTCGAATTTCAATACTCTATTCTTAACTTGTAGCAGAGAATTTTCAACTAATTTTGTCACGAACAGATGTGGATATGACTCACTACTGGCTTTTATGCCACTATTTATACCAAAACATTTTTCAAATCGGGAATAGAAATCACTAGTGTCTTCGTCTGGCTTTTGTTTACAGGCTGAGATTGCACCCCAGTCGTCCTTTTTCGTAGTTAATAAACGTGGCAGTACCTGCACTAGTAGTCCTGCTAGTGCTGTAGTCTTTTCCCCAAGCCCTGCTCCTGCAGCTCGGGCCCTTTCTTCGTTTTCTAATGCTGTCCAATCTATCTTTTGGTCTCCCACCTCCCATTCCTTTTCTTTGAGTTTCTCATAAACACCGGCGGGTAATAGGACTTTTAATATTTTCATAATGTCGGGATAGGTATACTCTCCCATGAGTAACATGTCCTTTATTTCACGGTGGAAACCTGCTGGGTCCTTGTCATGGCTGGGTACTACTTTCTTCATTTCTAATAATTCTAATTTAGTTATAGGCGTGTACACAAACACGCGTGTAAAATTATCACCGGCACCTCTAATTGGGTGCACTTCGCGTAACGGGTTCTGTCTATCTATGTGATACATTTTTCTTCCCATGATGGGAACTGGAACGTGTTCTGGGCATACGAAATTTAAATATTGGTTTCGGAATTCTAGAATTTCTTTAATCAAATCAGTACTTGACCCTCTCCATATATTCGTGAGCAGTTCTGTCAATATGTCAGGTAAGGGTCCTGGATCGGAGTGTTGGCTTTTATATAATACAAGGAGGTGTTGAATCATGTATATACTAGCTAAACGCTGTTCGTACGGGTCAAGATTCAGAAACGTGTGTGCAAGTACATCATCATTGTATTCGCCGGGACCGTCAGCCCATTGTACTGCTGACCTGGCTAATTCTTGTTCGTCCATGGAATCGAGCATATGGTACCCTCTTCGATCTCGGGGTAATTTATCAACGGCTTGGAATAGGTGTTCGGGGGATTTTGTATTTAACATAGGGTTTGGAAAATGTCTATTATATTCTGGACGTATTGGACGCATCGGGTCGTTAAAGTCTCTAGTAATATTATGGGGTCTTCCTCTACCTACATAAGCTATTGTTTCGACTTGTTCTGATTCTTGCTCCTCCTCCTCCTCTGATTCTACTCTGTCTGTTTCTCGTCTTTCTTTATGTATTCGTTCTACTTCCTTGCGGATCTTTCGACTCATGGCTATTATACACGCCTGTCTATCGTGTTTCTCTTCTGATATGTTCTGACCCCATTTGACAAGTCTTTGCATGGTATCGTGATCTGCCCCGGGCCTGTCTTGATTCCTAATTACACAATTTATGAAAAAACGTAGTAGTTGTCTTTGGACATCCACTTTCTGATATTCCATAGCTTCGTTAATACTTTCTGGACCTCGCCCTGTGTGGACAAAGCGATATATTTCGTCTAGGTGTTCACCCATTCCTGGTATCGTCATTAAATATAATGTAGCTCGTCTTATACGTAGTGATGATATGAGCAATTTATCCTGTCTACCTGGTACTGGGTCGTATCTACAATCCACAAGTTGTTCTTTAAACATGTCGGATGTCGCTAATTGGGGTGTACGTTGGAGCGCTAAATCTCTAAGAGTCTGTTTATTTCGCGGCGGGGTGGCAAACATGTCTGTCGTACCTCCTGTAGCACCGTCTGAGGTGCTAGGCACGAAAGGATTCGTTGGGCGTAAGATAGAGATTGTAGATGCGGGAAAAACTGTGGAAACGGACGGACCTGTGGGAACTTGTGTAGGAGTTTGTAATTGCGGGGATACAGACGGATGCTCTTGGTGTTGAACACCATCGGCAAGCGGTATGTGTGGTATGGCATTAGCATACTCGGGAGCTACGTCATCTAAATAGGAGGAAAGGAAAACGTCCTTTGCTGTTTTGGGATGTGCTTTTATCGGGAGCAATGGAGGAGTTAAATCTTTTGGTATTTCCGGGGTAGCCTTAGGTAACCCTTCGGCCAGAAGAGGATACATACCATTCATAAGAGTGTTTCTTTGTCTATCTACTTGTTCTGAGTTTACTCGGGTACCTTCCTCAAGTAATAGATTTTCTCGAGTTTTATTTGAATTCTCTCTACCTTTCTCTTCCTGTCTGAGCGCTTTTTCTGTACGTCTATATGATTCTTTACGCCATAATTCAATGGCATCTTTCTGTGACTGTCTGGCTTTCTTTTTCCATAATTCTTCTTCTACTCTCATGATGCAATCTGCATCCCAGGTCCCTGCAGCGGGCCATCTCTGACTCTCTGGTAATTCTTTTGTGTAGTCCACCCATAAATCAAGAAATAATACGGCATCTAAACCATGCTTATGAT
Organism: Triturus cristatus; assembly: GCF_964204655.1. Taxonomy (NCBI): domain Eukaryota; kingdom Metazoa; phylum Chordata; class Amphibia; order Caudata; family Salamandridae; genus Triturus; species Triturus cristatus. The sequence goes on from NC_140579.1 coordinate 318,382,312, forward strand.
ACATAAAGTATCCTGGAGTATCCCTAGGTGGAATGGGAACAGCTTCTTCGAGTACACCTTTTCTAGTTTTGATCTGTCTTAGTTTCGAAAAGAGCGGCATTTTTAGATCTTGTTTCTAGAACACACTTTATACGATGAACACAATAATGAACAGTCATTCACACCACAATATATAGAACGTATTAAAACATTTTAACATTTAACAGTTTTAACGAACAATGATAACTAATAGAAAACTAGTTACTGACATAATACTGACACTAGATAATACTTATTTATATGCAAGACATACTATATATACTGCTAAACAGTACAGATACACTGCTGAAACAGTGCAGACCGGATTTGTGTACCCAAACCCGTCTTGACCGGCACAGACTATGTGCACGTAAAATGCCTCCCCGGTAATGGTACTCACCGGGTAGCTCGGAACGGAAGGCCTCGGAACGGAACTGAAACTGGACCGGACTGGACTCGACTCGACTGGACTCGGAACTTCGGAACCTGGTGGGCCTCTGTATACCTCGGATCTTGCTCTCTCAGCTAGGCTCTGGTCGGGATACTTCGCACTTCTCACCGCCTCGTCTGGGTGTTGATCGCAGCCTCAGTCGCTCCCGCTTGGCCGGAGGGAGATACAGGAAATCCTGCGGGTACGCGTTTTTGTCCGTTCAGCTGTGGCAGGAGACCGGGCCTGCAACGCACCGCCGGCGCGTGAGATGAGAAAGTGTCCCTGTTCGGGCGCCAATTTATGTGGTAAATATTTCGTTACCGGTACTATTTTTTATGCGGTAAAGTCTTAGTGAGAATAACTCAGTAAAAATAAGAGGCAGAATCCGTGGTATTCGAGGTTTTAAAAGGCTTTATTCCTATACAAAGGAATACAATTCGAATTGTGGGCCTTCTATTCCATCACCACGAAAGTTCAGGAAGGAAGGGGCATATATTATTGACAGATGAGCAGTTTTATAGAAAATGTATTACAGTTAAACAGATGCAAGAGGCGTAACAGCTGATAATACAGAAAAACTGTGCATACGTAACTAATAGAGGCATAAACATGGGTGTAACTAAAATACGTCATTAAACATGATGTCACAAGTGGGTGGATCCATAGAAGAATCCTGCAATGTCAGCAGAAATATTTGGCAGAGATGCACGCGCAGCCGCATGACGTGTGATTGACGTGCAACTAGAGGGTGAAGGGGACTTGACATTTAGCCCTACATGTGGAGACAGAAGTCTGGGGTTATGTCAACCTAATCCCAAATCATATCTAATATCCTATGTTTAAAGAACTGTGTTATCCAAAAGGAAAGGTCTCTAGGATAGAATCTATTCTATACTGACTGTTAGTGCGTGTACAAGCGTCTAAGTGTCTACACTAGATGCGAGGGGGTAGGAATATTCCATGGTAACGGGGCTATGAATTACTTGCATGAGGACAGCGAGGCCTGGCTCCTTTGCACGGTAGCTGGAGGAATGTTTACCTAAACTACTAGACAGGAATGCATCGGATGAGGAACAAAGGAGATAATCTTGAAGGTGAAATACAGTTTTTGGCAGGCGATATGCTGGATCAGGCACCGTTAGCCGCGCAGGGAGTAGGACAAAGTTCATGGATACAGATGCAGGCTCAGACTGGAGCTTTCAGAGGCAGAAGGCAGGAAAAGGCTTGATGACAGAATTCAGGGCCTACTCGCCTGAATCTGTAAAATGTGGAAAGTGAACCACATAAAGTCGGTGGCCTTTCATACTTAGGAATGGAATATCTGACCCATTCATGGCGGGTCTGAAAGAGGACATGTTGACGGTGGACGCACATATATTTGCGTCTTCAAAACTGGAGCAGGAGGGAACATACATGTACTTATAGCATGTACATGGAGCCGTTGGGGTCTACGATAGGGGACATAACTGATCACAAAATTCATATTTCCTCAACGAGTGAAAACATTATCAGGTTTATTCATGATAGACTTTGATGACTCAAAAGTTAGTGCTGATGCAAATTGTGTAAAGGAGTATAATAGATTAAGAAGAAGCTATGCTCCTCATTTAGGTCAGTATCCTGTGTTGGAGAAACGTGTAGTTTCTCGTAAAAGGAGAAATGAGAATATCTGTAATGAAGATGTAGAGAGGAGGAAAAAAAAGAGGAGTGATGTAATTGCAAGCAAAAAGAAAAAGGAAAATGAAGAACAGGTTGTAGGATGTCATTTTGAAAATAGCTCTGGTGTCAACTGCTACGCTAATGTAGTGCTGAATGTTGCATTTTATCTGGAAAGTGTGCAAGAGCAGATAATAGTAAATCAGGGAAAAAGATTCTGTTCTGAGTTGAGTCTCCTTTTTCAAAAGCTGAGTAATGATAAAACTCAAATAGAAAGTGCTACTGAAATTAGAAAACTTTTAGATGTATGTTCAGGACGAACACAGTTTTCTCAAAATGTACAGCAAGACGCACAGGAATTCTTGATGTTTTTTCTTCAGGTACTGGAAGAAGAAGGGGTTCCCATTGAAAATGTATTTGGTCTCTCTTATAAATGGGAACATAGTTGTGAAAACTGTTATAATATATGTGGCTCTAATGTTGATTCTGAAAGGTTTATTTATTTAACATTGCCAGAAAGTAAAACAGTCACTTTTGCTAAATTAGTTAAAGATGCTAATCATAGCATGGAATGCAGTGAGTGTCAATCTGACATGTTTTCAAGGTTAATTTTAAAGGAATACGGACAGTATGTAATTTTAATGATGCAACGCTGTAAAGCTGATGGTTCAAAATTAGATACTTTAATAAAGAAGTTTACAGGACAGCAATTATCAATTTCAGGAAAACCTTTTGTAACAGTTGCAATAATTTTCCATGATGGACCTACTGTAACTTCTGGTCATTACACAGTTTATCTTAAATGTGAAAAAGGCTGGACACTGTGTAATGATTCCCAATTGATTTTTAAGCAACGTTTGCCTTTTGATTTAGCAAATTCCTATCTAATCTTCCTGAAACCTAAATTTTAGAGAGATTTGGCAACATCTGGACAAAACAATTTTACCGTTTTATTGGATTACCATTGGAATTTTCAAAAAAAATGATTTTACAAATTACCATTTGGCCTAATGGAAAGGTAACCAATTGTAATGTGGACTTTTTCAATTTTTAATGAAACTTTGGAAAACCAAAAATTTAGAAAAAAATCGGTAACATCTGCATAATTTAAATTTTGGAATGTTATTGGATTGCCATTGGAAATTTATTCAAAAAAGATTTTTAAAATTACTATTTGGCCATGCGGAAAGGTAAACAATTCTATTGTGGACTTATTTAATTATTAATAAATCTTTCGGAAACCAAAATGTTACAGAGAATCGGTGAGATCTGTACAATTTAAACTTTAGATTTTTATTGGATTACCATTGGAAATTTAATCAAAAAAGAATTTTAAAATTACTATTTGGCCTAAAGGAAATGGAACCAGATGTATTGTGGAGTTATTTGAGATATATTTTTGTGATTATACTTCTGAAACAAAAATATCAGACGGTATTTTAAAGAAATAAGTATTGATATTAGATGATATTTTTTTAAGAATATTATGCATTTCTATAAAGTTATGTTTATGCAAAAAGAGATTGTGGGCTTTTTTAAAACAATCTTTGAGATTGTTAATTTTTTTTTTGCCCGCTGTTAAATGATGAATGCAATTGCTTTCACAATTTATAGTGAAATGCAATATATTCTGAAAACAGCAAAAAAAAGGCAAACATTTTTTTTGAAAAATATGTAAATATGTGTACTGTATTATAAAATGTTTTATTAAATATTAATACTTTTTTCTTTTTTTTCAGATTGAGATAGAAAATTTTCGAAAATTAGAACCATTTTTAAAGCAATTAAAAAAAAATTTAAATGAATAAATATTTTTTTGAGTGGGTATGGTAAGTCAAAAATATCATGGTCCCTTTTTTCCACTTCTCCACAATCACATTTTCAGTTTTTCATTGTAGTCTCTCAAGGACCTTGTAATGTGATAATTGATTTTTAGTGTTTTTAAAAAAAATAAATAATAATTACGCGTACCGTACGCGTACGGTAAAAAAAAAATCAAAAAAAAGTTTTAAAAACATATATAAAAAATAGATGAAAGGTAAGGTTGGCTCTTAAAAGAGCCGTTGTGTTCATGCAGGGACAGAGGAAAGAAAGAATGGGAATATTAGACGGTACGACAAATGTGCTCATCTATTTTATTGTTCACTAGGGAAATACTGGTCTCCCTATAACAAATTAGATCATGACAAGTGGCGCACCGTATTTCAACCCTCAGAAACCGAGGGTTAATTTCCTGAGGAGAAGAAAAAGGAGATGCTCCCACCACAGATGAAGGGCTCACCTGACCTGCAGAAGAAGGACTCGGCCCTGCAGATGATGGTCCAGGCTGAGCTGCTGTGGATGTGCTTGGTTGACTTACTGAAGGGTTACCTTCAGTATGTCGAGCATGTGTCCTTCTGTGTACATCCTTAAGGTGTCTCAACATGGTGTGATTCCCGAAGGAATACTTCTTGTTGGGATACCCTCTTGAAAGTACACGCTTACACAGCTTACAAGTCACTAAGGGTGCATTTACCTTTTGCTGGCCCTCTGGAAAAGAAAAATACTCCCATATGAAAGAGGTCTTTTGTTTCCTCGTTCTCTGCCTCAAGGTAGTGCTGCTAGCCTCACTCTCAGAAGGGCTCTGCTGTTCTGCCAGCTCCTTCTCCTAAGGGATCACAAGCAGAAATGAGGGGAATGGGTGTGGTGTAGGAGAGTTCTAGAACTGAAAGTAGTTTCAACCAATCAAAAGTTGTGTTTCATGATCACATGACCCACCGTACGCTTACGGTGCGCTTACGGCAAAAGTATGCATGCGCGTAAAAAAGACACGCGCACGCGCGCATGCGCAAAACAGGCACGCCCCTTCACTTCCGCGTAACGTGCGCGTGCAGCGTACGCGTTACGCGCTGTGCGCGCGTGACGTGCGTCTACGCAAATTGCGTAAATGAACGCAAACAGCGTAGAAATCTAACGTAATTAAAGCAAGACGTGCGCTTACCGTACGCGCACGTTAAAAAAAAAAAAAAAAAAAAGGAAAAAAAAAAAAATATGTAATACTAATACATTTTACCTGTTTATTTTAAAAAAATGGTAAAATAAAAACATATTGTAGAATTTTTAAAATTTAACCATAGTCTTTAAAAAAGGATAGAAAATTAAAAGAAAAATATGTAAAAAAAAAAGAAAAAAAAAAAAAAATTAGCATTTAAAAAACCTTGCAAATTCACTGAAAAAACCATGGGTTTCACTCACGTTATAGTTAGGAATTAGCATTTAAAAAACCTTGCAAATTCACTGAAAAAACCATGGGTTTCACACACGTTATAGTTAGGAATTAGCATTTAAAAAACCTTAGAAATTCAATGAAAAAACCAAAGGTTTCACACATGTTATAGTTAGCTGGACATTTCACTCGTAAAAAACCATTGAAATTCCCCCGTTATAGTTAATTCAGCTAACTATAACTCGCGCGCCCGAAATGCACTACTGATGACGTCACATATTACATCACTCATGACATGGTCACTGACATCACTCATGACATCACTGATGACATCTCAAATGACATCACTGATGACATCACTGATGACATCATCCTTGTGATAGAGTGGCAGACCTCCTCTTCCCCTAATATAACCATTGAAACACACATTCAAAAATAGAAACTAAAATGTTCAAAATAATGAACATATCAATATCAGTTACAACAACCTAATCAGTAATTCTAAGAACCACATACACATACAGTCATTCACCAACAGTCCTCTACAGTCACTCATACATGTACTCACTCATCATATGTATTCATACACCTATACATCCTGTTACACAACGCCACTCATCCATAGAGTTACTCACACACATAGTCACTCATGCTAATAAAGAATCAAACATCCATTTACTTGCATATACAGTTATACACACACCACCACACTTACTTCTACAGAAACTTACATATACTTACTCTTTTAAACAATAACTTATAGAAACACATACTTATTCATACAGGAACTCTTCCAATCTCTCACTCTCACATATACTCACTTATATACACCAATAGTCACATATACTAGTTTAAAACATATGTAGTTACTCATAAAGACACTATAGAGACAGTCATTCACTCACTAACACACCCATGCACACACTCATCCACCCATACAGTCCTGCACACATGCTGTATTCAACACATACAAACAGTGAGTCACTCATTCATGCACCTATGCACTAAGTAATACCCCCCACCGAACCATACAGAAACTCAGACACTCATACTGATAAAAAAACAACTATTAACCTATATAGACACTCATGTAGCTACTCACCAACCCATGCAGCCACTTATACACAAAGTAAGAAACTGATACAGATATTTTCATATTTAAAGATTACTCAGTAAGCCATGTATTCACTATGATACACTTAATCAGTCAGTTACACAAAGTTTTTTTTAAAAAAAAAGCATCCATTTAGACACTTATATACCCATTTATTCTTCCATTGACCTTGAGATATACATAAATATAAAACATATTTAATTTTCAGAAAAACACACAATCACTGGATGATGTCATCAGTGATGTCATTTGAGATGTCATCAGTGATGTCATGAGTGATGTCAGTGACCATGTCATGAGTGATGTAATATGTGACGTCATCAGTAGTGCATTGCGGGCGCGCGAGTTATAGTTAGCTGAACTAACTATAACGGGGGAATTTCAATGGTTTTTTAGAAGTGAAATGTCCAGCTACCTATAACGTTTGAAACCCATGGTTTTTTCAGTGAATATATATATATATATTCAGTGAAAAAACCATAGGTTTCACACACGTTATAGTTAGGAATTAGCATTTAAAAAACCTTGCAAATTCAGTGAAAAAACCATAGGTTTCACACACGTTATAGTTAGCTGGACATTTCACTCGTAAAAAACCAATGAAATTTCCCCGTTATAGTTAGTTAAGCTAACTATAACTCGCGCGCCCGCAATGCACTGCTGATGACGTCACATATTACATCACACATGACATGGTCAGTGACATCACTCATGACATCACTGATGACATCATCCAGTGAATGTGTGTTTTTCTGAAAATTAAATATGTTTTATAAATCTCAAGGTCGATGGAAGAATAAATGAGTATATAAGTGTCTAAATGGATGATTTGTTTTTGAAAAATTGATTGTATTACTGACTGATTTATCTTATTGAATACATGGCTAAGTGAGTAATGTTCAAATGTGTAAATACCTGTATCAGTCTCTCACTTTGTGTATAAGTGGCTGCATGGGTTGGTGAGCAGCAACATGAGTGTCTATATAGGTTATTAGTTGTTTTTTTGAGTATCAGTATGAGTGTCTGAGTGTCTGTATGGTTCAGTGGGGGGTATTACGTAGTGCATAAGTGCATGAATGAGTGACTCACTGTTTGTATGTGTTGAAGACAGCATATGTGCAGGACTGTATGGGTGGAAGAGTGTGTGTATGGGTGTGTTAGTGAGTGAATGGCTGTCTCAATAGTGTCTCTATGAGTAACTACATATGTTTTAAACTAGTATATGTGACTATTGGTGTATATAAGTGAGTGTATGTGAGAGTGAGAGATTGAAAGAGTTCCTGTATGAATAAGTATGTGTTTCTATAAGTGATTGTTTAAAAGACTAAGTATGTTTAAGTTTCCGTAGAAGTAAGTGTGGTGGTGTGTGTATAACTGTATATGCAAGTAAATGGATGTTTGATTCTTTATTAGCATGAGTAACAATGTGTGTGAGTAACTCTATGGATGAGTGGCATTGTGTTACAGGATGTATAGGTGTATGAGTACATATGATGTGTGAGTACACGAATGAGTGACTGTACAGGACTGTTGGTGAATAAGTGGATGTTTATGTGGATCTTAGAATTATTGAAGAGGTTGTTGTAATTGGTATTGGTATGTCCATTTTTTTGAAAATTTCAGTCTCTATTTTTGAATGTGTGTATCAAAGGTTATATTAGGGTGAGAGGAGGTCTGCCACTCTATCACATGGATGATGTCATCAGTGATGTCATCAGTGATGTCATTTGAGATGTCATCAGTGATGTCATGAGTGATGTCACTGACCATGTCATGAGTGATGTAATATGTGACGTCATCAGCAGTGCATTGCGGGCGCGCAAGTTATAGTTAGCTTAACTAACTATAACGGGGAAATTTCATTGGTTTTTTACGAGTGAAATGTCCAGCTAACTATAACGTGTGTGAAACCTTTGGTTTTTTCACTGAATTTGCAAGGTTTTTTAAATGCTAATTCCTAACTATAACGTGTGTGAAACCTATGGTTTTTTCAGTGAATTTGCAAGGTTTTTTAAATGCTAATTTCTAACTATAACGTGTGTGAAACCCATGGTTTTTTCAGTGAATTTGTATGGTTTTTTAAATGCTAATTCTTAGCTATAACATATGTGATTTCCATATTTTTTTTTATTGATTTTTTATGATTTTTTTATTATAAATTCTTATATTAAATGTGTTTTTTTTTTAAAAAAAAACAAGTTTTTTTAAAACTTTTTATTCTCTTAAAACACTATGTTTTTTTTCTAAAAAATCTGCAATATTTCAAGTTTTCTCTTTTTTTTTTTTTACCAAACAGGTAAGATATATTAGTATAACTTTGAAAATATTTTTTTTTTTTTTTTTTTAGTGCGCGTACGGTAAGCGTACGGTAAGCGTACGGTTTACGCAATGTCCGTAATTTACCTACTCTGTTTGCGTATAGTTACGCAATTTGCGTAGCCGCGCGTACTGCGCGTTGGGCGCGTACGCGTGTACGCTACACGCGCACGTTACGCGGAAGTGTTGGGGAGTGACTGTTATGCGCATGCGCGCGAGCGCGTGTCTTTTTTACGTGCATGCGTACTTTTGCCGTAAGCGCACCGTAAGCGCACCGTAAGCGTAACGTACGCGCACAGTGGGTCATGTGATCATGAAACACAACTTTTGATTGGTTGAAACTACTTTCAGTTCTAGAACTCTCCTACACCACACCCATTCCCCTCATTTCTGCTTGTGATCACTTAGGAGAAGGAGCTGGGTTGTCTTTATGATACGATGGCAGAACAGCACTCTTCTGCTGAGAGTGAGGCTAGCAGCACTACCTTGAGGCAGAGAAGGAGGAAAGAAAAGACCTCTTTCATATGGGAGTATTTTACTTTTCCAGAGGACAAGAAAAAGGTAAATGCACCCTTAGTGACTTGTAAGCTGTGTGGCCGTGTACTTTCAAGAGGGAATCCCTACAAGAAGTATTCCTTCGGGAATCACACCATGTTGAGACACCTTAAAGATGTCCACAGAAGGACACATGCTCGACATACTGAAGGTAACCCTTCAGTAAGTCAACCAAGCACATCCACAGCAGCTCAGCCTGGTCCATCATCTGCAGGGCCGAGTCCATCTTCGGCAGGTCAGGTGAGCCCTTCATCTGTGGTGGGAGCATCTCCTTTTTCTTCTCCTCTGGAAACAAACCATCGTTTTTTGAGGGTTGAAATACGGTGCGCCACTTGTCATGATCTAATTTGTCATAGGGAGACCAGTGTTTCCCTAGTGAACAATAAAATAGATCAGCACATTTGTCGTACCGACTAATATTCCCATTCTTTCTTTCCTCTGTCCCTGCATGAACACAACGGCTCTTGTAAGAGCCAACCTTACCTTTCATCTATTTTTTATATATGTTTTTAAAACTTTTTTTTGATTTTTTTTTTTCCGTACGCGTACGGTACGCGTAATTATTATTATTTTTTTTAAAAAAACACTAAAAATCAATTATCACATTACAAGGTCCTTGAGAGACTACAATGAAAAACTGAAAATGTGATTGTGGAGAAGTGGAAAAAAGGGACCATGAAATTTTTGACTTACCATACCCACTCAAAAAAATATTTATTAATTTAAATTTAATTTTAATTGCTTTAAAAATGGTTATAGTTTTCGAAAATGTTCTATCTCAATCTGAAAAAAAAGAAAAAAGTATTAATATTTAATAAAACATTTTATAATACAGTACACATATTTACATATTTTTCAAAAAAAAAAATTGCCTTTTTTTTGCTGTTTTCAGAATATATTGCATTTCACTATAAATTGTGAAAGCAATTGCATTCATCATTTAACAGCGGGCAAAAAAAAATAACAATCTGGGTGTGTGCTAAGAGTCTGCTTCTGCACCAAAAAATGGCTCCCCCTTTCCATCTAATGCAACTGTGAAATCACCAGAGCAATACGCAATAAATCTCTGCCTGTAATTCCGATTTGCACACAGAGTCATGTTTTCACATTAGTCACAAAACGAAATTTCTTTGCCAATTTGAAAGCACACTTACTGCACTTTTTTTTGGCAAGTGATAAACACTTTTACAGACTGACACATTATGAATCCACTTTTCAGATTTTTTAAAAAGCACATGTCCAAACTGCTTTTTCAGACCAGCACCATTTGTAACCTGGGTGTCTGCCTACACTCCAGCAAGGGCAACCAGCCTTAGTGATGCTGAATGTATTTGCATTACTGACTGAAACCTCAAACCCCACTCGCTTGTGAATACTGTGCATGATTCCACAGGGTAAGCAGCTGGGTGTGTGCTAAGAGTCTGCTTCTGCACCAAAAAATGGCTCCCCCTTTCCATCTAATGCAACTGTGAAATCACCAGAGCAATACGCAATAAATCTCTGCCTGTAATTCCTCTTTGCACACAGAGTCATGTTTTCATATTAGTCACAAAACGAAATTTCTTTGCCAATTTGAAAGCACACTTACTACTCTTTTTTTTGGCAAGTGATAAACACTTTTACAGACTGACACATTTTGAATCCACTTTTCAGTTTCTTAAAAAAGCACATGTCCAAACTGCTTTTTCAGACCAGCACCATGTGTAACCTGGGTGACTGACTACACTCCAGCAAGGGCTACCAGCCTTAGTGATGCTGAATGTATTTGCATTACTGACTGAAACCTCAAACCCCACTCGCTTGTGAATACTGTGCATGATTCCACAGGGTAAGCAGCTGGGTGTGTGCTAAGAGTCTGCTTCTGCACAAAAAAATGGCTCCCCCTTTCCATCTAATGCAACTGTGAAATCACCAGAGCAATACGCAATGAATCTCTGCCTGTAATTCCTCTTTGCACACAGAGTCATGTTTTCATATTAGTCACAAAACGAAATTTCTTTGCCAATTTGAAAGCACACTTACTACTCTTTTTTTTGGCAAGTGATAAACACTTTTACAGACTGACACATTTTGAATCCACTTTTTAGATTCTTAAAAAAGCACATGTCCAAACTGCTTTTTCAGACCAGCACCATGTGTAACCTGGGTGACTGCCTACACTCCAGCAAGGGCAACCAGCCTTACTGATGCTGTATGTATTTGCATTACTGAGTGCAACCTCAAACCCTTAAAGTATTCCTTATTTTTACCAGTACACCTTAATTTATCGTGAAAACATAGTCCATATTATTTTACATGTTCCTCACATTTAAATTTCTCCCAAAACAGAAAATGATAAACACAACTTCAACAAAAGGAATTCCATTTCTATTATTCATTTCTTAATTTACCATATACATCCCCTCTCAAACTCTAAACTCACCTTTAAAATTAGTTAGCTGTGAAAGAAATGTGGCACTCAAATAGCAGATTATCAGAGCCAGGATCTCTGTTCTTTACACCTCTCTCCTCTCAGCAGAACCAGATAATGGCAAACTTTCCCTCTCTTTTTCCACACATATACATGTTAATTTCAAATCTCAGTGCTTCCCCCTTTTTTTCAAATGTAATCACACATTTCTATTGGTTGAAAACCAACCCTTTTCCAAAAGTTCCCTTCCCCCAACTTGACTTCTGCCTAGTACCCTTCCCCCAACTTGACTTCTTCCTGCTACCATAGCAACAGCTCATGGAACACTGCTGTGTGGAGTTAGGTCAGAAGTTCACCAAACAATGTTTCAATTCCACAGAGCAAGAGTGCTTGACTTTTCAAACCTAACAGCAAATCCATAGTACTGTTCTTTGGTAACACATTTTTCTGTACCAATACAAAACATGCTTCTATTAATTTACACATACAGCCTAGTTTTTATTCTAGAATGGTATGAAACAGCCAATCAGTTCTTTTTTTAATAAAAAAAATATGTATGCCTCCAGTTCCAAACTGTCTTTCATTTCTTTTTACCATTCTACTGAATTACACCTCCTGAGTGCATCCAGTTCTCCTTTGAAGATGTTCACAGTGTGGATTGTAGGGCACAGCTATGTCTTCTAGAGTGAAAAGTATGCAGAGAAAACAGATATGGTGAGAGACCTTGCTTTGCCAAATGTAGACATTAAATGGATTGGTCAGAGAGGGTTAAAGTGGCACCAATTGATGCCATTGGTGAAATCCTTCATGCAAATCCAACACCCTGACCTCATAATAGTGCACTGTGGTGGCAATGACCTAGGCACTTTGACTGGGGTAGGTCTGGAAATGCTTATGAAGGACACCTTTGCACAACTGTTTTCACTTTTCCCTAAAACTGCCTTTGTGTTTTCTAACATATGCCAAAGGCAAAAATGGAACTGGTCCAATCATTTCTGTCCGCAGATTGACAAAGCAAGAAAGCACGTCAACAAATCTGTTTCTGCTTTCCTCCGTGACTATGGTATGGGTTCCATTTACCACAACAACTTGCGTTACGACATGCAAGACATTTATAGAGGAGATGGTGTGCACTTCAATGATGAAGGGAACAGAGTCTTCCTCTTGAACCTTAGACTCTGCATCGGTACTTACTTGTAGGTACCACTAAAAAATCACTTCACAAACACAACGGCTCTTTTTAGAGCCCCCTAATATCTAAACTCTTAAATCTGCATTTCATTTCTTTTATTTTATTTTTTTTCTACCGTACGCGTACGTTGAGCTTACCGTACGCGTACCCCGTGATTTTTTTTAAAATCAATAAATGTTTTCTTTGTACTTTTCTGTCATTCTTTGACCCCCTAACAAATGTTAGGGGGTCTGTAACTCTCTCCCTTGCCCCCTTTTCAAGATATCACTCTTTTTTTTCTGAGTGAAACACACGAAATGGCGGCCGCCGCTTCCTGGTTTCGACCGATTCGAATGTTTACTAAGATCTAACAGCCAATCAGAATCGCGCTCGCGCACGCCACCGTACGCGTACGGTAAGCGCACCGTAAGCGCACCGTAAGCTGGCTCAGATATATATATTGATTTAAAGGCTATTTTCTCAGAATCTACTGAACGGATTTACACCAAACCTACAAAAGGCACTTCCTTGACCTGAGGACTACCTCTCTGCCAAATTTCAAGTAATTCTGTTCAGCCGTTTGGGCTGTAGCTGTGTCTAAAGGTCCTATGGAAAAATGCATGGGAAAAACGCGTTTTGGGACCCCCCTTTTATCTCAGCCCCCGCTTGACGAATCCCCCCGAGACTTTCAGGGTAGGAGCGGAACGTAGCGCCCCACCTATTTTGAAAAATTCGCGAGGATTCGTCAACCGGCGCCAAAGTTATTCAAAATAGAATGTTGCGGATTTCCTATGGAAACGTGGTCCTAACTATAACTACCTACTGGCGACCGCCAGTAGGTAATATATATATATATATATATATATAACCTACTGGCGGTCGCTAGTAGGTAGATATAGTTAGGACCTATTTTCCATAGGAAATCTGCAACCTAAAAAACAAACGCGAAAAACGCGACAAGGGGACAGGGTAGAAACACCCTGATCCCCTGATCCCCTAGGCCTGCTCAGGGGGTTCCACAAGGAGCCCCAGGGCCAAAAATTTTTTAAAAAATCCGCGAGATTCGCGCACCCAGTGCGAATTTTGGAAGAAAAAATAAATAAATTCACGCGCTGAATATTCTAATTTGCCCCCGGGGGCCAAATCCCGGGGGCATAATCAAAAAAAAAGTGTGGGGGGTCCCAATCCCCCCCACACTGCCCCGGGGACCGCCACCCCCGGGGCTCCAAAATTGTATATGCGGTGGGGCTCACGGCCCCCCGCAGCCCCGGGGACCGCCACCCCCCAGGGCTTCGTTACCATAGGTGGGGGGGCTCGCAGCCCCCCCAGCCCCGAGGACCGCTACCCCCCAGGGCTTAAAACGATTTGATGTGGGGTAGCCTTTCAGGCCCCCCTAGCCCCAGGGACCGCCACCCCCCGGGGCAACTTGTACATGTTGGAGCCATGTATTGGCCCTGGGGACTGCCACACCCCGGGGCCGGCTCCTGCAGTGTCCTGGGATGCCCACCCCCGGGACACTGCTGTTTGCAATGACAGGGTGGGAGCCTTGCGGCTCCCACCCTGCCATTGCAAACTGCTTTGCTTCATTGAAGCGAGAGCAGGGAAACCTGCTCTCACTTCAATGAAGCAAAGCAGATTGCTTTTCCACATGGGGAGCAGCATGTTAGCTGCTCCCCATGTGGAAAAGCAAAGCCGGCTCCCGCAGGAGGCGGGGAGCCGGCTGGGACCGTGGGGGGATTGGGGACCCTCCACGGTCTCCAATGAGAGGCCAGGCCCCAGGGGATTGGGTCCCCGGGGCCAGAAATGGCCCGGGAGGGGGGCCACGCGGCCCCCTTCCCCCATTAAATAAATTTTTTTTTAAAATGGCCGGGCCCGGGGGATAGGGTCGCCGGGGCCTTAAATTGGCCACAGGAGGGGGGCTACGCAGCCCCCCTCCATAAAATCTTTTTTTAAAAAGGCCCATGCCCCGGGGGATAGGGTCCCCGGGGCAAATTATGGCCTCAGGAGGGGGGCCACGTGGCCCCCTTCCCGATTATTTTTTTTCAAATATAAAAATTGGGGTCAGGCCCTGGGGGATGGGGTCCCAGGGCCAAAAAAATAGAAAAAAGAAGCCCCCCTTCTAAAAAAAAGAAGAAAAAAAAAACGGGATCGGGCCGGAGGCCACGCCCCTTCCTTACACCATTCTGCAAACGCGCCCCCTGGCGGGTTTGCAGAGGGGGAACTAATTCCCCTTGAATACTTGGGGTCCCTGGGGGCCAACTAGCCCACCAGGAACCTCCAGTATGCGCCAGGGGGCTGCGTTGCAGAGAGGTGTAATGAGGCCACGCCCCTTTTTACACCTCTCTGCAATGCAGCTTTGTGGCGCTACTGGAGGTACCTGGTGGCCTAGTTGGCCGCTAGGGGACCTCAGGATTCAAGGGGACTTAATCCCCCAACTTAAAACGCGCCACGGGGCGCGTTTGCACAGTGGTGAAGATAGGGGGCGGGGCCAGAGGGGATACTGTGCAAATACACTCTGTGGCACGTTTTAAGTTGGAGAATTCATTCCTCTTCAATCGAGAGGTCCCCTAGGGGTCAACTAGCCCACCAGGTACCTCCAGTAAGCGCCAAGGAGCTGCGTTGCAATGTGTTGTAAAATGGGGCGTGGCCTCTGAACACCTCTCTGCAACGCAGCTCCCTGGTCCCTGGCGCATACTGGAGGTACCTGGTGGGCAAGTTGGCTGCCAGGGGACCTCAGGATTCAAGGGGACTTAATCCCCCAACTTAAAACACGCCACGGGGTGCGTTTGCACAGTAGTGAAGGTAGGGGGTGAGGCCTGAGGTGATATGTGTGCAAACACGCCCTGTGGCGTGTTTTAAGTTGGGGAATTAATTCCTCTTCAATCCAGAGGTCCCCTAGGGGCCAACTAGTCCACCAGGTACCTCCAGGAAGCCCCACGGAGCTGCGTTGCAGAGTGTTGTAAAAAGGGGCATGGCCTCTGAACACCTCTCTGCAACGCAGCTCCCTGACACATACTGGAGGTACCTGGTGGGCTAGTTGGCCCCCAGGGGACCGCAGGATTGAAGAGGAAATAATTCCCCAACTTAAAACGTGCCACAGGGCGTGTTTGCACACGTCACCTCAGGCCCCGCCTCCTTCCTTTACCATTGTACAAATATTCCTCTAAAATCAGCAGAACTACGTATTCCAATTTACTCACCTGTTATCAGGAGAGAACCCAGGGCTGCATCTTTTAGCCCAGCACTGACCCTGAAAAGTAATTCTAAGGGTACTTACCAGTAACTTGTATTTCTTTCCATAGGAATCCATTGTGTGTTTTTCAGCAGAAAAGTTTCAAAGTGTCCATTTTTGAAACGTACAAATATTCCTCTAAAATCAGCCGAACTACGAATTCCGATTTACTCACCTGTTATCAGGAGAGAATCCAGTGCTGCATCTTTTAGCCCAGCACTGACCCTGAAAAGTAATTCTAAGCGTACTTACCAGTAACTTGTATTTGTTTCCATAGGAAACCATTGTGTGGTTTTCAGTAGAAAAGTTTCTAAGTGTCTATTTTCACAAACTGAAAATATTCCTAAAAAATCGTCTGTATTACTTAAACACATTCTTTCAACTGTTTACAGGAGATTCATCTGTGCTGGATCCAGGATCCACCACTGAGTAAGAAAAAGCAACAATAACAGTACTTACCTGCTAGGTGAATTTTCTGCCATAGGATAACATTGGTGATTCCATGTGAAAAATTTTCTAAGTGTCAACTTTTAAAATACAATAATAATCCTTATAAATCACTACTGTAACCAAAACGCTTTTACTCAACTGTTTACAGGAGATGTCCAAGGACTGAATCTAGCATCCAGTCCTGTGGTTAGAAAAGTAATCCATAAAGTAACTAATTACATTTGACTAAAAATTCACATTGAGCTTAATGTTGCATTGTGTGTGAAATTGTGTTGCCCATTGCAACAACTGTAACTACTGTACTTAAAAGTCTATTGCCTATTTGCAAAGTATTTAAACCAAAGTAATTCATTCTGAGAAAGTATATTTTGGATTGTAATGTATAATGTAACTTAAAAAAATATATATCTAAAAATAAACAGTTTAAACAATGTAGTAAATCAGTATCAAAAAAATCAGTATAACAATTAATACATTAAAAATTGTCATTTACAAAACCTTTGAAATTCACTGAAAAAACCATAGGTTTCAGGCCTGATATAGTTAGGAATTAGCATTTAAAAAATCTTTGAAATTCAGTGAAAAAACCATAGGTTTCAGGCCTGATATAGTTAGGAATTAGCATTTAAAAAAACCTTAGAAATTTACTGAAAAAACTATAGGTTTTAGGGGTTTTATAGTTAGCTGGACATTTCACTCGAACAAAACCATTGAAATTCCTCCGATATAGTTAGTTGTACTAACTACATCTCGCGCGCCCGCGATCCACTGCTGATGATGTCACAAATTACATCATTTTTGACATGGTCAGTGACATCACTGATGACATCACTGATGACATCATCCAGAGAATGTGGTTTGGTTCGTTATTTAAATATGTATTATATATATAGCAATTTGCATTGAAGAATGAGTGGATATATAAATATAAATATCTGGATGGAGGATTTAGTAGCAGTGTGATTGACTGTTTACTTGACTAATTTATAGTGTCTCACTAAATATATTGGATAGTGACTAAACTGTGTGAATATCTGTATCACTTTGTCAGTTGTTGTGTAAACTGCTGCACTAGTTGGTTACTAGCTGTATGTATAGATCTAGGAATTTAAATGCTAATTCCTAACTATATCATGCCTGAAACCTATGTTTTTTTCAGTGAAAATATATATATATATATATATATATATATATTACCTACTGGCGGTCGCCAGTAGGTAGTTATAGTTAGGACCACGTTTCCATAGGAAATCCGCAACATTCTATTTTGAATAACTTTGGCGCCGGTCGACGAATCCTCGCGAATTTTTCAAAATAGGTGGGGCGCTACGCTCTGCTCCTACCCTGAAAGTCTCGGGGGGATTTGTCAAGCGGGGGCTGAGATAAAAGGGGGGTCCCAAAACGCGTTTTTCCCATGCATTTTTCCATAGGACCTTTAGACACAGCTACAGCCCGAACAGCTGAACAGAATTACTTGAAATTTGGCAGAGAGGTAGTCCTCAGGTCAAGGAAGTGCCTTTTGTAGGTTTGGTGTAAATATGTTCAGTAGATTCTGAGAAAATAGCCTTTAAATCAATATATATATCTGTGGCAGCTTACGGTGCGCTTACGGTGCGCTTACCGTAAGCTTACCGTACGCGTACGGTGGCGTGCGCGAGCGCGATTTTGATTGGCTCTTAGATCTTAGTAAACGTTCGAATCGGTCGAAACCAGGAAGCGGCGGCCGCCATTTTCTCTCTCGCTCTCTGAGTTGGGCAGCAAAAACGAAGCCCAAAAATGTCTAAAGAGGCAGTTTCTTGAGATCCTAACCACCCAGCATTGATATAGGGGTCCCCAAACAACCCCCAAGCCCCAAAAAAAATTTTTTTTTTTTCGGAAAATCGCCGATTACGCTTACCGTAAAAAAAAAAAAGAATTATCCACATTCTCCCCACCCCGTGTGCAAATGGTTCCCGAAGGGCACCATTTGTGCATGGCATATAAGAGCAATGAAATTAACAAATGTGCGCACGGTGCGCGAAGCGCATCGTGCGTACATGGCCCATCCCGCATAACGTGGGCACGCGGTTGGCGCAGCGCACCGCGTGACCACCGTGCGTGCACGGCACTAACTGCGTAAAGTGGGCGCGCGGTGCGCGAAGCGCACCGCGTGCTCACTGTGCGCGCACGGTGCACGGATAAAAATATATATATTATCTACTGGCGGTCGCCAGTAGATAGTTATAGTTAGGACCTATTTTCCATAGGAAATCCGCAACATTCTATTGGGAATTTCTTTGGCGCCGATTGACGAATCTTCGTGAAATTCTCCAAACTTTTGGCCAGCTCCGCTCTGCTCCTACCCTGAAAGTTTCGTGGTGATTCGTCAAGCGGGGGCCGAGAAAAAAGGGGGGTCCCAAAACACGTTTTCCCCATGCAATTTCCCATAGGATCTGTTGTCGCAGCTACAGCCCGAACCGCTGAACGGAATGACACCAAATTTGGCAAAGAGGTAGTCCTCAGTTCGGACTCGTGCCTTTTGCATATTTGGTGTGAATCTGTTCAGTAGTTCCTGAGAAAATTAGGGTAAAAAAGTTAGTGATATCTAGGGCCGGGGAGGATCCGCGGATCCTACCCGCACCGTAAGCTAACCCTTCCCGAACGGAGCGCGCACCCTCCCGATCGCGCGCTGAATGCTAATTGGCTGTCGAGCGTCTCTCTACATTCGTAACCAGGAACTGTTGGCGGCCATTTTCTGCCTCGGTAGAAGCAAGGCTGAAGAAGCAAGGGGAATAAGTGCATAAAACAGATAAAGGGGGCAGAGTGGAAATACTCTGACCCTCTAGAGGTGCTTAGGGGGTCCCAGAAGGACCCCCTGGGACCCCCTTTTTTAAAAAAAAAGAAAGCGGCGAAATGCGCGTATGGTGCGCGCATTCTATCGCATTGGATGCGCGGATTCTCTCGCGGTGGGTGCGCGGATCCACTGCAACGTTTTTTGAAAAACGACAAGAAATCATTGGTTGTATAACAACTTTCTACACTGAAAGGTAGGGTGTATATTTTTGTTTTTTAAAGGTATGATTGTTATTGGTTAACAAAAACAGATTGTAAGGAACATTATATATGATAAGCTGATATGTTGAAAAGTCAAGCACACTTCCTGTCTTGTGTAGGAACATTGTGTGCTGAACTTGTGACCTGTGAGCTCAGTGCAGTGTTCCATGACCTGTTTCTATGGTAACTGGCAGAAGGCAGATTGGGGGAAGGGTTGAAATGTATTTCAGTTGGAAAGGGTTGAAATGTTTAACCAATAGAAATGTGTGTTTGCTTTTGAGTTTATGTGCGAAGGATTGTGATTTGATGTTTACATGTATATGTGTGGAAAATGAAAGGGAAACTTTTTCATTCTTTGCTTTTGCTGAGAGGTGCACAGTGCAGAGATTCTGTACAAGAAAATATGGTGAGTGATTGATATACTCATATACTCCGGATCACCGACCGACCCCTGCCCTCACCACGTCTTCAACAAGGCCGACGCTGTCATCGCACCCCACCTGCGAGACATCATCAACACATCCTTCGACACCGCCACCTTCCCTGAGAGCTGGAAGCACGCCGAACTCAGCGCTCTACTCAAGAAACCCACTGCGGACCCTACCGAACTCAAGAATTACCGCCCCATCTCGCTCCTCCCATTTCCTGCCAAAGTCATCGAGAAGACCGTCAACAAGCAGATGGCCGCCTTCCTCGAGACGAATGGATCCCTCGACCCCTCACAGTCCGGCTTCCGAGCCAATCACAGCACCGAGACCGCCCTCATCGCCGCCACCGATGACATCCGAGCCCTGATGGACAACGGAGAAACAGCGGCCCTCATCCTCCTAGACCTCTCCGCGGCATTCGACACTGTCTGCCACCGCACCCTAGTACAGCGCCTCAGCAACGTCGGTATCCTGGACAAGGCGCTGGAATGGATCATCTCCTTCCTCGACGGAAGAGCACAGAGAGTCTGCCTACCACCGTACAAGTCAGAGGCCACCGAAGTCATCTGCGGCGTCCCTCAAGGATCCTCACTGAGCCCCACCCTCTTCAACGTCTACATGAGCCCCCTCGCGGCCATCGCACGCCAACACAACCTCAACATAATCTCCTACGCCGACGACACCCAGCTGATCCTCTCCCTGACCAACGACCCCGCCGCCGCCAGAGCTAACCTGCACGAAGGGATGAAAGAGGTAGCCGAGTGGGTGACGACCAGCCGCCTGAAACTGAACTCGGACAAGACGGAGGTCCTCATCCTGGGCTCTTCACCCTCCGCCTGGGACGACTCCTGGTGGCCTCCCGCCCTGGGCACCGCACCCAAACCGACAGACCATGCACGCAACCTGGGCTTCATCTTGGACTCCTCCCTCTCCATGACCAGGCAAGTCAACAACGTCTCCTTGGCGTGCTTCAACATCCTACGCATGCTACGGAAGATCTTCTGGTGGATCCCCACCGAGACCAGGAAGACCGTCACCCAGGCCCTCGTCACTAGCCGACTGGACTACGGCAACGCCCTCTATGCCGTACCACCGCCAAGCTCCAGAAGGGACTCCAGCGGATCCAGAACGCCTCAGCCAGACTCATCCTCGACATCCCACGAACCAGCCACATCTCCGGACATCTGAGAGACCTTCACTGGCTCCCCGTCAACAAAAGAATCACCTTCCGCCTCCTCACCCACGCACACAAAGCCCTGCACGACCAAGGCCCGAGCTACCTCAACAGCCGAATCAACTTCTACGCTCCCAAACGCCACCTCCGATCAGCCAACCACGCCCTCGCCGCCATCCCCCGCATCCGAAGAGCGACTACAGGAGGAAGATCCTTCTCCTACCTGGCCGCCAAGACCTGGAACTCCCTCTCGTCCGACCTGCGCCTGACCCAAGACCACCTCTCCTTCAGGAAGAAGCTGAAGACCTGGCTGTTTGAGCAGTAACGGCACCCCCCTTCCCCCAGCGCCTTGAGACCCTACGGGTAAGTAGTGCGCTCTATAAATGTCTTTGATTGATTGATTGATTGAATCTACAAAAGAACTTGAAAGATGAGTTATTTAATTGTGAGGGGATGTATGTAGACTATTTTAATCAGACTAATGTATTTTTCCTGCTAAAGTGTAGGGAGTACTGTTTTTCTCTACAATGTGTGTGCATGTAGAAACCATTCTGTGAGAGGCATTTGTGTTTTTCATGTGTTTGTAGACTGATAACTGTGCAGTTTTTATATTTTGGTACAATTAGAAACCAGTCATTGTTTATGAATTTGTGAAATGAATTATGTTATATGTCTATACTAAAATGTAGTACTACTTCTAGATGAAGAAATGTGTTTTGATATAGTGCAAGGAATAGTGTTGTTTGTCTAGAATCACACAGTGAGTCTGTGTGCATTTGGGAACCACTGTGAGAGAAGCATTTGGTAACATTGTGTATTTGCTGACAGATAACTGTTTTAAAACATGTTATGTTGTCAAGTTTTAGTAGCATTAGAAGACAGTTATGGCTTATACTTTCATTAAATGAGTCAGGCTTTGACATAAAAGTGCAGTCCTGAAATATGTAGATTGTGTGCAGTTCCCTTACAACTTGCACTGTAGTGGATGAGTTTTGGTAAACTGATAGGGATAGTGGTGCTTGTCTAGAATCACACTGTGAGTTAGTGTGTATTTGGGATCAGTGTGAGAGAATCATTTGGTAAAATCATGTATTTGCTGACAGATAACTGTTTTAAAATCTGTCATGTTGTGAAGTTTTAGTAGCATTAGAATCCACTCTTTGCTTATATGTTGATTAAATGAGTCATGCCTTGACACTGATGTGCTGTACTTAAATATGTAGATTGTGTGCAGTCCCCTTACCCCTTCCACAGTAGTGAATGATTTTTGGTAAAGTCCTAGGATAGTGTTGTTTGTCTAGAATCACACTGAGTCTGTGTGCATTTGGGAACCACTGTGAAAAAAGTGTTTGGTAAGATTGTGTATTTGCTGACAGATAAGTGTTATAAAACATGTCATGTTGTCAAGTTTTAGTAGCATTAGAAGACAGTTATGGCTTATGCTTTCATTATATGAGTCAGGCATTGACAGTAAATTGCAGTTGTGAAATATGTAGATTGTGTGCAGTTCGCTTACCACTTGCATTGTAGTGAATGAGTTTTGGTAAACTCATAGGGATAGTGGTACTTGTCTAGAATCACACTGTGAGTTAGTGTGTATTTGGGATCACTGTGAGAGAAGCATTTGGTAACATCATGTATTTGCTGACAGATAACTGATTTAAAACCTGTCATGTTGTAAAGTTTTAGTAGGATTAGAATCCAGTCTTTGCTTATGCGTTGATTAAATGAGTCATGCTTTGACACTGATGTGGTGTACTTAAATATGTAGATTGTGTGCAATACCATTAACTCTTGCAGAGTAGTGAATGAATTTTGGTAAACTCCTAGGATAGTGTTGCTTGTCTAAAATCACACTGTGAGTCTGTGTGCATTTGGGAACCACTGTGAGAGAATCGTTTGGTAACATCATGTATTTGTTGACAGATAACTGTTTTAAAATCTGTCATGTTGTGAAGTCACATATTGCATCATTCATGACATGGTCAGTGACATCACTGATAACATCACTGATGACATCTCAAATGACATCACTGATGACATCACTGATGACATCATCCACTGAATGTGGTTTAGTTTGAAATTTAAATATGTATTATATATATACCAATCTGTATTGAGATTGAGTGGATATATAACTGTCTGGATGGAGGATTTAGTAGCTGTCTGACTGTCTTTTTAAGTGAGTAATTAAAAGTGTCTCACTTAATACATGGATTAGTAACTAAACTATGTGAATGTGTGCAGCACTGTCTCTGTTGTTGTATAACATGCTGCCTCAGTTGGTCACTAACTACATGAGTGTGTATATTAGTTATTGATTAGTTGGGTTAGTATTTGTATGGGACACTGAGTTTGTGTGTGGTTGGATGGGGTGTATGTAACTCTATGCATAGATGTTTGAATGGTTGATTGACTAGGTGTATGGGTTTAAGAGTGCATGTGGAAACAGTTGTTTGGGTGACTCAGTGTATTTATTTGTGTGTTGTTGAGCGAATATATGTTTTAGTTGTACATCTTCAACAAAGTAAAAAAATAAAAGGCATTGTATGTGAGAGTTGGTGTATATAAATAAGTTTGTGTAAGATTCAGTGATTGTGAGAGTAAATATATGAATGAGTGTATAATTGTAATGGTGCTTTTTTTAACATATTAACAATGAGTTACTATGTGTTTGAATAAATGAGGTGTCGTTGGATAATTGTGTAAGTGAGTAAATTTAAGTGCGATACATTTTTTTCATGAGTGAGTAGGATGACTGCATAACCGACTAAGATGACTGCTGATGTGTCAATGTCTATATATGTGTATAAGTGCATTTGATAGTGTTCTAATAATTAATGACTGCATGTATAGATGATTCTGTTGTTGAATGGGTAGTTGTGTGTGTAGACTTAGGAATCAGTGAGTGGGTATGTAGTAACTGGTATTGGTGTGTCAATGGTTTCAAATATGGTACTCTGTATGTTACAGTGAGTGATGAAAGGTTATACTAGTGTATGATGTGGTGTATCGGATTGTCAAGTGGATGATGTCATCAGTGATGTCATTTGAGAGGTCATCAGTGATGTCATCAGTGATGTCTCTGACCATGTCACGAATGATGCAATATGTGGCATCATCAGCAGTGCATTGCGGGCGCGTGAGTTATAGTTAGCAGAACTAACTATAACGGAGGAATTTCTATGGTTTTGTACGAGTGAAATGGGCAGCTAACTATAACACCCCTGAAACCTATAGTTTTTTCTGTGAATTTCTAAGGTTTTTTAAATGCTAATTTCTAACTATAACATCTCTGAAACCTATGTTTTTTTTCAGTGAATTTCAAAGGTTTTTTAAATGCTAACTTTTAAGTGTGATAGTAGTTATATCTATTTTTTGTACTGATTTTCTACAGTTTTTTAACTGTTTATTTATAAATATTTTATTCATTAAATAACATTATATAATTTTCTGAAAATTGCAAAAAAATGTTTTTAATTAAAACTGAAATATTGATTAATTTTCTAGTTTTCATTTTTTATTTTAATATATTTATATAATTTTCTTTAAAAAAAAATCAAATTTTTTTCGCAGTCGCGCACTCAAAGTGTACACATCACGGTGGGTGCGCGCATTCTAGCCGCCATTTTAGAAAAGTCATGAAGGATCCGTGTATGGTGTGCGACGGCTGCGTGTTTTTCAGTTACATCATATACATTTAATATCACGTGATATGCGCGATTCGTATGCGACCAGTCTGCGACTCCTGCTCCCGCGCTTTCGCGACACATGCGCATTACGGTATGAGATGTTTGCACGCTTGCGGGTCCCGCGTGACATCATATATGTGCTGGGGCGCGCTGGGTGCGAGACTCCCGCAAAAAAAATGTATGTTCCAAAATGATATGTGTGTGTCTTTAATATACATATTAAGGCAAGAGATTATGTAAGATATTCATCAAAATAATATATTTGTACTTATAAGAAACTTATATTATTTTTAAATATATTTTCGCGAAGTCGGGTGCGTGCGTTGTGAGTGCAGAAAACCAGGTCAGCAGAGCTGCTGTAGAGCCAGAGACCCAGGTCAGCAGAGCTGCTCTAGAGCCTAAGAACTAGGTCAGCAGAGCTGCTCTAGAGTCAGAGAAGCAGGTCAGCAGAGCTGCTGTAGAGCCAGAGAAAACAGGTCAGCAGAGCTGCTTTATAGGGAGAGAACCAGGTCAGCAGAGCTGCTTTAGAGCCAGAGAACCAGGCCAGCAGATCTGCTTTAGAGCCAGAGAACCAGGTCAGCAGAGCTACTCTAGAGCCAGAGAACCAAATCAGCAGAGCTGCTTTAGAGCCATAGAACCAGGTCAGCAGAGCTGCTTTAGAGCCTGAGAACCAGGTCAATAGAGCTGGTCTAGAGCCTAAGAACCAGGTCAACAGAGCTGCTCTAGAGCCAGAGAACCAGGTCAGCAGAGCTGCTGCAGAGCCAGAGAAACCAGGTCAGTAGAGCTGCTTTAGAGGGAGAGAACCAGGTCAGCAGAGCTTCTATAGAGCCAGTGAACCATGTCAGCAGAACTGCTTCAGAGCCATAGAACTGGGTCAACGGAACTGCTTTAGAGCCAGAGAACCAGGTCTGCAGAGCTGTTGTAGAGCCAGAGAACTAGATCAGCAGAGCTGCTCTGTAGCATAAGAACTAGGTCAGCAGAGCTGCTCTAGAGCAAGAGAACCAGGTCAGCAGACCTGCTGTAGAGCCAGAGAAACCAGGTCAGCAGAGCTGCTTTAGAGAGAGAGAACCAGGTCAGCAGAGCTGCTTTAGAGCCAGAGATCCAGGTCAGCAGAGCTGCTCTAGCTGACACTGACTGACTGACACTGACTGACTGACACTGACTGACACTGATTGACACTGACTGACACTGACTGACTGACACTGACTGACTGACACTGACTGACTGACACTGACTGACTGACACTGATTGACTGACACTGATTGACTGACACTGACACTGATTGACTGACACTGATTGACTGACACTGATTGACTGACACTGACTGACTGACACTGATTGACTGACACTGATTGACTGACACTGACAGACTGACTGACACTGACAGACTGACTGACACTGACTGACATTGACTGACTACTCTCTACTACTCTACTACTGACTCTCTACTACTCTACTACTCTCTCTCTACTACTCACTCTCTACTACTCACTCTCTACTACTCTCTACTACTCACTCTCTACTACTCACTCCCAACTACTCTCTCTACTACTCTACTACTCACTCTCTACTACTCACTTGCTACTACTCTCTACTACTCACTCTCTACTACTCACTCTCTACTACTCACGCTCTACTACTCTCTACTATTCACTCTCTACTACTCTCTACTATTCACTCTCTACTACTCACTCTCTACTACTCACTCTACTACTTTCTACTACTCTCTACCACTTACTCTCTACTACTCTACTACTCACTCTCTACTACTCTCGACTACTCACTCGCTACTACTCTCTACTACTCACTCTCTACTACACTCTCTACTACTCTCTCTTTACTACTCACTCTCTACTATTTACTCTCTACTACTCACTCTACTACTGTCTACTACTCTCTGCTGCTCTCTAGCACTCACTCTCTACTACTCTACTACTCTCTCTCTACTACTCACTCTCTACTACTCTCTCTCTACTACTCTCTACTACTCTCTACTACTCACTCTCTACTACTCACTCTACTACTCTCTACTACTCACTCTCTACTACTCACTCTCTACTACTCACTCTCTACTATTCACTCTCTACTACTCAATCTCTACTACTCGCTCTCTACTACTCACTCTCCGCTACTCGCTCTCTACTACTCGCTCTCTACTACTCTCTACAACACACTCTCTACTATTCTCTACTACTCACTCTACTACTCTCTCCTACGCTCTACCACTCACTCTCTACTACTCTACTACTCACTCTCTACTACTCTCTCTCTACTACTCTCTCTCTACTACTCACTCTCTACTACTCACTCTCTACTACTCACTCTCTACTACTCTATACTACTCACTGTACTACTCTCTACTACTCACTCTGTACTACTCACTCTCTACTACTCACTCTCTACTACTCTCTACTGCTCACTCTCCACTACTGATTCTCTACTACTCGCTCTCAACTACTCTCTACTACTCACTCTACTACTCACTCTCTACTACTCTACTACTCTCTCTACTTCTCACTCTCTACTACTCTCTCTACTACTCACTCTCTACTACTCACTCTCTACTACACACTCTCTACTACTTGCTCTCTGCTACTCGCTCTCTGCTACTCGCTCTCTACTACTCTCTAGTACTCACTCTAATACTCACTCTCTACTACTCTCTACTACTCACTCTCTACTACTCCACTACTCTCTACTACTCACTCTCTACTACTCACGCTCTACTACTCTACTACTCTCTACTACTCTCTCTCTACTACTCACTCTCTACTACTCACTCTCTACTACTCTCTCTACCACTCTCTACTACTCACTCTCTACTACTCTCTACTAACTCTCTACTACTCACTCTCTACTACTCTCTCTCTACTACTCTCTACTACTCACTCTGCTACTCCCTCTCTGCTACTCTCTACTACTCACTCTCTACTACTCTCTACTACTCACTCTCTACTACTCTCTGCTACTTTCTACTACTCACTCTACTACTCACTCTCTACTACTCTTAACTATTCACTCTCTAATACTCACTCTCTACTACTCACTCTCTACTACTCACTCTACTACTCACTCTACTACTCTCTACTACTCACTCTCTGATACTTTCTCTACTACCTCTACACCTCTACCTATACACCTCTACCTCTCTACCTCTCTGTACATGCACACATATGCACATATATATATGTATATATATGCATATGCATTTATATATATGTATGTGTATATATATATATATACATATATAAACATATAAATATAATCTGCATATCTATATAAATATACATAAATGCAAACATATACATATACATATATGCATACATATGCATGGTATGCATATGAAAGTTTGAAAAACTCTAATACAAGCAAAGCTAAAAAGCCACCTAATTACAAACAGAATTGCTTTAACTTAAACGAGGGCGAGATCTATTGCATTTTCAATGCTTGTTTACTTTGATTCCATCAAGAAGGCATTCAGATGTGTCACACATTTTCCATAAATTCTGAATGGTAGCACTCTAGTTGCTCATTAGATCACTGTAGTAAAGCTACTGCTCACCAGGGAAGTCTGTTGCTGGTATTGAAAGTGCATGTTTCAGTCTGCATGGCAGAATTTTTTAATGAAATAGAAGAGGATTTGAGAAGTCACTCAAAATGTGCCCTACTTTTTCTTTTTTCCTCACTAATAATAATTTCTATGGCAAAATGAATCTCCTCATTGTGTTCCTTTTAAATTAAACTACTCACTCTCTACTACTCACTCGCTACTACTTTCTACTACTCACTCTCTACTACTCACTTTCTACTACTCTCTAGTACTCTACTACTCTCTACTACTACTCTCTACTCCTCACTCTCTACTACTCACTCTCTACTACTCTCTGCCACTCACTCTCTACCACTCTACTACTCACTCTCTACTACTCTCTACAACTCTCTCTCTACTACTCCCTCTCTACTACTCTCTACTACTCACTCTCTACTACTCACTCTCTACTACTCACTCTCTACTCTCTACTACTCACTCTCTACTACTCTCTCTCTACTACTCTCTCTCTACTACTCCCTCTCTACTACTCACTCTACTACTCTCTACTACTCACTCTCTACTACTCACTCTCTACTACTCACTCTCTACTCTCTACTACTCACTCTCTACTACTCACTCTCAACTACTCACTCTACTACTCTCTCTACTACTCACTCTCTACTACTCTCCACTACTCACTCTACTACTTTCTACCACTCACTCTCTACTACTCTCTCTCTCTACTACTCACGCTCTACTACTCACTCTACTACTCTCTACTACTCTCTCTGCTACTCACTCTCTACTACTCTCTACTGCTCACTCTCTACTACTCACTCTCTTCTACTACTCTACTACTCACTCTCTACTAGTCACTCTCTACTACTCTCTACTACTCTCTCTCTACTACACGCTCCCTACTATTGCTCTCTACTACTCACTCTACTACTCACTCTACTACTCACTCTCTACTACTCCCTACTACTCACTCCAATACTCACTCTCTACTACTCTCTACTACTCACTCTCTACTACTCCACTACTCTCAACTAATCACTCTCTACTACTCACTCTGTACTACTCTCTACTACTCACTCTCTACTACTCTCTACTACTCTCTCTCTACTACTCTCTACTACTCTCTCTCTACTACTCACTCTCTACTACTCACTCTCTACTACTCACTCTCTACTACTCACTCTCTACTACTCACTCTCTACTACTCTCTCTCTACTACTCTCTACTACTCACTCTCTACTACTCTCTATTACTCACACTCTACTACTCTCCCTACTACTCTCTACTACTCACTCTACTACTCATTCTCTACTACACATTCTCTACTACTCTCTCTCTGCTACTCAGTCTCCACTACTCACTCTCTACTACTCTCTACTACTCACTCTCTAATACTCACTCTCTACTACTCTCTACTACTCTCTACTACTCCCTCTACTACTCACTCTCTACTACTCTCTACTACTCTCTACTTCTCATTCTCTACTACTCTCTACTACTCACTCTCTACTCTCTCCTACTCACTCTCTGCTACTCTCTCTACTACTCTCTACTACTCTCTCTCTACTCTCTATTACTCATCCTCTACTCTTTACCTCTCTACCTTTCTCTACCTCTCTCTCTACTACTCTCTACCTCTCTACCTCTACCTCTCTACCTCTACCTCTACGTCTCTACCTCTACGTCTCTACCTCTACGTCTCTACCTCTACACCTCTACACCTCTACCTCTCTACCTCTCTCTACCTCTCTCTACACGCACACATATGCACATATATGCATATGCATTTATATATATGTATGTCTATATATATATATATATATAGTTTTTTATCAAAAAAGAGTGGATCACTTGAACCTGTTATCCAGGGTTTAGTGGTTATTCGACCGTTACTTAAAAAACCCTCATTCACGTTTTTAGATGGTTTGTGTGGCGGTATATCTTGTTTCTCCGCCTCGATAACGTGACAGCATCATCATCGGGTTTAGTATTGTGCTACCTCCACCCGGAGGAAAACCACTGGATATTTCAGTAGTGATCAGAGATAAAAATTGGACAAAGTGCTCGTGTGTCGTGAATCAATGTGAAATAAAAAGGATATTTCCTCATGCTACCTGGACTCTAATCTTTATTGTTGTCTGGTGCATGGAAAAAGAATAAAAATGGGGGGAAGTTGTACAGAGAGGGCAAATAATGTGCCCGCTGTACAATCAGTCCAATGGGTGGGTCGACATGTTTCAGCTCTTTTATGTGCCCCGTAGGGTCAGGTGAGTTTTCATCAGGACCAAGGGGTGTTGTATTAGAGAGGGGTAATACCCACTCTAAAAGTGAGGAGTTCGGAATTTTATACACTGAGCTCCTGGTGAGAGGTTATTACCTGTGGTGGAGAGATGGGTAAATAACATACGGTCTGTTTGTGGACAAGAAAATTCTTGTTAAAAAGAGATTATTACCCAAAATACAGGAAGAAGAAGAAGCAACGTGGCAATTCTTTATATATATACATACATATATAAACATATATATAATCTGCATATCTATATAAATACAAATATAAATGCATGCATACATATACATATATGTATATTATGTACATGAAATTTTGAAAAACACTAATAAAAGCAAAGCTAAAAAGCCACCTAATTACAAACAGAATTGCTTTAACTTAAACGAGGGCGAGACCTATTGCATTTTCAATGCTTGTTTACTTTGGTTCCATCAAGAAGGCATTCAGATGTGACACATTTGCCATAAATTCTGAATGGTAGCACTCTAGTTCCTCATTAGATCACTGTAGCAAAGCTACTGCTCACCAGGGAAGTCTGCTGCTGGTATTCAAAGTGCATGTTTAAGTCTGCATGTCAGAACTTTTTAATGAAATAGAAGAGGATTTGAGAAGTCAAAATGTGCCCTAAGTTTTCTTTCTGCAGCACTAATCATAATTTCTATGGCAAAATGAACCCCCTCATTGTGTTCATTTGCAAATTAAATGTTTTAAATGTTACCACTTTATTCCAATCAAGATGGCTTCAGGTGGGCCATACCTTTGTCATAAGTAAGACTGTTAGCGCTCTAGTTGTTCTTGAAAACACTCTGGGATTTCTGTCATTGGGCTATACTTGGGCTACATCTCGGTGATATTTGTGCTACATTTGGGCTCTTTTGTCTCTGGTGGCCATCTTGGGAGACTTGTTATGAAGTTTCCTAATTTCCTCATTTACTGCAGTCTCCTCAGTAGGCATACTGTCAGTTTTTTACTTTGATTCAATGAAGAAGGCATTCAGATGTGTCACACATTTGCCATAAATTCAGAATGTTAGCACTCTATTTGCTCATTAGATCACTGTAGTAAAGCTCACCAGACTGTTAGCGCTCTAGCTGTTCTTTGGAACACTCTGGGAAGCTGCAGTAGAACACAAAGGAATCAACTGACAGTCTCTGCCCTTGTTGGATGTACATGTTTTACTGAGAGTGTCAGACTTCATTCTCACATGACTGAGAAAGATAATGTGAATTTACAGAAAATATGCTCTCAGTTTAGCTTATAGATCACCTTCCAAACCTCTGTGGGAAAAGCATGTGAAAATAGTTTTCTCTCAAAGATGATTCATCAGATAGCAGAAGGCTTTTTCACATGGTAAAATCACCTTAGAACATACCACAATTCCTAAAATGAGTATGGTACCATCATCAAATGATTTATAATGTAACTAAAGTCTTAAAACCTTCTATTAACTGCAATGCTTTTTAATGAAGTGCTATCATGTATATTGGTCCCAAGATGGCTGCCAACACTTCTTGGATGAAGTGCTGACAGCCAATCAGATCTCACAATGAGATGTGTGGTTAGGCTCCGCCCAGATATGTATATGATTTTACTTTTGATTTTCTCAAGAACTACTGAACGGATTTACACCATCTATGCAAAAGGCACATGCCTGACCTGAGGACTACCTCTTTGCCAAATTTCAAGTAATTCTGTTCAGCCGTTCGGGCTGTACCTTCGACTAAATGTCCTATGGGAAAATGCATGGGGAAAACGCATTTTGGGACCCCCTTTTTTCTCAGCCCCCGCTTGACGAATCACCCAGAGACTTTCAGGGTAGGAGCTGAGTGGAGCGCCCCGTTAGTTTTGAAAATTTCACGAACATAAGTCAACCGGCGCCAAAGTTATTCCAAATAGAATTTTCAGATTTCCTATGGGAACTCGGTCCTAACTATAACTATCTACTGGCAATATGTATATATACAGATATATGTATGCACCTACTGATGGCATACTTATATACACACACACACACATATATATATATATATACACACACACACACACACAGATGTGAAGTTAAGTATAGAAGACGTATACAAGCCTACCCTTCTATATCTGGTCATTCGATACTCTGGTCACGATAGGATAGTTTGCCATTATTCTGGTTTTGATATCCGAACCACAATCACCCAAGCCATGCTGTAGATCTGGGTAATCAGATTTACAACTTTGTCACATCGACAAAGGGGGTTCAATTCTTAAACAGACAAATTAAATAAAAAATATTTAATGATTTGTAGCTGGACTGATTTTATCTTGGGCATGCGCAGAGAAATCTGTCAGAAGATTTTTTTACAGAAGAGTGGAATTACACTGGAGGAATTAGGTTTAATTTCCAAGCTGCCATGTAGATGTTTAATTGTCTCCATAACAAGGATAGGTTTGTCACCACACCTTGTTCACCAGTGGACAAAGGCAGCTCTTAGTGTCACCTGTATCAATATTTAATTTTCTGCAGTGTTATGGCTGTGAGAAGCAAGTGAACAATGTTAAATAACAATCAAGAGGTAGAAAAGCGAGAACAAAACTTGTTTTACCTTATACCTACTAAGAGTTGCACCTTTTCAACTTGACTGTTTGTGAAGGCTTCTTAGGAAGGGAGGAATGTTAGCATTATCTCCTTTACAGTAGTTGACTCTTGGGCATCTAAATGAAAGCCCTTGATTCCAGTTGGAGGTGCTCTGCCAAAACACTGTTCAAACACTAAAACATGCAGAATATCTTTATTAAAAAGACTTCAATCCTTTTTCTGAGTGTTTAAGTTATAAAGAACTGAACACCATTTGCACACAGTATGGCATGTGTTTTTGCACTCAACTTTAAAAAGGAATAACGTGCTGGCCAGGGTCCATTCCCTCTGCCCCTGCAGCTCCACTGTTGTGCTGCTGCCGCCTACTCCTCGCCTGTAGGTTTTCGAGCTAAGTGTTGGTCTATCTTCTGTGATTTGTATATTTTCTGTGACTCTGTTTTGTTCCTTTTATTTTGCCCCTCCTCCTCGTTGTGTTGCTTGTGCCCTTCGTTCCTGGTCTCCATGCCTGTTTTTACTGCTCTTTTCCCACTGCTGCTGCCCCACGGCCCCTCCACTCTGTCATTCCAACTCCTGCCTCCCAGCTCCGCTTCCCTCCCCCTCCCCTATTTATTGGCAGCTGCTGCAGGAGTGCCTGATCAGGACCTCTGAACTCCTGGCTGGGGTCCCTGCTCTCTGCCCCTGCAGCTCAGCTGTTGTGCAGCTGCCACCTACTCCTCGCCGGTAGGTGTTCGAGCCTAGTGTTGGTCTATTTTCTGTGATTTGTATATTTTCTGCGACTCTGTTTTGTTCCATTGGTTTTGCCCCTCCTCCTTGTTCTTGTGCCTGTGCCCTTTGTTCCTGGTCCGCCTTGCCTATTTTCACCACCCTTTTCCTGCCACTGCTGCCCCCGCTGCCTCTCCCCCCCTGTCGCTCCTGCTCCCACCTCCCAGCTCCACTTCCCTCCCCATCCCCTATTTAATGGCGGCCACTGCAGGAGTGCCTGAGCAGGACCTCTGATGTCTTGGCCATGGTCCCTGCTCTCTGCCCCTGCAGCTCCGCTGCTGTGCTGCTACCGCCTACTCCTCGCTAGTAGGTGTTCGAGCCTGTTGTTGGTCTATTTTCCACGATTTG
Source organism: Triturus cristatus (assembly GCF_964204655.1). Lineage (NCBI taxonomy): Eukaryota > Metazoa > Chordata > Amphibia > Caudata > Salamandridae > Triturus > Triturus cristatus. The sequence goes on from NC_140579.1 coordinate 318,416,715, forward strand.
TACATTTTCTGTGACTCCTCATTGTTGTGCCTGTGCCCTATGTTTCTGGTCCACCGTGCCTGTTTTCATTGCCCTTTTCCTGCCTCTGCTGCCCCCACTGCCCCTTCCCCTGTTGTTCCCGCTCCCACCTCCCTGCTCCGCTTCCCTCCCCTATTTAATGGCGCCCGCTGTGTGGCTGCCCCGAAGGCAAGCCTATGTGCGCCTGCCCATGACGTGACAGGGACCAGCACCGGGGACCCTTTAATCTTCTACCACCCACAGCTATGACTCAGCCACCTTCCTCGCACTCAACCCCAGAAGGAACAACAACTGCCAGCTGTCCATGCCAAACACCATCCACAGCCAGTTCTCCTGCCGACACTGCTGCAGATTCTTCACCACTCTCTGCACCACCACGGCCGCCGCCCCCACACCGGATGCCAACACCACCAACACCCTGAAGTGCTTCCTCCTCAACGTGCGCCCCCCACACAGACATGCCGTAGAGATCTGGGACCTCCTCAACACCCTCTGACCAGTTGTAGCCTTCTTCACGGGAACCTGGACCAACACCCACTCCGCCTCGACATCAGCACCGCCGTTCCCGACAACTACAAGATTCAGAAGAAGAACCACCCCAACTGCCCAGGAGGAAGACTCACCATTGCACACAAGAGCTCCCTCCGACTCTCCAGCTCCACCAGGAGCGGCCCCTCTGCCAGAGCTGCCCCTCCGCCACTACCAAACACCTGCACTTCCTGAACCAAACCAGCCCTAGAACCACTCTTCGTGGGTCCCTCACCTACAGATCCCCCAGACCCCGCGCATCATTTGCCACTACAATTGCTGATCTCGTCACACCCCACGCCATCACCTCCATGGACTACATACTCATCGGAGACCTGAATTTCCACCTCGACAACCTCAGCAACCCCAACTCCACTGCCCTCCTGAACAACCTCACCAACATCGGTCTTAAACAGCTTGTCACCACCCCCACCTTCCCATCTTCCCAGTTGACTGGAAATGCGCAGAAGTCAAGCCACTCCTCAAGAAACCCTCTGCAGACCCGACGGACCTGAAGAACTACCGACCCATCTCTCTCCTTCCCTTCACAGCCAAAGTCACGAGAAGATCGTCAATGCCCAGTTGACAAACTTCATCGAAGAGAACTCCATCCTCGATCCCTCCCAATCTGGATTCCGCAGCAGCAACAGCACCGAGAGTGCCCTCCTCGCCACCACAGATGACATCCGCACATTCCTCGACCAAGGCCACACCGCAACCCTCATCCTGCTTGACCTCTCCGCGGCCTCCAATACCATCTCCAACTGCACCCTCGCAGCCAGACTCCACGACGCCGGCATCCGGGAAACCACCCTCGACTGGCTCCGGTTCTTCCTCGCCAGCAAAACCCAAAGGATCAGACTCTCACTTTTCATCTCAGAACCCACAGAGATCAACTGCGGAGTGCCACAAAGACCATTGCTCAGTACCACGCTCTTCAACATCTCCATGGCCTCTCTCACCTCCATGGTCAGGTAGCATGGACTCAGCATTGTATCCTACGCCGACGACACCCAGCTCATCCTCTCCCTCACAAAGGACCCCGAACTCAGACTCATCTTCCAAGAAGGAATGAAAGACGTCGCAGTTTGGATGAGCAGCTGCTGTCTGAAACTCATCTGGGGGAAGACAGAAGTCCTAGTCCTCTGACTCTCCCCCTCTGCGTGGGACAACTCCTGGTGGCCCTCCACCCTCAGCACCCCCACAGACCATGCCCGGAACCTCAGCATCATAAGCGACTCCTCCCTAAAAATGACCCGACAGATCCACGTCGTCGCCTCCACCTACTTCAACACCCTCCACATCCTCCGCAAGACCTTCAAGTGGCTGCCCCCGAAGCCAGAAAGACCAACACCCACACACTCATAACAAGCAGACTGAACTACGGAAACGCCCTCTACACAAACTCCAGACCATCCAGAACACCGTGGCCAGACTCGTCCTCGGTATCCCACAACACAACTGCATCACCCAACACCTGCGAGATCTACACTGGCTCCCTGTCGAGACGAGAGTAACCTTCAAACTACTCACCCACACCTAAAAATCCCTCCACAACACCAGACCCACATACCTCAATGATAGAGTCTCCTTCCATGCACCCAAAAGTAACCTCCACTCTGCCGACCTCACCCTGGTAGACATCCCTCGCATCCGCAGAACCAGAACGGGTGGAAGAGCCTTCTCCTACATTGCAGCCAAAACCTGGAACGAGCTCCCAGTCAACAACAGACACTCCCCTACTCTGCACACCTTCAGGAAGAGCTTCAAGACTTGGCTCTTTGGCTGACAGGAGCTGCACCCCCCCCCCCCCCCCAGCGCCGTGAGACCCTCACGGGTGAGTAGCACACTTTAAACCCTATGATTGCTTGATTGATTGATGTGCAAAAATTATGTCCATCCCAACTGCACTCCTTTTACGTGCACAATTTTGTGATGGAAAAGTGCCTTTCATGGTGCTAGACATTAGGGGTGGGTGGAATTTGCGAAATCCACTTTCGCGAATTATCACGGAAATTTTTAAAATTATCGCAAACAAGCGGAAATATCGCGAAGATGCGGATTATTTTCCCCGCATGTTCGCGAGATTTTCTGCATGGTTGCGGGTCGCCAACTTACCCATGTGGTTGCTCGCGGGCGCGGCCATCTTGTTTTGAGTTGTCTCGCGGTGGATGATCGCGAGAAGAAAGACGTGATCGCGCGATGCATGACGTCACAGCGGGCGCGAACTGTCGCGAGACAGAGCAAATGTCTAAAAACAATCCAACATCTCATGGAGAACGCGACCGGATCAAGAAAACTTGTCGGCGAACGCAGAGATTCAGGTAAGGCGATCGCGCACGCGAGAGAATGTATTATTTTACAGCGCGAGCAAGAAACAAATTATCGCCAAACTGCGGAAAGCGTAAATTTTGACATTTTCGCGCTCTCCGCGGAACACGAAAATGTCAAATTATCGCAATTTCTGCGAACGGAACAAAATTTTTGCCCAGGCCTACTAGACATGTAACCCTGCTCAGAGTGCCCCAGCTGCATTGATATCTGAATCCGTGGTAACAATTGTTGGTTATAGGCACACACGGATCACATGATCTAGGACTGTCTCACTGACTGGGGTCCGCTTAGGTCGGGAAGCACACCCAACGTCCACCATCAACTGGTGGAAGGCTACGAGCACCGTGGTGGCAGCATACCATATTTTTAGTTATTAGTGATCAGTAGAGTGAACAGGCATTTTACTTTTGTCATGGGAGGGAACCTCCTGCTTGACTCTGGCAAAGTTCTTCTGCTGTATGCTTAACTCACTACTTAACTCAACCTTGGCCTACATTGTATTGTGTGCATTTCTGGGATGTATGTGTTTCTGTGGTAACGCACAGTGCAGTAGGGAATAGTGCACGTGGTTGTGTGTGCACTCTGTGATACTTGTGTGCCTACAAGAATGCACAGTGCTTCAGACAAAAGGATGCATTGTGTTTGTGAGCTTTGGGATACGTGTGCCTTTGAGAAGGTTTTGTGCATCAGGACATAACATGCATGGTTACGTGTACATTCAGGAATATATGTTGGCCTGTTAGCTGGTACTATAAGTAAGAGATATTGTGTGGTGTTGCATTAGTGCACTGGGATGTATTGATGCCCATGCAAGGGTACAGTATATTGGGGACAACCTGCCTGTGTATGTGTGCTTGCAATGGACACACCACAAGCAAGACACTGGATTCCACTGTGGGAGATCTAGGGCTTGCTGGAGGAGCAGGGACAGGTAGAGGTTTCCACCAGAAGGATTTACGGATTGCTGCATTCTTGAGAGATGGGTTAGACATACATTGGCGGAAGAAAGAGCCAGGCTCCTCACAGCACATCAATAGGGGCTCTTTGATTCTGAAATAAAAAGTCACTGGTCAAAGGGGCCTGGACACATTTGATGAAGGAGACAGGCTGATAAGAAAATCATAGCTAGGATGGCTTGGTAACATGTATGCTGCGCATGCACCACTAAAATTGCTTGTACGGTGAGCAGATTCACTCGCCTTAGGGTAGGATCGCTGTTACCCTATTGGGATATTAGTCCTATCACTCAGAGGGCAGGGGAGCATACCCCTGTGGTCACACAGTCCACAAGGGTAACATGCCTCACCTACACCTATTTTATTGCCCACACTATCCCAGCACATCCTAACTTTGAAACTTCACCAGAGTGGCATTCTGGTCATACCAGAGTTTTATACGTTCGTAACTGACCGCAAGATTACTTTTTGCCTTCTTACAGAAATGGTGCATCTGGTTGCGGAGGACCAGCATGTAGTTGTCCACATCCTGAGGTGGTTTCCTGGGAGCTTGTTCCTACCCTCTCTCACAAGGCTAAGATCCCCTGACAGGGAGGCCATAGAGGAGTTCAAATAGGCTAAACACCACTCTCCCCTGTGGCACCCCTCTGTAGGCATTGAGAAGGCATGGAATAAGGATGTCTCACTTATACCTTATGGGCTATGTTAGGCCAATTACCATGCCCTTCAAGGTATTGCTGACTATTTCCACAGACCAATGGTTTGAGGGTGATAGGATGTGGAGAACCTAAAACTCACCCCACAATCATCCCACATGGACTTCATGTCTGCTGGCATGAAGTTATTGCCTCTGTCAGACATTACCTCTTTGGGGAACCCCACACCGGTAAATATTGCCATCAGGGCCTTGGCCACTGCAGGTGCAGTCACCATTCTCAGAGGGATGGCCTCTGGTTAGCGAGTGGCATGGTCCACCAAGACCAGGATGAACCTGTTGCCTAAAACTGTCCTGGTAGTCCAAGTCCAATATTGTGGATGTCTAACCTCTCAAAGGGAGGTCCAATGACAGGTAGCGGGGTCAGGGTAGCCTTGAGCATTTCGCCTGATTTCCCACTGGCCTTGCAGGTGGGTAAGGACCTACGGGACGCATCTGAGGCCATTTTCATCCGAGGCCAATAAAAGCAGGCAACAAGTCACAGATGTCCTGCCAGGGGCATGTCATGAACTAAACACAATCGGAGGGTCCTGTAACACTGGGGAATCCCCAGTACACGGGCTGCCCCACATCCAGGTGCATTAGTCTTCCTATGTAGGAGGTAATTCTCCCAGTAGATCAGGTTATTTTCAGAGGTGCCACCTGCTGCCAGGGTTTCGGATTGCTGCCTCAAGCCCTCTTGGGTGAGGCACTCTAACTCTCTCCAGATAGTGTGCCCCAGGTCATTGCACAACAGACAACCTACAGGTATGGCAGGGCTCACAGCTACTTTTTGAGATCCCACTCAGAGGGAACTAGAGCCACTGGTAGGTGACCCTCACAATTGTTGGCGACTATGACTTGGTGGAATATATTATGGAGGACTTGCTCTGAGGCACCAGCTGACACTTCACAATAGTCATGCTGGCTTCTGTGCCGCTCAGAGCATCCCCCCATTGCCCATTGATGCTGACCCACTGCCTGTGCCCAGAGGTATTTGCAGACATATGGGCTTTTGCCACCATCTCCTTATGCACTTTATACCTATACCATAGGTAAACACAGATCACCTATGTCTGCTCCCCAAAGCTAACTAGGACTAGCTCCTCCTTGAGCGGTACACTCGCCAACCCATGTGTCTGCCCACCAGTGTGGGGCTGTGCCCGCTTGGAAAATTTGGAGTCACCCTTGGCGTGCTTAAACTTGAGCACTCAGTGCATTGAGGTACAAACCTCCCTGACTACTTGCCAAAGAACGCCTTCTTCTTAGGCTCAGACTGGCACTGGTTACCACTATTCCCTTGAGAATTATTTTTGAGGACGTTCGTGAACTCCTTATTTTAAGTTTTTCTCCCCTTCTTTCTTCTGGTGGGAACCCTGCCCACCCTTCTGGGAATCCTCCCCAGGTGCCTTTTTGGACACTCTGGTGCTTCCTAGAGGTTTGCCTCCTCAGCAACCTTGCTGTTGTCAGTCAACTTGCTGTCAACTAGGTGATGGTGAAGCTCTGAAAAACAAGTACTGAGCATTCTCTCTCTCGAAATTAGATCGTTCAACCTATTTTAACCATTAACCTTGCTGCACTGCACCCAACCATTGCTGGAGTAGTCCACACAATCTATCTAGGATTGGCTGGGGACCTTCTGGCTGTACCAAATCTTTAGCAGTACTTTTCAGGAGCAAACCCATATTTTGCTACCAAGCTGGCTTTCATAGGAGAGTACCTGGTTTGGTCCCCAACCTCCAAAATAAAAAGTGTGCCCCGGATGACTGTAGACATGTGTTTCCAATCCCTCAGTGCACTTCTGGGATCTTGTGAACCCTTCATAGGCAGTAAACCACTTGTCAATGTCATCTCCCACCACATAATTAGGCACCAAATCCTGTGGGATGTGGGTCTTTTTGTCTCCTTCAGATACTGCAGTTATGCTGCCACCATCACTGCTAGAATCTGCCTGCCTGGCATTGCGGTCCAACTCTTTCAAACTCAGTTCATAAGCCAGTAGTACATTTTTCTCCTCTAAGGCATTCTCAGCCTTAGCCTTGGTCTCAACCATCTGCACCTGGACTCTGCTTTCTGTGATTATACCCTGCCAAGAGGTGACCCTTGGAAGTGGGCTTGAGGTGCTTTGCCAGCCTCTATGGATCCATGGTTGTTTGAAGCCAGTTATGTCTCCGAGGCTTTAGTTTAGAAGCCCAGCAAACCAGCACTTGGGGTCACTCTGCAGATTCCAGAGACACCAAATATGAACTGGTTATCTCTTCCAATTTGGAAATGACACTTATAAAAAGTAATAAGGCAACTCCAATGTTATCATATGGGAGAGAGAGGCCTTGCAATAGTGAAAAAGGCATTTAAGAGAATTCACTTTCATGGCATGTAAAACTTAAAAGTACATGTCCTGCTTTTTAAATACATTGCACCCTGCCTCTGCCCTTTCTGGACTGTCCAGGGCCTACTCTAGGGATGATATATGTATAAAAACAGAATGTTTGGGCCTGCCAAAAGGTTTGCCAGGTCGAAAGGGCTGTTTAAAACTGCTCACAGAGGTTCTGCAATGGCAGACCTGAGACATGTTTAAGGGGATACCTAAGTGGGTGGCACAATCAGTGCTGCAGGCCAACTAGTAGAATTAAATTTACAGGCGCTGGTTACAAGTATTGCAACTTCATTAGGGACATACAAGAACAATTAATATGCCATTTGGGGATAAGCCAATATCACAATGTTTAGAGGAGAGAGCTTAAGCACAGGTTAGCAGTGGTAAAGTGCACAGACTCCTAATGCCAGCAAAAAAAAGATGAGAAGAAAATGGAGGAGGAAGGCAAAATCTTGTGGGAAGACCACCCTAAGGCTTACTAGCTTTTTGTGGGATAATGTTTTACACCATTACAGAATTCCCAAATGTGCCTGGGTCTATTTTATTGCTGTTATGGGAGTTGCTCCCACAATAAAACCCACCATCACTATCCGCATCAATATTATTTCTCCACCCTGCATACTTTGAAATCTTGGCTTCTGACCAGTTTTGTTCTCTTGAATGGCTGGTTCATGGATCGTGGCTTGAACCCCTTTGATTCAGAATTTGGAGCTCCGTGACCTCCAAGAAGCATCAGTGATATTTCCTAACACTGGGTGTTGGGCCAAAGTGAGGTGTGGTGGGGCTCTAGACAAATTTCTCTTTGGTGTAGCAACTAGGCTGTACATGAATGAAGCTAAGTTCTCCCACATCTACCACTATTATGCCTCCTGTTTTCCAACTTTAAGACTTCGGTTTAGTAACACTGTTCACTCCGCTTGCACACTTAGAGTTTTGGTCCACTTGGCAGCATGCTATCTCCAGAAACTGCTACCTAAAAAATTGTAGAATGCAATTGACCCCATTTCCACTAAAGGTCTCTAATGCTTCCAATCATATCTGAATCCTTTTTGGACCAAAGGACACTAATGCTTCACTGAAGAAGCCATTCAGGCCATTGTTCCATAAAGGGACATGGGCTGCACTCTGGAAAAAGAAATTGAGAGCTTTGACATTGACAGAGCAAGCAGTGGCTCCCTGGACCACTGCCTTTTTGTCTCAATGCCTGTAGCTGATATTCTGAAAATGGAAGCTGCTCCTGACAACCTGCTTCTTCTTTACAAACCCATACCACCTGAATTCACTTGTCAATAAACAGTCAATAGTTCACAAATGTAATTCCATTCACAAACCATTGATCCATTTCATTTCAATTCAGAAAGGAGGAGAGAGACACCACCTTCCAACATGCAGTGACTTTGCAAGCTAGAAACATATTTCTGGCTTGCAAAGTACCATTCATACATTGCAATCTGAGATTTTGAAAATCACAGGATATAGGGACACAAAACAGTTTAGCACATTTGGCCCAAGGAGAGTATCACTGCCTGCAGTTAGGACATGCAAGAAATGAGCATGTGTAAATTTAATTCCAAGTGAACCACAAACGGAACACAATTGAATGGAAAACATGCAGATAAACCCTGTGATAATTTTAAAAAAGAATATGCAGAATTTTCATATAACCAGTGCCTTCGAAGTAATTTAGCTCCAAGCATGCATAATTAAAGACAAACTTATACCTTCATTCATTAATTTAATAAATCAAACCATGAATGTGTGCTATCATGTGACCCATTCCCTATATATCTGAGCTGGTGTATAGAATAGTGAGAGTGAAAAATGTACTAGAATGTTGGTGTATGGCAGAGGAGGAGGCCTATCGTGAGAAGGAAGATGGCCCTGTGACTTCAAAGGACTAGTTTGTGGCCACCCACCCTCAAAAACCAGGCAAGTGGAGTAAGCTCAGGCTGCTGGGCAGGAGGAACCGAATGAGGATGAGCAAGGCAGAAGGGAGAAATAAACCGAGGTGTGTTTAGTCCAAAGCTTAAGGGCTATGCTATGGAAACAGTGTTATAAGGACAGCACTTTGGAGACATTCGGAATTTGCTTTACAGTAAATATAACTCTGAAATGGCCCACGGAGTTTCAGGCAGTTATATATTCAATGGTGATGGTCGCATAAGGGGAACCATTGGTAAGTGGAAAGTATGACTTCCAAATTAAGAAGTCTGTGGCATAAGTAAGTCTATGCCTTTGGAGATTCATTTCTGCCTGCTTCGTGTTTGTGTAAATTGCTCCTTTTTAATTTAAGTGTCACGTGTGCTGGGCTCATCAAGACTTGAAACTACAGACCGTAACAGTCTATTCCAACGTACAAGCAAAAAACAAGCTAACCCATTGGTGTGTGTACTCAAACATTCCACTCAAGCCACAACAATTAAATCTATTATCATGAAACACTGGAATATCATTCAAATTGAACCTGATTTATTCGCTCTGTTTCCACAAAGTCCGATTTTTGCGATGCAAAGATCTAAAAATATGAAAGAACTGCTAGCTAAACCATCCAACATTTCCATCTAAACCTTTAAAGGGATGCAAAAATGCATGAACTGTGTACATTGCAATAATGTGATAATAGGAGATTGTTTCATTCATCCAACTAAAGGCCACAAAATAAAACTACGCCATTCCATTACTTGTGACACCTCCAATGTTATTTATGCACTCAAATGCCCCTGTGGTAAAATTTATGTCGCTAGAACTGAAAGAAAAGTGAAAATACGTATAGGAGAACATAAAAGTTACATCCGTAACAAAAATGAGAGCTCAACGGTCGCATTACACTGGATGGAAGCACAACATAACATCTCACAGCTTCGTTTTACTGTATTGGAGGTACAAAAGTCACAAACAGACATTGATCCCCATAAAACTCTAGCACGTGCAGAATTTTACTGGACTAAAAAACGTACAATCCTTACAACCTCTGGGGCTGAATGATCGTATAGAATTTAATTGTTTTCTTTAATTCATAATTTGCATCGTTTTCTTGAAATTCACAATTTGCATTTTTCTTTGCTATGTTTCTAAGGTCATTCACGCGAGTATTTAATTGCAACATGATTATACATTAATCTGGAATTTTATTGATCCATCTTGAATATGTATGAATATTTGGCTTTATTCTATGTTTTTGACAACGTGTTTACTAGCAAGATACGTTTAACTTCGCACGCATTGACTGTTTCTATGTCTATTGTTTCGCACTAACGAATGTTTTCCTTCATCTCTTTCTACTAATTTAGCCACATCCAGTCCGATGGGAGCACGCCAGACACGCAATCTGACGTGGTTCCGCCGGACGTAGCCTGAATTGACTAACCGGGTAAGCTTGCAACGGCATCTTTGTTCGACCAGCAGTACCGTTTGAACGGAAGTCGATGATTAGCGCGTTTGCCTTTTTCAGTAACAATCACTGTACGTTTCATTTTAAATGTGAACAGTCGTTTGACCAGTGTTACCGCTTGCATGAAAGCCGATGATTAGCGCATTTATTATTTTTTCAGTAACCATCACTGTACGGTCTATTTTATATGCGAATACCTGTTCTAGTCTGATTGCACCTTTATAATACACTGAAACTAAAAACACTTGATAGGTCGCTAATACACATCGATGTACGCGGCTTCTGTCCGAGTGCACCTTTTGGTTAATCCATTTGAACTGCAATAATTTGGCAGCTTATTTAAGAATTGCGGCAACGCATATTTTTTAACACACCGCTAGAACGCTTGATATTGGCTTTACCTCAACACAACTGCTCACTAGCTTCTTAATTTACTGCATGATTTGAATGTTCTTTATGTGATGTTCTGATTCATGATTTAAAGCCTATTAGGACTATAGAATGAATTGCCTTTTTGTTCTTTATACCTACAGCTATGATAAGGAATTCCCCTGATGAAGGGTCATGATTGGACCCGAAATGCATTGGGTTTATTGATGATTTACATATAAGTTGGATGATCTATTCTCAGCTTGACAAGCACGTAATTTCGCATGAAGTTTGAATGCAATTATCATCAAAAATAAATTGATTTGAACATCAATGACTATTGGTTCATAAGGTTCTCAGCGCAACTGAAGTAAACTTTTAAGATGGCTATTCAGTAGCCCATGGAAGGGTGCTCATGCCAGCAAAAGGAATCCTTCCTTTTTGCACTATAGCTTGGATGTTTACCTAAAGACGCCATCGGTCAGGTGCCTTGGCGTTTGCAGCACAACCTACAATCTCTTTGGAATTTGGATAAATTATCATAATATCCGTGTGCATGTTGGCATCAGTTTTGTACTTCTACAATTTGGTCCACAGTTTCCAACGTAGCACCAATTATCAACATGTCTTTCGAAGAAATCTCCTCCTTGACCACTAATAAAGCGGACACACTAGCATTTTCCTCTGAAGCAGCCTCAGAAATGGATGATTTAGTTCAAGAGGCAAGACTCTTTAGTCCTCAAATATCCACCACAACGCAACTGTTAAAACAACTTGAGTATCTTAGCCGCAAAGAAATCAATCAGAGATTACATGCCACCACTCTCATTCATTATCATAAAGCCAAAAGAATCCCTAGAGGTTTACGGATTGCTTTAAAACCAATGCTTTGCAAAACCAACAAACAATTCATGGAAAGATGGTATCAAATTTTAAACAAATGCTCATTGGATCTGATTCTTTTAATCGTGGAAGAACTTTCTAACATCTTAAAGACTTTAGAAACAGAAATATTAACCATAAAGGAAGAATTATCAAAAAAAGACACCGAAAATTGGGATGAACTCCTACAAGATTTAAATGAAAAGCTTGATAAATATGCCAAAGACATACACGAGAGAAAAATTAGGAAGTTTCGTAGAGATACCATAGATTATAAACTAAATGAGGTTTATACGTGGGCAGAGGTTTATAATCAACGCAAATGGCAAAGACCGACAAATGCAAACTCTTCCCAGGAGAGTGTTGTTTCCGACTCTGAACTAGCCCATAATCGTCCTCCAGTGAGCCGAGTTGAAACTACAGCTGACACTAGTGCTAATATTACAGCAAGCGCTCAAGTCAGGAAATCTTTTTTAGCCACCAGCCCCGCTGCAAATCACCAACCCAAAAAATCTACACAAAAACAAGGCGGAGCAAAAGGAAAAGAGCAAGAGACCGAGCTGGACAAGAGATCTCTGCGCAGCAAAACAAGAGCTACCTAGTTGTGAACATTTCAAGGATTCAACTCTCAAAAGCTCAAATTACTGTTTTAAATAAAGGAACTTCATATGTACCCACCTATCACAGTAATATTGCTGAAACGGAAATTGCCTTTTTCAAGTTTGTGAGAATTTTAAGATTAAAATACTTCTTCAGCACTATAGAATCCTCCATGCCCTCTGAGGAATTGGGCCAACTCAAAGAGTTTAAACCAAAGAGTACGTTTTGCTCCCCCATCTCACATAAATCTATTGATTACTTTGAAAGGTTGGTTAAAGCCGAGATTATGAACATCAACTTTCGCAAGAACACCAAAGCTAATTTTTCCTCAAAAGATTGGAGCACCTTGAAGCAGCTTGCAAACAATCCTCAACTGACTTTTTCTAAGGCAGGTAAAGGTGGCACACTAGTGGTGCAAGATACTGACTTTATGAATACAGGGTGATACAACACATCACAGACCTTGGCACCTATACCAAGCTTGACCAAGATCCTACCTCTAGTTATCAGTGTCTCCTGAACCAGATCCTCACACGGGCAGAAGAGATGAGTTGGATTAGTAAAAAAACTAAAATGTTCCTATACACTACATATCCACGACGGCCTAAACTGTATATGTTACCAAAAATCCACAAAAACTTGGAGAAACCACCTTTTCGCCCTATAGTGTCAGCATGCGGTTCACTATCTGAACCCATAGGCAGATATCTTGGTTATTTCCTGCAACCTATTGTACAACAACAAGAGTTATATTTATAAGACACTACAGCCCTTTTGAATTTTTTGAAAGATCTGGATGTGAATGGCATTGAAAACTGGTGGTTATGTACTATAGACGTCACCGCCCTTTATACCTCCATTGCTCATGCTGATGGGATTGAAGCCATTGAATGGGCCCTACTAAAACACAATCACATTAAAGCAGAAAAAGTGTTTCTAATTGAATTACTACAATTCGCACTATATCACAGTTACTTTGAGTGGAAAGGCGTGTTTTACGCCCAAAACAACGGAACTTCAATGGGCTTTGCTGGAGCTCCTTCATACGCGAATATTTTCAAGGCTAAACTAGAACGCGATCACATCTTAAATAATCATGCATGGTCTCAAAACTTGGTTCTGTTCAAACGTTATATTGATGATATTCTCATAATTTGGAAAGGAGACCGTAGTCTTCTTGAAGCAAACGTTTTTGATCTTAATCACATTCACAATCGAATCAAATTTACCCATCATATAGATAAGCTCAGCATTAATTTCTTAGATGTACTCATCCAAATTGATCAAGGAATCATTAAAACCAACCTATACATAAAATCCACAGATAGAAATTACTCTCTTCATTTTGACAGCTTTCATCAACCTACATTAAAGAAACACTTACCTTTTTTGCAGTTCATCAGACTGAAAAAAATCACTTCAAATCCACAAGACACAGTCATAATCACCGATCAATTTATGGATCGATTCCATAAAAGAGGATATCCAATACAGCTTTTGCAAGATGCAAAACAAAGACTTGAAACTACAGACCGTAATAGTCTATTACAATGTACAAGCAAAAAACAAGATAACCCATTGGTGTGTGTACTCAAACATTCCACTCCAGCCACCACAATTAAATCTATTATCATGAAACACTGGAATATCATTCAAACTGAACCTGATTTATTCGCTCTGTTTCCACAAAGTCCGATTTTTGCGATGCAAAGATCTAAAAATCTGAAAGAACTGCTAGCTAAACCATCCAACATTTCCATCAAAACCTTTAAAGGGATGCAAAAATGCATGAACTGTGTACATTGCAATAATGTGATAATAGGAGATTGTTTCATTCATCCAACTAATGGCCACAAAATAAAACTACGCCATTCCAGCACTTGCGACACCTCCAATGTTAACTATGCACTCAAAGGCCCCTGTGGTAAAATTTATGTCGGTAGAACTGAAAGAAAAGTGAAAATACGTATAGGAGAACATAAAAGTAACATCCGTAACAAAAATGAGAGCTCAACAATCGCATTACACTGGATGGAAGCACAGCATAACATCTCACAGCTTCGTTTTACTGTATTGGAGACACAAAAGTCACGAACAGACATTGATCCCCATAAAACTCTAGCACGTGCAGAATTTTACTGGACTAAAAAATTACAATCCTTACAACCTCTGGGGCTGAATGATCGTATAGAATTTAATTGTTTTCTTTAATTCATAATTTGCATCGTTTTCTTGAAATTCACAATTTGCATTTTTCTTTGCTATGTTTCTAAGGTCATTCATGCGAGTATTTAATTGCAACATAATTATACATTAATCTGGAATTGTATTGATCCATCTTGAATATGTATGAATATTTGGCTTTTTTCTATGTTTTTGACAACGTGTTTACTAGCACGATACGTTTAACTTCGCACGCATTGACTGTTTCTATGTCTATTGTTTTGCACTAACGGATGTTTTCCGTCATCTCTTTCTACTAATTTAAGCCACATCCAGTCCGATGGGAGGACGCCAGACATGCAATCTGATGTGGTTCCGCCGGACGTAGCCTGAATTGACTAACCGGGTAAGCTTGCAACGGCATCTTTGTTCGATCAGCGGTACCGTTTGCACGGAAGTCGATGATTAGCGCGTTTACCTTTTTCAGTAACAATCACTGTACATTTCATTTTAAATGCGAACACTCGTTTGACCAGCGTTACCGCTTGCATGAAAGCCGATGATTAGCACGTTTATAATTTTTAAGTAACCATCACTGTACTGTCTATTTTATATGCGAATACCTGTTCAAGTCTGACTGCACCTTTATAATACACTGAAACTAAAAACACTTGATAGGTCGCTAATACACATCGATGTACGCAGCTTCTGTCCGAGTGCGCCTTTTGGTTAATCCATTTGAACTGCAATAATTTAGCAGCTTATTTAAGAATTGCGGCAACGCATATTTTTTAGCACACCGCTAGAACGCATGATATTGGCTTTACCTCAACACAACTGCTCACTAACTTCTGAATTTACTGCATGATTTGAATGTTCTTTATGTGATGTTCTGATTCATGATTTAAAGCCTATTAGGACTATAGAATGAATTGCCTTTTTGTTCTTTATACCTACAGCTATGATAAGGAATTCCCCTGATGAAGGGTCATGGTTGGACCCGAAATGCATTGGGTTTATTGATGATTTACATATAAGTTGGATGATCTATTCCCAGCTTGACAAGCACGTAATTTTGCATGAAGTTTGAATGCAATTATCATAAAAAATACATTGATTTGAACATCAATGACTATTGGTTCCTAAGGTTCTCAACGGAACTGAAGTAAACTTTTAAGATGGCTATTCAGTAGCCCATGGAAGGGTGCTCACGCCAGCAAAAGTAATCCTTCCTTTTTGCACTATAGCTGGGCTCATATATCCCTTATAAGCTGGTTTTATTGCTAGATGGACATGTGTTATGTGCCAAGCAAGAATCCTGGTGAGTGCATGAAAGCCGACTGAGGTTGAGGAGAACATCATGCAGCCTCTAGGAAATACTCATTAAATGCATTCAACATACTTCATGACGGCCAGTGCAGCATAATCAGAGGCAATGACTCCGCTCGAGCTAGCACTATGGCCAAGGCAATGAACAAGGATCCTGTAACTATTAGGGATGTGCAAAATTCTTGTAATATGTTTTCGCATAATCCTGCAAAAGTTCTGCAAAATTACACACAATTATGCTTAGTTATGTGGACGATACCCAACTATTCTATTTCCATGAAGTTGAACAGCTGCCTAGAAAAGGTGTCTGAGTGGATGGCAGTCAGCTGCTTGAAGTTGAATGGTGAAAACACTTAGAATTTGGTATCAGGGAACAAGCCAACGCTCTGGGATCAGCTCATCAGGCTATCTCATCTAGGAGACCGTCCAGTCCCCAAGTCAGAAGAAAAACGCCTAGGGATGATCCTGGACAATCAGCAAACCATGAACTCCCAAGATAAAATGGCCTTTTGAGAGCCCTGAGAAAGGTCCAGAAATGGCTCCTGACAGAGGCACGTACAATTGTGATTCAGGGCCCGATCCGGTGTCTCCTTGATTATGGGAACTCGCTTTATTTAGACAGTCCAAAGTCAGTGACTAGAAAACTCCAGATTATTCAGAATGCTGCCGCCCGGATACTGTTAGGTATTTCAAAAATACAATCAGCAGGTGCTGCACTCAAAATTCTTCACTGGCTGCCCATAAGTTGCAAGGTACAATTCAAGGCATTTTGTATCATCCATTGGGCAAAGCACAGCACAGGTCCTTTTGTTCTTCAGCAATTGGCCACCTCTTAGTATGCCAATGGGTACATGAGATCAAACAACCTTGAGCTGCTCTTTGTCCCCGGAATCAAGAGAACTAGGAGTGGAGGTTGATACCTAAATTTCCTCGCACCCATGATGTGGAACACTCTGCCTACTAGCCTCAGAATGGAAGACAATTTCATGACTTCAGCAAAAAAACTAAAGACCCATCTCTTCTATTAATCCTTTTAGCTAATTTATTCACTCACTCCAACCTCTCAGATAATGCTGGGAAGCCGGATGTTGGTGAATAGAATAGAATAGAACTTGTGTTGTAATAACTGTGTGCTGGCTGTAAAATTTTATCACCAAAGGTGCAATTAGTGGTTGCTTTTTTACAGCAAATTATGCATAAATACTCAAAAGGGTGTAATTTTTTTTATTTCATATAACAAGCGCAATGTGAAATTTATAAAAGTATTCTAGTTACACCAGTGTAATTTAAATGTCATTGAGGGCTAGTAACAATGCGCAGCACCAGTTACATGTGGTGCAAGTTACTTGGTGCAGGAAAAAAAGGCTGTGGTGTTTGGGGGCATAGCAGCACAACCTGGTTGCTAAAAGCCATCACTGTTGTCTTAGACCAGAACGGGGAGCTGGAGTGGAAGTGCTAGCTATGTAGACTTGGAAATTATGATGTTTAATTGGGACAGGTCTGGAGATATCGGAGAATGACTACCCAGGATAGTCTTGCTAACTTAGAAAGAGAAGTAGGATTATTTCCAGGGACATTGGAGACAGAAATGAGGCTGTGTTGTTTGAGGATATACTGTGTCCTGACCTCATAGCAAGTCAAACATCTATTGCCTAGCATTTGTCAAATGTAATGTTAAAATATGACATTCAGTTACGTAATCAGCAGGGTTATTTGGCATGCATTGAGTTCATATTATTCTATTTGCTTCTTTTGAGAAATCTACCATGTTTCTCAATAAATGTGAGGTTTTTTAGGCTGGAGTACACTGTGGCTGCATATTGTCATGTATTGACATGTGCCATGTGCCATGTACACCTTGTTAGTGCATATGTCTGGTCAGTAGTTTCAGTGTACTTTCACTCCTGTTATTTGGAAATTGCAGTTAATGCTTACGGTTGTGGTGTGCTGAATCCTTAGTGCTGCAAGGCAGGTTGGGAAATTTAAATAATTCACCCGAAGTTTGTTCTGGGAGTACTGTGTGAGTGTTTATTTTTGAATGGTGTTAAAAGTTTTGGGGAAAGAGTTTAGTACTCATCTTTTGTGTAGATATGTGCATATCCAAGTATCACGAACATGGGGGAAGAGTAGTACCTTGGTGAGAGGGATGCCAGTGTAGCACACTTGTGTGTGTGTGTGTCGGTGCAAACAGGGGAAAGAGTTGTATTCTGTCACTGGAGGTTGTATAGAGGATTACTCCGAAAGGTCTTAATCATCAACGTTATGCTCAGTAACTCCTGCTTGACCCATGGTAGTGTTTGATGCAGATATTGTTGTATGGTTTCTACTTTATCAGTAGGAACTGTTCGTTTGTTGGACACCATAAACATTGGGGTGGTGCCATACTGATTCCATGAACTCCCTCAGAATATGTTGGCCTACAGAACTGTTACCTCCCAGTGCCACCATAGGTGTCCCTAAAACTATTAAGGTAACAAATGAACATGACAACCCTGACTTCATAAGGAATCAAGGTAACTCATCCAGCACTTTTCACTCTGTCACTAATGCTTACTCAGAAAGATACAAAGGAAATTCACAAATGGACCTTTCAATAGTTATTGAACCATTGTGGTTATTGCATAATATATATGCGCTGCAATGATTAATAGGCAGAAGCAGATAAAAGTGATGAGCGGAATAGGAACATTGAAAAGGATAAACAATTCACCATTGTGCTAAAACATATATGTGGCCATATAATTACTAGGTGTAGTGTATAGCACTCCCTAACCTAATTGCTTAGGGCAGGTGTTCTGCCAAGAATCCCCTACTGGATGATCAAACTCCCCATTACCTGAAAGCATAGTATGAAGCTCTCACAGAGGGAATCAAAGGCATTAGCCTGTCTGAGACTACGACACAGCGATAACCTCGCAATGACAGCAGAGTGTTCCTCTGATTTGAGCATGGAAATGCGTGTGCATTTATAATAACATCATCCATGCTTCCATGTGAAGGGTTCAGCCAGACCGACATTGCTTATTGCCTTTGTGATAGCCATGTAGCCTGATGGAGGAACAACAACATTTTCACAATATGTGTACAGGTCTGGTACTAAATGTTTAAGGGGCTGTGACAGTGTACTTCCGAAGTGGAATTGTAAGCAATGTGGTTTAAGAGAAACTAATCCTGCACTGTCAATCAAGCAAATATGTGACAAAAGTCATTGTATAGAAAAGAAGGCAACTTAAGAAACGTATACATGTAAAATGCAGTGTAGCCTAATCTTGCCATATGATACTATAGTCTGATGTACGTAAATACTTCTTTACCTGTTGCCATGATCTGGTGTCAATGGTTGTATTGCTGGACTGCTTTGATGTTTTTTCTTGAACATGTGTTAATAATTTTTTAGTATAAATCTACTGTGGGATTACATCATTGTTAATAATTTTTTTGTATAAATCTACTGTGGGATTACATCATTGTGTTTGGAAGACGTCTGGATATTATCTGGTGAAGTTTCCAAATGCCATGATACTGGTATTAATTTAAGTGCATTCTTCCACTTGGTACTTGGTCATGTTGGCTTGGCCAGATAGTTTGACCAGGTGTGGAGCATGTGGGAGTACTGCACTGTACTTGTGTTTGGTTGTGTGGTGCCGTGTGTTGTCCTTGTGAGAATGTTTGAGTTGCATGTGGATGATGGAGAAGGTGTGAGAGTTTGTTGTGCTTTATGGATTAGTAAACTAAGGTGAATATCTGAAGACATTTATGAGTGTAGGTGTGATGACAGGTTTTGTGTTAGAGTATGGTCAAGAGACTTCCATTTTGCTTTGTTTTGTGCCTTGAATTTAAAGACTAAGGAATGATGGGGAAACCCACTGTCTAAGGAAACCAGAGTTTTCAGTACCCTGACTTTCACCTGACTGGGCATCCATGACTAAGTGTCCTGCAAGCATAAATGTTATATAGTGTCATGGTGAGTGGGTTGGTATGGTCTCATGTATGAGGAGGTCACAAGACATGCAAGTCTTGGATCCTTGTGCAATGGTAGTGACAAACTGTAGGAGAGTGGCATTGACTGCATAGTTGCCCCCAACTTTTTGCTGATGTTTTGACTGTTTTTATGACTTTAGCCAGGCTGTGGCCCTGCTATCCAGGACCCCAGCCTATCTGCTTCCTCTGTTAAACGATGTGAATACCCTAGGTACAAACCAATTGGAGGCTGAGAGTGCGCTGACAGTCCCTTGTAGATGGTACCCTAGGTACCCAGGGCATGGGTCCCTCAGTAGGCCTACCAGGGCTGCAGCACTTATTGTGCCACCCTGGGACAGCCATACAAACTGACACCACCAGACCACTACTGTAGTCTGGGTAAGGTGGTGCTAGCACCCCTTACAGGGATATAGGTACCCTATATCCCACCCCATTACAACACATGTACTCTAATAGGTCACCCCTATAGCAGGCCTTGCTAATCCTACAGGGCAGGGTGCTGAGATATGTGTGAGGGGGGAGCCCTACCTGAGTACGGCCTCTCTGCAACCCTCGTAAAATCATTGCTGGGTTGTTTGTAGTGTAGCCATACTATATACTCTTAACCGCATTATAAGTCTATCGCGATAGCGTGATAACTTGAGAATGGCTACACAGAACCATATCGTGTTTGGTGTCAAACATGTAGGAATCGTACCCCCAGTCCAGCCATGGGCATGAGGGCACGATTCCCCCCTGCTAGAGGGGCGATATGGGAAAAGCGGCAGAATTCGGACACCAATTTAAAAGTGCACAAGTAGTACAAAATAGCTACTACCCGCCACCCACACAACTCTGGCTGGCTGTTGCTGGGGAAAACCCCAGCCTCGCCAGCTGGACAATAGGGCTCCTGTGGCAGGGAGGTGCTAGCATCTCCCCAGACAGGATATGTGGCTTGGAACAGGGTGGGTGCACCAAATGTCCTTTCAGAGTTGCACATAGGCAGCTGCAGGGCCTTCATTCTGCATACACCGCTTGGAACCGGTTCAGGGGCATCCGGGAAACACACAAAGGGAAGAGGGTGTAGCCACCCTTTCCCGCCTCACCACTCATTGGTGGACACTACTCTGGACACTCCCCTAATCTTGGGGATTAAGGTGAATAACGTGGCCCCAGAGCCTCAGATTGATCTTGAACTTTACAGTCTTGACCTTCGACTTGCTGCTGCCCAGCTGATGGAAGAAATCTCCCTTGGGATAAAGGAGTTATCCCCCTGCTTGGCAGGCACCTGAAACACTGCAAGTGACCCAGTTGGAACTTCGCTGCTCTCACGAACTTCGTCGACTTCCAGCACCCTTGAGGTGGGTTTCCTAAGCATCCCAGAGGCCAGTGAGTGTGCTCAGCAAACCTGAGTACCGTGGACGGCGTGGGTACCGAGATTCTTAATACCCCAGGACACCAGCCTCCTCTTGCGTAGCACATGACCCTGACTAGTGGGGAAGTTGTGCTTTGGCTCATTATTGAGCCAACCACCAAGCACCATGCGTGCCAAAGATCAGTGCCCTAGCCCCTTCCGGTGGCCCGTGGGCTCCCTTTAACGCACTCCATTTTGCTGCCTTCCGCGGTCCCTTGTCTCTCGACTTGTGGGCCTGAGTGCAGAACAATCTCGACAACTAAGAGTTCCCCTGGTTGCTCCAGGCCTGCTCTACAGTCTCTCCAAAGGAGACCTCTCACAGACCTCGTGGGTCTGCACCAGTAGCTGATTTGTTCATCTTGGGTGGGTTTCGGTTGCCAAGGCTTAGTGGATTCAATCCGGACAATAACACCGCAGCGACCCTCATCCTATGTGGGACAGTCGTCCTCCAGAAGCTGGCCTTCCTTGATGCCTCCCGGAGCCCGTGGCTGCAGATCCAAGCTACACCTCTTTCCACTTGAAGCACCCGACATTGAAGGGCTCTTTGCTTTGAGCTCCCTGGTCACTGTGCCGTGACCCAGACTCTGTCCCCTCTGCTTTCAGGTTCTTCTCTACAACTTCTACAACTTCAATCTTCACGGCATCATCGACGCTTTTGGCTAGCAGCACTTTTGAACATTTTCCCATTGAAAATCAGCCCGCGACCCGACATCGAAAACGACCTATGCACCCGGCTTCCCTGTGGCAGGTAACAGTGGTACCTCAGTACTCTCGTGGTAGTGGGCTCCTCAAAAGCTTAAGTCTAAAGTTTTAACTTTGTACTCCTGTTAGAAGTGACTTTAATCTGTGTAAATCAAACCGAGACATTCTCCATAGGCTTTAATAGAGATCCCGATAGCAGCTATTTCCACTGCACGCGCCTCCCGTGGGTCCCCTTCCTCATAACCTGGGGTGGATTCTTAAGGGGCCAGCGATCCTAAATGCCCTAGGCATTGTCTGTAGAATTGTCGTGGTTCTTATACCACTTTTTTTATATATGGTTTGGTCCCCCCCTGGGGCCCTGTGATTCCTGTGCTATTTATTGTGTTTATAAATACTTGTTTGAATTGTAACTTTGCCACTAGCCTCATAAAGAGACTGTGGGATTCTGTCTAGCAGAAATACATATATTTTATATATATACCTGTGTGGGCTACTCTTTCATTTGGTTATTCAAGAGGTTATTATGGTAAAACAATAAGCTTAACACTCCTTCAAGACTTAGCCTGAAGGCTGCTCTCCACAGCTACCACTAGCATAGCTTTCTTTAAAGGTTGTCTTAAACCTATCATCAATAAGAGTCGAATTGGACTGGTGCAAGGTGTCCCTATAACTAGGAGACAGCATAGGCCAACTTCTCACCCAAACTAGTTGTTGTGTTCTTGCTTTATTTGACATGAGGTGTGGGGAGATTCATGTCTGGACCCTTCGGAGAGTTTTTGTGACGGTTGTTTGTCATTATGTGTCTGCGTTGATTTTGGAGAGATTAACCTGCAGTCTGTTGGAAACTATGGGTGGTGGGAATCTTTCGCAGCTGGTAGCTGCCCCATCCATAAGAAGGGTCATACTTTAGTTGGAATTTTTACCAACTCCTCCACACTTTCCATTCTAGATATCCTACCACTCCCCTGGACTTATCATGCAGCCATTATTTTTGTAAACTCCCCCTCCCCTGCCATTTTGTCACACCCCAAACCCAAGGGAAAATAGCTATTCGGTCCCGGAAAAGCATAAACCTAGTTAATCTTGACACAACCCTGAAAGAGTCAGTCCCTTATCTTTCCTCGAATATTGAGGAAGCAACAGCAAGGTATGAGGACTGGATCAAGGCAGCTTGCCACAAACTGGCCCCGGTCAAATGGTGTTCCCCCAGACGACTGATTCCATCTGCCCCCTGGTTCTCACACAAACTGCAAGAACTCAAATCAGAGTGTAAGAAGTTGGTGCGCCTATGGAGAAAGGGGTATAACTTAAACGACAGAGGACTCTACCGGATTAGCCTCTCAGCCTACAAAAAAACCCTGCAGGAAGAGAAAAAGGCCTAATTTTCTGACAAAATCGCCAGTGCTAAATCTTCAGCAAAAGAACTGTTTAAAACAGTAACCTTGCTTATGACTGCCCCCAAGCCTATCGTGCACATTGACGCTGAGTTTTGTAATACTCTTGCTTCTTTTTTCCTAAACAAAGTTGATATCATCTTCTCCTCCTTTAATAACCAATCAAGAACATCTAGCGTTAGTAGTCCTGTGTCTAAAACAACTCTCCCTGTTCCCATTATTAACACTTTCATCCCTCTGACCAACGTGGAGGTCTCCAACCTGCTGAAGGGCTGTAGATCCGGGTCCCCTAAGGACCCTTGTCTGGCCTCCATAGTGAAGATGTCTCCGGTAACCATCACTAACTCCCTGACCCCGCTACTTAATCAGATATTGGATATGGGGCACTATCCGGTATCCTGGAAATCTGCCTCCATTCTACCTCTCTTAAAAAAAAAAAACTTAGAGCCAAGTGATCCCAATAACTATCGGCCTATCTCCCGCCTCCCCCTACCTGCCAAGATCCCGGAGAAAGCCATGAACAAGCAGTTAAGCCTGTTCCTGGAAAATAATAATTTACTGGATCACTCCCAATATGGGTTCCGGGCGGGGCACAGCGGGGTCAGCTCTGATAAAAGCCACGGAAGAAATATGTGAGGCTGCCGACCAGGGTGGGTCCGCTATTCTTATCATGCTAGACCTGTCAGCGGTCTTCGACACTGTTCATCACGAGTTGCTGTTAGATCGCTTGTCGAAGGTCGGGGTTCAAGGTGCTGCCTGGGACCTATTGAAATCTTTTCTGACTGACAGAACACAAACGGTGGACCTGGATGGGGAAAGATCTAAACCTTTTGTCCTTCCCTGTGGAGTCCCTCAAGGATCTTCCCTTAGCCCCACGCTTTTTAATATTTATGTTAAACCTCTGGCCGCCCTCATATGTTCCTTCGGCCTGCTCATTACCTCTTATGCGGATGACACCCAGATTGTGCTATCCCTACAGAAAGGGAAAGAAGAGGGATTGGCCACCAGTTGCCAGGATTGCATGGCGGCCATTACAAGCTGGATGTCAGCCAATTGCCTTAAATTGGACTCTGGCAAGACAGAGGTGATAATCTTCGGAAACAACCCCAACCTCAGGTCCCCGGCATGGTGGCCTAGTGAGATGGGGCTCCTGCCAGAACCCGCACGCACTGTAAAAAATCTGGGTGTGATTGTGGATAACACCCTCTCTTTCGGGGACCAGGTCAGCAGAGTGGTATCAACATGCTTTTTTATCCTTAGGACTTTGAAAAAAATTAAACCTCTCCATGAGAAAGATAGTTTTAGAGCGGTAGTCTCTGCATTAATTTTATCCCGCTTAGACTACTGCAACAGTCTTTATTTGACGATTAATAATAAACATCATTATAGACTCCAGATGGTTCAAAATGCGGCAGCAAGACTGCTCACTGGCACTCCTAGGTCGGTATCAATCAGGAAAGGCATTACTGACCTTCATTGGCTCCCAATCAAAAAACGAGCCCAATTTAAGGCTCTTTGCACGGTTTTCAAAGCCCTACAGGGAACAGGACCTAAGGATCTAAGAGAACGTAACCAATGGTATGTCCCGGGGAGAGCATTGCGCTCAACGGAAGCCAAAAGGGCAGCAGTTCCTAGGGTAAATAAGGCCAGCTGGGGTGGCAAGAGCATTGTTCTCAGAGCCACAATCGCTTGGAACGAGCTGCCGTTTTATTTAAGGTCTGCTACGGAACTCCTAACTTTCAGAAAAAACTTGAAGACATGGCTGTTCACAGTCTAATATCCGGTTAACTCCTGAGGGTGGACTCTCTTTCAGGTAAACAGTGTGCAGCGCCAGGACACCCTCGGGTAACAGTGCGCTTTATAAGTTTGTATAACATAACATAACATGTCACAAGAAATATGATGCACTTGTTCTGCGGGCAAAGCTTGAAAAAAATATATTGTTAATTCAGAATAAAAACATTTCCCTGTGAAAAGTATGTGTAATGCTTTCAGCACAATTTTATGGACCTGTGTAATTTTTTATTTCTCATATAATGTGAAACCATCTTTTTCTCAGAATAATTATATAAACAAAAAGTTCAGAAATTAAAATGACAGTGTTGAGAAGAAATTAATTTCAGAACTCTGATTTCAACCTAGCCAGTGGCAGCTCCTCCGCTAAAGCAGAGGAGCGTCGCTCTGCTGCTCAAAAGGAAAAATAAAATGATAGTAATGTATCATTATTATTATTGTATTTTTCCTATTGCAGTCAGTGGCAGGCGGGGCTGGCCAAAGCAGTGGGAGGAGTGGTTTGCACTCCCTAAGTGGTATGACTATTTTGCCTGCCCTCCTGGGCCGGCCAAACAGTCATGCGCACTTTGCATGTTCCCCACCAGGCTGCCTTACATAGCCTGGTAAGGAACATGCACAGGCTCCCTGTCCCTCTCTGAGCGCTGAACCACAGCGCTCAGACCAATCACAATATATGATTGGCTAAAGGGAGCCTGTGTGCCTGGGTGCTTCCTG
The DNA here is from genome assembly GCF_964204655.1 of Triturus cristatus. Classification (NCBI taxonomy): domain Eukaryota; kingdom Metazoa; phylum Chordata; class Amphibia; order Caudata; family Salamandridae; genus Triturus; species Triturus cristatus. The sequence continues at coordinate 318,442,334 of NC_140579.1, forward strand.
CTGCCGGCCGGTACGGGAGACAGGAAGAAGGAAGGTTGAAGAGGACATAGGAGAGGTAGCAGCTGGCCATTCCAGGTAAGTCCTTTTTTCTTTTCTTTTTTCGTCCCCCACCGCCCACCAACCCCATCAGGTAGCAGCCGATACTGAACCCAACAGAAGGAGGATTTGAATTGCTGCGTCATGAAGGTAACAGATATGCTGCCAATTGATACAATGTCCAACATCCATGCTTAGTCATCCAGGAGGCCTTATTGATATTTCAGTTCACGATAAATCCGAAATATACATGTGAGTGCAGTTCCTAAAAGGGGAGCACATTTTTGTAGACCAACATATTTAGGCTAATGCAGAGATCTGAAAAAGAAATCCCACCGTAACATGGCACATCATTTTATGTTAAAGTTTATTTTTTAATGCATTGGTATACAAATCCACATTTAACAGCCAAAGGATGTAATTTCACAGGTTACTGTGAAATGTGCATTTCATCCATTGGGAGGCCTGATCTCAGCCAGACTATGACCCCAGAAGAAGATTCTCATTTCTCCCACACAGCTTCTGCACACGTTCTACCATTTCTGTGTATATAAGGAACTATACACTGAAACCAACTCATGTGCAACTGTGTCCAGATGTAATTTGACATCTTTCACACCGAGGAGATGCTGCCTGTGCATTGGCGGTCACATTTTCCACACACACAGAACGTTTGCAGCAATGGCGAAGCAATGCAATGTTGCAGTGTTCCCGCTTGCTGGTAAGGTACACATCATGCTCAGCATACTCACAGTAGCACAAGGTAGTACTGTAGACCAAAAGCAGAGCATTGTAGAAGTAGAGGATGGACTTTCCAGGCAGGAATTTCCTTTGTGCACTTGATTTCTGTACTGGCAAAGGGTTTTGCAAGTACTGGCATAGAGTAGGACTTGTAAAGCTCGGAAGCATTCAAAAGTCTTAGCAGTGAGTACACCCCAGTTTAACTGATAACAGCATAGGAAGGGACACCTTTGGAATTGACATCATTGGAACGGACATCAGTGACAACCGTATGAAACCCAAATATTGGCATAAAATCAGGCCTGGGCGTAGTTCGCAGAGTTTTGATACGCGGAACTCCGCGAAGTTACCAAAAACTTCGCGAAGTTCCGCGAGTGGGGGAGTGCAGTGCAAACTGCAGTTTGTGCTGGTATTCCTGCCGCTCGGGTAGAAATTCTACCTGAGCGAAAGCTCGCGCTCGCGAACTTACCGTTCGCGATTGCGTACTTACCATTTGCGATCGCAAGCGGGGAAAAAACTCTGCTGCACATCGCAAAGCGGAGTTTTCTGTACTCCGCGAGCTCCGCAGAGTGCAGAAAACTCTGCAAACTCCGCGAACGGAGTGAAGTTCACTGCCCAGGCCTATATAAAATGAAGAAACTTAAACCTATATTATTCCTTACATAACAATATATGTAGGCATGCTCTACATAGAAGATAGATGGAAGATATATGGCGGCCCAGCATCTGAACAAAAATCACCTGTGAGGCAGAATGAGCAAGCATCTCTACAGAACGTTTATGTAGTAATGGATTCAGAGAGCAATGAGCATTAAAGACCTTGGATAGCATGCACATCAATAGCCCCAGTCTGTAAATGAATTTCCAACCAAGTAATAGCAGATGTATTTAGTGCATGAAAAGGCGCATGCATCAATGCCACTACACTGTAGTATTAACTGCTGATTTAGGAAAATATTAAATATATTTAAGATAATTGTTCAGCAATATTCTTAAATAGCCCCAGACCGCAATATGTATTAAAACACACCAAGCTGTAATATGCATGAATGACCTCAAATAATTTTAATCAATGAATATCTATGAGTGGCTCCAGCAATAATATGTATTCACTAACTTAAGCAATAATAAGCATCCATGGCCCGAAAAAACAATGAGAATAGGGGAGATATTGTGATTTTCTGGAACAAGAAATAAAATGCATCAATGGCACCCAGCAGCAATATTTGCTGGTGCTATATTATAACAATTTTCATAGTTGCCTTCACACAGCAATATGCATACATGTTCTCAGGCAGTGCTATGTACCAGTTATCCTAGCAAGCAATATGTATCACTACTCCCCAACAGTACTATGCAGCAATAACCACCCACACCAATATGCAGTTATCCAAAACAGTGATATCCTTTAACGGCATCAGGCAGTAATATCAGTTATATGGATTTTATAGCAATGTGCATCATTAGTCCGAGCCAGTAACGGGAAACATCCTTTACCACGAAGGCATTTCCACGCGTTACGTTTACAACGGTACACTTACCACGTAAACATCTATACAACGCGTATTCCTTCCACGAACGTCTTTACCACGCAAGCTTCTTCCTCGTCCCATTAAGTCCTTTTTTAGTGTCGGCGAAGACGCGAGTTAAAGGCAAAAATTTGAAAAAAAAGAGGACTTGGGGGGGTCTCCCCCCAAAAATGAAATAACGTGGGGAAGTAGAGGAAATTGACGTTGTTTTATGTGAAAGGAAATGACGCTTCAAATTTAAGACGTATAACATCAGTCACGAAGGAAGAACGAAGAGACGACGTGAAGAGGTAAGGGAAATACAAATTTAAAATATATATACATATATATAAATTGAGGGTAACGGGCAGGGGTAATTATAAAAAGTATTGGGGGAAGGGGGATCATGTAAGGGTACAGGGGAGGGGTATAACCTTTACCAAGAGTATTCCATTACCATGCGTGGTAAAGGAATATTCATGGTAAACATTATGCGAGGAAATATCATTCCGTTGTAACGCATGCGTGGTAAAGGCATGCGTTACAACGGAATTCGTTGTAACGACATACATTCCCAGTAACATGCATCAATTTGGTTAGATAAAAAGGACAAAGACAGTGCTGTCTATAATGGCCCTAGAAAATAACGTGTATAGATGGTCGCAGGATAAAATTTGTATCAATGGCCAATCATAATATGCTTCATCAATAGCCCAGCAAATAATATGAACCTATGGCCCTAAGCAATAATATGCATCCATTGATCCAGATAACAACGTGTATCAATGGCACAGAGTAACAATATGCATCAACTGACTTAGCAAATAACAGTCACAAATAACAACTGACTGCCGTGTGTATCAGTGCACTGTCATCACAATGATAGATCAATAACTCCAGGCAGTAACATGTATCAGTGCCCATCAACAGCAATACACATCACTTATCCAAATCAAAAATATGCATCAATAGTCCCATAGAACTAAATGGACAAATCCATGGGCAGAAATATGTGTATGGCGCCACACAATATGCATCAATGGCTTGAGCCAATGCTATGCACAATTGCTCCCAAAGAGACGCATTCATTCATTACTCAGTCAGCAATATGCATCAATTGGACTAGGCAGACAGGGACATCGGAGGCACATCAGTGCCAATGCCTTACAAACACTTTGAGTCCCCTGATAACAATATATAGCATTGACCCCACGTAGTAGTAGGCATAAATGGCTTTATGCATCATTGGCTCCAAGTAATAATATGCAAAAGTGGCCTAATGCTGAATTCTGCATTAGTTAGATAGGAGCCCTGGTTATTTCGTCCTGATGAATGCCACAAACCCTTCGGGCCAATATGGCAGAAACATGTTGACAACACTGGTGGTGCTGGGGTACTAGCTCCCCAAATCCCCACTCTTGATTCTTAATATCAACTAAATACCTAACAAATAATTGTATTTTGGTGTTTACATTGGTTTGTAACCTTTCACCTTATCACGGGCCCCATCTTAGGTTTTAGAAGTGCCTCTCTGTCTCCAGGCATAGGCCCGCTCTCTACCAAACGCAGTTTCTAGAGAGTGAGGACTGCCAATGATGAAGCATGACACCTGGTGGTGTGTGAGGACAGTCCTTCACATTTTTTGAGAAGCCCAGCACCCCAATTAATCAAGTGTAGAGTGCTTGCCTTTGTGTATAGAATCAGACATTTATTCAGGGTAGCCTCTTTTGTGTGTGCAGTACCAGGAATGAATCATCCCTGAGAATTATATACATGTATGGACTTAAACAGTAACACCATGCGTCATTAACTCTATCCTGGACAGAAATAGTGAAAAGTCTCAAATGAATTGCTGGCCTTAGTAGAAATATTAATCATATGCTCTAAGTAATAATATGTTCCAATGCCCTTATTAACTGCTATTGCACCTTCAGGGCCGAATTAGCCCATCTAAGTATTTACTAGCCAGGCCTTTACAGAATGGGAGGCTTGGATGAACAGAAGACAAACATTTCAGCTATTGCATGTTGAAGGCATCCTTTGGGCGGTATGTCAGAATATCAATAACACAAATATTGTCTTAGGTAAATATTGTGGACGTAATATCACTCCACTAGATGTGATGTTCTAATGCTAGCTCCCATGAGGTCATATTTTTATAAACGAAATGTAGGATGTTACATTTTAATCAAAGAATAGATAGGCTATGAATATTCTGGCATCATACAATATTTTGATCTGCTGCCAATCCCAATCGCTATAACTTGGCCACACTGCATTCAGTAATTTTTGGCTGGCTGCCGAGAATGCTTTGGTTTATCAATGCCACCTCCAAACCCTTTTACTTGGTTGAGAGAGGGATATCTTCCCCCTTCACTTTCAAACCTGCACCTGTCTCCATGCACAATGCAGTGCTGGCAGATACACTTTATCCTGCAAAACAGCAGGAAATAATCTCCACCTCTTTCATAACCAGCTATTGTGGGTGAGTCTTTATGTGGTACCAGTTATGAGTGGGTGAGATGGTTGGATGAGAAGAGCGATGCTCTGTCCTAATATTAACAGAATACATTTGTATTAGAACACCGTTTGAGGACCACAGGGCAAGCACGAGTTACCTGGCTGAATCGTGGGGGTTGAGGCATTTTCTCCTGATGTCCCATTGCCCGACCAACTATGGATCCTGAACAAACTGGACAAATACCCCTTCAGCACTCAACTCTTGGTGGCAGTGCAGTCGAGCCGCCCAAGGCATCTAAGGATGGGGGAGGGGAAGGTAGACACAGGGGGGTAACATAGGCTCACAACTCAAAATACGTTTCAGCAGCAATAAATATTTGCCCAGTCAAATACTGTGGAGACACTCAAGCTCCTCCCGCAATACCCATCCGAGACTCAGGGCCACAGGAGATGGGGTCTCGGGGGCCGAAATCAGCCTGCGGAGGCCTTCCTCCCCTTTAACAATTAATTTTTTTAGAAGGCTATCCTCAAACCAGCTTTCAGGAATCCCGCTGTGTCGGACCTACTGGCGGTAACAGGAGGGCTTCTTGGCCCCAAGGACGCTCACCATCCAAGAGGACTTCATCCCCCAACCAGAAGAGTGCCATGTGGTGCAGTCGTATAGTGGTGGCGAAAATGGGTTGGTTCTCCGACCAGCTCTAAGCAATCGCTCTATGTGAAACTTACTGGAGGAGACAGGAGGGCTTCTTGGCCCCCAATGATCCTCAGCCGCCAAGAGGACTTCAAACCCCAACCAGTAGTGCACCAGGAGACGTGTTTGCAAAGTGGCAGAGAAAGGAGGCACCGCCTCCAACCAGCTCACAGCAATCCCGCTGAGTGGGTCTTACTGGAGGTCCAAGGGGACTTCATTCTTCAACCAGTAGTGTGCATCGCTTCTCCTAGCAGTAAGAAATCGACGCAACACTTCTCCTCCATGCAGCAGAACTGACACCTCCATTCCCCTGGGACTCAAGAACGGATGCATTGTGGTGTTTTTTAATGCTTTCCTCCTTTGCAGCTGTTTTTCATCTGGGATTTTGATATATCAAAGGCACTTTGTGGTAAAATCAATGCATTCATAGAGTTCTATGGACACAATTGCTTAAACCTTTTAAAAGTGATATTTTGAGTTATGTATGTTTGATTTTTGTTGTTTGGTCTTGTTTGGTTTAGATAAAGATTGGTTATTTTTCTAAACTGGTGTGGTGTCCATTTGTAGTGTTTTCACTGTGTTACTGTATGTTCTGTGTACAAATGCTTTACACGTTGCCTCTGAGATAGGCCAGACAGCCCGTGCCAAGCTACCAAGGGGGTGAGCTGGGGTTATCTTGGGTGTGTAACTCTCTTATCCTGACTAGATTGAGGGTCGCTACTTGGACAGGGTGCAAGCCACTGCCAACTAGAGACCCCATTTCTAACAGCATTCTAAAAATATGCAGTGCAAAGTAAAAAGGGGAGATTACCCCCTTCAGTGTACAGCAGATTACATGCACCTCCAATTGCATGTTAGGTATTGGTGGCACAATTGTGGCATCACTGGTATGATTGTGATGGAAATCCTTGTTTGTGCACACAATGTAGAATCTGTCAAGGTGTGGCATTAGTATACTCTGGTTAGTTTAGGAAAATGTTAAGCTGGCGTTTTTGCCATCAATACTGTATCCGCTAAAAATAGGTAAATTGATATTTTGGGAAATAACTACGATTTCCTCAGAAAATTACACTCCTGCTTGACGAATTGTTCAACTTTATGAAAACCAAACATTTGTGTGTGATAGCACACAGTGACCTTCATTACAGGTGGCCTGTAGAATTCCAATATGCGAGGTATCTCCTGCTAACGCACAATTTGAAATTATGAGTTGAGAGGATTCTGTTGCACTCGGTAAATACCAGCATCCCTAAATACATGGTAGCAGGTCAAGCCAGATGATATTTACCGTGGGAAATGCCTAGTAGGAACCAAAACCTGGGTTTCAAGCATGTAATGCCCCATTCTGCAGACAAAGCTCATAATAGGCAATACATTACGAACACCTTGGTGTCTGATTGTATTCTGAGTGATCATTGCACAAGAAACTGGTCCACTCGCAATGACAGCCTATGTTTTTTCAGATACAGACAAGCTGATATTTTGCTTGCAGTTAATACATGTTTGAAACATATTTAAATCTGTTGAGAATGTATGCTGTGTGTGGAACACTCCTCGATGATCTTGTTTGTTTCCTTGGTAGCTATTGTTATTTCATGATGTGTGATTTAATTTCTTTGTTGTGTGTGATTTGATTGAGCATGTGAGCTTTGTATAAAACTCCCAAGTGTCGGGTTATTAAGGTCTGTCTAGACTGACAGGAGCTCTGCCTTGTGACCCTGTAAGATTCGTCTCATTCTGCTGTCTACTTGTCTCTGATTGTGGGATTTTTGTGTAAGATATTTTTCGATCATGCCAGTCTGAGTAGACACTCATTGATCATTTACTGAGAAACTACTCGGAAGTGGCAAGATGGAAATACAGAACGGCAGTGTAGCGAAAAAGTGATGACTGATGTTTATATTTAAACAAATAAAAAGGCAGATGACTTGAACAGCCTTCTAACACTGTTATCTCTTTTGATGATATTTACGGACATTGTGTTAAAAATACATTGACTTGTCATGCCAACATTTTCCAAACTTTCCTTGGGGAAGGGGAATCACCAACAGCCTTGCATGATTGGAATATCACAGCAGTGCCCTTCTAAAGCTATGGGTTTTAAGCCAAATTCTGTGAAAAGTATAGTGCAACAAGTCCCATTTGGCAGTACGTTTTCCAAACTTTTTCCTGGAGGGTGAACCTCCCTGAGTGATCCCCTTCCCACTATTACTATGGTTTTGCATGTGGCACAAAACTGTGCAAAGCAATGCAATCAGTTTACTTACCACTGTAAAATCCAGCAGGTGCAGTACAAAACTGTGCAACGCCATGCAAGTGCATGTGCAACCGTGACCAAGAAAACCCTGTGGAGTGAACACTCCGAGTGCGCCCTCCAACAAGATTATCTTGGAAACTTTTTTTAAAAGCTGCTGCTAGGGCATAGCTAGCAATAGTGCAATGGCAACAGGGCCAAGTGGTTGTATAGGCCCAGTGTACCCGAATTATTGATGTGTTTTACTGTCCAGCCAGTGGATGCTGGACCATTTGACCTTGCATGCACCAGAGGCCATGACACCATTGAGCTAATAAGGAGCAGGGGAACACAAGGAAACAATCAGATATAGGTGAACGAATGAATGAAGAAATGAATGAATGAATGACTGGTTTTGTATAGTACACAGCTACTCAGTGAGTGTCCCGGCGCCACAGCAAAAGACCGGACAGGGAGCAGGACGTATAGATTAAACTAGTAGGTTATAATGGCTTTTTTTGGAACCTCTGAGGGCTCTAAGTTGAAGCGGAAGCTGTTTCCAAATCTTGGAAACAAGTACCACAACGGAGCCCCCCCTCCCCCCCCCCCGTTGATTTCTTCTGAAGCGGGAGACAGCTATCATCCATGCATTCCTAGAGCATGGGGCCCTGTCCTGGCAGTATTCGAGAATTCTCTCATTAAGGTATGGTCCTGTGTTGTAGAAAGCTTGATGCCCAGTCATTAAGGCTTTAAACATCACTCTCTTATGAACTGGCAACCAGTGCAGTTGTTTCCGAAGGTTGGACATGGAGGAACGTTTAGACAGTTTGAGCAGACATTGTCAATCCTGGGCAGAATTAGCACACTAACCACCATTATTCGTGAATCTCATGGTAGAAAATCTGTACACGAAACAGTACTCCCAGGTTCCTTGACACCTCCGTAGAGGGGGGGGGGGGGGGGGGGCGAAATGCCGCTGCTTGGCCAAGCATCTATCCAGCCTGGAAGAGGGTCGGGGCAAAATAGCAGTATTTCCGTTTTATCCGGGTTATTCTGTAAGAGATTAGTTCTAAGCCACTCCTTCACTGCTTCCACACAGGATCTGGACTTTTGCTTAGCAGTGACTGAATCGCCCTCATAAGGACGTAGCAGCTGCGTATCATCCACATGAGCCAATTTTAATGCCAAAGGACTCTACTAAAAATGCCAAGGGAGCCATATAAATGCTAATAAGAGTGGGGCTCAATGACAAGCCATTTGGCACCCCGCATTTTAATTATTTCACCTCTGAATAGAAAGTCTTCATCCATACTGCTTGCTCTCTCTGCACTAGGAAAGAGCCCAGCCATTTCAAAGCCATTCCACCCACCCCAACAGTTTCCAGCCTTTGGAGCACGATTTCATGCGAAACAGTATCAAACACATCTGATAAATCCAGCAGAATTAAAGCAGCTTTATGGGCAAGATCTAGATTCAACTTGATGGATTCTGTTATTTCCAGTAAATGTGTTTCAGTGCTATGCTGGACCCAGAAGTCGGACTGGGATGAGTGCAGAAGGTTACCAGTGGTTTAAAACTCTGAGCGTTGGGTATTCACAATCTTTTTGCGAGTCATTGAAATAGCTGGTCTAAGGTTCAAAAGGACTTTAGAGTCAGCAATAGGTTTCTTTGGAAGAGGAATTACAATTGCCCTTTTCCAGGGTTCAGGCAATATCCCAGACTGCAGGGAGGCCATGAATAACTCTAAATACACTGAACCAATCATCTCAGCCACTTGGTTAAAAATATAAGGAGAACGGATCTACGGCAAAGCCAGACTTGCACCTCCTAAGAAGGTCCTTCAGTTCTTCTTCCTTAGGTGGCAGAAATTGTAACAGCTTCATATTAGCTGAGGATAGTACTGGGCACTCTAGCGGTTGTGGATGCACCTTGGTGTTAAGCCTCAATAAATGTGTTTGGATCCTCCTGACTTTGGGCCAGTACATTTCGAAATAATCTTAAAGATCTCTTTACAACTATTGTCTACATCCTTGATACATTATGTATAAAATGTGCAACAAGCCTGTTTTATGTTCTATTGATAAGTGTGAAGAGCCTGTTTATATAACATCTTGCCTTCTTCTTTGTAATGCCGTATCCATGATCTTTCAAATTATTTTCAGGCTTTCCTTTCTAAGGCAGGATCATGTGAGATGCTTCCGGGTTGTCGTTTCCAGCGTCACCCGCTCAGCTGCCTCCCTGAGTAATTTACAAATTGAGTTGTCACCACCCACGACCTCCCCTGTGAGCACAGGTTCAGAAGAAATTAAAGCCCCTTGGAGATCAGAAATTATCATTTTATTCCAGGGCTGCGTTGTGGAAACTTGCATGTCAACCTTGCTCCCCTTAGGTGAAGGAAGAAGCAATGAAAAAAAGGATTAAAAATAGTCAAACCAGACTTCTGGACTCTTTGAGTATGCAGCTGGACTAAAATATTGGAAATTACCCCATCTATGGCATGCATTGAGCCTGTGGAGATCACTGCAAGATTCAAAGCTGCTAATGTTTCTAAAAAGATCTTGACCAGAGGATCCTCCGTCATTTCCATCTGGATATTAAAGTTACCTAACACCATGAAAATGGCATAGCTAACAATCTTAGGCACAATTGTCTGGGCTAGAGAAGTAAAAAAGTCCCTTGCATAGTCTGGGGGATGGTACACTAGCACCCACGAAAAAGGAGCTTTGGACAGAGGGGGATAAGCAGAAGCCAAATGAGTCATTCATTTTGTCAAGCTAAAAGGGGCAACATTTGAGGGTTTTTTGTAAATACTATGGCTAGCTAGATGGCGGCCTAGTGAGCTGTTCCTCTCCATCCCTCTGGCCCTGCCGCTCAATCTATCTACACACGTCACACTTGCCCAATTGTGGAGCTCCCGAGGCTGCTGGGGAGTGAGAACTGGTGCTCCAGGGTGATCTCATCTAGAGTTGGGAGAAATCGCTGCTTGTGCTGGGCAGCCGGCAAGGCAGGAGCAGGCCCAGACTGCCCTACTTGCCGAGGCTGCGACATCTGTTGACTGGCGGCACATGCAGCCGTAGCTTCGGAGTCACTGTCAGAGGCCCTGGTCGCTGCACCCATCTCTGGCCTGTGGGGCAGTCTGACCGGGCCTTCCAGCCCCCATCACGCCGGAGATGCGGGTGAAGAATTGCTCCAGCTGGCCAGGGCCTATGGTCGGAGCGAAGTGGGCAGCAAGATCGGCACACCTGGAGGCCTGTGGCCCAGAGGAGTTGACTGCGAGACCAGCGGTTGCCCCCCCTCCCTGATGAGGCCAATGTGCAGACTGGAGCACACACTGAACGATGGCGAGGCCCGTGGAGGGACTACACCGGGCCTTGAAGGTGCTTTGGCTGGGCTGAGGTGAGCGCGGGGGTCGGAACCAGGACCTAGGAGGCACAGGGAACAGATAATCCAGGCACCTAGTCCCAAGATACTGGTTGGGACAAGGTTATGGGCCCTCCCTGAGAGATGCTCGATTGTAGGGCTGCTGAGGGCCAAAACACATACGGAGGAGCAGTAACAATCCCAAAGCCCTCCAGATAGGCCAGGACCAGCACACACGGCACACTGAGCACGCCTTAATTGCTGCCTTTCCTGGGGAGTGACAAGAAAAGAATCCTTATTATGAACACTCCTGGAAACGCTGGCACCCCCCAACCAACCCTGAGTGAGCTTGGCTGCGCAGCTTACCTGCAGGGGTGACCAGAGAAGCACCTCGGGCCCTAGAAGCACCACAGGTCTGGGACCAACTTACCTGCATCGCGTTGGGAGGCACCACAGGGAGGGACACTGGGAAAAGTTGTGGCCTGAAGAGCCTGCCACTGCTTGGTGACTTCGTCATTGCCCAAACTACCAGATTCCACTGGGCCCTGACCCCGGCCTGCTACAGAGAACCCAGCAGTGGGTACTTGCTGGGGCCCAGTGATTTTGCCTGGATTGCCTGGCAATGGCTACAGCTAGAGCGAAGTAAGATGGTAGTGTGAAGGAGATGCTCTCTAAGCCGGTCGATGGGGTTGCTGGGGACCTCCCCGTCACTTGTCTCTCCATGTACACTGCATGAAGACGGCTCAGAGGAACCAGTAACTCGCTCCTTCTTCGAGTCTCTGTTCACCTCCCTCCAAAAGGATCTACAGGAGGTCAGAAGGACCTGTCCAGCGACATCAGGGAGCTCAGGAGAAACAAGGATTCACTTTGGGACTGTGTGGCCAGTCTGGAGGAACACAACATCAGCCATGTGGAAGACATAGAAACACTGCAGCAGGAAACACTACACCTCCCCAATCAGCAACTGGATCGTCAGGCGCATGCTGAGGATCTGGAAAACAGATCACGCCGGAACAACACCTGGATCAGGGGTGTGTCCTCCAAAGCAGAAGGCAGGGAACTATTTGACTTCGTCACAGATCTCTTACGGGCAATTCTTGACACTTCCCCAACCATGGAGATAAAAATGGACGCTGCTCAGCAGATCAGACCCCCGCAGGCAGAAACAGCCCCTCCGGCAGACATTCTGGTCTGCATACACAACTTCCAATTGAAGGAAATAGCATCTCCCCTCTACCAGGACCCAGCGGTGTCTGCCCTGCAAAAGAGGTGCGCTTTTAAATGGGTAACATCACACCTTCGAAGCCTGGGGATACCTTACTCATGGGGCCATCCATTCTGCCTCATTTTACGATGGGAATGGAAGCTCCTCCAGCTGAGATCACTAGAAGAAGCCTGCAATGTACTGGGGGTTCACCTGTCAATGGACGGCACCACAACCCGGGACTCCCAATCACATCCCACTGATGGTCATCCTAGGTGGCGAACCCGCAGGCCTAGGAGGAAATCTACTCAACCAGACCCCATCACCATTGCCAAAGGTCAGCAGGCTGCATTGGATTTGATCCCGGGGGCATTGCATAAGACTAACTCTTCATGATGCAGCTGGGCAAGTATTACCATAGACTGCACCACTCGTGGTTGGGCGGCGGGCCCCAGAGGGTGGGGAGGTGTGGTCACAGACTGACCACTATTCCTGATGTTTGGAACTGTGGACTACTTCCTGCTTGATTGAACATTTATGTTTATGTGTGTATTTCTGCATGATTTTTCTCATGGGATTTTGTTTGAATCGGTGACTTGCTCATATCTACAGCATTTGCAACACGGGACACACAAACGGGTGGTGGGCCCATTGGGTTGCCAAACCAGCTCCTGCTTTATGCATTGGACACCATTGGAGGGTAGCTGTTGGTTCTTTACCGATGTGCAATGGTAGATACTCCTCTCAGGGCACTCTCAGTTTAACATAAAAGGCCTAAACAGCCCGATGAAGTGCAGCGCGGTCCTCTCTTACCTGGAGAACTCGAAGGCATATATCTACCTACTCCAGGAGATGCATCTCCTTCCGCAGGATTAAAAAAGGGTCTGCTCCCGAGCATTTCCACACCAATTCTTCTTCTCAGGACTTGATGAAGTGTCACTGATTGACACTCGACCCTGGGTGCTTCAGGGATTAAAACTGAAGAGCCTAGGTGCGAGGCAATCAATGATGCTACCCCTTGTCACAGAGGGGAGGGCCTCAGGGACCTTTGCTGAGCTGAGGAGGTCACACCCACAGGAGCTGTGACTTCCTCGGCCCAGCAAAGTTCAGCTCAGGCAGCCAGGAGCCTGCGCATTTAGTGCATGTCTGGCTTCTGGCTGCCTGACCTGAAAAAGAACAGCGTCTGTCAGGCTGACCTTTGTTCTGCCTGACAGACACTGTTCATGAGGAGGAAAGGGTGGAGGGCGTAGCCCCTCAGCCCCAATGGATCAGCTGTGGCTGGGTAGCCTCCCGGGTGTTTTTAGAGGGAGGGGGTGGGTAAAAACAGTTTTTGTTTCGTTTGCTGACCACTTAAACTAGGAACTGTAGATTCTCACCTAGGTGATACCTATTATGTCGTTTACAATGTACTTCTTGGTAAAACTATTTAAAGACATTTAAACCATAAATACTATGGCTATACACCCCAACTCCTCCCCCCAAACCATCGACCCCGAGAATGCCCATCCTATCCTCATGGACACAGGTGTAATCTTCAGGAATAGCGATCTGTAGGTCCGTACTGTATTGTAGATTAGTACCAACATTCAAGGTGGCTTTCTCACCATGATTTTCAACTACATTAGAAACAGTGCCTGGGAGGTAACGCAGGACGAGACAGTGCTGTGTTACAAAAGCAAACGTGTCATGTCTTTTTAGCTCCATCTGTATTGTAAATTACATTGTGATATATTACATTAAATTGCAATGGAAAAGAAGACGCCAACTTTTATATTGCTGTACTTAACTGTTATGGATACTACAGGCATGTCTTTAAGACTACACTAATACCATTGCATTTCCAAGAGGATCTTTGTCTCTCAGATGCTCATAATACATTTAAATACTTTGGAGCTTGAGATGCTCAATGTATTCGCCTGCACCTACCGTGGTGGGGAAACGAATATCTTAAAAAGTAATCCTACTAAATCCAATAATCCAAAGTGATTTGCTATCCACAAAGTGATTATATCCCAGTAAATGTTCACTTAGAGTGACAGGCAGCAATAGCTTCCATCTTGGATGGCTGGGCACTGTTAGGTTTCTCAGTAGATTGCACAGAGATATGACTATTTTGCCCGTAAATTATGGAAACGCTTTTCCTTTTTCACATACGAAAAGCAACATACGGGTGTTACAGATTCTGTAAAAAGGGGGCTTAAACATGTGAGCAAGAATAAATTACTTGAACTTCAGTATATGTTTTCAAAGGTGAACTAGCACGCATCAGAGGCTGCAGTGCACATGTTTCAGTTTGTTAAAGAGACCACGTAGAAGTCCATTCACACAAATATCTCTAGTGTCTGGATTACATACTGGTTTCTCAATAATTAATTTTTCCTTTACAGGCCATCCCTTTATCCGTCTGCTCCAATCTATGGAAAATGCCCCGAACACAGGCGTGAGTTTTTAAACGAAATAAAATAACTGAATCCTTATTCTCATATTCTGGTTGTGCGTAGAACAAACAAAAAACTATCCCTGCTACAAGAAACAAAAAACTATCCCTGCAACAACAAACAAAAAACTATCCCTGTCAGCACCCTCTTTGCTGCTTCTCTTCTGATGTCATTGGCAGAAGGATTCATTCTACAGTTCCGTGAACGAGGGCATTTCTTCGCATGTCTAGAAACACCTTCATATGTGCTCATCAAAAATATACCTTTTTTCACACTGTACAGCGACTTTTATTTCAACCAATTCAATATGTCTGCTTTTCTTACCTGTGCCCAGTCCTTATATCGAGCCTGGCCCTTGCTGACACAGTTCTGACACTGTCTTGAGGCTCCCAGCCTCGTGCTCCTGCCTCTCTCCTCTGTCTGCTACTTCTCCTTTCTCCAAAGGTGACTCCTCTGTCCCACTAGCTCAGAGCCAACAGCTGAAAAATAAAACAATATCCTACTCTTGTTTCATTTTAGCTGCTGGCTCGGAGCCAACATGTGCTGCGAGGGGCAGAGCGGCATATGGGAGGGGGGGAGAAGGAGTGGTATGCGCACTTGTAAGTGTGCATGTCGTTTGGTCGGCCGTCTCAGGCACTCTTTGCTTTCTCCCACGAGGCTCTATTATACAGCCGGGTTGGAGCCTAAGGGACAGAGGAGGATCCTCCTCTAACGCAGAGGAGCATTGTCACACTGCTTTTAAGTAGTATAAATAAAGGAAAAATAAAATTGATAACAACTCTAAGTTATTATTATTTAGGGGCATATCAACAACAACCGGCGATAATTATCGCTCAGCGCTCTTAGCGTGAGGATAATTATCGCCGGCTAGCGTGAATTTTTATCGCTGAGATAGCTTGCTATTAGCAACGCTTATCTCAATAGCGATAAAAATCTACACGCTAACAGGCTAATGTGAGATTATCGCTGGAAACCCAGCGATAATCACACGTTACCTTGTTGATAGGGACAGGCAAACTTAGCCATGATATCCTCCTTCCATAGGATATCATGGCTAAGTCTGAAAATTAGCAGACGTAAAAAAGCAGCGTTAACCGCGGTTAGCGCTGCTTTTTTTGTCTCTAACAGGGTTAGCGACATTCTTGATAATAGGAGAAATGTCGCTTAGCGACATTTCTCCTATTATTTTACTCTGGAACGCCCCCTTTGCATCTCATTAGAGATGCAAGGGGAAGCGTAGAGTAAAAGGGTGCTAACATGCAAATTTGCGTGTTAGCACCCTGTTGTTGATAGGGCGCTAGTTTTATCTCTGCTTTTTGGGCTTTTAAAGCCAAAAAAGCAGAGATAAAGCCCTTGTTGATATGCCCCATAATTTTTTCCTTGTCGCGGCAGCTTGGCGGGCGTGGCGGGCTGCCCTGCTTAGGGGCAGTTTTACAGATGTATGACTGTACAACTACTACCTAAATCACGAATTCCCCAACCACGAAGTCTAAACAACGACCAAACCCAAACAACTACACTTTTAACTACGAGTTTCCGAACCACGAAAATTACCATATTTCTCTTTACACATTTATACTATTATGTTCGTATCAATCCGCTTTTTTTAACACTTCCCACATAATTATATAAAACTTTTTTTAATCTTACCTTTCTGCGATTGCTCCCTCTTCTCTTCTTCACCGGAAATTACTATGGTCCGGAAAACAGAGTGAAACTATCCTGCGCATGCATCAGCAGATTCAACATAATTGGTATGCATGCATTCCCCAAAGTATCAATATATAGTATTACATCCATTTTTCCCACATCTCATCTTTATTATTGTGAGGTGACATGGCTCTTTTTAAAAATAATTTCTATTCATTTTATTTGGAGTAAAAAACACATTTAATCGTATGTAGAGTTTCTTTCCAGAAAACGGAATACTTTTTGTGAAAGACTCAATCTCATTTCATGGAGGAGTAATCGCACGCTCGAGTTGGAAGACAAATGCTTTACATAAGATGCAATGTTCATGGAAGCACAATTCTCATTTCTTTTAAAGAGGCTTTTTAATAGATATGACACCATTTTTTAAGTGCTTGTACAGTATATTTTAGTCTTCCATATTTCGATAGATAAATATACACTACAAGCAGTATGGACTTTTTTGGACTGAAATTCCCTCCCTACTTGAAGCTGGCCAGATGCTGAGCTGACGATCAAAGAACAAAGCGTAATTTCATTCAACTGCATGTAATGAATCTGCTGCGGCTCCTTCTCTAATAGTTTTAACTTCCTACGTGGTTTCGGAGTGTCGTGGTTCAGGACTTCGTTATTCGGGATTCCTCGTTGTTCTGACTTCGTTGTTCATGTAAGTCGTGATATAGACTTCGTTGTTTACGATGTTTCCCAAGTTTTACATGTTCTGGTAGTGAAAAAACCTTAAATTTGTTTTTCACTGCTGCAAAGTCTTATTACATTTTATAAGTGTCATTTCCAATTGGGAAATTAAATACAAGCATTTGTTAAGCGCACAGCTACCTCTGGAGAAGTGTCCCGGCACTGGGGGCCATCAGGAAGATTAAGAGAGCTATTGCCCAGAGTCACATGGTGCTGAGCTAACCTGCGCTGGGGATCGAACCGTGAACCCCGTGGTTCGGAGTCAGGCACCCTGGCTGCTGCACCACACCTCTTCCACTGAGATAGAGAGCGGGATAACTAGTTCATGTTGTGTGTCTCTGGAATCGTATTGTAAATTCTTAATTTATGGTGAAGTTGGATTTTAATTTACAGCTCTGAATATGAGACTTTAGAAAGTTGGCATTTTCTTACCTTAACCATTTGGTGCCTCTGGCCTGTCTCTGGGCTACCTGACTGGGTATGGGTGACAGTTGGGCTTTGTGCATTCCTCCTAGACAGCCACACACAATGGGAGCTTAGGTGTGACTGGTTGGGCCATCACTGGCAGGATGGGAGGACAAGCACTTGAATAGGCTTTGTCCTGTCTCCAAAAAAAGGGATGAATACTTTCTGTAGTTAGTCTGGAGCCAGGCCCAGGAAGGCAGAGCATCTGTAAACTTCAAAGTCATTCCTCTAGAAGCTTCTCCTGACTTCAAAGGCACAGCTGTGTATAAAAGAAGGACCTCAGACATCATGTCCTCAGGACTTTTTTGGACTGCTGGGATGCTACAAGGACTGCCACTCTGCTGGACTGGTACTCTAAAAGAAATGCTGGCCTGATGTGTTAACCTGCTGCCCTCTTGCCTGGGGAAGAAGAATTGGACCTGCAACTTCATCTTGAACCCAAGACCTCAAAATGACTCAAAGGGCTAGTCTGCTGGCCTCCTGATTTGAGCCTCAGGAACATAAAAGGCTCCCCAACAAGTGTCTGAACCCATCTGCAGTGAGGTTCTGACCTCCAAGTAGTGCCTGTAAGGTCATGGACCTTGTCTGTGGCTCACGAGCTCTTGAAATCAAGCTTTTTGGCTCTTTGTGACCATGTATGGCCTGTTTGCACCAGGACCGCACCACTTGCACTGAAGTCCAGCATAAGCCACAGCCAGCCCTTTTCTTCACACAGAAGGATTGTCAGCCCGTGAGCGGACCATAAACGCGAAGCTCCAGCCCAACCATCTGCAATGCACGGCTTGCGCTTCGCACCACACCAACTGTCGCCAGGGATGCTCTCCTTGCCCCTAACATCTAAGAGTGGGTGGAACTCGCGGTGTCTTATTCCATGGAATTACGAAGAATTGGATAAAAACTCGGTGAGATTCCACGGAGTTCTGCACACAGCGTTTGAAGACATTAGTAGTTATTATTATCCGCTGTGATTTCTCAGTCCTTCGCCTCAGCCATTTCTGGTGTAGTAACGGAGAACCAGTACCTCCACCATGCAAACTTAGCCCATGGTTTGTATTTATTTACTTGTCAAACCTCAGTTTGCAGAAGCGGCCTACTCCTCCCCAACTCTGGGTGCCCAGTAGCAACAAAACGCTGTTTGTGTCTTCTGCTGGGCCAAGCCTGACTGACTGCCTTCACTGGAGCTTTCCTTGTCCTTATGTGAAGGGAGGAAGGAGGGGTGGGTGATGAGAGAGGAGAGCGGGGCAGGTAAAGGAGAAGGTAGAATGTCTTATTTGTAGCTTGTCAGCAATTGCTTGAGACAAGCTTCCATAGGTGAAAGCTACTAATAAACCCAGGCTCTCAGTAGCACCGCAAGACTCCCCCGCCTTCTCCCTAAGCACCGCATGTTCTCCTCATGGTGTACACTTGCATGTGAAATCTTTGGCGACTAACCTGCCCGTTGTTGTTTGTAGGAAGATTTATCACCTCGCATCACTCATCCTACACAACAGGAGTCTTGGCAAATCCCGTCGGAAAGTGAAGCACAGCTGTCAGTGTGCCCAACAGCTGCCAGCGTGGCACTCGGCTGCTTCCAAAGATGGCTATGGTCTGGGCCCGTGGCTCGTACCTCTCTCGCCAGGTCTCATGCTGAGGGCACCTTGTGCATGTGGAACTTATCACACAGGTTAACACTGACGTGCACTTGACGAAATACAACCTGGGTGGTGCAGTAGAAGATCTAGCATGGTTTACAAGCCTCTCATTGCTGCCTGCTGTAGGAACGGGGACCTGAGCAATACAGGTTTCCCGAGACACATTTCGAAATGCATGCCCATCATGGTCATATACACCTGAGTAAATATGTATTTATTTTTATTTATTGTTAACGTTTTGTATAGCACGAACATGACCCAAACGGGTATCAGAGCGCTTTACATACGGGTTGCGGAAGACATAGGTAGATAGCTGCGAGATAAAAGTCGATAAATATACATCAGGTACACAATGACATATTAACTGGTGACACTGAGGCTGTATCAAATGTCAGGTAGCAGATTAATCGCCGAAAAAGGAAGGAGACAACAGGAGAAAAGCATCTAGGGCATCATAGGGAGTTTCAAGTTCAACCAATGGAACACCTGCTTTGAGCGAGTCAAGTAAGCAGCGTCACCATATTGATGCTGTATCTGGGCATGCATTGGTGACCTCTGTGTTAGATCCGGGGTCTCTAGTTGGCAGGGTAGGTACAACTGTCCAAGTAGGGACCCTTGCTTCTAGTCAGGGAAAGGGGGATACACTGTTAAGATAACCCCTGCTCACCCTCTAGGTAGCTTGGCCTGAGCAGTCTAGGCTATCAAAGGCAATGTGTAAAGTATTTGTACCAACACTCACAGTAACACAGTGAAAACACCACAGATTTACTCTACACCAGTTTTAGAAAAATAAGGTATCTTTACTAAAAACTTCACAAGACCAAATACTACAAAAAAACAACATACAATTAAAGAGGTTACTTTAAAGATAGTTCAAGAGTTTGCAGAAAGTACTCCAGGATGTAAAAATCAGTGTTCTGCACAATGCGACTCTCAATGCTCAAAATGCGACACTCTTGTGCCCAACAGTACCTGTAGTTGCGTTAAGGTTCCCAAAAGCTATAACAAGGAAGATGGCAAAGGCGATGCGATACTCCTGAGATCTTGGGGAGGCTTTGCAGCAGCCCTGCTTCACGCAGCAGAGGTGGATGCGCCGGCTCCGATCTGTAGGGGGGGGATGAGATGACTTTGGCTTTTGTTGCGTAGGTTTCTTAGGGGGAAGCTTCATGCACAGGTACGATGCGACGATCTTCGATGCGACGCGATGCGCGGCGCAGCGCTGACTTCTGGCGCTGCAACCCTCGATGCGTCACGGCGTGCGGCGCAGCGTTGACTTCTGGCGCCGCGACCCTTGATGCGTCACGGGACGGGACTCTGCGTCGACACACGCAGCGACTGGATACTTTCATGCACCGGCAGTGGTGCGGCCTACAAACTGGTTCTGCGATGACCCTCGCAGCGTCAGGAATCTTCACGCACCGGGAAGATGCTCAACGCACTCGGCGATGCGGGGACTCCGGGTGCTGCGATGACGCCGCGATTGAATTCTCCTCGCACTCTCGCGACTCGCAATCGGATGATGCGTTGGGTACCAGTTACTCTTGTTCACGCTTCTGCTTTCCAGCTCCCAAACACAGCTAAACGACCTCCTGAGGCCCCAAGACTAGGCAAGCCCTCCAAGGCAGGTCAGAACTCCCTCAGCAGAGTTCCAGGGGAGCTGGTGGTGAAGTCCTTTTGTTTCTGGGACTTCTTAACAGGGAGCCAGCTCTTCTCAGGCCCTTGGAGATCAGAATCAAAAGAAGGCGACACAGCAAAGTCCTTCCCCTCTCCTTGGCAGCAAAGCAAAACAGCAAGCAGGCAGTCTTCTCCTCTTCAGTTCCTTCCAGCTTTCTCCTTGGCAGAGGTTCCTTCTTAGTTCCACAGTGATCTTAAATTGAGGTGTCTGGGGTCCTCTTCTTATACCCCTCCAAGTCTTTGTCTCTCTTTGTTTCAGTGGGGGGATTCCCCTGCTCAAACCGGTTCCTGGGTGTGCTCTGCCCTGGAGCACCTGGTTCCTTTCAGAGTGAGGGGCAGGGCCGTTAGACGCTCAGCAGGAGGTGGAGCCTTCTTTGTGCTGGCAGAGGCAGAGTCCTCAGCCTGGCCAGCAGGGGGTGGAGCCAGCATTGTGCTGGCAGAGGCAGCCCTACTGAAACCCAGGGGCTACTCCTCCCACCCATCTAGAGCAGATCTCCCTATTCACCCTGCTGCTGACTCATCCAGACTCCTGGAGCCACCTAGCCCATCACATGACACCAGTCAGCCAATCTGCACACAGGCACACAGGAAGGTTAAACAGGAGAATAGCTACTTTCTAAAAAGTGCTATTCTCACACAGTGAATTTAAAAACCATCTTGCTAAAAAGATGTATAATTAAATTCTGAACACAAAGATTCCAAACTTGGATTTTCTATCTTGCCTTTAGTGGAAGATAGGCATGTAAACAGCCTCCCCCATTCTGTCCTATGGGCCAGATAGCCTCTCAGCAGTGAAAAACGAAAATGGCTGTAATTCACTACCAGGGCATGTTACACACCTCAGTACATGCCCTACCTTTCAGATACACCGTACCCAGCCCAGGGGGGTACCTAGGGCCACCATAGGGATGCCTGACATGTACAGAAAGGGAAGGATAAGGCCTGGTCAGTGGTTGCACTGGCCAGGTCGACATGGCAGTCCTCGACTGCACATAGGCACTGCAAGCAGGCCTAAGACATCATTTTAGGGCTACTCATGTGGGTGGCACAATCAGTGCTGCAGGCCCACTAGTATCATTTGAATCACCAGCCCTGGCACAGTCAGTGCACTTTACTAGGGGCTGACAGGTGAAACAAATATACCAATCATGGATAACCAATCAATATAACAATTTATACAGAGAGCATATGCACTTTAGCACTGATCAGCAGTGGTAAAGTGCCCAGAGTCCTATTGCCAACAACCACGGGTCAGAAAGAAGCAAAAAGTTTGGGGATAACCCTGCAAAAAGGGCCATTTCCAACACTCTGCATATGTCCTGGGCATGCGTATTGCAAAGCTTGATCAAGTAGTACCCCCACAAGACAATCTCCATGAGAAAGCTCTTTGTCAAGGCAATCATTTTCATTCTGTAACTACAGCAATTATTTTTTATTATGCATGATCGTTCAGCCAAGAACCGAATTTTCAACAACATCAGCAAGGAATCACTGCTGATTAATTTAATTCCACTGGCAAAGCGACGCAATTTATTAGTAATTTCGTGTTATAAGAGCAACGCAGAATTACTAAGTTCCATCAATTCCAACGGCAGAATAAAAAAATCCACACACCTCTACTCACAACCCTCTCCAATAAGTACAGGACTCTTGGCAGAAAATTTGAGAAGGTAAATCTTCAACTGGACGAATCTGGGACTGTTTCCAAACCACGCTCCTTCGCGGTCAGTTTGAACTTTGACTTTTACTTGTTCCAGCGTGGCCAGATAGCCACGGTTGGTGCTTTATGCTTTT
The DNA here is from genome assembly GCF_964204655.1 of Triturus cristatus. Classification (NCBI taxonomy): domain Eukaryota; kingdom Metazoa; phylum Chordata; class Amphibia; order Caudata; family Salamandridae; genus Triturus; species Triturus cristatus. Next base: position 318,464,954 of record NC_140579.1, read on the forward strand.
AGGCACTATATTGCAGTTTATTCTTTAAAAATTCATGACTCCAGTTCTACAGATTGAATATTTGCCATTTTGGTCTTGTTTTATTTGTTAAGTTTTGCTCTATTTTGCTTACCTCATGTAGGATCCTTTTGTGTGGTGTTTTCACTATGGTACTGTTTGAAGTGTTGGACAGTCAGTCAGTCAAAATATCTTTATTCGGCTGACTATCAGCCATAAAAGAGTGCATCAAAAAACATTTTGTTTTTAAAACTGATTAAAAGAGAAATAATACAAACAATAAGTGATGTGTTTCAGAGCAATGACAGTTTCACAATCAAAATATCAGCATTATAATCAGTGATTTAGCACAGAGTAGCAGCAGAAGTAGATACATTCATAACATTCCCTTGTCCTAGTAAACAATAAGGCCCAGTGATAATTCATTAAAACAGATAAAATCATTTTCCAACAATGTCACATAAACAAACAGCCGAAGAAATATATCTATAAATCACTAAACAGGTAAATTCATCTTTTAAAAGCTGGAGATGATGTAAAGCTGCCCGACACTTCCTGATGTTGAAAAAATTTAAAAAAGAATTTTAAAAATCACGTCTTGGCTTGATATAAAGTCGGCAAAAGAACATAAAATGAAGTGTGCACTGAGAGGACTTGGAATCACAAGGGCACAGATCCAGTTTGACATCACAATAAGCTTTGCAGGGATAAGAAACAAAGAGATGTGAAATGCCAAGCTTGATTCTAATGAGGTAGAACAATTTATTATGATTCAAATAAAAGGAAAGATAAGGCTTGACCCCTAAAGAGCAAACTAGAACCAAGTGTTCTGAGACACTCTTTTTTCCCATCTCTAGAATTCCTCTAGTTGAATATAGAAAGGATAGGAGGTCCCTTTTCAATTTCGCTTTCGGGATCTTTGCAATGCTAGCTGGGTTGTAAAAACAATCCGCCAGCCCCAGGGACTCTAGCTGTTTTTTTATGTAACTGAGCCAGGGTATCTTTATCATGTGATCCAAGTTAAAACAGTTTGATATAATTGCATGATTTAAAACTGATTATTCCTTCGCCCAAATTGAGTGCCACAATAAGATTGGTGCTAATTGTATATGAAAAGTCAAAGGAATCAAACCGAGTTCACTGTGACAGATAGTAGCAGGGAGGCTGTTAGGAACTCTCAACAGGCATCTCCTAAAAATATTCTCAGCTCTTTTTAGACCCACTGGATTACAAAAACGCCAACCTCCAGACCCATACAATATGACAGAATAGGGGTGAGCCTTGGAGATGTTAATAATTGCATTAATCGGCCTTGAGCCTAACTTTTTTGTGAATCTAAAAACCGCCTCCAGATTTTGGTTAAAACTTGTGATTATTGTTTTAAATAAATGGTGCCAGGTGCTTTTTTGATCAAACGGTATTCCAGGGGGGGCGTGGCCTAGCGAGCCATCATGGCGGACGTGTTGTACGCGAGCTCCGCTGAGCCCGTCATCAAAATCCTGCATCTATCCTGCTTCGTCGACAACATATGCCCTGGAAATTACACGAGGGAGAGCTGTAAGTCGCGGGAACTCGGTGAGGGTGCAACTGGATGGCCCCGTGTGCACTATTGACTGTTACTCTGAAGTGCGTGGCTTGCGGGCCCTGTGGCCGAGCTTAGGATAGAGTGGTGTGGGCTGGGCCGAATGCGAGCGCGGCTGTAGCTGGCGCAGCCAGAGTCGGGCGCCGCCCTGCCCTGCGAGGACGAGATCGAGCTCCGGTTGTGGGCCCCTGCCTGTGGTGAAGAGAAGTAGATTGTCATGCTGGTGGTTCCATTGCTGTGGGGGAGCGGCGGCCCGGTGAGTTTGCAGAATGCCCTCCCTCTTCTCCATATCTCCTCACTGGGATTCACTTCCATCAGGCCACAAGGGGTACGTCATCTGTGGAAGACCCATCGGTGTGCCAGAGTATCCTGGGGGTGTGTGTCGACCCCGTTCTCTCCACCCTGCCTCTGTTTTGGTGGTCGGATCAAGCCACGCACGTAGGGTGAGGGAGTAGCAGCGCCATGCAGTGGCACAGTTCTGCGGCAAATCCTGGCATTTCAGCCGTCGCCTGCATTGGGGGCCCTGACGGTGCGCTGCATCTCACACTCCCCCCCCCCATTTGAGCTGGCAATCCATCGGCGGTCATATCGGGCCACGTGCACGGGGGGTACGTGCATTGCTTGGTGTGCTGCATGATGGCAAACATAGTCCTTGACTGAAGAGCTGTATCCGGCATGACTGTGGACTTCTTCTTCCCCGAGTGGTTTCCCCCTCCCCATGGAGATTTGGCAGCCGGATCAGGTCGCATGTGGAGTGAGTGCGTGGGGGAGCCTGCAGCATCCTGTGTGGCCCAACAGGGGGGACACAATTGTTAGATTTGAGGAATGCTCCAGTGTGGTGGTGACGTGCCCACATCGGGGACGACCTGTCGGGGCCCCACTGTTACCTGTGCGAGCGTGCCGTGGAGTGGAGCCACCATTTGAGATGGCTCAAGGTGACAGGTGGTGGAGGAGTCTTGCCGAGCCGCAGCGTGACAGACATTTGGTGGGCACTGCACCCAGGTTGGGTGTAACACCTCCCGGTTTGCTCCAGGAGAGGGTATACAGTGACATACCAGCAACAACCAGCAACAATTATCGCTAAGCGCACTTAGCGCTAGGATAATTATCACCTGCTAGCATGGATTTTTATCGCAGAGATAGCGTGCTATTAGCAAAACTTATCTCAAAAGCGATAAAAATCCTAGCGCTAACTGCCTAACGTGAGTTTCCAGCGATAATCTCACGAAATGTGGCATAAGCTTGTTGATAGGGCCCCACAAACTTAGCCATGATATCCACCTTCCATAGGATATCATGGCTAAGTCAGTCCTGAAGCAGGTGTAAGGAAAGTATCGATAACAGGGGTTATCGCTACTTTTCTTGCCGCTATGTTTCATAGCGTGGGGCTTGATGATAGGAGAAATGTCGCTGACATTTCTCCTGTCATGTCAGGTCGGGAACGCCCACTTTGCATATCATTAGAGATGCAAAGCTGGGCGTTAAGAATTTGTGCGCTAATGCAAGGTTTCACACGTTAGCGTGACCTTGCTAATTAGGCGATAAAATTATCGCCACTTTTCGGCCAAAAACAGCCACAAAAGCAGCGATAATTTTCTATTGCCGCCTTGTGAATATGCCCCACAGTTCCTATTTCTTCAGGTGCCACCATACGGCATCCTTCCCAACTTGGGTGGACTTGGATGGGCGACGTTGTTGTGCACCCAGGTTTGAGCTGATCCGTCCTGCTTGGGAGTCTTGTGTAGCTAAGATAGCGGGTGAACTCACTGTGTTGGAGTTCTAGTGCCAGCATGACAAGGGACAAGCACACTGGGGGCTCAGCGAAGCAAAGCACTATGGACCGCTTTACTGGGCCTGGGGACTCGGCAGCTGACCAGGAAGGCGCACAGGGAGGGGTCCCGGACAATGCTGCACTCATGGCGGCGATTACGCAGTCCCGAACGGCCCTGGAAACCAAAATAGGGGAGGTGGGTTCTGAAGTCTTACTCCTCCGACAGGACCTGCAAAATGCAACAGAGTGCATTACAGTGGACGAAAACAGGGTCTCAGAAGTGGAGGACTCTGTTACTACTTTGAAAAAGAAGGTGGCGATGCTGTAGACTATCACTCGAGGCCTGGCATCATGTGTCGAGGATGCGGAAGGGAGGGCATGGAGAAGCAATTTGCGCTTTATGGGGTTCCCGGAGGGCTATGAGGGAGGGATATGGAACAGTTCCTGACCAAGTGGCTTGTCAGTTGGCTTCCCTCAGAATCTTTGTCTAGCTGCTTTATCATTGAGCGGGCACATCGCACCCTCATGCAGAAGCCGCCCCTGGGAGCCATGCCGAGACCGGTCATAGCGAAAATCCTAAATTATCATGATCGGGACACTATCCTGAAACAGACCCGACTTAAGGAACCATTGCATTTTGACAACGCTCGTATCCTTATATTTCCGGACTACACTCGCCACCTTCATGATTTGAAGTTGCCGTACACCCTCCTGTATCCTGCAAAGTTGAAGGTAGTTTACCAGTCACGCACATTGTTCTTTGATTCACCTGAGGATGTCTTCCTTTGGACAGATGAGACTGTAAGGTTGTGTTCACATACACCGCCAAGAATGGAGTCTGACTCTTTGATGAGCGAATCCGCCCGCAAACCACCTAAACCTAAAGTCAAGGGGAACAGGTGATCAAGATCCAGACGCCACTCGCATTCCTATAGCGATGCCAGCAGATCGGCCTCAGTGCCCCGCTCGGGAAAGCCGGCCTAGTAACTTCTTAAGAACTCTCTCGGTGGGCAGACATCCATACTTATCCGATCTGACTGTCGAAGCTTCTGTTCGGGCTAATATCCCCTGCTCGGCCCCTGCAGTCGGGGGGGAAGCCCAGGTATCATGCAGGGCTCCAGGGGATCCATTAGTGGAGGAGGGCTGGGGCCCCGTTGGGGTTCCCGTGCCACTTTCACCGCGACAGATAATTCAGTGGTTTTGAGGTATTGGGGTGGGGAGTTGTGGGGATGTTTTTGTTCCGTGTTTACACTGTATCACTATTCATCAGGTCTTCTACCTGCTCTCTAGATGTTGTTTGTTCCAAGTGTTACGTTCTGGGGGGCTGTCTTGATTTCACTGCACTATCTTATTGCTGCTATGCACCGCTGCTTCTTTACAGGTTGCCACAGGTCCTGCTCATTGCGGTTGTTGTCTGCCCTTGTTGTTAGCCCGCAGCCTATTGCTGGACTCTTCGGATCGTGAGTTGGAATGACGGGGGGCGCTGGATTAAGTGAAGAGGGGGCCATCCTTCATCAGGCCAAGCGTTATCGGGCAGATGTTCTTATGTTACTGGAGACGCATTTGTTGGGGACTAAGGCCCTTTGCTTTCTGAGGTACGGTTATTCCCACGTTTTCCACTCTGGGTTCACGAGGGGATCCCTGGGGGTGGCTATTCTTATCTATCATAGGGTCCCATATATTCACTCCAGGACATGGGCAGATACGCAGGGGAGGTATGTCTTTATTCAGGGGTCTATGTATGAGGAACAGGTAGTGCTGAGTAGTGTCTACGCCCCCCCTATCCTGGACTTTGGTTGAGCGCATTATGACTTTGTGGACGGATGTCCCTGATGGGGTGACAGTCGTCGGTTGTGACTGGAATGATGTTATGGATGGGGCTAGGGACAGATGGCGACGGGGGGGAACGCCAGCCACATGCCAAACTACTAAATTATTTTCCTTGGTGTCGGGACTAGGCTGGGTGGACTCTTGGCAATGACTGCATATGGAGGAGCAGGGTTATACATATTTCACTGCCATACATGAATCGTTCTCATGGTGGACTATATCTTTGTACAATCTGCAGTGGCTGGTAGAGTGACGGATGAGGAAATCCTCCTGTGGGGTCTGTCGGACCATTCCCCAGTTGTACTCATGCTGCGGTTCGGTCCCACGAGGCCCCCCTTTTGTTGGCATCTCCCTCCCTGGCATCTGCAAGATGAACAGTTTAGGGATCATGTGGGACAGGCAATTGATCAATATCTGGATCTTAATGTCGGCTCGGTGGTGACCGCCGTACCACCGTGGGAAGCCATGAAGTCTACCATGCGAGGTGTGGACATCTCCTATTGCTCCGCGGCACGTCAGGCTAAGAAGGAGTCCTTGGTGCGATGCGAGGCACAAATTATGGAACTGGAACATGCTGGTAGAGCGGAGGGGGGATCCCTGGTGCACCGGCAATTGCTAGTGGCATGACAAATGCATGCTGACTTATTGATGGACAAGGCTCGACTAGCATGGCTGGCGTCTCACAGCAGGATCTACCAATGGGGCGATAAGTCCAGTAAACTACTACATCGTCTGTGTCAGGGAGCCATGTGTACCCTGGTTCTCCCTGGGCTTTTGGGGCTGGATGGGAGGACTCTGGGTGATCCCTTCGCAATAGCGGAGAGCTACGCACATTAATATGCTGATTTGTATACCCCATGGGAATCCTTATCGGAGGTAATGGTCTGCCGTTTCATTGGGGAACTTCCACCCCGAACGCTCTCCGACGAGGCTCGGCGGAACTGGATCGCCCACTCACGGCAGAGGAACTGGGCCCTGCATTAGGGGAACTTAACTCTGGGAAAGCCCCGGGTCCCAACCGGTTCCCTTGTGAGTTCTTTATGAGATATTTCTCGGAACTTGGACCTCATCTCCTTCAGGTGGTGGAGAAGGCACATGAACGCAGGTGCCTCCCGTGGGACTGGAGACATGCCAAGGTGGTAGTGTTTCATAAGCCTGGCTGTCCTCCAGACCAACATTCATCATATTGCCCCATCTTTCTGCTAAATATCGAGGCTAAGATTCTGGCTAAGGCCTTGGCCAATCATCTTCATTCTCATATTACCTTGTTGGTCCACCCAGACCAGGTGGGTTTTATGCCTCAAAGGGCGACGCAACATAATATTCGACGGGCACACATCGCTATAAACACAATTCGGAGGCTGGACGTGCCATAGGCCCTCATTTTGGCAGATATGGATAGGGCGTTTGATTCCTTTAGTTGGACTTATTTATTTGCGCTTTTGGATCATTTGAATATGGACGCACGCTTTTTGTCCTATTGAAAACGACTTTATACACATATCACGGCGTCTGTCCGTGTCGTGGGGGATGCCTCTTTCGCCTTCCCTATTGGGCGGGGGACCCGTCAGAGATGCCCGCTGTCGCCATTTCTTTTCGCCCTAGCGATGGAGCCTTTGGTGGCATGTGTGTGGATAGAGGCACAGGTGGCTGGCTTTGAATTGGCTCAGGGACTATCGGATTGTATCACGCTATATGCCAACGACGTCCTCCTTTTCTTGACCGACGTCAATAGGACTGGCCCCAGATTGCTGCGTATCATGGAAATCTTCAGGGAAATGTCTGGTCTATTCATGAACACGAGTAATTCCGTTCTGTGGGCACTGGGGCGTCAGGTGCAATTGGGTGCCTGGGCCTCTGCGGTGCAGGTAACCGCGGTAGGTATGAAGTATCTGGGGGGTTTTCTGTCTGATTCGTCGGGGGTGTCCTGGGAACGTAATGTTTTACCGGTGTGGGCGCGTGTCTGCGACGAGTTGAAGGTCTGGTCCCATATGCCCCTTTCTCTTCCAGGTCGGTCGGCCATCTTTAATATGGTCTCATTGCCGCGTCTGCTCTGCCAGCTACAGAATTTTCCCTTCCCCGTCAACTCCTCGTGGTTTCACCAGGTAAACTCTGTCCTGGGGCAGTTTCTTTGGGCAGGAAGGGCACCTAGAGCAGCGCTACGGATGTGTTTTTAGTCCACGTATTGTGATGGGTTGGCCGCTTCGGATGTCCACTCCTACTATGTGGCCTCGCAACTCCTGATATTGAACGAATGGTGGTATGGGGATCGATCTGACCCCGCTTATGCAGTGGAGCGGAGGCAAATGGGGTCCCACTCCCTACACACAGTCTTGTACTCGGCTCCAATACGCGGGACACTGCCATCTGCCACGAGGGTGGTCTTCCAGGTGTGGAGGCAGGCCCTGCGAGGAATGGTGTGGTGGTGCAGGCTGACAAAGGAGACTCCCCTCTGGTCCAATGGTAGATTGCTGCAACTTGCTAGTTTGGAAGGTTTCCGGGACTGGGTTAATATTGGGATCTCTACCTTAGGGGATGTAATGCGAGGCATGGTTTTAAAGTCTTTTCAGGATCTCCAGCATAAATATCAGATGCCAAAAACACAATTTTACAAATACTTGCAGTTTAGGCACGCCGTCCTTCACGAGCTCTTGAAATCAAGCTTTTTGGCTCTTTGTGACCATGTATGGCCTGTTTGCACCAGGACCGCACCACTTGCACTGAAGTCCAGCATAAGCCACAGCCAGCCCTTTTCTTCACACAGAAGGATTGTCAGCCCGTGAGCGGACCATAAACGCGAAGCTCCAGCCCAACCATCTGCAATGCACGGCTTGCGCTTCGCACCACACCAACTGTCGCCAGGGATGCTCTCCTTGCCCCTAACATCTAAGAGTGGGTGGAACTCGCGGTGTCTTATTCCATGGAATTACGAAGAATTGGATAAAAACTCGGTGAGATTCCACGGAGTTCTGCACACAGCGTTTGAAGACATTAGTAGTTATTATTATCCGCTGTGATTTCTCAGTCCTTCGCCTCAGCCATTTCTGGTGTAGTAACGGAGAACCAGTACCTCCACCATGCAAACTTAGCCCATGGTTTGTATTTATTTACTTGTCAAACCTCAGTTTGCAGAAGCGGCCTACTCCTCCCCAACTCTGGGTGCCCAGTTGCAACAAAACGCTGTTTGTGTCTTCTGCTGGGCCAAGCCTGACTGACTGCCTTCACTGGAGCTTTCCTTGTCCTTATGTGAAGGGAGGAAGGAGGGGTGGGTGATGAGAGAGGAGAGCGGGGCAGGTAAAGGAGAAGGTAGAATGTCTTATTTGTAGCTTGTCAGCAATTGCTTGAGACAAGCTTCCATAGGTGAAAGCTACTAATAAACCCAGGCTCTCAGTAGCACCGCAAGACTCCCCCGCCTTCTCCCTAAGCACCGCATGTTCTCCTCATGGTGTACACTTGCATGTGAAATCTTTGGCGACTAACCTGCCCGTTGTTGTTTGTAGGAAGATTTATCACCTCGCATCACTCATCCTACACAACAGGAGTCTTGGCAAATCCCGTCGGAAAGTGAAGCACAGCTGTCAGTGTGCCCAACAGCTGCCAGCGTGGCACTCGGCTGCTTCCAAAGATGGCTATGGTCTGGGCCCGTGGCTCGTACCTCTCTCGCCAGGTCTCATGCTGAGGGCACCTTGTGCATGTGGAACTTATCACACAGGTTAACACTGACGTGCACTTGACGAAATACAACCTGGGTGGTGCAGTAGAAGATCTAGCATGGTTTACAAGCCTCTCATTGCTGCCTGCTGTAGGAACGGGGACCTGAGCAATACAGGTTTCCCGAGACACATTTCGAAATGCATGCCCATCATGGTCATATACACCTGAGTAAATATGTATTTATTTTTATTTATTGTTAACGTTTTGTATAGCACGAACATGACCCAAACGGGTATCAGAGCGCTTTACATACGGGTTGCGGAAGACATAGGTAGATAGCTGCGAGATAAAAGTCGATAAATATACATCAGGTACACAATGACATATTAACTGGTGACACTGAGGCTGTATCAAATGTCAGGTAGCAGATTAATCGCCGAAAAAGGAAGGAGACAACAGGAGAAAAGCATCTAGGGCATCATAGGGAGTTTCAAGTTCAACCAATGGAACACCTGCTTTGAGCGAGTCAAGTAAGCAGCGTCACCATATTGATGCTGTATCTGGGCATGCATTGGTGACCTCTGTGTTAGATCCGGGGTCTCTAGTTGGCAGGGTAGGTACAACTGTCCAAGTAGGGACCCTTGCTTCTAGTCAGGGAAAGGGGGATACACTGTTAAGATAACCCCTGCTCACCCTCTAGGTAGCTTGGCCTGAGCAGTTTAGGCTATCAAAGGCAATGTGTAAAGTATTTGTACCAACACTCACAGTAACACAGTGAAAACACCACAGATTTATTCCACACCAGTTTTAGAAAAATAAGGTATCTTTACTAAAAACTTCACAAGACCAAAAACTACAGAAAAACCAACATATAATTAAAAAGGTTACTTTAAAGATAGTTCAAGCGTTTGCAGAAAGTACTCCAGGATGTAAAAATCAGTGTTCTGCACAATGCGACTCTCAATGCTCAAAATGCGACACTCTTGTGCCCAACAGTACCTGTAGTTGCGTTAAGGTTCCCAAAAGCTATAACAAGGAAGATGGCAAAGGCGATGCGATACTCCTGAGATCTTGGGGAGGCTTTGCAGCAGCCCTGCTTCACGCAGCAGAGGTGGATGCGCCGGCTCCGATCTGTAGGGGGGGGATGAGATGACTTTGGCTTTTGTTGCGTAGGTTTCTTAGGGGGAAGCTTCATGCACAGGTACGATGCGACGATCTTCGATGCGACGCGATGCGCGGCGCAGCGCTGACTTCTGGCGCTGCAACCCTCGATGCGTCACGGCGTGCGGCGCGGCGTTGACTTCTGGCGCCGCGACCCTTGATGCGTCACGGGACGGGACTCTGCGTCGACACACGCAGCGACTGGATACTTTCATGCACCGGCAGTGGTGCGGCCTACAAACTGGTTCTGCGATGACCCTCGCAGCGTCAGGAATCTTCACGCACCGGGAAGATGCTCAACGCACTCGGCGATGCGGGGACTCCGGGTGCTGCGATGACGCCGCGATTGAATTCTCCTCGCACTCTCGCGACTCGCAATCGGATGATGCGTTGGGTACCAGTTACTCTTGTTCACGCTTCTGCTTTCCAGCTCCCAAACACAGCTAAACGACCTCCTGAGGCCCCAAGACTAGGCAAGCACTCCAAGGCAGGTCAGAACTCCCTCAGCAGAGTTCCAGGGGAGCTGGTGGTGAAGTCCTTTTGTTTCTGGGACTTCTTAACAGGGAGCCAGCTCTTCTCAGGCCCTTGGAGATCAGAATCAAAAGAAGGCGACACAGCAAAGTCCTTCCCCTCTCCTTGGCAGCAAAGCAAAACAGCAAGCAGGCAGTCTTCTCCTCTTCAGTTCCTTCCAGCTTTCTCCTTGGCAGAGGTTCCTTCTTAGTTCCACAGTGATCTTAAATTGAGGTGTCTGGGGTCCTCTTCTTATACCCCTCCAAGTCTTTGTCTCTCTTTGTTTCAGTGGGGGGATTCCCCTGCTCAAACCGGTTCCTGGGTGTGCTCTGCCCTGGAGCACCTGGTTCCTTTCAGAGTGAGGGGCAGGGCCGTTAGACGCTCAGCAGGAGGTGGAGCCTTCTTTGTGCTGGCAGAGGCAGAGTCCTCAGCCTGGCCAGCAGGGGGTGGAGCCAGCATTGTGCTGGCAGAGGCAGCCCTACTGAAACCCAGGGGCTACTCCTCCCACCCATCTAGAGCAGATCTCCCTATTCACCCTGCTGCTGACTCATCCAGACTCCTGGAGCCACCTAGCCCATCACATGACACCAGTCAGCCAATCTGCACACAGGCACACAGGAAGGTTAAACAGGAGAATAGCTACTTTCTAAAAAGTGCTATTCTCACACAGTGAATTTAAAAACCATCTTGCTAAAAAGATGTATAATTAAATTCTGAACACAAAGATTCCAAACTTGGATTTTCTATCTTGCCTTTAGTGGAAGATAGGCATGTAAACAGCCTCCCCCATTCTGTCCTATGGGCCAGATAGCCTCTCAGCAGTGAAAAACGAAAATGGCTGTAATTCACTACCAGGGCATGTTACACACCTCAGTACATGCCCTACCTTTCAGATACACCGTACCCAGCCCAGGGGGGTACCTAGGGCCACCATAGGGATGCCTGACATGTACAGAAAGGGAAGGATAAGGCCTGGTCAGTGGTTGCACTGGCCAGGTCGACATGGCAGTCCTCGACTGCACATAGGCACTGCAAGCAGGCCTAAGACATCATTTTAGGGCTACTCATGTGGGTGGCACAATCAGTGCTGCAGGCCCACTAGTATCATTTGAATCACCAGCCCTGGCACAGTCAGTGCACTTTACTAGGGGCTGACAGGTGAAACAAATATACCAATCATGGATAACCAATCAATATAACAATTTATACAGAGAGCATATGCACTTTAGCACTGATCAGCAGTGGTAAAGTGCCCAGAGTCCTATTGCCAACAACCACGGGTCAGAAAAACATAAAGGAGGAAGAAGCAAAAAGTTTGGGGATAACCCTGCAAAAAGGGCCATTTCCAACACTCTGCATATGTCCTGGGCATGCGTATTGCAAAGCTTGATCAAGTAGTACCCCCACAAGACAATCTCCATGAGAAAGCTCTTTGTCAAGGCAATCATTTTCATTCTGTAACTACAGCAATTATTTTTTATTATGCATGATCGTTCAGCCAAGAACCGAATTTTCAACAACATCAGCAAGGAATCACTGCTGATTAATTTAATTCCACTGGCAAAGCGACGCAATTTATTAGTAATTTCGTGTTATAAGAGCAACGCAGAATTACTAAGTTCCATCAATTCCAACGGCAGAATAAAAAATTCCACACACCTCTACTCACAACCCTCTCCAATAAGTACAGGACTCTTGGCAGAAAATTTGAGAAGGTAAATCTTCAACTGGACGAATCTGGGACTGTTTCCAAACCACGCTCCTTCGCGGTCAGTTTGAACTTTGACTTTTACTTGTTCCAGCGTGGCCAGATAGCCACGGTTGGTGCTTTATGCTTTTAGGCACTATATTGCAGTTTATTCTTTAAAAATTCATGACTCCAGTTCTACAGATTGAATATTTGCCATTTTGGTCTTGTTTTATTTGTTAAGTTTTGCTCTATTTTGCTTACCTCATGTAGGATCCTTTTGTGTGGTGTTTTCACTATGGTACTGTTTGAAGTGTTGGACAGTCAGTCAGTCAAAATATCTTTATTCGGCTGACTATCAGCCATAAAAGAGTGCATCAAAAAACATTTTGTTTTTAAAACTGATTAAAAGAGAAATAATACAAACAATAAGTGATGTGTTTCAGAGCAATGACAGTTTCACAATCAAAATATCAGCATTATAATCAGTGATTTAGCACAGAGTAGCAGCAGAAGTAGATACATTCATAACATTCCCTTGTCCTAGTAAACAATAAGGCCCAGTGATAATTCATTAAAACAGATAAAATCATTTTCCAACAATGTCACATAAACAAACAGCCGAAGAAATATATCTATAAATCACTAAACAGGTAAATTCATCTTTTAAAAGCTGGAGATGATGTAAAGCTGCCCGACACTTCCTGATGTTGAAAAACTTTAAAAAAGAATTTTAAAAATCACGTCTTGGCTTGATATAAAGTCGGCAAAAGAACATAAAATGAAGTGTGCACTGAGAGGACTTGGAATCACAAGGGCACAGATCCAGTTTGACATCACAATAAGCTTTGCAGGGATAAGAAACAAAGAGATGTGAAATGCCAAGCTTGATTCTAATGAGGTAGAACAATTTATTATGATTCAAATAAAAGGAAAGATAAGGCTTGACCCCTAAAGAGCAAACTAGAACCAAGTGTTCTGAGACACTCTTTTTTCCCATCTCTAGAATTCCTCTAGTTGAATATAGAAAGGATAGGAGGTCCCTTTTCAATTTCGCTTTCGGGATCTTTGCAATGCTAGCTGGGTTGTAAAAACAATCCGCCAGCCCCAGGGACTCTAGCTGTTTTTTTATGTAACTGAGCCAGGGTATCTTTATCATGTGATCCAAGTTAAAACAGTTTGATATAATTGCATGATTTAAAACTGATTATTCCTTCGCCCAAATTGAGTGCCACAATAAGATTGGTGCTAATTGTATACGAAAAGTCAAAGGAATCAAACCGAGTTCACTGTGACAGATAGTAGCAGGGAGGCTGTTAGGAACTCTCAACAGGTATCTCCTAAAAATATTCTCAGCTCTTTTTAGACCCACTGGATTACAAAAACGCCAACCTCCAGACCCATACAATATGACAGAATAGGGGTGAGCCTTGTAGATGTTAATAATTGCATTAATCGGCCTTGAGCCTAACTTTTTTGTGAATCTAAAAACCGCCTCCAGATTTTGGTTAAAACTTGTGATTATTGTTTTAAATAAATGGTGCCAGGTGCTTTTTTGATCAAACGGTATTCCAGGGGGGGCGTGGCCTAGCGAGCCATCATGGCAGACGTGTTGTACGCGAGCTCCGCTGAGCCCGTCATCAAAATCCTGCATCTATCCTGCTTCGTCGACAACATATGCCCTGGAAATTACACGAGGGAGAGCTGTAAGTCGCGGGAACTCGGTGAGGGTGCAACTGGATGGCCCCGTGTGCACTATTGACTGTTACTCTGAAGTGCGTGGCTTGCGGGCCCTGTGGCCGAGCTTAGGATAGAGTGGTGTGGGCTGGGCCGAATGCGAGCGCGGCTGTAGCTGGCGCAGCCAGAGTCGGGCGCCGCCCTGCCCTGCGAGGACGAGATCGAGCTCCGGTTGTGGGCCCCTGCCTGTGGTGAAGAGAAGTAGATTGTCATGCTGGTGGTTCCATTGCTGTGGGGGAGCGGCGGCCCGGTGAGTTTGCAGAATGCCCTCCCTCTTCTCCATATCTCCTCACTGGGATTCACTTCCATCAGGCCACAAGGGGTACGTCATCTGTGGAAGACCCATCGGTGTGCCAGAGTATCCTGGGGGTGTGTGTCGACCCCGTTCTCTCCACCCTGCCTCTGTTTTGGTGGTCGGATCAAGCCACGCACGTAGGGTGAGGGAGTAGCAGCGCCATGCAGTGGCACAGTTCTGCGGCAAATCCTGGCATTTCAGCCGTCGCCTGCATTGGGGGCCCTGACGGTGCGCTGCATCTCACACTCCCCCCCCCATTTGAGCTGGCAATCCATCGGCGGTCATATCGGGCCACGTGCACGGGGGGTACGTGCATTGCTTGGTGTGCTGCATGATGGCAAACATAGTCCTTGACTGAAGAGCTGTATCCGGCATGACTGTGGACTTCTTCTTCCCCGAGTGGTTTCCCCCTCCCCATGGAGATTTGGCAGCCGGATCAGGTCGCATGTGGAGTGAGTGCGTGGGGGAGCCTGCAGCATCCTGTGTGGCCCAACAGGGGGGACACAATTGTTAGATTTGAGGAATGCTCCAGTGTGGTGGTGACGTGCCCACATCGGGGACGACCTGTCGGGGCCCCACTGTTACCTGTGCGAGCGTGCCGTGGAGTGGAGCCACCATTTGAGATGGCTCAAGGTGACAGGTGGTGGAGGAGTCTTGCCGAGCCGCAGCGTGACAGACATTTGGTGGGCACTGCACCCAGGTTGGGTGTAACACCTCCCGGTTTGCTCCAGGAGAGGGTATACAGTGACATACCAGCAACAACCAGCAACAATTATCGCTAAGCGCACTTAGCGCTAGGATAATTATCACCTGCTAGCATGGATTTTTATCGCAGAGATAGCGTGCTATTAGCAAAACTTATCTCAAAAGCGATAAAAATCCTAGCGCTAACTGCCTAACGTGAGTTTCCAGCGATAATCTCACGAAATGTGGCATAAGCTTGTTGATAGGGCCCCACAAACTTAGCCATGATATCCACCTTCCATAGGATATCATGGCTAAGTCAGTCCTGAAGCAGGTGTAAGGAAAGTATCGATAACAGGGGTTATCGCTACTTTTCTTGCCGCTATGTTTCATAGCGTGGGGCTTGATGATAGGAGAAATGTCGCTGACATTTCTCCTGTCATGTCAGGTCGGGAACGCCCACTTTGCATATCATTAGAGATGCAAAGCTGGACGTTAAGAATTTGTGCGCTAATGCAAGGTTTCACACGTTAGCGTGACCTTGCTAATTAGGCGATAAAATTATCGCCACTTTTCGGCCAAAAACAGCCACAAAAGCAGCGATAATTTTCTATTGCCGCCTTGTGAATATGCCCCACAGTTCCTATTTCTTCAGGTGCCACCATACGGCATCCTTCCCAACTTGGGTGGACTTGGATGGGCGACGTTGTTGTGCACCCAGGTTTGAGCTGATCCGTCCTGCTTGGGAGTCTTGTGTAGCTAAGATAGCGGGTGAACTCACTGTGTTGGAGTTCTAGTGCCAGCATGACAAGGGACAAGCACACTGGGGGCTCAGCGAAGCAAAGCACTATGGACCGCTTTACTGGGCCTGGGGACTCGGCAGCTGACCAGGAAGGCGCACAGGGAGGGGTCCCGGACAATGCTGCACTCATGGCGGCGATTACGCAGTCCCGAACGGCCCTGGAAACCAAAATAGGGGAGGTGGGTTCTGAAGTCTTACTCCTCCGACAGGACCTGCAAAATGCAACAGAGTGCATTACAGTGGACGAAAACAGGGTCTCAGAAGTGGAGGACTCTGTTACTACTTTGAAAAAGAAGGTGGCGATGCTGTAGACTATCACTCGAGGCCTGGCATCATGTGTCGAGGATGCGGAAGGGAGGGCATGGAGAAGCAATTTGCGCTTTATGGGGTTCCCGGAGGGCTATGAGGGAGGGATATGGAACAGTTCTTGACCAAGTGGCTTGTCAGTTGGCTTCCCTCAGAATCTTTGTCTAGCTGCTTTATCATTGAGCGGGCACATCGCACCCTCATGCAGAAGCCGCCCCTGGGAGCCATGCCGAGACCGGTCATAGCGAAAATCCTAAATTATCATGATCGGGACACTATCCTGAAACAGACCCGACTTAAGGAACCATTGCATTTTGACAACGCTCGTATCCTTATATTTCCGGACTACACTCGCCACCTTCATGATTTGAAGTTGCCGTACACCCTCCTGTATCCTGCAAAGTTGAAGGTAGTTTACCAGTCACACACATTGTTCTTTGATTCACCTGAGGATGTCTTCCTTTGGACAGATGAGACTGTAAGGTTGTGTTCACATACACCGCCAAGAATGGAGTCTGACTCTTTGATGAGCGAATCCGCCCGCAAACCACCTAAACCTAAAGTCAAGGGGAACAGGTGATCAAGATCCAGACGCCACTCGCATTCCTATAGCGATGCCAGCAGATCGGCCTCAGTGCCCCGCTCGGGAAAGCCGGCCTAGTAACTTCTTAAGAACTCTCTCGGTGGGCAGACATCCATACTTATCCGATCTGACTGTCGAAGCTTCTGTTCGGGCTAATATCCCCTGCTCGGCCCCTGCAGTCGGGGGGGAAGCCCAGGTATCATGCAGGGCTCCAGAGGATCCATTAGTGGAGGAGGGCTGGGGCCCCGTTGGGGTTCCCGTGCCACTTTCACCGCGACAGATAATTCAGTGGTTTTGAGGTATTGGGGTGGGGAGTTGTGGGGATGTTTTTGTTCCGTGTTTACACTGTATCACTATTCATCAGGTCTTCTACCTGCTCTCTAGATGTTGTTTGTTCCAAGTGTTACGTTCTGGGGGGCTGTCTTGATTTCACTGCACTATCTTATTGCTGCTATGCACCGCTGCTTCTTTACAGGTTGCCACAGGTCCTGCTCATTGCGGTTGTTGTCTGCCCTTGTTGTTAGCCCGCAGCCTATTGCTGGACTCTTCGGATTGTGAGTTGGAATGACGGGGGGCGCTGGATTAAGTGAAGAGGGGGCCATCCTTCATCAGGCCAAGCGTTATCGGGCAGATGTTCTTATGTTACTGGAGACGCATTTGTTGGGGACTAAGGCCCTTTGCTTTCTGAGGTACGGTTATTCCCACGTTTTCCACTCTGGGTTCACGAGGGGATCCCTGGGGGTGGCTATTCTTATCTATCATAGGGTCACATATATTCACTCCAGGACATGGGCAGATATGCAGGGGAGGTATGTCTTTATTCAGGGGTCTATGTATGAGGAACAGGTAGTGCTGAGTAGTGTCTACGCCCCCCCTATCCTGGACTTTGGTTGAGCGCATTATGACTTTGTGGACGGATGTCCCTGATGGGGTGACAGTCGTCGGTTGTGACTGGAATGATGTTATGGATGGGGCTAGGGACAGATGGCGACGGGGGGGAACGCCAGCCACATGCCAAACTACTAAATTATTTTCCTTGGTGTCGGGACTAGGCTGGGTGGACTCTTGGCAATGACTGCATATGGAGGAGCAGGGTTATACATATTTCACTGCCATACATGAATCGTTCTCATGGTGGACTATATCTTTGTACAATCTGCAGTGGCTGGTAGAGTGACGGATGAGGAAATCCTCCTGTGGGGTCTGTCGGACCATTCCCCAGTTGTACTCATGCTGCGGTTCGGTCCCACGAGGCCCCCCTTTTGTTGGCATCTCCCTCCCTGGCATCTGCAAGATGAACAGTTTAGGGATCATGTGGGACAGGCAATTGATCAATATCTGGATCTTAATGTCGGCTCGGTGGTGACCGCCGTACCACCGTGGGAAGCCATGAAGTCTACCATGCGAGGTGTGGACATCTCCTATTGCTCCGCGGCACGTCAGGCTAAGAAGGAGTCCTTGGTGCGATGCGAGGCACAAATTATGGAACTGGAACATGCTGGTAGAGCGGAGGGGGGATCCCTGGTGCACCGGCAATTGCTAGTGGCATGACAAATGCATGCTGACTTATTGATGGACAAGGCTCGACTAGCATGGCTGGCGTCTCACAGCAGGATCTACCAATGGGGCGATAAGTCCAGTAAACTACTACATCGTCTGTGTCAGGGAGCCATGTGTACCCTGGTTCTCCCTGGGCTTTTGGGGCTGGATGGGAGGACTCTGGGTGATCCCTTCGCAATAGCGGAGAGCTACGCACATTAATATGCTGATTTGTATACCCCATGGGAATCCTTATCGGAGGTAATGGTCTGCCGTTTCATTGGGGAACTTCCACCCCGAACGCTCTCCGACGAGGCTCGGCGGAACTGGATCGCCCACTCACGGCAGAGGAACTGGGCCCTGCATTAGGGGAACTTAACTCTGGGAAAGCCCCGGGTCCCAACCGGTTCCCTTGTGAGTTCTTTATGAGATATTTCTCGGAACTGGGACCTCATCTCCTTCAGGTGGTGGAGAAGGCACATGAACGCAGGTGCCTCCCGTGGGACTGGAGACATGCCAAGGTGGTAGTGTTTCATAAGCCTGGCTGTCCTCCAGACCAACATTCATCATATTGCCCCATCTTACTGCTAAATATCGAGGCTAAGATTCTGGCTAAGGCCTTGGCCAATCATCTTCATTCTCATATTACCTTGTTGGTCCACCCAGACCAGGTGGGTTTTATGCCTCAAAGGGCGACGCAACATAATATTCGACGGGCACACATCGCTATAAACACAATTCGGAGGCTGGACGTGCCATAGGCCCTCATTTTGGCAGATATGGATAGGGCGTTTGATTCCTTTAGTTGGACTTATTTATTTGCGCTTTTGGATCATTTGAATATGGACGCACGCTTTTTGTCCTATTGAAAACGACTTTATACACATATCACGGCGTCTGTCCGTGTCGTGGGGGATGCCTCTTTCGCCTTCCCTATTGGGCGGGGGACCCGTCAGAGATGCCCGCTGTCGCCATTTCTTTTCGCCCTAGCGATGGAGCCTTTGGTGGCATGTGTGTGGATAGAGGCACAGGTGGCTGGCTTTGAATTGGCTCAGGGACTATCGGATTGTATCACGCTATATGCCAACGACGTCCTCCTTTTCTTGACCGACGTCAATAGGACTGGCGCCAGATTGCTGCGTATCATGGAAATCTTCAGGGAAATGTCTGGTCTATTCATGAACACGAGTAATTCCGTTCTGTGGGCACTGGGGCGTCAGGTGCAATTGGGTGCCTGGGCCTCTGCGGTGCAGGTAACCGCGGTAGGTATGAAGTATCTGGGGGGTTTTCTGTCTGATTCGTCGGGGGTGTCCTGGGAACGTAATGTTTTACCGGTGTGGGCGCGTGTCTGCGACGAGTTGAAGGTCTGGTCCCATATGCCCCTTTCTCTTCCAGGTCGGTCGGCCATCTTTAATATGGTCTCATTGCCGCGTCTGCTCTGCCAGCTACAGAATTTTCCCTTCCCCGTCAACTCCTCGTGGTTTCACCAGGTAAACTCTGTCCTGGGGCAGTTTCTTTGGGCAGGAAGGGCACCTAGAGCAGCGCTACGGATGTGTTTTTAGTCCACGTATTGTGATGGGTTGGCCGCTTCGGATGTCCACTCCTACTATGTGGCCTCGCAACTCCTGATATTGAACGAATGGTGGTATGGGGATCGATCTGACCCCGCTTATGCAGTGGAGCGGAGGCAAATGGGGTCCCACTCCCTACACACAGTCTTGTACTCGGCTCCAATACGCGGGACACTGCCATCTGCCACGAGGGTGGTCTTCCAGGTGTGGAGGCAGGCCCTGCGAGGAATGGTGTGGTGGTGCAGGCTGACAAAGGAGACTCCCCTCTGGTCCAATGGTAGATTGCTGCAACTTGCTAGTTTGGAAGGTTTCCGGGACTGGGTTAATATTGGGATCTCTACCTTAGGGGATGTAATGCGAGGCATGGTTTTAAAGTCTTTTCAGGATCTCCAGCATAAATATCAGATGCCAAAAACACAATTTTACAAATACTTGCAGTTTAGGCACGCCGTCCTTCCCATCATTGCAGATTTGGAGTCTCTCCCATATTTCAGTCCAATCGAACCTAAACTGTTTATGGGCAACCTGCAGGACCATAAAATTTCCAAGATATACCAATCCCTAGTGACAGATTGCTCCACAACATTAGATAAACTCAGGGAGATGTGGGAGGAAGACCTCAGTCCTCTGGCTGTAGAGGACTGGACGGAAGCACTTGCTCCCCCTCTTCAGCTGATCCAATTCAATTACCTACACCGGGTATATTATACTCACGTCTGGTTGTGGAGGGCGGGTTTGATAGCGTCCCCACATTGTCTGAGATGTGGCCATGATAATGGTACCCTGTTCCACATGATTTGGCAGTGTGGGGTGCTCAAGAGGTTATGGAGGTTGGGTATTGGCCTGTCTTGCTGAATTTTTGGGTTGGGAGCACCCCTATTTCCCAACATTGGTGCTGTTACATATAATGGAGTGGGTGGGGTGAAATATTTATAAGCGCCATCTGATGTTATTGGGATTTACACTTGCTAAACAAGACATTGCTCAAAAGTGGAAAGCAGGGACACCGCCATCGCTCTCATCCTGGAAAAATGATCTGGATTTCAATATGGGTTTGGATGTTCCTATTTTTAAAGCTCGATGGTGTCCGCAGAAGCACTTTAAGATCTGGAGGAGGTGGGCAATTTATAGAGGCTTGGACCTGGAGCCCCCAGCCGAGGAGGATGTTGCTGTTAAGGGTTTATTGGGCAGGATGGTGGTATGGGATCTAGAGGGTCTCGTGGAATATGTCATTTAAGTGCGGGCGAATACCTGTTATTAACTGTGTGGTGCAAAGACAGCGCATGGTGGGGTTTGCATCTTTATTATTTCAGTTTTGTATAATGCATATACTAAAAGTCAACACAATACTTCTATTGTATCATGTAGTAGTCCGCCTCTGGGTTACAGAGCTCTGCATTGTATTTGACCTTTGACGCAATAAAAACTTTTGTTAAAAATAAAAAAATGGTATTCCCAGATAGGAAAAAGTAGGGACGTAAGACAGCTTTTCATTTTTTATAAAACGAGATTTTAAAATGCTGGGGGATTTTCCCACCACCATAGTGTAAGATTTCCCTACGTTGGTCTTTATACCAAGTCCATTCATGAAATCATTAAACCTTGTCAAAAGCTTCTGCAAGCCCACACTAGTTCTAGATATTAAAACACAATCATCTGCATAAAGTAATGCCTGAAGATTTCTGGTACCTATCTTGGGGGCATCCACGTTCCCATGATTAATGTAGCTTACTAAATCATTGATATATAAACAAAATAAAAAAGGTGCGAGAACGCAACAATGGTGAACCCCACGATCCATTTTTATTGGGGCTGAGAGTTCACTATCTACTTCTAATATACTAGGTATCCAGAAACCAGAAGGTCCTGAATACTTGAAGGGCCAAGAGGAAAAATGAGGAGGAGTACACCCTCCTGATTCTAAATCTTAATGACAAAAAGTACTCCACCATTATTCTCATCAGATTGTTGTTTGAGAACAAAAACCAAGAGACCAGAGAAAAGAGAGAGAGGCACTGGGATGTCCCTACGCGAAGCAGCCCCTGATGGGGTCGTGCAGGAAAAATCCTTGTTTTTATTTATTTTCCCACACACACCCTAGTGGTGTCATGCTTCATCATCGGGACACCGCGACCCCTATAAGTCGCGGTGGGCTCAACCAATGTTCCAGGGAGCACTTAGATAATATGACAGACCAGGGTGATAAAGATTAAAAATTCACTGCTCGACCCCAGTATCCCTTTATTCTTGGGTCTTGCAGGAATGTTAAAATATTTATAATAGGGTCATATGGAGAGTTATGGTCCTAAGACCCTAAGGCCAACATGTTTCAGTCCTTTGATGCCCAAAAAAACGGTTTGGTGCTAGGACTTTCTTCAGGGCTATATGATACCCTGGTGTAGACAGAACAGAGAATTACCCTATCCTATTTATGAAAAGGGCAGGTAGCTGCTCCTTTGTGTCTCGGTATTATTTTTATAGTTGTGTCACTCCATCTGTGAAGACAAAACAACAGAACAAAAAATATATATATAAGGTCATGTATCTGTATATCCAAATCTTCAGATGCTAAATGGCATCTCGATGGAACTTTGACGATGCCCCCTGGGCGGAAACCATAACTATCTGTACTTACCGAGGTCCCCAAGCAACCTTGGCCGATACCCGGTGGAGCTGTCCTATGCAGCTATAGAGGAGGTTGGCTCTGGTTCACCCCTTGGCCATCACCTACCCATCCGGACATTGGACATTGTTGTCCTCGTCTTCCCGTTATGTCTTCCACCTGCATTCCTTACTCCTGTGTACCATTCCCCCACTACCTTTCACTCCCCTGAAGACGTGTGTATGCGCTAATAACTCATATTATTGTGTAATCTCATGTCTTTTTCTCCTATGTCTATACTTGGCTATGTAATTATGTAACCTGAAACTCTCTGATCCTCATGTAAAGCGCTCTGATACCTCCGGGTCTAGCCAGCACTATATAAAACTTTTTCAAATAAATAAAATAAAAATAAATAAATGATCACTAGATAGGGCAGCATTAATGGTCTCAGTTATTGCTGCAAAGGCTTTTAACATGCCTGGTGGGTTTACACTGTGTTCCAGACAGTCTAAGGCTCAATTTGGTGGTCAAGATTCGTTGTAGGATGGATTCTGGGTTGACGGTGGACCACTTACGCAAAAGCCCCTTGTTTTTATCATGGGTTATGGGGCATAATTTTGTTATCCCGGCAAGGTCACCAGTTTGAATCTCTTAGGAAAGGGATAATGGGAAATGATCACTAAAACAAACTTTAGGGATAGAAAAGGTCACAGATTGAGGTTTAAAAAATTCGGAAAGGGCGATGAAATCAATTAAAGTCCCATGGCCTCTACCCATGAAGGAGACTAAATGTGCGCCTTCTGATTGAATAAGATCCGCTGTGAGTAAAAGAAGTATTTTTGAAAGTAGTGAGTTAAAAATATTCCCACGCGGATTGTGATAAAAGTGTCAGCCACGGTCCCTGGCCCCATATAATAAACAACATGCAGACTGCTTTGATAAGGGGCATAATTTACAATTGAAATCGCCCCCCCAAAGAGCAATGAAATCCGTATTTATCTCCTGTATATATATGGATAATGAATTCTCTAGATCTTCGGCAATAGCGGTATTTTTCGCGTTGAAATTATTGTGATAGAAATTAAGAATAATCAATGTCACAGTCTTTCTAAAGAGAATGTTAATAATTTGAAAGTGTGGTGAATGAAGCTGGGTCTTATCAATTTTTCCTGACAGAGTTGTTGCTACCAGAGTTAATAAACCGCCCTTAGAATGACCACCCAGGCCTACATTGGCTGAGGTATATATGGAAACATAACCATTAATATGAGCAGTCTCTCTCAACCAAGTTTCTTGTAAACATACAATACTGTAGCCATTTATAAATTCAAGCCATTGTTTACATTTCAATTTGTTAGACAGGCCAGCAATATTCCAAAAAAGACTGCCATAAATAGCGGTACCATTATGACTACAACATGTTTGCTTGATATTTGAATGGGCCGTTGTCTCACTAACGCCCTTGGGTTACATAGCCATATTGGGAGGTAGGAAAGATTGGGCCTTCTCACCTGGTGAGATGTTATTAGATTCCACCAAAGCTAAATTCGATGAATCAAAAAGAATGGGGCTGCCTACATGTGGCCAGACAATCTGCGGTAATCTTTCCAGACCACCCATGCTACCTTTAACAAAGCTCTGTTCCAAATCACGCTTAGTATGCCAATCAGTTCCATGCGCCACATAGTGTAGTCAATCTACATATTCAAGGGAAGAAAAGCGATTAAAAGTTGGAATGGCAAAATTATAAAAGGCATTATCACTTGTACAAAGTGGCCTCTGCACTGCGACTGAATTTGGCTTGTAAAAATAGCCCAAGGGTACCGCCTCAATGGGGCCACCAAGATTTTTGAACCAAGAAGGCCTGTCCATTAAGAAGTGAACTAATGACCTGTCTTTAAACTTTTCAACAACACAGGGGCCTAAATCCCTTTTGGGTTGTGAGCCCACCCACGAGACCCATTCAACATTATTTATATGCTGCTATAAATCTTCGCTGTTCGGCCAATCCGTGGCTTTCATTAGCCAGAGTACAGTTTTATTCTTTAACTGCATCAAGTCTTCCTCCTTGTTAGATGGCAACAATGGCACATTTTTAAGGACTATTACCAGCGGGGTAGCTTCAGGCGGGAGATGGAGAGTTCTTTCATTACTTTTCCTTGATATGACATGGCGATTGTCAACAGGATTAAGTGCTCCAACCTCTTTTAACCCATTTAAGATGGATGACTGGCCTCCAGCCGAGACAGGTGCATTTATTTTCTGGGGCTGAGAGGGGCAAGTTAGAGTGCTGGCGTCTGTGACAGGACATCAACCAGGCAGCAGGCCCGAAAGTGAAGGAGCTAGACTCCTGATGGGCAGTATAATGTGGCGTGAGAGCAGAGGATCAGAATCTGACGCATTAGTTGTTCCAGAGGTTAGATTAGATAAACTTGAGCCAATAAAAGTTTTCAATGACGTATCAATGCTGTTCAAAATGCTTTAAAATGGATCAAGGACAGATTTCACTACTGATTCGAGGGAGCTTACTAGCTGTGCATTCAACACTGAATCTCCATACGCTCCATTATCTTTTGGGCCTACATCAGCTTCCAGGTCTGGGACCCCTACGCTCTTCCTCACAGTGGGTGCCAATGCTTTTCTTACTGGTGGCTGTGCCTCCTTCTTTGACTTGCTACAAGCCTTGGCCTTTTTCGGAGGAGGTAGGTATCTAAAATTCAGCCTTGCTGATTGACATTAGTGTTGATTTTAGTGTTGGGGGTTCCAGAACATTTGCTGCTATAGCCCCTGGAACTGAATCAGAGCTCCTTAATCGTTCGCTCTCTGTTGGGCTCCCCGACTCCACCAAAATGCTATTGTGTAATGCCTGATTTGTGGCCCCTAATCTCTCTTCCACACATTCAATCTCTCTATTGATGGCCCCCAAGTGTTGGTCAAATACTTTGCACATTGCCTGGAAAGACAATAGAAAAGGGTCTGACCAGGCCAAATGTGTTGGCAAGTCTGAACTCACTAGGGTGGAGTTGGAAAATAATGGGTCCAGGGTGTGACCCTGTTTATGAGTGGGGGTTTGAACCAAATGATTGAACTGAAAGGCTTAAAGGTGCTCCTTGAGAGGGTTGTTGTGGGGCATGTGCTGTCATCAAACTTTAGTTTGAGGTCCACAGAATGGAAAAGATAGAGGTGCCGATCACGATCCTGCAAAAACCGGGTACGAACCGTCGGACGGAGCATAATCTCCGCCCGACGCGTACCCGGTCGTCAATTTTTACAAACAAGGAATTACGATTCGCACGGGTACACCATTACCGTACGATTCGTAAAAAAGCCCGACCGAACAAAAAACACCTACCAATGCGATCCGGGAAAGCGCCGACCTGACGTCGGGACGCACGCAGCCAGCCATTCACGACCCAGGAATCACGATTCGCACCGACGTCACCCCGCACGGTGAATATTTTGCGGCAGCCAAAAACTGCCGTGAAATCAGGACGACGCGAACAAGGACCACCAGTACGCGACGGACAGACGACGCCGCGAACAAGGAGGACCAGTACGCGATGGACAGACATGGACCCGAACCTACGAGTCATCCCTGCCCTCATAACAGTACACCTCCTCTACAGGTTACGACGCAGACGCCGCAGAAGGTCAGAATAACTAAGGGAGGGGGGAAAGTGGGGTGGGGTGGGGGTGGCACGACCAGGGCAGGCCACAAAACAACCACATAAGTCACACACCACACATGGGCTGGACATACCTGACTCCCATGCCCTGGTCACCACGAGGGGGTGGGGGCGTGTCCTGATAAGCCAGCGACCGCCACAACGGAAGTCCGTCACCACGCGAACCGGCAACACAACCAGACAGGTACGTCCCGTACCCACGCCTGAAGAGCGTGGGTACGAGTCGGACCACGCCCACACACGTCACCCCAACAATGGCGGGACGGATCGCACCCACGTGGCAAAGGCCTGGGTACGGGCCGCACAAACATCACATAGCGTGGGGACGGATATGTACGGACCCTACCCCCACCCCGTATGCAAGGAGCGTACCCCCCACCCCAACAGTGAAAGTACGACCCGTACCCCCACCCGCGTATGCATGGAGCGTACCCCCACCCCAACAGTGTAAGTTCGACCCGTACCCTCACCCGCGTATGCATGCAGCGTACCCCCCATGCCAACAGTGTAAGTACGACTCGAACCCCCACCCACGAATGCAAGGAGCGTACCCCCCAGCCCAACAGTGTAAGTACGACCCGTACCCCCACCCGCGTATGCAAGGAGCGTACCCCCCATGCCAACAGTGTCAGTACGACCCGTACCCCCACCCGCGGACGTACGGAGCGTACCCCCACCCCAACAGTGTAAGTCCGACCCGTACCCTCACCCGCGTATGCATGGAGCGTACCCCCATGCCAACAGTGTAAGTACGACTCGAACCCCCACCCACGAATGCAAGGAGCGTACCCCCCAGCCCAACAGTGTAAGTACGACCCGTACCCCCACCCGCGTATGCAAGGAGCGTACCCCCCATGC
Source organism: Triturus cristatus (assembly GCF_964204655.1). Taxonomy (NCBI): domain Eukaryota; kingdom Metazoa; phylum Chordata; class Amphibia; order Caudata; family Salamandridae; genus Triturus; species Triturus cristatus. The sequence continues at coordinate 318,491,812 of NC_140579.1, forward strand.
CAACAGTGTCAGTACGACCCGTACCCCCACCCGCGGACGTACGGAGCGTACCCCCACCCCAACAGTGTAAGTCCGACCCGTACCCTCACCCGCAAATGCAAGGAGCATACCCCCCAGCCCAACAGTGTCAGTACAACCCGTACCCCCACCCGCGGACGTACGGAGCGTACCCCCACCCCAACAATGTAAGTCCGACCCGTACCCTCACCCGCGTATGCATGGAGCGTACCCCCCATGCCAACAGTGTAAGTACGACTAGAACCCCCACCCACGAATGCAAGAAGCGTACCCCCCAGCCCAACAGTGTAAGTACGACCCGTACCCCCACCCGCGTATGCAAGGAGCGTACCCCCCATGCCAACAGTGTCAGTACGACCCGTACCCCCACCCGCGGACGTACGGAGCGTACCCCCACCCCAACAGTGTAAGTCCGACCCGTACCCTCACCCGCAAATGCAAGGAGCGTACCCCCCAGCCCAACAGTGTCAGTACGACCCGTACCCCCACCCGCGGACGTACGGAGCGTACCCCCACCCCAACAATGTAAGTCCGACCCGTACCCTCACCCGCGTATGCATGGAGCGTACCCCCCATGCCAACAGTGTAAGTACGACTAGAACCCCCACCCACGAATGCAAGGAGCGTACCCCCCAGCCCAACAGTGTAAGTACGACCCGTACCCCCACCCGCGAATGCAAGGAGCGTACCCCCCAGCCCAACAGTGTAAGTACGACCCGTACCCCCACCCGCAAATGCAAGGAGCGTACCCCCCAGCCCAACAGTGCAAGTACGACCCGTACCCCCACCCGTGTATGCTAGGAGCATACCCCCCATGCCAACAGTGCAAGTACGACCCGTACCCCCACCCGCGTATGCAAGGAGCGTACCCCCCATGCCAACAGTGTAAGAACGACCCGTACCCACACCCGCGGACGTACGGAGCGTACCCCCACCACACCAGTGTCAGTAGACTCGTACCCTCACCTCGAATGCATTGTGCGTACCCCCACCGTGTATGTGCCAAGCGCACATATCCAGAAATCGGAGGTGTGTGTGCAGAGTCCACCCAGCAGTGCCCTGACACAGGAGGGGTGGGTGCGGAGTCCTCCCAGCAGTGCCCTGAGACAGGAGGGGTGGGTGTGGAGTCCTCTCAGCAGTGCCCTGAGACAGGAGGGGTGGGTGCAGAGTCCTCCCAGCAGTGCCCTGAGACAGGAGGGGTGGGTGTGGAGTCCTCCCAGCAGTGCCCTGACACAGGAGGGGTGGGTGTGGAGCCCTCCCAGCAGTGCCCTGAGACAGGAGGGGTGGGTGCAGAGTCCTCCCAGCAGTGCCCAGAGACAGGAGGGGTGTGTGCCTATCACTCCCAGCAGTGCCCAGAGACAGGAGGGGTGTGTGCAGAGTCCTCCCAGCAGTGCCCTGACACAGGAGGGGTGGGTGTGGAGTCCTCCCAGCAGTGCCCTGAGACAGGAGGGGTGGGTGCCTATCACTCCCAGCAGTGCCCTGAGACAGGAGGGGTGGGTGTGGAGTCCTCCCAGCAGTGCCCTGAGACAGGAGGGGTGGGTGCAGAGTCCTCCCAGCAGTGCCCTGAGACAGGAGGGGTGGGTGTGGAGTCCTCCCAGCAGTGCCCTGAGACAGGAGGGGTGGGTGCAGAGTCCTCCCAGCAGTGCCCTGAGACAGGAGGGGTGGGTGTGGAGTCCTCCCAGCAGTGCCCTGACACAGGAGGGGTGGGTGTGGAGTCCTCCCAGCAGTGCCCTGAGACAGGAGGGGTGGGTGCAGAGTCCTCCCAGCAGTGCCCAGAGACAGGAGGGGTGTGTGCCTATCACTCCCAGCAGTGCCCAGAGACAGGAGGGGTGTGTGCAGAGTCCTCCCAGCAGTGCCCTGACACAGGAGGGGTGGGTGTGGAGTCCTCCCAGCAGTGCCCTGAGACAGGAGGGGTGGGTGCAGAGTCCTCCCAGCAGTGCCCAGAGACAGGAGGGGTGTGTGCCTATCACTCCCAGCAGTGCCCAGAGACAGGAGGGGTGTGTGCAGAGTCCTCCCAGCAGTGCCCTGAGACAGGAGGGGTGGGTGCCCATCACTCCCAGCAGTGCCCTGAGACTGGAGGGGTGTAACACATGTGTGTGAGGCCAGAATTATCCACACGCATACTGGCTACAAGGGAACATGTCCCCATGAACTCATGTCAACAGACTCCACACACAAGTACAGTGATCACCAAGGATGCCACGATTGTCGCAGGTGGAGACATGGCCCTGCATGCATGGCCAAAGTAGAAGGGCTCCGTCACACACACAGCTCATGTAGACACAGCTCTGCGCTAAACATTGGGAACACCCTGCAGGGAAGAAAGCTGGGTACACAGAGGAAGGAATACACCCTGGGACAAGTGCACCATGCAGTAACTGCTTACATGAACAAAGAAAGTTAGCCAACACCTTGTGATGGCACACAGATCACAGGGTCCCACCAATGAGCAGTACACTACTACATATCCCACACACCCAAACCCTTACACACCACCCAAAACCATGTAGCAGCCCCACCAACACCAATACCAGCATAGCAGTAGTGTGATAATGAAAACAAAATTAAGCTTTATTCAGCATGAGCACAATGTCCGTGGATCGCAGGCAGTTCAATCTTCACAAAGCCCATAGGGCAGTCAATGATTCTCAGCTGGATGGGGGACACAGTGGGATGCGTGTCCCCTACCTTGCCTGCACAGTCAAATGGCATCGTCTTCCACACTGGTGAGGGCATCAGGGGGGGGGAAGCAACAGGCACCGCAGGGACATCAGGGCAAAGGGGCGGCGTTGTGGGTGCAGGGATGGAGGACTCCACCACAGAGGGTGGGTCAGTGCCAAAGGCGGAGGCCAGGATGGCACTACACACCTTTGCAAGGTCCTCCAGGGAGTCCCCTGCACCCGAAGGGACCTCAGGCCCCAAGGAGGGGGAGGGGTCAGAGGGATGGGTCGCAGCGCCACCGGGGGAGGGTGGAGACAGGGGGGGAGACTCAACCACCCTGACCGGGGACCTCCTTGACCGCTTGCGTGGTGGTGTAACTGTGGGGCTCAGGGACAGAGCGGCCATGAAGGAGTCCTTGGGGGAGATGTGGCCAGGAGAGCTGAGGGGAGGGGATTTGGAGGGAGTGGACTGGGTGGAATGCGGACTCCCACTATGGCTGCGTGTCACACGTTTGCCCCCGACCCAGTGGGTGTGCCTACCTCACCCTGTGTGTGCGTGTCAGGAGGAGTGCGGTGGACCTTCCCTGCTGGTGTGGTGCCCGTGTCCGTTGATGTGGGTGCATGCCGACGTCTGGGTGTACGTGTGACAGGCATGGGAGTGGGAAGTGTGGATGGGGCAGGGGTAGGTGGGGGGAGGTCCCGCTGCAGGAGACCCACTGCTGCAGTCAGTGTGGAGTCGATGGACCTCAGCAAGTTGCGTTGGTTAGCCTGCGATGAATGAATGCCCTCCAAGAAAGCCTCGATGTTGGTGAGGGTTTTGCCGTGGGCATGGAGGACATTAAGGATCGCAGCCTGACCAACCTGCAGTTGCCGCTGGATGTCCACAGACTCTGCATTGGCGGCAGCAGTGGAGACAGGGGCAGGGGGTGCGGTGCCTGGCAGGAAGGAGACATGCTGTGACCGGGCACGCTGGGAAGGGACACGAGCAAGTGGGAGGCGGCTGGTGGAAACTGAGGGGGCGGTGCGAGGTGTTGTTCCGCTGTCAGCTGCTGGTGCAGCCTCCGCCCACTCGGAGACATCGTCCCCGGACCTGTCAGCTTCGTAGTCTGATGTGCCAGTCGACAGGTCCTCGGCCACACTCTCCTCCGCCTCTGTCCCACTCGATGTGCCAGACCCGATGTCACGGCTGGCACTGGTGCTCGGTCCCTCCGCCTGGTCTGTGTCCATGTCTCCCTCTGTGTCCCCCGACGATGCTGTGGGCAGGGTGGAGAGACAGAAATTATTCAGACACCTGTACACATCTGTCACATGAGTCCAATCTACATAGGTAACATTGCATGGCCTGAAAAGGAAGATCCCTAACATCTACTGAACAGGGTACCGATGTAGGGCATGAAACACACAGTTGGTTGAGCCACCATGCCACTGAAATACCATGGAGAGCATGAGACAATAGCTAAACACAGGAAAAGGAGTCTGACATAGCACCCAGGCCCTGGGGACAATCCAGCACTGCATCTGCACCACACAGCGTTGGCGAAAATACCGATGACCAGGGACCATTACCATGAACTTGAGACACATGCTGCATAGGTAATGCTGAAAACATGCACAACATGACTCTGTCACTGCACATTGCGTGTGTGTCCAGGCACATCACACACTGCCCAGACCCAGCAAGTGGTAATCAGGATTTAACACATAGGCATTGCCCGCCCCAACAAGACCCTACACGAGGCAAATTGTTGAGACACAGGTGGCACCAACATCTCATAGTCTGGGTGATACACACAGGGGCAGGCAAAAAGCAAGATTGGACGCCAAACAGCCAAGGTGCGCCTGTACAAATAATGAGGTACCAGTGCCCATCCTCAGATGAGTATAACAAGACACACAGGCACTGGCAACTGTGGGTATGAAGAAGGACAATCAGGTCAGGCTGCACAGTGGACACCTGTACAAATTAGCATGTCTATATACATGGTGACAGGGGACAATGGCACAGAGCACAACTTACGCTGTAGACACTGACAGTGGCCACGTTTATGATGACACATACACCACTGAGGAAAAGGTGCCCCAGGGGACAGTAGTGGGCACGCAACTACATGCTACTGAATGGTAATGACTGCAACACACGTCACCATCCCTGCACTATGTGTATCGCACACTCATGCACATCATGTCACAGGCCACTACATAGGACATGCGCGCTGTAAGGCATGACACATGAGAGACCAACTCCCATGTCTGGAGTCAGCATCAGTGCCAACTGACATGGAACCCACATGCAGTGAACTTGACAGTGCACAGGCAAGGTCCCACAACCTGTTACACACCACCCCCACACATGATGCTACAGACATTGTTCCCGTGGACAAAGCGCCAGCCTACATTACCCTGTGAAGGAGTGACTACACACAGACCAGGGAACACATTGCAAGGAGGGGAAGGGTGGCAGGGGCACAGCGCTATACTGGGGCAAACAGGATCTGCACAGCACCTTTAAACCCTGCCAGTGGATTCATGCTACTGTGCCCTTACAAATGCCGGTGACACACAACAAACACACATGTACCTACCCCCTTCCGGCTGCTGCATCGCCTGTAAGCGCCTCTCCAGGTCTGGAAAGACCACCGGCAGCACACGCCTGTGGAGGTGGCTCAGACGGCGGCGGCCGCGGTTCTTGTGGCTCTCAGGTGAGTCCCCCAGCAGGAGCCGTGCAATCCTCCGCGTCCAGCACCGGATATCCTGCCAGCGTTTCCTCACCTGGGGCAGGCTCCGCCTCCGACCATCCACACCCCTCACGGCACTGACGGCGGTCAGCCAGATCTGCTCCTTGGCAGTGGCGCCTACCTGTGAGGAGGAACAAGTGACACCACATCAATACACCAGCCACATGTCACAGAGAGACATATGGGTACAAATTAGCTGGTTACAACAAGGCATGTCATGCAGCCAACGCATTGCACCTTTGTCATAGGGACATCATCCCCTGGTGAGGGAAAAAGCACTACGTGCCACAGTGGGTACACAGGTGGAATGATGACAATGTCACAATCAATGATCAAGGCTCACACTGTGCATCACACCCACCCCTCCTGTCTCAGGGCACTGCTGGGAGGACTCTGCACCCACCCCTCCTGTGTCAGGGCACTGCTGGGAGGACTCCACACCCACCCCTCCTGTCTCAGGGCACTGCTGGGAGTGATAGGCACCCACCCCTCCTGTGTCAGGGCACTGCTGGGAGGACTCTGCACCCACCCCTCCTGTGTCAGGGCACTGCTGGGAGGACTCCACACCCACCCCTCCTGTCTCAGGGCACTGCTGGGAGTGATGGGCACCCACCCCTCCTGTGTCAGGGCACTGCTGGGAGGACTCTGCACCCACCCCTCCTGTGTCAGGGCACTGCTGGGAGGACTCCACACCCACCCCTCCTGTCTCAGGGCACTGCTGGGAGTGATGGGCACCCACCCCTCCTGTCTCAGGGCACTGCTGGGAGGACTCCACACCCACCCCTCCTGTCTCAGGGCAATGCTGTGAGTGATAGGCCCCCACCCCTCCTGTCTCAGGGCACTGCTGGGAGACATCAGGCACCCCCTGCCTGGGACCCCCCCGACAGTACATGGCATGTGTGTTACACCTGGACGCAATGGCAGAAGTCACAGTCACCACATAGGGACAGTCTGTGGCAGTGGCCTATGCACTCACCTGATAACCTGGTCGCCCATACAGCATGGAGTACTGTGGGAGGATCACATCCAGCAGAGCCATGTTCTCCTCCAGGGTGAATGGCTGTGTCCTCTCCACAGCCCTTGACATGGTTCCAGGGAATCAGTAGCAGCAGCTGGGTCGACGAATGCAAAGATGTGCAGGCAAGTGCTCCCTCATGGGACCTGGCTACCTTATATGTGCCCTTCTGCCCAGTCTCATGCACAGGAGTACAGAGAGATTGGTCACTCACATTTGCATCCTATGTTTCCACCAATCCCTTCAAACCTAGCAGTCTGTGGGTTCTCTATCGGTTTCATTCTCCTGCATGATGTCAGCCCCACAAACACATTGCAACAAAGTAGACAAATCCCAACTGACTTCTGCTGTGCACCTTCCAGAACAATTTCGAATTTTGAACTTGGTCTCCATGACAACCAGCATGCATGTAGGCCTTAATACTTGTCCCCTATGTAATTTGGAGCATCACACACAGGTACGGTGCGTGTGGGGGCCCTAGGGCACCCCAAATGCATGGCAACGGCCCGTACATGCATGCCTACGCTCTCCATCACTTTTGGTCTGCACGCGTATGCGTACTCGTAGTGATAGTGAGCGTAGATGTGAGTGTACGGTCCGTACCACTACGGGTACGCATACGCGTGCAGACCCATAGTGATAGTGAGCGTAGATGCGAGTGTACGGTCCGTACCACTACGGGTACGCATACGCGTGCAGACCCATAGTGATGGAGAGCGTAGATGCGAGTGTACGGTCCGTACCACTACGAGTACGCATACGCGTGCAGACCCATAGTGATGGAGAGCGTAGATGCGAGTGTACGGTCCGTACCACTACGAGTACGCATACGCGTGCAGACCCATAGTGATGGCGAGCGTAGATGCGAGTGTACGGTCCGTACCACTACGGGTACGCATACGCGTGCAGACCCATAGTGATAGGGCCGTACACTCGCATCTACGCTCTCTATCACTATGGGTCTGCACGCGTATGCGTACTCGTAGTGGTACGGACCGTACACTCGCATCTACGCTCGCCATCACGATGGGTACACATACGGCAGCACTCCCACAGTGATTTGGGAACATGCACAGGCCCTCTCAGCAGCAGTACGGCGGATTTTACACATCACTGTGGTGATAGGTGACACACATGTAGGAATAGGGCGGACATACTTGTCCATGGATGGACATACTTGTCCAGGAATGGACATCAAGGCATCGTCTGTGCATTACCACATGTGTGGGGCACAGGTGTCACAGGCTGTGATGTGGAACATGCCTCCTGAGTGGAGAAGGCACCAGATGTATGATGAGATGTGTACATGTGTACTGTGTGAGGGTGCAATGTGTGCCAGGCATGCCCTTGACTCCTTTGACATGTGTGCATGTGGGACTGCGCACTTGGGGTGAGCGTCACTGGCATAGCACGGACACCAACACACGGAAGTGTCCCATGATGCCCGGTACAGGGGTCATGACACATGACTTATCACTACCCACAGTGCACAATGTGACTATGCCATATACGTGTCCGGGATTTACATCAGGTTGATGTTGTAGCACCCTCAAAAGCTGCAGCCGTTGCAGCAACCAACATGTGGCTGTGTGTAGATTGTCATTGCACACTGTTCCCAACACCATGCCACATGTGTTATCGGATGTGAGGTGCACATGTATGCAAGGGACACGGAGTAGCGTGACAAGGCCATGTCAGCAAACTCACAAGGAATGTGTGGGGAGTCATGACATGTGCACCTTCATGGCAAGGTGTGTGGGCTGGACTAGTGTAATGTCATGTGACCTGTGGCTCAAGTGTTCCGCTGCCAGTCTCTGCAATCGGCATCACACTTCTGCTGATGTGTGGGTGTATGTCACTCCTGTCTTGCGTCGGGCAGTGCACTTGCACTGGGACACAGCTATTTCCATGGCGTGGCATGGGGAGGTTCTCAATCACCGTGTGTAGCTGGGTCTTGGAAGGAGTGTCACCTTGCATCCATACGTGTCCTGGGCATGTAGCACATGCCTGACTCCCTATGTGGCATGTGTGTATTGCCAGATTTACATGTGCTCAGTAGACATGAGTTGTTCTCGTAGTGCACTCACTCTTCCTTGTCACTTCCAAATTACTGCAGAGCGCCTCCTGTTGCCCGAAGAATTCCAGACTTGGCCACCATGCAGGAGAATGACAGGATCCGGCTCTACCGCTTCACCCAACCGTTGATTCTGGAGCTGACGGCGAGACTGGCACCACACCTGCAACCGCAGCACAGGTATCCTACGGCACTGACACCCCAGCTGAAGGTAATGGCTGCCCTACATTTCCTTGCCACGGGTACCTTCCAAAATACCATAGCTCATGTTGGTGGCATGTCCCAGAGCATGTTCAGCGGTGTGCTGCATGATTTCTTGGAGGCCATGTTGATTCACCTGGATGACTTCATCAAGTTCCCAACCCCTGAACAGATGACTGAGGTCAAGCGTGGTTTCTATGCCCTGGGAGGGATGCCCCATGTCATTGGGTCCATAGATGGGACACATGTAGGTTTGGTACCACCACACGCACGGGAGGTGGCGTACCGCAATCGGAAGCACTACCACTCCATCAATGCCCTTGTGGTGTGTCTGTCCAACATGGTGATTTCACATGTCTGTGCTCGTTTCCCAGGATCAGCACACGATGCCTACATCATGAGGCGTAGCGGGATGCCTGATATGATGATGCAGCTGCGCAACGAACGGGCATGTGTTGTTGGTGGGTACAGTCTGTCTGTCCTGTATTCTGTTTGGCCGAGCAGCACTACCGCTTCGCCAGTTCTAACGATATCCATGTGCTTACCATTTAGGGGACGCTGGCTATCCCAACATGCCTTGGCTGCTGACACCTCTCCGCAACCCCATCACGCCGGCCCAGCTCCGCTACAACACCGCCCATGGCCGGACAAGGCGAGTGATAGAGAGGACGTTTGGCATGCTGAAGAGCCGATTCAGGTGCCTCCACAAGACCGGCGGCGCACTCCCATATGCCCCGGCGAAGGTCTGCAAGATCTTCATGGTCTGCTGCATGCTGCACAACATGGCAGTTGAAAGAGCTGTGCCACTCATCCTGAATCAACATGACGAGGACCATCCACCCGTGGAGGACGAAGGGCTTGGCAATGGGGCTAGTGATGTGGAGGATGTGGAGCCGCAAGAGGACATCCGGACTCGGCTCATACGCGACTTCTTTGCTTAGTGGTGAGTACCAGTGTCTGAGTGTGCACGCCTTGGTCCCCGTGTGGCATGTGTTGTGATGCGTGTCTCCACCTGCATGTATGGCACGTGAGTCAGAGGTGTGTGTGGGTGTGTCACTGGAGTGATGGTGGCAGTGATGGTAGTATTTCCCCACTCATAATTGTGACCTGGCATGTTGTCATCCATACATGTGTCGAGTCAATGCACATGCAAGTGGCTGTGCTTTTTGTGGCTGACTTCTTGTGTGTCTCTCTTCCCCAGGTACCTGCGCATGCCGTCTTCTGGTTGCATTGTTGTGGCACTGCTATTCCTCATGGACATGGCATCGTGGGCTGACTCAGCGTTACAGGCACGGACACGTTTGGAAGTCTCCATGGGGTAAGGGATGCATCTGGGGTGTATTGGGTGTGGCAGTTGTTCACGATGTGTGCACACTGCCCAGGTCGGGGTTTGGTTCCTCTGCAGACATGTGGCATCCCCATGGGACACGACATGCAGCTGGGTACACCTGAATAGATGGGCTGCCTGGTTGTCAGTCATCAGTGATGGGATAGTGGATTGTGATGAAGGCATCAATGTGTGTGACACTGCCCTCGGACACATACGGTTAACATTGTCTTGACATGGCGTGGGACTTCCACATCAGCGGATGTATGGTGTATGGCAGTCTCTCCGTGAGCAGCTGTGGGTATTTAGCTGTTAGCCGACACTTGTGTGCCAGTTCCATGGCTATCACGCATTTGTGCTGCAGAAGGGGGGTGCCAGTGTTGGAGCAACATGTTACTCCACATGATGTGTTCATGTGTACTTCAAGTTGCCTCTGCAATCCCAAAAACATGACTATTAAAGGTGTCCCTATGCCTCCAAGGTGCCTCTTCTCAGTCAATGCTGGTGTGTTGGCACGGTGCATCCTGCATGTCTGGCATGGTATTCCCTGATTGTGGCTATGTGTCAATGTGTCGAGTGGCAAGATGCAAGCTGTGTGTGTGTGCTGAGACTGTGTATTGGGCATGATGTCCATGACTGTGTGGGTATTGTGACATGTGCCATCCCCATGCATCCAACGTTGTCCATGACCCCATTCTCTGCATCCACCGGACTCAAGCTTGCAGGACATGGTTCTGCCACCTGTCTACACGTACCTGGGTGCCCCCCAGGACACGGGCCAGGATCCCTGACCTCTGCGCATGACTGTTGCTGTACTCAATGTGTCTGTCAGCACGGTTGTTCGGCCACCCCCTCAGCTGGTTCTGACCATCACGGGTGTGTATGGTGCTCCATGTCTGTCTTGCCTAAAAAACTGTGACCCATGTGTCCTGTGCCAGACTCAGACCCCAGGGTGTGGATGGTTGAAGTGAACAGATGACTCAGGCATGTTTAGACTGTACAAGACACATGTTAGGTAATAATGCTACCAGCAGCCATCTACTCTCAATAGTGTGATTTATTATTGGGGGGGGGGGGGGGCCAAAGTGAGGGGCTTTCCGGGATTAGGGAATCCAAAGTTCAGTAGGGGAGTTGGTGTCCTTGCCATTGGAAATCCTCAGAGTCCATGCCACAGTCTTTGTCAACATTGGTCAGCCAGTGACCAGCAGGGCCATGTGGCAGAGAATGTCTCTTGATGCTGTGATGCTGTTGCTCCAGTGGGCCAGGTGCCAGGCCAGGTGTCCTGGGAGATGGTGATGTAGCAGCCACCCTCACGGTCCTTTCCGTGGACGACCCGGCTTCCTGCGGGGAACCTCAGCAGCAGGCCGTGACGACGTCTGGGATGCTCCGTCGGATGTTTCCTCCTCCTCCTCATGATCCCTCCCTGTGGGTGGTGATGTTCTCCGCCTTCTGGCACAGGGAGGGTCGGCCATGGTGTCGGCCATCCGACGGAGTTCAGCGTGAATCCCCTGGGACGCCGTCACTTGCTCAGCCTGTCTGTCCTCCATTCTCCGTTGGTGTAGCTGTAGACAGGCTATTAGCTCCGCATGTTGCTGGGCCTGCTGGACCTTGATCCCCTCGAGGACGGACACAACCTGGGCCATGCCCGTGGTGTCCTGCCGGTATGAGTCCAGGATGTTACGGACATGGGAAAATACCGGATCCCCAGCCAACTGGTCAGGCTCGCGCCTCCGCCGTCCTCCACTCCCACCACCCCTGCCCACTTGCGTCTGGCCTGCACTTGTGGGCACATCGGGTCTCCGGGACCCCTGAGGGGTGGCATTGGCGTTGTCGCCTGCCTCCTTCTGGGTGCCCGGGACACCGTGTCCCTCCTGGCGAGCCTGGCTGCATTGTGGTGTTGGGGCAGGGATCCTGGGTGTCTCCTGGGATGTGGCAGGAGTGGGGGTGGTGGTTGGCACGGTTGTACCTGACGCAGGTGCTGCAGGTGGTTGGACACCAGAGGGGCCAGGTCGGTCGGGGTCGTCCGCAGAGTGGTGAGAGTGGTCGCTGCCGGTGGGATCGGTCTCCTGCAGATCCGGGTCCTGTGAGTGTTCCCCCCAGTGTTGGGGGGTGCAGCACGACGTTGACCTGTGTGTGAGAGAGACAATGTTAATTTGGATCCATGCAACATCCATGTTTCATCCATTACAAAGTTGGCACATTTCCTCTTGGAATTAGGATCTGTCTTGCATTCCACTCACAGTGCACTTGTGCATGTGTGTGTCCCTTGGGCACCAATTTGGCCCCTTTAACTATGTGTGGCACAGTCTTACTTGCTGCGTCAAGTGTGACTGCAGTCAGCAGTGGAGTGTGCATGTGTGCCGAGCTATGCATTTGCGCCTTCCTTGTAGCACTGTACATGTGCACATGGAGTGGATCCACACACTTATATGATGCAGGTGGCTGTCCTTGTGCTCGTGTACAGGTTGTAACATGGCCCTGCGTTTTGCCATGATGAAGAGGGGGGGTTCTGGCACTGGCCACCCTTGTCTACATGCACGCAGTCCACCTGCTGACGAGCAGACATTCCCACACACCAAAGGACTGATTTGCTCTCCCTGTGTCTCCCTCCTTCTCTGTCCCCCTCTCCCTCCCTCTCTGTCCCCCTCTCCCTCCCTCTGTGTGTCAGCCTCCTCCCTCTGTCCATCTTCCTGTGTCTCCCTCCCTCTCTGTCCCCCTCTCCCTCCCTCTCTGTCCCCCTCTCCCTCCCTCTGTGTGTCAGCCTCCTCCCTCTGTCCATCTTCCTGTGTCTCCCTCCCTCTCTGTCCCCCTCTCCCTCCCTCTCTGTCCCCCTCTCCCTCCCTCTGTGTGTCAGCCTCCTCCCTCTGTCCATCTTCCTGTGTCTCCCTCCCTCTCTGTCCCCCTCTCCCTCCCTCTCTGTCCCCCTCTCCCTCCCTCTGTGTGTCAGCCTCCTCCCTCTGTCCGTCTCCCTCCCTCTCAGTCCCCCTCTCCCTCCCTCTCTGTCCCCCTCTCCCACCCTCTGTGTCCCCCTCTCCCTCCCTCCGTGTGTCAGCCTCCTCCCTCTGTCCGTCTCCCTCCCTCTCAGTCCCACTCTCCCTCCCTCTGTGTCCCCCTCTCCCTCCCTCCGTGTGTCAGCCTCCTCCCTCTGTCCGTCTCCCTCCCTCTCAGTCCCCCTCTCCCTCCCTCTGTGTCCCCCTCTCCCTCCCTCCGTGTGTCACCCTCTGTCACCTTGGCCCAGCTTCCTGGGCACACACTGTTAGCAGATCTTTGAGTGGCCCTTGGCCTGTTGATGTGAGTTTGTTTCTGATCTCCAGGCACCCATTTTGTCTGCTGTGTGTCTGTGCGCTGCTGCTGTGGTGGTGTGTGCTGCCACTCTTTCACACTGTTGGCTGTTCATTAGCTGCTGGCATGTGCAAAACAGTGCCTTCACCCCCATGTGTTGATGCAAGGCGTCCGCCATTTGCTGGCAAGTCATTCCTGTGTTGGGACACAGTGTTTGTCTGGCTGTGACCTAGGCCATATGGGCAGAGGGCATTGTTGTCTGCTTTGGAGTCGCACTATGTGATTCTTGGTGCCCAGCCTCCCGCCATCCGGGTTACCGTGTCATGTGTTGTTGTCTTCTGTGGCCTGTGACTTGACATTTTCCAGCTGGGTGCATGGGGCATGGTGGCAGCAGTGGCATGTGCCTGCTCATGGAGTGTGGTTGAGTAATGCGATGGCTTGTGGTGGTTGCGTGCCTGTTATTAATTTTGGTTGTGGTTGCAGTTCCCCCCATGTGAGGTGCGTTGTTTGTGTACTCACCCGGGTCTCGGAGTCCTTCTACTCCTTCAACTGCCTCCACCGGCAGTATGGCCATCACCCTCTCCTCCCAGGGATGGTACTGTACGGCTCTGCGGGAGGGCCCTCCTCCGGTGGCGTTGGCCTGGTCGTGTTCCTCCTGTCTCTTGGCTCTGACCCTCCTCCGCAGATCGTACCACCTGTTCTGGCAATCCTGCTTGGTCCTCCTGGTGTCCGCAACAGCATTCACAGCATCGACGATGGTCTGCCACATGGCTGTTTTGGCTGCCTGGCTGGTGCTTCTGACCAATGTTCCAAAGATCTGTGGCTCGACTCTGAGGATTTGATCAACAAGGACCTCCAACTCTCGGTGACTGAACTTTGGATTCTTGGTAGTGGGCATGGTGAGGGGTATGGGTGGGGATGGTGTGGGTGTGGGGGGGGGTGTGGATGTTGGGGGGGGTGTGGATGGTTGTGTGTGTGTGTGAATGTGATGAGAGGGTGTTTGTGAGGGTGGTCGTGTGAAGGTGTGCAAGTGTAAGATGTGGTGTCGCTTGTAGTCTGGTTCTGTGGTGTCTGGCAGCAGTGGGTCTGTTGCAAAGGCTCATGGTTTGTGTATGTGGGCCCTTTTCATTGGTCCATGGGTGGGTGTGGCAGTGTTTGAATTTTGGGTGGGTGTGTTATAAGGAGTGGTGGTGTATTGGGCCTCTGTTTGTTTTTGACAGTTGCAGGTCAGTGATTGTGTTATTTTAGTGGTTGTTGGCCATGTTTAGTGGCTGTGTGCCTTTCGAATGGTGTATTGTTGAGTTGTTTTGTTTTGTCCTTGTTGTGTACGTGCGTTTTGAGCGTGTGTACGGTGTGTACATGGGCCATTTGGTTGTACGATTTTGTCCTTGTGTGTGGCTTTGTAAGACTCGTACATGCGGTTGTGATGTTGGGGCATGGGGTGCGCTCCGTACTTAGGAGGTTGTGTTGGGGGTGCGCCAGGAACGTACTGGGGTGGGGGTACGACTGGAACGTACTGGGGTGTGGGTAGACGGGGCGATGACACGTCCTGGGGTGGGGGTGTGGCTCGCACGTACTGGGGTGTAGGTACACGGGGGGTACGACACGTACTGGGGTGGGGGTACGACTGGAACGTACTGGGGTGTGGGTAGACGGGGCTATGACACGTCCTGGGGTGGGGGTGTGGCTCGCACGTACTGGGGTGTAGGTACACGGGGGGTACGACACGTACAGGGGTGGGGGGGTGTACATGGACGGTGGTACGACACGTACTGGGGTGGGGGGGTGTACATTGACGGTGGTACGGCACGTACTGGGGTGGGGGGGTGTACATTGACGGTGGTACGGCACGTACTGGGGTGGGGGGGTGTACATTGACGGTGGTACGACACGTACTGGGGTGGGGGGGTGTACATTGACGGTGGTACGGCACGTACTGGGGTGGGGGGGTGTACATTGACGGTGGTACGGCACGTACTGGGGTGGGGGGGTGTACATTGACGGTGGTACGGCACGTACTGGGGTGGGGGGGTGTACATTGACGGTGGTACGACACGTACTGGGGTGGGGGGGTGTACATTGACGGTGGTACGACACGTACTGGGGTGGGGGGGTGTACATTGACGGTGGTACGGCACGTACTGGGGTGGGGGGGTGTACATTGACGGTGGTACGACACGTACTGGGGTGGGGGTACGACTGGAACGTACTGGGGTGTGGGTAGACGGGGCTATGACACGTCCTGGGGTGGGGGTGTGGCTCGCACGTACTGGGGTGTAGGTACACGGGGGGTACGACACGTACAGGGGTGGGTGGGTGTACATGGACGGTGGTACGACACGTACTGGGGTGGGGGGGTGTACATTGACGGTGGTACGACACGTACTGGGGTGGGGGGGTGTACATTGACGGTGGTACGGCACGTACTGGGGTGGGGGGGTGTACATTGACGGTGGTACGACACGTACTGGGGTGGGGGGGTGTACATTGACGGTGGTACGGCACGTACTGGGGTGGGGGGGTGTACATTGACGGTGGTACGACACGTACTGGGGTGGGGGTACGACTGGAACGTACTGGGGTGTGGGTAGACGGGGCTATGACACGTCCTGGGGTGGGGGTGTGGCTCGCACGTACTGGGGTGTAGGTACACGGGGGGTACGACACGTACTGGGGTGGGGGTACGACTGGAACGTACTGGGGTGTGGGTAGACGGGGCTATGACACGTCCTGGGGTGGGGGTGTGGCTCGCACGTACTGGGGTGTAGGTACACGGGGGGTACGACACGTACAGGGGTGGGTGGGTGTACATGGACGGTGGTACGACACGTACTGGGGTGGGGGGGTGTACATTGACGGTGGTACGACACGTACTGGGGTGGGGGGGTGTACATTGACGGTGGTACGACACGTACTGGGGTGGGGGGGTGTACATTGACGGTGGTACGGCACGTACTGGGGTGGGGGGGTGTACATTGACGGTGGTACGACACGTACTGGGGTGGGGGTACGACTGGAACGTACTGGGGTGTGGGTAGACGGGGCTATGACACGTCCTGGGGTGGGGGTGTGGCTCGCACGTACTGGGGTGTAGGTACACGGGGGGTACGACACGTACAGGGGTGGGTGGGTGTACATGGACGGTGGTACGACACGTACTGGGGTGGGGGGGTGTATATTGACGGTGGTACGACACGTACTGGGGTGGGGGGGTGTACATTGACGGTGGTACGACACGTACTGGGGTGGGGGGGTGTACATTGACGGTGGTACGGCACGTACTGGGGTGGGGGGGTGTACATTGACGGTGGTACGACACGTACTGGGGTGGGGGTACGACTGGTACGTACTGGGGTGTGGGTAGACCGGGCTATGACACGTCCTGGGGTGGGGGTGTGGCTCGCACGTACTGGGGTGTAGGTACACGGGGGGTACGACACGTACTGGGGTGGGGGTACGACTGGAACGTACTGGGGTGTGGGTAGACGGGGCTATGACACGTCCTGGGGTGGGGGTGTGGCTCGCACGTACTGGGGTGTAGGTACACGGGGGGTACGACACGTACAGGGGTGGGGGGGTGTACATGGACGGTGGTACGACACGTACTGGGGTGGGGGGGTGTACATTGACGGTGGTACGACACGTACTGGGGTGGGGGTACGACTGGAACGTACTGGGGTGTGGGTAGACGGGGCTATGACACGTCCTGGGGTGGGGGTTCGACTGGAACGTACTGGGGTGTACCTAGACGGGTGGGGGTATACATATACGGGGGTACGTGTCGGACGTACGGGGGCTGGGGGGAGTGTTGGGCGCGTATGCGGGCACATGTCTCCATGGTTGCTGTAGGAGTTCGGTGCGGACGGTGTTTTTCCATACGGTTGTAACCTCGGACGCACGGGATGGATCGTGATTCCTAGGTCGGACTTTGTTTTTCACGTTTGTAAGGTAAATCGTCCGAGGACGTGTCGGACACATTTTCCGACCCGGGGACGTGTGGGGAATGATTCCCAGTGCGGTTCGTATGGACTTTTTACCATGCGAATCGTGATTGCCAGTTCGTACGGCACTTGTACGATTCGTACGGTAAAAAGACCCGATACGAGTCGCACGGGGGAATTTTTTACCGGATCGTGATCGGCACCAGAGTATCTAGCTGCGTAATTCGGCATTGGTATTGGTTAAAGCAGTTAGGAAATGTGTGGCTGGGCCTGGAGGGTGGAAGATCAGCAGTCCTACTAAAGTGCAGTTGCTGGATAATGTCACAGTAAAGGCTGCTGCTTCGCAGCTTATGATTGTAACTTCAGAGAAGGAACAGGATAGAGTGTGTCCCTGTCTATCCATCCTCAAGAGCCCATCGTTTTAAGGGATAGCATCTAGGATGTCAGGGGCTGAAAGTGTAGTCTGTCAGGTTTCAGACAGAAAAAGGACTTTGGGCTGGAGGTCTGTCAAGAGGTTGTAAATCTTCGCCTTGCCCTTAGGTAGTGACCAACAGTTGATATAATAACAGGTGCTATGCTCAAGGTGCCGTCCTCTCCCTTACCCCTGGGGAGTTCTGGGAAGTTTGTATTGAGCCAAAATCCGCATTCCCCACAGCGTACCATATTCTTGGATACGTCTATCAGGTGCCTGCATGCCTTAAGAGTACTTGGAGCAAATTGTCTTGTGGGAAGCAACCATGATATATAATGCTGGAATGACAGGGATGTCTACATCTATTTGTTTTGTGCAATAAAAGCCATGTGTAAATACAAGCGATCTCAATTAAGGAGGGGATTGATTTTTATTTTTTCATTAAGTCTTTTGCAGTATAGCATTTTGCGTGACCAGTGTACTTAGAAACTTTACAAACCTTTCAAGTCAATAGACATGAGTAATGTTATATCCTAAATCATAACTACAGAGATATAAATATTAGGATCAGCATGTAAACAAGAGGAACTATTTATTTATTGAATTAATTCTCTAAACACATAATAACAGCTTTTTAAACTCAACAAAATACCAATTCTGTGACTTATTTGTCGTTCCAAGTAACAGTAAACAACAAGAAAGTAAAGGAGTTAAGCCTAACCCCCTACCTAACCTGGGCTAAAACATGTGTAAATGAAAAGTGGTGTAATGCGGGAATAGATTCTTGTATTGTTAGTCATCCAATTATGACATACCTTAATCACTGGGTGTGTATGCACAATTTCTGAAAATGTATTTTAACCTTTTAGCTTAGATTATTATCGTTCACTCCTGGAGTAGGTACCTGGGTTACACAATGCTGTAAAGAACATTAAACATAAACAAAGAAAACATATATAAGGGACAATCAAAGCACAAAATTGCACATACATAAAACATATCAAATACCCAGCAATACATGTGCCAAGTAGGAAGTTATTTTCTTCAGTCCTCCATAACAGAGATAGTCTGTGGAATGTACGCACGAGGGGCTGTTTTGGCCTCTATTTTCTTGGTGTGTATTAAAGAATGTCTTCGTGAATTGATTGGAAATTATAGAGACTCCTCTAGTGTTGACGCGTTTCTGCCTAGAAACTGCAGGCCTCTTCAGGACAGAAGAAAGACGAAGTACCCTGCTCCTCTACAAGGGATCGTTATCCTGGTGTCAGATGGGTGACAGTCATGGTTTGGAGGATCCTAGGAGAATGGGGAACCAAATCCCTCAGCAGGGTTCTTAAACAAGAGTAGCCATGCCTTGCTGAACAAATCAACATCGGTCGGCGTGCGGGCCTTACAGAAGCAGGTAAATTACAAGGTTTGAACCATCAATAACGTTTCTTTCTATTTTAATTTTTTCCCTGACATTTGGGCCCCTAATCAAACAACATGTAAGTTGTGAAACTCATGTTGACTGTTAACTGTATAAGGCAGTTGTTTTTACAAATTGGAAAAGAAATGTAGAGTAAATAAAATTATGTTTTTGAAAGAAACATAAAGACTATGGGGCAGATTTACAAGCCCCTTGCGCCACTTTTGCGTCACTTTTCCCATGTTAAAAGTGACGCAAAAGTTGCGCAAGGGGCTTCTAAATCTGCCCCAATGCCTTTATCTATTTTCTGGCATCAATAATGAATTTGGAGGCCTCCAACAAGTGCCTTACCTCAAACATTAAGGGGGTTGACATAGCGGCAGATCCCTCTAAGATCCTGTTACTTATAAGCGGACAACATTCTCCTGAACCTGCCGAATCCTGTGACGCTTCTTGGCTCATCTCCTTTTGGCTACCGGGTAAACTGCATAGCTGCAAGGTATTGCTGAGCTACCAAGGCTCAGACAGGATGATTGCTGAGGAATATGGTTTCCGGTGACTACTTTTGCTTTTAGAATATTCAGGTGTCCTTTTTAACAGGGGCGTGGTGCACATGAACAATTTACAACCTGCGGCGCAATTCAAAGTAATAGGGCCCCCTTCAAAACTGGAAGAGGTGCCCGTGAGTCTTTCGTATCTCACAGTCAATCATTGAACTTTTGTTGAATGTGGGGGCCCTCTCATGGGTTTGGGAGCCCATGAAGTTTCAAGAGTCCCTCTGTGCTGCAGAGGGGCTGCAGCAGCTTATGTTATACTCCTGTCTACAACCTTTGAATGAAAAAACAGACAATGATTTTGTTAGGGATCGTCATTACAACTCTTATTACGCGAGAGTGCAACTCATTAAAAATGGTAGTTGCAGTAAAATTATTTGTTGGGAATGTCACCTTTGCTCGTCCCCTCCACGTATTTACTATCCGTGAACACCAGGAAATAAAATGTTGTCTGGGTCCACAGGAAACCAGGGCTTTCACCGTCAAAACTGCATGTGGCTCCAACTTTTGGAGACCTGAGGTTCCCTGACATGTACTCGTATCTCTTTGTGTATGAAATATCTCAGCTCCCATAACTCGTGACTGTGTTAAACCTCCTCTGTGAATTGCCATTGAAAGGCCCCTCCTAGACAACCTACCTGGCCTATTAGAAAACCTACCTGGCCTCTATTGTCTTTATTACAAGAAAAAACGACACTGACCTCACCTTTCACGCCACCATCAATGCCGTGTTTGGCTCCTGGGTTGTAGCACACAAATGGCCAAAGACTCAGAAATATATTTACTCTGACAACGTGGGGTTGGTGTTTGGGGACAACGTGTTTAGATGCACATGTGGGTTACCAGAAAAATACACACGCTAGATGGCTGAATACATTGTGTGTGATGATGTTTGACTTTTGATGATGTTTGCTTATAATTGAACACACCACCATTGCAGCACACAGACATGAATAAAGTGAAAATACAATGCAAGAAAAATCCACACCAATTTAGAAAAATAGTGTAACATTTAATAAATGATTTGGCATCAAAGTGACAACGATACAATAACCAGAACCAGAAATATGCAATTGTAAAGATTTTGGTAAAATCACTGATTAAAAGCACAAAGCACCAACTGTGGTTATCTGGTTGTGCCAGAAAAAGCCAAACTGACAAATTCAGACTGACCATGATGGTGCTCAGGCCAGATGCAGGACCAAGTTAGGCCTGTTGAACAAAGGCACCACTAGGGGGTTAGAACTCACAGCAAGCAAAGTCCAGGTGCAGAGTTTAAGGAGGTTGGAGCTTTTTCTGTACCTGAAAGCTCTGATCAAGTAGCCAGGCAACTAGCTCATGGAGTCACTCTGGTGGTCCTGGATTCAATGCAGCCCCAGTCGTCACTCAGGCAGCAGTGCAGCAGAGTAGAAGGGCAGCAGGGTAGTAGTCCTTCTTGCAGCAGAGCAGCACAGCTGTCCTTATTCTGAATCTTCCACATGTCCAGATGTATATTAAAGAGTTGGGTCTGAGGGTCTACTATTTATACTGATGTCCACATTGAAGTGGAATAACCTTCTGGAGCCCTTCCCCTACAGAGGTGTCAGGAATTTCCTTCCTACCTGCCCTGGCCCCAGCATGTTTGGGGGCACAACATACTAGTATGAAACCTTTTGTGAGTGTACTCAGGCAGTCTTGTGAAATGCAAGTGTTGTTGGTGACAGATCTGCCCCCTCATCAAGTAAGAGATGGCCCATTCTGCCAACACTTATTCCCCCTTTGTCTCATTGTCTGGGAGTAATACACAAAGGCCAACTGCCAGCTACATCTAGCCTTGTGACCCAATATACAGGGTACAGGCACCAAATGGTTGTAACAAGGAAATGGTAATTTTCTGAAAGAATTGTGACTTAACATCCAACTTTACAATTAAAGAGGATTTTAAAATACAATTCTTTGGAGACCAAAACATGATATTCATACATGTTTCAAGCAAATGTTATCACTTATTAAATGTAATAATATAACCTAGGGGAGAAAAAGGCCTTGCAGTATTGAAAAAACAATTTAAGAGTTTTTCATTACCTGCACTTGTAAAACTTAAAAGTACATATCCAACGTTTTAACTCTGCACCCTGCCCTATGGGCTGTTTAGGCTGTCTCGCTAGGGGTGACTTATGTGCATTAAAAAGGAAGGTTTAGGCCTGGCAAAAGATGTATTTTGCCAGGTCGAAATGACAGTGAAAACTGCACAGACCAGGGTGTGTCCAAGATTGCGCTCGAGTAGCCGCACACTGGGCAGTGACACTGAGCTTTGGTGGCTGCGGCAGCGACCACCATCGAGACCAGCGAGGCACCACTTCTGACGGCCTCGTAAGAAGGACCCATGGCACTCCTGACCAACAGTCCTGCAACCACTCTTGGCTGTGAGTTAGCAGTGCGGCGCCTAGCTGTGTCCCTGCTGCAGAGATCAGGCAGCATATTTGGCAGAGTGCAGAAGCGCTGCTGAGGGTGACATCAGTCCCCTATGGGAGTTACGATGGACTAGAGCGGGCCCGCTGGGCTTGATGTTTGACGTGAGAGACAGCACTCCAGATGGTGATGACCACAGGGCCTCAACTACAAGATCGCCCAGGCGAGTGGCTCCATGACGACGCTTTAGCACCCTGCCTACTTCAGAGGATCTCACCACCCCAGCATCCCTAGGCCTCAGGCCCTCCTGGGTCTGGCAGACCTAACCTCAGTGAAGGTGTTGGTCCCACAACCGTTTGGTGGCTACAGGTGAGCGGCTCAGCTTCCGGAGCATCTTTGGGACGGTGAGCAGCCAAAATATCGAAACTAAAATATCTACCTACACAAATATCGAGTTTTAAATATCGAAGGGACAGAATATCGATGTCAATAATATCTATGGACAGAATATTGATCCTAAGGTAAGTATTTTAATATCGATGTTAGTAATTGAGAAAGGGACTGATTGTCCCATATAATTGTCCTGAGACATCCCTCCCACTTGCCCGTGCTGTGTAGGCCCTTTTGTATGTTATGTAGGCCTTAGTTAAATTGACCGTGGCTCTGCCATTTTAGTGCATCGCAGGCTGATGGCAGGTCTGACCCAACTCTGACCCAACGCAGATTCAGTTCCTCTTTCTGCGAAGCTTTCTGCCTCCAAGCTGATAGCCCCCACCCTACCCGGTCGGTACCAAAAGTTCAGCATCCTCTTGACACTTCAACATACAGTAAGCTGCATCCTGGCATAGCACTTGCTTCCTGGGCAGGTTTCCCGCATTTCAGGAAGTGGCAACCGCAGAGCTTAAGTTGAGAGGATTTATGTATGTATATATTCGATTTGAACACAATATCTGTTTGTATTTTTCGCTTTTGCGCACAATGTCTACTTATAGTTTCTGCTTGCTCTGTGTAATTTACGACAAGCGATTGGCCTGAGAAACTGACCTTTTCACCTAGTTCATTGTCAGCATTAAGTGGGTAAATGACGACATGTCTGGTGAAATTCTGCAGACGAGGTTTATTTTTGGGTAAGAGTTGCGTGCGAAGCAGCCCAAAATTTAGTATATAAGGAGAGCACGCAGACACCTTAACGGATTACCTCGCTGTCTGTATGTAGGTGACAGACAGATTCCGTAGGTTTCCCCAAGAGTTCTTAGGGGCTCTTGTGTTTGCTTCTGCGCCTGCTTAGCATTGTGTTGTGTTCACCTATATGAAATGTACTGTTATGCTTAGTTATTGTCTTTTTATATTTGATCAAAATGTATTTGTTTCATTCAAAATTGCAGGAATGCTAGCTCTAGAGTAGACGTGAGAGTTCCTAGGTAATAGAGTTCTTGTACTCTGAAACATATCTCCTAGGTATAACTTGTCTCCTAAAATGCTTTCCTTCTCTCAGGCAATCTGATACGGAGAGAATGGACATGTGATTATATGAATTCTGTATTTTGTGTCTCTGATTTGCGGTTTCTTTGAAGTTGCATCTTCTCATTAAACTGCTATTGTGTTCTACCTCATATTCCATGTCTCACATGTCTGTTTCCTTCAATTCTAGAGCGAGCGTTCCCAGGCTCCCCTGCCCAAGTTAAGGTGCCCCTTTTGTCCCTGACTCACTCTCCTGCCCAGTTCTGTGGTAGCTCCCGGGGCTCTGAGTAACGCCCCTAGCTTCCTTGTCCTGTAATAAATCCTCCCTCCGACATTTTGGTGCCGAGTGACTCGGAGTAGCAGTGCCTGCAGACGGGGGCAGTAACGGCTGGGTTCGAGGGGACGCAGACTGAGCACACGTGACTCCTTTCTGGCTGAAGCCTTTGAGTACAAGCACTCGGGTGAGTACTATGACTACCTGACGTGAAGTGACGCTTTGGTAACGGTTTATGAAGGGAGCGCTTGTGAGGCTTCTGTGTTTCTCTCGGCTCTCAGTTCTTTCCTGTCTCCTGTCTTGGTTGGCCTCGCTAAGGACGTTTTTTTTTTAACTGGGAGGCTTGTGTGTGCGACATGGAATTCTGAGCTGGACAGTACGGTCAGGAAGTTGTTGGTTTATTGTTTCCTTTATGTTATATATAGATGTGTGTGCTATTGTTTTTGCCTTGAGTGCCCGGAGGAGAAGGCTGCGTCTTGCGCCTTTCACGGGCTTATTTAGCTCTTTTTTTAGTATTACATTTTTACATTTTACATTTTTTACATTGGTTTTTGTAGGAAAACAGGCATAGAAGAAAGACAATAAAAAAGTAAAAAGAATAAGGGATAAGGAGAGGCTGGTTATGTCTGCAGTCTTTTCAATGCTATTCTTTTTGGTATAGCTTGCTGTTGGGTCTCTCTGTATATAGTGAAACAGAGAGCGCCTCTTTACCAGGGGGCTACGGGTCGGCCTGGTAGAAGAGAAGGAGAGATACGATTTACTATCGTATTCTTTCAGCAATAAAAAAGTGCTCCACCGAGTGCTGTGTGGATACAGTGGAGGCTCTCCTACATCAATACAAGGTAGGAAAGAGGTTGGATATTGTCGGTCCACTTAGCTACTGGATAACGGATATCGCCTGGTTTATGAGGATTTTAAGAGGTTCCCCGGGTTGGTTTATTGGATGTTATGAGTTTTTGGTAGTTCTGTGACAGTTTCCCTTTTGTGCGTGCGCCATTTGTAAATAGAAAGCACGTGTTCTATTCTTGTCCTTCAGAGGGCAAGGTATGCAGTCATTGTCTGAGAATAGACACTCTGAACGTGCCTGACTTACTTCTTTCGTGAAACACATGTAGAATTTCATGACTGCATGACTTCAGGTTACCGTCTGATAATGCATACAGAGGCTCATTAAAGTGAAGCAATTGCACTTTATTGTGGTTGGTGCTTATATGGGCACTGCAGTAAGGGTCACTGACTGACACAGAAGCTGCTTTTAGTAAGGCCATATTTACGTGCACAGTTATTTTGTTATTTGTATTTTTTTGATGATATATTTTATGATATGCAGATTTGATGATATGTTTTATGATATGCAGATGTATATTGAATGTATAAGGACATGATGTTAAATTGATGTTGACTGGTCTGTATCGTTTTTATTAGGATAAGACCCGCTAGGTAGGGTTATTATTGTAACAGAAGATCACTGTCAAATGTAAAAGATTGGTTTGTTAGTGAGATTCAATAACTAGGGAGGAATGTCAATGCTTTTCTGTTGTTTGTACTCCCACATGTATTGATCTGCCACTGATAACCGTAGTGATTTTTGTTTTATTGAAAGTTTTGTGTTTTGTATTTGGAATGTTTTTGCGCCACAATTGTTACAAGTATATTATTTAGTGCTGCCTTTTTTCCCAACCATTGAACATTTCTAGTGCTGCTAACATTAACTAGGTGTCACTAAGTTTGAGGTACAGCATAGGTACACAGATGAATAGAATATTTGGTTACAGAACTTATAGAACCGCAGACACCATATATGTGCAAATTTCTATGATAGTGCCAGGATTAGAAACACTGACTGAGGTCACTAGCTCCTGGCCCCGTAACCCCCTGCGAAGCAAGGTCCTTCATTATTGCCTTGGTGAACATCCTGGTGCCCTGCAGTTTCCTGACTTCTCACCAGAAGGAGTCTATAACGGTCCAGATAAACGGGAGATTAAAGAGGCATTTTATTTAACCATTAAAGAGGCATTGGGGGACGAGCTAATATATGATCACCCTGACTACTGACACATAAGGAGAGCAGTATATATATATATTTATTAATATAGAGTACTAAGGGATACAGATGAGCAATAGTGAACATCAGTCAGTTGGGATAGTTCTGCACATATTAAATGACAGAATAATAGCGGTGCACAATCCTGGCGAACAGACTATAGCAACTTTTGGGAGGCGACAAAGTGCCTTGATAGCCAGAGCGTGGAAGTTGCTGGGAATCACACTAGCACATGGCACTGAGGTAAAGGTATCTTCACTACACCTAGTGCAGCTGCGCCTCCCAGTGCCTACCTGTAGACCCATTACCCTGAACCCAGACCCTGTACTTGAGCTGCCACAGAGCACCCCCTCTGTGGAAGACGCTCCAGATACACTGCTGCAGCCGCCACTAGTGTCCCCTCCGACGCCGTGTGCTGCTAGAGACTCCTCCACGGCATTAACCCAGCTGGGGAGCCCTGATCTCGCTCACCAAGAATCACTTACACCATCCCCTCTATTCACACCGTCTCCTCCAGGCGACAGCCACCTGGAGCAACAGGAAGGGTCACAAATCACACAAATCACTAGCGACGTATTAGGCTGTGAACAGCACAGGATATTGTTGCAGGCACGACCGCAACTTACCCCTGGTTTGTGAGCATCACGCCCAGCAGCTGCATGTGCAGCTGCAGCAGCAGCCCTCATTAAGTATCATAGAGCAGTTACAGGGACGTCCTCCTATAACACATTACCCATTACTGTGGGGATACTTACAGAACCGCCTGTTACCAAGAGAATAACATTGTTTATTTGTGGTCAGAAATAAGTCAACCCACACAATACCCTAGGGTATAAATAACAACACATCTGTGGCAGGTTGATAGGTGACACCCAGTGGAGGTATACTGTTATTTCTGAATACACACAACGCTAGAGAATAATGGCAACACCACTAGAACACGTGATGAAGAATTTTGCTACTCAGGGGAAGCGTATTAGAAAACATTGTGGAGAGCTGCACAAGCTCACACAGACTATGCTACACCCTTGGCCAAAAGAGGGTACCTTCGATAGGGCAGTACTAGATCATGCTCAAACGTTCCTGGAGGGGAAGTACTCTGGGAACAAACTAGATAAACGTAAAGAAACCCTAGCTCTGTGGAGAGTCTTTAAGGACAATGATGAAAAGGCCCCAGTACCTACCGCACCGCCACCAGCCTATGACGCAGATGGCATGTATACAGAGCGAGTTGTTAAGGCTGACTTAGAGCCTAATTTAAATGAACAGGCAGCTGTAGGACATGAGGATATTTCTGCTTCAGATCCCTCAGAAGATTCACCAAACAGCATGCCAGGGAATGCGCAGGGCCAGGTAACACTAAGCTCCCAAAGTCCAGGGGTGCAGTGTGCAACATCAGGAATGCCAGGTCAGATTGATGCGCTATTCACAATAAAACTGACACCAGCACCCAACTCTGCAGCTCACCAGCAGGAAGAGGGCTCAGAGAGTGATGGAGCCTCTGGTGATTCACAGCACAGCTCCCACTTGCCGTTTCCTAGGCCTAACCCTACAGCGCCTACATTTGTCACTGACAATAGCGAGCCCTTAGAGACAAGGACTAGACACTATGGCCCATTCCTCTCCCCTGGCCAGCAGCATAGCAATACACAGGCACACCATAACGGGTGGCGACCCCTTAACACAGGTCCCAAGCGAGAGGAAGAGTACTTGCTACAATTCAATGGAGGAAACAGAGATAGTGAACAATTTCGCCCAGAAATAATCACTGAGGCGGACATTAGTAGATGGAGAACAGAGCACAACTTACACCAAGGAACAGATAGAGAATCAGGGGACACGTCACACGAGCAACATTCAGGGAGTCCTACTGGCCACCCCGCAACAATACAGCGGTTATCATTACAAGTGGACAGGGTAGAGGATCAACTCACTGAACTAATGGGTGGCTTAGGCCAATTTAGAAGAAGGCAGCCACCAACACTAAGTGAATTGGCTGGAGCTGCAGGCCCGGTGGGTTCACGTAGTGGTGGGGTCCCAATGATCCCCCCACAGCAGGAGCCATGGATAGACTTCCATCAGGAAGTCCAAAGCATAGCCCCAGCCCCACCTCAGAGTAACCCAGCAGCTCCTCTGATGATCAACCCAAGTACACCGCAAGCTCTGCCAACAACTGTCACGCCCCCATCTATACACATACCTCGGGTAGTGCCTCCAGTAGTCACACCACGCAGGCCAGATGCACAACAGATGGACCTTGATAATCTTGATCTACCAAGTGTGCTCGAACGGGCAGAAACAAGATGGAGAAGGCAGAGAAGGACAGAGAGAGAGAGACTTGCAGTGCAAGGTAGCCATGGGCGGCCTGATGACATCCCACAAGATTATGATGTATCAGGTACTGCAACGCTAAGAACAACAAGATCTAGAACTCTGCATCACATGGCCCCTAACAGGCCATTGCCGTCAACGACCAATGGTCTGACGCCAAATGAGATAGTGATACTTGGGGAAGGGACTGACTATTATGTCAATCCATTCTCAGATAATTTAGCAGGTTGGACAGAAGCTAATGCACCTCAAATGAATGTCTGGCCTCGGGATGGGTCATTTGAACCAGAAGACATGGCCACAGCTGAGGAATGTATTCTGCAGGGGGCAGGAGATGACGATTGGGATTACGATTACATGAGCAAGGGCCTAAGAGTTTGGCAGAAATACGCACGTAGATATGACAACACAAGGCCCACAGGGGTGACACGCCAGCTACCCCTGTTATTTAAAAATGTTAAAGATCCCCCCCTTTATGTTCCTTGGTCACTAATGGACAAGGACAATTTAAAGAAACAACTCCCACCTCTCACAGAGGGTGCTGGAAAATGGATACAGGCCTTTGAGAAACACACTGCAGGTGTTCCATTGGCTATTGGAGATGTAAAAAGTCTGCTCACCTCCTTGATTGGAGAGGATGCAGAGGACATGTTTACACGCATTGACACAAGACTGTCTACCACTAATACACAGTGTGACGGTAACCCCTTCAATAAGATTAGATCACCCCTATGGAATGAATTGCGTAGGAAGTTTCCTGACGTTCCTGACATCAGCTCTTTGATGTCACAGACAATGCAAAGCAATGAAGATCCAGCACAGTACATTTCACGAATGAAGGAGAAATGGCATCAGGAATTGGGAGAAAAATGGGATGTGACAGGGGGTAATTGTAGGTTCTTTTACCACACAGTAAAGAAGGGACTGCCCACTGCAGTACAGGACAAATTAGATGGAATAGTAGCCATGGAGTGCAAACCATGGCCAGAGATACAACACCACATCATTCATTTTTGCAAAAAGGAGCAGGAACAGGAGAAGAAAAGGTTGTTAGCTATTGAGAATGCAGCAGCTAAATTAGTGCAGCAAAAACTTAAGAAAAGGGAGACCCCTGATACAATGATGGTGGCTTCACCAGTGAGTCAGATGACTGCTGTCACTAATTTCCCACAAGATGCCCAGACTGCACTAGGAGGTAACACACAAGTAGCTGCACCAAACATACAGGCACAGCCCTTCAATAATGGTGTGCAACAACAGGCATGCACCAATGAGCAACAGCAGCAGTATTATGGTAATGAGCAAATGAGGTATGCAAATACTGGGATGCGGGGGAGAGGTAGAGGATTAGGCTTCCAAAGACCTGCACCACAGCCAGGAGCACGAGTGTGCTACTACTGTCAGCGACCAGGACATTATGTGAGGGAATGTCATATGAAGATGCGGGATGAAGGGAGGTCAGTAGGTAGAGGAAATCCACAACAAGCTCAAGTGCCAGTACAATACTACCAGCAGCAGCAGCCGCTGCCGCCTCAAGCAGTATATTCCTATCCTTCCCCTTCCCCAGCACAGCAGCCAATGCTGCAGCAGGTACAATTACAGACACCTGTGATAGCCCAAGTGCAGCCCCAGATCCAACAAGCACAGCCACAGCTACTTCAGCCACAGATGCCTGTGTACCAAATGGTGCCACAGACGCAAGCTCCTGTGCCTCAGGGAGCCACGATACTGCCCACCACCAATCCCTTTTCACAGGGCACCATCCAGCAGTACCAGGCTGGAGGATATTCAAGTTAGGACAGCCCACAGACAACTCTAGTGTGTCCCGTGTTATCGTGCCTCACAAATATCAGAGAGGACCCAGTTGTGTATGTCACGATAAACAACAAAACTTATAGTTTTATGGTTGACACAGGTGCTACGTTTTCCTGCATCAGGGAAGGAGCACTGCCCATCTCCAACCAGAGCGC
The DNA here is from genome assembly GCF_964204655.1 of Triturus cristatus. Lineage (NCBI taxonomy): Eukaryota > Metazoa > Chordata > Amphibia > Caudata > Salamandridae > Triturus > Triturus cristatus. Next base: position 318,521,910 of record NC_140579.1, read on the forward strand.
AGACACACAGGGTTTCTCTGGGGCAATAATAAGGGTCCCTTTTACCAAACCAGTACCAATGGAAATAGGAGGTAAATGTATTCAGCAACGCTTGCTCTACTCAACACAGTCCCCAGTAAATCTCTTGGGACGAGACCTCATGGCCAAATTAAATATGACAATTAGTTTTAAAGAGAACGGTACAATGACTTGTTCCATTCCTGGTACATCGATGTGCAGGATGATGGCTGTCACTGTGGATTCCTCCCTGAGAGATGAGATAAGAGCCCGCCCAATGGATGAGCAAGCATTCTCCACAGCGGTACACATTGTTGTTGCCAATACACCAGAGATGAATGGGCGCACCGTCCAACTTCCCAAAGAATTCCTTTTTCGTCCACAGTCACAGAACATGCCTGTGCCTGACAAAAATATGATCCTAGGAATACACTGTCTTGAAATAACACCCACGTATGGAGCTTTCTTAGCACTAGACGACAATGCCCACACATGGGCCTGTGTCATTTTCATTGAACCTAGACATCAAGTAAGGAATATTTCAGATCACCAACTATTTGGAGATCCTGAGGAATATTCCAAAGTGGAGATTATTTATCAAAATCCAGTGCCTTTGTCGGTGACAGTTGAGATTAGAACTCCAACACCGCCCGAAGTATTCGATGCTACCCGTGACTCAGACTTAGCTCAGGTACCAAGCATTCTTTGGACAACAGGTCCCAATGATGTGGGGCTCATTAAATCAGCTGCGCCATTCAGGGTAACACTGAAACCAGGTGCCCTTCTACCCAGAGTGCGCCAGTACCCTTTGTCTAGGGAAGCAGAGGAGGGAATTGCCCCTACCATACAAGCGCTGCTACATCAAGGTGTGATATACCCCTGTATCTCGCCGTGTAACACGTGCCTTTTTCCGGTGAGGAAACAGAAGACTAATCAATGGAGATTAGTGCATGACCTACGCTCAATTAACAGCATAGTGATCCCAGAGTTTCCCATCGTCCCAGACCCTTCAGTGATACTTACCAACATCCCACCTGACACTAAATATTTTTCCGTCATTGACCTGAAGAATGCATTTTTTAGTGTCCCTCTACACATAGACAGCCAGTTCTTATTTGCTTTTTCGTTCCAAGGTAGGCAATTCACATATAAAAGACTGCCCCAGGGGTACTGTGAGTCCCCCAGTGTATTCAACAGAGTTGTCAAAGATGACTTGTCAAATTTCCAATGTGACAGCACCTTGCTACAATATGTTGATGACATACTCCTCTGTAGCACCACTGAGCAGCAGTGCCGACGGGATACAGTTGCTCTGCTTACAACATTGGCACAGAGAGGATACAAAGTAGACAAACAGAAACTCCAATATTGTCAGGAAGAAGTACAGTACCTAGGACAGCTAATCTCAGCATCAGGGAGAAAAGTTACCCCAGGAAGAGTAGAGGCAATAAGAAGCACTCCTGAACCCCAGTCAGTTAAGGACATGCAAAAGTTCCTAGGACTAGTGAACTACGTTAGACAATGGGTTTTTGACTATTCCACCATCACTGCACCACTCCTGACAGCTGTCAAAACGGCCAAAGACAGGCATAATAAGATTGACTGGACACCTGAAATGACGTCAGCCTTTGCCAAATTGAAAGATGAGATTACAAACGCACCTGTGTTAGGCTCTCCTGACTACACAAAAGAGTTCTATCTATTCACTCACTGTAATGGACAGGTCATGACAGCAGTCCTCACCCAGAAGTACCCCATGGGCCACAAACCCGTTGCATACTTCAGTGGCATGTTAGATTCGGTAATGAAAGGCCATTATCCTTGTGAGCAGGCCTTGTCAACCGCAGCATTTGCTGTTGAGAAAAGCACCCCCATAGTCATGGGGTCCCCTCTGACACTGTACACTGAGCATGCAGTATTCGCAGTGATACAAAAAGCTAAAACAACTCTTACTACACAAAGAGTGTCAGGATATGAAGTGATACTGTCATTACCATCCTTGAAGGTTGTTAAATGTCATACTGTGAACCCTGCCACGTTCTTTGTTCATCCTATTGCCACCACTGATGATGACAGTCATGACTGTGCCACATATTGTCCAGATGAGTCAGGAACAGCGAAAGAAGACCCATTGCCAGATAGTGTAATTTACTTTGTTGACGGTTCCTCTACCATTGATCAAGAGACAGGAATAAGATACACAGGTGCTGCGGTGGTCAGAGCACAACAGAGAGACTCCTCTGACTCTCTAGACATTGTACAGCAAATAACATTGCCATCACATTATTCAGCGCAGGCAGCAGAGTTGGTAGCTTTGATTGCAGCCCTCAAACATGGAGCTGATAAGAGGATTACTGTATACTCAGATTCTGCATATGTCACCACAACAACACATTCCAGCATCCTGAGATGGAAAAGGCGTGGCTTCCTTAAAACTGATGGCACACCTGTAATGCACAAACAGTTACTTGAGGAACTAATAGATTCATTAACATTGCCAGCAGAAGTGGCTGTAGTAAAGTGTACTGCACACACAAATGGCCAAGATTTTGTTTCCAGAGGAAATGCCATGGCAGATTGGGCTGCTAAAGCAGCTGCCAGAGGGCCCCGACCTGCACCATCTCAAGTGACAGAGCAAAATACCTGTGCCCCCATTCTGTTTGCTCAAGATGCATCCGTCATAGTACAGGTAGATACACAAAGTACAGTAGATGACACAAGTGAATCGTTGCTCTCGGATACCCCTGATCCAACACTTCCATACACTATAGATGATACACAGCAATATGATATCATTGCACAACTACACCTACGAGAAATACAGGAGAGTGCCCCTCCTGAAGAGAAAGAGCTATGGAAGAAGAGAGGAGTGCAACAAGATGTTTCAGATTTCATTTACAGACAGACAATGACAGGGAAGCCAGTTATGCCACAGGCACTATTACAAGTAGCGCTCACTCAGTTACACCTTCCGACACATGTCCCTCGTGATATCATGTCCACAACTTTGCAGACAGAGTGGTTCATCCCCAATGCATATGAGCAGATACAACTCTTCGTTCATCAGTGCCTCATTTGTCAACAATATTCACCTAACCCAACTATGAAGACAGTTGCCTCAACAATACCAAGGCCCAAAGGTCCCTTTAGAGAACTCCACATTGATTACATAGACATGATTGACAGATGCAACAATTACAGGTACCTCATTGTAGTGGTATGCCCATTTTCAAGGTGGATTGAAGCTGGACCATGTGTCTATTGTGACGCAAAGGCCGCAGCTACTTTTTTGCTTCGTGAGGTCATATGTCGCTGGGGATTACCGGATGCTATTCGAAGTGACAATGGCCGCCATTTTTCAAATGATATCTTTGCCATAATTACCTCAATGTTAGGAATAAAACATAAGTTGACATCAGCCTATCATCCACAAAGCAATGGTATTTGTGAGCGCCTTAACGGCCTGCTCAAAGCCAAAATCAGTAAGATAAGTGCCACAATTGGAAAGAAATGGCTCTATTGCCTTCCCATTGCTCTGTTCACACTCAGAAATGCTCCCAGTTCTGACCATCACCTTACGCCTCACCAGCTTGTCACGGGCAGATCAATGAATGTGGTTGTTCCCTCCACCAGACCTAAAGTAGACACTGAAATGTCTTCTGAGATTGTGAAAGCTGAACTGTTTGATTACTTGTGTGCACTAACTCGTGCTGCAAAGTTCCTTTCTATTCAGATATCAAGGACACAGAACAAGGGCTCTATTTCTGATGAACTTCCACCTATTTGCCCTGGGACAATAATCTTCGTAAAGAAAAAAGTCCGGAAGTGGAAAGATCCTAAATTTGAAGGACCCTATCAGGTCATAGACTCTTCACCCACTGCAGTCCGAATAGCCGAAAGGAAGGCATGGATACATCGGAGCCACGTGAGGATCCACCCGGCACCATCCCAGGCCTGAACTATGGACGAGAGGAGGGCATCATGTTTCCATGGTCTAACCAAGAGAAGGAGTATGAAGATCGCATGGCCATCTATGGACTGAGACACAGTAACAGACGTTCCTCGCTTTCACTGAAAAAGATATGTACAGTAATTGGTATTCTCTTTGTTGCATTTTTAATTGCAGTAATTGCATTTGATTGGGTTGTGGTGTATCCAGAGAGAAGGGGAGGTACAGCTAGCGATGTTAGATCCACCCTAGGACAACCCCAGTCTGAGACACTTCCTGACACCTATGCACCGCCCACTCTGGTACCATCCACACCGCCTGCTAACCCAACAGAATGGGATATGGTACTGGATATCACCTTGAATGCCCATGTGCCAGATACTCATAAAAAGGCCCGCCAGAACAAGCGAAGTGTTGGGAGTGAATTGATTGTCAGAGGCATAAAGGCACCTGCCAGGTATACGCCACGTAACACTCACAAGCAAGCAGTGGCCCCGCCAGTAGCAGACTGGGTTAGTAAACTTCAGGACACAGTTGTGTTCACCTATGACCAGCATTTCATGCCTGGTTCCCCCTCCCAGCGCACTGATAAGATATCAGAGGATAATGGGGTTCACAATGCACTGTTTGACAACATGTGGTATAGAGACATGAGGGAGGTCGGGAGGAAGGTCACGAATGAATCCTGCTTTGTGTGCTCTCACATCCCTCATGCTGTAGGCGCAGACAAATTGATATTTCCCAGAGAAGTGCCACCACCCACTGCCAAATGTCTCCTACATCTGTTTCTTTGTCGCATACATGGTCAGATACAGCTCCACTCAGCCACAATAGATGGTGTGTTTGTGAATGCTACAGAGTGGGATGACAAGTATGTTACATTTACAGTGATAACAAATCCATCAGAGTATGAAAGGAGGATAGAGGCTTACCGTGGTATGGAAATGCCCATCGGCCTGTTGGAGGTCTGGAGATACAACTTTAGGAGACTAGGGTACTTCGCCTTCCCAACACCCCCGTCAAAATGTCACTCACCAGTGCATCGCCAAGCCTACCATAATGATTCCCAGTGCCCTTGTCAGTGGAGGCCAATATTGCGCCTGCAGGCCAACATTTATTTTAACGGCAGGTGGAATGGCCCACATGACTTGGTATGTAAGGCAGCCTCCTTAGGGGATGCAATTGTGAAGGAAAATGACACACATCGTGTTGATAAGAAGATTGGGGAGGAGTGCGCTGAGATATGGGCACAAGAGACTAGAAGATACACTTTCAATGAGGGTACAAGATACCAACCAAAGAAAGCATACAAGCTAAAGTCTCCTCTCCTTTGTTTCCTAGGTAACGGAACGATCTCTGTGGGCCGCAACACAAACTGCAGCAGCACAATTTTTAATTCGGACCTTCAGTACGGCACCTCCAGCCTCATGGACATCTATTGGGCCTGCGGTGAACACATTTATCTGCAGCTGCCACCCCACTGGAAAGGACTGTGTTCCATGGTCATGATGCATGAACTACACCTGGTTGTACCAGCATCGAACATTTCCCGCATCCATACCCACCCAATGACAGGTGATGTCACCCTGCTCCACCACCGAAAAAGGAGCCTTCAGGAATACTTCTCGAGTGGTCCAATTCACGAGATTCCAAGAGATTTCCTCCTTTTCAACGAAGCTGAACTATTCTTCGGGGGCGCTGTCCCCATGTTCCAGACAAAAGCCAATGCTCGCTGGCTCCAAGTGACGCGATACGAACTGATGCAGCTCGTCAACAACACCCGTGATGGGTTCAACGCCGTGAAAGAAGAACTGAGACCTCTGAGACTTATGGTTCTAGAGCACAGATATGTTCTAGATCAGCTGACTGCGATGAGTGGTGGTGTATGTGCAAGAGTGGGGAAATCCTGCTGTACTTTCATTTTGGCTAATGATGCGGACAACGGAACACTTACAAAAGCCATCGAAGACTTGGACACTTTGGGGAGACAGATGCATGAGGAAGGAGGTGCTGAAGCAGACGTTTTTGATAATTTGTTCAGTTTTGACTGGATGCCTTCATGGCTGTCTGCTGTACTAAAACTTATGATGCCTATAATTTGTGTGCTGTTGCTGTTGTGTTGTGGTGTACAGATTCTAATACACTGTGTGAAAAGATTCAGTTCTACGGTAATTGGTATGAACTACGCAAGCTCAGGGGAGTACACTGGAATACGCACTGAACAGGGGGATGGGGAAGAAGTAACTAGGCTGGACATAGTAGAGCTCACCATCCCTGGGTCCAACGCGTCACAAGCTTCCCTTAGTAGGTGTTATCAGCCCCAGGTGCCTGGAAGCCCCCCACTTCCCTCAAGGAAAGACTTAGTACACCCATATGAGATAATGGCTGGGGATAAAGAGGAATCACAGGGAGAAATAGAAGCAGGCCCGAATAGGAGTGAGGGAGGGCTTTCTCCTCGTGACGCCACATGGCCACTCCCCCCACCGCCAGCTAAGTATGCTGTACGAATGGTGTTCATTAAAGATGAACAAGAGGAGGGAAATGAGAAAGGGACTGATTGTCCCATATAATTGTCCTGAGACATCCCTCCCACTTGCCCGTGCTGTGTAGGCCCTTTTGTATGTTATGTAGGCCTTAGTTAAATTGACCGTGGCTCTGCCATTTTAGTGCATCGCAGGCTGATGGCAGGTCTGACCCAACTCTGACCCAACGCAGATTCAGTTCCTCTTTCTGCGAAGCTTTCTGCCTCCAAGCTGATAGCCCCCACCCTACCCGGTCGGTACCAAAAGTTCAGCATCCTCTTGACACTTCAACATACAGTAAGCTGCATCCTGGCATAGCACTTGCTTCCTGGGCAGGTTTCCCGCATTTCAGGAAGTGGCAACCGCAGAGCTTAAGTTGAGAGGATTTATGTATGTATATATTCGATTTGAACACAATATCTGTTTGTATTTTTCGCTTTTGCGCACAATGTCTACTTATAGTTTCTGCTTGCTCTGTGTAATTTACGACAAGCGATTGGCCTGAGAAACTGACCTTTTCACCTAGTTCATTGTCAGCATTAAGTGGGTAAATGACGACATGTCTGGTGAAATTCTGCAGACGAGGTTTATTTTTGGGTAAGAGTTGCGTGCGAAGCAGCCCAAAATTTAGTATATAAGGAGAGCACGCAGACACCTTAACGGATTACCTCGCTGTCTGTATGTAGGTGACAGACAGATTCCGTAGGTTTCCCCAAGAGTTCTTAGGGGCTCTTGTGTTTGCTTCTGCGCCTGCTTAGCATTGTGTTGTGTTCACCTATATGAAATGTACTGTTATGCTTAGTTATTGTCTTTTTATATTTGATCAAAATGTATTTGTTTCATTCAAAATTGAAGGAATGCTAGCTCTAGAGTAGACGTGAGAGTTCCTAGGTAATAGAGTTCTTGTACTCTGAAACATATCTCCTAGGTATAACTTGTCTCCTAAAATGCTTTCCTTCTCTCAGGCAATCTGATACGGAGAGAATGGACATGTGATTATATGAATTCTGTATTTTGTGTCTCTGATTTGCGGTTTCTTTGAAGTTGCATCTTCTCATTAAACTGCTATTGTGTTCTACCTCATATTCCATGTCTCACATGTCTGTTTCCTTCAATTCTAGAGCGAGCGTTCCCAGGCTCCCCTGCCCAAGTTAAGGTGCCCCTTTTGTCCCTGACTCACTCTCCTGCCCAGTTCTGTGGTAGCTCCCGGGGCTCTGAGTAACGCCCCTAGCTTCCTTGTCCTGTAATAAATCCTCCCTCCGACATAATATCGAAGTTAGTAATATCGACATCAAATATATCGATTTTACTAATATTGATGTTACTAATATCGATATTTATGTTATTGTTATGTATTTTATTATGTATTTAATATGTATGTGTTATATGTTTTTAGTTAAGTGTTCTACTGGTTTTAACATATATGTATACAATTTTTATATGTTAACAATGGTTTTTTAAGTCAATTTTGTGTTTTAGTACCGTAGCGGGTTGTGGGTTTATAGGGGAATAGGGTGGGAAGTAATTTAATTATATGGAATTAATTATACATTTTTAGGAATTATAAATTAATTTTAATTAATTTTTGCGTTTAAGTTCTGTAGCGGGTTGTGGGTTTATAGGGGAATAGGGTGGGAAGTAATTTAATTATATGGAATTAATTATACATTTTTAGGAATTATAAATTGATTTTAATAAATTTTTGCGTTTAAGTTCTGTAGCGGGTTGTGGGTTTATAGGGGAATAGGGTGGGAAGTAATTTAATTGTAATTAATTAATAATTTATTTTCATTTATTGGTATTGATAATTATATTATTGTTAATTAAGTATTAATTGGTAATTAATGTTTATTAATTGGCAATTTGTTTTAATTAGTTGATTAATTGATAATTATGTTAAGTGTATTATTTTATTAGTGGAGTGTGTGGTGCGTTTATAGGGGAATAGTGTTGGAAGTAATTGAAATCTAATTAAGTAATTATTAAATTAGTTGTTGGGTATTGATAATTAATTAATTGGACAATAATTATTAATTGGTAAATATTTTAAATTATAATTTTTTGGTTATGAAAAATAATTAATTGTTGATTAATCATTAATTGTGAATTAAATATAATTAAATATTATGCATTGATATTTCTAATTAATATATTAATAAGTAATTATTAATTGGTAATTAATGTGTAATATTTAATATTTTGGCGTATGAAAAATATTTAATAGTTCAATATTTTTTAATTGGTAATTAATGTTTCATAATTATTATTTTGCGGTATATATTTTTTTAAATGGTTAAATATATTTTAATTGGTATTTACTTTTTAATAATTCATATGTTTTTGGTTATGAAAAATATTTTAGCGTTTAATATTTATGATTTGGTAATTAATATTTATTAATTATTATTTATTGGTATTTAATATTAATGTATTGTTAATTAATTATTCTTTGGTAGTTATGTTTGTAATAATTATTTATTGGTATTTGTAAATAATTTTGAGTTATTTAATAATTAAATCACTAATTATTTTAAATAATATTTTATTTATAACTATGTTATTTTTAACTTCTACGCTATCCAACACTTTCCCTACTGTTGCACCCTCTGGAGTTGGAATAGTAATTTTTACCCCTTCGCTATCCAACACTTTCCCTACTGTTGCACTCTGTGGTTTTGGAATAGTAATTTTTACCCCTGCACTATCCAACACTTTCCCTACTGTTGCACTCTGTGGAGTTGGAATAGTAATTTTTACCCCTACGCTATCCAACACTTTCCCTACTGTTGCACTCTGTGGAGTGGGAATAGTAATTTTTACCCCTACGCTATCCAACACTTTCCCTACTGTTGCACTCTCTGGAGTGGGAATAGTAATTTTTACCCCTACGCTGTCCAACACTTTCCCTACTGTTGCACTCTGTGGAGTTGGAATAGTAATTTTTACCCCTACGCTATCCAACACTTTCCCTACTGTTGCACTCTCTGGAGTTGGAATAGTAATTTTTACCCCTCCGCTATCCAACACTTTCCCTACTGTTACACTCTCTGGAGTGGGAATAGTAATTTTTACCCCTACGCTATCCAACACTTTCGCTATTGTTACACTCCCTGGAGTGGAAATAGTAATTTTTAGCTCTACGCTATCCAACATTTTCTTTACTGTTTTTTTTTGGAGCTGGAGTAGTAGTTTTATTGTCGGTGCTATTTAATATTTTTTGTATTATTTTAGTTAATGTAATATATAATTAATTTTAACAATATTCAAATTAAATGTAATTTTTTTAATGTTTTATATATAATTATTTAATTTTTGTTCATGTCATTGTTTTATGTGTATGATGTATTTGTAATTTATAATAATTTTTAACAAGTTATAAGTTATTAAAATAATTATTAAAATGTATTATTAAGTAAGTATATATATTATATATTATATGTATATGTTTAATTAAGGTTGTATTACATTATATATATTAATTATTAATTTTAAACATTATAACATATATTTAATTATGTTTATTTTATTTATAAGTATTATTTGGTTTATTTTACTTTTTTTTTTAACTAAAAAATACTTTATATTCTTAATAACGATATTTTTGACATTCTATATTTTATTTTCGATATTTTTGTACTTACCATGTTGTAGATAGGATCTCGATATTCTTGTCATCGATATTTTTGTGTCGATATTTTTGTAGGTCGATTTTCTGTCTGTCGATATTCTGTCAGGCATTCCTTTGGGACCATGGCAGGCAGGAGACCTCCAAAGGAACTGAGTGGAAAGATTCTCCAGGCTACCTCAAGCGACTCAGGTGAGGACTGCCACATGGGGGCTGTTGGCGTTCTGGGGGCACCACTGTAGGGGAAGGCACCTGTGAAACCCTCTATGTTTTGGAGGTGTGGGGGTCGACCCCCCCTTACCTCTCCCTTCTTCTCTCTCCCAGTGGGCTTGTGTGGTATCATCCACATCAGAGGAGATCCCACAGTCAAAGGGAGGCGTAACTGGATGCTCACTTGTGGCGGTGCGCCTTGCTCTCTGCCACCCTGCAGACAATTCCCCACATCACTGGGCTGAGCCGGTGCCACCATCACTACTCACCACACAAAAAAAGACAACACGTTAAAACGAATTGTTAGCTCCGGTCAAAAAAAAAAAACACCTGCGTGTGCCTCACTCACTTTCAACACTCACAACACTGCAGTTGATGAGGCTCCAGTCACCTGCTCCTTCTTAGAGGCTCTCTTCAGTGTCCTGAAAGATGATATAGCAGCCCTGAAGCAAAAAATGGCGGTAGATATCAAGGACATTAGGAGAGACCTAAGAGATCTGAGTCAAAGAGTGACCACCTTGGAGCAAACCAGCGATACAAGAGAGAAGGAGGAGCTCGATGACCACCGGCGTGAACTGCTGGAACTACACAACAAGAACAAGGAGCTGCAGTGTCACCTGGAAGATCTTGAAAACATGATCCAACATTAGGATTAAAGGGGTTCCTCTTGAGGCGGACTCCGGGAACCTGGACTTGCAGAGAAGGACATTGTTCTAGATCGCACCCACAGTGCAGGTCACCCAGCCAAGTTCCCTTTCATGCCTCAGGATATGCTGACCTGTATGTATCATTAACACCTAAAAGTAACCATCATGTCAGCGTTGGCAATCAGAACGCGATCATATATAAAGGAACAAATATTTGGTTGTTTCAAGACTTGTCCCCTATCAAACAGCAGTGCCACAGGGCACTTTGACTGGCCACCACGTTTCTGCGGGAGGAGGGGATCCGGTATAAGTGGGTGTTAGAAATGAGAATGGTTGGCTGAGGTATGCACCCATGCCAGGCAGGAACCATTACTCTAGTCAGGGTAAGCTAGATATACACCAAAAGATAACCTGTGCCCACCCTCTGGTATCTTAACACAGAGCAGTCAGGCCTATCTAAAGAGGCAATGTGCAAAGTGTTTGTGCAACACACAGAGCAACACAATGAATACACCACAAAATGACTCCACACAGGTTTAGAAAAATAGGGAATACTGATCTGAGCAAAATAAGACCAGAACAAGGGAATACTGATCTGAGCAAAATAAGACCAGAACAACACAAATCCAATTGGTAGAAGTTGAGATATGAATTTTGAAAGATTAAATGCAAAAATAGTGCTCAGAAGTCACTAGCTGTCAAATGGTTACTTGAGGTCGTGAGGGACCGATGCAAATCCACAGCTCAGTCCGACAGCGATGGAGGACAGGCCGGTTACAGGACCACACAGGCCTGCTGAGAAAGTACCTTAGATGGAGCAAAGCTTTGATTCTGAGAGCTCAATGCATCGATCTCTTCCATGCAGTCGGGTCACCGGTCATCGGCGAGTTTTGCAGAAATGAAGGGAATGTGTAGTCTTTGGGCCGTGCAGTGTGTCGCTGTCTGGCCATGCAAGCTATAGAACTGCTGTCGTTGAACAGCCTCTACATTGGTGTTGAAGGGCGTTGTGTCGGGTCTGATCGGTGCAGTGGTGACGATGCATCGGTTTTGTAGGAAAAGCTGCAAAACCCATTTCTGAGGTCCAGAACTTGGAGGGGGTGCCTCAAGCAAGGATGGGACTCATAGAAGGCAGAGTCCAGCAGCACTAGCAGAATTGCAGGAACTCCTTTCTGTCCATGAGACTTCAGAAAACAGGAGGCAAGGCAGCAAGCCATTGGAGATCACTTTGGACGGAAGGCAGAGTCTAGCTCTCCTTCAACAGAGCCAGGGAGCAGCAGGTAGCAGGATAACAAGCAGAGAAAGAGTACTTTCAGAAAAGCAGTTCATTTAAGTTTGTTAAGCAGCACATCAGTCCTGACAGAGGTTCAGTTCTAGATCCAGAAGTGTCTGATTCAGAGTCAGAGACCCAGTACTTATACCCAAAAGTGCCTTTGATGTAGGGGGTGATCCCAAAGCATCTCTCTGAAGTGCACAAAGATCCCTTTCAACCCTGTCCTGTCTACCAGGTTGTCTGTGGGGGAGGGATCAGTGATTTGCATGCAGACAGGGCACAACCTAATGAGGAGCCCCTCCCATTCCTCTCTGTCCAGGAAGACTCATCAGAATGCAGATGAAGGCAGATATGTGTTCAAAATGCAGATGAGCCTCACCCTCCTCTGTTTGTGACTGTCTTGAGTGAATGTCCAAAGTTTAGCTGTCACCCAACCCAGACTTGTATTGGAGACAGGCTCTCAGGCAAAAAGAGCATTAAGTACAAAGAATATCCACTTTCGAAAAGTGATGTTTTTAAAAGAGTAATGTTAAATCTAACTTCACCAGTAAGGAGGATTTATCATCACAATTCCAAACATGTGAAACATGAAAAAGCTGCTCCTCTCTGATCAAGAATTAGAGGTTAGAAGTGTATTAAAGAATTCCCAATGCTGGCATATAAGAGGAATATGCCTCACAGTAGTGAAAAACAAAATAGGCTGTTTGTCAATATCAGGACATACAAAACATACAAGCACATGTCCCATCTTTTACTTACATGGCACCCTGCCCTCAGGGTTACTTAAGGCTTACCTTAGGGGTGACTTATATGTAATAAAAGGGGAGTGTAAGGCTTGGCAAGTAGCTTAAATGCCAAATCAAAGTGGCAGCTAACTGCAAACACAGGCATTGCAGTGACAGGCTTGAGACAGGTTGGAAAGGCTACTTCTATGGGTGGCACAATAAGTGCTGTAGCCCACTAGTATCATTTGAAGTACAGGCCCTGGGTATATGGTATGCAAGTGACGTATTAGTACAACAAAAATGCCAATCAGGTATAAGAAATTAAATGAAAGGCATTTGTAAACCAGGTGCATACTCAAAAGAGTCACCCAGTGCTGAACTGTAAGGTTGCCTACTAAAGAGCATTGATTGTCCTATCAAGCTTGCTGAAAGACACCAATGTTATCATGTTTAGGGGAGAAGCGCATGCACTTTAGCATTGGTTAGCAGTTTAAAGTGCTCATAGTCCTACGGCCAACAAACAGAATCAGCAAATTGTAGAGGCAAAAGGCAAAAGGTCCAGGTAAAGACCACCCTCAGGATGCCAGGTCTAACAGTGGGGTCATCGCTTTTAGTTAATTTTCATCTGGAACATTAACAAACACATATAATCCGCACCATGGAGGAGGCCCACTTGGTATTGGGCATGGAGGCATCACAGGAAGAGGAGGCCCGCCATTCTGCACCGCAGAGCCCGTCAAACTCACTCAACATGTTATGGCATACCTCATTATCAGTGAAAAGACAACCTGGCAAGCCCACAGCAACAGGGAGTCACAAAGAGGGAATGGCCCTGCTACGTTCACTACAACACTACAGAACAGATCAGACCATGACAGCAAAAGCCAAATAGCAGAGAGATTGGACGGCCACACTGCATCTGCTGGACACCTGGTTAAGCTGCAGAGGCCTCTAAGGCTGCCTCCCTGATTATGTTCAAGAAACTATGGCTGCCATAGCCCCTCTTCATTTGTACTTCTTCAATAAATGTAGCAAATCCTCGATTCCTTCCAACTTCAGTGCGAAGACACCCACTCGCCGACGACATGAACCCCGTACACTTATGTCACTGTGCTCCCAGGAGGGGGGTGCCTCTGTTATATTGTTCGGTTCTACTTCCCCCCACTTATTGCTCAACGACTCACCTGATGGATACTCTCCTTCATACTGTGATTGTCAGACTGGTCTTACAGGTGGAAGCAATGATGCCCGACCCTCACTCTCATTTTTGACTCAACTATAGACCTCAGTAAATGGTTAAAATCTCAGATTGAATGTTTGAGGTCTTAACGCTCCAATGAAGCGACAAGTGTTTCTTTCCATGCTCCGAGATGCTATCTGTGACATCTGCCTCCTACAGGAAACATACCTCCCTAAGGTTGAATGGAAACACATGATATCACGTTGGTTTGACTGCCAATAATTTTCTTCTGTTCCACGGCTGTGGGTCGGGTGCTGGCCACCCCCAATGCAGACATTCTTATTGGGGTGGATTCAACTTAGTCCCTGATGCACTTCTGGACTGATCAGCTCAGAGGATGGGGCAGACAATGGCCTTCACACCAGCAGGGTTTCGGTGGTTGGGGGACATGGTGCTGGTGGATGTATGGTGACTACTCCATTCAGCTGTGAAAGTCTATAGCTACTTCTCAACAGCACTTCAAACGTATGCTAGAATAGATTCATTTCTGACATCTCCATCTTTTACAGCATCTTCCCTGCTGGTCGATATAGGCGAGGCCGTCATTTCCGATCACTCTGACATTTCTATCACACTGCACATCCCAGGCCCAAGGTCACAACTTGATTCAACTTTTACCAACATTAAAGACACCACTAGACCTTTCCAGAGTACCAATGACACACCAGACACCTCCGCTTCCCTACTCGTGCTATACCCTCAGGGCAGTCCTAAGAGGCAGCTTCATAGCCCCAATGGCCTACACACAGGTGCCGATCACGATCCGGTAAAAACCGGGTACGAACCGTCGGACGGAGCATATTCTCCGTCCGACGCGTACCCGGTCGTCAAAATGTACAAACAAGGAATTACGATTCGCACGGAACACCATTTCCGTACGATTCGTAAAAAAGCCCGACCGAACAAAATAAACCTACCAATGCGATCCGGGAAAGGGCCGACCTGACGTCGGGACGCTCGCAGCCTGCCATTCACGAACCAGGAATCACGATTCGCACCGACGTCATCCCGCACGGTGAATATTTTCCGGCTGCCAAAAACTGCCGGGAAATCAGGACGACGCGAACAAGGACCACCAGTACGCGACGGACACACAGGACGCCGCGAACAAGGAGGACCAGTACGCGACAGGACGACGCGAACAAGGAGGACCCGTACGCGACGGACAGACATGGACCCGAACCTACGGGTCATCCCGGCCCTCATAGCAGTCCACCTCCTCTACAGGTTACGACGCAGACGCCGCAGAAGGTCAGAACAACTAAGGGAGGGGGGAACGGGGGGGGGGGTGGGGTGGCAGGACCAGGGCAGGCCACAAAACCCCCACCAAAGTCACACACCACACATGCCCAGGACATACCTGACACCCATGCCCTGGTCACTACGAGGGGGTGGGGGCGTGTCCAGCTAAGCCAGCGACCGCCACAACGGAAGTCCGTCACCACGCGAACCGGCAACACAACCAGACCGGTAAGTCCCGTACCCACGCCTCAAGAGCGTGGGTATGAGACGTACCACGCCCACACCCACGTCACCCCAACAATGGCGGGACGGATCGTACCCACGTGGCAAAGGCCTGGGTACGGCCCGCACAAGCATCACATAGCATGGGGATAGAGATGTACGGACCCTACCCCCACCCCCCCTATGCATGGAACGTACCCCCACCCCAACAGTGTAAGTACGACCCGTACCCTCACCCGCGTATGCATGGAGCGTACCCCCACCCCAACCGCGTATGTACGTACCGTACCCCCACCCCAACAGTGTAAGTACGACCCGTACCCTCACCCTCGTATGCATGGAGCGTACCCCCACCCCAACAGTGTAAGTACGACCCGTACCCTCACCCGCGTATGCATGGAGCGTACCCCCACCCCAACCGCGTATGTACGTACCGTACCCCCACCCCAACAGTGTAAGTACGACCCGTACCCTCACCCTCGTATGCATGGAGCGTACCCCCACCCCAACAGTGTAAGTACGACCCGTACCCTCACCCGCGTATGCATGGAGCGTACCCCCACCCCAACCGCGTATGTACGTACCGTACCCCCACCCCAACAGTGTAAGTACGACCCGTACCCTCACCCGCGTATGCATGGAGCGTACCCCCACCCCAACCGCGTATGTACGTACCGTACCCCCACCCCAACAGTGTAAGTACGACCCGTACCCTCACCCGCGTATGCATGGAGCGTACCCCCACCCCAACCGCGTATGTACGTACCGTACCCCCACCCCAACAGTGTAAGTACGACCCGTACCCTCACCCGCGTATGCATGGAGCGTACCCCCACCCCAACCGCGTATGTACGTACCGTACCCTCACCCGCGTATGCATGGAGCGTACCCCCACCCCAACAGTGTAAGTACGACCCGTACCCTCACCCGCGTATGCATGGAACGTACCCCCACCCCAACAGTGTAAGTACGACCCGTACCCTCACCCGCGTATGCATGGAGCGTACCCCCACCGTGTATGTTCCAAGCGTACATATCCAGAAATAGGAGGTGTGTGTGCAGAGTCCTCCCAGCAGTGCCCTGAGACAGGAGGGGTGGGTGCTGAGTCCTCCCAGCAGTGCCCTGAGACAGGAGGGGTGGGTGCCTAACACTCCCAGCAGTGCCCTGAGACAGGAGGGGTGGGTGCAGAGTCCTCCCAGCAGTGCCCTGAGACAGGAGGGGTGGGTGCCTAACACTCCCAGCAGTGCCCTGAGACAGGAGGGGTGGGTGCTGAGTCCTCCCAGCAGTGCCCTGAGACAGGAGGGGTGGGTGCCTAACACTCCCAGCAGTGCCCTGAGACAGGAGGGGTGTGTGCCTAACACTCCCAGCAGTGCCCTGAGACAGGAGGGGTGGGTGCAGAGTCCTCCCAGCAGTGCCCTGAGACAGGAGGGGTGGGTGCCTAACACTCCCAGCAGTGCCCTGAGACAGGAGGGGTGTGTGCCTAACACTCCCAGCAGTGCCCTGAGATAGGAGGGGTGGGTGCCTAACACTCCCAGCAGTGCCCAGACACAGGAGGGGTGGGTGCCTAACACTCCCAGCAGTGCCCTGAGACAGGAGGGGTGGGTGCTGAGTCCTCCCAGCAGTGCCCTGAGACAGGAGGGGTGGGTGCCTAACACTCCCAGCAGTGCCCTGAAACAGGAGGGGTGTGTGCCTAACACTCCCAGCAGTGCCCTGAGACAGGAGGGGTGGGTGCAGAGTCCTCCCAGCAGTGCCCTGAGACAGGAGGGGTGGGTGCCTAACACTCCCAGCAGTGCCCTGAGACAGGAGGGGTGTGTGCCTAACACTCCCAGCAGTGCCCTGAGACAGGAGGGGTGGGTGGCTAACACTCCCAGCAGTGCCCTGAGACAGGAGGGGTGGGTGCAGAGTCCTCCCAGCAGTGCCCAGACACAGGAGGGGTGGGTGCCTAACACTCCCAGCAGTGCCCTGAGACAGGAGGGGTGGGTGCTAAGTCCTCCCAGCAGTGCCCTGAGACAGGAGGGGTGTGTGCCTAACACTCCCAGCAGTGCCCTGAGACAGGAGGGGTGGGTGCTGAGTCCTCCCAGCAGTGCCCTGAGACAGGAGGTGTGCAACACATGTGTGTGAGGCTGGAAGTACCCACAGGCATACTGCCTACAAGGGAACATGTCCCCATGAACTCATGTCAACAGACTCCACACACAAGTACAGTGATCACCAAGGATGCCACGAATGTTGCAGGTGGAGACATGGCCCTGCATGCATGGCCAAAGTAGAAGGGCTCCGTCACACACACAGCTCATGTAGACACAGCTCTGCGCTAAACATTGGGAACACCCTGCAAGGAAGATATCAGGGTACACAGAGGGAGGAATACACCCTGGGACAATTGCACCATGCAGTAACTGCTGACATGAACAAAGAAAGTTAGCTAACACCTTGTGATGGCACACAGATCCCAGGGTCCCCCCAATGAGCAGCCCACTACTACATTTCCCACACACCCAACACATAAACACCACCCAAAACCATGTAGCAGCCCCACCAACACCAATACCAGCATAGCAGTAGTGTCAGAATGGAAAAAAAATTAAGCTTTATTCAGCATGATCACAGTGTCCGTGGATTGCAGGCAGTTAAATATTCACAAAGCCCATAGGGCAGTCAATAAGTCTCAGCTGGATGGGGGACACAGTGGGATGCGTGTCCCCTAGCTTGCCTGCACAGTTACATGCCGTCGTCTTCCACAGGGGTGAGGCCAT
The DNA here is from genome assembly GCF_964204655.1 of Triturus cristatus. Taxonomy (NCBI): domain Eukaryota; kingdom Metazoa; phylum Chordata; class Amphibia; order Caudata; family Salamandridae; genus Triturus; species Triturus cristatus. Next base: position 318,540,315 of record NC_140579.1, read on the forward strand.
CAGGGGGGGGGGAAGCACCAGGCACCGCAGGGACATCAGGGCAAAGGGGAGGCGTTGTGGGTGCAGGGATGGAGGACTCCACCACAGGGGGTGGGGCAGGGCCAAAGGCGGAGGCCAGGATGGCACTACACACCTTTGCAAGGTCCTCCAGGGAGTCCCCTGCACCCGAAGGATCCACCGGCCCCAAGGAGGGGGGGGGGGTCAGAGGGATGGGTCGCAGCGCCACCGGGGGAGGGCGTAGACAGGGGGGGAGAATCAACCACCGTGACCGAGGACTTCCTTGACCGCTTGCGGGGTGGTGTCACTGTGGGGCTCAGGGACAGAGCGGCCATGAAGGAGTCCTTGGGGGAGATGTGGCCAGGAGAGCTTAGGGGAGGGGATTTGGAGGGAGTGGACTGGGTGGAATGCGGACTCCCACTATGGCTGCGTGTCACACGTTTGCCCCCCGACCCAGTGGGTGTGCCTACCTCACCCTGTGTGTGCGTGTCAGGAGGAGTGCGGTGGACCTTCCCTGCTGGTGTGGTGCCTGTGTCTGTTGATGTGGGTGCATGCCGACGTCTGGGTGTACGTGGGACAGGCATGGGAGTGGGAAGTGTGGATGGGGCAGGGGTAGGTGGGGGGAGGTCGCGCTGCAGGAGACCCACTGCTGCAGTCAGTGTCGAGTCTATGGACCTCAGCAAGTTGCGTTGGTCAGCCTGCGATGAATGAATGCCCTCCAAGTATGCCTCGATGTTGTTGAGTGTCTGCCCGTGGGCATGGAGGACATTAAGGATCGCAGCCTGACCAACCTGCAGTTGCCGCTGGATGTTCACAGACTCAGCATTGGTGGCAGCAGTGGAGACAGGGGCAGGGGGTGCGGTGCCTGGCATGAAGGAGACATGCGGTGACCGGGCACGCTGGGAAGGGACACGAGCAAGTGGGAGGCGGCTGATGGGAACTGAGGGGGCGGTGCGAGGTGTTGTTCCGCTGTCAGCTGCTGGTGCAGCCTCCGCCCACTCGGAGACATCCTCCTCGGACCTGTCAGCTTCGTATTCTGATGTGCCAGTCGACAGGTCCTCGGCCACACTCTCCTCCGCCTCTGTCCCACTCGATGTGCCAGCCCCGATGTCACGGCTGGCACTGGTGCTCGGTCCCTCCGCCTGGTCCGTGTCCATGTCTCCCTCTGTGTCCCCCGACGATGCTGTGGGCAGGGTGGAGAGACAGAAATTAATCAGACACCTGTACACATCTGTCACATGAGTCCAATCTACATAGGTAACATTGCATAGCCTGAAAAGGAAGATCCCTAACATCTACTAAACAAGGTATCGATGTAGGGCATGAAACACACAGTTGGTTGAGCCACCATGCCACTGAAATACCATGGAGAGCATGAGACAATAGCTAAAGACAGGAAACGGAGTCTGACATAGCACCCAGGCCCTGGGGACAATCCAGCACTGCATCTGCACCACACAGCGTTGGCGAAAATACCGATGACCAGGGACCATATCCATGAACTTGAGACACATGCTGCATAGGTAATGCAGAAAACATGCACAACATGACTCGGTCACTGCACCTTGCGTGTGTGTCCAGACAAACATCACACACTGCCCAGACCCAGCAAGTAGAAATCTGGATTTGACATATAGGCTTTGCCCGCCCCAACCACCCCCTACACAAGGCAAATAGTTGAGACACAGGTGGCACCAACATCTCATAGTCTGGGTGATAAACACAGGGGCAGGCAAAATGCAAGATTGGACGCCAAACAGCCAAGGTGCGCCTGTACAAATAATGAGGCACCAGTGCCCATCCTCAGATGAGTATAACAAGACACACAGGCACTAGCAACTGTGAGTATGAAGAAGGACATTCAGGTCAGGCTGCACAGTGGACACCTGTACAAAATAGCACGTCTATATACATGGTGCCAGGGGACAATGGCACAGAGCACAACCTACGCTGTAGACACTGAGAGTGTCCACGTTTATGATGACACATACAACACCGATGAAAAGGTGCCCCAGGGGACAGTAGTGGCCACGCAACTCCATGCTCCTGAATGGTAATGACTGCAACACACGCCACCATCCCTGCACTATGTGTATCGCACACTCATGCACATCATGTCACAGGCCACTACATAGGACATGCGCGCTGTAAGGCATGACACATGAGAGACCAACTCCCATGCCTGGAGTCGGCATCAGTGCCAACTGACATGGAACCCACATGCAGTGAACTTGACAGGGCACAGCCAAGGTCCCAAAACCTGTTACCCACCACCCCCACACATGATGCTACAGGCATAGTTCTCGTGGACAAAGCGCCAGCCTACATTACCTTGTGAAGGAGTGGCTACACACAGACCAGGGAACACTTTGCAAGGAGGGGAAGGGTGGCAGGGGCGCAGCGCTATACTGGGGCAAAATGGATCTGCACAGCACCTTTAAACCCTGGCAGTGAATTCATGCTACTGTGCCCTTACAAATGCCGGTGACACACAACACACACATGTACCTACCCCCTTCCGGCTGCTGCTTCGCCTGTAAGCGCCGATCCAAGTCTGGAAAGACCACCGGCAGCACACGCCTGTGGAGGTGGCTCAGACGGCGGCGCCCGCGGTTCTTGTGGCTCTCAGGTGAGTCCCCCAGCAGGACCCGTGCAATCCTCCGCGTCCAGCACCGGATATCCTGCCAGCGTTTCCTCACCTGGGACATGCTCCGCCTCCGACCATCCACACCCCTCACGGCACTGACGGCGGTCAGCCAGATCTGCTCCTTGGCAGTGGCGCCTACCTGTGAGGAAGTACAAGTGACACCACATCAATACACCAGCCACATGTCACAGAGAGACATTTTATAACAAATTAGCTGGTAACAACAAGGCATGTCATGCAGCCAACGCATTGCACCTTTGTCATAGGGACATGATCCTCTGGTGAGGGAAAAAGCAGTACGTGCCATAGTGGGTACACAGGTGGAATGATGGCAATGTCACAATCAATGATCAAGGCTCAGACTGTGCATCACACCCACCCCTCCTGTCTCAGGGCACTGCTGGGAGCACTCTGTACCCACCCCTCCTGTCTCAGGGCACTGCTGGGAGCACTCTGTACCCACCCCTCCTGTCTCAGGGCACTGCTGTTAGTGATAGGCACACACCCCTCCTGTCTCAGGGCACTGCTGTTAGTGATAGGCACACACCCCTCCTGTCTCAGGGCACTGCTGGGAGCACTCTGTACCCACCCCTCCTGTCTCAGGGCACTGCTGGGAGCACTCTGTACCCACCCCTCCTGTCTCAGGGCACTGCTGGGAGCACTCTGTACCCACCCCTCCTGTCTCAGGGCACTGCTGGGAGCACTCTGTACCCACCCCTCCTGTCTCAGGGCACTGCTGGGAGACATCAGGCATCCCCCCCCCCTGGGACCCCCCCAACAGTACATGGCATGTGTGTCACACCAGGACACAATGGCAGAAGTCACAGTCACAACATAGGGACAGTCTGTGCCACTGGCCTATGCACTCACCTGATACCCTGGTCGCCCATACAGCATGGGGTACTGTGGGAGGATCACATCCAGCAATGCCATGTTCTCCTCCAGGGTGAATGGCTGTGACCTCTCCACAGCCCTTGACATGGTTCCAGGGAATCAGTAGCAGCAGCTGGGTCAACGAATTCAAAGATGTGCAGGCAAGTACTCCCTCATGGGACCTGGCTGCCTTATATGTGCCTTTCTGCCCTGTCTCATGCACAGGAGTACAGAGTGATTGGTCACTCACATTTGCATCCTATGTTTCCACCAATCCCTTCAAACCTAGCAGTCTGTGTGTACTCCATCGGTTTCATTCTCCTGCATGATGTCAGCTCCACAAACACATTGCAACAAAGTATTTTTATTCCAACTGACTTCTACTGTTCACCTTCCAGAAGAAATTCGAATTTTGAACTTGGTCTCCATGACAACCAGCATGCATGTAGGCCTTAATACTTGTCCCTCATGTGTCCCCTATGTAATTCTGAGCTCCACACACAGGTACGGTGCGTTCCAGGGCTCTAGGGCACCCCAAATGCATTGCAACGGCCCGTACACGCGTGACTACGTTCACTATCAGTATGTGTGGCCTCGCGTATGCGTACTCGTAGTGGTACGGGCCGTACACACGCCTGTACGCTCCCTATCACTACGAGTACGCATACGCGAGGCCACACATACTGATGGGGAGCGTACAGGCGTGTGTACGGCCCGTACCACTACGAGTACGCATACGCGAGGCCACACATACTGATAGGGAGCGTACACACGCCTGTGTACGCTCCCTATCAGTATGTGTGGCCTCGCGTATGCGTACTCGTAGTGGTACGGGCCGTACACACGCCTGTACGCTCCCTATCACTACGAGTACGCATACGCGAGGCCACACATACTGATGGGGAGCGTACAGGCGTGTGTACGGCCCGTACCACTACGAGTACGCATACGCGAGGCCACACATACTGATGGGGAGCGTACAGGCGTGTGTACGGCCCGTACCACTACGAGTACGCATACGCGAGGCCACACATACTGATGGGGAGCGTACAGGCGTGTGTACGGCCCGTACCACTACGAGTACGCATACGCGAGGCCACACATACTGATGGGGAGCGTACAGGCGTGTGTACGGCCGTACCACTACGAGTACGCATACGCGAGGCCACACATACTGATAGGGAGCGTACACACGCCTGTGTACGCTCCCTATCAGTATGTGTGGCCTCGCGTATGCGTACTCGTAGTGGTACGGGCCGTACACACGCCTGTACGCTCCCTATCAGTATGTGTGGTTCGCGTATGCGTACTCGTAGTGGTACGGGCCGTACACACGCCTGTACGCTCCCTATCAGTATGTGTGGTTCGCGTATGCGTACTCGTAGTGGTACGGGCCGTACACATGCCTGTACGCTCGCCATCACGATGGGTACACATACGGCTGCACTCCCATAGTGATATGGGAACGTACACAGGCCCTCTTTGCAGCAGTACAGCGGGATTCACACATCACAGTGGTGACAGGCGGCACACAGGTAGGGATAGGGCGGACATACTTGTCCATGGATGGACATACTTGTCCATTAATTGACATTGAGGCATCGTCTGTGCATCACTACATGTGTGGGGCACAGGTGTGAAAGGCCTGTGATGTGGAACATTACTCCTGAGTCGAGAAGGCACCAGATGTAGGATGAGATGTGTACAGATGTACTGTGTGATGGTGCGATGTGTGCCAGGCATGCCCTTGACTCCTTTGACATGTGTGCATGTCGTACTGCGCACTTGGGGTGAGCGTCACTGGCATGGCACGGACACCAACACACGGAAGTGTCCCCTGATGCCCGGTACAGGGGTTATGACACCTGACTTGTCACTACCCACGGTGCACAATGTGACTATGTCATGTATGTGTGGGGGCTTCACATCAGGTTGATGTGGGAGCACCCTCAAAAGCTGCAGCCGTTGCAGCAACAAACATGTGTCTGTGTGTAGATTGTCATTGCACACTGTTCCGCACCCCATGCCACATGTGGTATCGGATGTGAGGTGCACATGTATGCATGGGACACGGAGTAGCGTGACAAGGACATGTCAGCATCCTCACAAGGTATGTGTGGTGAGTCATGACATGTGCACCTTCATGGCAAGGTGTGTGGGCTGGCCTAGTGTAATGTCATGTGACCTGTGGCTCCAGTGTTCCGCTACCAATCTCTGCAATCAGCATCCTACTGCTGCTGATGTGTGGGTGTATGTCACTCCTATGTTGCGTCTGGCTGTTCACTTGCACTGGGACACAGCTATTCCCATGGCGTGGCATGGGGAGGTTCTCAATCTCCGTGTGTAGCTGGGTCTTTGAAGGAGTGTCACCTTGCATCCATACGTGTCCTGGCCATGTAGCACATACCTGACTCCCTATGTAGCATGTGTGTATTGCCAGATTAACATGTGCTCAGTACACATGAGTTGTTGTCGTAGTGCACTCACTCTTCCTTGTCACTTCCAAATTACTGCAGAGCGCCGCCTCTTGCCCGAAGAATTCCAGACTTGGCTGCCATGCAGGAGAATGACAGCATCCGGCTCTACCGCTTCACCCAACCATTGATTCTGGAGTTGACGGCGAGACTGGCACCACACCTGCAACCGCAGCACAGGTATCCCACGGCACTGACACCCCAGCTGAAGGTAATGGCTGCCCTACATTTTCTTGCCACGGGTACCTTTCAAAATACCATAGCTCATGTTGGTGGCATGTCCCAGAGCACGTTCAGTGGTGTGCTGCATGATTTCTTAGAGGCCATGTTGATTCACCTGGATGACTTCATCAAGTTCCCAACCCCTGAACAGATGACTGAGGTCAAGCGTGGATTCTATGCCCTGGGAGGGATGCCCCATGTCATTGGGTCCATTGATGGGACACATGTAGGTTTGGTACCACCACACGCATGGGAGGTGGCGTACCGCAATCGGAAGCACTACCACTCCATCAATGCCCTTGTGGTGTGTCTGTCCAACATGGTGATTTCACATGTCTGTGCTCGTTTTCCAGGATCAGCACACGATGCCTACATCATGAGGCGTAGCGGGATGCCTGATATGATGATGCAGCTGCGCAACGAACGGGCATGTGTTGTTGGTGGGTACAGTCTGTCTGTCCTGTATTCAGTATAGCCTACCAGCACGACCGCTTCACCACTTCTAACGATGACCATGTGCTTTCCATGTAGGGGACGCTGGCTATCCCAACATGCCTTGGCTGCTCACACCTCTCCGCAACCCCATCACGCCGGCCCAGCTCCGCTACAACACCGCCCATGGCCGGACAAGGCGAGTGATAGAGAGGACGTTTGGCATGCTGAAGAGCCGATTCAGGTGCCTCCACAAGACCGGCGGCGCACTCCCATATGCCCCGGCAAAGGTCTGCAAGATCTTCATGGTCTGCTGCATGCTGCACAACATGGCAGTTGAAAGAGCTGTGCCACTCATCCTGAATCAACATGACGAGGACCATCCACCCGTGGAGGACGAAGGGCTTGGCAATGGGGCTAGTGATGTTGAGGATGTGGAGCCGCAAGAGGACATCCGGACTCGGCTCATACGCGACTTCTTTGCATAGTGGTGAGTACCAGTGTCTGAGTGTGCACGCATTGGTCCCCGTGTGGCATGCGTTGTGATGTGTGTCTCCACCTGCATGTATGGCACGTGAGTCAGAGGTGTGTGTGGGTGTGTCACTGGAGTGATGGTGCCAGTGATGGTTGTACTTCCGCAGTCATAATTGTGACCTAGCATGTTGTCATCCATACATGTGTCGAGTAAATGCCAATGCAAGTGGCTGTGCTTTTTGTGGCTGACTTCTTGTGTGTTTCTCTTCCCCAGGTACCTGCGCATGCCGTCTGCTGGTTGCATTGTTGTGGCACTGCTATTCCTCATGGACATGACATCGTGGGCTGACTCAGCGTTACAGGCACGGACACGTTTGGAAGTCTCCATGGGGTAAGGGATGCATCTGGGGTGTATTGGGTGTGGCAGTTGTTCACGATGTGTGCACACTGCCCCTGTCGGTGTTTGGTTCCTCTGCAGCCATGTCGCATCCCCATGGGACACGACATGCAGCTGTGTACACCTGAATAGATGGTCTGCCTGGTTGACAGTCATCAGTGATGGGATAGGGGATTGTGATGATGGCATCAATGTGTGTGACACTGCCCTCGGACACATTCGGTTAGCATTGGCTTGACATGGTGTGGGACTTCGACATCCGCGGATCTATGGTGTATGGCAGGCTCTCCGTGTGCAGCTGTGGGTATTTAGCTGTTAGCCGACGCTTGTGTGCCAGTTCCATGGCGAACACGCATGTGTGCTGCTGAAGGGGGGTGCCAGTGTTGGACCCACATGTTACTCCACATGATGTGTTCATGTGTACTTCGAGTTGCCTCTGCAATCCCGAATACATGACTAATAAAGGTGTCCCTATGCCTCCAAGGTGCCTCTTCTCAGTCAATGCTGGTGTGTTGCCATGGTGCATCCTGCTTGTCTGGCATGGTATTCCCTGATTGTGGCTATGTGTCAATGTGTCGAGTGGCAAGATGCAAGCTGTGTGTGTGGGCTGAGACTGTGTATTGGGCATGATGTCCATGACTGTGTGGGTATTGTGACATGTGCCATCCCCATGCATCCAACGTTGGCCAGGCCCCCATTCTCTGCATCCACCGGACTCAAGCTTGCAGGACATGTTTCTGCCTCCTGTCTACACATACCTGGGTGCCCCCAGGACACTGGACTGGATCCCTGACCTCTGCGCATGACTGTTGCTGTACTCAATGTGTCTGTCAGCATGGTTGTTCGGTAACCCCCTCAGCTGGTTGGGCCCATCACGGGTGTGTATGGTGCTCCATGTCTGTCTTGCCTAATACACTGTGACCCATGTGTCCTGTGCCAGACTCAGGCCCCAGGGTGTGGGTGGTTGAAGACAAAAGATGACTCAGGCATGTTTTGACTTTACATGACACATGTTAGGTAATAATGCTACCAGCAGCCATCTACTCTTCATAGTGTGATTTATTATTGGGGGGGGGGAAACAAAGTGAGTGTCTTTCCGGGTAGTTTGAATCCAAAGTTCAGTAGGGGAGTTGGTGTCCTTGCCATTGGATGTCCTCAGAGTCCATGCCACAGTCTTTGTCAACATTGGTCAGCCAGTGACCAGCAGGGCCATGTGGCAGAGAATGTCTCTTGATGCTGTGATGCTGTTGCTCCAGTGGGCCAGGTGCCAGGCCAGGTGTCCTGGGAGATGGTGATGTAGCGCCGACCCTCACGGTCCTTTCCGTGGACGACCCGGCCTCCTGCGGGGAACCTCACCAGCAGGCCGTGACGACATCTGGGATGCTCCGTCGGATGTTTCCTCCTCCTCCTCCTGATCCCTCCCTGTGGGTGGTGATGTTCTCCGCCTTCTGGCACAGGGAGGGTCGGCCATGTTGTCGGCCATTCGACGGAGTGTAGCGTGAATCCCCTGGAATGCCGTCACTTGCTCAGCCTGTCTGTCCTCCATCCTCCGTTGGTGTACCAGTAGACAGGCATGTAGCTCCGCATGTTGCTGGGCCTGCTGGGTCTTTATCTCATCGAGGCTCCCCTTGATCTCATTGAGGATGGACACAACCTGGGCCATGCCCGTGGTGTCCTGCCGGTATGAGTCCAGGATGTTACGGACATGGGAAAATACCGGATCCCCAGCCAACTGGTCAGGCTCGTGCCTCCGCCGTCCTCCACTCCCACCACCCCTGCCCACTTGCGCCTGGCCTGCCCTTGCGGGCACATCGGGTCTCCGGGACCCCTGAGGGGTGGCATTGGTGTTGTCGCCTGCCTCCTCCTGGGTGCCCGGGACACCGTGTCCCTCCTGGCCAGCCTGGCTGCATTGTGGTGTTGGGGCAGGGATCCTGGGTGTCTCCTGGGATGTGGCAGGACTGGGGGTGGTGGTTGGCACAGTTGTACCTGACGCAGGTGCTGCAGGAGGTTGGACACCAGAGGGGCCAGGTTGGTCGGGGTCGTCCACAGAGTGGTGAGAGTGGTCGCTGCCAGTGGGATCGGGCTCCTGCAGATCCGGGTCCTGTGAGTGTTCCCCCCCAGTGTTGGGGGGTGCACCACGACGTTGACCTGTGTGTAAGAGAGACAATGTTAATTTTGGTCCATGCAACATCCATGTTTCATCATTTCATAAGTTGGCACATTTCCTCTTGGAATTAGGATCTGTCTTGCATTCCACTCACAGTGCACTTGTGCATGGGTGTGTCCCTTGGGCACCACTTTGGCACCTTTAACTAAGTGTGGCACAGTCTTACTTGCTGCGTCAAGTGTGACTGCAGTCAGCAGTGGGGTGGGCCGGTGTTGCGAGCCATGCATTGGCGCCTTCCGTGTAGCACTGTACATGTGCACATGGATTTGTTCCACACACTTATGTGATGCAGGTAGCTGTCATTGTGCTCGTGCACAGGTTGTGACATGGCCCTGTGTTTTGCCATGGTGAAGAGGGGGGGTTCTGGCACGGGCCACCCTTGGCTACATGCACGCAGTCTACCTGCTGACGAGCAGACATTCCCACACACCACACGGCTGATTTGCTCTCCCTGTGTCTCGCTCCCTCTCTGTCCCCCTCTCCCTCCCTCTCTGTCCCCCTCTCCCTCCCTCCCTGTCACCCTCTCCCTCCCTCTGTGTGTCAGCCTCCTCCCTCTGTCCGTCTCCCTGTGTCTCCCTCCCTCTCTGTCCCCCTCTCCCTCCCTCTCTGTCCCCCTCTCCCTCCCTCTCTGTCCCCCTCTCCCTCCCTCTGTGTGTCAGCCTCCTCCCTCTGTCCGTCTCCCTGTGTCTCCCTCCCTCTCTGTCCCCCTCTCCCTCCCTCTCTGTCCCCCTCTCCCTCCCTCTCTGTCCCCCTCTCCCTCCCTCTGTGTGTCACACTCTGTCACCTCAGCCCAGCTTCCTGGGCACACACTGTTAGCAGATCTTTGAGTGGCCCTTGGCTTGTTGATGTGAGTTTGTTTCTGATCTCCAGGCACCCATTGGGTGTGATGTGTGTCTGTGCGCTGCTGCTGTGGTGGTGTGTGCTGCCACTCTTTCACAATGTTGGCTGTTCATTAGCTGCTGTCATGTGCAAAACAGTGCCTTCACCCCCATGTGTTGATGCAAGGCGTCCGCCATTTGCTGGCAAGTCATTCCTGTGTTGGGACACACTGTTTGTCTGGCTGTGACCTAGGCCATATGGGCAGAGTGCATAGTTGTCTGCTTCGGAGTCGCACTATGTGATTTTTGGGGTCCAGCCTCCCGCCATCCGGGTTACCGTGTCATGTGTTGTTGTCTTCTGTGACTTGCCATTGTCCAGCTGGGTGCATGGGGCATGGTGGCAGCAGTGGCATGTGCGTGCTCATGGAGTGTGGTTGAGTAATGCGATGGCTTGTGGTGGTTGCGTGCCTGTTAGTGATTTTGGTTGTGGATGCCGTTCCCCCCATGTGAGGTGCGTTGTTTGTGTACTCACCCGGGTCTCGGAGTCCTTCTAATCCTTCGACTGCCTCCACCGGCAGTATGGCCATCACCCTCTCCTCCTAGGGATGGTACTGTACGGGTCTGCGGGAGGGCCCTCCTCCGGTGGGGTTGGCCTGGTCGTGTTCCTCCTGCCTCTTGGCTCTGACCCTCCTCCGCAGATCGTACCACCTGTTCTGGCATTCCTGCCTGGTCCTCCTGGTGTCCGCAACAGCATTCACAGCATCGACGATGGTCTGCCACATGGCTGTTTTTGCTGCCTGGCTGGTGTTTCTGACCAATGTTCCAAAGATCTGTGGCTCGACTCTGAGGATTTGATCAACAAGGACCTCCAACTCTCGGTTACTGAACTTTGGATTCTTGGTAGTGGGCATGGTGAGGGGTGTGGGTGGGGATGGTGGGGGGGTGTGTGGATGTTGGGGGGGGTTTGGATGGTTGTGTGTGTGTGTGTGTGAATGTGATGAGGGGGTGTTTGTGAGGGTGGTTGTGTGAAGGTGTGCAAGTGTAAGGTGTGGTGTAGCTTGTTGTATGGTTCTGTGGTGTCTGGCAGCAGTGAGTCTGTTGCATAGGCTCATGGTTTGTGTGTGTGGGCCCTTTTTATTGGTCCATGGGTGGGTGTGGCAGTGTTTGAAAATTGGGTGGGTGTGTTATAAGTAGTGGTGGTGTTTTGGCCCTCTGTTTGTCTTTGGCAGTTGCAGGTCAGTGAAGGTGTATTTGTAGTGTTTGTTGGCCATGTTTAGTGGCTTTGTGCCATTCGAATAGTGTCTTCTTGTGTTGTTTTGTTTTGTCCTGGTTGTGTACGTGCGTTTTGAGCGTGTCTACAGTGTGTAGATGGGCCATTTGGTTGTACGGTGCTGTCCTTGTGTGTGGGTTGGTACGACTCGTACATGCGGTTGTGCTGTTGGGCCCTGGGGTGCGCTCCGTACTTAGGAGGTTGTGTTGGGGGTAGGACCGGAACGTACTGTGGTGTACATAGACGGTGGTACGACACGTACTGGGGTGGGGGTACGACTGGAACGTACTGGGGTGTAGGTACACGGGGGTATGACACGTACTGGGGTGGGGGTGGGGCTCGAACGTACTGGGGTGTACATAGACGGTGGTACGACACGTACTGGGGTGGGGGTACGACTGGAACGTACTGGGGTGTAGGTACACGGGGGTATGACACGTACTGGGGTGGGGGTGGGGCTCGAACGTACTGGGGTGTACATAGACGGTGGTACGACACGTACTGGGGTGGGGGTACGACTGGAACGTACTGGGGTGTAGGTACACGGGGGTATGACACGTACTGGGGTGGGGGTAGGACCGGAACGTACTGTGGTGTACATAGACGGTGGTACGACACGTACTGGGGTGGGGGTACGACTGGAACGTACTGGGGTGTAGGTACACGGGGGGTATGACACGTACTGGGGTGGGGGTGGGGCTCGAACGTACTGGGGTGTACATAGACGGTGGTACGACACGTACTGGGGTGGGGGTACGACTGGAACGTACTGGGGTGTAGGTACACGGGGGTATGACACGTACTGGGGTGGGGGTACGACTGGAACGTACTGGGGTGTAGGTACACGGGGGGTATGACACGTACTGGGGTGGGGGTACGACTGGAACGTACTGGGGTGTAGGTGCACGGGGGGTATGACACGTACTGGGGTGGGGGTGGGGCTCGAACGTACTGGGGTGTACATAGACGGTGGTACGACACGTACTGGGGTGGGGGTACGACTGGAACGTACTGGGGTGTAGGTACACGGGGGTATGACACGTACTGGGGTGGGGGTAGGACCGGAACGTACTGTGGTGTACATAGACGGTGGTACGACACGTACTGGGATGGGGGTACGACTGGAATGTACTGGGGTGTAGGTACACGGGGGGTATGACACGTACTGGGGTGGGGGTGGGGCTCAAACGTACTGTGGTGTACATAGACGGTGGTACGACACGTACTGGGGTGGGGGTACGACTGGAACGTACTGGGGTGTAGGTACACGGGGGGTATGACACGTACTGGGGTGGGGGTGGGGCTCGAACGTACTGGGGTGTACATAGACGGTGGTACGACACGTACTGGGGTGGGGGTACGACTGGAACGTACTGGGGTGTAGGTACACGGGGGTATGACACGTACTGGGGTGGGGGTACGACTGGAACGTACTGGGGTGTAGGTACATGGGGGGTATGACACGTACTGGGGTGGGGGTACGACTGGAACGTACTGGGGTGTAGGTACACGGGGGGTATGACACGTACTGGGGTGGGGGTGGGGCTCGAACGTACTGTGGTGTACAAAGACGGTGGTACGACACGTACTGGGGTGGGGGTACGACTGGAACGTACTGGGGTGTAGGTACACGGGGGGTATGACACGTACTGGGGTGGGGGTGGGGCTCGAACGTACTGGGGTGTACATAGACGGTGGTACGACACGTACTGGGGTGGGGGTACGACTGGAACGTACTGGGGTGTAGGTACACGGGGGTATGACACGTACTGGGGTGGGGGTACGACTGGAACGTACTGGGGTGTAGGTACACGGGGGTATGACACGTACTGGGGTGGGGGTGGGGCTCGAACGTACTGGGGTGTACATAGACGGTGGTACGACACGTACTGGGGTGGGGGTACGACTGGAACGTACTGGGGTGTAGGTACACGGGGGGTATGACACGTACTGGGGTGGGGGTGGGGCTCGAACGTACTGGGGTGTACATAGACGGTGGTACGACACGTACTGGGGTGGGGGTACGACTGGAACGTACTGGGGTGTAGGTACACGGGGGTATGACACGTACTGGGGTGGGGGTACGACTGCAACATACTGGGGTGTAGGTACACAGGGGGTACGACACGTACTGGGGTGGGGGTACGACTGGAACGTACTGGGGTGTAGGTACACGGGGGTATGACACGTACTGGGGTGGGGGTGGGGCTCGAACGTACTGGGGTGTACATAGACGGTGGTACGACACGTACTGGGGTGGGGGTACGACTGGAACGTACTGGGGTGTAGGTACACGGGGGTATGACACGTACTGGGGTGGGGGTGGGGCTCGAACGTACTGGGGTGTACATAGACGGTGGTACGACACGTACTGGGGTGGGGGTACGACTGGAACGTACTGGGGTGTAGGTACACGGGGGTATGACACGTACTGGGGTGGGGGTAGGACCGGAACGTACTGTGGTGTACATAGACGGTGGTACGACACGTACTGGGGTGGGGGTACGACTGGAACGTACTGGGGTGTAGGTACACGGGGGGTATGACACGTACTGGGGTGGGGGTGGGGCTCGAACGTACTGGGGTGTACATAGACGGTGGTACGACACGTACTGGGGTGGGGGTACGACTGGAACGTACTGGGGTGTAGGTACACGGGGGTATGACACGTACTGGGGTGGGGGTATGACTGGAACGTACTGGGGTGTAGGTACACGGGGGGTATGACACGTACTGGGGTGGGGGTACGACTGGAACGTACTGGGGTGTAGGTGCACGGGGGGTATGACACGTACTGGGGTGGGGGTGGGGCTCGAACGTACTGGGGTGTACATAGACGGTGGTACGACACGTACTGGGGTGGGGGTACGACTGGAACATACTGGGGTGTAGGTACACGGGGGGTATGACACGTACTGGGGTGGGGGTACGACTGGAACGTACTGGGGTGTAGGTGCACGGGGGGTATGACACGTACTGGGGTGGGGGTGGGGCTCGAACGTACTGGGGTGTACATAGACGGTGGTACGACACGTACTGGGGTGGGGGTACGACTGGAACGTACTGGGGTGTAGGTACACGGGGGTATGACACGTACTGGGGTGGGGGTAGGACCGGAACGTACTGTGGTGTACATAGACGGTGGTACGACACGTACTGGGATGGGGGTACGACTGGAATGTACTGGGGTGTAGGTACACGGGGGGTATGACACGTACTGGGGTGGGGGTGGGGCTCAAACGTACTGTGGTGTACATAGACGGTGGTACGACACGTACTGGGGTGGGGGTACGACTGGAACGTACTGGGGTGTAGGTACACGGGGGGTATGACACGTACTGGGGTGGGGGTGGGGCTCGAACGTACTGGGGTGTACATAGACGGTGGTACGACACGTACTGGGGTGGGGGTACGACTGGAACGTACTGGGGTGTAGGTACACGGGGGTATGACACGTACTGGGGTGGGGGTACGACTGGAACGTACTGGGGTGTAGGTACATGGGGGGTATGACACGTACTGGGGTGGGGGTACGACTGGAACGTACTGGGGTGTAGGTACACGGGGGGTATGACACGTACTGGGGTGGGGGTGGGGCTCGAACGTACTGTGGTGTACAAAGACGGTGGTACGACACGTACTGGGGTGGGGGTACGACTGGAACGTACTGGGGTGTAGGTACACGGGGGGTATGACACGTACTGGGGTGGGGGTGGGGCTCGAACGTACTGGGGTGTACATAGACGGTGGTACGACACGTACTGGGGTGGGGGTACGACTGGAACGTACTGGGGTGTAGGTACACGGGGGTATGACACGTACTGGGGTGGGGGTACGACTGGAACGTACTGGGGTGTAGGTACACGGGGGTATGACACGTACTGGGGTGGGGGTACGACTGGAACGTACTGGGGTGTAGGTACACGGGGGGTATGACACGTACTGGGGTGGGGGTGGGGCTCGAACGTACTGGGGTGTACATAGACGGTGGTACGACACGTACTGGGGTGGGGGTACGACTGGAACGTACTGGGGTGTAGGTACACGGGGGGTATGACACGTACTGGGGTGGGGGTGGGGCTCGAACGTACTGGGGTGTACATAGACGGTGGTACGACACGTACTGGGGTGGGGGTACGACTGGAACGTACTGGGGTGTAGGTACACGGGGGTATGACACGTACTGGGGTGGGGGTACGACTGCAACATACTGGGGTGTAGGTACACAGGGGGTATGACACGTACTGGGGTGGGGGTACGACTGGAACATACTGGGGTGTAGGTACATGGGGGGTATGACACGTACTGGGTGGGGGTGGGGCTCGAACGTACTGGGGTGTACATAGACGGTGGTACGACACGTACTGGGGTGGGGGTACGACTGGAACGTACTGGGGTGTAGGTACACGGGGGGTATGACACGTACTGGGGTGGGGCTCGAACGTACTGGGGTGTACATAGACGGTGGTACGACACATACTGGGGTGGGGGTACGACTGGAACGTACTGGGGTGTAGGTACACGGGGGTATGACACGTACTGGGGTGGGGGTACGACTGGAACGTACTGGGGTGTACCTAGACGGGTGGGGGTATACATACACGGGGGGTACGTGTCGGACGTACGGGGGCTGGGGGGAGTGTTGGGCGCGTATGCGGGCACATGTCTCCATGGTTGCTATAGGAGTTCGGTGCGGACGGTGTTTTTTCCATACGGTTGTAAGCTCGGACGCACGGGATGGATCGTGATTCCTCGGTCGGACTTGGCTTTTCACGTTTGTAAGGTAATTCGTCCGAGGACGTGTCGGACACATTTTCCGACCCGAGGACGTGTGGGGAATGATTCCCAGTGCGGTTCGTATGGACTTTTTACCATGCGAATCATGATTGCCAGTTCGTACGGCACTTGTACGATTCGTACGGTAAAAAGACCCGATACGAGTCGTACGGGGACATTTTTTACCGGATCGTGATCGGCACCTAAGTCTCCAGCCCAGTGGCTGTGAGAACTGCAGTGCAACCGCCCATTTACCCCAGAGGAATGGTCCGCCATTATGCACAAAGTTTGCACGTCCACACATAGTACCTCTGGAAAGGAGACCTTACTTATAATTACATATTACTGGCATTACAGTCCAGCTAGGACTGCTAAATGTAAACAAGGTGGGAATGATGGATGTTTGAGGCAGTGCAGCCACTCAGGTACTCTGAAGCACATTCTTTGGCATTGCCCTAAATTACAAAGATACTGGACAGACGTCCTGGCAGACATTGATGAGATGTATGAAACTAACCTACCTAGATTCCCTAGGTACATTCTACTGGGCCTTACTAATGCACTGCTGTATCCCCTGAACTCACCAAGAGGGAAATCTATTACTCTTGCCCTTTGTGCAGTCTAGCAAGTCATTTTGTCCAAATGAGGCACAGAAAAGACACCGACCTGGCTGGATTGGCAGCACAAGCTCTGGGACTTACTTGGTATGGAGAAACTGATGGAATTAGTAGACCACAAACTGTCACAATTTAACAAACCCTGGGGGGTTCCTGTATACGATCGTTAGCTCGAGATTTTAGGGAACTTTCCAGTCCATCATAGTTACAAATAATTTACCTCACATAACCCAACCATGAAGCTGAATGAGGTGAGGAAGCAGCGATTTGGACAATGGTGCTCACCCCAGGGCCTAAAGCCATCGCATCCTCTGGCGGCAGGTGTCATCAAGCACACCCTTCCCTTTCTTTCCCGGGACAGTCCTCCCCCCCTGCACCTTACTCTGCTAGCCTACACTCCCCTCCTCACCCGCATCCCGGGTTTATTTCCCATCTCCTTCTCTTCTTCTTCATCGGCCAGGGAATGTAGGTGAGGGCACTGTTCTGTAGCCGTCATTTTCTGAAATCTAATTAAACAGATTTCAACCTAAAATTGCACACACAGGCTGCAATGGCAGGCCTGAAACATGTTTAGAAAGTGGCTTAATTGGGTAGTACAATGAGTGCTGCAGACCCTCCAGTAGAATTTCATTTACATGCCCTAGGTAAATGCAGTGCCATTTAGTAGAGACTTACAAGTAAATTAAATATGCTAGTTGGGTGTAAGACAATTTTAGCATGTTTAAAGAAGAGAGCGCAGGCACTTTACCACTGTTTAGCAGTGATAAAGAGTGTAGAGTCCGAAAAAGCCAACACAAATGGGTTCAGAAAAGAGGAGAGTGAAGATAAAACATTTGGGGGTGACCCTTCAGAGAGGGCTAAGTCCTAAAACCGAAGATTAGACTTTCAATATCACATTCAAATTGAGAAAAAAATCTGGAAGGGCATAACACCCTTAGAATTCGCTATAGGAATGGTATAATCGAGAGACCAAGATTCATATTCAAATTATCTTTTTTCATTATTATCACTCATTATATTCATCTTCATCTTTATCAGCTTTCATAGCACTTAAACATTCAAATGCCATAGAGGTAGATTCAATACAAATGTCTTACAACTTCTTCAGCTGGCCAGGAAAATGATACAAAATATGAAAAGTTTTTTGTCCCAAGATATAAACTTATGTGTCTTTGAGAGTCCAAATAATAATAAAATGGAACTGTTAGACCTGGCATATCCTGGCGTGATTACCCCTGACTTTTTGCCTCTACCTCCTTTGCTTTTAGATGCTTTGGGTACTTTGCCACTGCTGATTAGTGTCAAAGTACAAGTGTTCCCTGTGTAAAGTGTAATGGTAATTGGTTGGCCATGATTGGTATGTTTGCGTTACTAGTAAAGTCCCTAGTGATGTGCACTGTGTGTGCCAGGGCAAGTAATGCAAAGGTGCGCGGAGAAGGGAACTCAGGCCTGCAGTGTAGGGCCTGCGCGCAGTTTGCTAAGTTAGCACGATGTCCTGACAAATGCAACCACTTGTCAGGCCTTACTTTCCCTTTTACGTACACAGTGGGCACCCCTGTGGTAGGTCCCGGGTAACCCCTGGGCAGGGTGCAGAAGAAGTAAAAGGCAGGACATATACTGAGGTGTGTGCTATGTCCTGACAGTGAAAAACACTCCATTTCATTTTTAACTGGTGAAAGCCCACCCTGCCCATAGGACAGAATGGGGGAGGCTGGGTATTGTGTTTGTTAGCCTAGTTTCCCATAGGTTTAAAATGGAGAGGTGAAGTTTGGTATGTATGAACTCACAGTGTCCTAACACATCTTTCTATGAAAGTGGTTTTGTCACTGTGTGTTCAGAAACCACTGTTTTAGAAAGTGGCTGAGTTTTGTGCTTTAAGCATTTCTGTGTGACTCTGCAGAATGTGGATTGACTGTCTGGATCTGAGAGGTGAGAGGAGCTGGGGGAGGTCTTGTCCGAGGGAGGGGTTGAGATGGCACCAGGCTGACTGGCATCTGGAGAGTAGGGGGAGGAGAATCCCGGGAGGTGAAGAGGCCTGGGTTGCTGCTATGAAACAATTGATCGGTCTCCTGCTGAGTGTTTAATGATCCAGACCCCCAGTATCAAAGGGAGAAAGGTTACACTGGGAGGGAGACACCCAGAACTGATTTAGGCAGGGGTCAGGGACCCCTGAGCACAATGAACTTCAAAAACATTTAGGAGTATAACTATGAGAGCTGAGACCCCTGAATATTGGAATAGAAATGGACTGAGACTGAAAAGGCTTGGACCCATTTTGTGGTCAAGAGGAACCTCTGCTAAGAAAGGAACAACTGAAGAGACTGCTGGGAAGAACCAACCCTTGCTTCTTGATCTGGGGCTGGTCTGCAGTTTGCTGTTTTAACCAAGGAAGAGGCAGTTGGGACTGTGCTTTGTGCGCTGGGTCCCCCGCTTGAAGAAGACTGTGCTTTGTGCTGTCTCTTGTTACCCCAAGGGCCCGAGGTTAGCTGGCTCCATGTTTGGAAACACAGGAACATAAAAGTTTCCGGAGAAGTTTCAAGCGACGTGGTGGGTGCATGTTGTGGCAGCTTGAGATCCTCGGAAGGTGTGCCCTGTGATCTTGGACACACAAAGAAGTGAGACTCGGATGCCCTGGGTGCGTGTCGTGGTGCACAGGAGGCGTTGATGAAGAGCGCCTAATCAACGTGTGCATTGAAGGTGAAGTGAGTCTCGGACACGCTGGGTGCATGTTGTGGCGCACCGCAGGCGTTGGTGAAGAGCACCTGGTCAGCATGTGCATCAGAGGTGAAGTGAGACTCGGACGCGCAGGGTGCATGTCATGGTGCACTGCAGGCGTTGGTGAAGCTTGCCTGGTCAGCGTGTGCATTGGAAGTAAAGTGAGTCTTGAACTTGCAGGGTGCGTGTCGTGGTGCACAGGAGGCGTTGGTGAGGAGTGCCTGGTCATCGAGTGCACCGGAGGAGAAGTGAGGCTCCGACATGGTGAGCGTGTCGTGGTGCGGCCAAAGGCGTTGGTGAAGAGCTCCTGGATATCAGGGCACTGGAGTTGGAGTAAGTCTCAGTGAAGCAGTGTGCGTGCTTTGGTGCAACCTGGGACTGTGGAGGTGATCGGCTGATCATTGTGTGCACCAGAAGAAAGTGAGTCTCTGCAGCGCGGTGTGCGTGTCTTGGTGCCCACTGAGACCGCAGGAAGGAGTACCTGGTGATCGTGCACTCGGAGTTGACATGAAGTCCCATCAGCATTGTGTGTGTGGCTTTGTGCCAGAGGAGACCCGGAGAGTGCTATGGTGAACGTGCACCCGGAGTAACGTAATCTCAGAGGCTTGGGGTACGTGTGCCCTGCGGCCGCCTGAGACCTTCCTAACAGTCGCGGCCCGGCAGCCCCAGAGGGAGGAGCTGCCAGGTCAAGCCGCTGAGGCCCATTGAGAAAGTTCTGCACGGAAGGCCCAGTTCGCTGAAGGAGGAGAGGAGAGTGGGGTCACGCCCCCCAGTAACGTGGATCACTACCTGGGCGGGGTGCAGGCTCAGAGGGACACTCTCTCTGCCTCTCATTCCTTCTGGCGACGTGAGTCTTTGCTTCGGCTCAGATTTGGGCCAGTACTTACCAAAGGAGTGGCAGTACTGGGGCCAGAGTAAGAAGCTGTACTTTATGCAATCGTTCATACGTGTGGGGGACAACTGTTATCGAAGAGGTTGATTGTCGTAATACACATTGCCAATATTGCTGCCTACGGACTGCCGTACTGTCTTGTGATGCCTGATGCCTGATGCCAGCATTGCATTATTTCTCCATTGCAAAGTAAAGGATTGTAGCGGCCCACATTGCATTATTCCTTCATTGTAAAGTACATGATTGTAGCTACGCCTTGCATTATTCCTTAATTGCAAAGCACATGATTGTAGCGGTGCGCATTGCATTACTTCTTCATTGCAAAGTACGTGATTGGGATGTGACGCATTGCATTATTCCTTCATTGGGCAGTACATGATTGTAGCGTTATGCATTACATTATTTCTCCCATTGCAAGGTACCGGAGTGTATTGTTATGCATTGTATTATTTTTCCTTTGCTAAGCACAGAATTGTATTGTTACGCAGTGCACTATTGTTTGTCCATTGCAACGTGTGTGATTCTAGCATTACAGCCAGCATAGCAATTGGAAAGCGGTGGTTGGGATTTGAATCTACCAGCCAGCCGGCACGAATATTACCCTTCATTATATGTTGGCTTTTGAATTGTGTGGTCTGATCATATATCTTTTTATATAAAGTTTATACTCATTTCATCAAACTTGTGTGGAGTCCATTTGTGTTGTCACTAGTGGGTTGCTGTGAGTGTGGTTGCACATACTGTACACTCATGCCTTGGAGATAGGCCTGGCTGCTCGTACCAAGCTACTAAGGGGGTGAGCAGGGCTATCTCAAACCGTGTCCTTACTTGGCCTAACATTGAGTGAGGAGTCCTGGGTCTCGCATTTGGTGAGAGCGGTGCGGGACAGGGACTCCGTGAGAAAATTCGATTTTCGATCGTGATCGAATCGACCCGCCATTTTGTGCTCCGCCACCATTTTTGTGTTACCCTCACTCAGGCAGCACGGCGAACCAAGTCTATTCTGCTTTTTCTGCAGCTTTGTGTCAAAATAAGCCTTCTGCCTCTATTTGCAAAGCTGGTGTTAGGATTGGCCGAGTACACTAATCCCTGTCTGGTTTTTCTAATTCCCGTCTCAACTATCTGTTGGTTCACACTATTCTCTTCTGACTTTATCTTATCGTCTGGCCTTCACTGTCCTCTGCTAGCATTCTCTCGTTTCACAACTGTCCTCCAACACACACAAACGTATCTCGCCACCTGCAAGTTAGTTGCGGATCTGTTAATGAATTAGTTCGAGGGAGGGGTGACAAACACAGTTGGAGGAGAGGTTTCTTCGAGTCATCTGATACTTTGTTTTCAAACCTTTTCTATTGGTTCTGTCCTTTTTTCCAACTTTTCTTATTGGCTCTTTCTCATATGTTCTGGGTGTGTATTTGGTTAATGTATATTTCACATATGTGGTATATAAGATTGTGCGCCACGGAGTGAAGTGGCAGTCTCCAGTGCAATATTAGAGTTGGTTCACAGCCCATCCAGGGCTATAAGAGGTACCGTGCTTTTTACATGAAATGATTGGATTGGATGCTGCCAATACAGGGCTTGATTGCAATTGTCAATTTATTTTATTAACAAGTATGTATAAACTGTTGGCAATTTCGCCAAACTGTAGTATCTGATATTATGATGCACAGATACTGATGAGTATTCCGTTGTTGATATTTAAAGATGGCGAAACTCTTGTGTTTACTGTATAACATCATGCACTAATAATGGACCTTTTACTGTTTTGATGAACTGGGATTGCGTAATATTTGTATATAAAGAAAATGGCGACGCCGGCATTTCGTGCAAACATTGATGAAGGCGGTTGCCAAAAAGCATCTGTGAGCCCGAGTTCCTGTGAATAAATTTGGAAGTCGCCCCCGTGAGTGCTGTCATCTGTGTAAGGGTACGATTACCTAGCGGAAGTGAGAGCAATATACGAAGGCAGGAGAACCCCCGCCGTGACAGGCACCATTCGTGAGTGCATCAGGCTGGTGGACAGGAAGTATATATATATATATATATATATATTACCTACTGGCGGTCGCCAGTAGGTAGTTATAGTTAGGACCCCTTTTCCATAGGAAATCCGCAACATTCTATTTTGAATAACTTTGGCGCCGGTCGATGAATCCTCGCGAATTTCTCAAAATAGGTGGGGCGCTACGCTCCGCTCCTACCCTGAAAGTCTCGGGGGGATTCGTCAAGCGGGGGCTGAGATAAAAGGGGGGTCCCAAAACGCGTTTTTCCCATGCATTTTTCCATAGGACCTTTAGACAGAGCTACAGCCCGAACGGCTGAACAGAATTACTAGAAATTTGGCAGAGAGGTAGTCCCTATGTCAAGGAAGTGCCTTTTGTAGGTTTGGTGTAAATCTGTTCAGTAGATTCTGAGAAAATAGCCTTTAAATCAATATATATATCTGAGCCCGCTTACGGTACGCTTACCGTACGCTTACCGTACGCGTACGGTGGCGTGCGCGAGCGCGATTCTGATTGGCTCTTAGATCTTAGTAAACATTCGAATCGGCCGAAACCAGGAAGCGGCGTCCGCCATTTTGTCTCTCGCACTGAGTGTTATTTATCAAACATGATGCCCAAAAACATGTTACGGGGCTGTTTTGACAACTCCCTCCCACATAGTCATGTTGAGGGAGTCCCCAAACATCCCCCAAGAGCAAAAACGGTTTTATTTTTTTTTCGGCAATTTCGCCGAGTACGCTTACCGTACGCTTACCGTAAGCGTACGGTAAAAAATAGAAATAAAAAAAAACACTATCCACACTTACCCCACCCCCTGTGCTTTTGGTGGCCGTAGGCCACCAAATGTACAGGGCTTATTACATCAGTAAAAAAACTATATTTTGGCAACATGAAATTATAAATCGAAATAAAAAAAACGCTATCCACATTGACCCCACCTCCTGTGCTTTTGGTGGCCGAAGGCCACCAAATGTACAGGGCTTATTAAAGTTGATAAAAACCGTGCACGGAACGCACTGCGTTAAGTGGGCGCGCACGCCTCGAATGGCGTAAAGTAACTTAGCATTTAAAAAACCGTACAAATTCACTGAAAAAACCATAGGTTTCACACACATTATAGTTAGGAATTAGCATTTAAAAAACCTTGCAAATTCACTGAAAAAACCATAGGTTTCACACATGTTATAGTTAGCGGAAATTTTACTGATAAAAAACCAATGAAATTGCCCCGTTATAGTTAGTGCTGGCAACTATAACTCACGCGACCGCAATCCTCTGCTGATGCTAATACTGTATTTAGACACTTATTTGCCCATGTCTTCTTCCATACATTTTTAGCTATACATATATTACAAATATTTTTTTTTATAAAGACACATATGTCATCAGCAGAAGATTGCGGTCGCGTGAGTTATAGTTGCCAGCACTAACTATAACGGGGCAATTTCATTGGTTTTTTATCAGTAAAATTTCCGCTAACTATAACATGTGTGAAACCTATGGTTTTTTCAGTGAATTTGCAAGGTTTTTTAAATGCTAATTCCTAACTATAACGTGTGTGAAACCTATGGTTTTTTCAGTGAATTTGTACGGTTTTTTAAATGCTAATTTACTTTACGCCATTCGAGGCGTGCGCGCCCACTTAACGCAGTGCGTTCCGTGCACGGTTTTTATCAACTTTAATAAGCCCTGTACATTTGGTGGCCTTCGGCCACCAAAAGCACAGGGGGTGGGGTCAATGTGGATAGTGTTTTTTTTATTTCGATTTTATAATTTCATGTTGCCAAAATTTAGTTTTTTTTACCTATTAATAAGCCCTGTACATTTGGTGGCCTACGGCCAACAAAAGCGTACTCGGCGAAATTGCCGAAAAAAAAATAAAACCGTTTTTGCTCTTGGGGGATGTTTGGGGACTCCCTCAACATGACTATATGGGAGGGAGTTGTCATAACAGCCTAGTAACATGTTTTTGGCCATCATGTTTGATAAACAACACTCAGTGTGAGAGACAAAATGGCGGACGCCGCTTCCTGGTTTCGGCCGATTCGAATGTTTACTAAGATCTAAGAGCCAATCAGAATCGCGCTCGCGCACGCCACCGTACGCTTACGGTAAGCGTACCGTAAGCGGGCTCAGATATATATATTGATTTAAAGGCTATTTTCTCAGAATCTACTGAACAGATTTACACCAAACCTACAAAAGGCACTTCCTTGACCTAGGGACTACCTCTCTGCCAAATTTCTAGTAATTCTGTTCAGCCGTTCGGGCTGTAGCTCGTTCTAAAGGTCCTATGGAAAAATGCATGGGAAAAATGCGTTTTGGGACCCCCCTTTTATCTCAGCCCCCGCTTGACGAATCCCCCCGAGACTTTCAGGGTAGGAGCGGAGCGTAGCGCCCCACCTATTTTGAGAAATTCGCGAGGATTCATCGACCGGCGCCAAAGTTATTCAAAATAGAATGTTGAGGTTTTCCTATGGAAAAGGGGTCCTAACTATAACTACCTACTGGCGACCGCCAGTAGGTAATATATATATATATATATTATCTACTGGCGGTCGCCAGTAGATAGTTATAGTTAGGACCGAGTTCCTATAGGAAATCTGAAAATTCTATTTTGAATAACTTTGGCGCCGGTTGACTTATCTTCGTGAAATTTTCCTACCCTGAAAGTCTCGGGGTGATTCGTCAAGCGGGGGCTGAGAAAAAAGGGGGGTCCCATAACGCGTTTTCCCCATGCATTTTCCCATAGGACCTTTAGTCGAAGGTACAGCCCGAACGGCTGAACAGAATTACTTGAAATTTGGCAAAGAGGTAGTCCTCAGGTCAGGCATGTGCCTTTTGCATATATGGTGTCAATCTGTTCAGTAGTTCCTGAGAAAATCACATATATATCTGGGCGGAGCCTAACCACACATCTCATCGTGAGATCTGATTGGCTGTCAGCACTTCATCCAAGAAGTGTTGGCAGCCATCTTGGGACCAATATACATGATAGTGATGGAGCAGGGTTTTTATTTTAAACCCGAATACCTGTTTCATTTTCGCATGTTATAATTAAAAGTACTACTGATTAATTATTAACCATTAAAAGTATGTTGAGTTTTGTCTAACCAACCTTACTAACAAGAGAATTACACTTGGTAATGCTATTGCATGGCTACAATAATAAGTGAACTAAGTTGGTGAGCAAACTGACAGAAATAGATGTTGCTTATGTAATGTTATTGTGTTTTGCGCTTATAATTAATATGCATTAATGGCTTCTGATGTCGCAAATGGCTAGATAAATACACACACATAAGGGTATTAGCAGGGGAATAACACTGTATAATCATTTCCGTGCAGTAATTCTGTTTTATGTCTATTTTCACTTAAGTTGACTAATGTGGCCTACCAGAAAATAGCTACCACCCGCAACCTGCATTCGAGTAGATGGAAATTTTGCAAAGAGGCTTCGCGCTGCCTGTGACCTTGCCCACTCGACAAAACTGAAAAGCCATGATCATGATGACAAATCCAGGACGGATGCCAAGAGCCCCTGAACATGATATTTGTTTTGAATTTGAATGCTGAACTTATGAACTGATGATCCCACCACTGGGATACAAAATATCTTAAAAAGACATCCGTAAAAGTATCGAATTAGACATGGACATTCAATTTTTCTATTCATTATTTGGGACAATCTAAGTGTGAGAAAATCTCGCACTGTATCGCAAATGTACCAAGAGGACATTATTTCCGCCATTTCATCCATTCTGAATAGTAAAATGTAACATTACAGAATGTAAATTTTGGTATAAATATTAGTAGACTAGAGAGGTCTAGCGCCACTTCTTCCTGAACTGATGATCCGAGGTCCCTATGCTGACGGAGAGGACGGTGACTCTACATGACGGCAGGAAACTCTGTTTCTTCTACTGAGGACCGGTTCTGACTTAGGATCTGACATTTAGACAGAATAGGTAAATATGAGAGAACTGAATTTGCATTTAGTTGGCTTTTCTTACAATTTTAGATGAACAAATAATTCTGTTTGAATCTCTGTGTCGGGTGATTATTTCTGGTCATATTTATTGAATTTATTTGTGTATTCTTTTAAATGTATCGCTAGATTTAAAAGCAACTAAGTAGATGCCATTGACCTCAAAGTACATGCAGATTGGATAGGTAGCAGGAAAGTGTTTCCCCTTATACATGGCACGGATAAGAGTGGTAGGATGAATGTTGGTGAAATGGGCCCCACCAGCGTGTGATGTGTGTATGCGTGTGTGACTGTGAGATCACTCCGTCCGTGGAAGTAGAGGGGATTCGGAAGCTTCGATCTGCACCAGTTTCTTGGTAGCAGAATGATGGTTTACTATTGTCTTGGTCTGGCGAAATTGCGTGTATATAGGCTTGTTGATTATCGATTGATATTTGTACTAACACTGTATGTTGAAGTTGTGTTGAGTTTTATGTATTGTGAATGGCTTCTGGGACGTAGGGAGTCGGTGACAGTTCCGTAGTAGAGCAGAATGAGTGTTGCTCTCGGAAAAAGTGCTTTTAGCCTCCACTCAGCAGACGAGACCGCTGTATCAATGCCAGTAGTCTTTGAGGGAAGCCACGAACGCCCCGAGGTCATCTACCGGTTGTCTTACTCTTAAGCACCGTAGTCACGATATCGATTGATCCATCACAAAGTTCTTTAAAAAAAAAAGCCCTTTTTTAAAAAAAATCAATATGCTGTGATGTTGAATTGAATGTTAGACGAATCGCGCAAGTTGAAGTACAAGATACGGGTCTTTTGCACCCGCTAATACGAGGGGTCAACTTTTAAATTACCAGTCCTGAAGATGGTCTTATAAACTTGAACATAAAGACCGAAACGTCGACTATCGCACTGTTTTCTAGATAACGTATAAGTATCATTAAGAAAAAGTGTTTGATTTATTATGTAGTGGAGGAATCATTGAATGCACTATTTCCTTCCTAATTGTGTATAACTGTCTGAATTTTAGGTACCCTAATTACCATTTCTTGATATAAACTAATTTTGTCTCTCACACACCTTTTGTTTTCTCCTTTTTGATCATTCAACTGTTTGAATCTGATAGAAATGATTTGTATATACATATATGACTGATGCATAATATACAATTTCATGATATATATATTTTGAGATAAATTTCACCTATAGGTATATGTTTATCCTATAGCCAAGTTAGACAACTCAGTCTTTTAAAAAAAATCCCTTGAAGGCACTCTCTACCAGCACATATCATTTTCCCAAGCCCTCAAGGGTACATTGGGTTGTCCACTGTATATATTAAGCTCTCGGAAAAAGGCGGGATTGTTGGCCCTGTATGCAGACAGGGGAAAACGTGTGACAATTGAGGTTGCGCGTCGCATTGTCTGGGTTCGATGAGGTAGCATCGCCGTGTGTTGCCATTAGAAACGTATTTTCTGTGTGAGAGAAGTGTATATGATAGTGAAGGTTATCTGTGAAGTTCTGGTCTTAGGTCTCAGGGATCCGTATGGCATTCCGTTAAAGCTTAACACTAGAAAGGTAATAGGTATTCTCTGAGCTTGTTAGAAGGACAGGGCAGAGGTAAGCGCTGCTTTGTTAACGTGTGATATAATTCTGTAGTAGGACAGACTGTTCGCTGTTCTCGGTAAAGACAGAATTCTGTGTGAATGAACTACATTTTCTGGTGTGAAAGTGCGTGAATGAGAAGGCATTCTGGTTAATTGTGAAACTCTTAGGAGCATTCCGGAGAAAACAGTTAATTGGTGCTTGTTAGAAGGGTAAAGTAGAGGGATGTGCTACTTTATCAACGGAAGTAACGATGCTGTAGTAGGGCAGAGGTAAGCGCTGCTCTCGGGAAAGGCAGAATTCTCGTGGGAAAGGTCTTTTACTGTTCTGTGGCTAGCGAAGCAGACAATGGAGATGTTTGTATGTTGTAACTAACAGACTCGTAGAAGTTGAAACAAAGTCTACCAAGTAGTCTTGTAAAGGAGGAGTAGACGAGAGACAGGAGACAGGAGCAGAAGCGACTGCAGCGACTGCTGACATCAGGGAGACCGCGCTGTGATTTGACAGTGGGTTAGAACAGTGGAAGCACGGTGATTGGTGTGCTAGTGTACGCCGCGCTAGGATTGGGAGACATACAGGGTGACGTAGACACTCCAGGATTGGTGCGTTGGTGTGAGTCGCGCTGGGATTTGCGGACTGAGTCAGTGACGTAGACGCTCCAGGATTGGTGCGTTAATGTAAGTCGCGCTGCAATTGGACGGGAGATCGTACAGTTGTAGAAAGGACAAGTAGCTTGGGAGAAATAAGAAAATGTACTACCCAGCTGAGGAAAAGAAAAAGAAGTCTTTGCTTAGTAAAGTAAAGAATTGGTTCGACAAAGATAAAGATATAGTGACCAGGGAAGGACAGTTATTGCCCCCGATAAGAACCCCGGCATCCTTAATGGTTGCGAAGTATGGGTATCATACCTGTATTTGGTTGGATAACTGGGTGAAGTATACGAGGGAAGATGGGGTTTTAGCTTTCCCGGAACATGGCTCATTTAATCTGGCCATACTGAGGAACTTACGGGAACGGATGATGAATCTAGAGCCTCGGCCTAGGCCGACGCAGTTTGAGGCATTGACTGAATGGGAAGATGAAATGCACGAACGAGAAAAGCAGAGGGGTGGGGGTAGCTACAGGTACATGTTTGGACGAAAGTATGATCGTGAAACCCATCATGACCGGCTGAGACGATGGCGTGACGCCAGTATGACAGAGGGATTATATCCTGTAAGAGTAGCAGGGGAGTCAGAAGGGAGAAAGTGTACAGAGAAAGAACATAATATAGAACCCAGGAGATATGGGGCAAATGAGTCTGATGATGATGTCTTAGAGGACATGCTCTATAAAAGACCACCCCCGTATAGACGAGAACCAGAGGTAGGAACAGCAGTGAACCCGATGAGAGACACCCTGCGGATTATTAAGACAGAGGGTACCACCCCTGGATTGAAAGGCAGTTGTTCTCTGGCGGAAAAAGAAAGAGAGAAGGATAGAGAGAGAGAGAGAGAGAGAGAGAGAAACAGAGAGAGAAAGAGAGAGAGAAAGAGAAAAAGAGAGAGAGAGAGAAAGAGAGAAAGAGAGAGAGAGAGAGAGAGAGAGAGAGAGATAGAAAGAGAGAATGAACTTGAGGATGAAAAGACCAGAGAACTAGCAAGAACTACCTTTGAACTGACAGAGAAAATCAGAGAACTGACTAAAAATCTTGAGGCAGTTACAGTGCCTGTGACAATAGGCCCGGTTATGCCGATTTTTGACAAGCAGAGGACGGGCGAAAGTGGTTTGACAGTACCATATGTGGGCAATAGATTGATTGTTCCTCCGGAGCAGGCAGAAATGAGAGCAGGAGAAACACAGTGGAGAACAGGAGAAAATCAGTGGAGACATACCATATGTGGAGGAGAATTGAGTGTGCAGACTAACTCAAGTTTGAATTCTGGATGTGTGGAAGGGAACAGAGGATCAATTTTAGAACCGCAAAGAGTGTCAGAACCAAGGGGTGCAGAAAAATCTGTGATAACTGCTGAAGATTTGAATGATTGGCTGAAAACTTTACAGAGAAAAGAAAAGGAATCACAGGGAATTGATGTAGCTAGGCTACGTATGGAAATGGAAGAGATGATAGTACGGACAATCCCTACAGAAACACTGAAAAATGATCAGGAAGGGGAGATCCTCTTCCTGTGCAAAAGTATTACATGGAGAGCAAAGAACATACATGACAGATTGAAAGGAATAGCCAGTGAATTTGGAATTGACATGGACAAGGTAAAAGCTTTACAAAAGCCTTACCGAGTGGATTTTACAGATAAGGACATTGAGAATTTGAACAATGCAGGCCGAACAGGGTAGATCAAGGAAATTATTGCTTTGCTGAGAAAATGGGGAGACGTAGAAAGATGGAAAGACAGATGGTACCGAAAGCGAGAGGATGGGGCAGATAGAACTTACTCAACATTTCCTCTCAAAGAAAAGGATAAAGCAGTAACAGCCTACCCTATGAGGGAGATTCCAGGAGGTGGGTATGTACATGTCCCATGGACCAGACAGGATATTTTATCATTTACAAATGATTTCCCTCGTCTAAGGGAAAAGCCCATCGAGTGGTACAGACAGGTCGACAGATTTGTGAAGCTGTCAAAAGTGCTGTGGATTTACCTGAATAGTCTGTTTGATATAATTGTACCAGCAGACCTGTGGGCAGAATGTAAAATAGTCATAGACTGGCCCACTAAGGAATACCCGAGAGATCCAAAGACAGGAGCTCCAGACCCGGAGGTAATGAAGAAGTATGAGCAGGTTATGGCCTTTTTGAAAAATAAGGTACCTCCCAAGGAAACTGATTGGGTTAAAATAGATCGAACACATCAAGAATTGAAGGAATCAGTCCATGCATATTATGAAAGATTAATATTAGCTTTCAAACAGTTCAGTGGAGATGGACATCTGGGTGACAAGGACCTGAGCCATTTTGTATATAGATTTGTGTACGGTTTGCGGCCGGAAATCAGTGAAATGATAAGGCAGCATACCGTAGACTGGCAGAGCAAGAAGATTGATGAGATTCTGAGACATGCAAAATACTTCAGTGATGAGATTGAGGCAAAGCAGAGGAAGCTAAAAGAAAAGGCAATGTGGGCACAGGTGAAAGTTGCAGAAAGACAGGAAGCTCAGTTGGTTGAAAAGGCAAATAACCCAGGAAATAAACCCAGGTTTGGTCCAGGAAAAGGAAAGGGGAACATCGAGGAAGCCAAGAAAAAGTTCCCATGCCACAACTGTGGAAAATTGGGGCACTGGAAATCCGAGTGTAAGAATCCACAATCTACTAATGATGATAATCCATCATTGAATTCACAGGTGCAGAGTGAGGGGTGTGGTCAGCATCGGCTACAGGAGAAGGCTGATAAGCAACAGAATCAGGTGCCAAAACCACCCTTGCCACAGAGAAGAGGATCCCAGAAGTACAGCCAAGAGTCGGGGTTCTACGATGAAGAACAGGTAATCAAACCAAAACGCGCAAGCGCTGTTTCTCAGTACTGGCTGAAAAATGAGGGAAGCGACTCCGAGGGAGACTTCTGACGTTGCCGAAGAGAGGAAGAGGAGTGCGTACTTGGCGCAACTCTAGAAATAGACCAGGCAGGGCCTTTTGTAGATGGGAAAATTAATGGTGAAAGTGTCACTTTCCTAGTTGACACAGGGGCCACGAGATCAACTGTCAAGTCAGCTGATATAAAGAATTTTCCTCTCTCGGACGAAGCAATCCAAGTGGTTGGTGTGTCCAACACACAGATTAAAACTCTACTTACTGAACCAGTAAGGGTTAGAATAGGGAAGTTTTCAGACATGCACCGATTTGTGGTGTGTGGCACAAGTCCTGTGAACTTGCTAGGCAGGGACCTGCTGTGCAAGATGAATTGCACTATTTTCTGTACTCCAGATGGAATAACCTTTGAGACACCTGATGAGGATGTTCTATACAGAATGACCATGGATAACAGGGAATGTGAGGCTTTGGGAACATATGCAATATTTAATCCAGATGCATTACCCCCAGAATTGAAACAGACAGTGAAAGCAGCAGTTTGGGATTTTACTGGAGAAGATGTGGGTCTGATGAGAAATGTAGATCCAGTAAAGATTACTGTAAAAGAGGGAGTGGCTTACCCAAACATACCGCAATACAGACTGACACCCGAAATAATTGAAGGAATAACACCCATAATTGAAAAGATGATTCAGCAGGGGGTGTTAAGAGAAATATTGAGCAGCCCATGTAATTCGCCAATAATGGGACTGAAGAAACCTAATGGAAAGTTCAGAATAGTACAGGATTTGAGAAAAATTAACAAGATTGTTGTGTCATGTTGTCCTATTGTGCCAAATCCATCAGTGATTTTGTATCAGATTCCCCATGATGCAGAATAGTATACTTTAATTGATTTATGTCATGCTTTCTTTTCAATCCCATTGCATCATGACAGCCAGCCAATATTTTCTTTTAGATTTGGAGAGCGGATTTTGGCATGGTGCCGAATTCCATAGGGGTATACAGAAAGCCCTTCAATATTTAATCAATTGCTGAAGAAATCTCTGGAAAGTCTAACAATGCCTGAAAATTCAGTCTTGGTCCAGTATATTGATGACCTGCTTGTGGCATCAAAAACCCGTGAAGCCTGTGAAGTAGATACCATAGCTTTACTGAATTGCTTGGCAGATGGAGGATTAAAAGTATCTCCAGCCAAATTGCAATTCTGCAAGAAAGAAGTCCAGTACTTGGGACATAACATTGAGAAAGGCCTGAGAAAAGTGACTATTGACAGGATTAAAATCATTAGAGGAATGAGAGCCCCAATGACACAAAGAGAAGTGAGAATGTTCCTGGGAATGGTGGGTTACTGTCGTCAGTGGATAAGTAACTTTTCCCTGATTGCCAAACCATTGATTACATTGACCAAAAGTGAGGTGAAAGACCCATTAGAACTAAACCCAGAAGAAATGGCTGCGTTCAGAGAGCTGAAAGACAGACTATGTGAAGCTCCTGCCCTAGGAATGCCCGATTATGAAAAGGAATTTGAGTTGTATTGTAGTGAGAGAAATGGATGTGCACGTTCAGTGTTAATCCAGAAACATGGACGCCTGAGAAAGCCAATTGCTTATTTCTCAGCAACACTTGACCCAGTAGCTGTGGGTTTACCAGGTTGCCTGAAAGCAGTAGCTGCTACCTTTAAAAGTCTGGAACAAAGTGAGGGAATCATAATGGGATATCCTGTAAGGGTATTTGTACCTCATGATGTGGCAATCCTTTTAACAAGGAGCCGGACACAGTTCATGTCTCATAGTCAGCTGACTAAATATGAGAAAGTCATTCTTGGTGCAACAAATGTGACTCTGGAAAGATGTGTGAATGTGAATCCAGCGACACTGTTGCCTGATGCTGAATGTGTGGGAGTAAGGAATGAAGTTGATCATGACTGCCTGGATGTACTTGATTACTGTACAAAGCCAAGGCCAGACATAAGAGATCTGCCACTGCCTGAGAGTGATCATGTGTTGTTTGTGGATGGATCATGCTTGAGAACGGATGAAGGAACACTGAGTGCTGCATATGCTGTGTGTACAGTTTCAGGAGTTGTTGAAGCATCACCTTTGAAAGGAGTTAAATCCGCTCAGGTGGCAGAATTGGTGGCCTTAACAAAAGCCTGCAAAATTGAGAGAAGTGTGAGAGTGACTGTGATGACTGACAGCCAGTATGGCTTCATGGTAATTCATGATTTTGGCCAGCTATGGCTACAAAGAGGTTTCCTGACCTCAAGTGGAACTCCCATAAAGAATGCTGAAGTGGTTGGAAAACTGCTGGAGGCGATACAGCTGCCTAAAAAACTGGCAGTTGTAAAATGTGCTGCTCATGGTCATGGTGATGATTTTGTTACTGTGGGAAATAAATTTGCCAATGACATAGCACAATACTGTGCAAGAAACAATCATTCTATTAACCGGAGTAAAGAAAGAGAAATATTTTCTTGTTCCTTGATGTTTACTAATGAAGTGGGAACATGGGAGGAGGTGAAACAATTGCAGGATGAGGCAGGAGACGAGGAAATGAAAGATTGGGTGAAAGCAGGTTGTGCACCTAGAGAAAAGGATCATGTGTGGGTCTATAGAGATGGAAGATCAGTCATGCCAAATAGCATGCTATCAACAATGGCAAGTATGTATCATGGCCAAGGACACCTGGGGAGGGATGCTATGATAAGAGCCTTTAAGCAAACCTGGTACAGTCCAAAGTTCAGGCTGATAGCAGAAAGTCTCTGTCAGAGATGTCTGATATGTCAGCAATTCAATCCTGGAAAGAAAACAGTGGTGAGCCTAGGAACAATAGGCAGAGAGGGGGGACCCTTCACAAGAATGCAGATTGATTTCATTGAAATGCCCCCAGTCAACAGATTAAGGTATGTCCTGGTGGTGGTCTGTTTGTTCTCCAGGTGAGTGGAGGCATATCCAACAAGAAGAAATGATGGGATAACAGTGGCCAAATTACTGTTGAGAGAATTTATCCCAAGGTATGGGTTCCCAGTAACCATTTAATCAGACAGAGGAGGACATTTTTATAATGAAATCATGGGTCTGATTTGTGAAGCATTGAGTGTACAGCAGAAGCTACATTGTGCTTACCGACCAGAGGCTTCTGGTGTGGTTGAACAAATGAATGGTACCATCAAAAACAGAATTGGCAAAATGTGCTTAGCCACAGGAATGAAATGGCCCGATGTCTTGCCTCTAGTCCTGATGACCATTAGGTCTACTCCAGACAGAACAACAGGTTTGAGTCCACATGAAATTATCATGGGACGTGCTATGAGACATGCCTTTGTACCAGTCAACAAGCTGATGACTATAACTGATGACATGATTTTGGATTACTGTAAAGGCCTGGCTGACGCAGTTCATTCTGTGTTTCACCAGGTTGGAGAAGACGCCACCACACTTGAGAAGAAACCAGCCCATGATCTAAGCCCAGGGGACTGGGTAAGGATAAAAGTCCACAGAAGAAGGAACTGCCTGGTTCCAAGGTGGGGAAGGCCAAGACAAGTCATTCTGACCACGACTGCTGTGAAGTGTGCTGGAGTGAAAAATTGGATACATGCAAGCCACACACTGAGAGTTCCAAATCCAAGAGATGGTACTGGAAAAGAATACTTTGAAGAATCAGATTCCAGTGATGATGCAGACAGTGAGACAGTAAGAAGGAAAAAGAATCCTGAAAGTGGGGAAAGTGAGTCAAGGGAAATTTTCATCCCACCAGAAGAGGTTCTGAAAAGAACAGTGCAAACTGCAGAGGCAAATTCAGATTCTGAAGAAGTGCCTGAGGTTCTAACTGACAGTGACCAACACAAAAAGAAAGAAAGAAAAGAAAAGAACATTCCAACAGAAGAGACACCTGAATCACATGAGGAAATTGGATAAGTTCCACCTGAGATAAATATTGAAGGAAAAGGGACAGACAAAGACAGTGAGGGACAGATTGCGGAAAAACCCCGAGGAGGTGTAGGGAACATCAACAACAAGCTAGGTGAAGGGACAAGTAGACAGCAAGAAGATTGCGTGTCGGTGACCCGAGGAGGGACAGAAGTAGGGAAATCTCAATTGGTGGAAAAAGAGACTGTTGGAGAAAAGGAAGTTGTTAGGGAAAAGAAAACTGTTAATGAGCAAGAGGCAACAGAAACAGAGTCAGATGAAAGTAACAATGAGATACATGGAGGACGAGTTCTGAGAAAGAGAACTTGGCTTGGAGAAAGAAGGAATAAAGAAGGAAAACAAAAGAGAAATGCTAAAGGAGATCTTTGGCCGAATAAGATAAAGACACTGAGGTATAGACTGACACGAGCTAACTCTTCGAAAGCTGAACAAGTGAACGAAGTGTCAAGTCAAAACCCAACTAAAGAAGAAGAAACAAAGATACCTGAGAGAGCTAAAAGAATAAGAAAACCAAACCAGAGGTACAAGTCACCGGAATGGACATATGTGGCACTGCCTGAACAAGGAGAAGAGGCAGACAGTCAAGGAAGTCCAGAGGAGGCTTTACTGAAAGAGGTTGCTGAAGAAGAAGCTGTGGGAATCCTGAGAGTTATCTTGTCCGACATTGGAGAAGAGACGGATGTTCAGGACCTGATACAGTTTGATGATGATGAGGAGACAGTGAAAAGTGATGAAAATCCAATTTGAGTAAATCCAAGGAAAATCACTTGGAGGGGAGAAGAAAAGAAGCAATATTAAAAATAGTAGATTGTAAAAATCTGTTGGGTACTTGCTGCCCTAAAAGTTCAGTAGAGGAGTAGAAGAGGCTAAGTCAAAAGACACGGTCAAATTAACAAAATGGCTAACACTGAGAATAATAAAAGTAGATGTACCTTTCTGAAAAGATGGTGCAAGATGTGCTGCTGCTGTACAGGTTTGTTAATGCTGCTTTGGAGCGTACTTGCTCTATTGATTTCATTTAGAGTCACTATAGACACTTTAGAAGGTCATACTGAGAACAGAACTAATATAGAGAAAAGTTCACAGAAAATAGTACCAACTAGAACAAGCAATATACATATACATAAGGACAGGTCAATTAATGATTTTTCTAGCAATGTTTTTTCTAAATTGTTGTACGAGTACGTAAAGACAATGGAAGTAAGGGATTGCTACGTTTGAATGCAATTACCTGCCTCTGTTTCGGAAGGAGTGACTTATCATCATCTTCCGGCTACGTATGGAATTTCTTGTAGTGTGCTAATTAGTATATTTTACCAATTAGGGAAATTAGATTATAATATGTCTAATGTAGATAATATTCTTGGGCAACTGCCTATGAATAAAGCACTGAATACAGCAAAAGAAGCTAACACTTTAGGTGAGATTTTTTTAGAAACCAAAGAATTAACATTAGAATATGTTTTTAGAAACAATTTAACTTGCCGTTTGAAGGGAGAAGAGAAGAATTTTCTAGACATGTTTGAGGGAAGAAGATTGAACATGCACAAGAAAGCAGAAGGGCATAAAATGAGTGACACAATGTGGGATATTGAGAAAGGAAAGGAGTTGAAAAATGGAGCCAGTCCATCTATGGCTATAGATGCCCCACAGAAAGGCAAACTGTGCATTACCAGGAAGAGATCCCAGTACGATTATTATTTCATAGGGACTAGTGAGTGCCATGATACATA
This sequence comes from Triturus cristatus, assembly GCF_964204655.1. NCBI lineage: Eukaryota > Metazoa > Chordata > Amphibia > Caudata > Salamandridae > Triturus > Triturus cristatus. The sequence goes on from NC_140579.1 coordinate 318,577,864, forward strand.
CTTTATTGCAACCGGATGGGGATTTAGAGGAGGAGAAGATCCAGTTTTTCCGGGAGTGTATTATATTTGTGGGAACAAGGCTTATTACCGTTTGCCTGACCATTGGTTTGGTACATGTTATGTTGGCCTGGTCTTTCCAAAGATTTTTCACATGGATAGAGTAGATGATGCTGAACATTCTAACACATTAACACGCTATAGAAGAGAAACATGGACAGAAATTGTAGGAGATATTTTTGGAGCTTTAATTCCAGCAGTGGGAATTTATTTGAATGCATATGGCATTCGGAAGCTATCAACAGTGGTGGATCGCTTGTCAACAAGCACCGCTGGAGGCTTTCTTTTGGTTAATACAGAAATGGTTGCTTTGCGTGCTATGGCGATGCAAAATCAACTTGCCCTTGACATTCTTTTGGCAAAAGAGGGTGGAGTCTGTGGAATGCTTAAAGTTCAACATTGTTGCACTTACATTCCTGACGAAAGTAAAGATCTAAAAGTTTATATCAAAAATATTACTGATTTGCATGAAGAATTAGTACCACTGGAAGCTGAAAGTATCTGGACTAAAATGGCTAATAAGATGATTGCTATTAAGAATTTTATAGCTAAAATAGGTAGTACCATTTTTGGTAAGATATTATTTCCATTAACCTGTGTAATTGTTGCATTATTGATCCTTAGATTAGGATCTATGTGTTGTAGGTATAGAAGAAATAAAAAGAAAATCACAAAAGAAAATGTTAAAAGGAGACAAAAGAAACCAGAGAGAGATCCGCAAAAAATAGAATTAGAAGAGCTAAGAGAAAGCATGTATATAGAAACCAAGAGAGAAGATGAGTTGGAAACAAGGGTTTGAAAAATGAACAAGAAAATATTTTGAATTTCTTCCAAAAGGGGAAAATAAATTGGTTTTTGGGGTTTTTGATTTTTGTGGTGATTAGATATCACCAAAGGGGGGGTTGATGGAGCAGGGTTTTTATTTTAAACCCAAATACCTGTTTCATTTTCGCATGTTATAATTAAAAGTACTACTGATTAATTATTAACCATTAAAAGTATGTTGAGTTTTGTCTAACCAACCTTATTAACAAGAGAATTACACGTGGGAATGCTATTGCATGGCTACAATAATAAGTGAACTAAGTTGGTGAGCAAACTGACAGAAATAGATGTTGCTTATGTAATGTTATTGTGTTTTGCACTTATAATTAATATGCATTAATGGCTTCTGATGTCGCAAATGGCTAGATAAATACACACACATAAGGGTATTAGCAGGGGAATAACACTGTATAATCATTTCCGTGCAGTAATTCTGTTTTATGTCTATTTTCACTTAAGTTGACTAATGTGGCCTACCAGAAAATGGCTACCACCCGCAGCCTGCATTCGAGTAGATGGAAATTTTGCAAAGAGGCTTCGCGCTGCCTGTGACCTTGCCCACTCGACAAAACTGAAAAGCCATGATCATGACGACAAATCCAGGACGGATGCCAAAAGCCCCTGAACATGATATTTGTTTCGAATTTGAATGCTGAACTTATGAACTGATGATCCCACCACTGGGATACAAAATATCTTAAAAATTCATCCGTAAATGTATCGAATTAGACATGGACATTCAATTTTTCTATTCATTATTTGGGACAATCTAAGTGTGAGAAAATCTCGCACTGTATCGCAAATGTACCAAGAGGACATTATTTCCGCCATTTCATCCATTCTGAATAGTAAAATGTAACATTACAGAATGTAAATTTTGGTATAAATATTAGTAGACTAGAGAGGTCTAGCGCCACTTCTTCCTGAACTGATGATCCGAGGTCCCTATGCTGATGGAGAGGACGGTGACTCTACATGACGGCAGGAAACTCTGTTTCTTCTACTGAGGACCGGTTCTGACTTAGGATCTGACATTTAGACAGAATAGGTAAATATGAGAGAACTGAATTTGCTTTTAATTGGCTTTTCATACAGTTTTAGATAAACAAATAATTCTGTTTGAATCTCTGTGTCGGGTGATTATTTCTGGTCATGTTTATTGAATTTATTTGTGTATTCTTTGAAATGTTTCGCTAGATTTAAAAGCAACTAAGTAGATGCCATTGACCTCAAAGTACATGCAGATTGGATAGGTAGCAGGAAAGTTTTTCCCCTTATACATGGCACAGATAAGAGTGGTAGGATGAATGTTGGTGAAATGGGCCCCACCAGCGTGTGATGTGTGTATGCGTGTGTGTCTGTGAGATCACTCCGTCAGTGGAAGTAGAGGGGATTCGGAAGCTTCGATCTGCACCAATAGCATCTCATTAAAAAGCATTGCAATTAATAGAAGGTTTTAAGACTTTAGTTACATTATAAATCATTTGATGGTACTATACTCATTTTAGGAATTGTGGTGTGTTCTAAGGTGATTTTACCATGTGAAAAAGCCTTCTGCTGTGATATCATGAATCATGTTTGAGAGAAAATTATTTTCTCATGCTTTTCCCACAGAGGTTTGGAAGGTGATCTATAAGCTAAACTGAGAGCATATTTTCTGTAAATTCACATTATCTTTCTCACTCATGTGAGAATGAAGTCTGACATTCTCAGTAAAACATGTACATCCAACAAGGGCAGAGACTGTCAGTTGATTCCTTTGTGTTCTACTGCAGCTTCTCAGAGTGTTCTAAAGAACAACTAGAGCGCTAACAGTCCTACTTATGACAAACGTAAGGCACACCTGAAGCCATCTTGGTTGGAATAAAGTGGTAACTCTTAATACATTTAATTTAAAAAGGAACAAAATGAGGGGGTTCATTTTGCCATAGAAAGTATGATTAGTGCTGCAGAAAGAAAAATTAGGGCACATTTTGACTTTTCAAATCCTCTTCTATTTCATAAAAAAATTCTGACATGCAGACTGAAACATGCACTTTGAATACCAGCAGCAGACTTCCCTGGTGAGCAGTAGCTTTACTACAGTGATCTAATGAGCAACTAAAGTGCTAACATTCAGAATTTATGGCAAATGTGTGACACATTTGGATGTCTTGATGGAACCAAAATAAAAAACTGAAAGTATTCCCACTGAGGAGACTGCAGTAAATGAGGCAATTAGGAAACTTCATAACAAATAAATCTCCCAAGATGGCCACCAGAGACAAAAGAGCCCCAATGTAGCCCAAATATCACCCAGATGTAGCCCAAGAATAGCCCAATGTCAGAATGTCCCAGAGTTTTCTTAAGAACAACTAGAGTGCTTACTGTCTTACTTATGACAAAAGTATGGCACATCTGAAGCCATCTTGATTGGAATAAACTGGTAACACTTAAAACATTTAATTTAAAAAGGAACACAATGAGGGGGTTCATTTTGCCATAGAAATTATGATTAGTGCTGAAGAAAGAAAAATTAGGGCACATTTTGAGTGACTTCTCAAATCCTCTTCTATTTCATTAAAAAATTCTGATATGCAGACTGAAACATGCACTTTTAATACCAGCAGCAGATTTCCGTGGTGAGCAGTAGCTTTACTACAGTGATCTAATGAGCAACTAGAGTGCTAACATTCAGAATTTATGGCAAATGTGTGACATATCGGAATACCTTCTTGATGGAATCAAAGTAAAAAACTGAAAGCATTTCCTACTGAGGAGACGGCAGTAAATGAGGAAATTAGGAAACTTCATAAAAAATAAATCTCCCAAGATGGCCACCAGAGACAAAAGAGCCCAAATGCAGCACAAATATCACCCAGATGTAGCCCACATGTGGCCCAATGACAGAAGTGTGCAAAACACTTATTTTTTGTGTTGGTAAGAGAGAGATTTTGAAAAAAAACTGGGGTATTGATTTTCCCCTTTGAGTTACATTGAAAAAGAGGAGATTGTAGACAGGAGACAGATCAAATAAAGCCCATTTGAGCTTAAAAACATTGGACGTTTCCTGGCTGAATCCGGTATGTTGGCATGTATGGTTGTACTACCATTGCCTCTTCCTTCTGCCCACAATGGTCTATTACATTGCCACAGCCTCTCTTTCAAGTCCTGTATTGTTGGTTTGTTGCCCCTGCCCCCCTTTCCACTGCCCTCCATAGTCTGTTGTGCTGCCACGGCCCTTCCTGCCTGCTCAGTGTGGTTAAATTGTTGCCTTTGCACCCTCCTACCTGCCTTCAATTTTCAGAGTCCGTGCCCCTGGCCTCTGCCTCTCAACAGTATCCTAATGAACAACTAGATTGCTAACATTCTATATTGATTACAAAAGTGTGGAACGCCTGACGTCATCTTGATGTAATCAAAACTGTAGTACCTAGAGCATTTCCTTTCGAAATTACATATATGAGAGGGTCTTATTGGCATCAAAATTATGGTTAGTGCTCTAAAAGACTAAAATAAGGACATATTTTCTGAGTTTTCAAATAGCGACAAACGAAATTATTTGTTATCTTCATGTTTTTTTATCCAGTTGACCACTTGATTAAATGTTGCACTTAGGGGAGAGGATGTGGTGTTACTTCCAGAACTGCAGACTTTGCAACTGGGGACCAGGTTGGAGTTTCTGCTTCAGCTCGACATTCTGTGATTCTGGTCAAATCACTTAGTCTCCCCATGTCTACAACCAAAATGAATTTGTTCTTGTGTGATGTAACCAATGCTCATGTAAAGCACTCCAATACCTGACAAGTCTGCACTATATAACACTGCAAAAACACAAAATAATAAGGGGCAGATTTATGAGCCCCTTGCGCCACTTTTGCGTCACTTTTAACATGCGAAAAGTGACGCAAAAGTGGCGTAAGGGGCTCATAAATCTGCCCCTAAGTGTTTTGCACACTTCTGTCATTGGGCTATATTTGGGCTACATCTGGGTGATTTTGGGCTACATTTGGGCTCTTTTGTCTCCGGTGGCCATTTTGGGAGATTTATTTGTTATGAAGTTTCTTAATTTCCTCATGTACTGCAGTCTCCTCAGTAGGAAATGCTTTCAGTTTTTTACTTTGATTCCATCATGAAGGTATTCAGATATGTCACACATTTGCCATAAATTCTGAATGTTAGCACTCTAGTTGCTCATTAGATCACTGTGGTAAAACTACTGTTCACCATGGAAGTCTGTTCCTGGTATTAAAAGTGCATGTTTCAGTCTGCATGTCAGAATTTTTTAATGAAATAGAAGAGGATTTGAGAAGTCACTCAAAATGTGCCCTCATTTTCTTTCATCAGCATTAATCATAATTTCTATGGCAAAATGAACCCCCTCATTGTGTTCCTTTTTAAATTAAATGTTTTAAGTGTTACCAGTTTATTCCAATCAAGATGGCTTCAGGTGTGCCATACTTTTGTCATAATGAAGACAGTAAGCGCTCTAGTTGTTTTTAAGAACACTCTGGGACATTCTGTCATTGGGCTATACTTGGGCTACATCTGGGTGATATTTGGGCTACATTTGGGCTCTTTTGTCTCTGGTGGCCATCTTGGGAGACTTATTTGTTATGAAGTTTCCTAATTTCCTCATTTACTGCAGTCTCCTCAGTAGGAAATACTTTCAGTTTTTTACTTTGATTCCATCAAGAAGGCATTCAGATGTGTCACACATTTGCCATAAATTCAGAATGTTAGCACTCTTTTTGCTCATTAGATCACTGTAGTAAAGCTACTGCTCACCAGAGAAAACTGCTGCTGGTATTGAAAGTGCATGTTTCAGTCTGTATGTCAGAATTTTTTAATGAAATAGAAGAGGATTTGAGAAGTCACTCCAAATGTGCCCTAATTTATCTTTCTGCAGCACTAATCATACTTTTTATGGAAAAATGAACCCCCTCATTTTGTTCCTTTTTAAATTAAATGTTTTAAGAGTTACCACTTTAATCCAAGCAAGATGGCTTCAGGTGTGCCATACGTTTATCATAAGTAGGACTGTTAGCGCTCTAGTTGTTCTTTGGAACACTCTGGGAAGCTGCTGTAGAACACAAAGGAATCAACTGACAGTCTCTGCCCTTGTTGGATGTACATGTTTTACTGAGAATGTCAGACTTCATTCTCACAGGACTGAGAAAGATAATGTGAATTTACAGAAAATATGCTCCCAGTTTAGCTTATAGATCACCTTCCAAACCTCTGTGGGAAAAGCATGAGAAAATATTTTTCTCTCAATCATGATATCCCAGCAGAAGGCTTTTTCACATGGTGAAATCACCTTAGAACATACCACAATTCCTAAAATGAGTATGGTACCATCAACAAAGGATTTATAATGTAACTAAAGTCTTAAAACCTTCTATTAACTGCAATGCTTTTTAATGAGGTGCTATCATGTATATTGGTCCCATGATGGCTGCCAACACTTCTTGGATGAAGTGCTGACAGCCAATCAGATCTCAGGATGAGATGTGTGGTTAGGCTCCGCCCACATATATATATGATTTTACTTTTGATTTTCTCAGGAACTACTGAACAGATTGAGACCAGACCTGCAAAAGGCACTTCCCTGACCTGAGGACTACCTCTCTGACAAATTTCAAGTAATTCTGTTCAGCCATTCGGGCTGTACCTTGGACTAAAGGTCCCTATGGAAAAATGCACGGGGAAAACGTGTTTTGGGACCCCCCTTTTTTTCTCGGTCCCCGCTTGACGAATCACCCCGAGACTTTCAGGGTAGGAGTGGAGCGGAGCACCCCACCTATTTTGAACATTTTGCGAGGATTCATCAACCGGCGCCAAAGTTATTCCAAATAGAATGTTGCGGATTTCCTATGGAAACACGGTCCTAACTATAACTATCTACTGGCGACCGCCAGTAGATAATGTATATATATATATATATACATATATATATATATATATATGTATATATATATATATATATATACATACATATATACATATAAATATATATATATTCAGTAAAAATATATATATATATATATATATTCACTGAAAAAACCAGAGGTTTCACACATGTTATAGTTAGCTGGACATTTCACTCATACAAAACCATTGAAATTCCCCCGTTATAGTTAGTTCAGCTAACTATAACTCGCGCGCCCGCAATCCACTGCTGATGATGTCACATATTACATCACTCATGACATGGTGAGTGACATCACTTATGACGTAATATCTATGCTCCGTGTGCGCATGCGTACGCGATTTACGTACGCATCCGTACTTCGTCTGCGACGTGTATGCGCTTGCTTCCTACGCGCATGCCTCTAATGCGCATGCGCGCGCGTGCATCTCTAATGCGCATGCGCGCGTCCGCGCGTGGCTCTAATGCGCATGCGCATTCGTACGCGCATGTGTACTTTTACCGTGCGCGTACGGTAAGAGTACGGAGCGCGCACGGTAGGTCATGTGATCCAGAAACAACACTTTTCATTGTATTAAACTTCTATCATTTCCAGAAACTTCCAACACCACACCCATTCCCCTCATTATTGCTTGTGATTCCCTAGGAGAAGGAGCTGAAGTGTCTTTGGGATACAATGGCAGATCAGCAGTCCTCTTCTGGGAGTGAGCAGGACAGCATTATCAGACAGAGAAAGAGGAAACAGAACGATTCTTTTGTCTGGCAATATTTTACATTTCCAGAGGGGCAGAAGAAAGTCAATGCTCCATTAGTCACCTGCAAACTTTGTGAGCGTGTCTTGTCTAGAGGAGATCCAAAGAAGAAGTACTCTTTTGGAATCTTCACTATGTTCAGACACATTAGGGATGTACATCCCAAGACTTTTGCTCGAGCTACTGCAGCAACCCCTTCAGCAGCTCAGCCGAGCACATCCGCAGCTGCTCAGCCGAGTACATCTGCGGCAGCTCAGCCGAGCACTTCCTCTGCGGTGGGAGCGTCACCATCTTCTGCTCCTCTGGACATTTACCCTCGGTTTCAGAGTGTACATATAAGGTGCAATACTTGCTACTCTCCTATTGCTTTTGGGGAGTCTAGTATTCCACTAATTGACAATAAGATTGAGCAGCACAAGTGCGGTACCTTATAATATTGCCATTCTTTCCTTCCTCTGTCCCTGTATTAACACAACGGCTCTTTCAAGAGCCACCCTACCTCCAAATTTTTTTTTATTTTTGAAATCACTTTTTTAAAAAAAATTTTTTACCGTGCGCACCCTTTTTTTTTTTTTTTTTAAATAAAATATTTATTTCACCCTTCAATGTACTTGAGGGACCACAACGGAAATGAGAAAAGCAGAGTGAGGAGAAGTGAAAAAAAGGGAGTATGAAAGTAAATGTGTGATAAATACAGATATTTCAAACTTACCTGACCAACAAAATAACTTAATTATCAAAAAATGATTTTTTTTATTTGCTAGAAAAAAGGATTCATTTTCCTAAATTTTCTTTCTCAATCTGTAAAAAAAGAAAAAAGCATTAATATTTAACAATGCATTTTAGAATACAGTACACATATTTTCTTATTTAAAAAAACAATATTTTGCCCTTTTTTTGCTGTTTTCAGAATATATTGAATTTCACTGTAAATCGTGAAACCAATTGCATTCGTCACTTAACAGCGTGCAAAAAAATTAACAATCTGAAAGATTGTTTAAAAAAAGCCCTGAATCTCTTCTCAGTAAAACATACCTTGATAGAAATGTAACATATTTAATAAAAACATAATCTAAAAACAATAACTATTTGCAATAAATATCGTCTGTAAATCTTGTTGCTTAAGCACATACACCAAAATAATATCTGTCAAAGAAGTCCACAAGAGAAATTTTTACCTTTCCATGTGGCCAAATGGTAATTTTTAAATTCTTTTTTGATGAAATAGCCAATAGTAATCCAATAAAATCGCAAAAATGATTTGTTCAGATGTTGCAATTTGTATCTAAAATTTTGGTTTCAGAAAAATTAAATAGGAATTTGGTAATTCTGCAGGCAAACGTTGCTTGAAAATCAATTGAGAATCATTACACAGTGTCCAGCCTTTTTCACATTTAAGATAAACTGTGTAATGACCAGAAGTTATAGAAGGGCCATCATGGAAAATTATTGCAACTGCAACAAAAGTTTTTCCAGATGTTGATAATTGATGTCCTGTAAACTTCTTTATTAAAGTGTCAATTTTGAACCATCAGCTCTACAACGTTGCATCGTTAAAATTACATACTGTCCATATTTCTTTAAAAATAACGTTGAAAACAAGTCTGATTTACATTTACAACATTCCATGTTGTGATTGGCATCTTTAACTAATTTACTAAAAGTCACTGATTTACTCTCTGGTAATGTTAAATATATAAACCTTTCTGAATCAACATTAGAGCTGCATGTGTTGAAACAGTTTTCACAACTATGTTCCCATTTATAAGAGAGACCAAACATATTTTCTATTTCTACCCCTTCTTCTTCCAGTACCATAAGGATATACATCAAGAATTCCTGTGCATCTTGCTGGACATTTTGAGTAAACTGTGTACATCCTGAACATACATCTAAAAGTTTTCTAACATCAGAAGCACTTTCTATTTTAGTTTTATCAATACTCAGCTTCTCAAAAAGAAAACTCAGCAGAGAACAAAATCTTTTTTCATGATTTACTATTATCTGCTCTTGCAAACTTTCAAGATATAATACAACATTCAGCACTACATTAGCGTAGCAGTTGACACCAGAGCTATTTTCAAAATGACAACCAACAACCTCTTCAACATTGTCCTTTTTCTTTTTGCTTGCAATCACATCACTCTCCTTTTGTTTTCTCTTCTGTACATCCTCATTACAGATATTCTCAATTCTCCTTTTCCGAGAAACATCACGTTTTTCAAACACAGGATACTGACCTGAACGAGGAGCATAGGTTCTTCTTAATCTATTATACTCCTTTACACAATTTGCATCAGCACTAACTTTTGAGTCATCAAAGTCTATCATGAATAAACCAGATAATGTTTTCACTCGTGACAAAGCAACATATGCCATACCTTCTTTGAACACAGTAGAACCAATGTTTACAAAAGCACTATCTACAGTTAATCCTTGAGATTTGTGAATAGTTACAGCATATGCTAGAGAAAACGGAAACTGCTTCCTACGTACATATACGTCTTTTACAAGCAAAAAACGGATTGAACAACGACTAATGTCTTTAACCTCTTCAATCTGATCACATTTTATTTTTAAAAATTAAATCCCATCTTTTTTCTGGTATTTCACAAAACCCACAACTTTACCCATAGCTCCATTAACTAAACCTTTTTCTACATCCAAATTTCTTCTTAAAAATACTCGACAGTTCATACAAACATAAAGATCTTTTTCTAATCCAGCTGTTTTCGAAATGTTCTTCTCTAGAGAATCCAATTTATTTTTCAATTTGCCTGTTAATGTAATAGTAATTCCTTCATGCTGAATTTTGTCCACTGCTTCCATTTTCTTAATCTCTTCCTTTTCCAATTTCAAAAGTTCCTCATTGAATATCGAGCATTCACGTAGTGTTGGCATTAAGCAGATTACAGTATTTTTTTCTGCAATGTTCTGGTATATTTTCTCTGCAACTATTTCTTCACTTGGAAATAAATTATGTAGCAACCGACTCTGTAATGCTTTTCTGCCAACTTCTGTGAGTAGTCCAATTCTGATATCTTTCAGAATACTTGCATAATCTTCATCATTTGCTTGCCTCATATTGGTAGTGAGTTCTTTCAAAGAATGACCAAATATTCGCATTACCAATACTTCCTAATGACTTCTTCGTGTCTTCATGTGTCACAGTATTAAACACTGGTTGTCCTTTAACTGGAGTGAGCTGCAGAAGATCCCCAAAAAATATAACATGTTTTCCACCAAATAACACGTCATAGTCTCTCTTTAGAATTTGCTGCATTCTTAAATGCACAAAGGCAAGCATTAAGTTTGATACCATGCTTACCTCATCAATAATGAGAACTTGCATCTTCTTCAACACTCTTGAAACTTCGAAGCATGCTTCTCCTGTTAGCTTGTGATATTCTATTTTGTTCTCATGCTCCACTGGTAACATTAGCAAGCGATGTAAGTTAATTCCTTTTATGTTATATGCTGCTAACCCAGTTGGAGCAGTAACAACACAAGACAAAGTTGAATCTGTTTTTTGCTGTAGGTAGCTTCTGATGACTTTAATTAAGAAACTTTTTCCAGTTCCTGCTTGTCCACTCACATACATCCTGATTGGTTCAAATGATGTGCATGAGCACTCTTTCTTTTCATGTAGTAATCCATGATCAGTTTTTTTTGTGACTTCTTCATAAATTTGTTGTTGTTCTTCATTCAGTTGCTGTTCCAAATTTGGTAAGTCTGTTAAATCTTCCTGAGCTTGATTCATAGCTATTTCCACTTCAGTCATTGCTATTGCAGCTTCATTTTCTACGATTGGTTGTCCTAGAGGATCTTGACTGAGCGTTCCAGAACTTTGGCTGTCTTGAGAACTGTCTCTAGCTACTTCAGCTGCAATTGTAGCTTCCTGTTCAATTTCTTCATTTAACATTTGTACATAATTTGTGAAAGTACTGCATTCAATCGTATCTTTACATGCATTAAAGGAATCTTCATAGCTGTGAAAATCTCCAAGTAATTCATCCTCTGAACGCCATGGTTTAAACAGCTGTAAAAGTGCTAAGTAGTAAAATTCCTTTTTGTCAGGAGTGTCGCAACTCAGCTTCCTGTGATTAATCAAACTTCCTTTTGTTTGCTTCACCAAACATCCTTCCTCACCAATGACTTTATATTTTCCATTGTTGATGTCTTCTGTGGCTTTCCGTGTAAAAATGTAGTTCTGCAGCACTTCATAGAGACACATGTTCTCAAGATGACGACTTCTTTTTGGGTAATATGTGTCCAACATGTTTGATTTCAAAATATCTGTACTTTCCGGGTCGTTCTCTGCCAAATATTCACTTTCTCCAACAGATTTCAGTACCCGATTTCGCATTCGTGCAAGGCCTAAACTTACCCAAATTATTCTTCTGGATTTGGAGTACAGACTTGCAGATGATAACCTATCTGAGCATTCGTAGGATCCAATTTCTCGATGCGATAACATCTTTAAACTGAAACTGTATAGCCTCTTACTGACAGTCTTCTCGTGAGAAATCTCTTCCCACATTTCCTTCAATACCGTTTTCTCAGATTTAGTGATGTAAGATGTGACATACCGAGCAACAACAAACAGAATTGTCAGCAACATACTGTATATCCATGTTAGCATTCCACATGGATAAAATGACTGGGTTGTAGTCATTTATATAGTTTGACTCTTCTTTTCTTCTTAGGTTGTACGTATTTTTGGGAGATTTTCTTGTAATAGTATGTCGCACAGCTGACATAAAACTGTTCACTCTTCCTTTTGAAAGAACAGGTCGTGGAAATCCAAATCGACATTTTGTGTAGAATTTTTCTTTACTCTTGTACTTTCGTCGACAGTATTTTCCACACCGATGACTTTGGAAACGTAAAACTTGCTCTTTTAAGTTTTTCTCTTCTGTGCTTTTAGGTATAGCACATGTTGCATATTCTTCGATGAAACTTAAAACTGCATCATCAGAATCTGTTCCAAATTTTGGGGCATCCTTGATCCACAACAGCATATGAATATGAGGAGCACCTCTTGCTTGGTACTCTTTTCTCCAAAAGAAATCCACAACTTCTCCAAGAGGTGGATTTTTTTTATTGCAGATGAAGGACATCATAGCCTCAAATCTATGATTGAAATATCTGCAAACATTAACCGGATCCAATGAGCACAATTCTCCTGCTGTCTTGTATTGGATGTTTTCAATATTTGAATTTGCCTCTCGAAGAAAATCCAGAAGATCATCCCAAGCGTACTCAGCACAGCTTAGGGTGAGAAACCATGTAGGAGTTCCTAAATTCCGTAACATACATTTCAATTCTCCATGGCGTCGGTACCAATATTCATTTGTCCCACGCTGACAAGCCATCAGATTAATCAATTGAGATTCCAAATGATCATCTCGCTGTTGCACTTTGTTCATAAAATCCTTTGCAGACACATTATGTAGATGTACTCCACTTTTTAAAATGTGATTTACTGCATAAGATAGTGCAGACAAGTCACTTTCAAATAAAAGATGGAACAAATAAGGAATACTTTGACGAAATCTTGGATCTTCTGCATATAATCTTGTAGTCCGATACTCAGAAGCAGGAATCTGTACTGGACGTTCATCATATCGTCCACCTTTTCCTGTAGGAAACAGCTGGGGAAAACAACGAGCTTCCAAGTTCTCCTCCCATACACTCACGGGAGTTCCTTGTGCTTTTTTCATCTGAAACAGATCAATAGTGTTTGCCATAACTTCTTTTGAATGAAGAGGGTGTATGCTGAAATGTTCATAAATTTCTTCTTCTTTTGACCTATCCACTTTTTCAATTTGCCCAGCTGGTATTCTTGAGTCTGGTAGTAAAACTTCTTCATCTTCATCCATATAAATTGTTTCATACCATTTATTATTTCTTTTCAAATATAAATTTGCTCTTTGTACTTTTCGTACATCTATCAGCTCCTGCCAAATTTTCTTATTCTTTGTTGGTACTCCATTAACCAGAATAACTAATGGTTCAGTTTCCAATCTATCTGCATCAATTGTTTCCATATTTTTTTTCAAATCCAATGCAAATAGACAACTCTTCCTTTTAAACCTCTTTGTAAATCCGAAGGAGGTAATTTACCTGTTTTTGGCTCCATACTCACTATGGTCTGAAACGGATGGACACATTGAATGAGTATAGACTCATACGTATTTAAATCAGAAAGTTCTGCAGGAATATCAACCAATTCTAAATTATTATGTACAGCTCTGGCTGGCATTTTATTTTCTTCTAACTTGTTATAACAGTATTTACAAATACGCTGATCTTCACCCAAATCAAAACTATTTTCCAGAAACATATACGTTGCAAAATCCTTCCACTTATAATTATCTTCATTTTCACTTTTTTTATACAGATCAACATTTCTTGTTTGAATTTTGTAATGGCTTCTCCGGCAACAAATACAAGTAATATTTGGTCTTTCATTAGAGATGATAGTAAATTTTGTCATTTGATCTTCAAATTTTTTACTAACAGTGGGTTCTACATTCTCTTCCACATTTTCTTCAATAACTGTGTCATTACCTGCACTTTCTTGTTCCGGACCAAAGTAACAAAACTGAATTTCATCAGTAACCTTCTGTACATCTGATACAGATCCACGGAACAGAGCCCTATTCAACTCATGTAACTTTTGTACTGGACTTGTAGCAAAATACAATCTTCTCACAAACTTTCTCATTTCAGTATGATGAACTGCCAGCATCCTAAAATGGTGAAAAACACTTTGGCAAACTTTCCTAGAAAGACAAGCCAGAGAATGTCCTTCCAAACCAGTATTCTCTCTCACTCTACATGGATCTAGTCTTTGAAGCACCTTAATCTTCTGTTTAACACTTTTTTTTACTATATTCTCTTAGAAACTCACGTAATTTATCAATAGGTTCTTGTCGTACAGTACAAATACTACTACAATTCCAAGTGTACACTGGGGCTTTAGGACGTCTCCCCCTAACCTCATCAGCTATCACTTCTTCCTCATTTCTTGGAACCATTTTCTCCTTTTCCATTACACAACCATCTTTCACTTCATAAGCACGACCACTGGTGTCAACTGCATGCAGCAAACTATTACTTTGAAGATAACTCTCTTCATTAAAAAATGGTTCTGTACTTGAACTATGCATCCATTCTCCTAAAAACACTTTACAAAAGTTATTTCTTTTCACTACTCTTTTCGTTTTGCTTTGTGACTTCATTACATTGACCATTTTATCTAATGTACGGATCCTGTTCAAAATTAAAATGAATAGTTTTCTTTTCAAATCTAAAGCCATAGCTACAATTGATTCAATATCTTTCTTTCTCTTATAAAATTTCGCTTTCTTCTTATATTTTTTCACATCCTTTAGCAAATTGGACATCACTCTTCTCTGAAACATTTTTCTACGAATGTCTTTAAATGCTGTTTTTCTTTTTAAGTCAATCTTTATTGCTTCTGATTGTACATTAGCATTTAGTAATTTCTCACTTTTGTCCTGTTGTTTTCTACTTGAAACACTATTTGCAGTGGGGACATTTTTCAAATGTTTTCTTTTTTTGAAGATATTTGAAAAAAATCCTTAGTCTGCTTACCAGAAGACTTTTTCTTCTTTCCAACATGAGGATCTTCAACTAATTTGGGTCCTCCTGTTGTCTTCAAATATAAATGTTTTTTCTGTTCTTTTCTCTTTCTTGATTTTATCGGCATCTTTAATTTATTTCACTGGTGTTCAGCAATACCTGAAAGAAACTAAAAAAAATACCTTTATGTAATTTAAATATATTACTATAGTTTTTTTTGAGCTTTTCAAATCTTATAATACTATCTACCCCTTTCCTACGAGTGAAAAACACATTAAAACCAACACAAATTAAAGCTTTCCCTTTCCTACGAATGCAATTCTAAAAGAACCAGAGTAACACAAATTAAATCTCTGACAACAATTCCTGTGTGCGCACAGACTCATGGTGTGATTCTAGGCAGAACACGAAATTTGATTTGCAATTTGAAAGCACACTTACTACTGTGGTAGAGCAAGTGATAATTACTCTAACAGTCTGACACATTTTCATAATAGTTTTCAGAAACACAAAAGAGCACATGTCCAAACAGCTTTTTGAGACCATGAACATGTGTAACCTGGATAACGTACTACACTCCAGCAAAGGAAATGAGCCTTGGTGATGTTGAATGTATTAGCGTTACTCACTGCTATCTGAAACACCACACAGTGCTGAATAGTAAGCATGACTGTACATGAGAAACAGCTTGCTCTCTGCTAAGAGTGTGCTTCTGGAGACTGTCTACTGTCAGGTGCAAGAGAGATCTGCATGGACGCTTGCACAACTGCATAAACACTGGAGACATGTATGTAACACTACATGTGTGGTAAGGGTTAATAGGAGTTTTGAACATGTAGGAACTACATGACCCATTGCACGAGTGGAAGGAAAATCTACCATGTTGATTTCAAATGTGTTAGCATTGCCCTCTCATTTGTGACATATTAATTTGGGCTGAATGCTAACTAACACAGTTCATGAAAACAAGCTTCCCCTTTCCTACGAATGCAATTCTAAAAGAACCAGAGTAACACAAATTAAATCTCTGACAACAATTCCTGTGTGCACACAGACTCATGATGTGATTCTAGGCAGAAAACGAAATTTGATTTGCAATTTGAAAGCACACTTACTACTGTGGTAGAGCAAGTGATAATTACTCTAACAGTCTGACACATTTTCATTATAGTTTTCAGAAACACAATAGAGCACATGTCCAAACAGCTTTTTGAGACCATGAACATGTGTAACCTGAATAACGTACTACACTCTAGCAAAGGAAATGAGCCTTGGTGATGTTGAATGTATTAGCGTTACTCACTGCTATCTGAAACACCACACAGTGCTGAATAGTAAGCATGACTGTACATGAGAAACAGCTTGCTCTCTGCTAAGAGTGTGCTTCTGGAGACGGTCTACTGTCAGGTGCAAGAGAGATCTGCATAGACGCTTGCACAAAAGCATAAACACTGGTGACATGTATGTAACACTACATGTGTGGTAAGGGTTAATAAGAGTTTTAAACATGTAGAAACTACATGACCCATTGCACGATTGGAAGGAAAATCTACCATGTTGATTTCAAATTTGTTAGCATTGCCCTCTCATTTGTGACATATTAATTTGGGCTGAATGCTAACCAACACAGTTCATGAAAACAAGCTTACCCTTTCCTACGAATGCAATTCTAAAAGAACCAGAGTAACACAAATTAAATCTCTGACAACAATTCCTGTGTGCGCACAGACTCATGGTGTGATTCTAGGCAGAAAACGAAATTTGATTTGCAATTTGAAAGCACACTTACTACTGTGGTAGAGCAAGTGATAATTACTCTAACAGTCTGACACATTTTCATTATAGTTTTCAAAAGCAGAAAAGAGCACATGCCCAAACAGCTTTTTGAGACCATAAACATGTGTAACCTGGGTGACTGACTACACTCCAGCAAAGGAAATGAGCCTTGGTGATGTTGAATGTATTAGCGTTACTCACTGCTATCTGAAACACCACACAGTGCTGAATAGTAAGCATGACTGTACAGGAGAAACAGCTTGCTCTCTGCTAAGAGTGTGCTTCTGGAGACTGTCTACTGTCAGGTGCAAGAGAGATCTGCATAGACGCTTGCACAAAAGCATATACACTGGAGACATGTATGTAACACTACATGTGTGGTAAGGGTTAATAGGAGTTTTAAACATGTAGCAACTACATGACCCATTGCACGAGTGGAAGGAAAATCTACCATGTTGATTTCAAATGTGTTAGCATTGCCCTCTCATTTGTGACATATTAATTTGGGCTGAATGCTAACCAACACAGTTCATGAAAACAAGCTTCCCCTTTCCTACGAATGCAATTCTAAAAGAACCAGAGTTACACGAATTAAATCTCTGACAACAATTCCTGTGTGCGCACAGACTCATGGTGTGATTCTAGGCAGAAAACGACCATTGTTTTGCAATTTGAAAGCACACTTACTACTGTGGTAGAGCAAGTGATAATTACTCTAACAGTCTGACACATTTTCATTATAGTTTTCAGAAACAGAATAGAGCACATGTCCAAACAGCTTTTTGAGACCATGAACATGTGTAACCTGGATGACGTACTACACTCTAGCAAAGGAAATGAGCCTTGGTGATGTTCAATGTATTAGCGTTACTCACTGCTATCTGAAACACCACACAGTGCTGAATAGTAAGCATGACTGTACATGAGAAACAGCTTGCTCTCTGCTAAGAGTGTGCTTCTGGAGACTGTCTACTGTCAGGTGCAAGAGAGATCTGCATAGACGCTTGCACAAAAGCATAAACACTGGTGACATGTATGTAACACTACATGTGTGGTAAGGGTTAATAGGAGTTTTAAACATGTAGAAACTACATGACCCATTGCACGAGTGGAAGGAAAATCTACCATGTTGATTTCAAATGTGTTAGCATTGCCCTCTCATTTGTGACTTATTAATTTGGGCTGAATGCTAACCAACACAGTTCATGAAAACAAGCTTCCCCTTTCCTAGGAATGCAATTCTAAAAGAACCAGAGTAACACGAATTAAATCTCTGACAACAATTCCTGTGTGCGCACAGACTCATGGTGTGATTCTAGGCAGAAAACGAAATTTGATTTGCAATTTGAAAGCACACTTACTACTGTGGTAGAGCAAGTGATAATTACTCTAACAGTCTGACACATTTGCATTATAGTTTTCAAAAGCAGAAAAGAGCACATGCCCAAACAGCTTTTTGAGACCATGAACATGTGTAACCTGGGTGACTGACTACACTCCAGCAAAGGAAATGAGCCTTGGTGATGTTGAATGTATTAGTGTTACTCACTGCTATCTGAAACACCACACAGTTGTGAATACTAAGCATGATAGTACAGGATAAGCAGCTGGGTGTGTGCTAAGAGTCTGCTTCTGCAGACTGTGTATTTTCAGTTACAATAGACATGTGCATGTACGCTTCCACAACAGCATAAACATTGGAGTGATGTATATAAAAGTACATGTGTGGTAAGGGTTAATTGGAGTTTTGTACATGTAGGAACAACCTTACCCATTGCATGATTAAAAGTAAAATCTACCATATCAATTTCAAATGTGTTAGCATTTGCCTCCCATTTGTGAGATACTGTTTTATGCTGAATGCAAACCATCATAGTTCTAAAAAACAAGCTGCCCCTTTCCTACGAATACCATTCTTACAGAACCAGACCAACACAAATTAAATCTCTGACAACTCTTCCTTTGTGCACACAGACTCATGGTGTGATTCTAGGCAGAAAACAGTATTCCTGGGTGATACCAGTACACCTTAACTTATGGTGAAGACATACTCCATAATATCTTACAAGTTCAAGACAGTTAAATATCTCCCAAAACACAAAATGTGAAACACAACTTTAAAAGAAGAATCACATTTCTATTATTTATATCAAACTACACCACATACATCCCCTGTCAAATTCATAACTCACCTTTAAAAGTAGTTAGTTGAGAAAGAAATGTGGCACTCAAACAGCAGATTATCAGAGCAACAATCTCTGAGCTGTACACCTCTCTCCTCTCACCAGAACCAGTTAATGGCAATGTTTCCCTCTCTTTTTTCACACATATACAAGTTAACTCCAAATCACAGTGCTTCCCACATTTTTTTCAAATGGAAACACACATTTCTATTGGTTGGAAATTTCAACCCTTTCCAAATGATCCCTTCCCTCAACATGACTTCTGCCTGCTACCATAGCAACAGGTCATGGAACACTGGTGTGAGCAGAGAGGTCAGAAGTTCAGCACACAATGTTTCTAATCCAAAGAGCAAAAGTGCTCGACTTTTCAAACCTAACTGCAAATCCAAAGTAATGTTCTGTGGGTACACATTTTTCTGAACCAATACAAAACATGCTTGTAAAAATCTAAACATACAGCCTAGTTTTAACTGTTAAATGGTTTGAATCAGCCAATGAGTTCTTTTTTTTTTTTTTAAAGTATGTTAGCCTCCATTTTACAACTATCTTTCTTTTCATATTGCCATTCTACTGAAAGGCACCTTCTGAGTGCATCCAGATCTTCTTGAAAGATGTTCACAGTGTGGATTGTAGGTCATAGCTATGTCTTCTGGAGTGAAAAGTTTGCAGAAAAAAGAGGTATTGTGAAATATCTTGCTTTGCCAAATGTAGACATTAAATGGATTGGTCAGAGAGGGTTAACGTGGCACCAATTAATGCCTTTGGTGAAAACCTTTCTATATCTCCCACAGCCTAACCTTATTATTGTGCACTGTGGTGGAAATGACCTAGGCACTTTAACTGGGGTAGGTCTGGAAATGCTTGTTAAGGACACCTTTGTGCAATTGATGTAACTTTTTCCACAAACTGCCTTTGTATATTCTAATATATGCCAAGCCCTGTGGCCATTTTTAGTTGGGAGATTAAGTTAATTTGAATCCTGAGGGTCTCTAGGGTCCAACTAGCCCACTAGGTACCTCCAGTATGCGCCACAGAGCTGCGTTGCAGAGAGATGTAAAAAGTGGCACGGCCTGGACCACCTCTCTGTAATGCAGCTCAGTGGCGCTTACTGGAAGCACCTGGTGGGCTAGTTAGCCCCCAGGGGCCCTCAAGATTGAAGGGGAATTATTTCCCCAACTTAAAACGCGCCATAGGGCATGTTTGCACACGTCACCTCAGACCCCGTCCCCTTCCTTCCCCACTGTGTAAACATGCCCTGTGGCCATTTTTTAAGTTGGGAGATTAAGTCCCCTTGAATCCTGAGGATCCCTAGGGGCAAAATAGCCCACTAGGTACGTCCAGTAAGCGCCATTGCAGAGAGGTGTAAAAAGGGGCACGGCCTGCACCACCTCTCTGCAACGCAGAGTAGTGGCACTTACTGGAAGCACCTGGTGGGCTAGCAGGCCCCCAGGGTCCCTCAGGATTGAAAGGGAATTATTTCCCCAACTTAAAACGCGCCTCAGGGCGTGTTTGCACACGTCACCTCAGGCCTCGTCCTCTCCCTTCACCACTGTGTAAACGTGCCCTGTGGCCGTTCTAAGTTGAGAGATTAAGTCCCCTTGAATCCTAAGGGTCCCTGGGGTCAAACTAGCCCACTAGGTACCTCCAGTAAGCGCCACAGAGCTGCGTTGCATAGAGGTGTAAAAAGGGACGTGGCCTCAGAACACCTGTCTGCAATGCAGCTCCCTGGCGCACACTGGAGATAACTGTTGGGCTAGTTGGCCCTCAGGGACCCTCAGTATTGAAGGGGAATTAATTCCCCAACTTACAACTGGCCAGGGGGCACGTTTGCAGAGTGCTGCAAGGAGGATGCGTGGCCTCCAGCGCGATGCCGGTCTTTTATTTATTTTATTTTTTTAAGAAGGAAGGCTGTGTTGCCCCCCTTCTTTTTCTAATTTACTGGCCCTGGGGACCCCATCCCCCAGGGCCTGCACCCTAATTTTTTTTGTTGAAAAAAATAAATTTGGGCCTCCCAAGGCCTTAATCGGCCCCAGGTACCCCAACCCCCGGGTCATGGCCTTTTTTTAATTTAAATTCTTTAGGAGGGGGCTGCGTTGCAGCCCTCCTCAGGCCACTTATGGCTCCGGGGACCCCATCCACCGGGGCCGGCCTTTGTTTTTTAATATTTTAAAAATATATATATTTATAGAAACACCTAGGACATGCTGGACAAACCGTATGTACCTATCACCATGACGATTTGTGTGATATTCATTAAAAGGCGACTATGCATAGAATGAATCCACATGGAATGTATTTACACCGCTAGTGAAGCTCTGACATGTCTGACGCCCTACCGTGCCTAATCCCGGTGCCCCCGCCGGTGGGTACTCTCCAAGTAGACACCCTTGTTGTTTATTTATACAAACATGGGTAGCTATTGAAGGGCATATTTAATATACACGCACACCAAGCCATTCAAAGGGGATTCGACAAAAATTCGACCAAACTATGCAAGAAACCCCCCTCACGGTTAATAAAAAACACATCCACCGCTGGATGTGTAATACTTTTTATTTTACTCTCTGGAAAGGAGACGAACCTCACTTGAGAGTCACAGCGTGCTCCTGGCTGAGCCCAATGCTGTGTTACGGTTCAGTGACTAAAAATCGAGGGACAAAATATCGACTATACAAAAAATCGACACTAAAATATCAAGGGACAGAATATCGACTCCCTATCTACAAACAGGTAAGTACTAAAATATCGATTCCAAAATATAGACTGTCAAAATATAGTTAGCCAAAATATCGAATTTTTTAAATGTATTAAAAATAAAATAACATTAATTAAATATTAAAAACAATTAAATAAAACATACATAATATAATATAAAATAGCTTAAAATGTAAACATAATATAAGTAATTTTAAAAAGTCGAGATTTTGTTGGATACTGAGAGCGTAAAAATTACTATTCCCACTCCAGTGAGTGCAACAGTAGGGAAAGCGTTGGATAGCGTAGGGGTAAAAATGACTATTCCCACTCCAGTGAGTGCAACAGTAGGGAAAACATTGGATAGCGTAGGGGTAAAAATTACTATTCCCACTCCAGAGAGTGCAACAGTAGGGAAAGCTTTGGATAGCGTAGGGGTAAAAATGACTATTCCCACTCCAGTGAGTGCAACAGTAGGGAAAACGTTGGATAGCGTAGGGGTAAAAATTACTATTCCCACTCCAGTGAGTGCAACAGTAGGGAAAGCGTTGGATAGCGTAGGGGTAAACATTACTATTCCCACTCCAGTGAGTGCAACAGTAGGGAAAACGTTGGATAGCGTAGGGGTAAAAATTACTATTCCCACTCCAGAAAGTGCAACAGTAGGGAATGCGTTGGATAGCGTAGAGGTAAAAATGACTATTCCCACTCCAGTGAGTGCAACAGTAGGGAAAACGTTGGATAGCGTAGGGGTAAAAATTACTATTCCCACTCCAGTGAGTGCAACAGTAGGGAAAACGTTGGATAGCGTAGGGGTAAAAATTACTATTCCAACTCCAGAGAGTGCAAAAGTAGGGAAAGTAATGATTTAAATTAAATATAAGATGACATTAATTATCAATACTGATAAAAAGTTAATTAAAAATAATTACCAATTAATAACAATTAATTACCATTTAAAAATATTAATTATCAATTGATAAAAATGGAATACCAATTAATAATAATTAATTACCAATTACAAATTAATTATCAATTATCAATACACATCAATAAAACAATTAATATTTACTTCATTACAATTAATTTACTTCCCACTCAATTCCCCTACAAACCCACAACCCACTCCCAATAATAACAAATACATTTCACATTATTATCAATTAATCAATTAATAAAAATATTTTTGCAAATAATAAAAATTATTTAGCAATTCATACAAATTATTTACCCATTAATACAAATGTATTACCAATTATTAATTAATTATCAATGAATTATCAATACACATAAATAAAAAATTAATTATTTACTTTATTACAATTATTTTACTTCCCACCCAATTCCCCTACAAGCCCACAACCCGCTCCTATTAATAACAAATACAATTAACATAATTATCAATTAATCAATTAATATAAATTAATTACCAATTAATAAAAATAAATTACGAATTAATAATTAATTATCAATTAATTAACTATCAAAACATATAAATATAATTAACATTTAATTAACCATAATTAAATTACTTCCCACCCTATTCCCCTATAAACCCACAACCCGCTACGGAATTAAATTACGCAATAATTAAATTACATACATACATTACAACAATAATACATCATTTTAACACATATACTACCATACATAACACAAAAAAAAAATCGATATTATGGTAATCTATATTTTAAAATTCGATATTATGGTATTCGATATTTTTAAGGTCTATATTTTGGTAATCGATATTTTGGACCCCAATTTCGATATTCTGACCTATCTATATTTTGTAGAGTCAATATTCTGTCCACTCTATATTTTAACTTCGATATTCTGGGCAGTCGATATTTTGGAATCGATATTTTGGGTGTTTACCCTGTGTTACACCCACCAGTGCCCGCCGATTGCCTCTCACCTCTGTGTTGTATTCCACCAGCTAGTGCGTATGCTATGACACTCTCTAGCCCATGTGCACTGTAACACCACCCCGTGAATATGTCATGCCACACTTGCCTTCGCACTGGTTATATTGCCTCATCTAACGTGCCTTCCTCGATGTGTATGTTATAACGCACAGCGCTATGCAATACATATTACAATCTGGGATCCATATCTTTGTCACAGTGCATATGCAACGTTACACTCCCCAGCACATATTTTATATTACAACTTTAGAGACTAGTTATGTTACACAACACTGCCCTGTGCATATTACACTCCAAGGCGCATATCGCATAGCACGCGCTAGTGCCTGTGCTATCTCGCGCTCTCCAATGAATCTGTCATTGCGCACAATGTATTGCATATTATATTTCACGCCCCGGTTCATCTTATATCACACTTTTTGGTGCATAGTTTATACCATATACTACATCTAGTTTTCATTTTCAATCGTGCTCTCAGGACTATGTTCTATATAACACTGCGTCCACCTACCCTTTTCACGGGCATTACATTTTGCGATGGTGGTGGAGGGTCAGGGGGTGTTTCTGCTAAGTGAGCCCGGAGTCACAGTCACAAACGTTCTCTTCTTCCTGAATAAAAGTGAGATTATGCTGCATACTTGTTCATATTTTAAGTAGTTCGCACAGACACACATTTTAAAAACAATAAAGTTCCTAATACCCACCTTCTCTGAACAGTTAGCTTGCTGTCCCATCCACCTCCTCCCTATCCTCTGTTGTCTGAATCCATGGACTAGCCTCCTCCCTCCTGCCATGCATGGTCTGATGTGCTGCCACTGCCCTCCATTTAGCATGATGTACCAGTCCACTCCTCCTGCCCTCCATTGCCCAATTCTATGGCCCATCATTGACCTCCTGCTTAGCCTCTGTGCTTAGCTTGCTGCCCCTATTCTCCTTCCCCCTGCCCTCCGATGTCTTTGTGCATGCCCCTGCTCCATCCTTTTTGCCCACTATGTTCCATGGACCTGCCACGCCTATCTACTCTGAGTGTTCCGTTGAGCTGCCACTCCCCTCCCACCTGCCTAGCATTGTCAGATGACTGTAACCTGTCCATGCCACCTCCACACTGCCTGTCCACATGCCATGCCCCTATCCCCTTCCTCCTGTCCTCCATGGTCCATTTTACTGCCGCACCCTTCTGCCCTCCCTGATCTGTTGTGCTGCAACTGCTCCTCCTGCCTGCCCCACGCGGTCTGTTGTGAGGCCCCTTCCCCTGAACTCTCTTGTCTGTGCCCAGGTCCTGACCCTCCCTTCTATCCTCCATGGTCCGTTGTGCATGCCCCTGCACACTCCTTCTTGCCCATCATAGCCATTGTGCTGCCACTAACCCTCCCGCTTGCCATGCATGGTCTTCTGTGCTGCCACGGCCCCTCCCACCTTCCCTAGGTGGTCAGCTAGCTGCCCCTGACCCCCTCCCACCTTCCCTCCATGGTCTGTGTGTATGCCACCATAGTCTCATTGTTGCTCTCCATGGTGTGTCTTGTTTCTAGTACCCATCCTGCCTGACCTCCATGGTCATCTTGCTGCTCCTGCCCTGCCCCCTTGCCCCCAGCCCTCTGTTTCCATGTGCAGACCCCTATTCTCTCCCTCCTGGCTTGTCTGTTCCATTGTAATGCCCCTGATCCGTCCCTCCTGCCCTTTATGGTCTATTATGCTGCAGCTTTCTCTCCTGTCTGTCCATTATGGTCAGCTAGCTACCATTGCCTCTTTTCCCTCTGTTCTCTGTTGTCCATGTGCATAGTCCTGTCCCTTCCCTATTGCTTTCTATGGATTGTTGTGCTGCACTCCCGTCCTGCATGCGCTGTGTGGTGTATTGTGCTGATGCAAACCCTGATGCCTGCCCTGTAGGGTCAGTTTGTTGCACCTCTCCATGTCCCTCCTGTCCTCTGTTATCCGAGTCCATGTCCCTACCCCAATTCCTCCTGCCTACCATGATCCAATGTACCATAAGTGCGACCATTTTGAACTTGGTAAGAGGGAGATTTTGAAAAAAAACTGGGGTATTGATTTTCCCCTTTGAGTTACATTGAAAACGAGGAGATTGTAGACAGGAGACAGATCAAATAAAGCCCATTTGAGCTTAAACACATTGGACGTTTCCTGGCTGAGACGGGTCTGTTGGCATGTATGGTTGTACTACCACTGCCTCTTCCTTATGCCCACAATGGTCTATTGTATTGCCACAGCCTCTCTTGCCAGTCCTGTATTGTTGGTTTGTTGCCCCTGCCCCCCTTTCCACTGCCCTCCATAGTCTGTTGTGCTGCCACTGCCCTTCCTGCCTGCCCAGTGTGGTCAAATTGTTGCCTCTGCACTCTCCTACCTGCCTTCAATTTTCAGAGTCCATGCCCCTGGCCTCTGCCTCTCAACAGTATCCCAATGAACAACTAGATTGCTAACATTCTATATTTATTACAAAAGTGTGGAACGCCTGACGACATCTTGATGTGATCAAAACTGTAATACCTAGAGTATTTCCTATAGAAATTACATATATGAGAGGGTCTTATTTGCATCAAAATTATGGTTAGTGCTCTAAAAAACTAAAATGAGGACATATTTTCTGAGTTTTCAAATAGCGACAAAGAACTTTTAAATTATTTGTAATCTTTATGTTTTTTTATCCAGTTGACCACTTGATTAAATGTTGCACCTTGGCGAGAGGATGTGGTGTTACTTCCAGAGCTGCAGACTTTGCAACTGGGGAATCAGGTTGGAGTTTCTGCTTCAGCTCAACATTCTGTGATTGTGGTCAAATCACTTAATCTCCCCATGTCTACAACCAAAATGAATTTGATCTTGTGTGATGTAACCAATGCTCATGTAAAGCATTCCAATACCTGACAAGTCTGCACTATATAAAACTGAAAATGCACAAAAAATAAGTGTTTTTACACACTTCTGTCATTGGGCTACATGTGGGCTACATCTGGGTGATATTTGTGCTGCATTTAGGCTCTTTTGTGTCTGGTGGCCATCTTGGGAGATTTATTTGTTATGAAGTTTCCTAATTTCCCCATTTACTGCAGTCTCCTCAGTAGGAAATGCTTTCAGTTTTTTACTTTGACTCCATCAAGAAGGTATTCAGATATGTCACACATTTGCCATAAAGTCTGAATGTTAGCACTCTAGTTGTTCATTAGATCACTGTAGTAAAGCTACTGCTCACCATGGAAGTCTGCTGCTGGTATTAAAAGTGCATGTTTCAGTCTGCATATCAGAGTTTTTTAATGAAATAGAAGAGGATTTGAGAAGTCACTCAAAATGTGCCCACATTTTTCTTTCTTCAGCACTAATCATAATTTCTATGGCAAAATGAACCCCCTCATTGTGTTCCTTTTTAAATTAAATGTTTTAAGTGTTACCAGTTTATTCCAATCAAGATGGCTTCAGGTGTGCCATACTTTTGTCATAAGTAAGACAGTAAGCGCTCTAGTTGTTCTTAAGAACACTCTGGGACATTCTGTCATTAGGCTATACTTGGGCTACATCTGGGTGATATTTGGGCTACATTTGGGCTCTTTTGTCTCTGGTGGCCATCTTGGGAGATTTATTTGTTATGAAGTTTCCTAATTTCCTCATTTACTGCAGTCTCCTCAGTGGGAATACTTTCAGTTTTTTATTTTGGTTCCATCAAGAAGGCATTCAGATGTGTCACACATTTGCCATAAATCTGAATGTTAGCACTCTAGTTGCTCATTAGATCACTGTAGTAAAACTACAGCTCACCAGGGAAGTCTGCTGCTGGTATTCAAAGTGCATGTTTCAGTCTGCATGTCAGAATTTGTTTATGAAATAGAAGAGGATTTGAGAAGTCAAAATGTGCCCTAATTTTTCTTTCTGCAGAACTAATCATATTTTCTATGGCAAAATGAACCCCCTCATTTTGTTCCTTTGTAAATTAAATGTTTTAAGTGTTACCACTTTATTCCAATCAAGATGCCTTCAGGTGTGGCATACTTTTGTCATAAGTAAGACTGTTAGCGCTCTAGTTGTTTGTTAGAACACTCTGGGACATTCTGTCATTGGACTATACTTGGGCTACATCTGGGTGATATTTGGGCTACATTTGGGCTCTTTTATCTCTTGTGGCCATCTTGGGAGATTTATTTGTTAATAAGTTTCCTAATTTCCTCATTTACTGCAGTCTCCTCAGTAGGAAATTCTTTCAGTTTTTTACTTGGTTCCATCAAGAAGGCATTCAGATGTGTCACACATTTGCCATAAATTCTGAATGTTAGCACTCTAGTTGCTCATTAGATCACTGTAGTAAAGCTACTGCTCACCAGGGAAGTCTGCTACTGGTATTCAAAGTGCATGTTTCAGTCTGCATATCAGAATTTTTTTATGACATAGAAGAGGATTTGAGAAGTCAAAATGTGCCCTAATTTTTCTTTCTGCAGCACTAATCATAATTTCTATGGCAAAATGAATCCCCTCATTGTGTTCCTTTGTAAATTATATGTTTTAAGTGTTACCACTTTATTCCATTCAAGATGGCTTCAGGTGTGCCATACTTTTGTCATAAGTAAGACTGTTAGCGCTCTAGTTGTTCGTTAGAACACTCTGGGACATTCTGTCATTGGGCTATACTTGGGCTACATCTGGGTGATATTTGGGCTACATTTGGGCTCTTTTGTCTCTGGTGGCCATTTTGGGAGACTTATTTGTTATGATGTTTCCTAATTTCCTCATTTACTACAGTCTCCTCAGTAGGAAATACTTTCAGTTTTTTACTTTGATTCCATCAAGAAGGCATTCAGATGTGTCACAAATTTGCCATAAATTCAGAATGTTAGCATTCTAGTTGCTTATTAGATCACTGTAGTAAAGCTACTGCTCACCAGGGAGGTCTGCTGCTGGTATTGAAAGTGCATGTTTCAGTCTGAATGTCAGAATTTTTTTATGAAATAGAAGAGGATTTGAGAAGTCACTCAAAATGTGCCCTAATTTTTCTTTCTGCAGCACTAATCATACTTTCTATGGCAAAATGAGCACCCTCATTTTGTTCCTTTTTAAATTAAATGTTTTAAGAATTACCACTTTATTCCAACCAAGATGGCTTCAGGTGTGCCATACGTTTGTCATAAGTAGGACAGTTAGCGCTCTAGTTGTTCTTTAGCGGTACAAAAGGGGGTGGTGATGGACAGAGCATCAGAACCCAGTCAAGAGATCTGGGTTAGATCCATCACCGTTCTTTGGCCCACTCTGCCACCCCAGTTCAGACATGGCCATATGCAAATCAGTCTGACCCTGTGCCTCATGGGAACAGTCCAGCCCGAACTGCCAAGCCATGCCTTCCCTGGACCGGAAACAAGCTTCCTAGGACCAGTTTCTGGCATTTCAGCCATCTTCAGCCAGGCTTGCTTGAATCCAGTGGCAAAGTGAGCAAGGGACTCACGTCTGAGCATACCCTGCCAACTTATGGCGAACAAAGCGGTACCAAAGGGGGTGGTGATGGACAGAGCATCAGAACCAATCAAACACTCACATCCAGTCAAGAGATCTGGGTTTGATCCATCACCATTCTTTGGCCCACTCTGCCACCCCAGTTCAGACATGGCCATATGCAAATCAGTCTGACCCTGTGCCTCATGGGAACAGTCCAGCCCGAACTGCCAAGCCATGCCTTCCCTGGACCGGAAACAAGCTTCCTAGGACCGGTTTCTGGCATTTCAGCCGTCTTCAGCCAGGCTTGCTTGAATCCAGTGTCAAAGTGAGCAAGGGACGCACGTCTGAGCATACCCTGCCAACTTATGGCGAACAAAGCGGTACAAAAGGGGGTGGTGATGGACAGAGCATCAGAACCAATCAAACACTCACATCCAGTCAAGAGATCTGGGTTTGATCCATCACCATTCTTTGGCCCACTCTGCCACCCCAGTTCAGACATGGCCCTATGCAAATCAGTCTGACCCTGTGCCTCATGGGAACAGTCCAGCCCGAACTGCCAAGCCATGCCTTCCCTGGACCGGAAACAAGCTTCCTAGGACCGGTTTCTGGCATTTCAGCCGTCTTCAGCCAGGCTTGCTTGAATCCAGTGGCAAAGTGAGCAAGGGACTCACGTCTGAGCATACCCTGCCAACTTATGGCGAACAAAGCGGTACAAAAGGGGGAGGTGATGGACAGAGCATCAGAACCAATCAAACACTCACACCCAGTCAAGAGATCTGGGTTTGATCCATCACCGTTCTTTGGCCCACTCTGCCACCCCAGTTCAGACATGGCCATATGCAAATCAGTCTAACCCTGTGCCTCATGGGAACAGTCCAGCCCGAACTGCCAAGCCATGCCTTCCCTGGACCGGAAACAAGCTTCCTAGGACCGGTTTCTGGCATTTCAGCCGTCTTCAGCCAGGCTTGCTTATATCCAGTGGCAAAGTGAGCAAGGGACTCACGTCTGAGCATACCCTGCCAACTTATGGCGAACAAAGCGGTACAAAAGGGGTGGTGATGGACAGAGCATCAGAACCAATCAAACACTCACACCCAGTCAAGAGATCTGGGTTTGATCCATCACCGTTCTTTGGCCCACTCTGCCGCCCCAGTTCAGACATGGCCATATGCAAATCAGTCTGACCCTGTGCCTCATGGGAACAGTCCAGCCCGAACTGCCAAGCCATGCCTTCCCTGGACCGGAAACAAGATTCCTAGGACCGGTTTCTGGCATTTCAGCCGTCTTCAGCCAGGCTTGCTTGAATCCAGTGGCAAAGTGAGCAAGGGACTCACGTCTGAGCATACCCTGCCAACTTATGGCAAACAAAGCGGTACAAAAGGGGGTGGTGATGGACAGAGCATCAGAACCAATCAAACACTCACACCCAGTCAAGAGATCTGGGTTTGATCCATCACCGTTCTTTGGCCCACTCTGCCACCCCAGTTCAGACATGGCCATATGCAAATCCGTCTGACCCTGTGCCTCATGGGAACAGTCCAGCCCGAACTGCCAAGCCATGCCTTCCCTGGACCGGAAACAAGCTTCCTAGGACCGGTTTCTGGCATTTCAGCCGTCTTCAGCCAGGCTTGCTTGAATCCAGTGGCAAAGTGAGCAAGGGACTCACGTCTGAGCATACCCTGCCAACTTATGGCGAACAAAGCGGTACAAAAGGGGGAGGTGATGGACAGAGCATCAGAACCAATCAAACACTCACACCCAGTCAAGAGATCTGGGTTTGATCCATCACCGTTCTTTGGCCCACTCTGCCACCCCAGTTCAGACATGGCCATATGCAAATCAGTCTAACCCTGTGCCTCATGGGAACAGTCCAGCCCGAACTGCCAAGCCATGCCTTCCCTGGACCGGAAACAAGCTTCCTAGGACCGGTTTCTGGCATTTCAGCCGTCTTCAGCCAGGCTTGCTTATATCCAGTGGCAAAGTGAGCAAGGGACTCACGTCTGAGCATACCCTGCCAACTTATGGTGAACAAAGCGGTACAAAAGGGGTGGTGATGGACAGAGCATCAGAACCAATCAAACACTCACACCCAGTCAAGAGATCTGGGTTTGATCCATCACCGTTCTTTGGCCCACTCTGCCGCCCCAGTTCAGACATGGCCATATGCAAATCAGTCTGACCCTGTGCCTCATGGGAAC
The DNA here is from genome assembly GCF_964204655.1 of Triturus cristatus. Lineage (NCBI taxonomy): Eukaryota > Metazoa > Chordata > Amphibia > Caudata > Salamandridae > Triturus > Triturus cristatus. Next base: position 318,609,226 of record NC_140579.1, read on the forward strand.
AGTCCAGCCCGAACTGCCAAGCCATGCCTTCCCTGGACCGGAAACAAGATTCCTAGGACCGGTTTCTGGCATTTCAGCCGTCTTCAGCCAGGCTTGCTTGAATCCAGTGGCAAAGTGAGCAAGGGACTCACGTCTGAGCATACCCTGCCAACTTATGGCAAACAAAGCGGTACAAAAGGGGGTGGTGATGGACAGAGCATCAGAACCAATCAAACACTCACACCCAGTCAAGAGATCTGGGTTTGATCCATCACCGTTCTTTGGCCCACTCTGCCACCCCAGTTCAGACATGGCCATATGCAAATCCGTCTGACCCTGTGCCTCATGGGAACAGTCCAGCCCGAACTGCCAAGCCATGCCTTCCCTGGACCGGAAACAAGCTTCCTAGGACCGGTTTCTGGCATTTCAGCCGTCTTCAGCCAGGCTTGCTTGAATCCAGTGGCAAAGTGAGCAAGGGACTCACGTCTGAGCATACCCTGCCAACTTATGGCGAACAAAGCGGTACAAAAGGGGGTGGTGAAGGACAGAGCATCAGAACCAATCAAACACTCATACCCAGTCAAGAGATCTGGGTTTGATCCATCACTGTTCTTTGGCCCTCTCTGCCACCCCAGTTCAGACATGGCCATATGCAAATCAGTCTGACCCTGTGCCTCATGGGAACAGTCCAGCCCGAACTGCCAAGCCATGCCTTCCCTGGACCGGAAAGAAGCTTCCTAGGACCGGTTTCTGGCATTTCAGCCGTCTTCAGCCAGGCTTGCTTGAATCCAGTGGCAAAGTGAGCAAGGGACTCACGTCTGAGCATACCCTGCCAACTTATGGCGAACAAAGCGGTACAAAAGGGGGTGGTGATGGACAGAGCATCAGAACCAATCAAACACTCACACCCAGTCAAGAGATCTGGGTTTGATCCATCACCATTCTTTGGCCCACTCTGCCACCCCAGTTCAGACATGGCCATATGCGGCATGAGGCACAGGGTCAGACTGATTTGCATATGGCCATGTCTGAACTGGGGTGGCAGAGTGGGCTAAAGAACGGTGGTGGATTAAACCCAGATCAGTTGACTGGGGGTGAGTGCTTGCAATTTTCAACACTCCCTCCATCATTTCCTTTGGTTTTGCTTTGTTTGCCATAAGTTGGCAGGGTATGCTCAGACGTGAGTCCCTTGCTCACTTTGCCACTGGATTCAAGCAAGCCTGGCTGAAGATGGCTGAAATGCCAGAAACCGGTCCTAGGAAGCTTGTTTCCGGTCCAGGGAAGACATGGCTTGGCAGTTCGGCAGGCGAGGAAACTAGAAAAGGTGTGGAGATTAACCCATGACAACTTGGATAAGAATCATTTTTGGGCAGCTCTCTCTAAATATCATAAGGAAATTCGCAATGCCCGGAAATCCCACATACAGGCCCTTCTTTTAGCAGCAGGAAATACCCCCCGAATCTTATACCAAACTTTACATTCATTTGTGAAACCAGCAGCCTGTGAAACTCTGGAATTGGCCTCACAACAACTCTGCAATGAAGTAGCTCAGTTCTTCACAGACAAAATAAATAATATTCATGACAATATTCTAAAATCCTATCCACCAATCATGGATGATATTTTATCACCTATGGAGCTGGATAAAGAGAAATCCTTTTCCCCTATCTCCTTGATTGAGACAGAATGTTATCTGGGGCAGATTAAAAGCGGAAGCCCCTCAGATATCATTCCAGCCAGAATTTTTCCGATTGCAGGAAAAACTTTGAGTCCTCAGATTCAAAGTCTCATTAATCTTTCCCTGACCGAGGGGCAAGTTCCTAGGGAATGGAAAAAAGCATTGGTAAGACCCATTAGGAAAAACTCCTCCATTCCCTGGACTGACTTATCCAATCTGAGGCCTATCTCGCTACTCCCTTTTTTAGGGAAGGTCATAGAGAAACATGTCAACAAACAGGTTTCTCAGTACATAGAGCTGCATGACAAGCTAGACAGTTCCCAGTTTGGCTTTAGACCCCGACACAGTACTGAATCCGCTCTGCTGTCGGTGACAGACGACCTTCACATGTACCAGGATCGAGGGTATTCGGCGATCCTGGTACTGTTGGATTTATCGGCGGCGTTCGATACTATATCTCACAATATCTTAATCAAACGTCTGACCGCAATTGGAATAAAAAGCACAGCGTTAACCTGGCTAAAGAGTTTTCTGTCTGACCGCACCCAAACTGTCAGCATGGGCACATTTAGGTCGACAGAAACTCATATCACCAAGGGGGTGCCACAGGGCTCTTGTCTAAGCCCTACATTGTTTAACATCTATGTGGCACCCCTGGCCAATATATTGAGAGACTTTGGGTTTGTCCCTGTCTCCTACGCTGATGATACGCAGCTTCTATTCCCTTTTAAACATCTGACCGACGAAGTGAGGGAGGCCTTCTCAGATGGCATGAAAGCTGTTGCAAATTGGATGAAATCTAACTATCTCCAATGCAACGTAAGCAAGACCGAAGTAATGCTCTTTGGGGAGGTCAGAAATCTGTGGACTCCAGAGTGGTGGCCATGTGAGCTGGGCCAAGTACCTGAACCCAAATTGGTCGTAAAAAACCTAGGGGTCCGTCTTGATCGTGAGCTCACTTATAAGCAACATGGCAATTGGGTTTTCGGCCAATGCTTTCATATTATTGGGCTCTTACGTAAAGTGTTTCCACTATTGCCTGATTCCATTAGAAAAACATTGGTCCAGGCTCTAGTGTTGAGTCGCTTGGATTATTGCAATAGACTCCTGCTGTCAGCTAATCAGGGAGTCCTAGCAAAACTCCAAGTGATACAAAACACTGCGGCAAGACTTGTGATGAATGCCCCCCCAAGAACTCCTTCTAAACCACTCCTTGACAAATTACACTGGCTTCCAGTTTGTAAAAGGATTACGTTTAAGACATGTTGTCTTATCCACAGAACCATACATGGCTCTGGTCCTTCTTACTGGACAGATAAATTCATTCCCTATAATCCCACTCGACTCCTTAGGTCCAGTAGCCAACTTCGCCTAAAAGTACCAACTATCAAGAGGAGTAGACAAGGTGGGAAAGCCTTGTCTGTGGCAGGCCCGACTCTATGGAATAAACTTCCTCTTGAGTTAAGGCAATGTTCTGAATTCTTGGTTTTTAGGAAAAAACTCAAAACGTTTCTATTCTAGTAATTCTTCTACCTTCTTAGTTCTAATGCTGCACTGTGTTGAGTTATTTCCTCCCGTCTCTTGTTTGCTGCCAATTTTTCTCCCTCTTTTCCTTTCTGTGCGCAGAGATACTCTTATGCAAGAGTCGATTCTAGCGCGATATAAATCTATAAATAAAATAAATAAATAAATAGAGTGGGCTAAAGAACGGTGGTGGATTAAACCCAGATCAGTTGACTGGGGGTGAGTGCTTGCAATTTTCAACACTCCGTCCATCATTTCCTTTGGTTTTGCTTTGTTTGCCATAAGTTGGCAGGGTATGCTCAGACGTGAGTCCCTTGCTCACTTTGCCACTGGATTCAAGCAAGCCTGGCTGAAGACGGCTGAAATGCCAGAAACCGGTCCTAGGAAACTTGTTTCCGGTCCAGGGAAGACATGGCTTGGTAGTTCGGCTGGACTGTTCCCATGAGGCACAGGGTCAGACTGATTTGCATATGGCCATGTCTGAACTGGGGTGGCAGAGTGGGCTAAAGAACTGTGGTGGATTAAACCCAGATCAGTTGACTGGGGGTGAGTGCTTGCAATTTTCAACACTCCGTCCATCATTTCCTTTGGTTTTGCTAGTTGTTCTTTAGAACACTCTGGGAAGCTGCAGTAGAACACAAAGGAATCAACTGACAGTCTCTGCCCTTGTTGGATGTATATGTTTTACTGAGAATGTCAGACTTCATTCTCACATGAGTGAGAAAGATAATGTGAATTTACAGAATATATGCTCTCAGTTAGCTTATAGATCACCTTCCAAACCTCTGTGGGAAAAGCATGAGAAAATAGTTTTCTCTCAAACATGATTCATGATATCACAGCAGAAGGCTTTTTCACATGGTAAAATCACCTTAGAACACACCACAATTCCTAAAATGAGTATGGTACCATCAACCAATGATTTATAATGTAACTAAAGTCTTAAAACCTTCTATTAACTGCAATGCTTTTTAATGAGATGCTATCATGTATATTGGTCCCAAGATGGCTGCCAACACTTCTTGGATGAAGTGCTGACAGCCAATCAGATCTCACCATGAGATGTGTGGTTAGGTTCCGCCCAGATATATATGTGATTTTACTTTTGATTTTCTCAGGAACTACTGAACAGATTTACACCATTTAAGCAAAAGGCACATGCCTGACCTGAGGACTACCTCTTTGCCAAATTTCAGGTAATTCTGTTCAGCCGTTTGGGCTGTACCTTCGACTAAAGGTCCTAAGGGAAAATGCATGGGGAAAACGCGTTTTGGGACCCCCCTTTTTTCTCAGCCCCCGCTTGATGAATCACCCCGAGACTTTCAGGGTAGGAGCTGAGCGGAGCGCCCCATTAGTTTTGAATATTTCACGAAGGTAAGTCAACCGGCGCCAAAGTTATTCAAAATAGAATTTTCAGATTTCCTAGGGGAACTCGGTGCTAACTATAACTGTCTACTGGCGACTGCCAGTAGATAATATATCTGGGAAAGTTGCTATTGTGTAGCTAAAGTTTAAAGTTAGTGGTCTTAGCTACCATAAGAATAGTATTTTTCCGTTAGTTAATAATTTTGGCACCATTTGACAAATCTTCATGAAACTTTAAAAAAAATGTATCCACCTCAGCTCCTTCCTGAAACATTTCGGGGTGCTCCATCAAGCCATGGTCAAGAAAACAGGGGGTCCCAATTTGCAATTTCTCTATGCAATATTCTATAGAAAAATTGAGCAGCGATACTTCCAAAGTGGCAGAACTGAATTACACCAAATTTGGCAGAAAGCTGGATCTTGGTCCAGAAAGTGTGCACTTTTTGTCACTTGATGTAAATCCCTGCAGTAGTTTTTAAGAAATTAAGGTTAAAAATCGTTGGATATCTGGACGCTTGGGTTCACAGGAGGTTTGCAGAAGTCCCGCAATGATGCAACTTGAAATACTAGCCAATCTAGTTGGCAGAGGAGGGATTTTTTTCCAGTGAGCCGCCTTGCTCACGCAGGAGCGAAAGGCTCCCGTCAACTGCTGCGGGAGTTTGCCATCTGATTGGCTGGCCACAACAAGAAGAGAAACTCAAAAATATGGACCCAGTGTCCTGAAAATTATAAGTAAAAAAGGTATAGTGGACAGTGTAGGGGTACCTTGACCCCTGGATCTTGAGAATGGGACCCCCTTAGAAGTCAAATTTAATAACCAAAAAATATTTGGGGGGTTTCCGCTAACCTGCAGGTGTTTCGTAATGGCCAGCGTGGCCCCCTGAACTCCTACGTGAGTACAGTGGGAGAAATGATTTTCTCCACTCCCCTATTATGTACCCTAGTGATTTAGGTTTCCTTACATTTTCCAGATTGGATTCTTGTCACTACCTGTTTTTTTCTTCTTCTCGTTTTTTGGAGTATATCCTTGTATGGTACTTATATTTAAACCACACTTTAATTTCATCTCCATTCCATCTTGAATTACATAGGCCCATTTGCTTTGATTAAGTAATTTTTGTAATACCCCTCACAGTTTCTATGGGTGACATTACTCCTTATATCAAATTGATTTACTATTTTATGTCCTTCCACAGAGCTCTGCTGTCCATTGGTTTTCTTCCTATGCCCTAACACAGACTCCCTTTTATATGGTTTGATAGGGATTGAAAAATACATCGATGATTATCACTGTTTTGGGGCTGTTTCCTATTTTTATCATTAATTTAAATAAGTATATTTCTTTTGCAAACAAACTAGATTGTTTGGTCTTTAACAGCTAGAAACCTGTGCATTCAAAATTGCTTTGCACCTCTTTTGTGCACCAATCATGAACACTGTGCCATCACATTTGCATATTCATCAAAGCACCTTGTTTGTTTTACTGGACAGAAATAACTTTATCACACAATATACAGTGTTTGTTATCTATAAACAAGAACAATAATCCATATGTGGTTGTGCTGTACATTACATTGCTTGTTAGAATACGAGTTTTGCTTTATGTGGAATTGCCATTCTATGCCTCGGATAATGTATTGGCTTTGGTTTAAATGTACTCTAAAGGAACAGTTATAAGCGTCTGAAAAAAAGAATTCCCCATATTGGTGAGTGAGGAACTTAAATCAGTTTCCAGATGGATTATGAATACATTTTAATTGCTAAAATGTGGTTTTGACTGAAGGGCAGGGAAAGTCAATGTCAGGATATTTCGAATCTGAAACTTCAGGGAATATTATGGGTATACGTTTTGCACAATCTTGTTGGATGTTGGATGTTATGGCAGTGGATAGTTCCAATCTATCATTAGGCTTAATAAAATTTCAGATGCATATTGTTCCAGTGGTTGGCTTTGGAACTTATAAGAGAAGATTTGTTTCGATCTGATCGATGCTCCACAGTTTAAAGTGATTTTTGGTATGCCCTGCTTAACCTTACAAAATCCATTCTTAAAATAAAACACAAACATTGGGAGATCTAAAAGTCTAACATGCATTTAATATAAAAATAGCAAAAGGCACACCACATAATAGGAAAACAAATGTCATTTCAACCAACCAAATCGCTCACTCAAAAAAACGGATGGAGCATGTAGTGCTTAAAATACGTGTAATAGCAAATGGTTCTTTTTCACTTTCCTCACAATACAAATCGATGGAGCATAAACATGAAGCAGAAATAGTTACTTCAATTAAACTATCTAATGAGCAGGAGGCAGGATCTTCTCATGGTAGAGAATGTGAGAAGACATTCAGTTGAAGACAAGACTACATAAACACATTGCTGAATTAATTATTTTTCTAAAATCAGGTTTCTGCTTGTTAATATTGCAAGTGAGGCTTCACTTTACTATGAGATGCTGGAAATGTGCAGATGTACTACCTCAAATACAATGGCTTCTAGGCGTGCAGGAATCATTAAACATGCACGCCCATTATGGCTTAAGAACACTTCAGGTTAATACAAAAATAATATTTAAATTTGATTACGTAATATTTCAGTTCATGTTGTGATATACATGTGCAAGGAGGCATTAATATTTAAGACAACAAGGAATGCATGGCTATGTTTTCTCTACCTTCCCTTTTTTCTCACCAACACAATTGCAAATAGTCTCAAACTTCTGTTTTTACATCTTCCTTTTCACTGCCCTCATCATATGACCTTAAAGGCAGCAAGCAGAAAAGTATTGGTAGTGCCTTTATTTGTGCAAGTGCCTATGATGATGCACATTATTCATTTTATTAGAAGATGCAAAACAACAAGAATTCAAGCAATATCAAAGATTATTTCAGAAATTCCATCTAGCCAAGCCCAGATGCCACCGAGATTGAAATCTAGCCCAATCTGGAGCTCGTGTAGTTTCATGCCTCAGACCCTAATGAGGTCTATTTGCTTGTGTACGCTGAGGGAAGTGTTGGGAAGATAGTGCAGCATTTAGAACCTAAAATAGCACAAACCTCCTCTTTTGCTCTTAAAATGTAATCTAATGTCATCCTATTCTGAATCAGCATTTTGGCATGTGCGTCTAACTAATATACCAGTAATCCTTACGCCAATGAAGTATAGTTAGTGATTTTTCATACGATTTCTGCATTTCGTCTTGCTCCATTTAAAGCAAACGTTATGCCACTGGGATTTAGGCAGGAACACACTAGTTGTAGTTGAAGCAGCTCTCCTACCACACCGCTGCTGTAAAGGGAGGCCCCAAAAGTGTCTTGTTACAGGTGCAACATACCCAGGATAACTGATCCTACACTACTCCAGACAAAGCCATTGTTAGGCTCGCGATCTGCAAATTAAATGTGCATAGACCCGTTTCTTATGATGCTTATGAAACAACGGTCCAGTGGGAAGACAGAATTCATAATGGCGTAATTTAAAGGGAATTCTCTGCAGTGAGAACACTAGAGAAATTCTCTTTACGGTGCTCACACTTTCTGCATCAGTTGGTGCAATAAGTATCACTTCTTGCCTCTTCTGCGTCAAAAGATTGTTAAATCTTTCAAGGACATGATAAGATGGGGGGGGGGGGGGGGATATGCCGGCGGACTCTGACTTTTGCTGCCCATGGTAGAAGAGATCAAAGCAAGTGTAGGTATGATTGAAGGGCATATCAATCAAGTGGGTACCACATTAATGAGCAAATGCATGCAAATGTAGCAAGAAGGAAGCTTAATATGTATTCTTCTAGCAACAGCACCTAGGAGTTGTTCCCATAGATAGAGAGGCAGGTTCCGTAAAAGTAGGCCTGGGAAAAATTCCCCCTTCTACAGTCAGAATGTATCCCATCATCAACTAAACAGTCAAGCCAGTGGCAAAGAGTGTAGGCCAGATCCTCAAAGGGATCGAGTATCAGAGAGTGTGCTGACCTCAGGCATGGACTGTGAGAGGTGGCCGCCAACTATCAGGAGGACAGATTGCTGAACCCCTCGAGGTGGCAGCAGGGGAAGTGAGGCTTCTGGTCTGTGCCTGCCACTGCCACCTGATGACCGAGATTCTTGTGTGCGGTGCCTACGATTCCTGGTGGCAGTGAGTGGGGAGTGCATTGCCTTAGCCAGGCAACGTTTGGATACCAACGTTGTGCCAAGTCCCCTATGTCAGGACTCTGAAGTGGAACCCGAAGCCGACCAATTCCCTCTTCACATCACACCCCTGTCTTTTCACAGCCTGGCCGAAAAGGGCAGTCATGCAGTTAGGACGTGGAACATAAATCTGAAAATGGTCCCTTTAAGGAACTATACTTCCCGGAATACTGGACTTCCTCCCAGAGTCACAAGATCAAGACCGCGCAACCAATCAGGCTTCTTTCTTCCACATTGGAGATATGAAACCCCGGAAGAGCAGGAGGAATTGAGACATTGGAAAACGCCAACCGAACACCGAGATAGGGAGAAGAGGAACGAGACTCGCGCACCTCCAGCTACCTCGAGGATATGCCAGACTGGGAGGCAAAGACTCCAGACATGTCTCCTCCACGGTACCCGAAGAGGGAGAAGACACAGGAACCCGACTCATCAGAGGAAGAGACCAAAGCATGCCTGCGTGGTAGTGAGGTGTCCAGCCACATTCCTGAAGGTGTGTGGCTTACCCAGGTATTTCTTTGGTTGCGGGGGCTGGTAGGGAGGAGGGCAGAGAAGCCTGAGATGCACTGAGCATATAGATTAAAAAAGAATGTTACAGACCCAGTAGCCTTAACACACTGGTGGGGGATTTACTTAAGATGGTAATTTTCCCCCTTACCACTTTATACCTTTATCAGGTGAATACTAGAACAAAATACTTACCAGGGTTTCCCTTCCTTTTGAAGCATGCATCCCACCTGGTAGAAGACAAAAGGAGGCACGTCCAGGAAGACCCTAAAAGTAAAACAGACAGATGAAAAGACCAGAATATAATTTCAGCCCTTCATGTATCGCTTCACTATGAAATAAAAAGAGACAAGAAACCTCTTACGTCTCCATACTGTTCTTTAAATAACCAATTCCCACACACCTCAAACCCTGGGCCCGACTCGCCGGGTTTACACTGATGCCAGTGGGTACTAGTGGACTCTCCATGGCTGTCGTGGTCTGCGTGGGACAGCTTGGGACCTCTTGTGCCACCACTGATTGAGTGCTATGCGCGAGTGGTGGGGCTGCATCTTCCGTGCACTGGGCCCTTTACTCCCCCTCTGTAGCCGTCTTGAGCGAGCAGGCCTGTCCGTAGCTAGGATGCTGCCTGGCTGGTTGACGCTTCTCGCTGCGCCTTGGGACATTGCCTTCTGCTACATACCTCCTGGCTTCCTCTGGAGACTGGAGACTTGACAAAGGAGCTTGCTCCTACATTATACCTGCCCCTTCAGACATGGGAACACACCCAGAGGCATCTGTTACTGCTTTGTAAGCGGCGATCAAGGGCGACCCTAACACCAGCCATTTTTCTCCTCATCATCCTTTAGCCATTGGTGGAAAGGCACTGGGGGCAAACTGCTAATACCTGGTACCTCTGCTCACCCCCACTGCTGCCTAGAATCCCCCTACAGTCTCTGCTGGACTGCTGCACTGGGCTGCTTGTGCTTTGAATGATTGTGGACCAACCTGACACTCACAAGCGGGCCACACCACTGGCGTAAGGAACCTTGAGGGGGCCTCCCTGCAAGGCACCTGGGGGGCCCCCCTCCGGGCTCACTCAGGAGCCCTGCAGCCAGAGTGCTGTGCTGAGGGGTCCCCTGGAGCTTTGGGCCCCCCCACACCGCGGGGGCTGCGGGGGCCTGTGTTACGCCCCTGGGCCACACCCACAGTCCACTTACCTCATTTACTAAACTATCAGATCTGGAATCTTCCAAGATGGTGCATCCCAAGACTGGTGCTGTGCACTCACGCATGTCTGTGTCCCCCCCAGACATACAACATGTTACCGTATCTCCTGGCTGACTGTCAGAGGCGGAATCCTTTACTGACAAACTTGATGTGGTGCTGGCAGCGATCATGCGGTCACACACCTCCATAAGGTCAAAAATCAATGCAGTTACCACTGACTTCCCTCCCTTGCGAGAAGACCACTGGAAGTTACGGGATAAGGTGCACTCGGAGGAACAAACAGTAACAATCCTTCAGCCACAAACATCAGACCTGCAGACTCAATTCAATGCCTTAGAGGAGGGTCCACACTTTGGAAGATGCTGAAGTAAGATCCAGGCAGAAAAGCATTTGAGTGGTGGGTCTTCCTGAAGTCTAGGAGGGTAATGATATGGAGTCTTACATTGACACCTGGATTTTCAGCTTTGTTACTGCAGATCTTTTGTCTTCGTTCTTCTCTGTTGAGCGTGCCCATTGGGGTCTCATACAGCGCCCCCGCCAAGAAACCCCATCCCGCCCACTGGTTGTGCTTGTTTAATTACTGAGATAAAGACATTGCCCTGTAAGAAGCATGCAAACAGGACAACCTGAGGCTCAACACTGTCGATCATGATGTTTTTGGACTACACATTAGCTGTCCAGCGTCAATGACATACGTTTCTGGATGTGAATAGCAGACTGTGGGAGAACTATATCCAGTATGCAGTACTCTTCCTGGCACGCCTTCACATCCAGTTTAACGGTAAGGCTTCTTTCTTTACTGATTCCACAGATGTTTGATTGTGGATGGAATAGCATGGATTTGCTGGTGTTGGCCCTCCTCGGACACTCACAGACGACCTCCATCATCAAATTCAAAGCGCAGGAAATGCACCCGCGAGTTGGTTCTGATGGCTTCTTGGTCATAAGGATCCCACAACTTAGAGGAACTCATCCAAGTACGCTGCATGGCACTGCAGGTGGCAGCTGACTTCAGAGATCCTGTGTCAATTTAAAGCACAGATGACAAAGACTTTAGATCTTCAGTGGACAGTGAATCTCCTGCATCCAACATCATTCCCCCAAGCACTGATGGAATGCCAGTAGTGACTCCTTAAACCTCAGGTCAAATCCTTTGAACAGTTGTGTATTTCAAATATTTTGCTTTGTTCTTATTAGTCGCATTGCTCTATTGTGATCTGCCTTCTGTTTTGGCTGGCGGGAAGAACTGTAAGGTTCTTTTTCCATCTCTCCCCACTGCACTCTGTTTCTTGATCATAAGAGCCGCTCGTTACAACCCCTGATCCCGGCATCTATACCATCAAGGATGACTGGATGGCTGCCTGTGAGGAATGGAGAATGTTTGAAGCCTTGCCTCTCCTGCCCACCCTCTAGACTGGTTCCTTCTCACCAGTTTTTCTCTTCCTTCCCTGGTTTGGGCAGATACCTGTTGTACTTCTGCTCTCAATGTTATTCACTTTTTGTTATCCATTTGTTCTTTTTTGCCCTGTTATTATAATGGTATGCACTCATTCATCCTGCACACATCCTTCCATGATACAAGGGTCTCTGTCAAGGGAGGCTTGGACTTTCTTACTCTCACACCCCACCCTTTGGCTGTCACTAACATTGTTACCTGGAACATGAGAGGAATATATACCCCCTCTTGCTGGCATATAGTGTACCCCTACCTCTGCCATTAACAGGCACATACAACCTACATCCAGGTATCTCATATCACGTCCTTAGCTCTCAAACTGCAGAGGAGGTGGCTGGTTCGGGTGTTTTCAACCTACTACTCTATTTACACCCAGGGAGTTTTTATTTGGGTATGGACGGGGGTTCCCTTTACTGCCACCCACACAATTGTTGACCCAGAATGATGGTATGTATTAGTAGAAGGCTGCCAGGATGGTAAACAACTTGTCCTTGGGGGGATATATGCACCCAATCTAGGCCAAACTCCCTTACTTCACTCCTTAACCATGCTTCTGGCCCACTGTAGCAATATCGCCTGGGTGTTGGTGGGGATTTCAACAGCGTTTTTAGATGTGGGGCTTGATTGCTCTTTCCTATCGTTTCGTCATACGGTGGCTACATCCAATGCGCTTACTTACTTGCACCACTGTGACCTCCTTGATGTTTGGCGTCACCGCAACCTCCACTCCAAAGTGTATTCTCACTACTCTCATGCAAACCAACTCGACATCCGCATAGACAGATTTGTTTGCACCCGGGACATCATCACACATATCACAGATATGGACTATCTTGGTCGCATACATTCAGACCACAATCTACTGCAGCTTCGCTAGGAACACCTTTCTCCACCCATACCCACTTGTTGGCTACAAGCCTCCACACTAGAGGATCCCCTTTTCATGCTTCCATCGCCAATGCAATAGCAGAATATTTTGACATTAATACTGGCCCTGCTTACTCACCCTTAATAGAGTGGAATGCATTCAAGGTATCCATACGGGGTCACTGCAATGGCAAGCACTTATTATGTACCACCACCTCACCACTGACATCTCTCTCCTCGAGGGTCAAATGCAGAGTCTTGACGAACTGGCTTACTGTTCTGTCACTACCTAAGAGCATTTACTTCAATCCCAGCTCGACCACCTTAAAATACTTGTCCGACTTCTTTGTCTTCACTATACCGAGCACACCAAGAGCACACACGCAGATGCTAATTGTCCAGGCACCTTACTGGCCTGGCTGATATGGCAGGAAATGGACAGGCACCCTATCTTGACTCTTCGCTCTGCCTCATGTTAACTACTCTATACACAGAGAGTTATAAATTCTGCTTTTACATGCCACTACACACAACTATACTCAACCACACCTGCGACTAATCCAGGAGCCATTTAGGACTTCCTATCTGAAATCACACTCCCACGGATATCACAAGACTCCGGGGAGGAAGTCAATGAAGACATTACCCTCTTTGAGGTGCAGGAGGCAATACACACATTGGCTACTAGCAAAACACCTGGGCCGGATGGGATTCAGGGCATGGCAGACAACAGTAAAATTTCATACTGGAATAATTGGGCTTCTGAAAGGTGCTGGGGTTTCATATTGAAGAGGAGTGCAACTAGAGATTGAGACACGGCTATAGTTAGGTAGCCACTTCTATGACTGGGTCTAGAGTTGAATAAAAATTGGCTATGGACTTTTCCTGCTCTCCATGACTCTGATCTAATACTCCAAGTGCATATCCTTTAGGTTCATGATAGTGCAAAGTAAAATGTTTTTATAGTCAGGAAGCCTTAAATCGAATGTAGCAGTCAATGCTTGTTTAATCGTTACCAAGGCATTATCGGCTTCAGTAGACCACTGTCAGTGTTCAGAGGGATCTTTCCTGTTATAATCATGTAAGGGCTTTGCCAATATGATATAGCCCTTAACCCACTGTATGCATATAGTCACGCCCAGAAAAGTACATACCTGGGGACAGTTAAGGAGTGGGACAACTTACGAATGTCTTCAACTTTATCGGAGGACAGATGGCGCTTACCAGCAAAAATTTAATGACAGAGATATTGCATTGAAGGGAGGCAGGATTGCAATTTCGCATTTGAATCCTTATATCCTTTTTTAAACTCAATTCAGTTCATGGTAGATGGAGTCTACCTTGTAGTGATCTAGGACAACAGATGCCAAAAGCAAATTGTCAGCATTTTAAACTTAAGTGGAACACTAGGGGAACTTCAAAATGTCCCAATCTTTCTTTAGGGCTTGGAAAAAGGTTGAATGGAGCTCCATGAAGCCTTGAGGAAGATAGGTATGGTAAAGAAAGTAGAACAGATATCAACCACATTAAACCATTGAGCATCTGCGGGGATACAAGAAAGGATAGAGACAGGATTAAAGACTGAAAGGAAGCTTGGGATCACCACATTATTAGGCACCCTAAGGTCTTGGATGAATCTGTATGTGTTGGTCTTTCCTACCTTGTGTATCTCAAGAATCTTGGTTATTGGCCTTTCCTACTTTGCGTATCGGCAGAATCTTTGATAAATCTGTATGTGTTGGCCTTTCCTACCTTGCATATCTACAGAATATTGGTAGTTGGCCTTTCCTGCCTTGTGTATCGGCAGAATCTCGGTAGTACATCTGCTGACAATAGGAGCTGAAATCACTTGCTTAATCAGATTTGCTTTTACAGGGAGAATTCCTTCCTCCGCCTCGGGTTTCAATAGGTACCTGAGTATCCTGGGTTGCTTCTTCTTAGGATCAACTATTATCTTTTCTGGCTCAATTGATGATGTGAACCCCACATTGTTGGACTATGTGAACCATGTTGTGGGTAATGCCTGTGAAAGCATATCAGTTAAATCTGCATCATATTGGCAACTTGTGCTCTCACACAGTAGTGAGAGTACTACATTTTCTTGCTGGTGGGGTATATTCAGGAATACACAATCTGGAGTATAAAATACAGTATAATTATGTTTGCTGAAAATATCTCTGCCTAGCAGCTTAGCTAGGGAAGATAGGCTAGGAAAAAGGGAATATTTATCGCTTACGCGTTCTAGAGAAATAGACATGGGTCAGAGATATGGTGAGAGACTTGTTGGCTAGGAATACTGACTACCTTTTGGTTATACCTGAGAGAGTTTGAGTGAGGAATTCAGAAATCTTTTAGAGTTGGATGACCAGCCCATGTATCAAAAATATAGGGAGTATGGTTACTATTAATGACTCAATCTACATAGATGCAGAAAGAATAATTGATGAAAAGAATGTTGAACAAAGTCAAACCTTCAACCCAGTGCAGAGATCTGGGCATAAATCCATAGTTTGTTTTGCTCCCCATGCAATTTCAGTCTAAACCCAGCCCCGTCCGGGTCTGTTGGCTCCGTGGACTAATGTGTCTACTGTAGGGGCATGTGTTTGACCTCATGGTCACAGGTTCAAATCCCGGCAGGTCCACTCAGCCTTTCATCCACTTGAGGTCAATAAAATATGTACCGTTGAGTTGGGTAATAATAAACATCTGCCATTCAGTGCCAAGATCCTTACGGGTGAAAGAAGTGCACTTTACAAATAAATATGTTATGTCATATTCAAATCAGTCATGACCCTGCACCCTATGGAAACAGTCCAGCCCAAACTGCAAGGCCAGGTTTGCCCAGGCCTGGAAACAAGCATTGTGAGACTGATTTTGGGGTCCAAACTGGGGTGGTGTAATGAGAAAAAGAACAATGGAATTAACCCAGATCTCTTTACTGGGGCTAAATGTTTGATTTAATCAGCATTCCGTTTATCATTTGTTGCTGCAGCATTTTTGCCCCGAATGGGATGGGTATGCCCAGACATGGGCCCCTTGCTTGCTGTGCCACTGGATTCAAGCTAGTCTGGCTGATAAGGGGTGTTACCCCGAAACGGGTCCCAGGATGCTTGTTTCCAGTCCTGGAAGGACTTGGCTTGGCAGTTCAGGCTGGACTGTTCCCCTGTAGAGCAGAGTCAAGACTGATTTGCATATGGCTGGGTCCACTTTGGGATTTGGCTTAGTGATCAAAGGAAAGATGGATTTAATCCAGATCTCTTGACAAGGGGTGAATGTTTGATTCATTCAGCATTCGTCTATCATATGTTGTTGCAGTATCAATTGACATGAAAGCTACAATTCCCACTCCTTTGTGTGCAACAGTAGGGAAAGTGTTGGATAGCCGAGGGGTAAAAATTACCTTTCCCATTCCAGAATGGATCAGTAGGGAAAATGTTGGATAGCGGCGGGAAAAAAATTACCTTTCCCGCTCCAAAGAGTGCAACAGTAGGAATAGTGTTGGATTGTGGAGGGATAAAAATTACTATTCCAACTCCTGTGAGTACAACAGTAGGGAAAATGTTGGATAGCAGAGAGGTAAACATTACTTTTCCCACTCCAGCGAGTACAACAGTAAAGAAAGTGTTGGATAGCGGAGAGGCAAAAATTACAATCCCACTCCAAAGAGTGCAACAGTAGTGAAAGTGTTGGATAGCGGAGGGGTAAACATTACTATTCCAACTGCAACAAGTGTAAAACTAGGGTAAGTGTTTGATAGTGGAGGAATTACATTTACTATTCCAAATCCAGTGAATGTAACATTATGGAAAATGTTGTATTGCGGAGTGGTCAAAATTACTGTTCCCACTTCAGTGAGTGCAACAATAGGGAAAGTGTTGGATAGTGGAGGAGCAAAAATTACAATCCCACTCCAAAGAGTGCAACAGTAGTGAAAGTGTTGGATAGCGGAGGGGTAAAAATTACTATTCACACTGCAGTGAGTGCAAACCTTGGGTAAGCATTGGATAGCGGAGTAATTAAATTTACTAATCAACTCCAGCGAATGAAACAGTAGGGAAAATGTTGGATAGCGGAGGAGTAAAAATTACTATTGCCACTTCAGTGAGTGCAACAGTAGGGAAAGTGTTTGATAGCAGAGGGGCAAAAATTATTATTCCTACTCCAGTGAGTGCAACAATAGGGAAAGTGTTGGATAGTGGGGGGATAAAAATTACCTTTCCCACTCCAAAGACTGCATCAGTAGGGAAAGTGTTGGGTAGCGGAGGGGTACAAATTACTATTCCCACTCCAGTGAGTTCAAAAGTAGCGTAAGTGATGAATAGCGGAGAAATTACATTTACTATTTCCACTCCAGTGAGTGCCAAAGTATAGAAAATGTTGGATAGCAGAGGGGCAAAAATTACAATCCCCACTCCATTGAGTGCAACAGTAGGGAAAGTGTTGGATAGTGGAGGGGTAAAAACTACTATTCCCACTGCAATGAGTGCAAAACTAGGGTAAGTGTTGGATAGCTGAGGAATTACATTTAGTATTCCAAATCCAGTGAATGCAAGAGTATGGAAAATGTTGGATTGCGGTGCTGTCAAAATTACTATTTCCACTCCAGTGAGTGCAACAATAGGGAAAGTGTTGGAAAGCGGAGTAATTAAATTTACTATTTAGACTCTAGCGAATGCAACAGTAGAGAAATTGTTGGATAGGGGAGGGGTAAAACTTACTATTCCCACTCCAGTGAGTGCAACAGTAGGAAAAGTGCTGGATAGAGGAGTGGCAAAAATTACTATTCCCACTCCAAAAAGTGCAACAGTAGGGAACGTGTTGGATAGCGGAGGGGCAAAAATTACTATTCCCACTCCACTATGTGCAAAAGTAGGGTAAGTGTTGAATAGCGGAGGAATTACATTCACTATTTCAACTCCTGTGAGTGCAACAGAAGGGAAAATGTTAGATAGCGGAGAGGTAAACGTTACTATTCCCACTCCGGTGAGTTCAACAGTAGAGAAAGTATTGGATAGCAAAGAGGTAAAATTACAATTCCCACTCCATTGAGTGCAACAGTAGGAAAAAGTGTTGGATAGTGGAGGAATTACATTCACTATTTCAACTCCTGTGAGTGCAACGGAAGGGAAAATGTTAGATAGCGGAGAGGTAAACGTTACTATTCCCACTCCGGTGAGTTCAACAGTAGAGAAAGTATTGGATAGCAAAGAGGTAAAATTACAATTCCCACTCCATTGAGTGCAACAGTAGGAAAACGTGTTGGATAGTGGAGGGGAAAAAATTACTATTCCCACTGCAATGAGTGCAAAACTAGGGTAATTGTTGGATAGAGGAGGAATTACATTTGCTATTCCAAATCCGGTGAATGCAACAGTACGGAAAATGTTGGATTGCGGAGAGGTCAAAATTACTATTACCAGTGAGTACAAAAATAGGGAAAGAGTTGGATAGCGGAGGGGCAAAAATTCCAATTGCCACTCTAAGGAGTGCAACAGTAGTGAAAGTGTTGGATAGCCGAGGGGTAAACATTTCTATTCCCACTGCAGTGAATGCAAAACCAAGGTAAGTATTGGATAGCGGAGTAATTAAATTTACTATTCAAACTCCAGTGAATGCTACAGTATGGAAATTGTTGGATAGTGGAGGGGTACAAATTACTATTCCAACTTCAGTGAGTGCAACAGTATGGAGAGTGTTGGATAGCGGAGGGGTAAAAATTAATATTCCCACTGCAGTGAGTGCAAAAGTACGTAAAGTGTTGGATAGCGGAGGAGTAAAAATTATCTTTCCCACTCCAAAGAGTGCAACAGGAGGGAAAGTGTTGGATAGCTGAGGGGTACAAATTACTATTCCCACTCCAGTGAGAGCAAAAGTAGGGTAAGTATTGGATACCGAAGGAATGACATTTACTATTCCAACTCCTGTGAGTGCAACAGTAGGGAAAATGTTGGATAACGCAGAGGTAAACATTACTATTCCCACACCAGTGAGTGCAACAGTAGAGAAAGTGTTTAATAGCAGAGAGGCAAAAATTACAATTCCCACTCCATTGAGTGAAACAGTAGGGAAAGTGTTGGATATTGGAGGGGTAAAAATTACTAATCCCACTGCAATGAGTGCAAAACTAGGGTAAGTGTTGGATAGTGGAGGAATTACTTTTACTATTCCAAATCCAGTGAATGCAACAGTACGGAAAATGTTGGATTGCGGAGTGGTCAAAATTACTATTCCCACTCCAATGAGTGCAACAATAGGGAAAGTGTTGGATAGCGGAGGGACAAAAATTGCGATTCCCACTCCAAAGTGTGCAACAGTAGGGAAAGTGTTGGATAGCGGAGGGGTAAAAATTACTATTCCAACTGCAGTGAGTGCAAAACTAGGGTAAGTGTTGGATAGCGGAGTAATTAAATGTACTATTCAAACTCCAGTGACTGCAACAGTAGGGAAATTGTTGGATAGCGGAGGGGTAAAAATTACTATTCCCACTCCAGTGAGTGCAACAGTAAGGAAAGTGTTGGATAACGGAGGAGTAAAAATTACCTTTCCCGCTCCAAAGAGTGTAACAGTAGGGAAAGTGTTGGATAGTGGAGGTGTAAAAATTACTATTCCAACTCCAGTGAGTGCAAACGTAGGGTAAGTGTTGGATAGTGGAGGAATTACATTTACTATTCCAAGTCCTGTGAGTGCAACAGTTGGGAAAATGTTGGATAGCAAAGAGGGAAAAATTACAATTCCCACTGCAATGAGTGCAAAACTAGGGAAAGTGTTGAATAGCGGAGGAATTACATTTACTATTCCAACGCCTGTGAGTTCAACAGTAGGGAAAATGTTGGATAGCGGAGAGGTAAACAATACTATTCCCACTTCAGTGAGTGCAATAGTAGGGAAAGTGTTGGATAGCGGAGAGGGAAAAATTACAATTCCCACTCCATTGAGTGCAACAGTAGGGTAAGTTTTGGATAGTGGAGGGTTAAAAATTACTATTCAAACTGCAATGAGTGCAAAACTAGGGTAAGTGTTGGATAGCGGAAGGATTACATTTACTATTCCAAATCCAGTGAATGCAACAGTACGGAAAATGTTGGATTGCGGAGTGGTCAAAATTACTATTCCCACTCCTGTGAGTGCAACAATAGGAAAAGTGTTGGATAGCGGAGGTACAAAAATTTCAATTCCCACTCCAAAGACTGCAACAGTATAGAAAGTGTTGGATAGCGGAGGGGTAAAAATTACTATTCCCACTGCAGTGAGTGCAAAACTAGTGTAAGTGTTGGGTAGCGGAGTAACTAAATTTACTATTCAGACTCTAGTGAATGCTACAGTAGGGAAAGTGTTGGATAGCGGAGGGGTAAAAATTACTATTCCAACTGCAGTGAGTGCAAAACTAGGGTAAGTGTTGGATAGTGGAGTAATTAAATGTACTATTCAAACTCCAGTGACTGCAACAGTAGGGAAATTGTTGGATAGCGGAGGGGTAAAAATTACTATTCCCACTCCAGTGAGTGCAACAGTAGGGAAAGTGCTGGATAGCGGAGGGGTAAAAATTACCTTTCCCACTCCATAGAGTGCATCAGTAAGGAAAGTGTTGGATAACGGAGGACTAAAAATTACCTTTCCCACTCCAAAGTGTGTAACAGTAGGGAAAGTGTTGGATAGTGGAGGTGTAAAAATTACTATTCCCACTCCAGTGAGTGCAAACGTAGGGTAAGTGTTGGATAGTGGAGGAATTACATTTACTATTCCAAGTCCTGTGAGTGCAACAGTTGGGAAAATGTTGGATAGCGAAGAGGGAAAAATTACAATTCCCACTGCAATGAGTGCAAAACTAGGGAAAGTGTTGAATAGCGGAGGAATTACATTTACTATTCCAACGCCTGTGAGTTCAACAGTAGGGAAAATGTTGGCTAGCGGAGAGGTAAACAATACTATTCCCACTTCAGTGAGTGCAATAGTAGGGAAAGTGTTGGATAGCGGAGAGGGAAAAATTACAATTCCCACTCCATTGAGTGCAACAGTAGGGTAAGTTTTGGATAGTGGAGGGTTAAAAATCACTATTCAAACTGCAATGAGTGCAAAACTAGGGTAAGTGTTGGATAGCGGAAGGATTACATTTACTATTCTAAATCCAGTGAATGCAACAGTACGGAAAATGTTGGATTGCGGAGTGGTCAAAATTACTATTCCCACTCCAGTGAGTGCAACAATAGGAAAAGCATTGGATAGCGGAGGGACAAAAATGTCAATTCCCACTCCAAAGACTGCAACAGTATAGAAAGTGTTGGATAGCGGAGGGGTAAAAATTATTATTCCCACTCCAGTGAGTGCAAAACTAGTGTAAGTGTTGGGTAGCGGAGTAACTAAATTTACTATTCAGACTCTAGTGAATGCTACAGTAGGGAAATTGTTGGATAGCGGAGGTGCAAAAATTCCTATTCCCACTCCAGTGAGTGTAACAATAGGTTAAGTGTTGGATAGCGGAGGGTTAAAATTTCTATTTCCACTCCAGTGAGTATAAAAGTAGGGAAAGTGTTTGATAGCGGAGGGGCAAAAATTACTAGTCCCACTCCAGTGAGTGCAACAGTAGGGAAAGTGTTGGATAGAGGAGGGGTAAAAATTACTATTCCCCCTATGGAGGGTGCAACTGTAGGGAAAGTGCTGGATAGCAGAGTAACAAAAATTGCTAATAAGAGTTAAACAATTGAAAAAATACAAAAAAAATTACAAATTTGTTAAAATTATATAAATAAATAAATAAACAATATTTTTAAATGATAAAATTAAGTATATTAAACATATAAATAGAACACAAAAATATAATATTAATTACATATAACAAAAACCTACAAATAATATATAAAAAGATACATTTATTTATAAACAATAATTATTTAAAAGTAGCAAATATTAACAAACAAAAAATTTATTTAAAACATAAATGTATTTATTTTATTCCTTACCGTATAACACCACACCAATAAAAAGCATTTTAACATTTTTTATTAAATGTATTTCCATAATTAACATAATTAATAATCACTTAAACAAATCTCATTAATAAAAAACATAATAATAAACATTTATTGAGTACACATTCTTTAACACTATAATATCCACAACACACACCTAAATTAAATGAAACTATAAAATAATAAAACACAATTAAATATTATTTTTGTGAGAAACAATTACCCAAAACAAATATCAAATAATTAACATTAATTAACAACTATTTATAAGTCATTAAGCACAAATTTCTTCCCACCCTTTACTCCTATAAAACCACAAGGCACACCTCAAATTAATTACACAATTACCATAATTAGTTACCAATTAATTTATTCAAATTCATAAAAAAACAATTATCGTATCAGTATATTTTTACGAACGAATCGTACAAGTCCCGTCCCACCGGTGAAGTACGATTCGTACGTGAAAAATACATACGAATCGCTTCGGGAAAAGGTCTACGTGACGTACCCGGACAGTTTTACGTACAAATCGTAAAACTGAAGTCCGAGCGCACAAGTACGATCCGTACTGCTCTTCCGAATACACAAGCGTATGTAAAACATCCCGTACGTAGTGAACTCTGTACCACTCGTATCCCGGGTAAACTTGTGCCCGGAATATGAGTCGTACAGCCCCCCCTCCCCCACATATGTCCGCACGTACCCCCCGTATGTCAGCACCGTACCCACCGTATGTCAGCACCGTACCCCCCCATGTCCGCACCGTACCCCAGCCCCGTACTTGGACGCACCATACCCCAGCCCTGTACTTGGACGCACCATACCCCAGCCCGGTACTTGGACGCACCGTACCCCAGCACCGTACCCCAGCCCCGTACTTGGATGCACCGTACCCCAGGCCCATACTTGTACGCACTGTACCCCAGCACCGTACCCCAGCCCCGTACTTGGATGCACCGTACCCAGGCACCGTACCCCAGCCCCGTACTTGGACGCACCGTACCCCAGCCCTGTACTTGGATGCACCATACCCCAGCACTGTACCCCAGCCCCGTACTTGGACGCATCGTACCCCAGCCCCATACTTGTACGCACCGTACCCCAGCACCGTACCCCAGCCCCGTACTTGGACGCACAGTACCCCAGTACCGTACCCCAGCCCCGTACTTGGACGCACCGTACCCCAGCACTGTACCCCAGCCCCGTACTTGGACGCACCATACCCCAGCACCGTACCCCAGCCCCGTACTTGGACGCACCGTACCCCAGCACCGTACCCCAGCCCCGTACTAGGACGCACCATACCCCAGCACCATACCCCAGCATTGCGTATGTACGGACCTTACAACAACATTGCGTATGCGAGCACGGTACAACAACATCGTGAATGTACGCACCTTACATACGCGAAAACGACTCGTACTGAACCAGGACACTGTAAAACAGCACAAGGAGGGTCAATTCGTCTCGCACAACACCACAAAACACGTCTACAGTAGAAAAAACATAAAAATGACTGACCTGGCACATCCAAACAGGCAAACAGAGGCCCAAACTCACAACCACCTCTTATAACACACCCACAAAAATTTCAAACTCAGGCACACCAACAAATGGACCAATAAAAAGGGCCCACACATACAAACCATGAGCCTTTGCAACAGACTCACTGCAGCTACAGAGCACACCCCAACAACTGCACCCATACACCTTAACATATACACCTTCACACAAACTCCTTCACACATACCCCTCTTCACATTCCCACACATACCTTCACATTCACACCCACACACCCACAACCATCCACACCCTCACCCCACACCATGCCCACAGACAAGAATCCAAAGTTCACAAGGGAGTAGCTGGAAATCCTTGTCAACTAAGTCATCAGAGTCGAGCCACAGCTCTTTGGAACATTGGTCAGACAGACCAGCATAGTCGAAAAATCACGCCTGTGGCAGAGGATCATCGATAGGGTGAATGCTGTTGCACCCATCAGAAGGACCAGGAATGAATGCCAAGCCAGGTGGTACGATCTGCGGAGGGCAGTCAAGCGAAAAATGAACGAGGACTACGCCCAGAGCAACATCACTGGAGGTGGGCTGCCCCACATTACCATCCCTGGGAGGAGAAGGTGATGGCCCTGCTTCCGCCGGTGGGAGTACACGGACTCGAAGGAGTTGCAGAGCCTGGTGAGTACACAAACAACTTACGTAACATGGGGGTAATGGCATCCACACCCCAACTACACCAAATGCACGCAACTACCCCCAAGCCCTCACCGGACACAACCACACTCAAAAACAACAATCATGCCACTAACATGTGTATGCCCCATTCACAAAGCAAGGCAATGCCATGTCCCAGGCTACACGAAGCACTAACCCAAGACTGGATGTCCGGGATGCTGGGAGGGTGGGGCTCACAAAACACATTGTTCAATTCTGAATCAGACACCATTGCCCTCAGCACATATGGCACAGGGACATACCCATTCACCATGCTCAATGCACAGGGACTGGCAAAGTACTGACAAGGTAGCTGACACTTGGCCCTGCTGCAGGGAGCACAAGGCCCTCCTGTGACCACTGCAAACTCAAACACCAACACAACAAGCTCAGATATCTAGGACAGGAACTCACACTTACTGTCATGGCAGCATGCTCCATGGGGGACAGATACATCACCTGGGAGACCCACTGCCGAATCACACTACACCCACCAGCAGGCCCTGTCACACACACCCCTTACACAAGCGCAGGCAATGGATTCACCCACTCTCACAATGGACATGTGACACAACAAGATCCATCCATAGCCAAAGAAGCATCCAAGGCAAAAATCTACATGTCAAACACTCAGGAGAACATATCAATCTGTCGCCCGCAACATACCCATCCACAAGTGAACAGTGAGGAGAATGCTAGGCACATACAACTACCTGGAGGAAATGTGCCAACTTGAATATGTATGAAAAATGGATGTCGCATGAAACAGCATCAACATTGTCTCTCTCTCACACACAGGGCAACCTCATGGATCTCCCCCCAACAATGGGGAGGAAGAATCACAGTCCCAGGCTCGGGAGGAACCTGAGCCCACCGGCAGTGATGCCTCTCAACACTCCACGGATGACCCCAACCCACCTGGACCCTCTGGTGTCCAAGCCCCTGCAGCACCTGCTTCAGGAACATCTGTACCAACCACCACCCCCATTCCTGCCACATCCCAGGAGACACCCATGAGCCCTGCCCGCAGTGAACAACTGAGCCAGTCTGACCTGGAAGGACAAGGTTTGCCGGGCACCCAGGAGGAGGCAGACAACCCCGCAACTGCCATCCCTCAGGGGTCCGTAGACCCGATGTGCCCACAACGGCAGGCCAGGCTCTTGTGGGCAGGGGTGGTAGGAGTGGAGGCAGGCGGAGGCGAGAACCTGACCAGCCAGCTGAAGGGACTGCTATGTCACACATATGCAACATCATGGACGCATACCGGCGTGACACCAGGGCCATCAGCCAGGTAGTGGAGACCCTCACAAGGATTAAGAACCAGCAGGCCGAGCAACACGCCAGTCAACAAGAACACCAAGGACGGATGGAGGCAAGACTGTCTGAGCTCCTGGCGGTGCAAACGGACATAAGCCGTTCACTCCGTCGGATCGCCGACAACATGGCGAACCCTCCGTGGGCCACCAGGCGAAGACCACCACCAGCCACAGGGAGAGAGGAGGAGGAGGATTCGTCCGACGGAGCGTCCCAAACATCGTCAAGGCCTGCATCTGAGGGTCCCGCGAGGAAGGTGGGTCGTCCACGGAAAAGACCGTGAGAGGCAGCGGACTATCCACATCTCCCAGGTCACCTGGCCTGGCACCTGGCCTTCATGAGCAACAGCATCACCTCATTCACTGACATTCTCTGCCACATGGACTTGCTGGTCACAGTCTGACCAATGATGACAAACACTTTGTTCTGGACTCTGATGACTTCAAATGCCAAGGATCCCATCTCCCCCTGTGAACTTTGGATTCTAGGCACACTGTATAGCACCTATTTTTTCCCATAAAACACGCCCCCCGCCGAGAATAAAACTAAATTTCTTTAATTAGATGTTGCAGTAATTTTGCATGAGTCCACAACATACGTGTGGGGAAATGTCAAACTATGCCTGAGTGTTGAACTAACTCCAGCCATCCATACCCTGGGATCTCAGTCCGGTACAGGACACACATGGGTCACAATGTATCATCCAATACAGACTTGGAGCACAATACTCACCCGTGATGGCCTCAAGCTGCTGAGGGGGGGGGCTTGCAATACTGTGCGGACAGACCAATTTGGAAGAGTATCATTAAGGCGGAGAGGTCATGGCTCATGTGGAGGTTCCCAGGGAGGGAGTACCAGGTATGTTTGGCCAGGTCGGAGAACTATCTCCTGCATGCTGCAGTTCGTTGGATGTGAAGAATGTTGGCCAGGGCAAGGTTGGATGCACAGAGTTGGCCCAACGGAGTCTTGGATGACAGACGTCCAAGGTTGGTTTGGGGTCTGGGGTTGTGGACTGCCACCTGAGTGTGGGTGAGGAGTGTGAAGGTCATCCTGCAGCAGACAGTGATCCATTGCAGCTATCTCAGGTGGACGGTGATGTGGCTGGGGTGCGGGATGTTGAAGCTGAGGTGTGCAGATGCACCCTGGATGTGGACAAGTTTTCCGGGAGTTTGGCTGTACTTGCTCCGTAGAGGGTGGGGCTGTAGTTGACACGGCTGGTGTCGTGGACCTGGTGGATGGTCTGTCTTGCCTTGGAGTGGATCTATCTGTGGATCATGTGCATCATGCGGAGGGTGTTGCAGCATGAGGTACAGATGCTGGTGAGTTGCATGGCAATTGTGAGCAACGAGTCCAAGATGCACATCATCTTGCGTGTGTGGCCACTGGGTGCTGGTGCAGTGCCCTGGCGGGTGGGACGCAAGGAGTTGACCCAGCTGTAAGGGGACAATCCTCAGATGATTACCTCAGTCCTGTACAAGTTCAGCCTCAGATGGCTGATGTTCAGCCATTCATCAACGGACCTCATGCCTTCTTGAAGGTTGGAACTGGCAATGGCTGTGTCTTTGATGAGGGTGAGGAGCAGCTGGCTGTCAATGGCATACGAGATGATGATGAGGTCGTGTGCGCATGTGATGGTGGAGAGGGGGGTCATGGACACATTGAAGATTGACACGCTGAGAGATGTGCCCTGGGCTATGTGCCAGATGACGCCACTGTACTACATGCTGAAGGCTTGAGTACCACTCCCATGGCCTTGCTGGTGAGCTACTTGGTGATTTCATCCTGGTCCATCCCCTGGATACCAGTGTTGGAGATGTGTGAGCTGACAGTGTGTGAGCACATTGTGTATAATGCTGTGGAGAGGTTAAGGGGGGTGGCCTCACCATTGTTGAGGAAGGCAAAGTTGTCGGTGTAGGTGGCAATGATGACGGTTGCAGTGGGGTGATTACTGTGGAAGATGGTCTTGTGCAGGTTGCCTGGAGCTCTTTGCGTGGAGGAAGTTTGTCAGTTGCTCGTTGACTGTCTTCCTGATGACATTTGCTGGCTAGGGAAGCACGGTGATGTTCCTTGAGAGCCTGCGTTCCTGCCGTCCATTGTCTAAGAAGGGCCTGGGTCACTGCATGCCTCTATCTACCATGGAATGTGGCTAACTCCAATGATACATACATGACATGCTGGACGGGGGCTACAAGGATGGGGAATGATGTGGTTGAGATGTTGTGTGGTAAGGGGCCTGATGGAGATCCCCAGGGGATGTTGCACATGAGCCGGGTGTTGTATCTGCTGAGTGGGGTTGGTCCCGCGTATAATAGTGTGTTCTGCCTCTGTGTGCCAAGGCTTGTGCGTATGTCCATGAGCTTGCAGTGGTAGACGGTTGCAAGGGATTGGCTCAGCCTTGCAAGGGTGGGGTGTCTTTTGGATGGAGAGCTGATGTCAGTGCACTCACACTGCTGATGAACTCCTTCATGTAGTGCGGTTTTTTGGCCTCTGCCGGATCTGAAGGATCTCAAATTGTCCTTGCTGATAATATGGTGATGGCTGTGTGTGCCGTTTTCCAGGGTTGTAAGGCCACTGATAGTTATTTGTGTTGCAAGCTGTGCACAAGAGTCCTGCTAGACGTGTATGAGTCCAGTAGGTCTGCCTTTTCCCAGGTGGCTTAATTGTTGATGTGCGTCACAGGAAAGTCCATCAACGTGGCTAGATTGTTGGATCAGTTGCTGATCCAGTGTGTGAGGTTGCAGGGTGTGGCGGTGGTGTTGGTTCCAGTGTCCCACACAGCATGTCTGTGTTGACTTACATCAAGCATCTTTGGGGGATTGGTAGCGGGGTGTGCGGCAGTGTGTTGCTCGTCGGAGACGTGGATGCTAATGTGGATGGACCAATGATGGATGCTGGTGTGGTTCGCATCCAGCCAGAAGTTCCTGGCCCACAGCCACATGTATCCTGTGGATGTGAGGGCGTGCGTGACGAAGGACGTGTTGATGGCTTTGCGGAATTGTGGATTTAGGCCTGGAGATCTGTAGATGAGTGTTACTCTGAGGGTTTGCAGGGGGTTTGTGCCAAACCTGATTTGTGACCCTGAGTGCGTACTTGGGCATAGATATCAATTCTTCCTCCGGGATTGTTAGTGCCGTCCCTGCGGGTGCTCTTGTATCCGTCTGAGATTGTTGCAGGGATTCTGCTTTTGCACAGAACTATGCGCAGGAGACCAGGACCTCAGAGAATTGTGGTGTACCAGAAAACTCCCCTCAGAACCCAGAACCCCTTATCCGACTAGCTTAGTATCCCATTCGTTAGCCTAGATCTAGCTAAGCGGTCCCAATGTATAGACAAACCAGAACAAGCGACTTAGATATTTCTCAGGAGTGGTGGGAATCCGAAATACCTGTTCGTATCTATTTGTTAGTCCACAACATAATAATACAGACACGGTAAAGTTTAAAGAGTTTATTTTATAAACCTCGTGTCCTAAGATGCAGTACTTTGGCTAACACTAGCAGACTAACAGTACAGATCAGAACCATAAGCATTATTACAATACCATACAAAATGAAAGGAGCAATCATACTAATAATGACAGTGGTATACAGCCACACTCCTTTCCCTAGAATCTAATACATTATTATTAGACTATTAGAAGGTCTCTTAGGTTAACAGGGGGGACCCCATACCGTATAGATCAGCTTAGTAGAATCACATCAAAGGATCAGCTAGCTCTCTCATGCATCAGCTCTTCTGTTCGAATGCCTGTAAAACCAAACTGTTCTGCAATATTAAAGACGCTTGTCCTTCAGATATTGGCAGCTGTATGTATGATATGTCTAAAAAGTGGTACGATCAATCTAAACACAACACTCTGTACCTTCTAGTGACCCAGACTCATACTTTGCATGATGTACAGACCAAGGGCACATTTCACAGTTAAGAATGTGAAACAACAGTTTGTTATCCTGTAAGGCAAAGTCGAGTCAGCATTTCTAAAATGAATAACACATAACAACAGTGTTGTGTGCAGCGCAGCAGAAACGACAAGCTTGCTTGCTAACAATGATCTCGTTTATGCTAACTTAGTGTTGTAAATAGGGCGTGGCTTAATCCATCCTACAAGATGGCAATGAAGAAGTTGTGTGCTGAGGATGCTTTTATCCAGGTCACTGTCATGAAGGTGATGTGTGGGCCTGTTGTGTTGAGGAGGTAACAGAGTCCAATGGCGTGCTGTTGGAAGGAGCCGGTGTGGAGTAGGAGGGACATGACCTGGTTGGTGTGACAGGGCCTGGAAGGCGGGGCAGCGCTGTGTAGGCAGTTGGAGTTGCACACTCAGCATGCGAAGGTGTCATGTGTGCGCTTAGGGTAGGCCTGGGAGCAGGCGGTTGAATTTTGGTTGGACTTGCTTGGAGGGTGGCTGCAACATGAGACTGTTGTGTGCTGTGGGTCATGCAAGGACATGAGGGTCGTGCAATGTGCATGTTGCATGCGCTGACGGTCCTGCCTTTGGCACGGCAAGGCCGCAACAGTGGCACAGACAAGCTGATGACAGCCTAATGAATGGGTGCAGGGAGGAAGGGAGGAGCATCTTGGAGGCGTGTGGGTTGCAGAATCCGGGCACTTGGTGGGCCCTTGCCGCAGGGGCCGCAGCAGCAGGCGGCATATACTGGAAACTAGGCCGAAAGTAGCACACAAAGACAAGGATGTCAGAAAGGACAACTGCAACAGGCGTTTGTAAAGGAAGGAGTGTCAGGTTACTCATGGCTCACCCAGAGAAAATGGATGAACAATCACCAAAGATGACTGACACAGGATCAGGAAACAGAAGGCCGAGTTGCGCACAGGAGACACACCCTCAGCAGGCATTGACGGCCCGTTGTGGGGAGCAACCTGCCCAAATACATACACAACCATGGACTTCATGCACAATAGAGATTATTAGCCATGAAGAACTGCATGCATGTTGCCGAACTACACATACACTTATATGCACAATCTTTGACAAATATGCCAGAGATGACGCATGCAAAGTGGCAAGAGAACTGCATTGATAGAGATGAGGCACTTTGGAGGGTGTGGAACACCTTTATTACCCAAGCTCACACTAAGGGAAATGCATCAATATGAACAGACTCACAGGTCATTTGACTGAACATGTGGGACCTACGCTGGACACCCCCTTCACAACACGGATGTTGTAAATCCAAATGAACTGGCACTCAAGTTAAGGGGATGAGCCAAACACCTCCTGCTGCACACGGAGAGGCTGCAATTCCCCATTGAGCCTGTTATGGGGATGTCCCACACTATGTCCGCCCGTAGCATCCCGTATGTTTCAGAGGGAAGTTTTACACACATTGATGCCTTCATCAGAATCTAAAATCCATTACAGATGACTGTCACGAAGGGTGACTATCAATTCATGGAAGTCATGCTACATGTTATGTGCCCCATGGTGAGTCGACATGTATGCATGGTAACACAACATACACTGAAGCAGTCCGCACACATTCAAAACACGTACCACCCCCAAAATGCCTTGCTGCAATCCTTACCCAAAATGACATTTCCCCATGTCCGTGCATGGAACGCTGATTCAGCACACGTTGCACAACTCATGAGGAATAGCAGGAGGACAATGATGACATGAGCAGACAACATGCGCAAGAACCCGGGAATGACAGACACACAAGAATTCAGCTAAAAGATTTTCCTCTGCATACATGGTCATATACTAAACATGAACAATGTTGTCCCCATGCTAATTTAAAAGAAAGTGTCTCTGCTCAAATGTGTGGAATGACATCATCACTCAAGTGACACATCAGAACACACAGCTAAGTCACTTCGCATACAGTCAGCTGGGCACACACATTGCAACACATGCCTCCCAAGGCTACAAGTGTGCACACTCAGACCCAGTGACTCACCATTATGAGAAGAAGTTGCGTATGAGCTGACTCCGGATATCCTCCTCCTCCTCCTCACTTGCCTCGTGACCAAGCCCTTCATCCTCCACGGGTGGATGTTCCTGCTCATCCTGCTCCAGGATGAGTGGCACTGCCTTCTCCACTGCCATGTTGTGCAGCATGCAGCACACAAGGAAGATTTTGCAGACCTTCGCCGGTGCATATGGGAGGGACCCGCCTGTCTTGTGAAGGCACCGGAATCGGCTCTTCAGGAGGCCAAACGTCCTCTCAATCACTCGCCTGGTCTGCCCGTGTGCATTGTTGTACCGGTGATCTGCAGCTGATCTTGGGTTGCGGAGAGGCGTCATCAGCCATGGCATGTTGGGATAGCCAGAGTCCCCTACATGGAAACATCATGTAAATAAGTGGGTCAGGAGAGGCCGTAAGAGCCAAAGATACCGCAACACACAGGACAAACAGAGTATACCCACCAACAAGACATGCTCGTTCGTTGTGCAGCCGCAGCATCATTTGTGGCACCCTGCTACGCCTCATGATGTAGGCATCGTGTGCTGACCCTGGGAAATCAGCATGTTAGCAAGATACACCACAAGCGCATTTATAGAGTGGTAATGTTTACGGTTGCGATAGGCTACCTTCTGTGCCTGTGGTGGTACCAAAGCCACATGTGTCCCATCAATGGACCCAATGACATGGGGCATCCCTCCCAGGGCATAGAAATCACCCTTGACACCTGTCAACTCCTCAGGAGTAGGAAAATGGATGAATTCATCAAGGTGCTCCAACATGGCTGCCAAAACATCACACAGGACACGGCGGAACATTGTCTGTGACATGCCACCAACATCAGGTATGGTGAATTGAAACGTACCTGTGGCAAAAAAATGTAGGGCTGCCATCACCTTCATCTTGGGGGTCAGCGCAGTAGGATACCTGTGTCGCGGTTGGAGGTGTGGTGCCAGCTTGGCGGTCAAGTCCTCAATCAACTGTTGAGTGAATCTGTAATTTCGGATGCAGGCACGTTCCCTCATGGCACCCAAGTCAGGCATTGATCGGGGGACAGGCGGTGCCCTGCAGAAAATTGCATTGAATAACGAACATTGAGAGCATAACAACATCAATGTCAATGAACAGAGCACATGCTAAACTGCTACTACACATCAGCTAAATACAGAGTCTGGTCTGTGCAATACATCCAGGACACGTATGCCAGCTTGGTGATACTCCTACGAAAAGCCAGATACACCCGTTGATTGGCAAGTCTACATGACATGCCCTGAAACGAGCTGGGGGCCAGTGTCAGTGAATAGCCAGAGAAATCACAAGAGTGACATACATCCACATTTCAGCATTTTAAGGATGTCATCTCATACAGACAGCTGACGGCAAGCTAGATGCACAGGTCACATGGAATGTCAAATGTACAGAACAAACACATTGCGATGAACGGGTACACGTGAAAACAGACATTGAGACGACGCAGATATGTCCTCATGTGAAAATATCATGTCCGATGCATACAGACCCTGCTTACGTGGGAATCCACATGTGGCATGGTGTGCGTAGATGTGTGCCATGCCCATCTCCACACAGACACATGTTGGATGCAGCAACAGCAGATGTAGTTGACGGAACACTAACAGCAAGCTCATGGGAACACATGACACACACATGACATAGTCACATCGGGGCACGCTGATCGTGAAATGTCAGTTGTTAGTGTCCCTGTCCCTGGCATCAGGGGACAGTTGTGGGTGGTGGTGACTGTGCCATACCAGTGATGCTGTGCTTGACACGTTTGTACTACAGGCACACATGTGCAAAGTGTGAAGGGGAAGTGTGCCACATATTGCCCCATCACACATGACATGTGTACACAGGTCATCACACATCAATTGTGCAACTACATGAGGAGACATGTGCAATATCACAGCCTGACACACGTAGGCCCTGCACATGAAAGTCTGCAATGACAATGACTTGATGTAAAGCCTTGTGCGAGTCGGAGACCTCCATTCCTTTCGTGTGCGCCTCCTATCACCAGTGTAAGCGTATGAAACGCACCGTACACATGCTCTGAGAGCATGTGTATGGCCCGTATCACTATAGTAGTGGTGCCGTACGAGTACGTGTGGTACGCGCCGTACACACGCTCTCAGAGCGTGTGTACGGTCCGTATCACTATAGTAGTGGTGCCATGGGAGTACGCGTTATTCGGACCATACACACGTCGTGTGTACGGTCCGTATCACTATAGTAGTGGTGCCGTAGGAGTACGCTTGGTATGGACCGTACACACGTCGTGTGTATGGCCCGTATCACTATAGTAGTGGTGCCATAGGAGTAAGCGTGGTACGGACCACACACACTCTCAGAGCGTGTGTACGGTCCGTATCACTATAGTAGTGGTGTCGTAGGAGTATGCGTGGTACGGGCCATACATACACTCTCAGAGCATGTGTACGGTCCGTATCACTATAGTAGCGGTGCCGTAGGAGTACGCGTGGTACGGACTGTACGCACATCGTGTGTACGGTCCGTATCACTATAGTAGTGGTGCCGTAGGAGTACGCGTGGTATGGGCTGTACTCACGCTCTCAGAGCGTGTGTACGGTCCGTATCGCTATAGTAGTGGTGCCGTAGGAGTACGCGTAGTACAGGCCGTACACACGCTCTCAGAGCGTGTGTACGGTCCGTATCACTATAGAGGTGGTGCCATAGGAGTACGCATTGTTTGGACCGTACACACGTCGTGTGTACGGTCTGTATCACTATAGTAGTGGTGCCATAGGAGTACGCGTGGTACGGACCGCACACACGCTCTCAGAGTGTGTGTACGGTCCGTATCACTATAGTAGTGGTGCCATAGGAGTACGCGTGGTACAGGCCATACACATGCTCTCAGAGCATGTGTATGGTCCGTATCACTATAGTAGTGGTGCCGTACGATTACGCGTGGTCCGGACCGTACACACGCTCTTAGAGCGTGTGTACGGTCCATATCACTATAGTAATGGTGCCGTAGGAGTACGCGTGGTACGGACAGTACGCACGTCGTGTGTACGGTCCGTATCACTATAGTAGTGGTGCCGTAGGAGTACGCGTGGTATGGGCTGTACTCACGCTCTCAGAGCGTGTGTACGGTCCGTATCACTATAGTAGTGGTGCCGTAGGTGTTCGCGTGGTACGGACTGTACACATGTCGTGTGTACGGTCCGTATCACTATAGTAGTGGTGCCATAGGAGTACGCGTGGTATGGGCCGTACTCACGCTCTAAGAGCGTGTGTATGGTCCGTGTCACTATAGTAGTGGTGCCGTAGGAGTACGCGTGGTACGGACCATACACACTTTGTGTGTATGGTCCGTATCACTATAGTAGTGGTGCCGTAGGAGTACGCGTGGTATGGGCCGTACTCACGCTCCCAGAGCGTGTGTATGGTCCGTATCACTATAGTAGTGGTGCCATAGGAGTACGCGTGGTATGGACCGTACACACGCTCTCAGAGCATGTGTACGGTCCGTATCACTATAGTAGTGGTGCCGCAGGAGTACACGTGGTACGGGCTGTACACACGCTCTCAGAGCATGTGCACGGTCCGTATCACTATAGTAGTGGTGCCGTACGAGTACGCATGGTACGGGCCGTACACACGCTCTTAGAGCGTGTGTACGGTCCGTATCACTATAGTAGTGGTGCCGTATGAGTACGCGTGGTACGGACCGTACACACTCTCTCAGAGCGTGTGTACAGTCCGTATCACTATAATAGTGGTGCCGTACGAGTACGCGTGGTACGGGCCGTACACACAGTCTCAGAGCATGTGTACGGTCCGTATCACTATAGTAGTGGTGCCGTAGGAGTACGCGTGGTACGGGCCGTACACACGCTCTCAGAGTGTGTGTACGGTCCGTATCACTATAGTAGTGGTGCCGTAGGAGTACACATGGTACGGACCGTACACACATGCGTACTCCTACGGCACCACTACTATAGTGATACGCACCGTACCCACGCTATGGATATGTGAGTACGGTGCGTATCACTATTGTAGTGGTGCCGTACGTGTACGGGTACGTGTGAAACGCACCGTACATGTTTTTTGGAATAAAAAATTACATAGGGGACAAGTATTAGGCCCAAAATGCATGCTGGTTGTCATGGATACAGAGATTTCAGTTGCAATGTGGCCAAAGTGTGCTACATGTGTCCACTGGACAGGTAGACCCCATTTGGCTTGTGCATACTCACACTGGGCAGTGCCTGTGTGTCTATTCACAACTATCTGTCGATGGTTGTTTGTCACAAATATGTGTTGGCAGCCTCACAAGGTGATGTGGAGTACATTTGGGAATTCTTGCAGCACATTTTTGTAAACCCTGATTAAGAGGTGTCACTTCTTGATCTGTCTCAATCACATTGTCTCAGGTATGGGGGATTTGTGCGGGCGAGGCCTACATGGACAAACCGTATGTCTGCTTGCCAGGTCTGACCTGTGTGTGATAATTGGCTGGACAGAGACTCAACGTGCAGTGACCCAGTGATGTTGTGCAGGGTTTAATGTTTGTGCTTTGCAGCATGTGTCAATTGTTTAAATACATGATTCCTGCTCATACATTTGTGGCACCAGTGTGTGGTCCAGATGCTACGTAGTTTGGTGTTTGTGTGCTGACATCTGTGTGGACATTCTGGCTTGCCAAGAGGGTGTCTCCTCAGTGCAGGTATGCCTTTTTATGACACAATTGCAGGCCCATTAGCTTATGCATTGTCCTGGGTTTGAACATGTGTGCCACTTCACATGACAGGCAGTGGGTAGATGTGTTGCCAACTGTGTCATCAGGTAACAGATGGCCATGTGACAACTGACATAATTCAAGTTGTTAGTCAAAAGGTATTGTACCTTGGCACTCACAACACCTGTCAACAGGTCTTCATGTTTTAAATGCTTTAGTTTGATGTTTTATTGTTAAGAACAATAATGTGCCTGCATGACAGATGTCTCCCAAGGAAGTGCACAACAAACCACCTTTACACTTTCAGGGAACACGCTGGCACATTTTAAAAGAAGGCACTGTTCTAATGAGACTGTTTTTCAGATTATACATATACATGTTCCCCCAGTGTTGTGGAATTATGGTAAGTCCTTGGTTGTTGGTGATACCAACTTACGAGTGTCAAGTCATCAAGACCTCCGTGGACCCATGTATATGAACTTTCTGCAACACCATTTATTTCTAACAGTGGCTTCTTGAAAGAAGGCTGCCAGCTTCTTCAATTACTGGGTAAATGTTTGTGTGCACCTCCTTGGGAGCCATCTGTTATGGAGGCACATGTGTGTTCTGTTCACAAAATGGCACATTCCCACATTCTGACCATGTCGATTCTGTAAAGTATTGTGATTCCCAAGGGACCAACATTTTTTCGTTTTGTGTTCCAAAGTACTTACAGGTCTCGGAGTGTGGGGACACCTTTGGTATTGAGGTGTGTTACTTTGCCTTGGGTGCACCACTACTGTTTCTTTCAGAGTAAACAAGAGGTGGCATGACTTCATTGTATTGCTGTGCTCACCTGTTCCCAGACACTAGATCCTCAGTGTATTTCTCCTTAAAGTTTTGGGCTGGTGTGTCCTATTTTTCCTTGTGTCCAAGTGACATGGTGGGTCTACCAACTGGGGAGTACAGGGCTTACATATGTGCGGGATAATCTAGCTGTTACTCATGATGCATTGCCTGATATGCACTGTGACCTATTTGTTTTGTACTCATGTGTCAGATGTATACAGGTGACTGATGTTTTTCTGTATCTTCACCTTGCCCACAGCATCATCATTGGAAACCGAGGGAGACACCTGCATGGACCTGGAGGAGGGATCCAGCACCGGTGCCACCAGTGCTGGCGAGTCTGCATGAGCCAGTGGCACGGAGGGCGAGGGGAGTCAGTTGGAAGACCTGTCTGGTGGCGATTCCAACCACGACACAGACGGGTCCGAGGCTGACCTCATCGAGGGGGCGGAGGCTGCTACAACACCTGGCAGCAGCCCAACATCTGTCCCCGCCTCCTCCATTCCCATCACCGCCCTCCCAGTTGCTCCGGTCCCTTCTGTCCGTGCAGGGTCCCACCATGTCTTCTTCGGGACAGGCAGCGCCCCCCTTGCCCCTGTCACCCCTGCTGCCCTCAGTGCAGAGTCTGTGGACATACTGCAGCAGTTGCAGGTTGGGCAGGCATTGGTGCTGACTGTCCTCCATGGCCACACCACACTGCTGACACAGATGGTGTCGTTCATGGAGGGCATGTCAGCAACGATGTCTGAACAACGCATGTTTCTGCGGTCCATGGACTCTTCCCTGACGGCAGCAGTGACTCTCCTGCAGCACTTCGTCCCCCCCTACCCCAGCCCCATCCACACTTCCCTCTCCCATACCTGTCCCATGCACACCCAGACATTCCCAAGCACGCACCCCACCAGACACAGGCAGCACACCTCCAAGTAAGGGCAAGCGCACACCTCCTGGCACGCACACTCAGGGGGATGTAGGCACACCCACTGGGTCTGGGGCAAAAAGACATACACGCAGCCACAGTCTGAGTCTGCATGCCTCACAACCCAGTCCCTCCAAAAGCACTCCCCTTGGCTCCCCTGCCAAAGTGACACCCAAAGAGGTCGACATGGGTGAGCTGCCCATCACCCCCTCTGTGACACCACCCCGCAAGCGGGCGAGGAAGTCCCTGGGCAGGGTAGTTGAGTCCCCCCCTGTCCACCCCCTCCCCCAAGAGGACTGCACCCCACCCCTCAGCCACCCCCCTCCGTTGGCCCTGGGGTTTCTTCCGGTGCAGGGGTTACCCTGGACGCCCTGGCAGCAGTGTGCAGCGCCGAGCTCACCTCTACCTTTGGTGCTGCCTCACCCCCTGTGGTGGAGATGTCCACCCCTGCACCCACCACACCTACCCTTCCCCCTCCTGTCCCTGCGGTGTCTGGTCCTTCCCCACATGATGCCCCCCCGGTCGACGAACCTGAGGGTTCCACTGTGCAGGCAAGCTAGGGGAGACACGTGCCCATGTGTCCCCCCAAGGACTTCTATTATGGACTTGCCATTGGCCTTTCTATATAGCGTGATTTCATATTTTCTTTTTTATGCAGAATAAAGCATTTTATTTTTACTTTAAACACTATTGCAATTCAGATATTGATGTTGGTGCTGAGGCTCCAGGAGTTGGTGTTGTGGTAATGTGTTATGGTTCTGAGAAATGTTCTAGTCTGATGGTCATGAGGTGGACCATGGTATCTGCGTGCCATCACAAGGTCTCTGCAAATAATATTTGGTAGTGTGTGTTCTTTTGGCTTGGAGACATTGTCCCAAGGAGTGTTCCTTCATCTGTGGCACCTGACATCTTCCCTGCAAAGAGTTGCACAATTGTTGTGCTGACCTGTGTCTACATTTCCTTTGTTGGTGACGGATCCCTTCAACTATGGCCATGCCTGCTCAGCAATGTCTCCAACTGCTTCGTCTGTGCCATTCTTGCTAGTCACTGTACTTGTGTATTGAGTATGTTGAAATGCCTTCATGGAGAAATTCTCCCTTTTCAGCACTATGCATGTGTGTACTCCCGGCCTAGCACACATATGGTACTTGTCCTGCAGGGTGTTTGGGCACTTGACTCACAATTGTGGGCATTGTATCTGTGGGAACTCCACCCTATTCCTTCCATGAGAGACAACGTCTTGGTGGCTGGCCCAGCACCTGTACATTCCTATCAGTCCTGGGATGTGCGTGACAGTGTGTGTTCCCTTTGGCTCTCTTAGTTTAGTAGGCAGTGACATGACTATACAGTCTTGTGGCATGATCTCAGTGTGTGTATTGTGCTGCATCCGCCAGGGGTGGGTATGCATGTGTTATTTGTCCTCACACCCACATGTGGGGTGTCATGAAGTGGGGGAAAGACATCCATCCTCCTGGGAGTTGGACACTGCTGTCAGTGATGTGTTGTTATGGCACTATCATCATTGTCCAAAGTTAGGGATGCGTACATACACCCATGGAGTTGTGGTCATCTGATAATGATGTAAACCCCCCATGTCTCTGTCCACTGCTGGAAATCCTCTGCACCCACCCCTCATATTGCAGGCCACTGCTGGTAGTCATATACACCCACCCCTCACATGTCTGTCCACTGCTGGTAGGGATATGCACCCACCCCATGTCTCTGTCCACTGCTGGGAGTCCTCTGCACCCACCCCCATGTCTATGTCCACTGCTGGGAGTCCTCTGCACCCACCCCTCAGATGTCTGTCCACTGCTGGGAGTGATATGCACCCACCCCTCATATTGCAGGCCACTGCTGGTGGTCATATACACCCACCCCTCACATGTCTGTCCACTGCTGGGAGTGATATGCACCCACCCCCATGTCTCTGTCCACTGCTGGGAGTCCTCTGCACCCCCCCATGTCTCTGTCCACTGCTGGGAGTCCTCTGCACCCACCCCCATGTCTCTGTCCACTGCTGGGAGTCCTCTGCACCAACCCCTCACATGTCTGTCCACTGCTGGGAGTGATATGCAACCACCCCTCATATTGCAGGCCACTGCTGGTGGTCATATACACCCACCCCTCACATGTCTGTCCACTGCTGGTAGTGATATGCACCCACCCCCATGTCTCTGTCCACTGCTGGGAGTCCTCTGCACCCATCCCTATGTCTCTGTCCACTGCTGGGAGTCCTCTGCACCCACCCATATATGTCTGCCCACTGCTTGGAGTCCTCTGCACCCACCCCTCACATGTCTGTCCACTGCTGGGAGTGATATGCACCCACCCCTCATATTGCAGGCCACTGCTGGTAGTCATATACACCCACCCCTCACATGTCTCTCCACTGCTGGTAGTGATGTGCACCCACCCCCATGTCTCTGTCCACTGCTGGGAGTCTTCTGCACCCACCCCCATGTCTCTGTCCACTGCTGTGAGTCCTCTGCACCCACCCCTCACATGTCTGTCCACTGCTGGGAGTGCTATGCACCCACCCCTCATATTGCAGGCCACTGCTGGTGGTCATATACACCCACCCCTCACATGTCTGTCCACTGCTGGGAGTGATATGCACCCACCCCCATGTCTCTGTCCACTGCTGGGAGTCCTCTGCACCCACCCCCATGTCTCTGTCCACTGCTGGGAGTCCTCTGCACCCACCCCCATGTCTCTGTCCACTGCTGGGAGTCCTCTGCACCCACCCAAATATGTGTGTCCACTGCTGGTAGTCATATACACCCACCCCTCACATGTCTGTCCACTGCTGGGAGTGATATGCACCCACCCCCATGTCTCTGTCCACTGCTGGGAGTCCTCTGCACCCACCCCCATGTCTCTGTCCACTGCTGGTGTTGATATGCACCCACCCCCATGTCTCTGTCCACTGCTGGGAGTCCTCTGCACCCACACACATATGACTGTCCACTGCTGGGAGTCCTCTGCACCCACCCCTCACATGTCTGTCCACTGCTGGGAATCCTATGCAGCCACCCACCCCCTTGGTGCAGT
The DNA here is from genome assembly GCF_964204655.1 of Triturus cristatus. Lineage (NCBI taxonomy): Eukaryota > Metazoa > Chordata > Amphibia > Caudata > Salamandridae > Triturus > Triturus cristatus. The sequence goes on from NC_140579.1 coordinate 318,649,957, forward strand.
ACACTGCTGTCCTGGGCCTACACACACACCAATATAAATGTAATATGCTGCACCAGGCCGTAGGCCAACATTCGTGGCGTGTGTAAGCCTTGTATCCCAAATGTACTGGTGCCGTAGGGGTGCGTGTGATACGGACCGTACCCCCGCATTCATAGGGTGTGTACGGTCCATACCACGCGTACCCTTACGGCCCCAATCCACTACAATGGTGATACAGCCCGTACACACGCTCTGAGCGCGTGTGTACGGTCCGTACCACGCGTACCCCTACGGCACCACTACAATGGTGATACAGACCGTACACATGCTCTGAGGGCGTGTGTACGGTCCGTACCACGCGTACCCCTACGGCACCACTACAATGGTGATACGGATCGTACACACGCTCTGAGAGTGTGTGTACGGTCCGTACCACGCGTACCCCTACGGCACCACTACAATAGGGATACAGACCGTACACACGCTCTGAGAGCGTGTCTACGGTCCATATCACACGTGCCCCCATGGCACCACTGATCTAGTGCTTCGGACCGTACCCATGCTATGGATGTGTGAGCACGGTGCTTATCACTATTGTAGTGTTGCCGTAGGGGTATGCGTACACGTCCAATTCCGTTGTTGCGGGACGCAGGGATTGGTGGACACGCCCCCCGGAGTGACCAGACCCTGGAGGTAATGTATGTCCTCAATATTGTAGGTTTTAATTTGGATAGGGGGTATGTTTCCTGCCCCTCACCCCCCCTTGGCCCCTGGGTGTTGTTCTCACCTTCTGCAGCGTGTGCGTCGGGTTCGGTGCACCAGGTCGTAGGCTAAGAGGGCCGGGATAACACGTAGGATGAGGTCCATGGCTGTCCGTCGCGTACCGGGGCTCTGTTTTCGCGTCAGACTCAGTTTTCCGGCATTTTTTGGCTGATGTAAAACGATGCCTGACTCCGTACGGACGTCGCGTATGCGCTGTCCAGGATCAGACTCATAGGTATTTTTTAGCCGTACGGTGTTTTGTACGAATCGTACGGAAATGCTATTTCTGTACGAATCGTACTTGCTGGATTGTACGGTGGATTTCCCGGGTACGAGTCGTACGGAGAAAACGCTCCGTACGACGAATCGTACCCGGGTTTTACAGGATTGGAATCGGCACCCTAACGTTAATTACAATTGTACCAAAATTAATAACCAATTAATCAATTAAAATTAATTATCATTCAATTATTAATTCATAAATTTAAAATAAATGACTTCCCACCCTTTACACCTATAAACACCACAACACACGCCTAAAATCATTTACACAATTACCATAATTATTACAATTAATTAATTAATATGAATTAATAACCAATTATTAATTAATAATACATTGCTTCACACATTTAACACTATAACATATCAATTAAACAAATACAAATTAATCAATAAATTGAATATCATTAAAGTACTTCCCACCCTATACCCCCTATAAACCCACAACCTACTACAGACCTATAAACACAAAATTCAAATATTAAAAAAAAAAGACATGTATTATAATTCAATTACTTCCCACCCTATCCCCCTATAAACCCACAACCCTCTATGGAACTAGAAGCGCAAAATTCAAATATTTGTTTTTATTAAATTCTAAAAATGTAACCCATGTATTAAAAATACAAACAGCTCTTATACAAAAAAACATACATTACACACATATAAAATATATACTAACATACATAAGAATAATACAAAGCGATATTTTTAACAGCTATATTTTTGCAAACGATATTAAACACTTCGATATGTTTAAAAATTGATATTACTTACCTTAAATCGATATTCTTGACCACAATATTTTTGCTGTCGATATTTCTGACCCACGATAATAATGACTCGATATTTGTGTAATTTGATATTTTGTACTTGATATTCTGTCTCTGCACCATAGGTAGATATATCTTTGGCATCATTTGAGAAATATTCACTAACTTTTCCAGAAAAAGAGTGCCGGTTATTCTTGATGTGCATGAAAAGTTTTGGTGTGATCCGTCATGCGGGAGCAGCGAAAAAGGGCTAGATAAAAAAAAATAAAAAATCCACTGGTAATTTCCATAGAGATTTTTAGACATGAATACAGCTCAAACCACTGGACGGAATTACACCAGATTTGGCAGAAAGGTAGCCCTTGGACAAGAAATAAACCTTTTTGCTATTTGGTGTAAATCTGTTCAGTAGTTTTTGAGATTAAAAAAACAAAACAAATTTGTATATATAGGGACGCAATTTGCATCCCTATATATACAAATTCATTTAGTTTTTTTCAATCTGGGGATCTAAGGATCTGACAGTCCCCATGCTGAAATCTGATTGGCTGCCAGCACTTCAACCAGGAAGAGTTGGCAGCCATCTTGAGACTCGGTTAAAAGCGAATCACACAAAAGGAGTGTAAAAAAAAGTAAAGGGGGCAGGGTTGGAATGCCCTTACACCCTAACTATGATCCTGGGGTCTCCATGTGATCCCCACAGGGCCAAAGAGCTCTTTAAAAAAAGGATTTTGATACAGAAATGCGACAGAGCAGCAAATCAATGGCAAAGATTTTAAAAAAGAAAGCACAGTCTCCAGTGCTTGTTTTAATTAGAGCCCCTCTGTGGCCAAGTCCCTGAGGCATTTTGTTTTAAAAAGAGCAGGTGTGGGTGTACTCTGCCCCCCTCCTAAGGCTCTTAGAGCCCTGGGGACCACCACCTCCCCAGGGTTTTGTGTGTATATTGGAGGTGGGCGGCGCAGACCTTCCTTCATGGACTCTCTTGAGCCCCAGGGATCACCACCTCCCCAGGGCTTAATTTAAAATATTGGAGGTGGCTTCATGGATCCCCTTCCATGGGCTTTTTAGAGTCCTGGGACCACCACCTCCCTGGGGCTTAATATGAATAATTTGCAAGGGGCTGTGTGGACCATCTGAGCCGTGGGGACCACCACCTCCCCAGGGTTTTGTTTGTATATTTGAGGTGGGCCACATGGACCTCACTTCATGGACTCTCTTGAGCCCCGGGGATCACCACCTTCCCAGGGCTTAATTTAAAATATTGGAAGTGCCTTCATGGACCCCCTTCCATGGGCTCTTTAGAGCCCTGGGCCCACCACCTTCCTGGGGCTTATTAAAAATAATTTGCACGGGGCTGTGCGGACGATCTGTGCCCTAGGGATCACCACCTCTCAGGGGCATCAGGTAAAATACATGTGGGAGGGGGGCCTCGTTGCACCCCTCCTGTGCCATTTATGGCCCTAGGGATCACCACCCCTCCAGGACGAGCCTGAGAAAAGAGGAGAAGAGGAACGTGCTGAAAGCCACCTGCCAAGCAAAAGTAAACACTCCAGTTCCAGTGGGTGGGAGCTGTCAAACAGCTCCAGCTTGCTGGAAGCGGATATTCGATCTCTTACCCTGGCCACAGACAAGCAGGCAGGGAAAGAGATGAAACAATTGCTCCTGCATGGAGATAGCTGTCTTTCCAGCAATTCCCTCCATGCAGTAACAAGGCTGACTCCAGTAGGAGGCATGGTGCCACCAGGGACTGCGGATGCCTTGACACTGCCCCCGTGGTCCAGACAGAAGGTCAGAAAGAGGCAGAATTAAGGTCATAAATTAGCAGAAGGAGGCAAGATAAAGGTGAGAAATGAGCAAAAAGAGGCAAGATGAAGGTCAGCAAAGAGTAGAAAGAGGCGAAATAAAGGTGAGAAACAAGCAAAAAGAGACAGAATAGAGGTACGAAACAAGCAGAAGGAGGCAGAATAAAGGTCAGCAATGAGCAGAAAGAGGCAAAATAAAGGTGAGAAATAGCAGAAAGAAGTAGAATAAAGGTCAGAAATGAGCAGAAAGAGGCAGAATAGAGGTCAGAAATTAGCAGAATGAGGCAAACTAAAGGTGAGAAACGAGCAGCAAAAGGCAGAATAAAGGTCAGAAGCGAGCAATAGGAGGCAAAATAAAGGTGAGAATGAGCACAAAGATGCAAAATAAAGGTTGGCAATGAGCAGAAAGAGGCAAAATAAAGGTGAGTAATGACCATAAAGAAGCAGAACAAAGATCAGAAATGAGCAGAAAGTGGCAGATATAGGTCATTAATGAGAAGAAAGAGGCAAAATAAAGGTCAGCAACTAACAAAAAGAAGCAGAATAAACGTCAGCAACAAGCAGAAAAAGAAAAAATAAAGGTGAGAAACAAGCAACAAGAGGCAGAATAAAGGTCAGAAGCGAGCAGAAAGAGGCAGAATAAAGGCAAGAAACTAGCAGAACGTGATAGAATAAAGTACAGCAAAGAGCAGTAAGAGGCAAGATAAAGGTGAGAAAGGAGCAGAGAGAGCAAAATAGGTTAGAGATTAGCAGAAAGAGGCAGTAGAAAGGTCAGTAATAAACCGAAAAAGGTAAAATAAACATCACCAATGAGACAAAATGAAGGTGAGATACAAGCAGAAAGAGGCAGAATAAAGGTCACTAATGAGCAAAAGAGGCAAAATAGAGGTCAGAAATGAGCAGCAAGAGGCAAATTAGAGCTCAGCAAAGAGCAGAAAGAGGCTAAATAAAGGTCAGAAATGAGGGGATAGAGGCAAAATAAAGCCAGCAACAAGCATAAAGAGACAAAATAGAGATCAGAAATGAGCAAAAATAGGACAAATAGAGGTCAACATTGAGCAGAAAGAGGCAAAATAAAGGCCAGCTACAAGCAGAAAGAGGCAAAATAGAAGTCAGAAGCAAGCAGGAAGAGGTAGAATAAAGGTCAAAAGTGAGGAGAAAGAGTCAAATTAAAGGTCAGCTATGAACAGGAAGAGGAAAAATAAAGGTCAGAAGTAAGCAGAGAAAAGCAGAAAACAAGGAGAGAACGAGCAGAACCTACTCAGGCACGCATGCCTCCATTCACAGAACAGCTTGGACCGGCTATCATCCCCTTAAAGAACCATTCAGACACTCATTCACCCATTCACACACAGACTCAGACACATACACACACTCACAGACCCAGTCTGACAATCATGCACCCACTTATAGAATCACTCATACTCTGTCTCACCCACACACTCACACACTCACTCAGAGTCTCATGTACCCACTCACAGACCTACTCAGACACTCATGCAATCACTCATACACTGACTGACACACTGATGGAGGCAGTCACAAACCCAATCAGACACTCTGACACCCACTCACAGACCCACTCAGACAGTCATGCACCCACCGAGACACCCACCCAGACACTCACACACCCATTGAGACATGCATGCACTAACTCACGGAAAGGTTACAGGGAATGAGGAAAATAAAAATCTATGAGGCCTATGTGTCCCCATGTGCCCCCCCCCCAAACGCTTATATGCACATACATGTAACCTATGTATTTCCCCTCCATGGCCTTTCTATCATGATGCTCATGCTATAACGTGGCCTGCCATCATCCAGTCTCCCATGAGAGAAACGACAAATCTGTATTGAGGCCTACACGTTTTTCATCATGTTTTCCTGCATTTTCATGAAGCCCATGTTTATGGCTCAGCCAGAGCCGAAAAGAGGTTTCATGCCTCAGAACGCTCTGAAAGCTACAGCTACGTATCCTTGGCCTTGCACACTTGGGCCTCAGCCAAAGGGGCCCCGACCGAGGTGCCGAGACAGTATTGAGCACGGTTATCTGCTTACTCTTACTGAAACCACATTCTTGCCTGGTGAAGGAGGAATGAACGCGACCCATCTGCAAGGAGGGAGCCCAGCCCTACTGTCTCTCTTTGTGAGATTGCAAAGCTCACGTCAGTAAAAAGCCCATAGCCCCCATGTAAGGCCTCTGCAGTAAATGAAGTAAATGAAGAAATAGATGCCACATCGGCTCTTGGTGATGAGCAACCTATGTCACAAATCAGTCCCTGCTCCAGACATCGGATATCAGATAATACAAGATGTGCTGGTCGTCCTGACACTGAAGGCCTCACTCACTGAAGGCCTCACTTCCAGACTTGTCCGGTTGCATAGCAACCCTCCCCACGTCAGTTACACGTCATGCTCGAGTTGAGCACAAGTAAGGCAAAGTTCCAGTACAATTCCAGCAGATCACGCAACCCCCTCCAGGTATCCACCCACACATGACAAATTACCCATTATCATCAAGTGGACGCCCACATGGACGCCCACCTTCACGCCTACTTACACGCCCACATGCTCTTATCTCATTCTCTCTTGCTCTTTTGCTTACGTACAATTGAGAAATGTATATATACTGTACTCTGTGAATAATGTTTTGAGAATATTGAGAATACTTTTGAGTCCCTTTCCAGATCCTTTTTGGTGATGGTAATATTCTCCCTTTGACTCGAGTTATTGGAATAAAGCCCTTTATGAACCTGATACCACAGACTCAGCCTCTTGCTTTATGCATGATCTTATTTATATTTTAAAAATTCTGAGAGCGTAATATTTTATTTACCACATAATGGCGCCCGAACAGTTACATCTCTTTCCCCACACGCCGGAGATGAAGGTCCAGTTTTGCCCCCTTCCATAGCCGTGACGGACTTCAAGCGCGCACGTCGCGGGTCTTCCCGCCAACTCCCTCAGGCCAACGAAGGGGACAGACTGCGACCAGGCATCCATACGAGGCGGTGAGGAACGCAGATTGTCCTACCCAGAGCCCACCTGCGAGAGAGCTGTGTCCGAGGTATACAGAGGCCCACCAGATTCCGAAGTTCCGAAGTATCCAAGTCACGAGTCGAGTCCAGTCCAGTCCAGTTTGGTCTAGTCCAGTTCAGTTCCGAGGCCTTCCGTTCCGTGCTACCCGGTGAGTACCGTTGCTGGGGAGGCAGTTAGACGTGCACATTAGGTTGTGCCGGTCAAGACGGGTTTGGGTACACAAATCCGGTCTGCACTGTTTCAGCAGTGTATCTGTACTGTTTAGCAGTATATCTAGTATGTCTTGCATATAATTCAGTATTCTCTAGTGTTAGTATTATGTCAGTAACTAGTTTCCTATTAGTTATCATCGTTCGTTAAATGTTAAATGTTAAATGTTTTAATATGTTTTAAAAATTGTGGTATGAATGAGTGTTCATTATTGTGTTTATTGTAATTTATTGTGTTCAAAATCAAGTAGCAAAGTTTAAAGATGCTGTTCTTTTCAAAATTAAGACAGATCAAAACTAGAAAAGGGGTACTCGAGGAAGCTGTTCCCATTCCACCTAGGGACACTCCAGGGTACTTTATGTATCATAAGCATGGCCTAGATGCCGTATTATTTCTTGATTTATGGGTGGACTACACCAAGGATTTACCAGAAAGTCAGAGGTGGCCCGCAGCTGGGACCTGGGATGCAGATTGCATCATGAGAGTAGAAGAAAAGTTATGGAAAAAGACAGCCAGACAGTCACAGAAAAATGCCATTGAATTATGGCGTAAAGAATTGCATAGACGCACAGAGAAAGCGCTCAGAAAAGAAGAGAAAAGTAGGGAGGATTCAGACAAAGCCCGAGAAAACGTATTAGTTGAGGAAGGTATCCGAGTAAAAGCAGAACAAGTAGACAGACAACGAAACACTCTTATGAAAGAGAAAATGTAGACCAGCTCGGAAGGATGCCATTGAGTTTTGGCGCAAGGAGTCACATAGGAGGACAGAGTAAGTGTTTCACGAAGCAGAGAGAAGTAGACTGGAGTCTGGAAAAGCCAAGGAAAAGATGTTACAGGAGGAAGTGGAGCAGGTAAAATGAGCGCAGGCTGACAGAGAAAGAAATACTGACGTTGCTGGTATTTATCCCGTCCTTTCAGAGGACCTAGCAAGAGTGGCCCCAGTAGAAGGTCCAGTTAGAGTGCCACCGCAAGTACCACGATACATATAATAATGATATAGTAGCCCAAAGGTTCTTGAGCCTCCCACCAAACGAACAGCGCATAGCTGGTGTTTTCATGGTCCAACATTTGATTACGTTGTTAAAAGGGACTTGAGAGGGGTGTAGCTAGGGTAATAGCAACACCTGTGATTTGATGACACCCCTAATGTACAAAGTGTTAACGAAAAAATAATTAGTGAAAAGTTTAGCTTGAAAAAAAGAATTGTGGGTATTTCGAATTTGCAAATTGTTCAAGAATACAGGTTTGTGTTCTTGGTGGTCCAGTGAGCCAATGTGCTGGGTCAAGTCGGTGAGATTGTGACCCCCTGAGTGCAAATTGTATGTAAAAATAATTTTTCAATTGGGCGAATTATTGCAGTTTTTATGGAATTGAGTAGTCTTTTTGTCTTTGACAGCTTCAGAGTGAGGAGAAGGTGGGGGCTGTGTAGAGCAGAATGTGATACAGAAATCGGAGACAGATTCTGACCTTGTAGCCAGTGTAGGTGGGGGCCGGTGAGAGGAGCGGAACAGAGGCACTGCTTAGAAAGCTTCTCTGACATCGCATCTGTGTAATGCCTGCAGCCGGAGAGCCTTGGGGGCCAGGAGTAGGAAAAACAAAAAAGATGGCTGGCAGCCCAGGCTCAGGCCGCGCTGAGGGGCTATTTTTAGCTTCTCTGATAAGACAGGGCAGCTGAGAAATGTAAGTCGAGAAAGATTCCCTTGGTCTATTCTGTGCTAAACCAGTGCCCCGGGGAAATGTCTATGGAGAAGATTTGTTTTATTTTTTAGCAAATGTTATATTGCTTCTGGCCAGAAAGTAAAATGTTGCTCTTGCTTGGAATTTTAAGGGCTATATGCCTATATAAAAACGATTTTCAAATTCAGACATTTTTTAATTGTGGCCACAAGCTGCCACCAGTTGCATTGGATAAATGATCCAGTGGTTAAAAGTCTGTGAGGAGAGATGAGAGGTGCGTCTTCGTCTGGGACATTAGGGTACATTGTGTTGACGAAGATGCATAGCTCATTTTTATAAAAGAAAACAAACAGGTTTGTGTGTTCTTCGTTTTTGATTATTATTGCTGATTCTGTGTGTCAGACTTGACACGGTGATTTCAGATGGGGGTGTATAGGGCAGGTAAATCAGTTATTGATTATAAGCCTGACAAATTAAGCAGGCCAGAGTGTTCGCCTCTGAGCTGTAGGTACTATAATTGCGCATCGCTGCTCATTTATATATGTTAGTGTAATTGTCTATGCTTTCTGTGCTTGGTATACTGATGGCTTGGCATATGTATTTTATATATGTTTTGTTTTTGTGTTGTATTGACCAGTATGTTTGGCATTAATACAAGTTCTCCTGGGCGTTACAGAGATGGACGTGACGACGTATATCTTTGCGCTGCGCTTGGCTGGAACTTGTTCACAATTACTAAATTTCACAGACATGATATTACCTTTATCATGCTGTCAAAATAGCGGACAACACGTTATCAGTGTATGTCTAATTGGTATTGGTGATGAATAAAAGAAGAAAATAGTTATGCAAGACTTAAATATGTATCACATGACTGCCTTTCTCTTATAGACAGGCAGCCTCGGTCATATGTTTCCAGATTGGACATTAAGGAACCATTATGATCTGTGCACTCGCATCTTACCACTTGAAAGGCCTGTTTTAAATAAGGACTGCCACCCCAGAGTGACAAATGAGGCTCGGTATTTAGGGTAATGAGAAAATATCTGACAGGATTTCCTTTTTAAAGTTTGCTTTAGTAAGCTCATTCTTGTAAGTGGTGGCCCCAAAGGTTGACTTGTTTTTAAATTAGGCTGTTTATTGTATAGGTGGAAATTATTGCAAAATGACTGATTTCTTTAGCAGATGAATTATTAATTATCAACATTAACAACTGTTCTTAAACTTGGTTTTCCGAATATTTAGGTAATTTAGCATTCCTATTAGGGCCTCCTAGCATTAATATTGACTTCAGGTTGGTGTAGGTTCATGTAATAGGGACATTTGCATATGAGATGTCATTTGGCCAGCTTATGAGCTAACACAATGAGGTTTGTATATTAATTTGAAGGATTTCTCGCCGTTTCAAATACGCTGTGTATCTCCTATAATTTTGCTTACGCCCAGTAGCTACACACAGGGATTAATAGTGTTGACAAGACACAGGGTTTGATAGTGTTTGACAGCAGTGAAATCTGTTTCAGATTTCATCCTGTCAAAAAGGGGGGGAAGGAGGAGAATATTGGCTTTCTGCTGGCCCCTGAGGAGGTTCGCTTCCCGCTAGCCCCTTAAGAAATTAAGCCCCTTAGAAATTAGCCCCCTTAGAAATTAAGCCGAGGAAATAGGTATGGTGCTTTCCCCTTTTTCTCATGTTTTATTGTGATCTTTCAGGGGAATTAGTCCAAGCCCCTAATACAGCTTCTACTAAAGTCCTCCCTTGGACACAAGAACACACTGTGGCATTTGAAGAATTAAAGAGAGCTTTATGTCAAGCACCAGTTTTAGCAAACCCTGATTACAACAAATCGTTTATGCTTTTTGTGACAGAGCGGGATGGAACAGCACTATCTGTCCTAACACAAGATCATGCAGGAAAACACGAGCCCTGTGCTTATTTTTCTAGTACATTAGACCCAGTAGCACAGGCTTTGCCTGCGTGCCTAAAATCAGTTGCAGCAACGGCCTTAGCCATAAGACAAAGTGACTCGATAGTGCTGGGCCACCCTCTGACAGTACAAGTACCACACGCAGTAGAGGTTCTCTTGAACCGGACACAAACACAACACCTGACTGTAGCTAGACTGACAGGCTATGAGCCAACGTTATTTCAACCACACATAGAGATCAGACGATGCAACATACTGAATCCTGCTACCCTTTTGCCCTCCAGTACAGAAAGCGTTTCACCACACGACTGTGTTGAAGTAATACATACCGTGACTAAACCAAGACAAGACTTGACAGACGTTGCACTCCCAGACCCCGACCTAACACTATAAGTTGACGGCTCATGCATGAGGACAGGGGCGGGAGAATTAGTGGCAGCATATGCAGTGACTACTGATACTGTAATAATAGAGACTAAAAGAATAGACATATTGTCAGCACAAGCAGCAGAGCTCATCGCCCTGACACAAGCGTGCATAAGAGCTAAGCACCTGAGAGTAAACATTTACACCGATTCTGTGGCGAGAAAGAGGTTTCTTGACCTCTCATGGGGCCAAGATACAGCATGGCCCCCTTATTCAAGCCCTACTGGAAGCAATACATTTACCAACAGCCATAGCTATCCTAAAATGTAAAGCACATACTAGAGCCACAGATACCATTTCCCAAGGCAATGATCTGGCAGACCGAACAGCTAAACAGACAGCTCAGACCCCACTAGACATGACAAAATCACAGATACTATCACTGTCCAAAGCCATGACAGTTAGGGATCCTTCCAAGGATGTACAAGACATACAGACACATGCTACTATGGACGAATTAAAGAAATGGTCGGAACAAGGAGGGGTACTGACTGATCAGGGTTGGATGAATAAGGGCAAATCCACATGGTTTCTTCCTGATTCGATGGTACAAGTGATTATAAATACCGCACATAGTCCTGCACACTTAGGAGAGAAAGCAATGATAGATAGCTTACAGAATATATGGTTCAACAAGCACCTGCGTGCAGCAGCGAAACAAAAGGTCAGAACATGTATGATCTGTTGCCAATTCAATCCAGGTAAAGGCATTCCGATGGAACAAGGTGGATTCCATCCACCTGACCACCCTTTTGAAGTGCTCCAAATGGATTATATCCAAATAAACAGATGTAGAGGTTACAAATATGTCCTGGTACTAATGAAGCAGGTGTCCCTTCTGTTAGGGTATACCTGGAAATTCCATTGTGTGCGACATCCTGAAGCAGCAGGCCTTGTAGAAAGACATAATCAGACATTAAAAATTTGCGCAGACAAAGGTGTAGATTGGATGGTAGCCCTGCCGGTTGCCCTCTTTTACATGCGAATGGTAGCCCATTCTAGAACAGGCTTATCTCCCTATGAAGTGGTCTTTGGTAGACCACCAAATATGTGGGGCACTCCAATGCCTAAAAGATTACTGATGTTGATAGTAACATGCTGACAGATTACCTGGCTTCCTTGATGTCTGCACTACTCTCTTGTTGTTCGCAGGTTGCTGCCGCCTTCCCTGACAACACCCAGGTCAAAGAATACTCCATCGCTCCTGGATGGAAGGCGCCAAAGTCAGTGCTCTGGACCACGGGGACGGCCGTTAAAGTCAAAGGGCGGAAAGGATGGTTGCACCTTCACCACTCTTTTACAAAGGAAAGACTTTGAACACCATTTTCTAGAGGAGACTCCCCAGAAGTTTCCACAAAGCTAAACTTTGATCTAAAAAGTCAGAACCCGTTTGATCAATTAAGTCCACTAGGTGGTGAAGCGGTTGAACATGTATTCTGGCTCACACAAGATCTTGGACAATAACATAAAGCAAAAATAAGAGAGCAAGATAAAAGGCAAATACTGTAAAATATTACGTGGTAGATGTATAGTGACTGTAATTTTTCTATCTCTTCTGTGCATCACGATAATATGTATCAGCTTAATACTACATGCTATTTTTCCTCCTATTGCCTCACTTTTACACTCCTCCACTAATGATGCCACAAAACACACGTTTAGTGATCTGCCATCCCATGAGTTATCATATCGACTTGCCTTACGCAACAATACCTTTATTCAGATACTGCACCATTCACATCAGACTAGCAATGCTACAGACTGCTGGGTCTGTGGCCGATTTCCCCCGTATCAGAAGGTAAAGGGAGTGTTGCCTCTTTTTCCTTTTCCGTTCTCCCATGATGGTTCTTGCGGAGCATGGTTTGCCTTAATGACATCCATCAACGGTGATGCCAAAGAATACAAACCAATAACAAGGCTCCACAAGATTGCCCAAAACATACATCAAGACCCAGGCACGTGGACATGGTCCGGTTGGCTCTGGGGATTAATATCGGCTTGGGGATGGAAAGTGTTGACCGTCTGTGGGTTGATACTATTAATGATATTCAGTTGTTGCCTATGTCTGCAGTGTGGCCCGGCCATTTGTGGCCTGTGTGCTACTGCATGTGTTCCACATCCCTATTTACAAAGCATTGAAAATGGAAAAATAATGCTGCAAGAACAGATCGACTGTCTCATGAAAATAGACGTTACATAGGGGGTTCACTAGGGTACAAGGAGGGAATGAGGAAAATAAAAATCTATGAGGCCTATGTGTCCCCATGTGCCCCCCCCCAAACGCTTATATGCACATACATGTAACCTATGTATTTCCCCTCCATGGCCTTTCTATCATGATGCTTATGCTATAACGTGGCCTGCCATCATCCAGTCTCCCATGAGAGAAACGACAAATCTGTATTGAGGCCTACACGTTTTTCATCATGTTTTCCTGCATTTTCATGAAGCCCATGTTTATGGCTCAGCCAGAGCCGAAAAGAGGTTTCATGCCTCAGAACGCTCTGAAAGCTACAGCTACGTATCCTTGGCCTTGCACACTTGGGCCTCAGCCAAAGGGGCCCCGACCGAGGTGCCGAGACAGTATTGAGCACGGTTATCTGCTTACTCTTACTGAAACCACATTCTTGCCTGGTGAAGGAGGAATGAACGCGACCCATCTGCAAGGAGGGAGCCCAGCCCTACTGTCTCTCTTTGTGAGATTGCAAAGCTCACGTCAGTAAAAAGCCCATAGCCCCCATGTAAGGCCTCTGCAGTAAATGAAGTAAATGAAGAAATAGATGCCACATCGGCTCTTGGTGATGAGCAACCTATGTCACAAATCAGTCCCTGCTCCAGACATCGGATATCAGATAATACAAGATGTGCTGGTCGTCCTGACACTGAAGGCCTCACTCACTGAAGGCCTCACTTCCAGACTTGTCCGGTTGCATAGCAACCCTCCCCACGTCAGTTACACGTCATGCTCGAGTTGAGCACAAGTAAGGCAAAGTTCCAGTACAATTCCAGCAGATCACGCAACCCCCTCCAGGTATCCACCCACACATGACAAATTACCCATTATCATCAAGTGGACGCCCACATGGACGCCCACCTTCACGCCTACTTACACGCCCACATGCTCTTATCTCATTCTCTCTTGCTCTTTTGCTTACGTACAATTGAGAAATGTATATATACTGTACTCTGTGAATAATGTTTTGAGAATATTGAGAATACTTTTGAGTCCCTTTCCAGATCCTTTTTGGTGATGGTAATATTCTCCCTTTGACTCAAGTTATTGGAATAAAGCCCTTTATGAACCTGATACCACAGACTCAGCCTCTTGCTTTATGCATGATCTTATTTATATTTTAAAAATTCTGAGAGCGTAATATTTTATTTACCACAGGATGACCAAAGGTTACAGGGACATTATAGTTAGGAAATAGAATTTATAGTTAGGTTCAGATTTCACTCATACAAAACCATAGAAAGTCAGCAGTTATAGTTACCTGAGCTAACTATAATGTATGTCCCCATAAGGCACTGTTTATGATCTCACATATTATATCACTATGCACTACCCTTCCCTGAACTTCAAATCTCTTCACTACCCTTAAAATACTCTCCACCTCGGAACTCTAAAAGAACCCTTTCTACCCCAAACCTACAACTCATCCCTGAGCCCACAAAAAATGGATTTCTACCCCTAATCAGCACTCATCCTTGAGACCTAAAAACTCCTTACCAGCTCTATTAACAGCCCATTTCTGAGTCCTAAAATCTCCTTACTACCCTCCTGCAAAGTAAAGTGCTGAAATATTACCCTTAATGTAAATGCACCAGGTGGACTTACCTGGGATGTAATGACTAACAATGCAAAATCTACGATGTAAGGGTGGCATGCCCTAATAGAATTTGCTGAATGACAAATACCAACAACAACCAAACAACCAGCTATTAACAACAGTGAATTACTCAGAGAACAGTAAACAGATTATTTAGATCTCAGGAATGCACTCCATAGGGCTCTTAAGAAATAACATAAGATACTTACAAGCAGATGTACTATTAAATAATGCCCATACAATTACCATAAATCGGTGCTGTGTAGCGGTCATGGCCAGGACATGGCTTTGTCTCCCCTGGCTGAGGACTTCTCATATTTGGTTAAAAAGCCGAGGAAAGTTAAGAAATGACATTCTGTTAATTTTAGTCAAGTCAGAAACTTGTCCATAGAATTCGCAGCTACGTTAAAGTTAGAAGACAAACACAGAAAATGTGAAAAAACATGATTTCCCATGAGAGCACTTACAGTTGAATTGGGCATTTCTAAAATCCCTGTTACTTTGTCTAGCCTGAAGCGTATGACTGATCCTGGCATTGAATAAGTTTTACTCACTGGACAGAAATCAGTGAAGTTTTTCAGAACGGCTGAGCACGGACCTCTGGCAAGCTTGTTGTTTTGTGATTCAGACAGCTACCTGTTTGTTAATCGTCCATCTGCACAAAATGCAAATGTGTAAGCATTTGACTCACCACTTGAATGCAAATGATATAGAGAGCATTCATATACAATGCAGAGATTTTGCAGAAAGATGTACTTCTTTCATCGTTATATTACTGATGCTGTAATAAGTAATTCTGAGAATATTCATAGATGTGTCCTGTAGGCATGTTGACTGGCTTTTCCATGATCATTGTAGGTCCAAGTTGCAGGGTTAACCAAGGATAATGAAAATTGAGGTTGCTTTTGTTGCTCACTAACTAAGACAATAAGGGGCATATTCTTCTGATGCTACAGCAGCTTTTCATTTATCGCCAGATTTACAAAGTGCCGCAAAGCCCCGTTAGTGAAATTTTTACCGAGTTAGCAACAAATTACCACAGCGCCACTTCGCTTAGCATGACTTATCAAAAATGAGATGCAAGGTAGGTGTTTCTGCAGTAAAATTCCTGCAAAACAAACAACGTGATATTTACAAGGATTTTCTTGTATGTCGCTGAAATGGAAAAGATGCAGTTAAGTGCTATTAGCTGCAGTTTTTTACTGCTAGGAATTTCCTGGCCCTAAAAATGTCGCTAACACATTTGTGTATAAGGAAAAGACTCCCAAGCCATCTTTGGCAATCTCACCAATGTCATAGATCTTCTGCTACTGCAGCTAGGAGCACCAAGGAGACCACCACCACCGAGGCAGCACCGGAGAAGGGAGCAGATCTACTGCCAGAGGATCACCCTCATTCACCTCTGGCAAGAGGAGGTCATGGCCCATTACATGCTAACAAGTGGGTCCATTGTCCGCCTTCTGAACCAGATAGCACCAAGGCTGCAGCCCACATCCCAGCAGTGCACCAATATGCCTCCACAGACCAAGCTGCTTGCTGTCCTCCACATGCTGGCCTCAAAACTTTCCAACCTACCACCACCAGAGTGGTTCCTACACACTGTCCTGGATGCCATAATCAGCCTCACACCACAGTAGCTACACTTCTCCAACAATGCGCAAGACTAACCCGACAACAAGAAAAGCTTTTATTCCATTGCTAGATTTCTGCACGTGTTGTGGGCAATGGACTGCACCCATGTGAAACTTGTGCCTCCTGCTGAAACTGCACTATAGATATTACAGCAACAGGAAGCACACCCATTCAATGAATGTGCAAGGTAGTGTCGACCATCTTGGTGTGTTCATCAATGTTGTTGCAAAATACCCTTGAAGTGTTCTTGATTCCTATATCTTCTGCCAATCTGTCATCAACCGGCAGTTCCACAATGGCACATATAGGGATGGACTGCTTATTGGTAAGTACATCTCCAATACACAATACACCACAAGGCACTAAATCATGTAGGAAAACAATGTCAAGTTGCCCATATGCTGATTTACACAGTGCATACATTGTTGCTGTGGCAACTTTCATCCCCAAACATATGGGCCTCATTTATGATTTTTTGATGTAGGGCAGCGCCACAATTAATCTTGCTACGCTGCCCTATGTTAAAACAAAAGGGCAGGAATGCACTGCATCTATGAAATACGGTGCATTCCTGTCCTTTCCCCCTGTGCTGGTGTACATTGGGCTGCTATGCGCTAATGCAGGCATTCTTGTGTTGCAGCGTGGAACATCAAATTCCCCCTTCGTCACAGACCAAATACCTCAACAGCAAATTCACTCAAATACATTCATTGGTGGGGCCCATAACACCAATACTCACACTCCATTGATCTGCTTCCCTTGAGGAATAAGCTTCCAAACGCTGACATGAAAGGAATACCTTTACCTTACTCTCAATACGTTAGACATCTTTGAAAAATACTTTCTGCTACAAGTCTGAACTTAGCATTGTACCAGGTCTGTTTAAAAGACCTAATCGTGGCGTCTCTGCCTATATGTCCCTGTCCATGATACATCCGTTCCATGGCAGACATCATGCTATCAGGCATAACTGGTCTTCCATCTCGATAAACCCACACATGCTCTTTCTCTCTTGGTGCACATCCTGCTTTTACCCACTGTTTAATTTCTTCCTCTCCTGCTTCTTCCTGCAATTGGCTTACCTCTTCCCATGTTCCCACAGTGTTAGTAAACATTGGGAAACAAGAAATCGATTCCTTTTCCTTTGCCCGATTGATTGAATTCTGATTTTGTGCACAATATTGCACCATATCATTAGCAAATTTATTACCAGTGGCAATGTAATCACCACTGCGACTATGGGCAGCACATTTTACCACGGCCAATTGCCTAGGCAGCTGTTTTGCCTCAAACAACTTTCCAACCACTTCAGCATTCTTAATGGAAGTTCCTCTTGAGGTTAGGAAACCTCTCTGCAGCCAAATTTGGCCAAAATCATGGACCACCCCATAGCCATACTGGCTATCAGTTATCACAGTCACTCTCACACTTTTCCCAATCTTACATGCTCTGGTCAGGGCAACATGTTCAGCTACTTGGGCCGAACTTACTCCTTTCAAATAGGATGCTTCCATCACTGCTGCAACTGTACATACCGCATATGCTGCACTCAGCACTCCATCATCTGTTCTCAAACAAGATCCATCAATAAACATGACATAATCACTTTCTGGCAAGGGTTCATCATCTATGTCAGGTCTTGGTTTTGTACAGAAATCAAGTACATCCAAACAGTCATGATCTGCTTCATCTCTTACCTCCACATGCTCTGCGTCTGGCAATAGCGTTGAAGGATTCACATTCACACATCTCACAAGACTCAAATTTGTTGCACCCAAAATGAACTTTTCATACTTAGTCAGTCGGCTGTGCGTCATATACTGAGTTGTTAAAAGAATCGCCACATCATGAGGTACAAACACTTTCACAGGATATCCCATAACAATTCCCTCACTCTGTTCCAAACTTCGACATGTAGCAGCTACTGCTTTCAAACACCCAGGAAGGGCTACAGCTACTGGGTCCAACATGGATGAAAAATATGCAATTGGTTTCCTCAGTTTTCCATGCTTCTGTACTAGAACAGAGAGTGCACATCCATTTCTCTCACTGCAATACAGCTCAAACTCCTTGTCGTAGTCAGGCATTCCTAATGCAGGTGCTTCACACAATCCTTCTCTCAATCTCTTGAATGCTGCCAACTCCTCTTTGTTCAAATCAATTGGATCTCTCACATCACTCCTTGTCAATCGTACCAAAGGTTTTTCAATCAATGAAAAATTGCCTATACACTGATGACAATATCCAACCATTCCCAGAAACATTCTTACTTCCCTTTGGGTCATTGGTGGACTCATTCTTTTTATGATCCTGATTCTGTCTATGGTTATTTTCCTGTGTCCTTTCTCAATGTTGTGTCCCAAATATTGGACTTCTTTCTTACAAAATTGTAATTTCGATGGTGACACTTTTAGTCCTCCATCTGCCAAATGATTCAGCAAAGCTACTGTGTCTACCTCACAAGCTTCACGAGTTTTCGATGCCACAAGCAGGTCATCGATATATTGTACTAGTACTGAATTTTCAGGCATTTCTAGACTTTCCAAAGACTTTTTCAATAGCTGATTAAATATTGAGGGGCTTTCTGTATATCCTTGTGGAATTCGGCACCACGCCAAAATACGCTCACCGAAACGAAATGCAAAAATTTGCTGACTGTCATGGTGCAATGGGATGGAAAAAAAAGCATGGCACAGATCAATCACTGTGTACCATTCTGCGTCATGAGGGATCTGATATAAAATCACAGATGGATTCGGTACAATGGGACAACATGGTACAACAATTTTGTTTATCTTTCTCAGATCTTGTACTATCCTGAACTTCCCACTAGGCTTTTTCAGTCCCATTATTGGTGAATTACATGGGCTACTCATTATTTCTCTCAAAATTCCTTGTTTTATCATTTTCTCAATCACAGGAG
This sequence comes from Triturus cristatus, assembly GCF_964204655.1. Lineage (NCBI taxonomy): Eukaryota > Metazoa > Chordata > Amphibia > Caudata > Salamandridae > Triturus > Triturus cristatus. The sequence goes on from NC_140579.1 coordinate 318,669,217, forward strand.
TAATTCCTTCGATTATTTAAGGTGTCAATTTATATTGTGGGACATTTGGGTAACATACTCCTTCTTTTACAGTTATTTTTACTGGATCTACATTCCTTTTCAATCCTACATCTTCTCCTGTGAAGTCCCAAACTTCTGCTTTTACAGATTGTTTTAATTCTTTTGGTAATTCGTCAGGGTTAAATACAGCATAGGTTCCTGTAACCTCTTTCTCTCTGTTTGCCATTGTCATTTTATACAGCACATCATCATCTGGTGTTTCAAAGGCTATTCCATCTGGAGTACAAAATATGGTGCAGTTCATCTTGCACAATAAATCTCTACCTAAAAAGTTCACAGGACTGGTATCGCACACTACGAATCGGTGCATTTCAGAAAATTTCCCTATACTAACTTTCACTGGTTCTGTAAGGTAAGTTTTAATCTGTCTGTTGGATACACCAACTACTTGAATCGTTTCCTCCGAGAGAGGAAGATTCTTGACATCAGCTGATCTAACAGTTGATCGAGTAGCACCAGTATCAACTAGGAAAGTAATATTTTCATTATTAACTTTTCCATCTACAAATGGACCTGTCTGGTCTACTTCTAGAGTTGCGCCAAGTATGCACTCTTCTTCCTCCCTTCGGCACGTCAATAACCCTCTTAAGAATCGCTTTCATCGCGTTGCAACCAATACTGCGAAGCACGCTAGCACATTGCGGCTTATTTAACTGTTCTTCGTTGTAGAATCCATTCTCCTTACTATAGTTCTGGCAATTTTTGTTCTGTGGAAAAGGTGGTTTTGGCACCTGATTCTGTTGTGTTACACCCTGCTGTTGTCGTTGCTGTTGACCACTCACCTCATTCTGCACCTGTGGATTCAATGATGGATTTTCATCGTTAGTGCTTGGAGGAAATTTACACTCGGATTTCCAATGCCCTATCCTACCGCAATTATGACACGAAAATTTCTTTTTACCTTCCTCAATATTCCCTTTATTTTTCCCAGGATTACATTTTTGTTTTGACCCAGCTTGTTCTGCTAATTGTGCTTCCTGTCACTCTGCTACCTTTACCTGTGCCCACATAGCCTTCTCTTTCAGTTTTCGCTGTTTTGCTTCAATTTCATCACTGAAATATTTAGCATGTCTCAATACTTTGTCTATTTTCTTATTTTGCCAATCTACCGTATGCTGTTTTATCATTTCACTAATTTCTGGACGAAGACCATATACAAATCTGTATACGAAATTACTCAAATCCTTGTCACTTAAATTTTCATCTCCACTGAATTGATTAAAAGCTAAAATTAACCTCTCATAATAGGCATGTACGGACTCTTTGCTTTCCTGATGTGTTCTGTCAATTTTTACCCAATCTGTCTCTTTAGGGGGTACCTTGTTCTTCAAAAATGCCATAACCTGTTCATATTTCTTCATTACCTCGGGGTCTGGAGCTCCTGTTTTTGGATCCCTTAGGTATTCCTGTGGCGGCCAATCTATTACTATTTTACATTCTGTCCATAGATCTGCTGGTACTATTATGTCAAACAAGCTATTCAGATCAATCCACAATACTTTGGATAATTTCACAAATCTGTCCACCTGTCTATACCACTTGACGGGTTTTTCACGCAGTCGAGGGAAGTCATTCGTAATTGACAAAATATCCTGTCTAGTCCATGTACATATCATCCTCCTGGAATTTCTCTCTTAGGGCATTCTGTCACAGCCTTCTCTTTTTCTCTCACAGGGTAAGCTGAAAATGTTTTGTCTGAAACTTTATCTCGTTTACGATACCATCTGCTTTTCCATTTGTCCACATCTCCCCATTTTCTCAACAAAATAATTATTTCTTTAATCTGACCTATTCGTCCTGTGGTATTCATGTTTTCAATGTCTTTTTCGGTGAAATCTACTCGATATGGTTTCTGTAGTGCTTTTACCTTTTCAATATCAATACCCATTTTATTTGCCACTTCTTCTAATCTTTCATGGAGACTTTTTGCTCTCCATGTTACGCTTTTACACAGAAATAACAACTCCTTATCTTGGTAAGTTTTTAACTTTTCTGTCGGGATAGTTCCTACTATTAATTCTTCCAGTACCATTCGTAATTTGGCCACATCTATTGACTGGGATTCTTTGTCTTTTTTCTGTAAGCTTCTCAACCATTCACTCAACTCCTCTGTTGATGGTCCTACTGGCTTTGCTACATTTCCTTGCCCAAAATCTTTTTGAGTTTCTGACATTGTCTCTATCAGCGTCATACGCTTTTCTGCACAGTTCTGACCTAAAAACGGGTTATATGAAAAATTTGGTTCAATCATACTCATAGTCTGTCTCCATGGATTCTTACTCTGACTCATTCTTGGTTGTTCAACCAATTTACTACTTTTAAAAGGGACCGTCAAACAATGTTCGCTATATTTCAGTTTATCAAAAATAGGCATTACTGGACCTATCATTACTGGAACAGTTACCGCTTCTAGATTCTTAGTCAATTCTCTTATTTTCTCGGTTAATTCTAGGGTCGTTTTTGCTAGTTCTACAGAATTTTCTCCATCTAATTTTCCTCCAGACTTCTTTTCTACCTCTCTAATGGAATTGTTTCTTCCCAAATCTTGGAACTCTGGTTCCGATTTTATGATTCGTACTGTTTCCTTCATTGGGGCACTTGTGGTTAATATTTCTGGTTCTGGTCGATATGGAGGTGGATTCTTATAAAAAATATCAGGAGAACACCATCCTCTGATTTATTCATTCCATACCCTCTCAATTCCACATTATGCCTCTTTTCTACACACTTTCGTCCTTCATTTTCTTCTGCAGTTCTTACGGGAAACAAACCCTCAGTCATACTCGCATTCCGCCACCTTCTCATTCGATCATCATGCGTCTCATGTCTGTATGATCTGCCAAACAGGTACCTATATCCTCTACCGTTTCTCTGTCTTTCTGGGTCATGCATCTCGTCTTCCCACTCCGTCAAAGCCTCAAATTGAGTCGGTCTAGGTCTTGGTTCTAAATTCATCATTTTCTCTCTCAAATTTCTCAAAACAGCCAAATTAAATGAACCATGTTCTGGAAAAGCCAACACTCCGTCCTTCTCGGTATACTTGACCCAATTATCTAACCAAATACAAGTGTGATATCCATATTTCGCAACCATAAAGGATGCAGGGGTTTTCGGTGGAGGAAGTAACTGTCCTTCCCTAGTTGCAATTGGTTTGTCCTTCTTAAAGCACTTCTTAATTCTAACAAACCATGACTTTTTCTCCTTTTCTAGTGGATCTTAATACATTTTCCCTTCTTTCGTGTCTCACTAGTCTCTTTTACAACTGTACCGCTTTTCTGTCCAATCGTAGCGCGACTCACACTAACGCACCAATCTGGAGCGTTTATGTCACTTTTACAATTCTCCAATCCCAGTGTGACTCTCACTAACGTACCAATAGGGAGCCCTGTATTTCTTCACCCCTAGCGCGGGGCATACTATCGCACCAATCCGGAGCGTTTTACGGTTCTGACCGACTGTCCAATCCCAGCGCGGTCGTTCTGACGTCAGCATTCGCTGCGGCAGCTCCTGCTCCTGTCTACCTCTCCTTCACAAATCCGCTCGGTAAGTTTTGTTTCGAAATTCTACAATTCTGTTAGTAACAACATAAAAATGCCACCATTGTCCGCTTCGCTAACCAAAGAATAACAATAGACCTTTCTCACGAGAATTCCGTCTTTCCCGAGAGCAGCGCTTACCTCTGCCCTACTACGGAATCGTTACTTCCGTTGATAAAGTAGCACATCTCTCTACCTTACCCTTCTAACAAGCATTAGCTAACCATTTCTCCAGAAGTAAGACACATAGTCGGAGATCCAATGCTCCTGGGATATAAAACTAGAGTTTCACAATTAACCCAAATGCCTTTACATTCACGCACTTTCACACAAGAAAATGTAGTACATTCACACAGAATCCTGTCTTTCCCGAGAACAGCAAACAGTCTGCCCTACTACAGGATTATGACATACGTTAACAAAGCAGCGCTTCCCTCTCCTTTGTCCTTCTAACAAGCTCAGAGAATACCTATTACCTTTCCAGTGATAAGCGTTATCGAGATGCCATTTGGATCCCTGGTACCTAAGACCAAAATTTCACAGGTAACCTTCACTATCATACACTCTTCTCTCACACAGAAAATGTCTCTAATGGCAACACACGACGATGTCACCGAATCGAACCCAGACAATGCGTTGTGCAACTTCAATCGTCACACGTTTCCCCTGTGTACCTACAGGGTAACAATAATTCCGTCTTTCCCGAGAACAGCGCTTACCTCTGCTCTACTACGGAACCGTTACAAACTTCCGACTCCCTACATCCCAAAAGCCGTGCAAACAACACAACATAGAGTGTTAGTACATAACCCAATATCAATAACCAATAATCAATAAGCTATTTACAAGCAATAATCACCAAACCGACCAATAAAAACCATCATACTGCTACCAGAAAAACTGTTGCAGCGTGGAACATCAAATTCCCCCTTCATCAAAGACCAAATACCTCAACAGCAAATTCACTCAAATACATTCATTGGTGGGGCCCATAACACCAATACTCACACTCCATTGATCTGCTTCCCTAGAGGAATAAGCTTCCAAACGCTGACATGAAAGGAATCTCTTTATCTTACTCTAAATACGTTGACTCCAATCCTAAGATATTCCCCTCATAAGGCAATGAATCATTTAGTTGTTTTTATAGGTTTAGTGTCATAATCCTTTATCTACTCTTTACATACTAAATCAAATTCTCTTCTTCAAATAATCAACGCAACGCATTTGTCAATTAATCAAATATTTTTTATATAAGAAATATTGCAAAATCGTTAGAAATCATCATCAGCATTGCAGAACATCATATTTACCTAATCTGGCTAAAAGTCGTCCTCTAAGTCAGTCAGGTCGGGAAAAAATCTTTATTCAGCAAAGTTAAGCTGCAATTCAGTCTCTCAACGATTCAGGATAACATCTGTCCAGCAGTGTCACCGTCCTCTCTGTCAGCATCACGTCAGGAAATCGAGTTCGTCAAAGAAGAGCACGTTTTTTTAGTTCAATTCCCTACCTACTTTTATAATGAAAATAATGTCAAAAAGTATCAAGATCGGGGTTTTAGAAAGTCCTGATTGGTCGACTTGGGGTCGCGGGGTAAAGTTCTCATGGTGTCTGTGTAATGAACTCATCGCACTTGCTGGTTCCGGTTTTGAAATTGTTCATTGTCTTTGCTGCTGGCGAAGTTCCCAGAAAGACCTTGAAGGGTACATGTTCTCCCGGGGTCAGGTCCAGGCCACTGCTGCTGGCGGTGACGCCTGCGCACTTCACCCAGAACCTCGTGTTGTCAAGGGCAGTCACGTTCAACGTCTCGTTCAGCCATCTTGTCTAGGCCGAAAGGGGCAACTTAAGCAAAAGAAACACAAAAACGTAATTAAAACATAGAAATGGCTAATTAAATGTTATCCCTTCGCTAATACCCATATGTGTGTGTAATTATCTAGCAGAAAGCAACACTCAAAGTGGTTTATACTCACTTAATAAAGCACAAATTACAAATACATCACCAAAGCAACATATATCATGCAATATTCTAATTTTCTACTATTAGTATGCGTACACAAGTTAGTTTACAATTAATATTGCCATGCAAAGTGCAATTCCCACGTGTAATTCTTTTGTTAATATGATTGATAAGTATTTCACTGCAAACCAATTAATATGATTACTATTAGTTAATTATTCAGATTAATATAAACATGCAGAATTGGAGGTATACAACATTTTGTCCTACCCGCTCCAGCACTTGCACCATGGTGCAAGGGTGCCAGCATTGCGGGGCTGATTTATTTTGTGAATGAATGGAAACCTTCATGGACAAAATCAATTAATTCATGTGATTTCCTCTATCTATGTGTGCTGCAGAATGCAGCACATGTAGAAAACAAAAAAAATTAGAAGAAAAAAGCATTACTCCCTAGCTCCACCCCTGCAGTGGCGTTAGATTCTGACGGATTACCAGGTTTATGATTTCTTGTAAATCTGGGAAAGCTTCAGATTCAATGGGTGTTGTGTGGGAAGAAAGCAAACACAAGGAGATAATGGACAGAGCACTGAAACATTTCAGACACTCACCCCCAGTCACAGATTTGGGTTGAATCCATTATCCTTCTTTAGCTCACTTCGACACCCCAGTTCAGACCCAACCATATGAAAATCAATCTTGACTTCATGGGGACAGACTAGCCTGAACTGCCAAGGCAGTTCTTCCCTGGACCGGAAACAAGCATCCTGGGACAGGTTTCAGGGTACTACCCCTCAGCAGCCACCTAGTGGCAAAGTGAACAAGGGACCCGCATCTGGGCATACCCTGCCAACTTAGGGCAAACAAAGCAAACACAAGGAGATTATGGACGGAGCGCTGAAACTTTTCCGAAACTCATGGGAACAGTCCAGCCCAAACTGCCAAGTCAGGTCTTCCTTGGACTGGAAACAAGCATCCTGAGACTTGTTTCGGGGTAATAACCCTCAGCAGCCATTCAGTGGCAAAGTGAGCAAGAGACCCAAGTCCGGGCATACCCGCCCACTTTGAGCGAACAAAGCAAACACAAGGAGATGATGGATGGGGCACTGAAACTTTTCCGACATTTACCCCTAGGGTTGAATCCCTCATTATTGTTTAGCTCACTTCGCCACCCCACTTCCAACCTAGCCATATGCAAATCAGTCTTGACCCTATTCCTCATGAGAAGTTTCAGCACTCCGTCCATCATCTCCAAATGTTCATATATAAAAGGACATGTCTGATGTGTTGAAACTACTTAGGGGCACATGTACAAGGGGATACAGTCTACAGAATGTCATTTTTAGTGATGTACTGAAACTACTGATGGCAAGCTCCCCGTCTCCTGTTTTTAGGTCTCGCCTAGCGATGCAGCACAAATGTGCTGCCATCGCTTTGCGAGACATGCAGAATACACTGTAGTGTGGAAGCTTTGTGGAAGCTCCGCCCATTCTCTGCTCATTGACGATTGGTTTGAGGCTTGTTAGTCCCTCCTCAGTCATCATTTATATCCTTCCACGGCTACTGGCCCGTTTACTCTTAACACTATTTTCTTCCCTGTCTCCCCCCCGGCCCCCTCCCCGCCCCCTGCCTCAGTCTGTGACTTCTCGCCCCCTGCATCCCTCACTCCCATTTGTGTCTTTTTGTGTCTTCAATGCAATAGGACTCGTGTAAATCATGACCTGCTTTGTTTACGTTTAGCGCGCCGTGCGCACTTTCACTTTCTAAGCAGCCGGACAATCGAGCCGGTGCTGTTTGTGTCTTCAATGCAATAGGACTCGTGTAATTCATGACGTGCTTTGTTTACGTTTAGCGCGTCATGCCACTGGTCCGACTTCCTGTCGCTGTCTCAAGCCATGGGGGAGGCTGGCCAGTTATCGTCGATAAAGAGCCGGGAGGCCAGCCCCGCCATTGCAATCAAAGGACGCCCCTGCTGAGAGATCGGAGGAAAAAGAGTCGACCTCCTAACAATCAGCCAGTGCCGCCGGTCCGCTGAGGCAGCTGTGACTTAAAACGCCTGCTCCGAAAATCCTCACATGTTTAGTAACTCGAGGACTGGCAGCGGGAGAGGTTAGAGCGGTGGATTCACTTGGACGCAATCTTGCCCCGCATATTATGCCTCAGAGTAAAGTTGATTGATTGATTGAAACATAGACTAGGAATATGATGGAATTGAGAAATATGAAAGATAAAATACCAGTAACAACATCCATTGGTTGCGCTGCGAACTGACTTTTCAAGAGCACATCGGCAGCATTTTTGCTCACTGTTATCTTTGATATGCTTATGATGCTATGTCTGTGCCTTGGGATCTCTCAATATCACCAATCATTTTTACTTCTGGAACCCCAATTTTGTGAATCAACAACATCTGAAATGTTTTTTCATACGCAGTGATGTCTCCCTGCCTACAGAACACGTTGGCTTCCATGCAAGGGCAAGGTGTTTGAAAACAGAGTGAGGCCAGATGATTGTAGAGGGCCCCCTTACAGTCCATGGGGGGAGGGGTGGAGGCTAAGATTTTGTTACCTCACTGACGCATTGGTGTAACTTGGAACAGCATGCATGCTGTGTTCATCGCACATTATTCCTCTGTGGTGTCACCCAACACTGAATTGACAGCAGAAGATTTACGAGCATATTTGAGTTACCACTTAATCTGTGACTTAATAACACACTCAGCAAAGACCTCCACGTGCGATATTTGGCGGTATAAGCTCGCAATTACCGCGTCACTCATAACAAGCTGCTGAGAATTCAGAATGCTTGGGGTGCTGTACTCTACAGAGCTACCAGTGCAAGTTTTAATTCTGAAGTTTGTAGAATGGGATCTATGACCCCACTGTGCAAAATGTAAGAGCGTTTACAGGTTAGAACATTATTTAAACTGCGCAATTACTCATATGGCTTGGAGTTCAAGCCGCTCATGCATATAGATGACTTAAATCCATACAAACAGAAAACTCTGGAGGTGTTAAAGCCAGACCTAATGTCGTTGCCAGTGCTTGTTTAACCTTGAAATTCCAGCGAAAGTTAGCCCGATCTCAAACCATAACAAGTTTCGCAGATCATATTTGTTTCTCAGATCATATTTCAAGTTCAGCTCATGTCTTTCTTGAATACAGAACACGCTTCTGTTTCCGTCTAGCTATTGCTCATTTTCAGTTTCTGTTTCAGTTTCATACCACACTGTTCTTTACCTCCACATTCCTCTGCTGCTCCACGTCCATGACAAAGTAACACAAGCATTTGCAAAGCTAGCTGGTCCGACTTATGCTGCCAGCCTTTTGACTTTGTCAATGCATTAGCTTTGTCAATGCAAATTGGTTTTTGTAAAACTTTATTGTTTGGGACTAACAGTTACCTTAACCCCTTTCCCTGGCGCCCAACTGAGAACAAATGCTCTTTTCATCCGGTTATAGCAGTTGTGAAAGGCTAAATGAGAAGAGTTAATATAACACTCAGGATAATGTGCTGCATGGCTAAATACTTTTAAGATCCTAAAGGCGAGACCGTTGCATTGCAAATGCTTTTTCAAAGCGGGTCAAGCTACGTAACGTGACTGAATGTTGCATTGAAAGTTAGGCACCTGCATATGCTCCACATAGTGTGAAAGAGGGTGCAAAGGGGGTTGCAGTGGGTCTTCTGCTGTAGCATACTTGGCCCCATGATATAGAACCAAATGTCTAAGCTGAGGCTGTGCCAAAATATGCAATGGCTCTGAAAAAGATGCTTAAGAAGGGTGATACTAGTGTAAAGCATTGCACGTTCCTCCTAGTTTGCTCATCAAATATGTAATGCATCCTGCTGCACACATTGAGACTGCAAATTCAGCCTCAGAATTGTCAGAGCTAATCTATGAGGAAAGGTCTAAAGCAGGTGTTGTGCAAAAATTTGTAATATGGCGCTTTGTCTTGTCTCAACACACTGGGATGAGGCATATGTACCATATTTATGGGGCATCCCTGTGCATGCCCTTGCAGTGGTGCAAAACAATCTGGGCAGTGCCAGTGCTGGCACACTTGTGCCATCTAGAAAGGGGGAATGTACTGCATAGTCGTATTTTTGTATGCATGAAGGGACACCTTCCAGCACTGAAAATAATCTAAACTGTAGAAATGCCTCATTATGGCAGCACAAGTGCAAGGAGCTAAAACACATAAGTGCTCATTACTTGTCTCCTAGTCTTACCTGTCTAAAGGTGCATTTTCAGAGCTGTCAAAGTTGACAGCGTACCAGACAAGTGAATTTAGACCTGCATCAAAAATCATGGATGTTGTGGTGGAATGTCGAACACAACACCAATTTCACACCACTTCTCTGTAGTTTGCTGCTGTGGTAAGTTGGGGTAAAGTCACGCTAAGTGTCTTTGCACCACCCTGCGACTATGTGGATGTCTTTAACCCTACCAAAGCAATGACAGTTATGATGTTCCATTGTTAAATGTGCCTTGTATGCATGTACCCAAATCTTTGGCCCTAGTAGTAATAGCTTGGTTGCCACATATGTGTGCGTCTCAACCCCACGACAGTGGTGCACACCTTACTGGAATGAGGCACGTACATGACACATATATAGACACACATACAACATATGGAAAACTGTATGACTTGTACAAATGCATGCATTGCAAATCAAACATTGTGACGTATGGTGCAGCAAGACTCTGTGAAGGTTTGCATGTGGATAGCCTATACACTTTATAAACCAAAGAAATCAGACCAAGGAAAGCCATGTACACAACATATGTCACATGCCAGAGCCATAGACTGTTGCCAGGCATGCAACAGAGAAAAAAATGGTAAGAGTACCAGTCAAATACCACTTAGCAACAATTTCTTCCCTGCATTTTATGTTAGCTGGAAGTTTTTCTTAGCCGCTTTACCAAAAACTTGCAAAGTACATGAGTTTTCAATGGAAATTACCCTCAAAATCTTTCGCAGCAAAAAATATCACGCTAACTCCCAAAACATGCAGCAAATGCACAGGAAGTGATGTTAGCATGCATCTTTTCCCAGGAGTTGTGCTGTACACTATCACTTTCACTTTTACTCACACTGGTAGTGTCCTTTGAGCTTTGTGGTTGTCTTTGGAGGAGTGTTCTTGATCTGCGTGGCTAAAGTGTACTTGTGGTGTCCAGTTTGCTGTCCCTGTTGTCCGTGTCAACTCCTGTGTCACATAGTTGTTGGGTTTTTTGCGTTTTTACTCTTGTTTTGTCAGGTGTCTGTCTATTGTGTATATAGTTAATTTTAGTTAGTTATTGTTACTTTAGGTTGGGTTTTCTTTTTATAGTGGGTTTCTGACTGTGGGTGAAGATGTTGGGGGAAGGTAGCGAGAGGAGGATATTGGAGGATGCAATTGGGGCTTTCCTCTGGCTGGTTAAAATCTACCTCCCCAAAATAGTTGAGAATGGGGGCTGTGTCCTCAAGGCTTTTGATGTGAAGGTCCCGGAAATTGCGGTGGGACCACATCCACAGACACATGCTGAGAATCTTTGGGGTGGACAGGACTTTCCCACAACTGAAACATCGGTGGCAGGATTGCGTTGGCCGGGAGGACGACCACTTGGACAACCTGGGGATCATCGTTGACAGGCAAGGTGGTAAGTAAATGAATATTATTGTCTGCCTTATCATTGTGTGTTCCATGTAAATAACTTTATTCAGTCTTGACATATTAGATTGGAAACAGGCTGATGACTCCATGGGGCATATTTACAAGGAATCTGTCCATTTGCGGCATTAATCCTTATATAGCTAACGCTGAGCTCTGACAATTTACAAACACAGGGATGAGCAAACGTTAGGCACATGCGGTGCACCGTGGCATTTACCCAGGATTGGCACAAAATTTGGTTGCCTAGCACCAATGAAGGCACTCTTGCACCATTGTGCAAGGGTGCCTGTGTGTCAGGGAAAGATAGTTAATATGTAGGTGGGTGTCTCTTCCTACACATAGACAATTAGTAATGGTGCTTTGTGACTTCTATGTGTGTTGCTACTTGCAGTACACATAGATTTTGCGACTTATTATTTTGTAATGTTATTTGATGTGCAGGAAGGGACACCTTGCTGCACAAAAAACATATCCCACTGCGAATTTATGCTTTTAAGTGTAATGCAGAATGAATTATGCATAGGTAGGGCACAGTACCTGTAGTAATGTAAATATTAGCCCTTGTAGGTCCACCCTAACACCTCCTACTTGGAGTTGTTAGAACTGAGCTAGCTACAGACTTGCTAATCTGGGTCAGTGTCAAAAGATATGGGTCTTGGGTTTATATGCCCAACCAAAAAACCTATTGCCGGCCCCTTTGCTGTAGTGGACTTCAGTGGTAAGGGCCATATTTACAAGGTGGCCCAAGCTACCCTAAGTGGAACTGCGCCACCTTTTCATTAATTGACATGTGGCATTGCTGGCAGAGCACACACAAAATAGTCCACCGCTGACAATATGATGATTGTTTACATGCATCCAAACTTGTGAGGACAATGGTAGACTGGTATCTCAAAGTCAGATGTGCTGTTGAGATGGAAAACAACACCACCTTGCAGGCTCTGATATACAAGTGAAGTAGGTTTGGTGTGTTCGGACACTCAGCTACCAATAGCTGGTTAAGCAGGGTTTGATGTGACTAACACTCTGAGATTGTAGTCACAAGAGAAGCACCTACTGTTTCCGGATTGTCTTGTACTACACAATACTGCATTGCGTATGTGTTGTGTGTGAGTCAGCCATTGCATACTAGATCTACATATAACTAGATGTTATATGTAGATGAGTTGAAAACAACACATGATACATATGCCACATGATGACTCCTATATCCTGTGTTACAGCTGGATGGCCATTGTTCACACAAGAGGACTTGATGCCTTCAAGGACCCCCACGCCACTGATTAGTGCCTTAGTCTATGTGTGTTTGATCCTCAAATTAGTGTTTGTGATGACTGGTCCTGTAGGTTGTTGATCACACTCTGGGTGTGCATGACATGGATATTACATCTCCCACTATGAGGCATATTCATGAGAAGATGTTGTAGCATTGAGCTACATCAAAATCTGCTGCACTACACCCCTACCTTTTTAGAACGCTGGGATGTTCTGTTTGTACAATGCTACAAGGCAGCCCTGAATTTTCCCAAGCACCTATCCCATATTTAGCTGCCTAGCACCAACACAGGCACCCTTGCGCAATGGTGTCTGCTTTAGTGCTAGTCAGCAAAAGATGCCTCCAGTGCTTAGGAAAACACAGGGGTGCCTCTTATTATTGCACATTCCTTGTGTCCATGTATTTTCCGCATGGTGGACGCATCATCATCAATTTTGCCATGCCACTCTGCTCCACCATTTTTCTAAAAGGATGCCCCTATACATGTGTGCACACAGATTTACAGTACTATGCTACCCACTGGGCCCATCTTTCAACATTGCAATTGATGCTGTCACCTGATGCTGCATCTACAGATCTTGATTCTGTGCGTACTTGATGCACCATGTAACTGCAATGGGTGTAGTGTTGTGAAGTCAACAGCAACATCTATAGCATCTCCTTAAGGATATATGCCTTCTTGGCAGTGTTGCATGTGTACATGGCAGCATTTGTCCACACTGGATTCCTAGAGATGATATACTACACATGGTGTAGGCCAATGTGACTCTGGGAGCATGTTAATATTGTGAAGTTCCGGTAGCCCTTTCACCATGTACATATGTGCAACAGGTCCATATGACATCTGTCTCTGCATCAGTGTTTCACAGTGTAGATAAGGCCACAATATGAAAAAGGGATGTTGGTGATCTGTATGACCAGACTGGGGTTCCATGTTCACACTGGCATGATATGGCAATCACTGAGGATCAGAGCATTGCAGCTACACCTGTCAGCAACACTTATTTATACAATGAACCTGTCTCACACATGTTGGGGCCTGTCGAATATAGGAATGTTCGATGACTGGTCTACCCCGGACCTACAACAGGCTGGAATTGAAAATAAATTCTAAAATTGGACAATGTGATGTGGCCAACTACACTTTATACCATTGTTCCCTGTCTTACTTACCATGTGCTCAGTTTGTGTAGCATTATGGTACAGGAAGCTGCTTTGTGACATGCAAGTACTCACATGCTTCAAGTAGATGAATACAGCATGAACCCTGGATATGTAGCTGTTGAGACACATCAGATTATGTTGTGCATTGCAATTCACTGATGAATCACTTTTGTGTAAGTGAAAACACTTGGGTGCTCAGTAGTATGATCCATGCTCCTACTACAACCAGTGCATTCTGTGATTATGGGTACATGTCATGCCCTTGGGCCACAAGGGGCCTGTAACTCAGTCTCCTTGTATACATTCCCCTGGTAGACTCAGTCTGAGGTCATGGTAATGTCAGTTTTTCACTTAGGAGATCATCCACTGATGCTGTGTAACTCTACCATTGCTATGTGCTATGTGCTATATCGATCATTACCCTAAAGGTCTAAATGTGATGTACTGAGTTGACCTTGACTACACATGTGAGTGGCTCCATCAAATTTCACGTTGCAAACTTGCATGTTAAAAATACTTGCTAGCCATTGTTGTATTTTCTGTTTCTTGCATATTGCGATTCACTCCGCAAGATACTTTTAAAGCCATGCCTATTTACCATCCCCCTGGCCCCAAAGGTGGTTTTCTTGATTCCATTGGGACGCTGTTGGAGGAGGGATTATGTGCCAAAGCTTTCACAATCCTTGGGGACTTCAATTTTTACCTTGAGGATTCCACTGATCCAGATACCTCAAGACTGACGCAAATTATGATGGGAGGGGACCTCGAGCAGCGGTAGAAGGCCCGACTGATGTGGTCGGGCATACCCTGGACCAGTCTTTCTGTGTTGGAGTTACTGCCACTTCCCTGGACAGATCATGCCACCGTCATTTTCGCTAACTCTCAGACCCCACTTAAACTATCCAAACTAATAACCAAAAAATAAGATAGCAATTCAGCCCAGGAAAAATATCGACAGAGTTAACCTAGATAAGGTCCTAATAGATACGGTCCCTAATCTCCCCAGTAATGTAGAGGAGGCCACGGCAGCCTACGTGAACTGGATTAATGCCACCTGTAACAAATTGGCCCCAGTCAAATGGTGTACCCCTAGGCGAGGACTTCCTTCAGCTCCCTGGTTCACTCATAACCTACAGGAGCATAAAACAGACTGTAAGAGGTTGGAGCGGGTCTGGAGTGAAGGGTACAGCATGGCCAATAAGGAAGAATACAAAGCAAACCTCACAATTTACCAAAAACTACTTCAGGAAGCAAAAAAACATATTTTTCCGAACAGATCACTGAAGCCAATTGCTCTGCGAAGGAGCTCTTCAGAACAGTGACTAATCTTATGAGCCTCCCCAAACCGATTACTCACAGCAGTCCAGCTTTCTGTGATGCTCTAGCCTCTTTTTTTCTGAATAAAGTAGAAAGCATTTTCTCCTCATTTAGCAATCAACAGGGTGAGGCCAGGAAACTGGCAGTCGGGATAAAGGCAATTAAAAATTCTCCCACGTTTGACCGTTTCACCCCATTGGAGATCAAGGAGGTTACCAACCTGCTGATGGGATGCCACTCCAGATCCCCCTTGGACCCCTGTCTGGCAGCAGTAATTAAAAACTCCCCTGAGGTCATTGCTAACACCCTGGCCCCTTTATTGAATCTCATATTAGAGGCAGGTCATTATGCAACAGCATGGAAAATTGCCTCAATTCTGCCACTGATTAAAAAACCTAATCTGGAGCCTAGTGATCCGAATAGCTATAGACCCATCTTCCGACTTCCATTACCGACGAAAATAATGGAGAAGGCTATTAATATGCAACTCAGTTTGCTCTTTGAGAACAACAACACGTTGGATCCTTCTAAGTATGGGTTCCGCGCGGGACACAGCACAGAGCTAGCATTGATTAAAGCCACGGAGGGGGTTCGCGAGGTGGTGGACCAGAGAGGCTCAGCCATCTTGATCATGCTGGATCTGTCGGCAGCCTTCGATACGGTCCATCACGAAGTGTTGATGGGCCAATTATCGAAGGCGGGGGTTCAGGGCAAGGCCTGGAACCTACTGAAATCACTTTTGGCTGACAGAGTACAAACGGTGGATTTAGGAAGGGACAGGTCAAAACCGTTCTCCCTCCCCTGTGGAGTGCCTCAGGGGTCGTCCCTCAGTCCGACGCTTTTTAATATATATGTGAGCCCGCTGGCTTCAATCATAAGATCCTTTGGGCTGTTATTATCTTCTTATGCAGACAATACACAAATCGTGCTGTCCCTTCAGCGGGGCAAAGAAGCTGAAATGGCCCCTAGTTGTCACAACTGCATGTTAGCAGTAACTGGCTGGATGTCTGTGAACTGCCTGAAGTTGAATGCAGGCAAAACAGAGGTGATTATTTTTGGGAATAACCCCAACCTCTGGTCACCAGCATGGTGACCCAATGAAATGGGCAACCCCCCATTCCCTTCGCCGAAAGTCAAGAACTTGGGGGTGATCATGGACAACACACTGACGTTTGGGGATCAGGTCAGCGTGGTGGTTTCAACAAGTTTTTTCATCCTGAGAACCCTGAGGAAAATAAAATTCCTCCTTTCAGAGGAAAGCTTCAGAACAGGTGTCTCAGCCCTCATTCTGTCCCATCTGGACTATTGTACCAGCCTGTATTTGACTATTCGAAAGAAATAACTTAACAGATTACAGATGGTGCAGAATGCGGCTGCTAGGCTGCTAACGGGCACACCAAAGTTTATTTTGGTTAGAAATGGCCTACGATACATTAATTGACTCCTGTTAAAACAACAGACTCAATTTAAAGCTGTCTGTACGGTTTTTAAATCTCTGATGGGTATCGGCCCAGAAGACCTAAAAAAGTGCATTCAATGGAATGTCCCGGGGAGAATGCTGTGCTCAACGCAAGCAAAGTGACTGATCGTTCCTAGAGCAAAGAAGGCTAATTGGGGTGGTAGGAGCTTTGTCCGAGGAGCCACCAATGCCTGGAACGACCTTCCTATACATGTAAGGATGGCCACGGATCTCCTTTCGTTTAGTAAAGGTCTGAAAACCTGGTTGTTCTCAGTTTAATTTCAGTCTGAGCTCAGGGTATAGGGGTACCAGTTAGATAGTGTTTAGCGCCAGGACACCCTTGGGTAACAGTGCACTTTAAAAGCCTAAATAACATAACATATTGTCATGTGAGTATTTGCTTACCGACAGCATGTCAGCTTAGGCAGCTAAGGTTTTTGAACTTCGGAAGGACAGGTACCGGCATGTCATAAGAGTTGCCAAGGGCTACCGGGCAATGGAATGTCAATACAACGAGGAGAAGGCTACAGGCCACTGGAAAGCATTCCCTCAGGCTGCCCCAAGAGCAGCCACAGTGCTCGACCCCCTGCCCCACCAGCCACACCATCCGCAGCTGGCCAACCTGCTGCACTGACCCCACCTGCCTCACCAGCCGCACCGTCCACAGCTGGCCAACCTGCTGTACTAGTCCCACCAGCCCCACCAGCTGCACCATCCACAGCTGGCCAACTTGCCGCACAAGCCCCATCCTTCACACAAAGACAGCAATCATCTCTAAGCAGGGAGGACAGGAGGATGCTATTGGACCTCAATGTTAGGGTTGCTAATTTGGAACAGTAAATGTTGCAGGTGCTCACACATCTTGAGGACATTAAGGTATCCCTGGGGCTTCCTTTCTGAATTTGTTATTTGTGACTTTAGACCTTATAAAGTCCCCAATTCCCATGTGTTATATTTAATCTGTCATACTATGTTTTCAATTGTTGGTTATTGTTATAGTTAGAGTGGGTTTAGCATAGTGTTAGGTGCAGATAGTGGTTTAATGTAGTTTAGATTTATTATGGTGATTTGGGTTGAGTTTCCTTTTCGTTTGGGTAGGTGGTTGATTTTTTAGTTCTTGTTTAGGATGTAAAATAAAAAATATTTAAAAAATGAAAATTATAAACAAATATAATTGTTTAGGATATATGTTTAGGTAGTCTATGTTTAGGTATAGTTGTTTTTGTCCTGTCTTCACATGTGCCTTAATGGAGGTAGGGGGTTGCTGTTTAATATATGTTTTTGAGTGTATAGGTTAAGAGAAGGTTTTTTTGGTTAGTGTTTAGGATAATTAGGATAAGGTAGTGTTGTGTAGGTTAGGAATTTAGCATAGGCTTGGTGGGTTTAGATGTAGCTACTTATTTGTTAATAATAAACTTCTACTATTTTCTAATTAGTGGTGTCAGTAATGTTTAATGTGAATCAGAGAGCTATCAAGCTAGGATTTACGAAAATATGATCGAATTTCCCAACTTGATTTCTTGCCAAAGAAGTTTGAGTGACTTCATCATCCAGGGACAGGATACTGCCATACAGCCTATTGATTGACATGAAGAAACATACATACAATGTATTTTTCAAAAGGTTACTTTTCTCATTGCATGGGGACAGGGTGCTAAATAATTTCTCTTATAAAAGATTACTGTGTGTTACAAAAGCATTCAGTCTTGGAGGAATTTAGCTCCCTCTGCATTTTTTCCATAATGTAGTTATGTTGGGAGGTACTTAGTTGGCCGCAAAGTGAACTATGACAATCACTACATTTGCTTGTCACCCCAATGAGGTTTTTTCACTAGTTACCATGTTTTGACATGATTCTTTTTGATGGACTGTTTTTTCCATACACTTTGAGGGCATATTACCAGTTCAATGATGTTGTTTTCCACTTGATTTAGCACTTAATGTATATCAGGCATTGGTGAATATTTACAACTAAAACGTGGCCCGTTGCATTCAGCCAAGAAGACTAATGTTGGCCTCTGTCACTTTAGAAATGCAGGGCTGTGCCGTATTTACAATAATATGGCGCAGCCCTGTATTTCTCCCGGCACTGGTGCAAAATTAAGATGCATTGCGCCAAATAAGGTACCCTTGCCCAAAGGTGCAAGTGTGCCTGCGTTGTGGAAATAATTGTTTATGTGCAGGAAAGTGGCCCTTCCTGCACATAAACAATCATTAATGGCATTACACCACATTAAGTGGCTTAACCCTACCTTGCAAATAAGGCAAAGGCCCTATCACCACAGGAACGTCAGTAAAAGTGACGTTCTTGTGGCAATAGGGGCTTGTAAATATGTCCCATTGTGTCCTTCACACATGTTGTGACATCTAACTGCCTAGCAAGATGCCAGAGTCTGCAGACACAAATAATCATATGTACAATGTATTTGATGTAGGTGCTTCACATATTAGCCATTGTTGACACTTGTCCAGTGTCATGGTGAGAGACAACACCTATCAGGCAATTGAAGATGCATTTATTTACATGTGCAAAACAGCCTTAGTCACACTGGGCCAGTTCAGTTGACAACAACCCCAAATGATATGTTTAGCCAGTGGATGAACAGACAGAGTCCTTGTGGGGATCATGTCAAGAAACATGTAGAGGAATTGCAAAATACCAGTCAGGAGGATGATTGCAGTGTCATTGGGGAGTAATGGCCATATTGGCATTTCACAAATGTCCAAACCACAAATGTCCAAGGTGAATAAGTTAAGATAAGTACTGTGATAGCTGACGTTCCCAGGCATAATGGTAAGCACAGAGCTAAGCAGAAACTGGACATTTGACACAGATGAATGCTACCGCAGGGTTCTCCTTTGGAAAGATGTACCGTCCACATTTTCCTCCTCTGATGTGTGCAGTGTCTCCTGTGAGGGTGTTGTGGTACATGTGCAGAGGATGGAGACACAGACGCATCAGGGGCAGAAGGTCTGAATGCTGCAGCAGCATTCATGTGTGCCAACACTTGAGGCATCGCTGTAGCGAGGCGGACCTGCTGTTTTGCAACACAGCAGCAACGTCGCTGTGGTAGGCAGCCATGGCATCCATGTGGGAGTCCTGCTTCCACTCCATGGTCTCCAAGATTTTTCGCATTGCCCACATCTCATTGACCAACTTGCTGGTGCCACTTTGGCAGGGCAGTTCTTGGTGACTGCCATATGGCATTTTTGGTGCCCAATGACTCCTTGGAGCTGACAAAGAGCTGGTGTTGATGATCCGTCACCTCCGCAATCAGGATCTCATTCTCCTGATTGAATCTGCATTTCCTCTTCCTCTAAGAACATAAACTCTGACTGGTCAGCCTGGCTGTTGGGGGGTAGGGGAGTTGTTGTCCAGTGCTGAACTTGGTCAAGCTGCTCCATTCTTCATTCAGTTTCCCCCCGCCCCTTAGGGGCGTATTTATGAACTTTTTTGCCGCTAAACCCTGAAAATTGACATTAGGCTAACTAGCACTAACGTTCTTGCTACTAATTGGCAGTCCGTCGCTTTTTTTTCACGCTATTGTGGATTTATTTAACATCTTGACGCTAGTGTTAGTGTAATTTTCCTCACCGCCAGCTGATCCAAACGTCAGGTAGTGATGCATTGATACGTCCCAAACATAGCGTTAGGATTTGACGATAGGCAGCAGTAAAAAAAGTGCCACTAATCAGCATGAAAACTGCTTAGTGACAATTCTTGTAAATATGCCCCTTAGTACAAAGTCATAGACAGAAAACTGACCTCTCAAGCCACCTTTACTCTGCATGTAAACATGGGTGACCAGTCAATGCGTAACTCAAAGCAGATGGTGTACGGTTTTCTAAGCACAATACAACACAACCATAGCAAATGCAATAAAGATGTGACTGCCTAGTCAGAGTTGTGAGTTTTGTTTTAAAATAGGTCACCAAATGTATATTTGTACAAGTAAAACAAAAGTCACACAGTAAAAACATGCAAACCATAATACAAAATAAAAACATTAAAGTAATGGCAATATAGAGAAAACAATAGATTCAATGGATATCTCTCTTCTCTCTCCTCCCACATTCATACACATACACACATGCACATGCACACACACACACACACACACACAAACACCTTTCTGTCCATGTCCCAGCCTTCCTACTCATCTTACTCCTCTGTATCTTCTCTCTTTGCCATGCTCGGTGTACTGTTATCGCTGTAATACTATCTTCTTTTTAGGTTTAGCTGAAGAGAGCTCAACTTTGCCACATCATGGCAAATAATGCATAGTTGAGTATAAGGCAAAGCCTGGAAAGGGTGTGTCAAGTAGTAATAACCCCCAATCCAGTTAGTTTCAGGGATACATTGGCCGCATTACTCATTTGTAACAAAGTTAGATCGTTGACCTTCTGTAAAATAGTTTTGTCGCTGACGCTCTGTGTTACTATGTGAGTGAAATCGTTGAAGAAAACAGTGTAATGTGTAAGTATATAATTGTCTGGGCTCTAAAAGTACAGGAGAATGATGAAAAGAAAATCGGCCTATAGTGGTAAACCATCTGGGATAGTGTAAAAACCATATGTCTCTCTTCCTTCCAAATGTATAAACATGACACCACAGAAAAAGGTTCTGTCAGGAACAGATCAAAGGATGCAACCACCCTTTATCCAGGAGAGGTGCTTAGTGCAGTAACAGATTGAGCTCAAAGCCACCTCTCCATCGAGAATAGAGCCTAGGACTAGGAGCAAAAACACATTAAGCCATGTAGCATTTCTTTATAGAGAGAGGGCTGGGGTGTGGTGCATACATAATTCAGAACTCCTTTGCCCTGCTAATTTGTTATGTATGTTCGAATTGCCCAGCACGGAGGCCCAATCATGCATTTGATTGGATCATCTAGACGGGCGCGCCAAAGGCAAGCCTGTCTGCGCCCGTCCGCGCTCGGCCAGGGCTCAGGGCGCGTTACTCTGGATCAGGAGATTCAGAGGTGTGCAGATATTCATCAGATCAACTTAAATCTCTAAATCCTGAAGGTGGGAAGGCAGATTGCCTTAGACTTTGTCCGGAGATAATTTTAGATGAGTCGTGGGAAAAATATAGGTGCTGTCAATGTCCTTTACAAAAGATTTTCACCACCAATGGCAGCGAACAGAGTAGACAGAGGAAGGGCCGACAGGTTAGAGAGATGAAAGTCCCAACATGGAAATGCATGTTAGTGAATGCTAGGTCCTTGGTTAAGCACAGCCTGGAATGCAGGCTGTTTATGGAGCAACACCAGATCAAACTTGCTTTTATTACGGAGGCTTGGACTAACAAGTCGTCAGGCCCCGATATTGTTAATCCTCTCCCGGCAAATTTCCTCTGTTTTACGCTAGACCGACTGTCAGGAAGGGGGGGTGGGCTTGCGGTGATTCATCACAATAGCCTTGATCCTGCATTCTCCACAGCCTCCAACAATGTTTGTGAGGCCTTATCTATCATGGTGCGCCTGTCTCCCAAGAATACGTTTAAAGCACTTCTGATTTACCGTCCCCCGGGACCCAGAAGCACGTTTTTGGAAGCCCTTGGTACTCTGGTAGAGGATGGTCTCAGCGCCCGTTCGTTTACCGTCATGGGGGACTTTAATTTCTATTTGGAGGATCCTTCAGACCCAGATAATCTGCAACTTACGGAACTTATGGTTGCAGGAGGGCTGGAACAAAGGGTGACAGGACCTTCACATATAGGAGGGCACACCCTAGATGGTATTTTTTCTAACAGACCCGATCTTGCCATCACTGATATCCTGCCTCTTCCCTGGTCAGATCATGCTGCCATAATTTTCACACTTGCTCCTGACTCTCAGATGCTGTCCAGTTCTAAGCCAAGGTCGAAGATTCTGTGCCGGGCTTGGAAAAAGATTGACAGGTATTGAAATGGGGAATCACCTAAGTCGCAATGCCCCTATTATCCCAGTGGATGTGAATAATGCCATTAACTTATACTCCAAGTGGATTGAGAGGGCTTGCGATATTTTTGCACCTGAAAAATCTTTTACGCCTAAAAGGACGATGCCTTCAGCACCATGGTTCTCAGAATCTTTTCAGATGGCCAAAACAGCTTGCAAGAAATTGGAGAGGAAATGGCGGAATGGGTACAGTCCAGCTAATAAAGAAAGTCATAAAAGGAGCCTCTCAATTTATAAAAATCTAATAAATGAAGCTAAAAAAACATACTTCTCGGAGCAAATTGAGAGAGCCAGTTCTTCCTCTAGAGAGTTGTTTAGGACGATAACTAAACTTACAACTCCATCGGCGCCTATTTCAGCTACCAGTGCTGATATGTGTGAGACCTTAGCCACCTTTTTTCAGACTAAAGTGGCAGGGATTTTCTCATCTTTCGTAGAAATCTATGGAGAGGGTGGTATTGCAGCACAAAGGGGTGACGCTGGGTCAGGATGGCCGCAGGATAAACTTAGGGAATTTACCCCACTGCTATTTGAAGAGGTCCCTGGTCTCTTGTTGACTGCACGTTCAGGGGCCCCTAGTGATCCGTGTCCGGTAGCAGTCCTTAAAGAGTGTTCAGTGGTGATTGCCTCCACGTTAACTCCGTTATTCAACGCCATTATTAAGGCAGGCACTTACCCTAGGAGATGGAAAGTGGCCTCCATATTACCCCTAATTAAAAAACCAACTCTAGATAAAAGTGACCCTACCAGCTATAGACCAATCTCGCGGCTCCCTCTGCCTGCAAAACTATTTGAAAAGGCCATAAATAAGCAACTTAGCCTTTTCTTGGAGAGAACGAAGGCCCTGGATTCAACGCAGTTCGGGTTTCGGGCTGGACATAGCACAGAACTGGCCTTGATTAAGGCGACAGAGGAAGTGAGAGAGGCGGTGGATCAGGGGGGAGAGGCAGTCCTGATTCTGCTTGACCTGTCCGCTGCATTTGACACGGTCCATCATGGTGTTATGATGGACCGGTTGGCTAAGACAGGAGTGGTAGGTACGGCCTGGAGTCTCCTGAAGTCTTTTTTGACCGATAGGACCCAAACCGTGGAGCTGGGGGCTGAGGTATCCAAGCCGTTTGCTCTCCCGTGTGGGGTCCCGCAAGGGTCTTCCCTCAGCCCTACGCTCTTTAACGTTTACGTTAGTCCCCTGGGAGATTTGATTAGATCCTATGGCCTCCAACTTACTTCATACGCTGATGACACGCAAATCGTGTTATGAATCCATAGAGATTCTAAAATGGATATGACAACAAGGTGTCATGACTGTCTTAAAGACATCGCTGGTTGGATGGCCGCGAATTGCCTCAAACTGAACGCCGGCAAGACAGAGGTCATGATATTCGGAAACAATCCATATACCTGGTCGCCAGCTATGTGGCCTGAGGCCCTAGGGAAGCCACCAGTACCTACCTCAAAAGCTAGGAACCTAGGCGTCTTGATGGATCAGAAATTGGACTTTGGTGGTCAGGTTAGCGCTGTGGTTTCCTCTTGTTTTCATATTATCAGAACTCTTAGGAAGATAAAATCCTTCCTTCCCAAGGATGGTTTCCGGATAGCCGTCTCTGCTTTAGTTTTGTCACGCCTCGACTACTGTAATAGTTTGTACCTCAATTTGAGAAAAAAACATCTGTACAGACTACAGGTGGTTCAAAACGCGGCAGCAAGACTGTTGACCGGTGCCCCCAAGTTTGTCTCAATTAGGGAAGGAATGAGGAAATTACATTGGCTCCTGATTCACAGACGCTCTCAATTTAAGGCCATATGTATGGTTTTTAAGGCCCTGAAAGGCTCTGGCCCAGAGTTTTTGAGAGACTGCTTTAAGCGGTATGTACCAGGGAGGACACTACGCTCCGCTGAAAACAACCTTGTGGTGGTTCCCAGAATAAAAAAGGCCAACTGGGGTGGAAAGATGTTTTCCTTTGGCGCCGCCACCATTTGGAATTGTCTCCCACAACATCTTAGGAGGGAGGATGAACTTATGCCTTTCAGGAAGGGGCTGAAGACCTGGCTATTTAAGGATTAGATCCTCGGTCTTCAGGGTTAATCAGCATTTCAGCGCCAGGACACCTTCGGGTATTAGTGCGCTTTATAAGCTCCTAAATAAATATATTGCAGCCCGACTGGGTGGTGGATCTGCTGCATGATTAAAAGCATATCGGTGTTGGGGGGCGTGGCCATGTGTTCCAACATGGCAGATGCACATTAGACAGCATCGCCAGCCTAATTATTCATCCAATTAAATCCCTGCCAGTTACTGCCCCAAACTTGCCCACAACCTCGAGAAATACAGGCAGATCAAGGACATGACCGATCCGGACCGGACTGGACCAACAGGCAGTGATCAAATCGTCACCCGGAGCTGCGCATCGGGCCTGCACGTCTGCGGCCCTGGTGCAGTCGTAAGATACAGTGAGAAACGAAGATACTGGGCGGGGACATCCAGCCAAGGATCTGGGGTGTTTGAGGCACCGTGGTGAGGGGCATAGCTACTGTGAATTGGGATGGCATGAACTCTGGGGCACTCACACACAGAAGAGGACACGCTGTTGCCGTGCCTGAGCCGTGCTGAGTGTGGGGCCTGCGCACCGGTGGCCTTGGATTTACCTGCAGACCGCCGATGGGCCGGTGCACGGGCACACAGACAAAGCAGACTGTAGCCCCGTCTTGTACACCACTGAGGGAGTGGGCCCTCCTGATTTGTTGCAGGGGAGCTGCCACTGCAGACTAAGGTCGTGCGTGCCCACGAGATCTCTTGGCGGGTGGTTGCCACCAGGGCCTGAGCTGGGGACTAAGAGCGGAAGGGGATTTCTCGCTAGGAATAACACACTGAGACTGCCCTGGCTGAGAGGTGCAGAGCCAATCCAGCAGAGCACGGGGTGAAGGGTAAATTGCATCCCCAGAGCCCCTCTCGGGTGGTGCTCGGCCCTCCGTCCAACTGCACTCTGCTGACTAAAACAATGATGAGGAGGTAAGATGCCCAGTAGGGGTGGGGGGTGCCTTCTCCCAACCACAGAAGTGGCTGGGCTAGGTCCCGGTGCACCTTGTGGGCCACGGAGGCCATCCCCGGCCTGCCTCCACAGCAGCCTCTACAGTGGAACAATAGAACCCACTAAACCACTCCAGAGGAGAGTCCGGGGGAACAGAGACAAATAACATACCTGCGATGAGGAACAAGGGTACACCTCTGTACATCATAAATGACTTCAATGCCGGCCAACGGAAATATTACTGAAACATTACTATTGGTAAGTGCAGTAATATGATATTATATCACGGTCTGGAACACCTAAAATCTTTTCCTTTTACTTCATAGGACACCGTGTCAACCTCCAGTTGGGGTCAATACCGGTTTCCGTCCGCGACAGATGCTTCAACTGTTTTGAGGTACTGGGATGGGGGAGAAATGTTTAATGGGGTTTCAGTTTATTGTTTTAACCCAATACATAGAGTCTGTCACATTAGAAAGATGTTCCTCCATTCCGTTGCACCAGGATTATTTATCATACACTGATGTCAGCACAAGCAGGTGAGGTCCCACTGGGTCAAATGAAAATTGTAAGCTGGAATGTAAGGGGCATGCTGGATAAAATTAAGCGAGTTGCGATTCTCCGCCAGGCAAAACGGATAAAAGCAGATATACTATTGTTGCAGGAGACACAACTCATGTGCACCCTGCCTAGCCCGATATGGCTATGTACAGGTTTTTCATGCCGGTTTCACACGGGGCTCCAATGGGATGGCAATCCTTAAACATCATCGAATACAATTCCTAGTCTCACACCGATTGATTGACCCACAAGGGAGGTACACCGTGGTGTATGGGACTATTTACGGGGTCACTGATAGAATATCGATGACACAAATTTCGATGTTCATAATATTGAGAAAAAAAATATAGACTAGAAAAATATCGACTCCCATACCTAATCAGGTAAGTACAAAAATATCGATGTGAAAAATATAGATGTAAAAAATATCAATTTAAAAGCATATATAAAATAAAATAATATATATTAAAGATATTGAATATTAATATTAAAATTAGCAAAATAAATTACATTTAATATACATTTTAACAAAATATAACAAATAAACTTCATTAAAAAAAGAGAAACACAAACATAATAATGTATACAGATATAAATACATATACTTTAAAATAATTAATAAACTATTATCTTTAATTTATTTTAACACTTTAAAATTATATAAAAATAATATATATTTCAATAATTTTAAATATAAAAAAATCTATAATAAATTAAAACATTAAACTATTAAAAAATATTTAAACTTAAATTTCCCAATACAATCAGTGCAAAAGAAGGGAAAGTTTTGGATAGCAAAATAATTAAATGTACTATTCCAACTCCAGTGAGTGCAACAGTAGGAAAAGTGTTGGATAGCAGAGGTGAAAAAAAACTATTTCCACTCCACTGAATGCAAAAGTAGAATAACTGTTGAATAACGGAGGGGTAAACATTTTTATTCCGACTCGAGTGAATGCAACAGTAGGGAAAGTGTTGGATAGCGAAGAGGTAAAAATTACTATTACAACTCCAGTGAGTGCAACAGTTGGAAAAGTGTTGGATAGTGGAGGGGTCAAATTACTACTCCCACGCCAGTGAGTGCAACAGTAGAGAAAGTGTTGGATAGCGGAGGGGTAAAAATTACTACTCCAGTGAGTGCAACGTTAGGTAAAGTGTTGGATAACAAAGAGACAAAAATTACTTTACACACTTAAACAGTTAAAACAAAAATAAAAACCATAAAAAATGATAAAAAATGATAAAAATGAATAAACAACATTTAGAAATGAAAAATGTAACATATTAAATATATAAAAAGAAAAAATATTCAAATATTAATTACAAATAAAAAACACTTAGGTGGTATGATGGAGGAATAGCCCTACCAGACATCAAAAACTACTACTGGGCGACACAACTCGCCGCAATATATCAGGGTATATATAGGCCACAGAGGGATCCCGGATTTCTCATTGATAGATGGCTTCTTCCAGTGGGAGGGTTTGAAGGGGCATTATACACCAAATCAGCTAAACTAATATTGTCCTGGCCCACCGAGCACATGGTTCAGGTATAGCGGATAGCCAAGAAGAGTCTGGGTCGGGAGGGCAGGATCACACTTGCCACCCCACTCTGAGACGCAGACCTACTCGGTAACTTGAGACACACCCTTGGATTTGACCTCTGGGACTTGATAGGTGTCTCCAAGGTGGTTGACCTATGGAAAGGGGGGGAAGTGCTTCCCTTCACCCAATTACAACTTGACTATGACTTGGCCAATACGGAATACTACAGATACCTACAGATCTGCCACGCTTTACTTGCAGTGATACAGAAGGGAGAGACACCACCAGACTCCTACTCGCTTGAAGATAGGGTCTTGGATGGGAACCTCCCAGTAAAAACTATATCACTAATATATAAAAAGCTAATTGATAATATGGCTGACCCCCTGCTTTGGCTTCGAACAAAGTGGGACTATGACGTTGCTTGGTTGAATGATGAGGAGTGGTTCGAGGTTCAAGTCTCTCCTAGAGAGACTGCAATTTCTGCTAGGCTCAGACTTGTACAGTTAAAAATACTCCATAGAATATATCTAGCGGATCCGACGTTGGTAAGGATGGGGTTCAATAACGAAACTGATTGCCTTAGAAGGTGTGGGCAAGAGGGCACCTTTATACATATACTCTGGGAATGTGCGGTTATCCAGAGATATTGGTCCGATGTAACGCATCGTATGGAATGTGTAATGGGCTACAAAATTGACTGCAACATCACATTAAGTCTCCTAAACATCTGGGACCCGACCGATCTTCATACTAAAGAGAGAATATGGGTGATACTCGGACTGATGATAGCCAAAAGGAACATTGCAAGGAAATGGAGGGCACATGAACCACCGATGTTGAACGAGTGGGGGAAAGACATGGACTGGTGCATGGTGTCAGAAAGGACGGTGTGTGAATCCAGGAGGTGCCCCACCAAATGGACGCATATCTGGGGAAAATGGAATGACGACAGGGGAAGACTGTAATCCCCCGCAGCCCAGGCGCATTACTGAGCCAGACAATCTGCCTTAAGAAAGTTAAATGCTAATGTGTATGAAAATATATGTGACCTTGTAATTGTCGTTTGTTTTTGCCAAGTGTGTAACTCAACATGTACTTGATTGTATGATGTCTGTCGTGTCCAAGTTTGCCCTTAATAAAAAGTTATGATAAACAAATGACATACAAAAAACCTACAAATAATATATAATATAAAAAAAATAATTTGAAACTAGAAAATATTTACAAACAAATAAATTAATACAAAAATGTATTTATTATATTTCCTATCCTATAACACCACACCAATAACAAAACACTTCAACATTTTTAATTAAATTCCCCCCAAAATTAACATAATTAATAATCAATTTAAAAAATAGTTTTAATTAAAACACTATTAATAATCATTAATTGACTACACACACTTTTTTTTGTAACAACATTTTATTGATTTTTCTTTTTCTTCGCAGCATATATGCACAGAAAATAGCAAGTCTGTGTGTTGTACATTATATGACAGTCCAGGTAACATATTCTAACAGTTCTCATGCTACACCTTACAAAAGTCCAACGTCTTACGTTATAGGTAACATTATTAACTTCTACTTGCGCGATGATTTAACCTTTACTAAGCCAATTTGAGGATAGTGTGGTATCATATCAACTCGCCTATAACAGTACAGGACTTTGCGCACTCTTATATTACTGTCTTACCTGGACATAGTATACTTAAAAACCCCACAACTGTAATACACCCACCCCCCAACCGCTGATTCTGCATATGTACATACACCAAAAAAAGAAGAATTCTCTCCAGAGTCGCTCGCCAGCACTGGCGCAATCATTTTCTGCATTTTCATCACTCTGATACAGATACCCAGGGTCAGGCCACTCTAATCTATAGGTGTAGTTGCCACCTTAGGCAGTGCTGAGATTAGTGTCTAAGGGTATGTCCAAAGATCTACATGCCTCCAACATGATGTCCCAATCCATCGCAATCGGGGTCTTGCGCAATCCCCTGGCCTCTTCCCGCCTCAATGCAGCGCTCTCTGCAACACCCCACTGCATCAGTTCGCTGTGCCATGCATGAGTAGAAGGTGGCGTCTTCGACTTCCACCGCATGGTGATCGCTCGCACCGCCAAGAGGAGCGCCAAGTTTTCAAATCTATATTGCATTTTATACTTTGAAGTTCCTTTCCGTAATCCAAGGATACAGCTCCCCACCGTAGCACCTATTTCCCTCTTTGTGATTTCCGCTGTGTGTCCCCGAATCAAGGCCCAATATCTACTGATCCGTGGGCAGGACCATATCATGTGTGCTAGGTCTGCTTCCTCTAACTGGCATCGAGGGCAGTGGTGACGTGCCGTTGGGTACATCCTGTCGAGCCTACGTGGTGTAAGGTACGCCCTGTGCAGTATCATAGTTTGAATATATTTAAATCGCGCATTCCGTGATACCCTTTTAGGGTGTTCCAACACTTTCTCCCATTCCTTATCCTCAAGCGCCCTGTCCATGTCCCCCTCCCAGGCGGTGCGAAGCGGTGTCAGATTTACTTGTGCATGGGAGCGAGGCCTACGTATAAATAACCTAATGAGATGCCACCCCCTGCCCATGTAGTACAATGTTTTGACTAGATCGTTAGTGCGGGGCACAGTACTTTCGGACATATTGTAGCAGTGTGGCATGTAAGAGGTATAAATGATCAGATGCTCCCGTTTCCCGCACAAAATTATTGTGGTCTAATAACAACCCCTCACCGAAGAGGTCTGCAACTGTAGTGACCGCTACATCCACCCAGGATGTAAGCCGGCGCATGGACAGCCATCCGCCCTGTAGGGGAATACCAAGCAAAGGAATGTTACCGGCATAGGCTGCTGTATACTGCAGCGCCGCCCTCCAACAACGCAACGCCGTGTGCAGAAGTGGGGGGAGGCCCCGCGGCATCTTGCTATGTGGCAATAAAAGGGTGTGTAGCGTCCCCTTACTTATTTCACGCTCAGTCATCCTATCTCCTACAAGTTGCGCCCTGCTATCCAAAAGGATAACCACTGCAGTTGACAGGAATAAAAATACGCCCTAAAATCAGGTACCCCTAGACCCCCTCCAGCCGTGCTGCGCTGCAGCTTCTTTAGGCTAATCCTCCTCCTGCCCGACCCCCAAATAAGGTCAACCAGTAAGGTGTTCATCAATTTAAAAGTGCTGTTCGGGAGCATAAGTGGAATGTTCGTAAAATAATAGAGTAGTCGGGGAAGGACCAACATTTTGGCAATCGCTGCCCTGCCTGCCACTGACAATGGAAGGGATGTCCAGAAGTTAATGCTAGATCGTATGACTCTCAGAGCTCTGTTCAGGTTGCCTTCTAGCATATCCATTTGTGTCCTATATACATGTATGCCTAAGTACTTAAACGTGTGGGGAGCAACCTTAAACCTCAGCAAGCAGAATCGAAAGTCCGGTAGAGGCGCCTGCTCTTTAAAGAAGAAAACCGTCGATTTCGCCAGATTAATAGCTAGTCCTGACAGTCTCTCGAAGGAGGCGAACAGGGGGGAACGGAGGTCACGCAGGTATAGTATAATATCGTCGGTGTATGCCGATAGCAGGTGAGTGGTGTCACCTATTGTGATCCCCAAGTCGGACAATTCCACCCTGACCCTTAATGCCAAGGGTTCAAGTGCCAGTATGAAAATAAGCGGTGAGAGCGGGCACCCCTGTCTCGTACCCCAATATATTTTATATTCTGCCGAGATATGCCCTCCTGTCCGTGCCCTGGCTGTGGGAGCATTGTATAGGAGGCGGATCCAAGCAATGTACTCTTCCCGCAGCCCAAATCTTGCCAGGGCCCTAAATATGTATTCCCCTTTGATCGTGTCGAACGCCTGAAGCATGTCTAACGAGATACAGCCCGCATAGTCTGCTCGGCTTGGGACCTCTGCTTGAAGATGGTGCAGTTTTCTAGTGTTCAGGGATGTACTGCGTGCTGGTAAAAAGCCCGTCTGGTCTGTATGAATCAGTTTGTGTAGTGTTGGCAGGAGTCTGCTGGCCAGGATTTTACTAAGGTGCCGATCACGATCCGGCAAAAACCGGGTACGAACCGTCGGACGGAGCGTACCCGGTCGTCAATTTTTACAAACAAGGAATTACGATTCGCACGGGTACACCAGTACCGTACGAATCGTAAAAAAGCCCGACCGACCAAAAAAAACCTACCAATGCGATCCGGAAAAGCGCCGACCTGACGTCGGGACGCTCGCAGCCAGCCATTCACGGCCCAGGAATCACGATTCGCACCGACGTCACCCCGCACAGTGAATATTTTGCGGCAGCCAAAAACTGCCGGGAAATCAGGACGACGCGAACAAGGACCACCAGTACGCGACGGACAGACGACGACGCGAACAAGGAGGACCAGTACGCGACGGACACACAGGACCACGCGACCAAGGAGGACCCGTACGCGACAGGACGACGCGATCAAGGAGGACCCGTATGCGACAGGACGACGCGATCAAGGAGTACCAGTACGCGACGGACAGTCATGGACCCGAACCTACGAGTCATCCCTGCCCTCATAGCAGTCCACCTCCTCTACAGGTTACGACGCAGACGCCGCAGAAGGTCAGAATAACTAAGGGAGGGGGGAAAGTGGGGTGGGGTGGGGGTGGCAGGACCAGGGCAGGCCACAAAACAACCACATAAGTCACACACCACACATGGCCTGGACATACCTGACTCCCATGCCCTGGTCACCACGAGGGGGTGGGGGCGTGTCCTGATAAGCCAGCGACCGCCACAACGGAAGTCCGTCACCACGCGAACCGGCAACACAACCAGACAGGTACGTCCCGTACCCACGCCTGAAGAGCGTGGGTACGAGTCGGACCACGCCCACACACGTCACCCCAACAATGGCAGGACGGATCGCACCCACGTGGCAAAGGCCTGGGTACGGGCCGCACAAGCATCACATAGCGTGGGGACGGATATGTACGGACCCTACCCCCACCCCGTATGCAAGGAGCGCACCCCCCACCCCAACAGTGAAAGTACGACCCGTACCCCCACCCGCGTATGCATGGAGCGTACCCCCACCCCAACAGTGTAAGTACGACCCGTATCCTCACCCGCGTATGCATGGAGCGTACCCCCCACCCCAACAGTGTAAGTATGACCCGTACCCTCACCCGCGTATGCAAGGAGCGTACCCCCCACCCCAACAGTGTAAGTACGACCCGTACCCCCACCCGTGTATGCATGGAGCGTACCCCCCAGCCCAACAGTGTAAGTACAACCCGTACCCTCACCCGCGTATGCATGGAGCGTACCCCCATGCCAACAGTGTAAGTACGACTCAAACCCTCACCCGCGTATGCATGGAGCGTACCCTCCATGCCAACAGTGTAAGTACGACTCGAACCCTCACCCGCGGACGTACGGACCGTACCCCCACCCCCACCAGTGTAAGTACGACTCCTACCCCCACCCGCGGACTCA
Organism: Triturus cristatus; assembly: GCF_964204655.1. Classification (NCBI taxonomy): domain Eukaryota; kingdom Metazoa; phylum Chordata; class Amphibia; order Caudata; family Salamandridae; genus Triturus; species Triturus cristatus. The sequence goes on from NC_140579.1 coordinate 318,702,199, forward strand.
CGGACCGTACCCCCACCCCAACAGTGTAAGTACGACCCGTACCCCCACCCGCGTATGCAAGGTGCGTACCCCCCAGCCCAACAGTGTAAGTACGACCCGTACCCTCACCCGCGTATGCAAGGAGCGTACCCCACACCCCAACAGTGTAAGTACGACCCGTACCCTCACCCGCGTATGCATGGAGCGTACCCCCACCACACCAGTGTAAGTAGACTCGTACCCTCACCTCGAATGCATTGAGCGTACCCCCACCGTGTATGTTCCAAGCGTACATATCCTGAAATCGGAGGTGTGTGTGCAGAGTCCACCCAGCAGTGCCCTGAGACAGGAGGGGTGGGTGTGGAGTCCTCCCAGCAGTGCCCTGAGACAGGAGGGGTGTGTGCAGAGTCCTCCCAGCAGTGCCCTGAGACAGGAGGGGTGGGTGCCTATCACTAACAGCAGTGCCCTGAGACAGGAGGGGTGGGTGCCTATCACTCCCAGCAGTGCCCTGAGACAGGAGGGGTGGGTGTGGAGTCCTCCCAGCAGTGCCCTGAGACAGGAGGGGTGTGTGCAGAGTCCTCCCAGCAGTGCCCTGAGACAGGAGGGGTGGGTGTGGAGTCCTCCCAGCAGTGCCCTGAGACAGGAGGGGTGTGTGCAGAGTCCTCCCAGCAGTGCCCTGAGACAGGAGGGGTGGGTGCCTATCACTAACAGCAGTGCCCTGAGACAGGAGGGGTGGGTGCCTATCACTCCCAGCAGTGCCCTGAGACAGGAGGGGTGAGTGTGGAGTCCTCCCAGCAGTGCCCTGAGACAGGAGGGGTGTGTGCAGAGTCCTCCCAGCAGTGCCCTGAGACAGGAGGGGTGGGTGTGGAGTCCTCCCAGCAGTGGCCTGAGACAGGAGGGGTGTGTGCAGAGTCCTCCCAGCAGTGCCCTGAGACAGGAGGGGTGGGTGCCTATCACTAACAGCAGTGCCCTGAGACAGGAGGGGTGGGTGCCTATCACTCCCAGCAGTGCCCTGAGACAGGAGGGGTGGGTGTGGAGTCCTCCCAGCAGTGCCCTGAGACAGGAGGGGTGTGTGCAGAGTCCTCCCAGCAGTGCCCTGAGACAGGAGGGGTGTAACACATGTGTGTGAGGCCAGAATTATCCACATGCATACTGGCTACAAGGGAACATGTCCCCATGAACTCATGTCAACAGACTCCACACACAAGTACAGTGATCACCAAGGATGCCACGATTGTTGCAGGTGGAGACATGGCCCTGCATGCATGGCCAAAGAAGAAGGGCTCCGTCACACACACAGCTCATGTAGACACAGCTCTGCGCTAAACATTGGGAACACCCTGCAGGGAAGAAAGCTGGGTACACAGAGGAAGGAATACACCCTGGGACAAGTGCACCATGCAGTAACTGCTTACATGAACAAAGAAAGTTAGCCAACACCTTGTGATGGCACACAGATCCCAGGGTCCCACCAATGAGCAGTACACTACTACATATCCCACACACCCAAACCCTCACACACCACCCAAAACCATGTAGCAGCCCCACCAACACCAATACCAGCATAGCAGTAGTGTGATAATGAAAACAAAATTAAGCTTTATTCAGCATGAGCACAATGTCCGTGGATCGCAGGCAGTTCAATCTTCACAAAGCCCATAGGGCAGTCAATGATTCTCAGCTGGATGGGGGACACAGTGGGATGCGTGTCCCCTACCTTGCCTGCACAGTCAAATGGCATCGTCTTCCACACTGGTGAGGGCATCAGGGGGGGGGAAGCAACAGGCACCGCAGGGACATCAGGGCAAAGGGGCGGCGTTGTGGGTGCAGGGATGGAGGACTCCACCACAGGGGGTGGGTCAGTGCCAAAGGCGGAGGCCAGGATGGCACTACACACCTTTGCAAGGTCCTCCAGGGAGTCCCCTGCACCCGAAGGGACCTCAGGCCCCAAGGAGGGGGGGGGTCAGAGGGATGGGTCGCAGCGCCACCGGGGGAGGGTGGAGACAGGGGGGGAGACTCAACCAACCTGACCGGGGACCTCCTTGACCGCTTGCGTGGTGGTGTAACTGTGGGGCTCAGGGACAGAGCGGCCATGAAGGAGTCCTTGGGGGAGATGTGGCCAGGAGAGCTGAGGGGAGGGGATTTGGAGGGAGTGGACTGGGTGGAATGCGGACTCCCACTATGGCTGCGTGTCACACGTTTGCCCCCCGACCCAGTGGGTGTGCCTACCTCACCCTGTGTGTGCGTGTCAGGAGGAGTGCGGTGGACCTTCCCTGCTGGTGTGGTGCCCGTGTCCGTTGATGTGGGTGCATGCCGACGTCTGGGTGTACGTGGGACAGGCATGGGAGTGGGAAGTGTGGATGGGGCAGGGGTAGGTGGGGGGAGGTCGCGCTGCAGGAGACCCACTGCTGCAGTCAGTGTGGAGTCTATGGACCTCAGCAAGTTGCGTTGGTCAGCCTGCGATGAATGAATGCCCTCCAAGAAAGCCTCGATGTTGGTGAGGGTTTTGCCGTGGGCATGGAGGACATTAAGGATCGCAGCCTGACCAACCTGCAGTTGCCGCTGGATGTCCACAGACTCTGCATTGGCGGCAGCAGTGGAGACAGGCGCAGGGGGTGCGGTGCCTGGCAGGAAGGAGACATGCTGTGACCGGGCACGCTGGGAAGGGACACGAGCAAGTGGGAGGCGGCTGGTGGGAACTGAGGGGGCGGTGCGAGGTGTTGTTCCGCTGTCAGCTGCTGGTGCAGCCACCGCCCACTCGGAGACATCCTCCTCGGACCTGTCAGCTTCGTATTCTGACGTGACAGTCGACAGGTCCTCGGCCGCACTATCCTCCACCTCTGTCCCACTCGATGTACCAGCCCCGATGTCACGGCTGGCACTGGTGCTCGGTCCCTCCGCCTTGCCTGTGTCCATGTCTCCCTCTGTGTCCCCCGACGATGCTGTGGGCAGGGTGGAGAGACAGAAATTAATCAGACAGCTGTACACATCAGTCACATGAGTCCAATCGACATAGGTAACACTGCATAGCCTGAAAAGGAAGATCCCTAACATCTACTAAACAAGGTACCGATGTAGGGCATGAAACACACAGTTGGTTGAGCCACCATGCCACTGAAATACCATGGAGAGCATGAGACAATAGCTAAACACAGGAAACGGAGTCTGACATAGCACCCAGGCCCTGGGGACAATCCAGCACTGCATCTGCACCACACAGCGTTGGCAAAAATACCGATGACCAGGGACCATATCCATGAACTTGAGACACATGCTGCATAGGTAATGCTGAAAACATGCCCAACATGACTCGGTCACTGCACATTGCGTGTGTGTCCAGACACATCACACACTGCCCAGACCCAGCAAGTAGAAATCAGGATTTGACACATAGGCATTGCCCGCCCCAACAAGACCCTACACGAGGCAAATTGTTGAGACACAGGTGGCACCAACATCTCATAGTCTGGGTGATACACACAGGGGCAGGCAAAAAGCAAGATTGGACGCCAAACAGCCAAGGTGCGCCTGTACAAATAATGAGGTACCAGTGCCCATCCTCAGATGAGTATAACAAGACACACAGGCACTGGCAACTGTGAGTATGAAGAAGGACAATCAGGTCAGGCTGCACAGTGGACACCTGTACAAAATAGCACGTCTATATACATGGTGACAGGGGACAATGGCACAGAGCACAACCTACGCTGTAGACACTGAGATTGTCCACGTTTATGATGACACATACACCACTGAGGAAAAGGTGCCCCAGGGGACAGTAGTGGGCACGCAACTACATGCTACTGAATGGTAATGACTGCAACACACGTCACCATCCCTGCACTATGTGTATCGCACACTCATGCACATCATGTCACAGGCCACTACATAGGACATGCGCGCTGTAAGGCATGACACATGAGAGACCAACTCCCATGTCTGGAGTCAGCATCAGTGCCAACTGACATGGAACCCACATGCAGTGAACTTGACAGTGCACAGGCAAGGTCCCACAACCTGTTACACACCACCCCCACACATGATGCTACAGTCATTGTTCTCGTGGACAAAGCGCCAGCCTACATTACCTTGTGAAGGAGTGACTACACACAGACCAGGGAACACATTGCAAGGAGGGGAAGGGTGGCAGGGGCGCAGCGCTATACTGGGGCAAACAGGATCTGCACAGCACCTTTAAACCATGCCAGTGAATTCATGCTACTGTGCCCTTACAAATGCCGGTGACACACAACAAACACACATGTACCTACCCCCTTCCGGCTGCTGCATCGCCTGTAAGCACCTCTCCAGGTCTGGAAAGACCACCGGCAGCACACGCCTGTGGAGGTGGCTCAGACGGCGGCGGCCGCGGTTCTTGTGGCTCTCAGGTGAGTCCCCCAGCAGGAGCCGTGCAATCCTCCGCGTCCAGCACCGGATATCCTGCCAGCGTTTCCTCACCTGGGGCAGGCTCCGCCTCCGACCATCCACACCCCTCACGGCACTGACGGCGGTCAGCCAGATCTGCTCCTTGGCAGTGGCGCCTACCTGTGAGGAGGAACAAGTGACACCACATCAATACACCAGCCACATGTCACAGAGAGACATATGGGTACAAATTAGCTGGTTACAACAAGGCATGTCATGCAGCCAACGCATTGCACCTTTGTCATAGGGACATCATCCCCTGGTGAGGGAAAAAGCAGTACGTGCCACAGTGGGTACACAGGTGGAATGATGGCAATGTCACAATCAATGATCAAGGCTCACACTGTGCATCACACCCACCCCTCCTGTCTCAGTGCACTGCTGTGAGTGATAGGCCCCCACCCCTCCTGTCTCAGGGCACTGCTGTGAGTGATAGGCCCCCACCCCTCCTGTCTCAGGGCACTGCTGGGAGGACTCTGCACACACCCCTCCTGGCTCAGGGCACTGCTGTGAGTGATAGGCCCCCACCCCTCCTGTCTCAGGGCACTGCTGGGAGACATCAGGCACCCCCCCCTGGGACCTCCCCGACAGTACATGGCATGTGTGTTACACCTGGACACAATGGCAGAAGTCACAGTCACAACATAGGGACAGTCTGTGGCAGTGGCCTATGCACTCACCTGATACCCTGGTCGCCCATACAGCATGGAGTACTGTGGGAGGATCACATCCAGCAGAGCCATATTCTCCTCCAGGGTGAATGGCTGTGTCCTCTCCACAGCCCTTGACATGGTTCCAGGGAATCAGTAGCAGCAGCTGGGTCGACGAATGCAAAGATGTGCAGGCAAGTACTCCCTCATGGGACCTGGCTGCCTTATATGTGCCCTTCTGCCCAGTTTCATGCACAGGAGTACAGAGTGATTGGTCACTCACATGTGCATCCTATGTTTCCACCAATCCCTTCAAACCTAGCAGTCTGTGGGTTCTCTATCGGTTTCATTCTCCTGCATGATGTCAGCCCCACAAACACATTGCAACAAAGTAGAATAATTCCAACTGACTTCTGCTGTGCACCTTCCAGAACAATTTCGAAATTTGAACTTGGTCTCCATGACAACCAGCATGCATGTAGGCCTTAATACTTGTCCCCTATGTAATTTGGAGCATCACACACAGGTACGGTGCGTTTCGGGGCCCTAGGGCACCCCAAATACATGGCAACGGCCCGTACATGCATGCCTACGTTCACTATCACTATGGGTCTGCACGCGTATGCGTACTCGTAGTGGTACGGGCCGTACACTCGCATGTACGCTCACTATCACTACGAGTACGCATACGCGTGCAGACCCATAGTGATAGTGAGCGTAGATGCGTGTGTACGGTCCGTACCACTACGGGTACGCATACGCGTGCAGACCCATAGTGATAGTGAGCGTAGATGCGTGTGTACGGTCCGTACCACTACGGGTATGCATACGCGTGCAGACCCATAGTGATAGTGAGCGTAGATGCGTGTGTACGGTCCGTACCACTACGGGTACGCATACGCGTGCAGACCCATAGTGATAGTGAGCGTAGATGCGTGTGTACGGTCCGTACCACTACGGGTACGCATACGCGTGCAGACCCATAGTGATAGTGAGCGTAGATGCGTGTGTACGGTCCGTACCACTACGGGTACGCATACGCGTGCAGACCCATAGTGATAGTGAGCGTAGATGCGTGTGTACGGCCCTATCACTATGGGTCTGCACGCGTATGCGTACCCGTAGTGGTACGGACCGTACACACGCATCTACGCTCACTATCACTATGGGTCTGCACGCGTATGCGTACCCGTAGTGGTACGGACCGTACACACGCATCTACGCTCACTATCACTATGGGTCTGCACGCGTATGCGTACTCGTAGTGGTACGGACCGTACACACGCATCTACGCTCACTATCACTATGGGTCTGCACGCGTATGCGTACTCGTAGTGGTACGGACCGTACAAATGCCTGTACGCTCGCCATCACGATGGGTACACATACCGCAGCACTCCCACAGTGATTTGGGAACATACACAGGCCCTCTTAGCAGCAGTACGGCGGTTTTTACACATCACAGTGGTGATAGGCGACACACAGGTAGGAATAGGGCGGACATACTTGTCCATGGATGGACATACTTGTCCAGGAATGGACATCAAGGCATCGTCTGTGCATTACTACATGTGTGGGGCACAGGTGTGACAGGCTGTGATGTGGAACATGCCTCCTGAGTGGAGAAGGCACCAGATGTATGATGAGATGTGCATAGGTGTACTGTGTGACGGTGCAATGTGTGCCAGGCATGCCCTTGACTCCTTTGACATGTGTGCATGTCGTACTGCGCACTTGGGGTGAGCGTCACTGGCATGGCACTGACACCAACACACGGAAGTGTCCCATGATGCCCGGTACAGGGGTCATGACACATGACTTGTCACTACCCACAGTGCACAATGTGACTATGTCATTTATGTGTCCGGGATTTTCATCAGGTTGATGTTGTAGCACCCTCAAAAGCTGCAGCCTTTGCAGCAACCAACATGTGTCTGTGTGTAGATTGTCATTGCACACTGTTCCGCACACCATGCCACATGTGGTATCGGATGTGAGGTGCACATGTATGCATGGGACACGGAGTAGCGTGACAAGGCCATGTCAGCATCCTCACAAGGAATGTGTGGTGAGTCATGACATGTGCACCTTCATGGCAAGGTGTGTGGGCAGGCCTAGTGTAATGTCATGTGACCTGTGGCTCCGGTGTTCCGCAACCAGTCTCTGCAATCGGCATCCCACTTCTGCTGATGTGTGGGTGTATGTCACTCCTGTCTTGCGTCGGGCTGTTCACTTGCACTGGGACACAGCTATTCCCATGGCGTGGCATGGGGAGGTTCTCAATCTCCGTGTGTAGCTGGGTCTTGGAAGGAGTGTCACCTTGCATCCATACGTGTCCTGGGCATGTAGCACATACCTGACTCCCTATGTAGCATGTGTGTATTGCCAGATTTACATGTGCTCAGTAGACATGAGTTGTTGTCGTAGTGCACTCACTCTTCCTTGTCACTTCCAAATTACTGCAGAGCGCTGCCTCTTGCCCGAAGAATTCCAGACTTGGCTGCCATGCAGGAGAATGACAGGATCCGGCTCTACCGCTTCACCCAACCGTTGATCCTGGAGCTGACGGCGAGACTGGCACCACACCTGCAACCGCAGCACAGGTATCCTACGGCACTGACACCCCAGCTGAAGGTAATGGCTGCCCTACATTTTCTTGCCACGGGTACCTTCCAAAATACCATAGCTCATGTTGGTGGCATGTCCCAGAGCATGTTCAGCGGTGTGCTGCATGATTTCTTGGAGGCCATGTTGATTCACCTGGATGACTTCATCAAGTTCCCAACCCCTGAACAGATGACTGAGGTCAAGCGTGGATTCTATGCCCTGGGAGGGATGCCCCATGTCATTGGGTCCATAGATGGGACACATGTAGGTTTGGTACCACCACACGCACGGGAGGTGGCGTACCGCAATCGGAAGCACTACCACTCCATCAATGCCCTTGTGGTGTGTCTGTCCAATATGGTGATTTCACATGTCTGTGCTCGTTTCCCAGGATCAGCACACGATGCCTACATCATGAGGCGTAGCGGGATGCCTGATATGATGATGCAGCTGCGCAACGAACGGGCATGTGTTGTTGGTGGGTACAGTCTGTCTGTCCTGTATTCTGTATAGCCGACCAGCACGACCGCTTCACCAGTTCTAACGATGTCCATGTGCTTCCCATGTAGGGGACGCTGGCTATCCCAACATGCCTTGGCTGCTGACACCTCTCCGCAACCCCATCACGCCGGCACAGCTCCGCTATAACACCGCCCATGGCCGGACAAGGCGAGTGATAGAGAGGACGTTTGGCATGCTGAAGAGCCGATTCCGGTGCCTCCACAAGACCGGCGGTGCACTCCCTTATGCCCCGGCGAAGGTCTGCAAGATCTTCATGGTCTGCTGCATGCTGCACAACATGGCAGTTGAAAGAGCTGTGCCACTCATCCTGAATCAACATGACGAGGACCATCCACCCGTGGAGGACGAAGGGCTTGGCAATGGGGCTAGTGATGTGGAGGATGTGGAGCCGCAAGAGGACATCCGGACTCGGCTCATACGCGACTTCTTTGCTTAGTGGTGAGTACCAGTGTCTGAGTGTGCACGCATTGGTCCCCGTGTGGCATGCGTTGTGATGTGTGTCTCCACCTGCATGTATGGCACGTGGGTCAGAGGTGTGTGTGGGTGTGTCACTGGAGTGATGGTGGCAGTGATGGTAGTATTTCCCCAGTCATAATTGTGACCTAGCATGTTGTCATCCATACATGTGTCGAGTAAATGCACATGCAAGTGGCTGTGCTTTTTGTGGCTGACTTCTTGTGTGTCTCTCTTCCCCAGGTACCTGCGCATGCCGTTTGCTGGTTGCATTGTTGTGGCACTGCTATTCCTCATGGACATGACATCGTGGGCTGACTCAGCGTTACAGGCACGGACACGTTTGGAAGTCTCCATGGGGTAAGGGATGCATCTGGGGTGTATTGGGTGTGGCAGTTGTTCACGATGTGTGCACACTGCCCCTGTCGGGGTTTGGTTCCTCTGCAGCCATGTCGCATCCCCATGGGACACGACATGCAGCTGTGTACACCTGAATAGATGGTCTGCCTGGTTGACAGTCATCAGTGATGGGATAGTGGATTGTGATGATGGCATCAATGTGTGTGACACTGCCCTCGGACACATACGGTTAGCATTGGCTTGACATGGTGTGGGACTTCCACATCAGCGGATCTATGGTGTATGGCAGGCTCTCCGTGTGCAGCTGTGGGTATTTAGCTGTTAGCCGACGCTTGTGTGCCAGTACCATGGCTATCACGCATTTGTGCTGCAGAAGGGGGGTGCCAGTGTTGGACCCACATGTCACTCCACATGATGTGTTCATGTGTACTTCGAGTTGCCTCTGCAAACCCGAATACATGACTAATAAAGGTGTCCCTATGCCTCCAAGGTGCCTCTTCTCAGTCAATGCTGGTGTGTTGGCACGGTGCATCCTGCATGTCTGGCATGGTATTCCCTGATTGTGGCTATGTGTCAATGTGTCGATTCGCAAGATGCAAGCTGTGTGTGTGGGCTGTGACTGTGTATTGGGCATGATGTCCATGACTGCGTGGGTATTGTGACATGTGCCATCCCCATGCATCCAACGTTGTCCAGGCCCCCATTCTCTGCATCCACCGGACTCAAGCTTGCAGGACATGGTTCTGCCACCTGTCTACACATACCTAGGTGCCACCCAGGACACTGGACTGGATCCCTGACCTCTGCGCATGACTGTTGGTGTACTCAATGTGTGTGTCAGCACGGTTGTTCGGCCACCCCCTCAGCTGGTTGTGCCCATCACGGGTGTGTATGGTGCTCCATGTATGTCTTGCCTAATGAACTGTGACCCATGTGTCCTGTGCCAGACTCAGGCCCCAGGGTGTGGATGGTTGAAGAGAAAAGATGACTCAGGCATGTTTTGACTTTACAAGACACATGTTAGGTAATAATGCTACCAGCAGGCATATACTCTTCATAGTGTGATTTATTATTGGGGGGGGGGGACAAAGTGAGGGGCTTTCCGGGATTAGGGAATCCAAAGTTCAGTAGGGGAGTTGGTGTCCTTGCCATGGGAAATCCTCAGAGTCCATGCCACAGTCTTTGTCAACATTGGTCAGCCAGTGACCAGCAGGGCCATGTGGCAGAGAATGTCTCTTGATGCTGTGATGCTGTTGCTCCAGTGGGCCAGGTGCCAGGCCAGGTGTCCTGGGAGATGGTGATGTAGCAGCCACCCTCACGGTCCTTTCCGTGGACGACCCGGCCTCCTGCGGGGAAGCTCACCAGCAGGCCGTGACGACGTCTGGGATGCTCCGTCGGATGTTTCCTCCTCCTCCTCCTGATCCCTCCCTGTGGGTGGTGATGTTCTCCGCCTTCTGGCACAGGGAGGGTCGGCCATGGTGTCGGCCATCCGACGGAGTGTAGCGTGAATCCCCTGGAATGCCGTCACTTGCTCAGCCTGTCTGTCCTCCATCCTCCGTTGGTGTACCAGTAGACAGGCAATTAGCTCCGCATGTTGCTGGGCCTGCTGGGCCTTGATCCCCTCGAGGACGGACACAACCTGGGCCATGCCCGTGGTGTCCTGCCGGTATGAGTCCAGGATGTTACGGACATGTGAAAATACCGGATCCCCAGCCAACTGGTCAGGCTCACGCCTCCGCCGTCCTCCACTCCCACCACCCCTGCCCACTTGCGCCTGGCCTGCACTTGTGGGCACATGGGGTCTCCGGGACCCCTGAGGGGTGGCATTGGCGTTGTCGCCTGCCTCCTCCTGGGTGCCCGGGACACCGTGTCCCTCCTGGCGAGCCTGGCTGCATTGTGGTGTTGGGGCAGGGATCCTGGGTGTCTCCTGGGATGTGGCAGGAGTGGGGGTGGTGGTTGGCACAGTTGTACCTGACGCAGGTGCTGCAGGTGGTTGGACACCAGAGGGGCCAGGTCGGTCGGGGTCGTCCGCAGAGTGGTGAGAGTGGTCGCTGCCGGTGGGATCGGGCTCCTGCAGATCCGGGTCCTGTGAGTGTTCCCCCCCAGTGTTGGGGGGTGCACCACGACGTTGACCTGTGTGTGAGAGAGACAATGTTAATTTTGGTCCATGCAACATCCATGTTTCATTTTTTATTTATTTTTTATTTTTGGTATTTATAAAGCGCAACACTCATCCCATGGGGTTTCATCCGTTTCAAAGTTGGCACATTTCCTCTTGGAATTAGGATCTGTCTTGCATTCCACTCACAGTGCACTTGTGCATGGGTGTGTCCCTTGGCCACCACTTTGGCCCCTTTAACTATGTGTGGCACAGTCTTACTTGCTGCGTCAAGTGTGACTGCAGTCAGCAGTGGAGTGGGCAGGTGTGGCGAGCCATGCATTGGCGCCTTCCGTGTAGCACTGTACATGCGCACATGGAGTGGATCCACACACTTATATGATCCAGGTAGCTGTCCTTGTGCTCGTGTACAGGTAGTGACATGGCCCTGTGTTTTGCCATGGTGAAGAGGGGGGGTTCTGGCACTGGCCACCCTTGTCTACATGCACGCAGTCTACCTGCTGACGAGCAGACATTCACACACGCAACACGGCTGATTAGCTCTCCCTGTGTCTCGCTCCCTCTGTGTCCCCCTCTCCCTCCCTCCGTGTGTCAGCCTACTCCCTCTGTCCGTCTCCCTCCCTCTCTGTCCCCCTCTCCCTCCATCTCTGTCCCCCTCTACCTCCCTCTCTGTCCCCCTCTCCCTCCTCTGTGTACCCCTCTCCCTCCCTCCATGTGTCAGCCTCCTCCCTCTGTCCGTCTCCCTCCCTCTCTGTCCCCCTCTCCCTCCCTCTGTCCCCCTCTCCCTCCCTCTCTGTCCCCCTCTCCCTCCCTCCGTGTGTCACCCTCTGTCACCTCGGCCCAGCTTCCTGGGCACACACTGTTAGCAGATCTTTGAGTGGCCCTTGGCTTGTTGATGTGAGTTTGTTTCTGATCTCCAGGCACCCATTGGGTGTGATGTGTGTCTGTGCGCTGCTGCTGTGGTGGTGTGTGCTGCCACTCTTTCACAATGTTGGCTGTTCATTAGCTGCTGTCATGTGCAAAACAGTGCCTTCACCCCCATGTGTTGATGCAAGGCGTCCGCCATTTGCTGGCAAGTCATTCCTGTGTTGGGACACACTGTTTGTCTGGCTGTGACCTAGGCCATATGGGTAGAGTGAATTGTTGTCTGCTTCTGAGTTGCACTATGTGCTTTTTTGGGCCCAGCCTCCCGCCATCCGGGTTACCGTGTCATGTGTTGTTGTCTTCTGTGGCCTGTGACTTGACATTGTCCAGCTGGGTGCATGGGGCATGGTGGCAGCAGTGGCATGTGCGTGCTCATGGAGTGTGGTTGAGTCATGCGATGGCTTGTGGTGGTTGCGTGCCTGTTAGTGATGTTGGTTGTGGATGCCGTTCCCCCCATGTGAGGTGCGTTGTTTGTGTACTCACCCGGGTCTCGGAGTCCTTCTAATCCTTCGACTGCCTCCACCGGCAGTATGGCCATCACCCTCTCCTCCCAGGGATGGTAGTGTACGGGTCTGCGGGAGGGCCCTCCTCCGGTGGCGTTGGCCTGGTCGTGTTCATCCTGCCTCTTGGCTCGGACCCTCCTCCGCAGATCGTACCACCTGTTCTGGCATTCCTGCCTGGTCCGTCTGGTGTCCGCAACAGCATTCACAGCATCGACGATGGTCTGCCACATGGCTGTTTTTGCTGCCTGGCTGGTGTTTCTGACCAATGTTCCAAAGATCTGTGGCTCGACTCTGAGGATTTGATCAACAAGAACCTCCAACTCTCGGTTACTGAACTTTGGATTCTTGGTAGTGGGCATGATGAGGGGTGTGGATGGTGGGGGGGGTGTGGATGGTGGGGGTGGTGTGTGGATGGTTGTGGGTGTGTGGGTGTGGTTGTGCAGGTGCGTGTGTGTGTGAATGTGATGAGGGTGTGTTTGTGAAGGTGGTTGTGTGAAGGTGTGCAAGTGTAAGGTGTAGTAAAGGTTGAGGTCTGGTGCTGTGGGTTGTCTGTGGGGTCTGGCAGCAGTGGGTCTGTTGCAAAGGCTCATGGTTTGTGTGTGTGGGCCCTTTTTATTGGTCCATTGGTGGGTGTGGCTGTGTTTGAATTGTGGGTGGGTTGGTTATAAGGAGTGGTGGTGTATTGGGCCTCTGTTTGTTTTTGGCAGTTGCAGGTCAGTGAAGGTGTTGTTTTGGTGTTTTTTGGCCATGTTTAGTGGCTTTGTGCCATTCGAATGGTGTATTGTTGTGTTGTTTTGTTGTGTCCTGGTTGTGTCCGTGCGTTTTGAGCGTGTGTACGGTGTGTACATGGGCCATTTGGTTGTACGGTGCTGTCCTTGTGTGTGGCTTGGTACGACTCGTACATGCGGTTGTGATGTTGGGGCCTGGGGTGCGCTCCGTAGTTAGGAGGTTGTGTTGGGGGTAGGACTCGAACGTACTGGGATGTACATACACGGTGGTTCGACACGTACAGGGGTGGGGGTAGGACTCGAACGTACTGGGTACACGGTGGTACGACACGTACTGGGGTGGGGGTACGACTGGAACGTACTGGGGTGTAGGTTCACGGTGGTATGACACGTACTGGGGTGGGGGTGGGGCTCGAACGTACTGGGGTGTAGGTTCACGGTGGTACGACACGTACTGGGGTGGGGGTACGACTGGAACGTACTGGGGTGTAGGTACACGGGGGGTATGACACGTACTGGGGTGGGGGTGGGGCTCGAACGTACTGGGGTGTAGGTTCACGGTGGTACGACACGTACTGGGGTGGGGGTACGACTGGAACGTACTGGGGTGTAGGTTCACGGTGGTACGACACGTACTGGGGTGGGGGTACGACTGGAACGTACTGGGGTGTAGGTACACGGGGGGTATGACACGTACTGGGGTGGGGGTGGCGCTCGAACGTACTGGGGTGTAGGTACACGGGGGTATGACACGTACTGGGGTGGGGGTGGGGCTCGAACGTACTGGGATGTACATACACGGTGGTTCGACACGTACAGGGGTGGGGGTAGGACTCGAACGTACTGGGGTGTAGGTTCACGGTGGTACGACACGTACTGGGGTGGGGGTACGACTGGAACATACTGGGGTGTAGGTTCACGGTGGTACGACACGTACTGGGGTGGGGGTACGACTGGAACGTACTGGGGTGTAGGTACACGGGGGTATGACACGTACTGGGGTGGGGGTGGGGCTCGAACGTACTGGGGTGTAGGTACACGGGGGTTCGACACGTACAGGGGTGGGGTAGGACTCGAACGTACTGGGTACACGGTGGTACGACACGTACTGGGGTGGGGGTACGACTGGAACGTACTGGGGTGTAGGTTCACGGTGGTACGACACGTACTGGGGTGGGGGTACGACTGGAACGTACTGGGGTGTAGGTTCACGGTGGTATGACACGTACTGGGGTGGGGGTGGGGCTCGAACGTACTGGGGTGTAGGTTCACGGTGGTACGACACGTACTGGGGTGGGGGTACGACTGGAACGTACTGGGGTGTAGGTTCACGGTGGTACGACACGTACTGGGGTGGGGGTACGACTGGAACGTACTGGGGTGTAGGCTCACGGTGGTACGACACGTACTGGGGTGGGGGTACGACTGGAACGTACTGGGGTGTAGGTACACGGGGGGTATGACACATACTGGGGTGGGGGTGGGGCTCGAATGTACTGGGGTGTAGGTACACGGGGGTATGACACGTACTGGGGTGGGGGTGGGGCTCGAACGTACTGGGATGTACATACACGGTGGTTCGACACGTACAGGGGTGGGGGTAGGACTCGAACGTACTGGGTACACGGTGGTACGACACGTACTGGGGTGGGGGTACGACTGGAACGTACTGGGGTGTAGGTTCACGGTGGTACGACACGTACTGGGGTGGGGGTACGACTGGAACGTACTGGGGTGTAGGTTCATGGTGGTACGACACGTACTGGGGTGGGGGTACGACTGGAACGTACTGGGGTGTAGGTACACGGGGGGGTATGACACGTACTGGGGTGGGGCTCGAACGTACTGGGATGTACATACACGGTGGTTCGACACGTACAGGGGTGGGGGTAGGACTCAAACGTACTGGGGTGTAGGTTCACGGTGGTATGACACGTACTGGGGTGGGGGTGGGGCTCGAACGTACTGGGGTGTACATAGACGATGGTACGACACGTACTGGGGTGGGGGTATGACTTGAACGTACTGGGGTGTACCTAGACGGGTGGGGGTATACATACACGGGGGGTACGTGTCGGACGTACGGGGGCTGGGGGGAGTGTTGGGCGCGTATGCAGGCACATGTCTCCATGGTTGCTATAGGAGTTCGGTGCGGACGGTGTTTTTTCCATACGGTTGAACGCTCGGACGCACGGGATGGATCGTGATTCCTCGGTCGGACTTGGCTTTTCACGTTTGTAAGGTAAATCGTCCGAGGACGTGTCGGACACATTTTCCGACCCGAGGACGTGTGGGGAATGATTCCCAGTGCGGTTCGTATGGACTTTTTACCATGCGAATCGTGATTGCCAGTTCGTACGGCACTTGTACGATTCGTACGGTAAAAAGACCCGATACGAGTCGCACGGGGACATTTTTTACCGGATCGTGATCGGCACCTAAGTATTTTGTACTCCGTTGACAGTAATGATAGGGGCCGGTAACTGGCCATATCTGTGGGGTCCCCGCCCGGTTTCGGGAGTGATATCACTAGCGCATGCGCTGTAGTGAGGGGCAAAGCTCCCTCCTTCAATGCCTCTTTATATAGGATTTCCATTTGGGGTAAAAGGAGATCCGCATAAGAGGTATAAAATTCTGCCGGTAGGCCGTCCAACCCTGGGGTTTTGTTGCGGGGGAGGCCCTTAATGGCAGCCCTGAATTTGGACTGAGTTTTTGGACCCAGCAATTCTTTCTGAGCCTCCGCCGACAGTTGGGGGCATTGGATTGCGGAGAAAAACTCGTCCATGGCCGTACCTACCTCCTCCTCAGGTGCACTGTAAAGTCTAGCGTAATATTGCCTGAAGGCTTCATTAATTTCTTCTTGGGTAGCCGCTATATCTCCCGTGATGTTAGTAACCTCATTAATCACAACATTGGGGGGGTCATCCCACAGTAGTTTCGCCAACAATTTCCCCGCCTTGTCTTCTGTGTGAGTCAATTGAGTGTATCTTTGATGGTCAATGACTCGGAGGGACTCCAAGATTTCGGCATGTCTGATTCTAGCTTCCTGCAAGGGGGCACGTTGGGCTTTGTCCTGCACAGCTTCCTGCTCTAATCTACTGAGCTTCTCCTCAATGTCTATCAAAGACTTATTTATTTCTTGCCTTGCCCCTACTGTTGCCCCTATAGCCTTCCCACGAACCACTGTTTTAAAGGCATCCCACTCGATCAGTCTGGTGGACGCTGTGTTACTGTTGTCAGCAAAATACTGCCGGATGGTGTCCGACATGGTAGCGTGGAACACTGAATCCTCTAGCATTTGAGGCCACAACCGCCATGTTGGCACTGGGGTGGGCACCCTGCCCCATCCAAGCATCACCTCTAACGGACTGTGGTCGGAGAAGGTCTTCGCTAGGTATGTAGTATTCAGAACCTGCATCGCAATAGTAGAGGAGCAGTATATCCTATCAATTTGCGTGCGTAACATATGTACTGGGGAGTAGAAGGAATATTCCCTGTGTGAAGGGTGCCTCATCCTCCACACATCGTATAACCCCCAGCCCTCCGCCCATTCACACAATGCATTTGCTTGTTTACAGACCCCCGCCCCATGCAGAGGGGGGTGCGACCTATCCAGCAACACATTCATCACAGCGTTACAATCCCCCCCAATGATCCATGGTTAGCTTTCCCACCCACTAGGGCAGTTGACAACCTACATAGGAACTTGTCCTGTTCCGAGTTCGGCGCATATATGGAGCCCAGTACTACCGACTGGTCATCTAAGGTGCCCCTGGCCAGGACGTACCGCCCTTGCTGATCTGTTCTCTGCTCTGCTAGTACGAATGGCACTCCATGCCTGACCCAGATCGTAGCGCCCCGTGCATACCCCGAGCATGTGGTTGAGAACACTTGCCCTCTCCATTTCTTACGCAGCTTCCCTACTTCCAACTCAGTCAAATGGGACTCTTGCAGGTACACTATCTGCGCCTTGCGCCTTAATAACTGTGCATGCACTCTATGTTGTTTCTGAACTGACCCCAGGCCCCTAACGTTCCACGTTAGTATGGTAAACTTATTCTGTATCTGCATCACATGTCTGGATGTGGCCACCGTATAGGCAGGAGATCTGGTGTAGTGCCGTGCCAATTCAATGGAATGCACTTCGCAGGACCATTACCCTCCCCACCCATTCCCAATACTCGGTCTGGTCGTAAAACTATACCGGACCACCCAACTAAACAGGAAACACAGAAACTCGTGTAACATCTATGTAAAGCGTTCGCATATTGGGGTACGTGGCCAAACCTACCCATGCAGTGCGTTCCCCTGCTCCGATTTGCCCTGGAATTCAAACGGCTCCCAGGCCATAATTACAAGTAACATAATGCCTTTATACCACATATATTGAACAAAAAAAAGTAAAAGAAAAAAAGGTAACACAGTCATATTCATTACTGTGCAGTTGCGAGTTCGTAATAATGTTCACCCAGTTCCAGGAATCAGTTCATCCGCAGTCTGTGGGGTTACTGAGGGAAACAGGGCCACACTCTCATCCGAGTCCGATTTCTGGGTGTCTACTTCAGACGTAGTCTGGTCGCCGATCTGCGCCATAGTCCGGAATGAGGAAACCGCAAGAAGCGCCATCGCCTTGTCGCACTGTATCTACTGAGTAGTCGGCCGGAGATGTGTGTTCCGTTTGCGTAATCGGTTTGAAGCGCGCCGTCCCGTTGCGCGGCCACTGCGCATAGTGGATGTCGAGGTCTGAGAGTTAGCCATTGATTGCCTCCCCAGCTCCATCACTTCCAACCATTCCTCCACGTCACCTGGACTCTCAAAAAAATAAGTTTTCCATTCATAAATGATCCTCAACCGCGCCAGGTAGAGAAGGGCGTATTGCAGGTTCAGTTCTCGTAGCTTCCTCTTGACAGGCAAAAAGGAGGAGCGCTGTTTCTGCACCAGAAGCGTGTAATCTGGGTACAACGAGTCCTTGGTATTCTCAAAATTAATTTGGGGTATCTCTCTAGACTTCTGCAGCAGCGTGTCCCGGTCTCTGTAGTTTAACAGTTTAATTATAAGTGGCCTTGGTGGGGCTCCCGGTTTTGGACGGCCCGTGGGGATCCTGTGTGCCCGTTCTATGCAGAATTGGTCAGACAGGCCCTCCGAAGTTACATGCTCCTCCAAATAGCAGGCCACGTCGGCCCCTTGCTTCTCTCTGGCATACCTGTGACACGGATGTTGTTCCTCCGGGCTCTTCCTTCCTCATCCTCCATGCGGTTCATGAGGGTGGGTACCTGGGACTGGAGTTGTTTAATATCAGCTGTGTTTTGGGTTTTCTGGGGGGACAAGGCCTGTAGTTCCACTGCGTGATCTTTTACCTTGTCTGCAAGTTTGGCGTGGTCCGCCCGGTGCAACGACAGACCAGACGTTAGAGCGCCGATTTGCGCCTCTATGGCCTTCCTAGAGTCCCGCACTTCCTGTAAAATCAAATCCAGCTTGTCCGCCGGCTCCGCTGTGTTGGTAGGTGGAATGCAGCTGGCTTGCTGGGAGCCGCCCGACGATAACGCGGTCTCAGGGACATGGTCGGTTCCAGCCAAACCTTCAAATTGTTTGCACTTCACTCGCCCCATCACAGCGCGTAAAGCCGCCCTTCTCCCTATGATCGAGGTGGAGCGACAGCGTGGCACTCCCCAACTCCATGGGGGAAGCTCCTGTATTTTTTGGCAGCCCCTACTGCACCGTGATCCCAACTGACTGCACTAATCGCAGTCCATCACACCCTCCACCAAGTACCGGTCGGCAGGCCACCAGTCCGTACCACCGAATGCAGTGCCCCAAATGTCAGCCTCCTGCCACAGCCGCAATGCGCCATCTAGCCATGCAGGTCCGATTCCACAGCAGGGGGACAGGGGAGTGGGGGCACTCCAGGTGACACACACTGTAGCAGCACTCCAGGACCTGCACCAATGGTCATTATGGCCACTCCACTATTCATGCACAGCGCTAAGTAGCCAGGTACACCGTCGTCCACAGGCTCGCCTTAATGAACTCACACAGGCTCTCATGCGAGCAGACAGCTGCAGCACTGGTTGGGGGGGGAGTCCGCAGCTCACCGTAGGATTCTCCCTCTCCAGGTGTGCAGGTGGTGGCACTCACCTACGTTCTCCCGGGGACTCTTGGGCTTGCCCCCTCGGTTTCATGGTCTCGTGTGGGCTGCACTAAATCCCCTGCGCTAACGTAATCGCGCCCCGGGACTCGCGCCTCAGGCCAGCCCACCCGAGCCGCGTCAGTTGCTTCTCGTCGCTTGTGCCCCTCCGTCGACAGTACGGGACGCTGCCCGCTCACAACAACGCCGCCCAGAGCCTCCAGGCGCGGAGCCCCACCAGGCCACGCAATGTAGGCTGTTCTCCGCCAGATCACACCAAACAGCGATCAGGCTGTCCCAGGCCGCACGGCGCCCCGCAGGGCCCGACAGCGATGCTCCGCTCGCTCCGCGTCTCTGCCTCCTCGAGAGCCAAAAAGCGCTACGCGGGTCGGCACCAGCCAGCTGCCTCAACAGGCGACCGCCATGACCGGCAGCTGGCCACGCCCCTCCTACACATACTTTAACACTATGATATCCACAACAAACACCTAATTTACACTCTAAAATAATAAAAAACAATTAAAACGTATCTATAAATTAAAAACTATTACTATTGACAAATAATAATAAAGTAATTGAAATGTATTTAATACCAACCCTTTACCCCTTTAAAAGTACAAATAGCAGACAAAAACATTAACAATTACCCAAAATACACATCAAATAATTAACATTAATTACCAACTATATATTAACTAATTTAATACAAATTACTTCCAACCCTTTACTCCTATAAACACCAATATACACACCTAAAATTAATTACACAATTACCATAATTAATTACAAATTAATTAATTAAAATTAATTAACATCCAATTATTATTTTACAATTAAAAGAAATTACTTCCCACCCTTAACACCTATAAACGTCACAATACACAATTAAAATTAATTACACAATTACCATAATTAATTGCTAATTAATTAATTTAAATTAATTATCAATTATGTATTATTTTTAACAACTATATTTTTGCAAACGATATTAAACACTTCGATAATTTTAAATATCGATATTACTTACCTTAAGTCGATATTCTTGACCACGATATTCTTGCTGTCCATATTTCTGACCCACGATATTTGCAACTCGATATTTGTCATTCGATATTCTGTCTCTGCACCATTTACGGAGAGCATATAGCGATTGATAGTTTCTACGCCCCTTCCCCAACTTATCCAAAGCTATATCGATCGCCTAGTAGATGTTTGGGAGCTGCTTCCTGAGGGCCTCACAGATCTGGGAGGAGCCAGGAATGATGTGATGAACTATTCGTTTACCGGGGGAGACCCTTAGGAACAGTAGAGACAGCAAGGGAGTGAAGGCTTAAATGCTTCACGGATATGGTCGCTGGGCAGATACCTGGAGAGCAGCACCGCCCATATGAAATGTTATACATACTACTTGTCAGTAAATTACAATTTCTCAAGAATTTACTATATTGTCATTCCAGACAATTATCTCCAGAGAGTATCAGACGCTACAATTATGCCTCGAGGATGCGATACAGCTCTTGATGGGCCCACGCCGGCATCTATTCTGGTGGAGACTCTCCCCAAGGCATCTACAAAACCAAGACTATAGATCCTACATCCAAAAGACACTGACAGACTATTTGAACTTTAATATAGAAACAGCCTTCTCCCCAGAAATATTATGGAAGGCAATGAAACCTACCATTCGTGGGGTGGACATTAGCTATAGCACATCAGAATGTAAAAGCCGGAAACATAATCTAACACAATTTGAAGCCCGTCTGACAATAATAGAGAGACAGGGAGATGGAGCACATACGAAACGTAGAAAACTATGCCTTACCCTACAACAGTATCAAAGTGAATTGATGGAAGAGGCACAGCGTGCATGGTTAGCATCCAAGAGCACAATTTATCAATAAGGGGACAAGTCCGGTAAATTAACACATTGCCTGTGCAGACAGGCTACAACACCAATCCATATCCCCACTATATGTAACACACAGGAAGAACCCCTTTTAGACCCGGCCGAGATAGCACATAGCTTTGCAAAATTCAATGAGGAGCTATATGAGCCACAGGAAGTTATAAACATCTCCCTAATCAAGAGCTTCTTCAACGATATACCACTAAGAGCTAGATGATACGTGGGAGGCTTTAGATAGAGCAATCACCCTAGAAGAACTAACAATAGCAGTATCAGAACTACAAACAGGAGGATTACCGGGCCTAAAAGGATATCCCAGCAACTTCTTCCAAGCCTATATACCTCACTTTCGACCCCATCTTCTCAATGTCATCCAAGATGCGGATAAAAATACCCAGCTACCAGCAGATTGGAGGCATGCTGAAATTGTGGTATTCCTTAAACCTGGCAGACCCTTCGAACAACATGTCTCCTTTCATCCTCTATCCCTTCTGAAAATGGAGACAAATCTACTTGCTAAAGTTTTTGCAAACAGATTAATACCGTACATGCCAGATATTGTCCACTTGGGCCAGGCAGGCTTTATGCCCACTGCTCCACTTGCCACAATATCAGAATGGCTCACAACATGATAGCAGAAGTAGACTGCCTGGGCAGACCAGCCGCCTTGCTGTTGGGGGATATGGATAAGGCCTTCGATTCAATCAGCTGGACTTATCTTTTTGCGCTGCTAAAATGATATAACTTTGGCCCGCCCCTTCTTTTTCCACTGGCTATTGAGACTCTGGCCATTTGGGTCCATAAGGATGCATTGATCAGGTTTTTCGAGTGGACAGTCAACATATCGGATCAAATTGCACTATATGCAGGAGACATACAATTCTTTCTTATAGATCCGTACAAATTAGGACCTAGAATTCCGTAGATAATGCGTATATTCTGTGAAACATCTGGCCTTCATATGAATGTAAACAAGTCGATCATCTGGCCACTGCGGAGCACTCTTGGGAGTAACAAATGGGCAGTAAATCTGACACAGGCTGTGGTGGGGATGCAATACCTGGGGGTCTTCCTGTCAGAGAATCAAAAGATTTAGTGGATTTGTAACTTCGGCACCACGATTGGAAAAGTACAAACCACTATACCGCTCTCCCTTTATGGGAGGTCATCTATTTTCAAACTGGTCTCTCTCCCACGATTATTCTATCATCTACAGAACCACCTCTATCCAATTTCTCAATCCTACATTCACTGCATGAACGCTATATTATGGCAATTCCTATGGGGTAGAGGCAATTCCCATGTGGCTCTGTGCACCTGCTTCTATTCAACTTATTGTGGTGGTATTGCAGCTGCAGGTGTCCAGGCCTACTACGTGGCATTACACGTTCATGGGCTGAATGACTGGTGGTACGGACATAGTGATGAGCCAGCCTATGCAGAAGAACGCTGGATTCTAAATGACCCCAAACTTACCTCATATCTCTACAGTAGATCGAAAATCCAGACATTACCACCCACCACCAGAGTGGTACTAATCTCTTGGTGGCAATCTCTCTAATGGATGGGCTGGTGGGGGCGTACCACACGTGAAACACCGCTATGACACAATAGACTGCTACCCCACTTGGCGGATCTTCAGGTCTTCCGTGGATGGGATCAGATAGGAATCTCCACTGTTGGAGATGTTATGCATGGCCTTACACTCAAATCATTTCAAGACCTAAGAACCGAATACTCAATGACCAATCCCAGTTCTATAGATACCTACAGCTTCGTCATGCATCATGTCCCACATAGCCACATTAGAGTCACTTCCAGATTTTAACCCATTGGAGGGTAAACTTTTGATGAGAGACCTAGGCGATCACAAAAACTCCTAAATATACCAATCCCTCATCACACACAGCACCACAACACATAAGACATTGAAGACCTCATGGCAAGCAGACAGAGGCCCTCTGGATTCTGATGACTGGACGGAGGCTTAAAAATCACCCCCGGGGGGCTGCCATCTCTTTACGACTAAGACCAATTCAATTTAAATATCTACATAGGGCATACAACACATGCAGCAAACTATGGAGAGCCGGTTTGATAAATCCCCCATATACCTAGGATGCCGGAACAACAAGGGCACATTTCTACACACAGTATGGACATGCACTGCTTTAGATAGATTCTGGTCAGGGGTACTCATCTACCTAACAGAAATTCTGGGATGGGAACTCCCCAAGTCCCCTAGATT
Organism: Triturus cristatus; assembly: GCF_964204655.1. Classification (NCBI taxonomy): domain Eukaryota; kingdom Metazoa; phylum Chordata; class Amphibia; order Caudata; family Salamandridae; genus Triturus; species Triturus cristatus. The sequence continues at coordinate 318,725,747 of NC_140579.1, forward strand.
AACACTACTTCATATCACCAATGAGATCGATGGCAATAGAAACAAGTGGCACCTTCTGTGAGTAGCCTTAACCCTCACTATATGGGACATAGCCAGACTATGGAAAGCTGACACTCCTCCCACAGTAAAAAAACATTGAAAACTGGGATGGACTTTTGCATGGGGCTCGAAATATCTGTTTTCCAGGCATGTGGATGCCTGCAGAAACACAAAAATATGTCACGATGTGCAGAATGTAAGGCTGTGTTTTGTCTTACACTGACACAGCAGACATCGAAGTAAAATATTATGGATACTGAGATTCAGACTTTTGATCCAGGGGTGTGATGTACTTTGTGAAACTTTATTATTGGAACATAGATATTACATGGGGGTGTCAAAACCAATCAAGGAGGAACCAATGCATTGGGTTACTTTGTTGAAGTTGGTTTGTTGTAACCTGTGATACAATACCAATACCATTTATGTCAACATTTTTGTAGATATGTAGCCCAATGAGCCGTAAGATCACAGATAAATCAATAAAATTTTTATTAAATAAAGCATATCAGTGCTGCCCAGCAGCACCAGCATTTTCCAATAAAATAACATTCTTTTCATGCTGGGAAGATGCAGTGATTCCCTCTCCCTTGTGAGGTACAGTAATCCAGGCAATAAGTGTCAGCACACGCCATTTGAAGGGTACTGATAAGTACCTTTTTCAGTAAAGAGCTCTATAGCGCTATATAGAGCGTATGTGGAGCTATAGAGCAGATGTTATCATTACCATATTCAATGGCCACTGAATTTATCAGCCACAGAAGGCTTGAAGGTTGAGTCTTCTATGCCCATGTTCAGATTTGCGCCCTGCAAATTACACTGGTGATGCTAGCATGCAGCCATCTCTCTGACCGACAGGTTTAGAAATGGATGTAAAATGCCTTAAAATGTCCAATTGTAGTGAAAGGTAAGTGTTAAGATAACCAACCTAAGCATACCAGTTTTGTTGAGAAGTGTTAGACCTGGCCCTTTTCGCAGGTTTATCCCCAAACTTTTTGCCTTTTGCCTCCTATTTTTCTGACCCTATTTTTGTTGGCTATAGGATTTTGGACACTTTACCACTGCTGATCAGTGCTAAAGTGCATATCCTCTCTGTATGAACTGTAAATATGATTGGTTATCCATGATTGGAATATTTGATTTAGTGGTAGGTCCCTAGTAAAGTGCACGGTATGTGCCAGGGCCTGTCAATCAAATGCTATTAGTGGGTTTGCAGCACTGGTTGTGCCACCTACAAGAGTAGCAAATGTGTCTGAGACCTACCACCGTTGTGTCTGCGCACAGTTGTAAACTGCCATGTTGCCCTGGCAAGTGCATCCACTTGCCAAGCCCAAACCTTCCCTTTCCTTACATGTAAGGCACCCCTAAGGTAGGCCCAAGTAACCCCATGTGCAGGGTGCAGTGTATGTGAACGGTAGAACATGTACTGGTGTGTTTGAGGTCCTGATAGTGAAATACTGCAAATTTCACTTTTAACTATTTAAAGGCTCACATGTAACATCTTACAACTATTGCTTTCCATTGGGACAAGATAGAAAAATGAAGATTAGGCTCTCTAAACTCAGAATTTAAGAACACCTTTTGGTAAAGGCGTTCTTTAAATTGTGTGTTTGAAAATGCCACTTTTAGAAAGTGGACATTTTCCTGCTTAAGCATTCTGTGTGCCTCTGACTGTTTATGTATTTATCGTCTGGTGTTGGAGTGGCAGGGCTGGGGATGTGCATTCACTCTAGATATTCAAAAATCAATAGGGGAGTGGATCACTAGTCCCAAGGAACCAGGGTGTGCACGGACAGTATAAGGTACTGTAAAAAACCCTCAATCACGTTGTACTGGGATCGATGTTAGCGGTATATCTTCGTTCTCCGCTTCGTTATATGTAACGTGACAGCATCATCATTGGGTTTTGCTGTAATGCTTTCTCCACCTGGAGAACATACCACTGGTTATGTTGGTAGTGATCGTAGATAGAAAAAAGGGGGGAGAGTGAGTCTTAGTGAAGTGATTTGTGGTGAAAAGGTTATACTTTAAAAGCCCACAGAGCCAGTAAAAAAACTTTTTAATCGTACTGGATGTTGGGGGATTCGTAGGTCTTTTGGTGTGCACTCAGGGGTGAGTTAGGACCCTGTGCATTCTAAGTGTCCATAAAAAAGTCGACATGTTTCAGCCCTTCTTCTGCCCCGAAGGGTCAGGCGGGCATTCTTCAGGACCTGGGTGGTGAAAGATTTGTATATTCACAATGTCTTTATAGTGAGAAAAGTTGGGTTAGATAGTCCCAGAAAGTAACCGTTCGATTGAACCTATAGTTATTGTTCCGAACAGCATTGGAAAGAGGTAGTGATGAGGAAAGAAAACAGACCTTATTAGAACAATGTGAAATTCATTAAAATAAAAACATCTACAAATAACAGGCAAAAAGAACATTGCTGGTTTTACCTTAGAAGAGTTTTCATCAGTAACAAATAAAAAATGGCAAATCTTTTATATTGAGGTGAGACACAAGCGTGTCTTCACTCTCTATGGCAAAGTTCGTCCCTCCTTTCAATACTGGTAAGAGTAAAGACATTCCATCTTGTCATACGTGGTGCACTTAGTATTTGTTGTAATGATACTATTCTCTTGTATTCGAAGTGTAAACAAGAGAGCACACAGTAAGGTTTTGATCAAATGGTATGCGCAGTAAGAATGTTGGTGGCGTGAGTTATTCTGAAGTTTAAGTGATAACCCCCAAGTTATGGGAAGGGATGCTGCTTCACATGTGGATGTTAAGAATTATGTAAAACAACCCATATAATTAGTGGGGTAATTCATTACGCGGAAGTGTTGTATCACAAGGGAACTCTTGCGCGCTTGTTAACAATTCAATACATGGCACAAGTTATTGTCAGAGAACCTCTAGTCGTTTTTGTGCTTGGAAAGAGGCTGCACAGGGTGAGTAAATAAGATGGTATGTGCGGTAAAAATATTGGTGGCATGAGTTATTCTGAAGTTTAAGTGATAACCCCCAAGCTATGGGAAGGGATGCTGATTCACATATGGATGTTAAGAATTATGTAAAACGACCCATATAAGTAGTGGGGTAATTTATTACATGGAAGTGTTGTATCACAAGGGAACTTTAGCGCACTTGTTAACAATTCGATTCATGGCACACGTTAATGTCAGAAAACCTCTAGTCGTTTTTGTGCTTCGAAAGAGGCTGCACAGGGTGAGTAACAGGCAATGTTAACATGAGCGGCAATTATTTGGCGGCTGTGCAGGAAAAGACACGTAACTCTGAAGAGTCTACAAATACCTAGAGCAAAGGAACCGACCGTACCTGTTTCCCTTGGTTGCGGGCAACAGCGGGTCTTGTTAGGGTGGTCGCATGCGCTCTTTAAATAAAATAAAAGGAGAGAAAGAAAGGGGGATGGTTTGTCAGGTATTATTATAAGTAATACGTTACGATTGCTCCGTAATGCGAAGCGCCGTCTAGCTGACCTCTTCGGCGCCGAACTTCGGTTCTGTGCTGACTCTACCCTCGGTGACCCAGTACTGGGAGGGGAGTCTAAGCGCTGACGTTATAAGGGGTAAGAAGGGCATAAAAATAAAAGATGGACTAGCCAGACATTTCAGTGTTGAATAATCTGCAGTGCCTCGTCTTGTTAATGTGAAGACGGAAGTTTAGCAAAGATGTAGATGTTAAACAGCGGTCCACGTGTAAATCGTGTTACATTATTATAACCATATCGTTGTGGTTATGAAGTACCTGATCAGTGTCTCTGATAAATCACGTGGTTGTCGACAGAGCACGATATTTTAAAAACGGAGAAAGGATTCTACAACACTCTAGATAGTCAAGAAGGGGGTTAAGGTGTTTCCTGCCTTGCTTGAGTGGCTCATAGCTGGGCTGAATAGACCTGGTCTGCATTTAGAGTGGTGGGAACAATTTTACTTGCACCTGTATAGGGTGTGCCTCCTTTGCACAATGTTATCCCACTGTGGACATACTTCACCAGGGAGGACAGGAATGGTTTGGACTGGGTTCAGAGACCATTGCCACAAAGAGAACAATGACAAAATAGGGTATAAGTAAGAGACCTAAATCCCAGGACTTTAGATAACTTCAAGGAAGAAGCGGACCCAGTCAAGAAGAAGAGGGGAAGGACTGTGTGAGGAGCGCTGCCTTTTCTGAGTGGGGGTTGGGTTGGCTTGCATTTGCTGCCTCTGTCTGTGGTGGAGGGAAAGGACTGCCCCTTTTTGCCAGCTTCGGCGAGTGCAGGTAAAAGCGGTGGGGCGGGGGGCCCAGTGGGGGGGCTTTAGACACACAATGACAAGGGAAAATTAAAGAAATTGTTACTTTTCCCTTGACATTGTCTGTCGAAACCCCACCCCCCGGGCCTCACTGCCCCACTGCTCTTACCTGGACAGGCTGTGGCTGCTTTTTGCCCTGCTGTGGTACCCTGCTTGTGAAGAACTCTCCAAGGACCTGTGTGTGCTGGCCTACTGGTATGGGAAACTCAGTGCCATCAAATGTTACACTTTTTTCTTTGCTGTTGCTAAAGAATTACCGGGGGCTTGATTGCTGAAAATACTCCCCATGCTTTATTACTGGAGAGCTTCCTTGTGCTGTCTTGGTGAGAATTTATGTTACTTCACTTTATTTTGGGATCTATATTGCCGTTCTGAACTCCCCTGCTCTGTGGAGGAGTTTGTGCATTCATCTTGGAACCACTGGGTGCTTTATGTGCTCAAAAAGCAGCCCTGAGCTTGTTTTGCTGGAAAGCTTCTCTGCGCTTCCATGATAACTGCTTCATCGCCGCCCGCTGGGCTGACTCGTGAGGCAGAAGATCTGCGAAGTACAAAAAGGGTCACAACCGCCCGGCAGGAGCCTACGCAGCAGGAATAACCTTTGTTGCCTCAGACAACCAGGAATCGATCACTGTGACTGCGGGCCAGAAGAAGGCAGGGCACACAACCGACAGTGCCTGGGTGTGGGCATTGCAACAGTAAGCAGGAGACTCCCTGCGGCACCAGGCTGATATGCTGCGAAACATAAAGACCCTCGCGCCCTTCATCTTGCAGGTCTGAGGAGATCTCCCGACGCTGCAGCTGAGTTCCGCCCCTCCCTGCAGACCTGGGGCATTGAGCGTGCCTTCAGTCCACCGCATTGGTGAGTTTCAATTCAATTCAAGAATCTTTATTCGGTGATTAAAAAACACCATAAAAGCACACATACATATACATAGATAAAACAGCATTAAATATTAGTCAAGATCCTTGTGCATAAATAACAATAAAATACTAACATACAAGGCTGTAAATTTAAAACAGGGAGTCACAAGTCTTTTAATCCTCTTCCCTCGTCTTCCTTAGTCGGACCGCAACCTTGATAAAATTCATAACACAACACAAGGTTAGCGGGTCAGAAGCTTTTTGCAAGTAGATTAGTGCATCTCTGGCATGTTCCAGGTGGGCCTTTTTTAGGATGTCTACTAGGAATCTACGCCTGGGCATTGAATAATAGGGACAGAGCAAAGTAAAATGAAGGGAGTCCTGCGGAGACCGATTGTCGCAGCCGCAGGGTCCCTTCTGCTCGATTGACATGGTAAAACCTGCTGGCGAGGCCAACATAAAAGGAAGTAGGCTCAGTCTGAAACGGCACATAAGAAATCTGTCCTGTGTATTGTGTACAAGATACAGGTAGGGCTCCATACCCTCCACACTCTTCACCAAAGTATGAGCCCTTATTGACTTTTTTTTCCCCTTCAGCCAGAGCACGGCATTGGGTTTTCCGCTCTAGGAAAATTTCCCCTACTTGTTTCTTGTGCTGTGCTGAAATGGTGGTGGGGTTCTTGAAGAGGTTTCCAAACCCTAGTTCCTCAAGAGTGTTTCTCACATATTTGAGCCATGGGATGCGCATGCAGTGGGTCCTACCTAGGCAGTCCAGTAAGATTTTTCTACTTAGATGCGCGTCTGGATTTACCCAGATTTTTAGCCACGCCACAATTGGCCTAAGTTTTAACAAATCGACCAGATATGGCCTCCCTAGCTCCCTGTGAGCTATGAGTCCAGCAGTGCTGGGTGGTACCCTCAGGATAGATTTCAGATGTTTGTTCTCTTCCTGGTCAATTCTAGAGGTATTCACGAAGCCCCAAACTTCTGCCCCATAGCTTACTTTAGCGCATGTTATGGAGCCGTACAGGTTCATCACCTGTTCCGGACTCCATCTGCCCAACCTCCTGCCATATCCGGCTATTGCCCCGTTAGAGGCAATCATTTTGTTACAGCGCTCTTCCACCAAGGAGTTAAATTGAAGAGCACCATCAAAGGTTACTCCGAGATAGGAGAACGTTTTAACCTCCTCTAAACAATGGGAGCCTATTGTGTAAGAAAATTTTGAGGAAGGTTTTTTGCCTGCCAGGAGCACGTAAGATTTGCTTAGGTTGACAGATAAGTCCAGATCGCTCATAAACTTGACGAACCCATCTATCAGAATCTGTAGGCTTCGTGGTGTACGCGCCAGCAAGACCGCGTCGTCTGCGTAAAGCAGGACAGGGATTTTCCGCGTCCCAACCCTTGGGGAATCTGCCTTTAAGCCCAAAAGAAACTGTTCCAAATTATTAATGTAAAGGGAGAACAAAAAAGGGGCAAGAATACAACCTTGTCTGACTCCACTTTTGCATGGAAAGGAGTCCGTCAAACCTCCCTCCCTGTTAAATCTAACTCTAGCCGTGGTGTCGCTATGCAGCTCTCTTAGTATGGTAATTAGGCCGCTCTCGATCCCCATCCCTGCCATCATGTCCCACAACTTCCCTCTGTTGACGTGATCGAATGCTGCTGCCAGGTCCATGAATCCCATATAAATGGGTTCCTTACTGGCCAGAGTATATTTGGCAGTCAGCATATATAGGTTCAGGCATTGGTCGCTAGTGGACCTCCCTGACCTGAACCCATATTAAGTGTCCGAGAAGATGTTGTTCTCTTCGGTCCACTCGGACAATCTGTTCAGGAGTGCCCTTCCCAGAAGTTTAGCCGAGACGTCAATCAGGGAAATAGGCCGATAACACTTGGGGTCGTCCTTGTTGCCCTTTTTAAAGATTGGCACAATGATCGCTTTAGACCATGATGGAGGGAGACCGCAGGTGATAGCAGTGTTTAGGACCCTGGTCATCAGTGGGGCCCAAAGATCTATATTACTAAGAAAAAGGTCAGGGGGAATTCCATCTGGGCCCGGGGCTTTATTCTTAGTTAGACTCTCCATCCCTACCGTGATCTCCTTAAGGGTAAATACTACCGGAGGAGCCTGACTTGGGGTTACTGATGACTCTACGTGGGGACCCGATTCATGGTTATACAGGCTCCTAAAGTGTGTGACCCACTGCTCCGGGAGGATGTTAGCCCCTATCTCCGGAGAATCATTTTCTTGAAAGGTCGGTTTATTGATGATTCTCCAGAACCCCGCTAGGTCCCTTCTTTCCCCTGCCTCTCTCAGATCTGCCCAAGCTTCTGCCTGCAGGGTGAGTTTCCTCATTTTGGTCTCTTTTTTATATTTTTCTCTGCATACCCTGATTACTTGTGGATCTCGTGGTTTTGACTTAAGGGAGCATTTCAGTTCCCTCAGTGCCTTGGAACAATCTTTATCAAACCACCGGGGATTGACCAGATTACACGTAGGCGCACTGGACCTTAGTAATCCGTCTATCAGGTTGGCAATATGGTTAAATGCTTCTAATAACCTTGGTCCCTGGACTTCCAGATCCAAACATTCATTTATGGCCAGCAGACCCTTATCGCTCAGGTTTTTATAGAACTTTGCCCCATCTATTTTGGACCATTTCAGTCTCCTGCCTTGATCGGTGACCCTCTCCACGATTGAACGATGGGCATTGGAGCCAATACCCGCCCTATATGCGAGCATTAAAACAAGCGGGTTATGGTCGCTGAAAGTGTTCCAGTCTATCCCTACACTGACTACTTTATTAACCAGGGATCTCGAGACCAGAATATAATCTATAATAGACGAGCAGCCCCTGCCCTTAAAAGTTGGTGGGAGTGTACCATCCGACTGTGGGTCTACCATATTAATGGTGTGCTCTAGGTCGTACTTAAGCCGAAGCAACCTAAGAGCCGACCCAGTAGGCGAGTGAGAAAAATGCGGTCCCTTCTCAATTGGGCATTGCGCCCAATCTGTGTTCTTTTTGACCAGTGCCGGACAAAGGTGACAATTAAAATCCCCCACCACAAGCAGTCCACCAGACGGTCCCTTATTCTGGGATATGATTTCTTTTCCTAACCTTTGGTCGAGTTCAGTTAATACCGGGGTGTGGCTATTTTCTAACTCAGTGCTATATATGTTAAAAACAGAGAAACGTAACCCCTTTCCCTGGAACCGAACCGCCTGTATCCCATATGAGAACCAGTCTGGAAAGGACCAGGTGCCTGGCAGGTCTAAATCTACATAGATGGACAAACCGCCCATTGCTCTCCCTGAACTAGATTTTCGGGCGGGAAAAAAAAAACACTTGTACCCCTGCAGATGGTAGTTATTCTCCACAGCCCATGTCTCCTGTACACATATAATGTGAAATGTTCTAATGAAGTCCACCCATTCCTTATTGTTGAATTTGCCCGCTATACCCGCTATATTCCATGAGATAAGTCTCACACCCTCTCCACTCCATTCAGCACCCCCCTGGGCCCTTGGTCTTCTTTCCCACATTGATCTTTGCATTCCCTGCCCATGTCCCCCTCCTGTCTTGTCTACAACTATTTCCTTTGGCACAACGCAGTTTGGTTCCCCCTCACCAACCACCTGGATTTGCTGAGCCTTGGATCTTTGCTCCTCCAGTCTTTCTACCGTACCTCTAATTTCTATACAGCCCTGGGGGGCATTGTCTGTCTGTCAATCAACCCCTTCAAGGCCATTTAGGCAATGGAACCGGTTATAGGAAAAAAAGGGTTGTTCAGGTCGGCCAAAAAACGGCCTAGGGTTAAAGGCCTGGTGACTCCCCCTCCTGCCAACCCTCTCCCAGTTGTCATGAGTTTGGGGTTGCTGAGATAGGACTGGGATGATGGGAAAAAAGAACGACACATGGAGGGTTTGGATGGTGGATTCCCTAGATCTGTTTTTCCCTTGACATATATGGGACACCGTTCCTGTGTCCCTAAAACTCACCAGTATGCAGTCCCCTTTAATGGATTTTTGTGTTCTTCCCACCCATGGTACCCTTCTTACCATTATAATTTCGTTATTAAAGTGTGTCGGGAGGGGTCTATTTATGTTTAACCACTTGATTACCCTACTTTTTAGGGCACAAAAGTCCTCCGTTTCACCTTCCTCAAGTGGGGGGACACCTGCCATAACGACAGTAAAAGCATTGGTCTCTGGAGGTAAATTGGGTCTGCGTGGTCTCAGGGTGAGCTTCATTAAAGGGGTCGGGGTGCTCTTGTCTACCGGCTGTGCCGGGGGTACAGATCCTAAAGGAGGGTTGGGCATATTGGTGTTAGGGGGCTTAGCTGTTGCAGGCTTTGGCCTTGTGGGTTGTTGCGAGGGTGCCACATTCACAGCTTGTGGAGGGACTGGATTGGCGACACTATTTGCCGACTGCTTAGGGGCTACAGTGGAGGGAGTGGACTCTGATTGCCTTCCCTGTCTGCCAGCTGGAGTTTTCAGACTGCCCAATGTGGCCTCTAAAATGGTTAGTCTGATCTCAATCTTTTTAATACTCTCGCTGATCGGTAATAACAGGGACCTTAGCAGAAATTCTAGGTTTCCCAGCGGGACAACAGACAAGGGAATATTAGCAATACCAACTCCTGTGTCTTTTATCATAGTAGGAGCTGGATCCTCATGAGCAATGGGTTTAGGGTGTAAATCGACCAATGGTTTCTCTACTAATGTGGGGGTTTTTAAAAACTTCCCAAAATCCGAGTGTGGAACCTTGGGTTTGCTCTTTCCTTGAACTCCCCTCGATTTCCTCCTGCGTTTATTTGGAGGAGGTCCAAAGGCTACTTGTGTGTTAGTTGGCTTAGATTTAGTTTTCCTAATCTTCGAGGCTGGAGGGGCCGGAGGGGGTTGGGACACTAAATCAATGGTCACCCTTGGGGGGCTAGAACTAATTTCTGGGGCTATACTCAAGGCTTCAACTGGTGATATGTTAGTGCAATCCCTCAGCAATAGTGGGACATCATCAATTCGGGACAACTCCTCCCTTGGTAAAATAAGTTGGTCTCCGAGGGGCGTGTTTTTCATATTATCTATTGAGCGTCTCCGTTCTGCCCTTAACCTGGACAGATTACACTCTTTGTCCCCCTCCCCCACTGCCCGGGAGAAATAATTCTCTAGAGTCCTATTCTTTGCTCCACCCGGTTTTAGTGGGGTGCTCTCCCTTGCAGGGGACGGCATAATGTTCACAATAAATTAAACTCGGCGGGCGGCTCCACCGAGTGTAAGAGACCAGGGGTCGGAAGCACAATCCAAGAGGGTAGGCCCAGCCCGGCCACCTTCGGCCCCGGACGGCCACAGACGGTCCCGCCCTTGTCCCGGGCTTCTCCCGGCGCCCTCCCGCGCGCTCCCGCGCCGCGGAAGAAGCTGCACCTGATATAGGGGGAGGGTGCTTAGGGGGCGTGGCCAGCAGGGAGAGCGTCCAGGTGCAGGAAATGATGGCAGCACAGGGACTCCTGGGCAATGGAGTCCCTGATCCTCACCTGGCGCTCGCAGCCCTGCTCCCCGAGATTCAGGCAGCTCCCCTGTCAGGAATCAGCAACGATGCGCCCAGGCACACGGGCGAAGCGGGACCCGCGGAGCGGGTTCCGCGAGGTGCAGCCGCAGAACAAACAGCCCAACAGGAAGGACCTCGCAGGACAGAGCTCGCGCTCACAGGTCAGTCAATGTCTCCCAAAGAGCTAGGGACAAGCAGGCTCTTTTCAGCTGTGCTTAGGGGGCGTGGCCAGCAGGGAGAGCGTCCAGGTGCAGGAAATGATGGCAGCACAGGGACTCCTGGGCAATGGAGTCCCTGATCCTCACCTGGCGCTCGCAGCCCTGCTCCCCGAGATTCAGGCAGCTCCCCTGTCAGGAATCAGCAACGATGCGCCCAGGCACACGGGCGAAGCGGGACCCGCGGAGCGGGTTCCGCGAGGTGCAGCCGCAGAACAAACAGCCCAACAGGAAGGACCTCGCAGGACAGAGCTCGCGCTCACAGGTCAGTCAATGTCTCCCAAAGAGCTAGGGACAAGCAGGCTCTTTTCAGCTGTGCTTAGGGGGCGTGGCCAGCAGGGAGAGCGTCCAGGTGCAGGAAATGATGGCAGCTCAGGGACTCCTGGGCAATGGAGTCCCTGATCCTCACCTGGCGCTCGCAGCCCTGCTCCCCGAGATTCAGGCAGCTCCCCTGTCAGGAATCAGCAACGATGCGCCCAGGCACACGGGCGAAGCGGGACCCGCGGAGCGGGTTCCGCGAGGTGCAGCCGCAGAACAAACAGCCCAACAGGAAGGACCTCGCAGGACAGAGCTCGCGCTCACAGGTCAGTCAATGTCTCCCCCCACATTGGTGAGTTAGATACGGACCGGCGACCTCGTCATGCTGATCAGCTCGAGTACACTTGGACGGTGTACTCGCGAATGGCCAGCACTGCGGTTCTGGTCCCAGGGGGAAGAACCATTCACCTTATTATTTCCTGCATTTCACCTGGGTACTTCGTGCCAGTTGTCTGCTCTGCGGAAATCGGCAGAATGTTTCCTTGGAGCCAGAGCAGTCTGAGCAGTGTGTAGGGGGTGTGCCTTTATAAAAACTCATTACATGGAAGTATACTTTATGAAGGTTTTCTTTGTTTTTCCGAAAACACTTGCCTGGTTGGCAAGCCAATTGTGATTTATATCAATGTGGGCGAATGTATTTTTCATATATTGCAAAGTGATTTATGACCTATGTAATGGTGTGAGTATTGCCTAGTTGTCAAGATGATTATTGATTTATGTGATTGTGGTCTAATGTGTTTGTTGTATAATACAAAGGATACTTTTATATGACCTTGTGTGGAGTCTCTTTTTGTGGAGTGTCTGTGCGTCACTGGTTTGTGTGTGTCACGCCTAACTGCTCTGCCAAGCTACCAAGGGGGCGAGCAGTTAGTTGTGTAACTCCCTTGTCCTGACTAGAATGGTGGGTTCTGCCTGGCTTAGGTGCATACCCTAGCCAACCAGAAGCCCCATTTCTAACAAGAAGCATCTGCAGTGTTTCACTAAAAGTAAAGGTGCTCCGCATATAAATGTGTAATTTTGTTAAAATAATGGCGGCACTGCTGAGAAATACTATTGCTATTTTACTGCAAACAGTTACCCTTCATTAAGCACTCTGTCCCCCTTGGCACTTCTAATGGGGAGGAAATACACATGCTCCTAAGCCGACAAAATTGGAATAAAATCGACACATCTGGCCTGACAGCCTTGAAAAACAATTGGCCTACACTCAATATCGACATCATTGAAGGGAATACACCTGCGAAATGGTCAAAACTGGTTCCGGAGCTGTACCGCCTACTGCTAGGCATAAAGTCAAATCATCAGCCGGAAACCAAAGTAAGGGTGTGCTTCCAATACAAACCAAGGTGTAAAATAATCTAATTTGGCAAGAAGGCACTGAGACAAGCCAACCACAACTACAAACATGCGAGAGATAAAATAGGATGTCAAAAACGGCGATAGCCAGGAACACACATAGAAGAAACATATGGAACTTCAAAAAGCAACCAAAAGAATCCCAATGGCTGCAGATCCACAGTCTTTTAATCCCAAGTAGACAAGCAGAATTTTGGCTATATATCAATAGGCTGTCTGGGCACGGCCGTGACCGGTGAAACGGAGGTCCAAGTCACACATGGATCAACCATGTGAAAACACTCTCCTGCATGTCTTCTTACAAAACCCCTCTAGACCATCAATGATAACTCACAAGTACTAGCCCGCACAATGCCACTGGTAACAAAATCCTAGCAAATCAAACAATCATGGAAGAAACAAGCAAACCTCTTGATGTATACAACCGTGTGCAAATAATATTAAAGAACATCAGAAGCAATGGAGCCCCGGGACCCAGTGGCCCCCTTGGACAACTATTCAGAGGATCGCGTATTCTGGGCAACTATACTCACCCCATTATACAAGTTTTGGATGACTCAACAGTCCCGGTAGCCTGGAAAGGCTACCTACTACAACCAATCCATAAAAAAGGCAAAACCGGAGCTCTAACCAACTATAGGAGGATAGCACTTCTCAATTTCAAGGCACATGCATACGCAAGTCTTCCCCTACAAGATCCACAAAACTGGGATAATGAGGATGGAATACTGCCAGTCTAGCAATCGGCTTTAGGGTAGGAGCATCAACATTGGATAATATTCCAGCCTTTACATACCTGGTAGAACTGTCCACCCGGGAAAAACTGTGCCCCCGTTTTGCATGCTTCATTGACTACTCTATGGCGTTCGACTGTGTCAACAGAAACCTATTCTAGTGAAAATTGAAAAACAGGGGGATCCCAACCAGGCTGCTGAACGCCATCATTGCCCTCTATACCAGAACTTGGGTACTCGTCAAAGAAACCCGGAACAGAGCCACAAAGAAGGTATACACGGACCGAGGATTGAAACAAACCTGCATATTGGCAACTTTACCTTTTAACTTACATACTGCAGACCTTGGCAAAACAACATCAAAAGCCAACCTGTTAGCACCCAAAATTTTGAACACCAGACTGTTCTTAATGCAATAGGCTGATGGCATGGTCTTAATGGATCACACGTAGACGGGCATGCAAAGAGCACTGGACGCACTAAGTACCTACAATGAAGAAAATGAATTGACAGCAAACGCTAGTTAAACAAAGGTAGCAATCTTTGGAAAATATGTTAACAAACTTAAATATCTATGGAAAATGGGTAACCTTAAAATATCTACAACAACCAAGTATAACTATCTGGGAGTATGGATCTTGAGCAATGGCAAGCCGACAACACATATTGCATCCATAGATTCAAAAGCCAAGGTGGTGACGTATGCCCACTGCAAACTCAATTCCAAATTGTGCAGTCTGGCAACTGAGTCTATCCAAAAGGTTATAAAAGCCCAGCTACTTCCTTCAATCTCTTACGGGCAACTAGTCTTTCCTGTGGCTCTAATTATCATCATGCAGTTTGCCAACTGCCGACCATTTAAACAGATTTTCCAGATACCAGCCCATGCCAGGGATGCTCTAGTACGACTGGAATTCAGGCTAAGCAAACAATCCTACGAACACTGGGCATCGATTATCCACTATAACCGATGGATATGAGCAGCTCCTCCAAACATAATGAAAGCAACCCTGAAAGAAATGTTCATAAAAGACAAAGACCCTTGGGCAGATGCCCTATCAACTGTCCTCACTGAACTGCACCATGATTTGTCCAACTGGGGTTACTCTATTCATCAACCGGGACTGCTAAAATCCATTTTAAGGGAACAAGTAAGACTATTATCTAAGCGAGATGAGTTGGGGGCTATAGAGTCCTCTAGCAGTGAAATTGGGATTCTAGCCAGCTCCTACAAGGACAAACTGAGGCAGCCATACCTTGATTCAGTTTTGAACAACTCAATACTAAAACAAATCCTGTCAGTCACACTAAGGTTATGTCAATAAAAGACATGAACACCAGCTGGAAATCCCTCGAGGGTGTCTCCTCTTGCAGACTGTGCCATCAGTTCAAGGAGTCTCTGGCCCACCAAGTTTGTATCTGCCCTGAGTTGAGTCACTCATGCCACACTTTATTAAAACCCTTGTTTTTAAGATATGGAACCCGTGCCTGCTTAGATGCAATGAAGCTTCTTTTTAACTTAGAGATCCCAATGGAACTGGCTAAACTAACGAAATTTGCACGTCAATTTAAAGAACTAAATACAGCAATGAACTAGTGTCTGAAAATACATTAGGGCAGGTTTTGAAAGCACTGTCCTATATGTAACTTTGGAGGTGACTGGAATACCTGTTGGAACCTGCCTCTAACGGAGAAGTAGGGCACGTGCAATGTCATCTAGGGCATGCAGAGATCTTGAAAAGTGCACATTTGAAACATTTTTACCTGTAGTCCTAGATAGCAGAGTATATTTTTGCCGCTGCCCAGCAGTGTGCATCGACGATGTAGTGGAGAGAAAGAGAAAGGCTTAGACTGGGTCATTTTGTCATTCATTCATATCGAAGGTTCACACCAGACATAGCTCCTTGAAATAAAAAGAAGAATATTCAAGTTCTAGCTCTGCCTGCGTCCTGGTCGGGGCACTGATATCCTAATTAAATGAAACTGCTCCTCAGAAAAGTGATATATAATTGTAGTAACCAGTGTTGTATTTATCTGGTTACTTACTCCCTAGCTGCTCAGCCAGTGTGAATGTGATGCATGAAATGTTGGTGTGAGAATCTTGAATGGAATGTTTGGGTGCCTGGATGCTGGAGTGTGACAGTTGGAGTATGGGCTGAGCAGCAGGCAGACTGCTCCTGGTGGGGCTGCATCTCTACAACTCAACTACCTGTAACTTAACTCAATAAATCTACATATAACTACATCCTGGCTACAGACTTCATCACTACAGATTTTTGGCGCCGATTCTTGAAACGAAACTAAGCGTGTTTTAAAAAACAAACGACTTTGAAATAAGTAATCTCTAAAGGAAACCAAAGAAAGTAAGAAGAAACCTTCAGTCTGAAGTACAAGGTGGACCAGCCCCACCAGGGTCTCTTACATCAGACAGCCCCTGCCAGTGCGTACTTTACTAACTACAAGGACTGGGTATTCTTTCTTCAATGACAACTTGTGTGATCTTCAGCATGACAACTTGTGTCATCCCTAGCACTTGTCAGCGAACACACCAGCTAGGACATTTATTCAAGTGAGTAAGTGGTATTACCCTCACCTTCCACATCTTTTTATTTGGTACTTTCTTCATCTATATGGATTTCACCTACAAGCTATAGTCAACTGGAAGATGTGGAGCTGTGGAGTCTTATTTGATGGATTTTCACTTTTTTTGTTTTTTGTACACTGCCTCTTCGTGCCTTCTCGATCGACAAGGACAGATTTGCTTTTCAGGATAGGGTTACTTTGGGTCTTCATTTTTGTTGAAAGATAGTGTGACACGCAGCGCAAATTTGTTTGTCTGCATGTGTTTTTTATGCGGGGGAAATACACGATTTTTCATATGCCGAGTTTTCAAAACGCAACATGGTCGTGGTGCCGCTGGAAAGCGTAGCACTTCTGTTGTGAGTACTATCTCTGCCATGTTATCTGCAAATTGTGTGGGACTTTAACTTTATTATTGACACTAACTTGGCAGTTCAACCGCAGTGCTATATTTCAAACTGGGCACGAGTCAAGTGTCACGCGCGCTAACTTAGCTTCAGCTTGGGTGTCGCTTGGAATCGCTTCAGATTCCTGGAATCATCATGAGGAACCAGTCTTCACCACGTCAGTTTTGCTGCATAACATATTTTAGCGCATGCAGGCTCCTGGAGCCACGAGGCGCACACAACGCATGCATTCTGCCATTTTGAAATTAGTTTCTTCACGCAAGCTGCTGGGTTTGGTTTGTTTGGTATTCGCCATCCGGTGCAGCGCAGTTTACATGCTGCATTCTTCCTTCTGTGCTGTGGTTGGCATGGATACTACGTATGTTCTCCACACGTTGGTATTGAATTGGCTGTGCCTTATAGCAAAGTTAGTAAGTCTTCTGGCAATATCAAGACAATGGCAAGCAGCGCTGATCAGATTACCTCAAGGAGAGGTATGGGGCGTCTGTCTAGACTGTGGTCATAAGCAACAATCTGCCCTAGAACGGATCGAAGCGTAACTTTGACCTGACTTTTATATTTTAAGACTACAGGAAAGATTATGCGTGAGGACTTCTCACAATATGAAAAGAACTTAAAGCATGGACACCATCTATGGGGTAAACTGCGTGTTAACTCTCTTAATAATCTACGGTGACACACACACCGGATTATGTCTGTTACATGTACATTTGTTTTCATCTCTATCTCGGGATACCGGTGAGACTGATGAGTTAAGCTGTGGACCATGTCGAGTGAGAGGTCGAGGGTTCTTATGGGTACGAGTCTCATGGTTTTTATTGTTCTTTTCATTCTGCTGTTCTATGCATGTTTCTAACCTTCTCACAGGGGTTCTTATGGGTACAAGTCCCATGTGTTTTACTGCTCTTTTCACTTTTCTAACCTTCATCTAGAGGGTTCTAATGAGTATTAGTCAGTGGCGGCTGGTGACATTTGAAAGTGGTGAGGCGTAAAATGATTGTCGTAGTGAATTGTGGCGAGCGAGGGAGCGAGCCCGAACAACCTACAGAGGGTTGGTGGGGTGGGGGGGGGAATTTTATAAAAAGAGTGGACAAATGGTGCATTTTCAAGTAAATTTGAGAAAGCAGGAAGGTTACTAAAGCAATTGTGAAAGTGCAGTTACTACATTAATAATGAGATGTCTTATAACAACAAAGGTAGCTGCTTATTCAGTATAACCAAGGTCATGCCGCCCTCTGCTCTGAGCTTACGTTCTCGTGTTTCTAAAACTAAAAAGATGTATAATATGTGTGTGACGTGCAAAAAAAACCTAAACGTGTGTGTCACCATATTTCTTTCACATCCTCCAGGTTTATCTTTCAAACCCAAGGCCATTGCACACTGCTCACTCACTGTCAACAAATTACGATGCAAAATGGTTTCGTATTGGAATACACATTAGCTCACGTTGCAGGAGCTCATTAGTACAGCGATTAAACATTTTGTTTATTGCTTTCCCTATATGCCCGTGACATCTACATGCTTGAGCAGACTCAATTACCTGCTAAAGCTAATATTCTGTATTATTATCTGTATACATATCTTG
Source organism: Triturus cristatus (assembly GCF_964204655.1). Classification (NCBI taxonomy): domain Eukaryota; kingdom Metazoa; phylum Chordata; class Amphibia; order Caudata; family Salamandridae; genus Triturus; species Triturus cristatus. The sequence continues at coordinate 318,743,684 of NC_140579.1, forward strand.
TTATCTTCACCTGTTATCTTGCTGTTGTGTCTCTCTGTCATAGAGTCTCTCTGTCTCTCTGTCATAGTGTTATCGGGGATCCTCTTTTCTCTCCTTATCAACTATAGATGCAAGGAAGCCTGCAATACGCTTGGTGAATACATGAGAAGTACCATCTAGGCGCCCAGCCCCAAAGAATTGCCATTTGATTGAATGACGCTCGGAAGAGTCTCTCTGCGGCTCTCTGTCTCTTCCTTTCTCACCGTCTCTTTCCCTGTCGTTATCTTTCTGTTATCTTTATCCCTCTCTGCCTCTCTCCCTCTGTCTGCCTTTCTCTCTCACTGTATCTGTCCTCTTCTCTCCCACACATTGTGCCTCTTTCTCCCCATAGTCCCTCTCTCTTCCATTTACTCTCTCTCATTCCCCCTTTTCTCTTTCTTTCCCCTTTTTTCTCTTTACATTTCTCTTCCACTTTCTCTACTGACTCTGCTTTCTCGCTCTCTTACACGCTAACCCCTTTATCTAGCTAAATGTATCTCAATTCAGTCCAATAATGCACTATTATTTGGATGATTTAGCGATGTATACAAGTTGACAATATGCTCAGAATGCATCACAATATGGGCACTGGTATGTAGCACTTTACAAAAACCACAATAAATCAAATAATAGAAAAAAATAAAAATCTTCACAACTTTCAAATATTGCCTACGTTTTCACGTATTTTTCAGTTCTCTATAGTGTGACAATATGATTAGAAATATAGCAACTGAGACGAGTAGATCAAAATTGAAATACAATGCTTCGAAAGCAAATTAAAGATCTGATGACATGATGGTGAATATTTTTAGGTGAGTGTAAATATTCTCCTTTAAATAGTTTGCGTATTTTGAGCGATTGGTAATTGATTTTAAATGGGCATTGTGAAAGTCTTTGGAAGACCTTTCTTTTTATATTTTAAAGTCACTCTCAACAGTTTTCATTACGCAGTGAAAGAATATTTAAAGTGGCACATTAGAAGTAAACATATATGTCGTCAGCAAAAGAGGTATATATCTATGTCATTAAGTACTTCATATTCACTGTGAAAAACTTTGTTAAATTGGCACTGTGGTTATTTTCCATAACCACATAGTAACCAGCGCAGCCGGCATGCTCGACGGAGGGGGGGTGGGGGGGGGGGGTCGCGGCCCGCGGGTGGTCAATAAAACACAATTAATTTAAAATAAAAGAAAACGTACCTGAGTGCCGCCCGCCGGGATACCGCACTGCCTCCGCTCGGCCTGTAATGGTGGGTCCGCGTGTTCCTTCCTGCTACAGGAAGCAGGCAGCTTGAGCTTCCCTCCACTATGCAGCGAGGGAAGCCAATCAGACGCTGGTAGGCGCAGTAGACTAGGGCCCCAGCCGGGACGTTTTCTCTGCATAGAGAAAGACGGAGAGTGGGCGGTCCTGCTCGGGGGCCGGAGGGAGTGGCTTACCCACTGTTGTGGGTACTGACTGTTTAGTCGGCTCAGGGCTGACCAAAGAGTCAGTAAACCACAACAGTGGGTAAGCCACTCCCCCTGGCCCTCGAGCAGGACCGCCCACCCCCTCCGCCCCCAACCAGGCACAGAGGCACTTCTGCTTTCTCGCAATGCGAGAAGGCAGAAGCATAAATGGTAATTTATACCATTTATGTTTCTGCCTTCTCGCACTGCGAGAAAGCAGTGAGGCAACGCCCCAATGGGGGAGCCGCCACTGGTATTAGTCCCATGTGTATCATTGTATGTGCGTACTTTGTGCACACTCCTTGGTTGGCTGCCCCTAGGCCTGATTAGCTGCATTGTTAGCAGTCAAACATTTTTATTTTCTTTCAACTTAACCATTTTTTGATGTTCCATGATTCTGGCCCATTTATTCACCTGTATGTTGGGGAAAGTCAGTTCAGGTGTCCGTCACCCATTTCTAATGTATTCTTTTAAAAATTATCGGAGGATGATGGGTGGGTAATATATATATTTATCTTTGCATCTCCTCTACATTGTTTATTTTTATTGCATGTACTTTTTGTACATCTCATATATATTTTCTCTGTATTTTCTTTCTTATCTCTTGTACTTCGGTCTTAACCTGTTATTTCATTTTCTTTTTCTATTGTATTTCCTCTGGTATACCTCCATTGTACTTTCTTCTTTGTTCAAGCATTATTTTCTTTGGTGTCTTTGCTATGATCGTTTCACGCTTTGGGTCCACTTTCTTCTCGCTTTCTCTAATTTTCCATTTTCTGTTTATGTGGTTTCCCATTGTTTGAACTTTCCTCTTCTTGGTGGTTGCTATTTTTTGTTTTGTAGAAGAAGGGAAGGTATGTAGTAGCCTGTGCTGTATTTATCTGGTTACTTACTACCTAGCTGCTCAGCCAGTGTGAATGTGATGCATGGAATGTTGGTGTGAGAATCTTGAATGGAATGTTTGGGTGCCTGGATGCTGGAGTGTGACAGTTGGAATATGGGCTGAGCAGCAGGTAGACTGCTCCTGGTGGGGCTGCATCTCCACAACTCAACTACCTGTAACTTAACTCAATAAATCTACATAAAACTACATCCTGGCTATGGAATTCATCACTACAATAATGTTGCATGCCTACAATTCATGTGACTCTAAAATGTTATTATCATTTATTGAGAAGAGTCTAAACAGATGGGGGAATTTCTCTTGCTATACATCACATGTACTGTATGTGGTGTACTGATGAAGACATGTTAGTTTAAGAATACAAACAGATTCAAGTCCCTGAAATCATTTTTTTTCTCTAAATCTATTCTTTGTGTACTATTCTATCACTTGTCATATGTTCACCATATACTACAATAGCTTTTTGTGACCTATATTTGGACTCAACACATGCTGTTTGGTGGCAGTCATAATGAAACTAAGACAATTGTTTCAGAAAAATAAATAGATGTTATAAGATGAAAAAGTAGACAATGCAATCTGATTGACCCCCAACGTAAGAGTGCTCAGAAAATGTAATTTTTTTGTCCGTCTAGACAGTCTGACTTGAAAACTATGAAATATTGCATTTCTTTGTTTTTATTTTTTACCACATCATTTTAAGTTAACAAAACATGGCGCAATTGTATAATCATGTGGCCATCATTGCTACTGTCTCAGCGTTAGATCAATGATATATGTTTTGACAAGGTTACTCATGTAATGCCCCTAAGCCATATATACTTCTCTCTGCATCAAATGCCCATCCGCATTAACCCCAAATTCATCAACCCTGCAGTGCATTATACCAGTTACAATGCTTTAAATATGGAAACAACACATAACATCCCCTTATTCAATATGACATATCCATATTCTGTAAATTGTCACTGCTCTTTTGCAACAAATATGATCTCAGACAACAGACGACGTCCCTGGGTTTGGCCACTGCTGCCATAACTATGGTGACCATGTCTGCCATATTACTACATCATGTCCCCTGCTTTAGGCGAAGAGGTTTCCGCGGGGCGTGGCCTCTCAACCCTCTCATGTGGACTTATCTTTTAATGTCAGATTCCTCTCCTCATTGATTGCCAGGATACCCTCAGTTACCCACAAAGGCAGCTACCCAGGCTGGCCCACATTGGTTTGAACATTTCTGCAGTAGCATTCTGGACACCAGATTGAACAAGCATTTGCAATGCAATAGGTCTCGCATTTGCGAGAGTTTAAGCTATTGGCATTTTAAATGACAATGCTTTTTATTTACCTGTTTTGATAATTAACACATAAATAAAAGACATTGTCATTTACAATGCCAATAGCTCAAACCCTTGTAAATACGAGACCTATTGCTTAGAAAGTGAAAGCGTGCATGGCGCGCTGAATGTTGCAGGGAAGCATGTCGTCCCTGCAATCGTAGAAACTCATTAAAGAAAATAGTGTTTACAGACCAGGTGCTTTCACGTTCTTTGTTAAGATAAAGCTATATAAAGGTTTATATGATCAGCCACAGATCAGGTAAGTATGAGTCATTACCAGCCTGTGTTCAGTTTTGTGTTAAATGCCAGGTGGGTTATTGGTGACTGAGGGCCAGACAGAAAAGTGGGGAGATCTCCACCCTCAAATGCCATGCGTGAGTAAATTCAACGTAAATGGGTTGGACGTTGGTCCAGGGTTAGGGGGTATACATGAATTGGCGGCATAAACAATTGGCGGTTGAAGTTTGTGAACTAGTACCTGTATTATAACACTAGCAGCGGTTAGACGATAGGGGAGAATCACCAGATGCTAGATTCTGAGAGCAGGCTTTAGTGGTGTTGAGTGATGTTGAGGTGGTAGTGGTAGTGGTGGTGGGGGTGGTGGCTGGTGCTGAGATGATGCTGAGGTAATGCTGATTGATACTTAGGTTTTGCAGAGTGATGATGATGTGGTTGTGTACTATTGCAAATGCGATGTTGAGTGATACTGATGTGGTGTTGAGTGATGTTGTGGTGCTGAATGATGCTGTGGTGGTGCTGAGTGATGCTGTGGTGGTGCTGAGTGATGCTGTGGTGGTGCTGAGTGATGCTGTGGTGATGCTGAGTGATGCTGTGGTGGTGTTGAGGGATGCTGTGGTGGTGTTGAGTGATGCTGTGTTGCTGAGTGATGCTGTGGTGTTGCTGAGTGATGCTGTTGTGGTGCTGAGTGTTGCTCTGGTGGTGCTGAGTGATGCTGTGGTGGTGCTGAGTGATGCTGAGGTGGCGCTGAGTGATGCTGAGGTGGCGCTGAGTGATGCTGAGGTGGTGCTGAGTGATGCTGTGGTGGCCCTGAGTGATGCTGTGGTGGCCCTGAGTGATGCTGTGGTGATGCTGAGTTATGCTGTGGTGATGCTGAGTGATGCTGTGGTGGTGTTGAGTGATGCTGTGTTGGCGCGGAGTGATGCTGTGGTGTTGCTGAGTGAGGCTGTGGTGTTGCTGAGTGATGCTATGGTGGCGCTGAGTGATGCTATGGTGGCGCTGAGTGATGCTGTGGTGGCGCTGAGTGTTGCTGTGGTGGCGCGGAGTGATGCTGTGTTGGCGCGGAGTGATGCTGTGTTGGCGCGGAGTGATGCTGTGGTGGTGTTGAATGATGCTGTGGTAGCGCTGAGTGATGCTGTGGTGGTGCTGAGTGATGCTGTGGTGTTGCTGAGTGATGCTTTGGTGGTGTTGAGTGATGTGGTAGTGCTGAGTGATGCTGTGGTGATGCTGAGTGATGCTGTGGTGATGCTGAGTGATACTGTGGTGTTGCTGAGTGGTGCTGTGGTGGCGCTGAGTGATGCTGTGGTGGCGCTGAGTGATGCTGTGGTGGCGCTGAGTGTTGCTGTGGTGGCGCTGAGTGATGCTGTGTTGGCGCGGAGTGATGCTGTGGTGGTGTTGAATGATGCTGTGGTGGCGCTGAGTGATGCTGTGGTGGCGCTGAGTGATGCTGTGGTGGCGCGGAGTGATGCTGTGGTGGTGTTGAATGATGCTGTGGTGGCGCTGAGTGATGCTGTGGTGTTGCTGAGTGATGCTGTGGTGGCGCTGATTGTTGCTGTGGTGGCGCTGAAGGGTGCTTATGTCGCCTTGTCCTGTATTAGCTGCTTGTTTCAGGAGACAGCAAGCTTTTAAAAAGTTTGCTAAATAGATTACTGCCTTGAGCAAAAAAAACCTGTTATTTAATGATTATAACTATACAGCGCTGTAATAAGACCGCTTGAGAGACTCCTTGTCTGGTGTGTAAATGTTTACAACCTGCAGTCTAAAGAGGATGAAAGCGGAGGAGCAAATACTAGAGAGAGAGAGAATGGAAGAGGGAATGGCAAGTGGAGCGAGATTGCGAGAGGGAGTAAGAGAGAAGAGAGAGCGAGAGGAGAGGAGAGGAGAGAGAATAAAGGGGGAGAGAGAGAGAGAATGAAGGGGGTAGAGAGAGGAGACGGAATAAAAGAGAGAGAAAAATAGAGAGGGGGAGAGAGAGAGAGAGGGAAGAAGTGATGCGAAAAAAGCAACAGCCAATGTTGCCTTGTCCTGTGTGGAAAAAAGGCATAAATATTAACAGTAAATAATTTGTGAGCCACTCAGAGCGAATAAGGAGGGAATGGACTCTAACTAAGATGAATGCGCAGAAGTGTGAATGGAAGATTGACTGTGAATGGATCGATGGAATGAAAAATTACTACTTTATTACATTGTTAAATGCCTCTACTTATGTTGCCCTGTCTTGTATCAGCTGCTTCTTTCTGCATAGTCCATACAGATTGTTCATTGCATGCTTTTGTAGACTTAAGATGTTTGTAAACTGCTTCAGTCTACAAACACTGCAATTGTCTAGAAACGGATTCACTGTAGCGTAGGCTAGGAAGGTCTTGCATGCGAGGCTTTGCAAACCACCCTCTTGAATCCTGTAAACGGGGTGGGACTGAGAGGGAGGGTATAGACCCTTCGTGGAATCCCGCCCAGCGCTACGCACGGCGGCCAAACGGAGGGTTTTAAATCCCTCCCCAATGCTTGCTAGTTTACTTTTGTTCGTGACTAATTGCAAGATTAGAGTTACAATGGGGCCGGTAGAGCCTCTGGAAGAGAATTTAAAACCAACCAAGACCAGCTAGAACGCACACACGCCTTGCACTGTCGTGAATTCCTCATTCTAGCAATTCCCTGACGCATGTTATTATTACATGCAATCTTTCCCACAGAGACACAAGTAACGGATTATTACCACTAACGGTAAAGAAACTTGCTTAAGAGCACAACATACACGTGACATTTCCGCGCTACTAAAAAAACCGGAAGTCATAACTCTGTCTTCAAAGTATTTGTCTGATCACCGTGTACCATTTGTACTAACACCATTAAAGAAGGCCTGGCAAGTGTGCTGTTATCACAATAACTCCTGAGACTGTCTTCTAATTGGATTTGCAGCACATCAGTACTCACAAGCATGGATAACGTTAGACAAATGTCGGACACAATAAATCCCTGCGGAGCCAACACAAACAAGCCAATCCCACAAACCAAAACAATTGCAAAAATGTACAGGGGCAGATCATAATGTAAATGAAATGTGAAACTAGAAACAAACTTGTGAGACACTGCTACGCGAGGAATATTAAACGCATCAATGGTGAACCAAATTAAAGCATTCCAGTAAAATTCCAGAAAATGTGCGTTTTTAGCCATATTCAAAATTACTTCAATCTCATTTAAACTGAATGCATTTTTTTCAACTTAATTGACATACCTTGTTTGATTATGCACAAACACACGCGTTCCTCCCCTCCATCACACAAGCAGCAGGCATCTATGTGTAAGCACAGGAGGGGAAGGTACAGTCTCAGCCGGGCTTCACTTTCAAGCAGTTAATCAGGTGTCAAATAAACGTTTTACTCCTGAACTATCCACTTGTAAGTGGAGATAAGGCGACTTGGACCATCGGGAAATGAATAGTCACTGCCAATACAACTCGCTGTATGGCACAGGAACTCAACTCTGCTAAATAAGTGCTTACTTCAACGACAAAACAAAATGTTGCATTGAACGGATTAAATACAATACAAATGAAAGGTCTCGCTTTTGAGACCTTATAAGTGTTTAGTTATGCAACTGTTGCATGGCTAAACACTTATAAGGTCCCATAGGTGAGACCTATTGGCTATGCCAATGCTTGTTTAATAGTGCTCCTAATTAGGCTCGTCGGTACAGTTAGTAGTGTGAATTGAATAAGTATCTACCATAGTGAAAGATCCGGTGTCACAAAATGCGCCAATACATAAATGTAAGAGCTGCATGGCCTGCTTTGAGCTGGGGGGAAAGACGCGTCGCAAACTTAGGTTGCAGGTTTCCGGTGTCTGATCCTGTCAAACGTTAAGCACGGCAAGTGGGAACCTGTACGAAGGTGCAGCCCCCGGCCGCCAATCATAGCGCGACCCTAGGCGGGGGCGGACTCGTCCCCACGTGGGCTGAAAGACCCGTAACAAACAATGCGGACTGTGGCCGTCCCTAGGACGTTGTTTGGGCGTGACTGTGGCCACGTTCGTGAGGCTGGATAGGTCCGCGTCAGTTACTGAGACTGGGCGGTGGGGCCAATCAATACAGGCTATCCCCTGTTACGTGAGAGCACGTCGCTCCCTGTGTTTGGAGGGGACTAACCCTTAAGGTCGGGGTAAAATTGCAGTCTTGGGGAGAAAAAAGTTATTGTGGAAAAGATTTCCAACAACGGACTGGCCTCAATTGTGTATCAAAGTGCATACAGGTTTTGTCAAGCGTAGGTTAAATATGGTGTTTCAAAGAAAATACAGGTTTGTCAAGCGCAAAATAAAAAAATGCGCCCTGGCTTAGGAAAACGAGGGCGAGAGAGGCAGGGGAGTGAGAGTAGAGCAATATAAACAAGCGCGCGTGGCGACTTTAATGACAAACAGATGGCCCCTTTCTACAAGTCACTCCTAGAGCAGCGAATCGAGCAGAGCATCAAAGGGCTGGGTGAGAAGGGAGGGGGGAATGGAAGGAGCAGAGGAGCAGAGAGGCTAAAGTGAAAGAAAGCTGGAAGGGAGGGGGGAGTGGGAGCAGCTGTGCACGTGCATGTGATCATGCACTCAAGGTTTAGGCCAGCGCTAAAACTGTGGGTAGCACTTTGAAAATCCCACATATAAAATGTCTCTTCGAGCCTTTGGCTCGCGAGACCTAAAAATCACATACAAAAGCACCTCCAAGCGAAAAGTGACAGAGGGATGGTCAGATAATATAGATATTTATTTGTATTCTACATTCAATGAGCAAAATCATTGAGGTGAGGCAACTGCTCGCAAAGTAATATGTGCTACATCTGAGCTACCAGTCGGCTGCTACATTAATCACGGATCCTATCCGAACAACAGTGCTTCAAAGATTAGATGGCAGCTCACTGGAGTAGGAATGCCTCCCAAGGAATCGGAGAGCTATTGCGCTGTAGTGCCTACCAATGATTGTGGCGGCACTTGTAGTAGGAATGGAAGAGGCGCAGTCCTACTGAGTCCTGCACGGTGACAAGTCTGTAGAATATGGCTCTTTTCCTGTATATTGTCACTTGCAGCTGTCTGTGTCAGCACTCACAGTCACAGAGAGATGATGGTTGTGTCTGTTGTAGATCCACAGCCGTGAAGTAAGGTGATGCTGCAGAGCGTTGAGGGAGTAGAGACGAGTTGTGGTGAGCAGGCCTGAAGCACGTTAGTCCTGATATGCTCCTTTTGACTACCTAGAACATATGGTTCACCTGGATTGAAACCACAAGTGAAGCAATTTCTGACTAGGGCTAATAATATAAACAGGGCACACTTTTCCTGTTTTCCCCACAGTGCACTTGTAAACAGATGTGTTGTGTGCAAAGAGTGATAGTGTGCCCTGTTACAAATAATGTGCTGCCCTCAGAGCATCCTTGAATTTGCGCTTCCCCCATTATTATCATTCAGACCAGCTATTTGAAGCAGCCAATCTGTCTTTCTCTGTGCAAGCGGCACCCCTCTGCAGTTTAAAGAGGGGACAGAGATCCCCTAGTAGGCATGTGCAGTGAGTGACTACACCTGCCTGCAGATACATGTCTAAGGAGGCCCATGGGACCTCCTTTCACCACTCCATAGGACTGATGTCAGTGAGTACACTGATTGTGTGCCACCTCTCTGTTTTCTAGTGCAGTTTGTGCACCACCTAATGGCTTCTTTGCCCCTGAGCTCGAAGCAAGCAGAGGCAAAATAATTCCCTCATTTGCATGGGGCCACACCCCCAATCCAAATGAGGGAAGGCACCTTTAGAATAACTTCACTGCTATATGTGCACTGGCATTGTATATATTACAGTAGAGGGGTAACAAGTGTCTTAAACTCTTCTGTAATACTACAGTTCACCAGGGGCAGAGAATCAATGGCACGTGTCCATTGCACCCCTGGGGTTTGTCTCCCAAGTCAGGGTTGGTCTCGGAACAGAAACCGGCCCTGGCAAACTGCTCAGCCACCCACCCCGGGGGTGAGGGGGAGTGCAGCCGAGCAGTTTGCGACGGCCGATTTTGTTACAGGGGGCTGATATTGCCAACCCCAGGTAACAAAAACGGCCCCCAAGGGGCCCAAAACCGGCTCCCACCCTGGCGGCCTACCGGGGAAACACCCGGTGCCTGCTATGGGCAGTCCGGCCCTGTCCCAAGTCCTCCACCGCCGGAGTATCTAAGCAAGATTCAGTGCAGTAACTTCTTGCTGGCTGCTGGTCTGTCACCTCCACTTCCTATTCAAGCAACTCTCTGCTTCTCAGAAGGGCATGTGCTACACTGACAACCTAACTAAATGACACCACATAATGGCTAAAACACTATCTGGCATTTGAAATTTGCCTGCTTTGCTTAATTGCATGAGGAGTATGTTTTCTCACTCTGGGGAAATTGAGGAGCACCAGGAGCATCATACACAATTTAGAGCATGGTCCCAAAATGTCATGTTTCCAATCAGGGTCACTCCTTGATTCACTACAAGAGGCTCGCAAAACAAAAATGGAGAAAGAGGCTGAGAAATTGGACATTAACCTTGATGCCATTGCTACAACATAAGAAGATTTGGAACATAATTTTGTTGTTGTTGTAATTGAACTTAGTAGTTTGAGAGAAGACCACAGGAAGCAGTCTTAGAGAGTTGGGCTAACTCAATCCTCTTTAAATGAGATATGACCTGAGCTATGACCTGAGTGTACTTCTTACTGTACATAGCAGAGGGCTCTGAGGGGTAATCGAGACAGAATAGTATCTGAGTGTTGGGCAGAAGTTTTTTGATGACAGGGCCTGCTGTAGCTCCTTAAGTGGAATGTGTTGGGTAAGCAGTAATGCTGTGAAAAGATACAAAACAGATGTTTATTAACAAGCAGGGTATATCCTTACCTAAAAAAAATAAAAACTTCACCTCATCTGGGAAGAAGACAGCTGATTACAGAAGAGATGGATGCGTCAGCTGTTTGACGCACATTTTCTATCACATGCAAGGGGAGCAACGATTAAGGTCTGATTCATGGTACCGTTTACTAGCTCGAAACAATAATTGATAACGAAGTTTAATATGTTCTTGTATACAGCAAACAATATGCCTGGGGATGAAAATAAATGTACTCTACTGATCCTGGACCTAGGGTGCCAGACGTAAAGGAAATTCCTTCCTGAAGCCTGTGCCATGACACCAGAATATTCACTGACATAGGCTAGTATCTGCAGAAGGGTCAGACAACTGAAGAAAAAAGCCACAAGCACAAAAAACATCCAGGAGATGGAGAAGTCTTCGCAAGCTGGAAAGTAAACAAAGTTCTTCTAGAAGAAAATGGCACCAGACAAGGCTTCCACTAGACAGCACTGAGTTAGAAGCAGGACTGAAGAGTACTCACAAGACAGGAGCAGAACTTGGGAGTAGTAGGGAAAAAATATAGGCTTAAGGGGCAATTAACCCACTCAAAAATACTAACGGCCTTATTACGACTTTGATTGTACCGTGAACTGCCATATTGGTTAGTCTGAGCACGCTGAGCTCTGCGGTCTGACCGCCGGATTGGCTTTACGAAGACTGCCTTTGGATTGCCAAGACCACCAGCAAACAACTGACCGCTGGGTTCATGGTCCAGGAAAGGCAGCCACCATACGGCGGTACAGGGAAGATGCCGTGTGCATTACAAGTAGCCTGATCCACGAGGGAAAAGTGTTGGTCCAACTGCCTGCTTCAAGGTGGGGGTGACAAAGGATTTGGGGTGCATATTCATCCCTTTCTTTTTCTTCCAGGCAGATTCTGATGTGGATCCATTTCTCAATTGCCCCCCGTTCACAGCAGGATTTTAGACCCAAGGATTACGACCCTGTTTGCATTGATCTTCAGTTGAGTCCTTTTTTAACCATATACCCTTTGTCAGGACTGCCCACATTTGGACTGAGCTCCAATAATGGGTTTCTGGTGTTTTTCCACATATATCATGCATATGTGTGCATCTGACACATCTGCAGCTGAGATGCAAACACAGGCATCAATATATTTTTAAGAAAACCTCACCACCACTGCCTGATCCCTGCCTACACACCGTCGGCTCCATGGTCAACTTGTAATGCGGCGGTATTTGGACCACCACCATCATGGCCTGCTACCGGGTGAGGACTCAGTCCTAGGACAGTGGAACTACCAAACTCGTAGTAAGGTCCTAAATCTGAGTTGTAATGCAGATTTGTAGAAAACATATCATTCATATGGAAGGAAAAGCAGGAAATGGAAGATACAGGATGTAACATGAATGGGCCCCATAGTGGATTGGTCTTATTTCAGAGATTTACAAGAGGGGGCCATCTTACATTGGGCTGAAAAATAAAGCAAGTTCCTAAGTGGTACTGAAATATGGAAGCTGGAACCTTTATTTGAAGCCCCTGCGCCTTAAGAACTCAGGCTGTCAATTTCAATTTCTAATTCAAGACTCTCAATGGCATGGAATGAGAGCCTTCACATTACTCTCTGATACCTGAAAGCGGTGCAGCATCAAGGCAAACACCACCAGACCCCTTAAAAGGACATAGACTAGTACAAAAGATGCATCCAAGAATCAGTGCTTCTGGCGCAGTTCAGGCTCTACTCACAACCGGTTTGCCTATCCCTGTGTTAGAAATGGGGTTTCTGGTTGGCTAGGGTATGCACCTAAGGCTGGCAGAACCCACTACTCTAGCCAGAGTAAGGGAATTATACACCCAAGATAACCCCTGCTCACCCCTTTGGTAGCTTGGCACAATCAGTTAGGCTTACCCCAGAGGCAATGTGTAAAGCATTTTCGCAACACACTCACACCACATGATACAATAAATACACCACATTAGGAGACTCCACACAATGTTATATAAAAATCTGTTTCTGTATTGCATATGAAAAATAGACCAAAATCACATAAGCCAATGATCACTTTGACATTCAGGCAATTGTCAACACATCACAGTTAGTGCAATAAGATAAAGACTTATAGGTTGCACATGATCTGAAAAACACCATTACTGTACATGCAAACTGCGGTCGACCTAGAATCTGGGGAACTGGGTTTGAGTCTCGGCAATGACGCTGCACTTCCTGTGATTCTAGGCAAATCACTTAATCTCCCCGTGCCTAACAAAAATGAATGTGATTCTGGGCAAATCACCTAATCTCCCCGTGCCTAACAAAAATGAATGTGTCCTCATGTAACGCAACTGGTGCTATGTAAAGCGCTCTGATACCCGATTCGGGTCAAGTTTGTGCTATATAAAACTCTGTTAAAAAAAATATATATATATTATCCTGACAGTACAAGGCAAGCAACATATATATTAGAACACCAGGGCATAAAATGCAGCATGTGATGGCGAGAGCAAACATATGAATCACCAAACACAGGTACCACTAAATAATGACATAAACACCAAGGAGACATCAAACTGCGCTCTTATTTGTGAAACTACGGTATTGGTTGTACAATTGTGGGTCCATTATTTATTTTATCTGAGTGTTGGGCAGAAGTTTTTTGATGACAGGGCCTGCTGTAGCTCCTTAAGTGGAATGTGTTGGGTAAGCAGTAATGCTGTGAAAAGATACAAAACAGATGTTTATTAACAAGCAGGGTATATCCTTACCTAAAAAAAATAAAAACTTCACCTCATCTGGGAAGAAGACAGCTGATTACAGAAGAGATGGATGCGTCAGCTGTTTGACGCACATTTTCTATCACATGCAAGGGGAGCAACGATTAAGGTCTGATTCATGGTACCGTTTACTAGCTCGAAACAATAATTGATAACGAAGTTTAATATGTTCTTGTATACAGCAAACAATATGCCTGGGGATGAAAATAAATGTACTCTACTGATCCTGGACCTAGGGTGCCAGACGTAAAGGAAATTCCTTCCTGAAGCCTGTGCCATGACACCAGAATATTCACTGACATAGGCTAGTATCTGCAGAAGGGTCAGACAACTGAAGAAAAAAGCCACAAGCACAAAAAACATCCAGGAGATGGAGAAGTCTTCGCAAGCTGGAAAGTAAACAAAGTTCTTCTAGAAGAAAATGGCACCAGACAAGGCTTCCACTAGACAGCACTGAGTTAGAAGCAGGACTGAAGAGTACTCACAAGACAGGAGCAGAACTTGGGAGTAGTAGGGAAAAAATATAGGCTTAATGGGCAATTAACCCACTCAAAAATACTAATGGCCTTATTACGACTTTGATTGTACCGTGAACTGCCATATTGGTTAGTCTGAGCACGCTGAGCTCTGCGGTCTGACCGCCGGATTGGCTTTACGAAGACTGCCTTTGGATTGCCAAGACCACCAGCAAACAACTGACCGCTGGGTTCATGGTCCAGGAAAGGCAGCCACCATACGGCGGTACAGGGAAGATGCCGTGTGCATTGCAAGTAGCCTGATCCACGAGGGAAAAGTGTTGGTCCAACTGCCTGCTTCAAGGTGGGGGTGACAAAGGATTTGGGGTGCATATTCATCCCTTTCTTTTTCTTCCAGGCAGATTCTGATGTGGATCCATTTCTCAATTGCCCCCCGTTCACAGCAGGATTTTAGACCCAAGGATTACGACCCTGTTTGCATTGATCTTCAGTTGAGTCCTTTTTTAACCATATACCCTTTGTCAGGACTGCCCACATTTGGACTGAGCTCCAATAATGGGTTTATGGTATTTTTCCACATATATCATGCATATGTGTGCATCTGACACATCTGCAGCTGAGATGCAAACAAAGGCATCAATATATTTTTAAGAAAACCTCACCACCACTGCCTGATCCCTGCCTACACACCGTCGGCTCCATGGTCAACTTGTAATGCGGCGGTATTTGGACCACCACCATCATGGCCTGCTACCGGGTGAGGACTCAGTCCTAGGACAGTGGAACTACCAAACTCGTAGTAAGGCCCTAAATCTGAGTTGTAATGCAGATTTGTAGAAAACATATCATTCATATGGAAGGAAAAGCAGGAAATGGAAGATACAGGATGTAACATGAATGGGCCCCATAGTGGATTGGTCTTATTTCAGAGATTTACAAGAGGGGGCCATCTTACATTGGGCTGAAAAATAAAGCAAGTTCCTAAGTGGTACTGAAATATGGAAGCTGGAACCTTTATTTGAAGCCCCTGCGCCTTAAGAACTCAGGCTGTCAATTTCAATTTCTAATTCAAGACTCTCAATGGCATGGAATGAGAGCCTTCACATTACTCTCTGATACCTGAAAGCGGTGCAGCATCAAGGCAAACACCACCAGACCCCTTAAAAGCACATAGACTAGTACAAAAGATGCATCCAAGAATCAGTGCTTCTGGCGCAGTTCAGGCTCTACTCACAACCGGTTTGCCTATCCCTGTGTTAGAAATGGGGTTTCTGGTTGGCTAGGGTATGCACCTAAGGCTGGCAGAACCCACTACTCTAGCCAGAGTAAGGGAATTATACACCCAAGATAACCCCTGCTCACCCCTTTGGTAGCTTGGCACAATCAGTTAGGCTTACCCCAGAGGCAATGTGTAAAGCATTTTCGCAACACACTCACACCACATGATACAATAAATACACCACATTAGGAGACTCCACACAATGTTATATAAAAATCTGTTTCTGTATTGCATATGAAAAATAGACCAAAATCACATAAGCCAATGATCACTTTGACATTCAGGCAATTGTCAACACATCACAGTTAGTGCAATAAGATAAAGACTTATAGGTTGCACATGATCTGAAAAACACCATTACTGTACATGCAAACTGCGGTCGACCTAGAATCTGGGGAACTGGGTTTGAGTCTCGGCAATGACGCTGCACTTCCTGTGATTCTAGGCAAATCACTTAATCTCCCCGTGCCTAACAAAAATGAATGTGATTCTGGGCAAATCACCTAATCTCCCCGTGCCTAACAAAAATGAATGTGTCCTCATGTAACGCAACTGGTGCTATGTAAAGCGCTCTGATACCCGATTCGGGTCAAGTTTGTGCTATATAAAACTCTGTTAAAAAAAATATATATATATTATCCTGACAGTACAAGGCAAGCAACATATATATTAGAACATCAGGGCATAAAATGCAGCATGTGATGGCGAGAGCAAACATATGAATCACCAAACACAGGTACCACTAAATAATGACATAAACACCAAGGAGACATCAAACTGCGCTCTTATTTGTGAAACTACGGTATTGGTTGTACAATTGTGGGTCCCGGAGCATCAGCGCTCCTATTAGGGACAATATGGTAATTCAGTCCAGTGGCAATGCCGAATAGGACCTCCGTCAAGAACTCCTTCCCATTCAGCTAGTTGAGTACAAAAATGCACCCTAGGTATGTGTCACACAAGGAGGACACGTACACCTCCCACTTCCTCAGTGAAAATTCCCCTTGGTGCCCCGCACATGGAATATTCCAAAGGCAACTGTAAACACAACAGGGCGGCCCCCTCTGCAGACCAAGAGCCACCACCACAGAAAGCACAGATCAGCTGTTAATATTCTCCGGGTGCCTGCCCACCCTTGTAGTAATCACGCAATAAACTACTACTACTACTACTACTACTACTCCCTTGTAATGGCAGACAAACCCAAGACGCAGTGTAAACAGCGACCAGCAACCAGGACTATGCGGGACACTCCTCACCGTCCCTTGATGCTGGCAGGGCCTCGCAAGGAGTACGGTAACAAAACGCTGTAGAACAGAAAAGGCCCGAAATGCACCCGGTGAACCACTGTCCATGTAGATAAGAGTCTAAACAGATAATGTCAGCCAATAAAGCAGACCTTACATTTCCGTGTATGTGAAGAAAAAAGCCATGAATCAGATTCAGTTTCCAAGACTTATGTAGAAAAAAGTATTTTTGTTAAAAAAAAACACATTTTACGAACGCTAAAACGATTCTACGAGGTGCCCCTACTGTCCCGATAAGTAAAGGGTCATAGAATTGTTCTTAAGAAATATATAGTCAATATATAGTCAAAAAGTTATAGGTTCACCTCTAATTACGGTGCTCAGATGACAGGGAAGGCTGTGATATGCCCGGTCCCCTAGATCCTCCGAAGTCCTAAATAGTTATGGAATCCAGATTTCCATTCCACACAAGGTACTAAAAAGTATAGCAGAGCTGGAGATAAAGAGAATAAGGACGAATCTTTAGCAACACCAAAGAGAGTCAAATTCATCAAGTATTGCTAGCTACAAGGCCTAAGCCCATTAGTGATTTCAGACAAACGTTTAGTTAAACAATTATAAGTTCACCTCTATTTGTGGTGCTCAGATAGTAGAGAGGGCTATGATATGCCTAGTCCCCTAGGTCCTCCGAAGTCCTAGAAAATTAGGAAATCCAGATTTTCGTTCCATACAAGGTTTAAAAAGTGGCAACACTGGAAATAGAGAAAATACGAGCGAGTCTTCAGCAACACCAAGGAAAGTCAAAATGATAAAGCATTGCTAGCTGCAAGGCCTAGGACCAATTGTAATTTCAGAAAAACGTTTCATTCAAAAAACAACAGGATTTCAATAGTTATGAATCAGAGTCCATGTGCACTTTTAATTGAAAACATATCCACTAAATTACCCCTACTTACAGCAATCCTGCTTATGGGAAGTGCTGATTTTCTGCAGTCTCAAATCCAAACGTGATGGACATCCATACAAATATCCCCAAAAAGCTATAATGTGTATCTATCTGTCAAAAAAGATATATAAATTATTTTGGTAATGTGAAACATTACTTTTCAATACACAAATGAAAGTTACATATCTTTGAAACGTTGAGGCCATGTTATCTCTAAAGAAGCGACACTTACAAATAGTTCTGAACATTCATAGTCGTCACTGTCGTCAAGTATCCAATAAGTTCAGGATTTTATGGAGCCATGATAAGATCCTATTATTCAATAACAGGGAAATAAATGTACCGTGAGAGAAAGAATTTAAAACCGAAAGCTTCTAATTGCACCTACTCACATCATCAGGTTTTCACATTTATCCACACCAGTCTTGTTTTCAACTTCCATGAGGTTTTAACTTATTCGGGGAAAAGACAAAGTGTCAGAGCCGTGTACGGGGGGAGAGTGAGCACGGAACATACCGCCGTCCCCGTGATATTTATAACAGGCTCTCCACAGCAATGATAATCCCCCATTTCAAGATAGTACGGAGAATCAGCAAGAGCTATACATTACGTCCGCACTAATACTGCTCCCCACCATATGGAGATGGTTGTTTAATAGTATCAGAGTGCATCTAGTCATAGAATATATCCCCAAACCGACATCAAAATAATTTCCTCCCAATCGGTGCATACTTTAATGCGTCCATTATTTACAGTCGCTAACCACTAGCAAACTCCTCCCGCCATGTGCTTCCTACCCGCCTCGTTCACCTCTAATCCGCGATACGTAACGTCCCAAAACTCCTGCCGTCCGTGGGCTTTCTACATCGTATGGACCTGCCCCAAGTGTGCTTAAGAGCCCAATCCAACCAGGAAGTAGTTCCCACATAATAATGGGTGTGGCAACTGATTGGAAAACATACTTCCGTATCTAAGCATAGTCGCCATATTGGAATGGGAAAAGACTTAGTAAGTCCAATGTGGCAATTCCGATATTATTGATAACACACCCGAATCCTAAATTCAATGCCACGGAATAATCCAAAAACTTATGTGAAAACCCCCAATCAATACATATATGGTTCAGCTCACTTCCATTGGTGTAAAGATATATGCGAGGGATATCGGTTTGCAAGGAAAGAAAAGAAAAGACCAAATTCACCATTGCCCGAAGTTAGTGTGTCATTGTGCCCACTTCTGGTTATGTCGTTCTGAATAGAAACTCAGGATTGTGTTCGGACTCAAGGAGGGAAACAAAACAAGCATCATGATGAACACAATATCAGTATATCCTTGCTCATAGCAACAATCTAATCAGACAATATCGTTTTATACATATCAGCAAGATTTCCACATTTCTGAACCAGAATCTAAGCCAAGAATGTGGCAGTCTCTTAATATAATCTCAAAGTTATATTTCAACTCATGGAAAAGAATCCAAGGTAAGCAGCGTGATGAAAACAGTAACGTAACATCCTTGCTCATGGCATCCTTCTAATTGAACATCAACAATAATGTCACATGATTATATTACCAAAAATCAGAAAAAACACCATATTTTGTTCTAAGGTCACCACGTATATGTTAATTCATTACATTCAACTCTCCATAAATTTTTTTACATATTGCTATAAGTCTATGTAGTGATGTTAATCACATAGTGTAGTTCTTAATTGTTCTGCACTCTCTTATACATGACAGCAATACCTCTATATTTCTCAGCTAGAGGTGTGGCAGTTTATTCAGACAGGAAAACATGCAATTCTCTATCAAAATTTAGGCCCTGTTCAACCGCTCTCAGTCTAATAATCCATTGCGTTTCAGTTCTACGTAAGCTGAGAAGTCGGTCCCCCCCTCTCTGTTGTGATTTGATTTGAGTAATACCATGGAATCGAATACCCTTCATATTTGCTACAGGGTGTGAATCGTTAAAGTGTACTGCAAAAGGGTACTCCCTGTTGTTATTCCTGACTGCCCTAATATGCTCTTGAATTCTCTCCTTAAGAGGACGCAGTGTGCTGCCCACATAGATAAGCCCACAAATACATACTAGGCAGTAAACCACATAGCTAGTATTACAGTTTATAAACTCACGCACAGAGTATTTAACTTGAGTGTTGTATTTAAAGTCTGTCAGTTTGTTCAGGGCATAAGGGCAAACATTGCACTGTGTGCATTTAAAGAAACCCTTAGGTCTGTTAGAAAGCCAAGTTGTGGTGTGACTTTTAGGGGGCAGATAACTAGGACATAGGATATTGCGTAGAGTGGTACCTCTCCTGTGTGCCACCATTGGCTTTTTAGTGATGTGTTTAACCAATGACTTATCCAGATGAAGTAAATGCCAATGTTAGAGTAGGATTTTATAGACAATATTACTATGTGTATGAAAGCCAGTCACAAATGCGAGCTTACCATCGATGTTACGTTTATCTCTTTTATTCTTGGGGGTCTTATGTAACAATGAATGTCTAGAGGTCTTAAGGATTTTCGTTCTGGCTTTATCCAGAACTGTTTGTGAGTAACCTCTTTGTGCAAAGCGTCCCTCTAGGGTGTTAAGCTCCAAGGCAAAATCTGAAGAATCTGAGCAATTTCTTCTAATTCTAGTCATTTCCCCTAGTGGGATTGCATTAATCTGTGAGCTAGGATGTGCGCTTTTTTCATGTAAGACTGAGTTACATGAGGTCTCCTTCCTAAAGAGTTTTGATTGAATTCTGTTGTTCTCTACATATAATACTACATATAAAAAATCAATTTCCGTTTGGTTAAATTTATACGTGAAATTTAGGTTGTACATATTTACATTAAGATGTTCCACCAATTTCAAAAGATCGCTCTCATTACCAGACCAGATCATAAAGATGTCATCTATGTATCTAGACCAATATATGATATGTTCAGTCACAGGAATGGAAAGAACTCATATTTTCATCATCATATAATATGATGGATATTCTGATTAGACATGCAGAATGGAAAAGGACCAAGTTGCTAGAGGAGATAGAGAAGCTGGAGTTGGAGATTAAGAACCTTAATCTGCAAGAAGCGACTGAAAAAAACTTCAAAATTTTGAAGGATATATTGAGTGCACATCAACTCTATATAAAGGACAAGAAAATGAGGAAGCTTAAAAGGGACGAGAATGACTACAAGAACAATAGGGTTCTCACGTTCGCCCAAAAATTTGACGAAGTGAAACAACCTGTCATTACCAGAAACGACGTACAGAATACTTTAAATGTGGTAGCTTCCACAAGTGGGTCCGACATTTCAAGTGTACACAGTGAAACCAGCCTAGGAGGTGATGTGGACACTAGACTTAGA
Source organism: Triturus cristatus (assembly GCF_964204655.1). NCBI lineage: Eukaryota > Metazoa > Chordata > Amphibia > Caudata > Salamandridae > Triturus > Triturus cristatus. The sequence goes on from NC_140579.1 coordinate 318,764,570, forward strand.
GGCCTAGCGCATGAGAATACATCTTCTTCTTTTTTAGAAGAGATGACCAGGTACAGGAAGGGCACCAGACAGGTGTACAACAGACCAAATACAAAAAAACAAGGAGGGGGCAAAAGCGTGGCAAACATGAGAGAAGGGGCAACGACCAGATCGGTCTCACGCAATCTGAAGAATTGAATCAGACATGACCCTTAACACTGAATAGTGGGAATGTGTCACATAATCCATCTGTGCAACAAAATGTAACACTTGTTAATCTATCTGATTGTGAACTCACCAAATGTGATGTAGAAGTACTAAGCAAGGGTCTCAGTTTCTGTCCCACATCATTGCCAGACTTTCCACGTATCCACATTGATCTATATAAGTTTTAAATTGAAAAAATTATTTGAGAATAAATCTACAGATGCCCAATGTGTAGAAGTGACTGCTATTCCTTGTAATAAAACAATCAAGGAAATACAAGATCACTTGATGATTGCTCTGGGACATCGCCGACTATGTTAGACATTCTTGCGGATTTGGACATTGTACCTAATCTTGGGTTAGATAGTGGTCTGAAACAGAAATCTACATTTATACCACCCTTACCATCGGACAATTTGGTGGATGCTTTCTATAGAGCGGTCACTTGTGACTTACACAAACTAGAAGACTCTTCGGTCTTAAACACTGAATCTTCCAAATTTAATCTCACTAAACGAGAGAATGAGGCCTTAAAAACTCTTGCTAATAAGTCAGATATCGTTATAAAAGAAGCAGACAAGGGTGGCAATATAGTGATTATGCGAGAAACCGTTTATATTCAGGAAATTGAGAGACAACTTTCAGAGGGACAAGCATATATTGGTCTAACACACAATCCACTACACTGATCAGGACAAAACTGACCTCACTGAGGGAACAGGGGCTCATTTCGGACATTGAATTTAAATATCTTTTTAATGGTTCTCCTCGAGCACCGTGTATATACATCTTACCGAAAATACATAAGCAGAGTGCGTTCCCACAAGGTAGACCAATCATCTCCGGTATGGGCTCACCCACTGAACGAATATCGGAATTTATTGATGTATATTTGCAACCACTAGTACACAACCTACCTTCCTATCTTAGAGACACAGGAGATCTACTTAACAAATTGGAAGACTTTGAGTGGTCAAGTGATTTTACCTTCGTGACACTGGATGTCCGTTCACTCTATACGAGTATACCATTAGAAAAGGGACTCCAAGTTTTAAGTGACAGTCTAGGACAAAGAGATGCGACATTGTATGAACACACACAAATGCTCTTAGACCTAACTTGTCTAGTATTAGAAAACAATGTGTTCCTACATTTGGGTAGTTGGTACAGACAAGCGGTGGGAGTCGCAATGGGCTCAAAGTTGTCGCCATCATACGCGAATCTGTATATGGGAAACTTTGAACTAAGACACCTATGGCGTGAAGGCCCCCCGGAAGTGACTGAACATATCATATATTGGTCTAGATACATAGATGACATCTTTATGATCTGGTCTGGTAATGAGAGCGATCTTTTGAAATTGGTGGAACATCTTAATGTAAATATGTACAACCTAAATTTCACGTATAAATTTAACCAAACGGAAATTGATTTTTTAGATGTAGTATTATATGTAGAGAACAACATAATTCAATCAAAACTCTTTAGGAAGGAGACCTCATGTAACTCAGTCTTACATGCCAAAAGCGCACATCCTAGCTCACAGATTAATGTGATCCCACTAGGGGAAATGACTAGAATTAGAAGAAATTGCTCAGATTCTTCAGTTTTTGCCTTGGAGCTTAACACCCTAGAGGGACGCTTTGCACAAAGAGGTTACTCACAAACAGTTCTGGATAAAGCCAGAACGAAAATCCTTAAGACCTCTAGACATTCATTGTTACATAAGACCCCCAAGAATAAAAGAGATAAACGTAACATCGATGGTAAGCTCGCATTTGTGACTGGCTTTCATACACATAGTAATATTGTCTATAAAATCCTACTCAAACATTGGCATTTACTTCATCTGGATAAGTCATTGGTTAAACACATCACTAAAAAGCCAATGGTGGCACACAGGAGAGGTACCACTCTACGCAATATCCCATGTCCTAGTTATCTGCCCCCTAAAAGTCACACCACAACTTGACTTTCTAACAGACCTAAGGGTTTCTTTAAATGCACACAGTGCAATGTTTGCCCTTATGCCCTGAACAAACTGACAGACTTTAAATACAACACTCAAGTTAAATACTCTGTGCGTGAGTTTATAAACTGTAATACTAGCTATGTGGTTTACTGCCTAGTATGTATTTGTGGGCTTATCTATGTGGGCAGCACACTGCGTCCTCTTAAGGAGAGAATTCAAGAGCATATTAGGGCAGTCAGGAATAACAACAGGGAGTACCCTTTTGCAGTACACTTTAACGATTCACACCCTGTAGCAAATATGAAGGGTATTCGATTCCATGGTATTACTCAAATCAAATCACAACAGAGAGGGGGGGACCGACTTCTCAGCTTACGTAGAACTGAAACGCAATGGATTATTAGACTGAGAGCGGTTGAACAGGGCCTAAATTTTGATAGAGAATTGCATGTTTTCCTGTCTGAATAAACTGCCACACCTCTAGTTGAGAAATATAGAGGTATTGCTGTCATGTATAAGAGAGTGCAGAACAATTAAGAACTACACTATGTGATTAACATCACTACATAGACTTATAGCAATATGTAAAAAAATTTATGGAGAGTTGAATGTAATGAATTAACATATACGTGGTGACCTTAGAACAAAATATGGTGTTTTTTCTGATTTTTGGTAATATAATCATGTGACATTATTGTTGATGTTCAATTAGAAGGATGCCATGAGCAAGGATGTTACGTTACTGTTTTCATCACGCTGCTTACCTTGGATTCTTTTCCATGAGTTGAAATATAACTTTGAGATTATATTAAGAGACTGCCACATTCTTGGCTCAGATTCTGGTTCAGAAATGTGGAAATCTTGCTGATATGTATAAAACGATATTGTCTGATTAGATTGTTGCTATGAGCAAGGATATAACGATATTGTGTTCATCATGATGCTTGTTTTGTTTCCCTCCTTGAGTCCGAACACAATCCTGAGTTTCTATTCAGAACGACATAACCAGAAGTGGGCACAATGACACACTAACTTCGGGCAATGGTGAATTTGGTCTTTTCTTTTCTTTCCTTGCAAACCGATATCCCTCGCATATATCTTTACACCGATGGAAGTGAGCCAAACCTATATATGTATTGATTGGGGGTTTTCACATAAGTTTTTGGATTATTCCGTGGCATTGAATTTAGGATTCGGGTGTGTTATCAATAATATCGGAATTGCCACATTGGACTTACTAAGTCTTTTCCCATTCCAATATGGCGACTATGCTCAGATACGGAAGTCCGTTTTCCAATCAGTTGCCACACCCATTATTATGTGGGAACTACTTCCGGGTTGGATTGGGCTCTTAAGCACACTTGGGGCAGGTTCATACGATGTAGAAAGCCCACGGACGGCAGGAGTTTTGGGACGTTACGTATCGCGGATTAGAGGTGAACGAGGCGGGTAGGAAGCGCATGGCGGGAGGAGTTTGCTAGTGGTTAGCAACTGTAAATAATGGACGCATTAAAGTATGAACTGATTGGGAGGAAATTATTTTGATGTCGGTTTGGAGGTATATGCTATGACTAGATGCACTCTGATACTATTAAACAACCATCTCCATATGAATGGTGGGGAGCAGTATTAGTGCGGACGTAATGTATAGCTCTTGCTGATTCTCCGTACTATCTTGAAATGGGGGATCATCATTGCTGTGGAGAGCTTGTTATAAATATTACGGGGACGGCGGTATGTTCCGTGCTCACTCTCCCCCCGTACACGGCTCTGACACTTTGTCTTTTCCCCGAATAAGTTAAAACCTCATGGAAGTTGAAAACAAGAATGGTTTGGATAAATGTGAAAACCTGATGATGTGAGTAGGTGAAATTAGAAGCTTTCGGTTTTAAATTCTTTCTCTCACGGTACATTTATTTCCCTGTTATTGAATAATAGGATCTTATCATGGCTCCATAAAATCCTGAACTTATTGGATACTTGACGACAGTGACGACTATGAATGTTCAGAACTATTTGTAAGTGTCGCTTCTTTAGAGATAACATGGCCTCAACGTTTCAAAGATATGTAACTTTCATTTGTGTATTGAAAAGTAATGTTCCACATTACCAAAATAATTTATATATCTTTTTTGACAGATAGATACACATTATAGCTTTTTTTTTTTTTTTTAAATATTTTTATTATTTTCAATGGCAGAGGCAAACAGAGTACAAGGATGGAAAAAAAAAAATGAAAGAAATACATTTTAAACAATGACAATCCATAGCACAATTATTAATACATTAGATTAAATCCAATTTTCAATAGGCGACCAAAGTTTCCTAGCAAATGTCTTCTTTCTGTGTCCTTTCAAATTATACACAGCTTTATCCATTCTGTAAACATTTAACAATTTTCCCAGCCATTGTTCGAATGATGGTGGATCAGAATCTAGCCATCTTGAAGTAATACATAAACGATAGACAGACATTCCAATGAAAAGAAAATGTTCCTGATCAACGGTTAAGCTCTCAGATGAAGTATATAAACCAAGAATAATCACAGATGGACATAGTTTAATACTAACATTGAGCAAATTGGTCAAAAACTGTTCTATCCTGTTTATGAATACAGTTAATTCAGCGCAGCTGAAAAACATATGACAAGAATCAGCTGCTAAAGTTCCACAGCGGCTACAATTAATACCTTTCGTAGCTTTCCATTTAGCCAACTTTGCCGGTGTATAATAGAGATCTAGAGATGCCATGTAATGTTGACTTTTAAGAGAGCTGTTAATTAATGTTTTATTGCTAATCTCAAATGCCCTTACAAGATCAATTCCGTCTGTGCAAAGTATTTTTTCCCATTTCTGGGTTTGGAAATCAAGATCATCATGCAACATGTTGACCATTGATTGGTAGATTGTGCCGATAGGGCTATTTCTCCTGACATTTTCCATGACTATATTAGTCTCCATTACATTAGTATGTAAGAGGTGTTTTTTTTCCAAGAAACTGCGAATTTGTAAATATTTAAAGAATTCGTTTCTGAGTAAACCGAATATATTTTGGAGATTAGAAAAAGACATTAAAGCCCCATTTTGGTACAGTTGCCCGATTGAATGAATCTGTCCCAAACGGAATCGGTTCATAGGAATGTCTTGAGAAATGCCAGATAAAGAAAGATTACAGCAAATTGGTGTATAGAAATTATATTTTAAAGTTAACCCTAAAGTTTTGTTAATTTGTCTCCACACCAAAAAAGCAGAGAGAAGAACCTTAAATCTTGTTTTTTTGTAATAGCTTGGCTCCATGAATATCAATAAGCATTGGCGCACATGAGCACCCATAAGCATCTCAAAAATAGATGGTGACATAAAAGTTTCGTTAATGTGATCATGAAATAATAAAACCTTTATATTTTTGAGAGTTATAGCCCAGTAGTACATTCTAAAATTCGGGAATCCTAACCCACCGCGTTCTGGCGGTAGAGTGCACCATTTTAGGGATCTTCTTGAACGACGATAGCCCCATAAAAACCTGGACAGCATCCTATCTATTTTATTAAAAAGAGACATAGAGAAAAATAATGGAATAGTGCGAAAAAAGTAGAGAAATTTTGGAAAAATCAACATCTTGATAACATTAGTCCGTCCAATTAAAGATAAATGTAAATTATTTATCCTTTCTAAAGTTCTATTGGTGGATGTGAGTAAAGGATCCAGATTTAATCCAACAATGTCATCTATTTTAGATGATATGGTTACACCAAGGTATGTGGCAGTATCATTTAAAACAATATCAGTGGGCATACTGGTTTTAGAATGTATAATTTGGGTTTTTGAAATATTTAGTTTGTATCCAGATAATTTGCCAAATTCACTGGCAATTTCTATTATTTTGGGTAAGGCAGAGGAGGAATCGGAAGTGACAATGGCCACGTCGTCTGCATATGCTAAGACCTTATGGTCTACCTCATGGAGCCGTACAGGTGGAATACCGGGCTCTGTAATTAATCTGTTCAAATAGGGTTCTAAATAGAGTGCAAATAAAAGTGGAGAGCAGGGGCACCCTTGTCTGGTCCCCCTAGTAATTGAAAATGGGCTAGATATATCCGTGCCTAATCTTATTACACCCTTTGCATTAGAATAAAGTGACTGAATAGCTTTAATGAATTGTGGTGGAAAACCCTTCCATTTTAGTACGGACCAAAGGAACCCCCAGTCTACTCTGTCAAACGCTTTTTCAGCATCAAGTAAGATAACTCCGACTGGGGATTCCTTTGCTTGGGCCCAATCCAACATTGTAATAACACGTTTAACGTGATCTGTGGTGTCCCTGTGTTTGATAAACCCATGCTGGATATTAGAAACCAGGTCCGGCATAACTTCGTTTAGTCTATTTGCAAGAATTTTGGAAAAAATTTTGCTATCAGCTGTAATCAGGGAGATAGGACGATACGAGCCTAATTCCTTTGGGTCCTTATTCTTTTTGACAAACACAACTATAGTAGCTGTAGACCAAGAATCCGGAGCTTTCTCTTGGAAAGCTGCATTAAAAATTTTAAGCAGCTCTGGTTTTAACAAAAGTCTAAATGTCCGATAAAACTCCAGAGGAATCTGATCGGGCCCCATAGCTTTACCAGCTGCAAGACTCATAATGGCTCTTTCAATCTCCTCCCAACTTATTGGTCTAGAAAATAAATCTATATCTTCTGTACACAGAGAAAGCTGGTTGATGTTTTGTAAGTACTCTTTGGGATCAAGGGTCTTGTCGATTTCATTGTTAAAGTCGTTATACAACGTCTTGTAGAAGCCCTGAAATGCCTCTAATATTCCCTCCCTGCTTTCGTGAAGGGCCCCATTTGTATCTTTGACACAATATATTTCATTAAAAGAAGATTTTTGTCGTAAACGCTGAGCTAAAATTTTACCCGTGCGTTCGCTAAGTTCATAGCGTTCAGTTTTATATTGTTTAAATTTTGCAGCTACTTCTTCAGCAATATGTGTGCGAAGACCTGAGCGTTCAATAATTAAGCGTGTTTGTACATCCTCTATATTAGCATTATTTTTGCATGCGACAGATAATTCCATCTCCACCCGCCTTATCTTATTTAGCCTGTCCCTAAAAACTACTTGATTTTTTTTCCTCTTATAATTTGCAAAACTGATTGTCTCGCCGCGTATAATGGATTTAAAAGAGTCCCAAACTATTTGCGGAGAGGCAGTATCGTTATTTATCAAAAAATAATCTTTAATGATATTAGCCATAAATTGAAGGTATTCTTCGTCTAGTAATAAATTTCTTTGGAATGACCAGTAATGTTTCACATTACCAAAATAATTTATATATCTTTTTTGACAGATAGATACACATTATAGCTTTTTGGTGATATTTGTATGGATGTCCATCACTTTTGGATTTGAGACTGCAGAAGATCAGCACTTCCCATAAGCAGGATTGCTGTAAGTAGGGGTAATTTAGTGGATATGTTTTCAATTAAAAGTGCATATGGACTCTGATTCATAACTATTGAAAACCTGTTGTTTTTTGAATGAAACGTTTTTCTGAAATTACAATTGGTCCTAGGCCTTGCAGCTAGCAATGCTTTATCATTTTGACTTTCCTTGGTGTTGCTAAAGACTCGCTCGTATTTTCTCTATTTCCAGTTTTGCCTCTTTTTAAACCTTGTTTGGAACAAAAATCTGGATTTCCTAATTTTCTAGGACTTCGGAGGACCTAAGGGACTAGGCATATCATAGCCCTCTCTACTATCTGAGCACCACAAATAGAGGTGAACTTATAATTGTTTGACTAAACGTTTGTCTGAAATCACTAATGGGCTTAGGCCTTGTAGCTAGCAATACTTGATGAATTTGACTCTCTTTGGTGTTGCTAAAGATTCGTCTTTATTCTCTTTATCTCCAGCTCTGCTATACTTTTTAATACCTTGTGTGGAATGGAAATCTGGATTCCATAACTATTTAGGACTTCGGAGGATCTAGGGGACCGGGCATATCACAGCCTTCCCTATCATCTGAGCACCGTAATTAGAGGTGAACCTATAACTTTTTGACTATATATTTCTTAAGAACAATTCTATGACCCTTTACTTATCGGGACAGTAGGGGCACCTCGTAGAATTGTTTTAGCGTTCATAAAATGTGTTTTTTTTAACAAAAAGACTTTTTTCTACATAAGTCTTGGAAACTGAATCTGATTCATGGCTTTTTTCTTCACATACACGGAAATGTAAGGTTTGCTTTATTGGCTGACATTATCTGTTTAGACTCTTATCTACATGGACAGTGGTTCACCGGTTGCATTTCGGGCCTTTTCTGTTCTACAGTTCTTGTTTTGCTTCAGGTCTTATTTTTCACTCAAGTCTTTTGTTTTCACCTATTCACTTTCATTGATGAAGGGCTAACTATAAATCTAGAAATCTCTTTCAATATATTCTCTTCACTGACTATTTTTTAAGGAGAAGAATTTTAGAAATAAACAATCAAAGTCCTCTCTGTGTTTATGTTAGAACATTCCAACTTTTTATTCATGATTACTTTCACAGCCTTGAGGAAGTCACGGTGGTGACGAAATGCGCGTTGGCTGTTTCTGATACGACGCTCTACGTGTCAAGATCTGCATCTTCAAGAATTGCACGAAATGAAATGTGTCTATTAATATCTTCTGACATTGGATGTAACATGTTGGATTTATGTGTCTAACAATTATTAAATCTCTGTTTACATTATATACTTGTACGTTTCGTAACATTTTCCATATCAGAGGTTATCTCTCTGCATCATTTGTTGCTCGCAGTTTATGAGATTAATTTCTACAATTGTTTATTGTTATATGAAACTAGAGTGCCGGGGTTTCTATGTGTATTTGTGTTACGGGCCATTTGTGACCTGTTTGACTGACATCCTTGGTAGTGGGATATCTTACCTCGAGTTGGCACCTACAAATTGTCTGATCTATAGTTAAGTGTATGTACCGTATTTAAACACCCTATTATCTGAATTAATACCTCATGTGATTGTGCGACGCAATATCCACCACTACCTCGTGTGCTAGCCAGGTAACAAAACGCTGCATCAGCTTTATCTCTCCACTTGGCCCGGCTACCCTCACCCAAAACAAACTGACCCTCACGCATCTTTGTATAGTAGAAAGGCCACTTTATTTAGAACAGGTAAACTCTCAAATAACTCTGCAATTTTATTTTTTCACTTTATAATTTAGAATACTGAGCCAAAACCATTTCTAAAATCACATTTCCCCATTTCAAAACTTTAAACCAACCTTCAAACTTCTCTGTGTTACCTTTACCTTGTCATTCTTTTCTTCCCCTTTTCCTACCCGTCTTCATGGGATGCCGGGTAAGACCGCTCCTGCCTCACCCACCCCAAACCTTGCCACCCAGGAAAACCGAAGCGTTTTCCTGTCCCCACCAACCATCGCAGCCGTAACCTCCCATCAGCAATCTTTGCGGTTGCACCAAAGTTCGACAGCCAATTCCATTGACAAACAATCCCTGATTTCCAAAATGTAATATGCCAGGCCCAAATCTGACAAATGAACCCCATCCGTTCTGAATAACTGTCCCTCTTTACTAGTGATGTTTCCATGTGACAAATACCTTATACCCATTCCTGCACAATAGTTTTTCATTTCTTTATTCAGCTTTTTGCGTGCTCTTTCCATTGCCACTTGGTCTCTCGCTTGCCTCCAATGCTGCCGATAAACAAATTCAGTCCATACAACTGTCGTTCCCAACCAGTTGTCCTTGATCACCGCTAGATCTAATTTCATGTTTTTTAACAGCGTAAGGCCTGAAAGCGACACGAGATCGTTCTCTCCTAAATGTATCAACAGCAAGTTTGGCGGCCGTCTATCATACATCAATCTTCTGAGAGTTGGGAACAGTTCCTCCCATTTCATGCCACCTTTTCCTTGCCAAAGCAACTCATGTCCTGCACTTGGGAGGCCGAGGCTGCGACCATAAATCTGTCTTTCAGCGAAGAGGCCTGCCCATTTGACAAACGAATGTCCGATGATGCATACGTGGCATTTCCCGGACAAGGTGCGGATATCACCTAATATAAAATAAAAAGAATTAGCACACCTTACCAACATTTACTAAATCTATTTGCGTACATATCGTGTACAACACTTGGATTTCCACCTGCCTATTCTCTGAATGGCATCCCACCCTAACCCCAACTTCGCAGCATCCGTCGCTGCTCCTATTCTGAATGAATGAGTCGCATAATCTGAAGGTGATTCTCCCACTAACAACAAAATCTTCCTCAGCACCCCCAACAGCTGTGTACTGGTAACGTGGTGGCCTGATTTTACGAAAATATAAGCTGCTGTGGTGGTAATGGATTTGTCCTGAAATCCCTCCCACTCTAACACTGTGCAACATTACACCAGGCCACTTTTATTCAGAAAAACCCAAACACCCCTCCCCAATTGGTCAGTTTTTGAACTTCGTAACCAAATCCGAAGCCTCTACTGTTCACAAATCACTTCGTCATAACGTATTCCTCCTGTCCCTCTGCCCCCCAATATCTCTGACACTCGAAACGCTCCAAAAAAGAGCCAAATCATTGCCAGCCTGAACAAAGCTGTCTCATGAGCGCTATAACAACAATGTGGTAACTGTTGCATCAGTCTCTGCAGCAGCTGAAAAGAAATGGGGGCTCTAGGCAGCCGCCTTGTTACCCTCCTTTTGCTCAAACCTTTCAACATTCTTCGCACAAGAATGCCGTCAACAGAGTCAAAGCCCCAGTGTAACTGTCCATAAAAGGATACCCCAGCCAGTTTACCCGCTATGGTATTGGATGACAACCCTTGCTTTGCCAGCCATTGAACAAAATGTAAGATAATGTAAGCGAACTGTTGCTTCTTCCACCCTTCTCTGTTACATTGTACATAACTCATAAATTGTAACCACGCTTGTCTGTAAGATTTCCTTGTGGAGTCCGCTACTGAGTTTTCCACGAGCCTTTCAATTGTCAGTTCCCCAACGCCCAGATGTTGTCTGACAGAAGGGTTTTGCTGTCGTCCGCCCCTGGTGCCAGTTCGCGAAAAAGCTGCCAATTAAAACGTGAAAGGGCATCAGCAATGCAGTTATTTACCCCTGGTATGTGTTTGGCTCTGAACATAATATTCCATTGTAAACTCACCAACATAAACTCCCATAACAAGCGTAACACTCTCACATCTTTGGCTTTTTGGTGATTGAGTAGATTCACCACAGACATATTATCAATATTGAACAACATAGATCTATTTTGAAGCTCTTTGCCCCATGTGACCAGCGCTACTAAAACCAGAAAAAGTTCTAAAAAGGCGATGCTGCGCCCTTGTGACATCCAATGCGCTGGCCACTGCTCCGAACACCACCGACCGTCCCAAAAGATACCAAAACCTGTGGAACCAGCCGCGTCTGAATATATCTGTACTTGCCAGATAAAACGGTCTTCAATGAATTGTAAAGGCACTCCATGGAAATCCTCCAAGAAAACCAACCATATTCTCAAATCTTCCTTCACCATTTTGGATATGCGGACTCTATGATGTGGCCGCCGGGCTCCCGACAGCGCCATGCCTAAGGCCCGACAAAACGTCCTACCTGCCCTTACTACTCTGCAAGCGAACGTCAAATAGCCCAGTATGCGCTGTACCTGCCTAAGCTCCAGTTTCGTTTTTCCCAATGTTTCCTCCACACATTCTCGAATTTCACGTACTTTCCCTGCTGGCAGCCTGGCTATTTGTGCTACCGTGTCTATTTCAATGCCAAGAAATGTTAAACAGGTCTGTGGCCCTACTGTTTTTTCCGGTGCCAATGGCACTCCCAGTTCCTTCATCAATTTACAAAAAACATCCAAGGCTGCGTGGCACTGCCTAGAACCTGCCTGACCCATGAAGAGGAAATCATCCAAATAGTGACAGGAAGCTCCTTGCTGGTAACTCTGCGAAAAAACCCAATGCAAGAAGGTGCTAAATCGCTCAAAGAGGGCGCAAGACACCGCACACCCCATAGGTAACACTTTGTCAACATAATAGTGCCCCTCAAAATACATTCCCAACAATTCAAAATCGGTTGGATGAATCGGGAGGAGCCTAAATGCCAACTTAATATCACATTTAGCGAGCTGCGCACCTTTACCTAAAAAATTCACCTGCTTCAGGGCCTCATCAACTGACGCGTAAGACACTGTGGTGTCTGCTGGGGTAATAAAATCGTTAATAGAATAGCCTTCTGGCCAAGACAGGTGCTGGATCATTCGAAATTCCCCAGCTGCCTTTTTGGGGATGACCCCAATAGGCGAAATAATCAAATTCGGCAAGGGACACATCTCGAACGGGCCGGCTACTCTGCCCAATGACACTTCTTCCGACAGTTTAGCTCGAACTATGTGAGGGAAATCCATTGCGGATTTCAAATTATCTGCCCACCGACCTTCTCTGGGCCCTTGATAACTAATCTTGAAACCCTCCAACAAACCCCAAAACAATGTACTAGCCGCTGTCTTATCATGATATGTTTCTAGCCATGGTATCATCGCCTCCAGATTAATTGGCGTAGCCGCCTTTTGGCATAAATTGCAATGGTGCCCCTCTACCCCTGGCTCCCCATCCTTGCTCGGGCCCTCTCTGCCCACCAGCTGCATTAAATGTGGTGAAGCACTGGGTAATTGCATGTCGCCCCCCACATTGTGAACATTCGTGTCGAAAGTGACACGCCTGCCTGGTGCATAATCCCCTATTAAAATTCCAGCAGGCTCCAATCCCAGCCGCCTCCCCCGCCCTGTGACACCCGCCCCTGATAGAGCGGGACGTGATAGAAAGGGCTTATATGTAACCGGCAGACGGCTGGCAGTATGAGTAGTCGCCAAAGGGTGAGCAGAAGCCATCCATTGGAGCCACAATTCTGCGTCTACCTCACCCCATGGTTTATTAACTGCCATGCTCATCCTGGCCCTAAATTCCTCGTCATAATTGAGCCAGCAATAACCCCCAAACTGCTGCTGAGCTTTTCGTACTATATCCATATATTTAAAAATGGACACGGCTCTCTCAGGGTATTTCTCCGTATATATGCTGGCAAAAATGAGAAAGGCAGACGTCGAATTTTCCACATTTCGTGGAACCCTTGGCCACCTTGCCAGTTCCCACTCCTCTTCTTTAGAACCTTCTTTTGCCTGGACCTCCCTGTGTAGTAATTTAAAAATGTCTACAAACTTATGGTCCCAAATTTTTTGTTTTGTCTTTAAAGATAAATGTGTGCCCAGGGGCAACGCTAAACCCATGTAAGGTAAACGTTTAGCTACCTTACCCACTGGCTGCATCACGTCCCCCTCCATCCTCTGCACTGTCATACTCCCTAATTTGTCTTTGCTTTGTACGCCGACTGTGGCCTCTTCCCCCCCAACCTTACCCGGCAATACCTTTGGCTGACTCGAGCCGCTGTGTATATCCTCACCTGTGGTAAGTCTAAATGTGTAACCGAAGGGGCCCACACCTCCCACCATGGTGTCGTACCTCTTGGAAGATGTTCTGCTCTGTCCCTCATGCCCACTGGCACACTCGCTCGACGTCTTTCCTTTTGAGACTCTTCAACTGGCAGGTCCGCACGTGACTTCTGTAAGGTATAAACAGAGGCAGTTGACCCCTTCCCTCCCTCCCCTACTCCTTTTTTTGTTCCAATTTGCTGCATGACTGTATTGTCTTCCTCTCTAACTTCATCCCAAATCACCTCTTCATCTCCACCCTCTTCTCCATACCCCACATTTTGTCTACTACTGCTAGGCAGGGCTCCATCACCTATCTCCCATCAAAACAGCGCCAATCTTGAACACAACTCGGCGCTTGAGCTCTGCGTCTTTGTGAAAAATCCGCACTGAACTTCTCTTGCTGAGGCGCTAAATCGGTAACCACCGCTACCTGTGACGCTTGTCGAGACCGCTGCTCGCTTTGAGCTACAGTCCGCCCAGAAACAGCTTCCGACCTCCGGGCACTCTTCCTGCCTGTAGGCTGCTCCGCAACTGGTATTCTCGTAAAAGTTGATTTTCTAGCAGCCTCCCTCTCCTGCGCCTCGCCTCTTTGCCCAGAGTGTGGCACCCACACCCACCGCCCTTCATCACACCCTATCTCTGCTAAATCCCCTTGCGCTATTTGACCTGGTGGTAACCTAGGCTCTGGAAAAATACTGTCCTCCATGTCAGGCTCTAAACTATGATAGAGCCCATTATCACCCTGCCGCAAACTCCCACCCAGCTGGTCTACGCCATATACCCAAACATCTTGTTCTTCACTGGACCCACCGCCTGTCTATACCACTTGCGCCACAGAATCCACACCGCCTTCCCCTATACCTCAACCTTCCCCCCTCACTTGCTGTAACCTTTTTCCCTTGCTACCCATACCCCCACCAGGCCCTTGATTATTCCTTTTCTGCTCAGGCTGAAAAATGCCCACCACCTCTTCTTGGTCCCTGTCACTCCCTGTGTCTGAAGAATAATCCACCAACGGAAAACCTTGTTCCCCCCTAGTGTGCAAAATCATACCCAGAGGTTCTGTCACATCACTAAACTGCTGATCCTCCGTTCCCCCCTTCGCAACGCTACGTTGCTGCTCCCAGCTAAGGAGGCATGGTGCAGCCCCCCTCCCCCAACCCCTCCTACCCCTCACTCTACTTCTTCTAGAAATGAGCCCCCTAAAAATTGCCATTGGGGCCCCCTCCATGCTAACCTCCTGCCTTACTATGACACCATTTAAAACTCCCTGAGGCATTGCTATCACCGGGCGCTGTGCAAGGTGTTTTGCCATACCTCTGTCCTCACTGCCATGTGCACCTGCGCTCCTGAGGCGCGTGGCTCTTCGTGTCCTACCAGCCTGCTGAGGCAAGCAGGCCGCTATTGCCCTCTGCACTCCGCTTGCAGCACGACGCCTCATTGTCCTTCCCTTGGGCGCAGACGCAGCCCTCGCCTCAGCTGACAGCAGGTCTTCTCTCCCTGCCTTCTTTAATAGCTCCAATGCTGTCCTCACTTGTTCATCGTCCTCCATGCCTCTCCTGCTCCTCCCCGTCGATTCCAGTCCGTTTTCACCTCAAAGCAACTTTATTTTATTTTTTTTACTTCAGCTCTGACTTTGTTTTTCTCCTCTCCAATTCGTTTTTCTCCTCTCCACTTCGCTTTTCTCCTCTCCACTTCGTTTTTCTCCTCACCACTTCGTTATTCTCCTCACCACTTCGTTTTTCCTCTCTCACCCCCCGCTCGCGCTTCCCTACTCTCGCGCGTCTGACTGACTAAGCTACGCGCGCGCGCGCGCGCCTCTCTCTAGCGTCCCTAGCGTGGCCCGTTCCATTCGGGCGAACAGCCCCAGGGGGAAACTGTTTCTCCGCTCCCCCTGGGGCCCCCTTTAGCCTGGAGTCCTCATTTAAGGGGTACAGCCCGTGCCATTAACCAGAACGCGGTTCAGTGGAGGGGAGAGAGAGAGAGAGAGACTCACTCATAAAATAAACGCTCACTTTTGTTCTGCAAATATGAATTCCTCTCAATGTAAGTTGATTCCGGCCTAGTCATGCAAACTGATTTACATTTCAATTAGGCAGCATTTTCTAACATGTAAAGACTTTCCTGCACTGGTCTACTCAACTTAATGGAGTAAAACAGTGGGAGATATTAAGCCTTTTCAAGATTTTTTTGATGAATATGATGTCCCTGCTTGCCAGTTCTTAATCTGTGGATCGACAGTGCAAAGATTGAAATAGGCATGGAAAGAGAGGGAGCTAGAATTTTCCCCATGCATAAACTATTTAAAAAATACTCACAAAGACAGCTGGAAATAAGACAGTGTCTCTCCACTATGCTGGACACTTCTGGATACGACTAAGTGCCCAGTGGAAAGGCTTAAGGAGAAGAGGGCAACTCACATTCGGTTAGGAAACAGCTAGGGACAAAGCACTAAGAATATGACGAGGCAAGCTAAACACTCATTTCAGAAAGGCTGTTAAACAGTTAACAGTTGCCACTAATCTGCTGGCTCTGCTAGATCCACAGGTGGTAAGCTATTATGACCCATAGCAAGCATTTTCGTTCTTGCATACAAGCTAATAAAAACAATTCGTATTCAAGTTTCTCTTGGACCACAGTGGGACAGTTGCTGTAACCTTCCCAAAGTAATTCAAAGGCTTGTACAAGTGAAAGGGAAATACAAGGCCTCAGTCCTCGTAGGCCGATACAGAAAGTAGGCTCTTCCACATTTGTTTTTCTCCAAGTCCAATTGTGTTCTTAAGTCTTTGGGGTGCAAGCCTTTCTAATAGCTGTAATTTTCTAGTGATTGGTGATAGCACAGAAATCTAATAATCTAAGACATTTCCAAACCTCTGCTCATTCATTTTTGCAATACGTTTTGTAAATGTATGGCAAGGCAATCACAAAATCCATTTTCTGAGGCTTTTCCAAGATGCAGGACCCCAGGGCCACCATGCAGGTCTCCTTGAGTGTTTCATGATTGAATTATTCAAAGTGCTTCTGGGCTTTGTAAAACCACTGGATGAAAGAAACCAGCCTGAATATGGGGAGGGCCATTTTCAAAGGAAGGTTCACTCGAAAGTCTTGTTTAACGTACTATCAGCGTTCCTGCCTCTTTTCTGTAAACAATGTATACTAACCATTCCCACCACCTTCCTATATAACTAAGGGAGAATGTTCCTGCAATTAACCTCCCACCATCCTCCTGCCAGAGATCTACCAACAAGTCAGCTGCTCTCCAAGATCATTTCTTCTTTGCTGGGAGACAGTTCAGACATTTCAGCACAACTGCAAAAAATCTAATTCATCTCACTGTAGGAGATGGGTGCTGGCAGAACTACTTGTAGATACTGTCCAGACTTTAGGCAGAGATTAACAAATTGTATGAAAATCTTTTTTGTACATACGTAACAGACATTTATGCTCACCGATGCATTATAATTTTGAAGTATGTCAAATTTTTGAAAGTATTATTTCTGTAACTCTTCCAAATAACCTATTAAATAATGACTTTTTAGTTTAAAACAGGCTTGGAAGAATGGAATGGCTGTTTCAGCCTTGTGCAGTGAATAACACAGATGCATCCTAATACTTCAAATACATGTCATATTATACATATTATGCATGACTCACTTTTGCAAATGAGTCATCCAGTTTTTTTAGTGCTACAAGACAATAATTATGGGTGACTTAGCTGATGTTAAAAAGAGCCCTTTTAATATGTCAAAATGGTTTCCATTGACATGCACAGGTTGCTGTCTCTGCTTCCGACAGCCCAAGGATTCAGAGGTAATGTTGTACCTTGCTTTTGTAGGACACCTATGCAACTAGTTTGCTTTCTGCACCATAACACTGTGACCAGAGATGGATATGCCTGCAGAAATTTGGATGCAGTATCCAAAGTTTGCCAAAAGCCTTTCTTTTGGATACTCTAAGATTACAGACCTTGTTAATCAAACAAGAGGATCGTTTAACTTGCTCCCAAAAAGGGATACTTTTTACCTTAATTTACTTAAAGGCAAATGTCTGCCAAATTGCACAATATAGTAAAATAGGAGCAAGTACTCTGACATGCATACCTGCCAGGCAAAGGAACCGTGTCACAGAGTTTGTATATATCCCTGTGGGTGCGTTGGAAGAACAGCGAGCCTAGGTGTTCCATTGGTCAACAGCTCAGACTCACACTGGGACTTGAGTGGACCAGCAAGGTGCACACGCCTCAATATTTGACTGGTCAACCAGGTGCTAGACTGGCATCCTAACAAAGTGCAAGGAGAGCAAAAATAATGAAAATATATATATTGGTGCACAGAGGGGTGTGCTTACCTGGCTGAGTTATTACCTTCTCAGCTACTCAAGTAGGGGCTATATGTTAGACAGATCATCTCTGTTGCTGGTGCTGGGATGAAGAGGCTAAGCAGAGGGTTGTGAACATCAGTGCCTAAAAAGGGTGAAATCTCAGCAGCGTGCCTCAATTTAGTGATGAAGTGTACCACAGCCTCAGGTTAGGATTTTTGGAGGTGGACTCCGGACTTCCATGCTGTGTAATGTCAGCTTGGTGGTCAGGCAGAGCTTCAGCAGGACATTGGTACAGTTACAGGTACTAGGACATTGGCCCTATTCGGGATCAAAATTCTGGAACAGTTCTGAAAAAGAAGCTTGTGTAGATACAATTCCAGTAAATATTTATTGAGCTGTAGGACTGCTCCAGCAATTATTCACAAATGTGGGCAGTTGAGCGAAAGCCTGGAGGCACAGGGGGTATGGCACTGGACATAGGGCATGGCCTCAGGGCACGAGCTGTGGGTACTGTGGGCACAGGTTCTCAGTGCACCCTTACCTGGTGAGTACTGTACTTATGTGTAATGGGTGCAGAGTATGGATGCATTCTTCCACTGTGGCCTTCCATAGTGGTCAATCCACAGGGGCCAAGAGTCTCGGTTGCATGCCCTTGTCTATATAATGAACTGTCCTAGTACATACCGACCATTTACAGCAGGTAAACCAGACACAGGCTGAGCGCACTCTCCAATTCGGAAATCATTTTCTTCACAAATGAAATGTAAAACCATTTTAGTAGCCTATTTTAATATTTCCTCACAATATAAACTTTATGCAGAAAGCACAATATGGTGTCGGACAGCATGGTGTCTCTATGTGCAGCAATGCTCAGAGGATGGTTGTAAAACAGAAAGATTTGCTTAAGCAACTGACAGGCCAGGTAAACTGGAGTGAGATTTAGCATTCTTGGCATCACGCATAAAACGCTTGGAGTCTCTTAAGCGATTAACAGATTAGCTTGCTTCTCCTGGCACAGACACTGCCTTTGGTCACATCTGCCCTCACTGCAAAGCGATTACATCAAGATTATTTGAATTATAATTAGATGAATTTTGTTTCTTAAACATAAACTCCTTAATTTTAAAAGCTTTCCCCATTGCAATTCTCATGATGCCAGTTCCAGTCATCTGAAATGCTACACGGATGTTGGTTTTGTTAGAGTTTTAGGGCCTTTCGCCCCTTTTTTAGAGTATAAAAAAATACTGCTATTCTAAGTTTGTCCCAGCCGTCAAGTTGTCATATAGAGTATGTGTGACATTAACACATTTTCGGTGTACATAAGAGTGACTTTCTACTGCCAAATGTGAAACACTTCGACTGGTAAAATCAAGCTCGGGAAGAAGGTTGTTTGATTGAAAAAGCTAAAACACCATTTCTTATTTGTCCTCTTATTAGTCCTGTTGGCACTGGCCCTTTTTGCAGGGTGTTCTCCAAACACTTTGCCTTCCTCCTGTATTTTCTTTTACCGATTTACGTTGGTTTTATTACTCTGGGCACTTTACCACTGCTGATCAGTTATGAAGTGCATATACTCTCTCCTGTAAATTAAATGCTACTAGTGGGCCTGCAGCACTGCGTGTGCCATCCACAGAAGTAGCCTTTCAAACCTGTCTCACACCTCTGCTACTGCGGGGCCTGCGTGTGCAGTTTACTACCACAGGGATGTGGCATTAAAGTGTTAGCCAAGTCTGAAACCCCCTTTTTACTACATATAGGTCACCGCTAAGTAGCCCTATTGGCAGGGCGCTGTATAGTTGAAAGGGTGGACATGTGCCTTTGTTGAGTGGCATGTCCTAGTAGTGACAATCAGCCTATTTGGTTTCTCACTGCTGTGAGGCTGCTCCTCTCACAGGTTTGTATTGGGAATTCCCTGATAAATGCTTCAGTGGTAATTTCTGATATGAAAGGGGTAGCGTGACCGTGTTTGGTATGTTTGGAATAGTAGTGATTAATCCTGCTTATTGACGAAAGCACATTTGTTATTACTATTTTAGAAATGCCACTTTTAGAAGTAGGTATTTCTGTGTGCTTATGACTCTTTGTGCCCTACCTGGTTGTGTATTTACCATCTGGTTTAGTCTGACAGGAGCTGGGGATGTGCATTCACTCTAGACAGTCACAAGGGGGGTTTAGGTGTTTCCTGCCTTTCCTGGGCGACTTATAGTTTGCCTGAATCGGCCTGGTCTGCATTAGAGTGGTGGGAGGATTTGTCATCTGCACCTGAATAGGGCTGTGCCTGCCTTTCACAATGCTGTCTCCGACCTCATGTTTTGTGTCTGGAGCCAGAGCTGGGCATTTAATGGGGGGTTTTGTGCACTTTCTAAAATTGTTTGAAGTGCCCCTGAACAAAGATGATGTGGGTATAAGTACAGGGGTTGTGACCCCATGATTTGAGACACTGCATTGGACTTGTAACCAGATACTGCATTCTACACAGTGGACTGCTACGCCCTAGGAAGAAGCACCATTTTCGACTACTTGCATGTGAGACTAACCTGCTGCCTGCTGGGTGGCTGAAGGGACTGCCACTCTGCCAAGTGATCCTATGTGCTTACCTGCCTGTGCCTTGTTCTCCAGGGCCTGGGTGATTTTTCCTCCTTAATGCTTTACTATCAAGTCTACTTCCAGAAGGAAAAGCATGTGGATAGCGCTTCACTGGGGATTGGCTTATGGCCCAAATGAGAAGCACACGGTGAGAACTCTCCTACAATAAGCAGCGCATGTTTTCCTGCCAGTGAATAACGTGTCAGGCACTGGGTCGGACCGGTAGTGAGGAGATCTCTGTGGGGAGGGCGGTGCATTGCTTGCTCGCCGCACCACCCTCACCAAAATGGAAGCTCTTCATTTAGTGTGATTTCAGTATTTACAGTGGTATTCATTTACTATTAAAATGTAGTATTCATTTAGTATGCATGAAGACTAAGTAGTATGCCCACAAGCCGAAATATGCAAATGAGGGAATACTAGTTCTACTCAACTACCCTTCAAATACATGATGAACACTTCAATTGATTGCTAAAAGAAGACCAGTAGTATTCTAGAAGAATAGTATTTGAAGCTTAGTAGTATTCTGTTAGGGTTTATTTGCAGCTCTTCTGCTATTCCAAGTGCAAAATGAAGGCTAGTCTCATTGATTGTGACCACTGTTTGAAGACTAGTGGTATTCTTTGTGAGCAATACCTGAATACTAACGGCAATGATTGTGAAGACTCAAGTAAGACTAGCAGAATTTAAAGTGAATGTTAATTGAACACTAGTTACATTCACTCTGATTAATTTATAGTAATGTCATTGATTTGATTGCTTGCACAGGGCTTCTCTTAATGATGCCTTATGGGCCTTTCAGACTAAATTTTATTTGTTACATGTTTTGAGTCAATGATTATAAGCGGCCTGTTACAAACTCATTAGTCATACATTCAGCAAACATTTTATGATGTGTATGGAACATTTGTTTGTTTTCATATTATCCAAAAGAACAATTGTGCAAAATTGAATTAGTCGCCAGATAAAAGCTTAACTGTTCTAATTCCTCCTGTGTTGATTTTCCACCAGACTCTATTAATGGTATAATTTAGAAAAACAATTTGCTAAACACATTGTACAAGGCTATTATGCCATTAACTTGTAAATTATTCTGAAGGAGATGCAGGTGACCTGTGAGATGACTTTTTATTGACAGAAGAAACTTGCAGATTGGTTGAACTTACAATGTAACAATTGTAAACCACATTATTAGTAAAAATGTCTACATCAGATGTTTGAATGGAGTTATAGTCTACCAAATTATCAGAACAGATTTTTTTAAAGTGACAAATATGACCGGTCCATCAATTGGCATTTGCACTTTTAGATATATTGCTATATGAATCAAAGTTTATAAGCACATCAGTGGTAAAAGTGTCTGCATCACATTTGAATAAAGTAATTGTCTATCAAATTATCAGACTAGATTTAGAGAACCGTGACAAATATTACCAAAGCTTAAAAAGTTTGATGTGGTGAAAATTTCCGTCTTGCATTAGTGCACTTGTTGTTAAAGATACGCTGGTCACTATTTGGGACTTTCCAGTGGTGCTCCTTGCAAAGCGCCCAAACAAATTCTGTAGAATAAATATAAAAGTGGATACATTAAATATATACATTAATAGGTGGGAACAGTCAGGTCAATTGATTTCTGTCATGAGCATATCCTTCAGTCAGTGTCCTCACAGTTCCATTTACCACCTGCACCCCACTGACTCAAAATACTACCTTTGATTTCCCCTCAATCCCCCTCAGTGGTGGTGGTTTTTGTAGAGTACACAAAGGACTTTGCTATTGGCAAGTATCCTTTAAACACTTTCAATGGATAAAAAAGAAGAAATACACTAAGGTTAACTAGTTCAATATATAAAATACATCCAAACATACCTCTGCAAGCAGAAACTTTCTCTTCATTCAAGCCTCTATCCTTTGAATGCTTTCTTTGACCAGTTCCTTTGCTGTTTGCCAATTCCTGATCGTTGAATACTATAGATATGACTCGATTTAGTACAAAGGATCACTTGAAGTTGGTGCTCTTGCAATTAAACTATAAAGTTGGCCAGCATCTACCAAGATATCGTTGTATCGAAGAGGATTTTTGGGGTCCTTAATGAGTTGTATAAGTCGCACTTGCCTGTATTCTAAAAATGCACTCCCCATCTCTTCAGCGGAGGTCGTTTCTTCCTGCATTGAAAGGATGGAGATGGATATTAGAGATACAAACACATGAAATTAGCCTTCATATGAAATTAACATTAACATGAGTCTTCTCAGTAGGGTGCAACAACTCTTGTTTAATGCCCCAAGTAACATTTCAAAAAACTCTCGTAAGAGAGAAAGAGAGAGTGCGCGAAAGAGAGAGAGAGAGAGAGAGCGCGCGAGAGAGAGAGAGAGCGCAAAAGAGAGAGAGAGCGCGAAAGAGAGAGAGAGCGCGAGAGTGCGAAAGAGAGAGAGCACGAAAGAGAGAGAGCGCGAAAGAGAGAGCGCGAAAGAGAGAGAGAGAGAGCGCGGTAGAGAGAGAGAGAGCGCGCGAAAGAGAGAGAGAGAGCGCGAAAGAGAGCGAGCGCGAAAGAGAGAGAGCACGAAAGAGAGAGAGCGCGAAAGACAGAGAGCGCGAAAGAGAGAGAGAGAGAGCGCGAAAGAGAGCGAGCGCGAAAGAGAGCGAGCGCGAAAGAGGGCCAGATGTACGACCCTATTTTGCATGCGCAAACTGGTTTGTGACCCGTTTGCACATGCAAAATGTAATAGGGCAGTGTAACAATCCCGATTTAGTGAGTCGCATATGTTTTGCGACTCGCTAAATAGGAATTGCGAGTTGCTATTAGAAAGAGACGTTCCAAGGGCGTCCCTTCCTAATAGCGAGTCGAAGGCCTATGTAAGAATGTTTTGCAACCACAATATGCGTTGATAACAGTTTGAGCATCATCCGAGCGCTGGTGCCACACCCATAGGAATCTCAACACTACCTCCCATTAAAAAAAGTTTAAAAAAAGTTTCATTTTTTTAAATGCATCCCGGGCTGCATTTTTTTTTTTTTTTTTAAACTACTTAATTTAAAAGCAGTCTCAGAAATGGAGGTTTGCGGAGCCCAGCAGGCCACCATAGCTGGGAGATCCAGCCATTCCCAATGGTGTCGCAAATTGCGAGTGCCTCATGAATATTGATGAGGCATGCAATTTGCAAACCCATTGGGAATCACAAACAGTGTCTCTGACACTGTTATATATAGTATTTAGTGACTCGCAAAGTGCGACTCGCAATTGCGCGCAACTTGCGAGTCAATAAATGCCATGGTCGTACATCTGGCCCCTAGAGAGGTAAAGATAGAGAGATATGCAACACCACCATGTACATATTAATCTTATGAAACTGATATCAAGTTTTTTGTATGGGTGAATATGAACTTATACATATATCAGGGGTGATAGAATGGTAATATAGGAACAATTTACACTGAGTTTCAGGTGACATCATACACCATGGGCTGAGTGGTTTAAAAATAGCTATAGTGTTTTTAGTCTGTTGCTGCTCCATGGTATTCTGATCTTCAATGGAGATGTGAACATGCCAATATAAAATAAAAATACTACACAGTTTGCTACTGCATATAAATCTGCAAAAACTATCCAGGAGGATAAAAAATGTGGTAATGGGTGGTGGAATGAAATGGGGGTAAAATGTTATAAGTGCGTGGGGCAAACAAAGTGGAAAATTCACTGCACATGACTCTAAAAATTTGGCGTATATAATTTTAAATTCACAACAGCAACTGGAAGCATACAATACAAATAACTGAACAATGATCAAAGAACAAACTTACATTAGTTTCTGAAAGGATATTCAGGAGACCTCTAATAGCCTTTATCACCACTGGGAGATCTTTTAGGTCAATCCCAAGTGCTGCAAAAAAGCAAATATATGTACATTTAAATGTATATTGCTTTTATTTCATGAATCATTTGAAAGTTTAAGTCGGCATATACAAAAGAAGACTTTAAACTTACCAGCTATCACATTAGCACGATTTATATTTGTTTGCACATTTGTTCTATTGGTTTCTCTGTGATCTTTTTTATTCTACACGTTAGGTCTTGCCTCACTGTGGTCAGACAGTTCATAATGGTTGTCAAAATCATCTTCATTAGATTGACAATTGCCGAGATTCTCCCATATCTGATCCTCTTCACCATTGGCTATGTTAATAGATTTATTGATGGTTGCAATTAGCGATTCTTGCATTTGCTTTGGCCTGTATTCAGAATTAATTTGTTGTGCCAGCACAGAGGATTGAAGTTGGTTCTCTGGATGCACAGATGATTGATAGGATGTATTACTTTGTGATGGTTGGAGTGGATGTGAATTAACTAGGGGCCAATCTTTTTGGCTATGAATCGTGGGTTCTGATCCACTATATTGTGTTGTTTCGTCATTGACTCTTGGCACATATCTTGAAGGGGACACAGATGTCATAGCAGCTGAGGCATTCAATAAATAATTGTTGTGTGACGGTATTATAGGCGACGACATGGTGCAATGTAATTCTGTCTGATTTAATTCTGCACATTGATTATCAATATTGAGTGAGTCCCTCGCAGAACCATGTATACTTCCTGACTGATGGACGGTTTGTTGAATGAACGAAAGACTGTTAGATGCTAGAGCAGAAGTAGTTGTATCTTTGTGTTTCCCAACTCCCTGTCTACTGTAATCCGGTCTTTCTACAGTTGACTTTTGTAGGCATGGGTTGCTCAAAACTTGATGTTGTTTGGGTTTTCCATTAGCGGTCAAATGGTTGAATGAAAGCGTTTGGCATGCTCGTGGAACAGAAGTAAAGCTATTGCACTCTGCTAGTTGCCTATGATTCAGATTTGTTGTTACAGGGCTACAGTGTAGTGTTCCTGAAGGTGCAGTGCTGGTTGATGGGGCAATAGTTTGCCCAGTGTTAATGCTTTCTGAGATAGAATTTCTAGTCTGGTTTGGAGTTTTTGGTGGCGGATCAGTGTAGTTCGTTGTCACAGAAGTATGTAAAATATCACTCTGTTGCAATTGAAAGTTATATCCACAAAATTGCTCACACATTCTTTGCATTGTTGGATCTACACATTTTGAATTAGTTTTTTTGGTTGTATTTTTCTTTAATAATGTCACAACAACTTTTTTCTTTTTGATGCCATCCTTCTGTTGCTGCTTAATGCTTCTGGCGAATTGCTGCTTTTTCATTTTGGTTGCAGGTTTTGAATTTTCCATTTCGCATTTATCCATCTTTGATTTCTTCATTTGTAAATCATTGAAATAATTTTTGGGTTTCTGACTTCCTACAACTGGCATATTTTCTTTAACCTCTTTTAATCGACTGGCAGCTCGATCTTTTTTCTTTGAAGACAGTTTTTTTGTCTCAATGTTACCCATATGTACCAATTCCTTGCCCAAATCCTGTGCTACAGTCATACTGTTTTTTTTAATAAACACATCCATAGTCTTTTTCACAGCTGCACATTGTTTCTTGACTGTAACATAAAAAAAAAGAATTCATTTTCAAAATGTTCTTATTTGCAAACGACTTGCGATACGGTACTTATTTGTATGACCAATTATTGTGTAAATTTACTTGTCACTGAAACTGGTGAGATTAGAGTACACAGTGTAAAATGAACAATAACTATGGACCCTCAATTAGACTTTGGCAAACGAGTATTCATTCACAAACATGACAGATCCTCTCTACCTTATTGCAAGTGCATCACATCCCAATGCATTTGTAATAAGGTGGATGGGAAATTCATGATGTTTGGGATGGAGTACTCATCCACCAATTTGTAAATCAGGTCACATATTTGTAAAGTATTGCATTACATTATGTATTTAATTTGTAGTCATTTTCTATGGAGCTGTGGGCAGGCATGTAACACCTCAGAAAGAGGTTTTTGGACATAGGTGTAGGGTTGTCAGAACTAGCTACAGTAATAGCCGCCAATGGGCTTACGAGAGATTGTGATCAGAGTAGAATATCTGCCACTAGTATTTTGGGAGTCGGTGGAATAAGCCAAGGGAATAGAAATATAGGGATCGAAAGTGCAGCATGATGGGACATGAGGAGGAAAGACTTCATTTAATAGCAGATCTTCAATGCAAAGGAAAAGCTGATTTACCATAAGATGAGATGACTGTTTTAAACAACGTAGAGCCAAAGTGGAAAAGGGAGCATTGCATTTGTGAAATTTATTCTCACTTGATACCGAAAAGAAAGGTACTGGATATCATCAGGGGCAGACTGGTGTTTCAATGTACAGATTGTGTAAAGGCCGAACCAGATAGCATTCTATGGCCATAACTGGTTCAGCAGTAACTGAGCCTAGCTATTAGTATTGATATGCATTTCAGCAATATTCAAAAGCAAACTTAACTGACAGGGGGACTGTGAAACATACATATTGAAGACACTTACATTCACTGTAGAAGACTAGGATCCCTTTATAAATCATTTCTTCTTGGTAGGTGTTTCTTCATCATCTAGGTCAAATGTTTCAAAGGCACTGTGACAGCAGGCTCCTAATAAAAGTTCTGAAGTCTTCTCCGTTGCATTAAAAGTGACTTCCACATGACTTTGCAGCACAACTGATCGGTCTACATAGTAAAATATACAGCAATAGCAGTCCTTACTCGATTTCCTCGTCATGTGCGCCATGGCTTCCAAATGTTCTGAATTTAAAAAAAAAATCTAAGCTGCCTTATTCTTTTTAATCCCTGTAAATGAAAGAGTTAATATTTAACTGTGATGTAACCTGCAGTGAATGGGACAGTTTGTGCATGGTGCTTTCAACTCACTGTACCATCAAAATAATCCTCAGCTACTGACAAATGGGACTAGACACTGAAGCAGAATGGAGCTTCAGTGTACACTATCAAATTCTTGCACACATTGACAAGCCCATTCCACACTCAACAATGTAGTCCCCATTGCACAACAGACACCCACACTGACAGACACTCAAGCATATCACCAGACATACATAATCATACATCCACAAACACTATGATACTCCCAAATGCCATCACACACCTAAAACACCCAAACACATGCCATCAGGCATCAAATCACATTCACATACTCTAAACTATCTAGCCTCTTATCAAAACAGCTTCTCTTGCCTTCAGAAAGATATGATATCTCACCCAGTTTGATACTCCTATGTCATCTCAGAAACTCATGCTCCATATTAGACAGCAATATACACACCCTCACGCTGAAAATCTAAAAACAGGCAGCAACTTATCAGGAATGCATCTACTCTGTTCTTAACCCTCGAAAATTATCCATGCAGACATAGCTCAAACACCACACTCACAAAGCGGACACTGATAGACCAGGGTGGCGAAGTGAGCTAAAGAACGATGACGGATTCAACCCAGATCTGTGACTGGCGGTGAGTGTCTGAAAAGTTTCATCACTCAGTCCATCATCTCCTCGTGGTTGCTTTGTTCACCCTAAGTTGGCAGGGTATGCCCAGACAAGGTCCCTTGCTCACTTGCCACTGGATTCGAGCTAGCCTGGTTGATGAGGGGTGTTACCCCCAAAACCGGTCCCAGGATGCTTGTTTCCGGTCCATCATACTTTAAGCTGGTGAATGCAAAGCTAGCAACGGCTGTGTGTCTACCTCATTAGGTGGGCACAGTTGGAAACGACAACTTTGTTCATGTTGAAGGCCTGGGTCAGAGGGAACTTACTATTGCATGTTCTTTTTCATATTTTTTTTCCTTCGTCACTTTTGCTTTCCCTATTTCTTACTCCTTTATCTGTGTTTCTTTATGTTGCTCTTGGTCAAAATATGATAAAAAATAATTTTCGAACCCCAAAATAGGAGTACTGGTGTCCAACACCTGCAGCCACCAGTACAAATTAAGCATGCAAGTTCGGGTGTGATGGGACTCTTTCACATAAATTGAGTGCCTTGAAAATGTGTCTGGTACATAGAATACACAGATCATTTATTGAACAGAGTGCACACAAAAGACCTAATTTTTAGGTGCACATGGATTGGCGTAATATGAACGCGGCAACAGGCATTAAATTTATGTTCAAATCTTACTGCAAATGCAGCACAATTGCTTGGTATTTCGAAAAAAAGGTAATATGGACAATTTAGCAACAGCTGATTAGCTATGCTTTCACATGGGAATAACGCTGGTTATGTTGCTGCTTAGCGCCACATGACACCCTGCCTAGCATCCGAGCGTCTGCCATTTTCATAACAAGAAGCAGGCTGTTATGAATGGCTGCAAGTGTTGGGAGTGCCTGGCATGGGAAATTATTGTTGCTTTCATGTGACCTCTGTGATGGGCATCTTCATGAGTCAGGCACATTTGCAGAACTGCTGATTAGTTTCCCGAACAGCAAAATTCATGCATTAGAAGGTAAGTTTGGCTAATTGTCATTTCTACACAGTAGCTGAGATACAAGTGTTAAAAAATCCATAAATAATTCATAATTTATCTGTTCTGTTATCTTTGTCACTGGTTTGCTTAAAACTAATGATTTAACGTTGCTCCCTTTTAAAATATTCGACTGCTTTGCGCTTTCCTGAAAATAACACAAAGACTGCCACACAGATCACAGGGAAATGTTTCTGTTCTTGTTGCTGTTATAATTAAAAATTGCACTGTAACGGTGGGCAAGGAAGACACAAGGGAAAGCATTTTGACTACTGAATATCATTTGCCTTTTAAAACACAATGTAAGTGGCATGTGCAAAACATATAGCTGATAATGGTCAGGATTAAAAAGCTAAGAAAACTGTCTAATATGGCACCGACAAACCTCCGCCCCCCTCCCTTTGTGATTGGTAGATGCCAAATTCCTATCAAATGACAGCCTGCGCGAGGCCACAGGATATAAACTGGGGACAACAATTTAATCCTAAAGCCCAGTTCTAAGGTCTTCTGTATCCTGGCGCACACACAACTTTCAGCGCCCTTTCCAACTTTAACTTAAGATAATCAAATGGGAATTCTGAATGCTGCTGCATCTTTTACAAATGAATATATCTCGCACTAACACCACAGCTGGTAGATTTCATACAGGTGCGACCTTTCCAGTCTGTCAATCAAACGTATTGGTGAATGATCATGTAAGCTGTCAGAGGGTTTGAAAGCCCACTACAGTATCTATATTTCTTTGGCACACCGTGCGCACAGCGCATGCAGCGCGTGCTCGAAAAAAAATTGAGTAAATATTTTTAAACGAGCTGCCTCACTTATTTCTATAAGGCACTTCCCTGTACTAGAGACCCTGCAAAGAAGGGGCACACGTTAACAACGCACGATCAAGCTTGCATACCTTCCCCTAAAATGGCTTTAAAGGAAGATGTTAAACTCTGTGCAATGATAAATTGACAATAAAAAATTTGATGGCCTGCAACCAATCACTTTGGATCGGCAACATTTTTCAGTCCTGTCAGAATTCAATGGCCCTATGACCCCGAAGGAGAGGAGTGGAGTGGTGCGGGCGAAGAGCCCTTGGGGCTGCGGTCTCAACGGAGTGATGCCCTGATATCAGGAAGCTGTGATCGAGGGCGGACACGCAATATAGCAACAAGGAGTGTGGCCAACGTACACATTTACACTTTGAGCTGGCCCATGGAGGCAAATAAGCCGGCAACTTGCTCATTGGCCTGGTTTTGGTTACAGCCAGTGGTCGAAGTGGGAGAAAACAAGTAGGGGAACTGTGGGCGGAGAATCAGAGGGCGGGAATAACCCAAGGATTGGATCAGTGGGCGGAGCCAGAGGTGTGGCCAGAATGTGCAAACATCCCAATTTTTAGTATTTGGTTGGCATTTCACTGCCCAGTTTAATCAAACAATGGATACACATGATTATTTAAGGTTATAATGAGTTATTGACATTAAAACACATCCACAAAGTGGTATATTATGCTTCTAATCACAGAATGTCCTAAATACTATAAAATGTGGAAGCACAAGCCATTTGTCACCGAGCCATGGAGTTTGTCATCAGCAGTTCTTCCGTTTTCCACAACGGCAGTTCAAACATGAATGGCAAAATATCCTAGTTTGCAAAATGTTTTCTATATAATTATGGCTCTGCCATATTTGCCTCCTAATGGAAGATCTGCTGCATGATCTGACCATTTCAACTAATAAACGGTTTATTGCTCAAACACATCAAAAGTTAATAAAAAATGTGACTTGTTTTGCTGCGGAGTGGATGGCTTATTGCAAAGGTTGACTGATCACCTTTCTCACTATTGCATTTGTATGTTACACTGATACTAATGAGGCAAAATCTTTCCAAAGACTGTTAGCATGTGTACACGTCAAAATAATAAAATATCAGAAAATATACTGCATTACACTGCAGCCTTTTTTTTAATGCATAATTTAGTCAACACTGCGGAATAATTTTGTCCTCCTTTGCTGCATATATAATTTCAGTGGCTCCACAGCAAGCAGCACATGTTAACGGTGCTTGTGAATGAAGCAGAGAGATTGTGAAGTTTGCGAACTTAGTTTAGTGTGCGTGCAAATTCTGCATTGCCAATCCCTGGTGAGTTGCAGCTACTACTTCTGAAACAAGGCCAATGGAGGTACCTATGGGTGAGGCAGACTGGCCTCAAGGGCAGGGCCGGCCTTAGCACTGGTGGTGCCCTGTGCATTAATGTTTGTTATTGCCCCCCAATGACCACCTCTACCATGGATTCCCTCACTACCACCCTTTAACAGTGCCCCTCAAGTCTCCATAACCACACTCTCTCTCAGATGCATTTAATTTGATTTACAGCGCCATTCATACCAGTGTAGGGTGTCAGAGCACTTTACATCACGCACATTACTCAGAGACAATCAATATGTGTGTAAATCACTGTATAGAAAATGTTACATAAGACTAAGGACTACAAGGTGTAGGAGTCACATGACAACCATACTAGTAGGCCGTATAGTTTAATAGTGATTGGTCTGGAGAAACATAAAATCAGAATTTAAAACGTAATACCATGGTTGGGGGTTCTCTTTAATAATCAGAATTGATTTCTGACCAAAAGAACACTTTTTGCAACATTAGGATAATCAAAGACTGGGGGAAAAACATAACGCTCTAATTTACACCTTGCTGTTTGTATGCAGCTCGTAGATGACAGTTAATAGCGCACTGTTCTATGTTAGGATTTTAACTTATAAACTGCAAGCAACAAAAGGATCTCTCTGACAAAAGCAGTAGCCCACTGACCTATTTACATTATGTGCACTTTGTGATCTGCATGGTACATGTTCTTTGCAGCAGGGTCATTAACCTTCTGAGCTACCTTTCCATGAATCAAAACTTCCACTAGACAAAATGATCTCTCTCTAGGAAGAACATTAAACACCAGAGTCATCATGACATTTTTATTGTTGTAGAAAATTGCTGGAGGCCAGGAAGGAGGCAGCAAGTGTTTTTAAAACCTTAATATACTTGCAAACATAATGCCTCCACCCAAAGTTAGCACCCGGTGCGGTCACACCGGTTGCACTGCCCTAGAGCTGGCCCTTCTCAAGGATCCTGTGACCACAGTGACAGAATCACTGTTCTTCTAGGCTGTGCTGCTTCATAGGCCTGCCCGCAAGACTGGAGGTGAACTTCAGTATGGATTGTGGTGGACAAACCTTGAAGGTTAACCTACACTTGCCACTGCTAGGGTCCACCTGCTGGTGCTAAGACACCAGGGCTTCTAAGGTCTTGCGTGGCCTTCTAAGGTCTAGCATGCGATTGTGTTCTCTCAGGAGAGTGGTCTGGTGGACTGGTTATTAAGGCTGAACATGGTTACCCCGTTCCAAATTCAGCAGCTCTGGCCATAGTGCCACATCCTCTCCCCCACTGAACACCATACTGCCCCACTGAGAAAAACTCACACTGCCTTCAACTACAACCCAATTGCTGCCGGCTATAAACACCTGGATGAGGCTCAATTTAAATGACGCAATAGACAAGAGCAATATGCAGCCTACAAAAAAAAAGTAACATCATCCTGGAAAAAGCAAACACTCATAGGGAATGCAAAATTTGGCAAACCATGTGAAATGTAAGCAGGAACAACATGGTTACCTTAACGCTTTTACACTCACCATTCAGAAATCAGTGAGTGCTTTTGCCTGAAAAGTTAAGGACATGAGGGCCCTGAATAGACCCATTTCAATATCCATTGCTTATATCTTTCCAAAACGTAAGCAGCATGGTAAAAATACCACATCCCTGCACACAGAGCCGCAGTACACATTTTGTTTTCCAATCCACACTTTGCAGTACCTCCAGGATTGGTGCACTAGTTGCAAGCCCAGGGAAAACAAAAACAAGCAAACAAAAAAAGCGCTTCACTGGCAAACTCTGTAAAAGTGGTGCTAATTGTGTTTGTGTGTGAATAAAATCAATCTGGACAGTTTGCAACCACCCTGTCTTACTTTATTTAGTTATTTGTCATATTTTTTACCTTTTAATCCAGATGCTGCACTTTGGAATTAAAATACGACATTTCCAGCAAAAATGATTTTCTTTTTTGGATCCATTTCACAGGGGAGCAAATAATCTTGAAGTCAGGGTTTTCAGTAAGAGAAGAACTGCCCACTTCGACCACTTTACAGCCTCGGATTTCTGCCACCACCCTTATCAGCTGGGCCCAATGTGCGCGCGTGGCAGGGGAGTGTCAGAAAGCCGAGATTGTAACCAAAACCAGGCCAATTCTCATTTCGGTCATTTTAGACATATGTATGCGCTGGGGGAATCGAAACGCTAATGGACGGATAACTGCTAAAACCTGAATTGACATCGCACCGGCCCGAGGGCTTTACTTTCCGGGGTATACCACACATTTTTACAACGAGTTGCGAGCCAACACAGTGGGCCGCATATTGTAACTACTGTGGGAATTTGAATACCATCCCACCAACTCGAAATCGCGGGTTTAAAAATGTATGGCTAATAAATAACCCAAACGCACCACCCGCTTTAAGCCCCACCGTTCAGTCGACTTCGACAGTAGACAAGGCACGCAAACTTACTTCCACAAGCTGTGATGCACACAGTCGATACACAACTTAGAAGAGATCGCCCCCGCACCTTTTGAAGATAGCGCCGCAGGGGCTGGCCAATTTAATTGCCAGGGCTGTCATTGGTAGCACGATTCGCGCGCTACCTGATTGACGGCCCGGGGACCCAGTGCACTGCAGCTACGTGAGCAGCAGGTGTGCTTGCAGTGCACACACATGCTGCAAGTCCAATTACCCAATCATGCGCAGCCATTCTGCGCGCGCTCAACAGGATTGGAGGATACTGCCAGAGCCTGCTTATCCAACGTGATTCTGCTTTGGTGAGTACATGAATTAAATAAGAGTTTTATGTGTCTCCCCTAGCACCAGCAATACCATGACAGAGACGTTCCTATATAGGTGGTCATTGACACAGAAGACATTCGTTTTTTTGTTTACATTAATGGTAGTAGGATGTGGCCGTGTTTAGGAAACGGGGGATATGTTAATTCAGAGTTAGATGAAGAAACTGCACTGCTGGCAGGTTGCCTGGTGGGTACTGGGAACATGTCTATGAATAATGTCTGAAAAATATCCCAAGAATGAAAAGGCTCTTATTTTTCATGACATTCTTCCGGTATGATTTTTGAACTGGCAGGCAAGAGGAAATAATTTCACAAACCCATCCACCCACTTAACTACAGTCCCTGTGTGTGCAGCTCTGTCCCTTGATGTAATAACATCAATGTTGTCATCATGCTCTCCCCTAGGTCATAGTCCAATAAGCGGGGGTTTCGGCAGGAAGTGAAATTACAGGTGGAATGGAAAACATTTTGGTGTCCTAAATATACTTTCTCTGTTGTAATTAGGGTACTGATGTTGGTGCTGTATCTGGTTAAACCACCAACTAAGAATCTGCCATTTATAGGTGGCATAGGATGACTTTTGTAGGTGGAGGACCTCATGATATCATTTTGCCAGAAAAGTACAATAAGTATTCCAGAGAGAGAAAGGGATACAGGTCAGGAGAGGATGTGGCAATGTACTTGTCTGTTTATTTATTTGATTTAGTGAACAAATAAAGCATTGGGAAAACCTCAAACTTCACATTATTTGAAGGCTGTGCTGTCTCTAGTGCAACTAATAACAGGCTACAGCTATTCTGTTCAATGGCTTCTTAAGGATTTTGGGGACTCTAGGCCAAACATATTTTGGAGGCCCTTGTTTGGATTTATGATACAGTTTCAACTCTTTCTGCCCTCTTTGCACAAGCAATCTGGTATAAATTCTAAATGTGTTTACATGTCATTTTCAGGGATAGTGATGTGTGTTTTCAATATTGTAACACAGCAGCAGCTCACTAATATTGTTGCAAATAATCTCTGTGCCCCCCCCCCCCATTTCTCACACATGAGTTACTGTTTTGATCTGAAAGAAACTTTTTTTATGGCTGTTGCATGAAACATAAACACATTTGTCTGAAAGATGTCTGTACTAGACTCTCACACATTACCCACATTAAAAATAAATTAAAGGAAAAGGCTATTGACAAGAATCAGTATAAGAATGTTTCAAGGTCACCAGGGCAAGACTCTCTTAGGGGGCCCACTGAAAGGCTGAGGCCCTGGGCCACACTGCCCATGCCTTTAAACGTCTCTGATTCTGCCTGCTCTATAATTTTTACTTTCCTCTTTTGGGTTAGGAGTAATTGCAATGTATTCAAGAATAAAAGGATAGTGAGCATGTTTCCCCGAAATTCCTCAAAAATAAAAGCAGGGGTGTGCAAAATTAATTTTTCGCATCCGTCGTAAAACTTTATGAAGCATTTTAATCTTCCCAAAGGTTTCAAACTTTTATACTTGGCCAAATTTCATGAACATCATACTGTCTTGTTTAAAACTTCTTGATGTAGACACCTCCAAATGACATTTTTCTTCCTGCATCAGGTCCAAGTGGAAATGAGTAATATTTATAGCAAGTTATCTTTGCTGTGGATTTTTGTTTTGGCAGAGATTATTATTTACTGGCATGTGCACTGCTAATTAAAGTCAGTCTTCCTGAAGTGAATCAATTCGTTTAATCAGGGGAGTGTCAACCCCCACGGCTACTTGATGCAAATTGCATATCAAATATTGCACAGCTGTAAAAGGTTCCACAAAAGTTCAGTTATATACCTCTATTCAGCACACCTAGTAATTTCCGATCAACAACCCACTTAAAAAGAAATCACTTGTAAAGAATGTTTACAAATAAAATGACATTGAGAAGAAAAAGGTTTCTATTCTCGTCTAGTGGCAGGAGAGTAAATGGCCATAATTGTCTTTTTACCCCAAAGGGTGGCGTATATCGAGGGTCTGCATCCAGATACCTATGTGATGGGAGATAGACACATCATTTTGTACTTTGGTAGACAGTACAAGCAAGGGTCAAGGGCTAAGCACTGTCTGTGCGCTTGCACCATATCATGCAAACAGTCCTATCATAAATGGAACCACCGAGTCCTTCAATTGAAATGGCAGCATGCTGCTGTGTGTGGTTTTCTCCTGGGGGCAAAGAAGGAGATTCTTTCGTTGAGGTATTGGGGTCCGGTGTTGTGGAGGGTCCTTTGTAGGCGTGTGTGAGCAGCTTGAAGGTCACTCTCCTTTTGACGGGGAGCCAGTGGAGGTGCTGGGTAATGTGGTCTTGTCGTGGGATGCTGAGGACGAGTCTGGTTGCAGCGTTCTGGACAGTCTTGTGAAGTAGAGATTTGTTGATTCCGGTATAGAGAGCGTTCCTGTAGTCCAGCCTGCTGGTGATGAGTGCATGTGTGACGGTCTTCCTGGATTGAGGGTGGATCCATTTGGCTTGCAGAGTATGCTGAGGGTGTATGTAAATAAGTACACATATACATACAGAGTGTGACATATATAAAATGTAGAGGCGTGACAAGGCAGTGAAGAGCATTGAGAAAATAATTAGCAGATTTCACTCAATGTAATTTTCCGAGGTTTTTATTTTAGCACAAATTGTTCATGGCTCAAGATTCTTTTTATATCGTAGGAGTAATGGCAGAAGCAGGAGCAAAAAAAAGACTTTCTAAAAAACGAGGTCCATACCACAAACATTTAATATTGGTAAGTGATTTAGAATGTTTGAATGGGTGTAGGTGTGCCTTTAAATAGTAGAAAGACATTGCAGGAATTGTATGAGTGATCATAATATTGTATTTTTCTGGCTACATTTCGGTTTCTGGGAGGGGCTACATCAATTCTACTATTTGGATTACTGATTAGCATTCTAACGAATTTTAACACTACCTTTTTAACTGTGTATATTTTATGAATTCATTGTATTTTATTGCTTGTTTTATTGATGTTTTTATGGCATTTGATTGCCGAATTAAAGTTTTTATGAATGAATGAATAGTAAAACTCAGTCCAGCATTGGTGAAAAATGCAGAGGACATAGAGTAATCCCACAGACAGATTTGTGTATTGTTGCATTCCTAGAAGCTGGGTGAGACGCAAACTGGAGAGGGAAGAGTTAGGCTTCACCTGTACACTTCCAAGGGTGCTCTTTGATTTAGTGCCAGGTCACCATAAAGGGACCTGGGCACATCTTAGGAAGGAGATGAGACTGATAAGAGAATCATAAAAAACAGGGCTCTCTAGCCCAACCTTTTGAAGCACATATATCATAGTGCTTGACACCCAGTTAGGAACGCTAGTCACTCCCTTTGGCCTGTGAGAGACTCAGCACCTGCTGAGTGTGGCTGCTTGGTGTGCACCAGACTCACTTGGACTTGGCTGCAGCAGTCGGGATCCCCTGCAGATGGGGCGCACTCAGGAACTTTAGATGCTTCACCCTTCACCCTACCTGGATGGGAGCTCTAAACATTCAATAAAAATTAGAACATTGGAATGTTGGGCGCTCCACAATGAATTATCTCTGTTTCTCTTTTTTTTTAAATAAATCTTTTTATTGTAACAGAGCAGAACTACGTCTTTACATCATCAATATTACAAACACGCTTAAGCAGTACCACCCCTCCCCCCCCCCAGAGTATTGCCAAAGGGCCTTGCAGGGCCGCTGTCCCCCTTATCTCCTGGTATGCTGTTCCCATCAGATAATTTCTGCTTGATTCATGGCAAGGGTTGTGTCAACCACCGGAGGCAGGGACTCCCCGATATATATTCCATTTAGCCCCAAAATTTCCCCCACTGTTTTGGGCAATCTGTTTTGGCCAGTTCATATTTGTTCTGTAGCCGTTCAAATGACATCATCTCTCTACCCGTGTGGAGGTCTCACAACCTGGAAATCCCGATTAGGTCCCACTGAGTGAAGTCTTTTCTGATGCCTGAGGCCCCCAATTGCTGTGAACCCCAAAGTGGTTGTGACTTTGGTGAGCTTGTTTTTCCACCCTAGTTTAGAGAGAGTCACATGCCATTGCCGGACCGTCACCTCTGTGGGACCCTCTAGTGTGAGTTTTCGTGGATCAGTGTAAAGTGCGTGGAGATACCCTCTAAGCTGCAGCACCAGCCTCTCCATCTGGTCCGCTGGTAATGTTAATGGTTGATCAACCCATTGATTAACGTTTGCTAATTGCGCTGCCCTATAATACGTCTGGACGTGTGGCAATGCGATCCCTCCATCATACCAACCACGGGTCAGATTACTGAGTCCAATCCTCGGTGGGCCACCGTCCCACAGCAGGGAACGCACCTCACTGTTTATTGAGTTGAATTATGTGTCTTGAACTTGGAAGGGCGTATTATGCAATACATATACAAATCTCGGCAGGGCCATCATTTTATGTATGTCTCTTTTTAAATAAGACCATTATCCACAGTATTCTAAAAGCCTATAAACCTTTTTCTACGATTTGTACTGTGTGTTAAGAGCCCTCTCCCTTATTATAAAACTCTGGTTCAGGGCCATTAACAAGCAGTATGACCCTCAGCAACAGCCTATATTATATTGAAGCACTATTAAGGATAATCTAAATGTACAAAAAATAGGATAAACATATCTATTAGTCCTGATCTTGTTAGACTTATTAATTTTGACCTCCAGCACAGTTTGGAAGATATAGTTTTATAAACTTGTTTCTTTATTTTATAGGAATCAATGGAAACAACAAAAATGATAACACCAATTTTAGGTATCCTAGATAAAAATATCATACGTTCCAATGCAATTGGTGATAAACCAGGTGTACAGGATGAATGTAGTCAATCAGAAAAGACAGGTAAAAACATTTTTAATGACATTGTTATATCACAAACATGTGAAATAGTTTATTGTTAATTGTGCGTGTTCTAGTGTAATTGCTCACAATGAGAATACATTGACCTGCCATGCTCTCTCTATGCTCCTTTACAAATTATGCTACTACAGAAAGCTTGTACACATAGGCATCTACGAAAACCTTTCTCCTCAGGGTACGATGTTAAAGAAAGTGGTTTTGTGACAAATGATTTGCACCATAACAGCTCCCTCTTTGCAACCAATGCTTTTTCACCAAACAGACATTGCCCTTCACGTCAAGTGTGAGGGGTTAAATGATTACAAATCTAAAGGAAAGATCAAGGTAGAACTATATTATCACATCCCACCCTGTTACCTCATCAGACAACTTTATTCTGTGTTAACTGATATCCCCATGGATGGTGTGTTAATAAGTGAATGGATTTTCTGTACAGCACAATACTTCATTTAGGGAATTTTAATAAACTGATTTCTAATAGGCTTCAATGCATGTTTTCTTTTTTTATGCACAGATCCTAAAGAGTTAGAAACTGAAGTAGTCTCATCCTTTACTATGGAATATAATTTACGTACTCCAACATATGATTTTGATGAAGAGGCTTATGAGGAATTACTCACATCTGGGCATCAGAATGAATATGCAGATGAAAGAGAAAATAATTTTGATCCAGAAGACAATGAAATCGGTTTTGAAGCACAAGACTTTACAGAGAATGTTGTAAACAATATAACTATTGTAAATGAGGGCGAAATTAATATTTCTGAAAAGCATGAAATCCAAGAAGACAATTTTTTATTTAAAGGTTCATGACACACTGTGCAAGCTGTCCTACTGCTTATCATTTGCTTTGCGGTTATATTTAGAATTTCTGATGAGGCATTAGGGGCACTACTGGACTTAATCTGCTGCATTTTACCAGTGCCTAATAAAATGATTAACTCGTTATTCAAACTTAAGATGTTTATAAAAAAATACATCACTATTCCTAAGATAAGAAACTACTGTTCCTCTTGCTATGAAAGCATCAGCGATAATGAAAAGATATGCACTAACACCCTTTGTCTAAAGGATCTTACAGAGCCTGGTGCTGTTGCATTTTTTGTCCAACATTCCATAATTGAACAGCTAAATACTATGTTTAAGAGGAGAGATTTTACGGAGGAAGTGAGAACCCACAGATATGAACACTACAAACAGAATGGAAACTCTGTAATAGGTGATGTTTATGATGGAATTGGATATAAAAACCTGTTTAATAAGGGGATATTAAGTAATGAAAACAATATCTCTTTTGTTCTGAACACAGATGGAGTGAACATTTTTGAAAGTAGTAAACCAAGTATGTGGCCTGTGTATTTGATGATTAATGAGCTCTCCATAACAAAACGCAAAGCAAAAGAAAACATGCTTGTCTATGGAATTTGGATTGGGCAAAGAAAGCCATATATGTGGACATACCTACATCCTTTAACTGAGAAATTGAGTCAGTTGGAAAATTGAGTTATGTTTACAGATCATACAGGCTCTGTTTTTGTATGTCGTGTTGCACTACTTTCATGTACTTGTGATCTACCGGCTCGTTGTTTGGTTACCAACAGTAAGCAGTTCAATGGGAAATTTAGCTGTTGGTCCTGTTTACAGCCAGGCATGACTTCAAGACCGGGAATAGGGCATTGTCATGTTTTTCCTTACAATG
This sequence comes from Triturus cristatus, assembly GCF_964204655.1. NCBI lineage: Eukaryota > Metazoa > Chordata > Amphibia > Caudata > Salamandridae > Triturus > Triturus cristatus. Next base: position 318,805,083 of record NC_140579.1, read on the forward strand.
ATGATGATCCTAAAGGACCACCACGAACAACAGAGAACTTGTTAGCAAGAGATTACAGGCGATCAAGCCTCCACTTAACATATCAAGACCTCCTCGTAGCGTTGAAGATGTCCATTTATGGAAATCCTCCGAATACAGAAACTTCTTGCTCTTCTGGGGAATTCCAGTTCTAGCTGATGTATTACCCAATCAGTTATTTATAAATTTTTGCCTCTTCTTAAAAGGAATATATTTACTAGATAAAGAAAGTCTAACATTTTCAGAAATCGACCGAACAGAGACTTGCTTGCTCACCTTTGTCATATTATTTGGAGACCTGTATGATCAGAGGTTCATGACTATGAATATTCATCAGTTAGTGCATCTTTAAATTGAAACTTGTATAGCACACTACTCACCCGCAAGGGTCTCAAGGCGCTTGTACGAATACCGCTGTGGAACCCATCCTGGCTTTCCCTGTGAGGTGTCCACTCCTGGGCACCCCCAAGGTGGAGGCCAGGCATCCTTAGCGTTGTGGGGGCCATTGTGGAGAGTAAGCAAGCTATTGCCCAGAGTTGCAGAGTGGGACTCCATGATTGGAATAGGCACCGAGGCAAGAATTGTCAGGTCCGTGGAATTTTGGAGCCCAAGTCCCGCCAAGGCGGGGAATTGAACCCTGGTCCCGGGCCAGATCTCTGCACCAGGGTCTGCCGCTCTAACCATTGAGCCACACTTCTCCACTGATCTGGGGGTTAACGTACTCCACCCTGTAATTACTAGGAAATGTTATATTCACATCACTTTTAACTGCAACCCTCTCCCCCACTGTAAACAAGTAATTACCAGGGCACCCGTAAGGCTATGTGTTTACTTTTACAAAATGTTTTTATAAGTACATTTTAAGTACATTTTAAATGCATTTTAAATGTTGTGTAAAAGCTAGATTTTACCACATCTATCCATAGGAAATTCACACTGTTATGTGGTATTATCAATTTATATACTTAAGAAAATTAAATTTCTGCTAACCATTTAGTTTAAAGAGTTTTCATTGACAAATTAAGGTGGGCTTCTATGCGTCTCATTCATATGTGGAGATTGTTCATTATGTTACTGATAAAAACCCATATACTTTTACTTTATTGTAATCTTTGGTCTGTTGAAAATAAACCGAATAGTCATATGAACAAATGGTCATAAGTGCTGGGATACTTTGACCATTAATTCATACTAATATATTAATGGAGGAAGTTGTAAGATCCTCCCACCTATGCATGTGTAACTGGGAAGCATCTGCTAGTGTACCTGTTTATTTGTTAATATTGTGATATATTATTAACCTATCCATACCGCTCGGTTTAGCTTTAACAGTTTGGACCCAAAATGCTTTGGACATCTTTTTAATATTTAATAACTAAGGTTCACAATCTGCTACGATTCAGAAACTTGAGTAGAATGTTAATAGTGGTCCAGTAGTATTCAAATTGTTTGTATTCACTAAATGTTCTGCATTGTAAATGAAAACTATATGATTAGCAAATAAGTATTTGCTTAGTATTCTGTTAGTGTTCAAGAAGTATCACTTACATATCAGTAGTCTTCATGCACTTGCCTTCCCAAAAAGAATACTACAGAATACTAAAATAAGCATAAAATAGTCTTCGAATGCTATAAAAAGACAGGTTAACCACTAAATGTCGTATTCAACTTCGGTAAGGGCAATCTCAGTGCCTGCAAAATGCTTTTGCACCAAAGAAGCCGCTGCCTCTTGTTTCCCTGAAGGGAACTAGACTACCGGTCATTCTGCCAGGCAGGGAGGCCCCTGCTGCAACAACTCATGCTGGGCCAAGTCGGTGCCCTGGCTCAGACCCTCAGCAGCAGGGTCACCAGGATCGGGCAAAGGAGGGCGTCCGACCTGTGCTGCAGGTATTAGTGGCTGTATTGGCTCTGCGTGGGCAGCTACCTGCTCATGTTCGTCTCGTGGAACCGATAACAGAGCAGGAGGGCGCTGGTTACTCCATAGTTCTCTGGGAGTTCATCTCGACCGGGATTGTTGTGGTGAGATAGCAATTCCCATGATTACCACAAAGGTCCCGGGCGCTCCTATGTATTTCTTCGCGCTCCTTGGCGCTCCTTTTCGGCAGGGTTGGTCAGTGGTCTGCGAGGCCCCTGAAACCTCTTCCTCCTGTATTGGTAGAGAGGCACTTGTCCGATGTGGGGTGGAGTCTCCAAGGAGGCCCCAGAGGTGATTTTAAATGAATGCTGCATTGGTTTCAACAGCTGCTCTGCACGGTCCTGGGCAGCTGCCTGGATACAAACCCACCTTGGGCATTTGCTTGGGTGTCGTACCAAGTGAAATCGCGAAGGAGGCCCCGGTGGCCGTTAGGAACCTGATCAATTACCTTATACTAGGTAAGGAAAGCACCGGAGTTGCTGGACCCTGAGTAGGGGTTGCTCCCAAAATTTACTGCTTTCCCAGGAGTAGGAGGGCAGGTGTGCCTGTATCCACATGGGGGAAACAACACTACCGTAGAACTTGTAATTGAACGCAGGTGTGCTAGATTCTATGTGACAACGATATTATCTTTGGGGGTAGTAGCGTGAAGACGGCTGAGCTCCGCTGAGGCACAGGAGCACTTTTACCCACCGCTCCAGTGCCGGCCGGGCTCAGCTCCTCCCCCTGACCGGGACCACAATTACCAGCAGCCCCGCAGCCCTCAGCCAGGCGGCACAGCTGACAGCGATATCAGAGCGCACCAGGAGGCGCTATAAAGGAGTGACTGGATCCTCCTCCCGCGAGGACGCGCGCGGGACGCGCCGGGAGAAGCCCGGGACAAGGGCGGGACCATCTGAGGCCGTCGGAGGCTGACTGAGGCTGGGCTGAGCCAGGTCCCTGTCTTCTGCTATTCCCCCTTGTGTCGTTTTATGAACACTGGCCAATCGCTTACTTTGCATCTATTCTACTCTGGTTCAAACATTGTGAGTACTGTTTTGGCTTACACCCCGCTTGTTTTAACTGGATTTTGGTCATATTTCTGATATTTATTCCAACACAACTTGTGTAAAAAACATGGAGACACGCAATAGTTCCGTGGGAACATTGGATGCCTATCTTCTTCGGGCCAACTCAATAATAAGTAAAGAGATACACCTCATAGAGCGCAGACTTTCAATTGACCCTTCCCAACAGTCCCCGCCCAGACTCTTGCCTCAAAGTACCCTTTTTCATTCTTCCAAATCGCCCTTTCCCAGCCCTTCTCTTACGCCTACTATTCCTACTACACAAATCCAATCTGGCACTAGCGACTCCCATCCTTTTCCTGTTGCACCCTGCACGAAGGGACCACAAACTCAAGGGAAAGCGAAACAACCCCAAGTTATGGTCTCGGGGATTACCCAGAAAAAGTGTAGGGCAAATAAACAATGAAATAATTCCACCAAACCGAAAATGCAATCTCTGGGCACACAAACTGATCAAGGACCCCTTCTTCTTGTCACCCAGCCTATTCTTAATGCAACTTTATCCGACAATAATTCACAACCTAACTTCAATAATTTAACAGAGGAAATAAAGATTATTCTTGACCGCAAACTCGAGGCCATGGCTCTTAGCCTTTTCACAAAGCTAAATGACACACTCATCTCCCTTGAGCTCAAGTTGAAGCATATCGTAGAAGCTAAAGATCCTTCCAGAACTTGTGCACTGAGACCCGATGGCCTTCCGACATCCTCCACTCATTTCATTCCCCTGACTGATTCCTCTTGTCAACCTGAGGATCATATTCGCTCTTCGTCTATCGGAACACCACAACAATCCAACTACCCTCCACCTGTTAGGAGTATGACAGTCAAGAATCTACTTACGACACAACCACAACAAAAGAAAGTTTACCCACCTAGTTATTCCAATCTTTCCAATACTAGTTCTCACCCAAACTTAGACTGTCCAAACTTGCCGCCTGCCACCTGCCCATACATTGTAGTTTTAACAGGCGTTCCCCCTGTAGATCAAGGAGTGACAGAATCTTGGTCCTCTCTGCGTAATAAAAATGTTGGTGGATTGGCTAGCTAAACACAAACAATTCAACGTGCTTAACTCCACTCAAATAATTATGGTACGGAGAGTTGCCTGGATTGGTCTTTCCCCAAAAACCATACAGGGCGACTGTATTATCGTCAACTTTAAAACTCCTAGAGCCGCCCGTTCGATCTTAGCACAAAAGGAAGATCCCTCGCCTAATCCAACCACAATTTTATCTGTACCACTTGGCTTCTTCTATCGCCCACTCTCTGACTTACCAAAAATTTCAAATGGTTCCATCCTTACGCAAAACAGATTTGACTCTTTGTCATTAATAGAGGAGGTAGATTGACTAGCCACGACTGCTAAGTCTTCTAATATTCCAAACTCTGCACATGTAACTACCAAAAATTCATGCCTTCTAATTACGATCCCAGAAGAAGAGCCCTCCTTATTGAGTAAAGCTTCACCCTCACTCCCCTCCCAATCTTTTCTATCTAACAAATCTCCACAAGCTATTTCACAACTTTCTTCTAATCCTATAGACATTCAAATCAATTTACCAACTACAATTCATCTAGATCCCAAACCGATTCCTATTCTTGAGGATCCTCTTCATGCTCAAAACACTCACAAACCTACCTCACCAAACAGACCAGAAAAACTCTCTGCTCGCTACTTAGTTAGTGCAATCTACTGGAACATTGCAGGTCTTCACTCAAAAATTCATCATGAGGGCTGGCTAGCATTTGTAAGGCAGTATGACATTCTCTGCCTCCAGGAAACTTGGGCACTTTTCCCTATTCATCAAATTGGCTATAGGACCTTTTTCACTCCAGCGCTTCCTTCTTCTTCAGGAAGGGCTAAGGGAGGTTTAGTAACCTACATCTTCAACCTTATCCCAGCCCAACTCATTAGTGTTCTAAAAACCGATCCCAATTATCAGATCATATCCTTAATACTTAACAAACTTACCCACGTGCTTATTGTAAATTTTTATAACAACTTGCAAGATTTCCAATTGATTGGTTTGCTGAACGAAATTCGCTCTTTTCTTATAGAGTATTACAACCAGCCCCAAGTAAGAAATTCCATCTTAATCTGGGGAGGCGATTTTAACCTACCACTATGTGAGAAAAACAACATCACTTGTGGCTTTACGGAACACAACGAATCCCCTTCTACTCATTTTTCTCACTCTCCTAAAGGTTTATTGATGAACGAAACCATGTCTCTGTTACAAATAACTTTTTCTAACGAATTATTAATTCCAAACGTTAAGATAAGCCCCACATATCATGGTAGAGGTGCTTTGACTTGTATAGATTTTATATTAATGTCTCTTAGTGCAGTCAATCTAATTACCAACTTCACCACCCACGACTGTGCCTATAGCGACCACTTTCCCATCTCGATCACAATGGAATTAGCCGGCTGTATTACCCACTTAAAAAACTCCTTATCACAAGAAAACTTGTCAATGAACCGACCAAATGGCTACGCCTTAAAATGGTCCAGTATCGACCCCGCCAAAATTCTGAAAGAGATTGTTGAAGGGAACAGGGCAGCCTTCACAACTTGTCTGGCGGAGTCCTCCACATCGCATGAGGTTGTAGCAAACTTTAAAATCATTATCACTGAGATAAACAAGGCTTTTACTATTTTCCCAAAACCAAAAAAGAAACCAATAGTTAGCTGGTTTAACTCTACCTGCTCCAAGGCACACAAAGCGCTTAAATCGGCATTAAAGAGCTTCCCGAGAGACAAAGTAGAGGTTTCCCAACGGAGAAAATTTTATAACGAGTCCCTTAAGAACCGTAAAAAAGAATTAAAAGAAGAACTTTGGCTTGCCCTCCTATACAGCTCTAAATTAAAGGATTCCTCAGCCTTCTGGGAGGTTATAAATTCCTCATTCCTCTCTGGCCCAAAAGAACGTGGCACCCTAGAGATTACCATAACCGAGTATGAATGGACTAACCACTTCTCGCTCATGTTCAGTCTTACAGACTCACTCTTGTTATCTTCACGCCCCCCCGCACAGACCTTGCCAGCACCTACCGATGCCTCCAATCTCCCCCTCTAGATTTCACTTTGACAGACACCATCTTGGCACTCAAAGCTAGCCGGGGAGGAAAGGCTCCAGGGCCGGATGGGGTTCCCGTGGATTTATATAAATCCAACATTGATCTATGGGCCCCCCTCCTACTCAGAGTGCTGAAAGCCACTAGTGAAATCGGACCATTGGACTCTTGGTCAGAGTCCACTCTGGTTCCTATCTTTAAAAAGGGGGATCGTAATAGCCCGTCCTGTTATCGACCCATCTATTTGCTTGATTCTTTAGGTAAAGTGGTGGGCCGCATTCTACTCGATCGTCTGCAATGTTGGTCGGAACAGAACTACATCATTTCCGACCTTCAATACGGCTTCAGGGAGGGCCTGAGTACCATCGACCAGGTCTTGAACCTGGTCTTAATAAGAGGGAAATATGTAAATGCAAAGGGAGGAAATTTCTACATGGCTTATGTTGACCTCTCCGCAGCGTTTGACTGCGTCTCACATACCAAACTATGGTCTATTATGTTGGACATGGGGGTGGACATGACAATAGTTAACTATATTAGAGAACTCTACTCCGGCGCTACTGCCAGAGCGAGGTTCGGTACAGGGGGCCAGTTATCTTCGTCATTTAGGATAGAGCGGGGAGTTAGACAGGGCTGTGTCCTGGCTCCTTTTATTTTTACCATCTACACCAACGGCTTGGAGGCAGCCATGTTGGAAGGGAGCCAGGATCTGCCCCAGATCAATAACCGCCCAATCCCCGCTTTACTATACGCGGACGATGCGGTAATCCTTGCTCGTACCCCATTAGAACTACAACGCTCCCTGATCCGTTATTATAACTTTATGTCCAACCTAGACCTAAAAATAAACCCAACCAAAACATTCATTATGACTTCTGGTAAAAAAATCACTAAAGGGACTTGGTATTTACATCACCAATACCAAGATAGATCACACAACAACTTATCCTTATCTAGGAGTGGTGATAGATGAAAGGGGGACCTGGAAAAGGGCAATTGAGGCCAGAAATCTCCAGTTTTCGAAGTCCACCATGGCCCTAGTCTCTTTCACTCAGAGACTTGGAAAGAGACCCCCTAAAGAAACCTTGGAAATTTACCGCCCAAAGTGTATTACCACCGCCACTTATGGAGATACGCCGAAGTCGACTCCATTCAAAAAACCGAAAACAGCTTTCTGAGATATTTACTATCAGTTCCTCAATCTTCAGCCACCTTTTTCTGCCACCAAGAATTCGGTGTGCCTTTTATTACTGACACCATCCGCCTGCAACCGATCTTGCTGTGGCATCGTATTTGGACCTCAGAAAAGCTGCTTTTAACCCAAGCAATCATTACGGACTGTCAAAAACTGGTACATTTCCAAAAAATCCCTTGGCTACAGTACATTTACAAATTCTGTAATGATTTGGGACATCCTAATTTCTACAGTGCCCCCCAAGACATATCAAGGACTCCGCGAAAACTATTTAAGACGGTATGCCTAAAACATCTTGACGATCTCCGTCTGGCAGTTGAAGCCAACAAACCCTCTGTCCAGCACTCTTTATTAATTCAAACTTCTTACAATATAGAGCCCTAATTAATCCTAAACTTGCCAACATACGATGTATCTTTACTTACTAGATTTAGACTCAATAATTTTCACCGACTCATCACTTTTCCCAATATTAACGACTGGTCAAGGGAACTTTCCATCTGCCCCTGTGACGATATTTCCTCACAGTCCCTTCTACATGTTACCTTCTTTTGTAAATTCTTTTCCGAACCTAGAAAACGTTGGTTGAAACCTCTCTTGCTACAAATGTCCATACGCGAATGCCGTCCTGCCCTGTTGGCCCTACAAATGCTGGACTCTCCAGCAACAAGTTTTAACATTGTAAAGTTCCTAAAATTTTGTATAAGGCACCGGACAAATCTCCAATTGTAACAATTTTAACTTACGATTGCCAGTTGTATTTTAACAATTTCTTATAAATTGAGTGTCGTAACTATATTCCTAATTGTATATCCAAATGAACTACGTCTATTAATAAGATATTGCGCACTCGACTTGTACTGCTATTTCCATGTAACAATTTGAACTTACGATCCCCAGTCGTATTTTAACAATTTCTTAAATATTGAGTGTTGTAACTATATTTCTAAATGCATATCCAAATGAAATATGTTTATTAACAAGATATTGTGCTTCTCGACATGTACTGCTATTTTCAGTTTCGATAATCTTAACAATAAAGAGCAGTTCTTTATGAAATTATTGTATTGTCAAAACTTGAATGTAACATTAACATTGACAAATTTTTATTAATTACGTTGTATTTGTACTTTGCTTTTATGGATGTGCCTTGCTTTCCGAATAAAGCTTTTATTGAATTGAATTGAATTGAATTGAATGTGACAACAGTTTTATTGATAATCAGGTGGTTCATGTGTGTTTCCTTCACAACTGCTGCATTTTCATACCTTATGTTATTATTTATGTCGTGTATGCCTTGCATTTGTCAGGATAACAGGCATTACTTCAGGATACTCCTTATATGTACAGTGATGGTAGGTTTATAAAGTGTGCAACCTATTAGTATTTACTTTATGCACTAACTGTGATGTTGCCTGGTTGGCAAAGTGATTTAGGATCTATGTGATGTCATGACAAGCGAGTGGTTGGCAAAGGGATGCATGTGATTGGGATCTCTTATGTTTTATGTATAGTACAAAGGTTATTTTTACATAACCTTGTGTGGAGTCACTTTTTGTGGTGTGCTTAGTGTGTCACTGGTGTGTGTATGTGTGTTTTGAGCAAACGCTTTACACATTGCCTCTGGAATAAGACGGACAGCTCTGCCAAGCTACCTAGGGGTGAGCAGGGGTTATCTTGGGTGTGTAACTCCCTTACCCTGACACGAGTGGTGGGTTCTGCCTGGCTTAGGTGCATAGCCTAGCCAACCAGAAACTCCATTTCTAACAAGTCCTAAAGAATGAATTTAGCAAAAGTCTCATTCATATAAGGTTGTTTAAATATAATGCTGCCCTAAATATGCTAGTTCTATTACTTTTATAATGCAAAACCACAATCTGGGATTTTCTCTTAGCTTGGTTACTAGTTCAGGTCAGATTTACTGCAATTATATCAACATAAAATGAGCACTGTTATTTGGACTCTTTATCTATGCTTTGCTTTTTTGACACGTTGTAAGTAAGGGCCATAAGTGCAAAAGCACTTTTTGCGGTGGAAATGGCAAGATTTGCAAATCCGGCCATTTCTGACCGCAAAACCGCCTTTTCAAATGTACAAAACACAAATTGTGATTTGTTAACATGTTACCGAATTACAAGTTGTGTTTAGCGATTCCGTATTTGGAAGGGGCTTGTTTATAGCATTACTTCCAAAATACCGAATTTCAGTGCTATGTATAAATGGTTTGTGTAGGAGAGTAGGATCTGCACTTATGTTGCCCTCACTTTTTTTCTGATGTTTACACTGATTTCTGGCTATAGTCTGGCTGGGTCCCTGCTAATCAGGGCCCCAGGCTCTCTGTTCTCTCTAAACAACTTGGAATGCTTATTAGATGCACTAGTGATTGGATACTGTGGTACCTTATGAGCCCCTAGGATATGGTACCTTAGGTACCAAGGGCATAGGTACTTCACAGGCCTACCAGGGGCTGAAGCATGTATTATGCCACCCCTGGGAAGCAGACTAAATCTGACAGCACAGGCCTGCTACTGCAGCCTGGGTGAGGTAGTGTTAGCACTCCTCACTGAGGTATAGGTTCCCTATATCTCACCTTACACACACATATAAACCTATCAGTCACCCCTAATGCAGGCCCTATCAATCCTGAGGGCAGGGTGCTTGGTTTCCATGTGCCTGAGCAGGGCCCCGCTGCAGCTCTCACAATCTATTCTCTGTAGCTGCTTGTGGATGCGGTTAAACCATATACTCTTAAGTGCATTATAACCTAGTGTTAACTTTGGGATGGCTGCATCAAAATATGTCGTGTTTGGTGTCAAACGCCTTGGAATCATACCCCCACACCAGTAACTGGTGTGGGAGCATGATCCCACACTTCTAGAGGGATAGACATGTACCTACTGTGGAAACACAGTAGAATCCTGAAAGAGCCCTGGCATCACAAATCGGATGCCACCAGCACAGACACTGGGCTGCCCTCCTGCTGCTGACCGAAACTCGCAGTGGAGGAGGCCCAACAATAGGCATCCAGTCACAGGGAGGTGTAACCACCTGTCAGACAGGATTTAGTGTATTGAGGCTGGGTGGGTGCACTCCTAGAGTGCTTTGAAGTCCTGCACTGGGGAGCAGTAGGCTCCTCTGTGCATATGCCAGCTCAAACCGGTCCAGGGGCTATCAGCCCCTGCTCTGGCACGAAACTGGACAAAGGGAAGTGGGTGTAACCACCCACTCCCCTGACCCTCCCATAGGAGTGGTCATAGAGCTAGTCCCTCCCTTTCCTTTAGTATAAGATAGGGAAACCTTGCCATTGCAAACTAGATATCCCTGGACGACGCTCTGGAAGAAGAATCCTGGACCTTCAATGTTCCACTACCTTTGGAAGACTGAAGAATCTCTCTTGTAGTCAAGGAGTGACTCCCCTGCTTGGCAGGCACCAAAACTTTGAATCAACGGTCGCAAACTTTCCTGCTCTCGCCAGAGTCCGAAGACCCTGCAGCCCCGGAAGTGGATTTCCTGATATCTCGACGGCCATTGTGAGTCCCCAGCAAAACTGAGGCAAGTGGACCCCATGAGTGACGAGGAACAGCAATACCTGGGTACCATGCACTATTGTCGAGTGCAACCCCTTCACGACAATCTACGAACTTGTCCATTGGACCACGTGTGGTCCAAGCCTCCAGCAGGATTTCCATCGAGAATCAGTGGCCTACCTCATCCCAAGTGACCGTGGGCTTCTGAGAAGTGAATCCTCCCGAGGCATCTTTGCAATCCCTTGACGGTTGGCTTGTGTGTCCCCTGAAGACTTTTTCATCAAACCAAAGGGCTCCCCTGGTTGCTCCAGGCCTGCCCTGACGTACGCTTGCTGGGTGAGTCCCTCAGACCTTGCTGGTGTGCACCGCTGACTTTCTTCACATTCCACGAGACTTGCTGTTGCCAAGGCTTGTTGGCTCCAATCTGGTTGCCGACACCTCAGTAAGCTGCAGACTTTGTGGTACACTCCGAATCCAGCTCCTGGCCATCGTCGATGCCTCCTGGACCTCGTGGCTGAAGAGTCAAGACACCCGTAATTACCTGAAAACACCCAACTTCTGTGGGCATCCAGCTTCCTGGCCCCGGGTCACTGGCAAGTGACTTTGAACACTGTCTCCACTGCTTTCAGGTCTTCTTTCTTCAGAATCCAGCCTTGGATTCCACCGGACACTTCTCCTGTCTTCACAAGCAGCAAGTCTTTTTTGGCTCCCATTGAAAACGACGCCGCGACCCGACACCAAAAGACACCTATGCACCCGGCTTCCCTGGGTGAGGTAACTCGTGCACTCCGGTACTCCTGTGTGTGCTGGCCCTCGAACTACTTACCCTGTAAGTGACTTGCTTGTAGACTCTCCCGAAGTACCCTAAAACTTTAAAATTCCAACTGCGACTTGCTCCATTGAAGTCTATTGGGATCCGCAACTGTGTTCTCACACTGCATGCGTCTCCCGTGGGTCCTTTACTTACCTGCCTTGGGTGGATTAGTGAGGCCCCAGCGCTTCTGAAGACCTTAGGCCTTCTCCCTTCTCAAGTCATTCTTCTTATACCTCTTTTTTAGTATATGGTCTGGTACGCCCCTAGGGCCCCAGCCATATAAGTGCTTAATCTGTTGTGAAACATTGATTTGTGCATATGTTCCTGACTTCTAATCTCATAAAGAGATTAGTAGAGTGTGTCTAGAAATAAATACATATATATTTTATATATATACCTGTGTGGTGTCCTTTCATTTGGCAATTCAAGAGATTATAAGGTAAAACAAGCTGCTTTACATTCCTCAGAGACTTAGCCTGAAGGCTGCTCTCCACAGCTACCACTAGGATAGCTTTCTTTAAAAGGTTGTCTTAAACCTATCTACCATAAGAGTCGAATTGGACTGGTGCAAGGTGGCCACTTTAACTAGTGACCAGCATATGCCAGGCCAACTTCTCACATTGGTGGGCAGCGTTTGGGATTACAGCTTGCCATTGTTTTATCAGAAAATCTCTATTTGAATTACTAACTGAAAACCACTAAAGGTACTCAAGGTATATATAAAGTCAAGCTTAGTATCAACAGGTTCTACTGAACTTAGAGCTGTGAGTGAAGGGATAGCACACCCTTGCTACAGCTCAAGCTAGGATCAGTAGGCCACAAACTAGTTTAGGTAGTACAACACTGCACAACACTAGAATGTGCTTAAGGGTTGGAGCCAGTGGGTACACCCAGCCTCAGTATAAGGACACAATTTTCTTTGACTTGAAAGCCATGTGTGCTGCAAGGCACCTGAGGATAGGACAGAGTCCCTCCACACTACACCTGATAGATCTGCTGACAGCAGATGATCTTAAGTTAGCTCTAGGAGCTAAGAGGTCTGAATCAGGGAGTGGGTCAGCTATAGTCTCTGGGTCAGATGATGAAAATCAAGATGACCTGGACTCTGTGGTTGAAGGGCCAGATCCACAGGGATCTGAAAAGGACAGAGGAATTCTCCATAACAGAACTGACAGAGTGGAGGAGAGGCCTAGGTCCCTTTCTAGGGAATCTGACCACTCATATCACTCTGGCAGAGAATCTGTCCACCAGAGGAACTTATATCTTCCTAGAAGAGAATCCTCCTCTGAAAGAATGTACAAACTGCTACAGTATGAGGAAGCAAGAGTTGCCCTCAAGGCCAAGCAGTTGGCATTAGATAGAGAAGCCTTTGAACTCCAGAGAGCTTCTAGAAAAGAGGGGTTAGAACCCCCTGGTGGCAGCAACAGTGTCCCTAGAGTCAGAGATTACATTCTAGACCATAGGAACCTGTCCAAGGTTGTTCCTCCCTACCAGAGTGGGGATGATATCCACAAATGGATAACTGCTATGGAGAGGGCCTGTAGAGTACAACAGGTCCCCCAGAAAGAGTGGGCAGCAATCTTGTGGCTCTCCTTTTCTGATAAAGGTAGAGACAAGCTCCTCACTGTTAGAGAAGAGGATGCTGATGAAGTCCTGAAGAGTGCATTAATAGATGGGTTTGACTTAACCACTGAACAGTACAGGTTGAAGTTCAGAGACACTCGGAAAACACAGACTCAGGACTGGACTGACTTTGTAGATTGTGCAACCAAGGCTCTGGAGGGTTGGCTGGTTGGTAGGAGAGTTACTGATTTTAAGGGATTGTATAATCTTATGATGAGAGAACAGATCCTTAATAATTGCCAAAACCAGTTGTTGGATCAATACTTGTTGGACTCTGATCTGACCTCTCCCCAAGAATTGGGAAAGAAGGCAGACAAATGGGTCAGAACCAGGGTGAGGCAGAAAACCCAGCACCAAGGGGGTGACACTAAGAAGCAAGATCCTAAAGGCTCTGAGAAAGGGGGGGATAAGTCAAAAGACCAGAAGTCTTCACAAGGGCCCCAAAAATCTGCATCTGGTGGGGATTCACAGCCCAGCAAGGGAAAAGGCCAAAAGATGCCCTGGTGCAAATTCTGTAAACAGAAAGGGCACTGGACTTCTGACTGTAAAAAGTCCAAAGACCAAACCACTAAAACTCCTGCCCCTAAGGCAACTGTTCCCCCTAGTACAGCTACTGGTGGAGGTGGTAATCAGAATAAGGGTGTAGTAGGGTTGACCCTGGGTTCTGAAGTGGACTCTGGCCTAGTCAGAGTACCCACTCAGGCATTGCTGATTTGTGATGGTGACATTGATATGTCCTTCCTAGTGAGCCCCAGTAATCTGGGCAAATACAAACAGCAGCCTCTAATAAATGGCAAACAGGCTTTGGCATTCAGGTACACAGGTGCTGGTGTCACCATGGTGGCAGAGGATCTTGTGGACCCTGGGCAGATCATCCTGGGTGAAATGTACCAGGTTACCAATGCAAGCAATGTCTGGACCAACCATAGTCTGGCAGTTTTGAATTTCTCCTGGGGAGGGGCAACTGGCCTCAAGAAGGTAGTAGTCAGTGCAGACCTCCCTGTCGAATGTCTATTGGGCAATGATCTAGAGACTTCAGCCTGGTCTGAAGTAGAGTTATGGACTCATGCAGAGATGTTGGGCATACCTGCAGAGGTATTTGCTGTGACCAGGTCACAGGCCAAAATGCATAAAGCTGAACCAGCTCTGGATCCTGAAACTATGGCCCAGATGCTACCCAAGAGGAGGAGCAGTAGGGTTAAGGCAGTGCCTTTCTCTCTGTCTCAGATCACAGATTCCCCTCCTGAGGGAGGAGAAGCAGATCCCGAAGAAGGAACTGCCCCAGAGGGACTTGAGCCTAATCAGGTTGAGTTCTTGGGGGCAGGGGGACCTTCTAGGGATGATCTGAGCAAGGAGCCCCTCTCTTGAACCCCTCAGACAGCAGGCTGCTGCTGAGGCTGCTGGGAGTGCTAGTGGGTCCCATAACGTTTATTGGGATGAGGGACTCCTATATTCTGAGGCTAGAGATCCTACCCCGGGAGCCATCAGGAGGTTGGTAATCCCTCAGAAGTTTAGGGGGTTCCTCTTGACCCTAGCACATGACATCCCTTTAGCAGGACACTTGGGCCAAAACAAGACCTGGGATAGGCTTGTTCCACATTTTCATTGGCCACATATGTCAGAGGACACCAAGGAGTTGTGTCGCTCCTGTGTGACTTGCCAAGCCAGTGGCAAGTCAGGTGGCACAACAAAGGCCCCCCTGATACCACTACCTGTGGTGGGGGTACCCTTTGAGAGGGTAGGGATTGACATTGTTGGTCCCCTTGACCCTCCAACAGCATCTGGGCACAGGTTTATCCTGGTGGTAGTGGATCATGCCACCAGGTACCCAGAAGCAATTCCCATGAGGACCACCACAGCCCCTGTGGTGGCAAGAGCCCTCATTGGAGTTTTCTCCAGAGTGGGTTTTCCTAAGGAGGTCATAACTGACAGAGAACCCAACTTCATGTCAGGATATCTAAAAGCAATGTGGAAGGAGTGTGGTGTAAATTACAAATTCACTACTCCCTATCACCCACTATGCAATGGGTTAGTTGAACGCTTCAACAAAACCCTAAAGGGAATGATTAAAGGCCTCCCAGAAAAGCTTAGGCGAAAATGGGACCTTTTACTTCCCTGCCTTCTGTTTGCATACAGGGAGGTTCCACAGAAGGGGGTTGGCTACAGCCCTTTTGAACTTCTGTTTGGGCATCCTGTAAGAGGTCCATTATGTTTGGTGAAGGAGGGCTGGGAGTTACCTCTCAAACCTCCCAAACAGGATGTGATGGACTATGTACTTGGTCTCCGCTCCAGGATGGCTGAATACATGAAGAAGGCAACTAAAAACCTGGAGTCCAGCCAAGAACTACAAAAAACTTGGCATGACCAAAAGGCTGTGCTGACTGTATACCAGCCAGGACAGAAAGTGTGGGTGTTGGAGCCTGTGGCCCCAGCAGCTCTCCAAGACAAGTGGAGTGGCCCCCATACAATTGTTGAGCCAAAGGGAGAAGTCACCTACTTGGTGAATCTTGGACCTCCCTGGAGCCCCCTTATGGTGCTCCATGTCAACAGATTAAAACCATATGTTGACAGGGCTGACATGGGCTTGCTCATGGCAACTGATGAGGAACAGGAGGAGGAGAGTGACCCTCTCCCTGACCTGCTCTCACAGAACCCTGATGATGGGTCAGTAGATGGTGTTGCTTTGGCAAGCAGCCTCACTGATCATCAGCAAACTGAATGCAGACAAGTTATGCAACGGTTTAGACATATGTTTAGCCTGACCCCTAGTCAGACTTCCTGGTGCACCCATGAGGTGGACACTGGAGACAGTCTGCCTGTCAAGAGTATAATCTACAGGCAACCTGACCATGTCAGGGACGATATCAGGACTGACGTCCAGGAAATGTTGGAACTAGGTGTAATTGAGCCTTCAGATAGCCCTTGGGCTAGTCCAGTAGTCCTTGTGCTTAAACCTCATACCCAGGGTGGTAAGAAAGAAATGAGGTTTTGTGCAGTCTACAGAGGCCTCAATGCAGTCACCAGGACTGATGCCTATCCAATTCCCAGGGCAGATGATCTGATTGATACTTTGGCCTCAGCCAAGTATCTGAGTACATTTGATCTAACAGCTGGCTACTGGCAGATCAGGTTAGCTGAGGATGCCAAGGCCAAAACTGCATTCTCAACCCATGGTGGGCACTACCACTTTGCGGTGATGCCCTTTGGTTTGAAAAATGCACCTGCCACTTTTCAGAGGTTGGTGAACAAAGTTCTGACAGGTATGGAAACTTATTGCTCAGCTTATCTAGATGATATTGCTGTCTTTAGTTCCACCTGGCAGGATCACCTGGTCCACCTCAGAAATGTTTTGGAGGCCCTGCAGAAAGCAGGCCTCACAATCAAGGCCACTAAGTGCCAGATAGGGCAGAGTCAGGTTGTGTACCTGGGTCCCCTTTAGGTGGAGGCCAGGTTCAACCTTTACACAGCAAAATCCAAATCATCATGGAATGGCTTGCTCCAACCACCCAGACACAGGTGAGAGCCTTTTTGGGCCTGACCGGGTACTATAGGAGGTTTGTTAAGGGATATGGATCTATAGTGACCCCCTTAAATGATCTTACCTCAAAGAAAATGCCAAAAAAGGTTCAGTGGACAGCTAGCTGTCAAAAGGCATTTGAAGACCTAAAGCAGGCCATGTGCACTGCCCGCATCTTACAGAGTCCAGACTACACCAAAAAGTTCATTGTCCAAACAGATGCTTCTGAGCTGGGTGTGGGAGCTGTACCGTCTCAACTGAATGATTAAGGTCAAGACCAGCCAGTAGCTTTTATAAGCAGAAGGCTGACCCCTAGAGAGAAACGTTAGTCAGCTATAGAGAGGGAGGCCTTTGCTGTGGTGTGGGCCGTGAAGAAGCTGAGGTCATACTTATTTGGCACTCACTTCATAGTTCAGACTGACCACAAGCCCCTCCTATGGATTAAACAGATGAAAGGTGAAAACCCAAAACTTTTAAGGTGGTCCATTTCCCTACAGGGGATGGACTATAAAGTGCAACATAGACCTGGGACCCAACATGCCAATGCAGATGGACTCTCAAGGTATATCCACTTACAACACGAAGACTCAACTGGTCAAGGTTAGTGTAGTGTCCCTGCGTTTGGGGGGGGGGTTGTGTAGGAGAGTTGGATCTGCACTTATGTTGCCCCCACTTTTTTCTGATGTTTACACTGGTTTCTGGCTATAGTCTGGCTGGGTCCCTGCTAATCAGGGCCCCAGCCTCTCTGTTCTCTCTAAACAACTTGGAGTGCATATTAGATGCACTAGTGATTGGATACTGTGGTACCTTATGAGCCCCTAGTATATGGTACCTTAGGTACCAAGGGCATAGGAACTTCACAGGCCTACCAGGGGCTGAAGCATGTATTATGCCACCCCTGGGAAGCAGACTAAATCTGACACCACAGGCCTGCTACTGCAGCCTGGGTGAGGTAGTGTTAGCACTCCTCACTGAGGTATAGGTTCCCAATATCTCACCTTACACACACATATAAACCTATCAGTCACCCCTAAGGCAGGCCCTATCAATCCTGAGGGCAGGGTGTTTGGTTTCCATGTGAGGGGGTGCCTTTGCCTGAGCAGGGCCCCTCTGCAGCTCTCAGAGTCTATTCTCTGTAGCTGTTTGTGGATGTGGTTAAACCATATACTCTTAAGTGCATTATAACCTAGCGGTAAATGCTAACTTTGGGATGGCTGCATCAAAACATGTTGTGTTTGGTGTCAAACGCCTTGGAATCATACCCCCACATCAGTAACTGGTGTGCGAGTATGATCCCACCCTTCTAGAGGGATAGACATGTACCTACTGTGGAAACACGGTAGAATCCTGAAAGAGCCCTGGCATCACAAACTGGATGCCACCAGCACAGACACTGGGCTGCCCTCCGGCTGCTGACCGAAACTCGCAGTGGAGGAGGCCCAACAATAGGCATCCTGTCCCAGGGAGGTGTAACCACCAGCCAGACAGGATTTAGAGTATTGGGGCTGGATGGGTGCACTCCTAGAGTGCTTTGAAGTCCTGCACTGGGGGAGCAGTAGGCTCCTCTGTGCATATGCCAGCTCATACCGGTTCAGGGGCTACCAGCCCCTGCTCTGGCGTGAAACTGGACAAAGGGAAGTGGGTGTAACCACCCACTCCCCTGACCCTCCCATAGGAGTGGTCATAGAGCTAGTCCCTCCCTTTCCTTTAGTATAAGATAGTGAAACCTTGCCATTGCAAACTAGATATCCCTGGACAACACTCTGGAAGAAGAATCCTGGACCTCCGACGTTCCACTGCCTTTGGAAGACTGAAGAATCTCCCTTGGAGTCAAGGAGTGACTCCCCTGCTTGGCAGGCACCACAACTTTGAATCAACGGTCACAAACTTTCCCGCTCCCGCCGGAGTCCGAAGTCCCTGCAGCCCCGGAAGTGGATTTCCTGACTTCTCGACGGCCATTGTGAGTCCCCTGCAAAAATGAGGCGAGTGGACCCCACGAGTGACGAGGAACAGCAATACCCGGTGCACTATTGTCGAGTGCAACCCCTTCACGACATTCTACAAACTTGTGCATTGGACCACGTGTGGTCCGAGCCTCCAGCAGGATTTCCACAGAGAATCAGTGGCCTACCACGTCCCGAGTGACCGTGGGCTCCTGTGAAGTGAATCCACCCGAGGCATCTTTGCGATCCCGTGACGGTTGGCTTGTGGGTCCCCTGAAGACTTTTTCATCAAACCAAAGGGCTCCCCTGGTTGCTCCAGGCCTGTTCTGACTTACCCTTGCTGGGTGAGTCCCTCAGACCTTGCTGGTCTGCACCGCTGACTTTCTTCACATTCCACGAGACTTGCTGTTGCCAAGGCTTGTTAGCTCCAATCCGGTTGCCGACACCTCAGTAAGCTGCAGACTTCGTGGGACACTCCGAATCCAGCTCCTGGTCCTCGTCGACGCCTCCTGGACTTCGTGGCTGAAGAGTCAAGATCACCTGAAAACACCCGACTTCTGTGGGCATCCAGCTTCCTGGCCCCGGGTCACTGGCAAGTGACTTTGAACACTGTCTCCACTGCTTTCAGGTCTTCTTTCTTCAGAATCCAGCCTTGGATTCCACCGGACACTTCTCCTGTCTTCACAAGCAGCAAGTCTTCTTTGGCTCCCATGAAAACGACGCCGCGACCCAACACCAAAAGACACCTATGCACCCGGCTTCCCTGGGTGAGGTAACTCGTGCACTCCGGTGCTCCTGTGTGTGTTGGCCCTCGAACTACTTACCCTGTAAGTGACTTGCTTGTAGACTCTCCCGAAGTACCCTAAAACTTTAAAATTCCAACCGCGACTTGCTCCATTGAAGTCTATTGGGATCCGCGACTGTGTTCTCACACTGCATGCGTCTCCCGTGGGTCATTTACTTACCTGCCTTGGGTGGATTAGTGAGGCCCCAGCACTTCTGAAGACCTTAGGCCTTCTCCCTTCTCAAGTCATTCTTCTTATACCTCTTTTTTAGTATATGGCTGGGGCCCTAGGGGCGTACCCCTAGGGCCCCAGCCATATAAGTGCTTAATCTGTTGTGAAACATTGATTTGTGCATATGTTCCTGACTTCTAATCTCATAAAGAGATTAGTAGAGTGTGTCTAGAAATAAATACATATATATTTTATATATATACCGGTGTGGTGTCCTTTCATTTGGCAATTTAAGAGATTATAAGGTAAAACAAGCTGCTTTACATTCCTCAGAGACTTAGCCTGAAGGCTGCTCTCCACAGCTACCACTAGGATAGCTTTCTTTAAAAGGTTGTCTTAAACCTATCTACCATAAGAGTCGAATTGGACTGGTGCAAGGTGGTCACTTTAACTAGTGACCAGCATATGCCAGGCCAACTTCTCACAGTTTGCGACTGAATTAAAGTGCAAAAATTAAAAAAATTTACCAGCACCTCATGGGTGCTGTAAACGATTAGCCAATGAAAGGGGCCCTAGTGGGACCCCTTCTACATTGTGAATGTTGAAACAAAAAAATGTTTAAGAGCCGATAGTATTCAAAGTGACGAAAAGTAGGTCGCACACCGCTCGTCACACCAGCAAGTTGCCCCAAAGGACTGTGGGAAATGTAGTGGCGACGGCGGGTACGCCTATGCCACAAAAAGTAAATAGAACAGTATGTGTATGCGTTAGCCATCCCTGGACACGTGTTTCTAGGTAGTTGCCTCTCGTCAGCAGGGAGCAGGTCAGTGTAAAGGGGTGCCGCGTGGACTGCCAAATGTAATTAAAAGCAGGTCAAGTACCTCTCCTGGCGCGCAGGTGCAGACTCAAGGCTCGTCAGCCCGTTGGCTTAAGGAAGCCGTTTAAATTGAGGAAAAGTAGGTCGCACACCGCTCGTCACACCAGCAAGTTGCCCCAAAGGACTGTGGGAAATGTAGTGGCGACGGCGGGTACGCCTATGCCACAAAAAGTAAATAGAACAGTATGTGTATGCGTTAGCCATCCCTGGACACGTGTTTCGAGGTAGTTGCCTCTCGTCAGCAGGGAGCAGGTCAGTGTAAAGGGGTGCCGCGTGGACTGCCAAATGTAATTAAAAGCAGGTCAAGTACCTCTCCTGGCGCGCAGGTGCAGACTCAAGGCTCGTCAGCCCGTTGGCTTAAGGAAGCCGTTTAAATTGAGGAAAAGTAGGTCGCACACCGCTCGTCACACCAGCAAGTTGCCCCAAAGGACTGTGGGAAATGTAGTGGCGACGGCGGGTACGCCTATGCCACAAAAAGTAAATAGAACAGTATGTGTATGCGTTAGCCATCCCTGGACACGTGTTTCGAGGTAGTTGCCTCTCGTCAGCAGGGAGCAGGTCAGTGTAAAGGGGTGCCGCGTGGACTGCCAAATGTAATTAAAAGCAGGTCAAGTACCTCTCCTGGCGCGCAGGTGCAGACTCAAGGCTCGTCAGCCCGTTGGCTTAAGGAAGCCGTTTAAATTGAGGAAAAGTAGGTCGCACACCGCTCGTCACACCAGCAAGTTGCCCCAAAGGACTGTGGGAAATGTAGTGGCGACGGCGGGTACGCCTATGCCACAAAAAGTAAATAGAACAGTATGTGTATGCGTTAGCCATCCCTGGACACGTGTTTCGAGGTAGTTGCCTCTCGTCAGCAGGGAGCAGGTCAGTGTAAAGGGGTGCCGCGTGGACTGCCAAATGTAATTAAAAGCAGGTCAAGTACCTCTCCTGGCGCGCAGGTGCAGACTCAAGGCTCGTCAGCCCGTTGGCTTAAGGAAGCCGTTTAAATTGAGGAAAAGTAGGTCGCACACCGCTCGTCACACCAGCAAGTTGCCCCAAAGGACTGTGGGAAATGTAGTGGCGACGGCGGGTACGCCTATGCCACAAAAAGTAAATAGAACAGTATGTGTATGCGTTAGCCATCCCTGGACACGTGTTTCGAGGTAGTTGCCTCTCGTCAGCAGGGAGCAGGTCAGTGTAAAGGGGTGCCGCGTGGACTGCCAAATGTAATTAAAAGCAGGTCAAGTACCTCTCCTGGCGCGCAGGTGCAGACTCAAGGCTCGTCAGCCCGTTGGCTTAAGGAAGCCGTTTAAATTGAGGAAAAGTAGGTCGCACACCGCTCGTCACACCAGCAAGTTGCCCCAAAGGACTATTACTTTTTGTGGCATAGGCGTACCCGCCGTCGCCACTACATTTCCCACAGTCCTTTGGGGCAACTTGCTGGTGTGACGAGCGGTGTGCGACCTACTTTTCCTCAATTTAAACGGCTTCCTTAAGCCAACGGGCTGACGAGCCTTGAGTCTGCACCTGCGCGCCAGGAGAGGTACTTGACCTGCTTTTAATTACATTTGGCAGTCCACGCGGCACCCCTTTACACTGACCTGCTCCCTGCTGACGAGAGGCAACTACCTCGAAACACGTGTCCAGGGATGGCTAACGCATACACATACTGTTCTATTTACTTTTTGTGGCATAGGCGTACCCGCCGTCGCCACTACATTTCCCACAGTCCTTTGGGGCAACTTGCTGGTGTGACGAGCGGTGTGCGACCTACTTTTCCTCAATTTAAACGGCTTCCTTAAGCCAACGGGCTGACGAGCCTTGAGTCTGCACCTGCGCGCCAGGAGAGGTACTTGACCTGCTTTTAATTACATTTGGCAGTCCACGCGGCACCCCTTTACACTGACCTGCTCCCTGCTGACGAGAGGCAACTACCTCGAAACACGTGTCCAGGGATGGCTAACGCATACACATACTGTTCTATTTACTTTTTGTGGCATAGGCGTACCCGCCGTCGCCACTACATTTCCCACAGTCCTTTGGGGCAACTTGCTGGTGTGACGAGCGGTGTGGGACCTACTTTTCCTCAATTTAAACGGCTTCCTTAAGCCAACGGGCTGACGAGCCTTGAGTCTGCACCTGCGCGCCAGGAGAGGTACTTGACCTGCTTTTAATTACATTTGGCAGTCCACGCGGCACCCCTTTACACTGACCTGCTCCCTGCTGACGAGAGGCAACTACCTCGAAACACGTGTCCAGGGATGGCTAACGCATACACATACTGTTCTATTTACTTTTTGTGGCATAGGCGTACCCGCCGTCGCCACTACATTTCCCACAGTCCTTTGGGGCAACTTGCTGGTGTGACGAGCGGTGTGCGACCTACTTTTCCTCAAGTATTCAAAGTGACCACAGTCTGCTTTAAAAAAAAAAATCCATTTCATTTTATTTTTTGAAAAGCATCTTGTTTTCCTTTGAGACAAATGGGCTGAATTAAAAAAAATATATTGTCTGGTGACTTCAGCAGGCCACAATCCCTGCGATGAATGCAATTACTTATGGGTTTCAAATTGCGGCCTACCTCATTAATATTTATTTAAGCAGGTTTTTTTGTGACCCTATTAGGAATTGCTATCTTTTCTTACATTAGAAATTGCAAATTCCTTTTTCTATTTTTTTTATAGGAAGCAAAATTCAAACAATCAGTACATCTCTAATAATCCAACACAGGAGAAAAAAAGAGCATGGAGTAGAGAAAGCGTCAAATACTTCAGCAATACAAAATACAGTTGTAAGACGAAAAAAAAGAAATAAAGAGAAAGAGAAAAAAAGATTATATGATCCAAAATGCATTTAGACAAAGAGATATATATAAAAAATATAGAAATCAAATCTATACAATCGTTTCTAGCCATTTAGTAATCGGGGACCAGATTTTTTGGCCCCATATTCGTTTCTTGAGGCCACATCTTTTGTGAACAGATAGTTCTAAATTATATAACCGGAGTATCCTTAATCTCCAATTACAAAAAGTAGGAGCATCGGCATTGATCCAGTGAGTGGTTATACATAGTCTCGTAATGGACATGGTAATAAAAAGAAAGCTAATTTCGGCACTTTCACGGGATATTCCTTCCGACTCACTCTCCACCCCAAAAATTACCAACTCAGGGGTCAATATAACCGGCATTAATAGAATTAGATTTAAAAAGTGATTAATGTCTTGAAAGAAAGTTCTTAAGACATAAAAAATACATATGAATAGAATCAGTCCCATATAAAACACACCGATTACAGAAGTTATATGAATTCCCCTGGAAGTGAGTCCATTTAGAGATTTTGGTAGGGGAGTAATACAAATTGAAGACAGATGAAAAATGTTGTGATTTCAAACTGCCAGACAAAACTACTGAATTTGCCAATTCCAGTGAATTAACCAAATTTATGCCACCTTTATCTAGTTTCCTCTTCTAACGAGCACATTGCGATATTAAATCGTCGGGGGATTCGGTCAACAGGGTCTGATATATTACCCCGATACGTGATTGTCGTAGCAGCGTTTCAATTATGCTAATTGGACCTAGATTCCCCTGCCCCACTTGTAGTTTAGAGCAAAGAAAACTCCGAATTTGTAGAAATTTAAAAAAATCATATTTAGGAAGGCCGAACTCCTTTTGTAAGAGTGTAAATGGCTTCAAGTTTCCGTCTAAGCTTAGATCACCGATAGTCGTAATCCCCAAATCAGCCCATCTAAATGTAATCCTATCCTGAAATATTGACAGTAGTAGACCATAAGCTGAGAAGGGGGTATATAAATTAATATTGAATATATTAAATCGTTTCCTCATTTTCTTCCAAGCAAAATATGCGGATTTGATTATCTTAAATCTAGTTTTCTTGTAATAGCTGGGTTCAAGAGTTTTAACTAATCTTTGTCGAGCATGTTCACCTAAGAGCATCTCATAAATTGTTGGGTTAGTAGCTTCAAATCTAATTGTTTTGGCGGTAACAAGTATCTCCATATGCTGCAATAAAGCAGCCAGATGGTATAATAAAAAATCCGGCATGCCCCAGCCTCCCCTTAATCTTGGAAGAGTCATCCATTTTATAGTCCTTCTAGGCTTTCGGTAACTCCATAAGAATCGACAACAGATCTGTTCAATTTTAGAGAAAAGAGAGGATGGAAAAATTAATGGGATTGTTCAAAAAAAATATAAGATTTTGGGAAAGATAGACATTTTAATAACATTGCATCAACCATATAATGACAAATGCAGATGATCTAGCCTCTCCAGAGAAGTATTAATAATATTAATGATAGGTAATATATTGCGTTCGGGAATACGTTCTACATCCGGCATAATCTTGACCCCCAGATAGGTAGCCTCAGAGGTTATAATATCTAGGGGGCAGGATTTATCCGAATGCAGACATTGTGTTTTATCCACGTTCAATTTATAACCAGAAAAATCACCAAACTGTTTAGCGCAGTGGGGAGAGCGAGTCGTAAATTACTGGTAAAAATAGCTATATCGTCCGCATACGCCATAGTTTTATACAGGGTGTTGTTCACAATTACAGGATAAAATATTCGTTTCCCTTGCAAGTTTTTCTAGAAAAGGATCAGTATAGAGCGAAAATAATAGTGGAGAGCATGGGCAGCCCGTCGGTTACCTCTGGTGATATTAAGTGTTTGTGAATTTTGACCGGATATACGAATAACTGCTTCTGGGGATGTATACAAAGCTTGAATGGCTTGAATAAATTCAGGTGAAAATCCTTTCCAGTGCAAGACACACCACAGGAACTGCCAGGAGACCCTGTCAAACGCTTTTTCTGCGTCCAACAAGATCATCCCAAGCGGGGATCCCGTGGTCTGTGCCCAGTCAAAAAGGGCTATTGCTCTCTTAATATGATCTGTAGTAAATCTTCCAGACTACCTGTGTTGTCTAAGGGATACTAAGGGAGTTATAACAGTACAAAGCCTAAAAGCAATTATTTTGGCATATATCTTGCTGTCGGCAGTAATAAGTGTAATTGGTCTATAAGAGCCTGGACTAAGCTCAGGTTTTCCCTTTTTCTTGAACACAATGTTCGTAGTATATTGCCAAGATTTAGGAATCTGTCCCCGTTGAGCTAGCTGAAACAACGAAATTAAAATAGGTTTTAACGTTTGCCGAAATTTCCTGAAGAACACTAAGGGGATTCCGTCTGGCCCAACTGCTTTACCAGTTGCTAAAGATAAGATCGCAGCCTCAATTTCATCCCAAGTAATTGGAGAGTTAAGAATCTCGTTTTGTTCCATAGTTACTTTATTCGTAGTTATTCCATTTAAAAATCCCATAATGCTATTAGTAGCAGCTTCTTCTTCGGCCTTGTAAAGTTGACTATAAAAGTTGTGAAATACCTTTAGTATTCCTTGCGGGGTATCCACAATTTGATCCTGCTTATCCTTTATTCTATTGATACCATTATTCACAGCTCTTTGTTTTATACGTTTAGCCAGAAGTTTCCCTGTTTGCTCCCCAAATTCAAAAATGTCTGATCGATATCGTATATATTTAGAAGCAAGTTCTTCGGCATAATAAGAGTGTATTTTGGTTTTAATAACAGAAATTACATTTAAACATTCGTCAATGCATTGACCCGCACTAATCTTCTTGATAAGCTCTAGCTCTGCTATTGTTAATTTGTCTATCCAAGATTTTATCAACTCTTTGGTCTTCCTCTGGAGATGTAAAGAAAAGCTAAGTGTTTCCCCGCGTATAGCAGCTTTAAATGCATCCCATATAATGATTTCAGAAGAGGTGCCATTATTGATATTAAAAAATTTGAGGATCCATTTGGCTATATGTTGGCAATAAGCCTTTTCCAGTAAAAGTTTTTTGTCAAATGTCCATGTAATTATATGCCTAGGAAGACCGTATAGTGGCATCTCAATAATTAATGGGTTATGGTCAGAAATAAGTCTCGGATGTAGATTAATGTTGACTTTATCGGCTAACTGATGTGAGCAAAAAAAATAATCAAGACGTACACGTTTTTTATGTGGTGCTGAAAAAAAAGTATATCCGAGCTCTCTGGAGTTATATCGGTACCATATATCCACTAAATCATACTCATTGACTAAGCCCTGTAGAGCCTTAAATGTTTTGTTCTTGCGACCAGAATATAGCACGCCGCTGGTTAGATCAAAGTTATGTTCTAAGTGAATATTGAAATCGCCACAGATAACCAGAGGCGATGGCCAAGTGGCAAGTTCAATATTGATATTGTTCAAAATTTCTGGGTCATCTGAATTGGAACCATATATAGAACAAATAGTAAAAAGAAAGCCAACAATATCTGCCACAAGGATCACCCAGCGTCCTAGCTGATCCTCTTTCTTACGGCTACAAATGATAGTCCCATGTTTTGCTAAAATTGCGACCCCACGAGTGTTGGTACCCTGATGTGTGCAAGCTAAGAGATCAAGGCCCAACTCTCTAAGTAGGTTGCGGTTGCACCAAGAAATATGTGTTTCTTGTACACAAAGTATTTCTATTTGTAACTGCTTAATTACTATAGTAAATAATTTCCTTTTTTTTTTGTCGTTAAGCCCACAAATATTGATGGTACAGATTGACAATTTGTCTCTAGCCATTCTCAAAATGTAGTAATTGAATATGCATTTGGCCAGGGTCAAAATTTCCCGTAGATTTTTTGAATATTGCTGAATTCATCGTTATAAATGTCATTTCTCTGTTCGTATAAAGATGTACACACAAATAAAATATATAAAGCATGTCATTTTCCCCGTTTCCCCCGCCACCCCCAAACCCGGTGCCCTGCCCTCCCAGAGATTCCCACCCCCATCCCTCTACCCAAGTCACGAGGCATAGGGAACTCAGTCCCTGGTGATGACAAGCGAGACCCAGTCCCGACCAGCGTAAACCCCCTTCCCTCTCTAAGCTAAGGCTAACCAAACATTGTTACGATAAGTATCCCTGGCAAAGCTAAATGGAGGGAATCAAAACGAGGGGGAGAATAGCAAGGGTTTTTATAATGAGGTCCAGCATACGTACCCAAGAGACTATGTG
This sequence comes from Triturus cristatus, assembly GCF_964204655.1. NCBI lineage: Eukaryota > Metazoa > Chordata > Amphibia > Caudata > Salamandridae > Triturus > Triturus cristatus. Next base: position 318,832,674 of record NC_140579.1, read on the forward strand.
TAAACAATGAGTATGCAGTTCCTAACAGAAAGAAAGATGACAGGTAATAACTGTGGTGTAGACACCAGTATAATGCAGGAGAGTGATCTCCTTATTGGAAAAAGACCTTCACACACCTGACAAGTAGGTGTCTTGCTTCATGATCGGGTCTGCTCCTACTCGGGCCGGCGCTGCAATGCCCGATCAGGCGCCCGTGATGGGGCCTACTTAACGGAGATCTTCATTCCGAAGCCGGCAGGTGAAGTGCGAGTAAGGGTCCTGGTGTAGGTGAATGTGAAGTGTAAAGTGAAGTTAAAATAGGAAAAATAGTCCAATCAAAATGATTTTAATGAAGTTGGCTACTCCCCTAATTGAAATTAAAGAGTCGCATATAGTCACTCTATGTTGTGCATTTATACGCTAAAAAAATGATGAGGTCGACATGTTTCTTGCCCTATTATCAATTTGATGGCAATTCCTCAAGACCTAGTCGAAAACTACCGACACATTTTTGGGTGGTGGGCACCCAGCACTTAAAGTGAAAAGTGACCACCCTTACAGCACCCTAAAAAATGTGGGGGTACCTCTGGTGTCAATAAAGATAATCAAGTATTAACCTGTAAGGATAAAAACAGTTAAGAACAGTCAAAGATAAAGCAATACAATATCATTTCATTCAGAACCAGTACTCTTGATTCAATTGGTGATAGTGCATCACAAGCATGCAGGTGGCCTAATTGGCAGTGACATGCTAGATGCAACCAAATTGTCTTTAATCAATCGATGAGCATTCAGGTGATGGAAATAATATAGTGCATTGTCACACTGGAGATTGCTATGGAAAGTATGACTATTGCAAACAGCGTAAAACTCAGACCACAAGGAAGTCCTCACTCTTATTGCTTATGATCCGGGCCATAACAGTACCGGTCGCCGTCGACACTGAGTTCTAGTGTCCTGGTATATGGTAAGAAATTATTAGTTCATCATTGGTTATTGCAAAAGAGCGGTATGGACAAGTTGTCTCCGGTTGGTCAAGGAACAAGAGGCTAGAGAGATAAAGGTCTTAGCCCCGGGTATTAAGGTAAGGAACGGGGGGAGGGGGGAGGAATTGGATTAAAGGTCTCTCACCACCCCTACGATTGGTTAGGAAGCAATGGATATCAAAACAACGCTCAGGCAAGATAACCCATGTAACGTGGTATAAAGCAAACAGCAAACGGTGTCATAATTAAAGGATTAAACAGATGCTTACTTGTATGAGAAGTCTATCGCCCAAAGGTGGCGGGGGATACCGCTAAAACCTGAAGGGCAGCAACGCTGATGCGTCTTATCAAGGTTAAGAGAAACACAGTTTCGTTACTCACGGTTCCCTTAGCAGATCCACAGAGTTAGTCCTGTCCAGACAGAACGGCCGGTCCAAACGGTATGGTGACCGGAACCAAGCAGACGGAAGTATAAAAGAAGACAGGTCGGGGGGGGGGGCGTTTCCCCTGTGGACTGACGGGTGGATGTAAAGAACTAGACCACCGACCGAACGCCGGCGCCATATTGGGAAAGTCATCACATGACCCGTAGGAAGTCATGTGATCATACTGTGGTCCAATCAGGACCTCCCGATCTGTATGCATTGATTGCTTGTATAAAGGCAATCATCGTACATGTGAGTGGGAGTGGGGCAACAAAGGAACTCGATTGGCCCGATGTCCTCAAAACAATGTGGTGGATTGTCATGAAAGGAATAATCCAATCGTAGCATAAATGAGCAGAAGGGGTGCAAGGACAATAAAAATTAACAATAAAATTAAAAGCGGAATAGGTGTCATAGGTGGTCTCATAGTTGAAACGCCAGAGATGGAGGGAGGGGCTTGTTGATGGTAGTGTGATCTTCCAAATGAAGATATCCGTAATTAGATGAAAAGAATGGTATAAATTCTGATTGAGAACAAAACCTCTAGATAAAGTTGGGCATATGTCCAGGTAAAGCTGGACTCATACAAGAAGAGCCTTGTTATTATGTCAAAAGGCTCCAAGGAATGTCTTCCTTGAGACCTGATTTGTCAGATGACAGTCTAAGGACCCACCGTTGTTCTAAGCGAAACAGGGTGTCCTTTGACATGCCTGGGTGTGCTTCCAGGACATACCACTCGAAAGATTCAGGACGATGTTCTCTTTCTTTAAAGTGGGTCGTCATTTTAGTGTTGGTCTTGGCACATCTGAAAGTACTCCTATGTTCCATCATTCGTATTTTTACTTGCCTCGTTGTCATCCCTATATAGACGAGGTTACAAATACACCTCACCAAATAAATGCAGTTGGCTGTGTTGCAGTTGGTATGTTTTGTGAGCCGCCAGCAAACACCATTAGGGAGATTCAGTAGTTTCGTAACCTTAGTTTGGGGGCAGACGGAACATGAACCACAAGGGAAATGTCCCTGGACTGGTGGTAAGTCCCAAAGTGTATTCTGTACCATGTTGTGAGGTTTCTTAGGTCTGGTATGTATCAACATATCTTTTATGTTGTTCGTTCGTTTGAAAGCAAACCTGGGTGTTGAAAAATTCAATGTCCCGGTGTTAAGAATACCCCAGTTCTTCCGAATGATGTTCCTTAATTGATTGGAATCAGGGGTAAATGTGGTTACACATGTAATGGTAGTGTCGGGTTCCCTAATCCTGTCCTCCAAAAGCCCCTCTCGATTGTTATTTCTCGCCCTTTTATAGGCATCATCAACCACCTGTTTGGGATATTCACGTTGAAGCAGATCTTGCTTCAAAGTATTCGCTACCCTTTTGTAGTCACCAAGGGTGCTGCAGTTCCTTCTAATACGAAGGAACTGCCCAACAGGAAGGTTGTGTCTCAGTGCCCTGGGATGGTGACTGCTAAGTAGGAGAAGACTATTTCTGTCAGTAGGTTTCCGATAGATGGTAGTGGAAATGGTCCCTGCTTCCAACCTGATAAGGAGATCTAAGAATGGAATCTCACTCATAGAAATTGTGTTGGTGAATTTAAGGAACGGGTTGAGGGTATTGATCCAGGTGCAAAATTCATTGCATTTGGTAATGTCTCCTTTCCAAAGGATCAGAATATCATCTATAAACCGTTTCCACAGTAAAATGTTGGAGAAGTACGGATTATCAGGATGACAGATCTTACGTTCTTCAAAAGCCGACATGTATAAACAAGCCAGGCTAGGGGCAAAGGTACTACCCATTGAAGTACCTTGGGTCTGATGGAAAAGTTGGGTACCAAACTGGAAGTAGTTTTCTGTGAGAGCTATGGTAGCACATTCCATAATGAACGACACTGGGGTAGGGGAATCCCACTCGGCATTGTTCAATATGTCTTCGATGACATCTAAGGTCGCTCTTTGGGGAATATTCGTGTAGAGGGCCTCAACATCCAAGGTGACCAGAAGGTTCACCTCATTTGGATGTTGGACCCCCTCTAGGAGGCGTAACACATCAGTTGTGTCTCTGACAAAAGAAGGTGTCTTCTTGACGAATGGTTGTATAAAATGATCAGCAAACTTAGTGAGGGGTTCAAGTATGGAACCGATGCCGGACACGATAGGTCGGCCAGGTACAGGTGTCACCTCTTTATGGATCTTCGGGAGACAATAAAAGTAAGGTACAACAGGTTCTTTAGTTGTTAAGAAATCAGCCTCCTTTTTTGAGATCCACCCCACTGATTCAGCTGAGAATGTCATAGCAGTGATGATGTAATGTAATCTCTGGGTGGGGTTTTCTCTTATCGGAGTGTAGTACCTTCTATCACTCAATTGTCTCTCGCATTCGATGTTGTAGTCTTCTGTGTTCATTATGACAGTGGCCCCACCCTTGTCGGCTTGTTTGATCGTAATTGCCTCATCAGCTGCCAAGGTCCTAATGGCGATGGTCTCCTCGGTGGAAAGGTTGTGAAAGGTGGCTGCGTTTGCCTTCGTTTTGAAATCTTTCAATACTGCTTGTTCAAAAGTAAGAACCTCATGGGGAACCATGGCACTTGTAGGGGTGAACATAGATGGTTTGTGCAAACCTGAATCATCGGTAGTATATGCCGGTTGGTCATGGTAAAAGGCCTGAAGGCGAATCTTGCGAAAGAAACTTTGTATTTCGCAAAGATCCCTGAAAGTATCAGTTCTTGAGGTGGGAACAAAGCCTAATCCTTTCTGCAGAACATGTTCCTCAACAGGTGAGATAGCTCTGGAGGAAAGGTTGACAATCAATTTCTTTTCCCCTTGGTTTGACTCCTGGTTTCCACCGACCCTGTTGGTTGATCCTGCCATTGCACTCTTTTTTGGCCTCTTCTGCGCCCTCTTCCTCTGCCCCAACCTCTGTCTAAAAAAGGAGGTGCCGGTCCAGTTTGGTAGAAGGGTGGTGGGCCTTGTGGGTATACTGGATAATGCCAGAAGGGTGGACCCTGGTAGGGCGGAGCGTTGTATGAAGGAAACATGGGTGGTTGGTAGGGTCGTGTCTTTCTATTGTTCCAACTCCCAGTGTTGGAATCGTTACTAGATGTGGAACCTCTCCGTGAGGTGTTGGAGCTGTCGTCTGAGGAGTATCCAGTCACGGAACTCGGATAGTCTGCTTTAAGATAGGGGTAGACTTTCTCAGTCGAGAATTTCTGGATGTCTTTTTGTAATTTGGAAATCTTTTGTTTCATGAGATATTCTTTATTTTCCGCAATTTCCGCATTAATTTCTGACAACTTGCTCTTGAAGGCTGCTGTCTGAATTGTAACTTTAATAGCACCCTCTGCCGCTTGAATTCTGATTAATAAAGCATCTGCTATTCTTTTCGCTGTATTTATAATAAGGATCAACCAGTCCCTAGTGCATTTCCAAGCAACTAGGGACCATTCCTTCTTAAAAGTGGCGTCTTCTAAGAAGAGACGGGGGAAATTATTCACAATGAGGCCATTGGGAGCTATATTGGCTCTCAAATATTCGGTCATCATTGCCCCGTGAAGAGTGACCTTGAGCCACTCATGCTTAATATTGGATAAGGAGGACCAATCCTCTGATTGGCTGACCGAGGCAGAACTGCCATCAGATCCCAACAGGGACGGTGCTCGTAGTATCTCTGCTGCAGCTTCATCACCGAAGCTTAATCCCTGATAGTCCTCCATGGGGTTAAAGGAGGGTGATCAAGGGTTCAATCAAACCAACTTGGAAAGATTAGTGCAAAAGAAGTGGAGGAATGGGCCAAAGGAGTCTACTAGCAGCCTTATGGTAACCTGGATGGAAAATCCCCATGGGTAGGAACCCGTGCATACAATGGAATCAAAACGAGGGGGAGGAATAGCAAGGGTTTTTATAATGAGGTCCAGCATACGTACCCAAGAGACTATGTGTAAACAATGAGTATGCAGTTCCTAACAGAAAGAAAGATGACAGGTAATAACTGTGGTGTAGACGCCAGTATAATGCAGGAGAGTGATCTCTTTATTGCAAAAAGACTAAAGCTAAATGGAGGACAGAAATTCTTGAGCTTGAATCTCAGACATAAAAAAATGAGTTTGCCCATGAAAGATAACTTTTAGCTTTGCAGGGTTTAGAAGAAAAACCTGAGCCCCTTTAGCTTGAAAAGCAGTATCAATTGGCGCAAGAGCCATCTTTTCTCTACGGTAGCCTGAAAAAAGTCAGGTCGAACAAAAAAAATCGCACCCCTTGGCCTTGCGCTTTTTATCAGGTCTAGCAAGATCATATACTGCTTCTCTAGCTAGAAAGTTATTAAGTGAAATAAGGATCGCATGGGGTCTTTGCTCAGTTGATACATCAGTTTTCTTGCGGATATTAAAGGGGAAGTGATGAGCCCTTTGGATTTGTGTTTGCCATGTCCAGTGTTGGAGCTCAGGAAATGCTTCGGCAAAAAGTTCTACCACAAATTGTCGGTCATCACCCCCTTCTTTCCCCTCGGGAATACCAAGAATGCGGTGATTGTTCCGTCTTGCACGATTTTCAATATCCGTCAGTTTCCACACAGTATCATCCTTGATGGTCTTAATTGTTTCTGTGAGTGATTTTTGGGCAATTAACTCATCCTCTAATTGAGAGATCCTCGTTTCGGCTTCCCCCATTCGAGTAGAGAAATCAGAGCAGGACTTGGCAATTCGTCTAATAGAGTTTTGTAGTTTACGGTAACCCCCCTGTGTTCTTAAGTTCTCAGATTTAGTTTCCTCTCTGAGGGCCATAATGGTTTGATATATTATAGGAAGTGTGATTTCATCTTGAGCCAAAACCTTGTTATTACCCGCCTGTTGAATCTCTACTGGGATCCCATTGCTGTTCAAACTAGGCGAAAAAGAATAATCCCATGTCATAGAACCAGTTGCCCCCTTGAGTTGGATTGCTGATACCTCAGAGTCATGCGGTGCGGCAGTTGCGCCTTGACCCAACAGGGTTCTGTCATTCTCCTCCTCCCAGTGAGGGCTATTACAATCGCTTTCATCAGCCGCAGAGTCGTTGACTGAATGTTCATCGCCGGAGGAATGAGAATAGTCTGAGAGGGAGTAGAATTTATCAAGCGCCTCCTTGTCCTTATGGGTTAAAGACACATCCTTACCCAAGCTTGTTGGAAGCACATACATGGGATTAAACTGGGAGTTTCCTGAAGGGACTACAGGACCCACAATCCATTTGGTTTGATGTTCTAGGCTGCCGATGCCATTATTATCATCTTGGAAAGTGCTGCAAACAGATTCAGGCGTTTCCAAAACCCCAACAGCAGTTAGTTCATCAATGGTATGTTTCAAAGGCTCCAGAATCAGCACAGATGCTGATAGGTCAGCTGATAGAATTGCAGGACTTTGCAGCGTCAGCTGAGGCACAATTTTTGCTGCAGCGGTAGATACCGTGAACTGTACATTGATAGATGCAATCGCCGGGTTGCCGGAGTTCGCTTTCCCTTTCCCGTCACATTTGGGAAGTGTCTCTCTATGCTTAACTCCGTGGGCTTTGAACAGGGCGGGTACCGTTTTGGAATTGTTCTTATTCATTCCCCAAGCCCCCGAGAGACCCCCGGTGGGAGTACTCACGGAGCAGCGTTTGTTTTTGGTATTCGCTTTGATGTCAGGAACCGGAGCAGAGTTCCCTGAAGGATCGCGATTCTTTGCTCCTTTCGTCCCGGCTTTCGGCAGCATCTTTTCCAACACGTACGCGTTGCGTGTAAACACGGAGACGGCGCTAAAGGCTTTCCAGGGCACCAGCTGGCACGGCAACGGCGCCTCCCAGAACCAAGGCCAAGATCGCCAAATCATGGAGTACAGATGGGCTTGAAGGTGAGGAGAGGGGGTTTTCACAGCCGGTAGAGGAAGCGAGTCAGCTCACACAGCCACAGCAGCAGCCACCATCTTGCCTCAGAAATTCCTAATGCAATTTGGTAAAAACCACAATTAGGAAATCGCAATCCCTTTTTTTGAGTACATATGGCCCTTAGTTCCAAATTTGTGCAGCCTGAGTCAGCCTCACTTTCTGTCTGCTACCCGTAAAGCTGTCTGTCTAGACTGTCTTCCTGTCAGGCCGTTCCTGGTGGCAGATTGAGGTAGAGACCCATGACTGGCCTCTTTCGGAACGCATGCCACGTGACAGTGCACTCAGCAGTAGTACACAGATTGGCTGCTCTCTGAAGTCTTGACACTTGAGGCACCTGAACTGGTGCCGGATGATGGAGCTATTGAAACAATGTTAAGCTTTCAATTTCTATAAAGTAAACATCTGCTGGGCACAGGCTAGATCTCCATAGCGATGCACCTCTCCTCAACCCACGCCCGGCTTACTCTGCACAAGCTGCTAAGAAGTGAATCAACACCCCTGTGACTCAATCGACTGTTGCCCCTTATCTCACATAGGAGCTAGCTTTGTCATTATCTGCCATGAAAAGCTATCAAAGGCAGGCTCCTATCTCAGCATAAGAATTATGTCCATGGGGACAATGTCAAACTGCCCCTTCAATTCTCCAGGTATCTCAAAGAGTCAGTTCAGTGTCACCCTGTCATATTTTGATATATCCTTATTTGATGACCCAATTACGTGCACTACCATCTCTAGGTTTGACGCTGCCCAAAATTTACAAGATCATATAAACCTGGGGAAACAGTACATCCTGATGCCTCTCGAGGTGAGAAGTAACAAGGAGAAATATATTGCTTTACACTTGTTTTTTCCTCTTTCTATGAGTGCTGCATTCTGCAGCACACATACAAAGAGGAAAACACCAATTAGGATTGTTCCTGTGAAGAAATGTGCCCCTTCCTGCACAAAATCAAACCTGCATGCAAGAGAGGGACCCTTGCACTGGCCAAAGCACCGCCATTGCAGGGAGAACAGACAGGAATGCATCGTGTTGCATAAATATGGTGCATTCCTGCACTTTCACTTTGGGGCAGGGCAGTGCAGCCAGGTGGCTTGCTGCATTGGCCTACGCCAAAATGCAGTAAATGAAGGCCTTGGTTTGCTTGTGCCAGATCTGGCAGCCATCTTAGGTTGAACCCAACTCTGCCTGGTTTTATGTCAGACTATTGTACTCAGGAATATCAGCTGACATATATATTGTATCCCAAATACCTTTTACAATTATATCATGCCGTTAGGTATACAATTTGTATTAAAAACTGCAATGGGGCAACATTTTTGCAAATTAAGTTTAGTAGAAATATTATTATGTCTGGTGATAATCTGACAATTCTAGTACCACAACTTCTGTGTTCTCACTATGGGTAAAAGACTGGCAAATTTACATACGCTCCGTTTCTTTCCTATGGGGCTGGTGTACTGTTGAAAACAATTTAGAAACTCTAGTGCTTGAATTATCATGAGATTTATTTTGCTTCTTTGGATGGAGCAGGTTGTGCTGGTTCTAAATTAGGTCTCTGCATGGCCCCTCAGCTAAGTGGACTCTTTCTGAGGTAAAGGCTCCCCATGGGCTCTACAGCTTACTATTCTGCCATGTGTTCTTTGGAAAATAAACAAGATTATATAGAGGACCTTAATGGAAACTCAGATGTGAGAACCTAGAGGTATACCTATCCTTTCTTGTAACAGGCACCACCCTTTAGTGTTTTATATCAAACCTTTAAGAGTATCTACAATAAGTTGCAATGGAAAATTCCATTTCAGCAGTTGTGGAATCTTCTAAGAGCATTCCCTAAGCTCCATCATTAGCTCCTCTGCTTTTGAATCTGTATACCCCCCATCAGTCCAGCTTTATTAAATCCTATGGCTGTACCGCTTTGTGTTGTGTGCATGACAACCAATTTATTATTCGTTCATAGCATAGGGTCCCTGCATCATGTCCCATATTTCACAACTCTTGATTCGAATTCAACAAATGGATTAACTTCAATTTCTTGAAACTAAATGCTGAAAAAACATAACTCCTAATTATTGTCAGGGACAAAGAATAATGGGGCAAATCGCTGTCGTAGAACTCCCTCTCCTGGGCAATTTTTAGGGACGTTTGCCCTCTCTATGCATTCTCAAAGCAACACATCTTCTTGTGCGAGCACTATACACTTCATCTCTTGAAGCACACTCTCAACTTCCTTCCTGGAGAGCTGTATTCTACCACTGTCACAGTCTGTATGATTTCAAACCAAGGCTGTTGTAACAGGCTATATTTGAGACTGCAAGCTTCAACTTTGTTAGAACTTCAAAGATTTCAAGGGTGTCCTTAACCTTCATGTCCCTACAGATGTCTCACTTATGCTTTTATGGAAGGGAGAAATACCTATCAAGAAGCACTGGTCAAAACCTGCCACTATTAACTTATTTGATTTTTCTTTTTTTTTTAAAATGATATGATCTTAATATAGAAAGCAAATTCCACCATTGTCAACTTCTCAATGCAGTTTTTATTTTTACTAACGTGCATGCACGTACGTTTTTATACAACTTAAACCTACTTGCTATCTGTAGTGGTATGATGGCACCTTGTTGCCAACCGACTAAGCCGATTAGAAAACTGTACCTGATCTGACTCCTTCAGTAAACCCTGTTGGATTTCCAGTGATAAACGCACTGTTTTGTGGCTAACGCATGGATTTCTATCGCTTGGGAGATAAGCGTTGTCAAGGGCAATCCCATGTATGCTTTCTGTATAACACCCAAACGTTGAGTGGATGATTATATAAAATCAAGGCTTAAGAATCCTATCAACGGTGCCACTAGTTCTAAATTAGGGCTGAATGCCCTAAATCAACTATTATAGATAAAGCAACTCTGGCCTCAGTGCTGGACACAAAAGTTGTCACCTTTAGAAGTAGAAAGGGTAAAGATCCCAGAAGGGGGGTAGACAGAGCACGGACATCATGCCAGGACAAGATGTTGAATATATTGGGTCTATTAACAAAGGTATTTTGCTTGGCTGAGCAGGCAAAGAGTGACCCTCTTGATGCAGATGAGGTCTCTAGATGGGCCCAGGCGGCTGTATAACTTTTGGGAAATGCGAATGGTGGTCTGTCATATTAAAGGTGTAAAAATCCTTTACTAATGATAGTTACAAAACGTGGGATTTGGCTGGTTCTAAGATTGAACTGAACAGTCAGAGATCCCTATTTGGTGATGATTCCATTAGTGAGATTGGGTGTTATGTGCAAGCATTTGCTTCGCCAAATAAAGCCCACTCTTCACTGATGAGCAGGGCTGGATTCTGCTCTTCATTTGCCCCCCCGACCCCAAGACCGCTTTCTCCACGGATTTCCTTACTACCACCTTCTAACAGATTCCCTCATCTCTCAATAGCCCCTCTCTCACATGCATTTAATTTGATTTATAGTGCTACTCATACCAGTGTAGGGTGTCAGAGCACTTTACATCATACACACATTATACAGAAACAGTGAATCATAAATGTGTAAATCAAGTGTTACATCAGCCAATGAGGTTTATAAGATATAGGAATCACAAGTCATCCACACTAGTAGGCAGTATAATTTTAACGTTTTGGGCTTCAAAAAGCACAGTCTCAGGATTTAAAGTGTACTATACTAGTTGGGATTGGTTTTTCTAAACAAAACTGTATTTCTATAAAATCAAACTCTTTTTGGCAGCAGTAGAATAATGAAAGACTGGGGAAGAGACATAACATTCTAACCTATAGCATGAAGTTTGCATGCAGCTCTTTGTCATTAGGCTCTATTAAGATTGTAACTTATGAACTGTACGTAATATAAAGATCTCTGTGACAAAAGCAGTAACCCACTGAGGTGTCCACATAAAATACAGTTATGTGATCTGCATCATACACATTTTTGCAGCAGGCATATTAACCCCCTTAACTACTTTATGATGACTCAAAACTGCCAATAGACAAAACTCCGAGCTCTCTCCAGCAGGAACATTAATCACGAGAGTTAACTTGACATTTTTATTATTGCCTGAAAATTGCTGGACACACAAAGAACTCTGCAGCAATAGTTTTTAAACCAAGCTATTTCTAAACATGGTACCCCCTGAACTCAGCACCAGATGTGGTTGCATCGGTTGCACTGCCCTAAAACCGGCCCCGCTCATGAGGGTTTTCGGTCAGGTCTTTCTCGGTGAATTCAGCGGTCACTTCACTGGCTTTTCAACCTACTGCCAACCCTACTTCAACTGCCACCACACAGATATTTCCGGCCAATGCTATTATCACAAAGAAGAAGGAGAGGGCACTTTGTCATCAATGGATAACAAGCAAGGGGAGGGGAAGGTCAAGGTTAGTATTCCTTCCTTGTGAAAGTGGGGGCAGGCAAGCATTTTTTGCTCTAAAATGGGAGTTACATTTGAATGAAACTTGAGTTCTGCAAACAGTACAGGGATTTCAAATAGACTTTTAAGCTACACCAGAACAGAACAGGGTACCTACTCCAAACCTACTCCAAACCATTTTCTCAGGAAAGGATAGATTTGATTTCACTGGAAGTGCAGGATTTACTACTGAAGTGGGCAACAGAGACTTGTCTGCAACATCACAGAGGGTTTGTTAGCAACATATTTTGGCTAAGAAGAAGAGCAAGAAGTTGTTTCCAGTAATAAACTTGAAAGAACTCAACCAGTTTATTCTACATAGCCATTCAAAAATGGAAACAATAACCAGTCCATGGGATATTCTCCTTCCAGGGGACTAGTTGAATAGCTTGGACTTAAAGGAGGCTTTTCTAGCTGTGCCAATCTATCGAGGTCACATGAAATACCTTCAGTTCCTTTGGCAAGAGCAGATGTGCAGGTTCATGTCCCTTCCATTTGGTGTATACTCCACTCCATTGTGTTCCACTGAGCTGTTAAAAGGTCCCAAGGACTGAGGATGGTAGTATGCTTGGACAACATGATATTTCTAGGCAGAAGCAAAGTGTTTTCTTAACACAGATACAGGAGTCCATAGACTTAATTAAAACTCTGGGATTTATCATAAATATAGAGAAGTCAAATCTCATTCTTTAAAGAAGGTTGGAATTTCTAGGTTTTGTAGTGGACTCAGAGAAGAAAACAATTTCTTTCACGCTCCCTGTGCCCTGGACGCTACGCTGCTTGTGGGGGCCTTGGATTGCCTAGAAGACGGGACTGCGAGGACCTTGGAGCATTGCGCTCCGCTAACTCGGCTCACCTGCTCCTCTTCCCGCTGGCCTCTCCACCCACGCCACGCCTCGCGGCCCCCGCTGCGCGAGAGCCGCTCGCAGGCCTCCTCATCAACATTTAAAACCTTGGCAGGTGTGTTGCAGGTTGGGTTTCTTTCACGCTCCCTGTGCCCTGGACGCTACGCTGCTTGTGGGGGCCTTGGATTGCCTAGAAGACGGGACTGCGAGGACCTTGGAGCATTGCGCTCCGCTAACTCGGCTCACCTGCTCCTCTTCCTGCTGGCCTCTCCACCCACGCCACGCCTCGTGGCCCCCGCTGCGCGGGAGCCGCTCACAGGCCTCCTCATCAACATTTAAAACCTTGGCTGGTGTGTTGCAGGTTGGGTTTCTTTCACGCTCCCTGTGCCCTGGACGCTACGCTGCTTGTGGGGGCCTTGGATTGCCTAGAAGACGGGACTGCGAGGACCTTGGAGCATTGCGCTCCGCTAACTCGGCTCACCTGCTCCTCTTCCCGCTGGCCTCTCCACCCACGCCACGCCTCGCGGCCCCCGCTGCGCGGGAGCCGCTCGCAGGCCTCCTCATCAACATTTAAAACCTTGGCTGGTGTGTTGCAGGTTGGGTTTCTTTCACGCTCCCTGTGCCCTGGACGCTACGCTGCTTGTGGGGGCCTTGGATTGCCTAGAAGACGGGACTGCGAGGACCTTGGAGCATTGCGCTCCGCTAACTCGGCTCACCTGCTCCTCTTCCCGCTGGCCTCTCCACCCACGCCACGCCTCGCGGCCCCCGCTGCGTGGGAGCCGCTCACAGGCCTCCTCATCAACATTTAAAACCTTGGCTGGTGTGTTGCAGGTTGGGTTTCTTTCACGCTCCCTGTGCCCTGGACGCTACGCTGCTTGTGGGGGCCTTGGATTGCCTAGAAGACGGGACTGCGAGGACCTTGGAGCATTGCGCTCCGCTAACTCGGCTCACCTGCTCCTCTTTCCGCTGGCCTCTCCACCCACGCCACGCCTCGCGGCCCCCGCTGCGCGGGAGCCGCTCGCAGGCCTCCTCATCAACATTTAAAACCTTGGCTGGTGTGTTGCAGGTTGGGTTTCTTTCACGCTCCCTGTGCCCTGGACGCTACGCTGCTTGTGGGGGCCTTGGATTGCCTAGAAGACGGGACTGCGAGGACCTTGGAGCATTGCGCTCCGCTAACTCGGCTCACCTGCTCCTCTTCCCGCTGGCCTCTCCACCCACGCCACGCCTCGCGGCCCCCGCTGCGCGGGCGCCGCTCGCAGGCCTCCTCATCAACATTTAAAACCTTGGCTGGTGTGTTGCAGGTTGGGTTTCTTTCACGCTCCCTGTGCCCTGGACACTACGCTGCTTGTGGGGGCCTTGGATTGCCTAGAAGACGGGACTGCGAGGACCTTGGAGCATTGCGCTCCGCTAATTCGGCTCACCTGCTCCTCTTCCCGCTGGCCTCTCCACCCACGCCACGCCTCGCGGCCCCCGCTGCGCGGGAGCCGCTCGCAGGCCTCCTCATCAACATTTAAAACCTTGGCTGGTGTGTTGCAGGTTGGGTTTCTTTCACGCTCCCTGTGCCCTGGACGCTACGCTGCTTGTGGGGGCCTTGGATTGCCTAGAAGACGGGACTGCGAGGACCTTGGAGCATTGCGCTCCGCTAACTCGGCTCACCTGCTCCTCTTCCCGCTGGCCTCTCCACCCACGCCACGCCTCGCGGCCCCCGCTGCGCGGGAGCCGCTCACAGGCCTCCTCATCAACATTTAAAACCTTGGCTGGTGTGTTGCAGGTTGGGTTTCTTTCACGCTCCCTGTGCCCTGGACGCTACGCTGCTTGTGGGGGCCTTGGATTGCCTAGAAGACGGGACTGCGAGGACCTTGGAGCATTGCGCTCCGCTAACTCGGCTCACCTGCTCCTCTTCCCGCTGGCCTCTCCACCCACGCCACGCCTCGCGGCCCCCGCTGCGCGGGAGCCGCTCGCAGGCCTCCTCATCAACATTTAAAACCTTGGCTGGTGTGTTGCAGGTTGGGTTTCTTTCACGCTCCCTGTGCCCTGGACGCTACGCTGCTTGTGGGGGCCTTGGATTGCCTAGAAGACGGGACTGCGAGGACCTTGGAGCATTGCGCTCCGCTAACTCGGCTCACCTGCTCCTCTTCCCGCTGGCCTCTCCACCCACGCCACGCCTCGCGGCCCCCGCTGCGTGGGAGCCGCTCACAGGCCTCCTCATCAACATTTAAAACCTTGGCTGGTGTGTTGCAGGTTGGGTTTCTTTCACGCTCCCTGTGCCCTGGACGCTACGCTGCTTGTGGGGGCCTTGGATTGCCTAGAAGACGGGACTGCGAGGACCTTGGAGCATTGCGCTCCGCTAACTCGGCTCACCTGCTCCTCTTTCCGCTGGCCTCTCCACCCACGCCACGCCTCGCGGCCCCCGCTGCGCGGGAGCCGCTCGCAGGCCTCCTCATCAACATTTAAAACCTTGGCTGGTGTGTTGCAGGTTGGGTTTCTTTCACGCTCCCTGTGCCCTGGACGCTACGCTGCTTGTGGGGGCCTTGGATTGCCTAGAAGACGGGACTGCGAGGACCTTGGAGCATTGCGCTCCGCTAACTCGGCTCACCTGCTCCTCTTCCCGCTGGCCTCTCCACCCACGCCACGCCTCGCGGCCCCCGCAGCGCGGGTGCCGCTCGCAGGCCTCCTCATCAACATTTAAAACCTTGGCTGGTGTGTTGCAGGTTGGGTTTCTTTCACGCTCCCTGTGCCCTGGACACTACGCTGCTTGTGGGGGCCTTGGATTGCCTAGAAGACGGGACTGCGAGGACCTTGGAGCATTGCGCTCCGCTAATTCGGCTCACCTGCTCCTCTTCCCGCTGGCCTCTCCACCCACGCCACGCCTCGCGGCCCCCGCTGCGCGGGAGCCGCTCGCAGGCCTCCTCATCAACATTTAAAACCTTGGCTGGTGTGTTGCAGGTTGGGTTTCTTTCACGCTCCCTGTGCCCTGGACGCTACGCTGCTTGTGGGGGCCTTGGATTGCCTAGAAGACGGGACTGTGAGGACGTTGGAGCATTGCGCTCCGCTAACTCGGCTCACCTGCTCCTCTTCCTATAGCCCCGCCCCCCTCATCATTATTTATTCACGGCTTAGTCTTTCCGCAGCGCGGATCGCAGCGCGGGCGAAGCCCGGGCCAAGGGCGGGCCCGTTGTAGCCCGTTCGAGCCCGCAAGAGTCCGGACCGGGCCACGTCCCTTTCATCCACGGACTTGGGTGCAGGTTTGAACTGGGCTTTACATTCATATTGTTGCATCGCTTGTGGGTTGATAGAGTTCAGCGGGCACAGTGGGTGTTAGGCATTGCTTGTTATTGTTGCGGGTGCTCTAACGTTCCAACGCAATTGTTTCCCCCATATTCTGAGCTTAGCGCAATGGCCTCCAAAACGGGCAGGATTCCTGCTCGCAATGATAACCTCACGGGCACCTTAGATAATTTCATCATCAGAGCTAACTCAGTGATAGACCAGGGCATAGTTCTTATGGAACGTAGGGTTTCGCAAGAACTTGCTCAGGCCAGACGCTCTTCTCTGGGTCCTTTAGCCTCTGTTTGTACTCCCCGAGCAATTGAGGGTACTCCTAACTGTACAGGCGCCAAATCATCTGCACTCCCACTGACCCAATTTATAGATGACACTCCACAAAGTGACACCATGAGTTGCGATGAACTAATAACATCACCGAAAACTAGATCCCCTCCACCGCCGTGCTCAGGCCCTATCCTGCGCAACAAGAAGGATAAAACTCTGATAGTGCCCTCGAAGAATAAATCTAAATCTAAAGCTCCTAGTGGGAAGAGAACTCATCCCGGGGGTAAGAAAACCTCAAAGCGCCGGGATAATCCAACCACTGAAGTTTCTATCAGGTTAAGTGAAGATCTTGAGTCATGCACCCCGCACCTAGTTGCCCCCACTGTTATGGTCGATGCAAGCGCTCCATCCAACATCCCGCTACAAACTGAAGGGGTTGTAACACTGCTGCAACTTAACTCATTGTTGCACACCCTACTCGATCCCATTCTTATCAGGTTAGATATGATAACAACTCACCTGGCACAGCTTGAGATTCTTATCAATGGAGCACAAGGAAATGTCCATAATAACACACAATTGCAATGCTCCTGCAAATGCAACCACAACAACAGGCCGGATGGGATAACTCCAGCTGCACCCTTAAATAATCAAAACACTCAGCAACTGTCTAACCACCATACAACAGATCAGGCAGCTTCTGCCCATATTGTTAACCCAGCACCCCTCCAATCTGAAGACAGGGCCGTTAACACCCAACTACCTGCTCCTATTATTCCAGCATCTGCTCTGGTGGCAAAAGGCAGTGTCAGTGGAAGTTCGTCAAGAAGGGGAGATCTGGGAGAGGTACCTGGGCCTATACTGTCAATTGATTTACCTCCCGAATCTTGCCCCCTTGTGGTCGTTCTCACAGGTGTCCCAGAAATAAATGAAGCTACCACAGAAGACTACATCTCCCTAAAGAATAAGACGATGCAATGGCTGTGTACCCACAGGCCTTTGCCCCCCCATGTCAACAGTGAGATTATTATGGTCAGAAGGGTGGGCTGGATAGGGCATACCCCCAAAACTATACAAGGTGACTGTGTCTTAGTCAATTTTAGGGACCCCAAAACAGTGGAGTACATTTGCAGGGGGGATTCTCCCACCTTGATACTAAAATCGCAACATGCCCACTTTCTTCCTTCTATCCTAGCCAATCTGCGATAAGCCAAGAAACCGAATGGTCCCTTGTACCCCATTCCCGAAGGGGGCGTGTCGGGCAACCAAGGCGAGAAGCTCATACCTTGTCCCGCACTTTTATCCCCCTTTACAACAGGTATAGCCAGTTAGATCAGGTGGACTGACTGATTAGGTCGTTAGACGGGACCCAGGCTCCCCACCAGATTGAGTCAATTCATGAAGGCAATATGCTTCCCTGTAGTAGGGAGGCACCTTCTCCCCCTGGAGGGATCAGCTCTGGTCACTCGCTAGAGAGTATTGGTTGCAGTCTCAGTGAGCAACACCCTACAGAAAATTTAGTCAATGACACCATTGCTCCTGAGGACCCCATTGAATCCAATCCATCGGAGAGTTTACCCCATTCGACTGTCTTTCTATCTCTACCCAATAGTCACGTCCAGCACATGACCATAACATCCTGGAACGTGGCGGGAATAAGCACCAAACTTAAGTGCCCTGAATGGGGCTCCTTTGTAGACACCTACGATGTGATTCTATTTCAAGAGACCTGGGCTAGGGAGGGAGCCCACAGACTGGGGTTTGTGGCCTTTAATACCATGGCACGTTGGGGAGGCATTGGGAGGCCGTCTGGCGGCCTGTCTACGTGGGTTGGTATCCACCTGGGTTGCACAGCAGAATTAATTGAGACCAATTCAGCTGACATTTTATGTGTCTTACTGACATGGCAATCCTCTTTTAAACTAGCCCTAATCAATGTTTACTCCCGCCCCATAGCACTGGCTAGGGAATCTCACACCATCAGAGAACTTTCAGCTTTTCTCGACTCTTTGAATCGGGAAATCCAGTTTATAATTGCAGGTGATTTCAACTGCCATTATGAGCCCCTACCAGGGATGTATGAGGGAGCCCTGTTGGAAGAGGATGAGTTCTGGGGAATTCCTCCCTGCAACTCTGCTCCTGCTAAGGCGTGGTCCCCACTAGCTACACAGATTATGTCTCTTACCCTTCACAATTCAGTTAGGGCGGTCAACGGCAGGAAACCCTCGGACATTCCGTCTAGATGTACGTACAATAAAAAAGATCACGAATCTCATCCAGACTATGTCATGGTCGAGACCAGGCTTTGGCCAAAGATCGTGGATATGGAGGTACTGTCCAGGACTGATAGCGATCATAACGCTCTGGTGCTAAAGATGATATCTCCTCTTGTTTCAAAGCGACAACCCGAACTGCCAACTGACCCTGGCCTTGTTTTATCTAATAGCAGGCGGCGTGTCAAATGGGCGAAACTGCAAGATAAGAGGGATGCCCTCCCTAGATTATATTTAACTATTCTCCCCTTCCTCACCATGGCAAGGGACATCCTGATCGCGGAAGAGCATTCTGTTCCCTCTGTGAACTTGCTTACTCTCCATCAGGATCTGGTGGACACGTTAGCCGATATTTTTAATCCAGCTGTAACCTCCAATAAACCTATGGTGCCCCGCCCTTCCTCCTGGTATAATGCTGCGTGCAGGAAGTCAAAAACCAATCTGGTAAATGCAATTAAGGATGGTACGGATAGTTCAACTATTCGGGCCCTCAGACGCTCCTACAAGGAAGTAATGGAACAGGCAAAAATTGCCTGGGACTGGGAGCGCTGGCACGATCTTGCCTCCGCACTTACTAGTAAGGAATCGCGGAGATTCTGGGCAATCGTAAATAATGGGACTGCTGAACCCCGCAATGCAATAGAAGTAAACCTAGACCCAGGGGTTTGGGAATCCCATTTTAAGTCTCTCTATGCAGGATCCTCCGACTTAGATGTTCTGCATTTTCATCCCCTTATACCTGGAGATGATGAGGTTGAGACTCTGGCCTTCACCCACGATGATATTACCCTTGCCCTGGGAAAACTGATGTGGGGCAAAGCCCCAGGTTTAGATAAACTTCCAGGTGACATGTTTAAGGACCAGCCCCTGATTTGGGCACCGTATCTGTGCACCCTATTCAATAATATCCTGCGAGGCACAGAAGTTCCTGGGTCGTGGCTGGGAGCAGAGATTATACCTATCTACAAAAAGGGATCACCTCTGCTCCCAGCAAATTACAGACCTATCAGTCTCATTGATGTCCCCCAAAAAATATTTGCGCGACTTATTTTAGATCGTCTGCAAGAGTGGATCAATGAGAATGATATTTTGTCACCCTATCAGGCTGGCTTTAGGAGTAAAACATCCACCACGGATCAGCTATTCCGCCTAGCTATGCTATACTGGAAGACCGTCACTATAGAGGGTGGCAGCCTCTATATGGTGTTCGTTGATCTCCGTTCAGCATTTGACACCGTGCCTAGGGGGAAATTGTGGGCTGTTCTTCGGGACCTGGGAATACCCAATGCTCTGTTGAACATATTAGTGAGATTGCATACACAAAATTTTGCACAGGTCAGGTGTGCGAGGGGAGGAGTCTTGTCCGCAAGGTTCCCGGTAGACAAGGGAGTTAGGCAAGGGTGTGTCCTTGCCCCCACCTTGTTTTGCCTATACGTGAATGGGTTGATTTCTCGCCTGGATGCAGTACCAAACAACGATGCACCCAGGCTGGCAGGTAAGAAAATCGCGGCAATAATGTTTGCCGACGATACTCTTTTATTAGCTAAGTCACCCATGGGGATACAGCGCACATTGGTTGGGTTTCATGAATTTTGTATTGATCATGGTCTACAAATCAACGTAGACAAAACCAAATTCATGATTTTTAATCCCCCACGACGCACCAGACCCCCTCCTATATTGGATACAGTTTCGCTTGAGAGAGTGCAGACCTTTCAATACCTAGGTGTCACGCTGAGCGAAAACCTTTCCTGGGTGCCACATCTCCTAAAATCCCAGCTTAAATTGACTCAAACAGCGGGTGGAATATTGAAAATGAACAATGCCTCATCATACAGGCCCATAAGCCCAGGTTTAGAAATCTATAAATCCAGGGCAAGATCAGCGGCCCTGTATGGGGGGGAACTATGGGGGTACGTTGTGAGTCCCGAATTAACCAAAGCGGAGAATAGATTCTTGAGGCAGCTGCTAATGCTTCCACAGAGTACCCCCCTTATTCCTCTTCGGCTTGATCTGGGCTTACTCCCAATCCAGGAGGAACTGTCTATAAAACCCCTTAGATTCTGGAGGAGATTATGGCTAACCCCCGAACTCACACAATATAGAACTGAACTGCAGGAAGTATTAAATATGAGCCAAGCTGTGCACATCCCCTGGCTCTCCTATGTCAAACAGGAATTAACGTTAATGGGTCTTGTGGATATGTGGCATCAACCAGCGATTGCCTGCAGTGAGATCTCAGGGAAACAGCTCACCCAGTCACATAGAGCTAGATGCACTAGTGTATTGTTGCATAACTCACGCATTGGTCCTATGGTAAATTCATTTCTAGAGTTTAAATCTGTATACTCCTTTGAGGATTATTTAAATGTAATTTATCCTGTACTGGCCAGAAAGTTATACATCCAATGGAGGTTTGGCTGCCTCCCCCTTGCATGCTTCACAAACAAGTGGTCTAGCTCCGGGGTTTCCAAATGCCCAGGCTGCGGCACGGATTTAGAGAATGAATGTCACATCCTTTTCTTCTGCCCCATGTACAGCAGAGCCCGGAAGCACTGGATTATACCTGTATGTAGGAACCTGGGCTTCCGCAAATATGCAGATGCACTTAGAGTTTTTAAATCTAACACAGCAGCTTACATTGTGTTTGCACTTTCTAAGTATCTCCATGCATTCTGGATAAAAAGGAGTTTTTTAATTCGAAACAGTGCCTAGACTAACTTGGGGTGCTAGCTGTAAAAATTCTTTTTAACTGATGAAGTTTTTATTGTGTATTTTAATGTACTGTGTTTTAAATGCTGCTTTTATGGCCGAAACAGGTCGAAATAAAGTATTATTGAATTGAATTGAATTAACTACCAGATTCCAAATTGAAGGTGATCAAAAAGAAGTTGAGGATGACATTGGCCCAGCAGCAAATTTCTTTCTGGCATTGGGCGAGGCTGGTTGGCCTTCTTTCATTTTTCATTCAAGTAAGGAGGCACTTACAAAGGGGACTGAGTTACTCAGAAATAATTCACTCCAAAATAGAGGCACAGGAGAAAAGAAACTGTTGGTGAAGCCTTGTGGACACATGAAAAGTGTGGGCCATTTTTCCTATGTCCCTAGATCTAGCGTTGGAATCAGATGCAAGTCTCTGGGGATTGGTTAGTGAGTGGGAGTGGGGGGTAGGGAGGGTTATGGCATCTTCTTGAGTGGAGAAAGATGCTCCAAAAAGGAGTTGTCAATGAACATGAATTGCTTAGAACTTCTTGCAGGCTTCTTTGTGGTTAAGAGCTTGTTAGAAAACAAGGTCAGCTGTGTAGTCCCCATCTGCATGGGCCATCTAACCACAGCCAGGTACATGCACAGACCAGAAGGGTAAGAAATTGAGATGCCTAGGAGAGTTGGAATTAAGTATCTGTAAGGCATTGAGTTGTTGGTTGACTGGGGTGTGAGCCCTGGTCAAGCAGTAAGCACAATCCTTGTCAGGGTAAGGCACAAGAAAACTGCAAATTAATCTGTTCTCCATCCTGTGGTAGCTTGGCGCAAATCAGTCAGGATGAGCTTAGAGGCAATGTGTAAAGTGTTTGTGCAACACTTCAAACAGTGAAACATACCACACAAAAAGGATCCTGCACCAGGTTAGAAAAGTAGAGCAAAATGTAATAAATAAAACAAGACCAAAACAGCAAAAATCAATTTTTAAAGAATAAGCTGCAATAGAGCACCTAAAATCAGAAAGTGTCAACCACTGCTATCTGGTTGTACTGGACCAGGTTTAAGTCAATGTTCAGGCCGACTGTGATGGAGTGTGGGTCAGATACAGTCCTAGATAAGGCCAGCTAAAGTTTTATCTTCTCAAGCTATGTGCCGTTCATGTTGGAGAGGGTCAGAGAGAGCAAGGAGAGCACCATGGGCCGTGTTCTGCATGGTGCAAAGAGCAGTCTGGGAGTCATGGAAAGGCAGGCTAGAACTTTAGATTGGTGGTCCCCCGCAGGCGATCAAGTCTTACTGTTTGGAAAGATAGGTTGACGGCGGGTCATGTTGACTTTCACTGACAATGGTTTAGTTCCAGTGCATACTAAAAGCTTGATTCGAAAAGCCTGTGAAACACAACAAGGGTTCAGGGGTCAGAAACTCACTGCAGCTGGGTCCAGGAGCTGGTTGGGTAGCCTTTTATGTCTTCGAGGAGGAGATCAGGATACCAGCAGACTAGATCATTGAGTCACTCTGAGGTCCTGGGTTCAAGATGAACTTGCAGGTCCAGTCCTTCTTCCACATGCAAGAGGGCAATAGACAGCAGGGCAGCAGGGCAGCAGTCCAGCAGGGTGGTAGTCCTTGTAGCAGCACAGAAGTCCTACTTTCTGTCAGAGTATAAACAGGTCCATATTAGGGGTGGGCAGTAAACTCGATTCCGCCGGCTATAACATTTTGCTTACGCGCTTTCAAGATGAAGGCAGAATTGAAAGTGTGCAAGATAGTCAGTGGTAATGTTGCTTGGATGCTGCGTGTTAAAGTGCATGTTCGAGGATGGACAGAATAGGTGTCTGTATGAGGGAGTCTTTCAAGAAAGCATGAGAAACTGGGATTTAGAGCCTGGCGGAGACAAAGGCTGTATTGAGAACCCCCAAGCTCTTGAGCAAAGGCATTCACTATCTAAGTGCAGCTGCCTCAAAGACGTTGTATTTTTCTACATGAGCCTCTTGAAAAAATATCACGTTTTTTGCCCAACGTTCAAGTACTTCAGAAAGATAACTCACGAAAGCAGGGAGGGGCAGCGGACAGCTTTAAACTCCTACTTAGCGGTAACATTTTTATCAGCAGAAAACTTAACTAATACTTTGTGGCTACAGAAATAAACCTCTTAACTTGCACATTATAAAGGTAGAGTTAGGAAAAAGGGTAGAAATACGTAATGCTCTTCATCCCATTGTTGCTGTACTGATGATGTTTTCATAAAAAGCCAACCGGAGACAGGCGTCATTTGTGTGCACAAACGTGCAAGAGGATGCTACTCAACGGGTGCTGCTGGCAGCTGATGGGTTGTAGGAGTGAATCAGTTGTCCTGACACCTGCATTTATGTGGGTGCTGAGCACAGCTGGTGTTCATGGCACGTTTCTGAAGACCTGGCTTGGCAGTTTGGGCTGGACTGTTCGCTTGGGGCAAATGTCAGGACTGATTTGCATATAGCTGGGTCTGAGTGGCAAAGTGAGCTAAAGAACAATGATGGATTCAACCCAGATGTGTGACTGGGGGTGAGTGTCTGAAATGTTTCAGCACTCTGTCCACCACTGTGTTTACGTTTCTGTTCCTCCCCTGCACTCCTCAGGCACAGTCTATCTGAGCACCTCGCAAAACTAGCTCGTGCATGGGACCTGTGGAGTAGTCATCAGCTGTTAAACTACTTTCTGTGCTGTACTACCAGCTCACCTCATTAACCGGAGCATGAAGAGCCTGGGAAGTGATGGGGTTGGGGGTGCTAGAGAACGCTTTAAGTTACAGTTTAACCGGTAAAGAACCACAGGCATGCCCACTATAACATATAAAGGTGATATTCAAAGTGCAGAGAAAATTATACATCCTGCCAGTCTAAGGGTGTGTGAGTGGAGCAACTCTGCCCAATCGCGGAACTCCGTGGGATTCCAATGAGTTTTATGCAACTCCACGGAATTCCACATAGTGCAACTCTGTGAGCTCCGGCTACCTCTAGTCCAGATGTGTACTGAAGAGCTGATGTCTAAGGTCCTTCTTTCATACACAGTTATGCCTTTGAAGAGGGGAGAATCTTGTAGAGGCATGCCCTTTAAGTGCAGAGATGCCTTGCCTTCCCTGCCTTGGCTCCAGACTAACTACAGGTGGGTGCAGCCCTTCCTGTGGAGACAGAACTCAGCCTATTCCAGTGTAAGTGGTGCTGTGTCCAGCTTCTACCGCCCATCCTGCCAGTGATTCAATAGACACCAAACATTCCATTTGGTAATTACACTTATAAAAAGGTTTTGGAAGGTGGATTATGGGTAGAGGTAAGTGTGCATCTACCACTAGCAATAAGGCCACCATTGCAATATAAGGTCCAGTCACGATCTCAATAAAGTATTCCTTTGCTCAACCCTCGGTAGCTGGAAACTAGAAGACAGACTTAACTTAGGAGGCAGGTGTGTAAACCATTTAAACCATTTAAAAACACCAATGCATTAAATACGTCAGACACAGTACAATCTATACAAATAGGTAATATTTTTATGAATTGAATGACACCAAAATGAAAATTCCGATTTAGGTATCCGGAGATATGAATTTTGAAAGAATAAACACTTACTAGTGCTTAGAAACATATAGCTCAAACTTGGGACATCTGGTCATGCTTGACTGGGACAAAGTCAAAGTTTGAGGCTGAGCGCAATGGAGCCCGAGTTGGATACACTAAGTGAGAGGTCCCGGTCAAAATGTTACCTTCGAATTTGCAGTGGCTTTGTTGGATTGGTTAAGCTGGAGCCCCCATTCAACTCCTTGAAGTCTTAAGCTCTGGGTCTTTCAGCAGGACAAACCTGAAATCTAGGCCTAGTCGCCGTGCAAGTTAGTCGGTTTAACTCTCAAAATCAGGTCAGTCACCTTATGGCGCTTTTTCCAAAGTTGCTCCAAACTTCTCCAAACTTCTGGCACTTCTTCCTGAAGTGTCTCTTGGGGTTTCAAAGTGTTCACAACACATATCCAAGGTTCTAGAGTGTCTCAGTTGCTCCCCAGAAGTTAGGACTACAGTTCCCACAATGCAACTGGCCAAATCCTAAAAAGTCCACTGAATGCACTCCAGGCTGAGAGCTTCTTGGGGCAATGGTGCAGGTGAGGTCTGTTAACCTTTTGCTTTCAGGAAGTCCCCTCCTTAATCCTTTACAAGTGTGTAGCAGGAGCAGTACTTCAGAGTGCAATCCTTGGTGGGCAGACCAGGATTCTAGCAGTGCAGTAATTCTTCTCCTTGAAGTTTCAGGCAGCAGATCTGAGTTACTATGCAACTTTTACATATGTATCCAATGTTCTGGACAACAAGCAGGGGACACCCCTTTCTAGTGTGGTACAGGGTGCCACCCAAAAGCAGGACAGCTTCCGCCAAAGTGTGCATATTCTTGTCCCACAAAACTTTATAATTCAAGTTGGAGAATTTCTCTCCTTGGGAATAATAGTTGGTTAAACCAACTTACTGGTGGGACTACACTTCCTTTCCAGGCCTCCTGCAAATTCCATCCCTGGGGCTCTCATCTGGCTGAGGGGTACAGGAACAGGGGGTAGGCCTGGCTGATTTTCCTTTCCGTTCCGCTCTCTTTGAAGCCCAGTTTAATTTACCCAGCCCCTTTTCTGGACTGTTCTCTGCGGCTGCAGAGTTCCTACTTCCGATAACCTCTGTATCTACACAGGCCACTTATCACCTCATCAAAGTAGTTTGGCTAAGCTAGTTAAGGGCTGGCCAATCAGGAGAGATTGCTAGATGGCTGGATTTGGCTCAAAAAAAAGAAAGTTCAATAACGTATTTTCTGCATTAGTCTTGATAGTTCAGCAGTGGCAAGCTCAAGTCCCTAAAATATTATTTTAGCTCACTCGGTCAATAGTTACTCTGTATTACAGTATTCCCATGTTGAGCCTATGAAGTTAAAAGTGCTCCAGTGGTGAAAAGGTAAATTGGTAGGTTTTCCCTCACCAGGGCATATAAAACATCTTTTAAATTATCCCTGCTTATTTTTACATTGCACACTAACATAGGAAGGTCTATGGTAGACCTTAGGGGTGAGTTATATGTAAAAATATGGTAGTTGAATACTTTGGAAGTACCTTTAAATCCAAAGTTAAATTGACATGTAATTTCAATTTGAAAGCAGCTTGCAAAGCAAGGCTGACTTTTAAATTGACAGCAGGCAACACAGCAGTACACACTATGGACTCACAGGTAGGTTGTCAGTGTAAATTATAATTGCATCTAATTACCATATACCTTTTTAATCCGAGCACTGGCCCTGGGCCTGCTTGGCTGAGCCCAGAGTGCAGTCAGAGTCACTTACTACCAGTATTAGTCAAAACACTGAGGTGACCAGGGCAAAAAAGATGATTTTCTCACATAAGGCTACTCCAATGTTATCCTATGAATGAGATAAGCCTTGAAGTAGTGAAAAAGAAATGCAATAGTTTTTTACTACCAGGACATATAAAACTTATAAGCACATGCCCTGCTTTTCAACTACATTGCACTGTGATTTCTGGGCTGTCCTGGGCTTACCTCAGGGGCTACATTTATGTAATAAAAAGGAAGGTTTGGGCTTTGGTAAAAAGGTTCATTTTGCCAGGTTGACATGGCTGCTTATAATTGCACAAACAGGTTCTGCAATTGCAGACTTGAGACATGCTTAGAGGGCTACTTAAGTGGGTGGCGGAATCAGTGCTGCAAGGTCACTAGTAGCATTTAATTTACAGGCCCTGAGTACATGTAGTCTCAATCATTTAGGAATGTATAAGTAAATTAAATATGACAATTGGGGTAAGCCAATATTAGCATGTTTTATGGTGTGAGCACATGCACTATTGTACTTGTTGGCAGTTGTGAAGTGTGCAGAGTCCTAATGCCAGCAGAAACCAGATCAGAATGACCAGAGGAGGAAGACAAAATGGTGGGTTGAAGACCACCCTAAGGCTGACTGGTCTAACATGTGTCCCCCCCAGCTGAAAATGGGATGAACTATCCAAACCTTGGAAGATATCATCACTAAGGCAGAAGAACCTGGATGAAACATCAGGATTGTCGAGGTCTTACCCAGGACAGTGTTCCACCACAAAGTACATTCCCTATAGGGAGATGGACCACCTCATCAGTTTGGGATTTTCACCCTTCATTTGCATGAGCCATGTGAGGGGCTGGTAGTCTGTCTGAAGCCATGAGGCCCAAACTGGTATTCTGTCAGCTTCATTAGTGCCCAGACCACAACAAAGGCTTACCTTTCAATCTCACTACATCTCTGTTCTCGTGGAAGTAGACTGCGGCTAATGAAGGCTACCTGTTGGTCTAGGCCCTCCTATTTTAACTTTGCTAAGATCACCTCCATGCCATGCTCTGAAGCATCTTTCTGCACTATGACCTCCTTAGAGAAATCAGAAGCCTTGGGTATGGGTGATGTACACATGGCCTCCTTGAGGATATCTAAAGCTTTGTGGCAGGCCTATATCCAGATCACCTTCCTAGGCTGCTTCTTCTCTGTTAAGGGAGCAATAACGGTGCCATATTCCTTAACAAACCTTCTATAGTATTCTGTGAGCCCCAGGAAGGCCCTCACCGCTGACTGTGTTTTAGGGGGTTGCCTGGCCAGGATAGACCTATCTTGGCCTAGAGGAGCTGGACCTTGCCCCCATCCACCATGTGGTCCTAATAAACCAAGAAACCCTGTCCTCTCTGCCATTTACCGATCTTGATAGTCAGGCCCACCTGCTGCAGGGCCTGAAGCACCTCCTAAATGTGGTACAGGAGTTCCTCCAGCTAGAGCTGTAGATAGGTTTGCTATTCAGGTAGGCAGGCACCACAGAATGCCCAGCCAGGACCTTTTGATCAACCTCTGAAAGATTGCAGGAGCATTTTTTCAACTAAAGAACAACACTCTAAAGTGGAAGTGTCTTTTGGGGTTGATAATGCAGACCCAGTCGCAGCCCATGCAGGTAAAAGTGTTGGGGCCGGGTGGAGGGGATTTTGACAGACGGCAATGAGGGAAAATTAATTATTTATTTTGAATTTTCCCTCGTTATAGTCCATTGAAATACCCCCCAATGGGCCACACCTCTCTTACCTGCACGGGCCACGTCTGTGCAGACCTCTCTTTTGCCCACTCAGTCAGTCAGACAGATCTGCCAGTACCCTGATGTCAAATCGAAAGTAGTGAGAAATTTGGCAGCACCCAGCCTGTCTATGGGCTTTTCAGTTTGGGGGATGGGATGAGTGTCAGTCTTCTTGACAGAATTGAGCCTCCTATAGTCCACACAGAACCTTAGTTCTGATGTGGTGCCTGGTGGGCAACAGTACCACGGGGATGGACCAGGGACTGCTGAAGGGCTCAACCACTCCTAATGCTACCATCTTGGAGATGTCCTACTTGTTTCTGGCCCTCACATTGTCTGAGAACCTGCCCATCTCTAGGCCTGGGTGGTGAATTCCGCTCAGTTCGCGGAGTTTGTGGAGTTTTCTGCACTCTGCGGTCCATGGAGCTCACGGAGTACAAAAATCCCCCACTTAAAGGAAACCAGCACCACCGGTAGATGGCTCTTTCGATTGTCTGCAACTATGACTTGGTGGAATGTGTTACAGAGGATTTGCTCTGAGGACACCAGCTTCCAATTGATGCTGACCCACTGCCTGCACTTAGAAGTATTGGCAGCCAACTGGACTTTTAGTATCATCTCCATATCCCAAAGTTAACTAACTGGTACTACTTCCT
This sequence comes from Triturus cristatus, assembly GCF_964204655.1. Classification (NCBI taxonomy): domain Eukaryota; kingdom Metazoa; phylum Chordata; class Amphibia; order Caudata; family Salamandridae; genus Triturus; species Triturus cristatus. Next base: position 318,861,485 of record NC_140579.1, read on the forward strand.
CCCGAGCGCTACATTTACCAACCAAGGTGTCAGCTCAAGAGTGGGGAGCAGTGCCTTTTTAGGACCTTTGGAGTCACCCTTGGAGTGCCCATACTTTGTAGCACTCTGTGCATTGGGATACAAACCTCCCTGTCTGCCCATCAAGGAACCCCTTCTTTTTACGCTCAGACTGGGACTGGTTCCCAGAGATCCCACAGGAATTATTTTGTTTGGCCTTTTGAGAATTGCATATTTCTAAGCCCCCCTTCTTTCTGCTGGTGAAATCCCCGACCACCCTTTTCGGAGTCTCCCTCAGATCCTGTTTTGGACACTCTGGTGATGGCCCAGAGGTCTGCCTCATCAGTAAGCATCCTGGGGTCAGTTTGCTGTCAACTAGGTGCTGGTGCAGCCCTGGAAAACAAATACTGAGCATATGCTCTCTCAAAATTTGATCATACGCCCATTGAAGTCATTAACTTTGCTGTTCCTGAATCTTTGGCAGTTTGAATGAGCGTTCCTGCTTAGTGGGTCTAATGACATCAGACTATCAGGTGGGACCATTTTGGCAAAATTCGTGTGATAGCGCACTGGTGCCCCTGGTTTAAAGAAGAAGCCGAGGGGTAAGGCCATGATGGACGACTTAGGACCAGAAGGGGCGAGGTGCAAATCTGTAAACAGGATCCTTTCCGCTATATGTGGCATGTTAAAATTTATAATAATACAATTGCCCTTACCGGATTTGAGAGAACTACCAGTCCAGTTGACTCTTCACACCATGTTAATATTTTATACCACCCTCATTCCTAAGGTGGTATTGTGCGATAACCAGTGTAAAACCTTATTCTTAAGTTGAAAGAAATCCTCCTTGGTCTCCGGGGGAGGGTTGGCACATTACCCAATATCACTACATAGGGAGTTCATTCCACTGGCAGATGAATAACTGGAAAGTGCTGCATAGGGGTCTCCACTTTCCCCTGTAATTGCCCCAACAGTAGGTGGTTCTCTAACGTGGGATGAGCCCGCGTGAGATGCCTGTCCGTGTGTCCGTGGATTGCCCCCGGGGTAGACACTGGTTGATTTACATGTAGCTGGCCCCCTAAAGACTGAGGTTGTCCCCTGGGTTTACAAGTGGGCCTGTTGGCATAGAGCTGTCCGAACTTAGAGGAGCCAATGGGGTGCTTAATTCAGAATGGACGGCTGCCACTCCAGTTGATACAGGTGATACACAGCTTTTAAGGTCAGATAGGCCCTTTTCGATCAAGGTCAGGCGTTGAATGATCGCACCCAGTTTGGAATCCAACATGTTCTTCATCATCTCCTGTGCCTGTCAAATCTGCCTTGGTCAATGTTTGGAGGGTCAGAGGTTCGTGAAATGACAGGTCAGGTCTTGATTTTTTGGCCTTACCCCTCGTTGGTTGGGATTTCTTTTTTGTATCTGGCCTTAGGCTGCCCAACTCAGCCACTGTTAGACTCCCTTACGTGATCGAACAGGCGGCTTTTGAATTAGCCCGATGCTTACTGGAGATAATTGCCACGTGCCCTTGGTTTGTAAGTACTTTGTCACCCCCCTTTTTATTAATATTGCTGGCAGGGGAGAGGGGTGGCTGATGAGCTGTTGGATGGCTAGTTGTCCAAGTAAGATCCTGCGCGACCTCTTGCATCCCAGGGTTGTTTGAAGAACCTGGTAAATCACCATCAGCACAATCCAGAGACGATTGTATGTCTACGAGCATGAGGGATGGAACATTGACAGGGGATCTAGAAAGGCGTCGATTTACCAGCTCAATCGCCTTATCCAACACTGCTGTGGCTCACTGAAGTAACGAGTCCATAGTTACTGCTGTGGTGGTAGTGCCTGCCGGGGCCCTCCAAGAGGCTAATGTGGTCTTACGCTTCCCAATAATAAAACCAGGAAGTCCATTTAATGCACCAAAATAACAGGGCACGGGCCCAGGAGCTGGCGAGGGTTATGAATAATTGACTTATGTATATAGAAAAAAGAAAAAGTGGCTTCAAGATATCAGTGTGCGGGGACATGCAGCTTGCAAACGCCCCACTCCCTACATCCCGTGTATTTGATCCCAATGTAGTTAGGGTTCAAGGTAAGGCAAGCCAACTTCCTACCTGCCCCTTGGCTGCTGTAATTGCCAGGTCAGCTGACTGTGAGACTAAAATGCTCGCTGAAGGTAGATCTGAGCACAAGGGATTTGCGGTGAAGAAGTGATGGAAGATTAGCCAAGAGAATGGGCCCAGTCCAGCCACGTCCAGTCTCGGACGGGCGCAGATGGGCCCGCCCTTGCCAGCGCGCGTCCCGCGTTTTAGGAGCCTTGGCCTGTTTATATGCGCCTCCTGCCGCTCAAGAACAACGTTGGCGGCGTGCGCGCCGCCAGGCAGCCTGGGAGTTGAGGTCTCGACACCCCCGGTGATTGGTGAATCGAGCAGGCAGCAGGCAGTAGTGGCACCCAAATGCAGAAAACGGCAAGACGGCAGGCCAGCAGTTAGTGTAGCAGGTATGAGCTCTGAATAAAGGCACAAGTATTTCTATTTCCTTATCTCGGCAAGTAACATGTCTTTTCAAAGGGCCAAGCCTGTTAACCCAGCAGAACGCGGCACTGCAGCACATGGACAGCTCCCTGCATCAGATGTACATAAACACACGATTGGACGCGCAGATGCCCCAACAAGAAACAGATATGCCTTCTTGTCATCGTTGCCTGAAGCTGTAGATTCACACATGCATAGATAAAGTAGTGTATCATTCGAACCCGCCAGCAAGAAACAGACATGCCTTCCTGTGATATCTCTCTTGCCCCAGCAGACAAGCTGATTCACACATCAACAAACAGATAGAAGCACGATGGGACCATCGAAGCCCCCAAAAACAGACATGCCTCACAGTGATAGCTCTCAGCACAGATGCAGATTCACCCATTCACAGATACACAATTGGGTCCATCGAAGCCCCCGAGAAGATAAAAGCACATCTTTGTTAACATGTGCAGGCACAGATCCATGCAGACATGCTTTTGAGATGGGCAGATGGCTTACTCCATCACAAAAGTGACGATATCCTGTCAGCCTCATTACTAGGGCAATATATCCTATGCAGTTGTGATAAAGTGTATGTGATATTTGGCATGGTTGTGACAGAGTCTATGCACGCCAAACTCTAAATAAGGTCCTGTGCAAACCTAAAAGACAGAGATACACATCAAAATAACAATGCAATAACATTTCAAAATACTTTTTCAGCAGTTATACTGAAAGCAATAACTTGCATTTATCTATGAACAGATTGCAATTAAAATGAAAAGACCTACCCACAAATTCGCCCAAAGCAGCGCAAGCACTCATTGGTATATTGAAAACCAAAGGAGTGTTTCCTAAATGTATTGCTGTGACAAGAATAACAAGGCCACCCGCTTTTAACATCAGCTGCGCCTGACACAAAAGTCATTAAGCAATATAAGATGCATTTTTCAGAGACAACCAGACTTAAATAGGTATGACGAGTAGCAAGAAGAAACAACACGACTATTAACAGGTACAGAGCGTAAACGGCAACATAGCTCACAACATTGTATACTAAAAAAGAAAAAATAAATGTACAAGATTTTCAAAAGTGTAAATATGTGCATGTGGTAATATCAATGAGAACAAAAAGAGTAAATGGAGCAGTGATTACAAATGCCGCTCCCTGCAGTCCAATAGCCCATGCAGCACACGTAACAAGCTACTCACCAAATATGCAGGAGAATGAGATATAAAGTATTCTGAACCGATTCACAAGGAGTTCCAGTGAGTAGCTGTTACTGCTGATTTCATATTATTACTGAATTGCTAACTAACAAAACGTTTGGGGATAGCAGTGATAGAGCGCCATGTGATTCTGAGATTTGTAGGGGTGCATCATATTCACCGTTAGTCGGCATCCGCATATAATCGATGTATGTTTAGAAGCGCCATAGAAATGTATTTGCTATAATCGTTTAACATAGAAGTGTTAGACGTGTAATAACGTTTTGCGAAGTTTAACGTTGCAAGTTATCGTGAATGTATTTAGTATAATGTAGATGATTAGTTTTCACAAATCAATGTAATGGATTAAATGTGTGCCACGTTAGAATTAAAAAGTAGGTTGCTTATTTACAAGATGATCATGTTGAATTAATGCTTAGAATGTGATTTCGTAGTGTGTTTAAATTTGCAAGGCCTAACTGCATATGTAGAAGAGAAGGCCTGTTCATTTCTTATTTTAGCTATATTTTATAGGCCAATAGGGATTTCTTGGTTAAGGCTTGAGTTGCAGTGAAATGTAAAACTTCAAGATGCGAAGAGCTTTTCTTTTCGTTCCCATGTTTCTGTTGCAGGTGCAAGGACATTTAGCTCGTTAGTGAGAATAAGTCTTTGTTTTAGGTGTTGAGATACAGTGAGAAGTCCACAGGGGAGTGCATTGGAATGTGCAACTGTAACTCTTAGTATGGAAGGTGCCTGGGACCCAAGGTCAAGCTAACGGACGATGGAAGATGAACAGCTCTGGATGGAAATTTACCGGGGGACGACCTGGCTGAAGAGGTGTGCCGAAGGGCGTGTTCTATGATTTTGGGGTTTTGTATTAGGGACAGTCTCCCGTGGGTTGAGCAGATGAGGTTTAGGCGGGAAGCTAGAAGGAGTATCATAGATCGAGCTCTCACTAAGTGAAGACTTCTTAGGAAGTTTCACTCCTGACACCTTTTCCATGATTCTATTGCTTGGGAGGGAATGCTAAGTAGGGACGCCACTTTAGAATAGAGTAGGGACAGAAATGTTTTGACTAATGATTCCAAAAATTAATATCAGTATAACGATTCTTTATTTGATGCTTTTAGAATCTGTAATTCTTTTTATTTTTAGTCGAATGCGAATCCCTCATAGGTTGGCTTTTGTATTAGTGCCCATTTATCTTTTGTGCCTTGTATTGAGGTGCCTTTATGTTCAGATGTTTTTGCTCATAATAAAATCTCGGAAGCTTTAGATTCTGAGTCCTCTATCCTTTAATGATGTCAAATTGCGGTAGATATATTCTGATAATTGTGTTTACTCCCTCTACGCTATTTAGCAAGTAAAAAGATCCTGGCGACCTGAGAGGGTTCTTGTAGATAATTGGTTAGACAAGAATCCGGCCCTATCAGTTGGTAGAAGAGACGGATGGTTAATTCCAATAGCGAGGGAAGATTTTGATTAGGATAAGTGATCCTTGAGGCCCATAGACGCTAAGTGATGGTGAATCATCAGATGGTGAGCAGCAGACGACGGCGGCTGATGGACATTGACGTAGAGTAGCAGTGCGGCAGAAAGCAGCAGTTCGAGGAGTGAGTACGAATAGCGTGAGATGTTGTAGATTGCGGTGTTGATTTGTTGTGTGATGTCTTGCGGAGTTGGTGTGAATGTTGAGTGATTGTGAGATCAGGCTGTGAGCACGCGCAGCCCAGGAAAGTCTTAGGCTCGACGAGTAGCTTAAGCGATTGGGTGTACAAGACACCCGCGGTAGATTTTGTTGACCACCCGAAGGAGATCATGAGGCGCCATTGATCACCTGGACCGAGATAGGGGAAGCGAATGTGTGAGTGCATGGCAAACCGACGCTGGTCGTGGGCTGTTGTATGTGGATTTGAGTATTTGTAACCTATCAGAGGCGATCTGTCTGGCTGGACGGGGACGGACAGTTGCCAACCGAGGTCGACAACTTCGAGAGACTGTGGACGTACAGTCAGAGAAGTAACTTGTTTGGGACAAACGGTTATTTCAGCGTATGAATGGGACGAATGCAAGGGGGAGACGTGAGTTGTAAAGGAGGGGAATTGCTGCGAGGGGAGGAAAAGTGACGTCAGAGGGTGTCGCGCTGCGATAGGTCGGTTGGGGTGCGTCGCGTTGTCGTTGGTGGATTGATACAAGGAAGTAAACGAGAAAAAAATTAAAAAAAATTAAAAAATTGTTTGCGTTCAGAATTTGGTCATTATGAAATGCTTTAAAGTTTTCCGAGAGTTGTGTAGAGGTGACAAACATGTGGTTACTTGTGGGGGAGAAGAAGCCCCTCCCGAGGATACTCCGTCACATTACATGGCAACAAATGTGGGGTTGCATACTATAATTTGGCTTGAAAATTGGCATAAAATTACCCAAGGTGAAGGAGAATAAGCTTTCCTGAGATATGGTTAATTCAGGTTGGAAGTGTTGTACCAGTTGAAGTCTGTGATGGCGGCTTTACGACCTTTGCCAAGGCCAACTCAATTTGAAGCATTGCCTGCGTGGATTAGAGCAGCGCATGATAGGAGAAGAGATAGAAACCAGGAAAGGGTGAAAAAGTCGATTAAGGCATTCCAGGATGCCAGATGGGATGCAGAAGAGAAAAGATGGAGAGTACAGGCAATAGAAGAACACAGATTGTATCCCTTATTAGTAAAGACTGATAATTCAAAGGAAAAGAGAGCAGATGATGAGGATGACAATGATACTGATGATAGCCTACTAGAGAGGTTATTATCTGAGAGACCACCTCCATACAACCCAGATGCCCCGGAAGGGAGGTCAGCTCAGATGGAAGGGACTAGGGGAGTACCAACCCAGTCAGACGTGAGAGTAGAAGGAAAGATCTCGACAGGAGCTGAGGGTACGAGGAATCAGTCTGTAGCTAGCGTAGAGGTTGGGAGAGGTGCGAGGTTATCGGATGCTCTAAAGGTACCGGTCACTATTGGACCTATTGTTTCTGTTTACGACCCAGATCAAGAGAAGTTTGGAAGCTCAGTACAGTCAGCTGTAGGAGTGAGGAGTGTGGCCGAGGGAAGTGGGTCAGTGAGTGGAATGGAGCAGACTCCGAAGCCTATAGAATGGAGTAAGCCATTGCCAGCCACAGCAGACTCCTCTAGGGTGTTGGAAGGAGACCTCAGCTAGGCCTACCAGTGCAAGGGGTTCACCCTTCTCTGCACAGAATCCTGAGATACTTAGAAGAAGTTGGCACAGAAACTGGAATAGAAAATACAAAGTTTAATAAACCTTCATGAAGTGGAACCACATTCACCCAGCACCCTGTGGTGCTGAATGAATGTAGCACACAGAGTAGAAGAACCATGGGTCTTTTATACCCACACAGGGGCTCAGAAAGAGGGCGGTACAAGTATACATGAGAAGAGTTACATACATAGATGGTCATACAGAAATGCACAGTCAACAGTAAAGGAGGAGCTAGCAGTTGCTGACTCTGGTAGAAACAACCTGATAGTTACAGACTAAAAACAGATGTATGGACAGTTAGATTCTTCTGCGCATGTGCAGAGTAGCAGAGTCTAAGTATAACCACTCCTTTAAACAGAGCACAAGGGTAAACAAAATGGCTGCCAGAAATACAAAATGGATTCCATAAAATGTACAGGATAGCCTCTAAATACCAGATGGATTCCGCTAACGCTAATTTAATCGCAGCCAATTTACAACAGACGACCCTTTTAACGTTAGCTGAAGACATCTCCCATAATCCAGTAGGAAAATGAAAAATATGCATATTAATTTTTAATATATTTGTTTTTCTCTTCATTTTTCATAAATTTATCAATATCCTAATTCATTGCTAGGTGGGCATTTCTCATTCTAAATATTGTTAAGCGGGTATGTATAAGGTATAAGCAGAAGTACAAAGGGAACAGAGAATTGGGTCATACAGATAGCAGGAGAGAGTAATTACTATTATCAGAAACAGAATTATTAGCTTTCTAGTCCTAAGCAAATCCTAGAACCATCCAGTAAAAACATTTTCAAGGCTCCTATGCATTTCAGTTACCATCCATTTCAATATCAAAGTAGATAATAGTACATATCTAATAAAAACATTTTCGTTAGACTTTTCCAGTGTTTCCTTTATGAGGGCTAGAGTATCGATTATTATTAAGGAAATGCACCATCTCTCTACTGCTCAGATGAACTTTTCTCTCATAGAATAAACATTATTCCTAATACAATTATGAAAGCAGTCAGACATATTATTACAAAAATGATCCTGGATCCAGAGGACCAGGAGGACTACACAGGACCATGAGAATTAGGACGAAGAGCTGCAAAGAGCTGCTCCTCCTCAAAAATGGGACGATCAATGGGGTACATTTTCAACAAAAAAAGAAAAAGAAGTCCTTGGGAAATTAAAGCCGCTGTACAACCAACCAGAGGGGAGTCTTCTCCCTGTGTCCGTTTGAGCCTCACAGGCAGGCTCTTGTTGTTCCCACGGTGGAGCTGCACAACTCGCAACTCAGGAATCATGGCCTAGTTGCAAGGGAAAAGTTTCTTCTTTCAGGATAGGGCAATCACCCACCAGGGCAAATGCGCTCAGCGATCCTGTCCAGTGTCTCAGGCAGTGCACCAGTTTTCTTCATTTTAATCTAACAGGCACCAGAGACACAGCACCTGTACCCTGAACTCAAGTCCTTCCCTAACTCCTGTATTGCTCTACTGGCACACTGCTCTTTCGTTGGGGCCATAGATTGCATTCAGCTTGGCCAGGTTTCTCTTGATCAACAAAGGTGAAAACTTTACAGCTACTTTAGGACCAGGATTCAGAGGCCTGATGCTAGGATCTCTGAAGCAACCCTTGTTTCAAAGGGGGTTACCTCAAGCAAAAACTTTCTCGCCTTCCTGGTAGGTCTGTGACTCTCGGCTGGGCATCAAAAGCTTGATCCACGATTTCTCCTTTCTGATTTGTGACCCCGTCTTTCGCCCAAGACAGTGGCAGGGGTACACACTTCACATCCCAGTGCTTCCGGCCTTCTACCTTCACTGAGGTCCTGGTTGCCAGCAATGCCTGTGCTGGTTACCTTCACTTTGACTTCAAGCTGGACTGGTGCTGACTCCTCAAGCTGGATCTGATGTCCTCGCCCCTCTGGCAATGGTTGTAAAGCAGCAAATATCTATTGGTGGACAGAACAAAAGGTCTTTAGACAAGGCACATAAATAATCTATCAACAGAGAGGATAATCTCAGAATACTTCCTAGTCTAGGGATGCCCCATATATTAACAAGGCACCCTGGAGCCACGTTCATCTATGTGAGAGTAAAAACAAAAAAACAACAGCCTGGACCTATTGGCAAGTATAAAAGGAACTATTTGGTGAACTGACAAGAGTAATACGTCACCCAATGCCAAGCAGTCAAGGAAGAAAGAAAAACAATACAGACATACTCCAAATCGTTTCATCTGTATATTCCTATCTTAATCATCTAAAGACCCTCAAGAAAAAGGAAATGTTCTACACTTTTACTCATAGACTTTGCATTACTTGTACAGGACTGCAGACACTTCTAAAATGATTTTTCTTAATAAAAGCACCTACATTGTATACTTAGGACCATGCTCTCATGTTATAGGAGCAACAGGAAAATCTAACACTGCTAATTTAACAAGGATTCCTATTACATAAAGAACTAAAAACTTCAACATAATGGGTACATGTTCTCCAGCGGAACATCTTGTGACTAACAGACTCCTATAAAACAATATTTTCCTCAAAAATGTTTGCTAAGGATCACATGGGCATCTTCCCTGCATTCTACTTTTTCACAATCCAAACTATGCAACATCAGTTCTAGTAAGGACTGTCAGTTTATTTACACAGACTAGCTAATAAAAAATAGCAATGCCCTTGCAAAACTGTATGTAGCATGAGAATAACAAACAATAGTGGTGTTGTCACCTGAGAATTTTCGAACAAAAACTACCCACAGCTAGTTCCCCTTAAAGATCAAATCAGGAAGCAGCAATCTAGACTACTCATCCTCTCATAATTCCATCAGAGAGGATGGGTAGTAACATAGCAAAATATATTTATTCATTTTATTAATGCTAATAATGTTTAAAACAGTATTACTGAATAGCCAATTAAATGTCTCATGGCTATTTCACAGACAGTTTAGACAGGCTCAAAAGAAATTGAGAAAAAGAGAGAGAACACATAAATTTGCCTACCCTTAATTTGTAGAGCAGCTAGCCTCCTCCCCCATTTTTGACAGTAGGAAACCTGTAATAGGTTCATTCTGTCAACACTATCAACCCCAATGTATAGCAACTGGGCATAAACAAACTCTGAGGAGCTAAATAGCACAGTGAGCTAGCTAAAGAACATATTCCCTTAGCAAATATAGTAGTGCAACATGAGGCCGCATGAATTCAAACTAAATCCCATTGCTTCCTGAATTCAGCCCTAAAAGCATTAGTGCTATATATATGGCAGAGCCATTGTCTTTTAAAGAGAGGTCACATATACCATTATACTATGTTCATTGAGTGCACAAAAACTTGCTTTTGCCAAAAAAAAAAGGTAAGCAAAACCTCTTTCTTTCCATGCCCTGCCATTTCGTTTCTCAAATGTCGAAATGTCAAAACACATATTGCTCTGAGCCCTGCCAGGCTTCTAAATGTAGGAGTTCGGCCTTTAACCTATGCAGCTGTTCCATCTTGTATGCAAGATTTTCATGCGGTGCTCCCAAGTCAAAGTGACCCTAGAGACCGAAGGCTGAACAGCAAAACCCACTCCAATCGTGTCTACCAGCAATTCAGAGGTAATCGTAATAACTTCTGCCAGTTTTTGTACATAGTTATATTTGTAAGCAGTGTGCTGAGTGCTTGTCTAGCAGTATAGATGTCAGCTATTAAGTCTATGCTTACATATGTGCATTTACTGGAGCCTAAGGCACTTTAAAAGCTGCTCTGACTGGAGAAATCTCATTTAAATAATGAATTTTACTCAATTTCGACTTTGATGTGTAGGGCACTTAAAAATGAATATCCTACAATGTTTTTACATATTAGTAATCCCCAGAATGTCCTCTACATATCCCAGAGATGTGGCATCAGAAATGTATAATGAATACCCTTATAAAAATAAGTTTTGTAAAGTGACATTTCACATGTAAGTGACCCCCTATTGCTGTATAGCACAGCTTAAATTCAATTTGGATGCTAGGAGGTCACAGCATCATGATTAGGCATCATGAATAGTAAAAAACGAATTTAATGCACCTATGTTAAATAACATTTTAATATAATCAAAAAAATAAAAAATGTCTCTTTTTTTTTTTTTTTTTTTAAATCTAATCATTTCGATGAGTCCACATATGAAAAGCAAGCTGCATCCCTTTGCCTATCATATTTAAACGCATCCATTCACAGCCCTAAGAACTGAAACTTAATTTGAAAACATGACAACTTTTTGCGCCACCATTCACAAGAATGAGCTTATAAAAAGAAAACTTCAAGAAAAGGAAATCCTGTCAGATATTTTCTCATTACCCAAAATACTGAACCTCATTTGTGGAAACCCTTTACAGAATTCTAAAATGCAGAGTTTTCACTCTGAGGAAGTCTTAGCTAAGTAAACATTCCTGTTCCATTTGTGGCCTAAAAAAACAACAGCAACAACTGTTTTGCTCATCAGCAGAAAAGGCGCTTCTCAGGGTTGTAACATGATCATGGTGGCAGTCTTTTTTAAAACAGACATTTCAAGTGTTAAGAATTATGTGGGCATGACATCTCGAAAGATCAAGATAAGAATATCAGAACATAAGAGCACTATTCGGTGTAAAAAAAGTGCGACGAAACTCACGAATCATTTCATTGCAGCAGGCCACAAAGAAACTGACCTATACTGGGTTATTTTAGAATAACCTCCCATTCCTTCACACTTAACAGATGTCCAACATTTCCTGCTACGCAGAGAACAACGATGTGTATATCGATTACACTCGGATACCATGGGGTTGAATGCCGACATTCCTTGGCTGTTGTTATAAATCCGGTGCACACTTGAGTGTATTACCTGTTATCCAGATAGAACCTGGCCCTGTCCCTTCAATTGTCTTTGCCATTCTTCGTTTCGTAGGGTTTAGGACAGCTCGTACACTAATGTGTACTTTATACACGCATGCGCGCGTTCGAATGCTATCTAGTAAGCACGGAGGATCACATACCATTGATGATTAGTGTCTCTGTTTCGCACATGCGTGCGAGAAAAGTTCCTTCATAGTCTAGCGGTGTATTTTCTACACATGCCCACTAGAGCAGAATTTAGAACAGGCATTAACTTGGCCACCTTTGCGAAAAAACGAACCTGCAGTCAATTAAGTTTCCTGGGCCATAAAAAGCGCGTAGACTTTCTCGTCGGTACCTCCGGTCTTTACTCAAAGACCGCCCTGGGGTACCGATGGAGAGGTAGGTTTGGCGCTCCCCCATCCCTCTTGTTTTCTCTCCAACTATTTTAGAGTGCGAGATACTAGCTGCACTTTCTGTTCCTGCAAACAACTAAGTCACTTGTTGTGTTAGAGATTATGAAACGTGACCATTGAGTATACCCCCTCGTGGGTATTTAGAATAACAATGCATTCTACAAACAGTTTTCCAGACAGTTAGTTTTATTTTAGTAAAAAACAATTTGCTTTTTTCAAATACTACATAGCTGGAGTTAATCCAATATTCAGATCATGGCCATGTTTTCCATCCCTTGTGAGAGTACACTGTCTAAGTCTCATTTCTGCTAGCCAAATTAACTAGGAGGCTACACTTTGGGCATCATAACTAGGAGCCTGATTTTGTCTTCCTTTTAAATAGAGCAGGGCCCCCTTCCCTGAGTAAGGACCAGGTTGAGGTGAGGGCGCAACCCAATAACTATGGGTAAGTGCAATTTAATTCAATTATTAAGTGCTTTGAAGCATCACTGAATGCTCTAGTTTTGACCGATTGCTGAATCTAAGCACACCAGGAGCAATATTACTACCAACTGTTTGTTTTCCTAGGTATCCGGTTTCGATATCTTTAAATGTAAGAATTGACCGGTGCGGTAGGATTCTTTTCTTGAAGTATTTTTCACTGTATATATTCTTTTTGTCACTTTTTTCACTTAAATAGCAGCATCTAAGGTCCTGAGGAAAGCCCTGATACTTATAGATCATAGTGGGCAGAAACATGTCGACCCTACCAATATGGACAAACGCATAAAAATTTGTGCTAAATTGCCATACTGCTTTTTAAATATGACAGGGGCACTCTGCTAAATAAAGAACATTTGAGCTCCTCTAGTCATTTTTATTTTTCACTATTATTATTTAGTGCTGCTTATTTTAGGACCCTCTTCACAACTTTTGGGCATACTATCGCTTTTTGACACATATTGAGATCTGGCAGCAACCCTCCTTTGTTGCGTTCTCTCTGTGCGGTACCTGGTCGATATGTCAAGACCATGTTCGTTACACTGAGGAATACAGACCCAAATGATGACAAATCCACCACCTTCTGTGATTGATGGGTCCTGTCTTAGAAGGGTTCTCACCTAAAGAGATGTCAGAACAGTTGTAAATGATGTTCCCTGGTTCAGTTTTTTGATTCAGCACCAGACCCAGGTTGTTTTTGTGGTTATTGTGTTGACAAGAGGGAAATATAACCTGCAGGTCTATAAACTTTTCCCTTGGACCTTCCCTTAGTTCTAATTGTGTTACTGATATTAGAACATTCTGCCACTAGAGGGCAGAATGTTCCAACAAATTAAACAAAGGCTTCTCGAAGCTCGAGGGGATTTAAATCCCCTCGAGCTTCGAGAGGCTTTTGTAAAATATTGGAATGTTGCTCTGCGGGCCTTTACCGGCCCGTAGAAGCATGGAGCACTCCATTGTCTACAATGGAGTGCTCCACATTCCAATGTTCTAATATCCAATCTGGAAACATATGACCGACGGCTGCCTGTCTATAAGAGAAGGGCAGTCATGGCAAACCACAGGTGACACACATTTTAGTCTTGCATAACTTTTTTTTTGTATTCATCTCCAATACCAATTAGACATACACTGATAACGTGTTGTCTGCCATTTTGACAGCATGATAATGATAATATCATATCTGTGGAATTTAGTAATTTTGAACAAGTTCCTGCCAACTGCTGCGCAAAGATAGACGTCGTCACGGCCATCTCCCTACCTCATAGGAGAACTTGTACTAGTAATAATATAGAATTGTCAATACGACACAAAAACAAAACATATATAAAATAAAAATACATATGCCAAGCCATCAGTACACCAAGCACAGGAAGCATAGACAAATTACAATAACATATATAAATGAGCAGTGATGCGCAATTACTGAACCTACAGCTCAGAGTCGAACATTCTGGCCTGCTTAATTTGTCAGGCTTAAAATCAATAACTGATTTCCTTGCTTTACTCACCCCCATCTGACAGTAGGTCATCTTTATGATGACCAGCTGTCAGCTGAACTGACTGTGTCGCTTCTGACACACAGGTCATCTTAATTTTAACTTTCTAAAAGTAAAATTACTTCGCTGATATTCCATGTTAGCTTTGGGCCACAATTTCCACTGTGAAAATTAATTCTTAATTGGAAAATCGTTTTTATATAGGCATATAGCCCTTAAAATTTCAAGCAAGAGCATCATTTTACTTTTTGTCTAGGATTAATGCAACAGTTTAAAAAAAAAAAAAACAGTCTTCCATGGAAATTCTAACTGGTCTTGCACAAAATAGGAACAAGGAAGGCTCCTTGAGTTTCGTTTCTCAGCTGCCCTGTCTTATCAGAGAAGCTAAAAATAGCCCCTCAGCGCAGAACCAGCCACTGCGAGCACCCCTGGCCCCCACCTCTTTCCAAGGCTCTCCTGCTGCAAGCATTACGCATTTTCATGTCAGAGAAGCTTTCTAAGCAGTGATTTCACCTCCTGGTTCACTCGCTCCTATTTCTAGCCCCCACCTTACAGGCTGCAAGGTCAAAATCTGCCTCGCACAGCCCTGAAGCTGTCAAAGACAAAAAGCCTTCCTAATTCTAAACTGCAATAATTTGCCCTATGGAAAAATTAATTTTGACATACAATTTCTTTTCAGGGGGTCATAATTTTATTTTCAATTCTCTGATTAGCAGGTTCAGCTTAAATTAGAACCTACAACCATCTGGACCCAGCACATTGGCTCACTGAACCACCAAGAACACAAAGCTGCATAGGAACAATTTGCAAATTCGAAATACCCACAATTTTCTCAAGCTAAACTTTTAACCGGTCCCTAATTACTCTTCATTAATACTTTTGTACATTAAGGGTGTCATCAAATCACTGGGGATGCTCTCTCTCTAACTACACCCCTCTCAATTTCCTTTTTGCGACGCATTGATGGTGATGAGACCAAATTAAACTTACTCCTTAACAATTTCACTTATCAGAATTCTTTCACATATTCACAGTCATTCAACCACACGCTTTTTCCAGTGCTAGCAACATCCAAAACACAATTTACCACACCACAACATTTAAACACACATTTAACCCACAGATCAACACTTAAGACAGAAACAAAAGACAGCCCACAGACTGTACTTAAACCAAACCATTTGTAAATACTAGTTGCAAGTCATATTCACTAGATTTGGCTGGCAGAACACCAGAAAAAACGCTCTGCATCTCACCACTTATTAATGTTACTAAGTGCACAGACCAGGATCCTTTCTATGTACATATTTAGTTCCTCGGGGTACTAGTCACCAAAGAAGAAATACTTTTATATACCTAAACCTAGTTAAGTATCCCCTCTAGGGGAGCCGGCTAATTATATACAAAAGAAATGGTACATCCAAGAAAGCAACACATTCATTCATTCACACACTTTTTCTCCCACATTCGTACATAATCAAACATCTCTTGCCTAGTCTTTTGCTTAAACATACATTGTTCCACATACTCAATCTTTCGTAAATCAAATGATCCATACATAGGCCAACGCAACTCAGAATCCTTACAAGTGTATTTATTCCATAATGCGCTGTACATTATAGAAGAAAGACCATACTTAATATACATCCCTATTAGGCGTCCGCTCCGGGGGGGGGGGGGCGGTTGTGCTTCACCTTACTCTCAACTTGGTACCACTACAAAAGCAACATGTGCTAAAAACAGGCATGCCAAAAATAGTGCAGAATATGCAGTATTATAATCAAAGTAGCACTTAAGGTACCTTTAGTACGATGTGCCATTCAAATCAATTCAGATAGAGAAAATTCTCCTCATTACCTGCCTCTATAGGTTGCAACCCATATATCAATATATCATAACAAACCAAGTTGGCCAACATAAATCTCCAAATCCAAAAGCCACAGTAAGCGTTACTAAACTACCTTACCAATCCCAGGCATCAAAACCAACAGCAAGCGCCACAGACACTTACTAATCACTTGGTGTCCAGGTTGCAACTGCCAAGTTCTAAAATCGACCAAATGGTCACTGCACGGCGAATCAACAGAAGAGATCTCAGTCGAGGACCGGCACCACCTGGATGGTCAGATCAGAAGGAAAGGAAAAACGCCGTGGTTGCCAAGACTCTGGTCTTATTGGGCAGCGATCGCGTCCACAGCGAGATTCCAATCCTTCGTCGCGACCAATCCTTTGGGCATCCGAGTCACCGATGAGCCCCACAGCTGGGCGCCAATTTGTTGGAAGGAGACCTCAGCTAGGCCTACCAGTGCAAGGGGTTCGCCCTTCTCTGCACAGAATCCTCAGATACTTAGAAGAAGTTGGCACAGAAACTGGAATAGAAAATACAAAGTTTAATAAACCTTCATGAAGTGGAACCACATTCACCCAGCACCCTGTGGTGCTGAATGAATGTAGCACACAGAGTAGAAGAACCATGGGCCTTTTATACCCACACAGGGTCTCAGAAAGAGGGCGGTACAAGTATACATGAGAAGAGTTACATACATAGATGGTCATACAGAAATGCACAGTCAACAGTAAAGGAGGAGCTAGCAGTTGCTGACTCTGGTAGAAACAATCTGATAGTTACAGACTAAAAACAGATGTATGGACAGTTAGATTCTTCTGTGCATGTGCAGAGTAGCAGAGTCTAAGTATAACCAGTCCTTTAAACAGAGCACAAGGGTAAACAAAATGGCTGCCAGAAATACAAAATGGATACAGTTTGTCTCCTGAGGCTTGAGCCGGGAGGTAGTGTCTGCGCTCATTATCACTTTTGAAGTTACTTAACTGTATGCGCGCTCGCTTTGCTTTGCACATTGTGTTTTATCTGAGTTTTTTATCAGTTCTATTTGCTTCGCTTTTAAAATGGTTTAAACTTCGCCACATCCAGCTTACCTCTGCCGCTTGTGCAGGGTGTTTGGGACAGGCGGTCTAACTCGATCGGCACCCCGGCCTCAGTCACAGCTACCGGGGGGACGCCATCTTGGGAGAAGTTTGTACCCGCACCAGTCTTTTCTCGCCTGGCAGCACTTAAACCGATGCTACCACGGGCGCGACACAGTTTGTCTCCTGAGGCTTGAGCCGGGAGGTAGTGTCTGCGCTCATTATCACTTTTGAAGTTACTTAACTGTATGCACGCTCGTTTTGCTTTGCACATTGTGTTTTATCTGAGTTTTTTATCAGTTCTATTTGCTTCGCTTTTAAAATGGTTTAAACTTCGCCACATCCAGCTTACCTTTGCCGCTTGTGCAGGGTGTTTGGGACAGGCGGTCTAACTCGATCGGCACCCCGGCCTCAGTCACAGCTACCGGGGGGACGCCGTTTTGGGAGAAGTTTGTACCCGCACCAGTCTTTTCTCGCCTGGCAGCACTTAAACCGATGCTACCATGGGCGCGCAGCGGACGCGCGCAGCGGACGCGCTCAGCGGGCGCGCCGCTGGCGCACCCAAGGCAAGCCCGTCTGCGCCCGTCCACGCCTGGACGTCGCCAGACGCCAGACATGCTGCTAGTTTAAGCCCTAGGTTGCTTAAATACACTAGAGAATCTCTAATATCCATCGGCCAAAGTGTATATCCTTGTCAATCTCCACCCAGAGTAGTGCTGGAGGGGCCCTTCTGTTGTAATAGTTGTAGGTATAACTCATACCCTGCTCTGCCTCCTCCACCCTCAAATCGGATTAAGACCCCTTTTAAAATACTTTATCTGAATGTGCGTTCTCTAGTCAAGCACTATAGTGAGATTCATGATCTCATTGAGCACGATTCGCCGGATGTATTTTTTATTTCTGAAACTTGGCTCAACAAAGACACAGTAATTGAACCCGGCCTCGCTCTTCCTTTGGGATATACCATTCTAACCATTAATAGAGAAACTGGAGGTGGGGGTCTGGCTGTGATTTTTAAATCTTCCCTGCACTGTATTTTTGTCAAGGAGAACGTGGCAGGGTGCGAGTGCGCCCGTTTTACCCTTTCTCTCAATGCTAACTACTCCTTCTCTGGCTTATTGGTCTATCGCCCTCCTGGCCCTTCAGCAGAATTCAAAGTAGCGATCATGGAAGCCGTCCATGTATGGGCTATGAGATCAGCCAATTTTAGCCTTATTGGTGACCTAAATATCCATTTTGATTTCCTGTCACACTCAGAAGTTAGCTCCCTGATTGCAGATTTTGAAGCCTGTCAACTAAGGCAACTGGTACTGAGTCCCACCCATGTGGCTGGACACCTACTAGATCCAGTTTTCTCCAATATCTCCTCCCTCTTGGTTCAACAACCCAGTCCGGTCTGTTGGACCGATCACCACCTCATTACCATCTCTCTCCCCCAGGTGGGGGCCATGCCTAGAGCTCCCTCCAAGGCCACTCTCAAACGTTGTTGGCACAAACTCAGGCTGGACGATCTGTTGGCCCTCCTGGCCTCCCGTACTCCTTGCCTTGACACCAACCCAGAACAAGCCTATAAGACTATTTTTGAGTGGATTTGTGCGGCACTAGACTCTCTTATTCCCGCTAAATGGTCCAAGGGCCGTGACTCTGGTTCCAATCCTTGGTACTCTGACTCCTTGGCGGCCATGCGGACTGTGTGTAAACAACGTGAACGAGCCTGGAGGAGGAACTACTACCCTGTAGAAAAAAAACTGTATCAGGATGCTATCAAATGTTATCATAAAGCCATACAGTTAGCACGTGCTGCCTTTATCACAAACCAGATAGCTTCTAGCAACAATCCCACCAAATGTATTTTCAAGATTCTGAGTGATTTTAAAAAGAGGAAGGATCCATCTACCTCTCCTATCACTTCGGCACAAACTGTGAAGATCTGGCCTCCTACTTTGTACAAAAAGTAGAAACCATTTATAAAACCTTCCCCAACTGTTCTAGGGTTTTAGAGAAGCCTTTAACATCAATCTCTAATGCCATACTAAAGGTCATTCCCCCCATTTCTCAGGAGGAGTTTTTCACTTTGAGTGCCAAAGTTAAGTCTGGCTCTCCTCTTGACCCCAGGAGACCGGCTCGGTTTAGGGAGTGCCTACCTGTACTTCTCACTCCACTATTGCAGACCATTAATTCCTCTCTCAGCATGGCAGTGGTCCCTACGCCCTGGAAGCAAGCTAAAGTGCTCCCACTGCTTAAGAAACCATTACTGGATCCCACTAAACCCGAAAACTTTCGTTCAATCTCTCTCTTGCCCTGGGTTGCTAAAGTGGCTGAGGCCCACGTCAATAAAGTCCTCTCTGACTTTGTAAACAATAGTAAGATCCTGGACCGGTCTCAGAATGGCTTCCGCGCTGGCCACAGCACCAAAACAGCTCTCCTGGCGGTTAGTGAGCATTTGCGGTCCATTCTAGATGAAGGTCAAACTGCGGCACTCATTTTGCTCGATTTGAGTGCCGCGTTTGACACGGTCTCTCATAAGATCTTGCTGCGCCGGCTTGAGGAAGCTGGAGTAAAAGATCTAGCTCTGGAATGGTTCCGCTCTTTCCTGTCAGATAGATCTTTCCAGGTATATGCTCCCCCTTTTGCTTCTTCCATCCAGCATATTAAGCAGGGAGTCCCGCAGGGCTCGGCCTTAAGTCCGGCTCTGTTTAACCTCTATGTTCAGCCTCTGGCAGTAGTCGCACGCGACCATGGTCTTAGTTTGGTTTCATATGTGGACGACACCCAGATGGTGGTGGCCCTCTCTGATGATCAGACCAACGGTGCCCCCCAGTTCCGTAAAGGACTTGAGGCGGTGCCTGGCTGGCTGACGGAGAACTGTCTTCAGCTCAACGCCAGTAAATCCGAGGTGTTACTGGTGGGGAAGGACAAGGGACTTTGGAACACTCAGTGGTGGCCTTCCTCCTTGGGCACGGCCCCCACCCCCAAGCAGGTGGTAAAGAACCTTGGTCTTTGGCTCGATTCCACCTTGGATTTCCAAGATCACACCAAAAAAACTGCAGGCACCTGTTTTGGCCTTTTACGTGGTCTAAAGCCCATTCTGGGGTTTTTTAACGCGACCACACGCCAACTTATAGTCCAGGCCACTATCTTAGCTAGACTAGATTATGCGAACTCCCTGCTGCTAGGAGTCAATAAAGCGGAATTGAACCGTCTGCAGCGTGTTCAAAACACTGCCGCACAAACTTTACTTGGACTCTCTAGAACGTGCTCTGGTACGGACGCGGTCCGCCGCCTTCACTGGCTCCCTATCCTAAAAAGAGTCGAATTCAAATCTTTATGTCTTACCTTTAAAATTTTAAAGTCTTCCACACCTGAGATTCTGTCGGGCCTGATTACTCCCTATGTTCCGGCCCGCCTACTGCGATCTTCCTAACTGGTTCTGGCGTCTGTCCCACGTGTTAAGCGAACCAGAGCAGGTGGCAGGTCCTTTCGTTTCCTTGCTGCTAAGCTGTGGAACTCTCTTCCTCTGAAAATCCGCAGCTTAGACTCGTTGACATCCTTCCGGAAAGCTATCAAGACTTTTCTTTTCCCCATGGCCTAACCGGAACTCCTCTGGAAACTGCTGTCAGCGCCGGGACGCCCCTTTGCTGGGGCATCTGTGCGCTTTATAAATGGTGTAACATAACATAACATAACATTCCATAAAATGTACAGGATAGCCTCTAAATACCAGATGGATTCCGCTAACGCTAAAGAGCCGAGACCAGTGAGACAAGGTCTTTGGCCGAGTCAAGATCAGATTTCCGAATGTGGACACCACCAGTGAGAAACCAGAACCAGAGTTTGATAACAGCAGAAAGCGAACGAGGCACAATAGTGAATCGTTCTGTTCCTATGAGTATGTCAGAAGAGAGTAGGTCACAGGAACGAGAATGTGAGTACAATGAAAGGGATGGTGTAGGTTGTCGAGAAGTACTGAAGGGAGCCCTGAAAGGGAGAATGTTAGATGTTGTAAGATTGAAGGCAGAGGTGGATGAGATAATAAGTGGAAATTTACCTCTTGAGAGAATCTTAATGTACGAACAAGATGAATTACTGTTTGTAGCGAAGGATGTGACTTGCAAAGCACGAACTGCTCATGAGAAATTGTTGGAATTGGCCAAGCGGTATGATGTGGATTTGTCTAAAACTAAATCATTGCAAGGAAGTCATAGATTGCAGTACAGTGACCAGGAACTAGAAGAGAAAAGAGTCATGGGATTGAGAACCCATATCAAAGATTTAATCATAGCAATGCGTGCATGGATTATGCTTGACAAGTGGGAAGAAAGATGGTCCAAGAAGAAAAGCTCTAAGAGAATAATATGAGAGACACCACCTCTGGGTGGAGGGATGATGGCGATAGGGAATTACCCTTTACGAGAAGTGCAGAATGGAGGATATGTACATGTACCTTGGAGTAGGGGTGATTTGGCTGCCTTCACAAATGATTTTCCCCGACTTAGGGAGAAACCTGTGGAGTGGTATAAGCAAGTCGATCGCTTTGTCAAAATCTCAAAGGTATTGTGGATTGATCTGAACACCTTATTTGACATTGTGGTTCCGAGTGATTTGTGGTCGGCATGTAAAATTGCTGTTGAGTGGCCGACTTCGGAGCCTGACAGGGACCCGATTTCGAATGGTCCGTCGCCTATAGTGATGAAAAAGTTCGAACAAGTGATTACTTGGTCGAAGTCGAAAATCTCACCTCAGGACATCGATTGGGTGAAGATAGATAGGACAGTGCAAGAGCCGAAGGAGACTGTGCATGAGTTTTATGAGAGACTTTTGCAGGCTTTTAAACAGTACAGTGGTCTAGATGTGTTGGATACAAAAGACATGGGACAGTTTGTTTCTACGTTTGTGTTGGGATTGAGGCCAGAGGTTAGTCTCATGATACAGCAGCATTTGATTTGTTGGCAGAATAAGCCTGTAGATGAGATTTTACGCTATGTTAGATACTGTAGTGATGAGATAGAATCCAAGCACAGGAAGTTGAAAGATAAATTGATGCTTGTGCAGATGCAAATAGCCCAGGGACAGCCTAATGGGGGAACGTTGGGAAGGAAACAGGGAAACAATCAAGGAGGAATTCAGAATGCCCAGGGTCAGGGAAGGCCAAAGTCAATAGACCCTAAGACAGGAATGGATGTGGCGACATTGAATATGACTACAGCATGTCATCTTTGTCACCAGATTGGACACTGGAGATGCAAGTGTCCTTTGAACCCGTTGAACCAGATACAGCAGGAAGGAGAGATAGTCCAGGTTCCTGTAGTGGACATGGTCCCTACAGTGACTCGACCTAAGATGGTCAAAGGGGGGACGGGTGTTCCGCAGATGCAGGTTCCCCAACCACCCAAGATACAGAATATACAACTGGGAGCTCGGACATATTTGCAGATGCCTATGTTTGAAGGGAGTGAGGGAAACGATCTAGACCCATTGGCACGACCATGCTCGAGAGGAGAAGAGGATTGTGCGCTTGGAGCTGTCTTAGAGGTAGATCAGAGGGGACCCTTTGTGGAAGCAGATATTGACGGTCAACCTATGATCTTTTTGGTTGATACGGGCGCTACTCGATCGACTGTAAGATCTGCAGTGGTCCCAGACCTACCCCTTTCTGGACAATCAATCCAAGTCGCTGGCGTGGCAAATAAGAAACTGACTAGTCCATTGACGGAGCCAATCCCAGTCAAGATAGGGAATTTCAGCGATGGACACCAGTTTGTGGTGTGTGATTCTAGTCCAGTTTGCCTCTTAGGTAGAGATCTATTGTGCAAGCTTAACTGCACTATCTATTGTACACCGAAGGGAGTGGAGGTACAGACGAGGGATGACGATGCGACCTTTAAGGTTGCGAATCAGAATGTGTGTGTGGAAATGTACCCAGCATTGACGGTGGAGGAACTGCCACTTGATCTGAGGGATTCAGTGTCAATTGACGTATGGGACCTCAGTGGAGAGGAGATCGGATTACTCAAGGGAGTAGACCCAGTGAAAATCCAGATTAAGCCAAATGTAGAGTTCCCGAGGACGCCCCAGTATAAGTTGTCACCTGAAACTATTGCAGGGATTAAACCTGTAATTGAGTCTATGATCAAGCAGGGAATTCTGAGGGAGATCATTGGTAACCCATGCAATTCGCCTATTATGGGACTAATGAAGCCGAGTGGGAAATTCAGGATTGTACAAGATTTGCGAAAAATCAATGAGATAGTCGTTCCATGTTGTCCAGTGGTAACAAATCCGTCTGTGATCCTGTTTCAGATCCCATGTGAAGCTGAATGGTCCACAGATATTGACTTGTGGCAAGCATTTTTCTCGATTCCTCTGCATGAGGAGAGCCAATTTCTTTTTGCTTTTCGGCTGGAAAATTGTGTGTTAACGTGGTGTCGTATCCCACAGGGGTATACAGAGAGCCCGTCTATCTTTAATCAGATCTTGAAGAAAAATCTTGAAGGTCTTGTGTTGCCACAGAACTCTGTTCTAATGCAGTACATTGACGATCTGCTTGTTGCGTCAGAAACTGAAGATGCTTGCAGGATCGATACCGTTGCTCTGTTGAATTATTTGGCGGAGAATGGGCATAAAGTGTCTCCGAACAAATTGCAGTACTGTTTGAGTGAAGTACAGTATTTGGGTCACAGAATTGTGAAAGGCAAGAGAAAGGTGTCACCAGATCGCATTGAGGCTATTCTGAAAATGCCTGTGCCCACTACTCAGAGAGAAGTCCGAATGTTTTTGGGAATGGTTGGTTATTGTCGCCAATGGATCCCAAACTTTTCCTTTGAAGCGAAGCCTTTACAGCGGCTGACGCGTAAGGATGTGAGTGATCTGGTACCATGGGACGAAGACTGTTTAAGGTCATTTTTGAGGCTGAGAGAAGCTATGTGTTGCGCTCCAGCTTTGGGCATGCCTGATTACAACAAGGCATTTGCCTTATTCTGCTGCGAAAGGGAAGGTTGTGCATTGGCAGTTTTAACTCAGACTCATGGTCCGTAGACCAGTTGCCTACTTTTCAGCTACTTTAGATCCAGTAGCTTCTGCGTTGCCCGGATGTCTCAAATCCGTTGCCGCAACAGGTGTCAGTATCGAAAGAAGTGAGAGCATTGTAATGGGTCATCCGCTTACTGTTTATGTACCACATTCTATTGAACTGTTGATGACCAGGACTAAAACACAGCACCTCACGAATAATAGGTTGACGCGTTATGAACAAGTCATCCTTGCTGCAGATAACGTGACGCTGAAGAGGTGTTCTGTTTTAAATCCTGCCACACTGTTGCCTATCCCAAATGTAGACGATGAAGACTGTGAGGACCATGATTGTCTTGATGTGACTGAATTGTGCACCAAACCGAGACCTGACATTGTTGATGAGCCGCTTCCAGTCTCAGATGAAATTTTCTTTGTGGACGGTTCATGCTTAATGGACAGTGCTGGTCAAATGAAAGCAGCGTTTGCTGTATGTACCCTCACTGGAGTGGTTGAAGCCGCTTATTTAGAAGGAGTATACTCCGCACAGGTGGCTGAACTTATTGCTTTGACCCGTGCCTGTTTGGCTGCTGAGAAGATCCGTATAACGATTTATACCGATAGTCAGTATGGGTTTGGTGTCGTTCATGACTTCGGAAAGCTATGCTCACAGAGAGGGTTTATGACATCTTCTGGTTCACCCATTAGGAATGGGGATTATGTGAGGCAATTGTTGGAAGCATTGCAAGGTCCAGAGGAAATCGCAGTTGTTAAGTGTTCTGCACACACCAAGGGGAATGACTTTGTGTCATTAGGTAATAACTATGCAGATGAAGTTGCTCGATTTTGTGCAGAACAGGGATGCACATTCACTGAAAGGCATGTTGAGGGAAGCCAAGAAAGAACCGATTTCAACGGAATGTCTGTTGAATCCAATGGCAAGATTGATACATGGTGCTGTACATCTTGGCAGAGATGCGATGGTGCGAGTGTTTCGCCAAACGTGGTACAATCCAAAGTTTTGTGCAGTAGCCGAAGCTGTGTGTCAGAGATGTGTTACGTGTCAACAAATGAATGTAGGGAAAAGGACGGTTGTGACTCTGAGTCATATTGGGAGGTCAGGTGGGCCTTTCAACAGAATGGAGTTGGATTTCATTGAGATGCCAAGGTGCAATGGGTTGAGCTACATATTAGTTGTAGTATGTGTCCTTTCTAGATGGGTGGAGGATTACCCAACACGTAGGTGTGACACACTCACCGTAGCCAAGCTACTACTGAGAGAGCTTATCCCGAGGTTCAGCTTTCCGACTTCTTTTGAGTCAGACAGAGGAACGCATTTCCATAGTGAGATCATGAAATTGCTTTGTGCTGCCTTGAATGTAGACCAAAGGTTGCATTGCAGTTATCGACCAGAGGCTTCTGGGATTGTGGAACAAGTTAATGGGACTTTGAAAGCCCAGATGGCAAAAGTGTGTTCTTCGCCATCTTTGAAATGGCCAGACGCATTACCCTTAGTTCTCATGAGTCTCCGTAGTGTGCCTGATAGGAGGACTGGATTGTTGCCTCATGAGATCTTCATGGGGAGAGCGATGCGTTTGCCAGCGATACCTGCCACTGCTTTGATTAACATCACTGATGATTTGATTCTCGACTACTGTAAAGGCCTGGCTGACGTAGTCCGTTCTGTGTCTCAGCAGGTGCAAGCAGCAGCTGTTCCAGCCGCAAGTGACCTGTGCCATGACTTGTGCCCAGGGGATTGGGTACTTGTGCGTAAACACATGAGAAAGAGTTCTTGGTTACGAATACAGCAGTGAAGTGTGGGGGATTGCCGAACTGGGTGCATGCCTCCCATACCTGCAGAGTTCCAGCACCCTTGAAAGATGCAGCCCCTCTCGTGAATGAAAATCTAGCTGAGGTGGCAGAGCCATCTGAGAGGGCAAGTCAAGCTGTGAGGGTTGCTGACGCAGTTTGTGGAGCACTAGACCAAGCTGAAAGGGGATGTGCAAGTCGAAGTCCCGAATTTGACTCAGACGAAGAAAGTGTTGCTGTGGGTGGAGTAGAGTCAAATTCTGCTGAAGAAGGAAGTAGTGCACAGGGTACTCAAAGGGAGAGCAGAAGTGCCACAGAAGCAGAAAGAGTTTGGGCCATGAGTCAGAGACGGGTAAACTTGCGATTGGCACCAGGGAGAGATCTTGCCCCAGTTTCCGAAACGTCTGAATCGGAGCAGAGTGACGAAGAGCAAGCTCAAGGTGGTCTGAGAAAGTCGAGGAGAGCAAGAGTGCCATGTCAAAGGTACGCCTCACCAGAGTGGACATACGCTGTGACTGATGCCAGGCATACCGAGCACGGGGAGGCTGAGATCCTTGACACTAGTCAGCAGTTCTCCGAACCTGAAGATAGAAGTGTTGTTGAAAATCCCAGGATTGGAGATCGATGGTATATTGACCCTCAATATTCTTAGTCCACCGCTTCTGAGTAAAGTTCGTGAACTGATTTTGGACACCTTAGTCTTTCCAACTTTTGTTGTTATGCCAGCACCTCAGGAGTTGATGACACTTCGAATTGAAATCTTGCAGGGGGTCCTAGAGCTGTTGGGACCGAATATTGTTCTGGACTGATGGCGAGCTTTGGTTGTATATAAGTCTGAAAGAAGATAACCTAGGCCCGAGTGGAAGAAGAATAAATTTAGGGATTTTCCGTTGGAAAAAATGAAAGAGGGCTAGGGAAGTCTTTTTCTGGACTGTGTAAATAAGGAACTGAAAATTGTTAGGGGTTTTCCAGCTTCAAGGTGGTGACTGAACTGAGTTGACAAGAAACTTTGGATGAGAAAGAGACTTTTACCTGTTGTCATTAAACTGAACTCTGAGAACTTTACGAAGATGGCAGAAGCTGGAAATACTCACCATAGGGCTAAATTAGTGATAGGTACACTTTTAGGGGTAGTGATAGCTGCTATAGTTGCGATAGTTGTAGCCTCATATATAGTGTCACACGAGCAGGAGGAGGAGGTACAGGGGACACCTACACCTACCACTTCCAGGCAAAAAGGGGTTACTATAGGAGCTCAAAGAGCTTTGACACTTGAAGAGAGTCGTAGATTTCATGTAGACCTGTCTAGAGGTGATTTCAAGCTTAATGCCTATGCAAAGCTGTTGTATGAGTATGTTGACGCGATGGTTGCGAAGGATTGCTATGTGTGTATGCAGTTGCCTTCTTCTGTAGACGAGGGTATTAGATACCATCACCTTCCACTAACATATGGGATTTCTTGCAGCTTATTGCTTAGCCTGTTCTATGAGAGGAAACAGTTGAAGTATTTATTTTCTAATTATGATGCAGTACTTCCTGAAGTTCCGGCATATAAACACTTGAATAAGTATGATTTTTATAAGTCAGAAGATAGACTTCGGACTTATTTCATACCGACTACGACTTTAGATACAGCTTATGCTCATCGACATAATTTGACATGCTTATTGTCAGAAACTGAAAAGAAGTTTATTGGTCAAATTGAGGATAGATATAGAAAACTAACCCAGACACGAAACACAGGAGAGAGTCCAGTAGATTGGACTGAGGAGGAGAGATTACACAGATCCAAGGGAAGTTATGGACCCTATAGCATTAGATCAAGTACAGAAGGGGAATTTGTGTGTGGGACGTCCTCAGACCTATTATGACAATGTTTCAGTAGGACAGAGTACGTGTGACCATACCTTTACTATGGAAGATTCTGCTAAGAACTTTTTGCAAGGTCCGGTACAAGTGATTCCAACGGTGTATTTTGTATGCGGAAAGAATGCTTACGTGAGATTGCCTGTGAATTGGTATGGTACATGCTATTTGGCTATCATTTTTCCGAAGATTTACCATACAGAAGATTTAAATTTGTTAGAGACAGGACATCATTCTAAAGTGCGAAGAGCTGCGAGTGCAGGAGCAGTAATTGGTGATATTTTTGGAGCAATGACACCAAGTTTGGGCGTGGTCTTGAATGACGTGAAAATAAGAAAGTTGGCAACTGTGGTTGATGAATTGTCAATGAATACGGCGAGGTCATTGCTGTTGGTTGATGGAGAGATGTTATCGATAAGAACAATGGTTTTGCAAAATCGTCTTGCTTTAGACGTGTTATTGGCAAAAGAGGGCGGAGTCTGTAAATTGTTGAAGGTCCACGAATGTTGTACGCATATTCCAGACAATAGCAAGGATTTGGAGAGATATATAGACAACATTACCACGATTCACCAGGAGATTGCAGATTTGATTGAAGAGAATGTGTGGGAAAAGATTGGTAAAGGATTTGGTCGCATTGGGACTTGGTTTGCAAACATGGGAAAAGGGTTCCTCGGATTTGTGCTGAAGCCACTAGTGATTGTTGTGGTTTGTGTGATCTGTTTGTGGGGACTTATTAGAGCCTGTAAGTGGTACAGGGAAAATAAGGTTGAGAGAACTCTCAGAGTGAATGAGAGAAGAATGGCGAGACTGCAGGACAGTCAATATCAGAACCTTAAAAGTATGGAGGGGTTCCGACAGAGTAGAATGGCAACAAGCACTGTTTAGGTCAGTTCTTTCTCCAAAGGGAATGAGGTTGTGATGGTGTGATGACAATTGTCATCAAAGGGGGGAACTGATAGAGCGCCATGTGATTCTGAGATTTTTAGGGGTGCATCATATTCACCGTTAGTCGGCACCCGCATATAATCGATGTATGTTTAGAAGCGCCATAGAAATGTATTTGCTATAATCGTTTAACATAGAAGTGTTAGACGTGTAATAACGTTTTGCGAAGTTTAACGTTGCAAGTTATCATGAATGTATTTAGTATAATGTAGATGATTAGTTTTCACAAATCAATGTAATGGATTAAATGTGTGCCACGTTAGAATTAAAAAGTAGGTTGCTTATTTACAAGATGATCATGTTGAATTAATGCTTAGAATGTGATTTCGTAGTGTGTTTAAATTTGCAAGGCCTAACTGCATATGTAGAAGAGAAGGCCTGTTCATTTCTTATTTTAGCTATATTTTATAGACCGACAGGGATTTCTTGGTTAAGGCTTGAGTTTCAGTGAAATGTAAAACTTCAAGATGCGAAGAGCTTTTCTTTTCGTTCCCATGTTTCTGTTGCAGGTGCAAGGACATTTAGCTCGTTAGTGAGAATAGGTCTTTGTTTTAGGAGTTGATATACAGTGAGAAGTCCACAGGGGAGTGCATTGGAATGTGCAACTGTAACTCTTAGTATGGAAGGTGCCTGGGACCCAAGGTCAAGCTAACGGACGATGGAAGATGAACAGCTCTGGTTGAAAATTTACCGGGGGAAGACCTGGCTGAAGAGGTGTGCCGAAGGGCGTGTTCTACGATTTTGGGGTTTTGTATTAGGGACAGTCTCCCGTGGGTTGAGCAGATGAGGTTTAGGCGGGAAGCTAGAAGGAGTATCATAGATCGAGCTCTCACTAAGTGAAGACTTCTTAGAAAGTTTCACTCCTGACACCTTTTCCATGATTCTCTTGCTTGGGAGGGAATGCTAAGTAGGGATGGTGCAGTTCAGAACACAAAATCTCCCCCTGCTTCCACGGACGGAATGATTCCTCAGTCACACACACATACACACATCACACGCTGGTGGGGCCCATAACACCAACATTCATTCCACATCAATCCTATCCGCGCCTACAGAGGGATCTTCAAATTTCCGAACTACAGTTCTTTACTTGGATGGAGGAAAACCACATCTATTAAATTACCCTAACAATTCCTCCATCCGGAGGACGATCGGATCATTTAGTTGAGTTGGTATTTGATAGATAACCCTTCAAATTTTATTTTAATCAATAAACATTACAAGAAATAACCACCCGACACAGTTCTTCAAACAATGATTTTTCTTCATCTAATTAAATTGCAGGTTAAAATCCTAACAAATACAATATTATCTTTTGTCATAATTACCTATTCTGGCTAATTGTCGTTCTCTAAGTCAGAAACTGGTCCTCAGAAATTCATCAGAGATTCTACCGTCCCGTCCTCTGCTGTCAGCGTGGAGTGTCGCATAGAGTAGCATCGATCAGGGTGCGTCTCGAGCTCTTTGGGTGGTAACTTCATTTCCCTCTCTAGACTACTAATATTTATACCAAAATATACATATACATGTAGCATTTTCATTATTTCCAGGTCTTTGATTGGCTTAATTCAGCCCCGTCCCTTATGCTTTAAGCAACATTTTCAAAATTTCACATACGGATGATGTATAAACTAGGCGCATGGGAAAATCGTTCCCAGGTCAGGAAAGTATCAGTCTATTGTGAATAGGTGGCTTTTGGTTCCCAGATGGCAACATTTCTTCCATGTTCAGGGACATTGGCATCTCGCCCAGAGTAGTCTTCATGGACCTGGTTTAGAGGTTCAAGGAGAGGACACTACGTAGTCAGTGCAGGCGCCTTCCTCCATTGCTCAGTGCATGAAGTCATGTACTTTAGTGAGGATTCAGTCGGCAGCCATCTTTTAGTAGGCCGAAATAGTCAACTTAAATAAAGAGACACAAGAAACGTAATTAATACATAGAAATGACTAAAACAGTGTTATTCCCTTACTAATACCCTTATGTGTATGCATTTATCTAGCCATATGCGACATTTAAAGCCGTTAATGCTGGTTTATTTAAGCGCAAATCACATTAACACTGCTTAAGCTAAACATGTAAATTTAATATGCGTACAAACTTAATTCACTTATTATTTTTAGCCATGCTAATGCATTCCCACGTATATTCTCTTGATTGATAAGGTTGGTTAGTTCATCACAGCACACTGTTTAATCATTAAAATTAACTATTTAGTCGTTTTAATATAAACTTATATAAATGGATTGGGTATACTAAAATTTTTTGTTTTACCCGCTCCATCAATCCCCCCTTTTGTTGATTTTATCACCACCAAATTTCAATTTATTTTCCCATTTGCAGAAATTTGAAATGTCTTTTTGCTTAATTAAAATTCTGTTTCCCTTTCATCTTCTCTCTTGGTTTTATCATACATACTCTCCTTCCACTCTTCCATTTCTATTTCATTGAGATCTTTTTCTGGTTTCTTTTCCCTATTTTTGTAAATTTCTCTTTTAGCCTTCTTTTTATTTCTTGTATATCTACAACATATACATCCTAATCTAAGTAGTAATAATACGAAAATTACACAGGTTAATGGAAATAATATTTTCCCTATTATAGTACTACCTAATTTACCTAAGAAAGCCTTTATAGCAGCCATCTTATTACTAATTCTAGTCCAGATACTTTCAACCTCCTGTGGTTTTATTTCATCATGCAATTCTGTAATATTTTTGATATAGACTTTTAAATCTCTGCTTTCGTCAGGAATGTAAGTGCAACAATGTTGAACTTTCAGCATTCCACAGACTCCACCCTCTTTTGCCAATAAAATATCAAGGGCAAGTCGATTTTGCATAATCATAGCACGCATGGCAACTAATTCAGTGTTTACTAATAGAAATCCTCCAGCTGTGCTTGTGGACAAACGATCCACTATGGTGGACAGCTTCCAAATATTATTTGCATTCAAAGATATTCCCACTGCTGGTATCAAGGCTCCAAAAATATCACCTACAATTTCTAACCAAGTTTCTCTTCTGCTACGCATTAATAGGTTATTTGGTCCACTATTTTCTACTCTATCCATGTGAAAGATCTTTGGAAAGACCAGGCCTACATAACATGTGCCATACCAATGGTCAGGCAGCCTGTAATAAGCCTTGTTCCCACAAATATAATACAATCCAGGAAAAACTGGGTCTTCTCCACCTCTAAATCCCC
This sequence comes from Triturus cristatus, assembly GCF_964204655.1. NCBI lineage: Eukaryota > Metazoa > Chordata > Amphibia > Caudata > Salamandridae > Triturus > Triturus cristatus. Next base: position 318,893,443 of record NC_140579.1, read on the forward strand.
ATCCAGATGCAATGAAGTATGTATCATGACACTCACTTGTCCCTATGTATATATAATCATATTGAGATCTTTCTCTCATGATGCATAATTTGCCTTTCTGTGGTGAATCTATAGCTTTGGTTGGTCTAACATCACCTTTCGTTTCCTGGTTCCCATCTATCGCCCAAATGTTTTCCCTTCTTTATGTCCTTCTGCATTCTTGTGTATTTTCAATCTTTTCTCCTCAACCATATCCAAGAATGTTTTCTCTTCTGGTTTCAAACTGCAAGTTAAATTGTTCTTAAAAATATACTCTAGAGTTAGTCCTTTAGTTTCTATAAAAATTTCTCCTAATGTATTAGCTTCTTTAGCTGGATTTAATTCTTTATTCATGGGCAATCGTCCAAGAATATTATCTATGTTAGACAAATTATACTCTAATTTTCCTACTTGATAAAATATACTAGTTAAGACGCTACATGTTATTCCATAAGTTGCTGGGAGGTGATAATAAGTCACCCCTTCTGAAACAGATGCAGGTAATTGCATGCAGACGTAGCAATCCCTTACTTCCATTGTTTTAACGTATTCATACAACAATTTTGAAAACACATTACTAGAGAAATCATTTATTGACCTATCTTGATGCACATGCTCTGTGCTTGTTCTAACCGGTATTACCTTTTGTGAGTTTTTCACTATATTAGTCATATTCTCAGTATGTCCTGTTAGTGTATCTAAAGTTACTTTAAAAGAGATCAAAAGAGCGAGTACGCTCCAAAGAAGCATTAATAGTCCTGTACAACAGCAACATGTCTTGCACCATCTTCTCATGAAGGTACATCTATTCTTATTATCATCTATGTTAGCCATCTTGTTAGATCTAACCGTGTCTTTTGACTTAGCCTCTTCTACTCCGCCTCTTATAGCTTTCCTACAAGAGCTAAAACTTATCAGGTTGTCCAAATACTTCGATTTTCTTATTCAATCCTGTGTATTCCTACAAGGATCGCCTGAAATTACTCAGCTTGGCCTTTCGTCGTTTTTCACTTCTTTCTCATCATCCACATGCAGGATTTCCTGATCTTCCGCTTCTTCTCCAATGTCGGATAAGATAACTCTCAGGATTTCCCCAGTTTCTTCTTCTTTTATCAATTTCTGCCAAGTCTGCTCTGGATTTCCTTGACTATCTGCCTCTTCTCGTTGTTCAGGCAGTGCCACATACGTCCATTAAGGTGACTTATACTTCTGGTTTGGTTTTCTTGCTCGTTTGTTTGCTTCTGATACTTCTATTTCTCCCTCTTTCTCTGGATGCTGACTAGTTACTTCATTCACTTGTTCAGCCTCGGAGGGTTTAGCTCGTATCAATCTGTATCTTAGTTTCTTAATTTTATTTGGCCAAATATCTCCTTTGGCGTTCCTTCTTGCTTTGCCGTCCTTGCCGTTTCTTTCCTCGATCCAAGTTCTCTTTCTCAGAACTCGACCTTCTGGTATCTCTGTTTCACTGTCTTCAGATTCTGTTTCATTTGATTTTTCTTTTTCAGAAGTCTCCTTTTCCACCTCTTGGGTTGGCCCTACCTCTGTCCCTCCTTGGGTCTCCGGCACGCAATCTTCTTGCTGACTAATTGTCCCTTCACCTATCTGGGTGTTGCAGTTCCCTACACCTCCTCGGGGATTTTCCGCAATCTGTCCCTCTCTTTCTGCAACTGTCCCTTCTTCTTCTTCCAGTATTTTCTCAGGTGGAATTTCTTCTACTCTTTCATCTGGTGCAAAAGTTACTTCTGACTGGATGTTCTTTTCTTTTCTTCTTTCTGTGTTCACCACTAGCGTTTTGCTCATCTCCAGAATCTGAAGTATCTGAAATCTGCAATCTTTTTCTCAGAATTTCTTCTCTGGGGGTCTGAACTAGTCTTGACTCATTCTCCCCCCTTTCAGGATTTTCTTTTGTTTTTATATTCTCATTGCTTGACTCATCACTTGATTCTGATTCGTCAAAGTATTCTTTCCCAATGCCGTCTGCTGGATTTGGAACTCTCAGAGTGTGACTAGCATGTATCCAGTTTTTCCGTCCTGCACACTTCACAGCAGTTGTTGTGGTCAAGATGACCTGTCTTGGCCTTAGCCACCTTGGAACCAGGCAATTTCTTCTTCTGTGTACTTTTATCCTCACCCAGTCCCCTGGGCTCAAATCATGGGCTGGTTTCTTTTCAAGTGTGGTGGCATCCGCTCCAACCTGGTGAAACACAGAATGAACTGCGTCAGCCAGGCCTTTACAGTAATCCAAAATCATGTTATCAGTTATAGTCATCAGCTTGTTGACTGGCACAAACGCGTGTCTCATGGCGCGTCCCATGATGATCTTGTGTGGACTCAAACCTGTGGTTCTATCTGGAGTAGACCTAATGGTCATCAAAACCAGAGGCAAGACATCAGGCCATTTCAAACCTGTGGCCAAACACATTTTTCCTATTATATTTTTGATAGTACCATTCATTTGCTCAACCACACCAGAAGCCTCTGGTCGGTAGGCACAATGCAGCTTCTGTTGTACACCCAATGCTTCACAAATTAGTTTCATGATCTCATTGTAGAAATGTCCTCCTCTGTCTGATTCTATGGTTATTGGGAACCCGTACCTTGGGATGAATTCCCTCAACAACAGCTTGGCCACTGTGATTCCATCATTTCTTCTGGTTGAGTAGGCCTCCACCCATCTAGAGAACAGACATACTACCACTAAAACATACCTCAGTTTGTTATAAGGAGGCATTTCAATGAAATCTACTTGCATTCTGGTGAAAGGTCCTCCCTCCCGGCCTATGGTACCCAGACTCACCACTGTTTTTCTTCCAGGATTGTACTGCTGACATGTCAAACATCTCTGACAGAGACTCTCTGCAATCAGCCTGAATTTTGGATTATACCAGGTCTGCTTAAAGGCCCTTATCATGGCATCCCTTCCCAGATGTCCTTGGCCATGATACATCCGTGCCATGGTTGACATCATGCTATCAGGCATTACTGGTCTACCGTCCCGATAGACCCACACATGATCCTTTTCCCTGGGTGCACATCCTGCTTTTACCCACTGCCTCATTTCTTCATCCACTGCCTCATCCTGCAATTGCCTCACTTCATCCCATGTTCCCACAACGTTAGCAAACATTATGGAGCAAAAAGACATTTCCTTTTCCTTTGACTGATTAATGGAATACTTGTTTCGGGCACAATACTGAGCCATGTCATTGGCAAAGCGGTTTCCGGTAGTGATGTAATCACTACCTTGTCCATGAGCAGCACATTTTACCACAGCCAACTCTTTGGGCATTTGTATTGCCTCCAGCAATTTTCCAACCACTTCTGCATTCCTTATGGGAGTTCCACTTGAGGTCAGGAAACCTCTTTGCAGCCATAGTTGGCCGAAATCGTGGACAACTCCGAAGCCATACTGGCTATCAGTCATCACAGTTACTCTTGCATTCCTCTCAATCTTGCATGCCTTGGTTAATGCCACTATTTCTGCTACTTGAGCGGATCTAACTCCTTTCAAGGGCGATGCCTCTATAACTGCTGAAACTGTGCATACTGCATAGGCTGCGCTCAATACTCCTTCATCCGTTCTCAAACAGGATCCATCCACAAAAAACACATGATCACTCTCTGGCAGTGGTAGATCTCTTATATCAGGACGAGGTTTCGTACAGTAATCAAGCACATCCAGACAATCATGATCAACTTCCTCTCTTATCTCCACTCTCTCTGCATCAGGCAAAAGTGTAGCTGGATTCACATTCACACATCTTTCCAGACTCACATTGTTTGCACCTAGAATGACCTTCTCATACTTAGTCAGCCGACTATGTGACATGAACTGTGTTCGACTCCTTGTTAAAAGGATCGCCACACTATGGGGTACAAACACTCTTACTGGATACCCCATCACGATTCCTTCACTCTGCTCTAGACTTCGGCATGTAGCCGCTACGGCTTTCAGACATCCTGGCAGACCTATCGCCACTGGTCTAACATTGACGAGAAATATGCCACTGGTCTCCGTTGTCTTCCATGTTTCTGTATCAACACTGAAAGTGTTCACCCATTTCGCTCACTACAGTATAGCTCAAACTCCTTTTCATAGTCTGGCATACCCAGTGCAGGCACTTCACAAAGACTGTTTTTCAACTGTTTAAATGCTGCCAATTCTTCTTTGTTCAGTTCAAGGGGATCTTTTACCTCACTTTTTGTCAATTTCACCAATGGTTTGGCAATCAGGGAAAAATTACTTATCCACTGATGACAATAACCAACCATTCCTAGGAACATTCTCACCTCTCTTTGGGTCATTGGACCTCTCATTCCTTTAATGATTCTGATCCTGTCTATGGTCACTTTTCTCAGGCCTTTCTCGATATTATGACCCAAGTATGTCACTTCCTTCTTACAGTATTGCAATTTTGTTGGAGACACCTTAAGTCCTCCATCTGCCAAATGATTTAGCAAAGCTATGGTGTCTGTTTCACAAGCCTCACGTGTCTTTGACGCCACCAGTAGGTCGTCAATGTACTGGACTAAAACTGAATTCTCAGGCATAGTAAGACTTTCCAGAGATTTCTTTAACAACTGATTGAAAATGAAGGGGCTCTCTGTGTACCCCTGTGGGATTCGGCACCATGCCCAAATACGGTTTCCAAACCGAAATGCAAAAAGTGGCTGGCTGTCATGATGCAACAGAATGGAAAAGAAAGCATGACACAAATCAATTACTGTGTACCATTTTGCATCGTGTGGGATCTGCTACAAAATTACTGAGGGATTTGGAACAATTGGACAACATGAGACGACAATCTTGTTAATCTTTCTCAAATCTTGCACAATCCTGAATTTCCCACTTGGCTTTTTCAGTCCCATAATAGGCGAATTACATGGTCTGCTCATTATCTCCCTCAACACTCCTTGCTGGATCATCTTCTCAATCAAAGGGGTTACCCCCGTTATTATTTCTGGGGTCAGTCTGTATTGTGGAATGTTTGGGTAAACAGCTCCCTCCTTTACAGCGATTCTCACTGGGTCTACATTTCTCATCAGGCCTACATCTTCCCCAGTGAAGTCCCAGACCGCTGCTTTCACTGTCTGTTTCAATTCTGGGGGTAATTCATCGGGATTGAATATTGCATAGGTTCCAGCGACCTCACGCTCTCGGTTAGCTATGGTCATTTTGTATAGAACATCTTCATCTGGTGTTTCAAAGGCTATTCCATCTGGTGTACAGAATATGGTGCAATTCATATTGCACAACAAATCCCTTCCTAATAGATTCACAGGACTGGTATCACACACCACGAATCTATGCATGTCTGAAAATTTCCCTATTCTGACCTTTACAGGGTCAGTAAAATACGTTTAAATCTGGGTGTTAGACACGCCAACTACTTGGATTGTTTCATCCGAAAGAGGAAGATTTCTAACATCGGCTGATCTGACAGTGGATCGTGTAGCTCCAGTGTCTACTAGAAAAGTAATGTTTTCATCATTAACTTTCCCATCTACAAATGGTCCTGTCTGATCTATTTCTAGAGATGCGCCAAATACGCACTCTGCTTCCTCTTTTCGGCACCATCAATAAATTTCCTCTGGCTCACTTTCGTCATTTTGCATCCAATATTGTGACACAGCGCTCGCGCGTTGCGGTTTGTTTACCTGTTCTTCATTGTAGAATCCCGTTTCTTTACTATATCTCTGTGTACTTCGGCTCTGTGGTAAGGGTGGTTTTGGCACCTGATTCTGTAGATTAACAGCCTTCTGCTGCTGCAGTGATGGGCCACTTCCCTCACACTGCACCTGTGGATTTAATGACGGATTTTCATCATTAGCAAGAGGTGGATTTTTACACTCGGATTTCCAGTGCCCTAATCTGCCGCAATTGTGACAGGGATACTTTTTCTTGACTTCTTCTATATTACCCTTTCCCTTTCCTGGACCAAACTTTGTTTTAATGCCTGGATTATTGGCTTGTTCTATCAGCTGAGCTTCCTGTCTCTCTGCAACCTTCACTTGAGCCCACATTGCCTTTTCTTTTAGTTTTCGCTGCTTTGCTTCAATCTCATCACTAAAGAATTTAGCATGCCTCAGAATCTCATCTATTTTCTTGCTCTGCCAGTCCACGGTGTGCTGCTTGATCATATCCCCAATCTCGGGACGCATACCATACACAAATCTGTACACAAAATGACTCAGGTCCTTTTCTCCCAGACTGTCATCCCCACTAAACTGTTTGAAAGCCAGAATTAGCCTCTCATAGTATGCGTGGACTGACTCTTTCGCTTCCTGATGTGTTCGATCTATTTTAACCCAATCTGTTTCTTTTGGAGGCACTTTGTTCTTCAGGAAGGCCATAACTTGTTCGTATTTCTTCATGACCTCCGGATCTGGGGCTCCTGTTTTGGGATCTCTCGGGTATTCTTTAGTGGGCCAGTCTATGACTATCTTACATTCTGCCCACAAGTCTGCTGGCACTATTATATCAAACAGACTATTCAAACCAATCCACAGCACTTTTGATAATTTCACAAATCTGTCTACCTGTCTGTACCACTCGACCGGCTTTTCCCGTAATCTAGGGAAGTCATTTGTAAATGACAAAATGTCCTGTCTGGTCCATGGGACATGCACATATCCCCCTCCTGGGATCTCTCTCATAGGGAACTCCATCACCACCTTCTCCTTTTCTCTCACAGGAAATGCTGGAAATGTTCTGTCTGAGGTGTCATCCCGCTTCCTATACCACCTGCTCTTCCATTTGTCCACATCTCCCCATTTCCTCAATACCGTGATTATGTCCCTAACCTGCCCTATCCGCCCTGCCGCGTTCAGATTCTCTATGTCCTTTTCTGTAAAATCCACTCGGTAGGGCTTTTGTAAAGCCTTTACCTTGTCCATGTCAATTCCCATTTCACTCGCTATTACTGCTAGTCTGTCATGTAAATTCTTTGCTCTCCAAGTGACACTTTTACAGAGGAACAGTAGTTCCTCATCTTGGTAATTTTTCAGCTTTTCTCTGGGGATGGTCCCTACAATCAGTTTTTCTAACATCATCCTTAATTTTGCTACATCAATGGTATGAGATTCTTTTTCTTTGTCCTGCAAACCTTTTAGCCAGTCATTCAATTCTTCAGTAGCTATGCTCACTGACTTCTCTGCATTTCCTGGTTCTGTCAATCTCTGTGGTTCTAATATCGATCCTTCTACCATTCTGCTTCTCTCGACAGTATCAGGACAATAAAATGGGTTCTTTGACCCATGTAGTTCACTTTTACCCATAGCATGTCCCCAGGAACTTTCTTTCGTTTTCATCAGGGGCTGTTCTGCCTGTCTTTGGTTCACATACGGAACTGTTAGTCCATGCTCACTGTCTTTCTGCTTCTCAAAAATAGGCATAACAGGACCTATGGTTACAAACTGTAACTGCTTCTCGATTTTTCGTCAATTCTCTTATTTTCTCTGTCAGTTCTAATGTGGTTTTTGCTAGTTCTCTAGAGTTTTCACTCTCATCCTTATTTCCCTTTTCTTTAGGTGAATTTCTTCTTTTTACTTCTGGGGTCACAACTTCTGTTTTAATGATTCTCAGAGTCTCCCTCACTGGTGTGCCTGAGGTTGGCATTTCTGGTTCCTGCCGGTACGGTAGTGGGCTTTTGTAAAACATATCATCTAGGACATCATCGTCGGTCTCGTTAGCCCCATACCTCCGGGTTTCTACATGATTTCTTTTTTCTAGGCATTTCCTTCCTCCACTTACTCCTTCTGTTCAAACAGGAAATAATCCTTCAGTCATACTAGCATCCCACCACCTTCTCATTCGATCACTATGAGTTTCACGATCATTTGGCCGTCCAAACATGTACCGATATCTATTTCCATTTCTCTGCTTTTCTCTCTCATGCATCTCATCTTCCCATTCTGTCAATGCCTCGAACTGTGTAGGCCTAGGTCGCGGATCTAAGCTCATCATCCTCTCCCGTAAGTTCCTTAATATTGCCAAATTAAAAGACCCATCCTCTGGAAATGCTAGGACTCCGTCTTCCTTTGTATACTTTGCCCAATTGTCTAACCAGATACAAGTATGGTACCCATATTTCGCAACCATGAAGGATGCAGGGGTCTTTGCCGGAGGGAGTAACTGTCCCTACCTAGTCACAATCTCCTTGTCTTTCACGAACAAATTTCTTATTTTACTGAACACAGATTTTTTCTTTTTCTCAGGTGAATGATAATACATCTTTCTGTCTTTTATGAACCCTTTAGTCCTTTCTACCACTGTACGATCTCTAATCCAATAGTAGCGCGACTCTTACTCATGCACCAATCCTGGCGCGTCTACGTCACTGTCACAATCTCCAATCCTTATGCGACTCACACTAACGCACCAATCCTGGAGCGCCTACGTCGCTGTCACAACTCCCAATCCCTGCGCGACTCACACTAACGCACCAATCCTGGAGCGTCTACGTCACTGACTAGCTGTCCAATCCCAGCGCGGTCCTTCTGACGTCTACAGTCGCTGCAGCAGTTTCTGCTCCTGACTCCTGTCCTCAGTCTACCCCTCCTTTACAAAACTACACGATAGACTTTGTTTCAATTTTACAATACTTGTTAGTTACAACGTACAAACATCTCCATTGTCTGCGCCGCTAACCACAGAATAGCAAAAGACCTTTCCCACGAGAATCCTGTTTTCCCGAGAGCAGCGCTTACCTCTGCCCTACTACAGAATTATTACGTCCGTTGGCAAAATAGCACATCACTCTACTTTACCCTTCTTTCAAACATCAATTAACTGTTGTCTCTGGTATTAAGACACATATGTGGAAACACAATGCTCCTGAGAAATAAACCAGAGTTCTGCAATTAATTCAAATGCTATTTCATTCACGCACTTTCACACAAGGAAATACCATTCATTCACACAGAATCCTGCTTTCCCGAGAACAGCGAACAGTCTGTCCTACTACAGAATTATAACATATGTTAACAAAGCAGCGCTTACCTCTACTTTGTCCTTCTAACAAGCTCAGAGAACACCTGCTACCTTTTTAGTAAAAAGCGTTAGCGGCATACCAATTGGTTTCCTGGTACTTTAGACCAAAATTTCACAGATAACTCTTTGCTATCATATGCACTTCTCTCACACAGAAATTGTCTCTAATGGCAACACACAGCGATGTCACCGAATCGAACCCAGACAATGCGACGCACAACTTCAATTTTTACGCGTTTTCCCGTGTACCTACAGGCAACCACAATCCCGTCTTTCCCGAGAACAGCGCTTACCTCTGTCCTACTACGGAATTGTCACTGACTTCTTACATCCCAAAAGCCGTACAAACAACATGGAACTCAATACGACTTCAACATATAGTGTTAATACATACATTTATACCAATCAATAATCAAAAAGCTATATATACATGCCAAATCATCAAACCAAAACAATTAAAAACATCTCTAGCTACCAAGAATACTGGTGCAGTTCAGAACACAAAATCTCCCCCTGCTTCCACAGACGGAATGATTCCTCAGTCACACACTGTTAGACCTGGCACCTTGGCGTGAGTTTCCCTTCCACTTTTTGATGGTGTGCCTCGATTGTTTTGCTGGTGTTGTCCGCTCAGGGCACTGCGCCACGGCTAATCCGTGCCGCAGTGCAAGTGCTCCCTAGGTAAAGTGTACCTGTAATTGATGTTCATGATTGGTTTGTTGGATTCACTGTCAGTCCCCAGTAAAGTGCACCAGGGGTGCCAGGGCTTGTGAACGCCAATGCTGCTGGTGGGCTTGCAGCGCTGGTTGCGCCACCCACAGAAGCGGCCTTGTAAAATGTGTCTAGGGTCTGCCACTGCAGAACCTGCGCGCGGTCCGGGACCGTCGCGCTGACTGCGCAAGTGCCCCCACTTGCCAGTCCCTAAACCTTCCCTTACCTACATATTAGCCACCCCTCTGGTAGGCCCAAGGGCAGGGTGCATTGTAGGCATAAGGTAGGACATGCCCTGATGTGTGTGGCATGTCTTAGTAGTGAATTACAGCCCTTGTCGTTTTTCACTATTGAAGGCTACCTGCTCTCCATAGGCCAGAATGGGCTGCTGGGATCCCGCCAACGCTGTGACCCCAGTGGACTCAGAGAGCATGGTAGAGTGTCAAGTTTAGTATGCCTGAACTCAGAATAATAAAATACTTCTTGTAGTCAAGTTTATTTTAATATCCTGGGTTTGTAAATACTACTTTTAGAAAGTTAGTATTTACTGACCTGACCATCTCAGTCCGCCTCTGCTGTGTGTGTGTGTTCTGCCTGGCAACAGTAAGGAGCAGGGTGGGGGGATCCCCAGAGACAGGTTGGCTGCCAGGTGGTGGGTAGAGAGGTGACACCTGGATGGGTGGGAGGAGTACACCTTGACTCTTGAATAGACCTGTGCTCTGCCACCACAAAGCCGGCGCCGCCCCCTGTGGAGCGGCTGATGTCTCTGCCCTGCTGCTGAAAGGAAAGAGCTGAGTCACCATAACAAAGTGCTCCAGAACTGGACTGAGCCAGGCCTAGGCCCCCTGGCGCTAAAGAACAAAAGAATCATGGTATAAAAGTAGGAGCCTGGCTCCTAAGAAATCAGAATCCTGTTTACCACAAAGAACCTCTGCCCGACTAGAAGGAGAAGAAGACGCTGGAGGAGCTGGCCTGCTGCTTGCCTTGCTGAGAAAGGAGAGGAAGAGACTTACTGAAAAGACTTTGCTACTTTGTGCTTGAACATTCTCCAAGGGCTTGATCTGAGCTTGCCCCCTGAACTGAACCCCAGGACCAGTGGGTTCTCTGTGCTTTTGCTCGTCCTCCAATTCGAGCCGTGTGTGCATCCCGCTGGAAAGAGACTGCGCCCCTCATCGCCCCTCCTAGGGCCGTGACACTCAGAAGCTTGCCTGCCTCAAACCCGTGAGAGCCCCGCTCCGTCCAGAGCCGCTCTCTGTCCCCGGGCCAGGTCGCCTGCATCCCTGTCACCGCCTGCTACTGGAGCGCGCTGACCGCGCTATCACCCCTCCCGCCGGAAACCGTCCGACGACTGTGATCTACGCCGGGTCATCCAGCTGCACTGACCGTGCCCTGCGACCCCGCTTCGCTATCCCCGGACATCTCAGGCCGCGCCGCCCCCGCTGTGGAGACCCTCCGGCACCGCCGTGCTAAAGGGTCGCTGGCCGCGCCTGCCTACTTGCCCACACCTGCTGATTGAGGACCCAAGAACACTTCCCAAGCTGAGAGTCGCACCGACCTGTGCCGACTCTTCACATCACGAAAGAAGTTCCAGTATCGGGCTCGGGGCCCGCAACGCCTTATTTCCCCGTTCGCAGGAGCCGATCTCTGTGAGTACTGGAACCACAAGTAACATTTGCAAGAGACTATAAGGTCTCCATTTGAAACTACGAACAAAGAACATTTGCCTGCTTTACAACCTGGTGGCATAGCGAAAACGTTATTGGTCTTGTGATAAGTCTGCTAATATATATACCTATTTTTACATAAAGAAGCGTATTTTTATATATATCCAAGTCTGGTGTCCGTTTCTGGGGGGATTGATGTATTTACTGTGTGTGTGATTGTAAGTGCTTAACCAACAACGCCTGAGGAATCGCCTTGGCTGCTCACGCCACGCACCTAGAGGGTGAGCAAGGGTCATTCACAAGGGGTTATCCTGCGCCCTGACGTGGAGGAGAGGGTTCCTGCTTGACACAAGGGCAACCTTGCGCCAACCAGAGATCCCCGATTACAACATTGTTGGCAGCGGCTGGGATTTCGGATTTGCACTTGTAATTTGCATACAGTGAATTATTAATCACCAGATAGTGAGAGCAGACCAAGTAACGCAGCCACAGGTTTTCATTTTCGAACTTTGTTGAGACATCTGCCATTACTGCAACCATGCCTAGCTCACTCTCCGCTGGGAGAGCACTCTCTGTGATTTCTGGAATAGATGAGGTGGATTGGGAGAGACTGGAAGGCTACTCGATGGAGCAATTGAAAGGCTACAGTGTAAAATTCCGAGTCCCCCATGCTGGATTCAAGAGGAGGACCCAGTACGCCAAGGCGCTGAGAGCCTGGAAGGAGTCACGAGTCCCACGGAATGCGGGGGACATCGTTCCACCCGACAACCTTGAGGAGCCCAGCAGAGTCCGGTCGCCAGAGGAGCTGGCAGACAGGGCAGCAGACAGGGCGCATGCAATGGAGATGGCAAAGTTGGCAGGACAAATGGAAATGGAAAAGCAGAAGTTGGCCCTGGAGGCACAACAACGCCAAATGGATCATGATATAAGATTGAAGGAGTTGGAGCTGAAGGCGAAAAGTTTGGATACCACTCCTTCTGGTGGCAGCACTCCACCGGTGCAGGTAGAGTCCAAGGTGTACATCCCCAAAGATGTAGTAAAGGAGTATTTTAGAAAGGATGACATAGGGCAGTGGTTTAGAGCCTACGAGGTGGCCATGTCTTCACACCGGGTCCCTGAGAAAGACTGGGGAGCGGGGTTGTGGGGAAGGTTCCTTGCTGAAGGGCGTGACACACTGTTAGATTTACCCTTAGATCTCCAAGCCTCATACCCCCATATGAAGGAAGCTTTAATGACCAGGTATGGGTTAACTCCTGAGCTATATAGACAGGTTCAGGGAGACTAAGAAGATCCCTGAGAGTACGTATGTGGAGTATTTAACCTTTTTCTGCAGAGCACTGGATGGTTGGGTGAAGGGTAGCAAAGTGAATGATTATCAAGGGCTGCTTGATTTAATTGCATGGGAGCACTTGTCCAGTCAATGTTTTCCTGAGCTACGCCAGCACCTGATTGATAGCAAGCTGTCCAACCCGAGGAAGCTTGCTGAGGAGGCGGACCACTGGCTCAGCACCAGGGTCCACAAGGGTCAAGTGGGAGACTCCGCCAAAGGTGGGCAGGGTCCCCAGCAGAAGAGTGGGGGGGACAGGGGTAAACAGAAAGGGTTCCAAAAAGGCCCCCAAAGTACTCCCCAAGGGAACCAGCAGAAGGGTTCTCAGCCTCCCCCACCCCCGCAGCAGAACGGGGCCCCGACAGGTAGACCTGTTCCAAAGGGGCCCTTCAATTGTTATAGGTGTGGTGACCCGGGTCACATTGCCTCTGATCCTAAGTGTCGCCTGTTTGGTAAGACCGCACCCACTGGTGCTCCCCCCCGGCAAGTAGCTAGTATTAATTTTGGGGAGGAGGTAGCAGTCCAGGAGGGTGGGAGTCCCGGGCAGATGACCCTAGTCTCGCTAGGAGACAGTGAGATGGTCCCTGAAACCTACTTACCCTCTAACACTAAGAAATATGGGCAAGTAGTGACCATCAATGGAAAGAAGGTGGAGGCTCTTAGAGATACAGGAGCCAGCGTGACCTCGGTGAGGCAACACCTGGTGTCTCAAGAGCAGATTGTACCCAATGCCTACTGTAGGGTTGTCAATGCTGACAACATAGAGAGTCGTTGTCCAATGGCTCAAGTTCCCTTTGAGTGGGGGGAGGTCTCTGGTACTCTACAAGTCGCTGTGAGAACTGACATGCCTGTAGACTGTCTGCTAGGGAATGACCTGGAGAGCTCCCCTTGGGAAAAGGTGGAGAAGACCACGCATCTGAGGATGGTGGGTCTACCCGACTGGGCGTGCGTGACCACCCGGTCCATGGCAGCCAGTAGGGGTGTTGAGAGGGTCCTGGAGCCTGAGGGAGAGGTCCAGGAACCGGCCTTAGGGAGAAGGCGCAGGAGGCGCGGGAAACCGGCCCCCAAAGTTCCCACGGCCCAGGAGGAAGTAGACCCTGAGGGGGATGCTCTGGAGCCTACCGGGGAACAGATTGCCGAGCTGGGAGACCTGCCTGAGCTGACCCATTGGCAGCAAGAAGGAGGTCCCTCCAGGGAGGAATTCTGCAGGGAGCAGAAAGAATGCCCTTCTCTCGTGGGTATGCGGCAACAGGCTGCAGACCAGGCCAATGGTGTTCAGGCCAAAACACACTACGTGTACTGGGAGAGTGACCTCCTGTATTCCGAGCCTAAGGCTGCTGAACCTGGGTCAGCCCGTGTGCTGGTGGTACCCCAGAAGTTCAGAACCTTCCTACTGGGGCTGGCTCATGATGTGCCGTTAGCAGGACATTTGGGGATGGACAAGACCTATGACAGGCTTTTACTGGCCCCAAATGCACAAGAATTCAGATTCCTACTGCAGAACCTGTCAGACCTGCCAGGCAAGTGGTAAGAGCGGAGGGAAGCACAAGGCTCCTCTGCAACCTTTCCCTGTGGTCGGTACGCCATTCCAACGAGTGGGTATTGATATTGTGGGGCCTCTGGACCCCAAGACAGCCCTGGGCAACAGGTTCATCCTGGTCTTGGTGGACCATGCCACCCGGTACCCTGAAGCCATCCCTCTGAGGACAGTGACGGCCCCCGTGGTGGGACGGGCACTGATGGGAATTTTCTCCCGAGTGGGATTCCCTCTAGAGGTGGTGAGCGACAGGGGGACCAATTTCATATCCACGTATATGAAATCCCTGTGGAAGGAGTGTGGGGTAACTTACAAGTTCACCACTCCTTACCACCCCCAAGGAAATGGGTTGGTTGAGAGATTCAACCGAACCCTCAAAGGCATGATCATGGGCCTGGACGGTCCAATGAGGCGTAAGTGGGACGTCCTCTTGCCATGCCTGCTCTTCGCTTACCGAGAGGTGCCACAGAAGTCTCTAGGATTCAGCCCCTTTGAGCTTCTGTATGGTCACCCGGTAAGAGGACCTCTGAGTTTGGTAAAGGAAGGCTGGGAGCAATCTCCCAGGAAACCTCCCCAGAATGTATACAGTTACATGCTGGCCTTCCGAAACCAGACTCGGCGTTTCAGGCAACTTGCTGAGGCAAATCTGGAAGCCAGCCAGGAGGAGATGAAGCGGTGGTACGACCGGAATGCCACTCTGGTAGAGCTTCAACCTGGACAAAAGGTGTGGGTCTTGGCCCCAGTGGAGCCTTGTGCACTTCAGGATAAGTGGACAGGTCCATTTGAGGTTGTGGAGCGCAAAAGTCCTATCACCTACTTGGTGGACATGCGGTCTCCCAGGAACCCTTTGAGGGTCCTACATGTTAACCGCCTTAAGCCCCACTTAGAGAGGACCGAAGTGGGCATGCTGCTGGCCACTGATGATGGAATGGAAGAGGAGACAGAGCCTCTTCCTGACCTCTTAGTGGCCTCTGAGAAAGATGGGTCAGTGGATGGAGTTAACCTCTCACCCACCCTGACGCCCGAACAACAGGAAGATTGCCGCCACTTGCTGGGACAGTTTTCAGATAGATTCTCCCTGGTTCCTGGTGTCACAGATTGGTGCGTCCATGATGTGGACACAGGAGACAGCTTACCTGTGAAGCACAAGGCTTACCGGGTAACTGACAGGGTCAGAGCTTGCATCAAGGAGGAGGTCTCCAAAATGCTTGCGCTAGGGGTGGTTGAGTCCTCCAGCAGTCCTTGGTCCAGCCCCGTGGTCTTGGTCCCCAAAGCTGCTGCGCCGGGAGCCACACCTGAACTCCGGTTCTGTGTGGACTACAGAGGACTCAATTCAGTAACGAAGACTGACGCGCACCCCATCCCCAGAGCTGATGAGCTCATTGATCGGCTGGGGGCTGCCCGGTTCCTCAGCACGTTTGATTTAACGTCTGGGTACTGGCAGATCGCCTTGACCGATGGGGCCAAAGAGAGGTCAGCATTCTCTACACCAGATGGGCACTTCCAGTTCCGAGTCATGCCATTTGGGATGAAGAATGCCCCTGCCACCTTTCAGAGGTTGGTCAACCAGGTACTGGTTGGGCTGGATGCGTTCAGTGCCGCCTACCTGGATGACATCGCAGTGTTCAGTGCCACCTGGCCCGAACACCTGCGCCACCTCTGGGAAGTGTTGATGGCTCTGCGCCGAGCAGGCCTCACGATCAAGGCAAGCAAGTGCCAGATCGGGCAGGGTTCCGTGGTGTACTTGGGACACCAAGTGGGGAGTGGCAAGGTGGCACCCTTGCAACCCAAAATTGAGACCATCCTGGCTTGGGAACCCCCCAAGACGCAGACCGCAGTGAGGGCCTTCCTGGGGCTCACTGGGTACTACAGGAGGTTTGTCAAGGGCTATGGAACGATTGTTGCCCCCTTGACAGAGCTGACTTCCTAGAAGCAGCCCAGGAACGTGATTTGGACTGACACCTGTCAGAAAGCTTTCGACACCCTGAAGACTGCCATGTGCACGGCGCCCGTGCTCTTGGCCCCTGACTTCTCCAAGGAATTCCTAGTACAGACAGACGCTTCAGATCATGGTGTAGGGGCTGTTCTCTCACAGATGACTGAGGAGGGCTGGGACCAACCCGTAGCCTTCATCAGTAGGAGGTTACTTCCACGGGAAAGTAGATGGAGTGCAATTGAGCGAGAAGCATTTGCTGTGGTCTGGGCGCTGAAGAAGCTGAGACCCTACTTGTTTGGGTCTCACTTCTGGGTTCAGACGGACCACAGGCCCCTCAGATGGTTGATGCAGATGAGGGGTGAGAACCCGAAGCTGTTGAGGTGGTCCATCTCCCTACAGGGTATGGACTTTACGGTGGAACACCGTCCTGGTACAGATCACGCCAACGCTGACGGTCTGTCCAGGTATTTCCGCCTTAGTGACGAGGAACCCCCTGGGCAAGGGTAGTTCTCCCCACATTTCAGCTGGAGGGGACACGTGTTAGACCTGGCACCTTGGCGTGAGTTTCCCTTCCACTTTTTGATGGTGTGCCTCGATTGTTTTGCTGGTGTTGTCCGCTCAGGGCACTGTGCCACGGCTAATCCGTGCCGCAGTGCAAGTGCTCCCTAGGTAAAGTGTACCTGTAATTGATGTTCATGATTGGTTTGTTGGATTCACTGTCAGTCCCCAGTAAAGTGCACCAGGGGTGCCAGGGCTTGTGAACGCCAATGCTGCTGGTGGGCTTGCAGCGCTGGTTGCGCCACCCACAGAAGCGGCCTTGTAAAATGTGTCTAGGGTCTGCCACTGCAGAACCTGCGCGCGGTCCGGGACCGTCGCGCTGACTGCGCAAGTGCCCCCACTTGCCAGTCCCTAAACCTTCCCTTACCTACATATTAGCCACCCCTCTGGTAGGCCCATGGGCAGGGTGCATTGTAGGCATAAGGTAGGACATGCCCTGATGTGTGTGGCATGTCTTAGTAGTGAATTACAGCCCTTGTCGTTTTTCACTATTGAAGGCTACCTGCTCTCCATAGGCCAGAATGGGCTGCTGGGATCACGCCAACGCTGTGACCCCAGTGGACTCAGAGAGCATGGTAGAGTGTCAAGTTTAGTATGCCTGAACTCAGAATAATAAAATACTTCTTGTAGTCAAGTTTATTTTAATATCCTGGGTTTGTAAATACTACTTTTAGAAAGTTAGTATTTACTGACCTGACCATCTCAGTCCGCCTCTGCTGTGTGTGTGTGTTCTGCCTGGCAACAGTAAGGAGCAGGGTGGGGGGATCCCCAGAGACAGGTTGGCTGCCAGGTGGTGGGTAGAGAGGTGACACCTGGATGGGTGGGAGGAGTACACCTTGACTCTTGAATAGACCTGTGCTCTGCCACCACAAAGCCTGCGCCGCCCCCTGTGGAGCGGCTGATGTCTCTGCCCTGCTGCTGAAAGGAAAGAGCAGAGTCACCATAACAAAGTGCTCCAGAACTGGACTGAGCCAGGCCTAGGCCCCCTGGCGCTAAAGAACAAAAGAATCATGGTATAAAAGTAGGAGCCTGGCTCCTAAGAAATCAGAATCCTGTTTACCACAAAGAACCTCTGCCCGACTAGAAGGAGAAGAAGACGCTGGAGGAGCTGGCCTGCTGCTTGCCTTGCTGAGAAAGGAGAGGAAGAGACTTACTGAAAAGACTTTGCTACTTTGTGCTTGAACATTCTCCAAGGGCTTGATCTGAGCTTGCCCCCTGAACTGAACCCCAGGACCAGTGGGTTCTCTGTGCTTTTGCTCGTCCTCCAATTCGAGCCGCGTGTGCATCCCGCTGGAAAGAGACTGCGCCCCTCATCGCCCCTCCTAGGGCCGTGACACTCAGAAGCTTGCCTGCCTCAAACCCGTGAGAGCCCCGCTCCGTCCAGAGCCGCTCTCTGTCCCCGGGCCAGGTCGCCTGCATCCCTGTCACCGCCTGCTACTGGAGCGCGCTGACCGCGCTATCACCCCTCCCGCCAGAAACCCTCCGACGACTGTGATCTACGCCGGGTCATCCAGCTGCACTGACCGTGCCCTGCGACCCCGCTTCGCTATCCCCGGACATCTCAGGCCGCGCCGCCCCCGCTGTGGAGACCCTCCGGCACCGCCGTGCTAAAGGGTCGCTGGCCGCGCCTGCCTACTTGCCCACACCTGCTGATTGAGGACCCAAGAACACTTCCCAAGCTGAGAGTCGCACCGACCTGTGCCGACTCTTCACATCACGAAAGAAGTTCCAGTATCGGGCTCGGGGCCCGCAACGCCTTATTTCCCCGTTCGCAGGAGCCGATCTCTGTGAGTACTGGAACCACAAGTAACATTTGCAAGAGACTACAAGGTCTCCATTTGAAACTACGAACAAAGAACATTTGCCTGCTTTACAACCTGGTGGCATAGTGAAAACGTTATTGGTCTTGTGATAAGTCTGCTGAGATATATATACCTATTTTTACATAAAGAAGCGTATTTTTATATATATCCAAGTCTGGTGTCCGTTTCTGGGGGGATTGATGTATTTACTGTGTGTGTGATTGTAAGTGCTTAACCAACAACGCCTGAGGAATCGCCTTGGCTGCTCACGCCACGCACCTAGAGGGTGAGCAAGGGTCATTCGCAAGGGGTTATCCTGCGCCCTGACGTGGAGGAGAGGGTTCCTGCTTGACACAAGGGCAACCTTGCGCCAACCAGAGATCCCCGACTCTAACACACACACATACACACATCACATGCTGGTGGGGCCAATAACACCAACATTCATTCCACATCAATCCTATCCGCGCCTTCAGAGGGATCTTCAAATTTCCGAACTACAGTTCTTTACTTGGATGGAGGAAAACCACATCTATTAAATCACCCTAACAATTCCTCCATCCGGAGGACGATCGGATCATTTAGTTGAGTTGGTATTTGATAGATAACCATTCAAATTTTATTTTAATCAATAAACATTACAAGAAATAACCACCCGACACAGTTCTTCAAACAATGATTTTTCTTTATCTAATTAAATTGGAGGTTAAAATCCTAACAAATACAATATTATCTTTTGTCATAATGACCTATTCTGGCTAATTGTCGTTCTCTAAGTCAGAAACTGGTCCTCAGAAATTCATCAGAGATTCTACCGTCCCGTCCTCTGCTGTCAGCGTGGAGTGCCGCATAGAGTAGCATCGATCAGGGTGCGTCTCGAGCTCTTTGGGTGGTAACTTAATTTCCCTCTCTAGACTACTACTATTTATACCAAAATATACATATTCATGTAGCATTTTCATTATTTCCAGGTCTTTGATTGGCTGAATTCAGCCCAGTCCCTTATGCTTTAAGCAACATTTTCAAAATTTCACATACGGATGATGTATAAACTAGGCGCATGAGAAAATCGTTCCCAGGTCAGGAAAGTATCAGTCTATTGTGAATAGGTGGCTTTTGGTTCCCAGATGGCAACATTTCTTCCATGTTCAGGGACATTGGCATCTCACCAAGAGTAGTCTTCATGGACCTGGTTCAGAGGTTCAAGGAGAGGACACTACTTAGTCAGTGCAGGCGCCTTCCTCCATTGCTCAGTGCATGAAGTCATGTACTTTAGTGAGGATTCAGTCGGCAGCCATCTTTTAGTAGGCCGAAATAGTCAACTTAAATAAAGAGACACAAGAAACTTAATTAATACATAGAAATGACTAAAACAGTGTTATTCCCTTACTAATACCCTTATGTGTATGCATTTATCTAGCCATATGTGACATTTAAAGCCGTTAATGCTGGTTTATTTAAGCGCAAATCACATTAACACTGCTTAAGCTAAACATGTAAATTTAATACGCGTACAAACTTAATTCACTTATTATTTTTAGCCATGCTAATGCATTCCCACGTATATTCTCTTGATTAATAAGGTTGGTTAGTTCATCACAGCACACTGTTTAATCATTAAAATTAATTATTTAGTCGTTTTAACATAAACTTATATAAATGGATTGGGTATACTAAAAATTTTAATTTTACCCGCTCCATCAGGGACACCACTTTAGAATAGAGTAGGGACAGAAATGTTTTGACTAATGATTCCAAAAATTCATATCAGTATAACAATTCTTTATTTGATGCTTTTAGAATCTGTAATTCTTTTTATTTTTAGTTGAATGCGAATCCCTCGTAGGTTGGCTTTTGTATTAGTGCCCATTTATCTTTTGTTCCTTGTATTGAGGTGCCTTTATGTTCAGATGTTTTTGCTCATAATAAAATCTCGGAAACTTTAGATTCTGAATCCTCTATCCTTTAATGATGTCAAATTGCGGTAGATATATTCTGATAATTGTGTTTACTCCCTCCACGCTATTTAGCAAGTAAAAAGATCCTGGCGACCTGAGAGGGTTCTTGTAGATAATTGGTTAGACAAGAATCCGGCCCTATCAGTTGGTAGCAGAGACGGATGGTTATTTCCGATAGCAAGGGAAGATTTGGATTAGGATAAGTGATCCTTGAGGCCCATAGACGCTAAGTGATGGTGAATCATCAGATGGTGAGCAGCAGACGACGGCGGCTGATGGACATTGACGTAGAGTAGCAGTGCGGCAGAAAGCAGCAGTTCGAGGAGTGAGTATGAATAGCGTGAGATGTTGTAGATTGCGGTGTCTGGTCTGTTTTATCAGAAGGAGGCTCACCAACTCTATGACCTAAGAAGTGCCAGGAAATTGGGGGTGCTGAATACTGCTCAAACACGCTCCACGCCCACCTCATTAGATAGGATGCTACAACGTGGTATGACGGCAATTAACAATGAGGTTAATCATATTGAGAGAAGGCTGTCCCTTTTTGCTGCTGTGGTTGACAGTTCTATAGTTTCCTTACCAATTACTCAAGAGCAATTATCTTTGGATACAGTGGCACAAAGACCAAGTGCTATATTGATACCACTGAGAGAAAGTTCTCCCTATAGTCCACGCCATTTCAGGCAGGCTAAGCGACCAAAGCGAATACGTATATCTAAGGCCAATAAAAAAGTTACTCAAAGTTCCTTACCTTTAAAGTCCCCTGATGTTGCCTCAGTTTCAATAGAGGAGGATCCTCCCCTGCTACTCCCCGAACAAGACGGGGAAAAGGAAGGACAGAACTTGAAAGGTGACTGGTCGATGGAGGGGGAGGTCTTGGCTAAAATTACATCGCCTCTACGGGATGAACTACTAGCAATATTTACCAAACAGGATCTTTTATATAGTGCTATAATGGATATTAAGAAATAAGTGGGCAACTGGGAGCTAGCATGTTCTCTTTGCGATAAGATGGATAACAGAAGAGCAGGTGCCTAAACACCCTTAGGTAGGCTTGAGAATTATTCTCAGGGGATCCCACCACCTTGTCCTCCAGCTGATATCGCAAATGTCTTCCCTGGAGTCTCTAAAAAAGGTGGGAATCACCCTAACATTCTTCGAAATCCATATACCCAGAGGGGCACCATAGCTCTTCAGAACAAAACCTGATCTGAAGAATCTCTCCCCATGGTAATAAAGGGTCAAGGAAGCATAGAAAATGGAGATAGGTAAGAAGCCCGAGTGGAACTACAACCCGTTATAGATTTTCCCCCAGCCTGTTGGCGCTTATTGATCATCCTTGCTGGTGTTCCTGGCCTAAGGAGGGGTCAAAAGGAGTCATTTGAGCAGTTATTCAACAAGACTGTGAACTGGTTGGGCCGCTATGGAAGTTTTCCACCTAGATTGGGCAATAACAGCTTGACATTAAGGCAGGTGGAATGGATTGGAACCGGGAAGGCGAAAAGCTTATTACGTGGGAATTTGAGTATCTAGGTGGAATCCAGTGACATTGTTTTATTGCCTCTGGGTTATTTTTTAAATCAAATGATCAAGCGATCTTGGCTCCTATTAGGGCACCTAATGTACCTAGGGGGAATCCCCTTGTGGCCTCAACAGCAACAGGTGGAGGCCCGTGAGCCTGGCCAGTTTTTCTGGTATACCTACATACATCCAATGTGATGCCCTTTTTTTTTTGCAGACTTTTATATAGTGCAAACTTGACCCGAATCCAATCAGGTATCGGAGCACTTTACATAGCA
This sequence comes from Triturus cristatus, assembly GCF_964204655.1. NCBI lineage: Eukaryota > Metazoa > Chordata > Amphibia > Caudata > Salamandridae > Triturus > Triturus cristatus. The sequence continues at coordinate 318,915,745 of NC_140579.1, forward strand.
CCTGTTACGTTACATAAGGACACACATTCATTTTTTGTTAGGCACAGGGAGATTAAGTGATTTGCCCAGAATCACAGGAAGTTCAGCGTCATCACCGATACTTCGAACCCAGTTCCCCAGGTCTGAGGCCGAGCGCCCTAGCCGTTAGGCCAACTCCTCTCTCCTGCCCTTGCAGATGTAGGTTGACTTCTCAGAGAAGAAAATCGTCCCCCTCAGTGTGGTCCCAGAGAGGAGGTGCATTTGTGTGTTACTGAAATAACAGGGATGATGACTGGGGAAGGAGTGCTTTTGAACACTTCAAAAAGTAACTTGATCATACTTAGTTGGAAAACTGCAGGGTCAAGCTCACTATTAGCAGATGGGCGGGGATGGACATATGCAAAACATATGGCATAGAGTGTTTTAAAGAAACTTGGGACGTAGAGAGGATTTTGTTTTTGAATGTGTTTAAGGCCTTCCATGCTAATGCTGAGGCCTCCCCCCATGGCAGAGCAAAGGGGGGCCTGGCAACGTTCATAGGTTTATGATTAGATTGCACCACAGAACAAATAGTATTTTACTACGGAATTATCCTGGGTGTGTTACTATCTTTTCCCCACAATATTAGAGTGCTGATAATCAATATCTACAATTCCCCATCTACAGAGATAGCTCTGGACATAGAGCTAAGAAGATTCTACAAAAAAACATTGCTAGAGTGGTCCTTCTCGCCAATAGTCCTGCTGGTTGGGGATTTTAACTTACATTCTTGCGAGACATGTGTTAAGAAAAAGAAGGATCAGGAACATTGTGAAGTCTCTGAGCAGATTCATTTAGGCACTCAGGTCAGGGAGATAATCTTAACCTTATGGTCTCAGAATTAAACCTTATTAATCTTTTATCTAAAGAAGTGTACGACTCCCCTGCGGCAGTACCCATGTTTAAGGGTACAGGTAATAATACAACTATTGATTATATTTTCACATCCGCATGCTTGATTTAGTTTCTGGTGAGATTTAGAATTGTATGGAGTATCTTCAGTAACCATAATCCAATCACGGCAGAATTTGACTGGTGTGATCTTGCAACTAAAACTTCCATCATCTATAAAGATCCGCTTACACTTAAAACACAAGGGAGGCTTGTTAGCTGGGGTAATATAATCCCGGAGGACTTTCTGAGAAATCTGGTCCAGAAGTGTAGCCTGGCATTTGAGATGTGTCTGAATACTGATGCGCAAGATCGAGCCATTGTGGACTCAATCTCTACTATTGTACTGAGGTCCAGCGAGCCAAGACTAGACATAACACCAAGACAATTAGCTCAGGACCTAAATGGTTCGATAAGAACTGCACAAAGGCTTATAAAGACCTAAAGACAACCCTTAAATCAAACCTAAGGTCGACATGCAGCATAAAAGTGGCTAGGATGGCATAAGCATTGGCTCACTGGAGTGTCATGAAGAGAGAAGCTTGGATAAGCTTAAGGAGGTTTTTAGTACTAGAAACAGTGCAGCCTTCTGGAAACTCGTTAACCAGCCATTATTTAAAGAGGAAACAGTACCGGATCTGAGTATAACTATATCTGTGCAAAAGTGTGTAGATCACTTTGGTTATATATATGCGAGTGAAAGTGATTCTACTCTTATTGCACCTCTGGAAAGAAACAAATGTCTATTTTTAGTTGGAAGAAGAGAGGGAAGGCATAATGGAATTGATCCCTGGGAAGGCTCCAGGCCCAGATGGGGTTCCAGGCAATCTTTAAAAATCATGCGCAGATCTGTGGGCCCCATTAATCACCCAACATCTAAATTTGGCAGCATGAGGCCATATTCCCTCATCATGGAAGCAATTAGTTATAGTACCAATTTTTAAAAAAGGGAAAAAGGAAACCGAGCTGATCCAGTGTGAAACCGTTCAATCTCTTTGATAGACGCGTAAGTAAAAGTTTTGGGTAGGGTCTTGCTGAAGTGATTAACAAATTGGGCTAATAATAAGATTGTCTTGTCAGAAATTCAATACAGGTTTAGGATGGGTCGAGTCACTATATAACAAAACTTGAATTTATTTATTTTAGTTAATAAATGCACACTGGTCAAAAGGGAAAGTAAAGAGCTCACCTTCATGGACCTCAGCAAAGCTTTTGACACAGTGGTGGAGGAGGCCCTACTGGCATTTTTGCATGATTTGCAAACAGGGCTTGAAGCCTCCGTAAGATATGGCCCATTGGGGGAATGCACTGTGCACTTTCAGTTAGGAAAGGGGGTCCGGCAGGGCTGTCTTTTAGCACCTATGCTTTTTCTTTTACATATTAATCAATTAGATCAGTTTTTAAGGGAACATTGTAAAGATGTTTTGAAGGTAGGACAGAAAATGATCCCCGCCTTGCTGTACATGAATGATTCTGTTCTTATCTCCCGTACAGTCGATGGCTTACAACTTTAATTATGCCGATTTTATGATATTATGGAAAATCTGTGCCTAAAAATCAATTACTCCAAATCACATACTATGATAATCGAACCCAGTGCTTAGTTTGTAAAATATTAAGTGCCAGGGTTCTGACCAGGAAGCCACTGGAGCTTGCACCACCCATCTCCCTTGTCATCTCTGCCAAAACAACTACAAAAGTCTCCAAAGCTAAAGGAATGGCTGGAGAGGCAGGTATAAGCAATTTTAATGTATATTGTATTCCTAAACAACCGTTGTTCTGCTCATCTCTAAATTAGATGAGCAGCGCCACCATGTGGTAGACTGTTTCAAGTATGGTTTTGATAATTAGGTGCCGATGCTGAGCACCGGAAACCTATTGACTGCCGGTGCTGAGCACTGGAAAGCACCGGCTCAAATTAAGCACTGATCGAACCCAGAAATACTGAAACTAAAAAGTATGTAATAAAGAATCATGATATAGGTAAGGTGGACATGTTCTGCTACTTAGGCATCTTGCTGGATGATAAATTGTCCCGGGATCCCTTATTGAAATCACACAATCAATCTTTTAATAGGGTCACCTTCAGTATTGAAGCCTTTTCCAGGTTACTAGGCTACAGCCACTATAAAGTCTGTATTCACCTCTTCATGCAAAGTGTGCTCCAACTGTATTCTTTGGAGCGGAGCTCTGGGTTTAAAAGTCTTCCATTACTATTCAAGAGGCAGAAAATAATATCTTTAGAAAACTGTTACGAATTCCACAGAATGTACCTGCAGAAATAATGTATGATGAGATAGGTGCAGCCTTTATTGCTGACCACATACATTTGCGCCCCATACTTTTATGGTTTTTGATATGGGTCAAAAACGAGTTCGAATTAAACAGATGGATATTGAGAGAATGTCTGAATATGGATTATAACCTGCACATACCTTTGTTGAGTTATATAAAAATGACACTGACAAATTTGGGTAAACCCCATCTTTATAATTCACCAGAACTAACTTCAAAATCAGAAATCACATGGGTCAAGAGAGCATTTAAGGTATATACCCAAGAAGCGAGAACCTTAGACTCATAGCACAAACATTGCTATAGACATTCTTTTATGGTGAGATCAATGGTAAAATTACCGAACATTGGATATGTCGATTATGCACAGAAAGTTTTTAACATACTTTCGTCTGAATATGTTCCATCAATTGCTAGCGGGACGGAATAAGCCATCAGACCCCCAATCCCCCTGTTTGCACATGTGATGCATGCTCTGCGCTAGACATTTTACACATTGTATTAATTTGCACATTTGTCCTAAATAGGCTGATCTGTGACATCAATATATTCGTTTATTACTCGTGCCTTTGAATTTTCAGCAAGCTAGACCAGGGCTTTGAGAATTGCAATTTTTAAATAAAATATTAATATGTTGCTGTTTATCTAGATTTTAAGCAGGGTGTATTTTGCTTACATATGACATTGTATTTTTATTGAATTTTATGTTATGATCATGAATTTATTGATGTTTTTATTGTACTATTATGATTGCTGATGCTAATCAAAATGAAGTAAATACTGACTTACTGATATAGAGAGCTGATTGGCTGGTCTGTATTTATGCCGCCTGTATATTTTCTGGTACATTTTTACAAAGGCTAATGAAACTCCTCATGAAACTGGGAGATTAATTTGTAATATGGGAAGGAAACTTTTACTGTGTCAACAGAGAGGACATAGATAGGTCATCTACTTCACTGCCTGCGTCTGCTAGCACGTTCAATGCATTAGAAATGCAGGAATGGCTGCCACATTGGAGTATGTATGATGTATGGGGTCAGAACATCATACATACATAAGTAGCTCCAGAAGCAGCCCGTGGTGGGAGTGCTGCGGGGCGGTGGGGCGGGGGAGGGGCAGGGTTGGGGTAGTAAACACCGGAACATGGATGAACGGAGGCAAGTAAACAATTAAATAAATAAAATGAATTTAGTTGCGCGCGCAGGTCAGGGCTCTAGAATTTTAATAGGCAGGTTCCTGAGTCCCACTAACCACTCACGGGAAACAGCGTTTACAACGCTGTCAATACCACACAGGTGGGTAACAACGCGGTCATTACAACGACTGCGTGGTTACCACGCATGGCATTACATTGCAAGACATTTCAACAACTTGTGCTGGGTGGCATGCAACACAAGAGAATGTGTTGGATTTAAATCCAACAACTTCCCTGCTGTTGCGCTAACTGGAGTAGGAATAGTAATTTATATTATTCCTAAGTCCAGCGCGCCACCTAGCACAAGTCTTTGAAACGACTTGTGATTTAATGCCACACGTGGTAACAATGCGGTCGTTGTAACGACCGCATTGTTACCTACCACATGGTCAAAGCATGCATTGTAATGTGCTACATTCCCCTCTCACTAGTAGTAGTGGTTGCTCCTCATTCACTATATTCAGCATTCTGGTTAAGACCCAATAGTAGTCAGAGTCTCAGATGTCCCACTCCGACTCTTGTTAAAGTCAAAAGTGTTGCAGTGCTGAAGCTCCATATTGCAGGCCAATTACCCTGGGGCCAGCAGCACATGCACGACTGGACTCTCTGAGAATGCAACCCAGTGATTAATTTGAGGCTGTGGTTTCCAGGACCTGGCACCCACACTTAATTGGCAACACTGGGGCTTGTAAAAGTCTGCCACGTGGTGGTGCTGTCCATCTAATTTAAAGATGAGCACAACAACAGTTCGTTTTTAATTCAATATACATAAACAATTACTATTGAATGCCGCCCAAGCCATTCTTGTAGCTCTGGGTGGCTGGATTTGGCTTCAGTATTACACTTGTTGGAGTGTGATGAGTAGTAATTGTGTTGGTACTGCTATTATCAGTGCTGGGAGGGGCAACGTGTGATGCAATTCTCTGGGTAATGTCCTCTCACCCTGCTGAGAGAATGGCAGGGCTTAGCCTCCAGCCCGAGCCACAGGCAGAAGTCTTGCAGAGCTTTTCCCCTTTGTGTAGTCGAACTGGCTGCTTGACAGTTAACTATTTTTGAAGCCTCAAGCTCCCGTTCTTATAGTCCGTTTCCAGTCATAACATGTTATTTAGGGTGTTAGTCTATGAATTTTTTGTTCGGGGATCTCCTTCCTTTTGTAGTGCCCTCTCCTCTGCCTTTCCTTTCTTTGAGAAAGTAGTCTGTCACAGTAGGTTTGCCTCCAAATCTGACAGCTTTCCAACACAGGCCATGAGAGGGACTCGAGGTTCACATTGGCATGCCACAGTGATGTGTATCAAAAGCTAGCCCCAGGGCCTCAGCCCTACTCTTATCAGCCCCATCTCGTTCCTGAGATGCACTCAGATCCCTTCCCAGTTATGTCTCTCTGAATCAAAGAGCACCCTTTGAGAATATGAAAGAGCCTGGCTCTCCCTTCCTCCATTGTGTCGCTCTCAGCTCACAGGAATACAGCAGTCAACAAATTTGTCTAGGGGGATTCCTCTACCTCCTACAGTTAGCCCCAGGTCTTTGAAAATGGAAACCAGAATCTTCCATGTAGCATACCATTCATAGGCACTCATACAGCCAGCACATTCATGTAACACACGTTGCAGTGTACAGCACTACATCTTCCATGTATTGTACCATTCATAGGCACACATACACCCAGCACATGCAGATAACATGCATGCGCTGCACAGCACTACATGCCAACCTGATGTAGGCCAAGGGTGAGTTAAGCACACAGCAGCAGAACTTTACTCCAGTCACAGAGGTAAAAAGGTCAGTTCACTTCTACTGATCACTACATGGTATGCTGCCACCACCACCACGCTCACGCTGCTTAACTCCTGGCAAAGGCAATAGCATTTCCCCAATATGATGATAGCACTTTGGGTGCCCGACCTGATCCCAAAAGACTGCAATTAATGAGACAGGCCTATGTCATGGTGCACACATATAATTTGTGTTTGCCCATGACAATCACAAATCAGCACTAGGGATCCAGACATCATTGCAGCTGGGGCACTAAGGGCCGGGGTATACATCGACCATCATTTGAGGGACTTTTCTATCCCAACCTATGGCAAGAGATGCACCCTACCTCACTGGATTATTCATTCAGTTCCCCTGCATATAACTTTCTCGCTTGGATAGATACATTTAAACACTGTTTTGGAACAAAGGGCCAGACTAATAGAACAGAATATTCATGTGAAACTCTTTCAGACCATATCCCTCTTTTGTTTTCAATTCAATGGGCAAGGTCTTTGACTCTGGTCCCTTCTTGGAAACTGCTGCCAATGGAAATGCATGATGCAGTCTTTGGTAATACGGTCACAGAGGTCACATAGATCATTAGTTTAGTGAAATTCTCAGCGGTTAGCCATCCCTCATAATGTGAAGCCTTTAAGGTTCTCGATAAGACTTCAATTCATAAAGGCATCCAATGAGATGGGGGATACATTACTGAAGGGAAATGTCTACCCTGGAAAACGAGCTTTGACTATTAGAACTAGGCAGTATTAGAGAGCAGTGTAGGGAAGGTACATTGATCAGTAAATTCTAAACGTTTGCTATTTTATAGGAGAAATAGAAAAGTTATAACTAAAAGACCTATGCCATCATGATACACGAGGAAGCAACAAATCTGGTAGTCTGTTGGCCTCATTACTGGCCACTGAACAAGGTAAGCCTGAAATGAAAACAGAAAAAGATAAACACAGGAAAATTGCAGGCTCGCAATTGGAAATGAACGACATATTTAGGACGTTTTAAGATGCTTTAAACACTATACAAGGATGAGGAATGTTGCAAATGACTCTTTCCCTTTTTTGAGAGGTCATGTCCAGTTCTTCATTTTTTAAGACTCACCTTCTGAACTCTAACACAGGGAAAATGCAATCCAGTGCCCAGTGTATGTTTGCTAACCCCGAAAACAAAGTTGAAATTGTCTTAAAACCCTTTTTTTGTATATGTAAATTTGCTATAGGAGTATTCTATTTGGTATAAAAACTACATCAATAGAATGTAAAATTCAATTTCAAAAGTGGACTGAAGCAGAGTATTCTGCCATCCACGTTATGACCCTGAAAACATGACTCAAACCTCCATTAAGGGCTGGTGTCCTGCAGCCTGCAAGCCCTCGTGTTTGCTGCGAGACGTAAATAACAGAATGTCTTTACAGGCCTAAAAATCTTCTACTGAGTGCTATAAAACCTATCCTAAAAAATTCCTAATTGCCCATAAGGTAGGGTGCATAGTGCTAAGAAGTGTTGCATGCCTAAATTAATGCTAGCTTGTGCCTACAGTGAATACATCAGAAAGCTGTTTTCACTTTATTGTGTTTAGCTGTTTCCATATAAAGTACTAGTAAAGCATACTAAATGGTCATTTCTGTATAATCTAATAGGAAACAACTACAGAAAAAGTTCAAGAATTTTGCCCAAATGTTTCAAAAATCCACTTCATTGGTAAATTCTGATTGTTTTCTAATTAGATACAAAATATAGCTTTCAGAATAGTTGTATTTGCTTGCCTTAGCCAGTATAGGCTAAAAAGCAATAGACTACTTTTATTGACAGGTTGACTCAAATGGACAGTGATGATCCACCTGAGCTCAGCAGAATATTTAGGGTGTGGCTACTTCACTCCTGTAGGCACAACAATTTCAAATCCTGCATGACAGTCGGCCTCTGAGGCACATGTAAAACATTTATTCCTAAAAAGGATTCAACGAGTTCCAGATTACAATTCTTGTGCATCCTCTGCCTGGTTACTGAAGGACTCTGCTTTGTCTTGCTAGACTTCTGTCTCATTTACTGTTGTGGGTCCAGGGTCTCATTCAAACTTGATTTTAGCATTAGATGCTGGAGGTGACTAGAAATGTAATTCCCATAGTACTCTCCCTTATCCACCCTCATCACTTAAAGCCCAGGATTTGTGTGGCTGAAGATTTTGGTCATCTTGGATTAGCCCTACCACATTCCATTGTGGGCCTGTGTGCAGTAAAGTAAATGAGAACTACTAAAAACGTATAGATGCTAGAACCTGGCAAAATTTACTCCATTGGTCAGATAAAACCTAGAAGTGTCTTAAACTGTCCCCACCCACAAGCTTGGGAATCCTACACATCTGGACCCTCACAAGCCTTCCTTAGAACATCTGTGACCTATGAGATGGACCTCAGCGGATTGGGCCTACATTATTTGAAATCCAAGGACAGAAAGAGCTCCTAGGATCATGGGGCTGATACCCTGGGTGGCATATGCAAAAGCTGAAGAGGGCATTCTTGTGAAACGTTGCTGTGGACTAGTGGTAACTGGGCTGCGACTGGGCTTTGCAGTTGGACTCTGCATGACGCCCTGGAGTCTCTAAGTGCTAGGGGATTCTAGGGGATCTTAGATTTAAACTCAGTGCTGTTTGGACACCAGAAGAAAGTTTAGAAACGTTTCCTCCAAAGTAGAAAAGTTTTCAACTCTCAGTTCCACAGTGAAGGATTGGAATTCAGCTTGGTGCCATGCAGAGACCTCGCAACTCCAAAAAAAGTTGCTAAGTCCTATTGTCAGTTGGGACTTGGAAAAATTGTCAGGGATAATTCTCAAAAGCTTCAGAAAGCAAGTGAGTCCAATTTGCTTCAGAGATCAAGTGAGTCTAACCTGGTTCAGGAATTTGTTTTTGGTTCCATGGCAGCAGCTACAGTTTCAGTGGTGTCCCTAACGGAGAGGATTTTCCATCTCAAATAGTGACAAAGTCCCATTCTGCATTAGGACTTACAAGAAATTTAAAAAGAAATCTTCACGGAAGTGACAAAGTTCCTTTCTGAACTGAGACTTAGAAACTTTTTTGACCATTTTGTCTCAGGGTACACCTGAAATTACACCTTGGTCCTGTTCTACAGCGGTGGTTGACTTACACTTGGCTCTTTACTTTTTTCAAGCTCTTTCACTTTAATTCATGAAAAAATTATAGGGCATATTTACATGGGGTTAACGCTGCAGCAGCATCACTTTTTTATGCTGCAGCATTTCATTTTTAGCATCATATTTACAAAGTGACACTAGAGTCTCTTAGCGTCAATTTTCCACTGTTAGTGCCTATTTTTTTCTATGCCAGTTCTGCTAGCGACATTTTCAGAAAATGATATGCAAGGTAGGTGTTCTCTCAGAAAAACCCTCAAAAAACTGTTGTCGCCATATGTACAAGGATTTTCTGAAAACACGGCTACTCTTCAAAAACTGCTGCTAAGTCACATTAGTGGCAGTTTTTTACCACTAAGGAAAAGCTGGTCTAAAAAATAACGCTAGCAAACTGGTAGAAAAGCAGAACAGACCCAAAGCAATTTGGCAAGATCAACTATGCCATGGATCAACTGCTATTGCAGCGAGGGGCACCACGGAAACCACCACCACCACAGAGGATGCACATAAGAAGGGAGGGACTTACCGCCAGAGGATAACCCTCATTGCTCTCAGAGAGGTGGAGGTTATTGCCCATTACAAGCAAAGGAGGGAATACATTTTCCACCTTCTGCTCCAGATTGCACCAATGGTGCAGGCATCATCGCTGCACTGCACCAACATCCCTCCGCAGGCCAAGCTACTGCCTGGACTACGCATGCTGGTGTCTGAAATCTTTCAACCCACCACAGCCAGAGTGGCATGAGTATCCCAGGCAACCTTCTCCAGGTTCCTCTCCACCATCCTGGATGCCATCATACACCTCACGCCCCAGTACTGCTATTTCCTCAACACGTCGCAGCAACAGCAGGACAACAAGCAAGGCTTTTATGCCATTGCAGAATTCCCACATATGTTGAGAGCAATGGACTGCACACATGCAACTTGTACCTTCTGCACCTACATCCCATATATACCACAACAGGAAGCACACCAATTCCAGGAACATGCAGGCAATCGTACACCATCTGGTCCTTTTGATCAATGTCCTTGCCAAGTACCCAGGCAGTACACATGACTCATTCATCTTCTGGCATTCTGCCATCAATGAGCGTTCTAGAATGGGACCAATGGGAATGGCCTACTGGTTGGTAAGTGAACAATGAATGGAAAACCACGCACACCTGAATTTATACAAAAGTAAACTGGATGGGGCGTGCCTTAGAGGTGAACGTCACCTAAACCAGGACGTGTAGACAAATGAAGAATGCACTATTCCAGTTGAGTAGTGTCCCTCTAAGCACAGCCGAAATTGCAACGAAGTTGCAGAATAAACACTGTTCAAACTCAAAAGTAAACTGACAAGTTGTTCATTGTTGTCATATTCCTCGTTTTATTCACGGGATATGAAATTCATCAAAGAAATCAAGCCAAGGACTCGTGAAGTATACTCAATGCATTTTGGGTTTTACATAACCCTTCATCAGGAGTAGTCCTAAGAAGAACACAAAAAGGAGAGATGTGTCGACCTGTTGCGTCATGTACATAATTAAATTACTGGTTGGTAAGTACATCACAAGTACATCACAGACCACAAGGCAGTCAATCATGTAGGAATACATTGATATATCAGTCTTGGGTTGAATGAGACGGTGTATACGTAGTTGGTGTAGTTGCCTCCCAGAATGGACAATGGTCAACATGGTCCTGACTCTAGGAGACTCACAACATGCAGGTAGTAAATATCACTGCATTTACTTACAAGTGCAAATGATGAAGTGGCTCCATGCAAATGTTCATTTGACAACAACCCCAAAGGATGTTTAGAGGCAGTGGATGTCCATTTAGTGTCCATGTTTGGAACATGATATGGGGCATGTTGAGGAGCTGCGTGCTTCAGTAAGGAGGGTAACCACAATGTCATTACGGAGGATAGATCACATTGGCATTCCATAAATGGTTGAGGTGAACAGGGTGAAGTCAAAATGAGGACAGTGACAGCATATGTTCCCTGGCATGTTGATAAGCACAGGGATATGGTGAAACAGGCTATGTGGCTATATATGCTACCACAGATTTCTACGTTGGAAAGAGGTACTGTCCACATCTTCTTCTCTGATGTTTTGTGTCTCCTGTGAGGGTGGCGTTGTAGATGCAGCAGCTGAGGGAGGCACAGACTCATCAGGGGTAGAATATGTGGATCCTGTCCCTGCAGCAGCATTCATCTGTGCCAACATATGAGGCAGCACAGCATTGAGGAGTATCTGCTGATCTGGCAACACAGCAGCAACATCACAGTGGTAGGCTACCATGGCAGCCCTGTGGAAGTCCTGCTTCCACTCTATTGTCTCCAAGATTGTTTTGATTGCTCCCAGCTCTTTGGCCACATCACTGGTGCCACTTTGGAGGGACAGCTGATGGTGCCTCTGCCTCATGACACCAGCACTGTCAGCCAAGGACTGCTAGAGGCCACAGAGCAGTCAGTAGGTGCCTCTGATGGCAGCAGTGTTGTCCCTATTGGGACTGAGGCACCCACAGACTCCATCTAGAGTGGCCATCACAGTCTCCATCCCAGACTTACCTGATCTGTCAACTCCCGCTGGACTCCAACTGCAGTCTGTTAGAAGGTAATTTGTGGATGCTCGGAGTCCCGGTATCTTGGTGGGGTGGCAGTTGGTGCCTGTTGGTTGTTAGGTGGGGTACGTGGAGATGCCACAATGCTGCTGACCCTCACTCTGTCCAGAGATGGTGTCCCAATGCCAATGGAGTCCAGGAGTTCTTGGAGGGTGTCATGGTCGATGGGTGTTAGGTTGTCATCGTCGCCGTCATCACTCATGTCCGGGACAGGGTGCTGGCCAGGAAATGAGGGTTCATCATCTGCAATGAGACGGGGAAGTGCTATTGGTGATGTCTTCTACATGTTAAGATGTTTTATGCAGTTGACAAACAAAGTGCATTGTATTACACTTTAAGTTCCTCATTGATGGATAGGACAACTGTTACGCAAATTTATGGATTGAAAATAGCATTGTAATTCTTTTTCAGATAACTGGATCTCTGCATTGTCGTCACTTTGACTGTGTGCCTGCTCTAAGTTGATTGATCCTGTCATAGTAGTCAGATTTCAATCACAGTCATTCAGTCATTCATACCATATCATCATGACCAGAGTTGGCTATCTGCAGGGTGTGAAAGAAAAACCAAAGGGGATGATGGACAGAGTGTTGAACATTGCAAGCACTCACCCCCAGTCAACTGATCTGGGTTTAATCCATCATCATTCTTTAGCTCACTCCACTACCTCACTCCACTACCCCAGTTCCGACATGGCCATATGCAAATCAGTCTGACCCTGTGCCTCATGGGAACAGTCCAGCCCGAAATGCCAAGCCATGTCTTCCCTGGACCGGAAACAAGCATCCTGGGACCAGTTTCTGGCTAATCAGCCGTCACCAGCCAGGCTAGCTTGAATCCAGTGGCAAGGTGAGCAAGGGACCCACGTCTGGGCATACTCTGCCAACTTAGGGCGAACAAAGCATTTGTCACCCCGAGTGGGATGGGTATGCCCAGACGTGGGTCCCGTGCTTTCCATGCCACTGGAATCAAGCTATTCTGGCTGAAGAGTGGTGAAATCCTGAAACCGGTCCTAGGATGCTTGTTTCCAGTCCAGCGAGGACCTGGCTTGGCAGTTCGGGCTGGACTGTTCCCATGAGGCACAGGGTCAAGACTGATTTGCATATGGCTGGGTTCAAACTGGAATGGCATGGTGAGCAACAAAACGATGGATTTAGGCCCAGATCTCTGTACTGGGGTGAATGTACAACATTGTTCTGTATTCTGTCCATCAATTGTTGTTTTTGCATTTGTCACCCCAAGTGGGATGGGTATGCCCAGACGTGGGTCCCGTGCTCTCCATGCCACTGGAATCAAGCTATCCTGGCTGAAGAGGGGTGAAACCCCGAAACCGGTGCTAGGATGCTTGTTTCCAGTCCAGGGAGGACCTGGCTTGGCAGTTCGGGCTGGACTGTTCCCCTGAGGCACAGGGTCAAGACGGATTTGCATGTTGCTAGGTTCAAACTGGAATGGCATGGTGAGCAACAAAACGATGGATTTAGGCCCAGATCTCTGTACTGGGGTGAATGTACAACATTGTTCTGTATTCTGTCCATCAATTGTTGTTTTTGCATTTGTCACCCCAAGTGGGATGGGTATGCCCAGACGTGGGTCCCGTGCTCTCCATGCCACTGGAATCAAGCTATCCTGGCTGAAGAGGGGTGAAACCCCGAAACCGGTGCTAGGATGCTTGTTTCCAGTCCAGGGAGGACCTGGCTTGGCAGTTCGGGCTGGACTGTTCCCATGAGGCACAGGGTCAAGACGGATTTGCATGTTGCTAGGTTCAAACTGGAATGGCATGGTGAGCAACAAAACAATGGATTTAGGCCCAAATCTCTGTACTGGGGTGAATGTACAACATTGTTCTGTATTCTGTCCATCAATTGTTGTTTTTGCATTTGTCACCCCAAGTGGGATGGGTATGCCCAGACGTGGGTCCCGTGCTCTCCATGCCACTGGAATCAAGCTATCCTGGCTGAAGAGGGGTGAAACCCCGAAACCGGTGCTAGGATGCTTGTTTCCAGTCCAGGGAGGACCTGGCTTGGCAGTTCGGGCTGGACTGTTCCCATGAGGCACAGGGTCAAGACGGATTTGCATATTGCTAGGTTCAAACTGGAATGGCATGGTGAGCAAAAAAACGATGGATTTAGGCCCAGATCTCTGTACTAGGGTGAATGTACGACATTGTTCTGCATTCTGTCCATCAATTGTTGTTTTTACATTTGTCACCCTGAGAGGGACTGGTATGCCCAGACGTGGGTCCCGTGCTCTCCATGCCACTGGAATCAAGCTATCCTGGCTAAAGAGGGGTGAAACACCGAAACCGGTCTTAGGATGCTTGTTTCCTGTCCAGGGAGGACCTGGCTTGGCAGTTCAGGCTGGACTGTTCCCATGAGGCACAGGGTCAAGACTGATTTGCATATGGCTGGGTTCAAACTGGAATGGCATGGTGAAGAAAAAAACTATGGATTTAGGCCCAGATCTCTGTACTGGGGTGAATGTACGACATTGTTCTGCATTCTGTCCATCAATTGTTGTTTTTGTATCTGTAGGGTGTCACACATAGTTTTCATCAAACCCATGCACTTGTATGTACACATGCCCCCTCTGGCTGTTCCAAATTTGGTCCTGGCAGCCAACTGACTGCCACACAGTGATGGGAGCCTAATTACACTGATTCTCATGTGTCTACTACAACTATATTGTGTGTGGCTATCTCCAATGGGCTGAAATGGCAGGCTGTTTTAGATTGACATGTGTCAGGCAACACCCCAGATAGCAGTAGTGCTGGGAATGGTGACATGTACCTATCGAGGGGCATGTTCACAAAGAAATGGCACAACGAGGCTGTGAAAGCAGTGCACCTGCGCCCCCCTGCGTCATTCCACAGACACAGGGAAGCACCGTATTAACAAGGATACAGTGCACCCCATGTGTTTTCCTTTGAGCTGGCACTGATAATAACAGCCAAGCACCAACACAGACACCCTTGCGTTGGCTCACTGCTATTCTTTTTGCAGTGGCACAGGGGTGTGCGCAAATTCCAAATAGTGCAGCCCATAGATACATGTATGAAATGATGCAGCTTGGCACTGCATGGTCCACTGGTGTACACAACTTGCAATCACCCACACACCCAGTCATATATTTGTAAATGACAGGAGTTGAGGTGGTCCATACTATGGCAGCTGACACCTGCGTGGTTTGAGCATCCATGTCAGAACAGCTGCGTACCATGTAGTTTGATCGAGGAGAGTATGAGCTGGAGTCTTGAAATGTCCCTATGTGTATGCACTACCCATAGCACACATATCCCCCACCCCTCAGGTGTTGTTTCTCCTGTGAGATACCAATTGTATGCTAGGAATTTGGAGGTGCATTGGCCCTGGTGAGATAGAGGGACATATTTCATAGACATTTGGTGCAGCACAGCGCAAGGAACCATCTTGCTGAGCCAAGCTGTGTGAATAGGAAAATGCAGGCCTGCGCTGTGTTTACGAGCATCCCTGTGCTTTCCTTTCTGCTGGTGCACATTCAGTGGGTAGCATTAATGCAGGTACCCTTGAACCATGGTGCAGGGGTGCTTCCTTTGGTGTATGTATGCAGTTTGTGCACCAGCAAAGACAGTTGAACCAGGAATGTGGGGTATCTTGTGGAAATGGAACATTGCTGCCCTTTCATTTTGAGGAAGGATAGCACAGTTTGGAGGCTTGTAAGGCTGCCCTACGCCAACATATTATCCAAATGCCCATGAGCCCACCATTGATTTCATGTTTGACTATGGATAAGCTAGGTGGCTACCATTTGTCCTGCATACAGTGCCGCAGAACGCAGGAATATGGCTGCTTGGACTGCATGACATTACATGGTTCCCCCAATTGGCCCTTGTTGGGACTTACCCTGTAGGTGTTGTAGTAGGTCATAGTCAGCACTGTCCTGTCCGGCAGCTCCAACCACCAACTCCTCAAAGATGACAGAGGATACCAGCTCCTCCATGGGGTCCAGCTCCTCTTGGGGTGTTGGACTACCACCTCTGATCTGCAATGCCTCCTGTTGATTTGCTGCCAGTTTTGCCTTAGTTTTGTGTTTGGCATCATGCCAGCCGTTCTTACAGTCCATGATTGTCTTCTTGGCTTCAGCGACACAGTTCATCATGCTCACTATGGACTGCCATATGGCCTTTTTCCTTCCCAATGACACGAACTGACAAAAAGCTGGTGTTAGTGCTCCGTCACCTCTGTGATCAAGATTTCATTCTCCTCCTGACTGAACTTACATTTACTCTTACCCTGGCATTCTGACTGATCATCCAGGCTGGTAGTGGGGTTGGTGGGGTTGTTGTCCTGTGTGTTCCCACTCCTGACTGCTCCATGGCTACTTTCAGGTAAGCGTAATTTTTTTCTCTCTTCTGTTTTTTTTTTCCTGCTAGGCTGAAAAGTGACGATAGGTCAGCTAGCTTGTATTTTATCACCACTAATTAGTCTAACATCACTTATTGTACCGTAGTCTGATTTTTTTATCTACTTGACTCTGACTTCAACATTACTTTTTTCAGCCGCTAAATCTTCCTAATGCCATGTAGCTCTATATAGTAAATACAATGCTGACATGGCTTTAGGAAGTGTCGTACCGCAGCAGTAAACGATTTGATGCTCTGCTGCGGCGAAACAGCAGAGCGTTTTTTCTTGTAGATATACTCCTATATCTCTTATTACCCTAATTGGGTATATACTGCTTCGGCCCTCTGTTGCTCATAACAACTTTCTCTTTATTTTAAAACTTGTTGTGGAGTTATATTGTATTTTGCACGACTTTTTCTACTGTTTTCATACTGCTTTAATAATTCACACACCGCATTTGATTTAATCCTGACTGTTTTGTGTCACATTACCAACGACTGAGCATAGGTTTATTTTATTTAAATTGATTGATATCTAGCAAGTGGTGGTGGCTGACCCATGATGTATGTTGGATAGAGTGGGTGGACAGAAAATGTGATGGACACAACCACATACTAATGGATGAAGTCGGGCTGAAAACATCTATAATTAACAATATTATGCACATCATTTTTATAAATAAAAGGGTCTTGAGTAACACCAGACCTAAAAAGTCAATTACTCGGACATGGGCTGACAGCCTCCTGCCTCTGCTAATGAATTTTTGTAATGTTTTTGTAAATTTGTATTACAAATATAGAGTGTTAAAACCATAGAGAGGCTTGAAATGGTGAACGGACAGATGGAGGATGGACAGACATAGATAGATATCGATAGATAGCTAGATAGCTAGATAGCTAGATAGCTAGATAGATAGATAGATAGATAGATAGATAGATAGATAGACAGATAGACAGATAGACAGATAGATAGATAGACAGATAGACAGATAGACAGATAGACAGATAGACAGATAGACAGATAGACAGATAGACAGATAGATAGATAGATAGATAGATAGATAGATAGATAGATAGATAGATAGATAGATAGATAGATAGATAGATAGATAGATAGATAGATAGATAGATAGATAGATAGATAGATAGATAGATCATAATATTGGAATAAACAGCACAGCCTCTATAAGTAATATATTAATTACATGTCTATATGAACACAACATTGAAGCACAATGAAAGCAAATTAGAAAGCCAGACATGCAGAATATACAGAATAAATTGATTTATAAGTATAACTGTGGTCCTCATAACATATGAGAGTTCAGTTAAGAATGCACTTCATTGCATGTATCCTAAAAAGAGAATAACAATATAAAGTATTCCAAAAGAACATAATCTACTAGTCTGTGAAACCGCAGCAGTCAGATAAACAAAGGCCATTCCAAAGGAATTTTTAAAAGTATTTGCAGGAGAAACTGATGAAGCTGGAATGTGCTCTGTCCTAATATCTGGTAAACAGCATCCTGCTCTCATATCAAGCTCCACACACAAATGCAACCATTGCATAATAATAAAGTAAAAAAGTGAAAACAAAAACACTGGCATTGAATGGAACTACCTTGTGTGCTGATGTGCTTAATGTGATAGAAAAAAATGCAGTCACTCAAAGTGATGATAGCTACTGGCTGTTGGACCTCATATCTTTGGTGTGTTTTTCCCCTGTCTTTTTGCTTCTGACCTCTGTTTGTTTTTTAATTATGTGCCGCTCTTCGTTTTTGCTGGTTTTAGAACTCTGGGCACTTTACCACTGCTGGTCAGTGCTAAAGTGCAAGTGCTCTCTGTGTAAATTGTGATTGTAATTGGTTATCTATGATTGGCATATTTGATTTACTGGTAAGACCCTCGTAAAGTGCACTGTCTGTTGCCAGGGCCTGTAATTCAAATGCTACTAGTGGGCCTGCAGCATTGATTGTGCCACCCACATAAGTAGCTCTGCAAACATGTCTCAGGCCTGCCACTGAAGTGTCTGTGTGGGCAGTCTTAAACTGCCATGTCAACCTGGCAAGTGCAACCAATTGCGAGGCTCAAACTTTACTTTTGCTACATGTAAGGCACCAGTAAGGTAGACTCAAGGTAGCCCCATGGGCAAGGTGCAGTGTATGTGAAAAGTACGACATGTATTGGTGTGTTTTATTTTTCTTGATAGTGAAATACTGCCAATGTTGTTTTTCACTATGGTAAGGACTCTCTCTCCTATAGGGTATTATTGGAGCTGCTGTGTAACATCTTACAACTGTAACTTTCAATTGGGAATAGATAGAGATTTGGAGTTTGGTCTCCCTAAGCTCAGAATTTAAAAATACATCTTTTAGTGAAGGAGGTTTTTAAACCGTGTATTTGCAAATGGCACTTTTAGAAATTGTAACAGGCAAACCTGCCAGCAAGAGATTCATTCCAAAACTATTTTGTTAAACATTTTTTTAGTATATCTTCTATAAAGTGACAACATATGATACCACAGAACAAATACATTAAAGCTTACATGATTAATTCAGTAAATAAATTATAGTTACCAGGTGTATCAAAAATAATTTCATTTATATTCAGAATGCAAAAGACAGGGATTCAAATGCAAACAATTCTTACATACGTTGATAAAAGAACTCAAAGATGAATCAGAGATGGAAATGTACTAGTTATTAATGTAAAAATACCCATCTCCACATGATCAAAAAATAAGTAGATCCTAGGCGTAGGATTCAAGACTCAAAATAATTTAATTTAACAATAACTAAAAGGAAGAAAGGGTTATACATCAACATTTGTGTCTCTTTTGCAATGTGTCAATGAGAACATCTGTGCCCTCAGAGGGAAAGGTACACATACCCAAGGATGTAGGGAAGGATTATGTTGTGGGGGATGCCATTGACCAGTGGTTTAGGGGCTATGAGGTAGTACTGAGGTCACCAAGGTTCCCTAAGAAAGATTGGGGGGCAAGTCTGAGGAACTGCTTCACTGTGGAGGGGAGGGACACCTTGTAGCCCTTAGCACCGAGGTATCCAGCCATGAACGAAGGGTTGGGCAGGGGGTATCGTCTCACCAAAGAGAGTTACAGGATAAAGTTTAGAGAGAGTACTAAACTGGGTTCCCAAAGTTAGGGTGAGTTTGTTGATTTTTACTGCAGAGCACAGGATGGTTGGGTGAATGGCAGTGAGGTAACAGATTATCATGGGCTCTACAATTTGATTGCATGGGTGCACTTGTCCTATCATTGTTTTCCAGAGCTGTGCCAGCACTTGATTGACAGCAAACTGACTGACTCCAGCCAGCTTGCTAACGAGGCGGACTGCTAGCTCAGCACCAGTTTCCAAAAGAAGTTGTATATGGGGGAATCCATCAAGGGTGGGCATGGTCTCTGTAAGACCTGGGGTCACCGGGCCCTAAAGGCGTAGCGTGACTCGAGCGGTTGGGCACCCGAAGGCTTACGTGTGAAGCAACCATACAGCACACACATCCCCTGAAGCAGAAAGCGCACACAATAATTGACACCACACAGTAGGTTCACTTAAAAATCAATCAGGTTTATCTAGTTCAAATGCAATTCATTAGATTCTCACTGGCAGTATCATTATACATGCAGAGGCATTTCAGTTCAAAGGCAACTCATTACCCTTTAAATTGGCAACCCTTAAAACAGTAAAACGTCAGGTTCTGGGAATATAGGGCTGCGCACAACAATTAATAGCGCTTAAAAATCAGGTTGCATAAACATTGCACATAGCGCTACACATGGGAGTTCACTAGCATGGTGAACCAGGCCCTAGGAATATAGTGCCGCACACAGCAGGTCAATAGCGCTTAGCAATCAGGTTGTCTGAAAAGGGCACCTGGCGCTACACAGGGCAATTCATTCGCACTAGGAACCAGGCACCTGGAATATCGTGCCGCCCACAGCAGTTGACAAGCGCTCCCAAATATGGCATTTAACCCCGCCCTGCAGCTTACAGGAATAGCGCTTAGGAATCAGCGCCCTGCACGTAGTGCGCCTGGCAGACTCTTGGCGAGTCGAAAATGGCAGTTCCACCGGGCTCTCTCATTAGGCGGAGTTCAGGCACAAGCGGGGGCCGGGGCCCAGTTCTGGCAGGCTCTGCGGGAAGCGGGGGCCTTGTGGGGAGTCTCTCCGGGGGAGGGGCGTGCTCCGGGCCTCAGGGGGGCCTCCCGCCCTCCTCCCCGGAGTTTACCTGAGTCTCTGGCCTTCCCTCGGCCCTGGCGACGGGTTCTCTGGTGGGAGGGGATCCCCTCCTCCTCTGTGCTTCGCGCTGCGGCGCTCTCCCCGGCGAAGGACCTCCTGATGACGTCTAGGCCGCCCGGCGATATCCGGGCCGAGGGCCTTGTTCGCGGGCTTCTCCCGCCTAGTGGAGCGGCGCGGGGAGCGGGGGACACAGCGCGGGGCTCCCGGTCTGGCCAGACGGGACCGGGGAGCTCCGCTGGCGTCACGGGCACTTCGGGGGATTCCGGCCTTGCTTCCGGGGTCGCGCCCGCAGCCGCCAATGGCAGTGCGGTCTGCGGGGGCGCGGCCCAGTCCACCAATGGGGTTACGGCGGGGGCGGCGCTTGGCAGTCCGCCCCCGTCAGGTGATGCTAGTGCGGGGCTTCAGGCCTACGCGGCCTTCGCTGCTTCTCGGCTGCCTTCTCTGCCCTCGGACCACGACACCTCGGCTGCGACGGCAGCGGCGGGGCCCCGGGCTTCTCCGCGGGCCCCGGTGACGACAGGGGGGCAGTTTCCCGGCCCCGGGCCGCAGCGGTGAGTGCACCTCGAATCCCCACAGCAGGGGGGGGCTAAAATTAAGGGGCGACTTCGGCGACCAGCGCCTGGCACAGGACTGACTAGGGGGATCCCAGGCAAGGTCGAGGAGCGCAGGGGTCACAGCGCTAGTACCTGGTTGATCCCCCAGCAGTCCAGCAGTAGTTCTCAGCTTGGGAGTTGCAGCAGTCAGTTTCAGCAATTTACTTCAGTCTTATGTTTCGCAGTCTTGGTGGCGCAGTTGGTTCTCGCGCCCTTAAAAGTTCTGTTCCTTGGGGGGGTGAGTTGGTGACTAGTTCCCTCCTAGTCAGGCTTGGCAGGTCATTCCGGGGTCTCCCTATCGCTGGGCCAGATCAGTGGGTAGTACAGGATCCCTCACTCA
Organism: Triturus cristatus; assembly: GCF_964204655.1. NCBI lineage: Eukaryota > Metazoa > Chordata > Amphibia > Caudata > Salamandridae > Triturus > Triturus cristatus. Next base: position 318,937,242 of record NC_140579.1, read on the forward strand.
CTTAAAGGGCAGTGCCTAAACCCTGTCACCTTCAGAGGCATAAGTCCCTGTCTAGGCCCTACCGCCTAAAACTCCTGCGTGGGTTCCCCAGGTCTGCTTTACCCCAACTAACTAGAAAAAATTCCCTCCCTCTGTTAAGTAGCCCTAGGTCAGGTGACCACCTCCTAAGGCGGCAAAAGTAAAACCCCACCCTTCTTCTAGAAGGTTCCAGCACATTCCAGGAGCTTCCCCACTCTAGGTATAGGACAAAAAAGGCGGGCTGGTGTCGCAACATTGTTGTGGGGTCCCAGCCAGCTCCTGGCAGCTAGGGTGCTACTAGAAAGGCCACTCCGCAGTAGCAGGGGCCTGTGGCAGCCATCTTAGGGGAAGGGAGCACCTGCACCTTAACACTGATTGGCAATGAAAAGGCGCCCGGAGACCTAAGTCCAACACAAAAATGAGGGTGGAAAAAATGAGGCACGATGAAAAACACAGGGGGAGACCACCCTAGGGTTGACAGGTCTAACACGCGTCCCCCCAAGCCGAAAGAGGGGAGAGCTACCCAACCTCTAGGGAGTTCTCATCGCTAAGGCGGAAAAACCGGGAGAGACCGTCAGCATTGGCGTGGTCAACTCCGGGCCGATGTTCCACCCGAAAGTCCATCCCCTGTAGGGAAATGGACCACCTCAGCAACTTGGAGTTTTCGCCTCTCATCTGCATGAGCCAGCGAAGGGGGCGGTGGTCCGTCTGAATCAGGAAGTGAGATCCAAAGAGGTATGGCCTCAACTTCTTCAAAGCCCAGACCACCGCGAAGGCTTCCCGCTCGATGGTGCTCCATCGCTGTTCCCGAGGGAGGAGTCTTCTGGAGATGAAGGCCACAGGTTAATCTTGGCCTTCTGTGTTGAGCTGCGAGAGCACCGCACCTATGCCGTGCTCTGAGGTGTCCGTCTGTACAATGAACTCTTTACTGAAATCTGGGGTTGCGAGTACTGGAGCGGTACACATCGCTTGTTTCAGCGTTTCAAATGCCTCCTGGCAAGCAGCTGTCCATATGACCTTGCGAGGTTGTTTCTTGGACGTCAATTCTGTCAAGGGGGCTACGATGGTGCCATATTCCTTGACAAACCGGCGGTAATACCCAGTGAGGCCGAGGAAAGCTCGGACCGCAGTTTGGGTCTTGGGGGGCTCCCAGGCCATGATGGTCTCTATTTTGGCCTGGAGGGGTTGCACCTTACCTCCGCCCACCAGGTGTCCCAGGTACACAACAGATCCCTGTCCAATCTGGCACTTGCTGGCTTTAATGGTTAAGCCAGCGCGTTGCAGCGCCTGCAATACCTCCTGGAGGTGTTGCAGATGGTCCTCCCAGGTGCTACTGAAGACAGCTATGTCATCCAGGTATGCCGCTGAGAAGGACTCCAGGCCAGATAGTACCTGATTCACTAACCGCTGGAATGTGTCCGGAGCATTTTTGAGCCCAAAGGGCATCACTCGGAACTGGTAGTGGCCCTCGGGGGTGGAGAACGCTGTCTTCTCCCGTGCTCCATCGGCCATGGCAATCTGCCAATATCCGGATGTCAGGTCAATGGTGCTGAGGTACCGGGCTGCTCCCAGCCGGTCCACCAGCTCGTCTGCCCGTGGGATGGGGTGAGCATCTGTCTTCGTGACAGAGTTCAAACCCCGGTAGTCCACACAGAACCGAAGTTCTGGCGTCGTACCCGGTGGGGCCGCTTTCGGCACCAACACCACTGGACTAGCCCACGGGCTGCTGGAAGGTTCTATCACCCCCAGCTCCAGCATCTTTGCCACCTCACGCTTGATGCTATCCTTCACTCGGTCAGAGAGCCGGTAAGACTTGTTCTTCACCGGGGGGCTGTCCCCTGTGTCCACATCATGGGTACACAGATGAGTGATTCCAGGCGTGAGGGAGAACAACGAGGTGAACTGTCCCAGGGCATGGCGACAGTCCCTCTGTTGCTCTGGGGTCAAGGATGGGGAGAGGACTACACCTTCTACCGAACCATCCTTCTCTTGGACCGCAAGAAGGTCAGGAAGAGCTTCACTCTCTTCCTCCTCGCTCCCATCCGTCACCATGAGGAGAGCAAGCTCCCGATCGCTCATGGTGCGGCTTCAGGCGGTTGACGTGGAGCACCCGATGGGGCTGACGGGGGGTCTTCAGGTCAACTACGTAGGTGGTCTGGCCTCGTCGCTCCACAATTTCGTATGGACCAGTCCACCAGTCCTGGAGGGCACAAAGCTCCCCAGGTTCCATGACCCACACCTTCTGTCCAGCGTCCAACTCTACCGTCCGAGCGTTGCGGTCATACCACTCCTTCATGACGGCCTGGCTAGCCTCTAGATTCTCTGAGGCCGCCTTCCACAGCTTGGCCATCTGGCTGCGGAATGCCAGCATGTAGCTGACAATATCACGGGGAAGCTTCTGCGAAGTCTTCTCCCACCCCTCCTTCACTAGGCTGAGGGGCCCCCTAACGGGATGGCCATAGAGCAGCTCGAAAGGGCTGAACCCGACTCCCTTCTGCGGCACCTCACGGTAGGAGAACAGCAGGCAAGGGAGGAGGACGTCCCACTTACGCCTCAAGCCCTCTGGCAGGCTCCGGATCATTCCTTTCAACGTCTTGTTGAAGCGCTCTACAAGTCCGTTAGTCTGGGGGTGGTAAGGGGTGGAGAACCTATAGGTCACTCCACACTCCTTCCACATGGCCTGCATGTAGGCCGACATGAAATTCGTGCCCCTGTCCGACACCACGACCTTGGGGAATCCCACTCGGGTAAAAATCCCCAACAGTGCCCGCGCCACCACCGGTGCAGTGATGGTCCTCAGAGGAATAGCCTCTGGGTACCTTGTGGCGTGGTCCACCAAAACCAAGATGAACCGGTGTCCCGCTGCGGTCGGAGGGTCCAATGGCCCAACAATATCGATACCGACCCTCTCAAAAGGGGTCCCGACCACGGGGAGCGGTTCCAACGGGACCTTCAACTTAGTCCCAGTCTTGCCACTGGCCTGACAAGACTTGCAGGTCTTACAAAAGGTGTCCGAGGCAATCCTCATCCTGGGCCAATAAAAATGGGGGACAAACCGTGCAAAGGTTTTGTCCTGGCCCAGATGTCCGGCTAAGGGTATCTCGTGAGCTAACTCCAGCAGGAAGGCCCGGTAACATTGGGGGACCACTATGGCCCTCGAAGATCCATGTACCGGCACCCTGGGCTCACTGTATAGGAGTCCATCCTCCCAATACACATGATAACCTCCCAGTTCCTGACTGGCCACTTGGGCTTCGGCCTGCCGCCGCATGCCTTCAAGAGTGGGGCACGTCCTTTGTGCCTGACAAAACTCCTTTCGCGTAGGTCCTCCTTCCACATGCCAGTCAGCAAGGGTCGGCAAGTCCTCCACAGGAACGACATCTACCTCCGCGGACTCCGGGGGCACCTCTGCGGCCTCCCCATCCATCTCACGGGGCATGTCCTCCACCACCTTCTTCCTTCCATGTTTGGCTTTGGGTTGGGCCATGATTCCAGGCTCCAACCCAGGGTGAGTTCCATGCCGGGCAGCCATGGACCACGTGCTTACGCAAGTCCACCCTGGTAACCCCAGCATCTCTGTGTGAGCTCGAAACTCTACTTCTCTCCACTCGGTGTGCTCCAGGTCGTTCCCTAGCAAACACCCCACAGGCAAGGCAGGGCTCACCGCAACTCTCAGCAGGCCTTTGACTCCTCCCCACTCAAAGGGAACCTGAGCCACTGGATAGTGACTCACACTGCCGTCAGCCAATACGGCCGGATGGAACTCCTCTGGGATTACTTGCTCTAGGGACACCAGCCGCCTCACGACAGTGGTCATGCTGGCCCCTGTGTCCCTCAGAGCCTCCACCCCCTCCCCGTTAATTCTCACCTTCTGCTGGTATTTAGCAGTATTCGGGGGTAGGGACACTACGGGAACCATCTCTCTATCCCCGAGTGAAACCAGGGCCAGGCCTGTCCACTCCCCTTCCCTATCTAAGGGCAGCTCCACCCCAAGCGCTACACTACTTACCCCGGGGCTCTTCCCGCCCGTTGGGGCTGGGGGTCGCTTGCGACACTTGGGATCTCCCTTGTAGTGTCCAATCTCCCCACATTCGTAGCACCTCACAATCCTTGGCTGCTGACTCCTGTCAGGGTAAGTGGGTTTTGGGGAATTGGACGGGGGTGGGGTTCCTACTCCTTTCCCAAACTTATTTTGGGGGCCTTTTGAGAACTCCACCTTTTTATCTCCCCGCTCTCTCTTCTGGGGGAAACCCTGTCCGCCTTTCGAGCCATCTCCCCCGGGGCCCTTGTGAGACACCCGGGTGCTCACCTAAATATCTGCCTCCTCCGCAAGCTCACGGGGGTCCGTTATCTTGCGGTCCACCAGATGTTGGCGCAGCTCCGGAAAGCACTTATCCAAGAGGTGCTCCCGTAAAAAAAGATTGTACAAGCCCTCGTAATCCTGTGCTTCGCTGCCACGCACCCAACCATCTAGCACCTTACGGGCGTAATCAAAAAAATCCACCCACGTTTGCGTGGACAGCTTATGGCTGCCACGGAACTTCTGCCGATACCTCTCGGGGTTGATGCCAAATTTCTTAAGCAGGGCTTCCTTCATGGGGGCATACCTGACCTGATCTGCCTTTGCTAAATACAAAAGGGTGTCCCTGACATCGGGAGGTATGTAGCGATACAGGCCACCCCCCCAGCTACTCTCAGGTACTCCATGGGCTGTCAAGGCCACCTCGTATGCCTCCAGCCACTTGGCGATGTCATCCCCCCTCGTGTAACTGGCAATCACGTCTTTGGGCAAATAGAATTTTGACTCCTGGGGAGTCTTTGGTACGCTGCCACCATTGTCCCTATTGGACGCATTCAACTGGAGAGCGCGCAGCTCCAACTCTTTAAGCTGAAGCTCGTGCGCCAGCTTCTTTTCTTCCATTGCCCATCTCTTGTTTTCTCTTTCCTGCTCTAACTTGGCTAGCTCCCACATCAACTGCCTCTCCTCCCTCCTGTCCTCATATTCCTTTGGAGACGCGCTTCTCCTGGACCCTGCCCTACTGCTGGCCCCAGAACGTCTCCCTGGTGGCCCCTTTTCGGACACATCCCCATTGATCAGGTCTAGTACCTCCTGCGCGCTCTCCTCCTGAGGGGCATCCTGCGCCTCCTGTCCCTCATCCCCTCTTCCCTCTGGGTGGGCTTCTACCCATGCCCTTAATGCGATGCGGAGTTCCGGTCCTTTGACCTTCCGCACCCCAGGCACCCCCATCTCCTGCCCGAATTCCCTCAGCTGCCTCACAGTGTACCCCTCAAGATCAGCTAACCGGAACTCCATCGTGACAGACGGGGACCTAGATACTAAGGAAGAAGAGGAAAAAAAAAAAAAAATCCTAGGATGTGGGGGACAGTTTCCGGCTACTGGGATTCTACACCCTCAGTCTGGACAGTGGAATTCACTTAATGCAGTAATCAACAGTTGAAGAGCTTAACCACAAAAGGCGTCTAATTGCGGCGCCCTCCGCTTCACTGGAGGGTGCTGTATGGTCACAGGTCCTTATCCCACCGCTCGCCAACAATGTAAGACCTGGGGTCACCGGGCCCTAAAGGCGTAGCGTGACTCGAGCGGTTGGGCACCCGAAGGCTTACGTGTGAAGCAACCATACAGCACACACATCCCCTGAAGCAGAAAGCGCACACAATAATTGACACCACACAGTAGGTTCACTTAAAAATCAATCAGGTTTATCTAGTTCAAATGCAATTCATTAGATTCTCACTGGCAGTATCATTATACATGCAGAGGCATTTCAGTTCAAAGGCAACTCATTACCCTTTAAATTGGCAACCCTTAAAACAGTAAAACGTCAGGTTCTGGGAATATAGAGCTGCGCACAACAATTAATAGCGCTTAAAAATCAGGTTGCATAAACATTGCACATAGCGCTACACATGGGAGTTCACTAGCATGGTGAACCAGGCCCTAGGAATATAGTGCCGCACACAGCAGGTCAATAGCGCTTAGCAATCAGGTTGTCTGAACAGGGCACCTGGCGCTACACAGGGCAATTCATTCGCACTAGGAACCAGGCACCTGGAATATCGTGCCGCCCACAGCAGTTGACAAGCACTCCCAAATATGGCATTTAACCCCGCCCTGCAGCTTACAGGAATAGCGCTTAGGAATCAGCGCCCTGCACGTAGTGCGCCTGGCAGACTCTTGGCGAGTCGAAAATGGCAGTTCCACCGGGCTCTCTCATTAGGCGGAGTTTAGGCACAAGCGGGGGCCGGGGCCCAGTTCTGGCAGGCTCTGCGGGAAGCGGGGGCCTTGTGGGGAGTCTCTCCGGGGGAGGGGCGTGCTCCGGGCCTCAGGGGGGCCTCCCGCCCTCCTCCCCGGAGTTTACCTGAGTCTCTGGCCTTCCCTCGGCCCCGGCGACGGGTTCTCTGGTGGGAGGGGATCCCCTCCTCCTCTGTGCTTCGCGCTGCGGCGCTCTCCCCGGCGAAGGACCTCCTGATGACGTCTAGGCCGTCCGGCGATATCCGGGCCGAGGGCCTTGTTCGCGGGCTTCTCCCGCCTAGTGGAGCGGCGCTGGGAGCGGGGGACATAGCGCGGGGCTCCCGGTCTGGTCAGACGTGACCGGGGAGCTCCGCTGGCGTCACGGGCACTTCGGGGGATTCCGGCCTTGCTTCCGGGGTCGCGCCCGCAGCCGCCAATGGCAGTGCGGTCTGCGGGGGCGCGGCCCAGTCCACCAATGGGGTTACGGCGGGGGCGGCGCTTGGCAGTCCGCCCCCGTCAGGTGATGCTAGTGCGGGGCTTCAGGCCTACGCGGCCTTCGCTGCTTCTCGGCTGCCTTCTCTGCCCTCGGACCACTACACCTCGGCTGCGACGGCAGCGGCGGGGCCCCGGGCTTCTCCGCGGGCCCCGGTGACGACAGGGGGGCAGTTTCCCGGCCCCGGGCCGCAGCGGTGAGTGCACCTCGAATCCCCACAGCAGGGGGGGGCTAAAATTAAGGTGCGACTTCGGCGACCAGCGCCTGGCACAGGACTGACTAGGGGGATCCCAGGCAAGGTCGGGGAGCGCAGGGGTCACAGCGCTAGTACCTGGTTGATCCCCCAGCAGTCCAGCAGTAGTTCTCAGCTTGGGAGTTGCAGCAGTCAGTTTCAGCAATTTACTTCAGTCTTATGTTTCGCAGTCTTGGTGGCGCAGTTGGTTCTCGCGCCCTTAAAAGTTCTGTTCCTTGGGGGGGGTGAGTTGGTGACTAGTTCCCTCCTAGTCAGGCTTGGCAGGTCATTCCGGGGTCTCCCTATCGCTGGGCCAGATCAGTGGGTAGTACAGGATCCCTCACTCACTTAAAGGGCAGTGCCTAAACCCTGTCACCTTCAGAGGCATAAGTCCCTGTCTAGGCCCTACCGCCTAAAACTCCTGCGTGGGTTCCCCAGGTCTGCTTTACCCCAACTAACTAGAAAAAATTCCCTCCCTCTGTTAAGTAGCCCTAGGTCAGGTGACCACCTCCTAAGGCGGCAAAAGTAAAACCCCACCCTTCTTCTAGAAGGTTCCAGCACATTCCAGGAGCTTCCCCACTCTAGGTATAGGACAAAAAAGGCGGGCTGGTGTCGCAACATTGTTGTGGGGTCCCAGCCAGCTCCTGGCAGCTAGGGTGCTACTAGAAAGGCCACTCCGCAGTAGCAGGGGCCTGTGGCAGCCATCTTAGGGGAAGGGAGCACCTGCACCTTAACACTGATTGGCAATGAAAAGGCGCCCGGAGACCTAAGTCCAACACAAAAATGAGGGTGGAAAAAATGAGGCACGATGAAAAATTCAGGGGGAGACCACCCTAGGGCTGACAGGTCTAACAGTCTCCATCAGAGGAGTGAGGGGGGCAAGGGTAAACAATGGGAGGTCTCAAAAGGGCCCCAAACTAGTTCCCAGGGTAAAGACTCCCATCCCCCAAGGGAAAAGAAACCATGGACCTCTGCAGGGAAACCTGGAGAGAGGAATCCTAGGAAATATTATGCATGTGAATTAGGAGGGTCACATGAGTTTCAGCCTGGTCAGAAAGTGTGGGTGATATGCCAGTAGAGCCCACCATGCTCTAAAGGACAAGTGGCCAGGTCCCTATGAGGTGAAGGAGCGCAAGAGTGATGTTACCTACCTGCTGGGCTTGCGGACTCCTAAGAACCCCTTGAGAGTCCTGCACATGAAGTGCCTCAAACCCCACTTAGATATGTCTGAGTTTACCATGCTCTTCACTACTGATGATGTGGTGGAAGAGGAGGGTGAACCTCTCCCCAACCTCCTGTCTGCCAAGACCAGGATGGGTCAGTGGAAAGCACGGTCCTATCCCCTGCACTAACTCCAGAGCAGCAGGGTGATTGTCACCAGTTGCTGGGGTATTTTTCTACCCTGTTCTCACTCAACCCAGGTGTCACCAATTGGTGCACACACAATATTGATAGCGGGGAAAGCACAAGATATACAGGAATGTATGACGTTACAACGCATACATTTACAACGCATGCCTTTACAATGCAGTTTTTACATCGCAACATCCTTTACAACGCATTCATTTACATCGTATACCACTACAACGAGTTTTTTAAAACTAGACTTACAATGCATTTTATTACATCGCATTATACCTTTACAATGCATACCATTACAACGCATACCATTACATTGCATTTAAGGTAAGTGTTGGATAGTGTAGGGGTAAAAATTACTATTCTAACTCCAGGGGGTGCAACAGTAGGGTAAGTGTTGGATAGTGTAGGGGTAAAAAGTACTATTCTAACTCCAGGGGGTGCAACAGTAGGGTAAGTGTTGGATAGTGTAGGGGTACTATGCGTTGTAATGGTATGCATTGTAATGACATGTGATGTAATGCCTGCGTTGTAGTGACATGCGATGTAGTGTTATGCGTTGTAGTGACATGCAATGTAATGGATGCGTTGTAGTGACATGAGTTGTAAAGGATGTTGCAATGTAATGACTTCGTTGTAAATGTAGTGTGATGTAATGATTGCATTGTAAAGGTTGTTTCCCGATATACAGGTTAACACAGAGAGTGAAAACTAGCATCAAGGAGGCGGTGTCCAAGATGTTAGTTCTAGGGGTGACTGAGCCCTCCAGCAGTTCTTGGTCCAGACCAGTGGTCTTGATTCCCATAGCTAGTACACCCGGATTCAATCTAGAACTGCTGTTCTCCTTGGACTACTGTGGGTTCAGTGCTGTCACTAAGACTGACGCACACCCCATCCCCCAGCTGATGAGCTCATTGATCGGCTAGGAACTACCAAGCTCCTCATTACATTTTATTTGATGTCTGGATACTGGCAGATTGCCTTGACTGAGGGGGCACAGGAGAGATTAGCGTTCTCAATGCAAGAGGAGCACTACCAGTTCCAGGTTAGGCCCTTTGGGTTGCAGAATGCCCCTGCTAACTTTCAGAGGTAGGTCAACCAAGTCTTGGCTGTGCTGAAGGATTTTAGGGCCACCTACCTGGATGACATTGCAGTGTTCAATTCTAGTTAGGAAGATCACTTGCAACACCTCGGGGAAGTGTTGAAGTCCCTGCAGAAGGCAGGCTTGACTATCAAGGCCAGAAAGTGCCTGATGGGGCAGGGGTCTGCAGTGTACCCGGGGCACCAGGTAGGATGCGGCCTGGTGGCATCCCCACAACCCAAGATTGACAACATTCTTGCTTGGGCAGCCACCAAGACCCAGACAGGCCTTCTCAGGACTCACCGGGTACTTCTGCAGATTTGTCAAAGGGCATGGCACCATTGTTGCACCCTTGACGGACCTGACTTCAAGGAAGCATCCACGTCAGGTGATCTCGACTGGGGCATGCCAGACCACTTTTGATGCCCTGAAGGAGGACATGTGCACTGCGCCTGTGCTCAAGGCTCCTGACATCTCCACTGAGTTTGTGGTGCATTCTGATGAATCAGAGCATGGTGTGGGAGCCATGCTTTCACAGCTAAATGAAGAGGTCCTAGATCAACCCATAGCTTTCATCAGTAGAAGTCTACTTTCCCGGGAACAGAGGTGGAGCGCAAATGAAAGGGAAGCTTTTGCTGTGGTCTGTTCCCTGAAGAAGCTAAGACCCTACTTGTTTGGGATCCACTTCCATGTGCAGACAGACCACAGGCCCCTCAGATGGTTAATGCAGATGAGGTGTGATAGCTCTAAACAGTTGAGGTGGTCCATTTCCCTACAGGGAATGAATTTCACTGTGGAACACCACCCTGGCACAGTACACGTCAATGCTGATGGTCTTTCCAGGTTCTTCCACCTTAGTGAAGAGAACTTCCATGAGGTTGGGTAGCTTTCCCCACTTTCAGCTGTGGGGGACATGTGTTAGACCTGGCAACTTTGGAATGTGTTTCCCCTGTCTTTTTGCTTTTGACCGCCTGTCTTTTTCACTATGTGCTTCACTTCATTTCTGTTGGTTTTAGAACTCTGGGCACTTTACCACTGCTGTTCAGTGCTAAACTACAAGCACTCCCTGTGTAAATTGTGTTTGTAATTGGTTATCTATGTTTGGCATATTTAATTTACTGGTCTGACCCTAGTAAAGTGCACTGTGTGTGCCCATAGCCTATAATTCAAATGCTGCTAGTGGGCCTGCAACACTGATTGTGCCACCCAGATCAGTAGCTCTGCAGATATGTCTCAGGCCTGGGCCTGTCACTGCAGTGTATGTGTAGCCAGTTTTAAACTGCCATGTCAACCTGGCAAGTGGAACCCCTTGGCAGGCCCAAGCTCTCCCTTTTTCTACATGTAGGGCAGCACTAAGGTAGGCCCAATGTAGCCCTGTGGGAAGGGTGCAGTGTAGTAAAAGGTAGGACAAGTACTGGTGGGTCTTACATGTCCTGATAGTGAAATACTGCCAATTTTGTTTTTAATTATAGCAAGGACTATCTCTCCCATTGGTTATCATTGGAGCTGCCTTGTAATATCTTAGAAGTGTACCTTTCGACTGGGAAGAGATAGAGGTTTGGAGTTTTGGCTCCCTGGGCTCAGAATTTAAAAATACATATTTGAGTGAGGGTGGTTTTTAAATTGTGTGTTTGAAAATGGCACTTTTAAAAAATGGGCTGGTTCTTGGTATACCATTCTGTGTCCCTGCCTGCCTGTGGAATCCACGTCTAGTTTGGACTGACAGTTGGGCTGTTTCTGCATTCACTCTAGACAGTCACACAAAGGGAGCTGAGGTGTGCCCTGCATAACCTGATGGCCCATCACCAGGCTGATGGGCCTTTTTGAGCTAGAGCGGTGAGAGGAGGTGTCACTGATACCTGAATAGGGCTGTGTCTGGCCTTTCACAATGCTGTCTCCACCCTCATGTAGTGTGTCTAGAGCCAAGGCAGGGAAATGCAGGATCTTGTGGACAACATAGACTTTGTTTTGAAGTATGCCTACTTCAAAGGCCAAAAAGGGTTATACGTTTTGAACCTGGAACCCCACATTTTAGAACACTTCTGGATCAAGAGGAGTCTCTTCCAAGAGAAAGAGCTGGAGTGCTGTCATGAGATGTACTGCCCCTTGGGTGTGTTTGCTTTGCTGGGTTGGCCTGCAGTTGCTGCTTCTGTATTGGCGAGACTAAGGACCAGACTTTTGCTTTGATATCCTGCTTGAGAAGATTCTCCAAGGGCTTGTGAGTGCTTGCCTCCTGTTAAGAAGTCTCAGATTCATCAAAGAATTATCCTCTGCTGGAAGTTCTGACCTGCCAAGTGGTGGCAATTTCAGCTCGGGCCTTTGGAGGTGGCTTCTGCTGCAAGAAGAGATAAAAATCAATGCAACCCTTCAGCACTGTTTTTTTCCACTGCAAGCTCAGTGTGCGGTTGCAAAAATCAATGTATTTGCCGCGTTGCTGCAGAAAAGAATTGATGCCGCGTCTGTACGCAGCTGAGAGATCTGCCGAAGCATGAGTCCAGAGTCCTTTGTCTCCCATGTCTGAGATACAGGCTCCAACTCCGATGCAGGCCCTGCTGTGCTGCTGAAGGAATCTACGCATCACATGTTCGCAGCTGGAAGAATCAATGCTGCACCTGTTTCACCGCCAATGCATCAGCTCCAGCGCATTTGGATTTTCCATGCATCGCACCTGTGTGCCACGTCTGCATAAATGAGGTGCTTCAGTAAGGAACCATGGCCGCGTGTCCGAAGAAAAACACAAATCTCCTCCCCACTTAGCAAGGAACCGGCGCATCACTTCCTCTCACAGTAAGGAACCGATGATTCACCTCTCCTTCGAAGCAGTAAGGAACCAATGCATCACCTACCCTGGGAGCAAGGAACCAACGCTACACCTTTCCTGTGCATAAGAAACCAATGCATTGTTTTGCTTTCTGGCGCCTCACCTCCCTTGCACATGTTTTCGTCTTTCATTTTGCGCCATCCCAGATACTTTGTGTTAAAAGGGACACATCAATAGTCTTCTAGGAAAGAACTATTTTAAGCATTTTAAAAGTGATATCTTTGCTAATGTATGTTGGATTATTGTCAATTTGGTCTTGTTTTATTTAGATATAGATTGGCTATTTTTCTAAACTGATGTGGTGGCCATTCGGAGTGTTTTCACTGTGTTACTGTGTGTTTATGTACAAATACTTTATACATTGCTACTGATATAAGCCTGACTGCTCGTGCCAAGCTACCAAGGGGGGAGCAGGGATTATGTTAGCTGTGTAATCCTCTTACCCTGACTAGAAGGAAGGATCCCTACTTGGACAGGTTGCAAGCCACTGCCATATAAAGAACCCCATTTCTAACAGTGACTGAAGGAGGGTGACCTATTGCCCCATGTTGTAATGGGTGGAAGCAAAATGTGTATGACACCCAAACAAACCAATGGATGAAGAGAGCTGGCTGAAATCCCCTATATGTAAGTGTATTATTAATAGAAATTCAGTAAAATCAAATGATGTTGGCTAACACTACACATAAAAATAGGCTCCTTATTACCTGATGACTATCCTGTTAAATTGGGAATATCTCAGAGCTTGCCATACACTTTTTAAATATTTATATAACACCCCAGACAAAATTCATAAGATTGTGTGGAAACCATTTTATGATGTATGCAGATGATACACATCTAGATTGAATGTGACCAAAATCATAATTGCGCAACTTTCAAAACAGTGAAAGTGAGAGAAAACGCTCTAAAACTTTATCCACGTTAAGACTGAAGTAATAGGGCCCGATTCACAAAGGTAAAGTGAGATGAAAGTCTGATTTTATGACTTTCAGTATTCACAAAGGGCCTTTGCTACTCGTAGATGCCTTTTGTGGATACTAAAAGTCATAAAGTTAGACTTTCTGTATTCACAAAGGGCATTTACTACTTACTTGTACATGCACCTTTGGGACTACCGAAAGTCGTAAAGTTAGACTTTGGTCTAACGTTATCTTTGTGAATCAAGCCTGTGGTATTTGGCCTGGATAAACAAGTTTCGTCAGACATGAGGGGGTTCCTATACCCTGGCTCCACACAGATCACGAACGCAGCAGTCAAGGATCTGGGGGTCTACCTTGATGTTAATCTGTCTTTTCAAAAGAAATTAAACCATGTCATGCGACTGATTTTCTGAGTTTCAAAACTGCGTCTAGTTACCGCATTAGGGAATTTCCTTTCAAATGCCAGCAACTAAACCTGAAGGAGATTAAGTCTTACTATCCCTTTTGAAAAGCCCTGAAAACTGCTCTGCTTATGGGTGAGTGAATAAATACGCAGAGACACATGCCGCAGATTCACTTTCAGAAGCCAATCGGTTCCTCCACCTCTAAATGGGACAGCGGGAACTGTGAGTTTGGTGGAACAGTGCATATGCCAAACTCTAAATTGTCCTCTTGGCTCCTACATCCAACAAACCAGCTAGAAACACTTCATTTACCAACAAATTATGAAAATGAATGAGGCGGCCCTTTACAATCCAAAAAACCCCTGCTTCAAAGAAAATCATCTGCTAAACTCAGGGACTGTGCCTCGGTGAAATCCATGCTTATTTTGTATGCTCATATGTGACAGCACAGCTGTTGCCAGACAATTATGTGAGCATCACTAGAGAGGGTCATTGGCTCCGCACACGTTGAGAGCCAGGGCTACATGTTATGATTAAGAAGAGGCTGTGTCCTTCCACAGAAAAATATGTTTGCCCTCCACAGCTGTGACCATTTTGTTTATTTTTTCAGCTTTCCAAGCTTGAACTTTCAGGGGCACACACATAGCATTGAAATACTATACTACTAGATAATGTATCCTGTTTTCCTCTGGCAGCAGCACAAATGGGAGGAGGGTAGAGATTATCCTACATGGATTTGTAGGTCTGGATTGACAGTGTAACTGTCACCTGACCTTTTAACCTACACCAATAGTATTGTACAGTTCTTTCTTTCCACACAAATACATATCTATTTGCATGCTCTTTACTTGTAATGCTTCACATTACAATACAACATTCATTTAAAGCCCGACTTTTTGGGCTTGCCAATGCTTGTTTTAAAAATATTTACAAAATGACCGATCGACCCCGCAGCCCCCGCTACTGCCCCCATCACTCCTTCTTGGCGAACCTTATATTATTCGCCACCCTGTCCTGTAACGCTTTCATGTTTTCTGGAGCCAGTGACAAAATTGGGTGTCTGACTGGTGCCAGCCACAACTCAGGTACAAAGCCTTGATTGGTGTCTGCGCGTCGCGTCCATGCTGCAGCGAGCCTCCTTGTCTGCTTTTCTATGTTTTGCTTGCACATCGCCAGGCAGATTTCAGTATGAGAACTGGTAGCAAAAGAAATGTTGGTCCTCGACAACCAGAATTCTTACAGGAAAGCGTTGCTAAGAATAGATGAATCAAAAACATGAACATTGACAGCACTTGCACAGGAACGTCATATTAAACATAAAACTGCCAAAAAAAAAACAATTGTGGACCCCTTCACGTGACACGCAGTGGCTTAAGGCAGATTCCTGCAGCTGCTGCGGCTCTGGGGGGGTCCCCAACTCTTTCGGTGGCCTCCATCCAGCACATAAGCAATGAACATCTAAGAGATATGGGAGCCTTAGGCCCTCGTCACATTCTGCAGGGGAGGGGCATCATTTTGCGTGACGCCAGAGTGCTCGTTCGCACCGGGCTCACCTCTTCGATGTGACCTCGAACAGGGCCGCTGTCTGGGCACTCCGGCCGAAGAATGGCGCCCGCCCTGCTTTAGAAGCCTTAAAAAAACACCTGACAGCCTGAAGCAGCCGAGCAGTGCCCTGGGAGTGCCACAGCCGAGCTGCGCGTCAGATTCAGGTCACCTGGACTCCTGCCAGTTCAATCCAGCCTCTCCCATCAAAAGGCTGGTTTTAAGTTTTAATTCCCCTCTGCAGTCAGGGACATCTTAAGGATTTTGGGGGCCCTGGGCCAGAGGTATTTTTGGGGCCCCTCTTTGGAACAGCTTCGAATTTATGATCCATTTTTAGCTATTTCATGCCCTCTTTGGACATGTGACAGTGCATAGACACACTTGTTGAAATTCTAACTGTGTTTATATCTAATATTCAGATATAATTATGTGTTTTCAATATTGTATCACAGCAGCAGCTAACTAATATTATTGCAAATAATCTCTGTGTGACACCCTCCCATTTCTCATATGTGAGGTCCTGTTTTGGTCTAAAAGAAACTTCTTTTTAGGGATGTTGCATGAAACATAAACACAACATTTTCTCTGCAAAATACTTGTAATGCACTCTCACACATCACCCTTATTTAAAATATTTTAATGGAAAACGGTATTTAGAAAATATGTTTAAGAATTATTCAAAGTCATTCGGACAAGAATCTGCAGCACAGACCTGGCTCCAAGGGGCCTCCCTGAAAGGCTGGGGCCCTGGGCCAGAGCCCACTTTGCCCATGCCTTAAAACGTCTCTGTCCGCAGTGAGACTTAATCAGATGAGTGGTAGGAGAGGAATGATGAAGTTAAGTTTCCCAGTCATTTTAACCCACGTGGACACTGTGCCAGCCTGATAGTCACCCTGGCGGCTGCCTGAGAGGTTTCCGTGCAAGACGCGTTTCTTAATTAACAGTCGTGTTCGCGTGTGGTTGGGGAGACAAGCAGAAGTGTGCAACAGACTATTTAAAGAGCAGGGCTTAATGAGAACTAGCAATGCTGGTTGACAGAGTGAGAGTACCAAATATGACGCTCTTCAGTGCTTAATTTGTAAAATATTAAGTCCAGGTGCTAAATTTCTTTGAGGACGCCACACCCACTTTCCTCAGCTCCACCCACTTCCTCCATTGGCTCCACTCACTTACTGTATTGGATCCAACCACATCCTCAACTGGCCCTGCTGAAAGCCAGATGTAATGCTCAATCTCAGTTTCAGCAAGGGAGCCTTCCTCAAGTAAGATCTTGATAGAACTTCCCTGTTGAATGTTGAAAAAAATAAATGCAAAAGTGCATTCAAAGCACTAATTTGGAAAAAATTGGCTTAAACGACTAATACGACTCCTGCAACGTAACACAGTAGTTAGGGTTGACTTTTCTAATAACAATTTATTTTTTAGCCCAAACAAACACTTTTTAGTAAAATTAGGATAATCAAAGACTGGGGAAAAATATACATTTCCTACCTGTACCATGCTGTTTGCATCTAGTGCTTTGATAGCAGTTCATAGCTCACTGTGCTAGATTATGATTGTAACTTAAGAACTGCACAGTAACAAAACGATCTCTGTGACAAAAGCAGCAATCCACTGAGCATTGCACATGAAATACTGTTCTGTCATCTGCATGGTACACGTTCTTTGCAGCAGGCAGAATATATATAACTACCAAACAAAAAAAAATGGTTCAAAGCCGGAGAGTCCTAGGGAGATTTTTAAGACCACACAAGATTTAATCCCCAACACTTAGGGCCATATGTAGGTAGCCTAAATTAGGTAGCCTAATACCGGTCGGTAACGGCCGATTTTCGGTAAATATACCTTTACCTACCGGTATTTAGGCTTTTGCTATGTAGGGGGAACATTTCAGGATTCGGTAATTTACCGAATCGGTAAAATTACCGAATCGGTAATTTTACCGATTCGGTAAATACCGAATCCTGAAATGAGATGTAGGTGACACTCAAATGAGTGATGTGTAGGGAAAATAATTCGGTATTTAGCACCAAATATATGTTGGTGCTAAATACCAAATTCATTGCAAAAAGCAATATTTTGCTGGACTAAAAGTGCCATGTGGCAGACATACATGCCCTTAGGGCATGTATGTGCGCCACATGTGCACACATGCAGGAATCAGGGGTGCAACAGGGTGTCAATGTGACACCCTGCCACCCTTGAATGTGCTCCCCCCATTACCGAATCGGTATTTACCGATTCGGTAATGAGGCATACCTTCCCATTGATTCAATCAATAGGAAGGTATGCCTCATTACCGAATCGGTAAATACCGATTCGGTAATTACCGAATGTCTCCGATTCGGTAATATTTACCAAATGATTACCTACATACGAGTTACCACTTCAAAAACACCGAATCGGTAAAGTTCGGTATTTAAGAAGTGGTAACTTGTATGCTACCTACATATGGCCCTTAATCACTAAACAGTACGAAATCCTTGGGTCTATTACAAAAATCAGAGAGTGTGGCGAACCACTACTAGATAGTTTGTAAACAAAAACATGAACAATACAGAACCAATGATTATACGCCACAGAACTTGCTGTCGGCACTTCCCTTTTCAGGACGAAATCCCTCACTCACCAGAGTTGACATTCTTCATCATATGGGATTCTCTTCCCAGAGGAAAAACCTAGTTCCTCTGGGGGCTACAACCCCCTCTCTGACAGGGAGGAGCTCAGGGATGTTTTGAATAGCTGGTAGGATATTCTAGATCCACATATCAAGACACAGCTGTGTGAATAAGGGCGCAGTGCAAAGAAACAAAAAGTGTGAGGATAGTGAGGTTAAAACTAGCCTAAAGAGCGTAAAAAGAATACTTTATTTAGATACACCCCTTACCAGGATTAAAAAACTGTGCACCAGCGGTACGGATTTAAACCGCGACAGTGAGATAGAAAATAATGGTCAACATGTTTCAGCTATAAACCTATATGTAGGCGAGGCTTTCGTCAGGACCTATGATGCTGCAGCTAGATCAGTGTAAGTGATACAACAAAAAAGTATACAAGGACAGAAACTGTTCTTAATCTGTCTGTTTCATAGGGAAGAGTTACCTATTATCAAAAAGAAGAATCAAAACAGAATTGATTCATACCGGTAATCATAAACATATAGTACAGGTTGAAAACTGGTTGTGTAAAGTGAAACAAAAAAGTGCCTTACCCGCCACTGCTGGGTAAGCAACCACACCTCTACCTGGTGACAGCTCAGGAAAGGAGCACCGCTCTGCAAAAAACGGTGAACATTTTTATTAACATATCATGTCCCAAAAGTAGCCAAGGGTTATGACATCAATATCAATTTTCCAGAGAGGCATGTGTTAGGGAGCAAATTTAAAACAAAGGAGACACAAGGGGCACATGCCATTAAACATAGAAACCAAAGATGTCGAAGGAGATCTGCCAAATGACTCAAAAGGGAGCCTGGATGACTCCATTGTGAAACCCACCGTGAGGACTCAGAGAGAATTACAACCTCATGGGTGAGGGACCTTAGAGTGTATAAAAAATGTTCATATGGCCCTTATAGTAAACCAAACTCAGAAGGCAGATTAGTAATACACAACCATTCGCTGAAAGAAGAGCAGCAAACCAACAAGCCAATGCCCAAAGCTCAAATAGGCAACGTCAGGTCAGAAAGCGCCGGTCCAGGTAACAAACAAGCGTGTTGCTTGTACTCAGATCCATTATTTATCACTTGCCCCAAGTCTATATCTCAATGATGCACATCTGAACGTCCAATTCTCATGCATTCACTAAGGGTTTAACCAATGCGATAATCAAAATCTTTCTGTCACCACCAGTTCTCTTAAAAACAATCAAGGAGCCTTTTGACTAGCGCTGCTCAAAGGCACTCCTCGATAATACAGTCAACTCTTGCTTGGGCAAAATGCTTTTGCCAGGACATGCACACTGGTAGTCATGCAGTTCTAATCATTGCTACTGAAACGAAGATGAGAACTGGTTCCGAAGCACACTTCCTCCCTTGGTTCAGCCGGAAGTCTCTGCACTGCTTCAGAGTCAGAATTGCGCTAATCACAAGCGCGTGACTCAGGGCACGATCTGTATGAGATGGCGGTTGTAACTCCTGAAGTCTCACAAGATGTTGCAGCGCATGACCTGCAACTTGAAAACAATGATGTTAAACGCTGCCTGCATTGGAGTGCATTAGTGTCTGGTACGTACTGTATATTTAATTTAGGCTCATACGAACCAAGGTACTTTAAGGCTCATGCGAGCATTTTCCAAGGCTATTTATTAATGCCATAATAGTGTCCCTATGCAGGAAGAGCAGGCACTTGCTGCACTACTGGTTTTAGCATTCCTGACATTAATCAAACGTGTGGCGCAGAGTAGCATCCTGACACAGAGTGCAAGCATACCGGACCCTTAGCTCTCACACCTCGTGTCTCACATAACTTCGTAATCCTACTAGGCATAAGTAAAGTGCACATATTGTCATGGCATACATTACAGAGCACTTTGGTCTGAGGACGTTCTATCTGGGGATGGCCTGACGGACCATGATACCGCATGAAGAGAAAGAAAGCTCAGCTGTAGTACCATCCCTCATAAAATAAGTGCTGGTGCTTAGCACCGGATACCACTGGCACAAATTAAGCACTGACGCTCTTCAATATGGAAAAACCCTTTGTAGGAGTCCAGCGCAGGCTGGATTTCCATGACTGCCACCTTGCTATGAATCAGCCTTAAGGTTGTTTTTTTTTGTTGATGGCATGAGTCTATACTGTAAAACGTTTTCCCTCATTTAAGAGATTTCCTGCAAAGGACGATATTAATAAAATGGAAAGTTAACATGAGCACCTGTGTAACAGAAACTAAGGAGTATCAAGGTATGGGGGCCTGCCCTTCACCTCCTTCCTCATGACTCTTAGGTAAGGCTGACCTGCTCTTACACCACAATTTATTTCTGGAATTCATACAGGCTACTGACTTGTGCATGTAAACCTAGGGCCGGCGCTGGGCTTGGGCAGTGTGGACCGCTGCCCAGGGCCCTGCCGTCGGCCCACCAACTTGGGGCCTTGCACCAATGCGACACAGTGAGGGCACGGCATAAAAGGTGCCTCTCTGCAAGTGTGCAACCTTAGGGGGGCCTCTCCCCTGGCCTCACTGCTATGTGTAGTGAGACGAACCCCGGAGGGCAGTCAGAGTTGCAAGAAAGCACATTCCTCAGTTTTGTCCTGCAATTAGGCTTCCTCCCCCCACCCACGCAGGGTCCCTAGCAGTATTATCCCTCTCTGGAAATAAGCATCCCTCACACCTTCAGCCCTTGATGAGCTGTTAAGAGGTGCTTGTATGTAGCTGAGAGGTAGGGCTGCATCTTCAGGAGCAGGGGCATCTATTGAGATGTAGACAGCCCTGAAGGGGTCAAGTCTGTGCAAATTAGAGGGGTCTCGCACATTCCTCTTCTGTCCAGGGCCCCAAATATCCTAGAACCGGCCCTGTGTAAACCTATACATTGTGAATCTAATCACCAAATAATGTTCATTGGTAGGGTGACCCTTGCTGTTGCATTTACAGTTTGGTTGTTGTAAGTTGATGGAGGAGCACATTGTTATAATATACATCAGTGCCCATTCTAAGGGGCATATTTACAAGGGCATTGCCACACAGGAACCTCAATTTTAACCATGTTCCTGTGGTGCAATGCCCTGTTCCATAGTTACGTAGTGGCGTTAAGCCACTTTTTGTGGCTTAATGCCGCTTTGTAAACATGGTACCCTTTCAAGCAGGTAGCTGTGTGAAAGGAGCATGAAATGACTGTTGCTCTGGGCATTCCATCGCAACAGCCATTGCTTTTTGATGCCGTCCCAGATTTACAAAGATGTATATGTCTGTGGCAGCGCCAAAAACTGATGCTATGCAACAGCAAAGAGTTCTGTCAACCTACCTGACCTCTTGCCGCCTCAGGTAGGTTGATAGACCTCCTGTTCCTACGATAACTATTTCGGTGATTCCCTCAGCCATACCTCATGGGACATTTATCCCGATTTATATAGATTACTCTACTATAATAATTGGCACTACGTCGGATTGAGAGGCCTCTACACTGTACTAGCACTCACTGCTCTTTCATATTGGTCCTGAAGAAGCGCAAAGGATCTCTCCCTAAGACCACCAACTGCGTGAAACATGTTGACCTTCAGCATGTCCACTATGGGTATGGCATTTGTCTAGCTACTGAGGGTCAGTACCACCCTCAAGCAGCACAACCTTCGGGTTTTACTAATTACAGAGGGGTTATTCCTTATTAAATTCACTAGCCACCCCTCCAGCCATTTTGTAACCTTACACTAGGACACCACTGCCACTCTGACCCGCACACACCCTTATGGCTATATCACTTAAATGATCTCCGCTAAAGTGACCCTTCGGGGGACCCGTAGGGCAATGCAGCACCAGCCCGACGCGGAGCAACACCCAATGATGAAGCATGACATCCTTTGGTGTGTGTGAGGGCATCAAGACAAGGACACACTATCCCCAGACACGACAGTTTGAGAATGACTCCAGCCTTTAACTTGCTATTATACTTCTCTCTTGGTGGAACTGCATTCCACGAGCTGCAACTCTAGTTTTCAGGAGCACGAGTCACTGGACTTATATCCTGCTCCTTGTACCCCCTCCATCTTTTTTGTGATATTAGAGCATTGCACCACTAGAGGGCAGAATGTTCTAACAAATAAAACAAAGGCCTCACAGAGCCTGTGGGGACTGAAATCCCCTCGGGCTCCTTGAGGCCTTTCTTAAACAATGGATTGTTGATGCTAGGGCTTCTACCAGCCATTAGAAACCTGGAGCACTCCATTGTTTTCAATGGAGCTCCCAACATGCGAATGCTCTGATATAGTCTTAGAGGCTGCCATTGCGGGCTCTACTGGACATTAAAGGCCCGCTCCAGCATTAAAGGCCCGAGCTGAAGGCGAGCAATTACACTCAGGATGCGACATGAACAGGTGAGCGCTGCCTTCTTCTCCCCATCATTGTCAATTCATGTAAGAATGAGGCTTGTACACATAGTGGGCGGTAGAAGAAGATTTAATCTCCATAAAGGCAGCTTAGACAACCACCTTGATAGAAAATGCCAAGTCAGCTCAACCGTCGCCTCAGAATCACCAAAAGGAATCTTAACCAACACTCCTATTAGAAGTTCCACATAACTAGAACCCTACAGAGCCCACTATGGAGGCCCTTAAGGCTATTAGAACATACCATCCCTAAAGGGAAGAATGATCTAATTTGTAAAACAAAGGCCTCACGGAGCCGGAGGGGGTTGAAATCCCCTCGGGCTCCATAAGGTCTTTGTTCACAGCAACAGCTGTGAAAGGAAAACATTAGAATGTTGATGCTCCAGACTTCTACCATCCATTAGAAGCCCTGAGCATGCCACTATTTTCAATGCATCTCCCAACATTTCAATGTTCTAGTATAGCCTCCTACTGGCCATTAAAGGCCTGCTCCAGTGTTAAAAGCCTGAGCCAAAGGTGAGGGACTATAACAAGGGAGCAGGCCTTTAATGGCTGGTAGAGCCCGCTATGAGGGCTCTAAGACTTTTAGAACATTCTGCCCCCAGAGAGCAGAATGTTCTAATTTGTAAAAACAAAGGCCTCTCAGAGCCCGAGGGGGCTTAAATCCCTTAGGGCCCAAGCGGCCTTTATTTGCAGCAACAGCTGTGAAAAGAATAAAAACACTGGTGTGTTGGCATGCGGGCTTCTACCAGCCAGTAGAAGCCCAGAGCACTTCATTTCCTTTAACAAAGCGGTCAACATTACAATGTTCTAATTTACCTTAAAACTTTACAATTCGATATCTCCAGTTCCACTAATTGGATTGTTGTCGTTTTGGTCTTGTTTGACTTATTAGAATGTAATTTATTTTTCTAAACCTGGTGTGGGATCTTTTTTGTGGTGTTTTAAATGTTTTTACTGTTTGAAGTGTCTCGCAAATACTTTACACATTGCCTCCCTGTTAAGCCTGACTGCTCTGTGCCAGCTACCTCAGGGTGAGAACAGGTTAATTTGGGGTTTGCTTGTGTCTTTCCCTGACTAGGATTGTGGTTGCTGCTTGACCAGGGCTCACACCCCAGTCAACTAGCAACCCAATTTCTAACACCAACCAAGCATACATACAAGGGATACTTTAAGCTTAGGGCATGAGCCAATATGTGAGCATATGTATCTTCAACATCACTACAGTACAGTCTGTTATCTGAGGCATTGTTTAGCTTTTGGAATCAGTTCTCCCCAAATGTAAGGACACTTGTGTCTTTATCAGTATTAGTGCAATTGATGTATATCAACGGATGAAATTTGGGACATCCTTAAATTAGTGCAAAAGGAGCAGCAGAGAAGATGGGATTAAACAGCAGTATATCATGTATGACAGAAATGAGACTATGTAAAGCCGATGTAGGAACATCATCAGACATGTGCAGAAAATCAGCCTCATTGTGATGGTAGTAGCCTAATCAGTATCCAACTTCAAGTCAAAGGATTTACGCTTTACTTTGGTGTAATATATTGTGCGAAGAAATGTATGGTGTAGAAGCCTGCAACTTACTGTCTAGTAAAAATATATTTGTCTGTGAGCAACAGAAAACGAAAATTGCTCATTGGTCAATATGGACTCAAGATCTCATTCCCAGTGTCACCTGGCTGACAGCATCCCCCTAACCTTGTTTTAATTAAACTTGAACTGATGAAGGAACCAGTAGATAGGAATTCCATAAGCAGTGACCTGCAGAAGTACAGGGCGCATCTGAGTCTCTGCCTGATAAGAGGGAGAACAAGATTCCAACATATTTTGAATTTGGAAATTCAAAAACAAGTCCTGTGACATTATTTCGCCAAGTGCCTTAAACTGGGAAAGCAAGAAGAAGGTGACCACCACCTCTCGGCCAGATATCTTTTGTACATAGCAGCTAAAACTGAAGACGCTGGTGGAGCGCCTTTGGTTAGAAGGATAAAGACACGCGTGGACTATATTCCAATGGGCGTTCAGGTGAGTGCACTTTTTCACTGCCTCCAATAGTTGCTCGGTGATGCCAGACCCAATTAGGAGCTGCTATGGTATTCACATGGGTTGCTAGTCTAGGCATCAGTCCAGCCATGACAATGGTGAGATATGGATATGCTCTCTACTTTTGGATATGGGGATATGGAGATGCCTCTCTACTTTAAAATGAGGATTGTGTTAGATAGTTCTAGTTTTTACCAATGTGTGCCTGGCCATGTAATCTATAGTTCACGATCTAGTAGGTCACAGCCATTCCTATCATATTGTGACATTATCATCTCCCAGCTCAACCTCAAGTTACTTATCTGCCCATACAAGCCTGAAAAAGATTTCTGTTCCAAAAAAAGGCTTCGTTCAGAGGGATGAGAACCTC
This sequence comes from Triturus cristatus, assembly GCF_964204655.1. Taxonomy (NCBI): domain Eukaryota; kingdom Metazoa; phylum Chordata; class Amphibia; order Caudata; family Salamandridae; genus Triturus; species Triturus cristatus. The sequence goes on from NC_140579.1 coordinate 318,961,825, forward strand.
AATAAAAACGTAGAGGTTTCAAGGGAGAACCCCCATTTTAGTAAGCACCATGGGGACAATTTACAGAGGCAGCTATGAGTATGTAAACTAGAAATTCTGAGTGAGGGATCAAAATCTCATGATCAAGTTTAGGATGCAAATTAAGCCTCCCGATCCATAATTCGCTCAAATCACACTTTTTTCATCACAATTAATCTGCTCCCCTAAGTATGGCACTGAGGTAGCACACCACTGAAATGGATTACTCAAACTTTTCTGCCTAGACATGTGAGAATGCTTTCTATCTGAAGTGCCTAGTGCATAGTTTTAATTGGATTTTGAGCAATAAGTGAGTTTTCTTCCATGGGCCATCCCTATTATCACACTGCTTAACACTAGTCTGTTAGCAATAATGTTCGCGTTTGCACATGCAATGTTGCAGGTGAGAAGAATTAAAAATTTGCGACCATTCGTGACAAGAATTTTCAATTCTATTAAGGACAACGGAGGCGAGGATTATGCTTCTCATTTCTTTACTAGAAGCTCACAGCAGCCAATGAAAACACAAATAGAAAACCATGTGATAACCATAGAGTCCCAGGGTACATAAGGTCCCTGCATGAACAAAGAGTCCTCTTTTTTTGTAAACATAACAGTTAAGTCCATTCACGACCTGCTCCTGAAGGATCATCGGTAGACCAGGACTTCTTCAACCAAGAACTGGGGCCCAACGGGGCTGCAAGCTTGAACTGATCCCGGTCCAGGTAACTCCCTCTTGCGCAAACCAAAGTACTGCATACCATCCAATCTCAGCTGAACCCTACTCAGGCTTCATTTGCTATCAGTCCCTGAAATAAAAGAAGGACAACCCGTAAAAGCCATTCCAATCATTCGGTAAAGGTCAACATTACATAACCAGCACAAAAGAAGGGGGGTAACAATCAACTTATGCAATATAAGAGCATGAATAAACATACATATCTGAGCAATAAAATGTCTTCCGGGTGGGATAATCCTCGCCTCCGTTGTCCTTAATACAATTGAAAATTCTTGTCACGAATGTTCGCACATTTTTAATTCTATGTCAGGACCGGAGGCTCCGATTATGCTTGTTCAAAGCTTAGCCACCACAACAGAAGCTACATCCACAATAGGCTTATAATAAAATGCTTTGAAAAGTATGCTCAGTAGACCAATCAGCTGCGTGCATGATTTCTGCCAGGCTAACGCCTGATGAATATGCTTTCGAGGCCATAGCTCCTCGGGCTGAATGTGCCCTAAACTTGGAAAAATCTATCCCTGCTTCATCCATAAGCCAGCGCATCCAACGAGACAAGGTAGCCGGAGCCACCGGGCGAAAAGGTTTCTGCAGAGCAATCAACAATTGACCTTGCATATCAATACGAAATTCTGCGGTACTCACCTCATAATCTTTAATGCATTGTACCACGCACAGCTTGGGATTATTCGGAAAAGCTGGGTAAGTGACGGATGCAGTGTTGAATTTAGTTCGTCTGGACAGGATAAAGGTTACTCCTTCTGGGAAATATCTACGCCCCGCTAAATCCAATGCCCGTACGTCGGGGCTCTTTTACAATAGACCAGACATAGTAACATTGTCAACTTAGCAGAGAGTTGCTTATGGGGTAAGTATTTATTTGAGGGCCAAGCTTCCATGAATTTAAGGACAACGGAGACATCCCACAACTGAGAATATTTAGGAAGTGGGGGTTTCACCATTCGAATGCCTCTAAGCAGCTTACACACTAATGGATGTTCACCTATGGGTTTGCCCTCTAAAGGCAGATGACCTGTCGATATGGCGGAACGAAAGTTATTGACTGTTCTGTATGCCAAACCTGAGGACGCCATAGAGGCCAGAAAATTTACCACTAACGAGACATGTGCTGTAGAGGGATCCACGTCCCATTGAGAGCACCAATCACACCATCTCTCCCAAGAGGAAGCATATCTCCAATGTGTGTTGGCTGACCAGGCCTCTGTGATAAATCTGTCAGCCTCGCGAGAAAGGCCTGGGATTTTCCATCTGTCCCTGAAACCCGCCAGGCCACTAGAGGAAGTTGGCCCGATATCATCAATGGATGAGGATTCTGTCGAGAGTCCAACAATAGGTTCTCCATCCGGGGAAGAAGAACTGGGACTGCACAACACATTTCTAGTACGACCGGGAACCACGCCTGTGCTCTCCACAGAGGAGTGATCAAGACGAGTTCCGCCCGATAAACCCTGGCTCGTGCTAGCACCCTGGGGATCATCATAAACGGGGCAAAAGCGTAACATAGGTCCTGCGGCCATTCCTGTAGGAATGCATCTGTGGCCAGAGTCTCTGGGTCCGGCCTCTAACTGAAAAATTGAGGAACCTGCCTGTTGAGGCGAGATGCAAACAAGTCTATCCGACAGGTGACTCAGGTTTTGAAATACTCGGGGAGACAGCATCCAGTCGCTGAAATCCTGTAGATGGCGGGAGTGCTAATCTGCCACCTCGTTGTTGCAGCCCGGTAGATATTCCGCTACTAACGAGATTCTGTTATGAAGACAGTAGTGCCAAAAATCTTTGGCAATTTCCGCCCACATTTGGGACCTGGTACCGCCCAGTTGGTTGACATACCGAACTGCCGATATGTTGTCCATCCAAAGAAGAATACAACAGTCCGTCTTCTGAGGAGAAAGACATCGGATTGCAAAGGAACCAGCCAATAGTTCCAGGCAGTTGATATGTAACCGTAGCTCTTCCGGCGACCAACGACCACCCGTGGACAACTGGCCGCAATGGGCACCCCAACCCCACCGGCTGGCATCGGATTCGATTATCACATCCGGGGCTGATCCGAATAGCGCTCCGCCGTTCCAGGCCTCCATGTGGTTTAAATACCAGTTCATCTCCAGCCTCGCCTCGTCTGAGAGGGGAATCTGTTCTGAGTAACTGAGGCCTCTTTGGAGATGGCGGATTTTTAGCCGCTGCCGGGCTCGGTAGTGAAGGGGGCCCGAGAAGATCGCCTGAATGGAAGATGCCAACAAACCCACTATACGGGCCAATGATCTCAGGGAGATCGTCTGCTGTGAAGTGTAGACTTCAGTTCCCGTTTGATACTCCTGATTTTTTGCATCGGAAGCAGAAGCTGGCAAGTCACCGAATTGACGAGGAAACCGAGAAACTCGAGTGACTGGGACGGAGACAGTACTGACTTCTGTGGATTCACAATGAACCCCAAATTCTGTAACAGGTTGATCGCCCAAGTGAGATGTACTTGAAATAACTGGGGTATTGTTGCCAAAATGATAATGTTGTCCAGATATATTATGAGGCGGACCCCCGCGCTCTGAGGGACTCTACCACCGGCCTCAGAAGCTTTGTGAAGCACCAAGGTGCTGACGACAGGCCGAACGGGAGGACTTTGTACTTGTAGCAAACTCCTTGCCACAAAAATTGGAGAAACCGATGATGAGGGGGAAAGATGGGAATGGATAAATACGCATCCTTCAGGTCCAGCCGGACCATCCAGTCCCCTTCTTGGAGGAGATTGTGTAATAGATGGATACCTTCCATCTTGAAGTGTCTGTAAATAATCCACAAATTGAAATCTTTGAGGTTTAAAACCAGTCTGGATCCACCCCCTTTCTTCTCCACTAGAAAGACATTGCTTAGAAAACCCTGAGGGTGAAGAGAGGAAACCACTATCGTGCCCTTCCTTACTAAGGACATGATCTCTGCTGAGATAAAGGTCTGATCTCTTTGGGAAAAAGACAGGGGGGAGGGCGAATGCTCTGTGTTGGGGAATCGTACAGCTCTAGCTTGTACCCTTGCACAGTCTCTAATACCCATGCATCTTGAGAGATCTCGCGCCAGTTGCTGAGAAAACAGCCTACTCTGCCCCCCAATTGCACCTCGGAATAAGGAATCAGGCTCACCTGAGTTTCCGGCATCATGTTGATTGCTGGAGTTGCCACCAAATCTGCCACCCTTGCGAAACCTGTTCCTGGCTCGTCGAGTAGGGTAGAAGGAGGAGGTATTGGAGTTGTCTTGATAACCTCCTCTCTGGCCACGCTGGGCGCCTTGAGAATTCCCTCGGCCGAACAAGCTCCCACGAAACCATCCGGCCCTGCCAAAAACCGGGCGGAACGCCCGTCTGAGTGAGCCTTGGGCCTTATCCAGCCCGCTGAAGGTGGCCACAAACTTGGTCAGTTCCTTCAAGAAGGGTTGCCCAAACAAAAGGCCTTGAGCCAGGGGCCCTGATTACGATGTGGCTAACTCGGCCAAAAAACAATCAAGGAGCCTTTTGACTAGCGCTGCTCAAAGGCACTCCTCGATAATACAGTCAACTCTTGCTTGGGCAAAATGCTTTTGCCAGGACATGCACACTGGTAGTCATGCAGTTCTAATCATTGCTACTGAAACGAAGATGAGAACTGGTTCCGAAGCACACTTCCTCCCTTGGTTCAGCCGGAAGTCTCTGCACTGCTTCAGAGTCAGAATTGCGCTAATCACAAGCGCGTGACTCAGGGCACGATCTGTATGAGATGGCGGTTGTAACTCCTGAAGTCTCACAAGATGTTGCAGCGCATGACCTGCAACTTGAAAACAATGATGTTAAACGCTGCCTGCATTGGAGTGCATTAGTGTCTGGTACGTACTGTATATTTAATTTAGGCTCATACGAACCAAGGTACTTTAAGGCTCATGCAAGCATTTTCCAAGGCTATTTATTAATGCCATAATAGTGTCCCTATGCAGGAAGAGCAGGCACTTGCTGCACTACTGGTTTTAGCATTCCTGACATTAATCAAACGTGTGGCGCAGAGTAGCATCCTGACACAGAGTGCAAGCATACCGGACCCTTAGCTCTCACACCTCGTGTCTCACATAACTTCGTAATCCTACTAGGCATAAGTAAAGTGCACATATTGTCATGGCATACATTACAGAGCACTTTGGTCTGAGGACGTTCTATCTGGGGATGGCCTGACGGACCATGATACCGCATGAAGAGAAAGAAAGCTCAGCTGTAGTACCATCCCTCATAAAATAAGTGCTGGTGCTTAGCACCGGATACCACTGGCACAAATTAAGCACTGACGCTCTTCAATATGGAAAAACCCTTTGTAGGATTCCAGCGCAGGCTGGATTTCCATGACTGCCACCTTGCTATGAATCAGCCTTAAGGTTGTTTTTTTTTGTTGATGGCATGAGTCTATACTGTAAAACGTTTTCCCTCATTTAAGAGATTTCCTGCAAAGGACGATATTAATAAAATGGAAAGTTAACATGAGCACCTGTGTAACAGAAACTAAGGAGTATCAAGGTATGGGGGCCTGCCCTTCACCTCCTTCCTCATGACTCTTAGGTAAGGCTGACCTGCTCTTACACCACAATTTATTTCTGGAATTCATACAGGCTACTGACTTGTGCATGTAAACCTAGGGCCGGCGCTGGGCTTGGGCAGTGTGGACCGCTGCCCAGGGCCCTGCCGTCGGCCCACCAACTTGGGGCCTTGCACCAATGCGACACAGTGAGGGCACGGCATAAAAGGTGCCTCTCTGCAAGTGTGCAACCTTAGGGGGGCCTCTCCCCTGGCCTCACTGCTATGTGTAGTGAGACGAACCCCGGAGGGCAGTCAGAGTTGCAAGAAAGCACATTCCTCAGTTTTGTCCTGCAATTAGGCTTCCTCCCCCCACCCACGCAGGGTCCCTAGCAGTATTATCCCTCTCTGGAAATAAGCATCCCTCACACCTTCAGCCCTTGATGAGCTGTTAAGAGGTGCTTGTATGTAGCTGAGAGGTAGGGCTGCATCTTCAGGAGCAGGGGCATCTATTGAGATGTAGACAGCCCTGAAGGGGTCAAGTCTGTGCAAATTAGAGGGGTCTCGCACATTCCTCTTCTGTCCAGGGCCCCAAATATCCTAGAACCGGCCCTGTGTAAACCTATACATTGTGAATCTAATCACCAAATAATGTTCATTGGTAGGGTGACCCTTGCTGTTGCATTTACAGTTTGGTTGTTGTAAGTTGATGGAGGAGCACATTGTTATAATATACATCAGTGCCCATTCTAAGGGGCATATTTACAAGGGCATTGCCACACAGGAACCTCAATTTTAACCATGTTCCTGTGGTGCAATGCCCTGTTCCATAGTTACGTAGTGGCGTTAAGCCACTTTTTGTGGCTTAATGCCGCTTTGTAAACATGGTACCCTTTCAAGCAGGTAGCTGTGTGAAAGGAGCATGAAATGACTGTTGCTCTGGGCATTCCATCGCAACAGCCATTGCTTTTTGATGCCGTCCCAGATTTACAAAGATGTATATGTCTGTGGCAGCGCCAAAAACTGATGCTATGCAACAGCAAAGAGTTCTGTCAACCTACCTGACCTCTTGCCGCCTCAGGTAGGTTGATAGACCTCCTGTTCCTACGATAACTATTTCGGTGATTCCCTCAGCCATACCTCATGGGACATTTATCCCGATTTATATAGATTACTCTACTATAATAATTGGCACTACGTCGGATTGAGAGGCCTCTACACTGTACTAGCACTCACTGCTCTTTCATATTGGTCCTGAAGAAGCGCAAAGGATCTCTCCCTAAGACCACCAACTGCGTGAAACATGTTGACCTTCAGCATGTCCACTATGGGTATGGCATTTGTCTAGCTACTGAGGGTCAGTACCACCCTCAAGCAGCACAACCTTCGGGTTTTACTGATTACAGAGGGGTTATTCCTTATTAAATTCACTAGCCACCCCTCCAGCCATTTTGTAACCTTACACTAGGACACCACTGCCACTCTGACCCGCACACACCCTTATGGCTATATCACTTAAATGATCTCCGCTAAAGTGACCCTTCGGGGGACCCGTAGGGCAATGCAGCACCAGCCCGACGCGGAGCAACACCCAATGATGAAGCATGACATCCTTTGGTGTGTGTGAGGGCATCAAGACAAGGACACACTATCCCCAGACACGACAGTTTGAGAATGACTCCAGCCTTTAACTTGCTATTATACTTCTCTCTTGGTGGAACTGCATTCCACGAGCTGCAACTCTAGTTTTCAGGAGCACGAGTCACTGGACTTATATCCTGCTCCTTGTACCCCCTCCATCTTTTTTGTGATATTAGAGCATTGCACCACTAGAGGGCAGAATGTTCTAACAAATAAAACAAAGGCCTCACAGAGCCTGTGGGGACTGAAATCCCCTCGGGCTCCTTGAGGCCTTTCTTAAACAATGGATTGTTGATGCTAGGGCTTCTACCAGCCATTAGAAACCTGGAGCACTCCATTGTTTTCAATGGAGCTGCCAACATGCGAATGCTCTGATATAGTCTTAGAGGCTGCCATTGCGGGCTCTACTGGACATTAAAGGCCCGCTCCAGCATTAAAGGCCCGAGCTGAAGGCGAGCAATTACACTCAGGATGCGACATGAACAGGTGAGCGCTGCCTTCTTCTCCCCATCATTGTCAATTCATGTAAGAATGAGGCTTGTACACATAGTGGGCGGTAGAAGAAGATTTAATCTCCATAAAGGCAGCTTAGACAACCACCTTGATAGAAAATGCCAAGTCAGCTCAACCGTCGCCTCAGAATCACCAAAAGGAATCTTAACCAACACTCCTATTAGAAGTTCCACATAACTAGAACCCTACAGAGCCCACTATGGAGGCCCTTAAGGCTATTAGAACATACCATCCCTAAAGGGAAGAATGATCTAATTTGTAAAACAAAGGCCTCACGGAGCCGGAGGGGGTTGAAATCCCCTCGGGCTCCATAAGGTCTTTGTTCACAGCAACAGCTGTGAAAGGAAAACATTAGAATGTTGATGCTCCAGACTTCTACCATCCATTAGAAGCCCTGAGCATGCCACTATTTTCAATGCATCTCCCAACATTTCAATGTTCTAGTATAGCCTCCTACTGGCCATTAAAGGCCTGCTCCAGTGTTAAAAGCCTGAGCCAAAGGTGAGGGACTATAACAAGGGAGCAGGCCTTTAATGGCTGGTAGAGCCCGCTATGAGGGCTCTAAGACTTTTAGAACATTCTGCCCCCAGAGAGCAGAATGTTCTAATTTGTAAAAACAAAGGCCTCTCAGAGCCCGAGGGGGCTTAAATCCCTTAGGGCCCAAGCGGCCTTTATTTGCAGCAACAGCTGTGAAAAGAATAAAAACACTGGTGTGTTGGCATGCGGGCTTCTACCAGCCAGTAGAAGCCCAGAGCACTTCATTTCCTTTAACAAAGCGGTCAACATTACAATGTTCTAATTTACCTTAAAACTTTACAATTCGATATCTCCAGTTCCACTAATTGGATTGTTGTCGTTTTGGTCTTGTTTGACTTATTAGAATGTAATTTATTTTTCTAAACCTGGTGTGGGATCTTTTTTGTGGTGTTTTAAATGTTTTTACTGTTTGAAGTGTCTCGCAAATACTTTACACATTGCCTCCCTGTTAAGCCTGACTGCTCTGTGCCAGCTACCTCAGGGTGAGAACAGGTTAATTTGGGGTTTGCTTGTGTCTTTCCCTGACTAGGATTGTGGTTGCTGCTTGACCAGGGCTCACACCCCAGTCAACTAGCAACCCAATTTCTAACACCAACCAAGCATACATACAAGGGATACTTTAAGCTTAGGGCATGAGCCAATATGTGAGCATATGTATCTTCAACATCACTACAGTACAGTCTGTTATCTGAGGCATTGTTTAGCTTTTGGAATCAGTTCTCCCCAAATGTAAGGACACTTGTGTCTTTATCAGTATTAGTGCAATTGATGTATATCAACGGATGAAATTTGGGACATCCTTAAATTAGTGCAAAAGGAGCAGCAGAGAAGATGGGATTAAACAGCAGTATATCATGTATGACAGAAATGAGACTATGTAAAGCCGATGTAGGAACATCATCAGACATGTGCAGAAAATCAGCCTCATTGTGATGGTAGTAGCCTAATCAGTATCCAACTTCAAGTCAAAGGATTTACGCTTTACTTTGGTGTAATATATTGTGCGAAGAAATGTATGGTGTAGAAGCCTGCAACTTACTGTCTAGTAAAAATATATTTGTCTGTGAGCAACAGAAAACGAAAATTGCTCATTGGTCAATATGGACTCAAGATCTCATTCCCAGTGTCACCTGGCTGACAGCATCCCCCTAACCTTGTTTTAATTAAACTTGAACTGATGAAGGAACCAGTAGATAGGAATTCCATAAGCAGTGACCTGCAGAAGTACAGGGCGCATCTGAGTCTCTGCCTGATAAGAGGGAGAACAAGATTCCAACATATTTTGAATTTGGAAATTCAAAAACAAGTCCTGTGACATTATTTCGCCAAGTGCCTTAAACTGGGAAAGCAAGAAGAAGGTGACCACCACCTCTCGGCCAGATATCTTTTGTACATAGCAGCTAAAACTGAAGACGCTGGTGGAGCGCCTTTGGTTAGAAGGATAAAGACACGCGTGGACTATATTCCAATGGGCGTTCAGGTGAGTGCACTTTTTCACTGCCTCCAATAGTTGCTCGGTGATGCCAGACCCAATTAGGAGCTGCTATGGTATTCACATGGGTTGCTAGTCTAGGCATCAGTCCAGCCATGACAATGGTGAGATATGGATATGCTCTCTACTTTTGGATATGGGGATATGGAGATGCCTCTCTACTTTAAAATGAGGATTGTGTTAGATAGTTCTAGTTTTTACCAATGTGTGCCTGGCCATGTAATCTATAGTTCACGATCTAGTAGGTCACAGCCATTCCTATCATATTGTGACATTATCATCTCCCAGCTCAACCTCAAGTTACTTATCTGCCCATACAAGCCTGAAAAAGATTTCTGTTCCAAAAAAAGGCTTCGTTCAGAGGGATGAGAACCTCAATAAAAACGTAGAGGTTTCAAGGGAGAACCCCCATTTTAGTAAGCACCATGGGGACAATTTACAGAGGCAGCTATGAGTATGTAAACTAGAAATTCTGAGTGAGGGATCAAAATCTCATGATCAAGTTTAGGATGCAAATTAAGCCTCCCGATCCATAATTCGCTCAAATCACACTTTTTTCATCACAATTAATCTGCTCCCCTAAGTATGGCACTGAGGTAGCACACCACTGAAATGGATTACTCAAACTTTTCTGCCTAGACATGTGAGAATGCTTTCTATCTGAAGTGCCTAGTGCATAGTTTTAATTGGATTTTGAGCAATAAGTGAGTTTTCTTCCATGGGCCATCCCTATTATCACACTGCTTAACACTAGTCTGTTAGCAATAATGTTCGCGTTTGCACATGCAATGTTGCAGGTGAGAAGAATTAAAAATTTGCGACCATTCGTGACAAGAATTTTCAATTCTATTAAGGACAACGGAGGCGAGGATTATGCTTCTCATTTCTTTACTAGAAGCTCACAGCAGCCAATGAAAACACAAATAGAAAACCATGTGATAACCATAGAGTCCCAGGGTACATAAGGTCCCTGCATGAACAAAGAGTCCTCTTTTTTTGTAAACATAACAGTTAAGTCCATTCACGACCTGCTCCTGAAGGATCATCGGTAGACCAGGACTTCTTCAACCAAGAACTGGGGCCCAACGGGGCTGCAAGCTTGAACTGATCCCGGTCCAGGTAACTCCCTCTTGCGCAAACCAAAGTACTGCATACCATCCAATCTCAGCTGAACCCTACTCAGGCTTCATTTGCTATCAGTCCCTGAAATAAAAGAAGGACAACCCGTAAAAGCCATTCCAATCATTCGGTAAAGGTCAACATTACATAACCAGCACAAAAGAAGGGGGGTAACAATCAACTTATGCAATATACGAGCATGAATAAACATACATATCTGAGCAATAAAATGTCTTCCGGGTGGGATAATCCTCGCCTCCGTTGTCCTTAATACAATTGAAAATTCTTGTCACGAATGTTCGCACATTTTTAATTCTATGTCAGGACCGGAGGCTCCGATTATGCTTGTTCAAAGCTTAGCCACCACAACAGAAGCTACATCCACAATAGGCTTATAATAAAATGCTTTGAAAAGTATGCTCAGTAGACCAATCAGCTGCGTGCATGATTTCTGCCAGGCTAACGCCTGATGAATATGCTTTCGAGGCCATAGCTCCTCGGGCTGAATGTGCCCTAAACTTGGAAAAATCTATCCCTGCTTCATCCATAAGCCAGCGCATCCAACGAGACAAGGTAGCCGGAGCCACCGGGCGAAAAGGTTTCTGCAGAGCAATCAACAATTGACCTTGCATATCAATACGAAATTCTGCGGTACTCACCTCATAATCTTTAATGCATTGTACCACGCACAGCTTGGGATTATTCGGAAAAGCTGGGTAAGTGACGGATGCAGTGTTGAATTTAGTTCGTCTGGACAGGATAAAGGTTACTCCTTCTGGGAAATATCTACGCCCCGCTAAATCCAATGCCCGTACGTCGGGGCTCTTTTACAATAGACCAGACATAGTAACATTGTCAACTTAGCAGAGAGTTGCTTATGGGGTAAGTATTTATTTGAGGGCCAAGCTTCCATGAATTTAAGGACAACGGAGACATCCCACAACTGAGAATATTTAGGAAGTGGGGGTTTCACCATTCGAATGCCTCTAAGCAGCTTACACACTAATGGATGTTCACCTATGGGTTTGCCCTCTAAAGGCAGATGACCTGTCGATATGGCGGAACGAAAGTTATTGACTGTTCTGTATGCCAAACCTGAGGACGCCATAGAGGCCAGAAAATTTACCACTAACGAGACATGTGCTGTAGAGGGATCCACGTCCCATTGAGAGCACCAATCACACCATCTCTCCCAAGAGGAAGCATATCTCCAATGTGTGTTGGCTGACCAGGCCTCTGTGATAAATCTGTCAGCCTCGCGAGAAAGGCCTGGGATTTTCCATCTGTCCCTGAAACCCGCCAGGCCACTAGAGGAAGTTGGCCCGATATCATCAATGGATGAGGATTCTGTCGAGAGTCCAACAATAGGTTCTCCATCCGGGGAAGAAGAACTGGGACTGCACAACACATTTCTAGTACGACCGGGAACCACGCCTGTGCTCTCCACAGAGGAGTGATCAAGACGAGTTCCGCCCGATAAACCCTGGCTCGTGCTAGCACCCTGGGGATCATCATAAACGGGGCAAAAGCGTAACATAGGTCCTGCGGCCATTCCTGTAGGAATGCATCTGTGGCCAGAGTCTCTGGGTCCGGCCTCTAACTGAAAAATTGAGGAACCTGCCTGTTGAGGCGAGATGCAAACAAGTCTATCCGACAGGTGACTCAGGTTTTGAAATACTCGGGGAGACAGCATCCAGTCGCTGAAATCCTGTAGATGGCGGGAGTGCTAATCTGCCACCTCGTTGTTGCAGCCCGGTAGATATTCCGCTACTAACGAGATTCTGTTATGAAGACAGTAGTGCCAAAAATCTTTGGCAATTTCCGCCCACATTTGGGACCTGGTACCGCCCAGTTGGTTGACATACCGAACTGCCGATATGTTGTCCATCCAAAGAAGAATACAACAGTCCGTCTTCTGAGGAGAAAGACATCGGATTGCAAAGGAACCAGCCAATAGTTCCAGGCAGTTGATATGTAACCGTAGCTCTTCCGGCGACCAACGACCACCCGTGGACAACTGGCCGCAATGGGCACCCCAACCCCACCGGCTGGCATCGGATTCGATTATCACATCCGGGGCTGATCCGAATAGCGCTCCGCCGTTCCAGGCCTCCATGTGGTTTAAATACCAGTTCATCTCCAGCCTCGCCTCGTCTGAGAGGGGAATCTGTTCTGAGTAACTGAGGCCTCTTTGGAGATGGCGGATTTTTAGCCGCTGCCGGGCTCGGTAGTGAAGGGGGCCCGAGAAGATCGCCTGAATGGAAGATGCCAACAAACCCACTATACGGGCCAATGATCTCAGGGAGATCGTCTGCTGTGAAGTGTAGACTTCAGTTCCTGTTTGATACTCCTGATTTTTTGCATCGGAAGCAGAAGCTGGCAAGTCACCGAATTGACGAGGAAACCGAGAAACTCGAGTGACTGGGACGGAGACAGTACTGACTTCTGTGGATTCACAATGAACCCCAAATTCTGTAACAGGTTGATCGCCCAAGTGAGATGTACTTGAAATAACTGGGGTATTGTTGCCAAAATGATAATGTTGTCCAGATATATTATGAGGCGGACCCCCGCGCTCTGAGGGACTCTACCACCGGCCTCAGAAGCTTTGTGAAGCACCAAGGTGCTGACGACAGGCCGAACGGGAGGACTTTGTACTTGTAGCAAACTCCTTGCCACAAAAATTGGAGAAACCGATGATGAGGGGGAAAGATGGGAATGGATAAATACGCATCCTTCAGGTCCAGCCGGACCATCCAGTCCCCTTCTTGGAGGAGATTGTGTAATAGATGGATACCTTCCATCTTGAAGTGTCTGTAAATAATCCACAAATTGAAATCTTTGAGGTTTAAAACCAGTCTGGATCCACCCCCTTTCTTCTCCACTAGAAAGACATTGCTTAGAAAACCCTGAGGGTGAAGAGAGGAAACCACTATCGTGCCCTTCCTTACTAAGGACATGATCTCTGCTGAGATAAAGGTCTGATCTCTTTGGGAAAAAGACAGGGGGGAGGGCGAATGCTCTGTGTTGGGGAATCGTACAGCTCTAGCTTGTACCCTTGCACAGTCTCTAATACCCATGCATCTTGAGAGATCTCGCGCCAGTTGCTGAGAAAACAGCCTACTCTGCCCCCCAATTGCACCTCGGAATAAGGAATCAGGCTCACCTGAGTTTCCGGCATCATGTTGATTGCTGGAGTTGCCACCAAATCTGCCACCCTTGCGAAACCTGTTCCTGGCTCGTCGAGTAGGGTAGAAGAAGGAGGTATTGGAGTTGTCTTGATAACCTCCTCTCTGGCCACGCTGGGCGCCTTGAGAATTCCCTCGGCCGAACAAGCTCCCACGAAACCATCCGGCCCTGCCAAAAACCGGGCGGAACGCCCGTCTGAGTGAGCCTTGGGCCTTATCCAGCCCGCTGAAGGTGGCCACAAACTTGGTCAGTTCCTTCAAGAAGGGTTGCCCAAACAAAAGGCCTTGAGCCAGGGGCCCTGATTACGATGTGGCTAACTCGGCCAATTTGGGATCCAACTTTAATAGAATGGAACGGCGTTGTTCCGCTGACAGTGCACAGTTGGCATTGCCAAGTTGGCACATCGCTCTCTGAGCCCAACCAATCAGCTCATCCGGATCCACGGTACGGGACGATTCTTGGCCCTAAAGCCGAGCTCAAGAATTTTGGTCAGGGGCCCAGAAACATCCAACAGCTTATCCTGACAGGACCTCCAAGATCTGTCAAGGCCCTTCTTGGGGTCCTTAGAATATTTCTTTAGATATGTTAACATTGATGGGTCCACCTCTGGCGTTTCTGCCACTTTGTCAGTGAGATCGGGCCTAAGGCACAAAGACCGGAGTCGTGCCCGCACGTCCTTCTCAAACACCTGGCGCAGGTGTGAGTGCACATAGTCTGCCAACTCCTGGGGTGGCAGCCAAGCCGTGGAATTAGGATGGATGATCTCGGCGGGTTCAAAGGTGAGGACCTTAGGGGACGGATCCGGTTCAGAGTGTTTCTCCTTCCTAGCTTTTTTGGAGGGACGAGGAGCCTCCTCCTGGTCAGTAGAAGGATCCTAGGAGGTGTCCTGATCAGCATCCTCCTGTGAAATCTCCGTGATCGTAGCTTCTCTACTGGACGCAGAGCGCTCCTGTTCCGCCATTGCTTTGGCCAATTTAGCAAAATCCACCGAGTGGGGGTTTGCTTTCCCTTTGCCCCCAGATCTAGCTCGAGAGCCTGACGAAGGAAGCCAGCCTTGCTGCTTGGCATAGGAGCACAGATGGCGTTTTAGGGGTGCAATCGCCCTTACCATCACTGAATTCACGGAGTGCTGGACGTCCGCATCTAAAGCCTCAACGAGGTCTTGTTCTACAAACCCAGAGGGTTCCTCTTCATAGTAGTAATAGTCCTCCTCGTAGTATTCAGACATTGTAGCACACCAAGCGTGGAATTACTGACCCTGGAGAACTGCCTGCGGCTGCAAGGATTAGGCCAGGTAGGTAATATAAGTGGAAGAGGTCAGGGGGAGTGGTAACCCCAAGCAAGCTCCAATAAGTCACCTAAGGTGAGTTGGACTCAAGGTAGGACGTGGAGGGAGGAGGAGCTTGCTGCAAATATCCACTCTAGACAGAGCCTATGAATGATTATACAGCCCCACAGTATGTGCAACAAATGGGGCGTTAGAGGAGCTAAAAACGAGCCTTTGCGCGCTTTTTATTCATAAAGCACGAGGGTCTGAGACATAAAACGCTGTCTCTGCGTTCACTCAATACCGAAATGCTAAAGCACAGGCAAATATGGCCGCCGCGCATGCGCACTTGCCAAGGCTCGTGGCAATCAAAAGAGGACCGCGCGTCTGTCAGACGCGCGTCCTCGCTCCTCGGGACCTCCTGCTCCACTACCCGACCGTGAACCAGCATCGGAGCTTTGAAGACGCAGAGCGCGAAGGTAAGCGCTGAGGCGGACTCTACCGAAATACTGAGAACACGTTGAGATAACTCACCAGACTCTACTGCAACCAAGATAACACGTTGCTACACGAAGCGCGAAGGCAAGCGCTCCGACAGTATTGACAGTAATAAGGACTCGCACTGATGATGACTCGTACCACAATACTAAGAAGGCAATCGCTGCTCATGAGAGGCGATCCCTGCTCATGAGAGGTGGGGCAGTATCCAAAGACATATTCGAACGAAATTTAGCCGCAACAGGCAAACAGGAAATCTCTCATAAAGCACTAGCCTGTAATCGTCAAGATCGCTAGCAATCTAACTTTATAAAGACACCACGTTTCATCCATACAACACTTCCACCGTAAGGAAAGTAAAGGGCACTTAACTGGCTGCGGAGCAGCAAAGAAAGAGGACTCTATGTTCATGCAGGGACCTTATGTACCCTGGGACTCTATGGTTATCACATGGTTTTCTATTTGTGTTTTCATTGGCTGCTGTGAGCTTCTAGTAAAGAAATGAGAAGCATAATAGGAGCCTCCGGTCCTGACATAGAATTCTTTGTTGTGGTTCTATAACTTTTTGTTAGGAAGAAGTGGCTTAGACATTCTCAGCAGCTTTTTGTCTTGTCGGGTTACTGATTGATTGTGTGGGTGGCCACATTTGAAGTTGCTTGATGCTATTGTTGGTAGTGCCTTGAAGGATGTTGCTTGGACGATTATGTTTTGACCATTTCTTTCAGTCTTTATCATGATGACACGTTTTGGTGTGTAGTCTAGCATTTGTTTAATTGCAATAGTCACCTTCCAGGGTGGGTGCTCGTATGTGAATTAGATGGTAGTCACTGGCTCACAATCCCCTTTGTGCTCAATATTAGAAGGAAGTTGCTTTCAGTTGACACTTTGATCCATGAGATAGTCCTTCCAGTTCGACGTCAAGATGAGCTGTGTCTTTAAGTTTCAAATTTTATGTCAAGATTCTCTAGCATTTAATCCTTGTGTATACTTTCCTGGTGTGAGAGTGTATTTTTGAATTGTTGAAGAGAAGGGGGCAGTTATCTTCTTTTTAAAACTCAAAGCAAGCCCTCTAGAATTCTGCAGCAAAAAAGTTAACTAAGGTATCACCTGAGATGAAATGATAAACACTTGCAACACAACCATAGTTCACTGTAAGTATTCTAATTATGTTTCAGTCAATAAGGAACGAATCCACACACTTCAAAAAAAGATCGCCCATAACAAAAAGTAATTACTGAAATATATAAGTGAAAGAGCCTAAACCTGTGCTTTCTTTACTAATGGAAACCCTGTCTTTGCTTCAGAAATAAAGAACTGCATTTAAAAGGTGACACACACATTTCTGCGCCACAGAGTGAAAACATGAGCTCTTGAAATTCACAGACTTCAGACAGACACTTTAATTTAGCAATTTATGTTACCCATGTGCAAGTAATTCATAGTTTGATTTAAATGTGTTTAGTTAAATGTTGTTCTCACTATGAAAATGTGACTCTAACTTGTTAAAACTGTTAAATGTGCATTAGTAGAAATAATTTGCATTTGAATTAGCACAACATTTTATAATGTAGAAACAGAATCAGCTGGTGATTTAGCTTGGTCTGTTAGTTTCTGTCGACCTTAAAGATAAGCAAAGGAATGTTTTTCTCTCCGTGCGAAGAGAACAGTGGCATGATTTGCAGCTGTGACCTCGGTCTGAGCCTTATCTCTCTAGTTGCTGGAAATGTTGAACAAAGCCTCATTTAATTCTTTGCTTTAGTGAGAACAGAAAATCACGTATTTCAAAAGTGCATTACCAAGTTTAATGTTTCTTGCTTAGTTTAAAAAGGTTATTTTGCAGTTCATGTTATGTGTGTAGTTAGAAATAACATGTCTCTTTTAAAAGGAAGGTTAGGAGATGAAATTGTATTAAATAAGATGCAGAATGTACCGTGGGAAGGATCTTTGCCTGTCTGAGAGATGACGTATGAAATCTGCAAATGGGTGGAGGCATCCTTTTGGAGAATGCTGGATTACAGTTGGAGGAAGAGAAAGTCACGTCACATGCTTTGTAACATTATTATTTGATAAACGCATTCCTAGTTAGGAGTTTCAGAGGGAGTTCGAGAGAGCAGAGGGGGAGAGCAGAGGAGAGAGAAGAGAGGAGGAGAGAGGACGCTTTTAAGAATGCAGGCAGGAAGACTTTCAGAGCCCTTTGAGAGAGACAGACAGACAAAGATTTAGAGACGCAAAGC
Source organism: Triturus cristatus (assembly GCF_964204655.1). Lineage (NCBI taxonomy): Eukaryota > Metazoa > Chordata > Amphibia > Caudata > Salamandridae > Triturus > Triturus cristatus. The sequence continues at coordinate 318,979,612 of NC_140579.1, forward strand.
TGCAGACGAGTTTCAGACTCCGACGCAGAAATGAAGGAGATGGCAGAAGTGATTTATAGATGCAGTGAAGGAGAGGGCAGACCTTTGATGGAGAGCAGAACGTAGGCAGATTAGATGTAGGTTTAGTTTCATTCTGATTTTTGCTTTGACTAATTGGCTTTGCCAAGGCTTATTTGCTCTATTCTTTGTTTCCCTTCATGGGAGATTCTGAAATTATTAATTATTGATTGGCTTATGCTAACTCACTCTTGTTTCTGGAACTTTTCAGAAGTTCTGACTGACATCTTTTGAGCCCCATTGTCTTAGAATAGGGATTATTTCCTTTATGGAACGCGCTGTTTGCAAATTATGATGCTTTGTGCTAACCTAATTTTTCTGTTATCAATTCTGTAACCTGATTGATACCTGACTACTGAATGAAGAGTCAGAGATTCTTAAATTTTGATTGGAAAATAAATCCCTTTAAAACTGCTCATAACTCTCATTATTGGCTAAAATGTTTATTTGCATTTTATGAATTGCTCATGTTTATGTAGAAGCTCCCTGGTCATAAACAGTGGCAAAGATCCATTGACCTTTAGCGGCAATCAGGGTAACGGTAATCAGAGGTAATGGTGTTACATTTCCTAGATTTGCCAAAGCGAGATTACCGTGGGATTACCGCTGCAACAGGAGTGAAGGATTAAAGCGCTTTAAAAGCAAGTTAAATACGATTGCCTGTCATACTTATGCGGGCACCTGCTGTGCCCATGCACTCCCAGGGTAGCAATGCATTATGCATTATTTCATAGGCCTTTGCAATTAGCATAAATTCCAAACAAAATATTTCAAATTGAGATACTAATAAGGTATTATGCTGAGTTCCCTGCACTGTAGATAGCACAGAATCTCCCACCCGTATGGGAGCGGATGATCTCTTTGGAGGGCGAACCCAAGCGAAGGATGATCCTGCGTTTTAAAATGACGAGAACGACTCAGTAAACGTTAATTAGCCACAAAGGAAGAGAACAGATCAAGTGGCATCGGATGAACTTGTATTTATCCCTCCCATTCGGACAGTCTCTTCCATTGAAGGTTAATTACTTAAATGCATATTAGAAGTACACTCCTGTCTTCGCTAAAAGCAGGACCAATGGTGGTGTTTTTTGGTGGGTCTGCCTCAAGCAGAGCTGTCAGACCCACGAGACCGAGGTAGAAGAGGCTGCAGAGACACTTAGCCTAGGGCTGCGCCATGCCTTGAAACACTCTCAGTTTCACCCATTTTCATTGGGAAACAAAACTATTCTTGCACTGTCGTTGGGGTGACTTTTCACCCTCTCACCTCCACCGTGCCCATCTGTGCGAATCCCATCCTAAATGGGTTCGGCAAATATGTCTGCCATTCCTCATCTGGCCTCAAGAGGCCTCTGAATGAAGGAAGGCTGACATTTCGCTGCACATCAACTATTGCTAAAGAATCGATGATAGGTATTGGACACCGGTAGCATTTTCTCTCTACACTTTAATTCAGTGCTGCATCTGACGCGATAGATGACATTTGCCATCTGTTGTCTATCTGTCACTTCCTTGCATTCTCCACAACGGTTGGCAAAGCAAACATAGGGGCACCTTTCAAGGAGTGTAACAAGAGGTACATACCTGACTATACCCTTTTCTTTACTAATTTGAATACTGCAATGCCCTTGTACCTGGCACTTTGAAATCTCAGCTTCTTTTGAAAATGTAGAAATGGAACATTCAGACCATGTAGGAAGTTGGCTCTGTATATGGTATGCCACTAGGTGGTTATACTGTGCACAGAGTTCAGGGGTTCCCCAAAAGTGTACAGGGCTCAATGTAAAACCTAAAGTGCTCTATTACTGATAGTGTGGGCGAGCAGCCTTAGGCTTAACACAGAGGAGTGTAAGACATTTATTGCACAACATTGACCAATAATGGATACACGACAAAAAGGAGATCCAAACCAATTTTTAAAAAACACGTTTTGTATTTTATTTTAAGACCAAGATCTTCACAATAAGGAAAGAACGTTTGTAAAATAAATAGTTTTCACTTTTACAAGTTGACACAACAATTTCTGAGCAGTTCAATGTTATCCTATTGAGAAAAACAATGATGCGGTTACAAAGGTAACTTTGGGTCAGCAAAGGGCAAGGGTCAGGTGAGTACCAGAACTGCACAACCAGCAGCACAGGGGCGGCTATTTGCAAAGGTCAAAATCAGACTTCAACACAATTCGTTTCAATGGAGACTGTGGGTGCTTTGAACCACACTGTTTGCAGTTAAGTAGATCAGTTACAGGGTCCAACCTTTGAGGGTTAGGACCAGCACTTGGGGGGCACAAAGCAGCAACAAACATACACCACCAGCGGCACAGGAGTGGCTGGGTGCAGGGTGCAAATTCAGCATAGTGCGTCCAATTCTTTTTAACAAGGATTCTGTTTTTGGAAAACAGGTTGCAGGCGTCGCCCTGTAGGTTGCAGGAGGAAGACCAATGACAGCAGAGGTAAGTAAAATATAGGTGGTCATTGGGGGCACCGGAGGTTCAGCTCATGTAGATGTGCCCACACCCGGGATATAGTGCACCCTGCCTTCGGGCCGGTGAGGCTGTTAGACGGGTGACTTGCCTATATCTTAGGCAGTGCTAGCTGGAATGGTGCGCAGGTATTGTGTCGTGTCGATTCTGTCATTTTATCTGCACCAGGCCATGCATGCTGTAGTGGCTGTCTGCATGACCTAGGTGAGGGCTCCTTAGGGGACCCTCCTCAGTCCCCATGCCCTTGGTACCCAGGTACCTTTTACTCGGGACTTACAGGGAGCTTGAAGGGCCTATTGAGGAATAGTTTTTAAGGAAGAAGCACTGGCACACGGGACCTGATTGGCAAGGACCCTGTGCACTGCAATCAAACCCACATCAATGTCCAGGCAAAAAGTGGGGGTTAACCATGTCAAAAGAGGCACCTTCTCCCAGGCCATATGACTAGGATTTGAAAATTAGGAATCTAAAAATAATACCATAAAAAAATAATTTAACTAGAAATATTTAACCTGTTTTAATTCCCCAAATGTAGCCAAGCTCACTTCCCGTTAATTAAAGTATTGAGTAAATTGTCATTCTGTAAGCACTGTGTTAAACCACTTTCCTAACACTAGTCTCAGCATATCTGATGACATATGACACATGATTGAGTACGAGATTAGGTACATGTTGCTCTTTTCGAAAGTAAATATAGTGTTTGTTTTTCAGAATTCATTTCATTTTTAATTTCTTTTTGCAATGTATTTTTATATAACAATTTTTATTAAAGTTAGAGCACAGAGTCATTATTACAGTATCATATTTCAGTTAAATTGTCATGCAGTAGAATACAGCAGTGTTTGCATACCACAGATATTTAAGGAATTGGAAGGTCGTTGTCCTGATTTCTCCTCATCGCCATATCTTCTGTTGGAGAAGTGCAGATTACTCCCCTAAAAGCATTCCATCCTCCCCATTTTTTGTCCCACTTCTTAGGGCAGCCCCGTCGTTTACAGACTCTCCGCAATCATACATCTATCCATCTCTGCCACTCACCTAACCGTCAATGGTCGTTTGTTGGATCATTAAACCATGAAAATCCTAGGGTCTATGCAGTCACTGGTAATGCCAGTGGGCAAAGGAGCAAAAGCCCAGAAATAAAGAACACAAGAAAAAAAGGAGAAGAACATCACCTCCAGGTCATAGACTAAACTTGTGTGATGATGATCAACCTATTTGGTAGAAGTTGGCAAACACAGTATGTCTAAGGGCAAATCCCTTTTAGGACGTAATCCCTCACTCACCAGTGGTGACATGCTTCATCATAGGGACTCTCCTCCCAAAGGAAAATCCTAGTTCCTTTGAGGGCTACAACCCCCTCACTGAGAGGGAGGTGCTCAGGGATGTTTTAGTTTCTAATTTCAAAGGATCGACTAAATCCACATATGATGAGCTAACATGTATGAGTGAGGATGCAGTGCAAAAAATGAAAAAATGAGTATGTGATAACAAGTGGTGAATTAAAAATGGCTAGGAGGCATCAAAACCATGCTTTAATCAGAAGATGCCCACTGTCAAGATTAAAAAAGCAGTGAGTGCACCTGCGGTATGGATTTAAACCGCTATGGTGTAAACTTAGATGCTCAACATGTTTCAGCCCAAGAAGACCCAAACTGAATCAGGCTTTCATCAGGACCCTACATACAAGCTACTGCTAAACAACGTGAAAAAACTGAAAAGGATATGTGGCCAACTCTACATCATTGGCTTCTCATAACAACTGCTGATACCTGTAATTGAAGGTAAAAGACATGTATGAGATATATGCCCAAAGAGATCAATCATATGAATACACACTGAAACCAGTCTGCACAACCAATCTATACACTGGGAAGACAATCCACCCGCACACTCGACCAGGAGCATGACGGAAGCGCAAGCAGGCCCCAGTTACCAAACAACATAGTGATTAATCTCAGTAGCCGCATCCTTAATGATGATGAACATGCTCTTTTCAATAAAAGCTTGGGTTTTGTCCCTACCTTTTATGGTGACACCTTTCAGATTAGACAGGAACTGGCGCAGTTTTTTCGCAAAATCCGTCTTGATTTTTTCTTTAGGGATAAGCCATCTGAACATAATGATGACATTGAAACCAACACAGGCTTGAGGAACAAATCCACGTTCAATCCACTTGCCAACCAGTTTCCACCCCAGGTCCTTACCTTTGAGAAGGCTGTCTTAAGCCAGTTCTCCAAACTCTGTACTAATAACACCAGACAATATCAGAATTTGAACAAAAGAGAACGATGCGCTATGCAGTCTTTGGCAACAGATGATACGATCACGATTAAGCTAGCCGATAAAGGCGGAGCTATTGTAGTAATGGATTCTTCTGCATATCGCTCTGAATGCCTTAAGCAATTGGGTAACACCAATTTTTACAAACCCCTATGGGAAGATCCCACCAAAAGACTGGAATTAGAGATCAAAACCATGGTGGAGGAAGGACTATCTAATGGCTGGATTACGGGACCAGAAGCCGGGTTTCTCACCAAAATCCACCCAGTTGTCCCTTATTTTTATGCATTACCTAAAGTGCATAAGGCTCAGAGACCCCCGCCGGGGCGTCCCATCATTTCCGGCCTGGGGCTTTATTGGAACCCTTGTCCACCTTTGTGGATCATTTTTTGCATCCTCTTGTTTTAGAGATGCCTACCTACTTGAAAGACACCAAGGACATTCTGAATTTGATTGATACTATTGAATTCGATGTTAGCAGCGAGTTCCTTGTCTCATTTGACGTAGAATCGCTGTACACCTGCATTCCCCAAGATGAGACCCTATCGAAGATTGAGACCTTACTTCTAGAGAGGGCTTCTGACTCCATTACTCCAGTATCCTTCATCATGAACTGTGCCCGGATTGCCATGAAGGAGAACTTTTTCAGGTTTGAGGAACAGATGTTCTTACAAGTGTCCGGCACTTCTATGGGCAGTGTGTTCGCCCCAAGTCTAGCGAACCTCTATGTTCATAGTTTTGAACAAGAACACATTCTGGGTGACCTCAATCCCTATAGACATCACATACGTTGATGGAGACGGTATATTGACGACGTTATCGTCATTTGGACAGGTTCAGAGTCTTCCATCAACGATTTTCAGGGTTGGTTGAACACCCGTAACACCTACCTGAGGTTCACTTGTGAGTTCAGTAAAACAGGTTTACCCTTCCTGGATGTTTTGATCTTTCCGGTTGACGGAGGCTTGGGCACCGAACTTTACAAGAAACCCATGGCGAGAAACTCACTTCTGTTATTCGACAGTTTCCATCCCAAAGCTTTGCGTCAAAATTTGCCCTTTGGACAATTTTTACGCATTAGGAGGAACTGTTCGACGATTGATAAGTACCATGAACATGCGAAAGTACTGTCTAATCAGCTTGTCATCAGACACTATCCCAAGAGATTGGTTAAACAATCTTTAAAACGTGCAGCGAATAACAACAGGGCAGCTTTGCTCGAATCTAACAGCCCTAAGGAGGCGATGAGTAGACTGACTTGTGTCAACACCTTTTGCAGTTTTTCGAACCAGATCAAGAAGTGCATCCTGACAAACTGGAAGATACTTAACATTGGTAATACACCTCTACCACGTCCCCTCTTTGCCTTCAGAAGGAGCACTAACATCAGGGATAGACTCATACACACCCGTCCACGTGAGACTGCCACGCACCATCAAGACACACTGTGGGGTCTACCAGCTGTACAGGGTCACTTCCCTTGTGGTAACTGTACTGCATGTGCACAGACTGCACATACCACCAAGATTGACATTGGAACATCAAGGCCGTGGATCTTGAATGATCACACGAACTGCAACAGCAGTAATCTAATTTATTTGATAACTTGTCCCTGCTCACTCCGGTATGTTGGGATGACGACACGGAGAGTTAAGACACGGATCCTGGAACATAATAGTACAGTCCGTTGCAAAAAAATCTCTACTAAACTAACTCAGCATTTTGTGACGGCATCTCATACTACTCAAGATCTTAAATGGACTGTGTTAGAACATCCATGTATTCCCTCACACATGACAGACGTCTCTGCTTTTCTTTTTAAGAAGGAACAACGTTGGGTTTATAAACTGGATACCCATCAATCTGGTCTGAATGATGATATTCCTTGGGCCTCTTTATGAGGAACTGTAATCCAGTACTCAATTATGTCCATTGTCATCCTTCAGTATTTAGGACACCCAAGGTAGGGTTTCAGTTGGTCCCGTAATACTGTCCAGTATTTAACACTTCTACATCTGTTAGTTACATGGATTGACCTTTCTTCCTATTTGAGTCCTGCTGGGATTCACTCAGATTTTTATTACTATATCATAGTGCTGTTCCTCTTCATGAGTATGTGCCTTGTGGATGTCTGGCTCTGGGAACAGTTTTACAGTTTCTGTGTTCAATGTATGATGTGTCCGCCGCTGTGAGGTTCACATTTTTGTTCCTCATATCTACATTTATATCTATCTTAGCGCGCTGGAACGCTCCATCACCAATACCTCGTTTTGCAATTGGGTGAAGATTTCAATTACACCACTGGTTTGTAATTTTAACATCCTTCTTTTGTGGTGGTCTCACGTTTTTTTTTCAGTTTTACCGAAAAGACACTACGTTAGGATCATTCTGATAGATGACCATGCTTCTTTTTCAGAGTGTTGACGTAGTTCCTTTAGATGCATGAGCATAGTACCTCTGTTGGTAGTATTCGAGGACGCACCTAACACGGCGCATGTGCGCACTGTAGTATCTTCAGTCTCATGCATGACTACTAAGAGTTAAGATCACTGAGCGTGCGCGAGTCTCACAACACCGGACACCGCTTAACATCCTATCAAGAGGGTATTTAAGAGCGTGTCCCTCGGCGATACACTCACCTCCGGCAGCAGGCTCACTGAGGCCAGTAGTACCGACGGACAGGTGGGTGTGATGATATTGTTTGGTCCACTTGCAGTACCTACTTTAGATCCCTCGGAAGAACGCCTTGATCTGGGAGACTGTCGGGAGCTAGACGTTGTTTCACCTCTGTGATTAGTGGTATGGCACCTTCCATTTTTCGCAGTGAGGGGGCAGTGTTGGGGCAGTGTTGGGTATTACGATAGTCCATTTCTCAAATTAAGCATGAAACCATGGGAACATGGGTTCCTCCAACACTAATATCTTTGTTCCTACGGAGGACGTTCATGTATGGTCCTTTCATATGATTGGGTGTAATGGCTACATGATTAGTGGTCTTTGGCTGCTTATCCTGGCCCACGATAATAGTTTTTTGACTATCAGTATTCTGGTAATCCAGTGTATGAATCCCTCCTTGCTTTTAAAAGCTATATACACGAAGCATAGCTCTTATTGATTGGCATAGGTGGGCATCTTTACCACTTAATTACCAGGCTTTGTGTTATCTTTGAGTGTTTTACTCATTGGTAATTTGTACTCTACAAACTGTTAACATATTTTTTGTAGAGCGGTGCTGCCCTCCTGAGCGGTTGCCAGGTAGAGGTGAGGTCCTGTACCCAGCATTGGCAGGTAAGGTGGATATTCTTCTTTTTTCTTAAGATTGGTTGTGCAGACTGGTTTCAGTGTGTATTCATATGATTGATCTCTTTGGGCATATAATCTTATACATGTCTTTTACCTTCAATTACAGGTATCAGCAGTTGTTATGAGAAGCCAATGATGTAGCGTTGGCCACATATCCTTTTCAGTTTTTTCACGTTGTTTAGCAGTAGCTTGTATGTAGGGTCCTGATGAAAGCCTGATTCAGTTTGGGTCTTCTTGGGCTGAAACATGTTGAGCATCTAAGTTTACACCATAGCGGTTTAAATCCATACCGCAGGTGCACTCACTGCTTTTTTAATCTTGACAGTGGGCATCTTCTGATTAAAGCATGGTTTTGATGCCTCCTAGCCATTTTTAATTCACAATTGTTATCACATACTCATTTTTTCATTTTTTGCACTGCATCCTCACTCATACATGTTAGTTCATCATATGTGGATTTAGTCGATCCTTTGAAATTAGAAACTAAAACATCCCTGAGCTCCTCCCTCTCAGTGAGGGGGTTGTAGCCCTCAAAGGAACTAGGATTTTCCTTTGGGAGGAGAGTCCCTATGATGAAGCATGTCACCACTGGTGAGTGAGGGATTACGTCCTAAAAGGGATTTGGCCTTAGACACACTGTGTTTGCCAACTTCTACCAAATAGGTTGATCATCATCACACAAGTTTAGTCTATGACCTGGAGGTGATGTTCTTCTCCTTTTTTCTTTTTTTCTTGTGTTCTTTATTTATGGGCTTTTGCTCCTTTGCCCACAGGCATTACCAGTGACTGCATAGACCCTAGGATTTTCATGGTTTAATGATATTAGTGGTTTGGGGATATAATCCTGTAGTGGTCTCTAAACTTATTCCCTTGGACTCTCTCTTTGAACTGTGTGGTTTGCTAGCGTTTGTTGGATCCCCAGAGTACCGCTATAGCCCGCTTTACCAGCAGGTATCCCATTGCTACCCATTGCTGTTCTATGTCTGTAATGCAATGTATTTTAAAAGCATATCCTACCAGTGTAGATGAGTACTGCTGGTTTGATCGAGTGTTCTCAATATGTTTTGTTTTTCCATTATGGTTTCCTGAGGTAAGAAAGGAGTGCAACTGAACATGTACTAAGGCAATTTGATATTTTACAATAAATGCAAGACCATCTTGAACTTTTTTCCTAACAAAATCTCTTCACTCAACTACTTCATCCATGGTCTCTCCTAAAACTGTCACAGCCAAGTCAATAGCACTAGGAATGCATTCAGGAATCTCAAACCTTCCTTGTTTGGGAAAGACTTTTGAAAAATGTATCTGGCTAGAAATCTTGAATTCATTAATAGTGAAAATGTATTATCAGTCCATCAAACTGAATTCCGAATGGGTCATGGACCTGAACAGCATCTTCAAAAGTCCTTGATGGCATGCACTGAATACTGGATAGCAGTGAATCTGTCTGCTTGTTTTACTCAACCTAACAGCAGCCTTCACCACAATTGATCACTCCAGAGAAAACTGCTTTAAATTTTAAAACACAGTCACTAAATAGTCTTCATCCTTCCTCTACAAATGCTCCCAAAACATAAAAAGCACTGGCAGTGTTTCTGAATCATCCCCTACTATTTATAGAGTCCTAGGAGTATTCCTACAAACCCCATGCTCTTCCACATTTATATAGACCAACTAGCCAAAGTCTGCACAGAATCAAGCGTCTCTATCCACCAATATGTTGACAACACACGTATTTACATAAAAATGTCAACATTTTTAGACATCCTCATGGAAAGAGGAGTTTTACTCAACATCCAAATATGGATGAGAAATAACTTCCTTAATCTTAATCCCCAAAAAATTGATTGTTTTCTATTTTCACAAAAATCCAAAAAAAACATTCATCCCAGATCTGGTAAAGCACACCAAACTTCAAGATTTCATCTCCACTTTTGCATCATCGGTAGCCTCACTTGGAATAGCATTAGCCTGTTCTCTAACCATGGTCCCATACAGAAATAAAGTTGTCAAAAGCACTACATTTTAACCTCAGATAATAACATTCTGAAACCAATCCTACTACCACCAAACACATAAAAACTGCTACACATCTCTAAATCCCTCTAAACTGGACATTGGTAATGTGGTTCTCGGAGGAGCATCTCAAGTCATGCTTATGCCACAAAAAGATGTCTTACAAGCCTCAGCAAGGCTGCTTTTGTCTAAAAAGACCCCCCACCCCATAATCACTGAACTTTACTGGCTTCCATTTGAGGCCAGAATCAACTTCAAGCTAGGTCGTCTAGCTTCAAAGCAATTTGTTCGAAATAACCACCCTATTTAATAAACCTGCTCAAGAGGAACCAAGAATTTCGGAATCAAAGAAACCTTCCTTTTTAAATTCTCTTGTTTCAAATTTCACATGCTCTGCAACATTCTTCTTCAGGAGTAGACTCAATTTTCTGGAGCTCCCTGCCTACTGAAATCACTGCATCAACCCTTCTCTCCTTCCATCATCTGTGAAAGACACACCTGTTAGACTGTACCTGACCCAATAATCTCTGCACTGTACAACAGGATTCCAATCATGTCTCCACTTTTAGTATCAGTGCTGTGCAGTATACATGCAAATTTAACCGATAGTCCCTCATTCTTCCCTCACCACCCTCTCTTCTTCACTTTTCTATAGATTTTCCTTTCAACTAATTTTCTTCTCCCCCAGTTCAGTTCCATCTCCACCTCTCCACCTCTCCCCCTTCTCCCTTCCCATAGATTTTCACTCCCCACTATAACTCCTCCCATTCCTCTGTTTGTCCTCTTCCTCATTAGTCATTATACCTCCTTTACCAGTCACCTAATTTGTACTGTATCTCTTCACCCCTCCTCTTCTCCCTCTTTTGCCTTGTTCACTAATTTTTATAAAAGACCTTGTGTCGCAATGATTGTATCATGTAAAGCACATCTATATCTTTGGGGACCATACTCTACATAAATCCATTAAATAAATAAATATTTTTGATTCATATTCTTCGAACTTCTTTGTTCCTCATGTCTGCAATGTGTGCTTTTAGTGAGAAAGAGTTTCTGTTGATTTTACTATAAAAGTGGTATGCATGTTAGCATGTGCCCATACAATTTTCACTCAATTTCCCATCATATTACATATTCTTCCAGGTAAACATGGCAGGGCTCAAAACATGATAGCAGCACACAATAAAAATATTTGCGAAATGAAGTGCAGTTACGGGCCTATGTATGCTTACATTTCAGTGATTTGTGAATTACATGTGGGTTGAATGTGAGGGACGGTCGTGGAGATTAGTTCAGTATGTGTGTACTGTGGTGGAGTTGCTAGTCTATGTACACAAGCTGTGTCGCTTACTAGGAAATACAATGTCTAGTTTGTGAACTGGGAGCAGGTGGAAGGAGTTGGGTGGCCCTGCACGTAGATGATGTTTACCAGCTTGAACAGGGGCATTAGTTGGTCCTGGTGCAGTTGCTGGGGGCTCATTGACTAGGGTCTGAATGAGACATTGTGCCACTGGTTATATTCCTCATTCTCCCATTGGTGATGTTCTTGGTGCTCTTCTAAAGTCACCTGTGGGTTCTAGCTCTGGGCCTGCAGGAGATCATAGTGTCTCTCCAAGGTGCAGTGTAGCATTGCAGTTTGTTGTTGTTGAGGGGCACCAGTTAGGTCTTTATGGAGCACAATAATCTCACTATGTTGTAGATCCCATGCTGCATAGAGCTCTGCGGATTAAAGATGTCCTACTCCCAAAATCCTGGTTTTCCCAAGCCAGGCTACAACACATGCCATGCCACTCGGCCAAATTGTTGGGCAGAATATGTAGAGCTGAACCCAGGAGGAGAATTACATGGCCCTATGCTCAGGGGGTATTCCTGTTCATGCAATGTTGGAAATTACAAAGCGTTGCACTAGGGTTGCAGGGTGTGACTGATGATCCATCTGTGAAACATATTGGTTTGCTTTTTAGAGGGAGTTGAGTTCTATATACCTGTGGACAGGGGTAGAAGTGGGCGGCAACTTTTTTATTTTAAACATGCGTCTCAGGACGGTATAAATAGCGAAGGCATACAAAAGAGGCTCGGCATTCGTGGCCGTTCGGGGATGGGCGGGTGGGCAGAGTAGGAAAAAGACTCTGTCTTTTCCTCCTGCCCACAGAAGACAAGGACAGTGTGAACTTCTGCTCTGCTGCTGGCAGCTGCCTCCCCTCACCCCCTCTTTCTTATTCTTCCTTCCTCTCTTTCTGTTTCGGTCCTCTTCACTTACTGAAAACCATGACTTCAAGAAACAGTTATTACTCTCTCTTTCCTCTCCTTTCATTTATTTGTTTCTCCATGAAATGGATCCAAAAAAGAAAAACACTTTTGCTGGAAATTTCATCTTCTTCAGACAATTTTCTATTCCAAAGTGCAGGCTTGGGAAAAGAAAAATAAATGGTTAAAAATGTGAAAAACAACTAAAGAAAGCAGGATAGAGCGGTCACAAAGTGGCCATTTTATTCACACATTAGCGTCACTTTACAGAGTTTTTCAGTGAAGCACTACTTTTGTTTTCTCGATGGGTGGATTGGAAAGCAAATGGTGCACTGTGGCTCTGTATTCAGGGATGTGTTATTTTTAAACCAACGAGAACGCAAAGGTGATAAAGGGTCCAAGGGATTTTATATACCTGCCACGGATAAAATCCCCAATTCCATATGATCAACAACAAATAGATAATCTGGGGTCTAATCTAACAGTTGCCTGCTAGAGGAGAATGATAACTAAACACCTATGTCATTAAGAGTAAGCCACAAAGGAATATACAAGATTACAGAGTAAAGAGACCCATGCAAATGGGTGGATTCCCATCATTCACCAACGTCATCATTATCATCATTTGGGTATCCACCCTACCTTCCACTAACCCTCTTGATCATAGAGGGAAAATTCAGTGGATTGTTTCATGCAAAAAAGGGTTGAGTAGAGAAGAAGAGATTAGGCTCGCACAGAACCATAATAGAGATCCCCAAAGTGTATGTGAGAATAACAGGTACAGTGCAAAAGTGAAAGTAAAAAAGGATGTACAAGAGAAAAAATTATTTATTAGGATATTTATTGTAATCCTTATTAAAAACAGTGCAAACAAGCAGTTTCAAAAATAGCTGCTTGAAAAAACGGTCGACATGTTTTAGCCTTCTGGATAAATGGTCCACAGCTTTCTTCAGGACCTGTCTGTTGATGGTATTGCTACTGCATAGAACCTATTGTGTCAAAAAACTAGTGACAAATAAAGAAAAAAAGCAATAAAATTCACATACAGGTTGGAGTTAATACAACGTCTAGTGCCAATTTACAGATCCTCCGTATAGACGAGATGTAGAGGACACCTGCAAAAGAGAGATAAATCATGGTACTCTAAATGATAGAGAGAAGTGATTGGTGCAAAATCTTTTTACAACTTGTGAGTAATACAGAGGTATATAAAAATTATTAGCCTCAAGACAGCTTCAAGTATGTAATGCAAGGTTTACCTCGAGCTGCCGACTGCAATGGCAGGCCTAGGATAGTTTTTGCCTGGTTACACTAGCAAATGGCACAGTAGTTCTGTAGCTGATGTTTAATTTCCCAAGCCATGAGTGTACGTCTAGCACCATATTCTATGGGCTTCAAGGAAAGGTAAATATGCTAAGTAGGGTATCAGCCAATTTCAAAATGTTTTAGGGGTCAGAGCAAATGCAGTGGGGAATTGTTAGCAGTGTCCCAGTGCACAGAGTGAAAAAAAAACAGCAGCACCAGTCAAGAAAAAATAGTTGTGACCACAAACAAAGAGGCATTTTGCCCCCAAGAAATATGAGTCAATTGCCCACTGGGGCTGAATTGCTGTTACCCCTACAAATGCATGTTGACTTTGCAATGTTTTAGCAGTTTATGAGTTTGATAGTATTATGAGACACACTCTGGTTCTCTGAGACGGATGATTCTGTCGTACAAGTAGAAGTACAGATTGGCTATCTGTATCCACTTTTCTTAGCCCACAGGGGCTGCATAGGTTGTCACTGGAATGATGTGCTCACTCAGATATTCCCACTGGGGCAGCATGTGATATTATGTAAAGGCTGCCCTCTAATTATGCATTTGACTATGTACCAGTATTATCAAAAAGTGCATTTGACTATGTACCAGTATTATCAAAAAGTTTGTGTTTCCCCAATCACTTAATGTCAGAAGTTTATACCCGTCAATTTCGATGCAAGTGGCCTAGATTACTGTGTATTGTGAGAGGAATGATGTGGGGAACACTATGCATTGTGTATTACATTTAACACATTTAGAAATGGCCACCGTTCTCACTTTCGTGAACTAGCATTTGTGAGCCTTCAACCCGTCGTTTATGTTTACACTTTTGTCTTTTTCATTGTTGCTTACGTAGGTTGTTTCGACCCTTAACCCAGGTTTGCAAGACACCAAAACACTTTGTGTTGCTGGTTAGGTGATTGCACTGGATTAATATCTGTGAATATACCATGTGCCTTATCGTTTTGATGCACTGGATTGCATGTCTTCAATGTACGTAAAGAGTAACATGATTTATATGGGCGCCTCACTCGTACATACACCGCAGTTGTAGAGTACCAACACAGAGGAATAGGCACTTTGGAATAGATATATGTGTATATATACATATTTACTGAAAAAACAAAGCTTACAGAGACATTATAGTTAGGCTAACATTTCCCTCGTACAAAACCAGAGAGATTCAAAAGTTATAGTTAGCTGGGCTAACTTTAACTCACAAACCCGCAATGCACTGCTTATGACCTCACATCTCACATCACTCATGACATGGTTAGTGACATCACTGACAACATCTCAAATGACATCACTGATTACATCATCCAGTGACTGTGAGTGATCTAAAAATGTTAATAAGTGTTAAATATATATACCAAGATGTATTGGTGAATCAGTGTGTGTATGAGCGCCTGTATAGATGATCCAGTGGGTGTGTGGCTGACTGTATAAGTGAGTGATTAGCTGTCTCAGTTAATGTATGGGGGAGTGACTTGTTGTGTGCATTTCTGCATCTATCTGTCATTTGGTGTCTAAGTGGTAGTATAGGTGTGTGAGTGTGTACATGAGCTTCTGTATGGGTGAGTGATTGGTTGCCTGATTACGTGTATGGATGTCTCAATGTTTGTGTGGTTGGGCGAGGGGATGTGTAACTGCATGTATGGATGAGTGAGTGGGTGAGTCAGAGGTTCTATCTGTTAGAGAGTGTGTCTTTAAGGGGATGCATGGGTGAGTGAGTGTGTGTATGTCTGTGTTGGTGAGAGAATGAATGTGTCAGTGGTATATGGGTGAGTAACTGCATATGTGAAAGGCAGTATAGGTGGGTTTCTGAGTATATGAGTGAGTGGGTGTATGTGTGACTGAGTGATTTTGAGAGTGGCTGTATGGGTGAGTATGTGCTTGTGTCAGTGACTGTATAGGTGAGTGAGTATGTGTTAGTATCTAATCTATTATCCTGGAGATAGCTTTCTTCATTAAAGAAAGAATCTGTACTAGAACTATGTATGCATTCTCCACTAAAACCTGTACAAAAGTAACTTCTATTCACTAAATATTTTTTCTTGTTTGGCTCCTCATGCACCACACCATTTTGTTAAGAGTCTTCCTTCTATTTATAATCAAAATGAAAAGCTTCCTCTTCAAAGTAAAGGCCTTATCAAATACTCTCTCAACTCGTTCTTTCTGTTTCAGTGCCTCTCTCCTTCTTCTGGGCTTCGTGATGTTTCTCAGTAGATGTATAACTACTCTAATACAAATCATTCTGGCTCTAATTTCCTTAAACTGCTTCTGTCTTTGTTACATTGTTTCTTGTTCTTGTTATATAGATTTTATCCACTGTTATTCTTTCTCATGGTTTGAATTTTATTTTCATTATTTTGTAGCCTTTGAAAATGTCCACATATATTTTTAAGAAATGTCTTTGTTCTTTACTAGTAGGTCCTTTTTCTTTTATCACTTTTTCTTCATTTTGCCCCTTTTGTGTCTCAGTTCTGCATAAATACTGCATTTGCTTCTGTTCCTTTTTCCTCCGAGCTTTAGTAGGCATTCTGTCTGATTGATGGCAAAACAGTTTTTATGTAATGTTTCAGTTTTAAATCTACAAATCAACCTACCTACATAATTACAAGCACTTACTTCAATATACTAATCCCAAACCAAAACACAAAACGTAATTTATTACTTACCTTTTAATAATATAGCACCCTCTCCTAGAACACAGCTGCACCATATCTCAGTTCTCACTTATACAGCCTAAAAGACCACTTTATTCCTTTTGTACTAATTTTTAAAATAAACATCATCCAAAGTGTAAAAGTGCATACAGTGTTTCAACCCTGTAAATCCGAATACACAACATAAGAGCTATTTCTGTGCATCCCTACCACTGTGTCAAATGTAGATTTAGTGTTTCAATACTTTTCCACTTAGATGTGTTAGATGTGTCGAATTTAAATTTTGAGAAACACTGCATATAAAAATCTGCACAGTTTCTGTATCATAGCATATAGCTCCCTATTCTTCCCAGTACATGCAAACCGTGTGTGACAGCTTACATATATAATTCACCACATGCATTTTAAAAGAGCACATATTCCTCACTAAAACTTGTGAATACATGCGTTTCTGATTGAGTACAATAATACTCCCTGGATGATTGGATTAGTGCATAGATAGTGCCTAGGTGATTCCCTCAGAATATAGGTAGTGACTGCATGATTCCTTGAGTATGTAGGAACTACATCATTGGTTCAATATCTGCATAGTTAGTGCCTGTGTATTCACATTACTATATTGCTACTATCTGTGTGATTGGATTAACGCATGGGTGTTGCCTGCGTAGTTCAATGAGTACATTATCAGTGCCTGTGTGATCGAAAGAGTGCATGTGTAGTGCCTGGGTGACTGAATAAGGCTAGATATCACACTTGATATATAATTGCATACCTGCCTCTCTAAGAGTATACATTGCTCTGTTACTCAGCATGCACATGCATCAGTAAGTTCTAAAACTGAAAACAACAATTCTCAACTTTTGAAAGTACAAAACCTTTTCTTTATGGCATACCTACATAATTTTGCAAATATTTCTTGTGTCTTTAAAACATATATTCAGCATTTCTCAAAGAAAAGTCACATGCCAAGAGAAGCTAGCACAAAAACTCTCAAAAGACATTCTGCACTATTAACCCTCCCCAATTTTAAATAGAGCATGTTGAAAACAATGCACCACCCTCATTATATACATGAAATTTCCAACAGCCTTGAAGAACATAGATCACCATGTAAACATATATATATGATTTCAAAGTAGATATACACCTTCAGGCCATATTTCCAAAAATATATGGTTCTCTGCATCTTTAAGTCAACTCAACAGTCTCATCGTACATAAAACTATCTGTAACCACAAAAACCATATCTCACCATCTAAGTATATACAAACCGGTCATATAAGTTAAAAACCACATTGACAAACACTTCCTAATACATTCCTAACAAGTATTACGACTTTATAATTCAGATACAGATACAGCACATTTTCTTATTTTTTATTTCTGTCTACACAACTCCTGTTTGATAAAATGACTAAAACTACCACAACTCACAGAATGCAAATAACATTGATGTATCTATAGTGCACACAATGCTTAGACATTTAAAACATTGTCATTTTTAAAGGCATTGCTCATGGTAATTTTCAACAGTACTAACATCTTAAGCACATTCCCTCTGCCAGATACAGTTCATCTGATATATTTTTTTCACATCACTGTGATACTCTTTTTAATCAAACTCCCAAATACATCTTAATTTCTAATGTACATTTTGTTTAATTAAAAAGTTATATACATACCAGTGAATTGAGTTTGTAGATTATATTGTTGTTTTGACACTTTCTCAATAGTTTTGACACTGTTAAGATTTGTAAAAACTAAGCACAAGATTGGCACACAACTCTCATAGAAAGCAACTATGAAATGGAAGCCTCTTCAACTTTTCTCTCTATGGCACCTATTATGATGGCGGGCGGACAAACCCTAATGGTGCTGGGACCGTCCAGCAGTGGTGCAGCGGTCCCGCACCACTAATTAGGATGGGACCACCACCCTGGCGGTCGCATTTGCATCTTTAACATTGTGGCGGACGGTGTTGTAGGCAGCACCCGCCGCAATGCCAAAGAGGCACGTCATACATTGCCATGCACAATGTGGCAGGCACCGCGTGGTGCCTGACACTTTGGCAAGAGTTATTAGAGTTATTAGAGTTTTTCAAACTTTCATGTACATACCATGCATATGTATGCATATATGTATATGTATATGTTTGCATGCATTTATATTTATATAGATATGCAGATTATATTTATATGTTTATATATGTTTATATATATATTCACTGAAAAAAACATAGGTTTCAGGGGCTTTAGAGTTAGCTGGACATTTCCCTCGTACAAAACCCTCGAAATTCCCCCGTTATAGTAAGTTCAGCCAACTATAACTCGCGCCCCCGCAATGCACTGCTGATGACGTCACATATTACATCACTCATGACATGGTCAGTGACATCACTGATGACATCACTGATGACATCTGAAATGACATCACTGATGACATCTAGGGTTTTGTACGAGGGTTTTGTACGAGGGAAATGTCCAGCTAACTATAAAGCCCCTGAAACCTATGGTTTTTTCAGTGAATTTCTAAGGTTTTTTAAATGCCAATTCCTAACTATAATGCCCCTGAAACCTATGGTTTTTTCAGTGAATTTCAAAGGTTTTTTAAATGCTAATTCCTAACTATATCAGGCCTGAAACCTATGGTTTTTTCAGTGAATTACAAAGGTTTTGTAAATGACAATTTTGAATGTAATAATTGTTATACTGATTTTTTTGATACTGATTTACTACATTTTTGAAACTATTTATTTTTATATATATTTTTAATTACATTATAATTACATTATACATTACAATACAAAATATACTTTCTCAGAATTAATTACTTTAGTTTAAATACTTGGCAAATAGGCAACAGACTTTTAAATACAGTAGTTACAGTTGTTGCAATGGCCAACCCAATTTCAAACACAAAGCAACATTGAGCTCAATGTGAATTTCTAGTTAAATGCAATTGGTTACTTTATGGATTACTTTTCTAACCACAGGACTGGATCCTAGATTCAGTCCTTGAACATCTCCTGTAAACAGTTGAGTAAAAGCACTTTGGTTACAGTAGTGATTTTTAAGGAATATTATTGTATTTTAAAAGTTGACACTTAGAAACTTTTTCCCATAGAATCACCAATGTAATCCTATTGCAGAAAATTCACTTAGCAGGTAAGTAGTGTTATCGTTACTTTTTCTTACTCAGTGGTGGATCCTGGATCCAGCACTGGCCAACCTCCTGTAAACGGTTGAAAGAATGTGTTTAAGTCATACAGACGATTTTTTAGGAATATTTTTAGTTTGTGAAAATAGACACTTAGAAACTTTTCTGGTGAAAACCACACAACGGATTCCTATGGAAGGAAATACAAGTTACTGGTAAGTACGCTTAGAATTACTTTTCAGGGTCAGTGCTGGGCTAAAAGATACAGCCCTGGGTTCTCTCCTGATAACAGGTGAGTAAATCGGAATTCGTAGTTCGGCTGATTTTAGAGGAATATTTGTATGTTTCAAAAATGGACACTTTCAAAATTTTCTGGTGAAAACCACACAATGGATTCCTATGGAAGGAAATACAAGTTACTGGTAAGTATGCTTAGAATTACTTTTCAGGGTCAGTGCTGGGCTAAAAAATACAGCCCTGGGTTCTCTCCTGATAACAGGTGAGTAAATCGGAATTCGTAGTTCGGCTGATTTTAGAGGAATATCTGTACAATGGTGAAGGAAGGGGGAGGGGCCTGAGGTGACCTGTGCAAGCCCCCCCCTTGGTGTGTTTTAAGTTGGGGAATTAATTCCTCTTCAATCCTGTGGTCCCCTGGGGTCAAACTAGCCCACCAGGTACCTCCAGTATGCCCCAGGGAGCTGCATTGCAGAGAGGTATTCAGAGGCCACACCCCTTTTTACAACACTCTGCAACACAGCTCCGTGGCGCTTACTGGAGGTACCTGGTGGGCTAGTTGGTCCCCTGGGACCCTCAGGATTGAAGAGGAATTAATTCCCCAACTTAAAACGCGCCACAAGGCGTGTTTGCACAGTATCACCTCAGGCCCCGCCCCCTACCTTCACCACTGTGCAAACGCGCCCCGTGGCGCGTTTTAAGTTGTGAGATTAAGTCCCCTTAAATCCTGTGGTCCCCTGGTGGCCAACTAGCCCACCAGGTACCTCCAGTAAGCGCCAGGGAGCTGCGTTGCAGAGAGGTGTAAAAAGGGGCGTGGCCTCATTACACCTCTCTGCAACGCAGCCCCCTGGCGCATACTGGAGGTTCCTGGTCGGCTAGTTGGCCCTCAGGGACCCCCAGTATTGAAGGGGAATTCGTTCCCCCTCTGCAAACGCGCCAGAGGGCGCGTTTGCAGAGTGGTGTAAGGAGGGGGCGTGGCCTCCGGCCCGATCCCTTTTTTTTTCCCCCTCTGTTTTTTAGAAGGGGGGCTGTGTAGCCCCCCTTCTTTTTCTTCTTTTTGGGCCCTGGGGACCCCATCCCCCAGGGCCTGCCCCCAATTTTGATTTAATAAAAAAAAAAACGGGAAGGGGGCCGCGTGGCCCCCTCCCCAGGCCATAATTTGCCCCGGGGACCCCATCCCCCGGGGCATGGCCCTTTTTTAAATTTTTTTTAGGAGGGGGCCACGTGGCCCCCCTCCCGGGCAACTTATGGCCCTGGGGACCCCATCCCCCGGGGCCTGGCCTCCGTTGGGGGCTGTGGGAGGGTCCCCAATCCCCCCACGGCCCCGCCGGCTCCCCACGTCCTGCGGGAGCCGGCATTGCTTTTCCACATGGGGAACAGCTAACATGCTGCTCCCCGTGTGGAAAAGCAATCGTCTTTGGTATTTGAAGGAGAGAGCAGGTTTCCTGCTCTCTCTTCCCAATACCAAATCAGCTTGCTATGGCAGGATGGGAGCCGTGAGGCTCCCACCCTGCCATAGCAAACAGCAGTGTCCCGGGGTGGCAGTCACTGGGGGGTGGCGGTCCCCAGGGCCATCATTGGCACCAGGGGGGGCCGCGCAGCCCCCCTCCCATTAAGTCAAAGCCCCGGGGGGGTGGTGGTGGCTTGGGGGTCCGTAACAGACCCCCTACTTTAAATAATTAGTGCCCCAGGGAGGTGGTGGTCCCCGGGACGTGTGGGGGGCTCGAGCCCCCCACACAGGTATTTTATTTATTTATTAAGCCCCAGGGGTGGCAGTCCCCGGGGCTGCGGGGGGCCCATGAGCCTCCCCGCATACATTAAATTAAAACCCCTCTGGGCCCCCCATTATAATAAAGAAATTGCCCCCGGGACTTGGCCCCCCGGGGGCTACATCAAAACGAAGCGCTGAAGCCCGCACTTTGTTTTTTTTTTCATTAGCGGGATGCGCGAACCCTAAGCGCATCCCGCGATATAAAAAAAAAATATATTTTTTTTGGGGTCTTGGGGTTCTTGTGGGACCCCCTGAGCAGGCCTAGGGGGTCAGGGTGTTTTACCCTGCCCCCTTGTCGCGTTTTGCCCCTTTTTTTTGTGCTTTCTTGTTCCTCGGTTCTACCGAGGCACAAGATGGCTGCCAACACTTCCTGATTCAGAGTGTTGGCAGCCAATTAGCATTCAGCTCGTGCTCGGGAGGGTTCGGAGACGGTGCGTGTAGGGTCCGCGGATCTTCCGCGGCCATAGATATTTATGTACTTTTAACTCTAATTTTCTCAGGAACTACTCAACGGATTTACACCATTTAAGCAAAAGGCACGAGTCTGAACTGAGGACTACCTCTTTGCCAAATTTGGTGTAATTCCGTTCAGCAGTTCGGGCTGTAGCTGCGACAACAGATCCTATGGGAAATTGCATGGGGAAAATGCGTTCTCGGACCCCCTTTTTTCTCGGCCCCTGCTTGATGAATCACCATGAAACTTTCAGGGTAGGAGCGGAGTGGAGCTGGCCAAACGTTTCGAAAATTTTGCGAAGATTCGTCAACCGGCGCCAAAGTTATTCCCAATAGAATGTTGTGGATTTCCTATGGAAAATAGGTCCTAACTATAACTATCTACTGGTGACCGCCAGTAGATAATATATACACATACATATATATAAATGCAGATGCATATATATGCATATATATATGTGCATATGTGTGCATGTACAGAGAGGTAGAGAGGTAGAGGTGTATAGGTAGAGGCGTAGAGGTAGAGAGGTAGAGAGTAGTAGAGAGAGAGGTAGAGAGAGGTAGAGAGTAGAGAGCGAGTAATAGAGAGTAGATAGTGAGTGGTAGAGAGTAGTAGAGAAAGTATCAGAGAGTGAGTAGTAGAGTGAGTGGTAGAGAGTAGTAGAAAGTAGTAGAGTGAGTAGTAGAGATTGAGTAGTAGAGAGTTAATAGTAGAGAGTGAGTAGTAGACAGAGTAGTAGTAGACAGTGAGTAGTAGAGAGTAGTAGAGCGTGAGTAGTAGACAGTGAGTAGTAGAGAGTGAGTAGTAGAGAGCAGTAGTGAGTGAGTAGTAGAGAGTGAGTAGTGGAGAGTAGTAGAAAGTGAGTAGAAGAGTGAGCATTAGAGAGTAGTAGAGAGTAGTAGAGAGTGAGTAGTAGAGAGTAGTAGAGAGTGAGTAGTAGAGAGTGAGTAGTAGAGAGTAGTAGAGAGTGAGTAGCAGAGAGACAGTTTTAGAGAGTAGTAGAGAGTGAGTAGCAGAGTGAGTAGTAGAGAGTAGTAGAGAAAGAGTAGTAGAGAGTGAGTAGTAGAGAGTAGTAGAGAGTGAGTAGTAGAGAGTAGTAGAGAGTAGTAGACAGTGAGTAGTAGAGAGTAGTAGAGAGTGAGTAGTGGAGAGTGAGTAGTAGAGAGAGAGTAGTAGAGTAGTAGAGAGTGAGTGGTAGAGAGCAGCAGAGAGTAGTAGAGTGAGTAGTAGAGAGTGAGTAGTAGAGAGTAGTGGAGTAGTAGAGAGTGAGTAGTAGAGAGTAGTAGAGAGTGAGTAGTAGAGTGAGTACTAGAGAGTAGTAGAGAGCGAGTAGCAGAGAGCAAGTAGTAGAGAGTGTGTAGTAGAGAGTGAGTAGGAGAGAGTAGTAGAGAGTGAGTAGTAGAGAGAGAGTAGTAGAGAGTGAGAAGTAGAGAGAGTTGTAGAGAGTAGTTGAGAGCGACTAGTAGAGAATGAGTAGTGGAGAGTGAGCAGTAGAGAGTAGTAGAGAGTGAGCAGTAGAGAGTGAGTAGTACAGAGTGAGTAGTAGAGAGTAGTAGAAAGTGAGTAGTAGAGAGTGGTAGAGTGAGTAGTAGAGAGTGAGTAGTAGAGAGAGAGTAGTAGAGAGTGAGTAGTAGAGCATTAGAGAGTGAGTGGTAGAGAGTAGGAGAGAGTAGTAGAGTGAATAGTAGAGAATAATAGAGAGTGAGTAGTAGAGCGAGCAGTGGAGTAGTAGAGAGTGAGTAGTAGAGAGTGAGTAGCAGAGAGAGTAGTAGAGAGTGAGTAGTAGAGAATGAGTAGTAGAGAGTAGTAGAGAGCGAGTAGTAGAGAGTGAGTAGTGGAGAGTGAGTAGTAGAGAGCGAGTAGTAGAGAGTGAGTAGTAGAGAGTGAATAGTAGAGAGTGAGTAGTAGAGAGTGAGTAGTAGAGAGTAGTAGAGAGTGAGTAGCAGAGAGAGAGTTTTAGAGAGTAGTAGAGAGTGAGTAGCAGAGTGAGTAGTAGAGAGTAGTAGAGAGAGAGTAGTAGAGAGTGAGTAGTAGAGAGTAGTAGAGAGTGAGTAGTAGAGAGTAGTAGAGAGAGTAGTAGAGAGTGAGTAGTAGAGAGTAGTAGAGAGTGAGTAGTAGAGAGTGAGTAGTAGAGAGAGTGTAGTAGAGAGTGAGTAGTAGAGAGAGAGTAGTAGAGAGTAGTTGAGTAGTAGAGAGTGAGTAGTAGAGAGTGAGTAGTAGAGAGTAGTGGAGTAGTAGAGAGTGAGTAGTAGAGAGTGAGTAGTAGAGTGAGTACTAGAGAGTAGTAGAGAGCGAGTAGCAGAGAGCAAGTAGTAGAGAGTGTGTAGTAGAGAGTGAGTAGGAGAGAGTAGTAGAGAGTGAGTAGTAGAGAGAGAGTAGTAGAGAGTGAGAAGTAAAGAGAGTAGTAGAGAGTAGTTGAGAGCGAGTAGTAGAGAATGAGTAGTGGAGAGTGAGCAGTAGAGTGTAGTAGAGAGTGAGTAGTAGAGAGTGAGTAGTACAGAGTGAGTAGTAGAGAGTAGTAGAGAGTGAGTAGTAGAGAGTAGTAGAGTGAGTAGTAGAGAGTGAGTAGTAGAGAGAGAGTAGTAGAGAGTGAGTAGTAGAGTATTAGAGAGTGAGTGGTAGAGAGTAGGAGAGAGTAGTAGAGTGAATAGTAGAGAATAATAGAGAGTGAGTAGTAGAGCGAGTAGTAGAGAGTAGTAGAGTAGTAGAGAGTGAGTAGTAGAGAGTGAGTAGCAGAGAGAGTAGTAGAGAGTGAGTAGTAGAGAGTGAGTAGTAGAGAGTGAGTAGTAGAAAGTAGTAGAGAGCGAGTAGTAGAGAGTGAGTAGTGGAGAGTGAGTAGTAGAGAGCAAGTAGTAGAGAGTGAGTAGTAGAGAGTGAATAGTAGAGAGTGAGTAGTAGAGAGAGTAGTAGAGAGTGAGTAGTAGAGAGTAGTAGAGTGAGTAGTAGAGAGTGAGTAGTAGAGAGTAGTAGAGAGAGAGTAGTGGAGAGTGAGTAGTAGAGAGAGAGTAGTAGAGTAGTAGAGAGTGAGTGGTAGAGAGCAGCAGAGAGTAGTAGAGTGAGTAGTAGAGAGTAGTAGAGAGTGAATAGTAGAGAGTAGTAGTAGAGAGTAGTAGAGAGAGAGTGTAGTAGAGAGTGTAGTAGAGAATGAGTAGTAGAGAGTAGTAGCGAGTGAGTAGTAGAGAGTAGTATAGAGTGAGTAGTAGAGTAGTAGAGAGTGAGTAGTTGAGAGTGAGTAGTAGAGAGTGAGTAGTAGAGAGTAGTAGAGAGTGAGTAGTACAGAGAGTAGTAGTAGACAGTGAGTAGTAGAGAGTAGTAGAGCGTGAGTAGTAGAGAGTGAGTAGTAGAGAGTGAGCAGTAGAGAGCAGTAGCGAGTGAGTAGTAGAGAGTGAGTAGTAGAGTAGTAGAGAGTGAGTAGTTGAGAGTGAGTACTGGAGAGTGAGTAGTAGAGAGTAGTAGAGAGTGAGTAGTAGAGAATGAGTAGTAGAGAGAGAGTAGTAGAGAGTAGTAGAGAGTCAGTAGTAGAGTAGTGTCAGTCAGTGTCAGTCAGTCAGTCAGTGTCAGTCAGTCAGTGTCAGTCAATCAGTGTCAGTCAGTGTCAGTGTCAGTCAATCTGTGTCAGTCAGTGTCAATCAGTCAGTGTCAGTCAGTCAGTGTCAGTCAGTCAGTGTCAGCTAGAGCAGCTCTGCTGACCTGGTTGTCTGGCTCTAAAGCAGCTCTGCTGACCTGGTTCTTTCTCTCTAAAGCAGCTCTGCTGACCTGGTTTCTTTGGCTCTACAGCAGGTCTGCTGACCTGGTTCTCTGGCTTTAAAGCAGCTCTGCTGACCTAGTTCTAATGCTACAGAGCAGCTCTGCTGATCTAGTTCTCTGGCTCTACAACAGCTCTGCTGACCTGGTTCTCTGGCTCTAAAGCAGCTCCGCTGACCCAGTTCTATGGCTCTGAAGCAGTTCTGCTGACATGGTTCTCTGGCTCTAGAGCAGCTCTGCTGATCTGGTTCTCTCCCTCTAAAGCAGCTCTACTGACCTGGTTTCTCTGGCTCTGCTGCAGCTCTGCAGACCTGGTTCTCTGGCTCTAGAGCAGCTCTGTTGACCTGGTTCTTAGGCTCTAGAGCAGCTCTACTGACCTGCTTCCCTGGCTCTAAAGCAGCTCTGCTGACCTGGTTCTATGGCTGTAAAGCAACTCTGCCGGCCTGGTTCTCTGGCTCTAAAGCAGCTCTGCTGACCTGGTTCTCTCCCTCTAAAGCAGCTCTGCTGACCTGGTTTCTCTGGCTCTACAGCAGCTCTGCTGACCTGGTTCTCTGGCTCTAGATCAGCTCTGCTGACCTAGTTCTTAGGCTCTAGAGCAGCTCTGCTGACCTGGTTCTCTGGCTCTACAGCAGCTCTGCTGACCTGGTTTTCTGCACTCACGATGCACGCATCCGACTTCGCGAAAATATATTTAAAAATAATATAAGTTTATTATAAGTACAGATATATTATTTTGATGAATATCTTACATAATCTCTTGCCTTAATATGTATATTAAAGACAAATACATATCATTTTGGAACATTCATTTTTTTTGCGGGAGTCGCGCACCCAGCACGCCCCAGCACGTATATGATGTTACGCGGGACCCGCAACTGTGCAAACATCACGTACCGTAATGCGCATGTGTCGCGAATGCGCGGGAGGAGGAGTCACAGACTGGTCGCATACCAATCGCGCATATCACGTGATATTAAATGTAAATGATGTAACTGAAAAACACGCAGCCGTCGCACACCATACGCGGATCCTTCATGACTTTTCTAAAATGGCGGCTAGAATGCGCGCACCCACTGTGATGTGTACACTTTGAGTGCGCGACTCCGAAAAAAATTGGATTTTTTTTTTAAAGAAAATAATATAAATATATTAAAATAAAAAATGAAAACAAGAAAATTAATCAATATTTCAGTTTTAATTAAAAAAATATATAATGTTATTTAATGAATAAAATATTTATAAATAAACAGTTAACAAACTGTAGACAATCAGTACAAAAAAATAGATATAACTACTATCACACTTAAAAGTTAGCATTTAAAAAACCTTTGAAATTCACTGAAAAAAAACATAGGTTTCAGAGACGTTATAGTTAGAAATTAGCATTTAAAAAACCTTAGAAATTCACAGATAAATCAATAGGTTTCAGGGGTGTTATAGCTAGCTGCCCATTTCACTCATACAAAACCATAGAAATTCCTCCGTTATAGTTAGTTCTGCTAACTATAACTCCCTCGCCCGCAATGCACTGCTGATGATGTCACATATTGCATCATTCATGACAAGGTCAGTGACATCACTGATGACATCACTGATGACATCTCAAATGACATCACTGATGACCTCATCCACTTGACAATCTGATACACTTCATCATACACTAGTATAACCTTTCATCACTCACTGTAAAATACAGAGAACCATATTGGAAACCATTGACACACCAATACCAGTTACTACATACCCACTCACTGATTCCTAAGTCTACACACACAACTACCCATTCAACAACAGAATCATCTATACATGCAGTCATTAATTAATAGAACACTATCAAATGCACTTATACACATATATAGACATTGACACATCAGCTGTCATCTTAGTCAGTTATGCAGTCATCCTACTCAATCATGAAAAAAATGTATCGCACTTAAATTTACTCACTTACACAATTATCCAACAACACCTCATTCATTCAAACACATAGTAACTCATCGTTAATATCTTAAAAAAGCACCATTACAATTATACACTCATTCATATTGTTACTCTCAAAATCACTGACTCTTACACATACTTATTTATATACACCAACTCTCACATAGAATGCCTTTTATTTTTTTACTTTGTTGAAGATGTACAACTAAAACATATATTCGCTCACCAACCCACAAATAAATACACTCAGTCACCCAAACAACTGTTTCCACAAGCACTCTTAAACCCATACACCTAGTCAATCAACCATTCACACATCTATGCATAGAGTTACACACACCCCATCCAACCACACACAAACTCAGTGTCCCATACAAATACTCACCCAACTAATCAATAACTAACATACACACTCATGTAATTAGTGACCAACTGATGCAGCATGTTATACAACAACAGAGACAGTGCTGCACACATTCACATAGTTTAGTTACTAATCCATGTATTAAGTGAGACACTTTTAATTACTCACTTACAAAGACAGTCAGACAGCTACTAAATCCTCCATCCAGACAGTTATATATCCACTCAATCTTCAATACAGATTGGTATATATATAATACATATTTAAAGTTCAAACTAAACCACATTCAGTGGATGATATCATCAGTGATGTCATTTGAGATGTCATCAGTGATGTCATCAGTGATGTCACTGACCATGTCATGAATGATGCAATATGTGACATCATCAGCAGTGCATTGCGGGCGCGTGAGTTATAGTTAGCAGAACTAACTATAATGGAGGAATTTCTATGGTTTTGAGTGAAATGGGCAGCTAACTATAACACCCCTGAAACCTATGTTTTTTTCTGTGAATATATATATACAGGAGCTGCTTTCCACCTAAACTTGAGAACTACCCAGAGTTCTCTGCTTCTTTTTTGCATAATTTATTCGTCACTCTATGCCTGAAAGGGCATTTCTTTGACTTATACTGGGTGCTCCCTTGTGTCTGGACAAAGCTATACCTCTCTGAAGAGCTCTAATTAGAGCGAAACACTGTGTCAGGGGTTGCTTTTACTCATTTCAGGTTGGCTTGATTGGTATTTTACCAACTCAAAGCTGTAATACTGTGCCTGGAGTGGTAATTGGCTTTTGTTATTTTACAGCTCGGCAAGGACAGCACTGTGCTAGTCCTATGCTTAAAGACTTTGCTGTACAAATGGCAAAAGACTTTGTCCTTTTCTATCTCAGCGTGGATGGCACTGTGCTAATCCTATGCTTAAAGATTTTGATAGAAAAACAGACATTTGAGGTGAGCAGATCTAGAGTGTCGCTGGTGTTGAGAGTGCTCCATACAGGAGCTGCTTTCCACCTAAACTTGAGAACTACCCAGAGTTCTCTGCTTCTTTTTGCATAATTTATTCGTCACTCTTTGCCTGAAAGGGTATTTCTTTGACTTATACTGGGTGCTCCCTTGTGTCTGGACAAAGCTATACCTCTCTGAAGAGCTCTAATTAGAGCGAAACACTGTGTCAGGGGTTGCTTTTACTCATTTCAGGTTGGCTTGATTGGTATTTTACCAACTCAAAGCTGTAATACTGTGCCTGGAGTGGTAATTGGCTTTTGTCATTTTACAGCTCGGCAAGGACAGCACTGTGCTAGTCCTATGCTTAAAGTCTTTGCTGTACAAATGGCAAAAGACTTTGTCCTTTTCTATCTCGACGTGGCTGGCACTGTGCTAATCCTATGCTTAAAGATTTTGATAGAAAAACAGACATTTTAGGTGAGCAGATATAGAGTGTCGCTGGTGTTGAGAGTGCTCCATACAGGAGCTGCTTTCCACCTAAACTTGAGAACTACCCAGAGTTCTCTGCTTCTTTTTTGCATAATTTATTCGTCACTCTATGCCTGAAAGGGTATTTCTTTGACTTATACTGGGTGCTCCCTTGTGTCTGGACAAAGCTATACCTCTCTGAAGAGCTCTAATTAGAGCGAAACACTGTGTCAGGGGTTGCTTTTACTCATTTCAGGTTGGCTTGATTGGTATTATACCAACTCAAAGCTGTAATACTGTGCCTGGAGTGGTAATTGGCTTTTGTCATTTTACAGCTCGGCAAGGACAGCACTGTGCTAGTCCTATGCTTAAAGACTTTGCTGTACAAATGCCACAAGACTTTGTCCTTTTCAATCTCGGCGTGGATGGCACTGTGCTAATCCTATGCTTAAAGATTTTGATAGAAAAACAGACATTTGAGGTGAGCAGATCTAGAGTGTCGCTGGTGTTGAGAGTGCTCCATACAGGAGCTGCTTTCCACCTAAACTTGAGAACTACCCAGAGTTCTCTGCTTCTTTTTTGCATAATTTATTCGTCACTCTATGCCTGAAAGGGTATTTCTTTGACTTATACTGGGTGCTCCCTTGTGTCTGGACAAAGCTATACCTCTCTGAAGAGCTCTAATTAGAGCGAAACACTGTGTCAGGGGTTGCTTTTACTCATTTCAGGTTGGCTTGATTGGTATTTTACCAACTCAAAGCTGTAATACTGTGCCTGGAGTGGTAATTGGCTTTTGTCATTTTACAGCTCGGCAAGGACAGCACTGTGCTAGTCCTATGCTTAAAGACTTTGCTGTACAAATGCCACAAGACTTTGTCCTTTTCAATCTCGGCGTGGAGGGCACTGTGCTAATCCTATGCTTAAAGATTTTGATAGAAAAACAGACATTTGAGGTGAGCAGATGTAGAGTGTCGCTGGTGTTGAGAGTGCTCCATACAGGAGCTGCTTTCCACCTAAACTTGAGAACTACCCAGAGTTCTCTGCTTCTTTTTTGCATATATATATATATATATATATATATATATATATATATATATATATATGCAACCAACTCTGCCAAGGGAAATGATGACAGACGTAGACTCCGTGAGGATAAAGCAAGAAGTGGTTTATTTTCACAAGAAGGCCACGACGCATTTCGACGGCAAGCAGCCTTTGTCACTACGACGGGCTTCACCTTCAACAGCCATTAAATGCAGAGTTACTTGCAAAATCGTCATGACAACGGTAAGTGCATAGACATAGAAGTGTGTACTTAACCCAAAAAACTGCTCAAAGAACAGACTAAACTCACGTTTCTCACATTTTCTGTACACCTCCATTTACAATCTTAAATTTCAATTTAAACTTTTCAAACAAAAATCACCATATAAATACATAGGTATTGTCCAAAAAAGAAAAGGAAGAACAGATCAACTTGATGGATGACTGTAAAATAACAAAGATATATATTCCTAAATAGGATACAATAGTATAGACCAATTGACCTCATATATATTATCTACTGGCGGTCGCCAGTAGATAGTTATAGTTAGGACCTATTTTCCATAGGAAATCCGCAACATTCTATTTGGATTAACGTTGGCACCGATTGACGAATCTTCGCAAATTTTTCCAAACTCCGCTCACTCCTACCCTGAAAGTTTCGTGGTGATTCGTCAAGCGGCGGCCGAGAAAAAAGGGGGTCCCAAAATGCGTTTTCCCCATGCAATTTCCCATAGGATCTGTTGTTGCAGCTACAGCCCGAACTGCTGAACGGAATTACACCAAATTTGGCAAACAGGTAGTCCTCAGTTCAGACTCGTGCCTTTTGCTTAAATGGTGTACATCCGTTCAGTAGTTCCTGAGAAAATTAGAATTAAAAGTACATAAATATCTATGGCCGGGGAGGATCCGCGGACCCTACCCGCACCGTAAGCGCAACCTCCCCGAACCAAGCGCGCACCCTCCTGATCGCACACTGAATGCTAATTGGCTGCCAACACTCTGAATCAGGAAGTGTTGGCAGCCATCTTGAGCCTCGGTAGAACCGAGGCACAAGAAAGCACAAAAGAAAGGTGCAAAATCGCGGGATACGCCAAAAAATAAGAAAAAGAAGGGGAGCTACACAGCCCCCCTTCTTAAAAAGAAATATTTTTTAAAAAACGGGATTGCGATCCTTTCATCACTCTGCAAACGCGCCCCCTGGCGCGTTTGCAGAGGGGGAATGAATTTCCATTCAATACTGGGGGCCCCTGAGGGCCAACTAGTCCACCAGGAACCTCCAGTATGCGCCAGGGGGCTGCGTTGCAGAGAGG
The DNA here is from genome assembly GCF_964204655.1 of Triturus cristatus. Taxonomy (NCBI): domain Eukaryota; kingdom Metazoa; phylum Chordata; class Amphibia; order Caudata; family Salamandridae; genus Triturus; species Triturus cristatus. The sequence goes on from NC_140579.1 coordinate 319,011,401, forward strand.
TGTAATGAGACCACGCCCCTTTTTACACCTCTCTGCAATGCAGCACCATGGCGCTTACTGGAGGTACCTGGTGGGCTAGTTGGCCACCAGGGGACGTCAGGATTCAAGGGGACTTAATGTCCCAACTTAAAATGCGCCACGGTGTGAGTTTGCACAGTGGTGAAGGTAGGGGGCGGGGCCTGAGGTTATACTGCGCAAACACGCCCTGTGGCGCATTTTAAGTTGGGCAATTCATTCCTCTTCAATCCAGAGGTCCCCTAGGGGACAACTAGCCCATCAGGTACCTCCACTAAGCGCCACGGAGCTGCGTTGCAGAGTGTTGTAAAAAGGGGTGTGGCCCCTGAGCACCTCTCTGCAACGCAGCTCCCTGGCGCATACTGGAGGTACCTGGTGGGCTAGTTGGCCGCCAGGGGACCTCAGGATTCAAGTGGACTTAATCCCCCAACTTAAAACACCCCACGGGGTGCGTTTGCACAGTGGTGAAGGTAGGGGGCAGGGCCTGAGGTGAGATCTGTGCAAACACGCACTGTGGCGCGTTTTAAGTTGGGGAATTAATTCCTCTTCAATCCTGAGGGACCCTGGGGACCAACTAGCCCACCAGGTACCTCCAGTAAGCGCCACGGAGCTGTGTTGTAAAAATGGGCTTGGCCTCTGAATACCTCTCTGCAATGCAGCTCCCTGGCGCATGCTGGACGTACCTTGTGGAGTAGTGTGCCCCCAGGGGACCACAGGATTGAAGAGGAATTAATTCCCCAACTTAAAACGCGCCACACGGCGTGTTTGCACAGGTCACCTGAGGCCCCTCCCCCTTCCTTCACCATTGTACAAATATTCCTCTAAAATCAGCCAAACTACGAATTCCGATTTACTCACCTGTAATCAGGAGAGAACCCAGTGCTGCAACTTTTAGCCCAGCACTGACCTTGAAAAGTAATTCTTAGCGTACTTACCAGTAACTTGTATTTCCTTCCATAGTAATCCATTGTGTGGTTTTCACCAGAAAATTTTCTAAGTGTCCATTTTTGAAACGTACAAATATTCCTCTAAAATCAGCCGAACTACGAATTCCGATTTACTCACCTGTTATCAGGAGAGAACCCAGGGCTGCATCTTTTCGCCCAGCACTGACCCTGAAAAGTAATTCTAAGCGTACTTACCAGTAACTTGTATTTCCTTCCATAGGAATCCATTGTGTGGTTTTCACCAGAAAATTTTCAACGTGTCCATTTTTGAAACGTACAAATATTCCTCTAAAATCAGCCGAACTACGAATTCTGATTTACTCACCTGTTATCAGGAGAGAACCCAGGGCTGCATCTTTTAGCCCAGCACTGACCCTGAAAAGTAATTCTAAGCGTACTTACCAGTAACTTGTATTTCCTTCCATAGAAATCCATTGTATGGTTTTCACCAGAAAAGTTTCTAAGTGTCTATTTTCACAAACTAAAAATATTCCTAAAAAATCGTCTGTATGACTTAAACACATTCTTTCAACTGTTTACAGGAGGTTGGCCAGTGCTGGATCCAGGATCCACCACTGAGTAAGAAAAAGTAACAATAACACTACTTACCTGCTAAGTGAATTTTCTGCCATGGGATAACATTGGTGATTCTATGTGAAAACATTTCTAAGTGTCAACTTTTAAAATATGATAATATTCCTTAAAAATCACTACTGTAACCAAAGCGCTTTTACTCAACTGTTTACAGAAGATGTCCAAGGACTGAATCTAGGATCCAGTCCTGTGGTTAGAAAAGTAATCCATAAAGTAACTAATTGCATTTAACTAGAAATTCACATTGAGCTTAATGTTGCTTTGTGTTTGTAATTGTGTTGCCCATTGCAACAACTTTAACTACTGTACTTAAAAGTCTGTTGCCTATTTGCCAAGTATTAAAGTAATTCATTCTGAGAAAGTATATTTTGTATTGTAATGTATAATGTAATTATAATGTAATTAAAAAAATATATCTAAAAATAATTAGTTTAAAAAATGTAGTAAATCAGTATCAAAAAAATCAGTATGACAATTAATACATTCAAAATTGTCATTTACAAAACCTGTGAAATTCACTGAAAAAACCATAGGTTTCATGCACGTTATAGTTAGGAATTGGCATTTAAAAAACCTTTGAAATTCACTGAAAACACCAAAGGTTTCAGGGGCGTTATAGTTAGGAATTGGCATTTAAAAAACCTTAGAAATTCACAAAAAAAAACATAGGTTTCAGGGGTGTTATAGTTAGCTGGACTTTTCCCTCGTACAAAACCCTAGAAATTCCCCTGTTATAGTTAGTTCAGCTAACTATAACTCGCGCCCCGCAATGCACTGCTGATGACGTCACATATTAAATTACTCATGACATGGTCAGTGACATCACTGATGACATCACTGATAACATCTCAAATGATATCACTGATGACATCACTGATGACATCATCCAGTGAATGTGTGTTTTTCTTAAAAGTTTAAATATGTTTTATATATTTATAGTGAAAGGCCTATGGAAGAATGAGTGGGTGTATAAGTGTGTGAATGGGTGATTTTCTAGGTGCGTAACTGACTCTATAAGTGAGTCATTAAATGTATCTTACTGCAGACTAGTGACTAACCTGTGTGAATGTCTGTATGTGTCTGTGTGTTGGTGTATAAGTGGCTGCATGGTTTTGTGAATAGCTATATGAGTGTCTATATGGGTTATTGATTGGTTGTCTGAGTATCTGTATGGGTGCCTGAGTGTTTGTGTGGGTAGGGTGTGTGTGACTCTGTGCATAGATGTGTGAGTGGGTGATTCTATGGTGCATGGTTTTAGGAGTGCAACTGTGATGGACTGTATGGTTGGGTGAGTGTATGTATGAGTGTGTTAGTGATTGAATGTATATCTCAGTTGTACATGTGTCAGTAACTACATATGCGAAACGCAGTGTATATGTGTGTAAGAGTATATAACTATCTATATGCGAGAGTGTGTGATTGAGGGAGTGCCTGTATGGATGAGTGTGTGCTTGTATTAGTAATTGTATAAGAGTGTCAAAATTTGTTAGTATTTTTATGAGTAAGTGAACTTGAGTGTGTTTAACTGTATAGGTGAGTAAATTGGTCTGTGTTTAATTATTTGCACAACTGACTAGGTGTGTCAGTACCTCAATGGATGATTGGCGGTGTGTGTGTGTCTATATAGGTGTATAAATGCATATGATAGTCTTGTACGGAGTGACTGTAAGTATGAGTGACTGTACAGGTGAGTGAGTGGAGGTGTATGTAGACCTAAGAGTCAATGAGTGGGTATGTAGTAATTGGTATTGGAGTATCTTTGGTTTTCAAAATGGCCGTCTGAAATTTTGAGTCGGTGTATCAAAGGTTATATTAGGGTGTGAGAAGATGCACTAATTTATCACATGGATGACGTCATCAGTGATGTCATCAGCGATGTCATTTGAGATGTCATCAGTGATGTCATCAGTGATGTCACTGACCATGTCATGAGTGATGTAATATGTGACGTCATCAGCAGTGCATTTCGTGGGTGCGAGTTATAGTTAGCTGAACTAACTATAACAGGGGAATTTCTAGGGTTTTGTACGTGGGAAATGTCCAGCTAACTATAACGCCCCTGAAACCTATGTTTTTTTTAGTGAATATATATATATATATATATATGTGTGTGTAAGTATTATTTCTTGTGCAGTTTTCTGTAGTGCAAACTCAACCCGAATGTATTGGAGCACTTTAGATGAGCACCAGTAACATTACAAAAGGACGCATTAATTTTTGCTAAGCAAGGTGAGATTAAGGGCCTGATTTAGATTTCGGCAGATGGGTTACTCCATCACAATGGTGAAGGATATCCATTTCACCAAAATCTAAATCCAATAGTAAATAATGGCATTTAAAATTTGGTGGATGGGATATCGGTCACAGTTGTGATGGAGTAACCCATCCATCCAAATCTAAATCAGGCCCTTAATGATTTGCCCAGAATCACAAGTTGTTGAGATGACGCAGAGACCCGAACCAGGTTCCCCAGTTCCAAAGTCGGCAGCTCTGTCCACATCCTCCCCCTATGTGTGTATGCATCTATATATGTATCAGTGACAACATTAACATTTTGAAATAAACAAATCACAGAAATCCACCAGCTATGGTTAGTAGACCTAACTATAACATGCAACCCCGCCATGCACTGCTTATGACCTCACATAGTTATTCATGACATGTCTATTACATCATTTATGACATTACTGATGACATATCAAATGACATCTGGCATTTGAATTTCCAAAGGTTTTTTTTTTAAAAGATCTTTTATCACACCTAACTATAATGTTATTTTCACTTTTGGGTTTTCTCAGTAATTTTTTTTTTTTTTTTTAACTTAAAGTAATATTTAATTGCCATATGTAAATCCACTTCTCAGGCTGTGAGCAGATGGCTGCAGGGCTTGGCTTGCGACGAACTCCCCACAGGCAACCAACCCCACACTGTGCCCTTTGGCTTTGCACAGTGGAGGGTTGGCTAACCCCTGCATGCAGCCAAACCCATGCTGCACATGGCCTTCGGCCGTGTATGGTGGGTGGTTGGACGCAAAGCCTAGCCTGTGGTCAGGCCTTGTTGCCAACCCCCCAAGGCAGCCAACACCACACTGCACACAGCCTTTGGCTGTGCGTGGTGGGGGTGCCACAGGACCTGCCCTGCATGGTCCTGTGGACCCTATCTTCCAGGGTCACTCATTTAAATAAGGAGGCTGGGGTTGCACGGCCTCCTTCCCCATGCCTTGTTAGGCCCTGGGTACCTCAACACCCAGGAGTTTTTCAAAAAATGAAGGGGAGGGGAGGGAACGAGCAATCCCCTTCCCCCAGCCTTGTTAGGCCCTGGGGACCCCTTCATCCAAGGCCTTCTTTATGAAAGTTGAGGGACCATGTGGTCCCCACCCGATCCTTGTTAGGCGCTTGGGACCTCATCCCCCAGGACCATTTTACAAAATTAAGGGGAGGGGCCAGTGTGGCCTCCCTACATGAGCCGGTACTGGCCCTGGGCACCCCACCCAGGACACTCACCATATACTTTTTGAGGGCTGCGGGGAGAGCCACAAGGCCCCCACAGCCCCAAGCCATCTCCCCACATGCAGCAGGAGCCAGCATTGCTCCAATCCAGAGGGAGCAGCTATTAATGCTGCTCCCTCCGAGCAGGAGCAATATTTTGATCTTTGTCCCTGCCCGCATCAGTGCTGGCAGGTATACAGATCAAACGTCTGCTCCCAGGTTGTGGGTGCATTTTGAAAACTTCCACCCGCTGGGAAAAGACTTCATGTTTGCTTCTGCTTGGTGGGAATTTTGAAAAAGCTTCCAACATGAGACAGCAATCACAGGCTTCCCTGCCCACACCGAGGCAGGTTGGGAAACCACTACATACAGGGGGTGGGCTCCCTGGGATATAGCATGTGAGCAGGTTCAGGGCAATGGGGTCCCCAGGGCTATTAATGACTCAGGGTCAGTGGCCACATGCCCCCCTCTGCATTTTGTAAGATGTGGACCCTGGGGTGGACTCCAAGGGACCATTAGAGGCACAGGGAGAGGTGTTGTGCTATCCCCCTCCCAGTGAAAAGTAATTTTGACCCTAGAAGTTGGCTCCCCGGTGCATCTGGAGGGTCAGGGAACGGGGCGGATGGCCCTTCCCCTTTTTTATCATTATGGCCCTGGCTTTGGGTTCCCGGGGCATTTATTGGATCAGAAAGTGGAGCCACTCAGCCCAACTCCCCTTTATGAATACAGCTCTGGTGGTTGACTCCCCAGGGCATAAACATAGTAAATGCAACCAAGCTGCAATTTTCTTTCCACAATCCCATGGTAAAACAGCAATTTTTGCTGATTTTTTGTTGTTGCTTTGACCCTTGGGGGGTCCTCTGGGTACTCTCAATGAGCTTCTAGGGGGTTAGGGTCTGAAATATATATATAGAAAGGAAAAAGATATTTCCGAAACGCGTCATGCCTTAAAGAGTAATAAAGACTGCCTCACCGTGCTCCGCTGTGTCCCTCTCATCTTTTCGGCAAGGAGAAGGTGTTTCTGTGCATGTTTAGCGTGCTGGCCCTTGGCACGCAAGAGGGTCCCTTCCTTTCAAGTGTTCTCAGCAACAATGGCACCAGTGGCAACACTTTCGTTTTTCCGAGGAATCGGTAGCTGAGAACCGCCACCCGACCTACGAGGGAAGAAGAACTGCTGGCCAAGCCAGTCCATCATTGCATGGAGAGCCGTAGACACTGTGCCGTCGTCTCCGGTTTTGGCCCAAAGTGGGGAAGTGCGGCTGGAAGTAGGGGCAAGCGAGGCAGTTTTCTTCAATTCAAGCTGCAATTTTCACCTGACCACGCTCTCAAATTGGCCCTTGACTCACTGTGAGTAACTACAATCCAGGCCACAAGTATCACCCGCCACAGCCTGACATCGCGCTGCATTGTGGGACATGTAGTTTTTTACATCTCAAGCTGCATAGGTGGTGCTAGAATTCATGGGGATCAGGTGTGCTCACTCTATTTAAGGAGAGGCTGGACTACTTTAAAACATACAAGCAGTCTAAACAGCTATGAGAACTCTGGCATTTGAGAAAGGAAAAAGATATTTCCGAAACGCGTCATGCCTTAAAGAGTAATAAAGACTGCCTCACCGTGCTCCGCTGTGTCCCTCTCATCTTTTCGGCAAGGAGAAGGTGTTTCTGTGCATGTTTAGCATGCTGGCCCTTGGCACGCAAGAGGGTCCCTTCCTTTCAAGTGTTCTCAGCAACAATGGCACCAGTGGCAACACTTTCATTTTTCCGAGGAATCGGTAGCTGAGAACCGCCACCCGACCTACGAGGGAAGAAGAACTGCTGGCCAAGCCAGTCCATCATTGCATGGAGAGCCGTGGACACTGTGCCGTCGTCTCCGGTTTTGGCCCAAAGTGGGGAAGTGCGGCTGGAAGTAGGGGCAAGCGAGGCAGTTTTCTTCAATTCAAGCTGCAATTTTCACCTGACCACGCTCTCAAATTGGCCCTTGACTCACTGTGAGTAACTACAATCCAGGCCACAAGTATCACCCGCCACAGCCTGACATCGCGCTGCATTGTGGGAAATTTAGTTTTTTACATCTCAAGCTGCATGGGTGGTGCTAGAATTCATGGGGATCAGGTGTGCTCACTCTATTTAAGGAGAGGCTGGACTACTTTAAAACATACAAGCAGTCTAAACAGCTATGAGAACTCTGGCATTTGAGAAAGGAAAAAGATTTTTCCGAAACGCGTCATGCCTTAAAGAGTAATAAAGACTGCCTCACCGTGCTCCGCTGTGTCCCTCTCATGTTTTCGGCAAGGAGAAGGTGTTTCTGTGCATATATATATATATATATATATATATATATATATATATATATATATATATATATATATATTATCTACTGGCGGTCGCCAGTAGATAGTTATAGTTAGGACCGTGTTTCCATAGGAAATCCGCAACATTCTATTTGGAATAACTTTGGTGCCGGTTGACGAATCCTCGCGAAATTTTCAAAATAGGTGGGGCGTCCGCTCCGCTCCTACCCGGAAAGTCTCGGGGGGATTCGTCAAGCGGGGGCTGAGAAAAAAGGGGGGTCCCAAAACACGTTTTCCCCATGCAATTTTCCATAGGGACCTTTAGTCCAAGGTACAGCCCGAACGGCTGAACAGAATTACTTGAAATTTGGCAAAGAGGTAGTCCTCAGGTCAGGCATGTGCCTTTTGCATATATGGTGTCAATCTGTTCAGTAGTTCCTGAGAAAATCAAAAGTAAAATCACATACATATCTGGGCGGAGCCTAGCCACACATCTCATCGTGAGATCTGATTGCCTGTCAGTACTTCATCCAAGAAGTATTGGCAGCCATCTTGGGACCAATATACATGATAGCACCTCATTAAAAAGCATTGCAGTTAATAGAAGGTTTTAAGACTTTAGTTACATTATAAATCATTTGGTGATGGTACCATACTCATTTTAGGAATTGTGGTGTGTTCTAAGGTGATTTTACCATGTGAAAAAGCCTTCTGCTGTGATATCACGAAACATGTTTGAGAGAAAACTATTTTCTCATACTTTTCCCACAGAGGTTTGGAAGGTGATCTATAAGCTAAACTGAGAGCATATTTTCTGTAAATTCACATTATCTTTCTCAGTCATGTAAGAATGAAGTCTGACATTCTCAGTAAAACATGTACATCCAACAAGGGCAGAGACAGTCAGTTGATTCCTTTGTGTTCTACTGCAGCTTCCCAGAGTGCTCTAAAGAACAACTAGAGCGCTAACAGTCTTACTTATGACAAAAGTATGGCACACCTGAAGCCATCTTGATTGGAATAAAGTGGTAACACTTAAAACATTTAATTTACAAAGGAACAAAATGAGGGGGTTCATTGTGCCATATAAATTATGATTAGTGCTGCAGAAAGAAAAACTAGGGCACATTTTGACTTCTGAAATCCTCTATTATTTCATAAAAACATTCTGACATGCAGACTGAAACATGCACCTTGAATACCAGCAGCAGACTTGCCTGGTGAGCAGTAGCTTTACTAAAGTGATCTAATGAGCAACTAGAGTGCTAACATTCAGAATTTATGGAAAATGTGTGACACATCTGAATGCCTTCTTGATGGAATCAAAGTAAAAAACTGAAAGTATTTCCTACTGAGGAGACTGCAGTAAATGAGGAAATTAGGAATCTTCATAACAAATAAATCTACCAAGATGGCCACCAGAGACAAAAGAGCCCAAATGTAGCCCAAATATCACCCAGATGTAGCCCAAGTATAGCCCAATGACAGAATGTTCCAGAGTGTTCTTAAGAACAACTAGAGCGCTTACAGTCTTACTTATGACAAAAGTATGGCACACCTGAAGCCATCTTGATTGGAATAAACTGGTAACACTTAAAACATTTAATTTAAAAAGGTACACAATGAGGGGGTTTATTTTGCCATAGAAATTATCATTAGTGCTGAAGAAAGAAAAATTAGGGCACATTTTGAGTGACTTCTCAAATCCTCTTCTATTTCATAAAAACATTCTGATATGCAGACTGAAACATGCACTTCTAATACTAGCAGCAGACTTCTGTGGTGAGCAGTAGCTTTACTACAGTGATCTAATGAGCAACTAGAGTGCTAACATTCAGAATTTATGGCAAATGTGTGACATATCTGAATACCTTCTTGATGGAATCAAAGTAAAAAACTGAAAGCATTTCCTACTGAGGAGACTGCAGTAAATGAGGAAATTAGGAAACTTCATAACAAATAAATCTCCTAAAATGGCCACCAGAGACAAAAGAGCCCAATGTAGCCCTAATATCACCCAGATGTAGCCCAAATGTAGCCCAATGACAGAAGTGTGCAAAACACTTATTTTTTGTGTATTTGCAGTTTTATATAGTGCAGACTTGTCAGGTATTGGAGTGCTTTACATGAACATTGGTTACATCACACAAGATCAAATTCATTTTGGTTGTAGACATGGGGAGATTAAGTGATTTGACCAGAATCACAGAATGTTGAGCTGAAGCACAAACTCCAACCTGGTTCCCCAGTTGCAAAGTCTGCAGCTCTGGAAGTAACACCACACCCTCTCCCCTTGGATGCAACATTTAATCAAGTGGTCAACTGGATAAAAAAACTAAGATTATAAATAATTTAAAAGTTCGTTGTCGCTATTTGAAAACTCAGAAAATATGTCCTCATTTTAGTTTTTTAGAGCACTAACCATAATTTTGATGCAAATAAGACCCTCTCATATATTTAATTTCTAAAGGAAATTCTCTAGGCATTTCAGTTTTGATTACATCAAGATGACGTCAGGCATTCCACACTTTTGTAATAAATATAGAATGTTAGCAATCTAGTTGTTCATTGGGATACTGTTGAGAGGCAGAGGCCAGGGGCACGGACTCTGAAAATTGAAGGCAGGTAGGAGAGTGCAGAGGCAACAATTTGACCACACTAGGCAGGCAGGAAGGGCAGTGGCAGCACAATAGACTATGGAGGGCAGTGGAAAGGGGGGCAGGGGCAACAAACCAACAATACAGAACTGGCAAGAGAGGCTGTGGCAATATAATAGACCATTGTGGGCAGAAGGAAGAGGCAGTGGTCATACAACCACACATGCCAACAGACCCGTTTCAGCCAGGAAACGTCCAATGTTTTTAAGCTCAAATGGGCTTTACATGATCTGTTTCCTGTCTACAATCTTCTCTTTTTCAATGTAACTCAAAGGGGAAAATCAATACCCCAGTTTTATTTCAAAATCTCCCTCTTACCAAGTTCAAAATGTTCGCAAGTATGGTACATTGGATCATGGTAGGCAGGAGGAATTGGGGTAGGGACATGGACTCGGATAACAGAGGACAGGAGGGACATTGAGAGGTGCACCAAACTGACCCTACAGGGCAGGCATCAGGGTTTGCAGCAGCACAATACACCACACAGGGCATGCGGGACGGGAGTGCAGCACAACAATCCATAGAAAGCAATAGGGAGGGGACAGGACCATGCACATGGACAACAGACAACAGAGGGGAAAGAGGCAATGGTAGCTAGCTGACCATAATGGACAGACAAGAGAGAAAGCTGCAGCATAACAGACCATAAAGGGCAGGAGGGACGGATCAGGGGCATTACAATGGAACCGACAAGCCAGGAGGGAGGGAATAGGGGTCTGCACATGGAAAAGAGGTGACCCCCTGTGCCCCCACAGCCGGTCGCTCCTACTTCACTGCTCTGCCGCTGGCCTGCCTGGCGCCTGCCTACCGCTGTGACTGCCGCCACTTACCTCCTCCACACCGCTGCCTTCTGCCTGCTACCTCGTAGGTACCGCCTGCCACTCTTCGCCTGCCGCTGCTGCCCCTTCCTCGGCCGCTGACCACCGCCGCTGCCCCGGTCACTTCCCCTCCGTTTTTGCCACCGTTTTTCCTGCCGCCGCTGCCCCGGTCTCCTGCTTCCTGCTCCCGCCTCCGCCTGCAGTCCCGCCTCCCCTCCCTGCCCATTGGCCACCCCGCTCCCGCCTCCCAGCTGACCCTCCCTCCCAGCTCCTGATTTATGACGCCCCCTGAGCGACCGCGCAGCGGACGCGCGCAGCGGACGCGCGCAGCGGGAGCGCCGAATGAGCGCCGAAGGTGCGCCAAAGGTAAGCCCGTCTGCGCCTGTCCGCGCCTGGACCGCACCCAGCGCCAGACCCCCTGGCCCCCGCGCCCGCCAGCCCCCCCACAGGACCTACGACTTCGCCACGCTCATCGCACTCAAAACCGCCCGAGCCCCCGGATGCTACAGAGCGTCCCCGCGATGCACCCATGGACCCTTCGTCTGCCGATGCTGCAACTTCTCCTGCCTCCGAACAGGCACCGCACCCATCAAGACGGACAACAGCAACCACCTCAAGTGCATCCTGATCAACACCCGCTCCGTCCACAGACACGCCGTGGAACTCTGGAACCTCCTCGACACCACATCTCCAGACGTCGCCTTCATCACGGAAACCTGGATGAACGACTCCTCAGCCCCCGACATCGCCATATCCATCCCGGACAGCTACAAGATCATCAGGAAAGATCGCGTCAACCAGACCGGAGGAGGCATCGCCATCGTTCACAAAAGCACCATTCGCATCTCGACTGACTCCATCGACGCTTTCAACGCCGCCGAATACCTGCACTTCCAGATCCACACCGACCCCAAGACTACCCTCAGAGGCACCCTCATATACAGACCCCCGGGACCACGCGCACAGTTCTGCGAAGACATCACGGACTTCATCAGCCCCCATGCCCTCCCCTCTGCCGACTACATCCTCCTCGGGGACCTCAACTTCCACCTGGAGAACAACAAGGACCGCAACACCACCACCCTGCTGGACAACCTGGCCAACCTCGGACTCAAGCAATTGGTCAACACCCCCACGCACTACGCCGGCCACACGCTCGACCCCGTCTTCTCATCCAGCAAGCACGTCACCTTCAGCCACTCCACCGGACTCCACTGGACTGACCACAGCTGCGTCCACTTCAGCTTCGAAAAGAACACGGTCCACCACCACCCGAAGCAGGTTCCCCGCAGGAACTGGAGCAAGATCACCGTCGACCAGCTCGCCACCTCCCTCAGCCAGAACCCACCTGTCAGGACAACGGACCCTAACACAGCAGCCCTCGACCTCACGCAGTGGCTGACCTCCTGTGCCGACGACCTCGCCCCACTGAAGAACCCACTCACCAGGCCCAGAAGCAAGAAGGCCCCCTGATTCACCGACGAACTCAAGAACTCCAAGAAGGCCTGCCACACCCTCGAGAAGGCCTGGCTCCTCGACAAGACCACCGACAACATGACCGCCCTCAAACTCGCCACCCGCAGACATCACCAGCTCATTTGCACCACCAAGAAGAAATCTCTGAAGGAACGACTGGACAAGAACGCCCATGACAGCAAGGAGCTCTTCAACATCGTCAAGGAGTTCTCCAACCCCAGCACCGGCAACAACGACATCACTCCCTCACAGGACCTCTGCGACTCCCTCGCCTCGTACTTCCACTGCAAGATCGCCAACATCCACAACAGCTTCGGCGTTTCACCCCCACACCCTTCGGTCGAACCTACGTACCCCGCCGCCATCCTCCAGACATGGACCGAGGTGACCCCCGAAGACACAACACGCATGATGAACACCATCCACTCCGGATCGCCGACAGACCCGTGCCCCCACCATGTCTTCAACAAGGCCGCCTCTACCATCGCACCCCACCTCCGACACATCATCAACACCTCCTTCGACACAGCCACCTTCCCGGAGAGCTGGAAGCACGCCGAGCTCAGCACACTGCTGAAGAAACCAACAGCGGACCCGACCGACCTCAAGAACTTCCGCCCCATCTCGCTCCTTCCCTTCCCTGCCAAAGTCATCGAGAAGATCGTCAACAAGCAACTGACCGCCTTCCTCGAGACGAACGGATCTCTCGACCCATCACAGTCCGGATTCAGAGCCAACCACAGCACCGAGACCGCCCTCATCGCAGCCACCGACGACATCCGAGCACTGCTCGACAACGGTGAAACAGCGGCACTCATCCTCCTAGACCTCTCCGCAGCATTTGACACTGTCTGCCACCGCACCCTAGTCCAACGCCTCAACGACACTGGCATCCAAGGGAAGGCCCTGGAATGGATCATCTCCTACCTCTCCGGCAGAACACAGAGAGTACGCCTCCCTCCATTTCTCTCGGAAGCCACCGGAGTCATCTGCGGCGTCCCGCAAGGATCATCGCTCAGCCCCACTCTCTTCAACATCTACATGAAACCCCTCGCTGCCATCGCACGACAACACAACCTCAACATCATCTCCTATGCCGATGACACCCAGCTGATTCTCTCCCTCACCAGAGAGCCCGACACCGCCAAAACCAGCCTACACGAAGGGATGAAAGACGTCGCCAAATAGATGGACATCAGCCGCCTGAAACTGAACACGGACAAGACAGAAGTCCTCATCCTGGGACCGTCGCCCTCCGCATGGGACGACTCCTGGTGGCCCCCGGCCCTAGGCACCGCACCCAAGCCTACGGACCACGCACGCAACTTGGGCATCATCCTCGACTCCTCCCTTTCGATGACCAGACAAGTCAACGCCGTCTCCTCAACTTGCTTCCTCTACCTCCGCATGCTCCGTAAGATCTTCCGATGGATCCCGACCGAGACCAGGAAGACGGTCACCCAGGCCCTTGTCACCAGCAGACTAGACTACGGAAACACCCTCTACGCCGGTACCACAGCCAAGCTTCAGAGAAGACTTCAGCGTATCCAGAACGCCTCCGCCCGACTCATCCTGGACGTACCCCGACGCAGCCACATCTCAAGCCACCTGAGAGACCTGCACTGGCTCCCTGTCAACAAGAGGATCACCTTCAGACTCCTCACCCACGCACACAAATCCCTCCACGACCTGGGCCCAAGGTACCTCAACGACCGCCTGACCTTCTACACGCCCACCCGCCAGCTACGATCCGCGAACCTCGCCCACGCCGTCGTCCCTCGCATCAAGAGAGCCACCGCCGGGGGAAGATCCTTCTCCTACCTGGCGGCTAAGACATGGAACTCCCTGCCCATCAACCTACGGCTGACCCAGAACCACCTCGCCTTCAGGAAACAGCTCAAGACCTGGCTGTTCGAGTAGTAGCAGACCCCCTCCCCCAAGCGCCTTGAGACCCTTCCGGGTGAGTAGTGCGCAATATAAATTCCTTGATTGATTGATTGATTGATTGAAAAGAGGGCTGGGGGCAAGGGGGCAGGGCAGGAGCAGCAAGATGACCATGGAGGTCAGGCAGGATGGGCACTAGAAACAAGACACACCATGGAGAGCAACAGTGAGACTATGATGGCATACACACAGACCATGGAAGGAAGGTGGGAGGGGGTCAGGAGCAGCTAGCTGACCACACAGGGAAGGTGGGAGGGGCCATGGCAGCACAGAAGACCATGCATGGCAAGCGGGAGGGTTGGTGGCAGCACAATGGCTATGATGGGCAAGAAGGAGGGTGCAGGGGCATGCACAAAGGACCATGGAGGATAGAAGGGAGGGTCAGGACCTGGGCACAGACAAGAGAGTTCAGGGGAAGGGGCCTCACAACAGACCGCACGGGGCAGGCAGGAGGAGCAGTTGCAGCACAACAGACCAGGGAGGGCAGAAGGGTGTGGCAGTAAAATGGACCATGGAGGACAGGAGGAAGGGGATAGGGGCATGGCATGTGGACAGGCAGGGTGGAAGTGGCAGGGACAGGTTACAGTCATCTGACAATGCTAGGCAGGTGGTAGGGGAGTGGCAGCTCAACAGAACACTCAGAATAGATAGGAGTGGCAGGTCCATGGAACATGGCGGTCAAAAAGGATGGAGCAGGGGCATGCACAAAGACATCGGAGGGCAGGGGGGAGGAGAATAGGGGCATCAAGCAAAGCACAGAGGCTAAGCAGGAGGTCAATGATGGGCCATAGAATTGGGCAATGGAGGGCAGGATGAGTGGACTGGTACATCATGCTAAATGCAGGGCAGTGGCAGCACATCAGACCATGCATGGCAGGAGGGAGGAGGCTAGTCCATGGATTCAGACAACAGAGGATAGGAAGGAGGTGGATGGGGCAGCAAGCTAACTGTTCATAGAAGGTGGGTATTAGGAACTTTATTGTTTTTAAAATGTGTGTCTGTGCGAACTACTTAAAATATGAACAAGTATGCAGCATAATCTCACTTTTATTCAGGAAGAAGAGGACGTTTGGGACTGTGACTCCAGGCTCACTTGGCAGAAACATCCCCTGACCCTCCACCCCCCATCGCAAAATGTAATGCCCGTGAAAAGGGTAGGTGGACTCAGTGTTATATAGAACATAGTCCTGAGAGCACGATTGAAAATGAAAACTAGATATAGTATATGGTATAAACTATGCACCAAAAAGTGTGATATAAGATGAACCGGGGCGTGAAATATAATATGCAATACATTGTGCGCAATGACAGATTCATTGGAGAGCGCGAGATAGCACAGGCACTAGCGCTTGCTATGTGATATGCGCCTTGGAGTGTAATATGCACAGGGCAGTGTTGTGTAACCTAAGTAGTCTCTAAAGTTGTAATATAAAATATGTGCTGGGTAGTGTAACATTGCATATGCACTGTGACAAAGATATGGATCCCAGATCGTAATATGTATGGCATGGCGCTGCGCTTTATAACATAGGCATCGAGGAAGGCACGTTAGATGGGGCAATATAACCCGTGCGAAGGCAAGTGTGGCATGACATATTCACGGGGTGGTGTTACAGTGCACATGGGCTAGAGAGTGTCATAGCATACGCACTAGCTGGTGGAATACAACACAGAGGTGTGTGGCACTCAGCGGGCACTGGTGGGTGTATCACAGCATTGTGCTCAGCCAGGAGCACGCTGTGACTCTCAAGTGAGGTTTGTCTCCTTTCCAGAGAGTAAAATAAAAAGTATTACACATCCGGCGGTGGATATGTGTTTTATTAACCGTGAGGGGGTTTCTTGCATAGTTTGGTCGAATTTTTGTTGAATCCCATTTGAATGGCTTGGTGTGCATGTGTATTAAATGTGCCCGTCAATAGCTACCCATGTTTGTATAAATAAATGACAAGGGTGTCTACTTGGAGAGTACCCACCAGCGGGGGCGCCGGGATTAGGCACGGTAGGGTGTCAGACATGTCAGAGCTTCACTAGCGGTGTGAATACATTCTACGTGGATTCATTGTATGCATAGTCGCCTTTTAATGAATATCACGCAAATCGTCATGGTGATAGGTACATACGGTTTGTCCAGCATGTCCTAGGTGTTTCTATGAATATATATATTTTTTTTAAATAAAAAACAAAGGCCGGCCCCGGGGGATGGGGTCCCCGGGGCCGTAGGTGGCCTGAGGAGGGGGGCAACACAGCCCCCCTCCTGAAGAATTAAAAAATTTAAAAAAGGCCGTGACCTGGGGGTTGGGGTCCCCGGGGCCGATTAAGGCCTTGAGAGGGCCAAATGAATTTTTTTCAACAAAAAAAATTAGGGTGCAGGCCCTGGGGGATGGGGTCGCCAGGGCTAATAAATTAGAAAAAGAAAGGGGGCCACACAGCCCTCCTTCTTAAAAATAAATAAATAAAAGACCGGCATCGCGCCGGAGGCCACGCCCCCTCCTTGCAGCACTCTGCAAACGCACCCCCTGGCCAGTTGTAAGTTGAGGAATTAAATCCCCTTCAATACTGAGGGTCCCTGAGGGCCAACTAGCCCAACAGGTATCTCCAGTATGCGCCAGGGAGCTTCGTTGCAGACAGGTGTTCTGAGGCCACGCCCCTTTTTACACCTCCATGCAACACAGCTCTGTGGCGCTTACTGGAGGTACCTAGTGGGCTAGTTTGACCCTAGGGACCCTTAGGATTCAAGGGGACATAATCTCTCAACTCAGAATGCCCACAGGCCCTGTGGCGCATTTTTAAGTTGGGTAAATAATTCCCTTTCAATCCTGAAGGACCCTGGGGTCCAACTAGCCCACCAGGTGCTTCCAGTAAGCACCACTGCTCTGCGTTGCAGAGTGGTGGTGCAGGCCGTGCCACTTTTTACACCTCTCTGCAACGCAGCTCTGTGGCGCTTACTGGAGGTACCTAGTGGTCTAGTTGGACCCTAGGGACCCTCAGGATTCAAGGGGACTTAATCTCCCAACTTAAAACGTCTACAGGGCGTGTTTGCACAGTGGGGAAGGGAGGGGACGGGGCATTAGGTGACGTGTTCAAACACGCCCTGTGGTGCGTTTTAAGAGGTAGTTTTAATCCCCTGCCCAATTATATACTAGGGGCTTACAGAGGAGGTCATGCTAATCACAGGGGGACCCCAACACATAGTGTGCCCTAGTGTATGTAGGTGTTTTCACTGTATTCTGAGTGTCTTTTAACATAGCACTGGCTCTAGGACTGGTTAGTCAGACTCAGTTACCACCAGTATCCGTCTGAAAAAGTTGAGGGTACAGGATGATTTTGCAACAAGGCTTGTTTCTGCTCTTCTGTTTGTTATTTCTGCACGTTATACTTCTTCCTGCACTTTTCTTCGTCTTTGAGTAATTCTGTTGCTTCTTTCTGCATTTCTTTTTTTTCTTTCTGTGCGTTTTTCCTTCTTTCTTCACATGTCCTATCTCTGTAGGCATAGCTAGAAATTAGCATTTAAAAAACCTTTGAAATTCACTGAAAAAAACATAGATTTCAGGCACGTTATAGCTAGGAATTAGCATTTAAAAAACCTTAGAAATTCACTGAAAAAACTATAGGTTTCAGGGGCGTTATAGTTAGCTAGACTTTTCACTCGTGCAAAACCATAGAAATTCCCCCGTTATAGTTAGTTCAGCTAACTATAACTCGCGCACCCGCAATGCACTGCTGATGACGTCACATATTACATCACTCATGATATGGTCAGTGACATCACTCATGACATCACTGATGACATCAATGATGACATCATCCTTGTGATAGAGTGGCAGACCTCCTCTCCCCCTAATATAACCTTTGATACACACATTCAAAAATAGAAATTAAAATTTTCAAAACAATGGACATACCAATACCAGTTACAACAACCTATTCAGTAATTGTAGGATCCACATCCACATCCACTCATTCACCAACAGTCCTATACAGTCACTCATACATGTACTCACTCATCATATGTACTCATGCACCTATACATCCTGTTACACAACGCCACTCATCCATAAAGTTACTCACACACATAGTCACTCATGCTAATAAAGAATCAAACATCTGTTTACCTGCATATACAGTTATGCACACACCACCACACTTACTGCTACAGAAACTTACACATACTTAGTCTTTTTAACAATCACTTATAGAAACAGATACTTATTCATACAGGAACTCTTTCAATCTCTCACTCTCACATGTACTCACTTATATACACCAATAGTCACATATACTAGTTTAAAACATATGTAGTTACTCATAGAGACACTATTGAGACAGTCATTCACTCACTAACACACCCATGCACACACTCATCCACCCATACAGTCCTGCACACATGCTGTCTTCAACACATACAAACAGTGAGTCACTCATTCATGCACCTATGCACTACGTAATACCCCCCACCGAACCATACAGACATGAGACACTTATACTGATACTCAAAAAAACAACTAATAACCTATATAGACACTCATGTAGCTACTCACCAACCCATGCAGCCACTTATACAAAAAGTGAGAGACTGATACAGATATTTACATACTTGAACATTACTCACTAAGCAATGTATTCACTAAGATACACTTAATCAGTCAGTTATACAATCAATTTTTCAAAAACAAATCATCCATTTAGACACTTATATACCCATTTATTCTTCCATCGACCTTGAGATATACATATATAAAACATATTTAATTTTCAGAAAAACACACATTCACTGGATGATGTCATCAGTGATGTCATCAGTGATGTCATTTGAGATGTCATCATTGATGTCATGAGTGATGTCACTGACCATGTCATGAGTGATGTAATATGTGACGTCATCAGCAGTGCATTGCGGGCGCGCGAGTTATAGTTAGCTGAACTAACTATAACGGGGGAATTTCTATGGTTTTGTACGAGTGAAAAGTCCAGCTAACTATAACGCCCCTGAAACCTATGGTTTTTTCAGTGAATATATATATATATATATATATATATATATATATATATATATTACCTACTGGCGGTCGCCAGTAGATAGTTATAGTTAGGACCGTGTTTCCATAGGAAATCTCAAAATTCTATTTTGAATAACTTTGGCGCCGGTTGACGAATCCTCGCGAAATTTTCAAAACTAATGGGGCGCTCCGCTCAGCTCCTACCCTAAAAGTTTCGGGGGGATTCGTCAAGCGGGGGCTGAGAAAAAAGGGGGGTCCCAAAACGCGTTTTCCCCATGCATTTTTCCATAGGGACTTTAGTCGCAGCTACAGCCCGAACGGCTGAACAGAATTATGTGAAATTTGGTAGAGAGGTAGCCATAAGGTTCATGAAGTGCCTTTTGCAGGTTTGGTGTAAATCTGTTCAGTATTTCCTGAGAAATTAGCATTTAAATCAATATATATATCTGTAAGCGCGCAGCGTGCGCGCACTGAGCAAGTCCTGTGCGCGCACCTTCCCGATCGCGAGCGCACTTCTGATTGGTTGTTAGATGTCAGTAAACATTCGAATCGGTGGAAATCAGGAAGCGGCGGCTGCCATTTTGTCTCCCGCATAAAGAGGGGGTGATAAACAAAGGGGGAGAACTTGAAAAGGGGGCAGAGTGGGGAGATATTGACCCACTAGGGATTGTAAGGGGGTCACAGTAGGACCTTGTAGGGAAAAAAAAAAAGATTTATATTTTGAAAAAAAATATCGCCAAGTGCGCGCACACAGCGCACACCCGAAAAAAAATTTAAAAACAAAAAAATTAAAAAAAAATCGCAATTAATTAAAAAGATATAAGGTGGCTCTAAAAAGAGCCCTTGTGTTTATTGTGTGTTTTTTGGTACCTACAAGTAAGTACCGATGCAGAGTCTAAAGTTCAAGAGGAAGACTCTGTTGCCTTCATCAGTGAACTGTACACCATCTCCTCTATAAACGTCTTGCATGTTGTAACGCAAGTTGTTGTGGTATATAGAACCCATACCATAGTCTCTGAGGAAAACAGAAATAGATTTGTTGACGTGCTTCCTTGCTTTGCCAATCTGCGGACAAAATTGGTTGGACCAGTTCCACTTTTGCCTTTGGCATATGTTAGAATATACAAAGGCAGTTTGTGGAAAAAGCGACATCAATTGCACAAAGGTGTCCTTAATAAGCATTTCCAGACCTACCCCAGTTAAAGTGCCTAGGTCATTACCACCACAGTGCACAATAATAAGGTTAGGCTGTGGGAGATGTAGAAAGGTTTTCACCAAAGGCATTCATTGGTGCCACTTTAACCCTCTCTGACCAATCCATTTAATGTCTACATTTGGCAAAGCAAGGTCTCTCACCATACCTCTTTTTTCTGCAAATTTTTCACTCCAGAAGACATAGCTGTGACCTACAATCCACACTGTGAACATCTTCAAAGGAGATCTGGATGCACTCAGGATGTGTCTTTCAGTAGAAAGGAAAAATGAAATGAAAGACAGTTGAAAAATGGGGGCACACATACTTTTTTTTATAAAAAGAACTCATTGTCTGTTTCAAACCATTCTACACTAAAAACTAGGCTGTATGTTTAAATTTTAAAAAGCATGTTTTGTATTGGTTCAGAAAAATGTGTGAACAAAGAACATTAGTTTGGATTTGCTGTTAGGTTTGAAAAGTCAAGCACTCTTGCTCTTTGGAAATGAAACATTGTCTGCTGAACTTCTGACCTCTCTGCTCACACCTGTGTTCCATGACCTGTTGCTATATGGTAGCAGACAGAAGTCAAGTTGGGGGAAGGGTACATTTGGAAAGGGGTTGAAGTTTTCAACCAATAGAAATGTGTGATTTCATTTGAAAAAATGTGGGAAGCACTGAGATTTGAAATTAACATGTATATGTGTGAAAAAAGAGAGGGAAACTGTGCCATTAACTGGTTCTGCTGAGAGGAGAGAGGTGTTCAGCTCAGAGATTCTGGTCTGATAAACTGCTGTGTGACTGCCACATTTCTTTCACAACTAACTAATTTTAAAGGTGAGTTATGAGTTTGAGAGGGGGTGTTTGTAGTTAATTTAGATATAAAAAAAAAGAATTGTGATTATTTGTTTAAAGTTGTGATTTACATTTTCTGTTTTGGGAGATATTTAACTGTTTTGAATATGTAAAATATTATGGAGTATGTTATCACCATAAGTTAATGTGTACTGGTAACAATGAGGAATACTGTTTTGTGCCTACCATCAAACCATGAGTCTGTGTGCAGAGAAGAATTGTTGACAGAGATTTAATTTGTGTTGCTGTTGAAAAGTAAGACTTGCAGTTGAAAGAAAAGGACAGCTTCTTTTTAATTGTGATGGTTAGCATTTAGCAGAAATCACTTTGAAAGAAAAGAGGGGAAAATGGCAGCACATTTGAAAAAAGCATTAGTTCTGTAAGAATTGATAACCCAGGAAAGGGGCAGCCTGTGTTTTGTGCCTACCAACACAGCATGAGTCTGTGTGTATATAGGAATTGTTGTCTGAGATTTAATTTGTGAAGTTGTTGTTCAGTAAGAAATGTAGTCCTAGGAAAGGGGCAGCCTGTGTTATGTGCTTAAAATGATGGCATGAGTCTGTGTGCACAGAGGAATTGTGGGCAGAGATTTAATTTGTGAAGATGTTGTTCAGTAAGAAATGCAGTCCCAGGAAAGGGGCAGCCTGTGTTATGTGCCTAAAATGATGGCATGACTCTGTGTGCACACAGGAAATGTGGGCAGAGATTTAATTTATGAAGTTGTTGTTCAGTAAGAAATGCAGTCCCAGGAAAGGGGCAGCCTGTGTTATGTGCGTAAAATGATGGCATGAGTCTGTGTGCGCACAGGAATTGTGGGCAGAGATTTAATTTGTGAAGATGTTGTTCAGTAAGAAATGCAGTCCCAGGAAAGGGGCAGCCTGTTGTGTTTACACAAATTATCCCTTAGCACACATGCACTGTTACATACATCCCTGCAGTCTTCATGCAGTTCTGGAAGTCTCTTTGCTCATCTGTCTTGCACCAGACAATACACAGTCTTCAGAAACACACTCTTGGCACACACGCAGCAGCTTCTCCAACACTCTCATGTGTATTAGTCAGTTCTGTGTGCTGTTTCAGATAGCAATGTGTAATGCAAACACATTCAACGTCACCAAGGCCTCATTTAAATTGATCTAGTCTAATCACTCACCCTGTAACACATGGTCATGGTGTTAAGGAGCTGTTAGGACATGTGCTGTTTTCTGCTTCTGTAAATGATATGGGAAATGTGTCAGGCTGTAACAGTAATTTGGTACTATTCAGGGACACTGTTTTGTTCCAAAAAACATAGCATGAGTCTGTGTGCGCACAGGAATTGTTGTCTGAGATTTAATTTGTGAAGATGTTGTTCAGTAAGAAATGCAGTCCCAGGAAAGGGGTAGCCTGTGTTATGTGCCTAAAATGATGGCATGACTCTGTGTGCACACAGGAATTGTGGGCAGAGATTTAATTTGTGAAGATTTTGTTCAGTAAGAAATGCAGTCCCAGGAAAGGGGCAGCCTGTGTTATGTGCGTAAAATGATGGCATGAGTCTGTGTGCACACAGGAATTGTGGGCAGAGATTTAATTTATGAATTTGTTGTTCAGTAAGAAATGCAGTCCTAGGAAAGGGGCAGCCTGTGTTATGTGCTTAAAATGATGGCATGAGTCTGTGTGTGCACAGGAATTGTGGGCAGAGATTTAATTTGTGAAGATGTTGTTCAGTAAGAAATGCAGTCCCAGGAAAGGGGCAGCCTGTGTTATGTGCCTAAAATGATGGCATGACTCTGTGTGCACACAGGAATTGTGGCCAGAGATTTAATTTATGAAGTTGTTGTTCAGTAAGAAATGCAGTCCCAGGAAAGGGGCAGCCTGTGTTATGTGCGTAAAATGATGGCATGAGTCTGTGTGCAGACAGGAATTGTGGGCAGAGATTTAATTTGTGAAGATTATCCCTTAGCACACATGCACTGTTACATACATCCCTGCAGTCTTCATGCAGTTCTGGAAGTCTCTTTGCTCATCTGTCTTGCACCAGACAATACACAGTCTTCAGAAACACACTCTTGGCACACACGCAGCAGCTTCTCCAACACTCTCATGTGTAGTACTCAGCTCTGTGTGCTGTTTCAGATAGCACTGTGTAATGCAAACACATTCAACATCACCAAGGCCTCATTTAAATTGATCTAGTCTAATCACTCACCCTGTAACACATGGTCATGGTCTTAAGGAGCTGTTAGGACATGTGCTCTTTTTTGCTTCTGTAAATGATAAGGGAAATGTGTCAGGCTGTAACAGTAATTTGGTACTATTCAGGGACACTGTTTTGTTCCAAAAAACATAGCATGAGTCTGTGTGCGCACAGGAATTGTGGGCAGAGATTTAGTTTGTGAAGTTGTTGTTCAGTAAGAATTGCAGTCCCAGGAAAGGGGCAGCCTGTTGTGTTTACACAAATTATCCCTTAGCACACATGCACTGTTACGTACATCCCTGCAGTCTTCATGCAGTTCTGGAAATCTCCTTGCTCATGTCTCTTGCAGCTGACAATACATACTCTGCAGAAACACACTCTTGGGACACACGCAGCAGCTTCTCCAACACTCCCATGCGTACTACTCAGGACTGTGTGTAATGCAAACACATTCAACGTCACCAAGGCCTCATTTTCTTTGCTCTACTCTAAACACTCACCCAGGTTGCAGATACTTATGGTATGAAGTAGCTGTTAGGAAATGTGCACTTTTCTGCCTCTGTGATCTACAAGGAAAATGTGTAAGGTTGTAACAGCAATTATCACTTGATCTACCAGAGTAGTAAATGTGCTTTGAATTTGCAAATCAAATTCTGTTTTCTGCTTAGAAGCACACCATGAGGCTGTGTGCGCACAGGAATTGTGGCCACAGATATAATTTGTGTTGCAGTTGTTCTGTTAAAAAATGCACTTGCAGGAAAGGGGCAGCTTGTTTTTTTTCAACTGTGGTGGTTAGCACTGTGCACAAATTAGTAAATCACAAATGAGAGACAAATGGAAAAACATTTGAAATAAATGAAAAGTAAAAAAAAATATTTTAATGAATTATAATTACAAAAAGGATTTTTTTTTAGTTCCTTGCAGGTATTGCTGAGCAACAGTGAAAAAAAAATGCCTTTAAGGACAAGAAAGAGGAAAGAAAAGCAACAACAAGTATATCTGGACAAAACTGGGAAAAAAAATAGCAGGAGAAGCTGATGATGCCAAAAAGAAAAAGTCTACTGGTAAGCAGAGCAGAGATTTCTTAAAAAAGATTTTCAAAAAACGAAAAAATGGCAAAAATAACTGTAAAACAAAGAGAGTTTTATGTACAAAGCAACAACACAGTCAACAGCAAAAACAAAAAGCTAATGTATAATCAGAAGTATGTCAAACTGATTTAACACGAAAATTAGATTTTAAAAACATTCGTCGAAAAATGTTTCATAGAAGAGTGATGTTTAATTTGCTAAAGGATGTGAAAAAATATAAGAAAAAAACAAAATTTATTCAGAATTTTTTTTTTATAGAAAATATTGTAAGTAAGGCTTTGGAAATAAAAAGAAAACTTTTTATTCTAATTTTGAATAGGATGCGTAGATTAGATAAATTAGTCAATGCAATGAAGTCACAAAGCAAAAGGAAAAGAGAAGTGAAAAAAAGTAACTTTTGTAAAGTGTTCTTGGGAGAATGGAAACACAGTTCAAGTACTGAACCATTTTTTAATGAAGAGAGTTATCTTCAAAGTAATAGTTTGTTGCATGCAGTTGACACCAATGGTAGAGCATATGAAGTTAAGGATGGTTGTGTGATGCAAAAAGAGAAAATGGTCCCAAGAAATGAGGAAGAAGTAATAGCTGCTGAGGCTATGGGGAGACGTCCAAAAGCCCCAGTGTACACTTGGAACTGTAGTAGTATTTGTACTGTGCGTCAGGAATCTATTGATAAATTACGTGACTTTCTAAGAGAATATAGTAAAAAGAGTGTAAAACAGAAGATGAAGGTGCTTCAAACACTAGATCCATGCAGAGTGAGAGAAAATACTGGTTTGCAGGGACATTCTCTGGCTTGTCTATCTAGAAAAGTGTGTAAAAGTGTTTTTCATCATTTTAGGATGCTGGCTGTTCATCATACTGAAATGAGAAAGTTTGTGAGAACATTGTATTTTGCTAAAAGTCCAGCAGTAAAGTTGAATGAGTTGAATAATGCTCTGTTCCGTGGATCTGTATCAGATGTAGTGAAGGTTACTGATGAGATTCAGTTTTGTTACTTTGGTCCAGAACAAGAAAGTGCAGAAAAGGACACAGTAAATGAGAAAAATGAGGAACAGAATGTAGAACTCATTATTACTAAAAATTTTGAGGATGAAATGACAAAATTTACTATCACCTCTAATGAAAGACCAAATATTACTTGTATTTGTTGCCGCAGAAGTCATTATAAAATTCAAACAAGGAATGTTGATCTGTATGAAAAAAGTGAAAATGAAGATAATTATAAGTGGAAGGATTTTGCAACATATATATTTCTTGAAAATTGTTTTGAATTGGGTGAAGATCAGCGTATTTGTAAATACTGTTATAATAAGTTAGAAGAAAATAGAATGCCGACCAGAGCTGTACATAATAATTTAGAATTGGATGCTATTCCTGCCGAACTTTCTGAATTAAATACATATGAGTCTATACTCATTCAATGTGTTCATCCGTTCCAGACCATAGTACGTATGGAGCCCAAAACTGGTAAATTACCTCCTTCTGATTTACTGAGAGGTTTAAAAGGAAGAGTGGTGTATTTGCCCTTGGATTTGAAAAAAAATATGGAAACTATTGATGCAGATACTTTGGAAACTGAACCATTAGTAATTCTGGTTAATGGTGTACCTACAAAGAATAAGAAGATTTGGCAGGAGCTGGTGGATGTACGAAAAGTACAAAGAGCAAATTTGTATTTGAAAAAAATAATAAATGGTATGAATCAATTTATATAGAAGAAGAAGAAGAAGATTTACAAGAAGACACAGAAACACCAACTGGTCAAATTGAAAAAGTGGACAAGTCAAAGGAAGAAGAAATTTATGAACATTTTAGCATACATCCTCTTCATTCAAAAGAAGTTATGGGAGACACTATTGATCTGTTTCAGATGAAGAAAGCAAAAGGAACTCCCGTGAGTGTATGGGAGGAGAGCTTGGAAGCTCGATGTTTTCCCCAGCTGTTTCCTACAGGAAAAGGAGGACGATACGATGAACGTCCAGAACAGATTCCAGCTTCTGAGTATCGGACTACAAGACTATATGCAGAAGATCCAAGATTTCGTCAAAGTATTCCTTATTTGTTCCATCTTTTATTTGAAAGCGACTTGTCTGCATTATTTTATGCAGTAAATCACATTTTAAAAAGTGGAGTACATTTACAAAATGTGTCTGCTAAGGATTTTATGGAGAAAGTGCAGCACCAAGATGATCATTTGGAAACACAACTGATCAATCTGATGGCTTGTCAGCGTGGGACAAATGAATATTGGTACCGACGCCATGGTGAATTAAAATGCATGTTACGGAATTTAGGAACTCCTACATGGTTTCTAACCCTAAGCTGTGCCGAGTTCGCTTGGGATGATTTACTGGATTTTCTAAGAGAGGCAAATTCAAACATTAAAAACATTGAATACAAGACAGCTGGAGAACTGTGCTCATTGGATCCAGTTAATGTTTGCAGATATTTCAATCATAGATTTGAGGCTATGATGTCCTTCATCTGCAATAAAAAAAATCCACCTCTTGGAGAAGTAGTGGATTTCTTTTGGAGAAAAGAGTACCAGGCAAGAGGTGCTCCTCATATTCATATGCTGTTGTGGATCAAGGATGCCCCAAAGTTTGGAACAGATACTGATGAAGCAGTGTTATCTTTCATTGAAGAATATGCAACATGTGCTATACCTAAAAGCACAGAAGAGAAAAAGTTAAAAGAGCAAGTTTTACGTTTCCAAAGTCATCGGTGTGGAAAATACTGTCGACGGAAGTACAAGACGAAAGATAAATTCTACACAAAGTGTCGATTTGGATTTCCTAGACCTGTTCTTTCAAAAGGAAGAGTCAACAGTTTTATGTCAGCTGTGCGACATACTATAACCAGAAAATCTCCCAAAAATACCTACAACCTAAAAAGAAATGAAGAGTCAAAATTTATAAATGACTTCAACCCAGTCATTTTATCCATGTGGAATGCTAACATGGATATTCAGTATGTGGCAGACAATTCTATTGCTGTTGCTCGGTATGTGACATCTTACATCACTAAATCTGAGAAAACAGAATTGAAGGAAATGTGGGAAGAGATTTCTCACGAGAAGACTGTCAGTCAGAAGCTGTACAGTTTCCGTTTAAAGATGTTATCGCATCGAGAAATTGGATCCTACGAATGCTCAGATAGGTTAACATCTGCAAGTCTTTACTCGAAATCCAGAAGAATAATTCGGGTAAGCTTAGGCCTTGCAGGAATGAGAAATCGGGTACTGAAATCTGTTGGAGAAATTGAATATTTGGCCGAGAATGACCCAGAAAGTACAGATATTTTGAAATCAAACATGTTGGACACATATTACCCAAAGAGAAGTCATCATCTTGAGAACATGTGTCTCTATGAAGTGCTGCAGAACTACATTTATTCACGGACAGCCACAGAAGACATCAACAATGGAAAATATAAAGTCATTGGTGAGGAAGGATGTTTGGTGAAGCAAACAAAAGGAAGTTTGATAAATCACAGGAAGCTCAGTTGCGAAACTACTGACGAAAAGGAATTTTACTACTTGGCTCTTTTACAGCTGTTTAAACCATGGCGTTCAGAGGACGAACTATTGGGAGAATTTCAAAGCTATGAAGATTCTTTTAATGCTAGCAAAGACAGTATAGAATGCAGTACTTTCACAACTTATGTCCAAATGTTAAATGAAGAAAATGAACAGGAAGCAAAAATTGCAGCTGAAGTAGCTAGAGACAGTTCTCAAGACAGCCAAAGTTCAGGAACACTTAGTCAGGATCCCCTAGGACAACCAATCATAGAAAATGAAGCTGCAGTAGCCATGACTGAAGTAGAAACGGCTATGAATCAAGCACAGGAAGATTCAATCGACTTACTAAATCTTAAACAACAACTGAATGAAGAACAAAAAGAAATTCATGAAGAAGTCAGCAAAAAAATTGATCATGGATTACTACATGAAAAGAAAGAGTGCTCATGCACATCATTTGAACCAATCAGGATGTATGTGAGTGGAAAAGCTGGAACTGGTAAAAGTTTCTTAATAAAAGTCATCAGAAGCTACCTACAGCAAAAAACAGCTTTAAATTTGTCTTGTGTGGTAACTGCTCCAACTGGGTTAGCAGCCTATAACATAAAAGGAATTACCTTACATCGCTTGCTAATGTTACCAGTGGAACATGAGAACAAAATAGAATACCACAAGCTAACTGGAGAAGCATGCCTCGAAGTTTCAAGAGTGTTGAAGAAGATGCAAGTTCTCATTATTGATGAGGTGAGCATGGTTTCAAATTTAATGCTTGCCTTTGTGCATTTAAGAATGCAACAAATTCTTAAGAGAGACTATGATGTGTTATTTGGAGGAAAACACGTCATAGTTTTTGGGGATCTTCTGCAGCTCACTCCAGTTAAAGGACAACCAGTGTTTAATACTGTGACACATGAAGACATGAAGAAGTCATTAGGAAGCATTGGTAATGCGAATATTTGGTCGTTCTTTGAGTACAAAGAACTCACTACCAATATGAGACAAGCAAACGACGAAGATTATGCAAGTATTCTGAAAGATATCAGAATTGGACTACTCACAGAAGTTGGCAAAAAAGCATTACAGAGTCGGTTGCTACATAACTTATTTCCAAATGAAGAAATAGTTGCAGAGAAAATATACCAGAACATTGCAGAAAAAAATACTGTAATCTGCTTAATGCCAACACTACGTGAGTGCTCAATATTCAATGAGGAACTTTTGAAATTGGAAAAGGAAGAGATTAAGAAAATGGAAGCAGAGGACAAAATTCAGCATGAAAGAATTACTTTTACATTAACAGGCAAACTGAAAAATAAATTGGATTCACTAGAGAAGAACATTTCCAAAACAGCTGGATTAGAAAAAAATCTATATGTTTGCATGAATTGTCGAGTGATTTTAAGGAGAAATTTGGATGTAGAAAAAGGTTTAGTGAATGGAGCTATGGGAAGAGTTGTGGGTTTTATTAATTACCAGAAAAAAGATGGAATTGAATGTTTAAAAATAAAATTTGATCAGATAGAAGAAGTTAAAGACATTTCTCGTTGTTCAGTTCGTTTCATGCTTGTGAAAGACTTATATGTACGTAGGAAGCAGTTTCCGTTTTCTCTAGCATATGCTGTAACTATTCACAAGTCTCAAGGATTGACTGTAGATGGTGCTTTTGTAAACATTGGTTCTACTGTGTTCAAAGAAGGTATGGCATATGTTGCTTTGTCACGAGTGAAAACATTATCTGGTTTATTTATGATAGACTTTGATGACTCAAAAGTTAGTGCTGATACAAACTGTGTAAAGGAGTATAACAGATTAAGAAGAACCTATGCTCCTCATTTAGGTCAGTATCCTGTGATTGAAAAACATGTTGTTTGTCGGAAAAGGAGATTTGAGAATTTCTGTAATGTGGATGAACAGAACAAAAAAAAAGGACAGTGATGTGATAGCAAGGAAAAAGAAAAAGGACAGTGTTGAAGAGGTTGTTGGTTGCCATTTTGAAAATAGCTCTGGTGTCAACTGCTATGCAAATGTAGTGCTGAATGTTGTATTTTATCTTGAAAAGTTGCTAGAACAGATAATAGTAAATCATGGAAAAAGATTGTGTTCTCTGCTGAGTCTCCTTTATGAGAAGCTGAGTAATGATAAAACTGAAATAGAAAGTGCTACTGATGTTAGAAATCTTTTAGATGTATGTTGTGGTTCTACACAGTTTAAAGAAAATGTCCAGCAAGATGCTCAGGAATTCTTAATATATATTTTGAGTGTACTAGAAGATGAAGGAGTAGAAGTAGAAAACTTATTTGGCGTCTCTTACAAATGGGAACATTGCTGTGAAAACTGTATGAACACATGTAGTAGTAATGTTGATTCAGAAAGGTTCATATTTTTACCATTACCACAAAGTAAATCAGTGACTTTTAGTAAATTAGTTAAAGATGCCAATCACAACATGGAATGTTCTGAATGTAAATCAGACATGTTTTCTACATTATTTTTACAGAAATATGGTCAGTATGTAATTTTAATGATGCAACGTTGTAGAGCTGATGGTTCAAAATTGGACACTTTAATAAAGAAGTTTACAGGACAGCAATTATCAATTTCTGGAAAAACTTTTGTTACAGTTGCAATAATTTTTCATGAAGGACCTACTGTAACTTCTGGGCATTACACAGTTTATCTTAAATGTGAAAAAGGCTGGACACTGTGTAATGATTCCCAATTGATTTTCAAGCAACGTTTGCCTTATGATTTACCCAATTCTTACTTAATTTTTCTGAAACCTAAATTTTGAAAACTAAAAACTGCATCTGAAGAAAGCATTTTTTGTAATTTTAAAGGATTATAATTGAAGATATCACTTAAAAAGGATTTTGAAATTACTATTTGGCCTAAAGGAAAAGTAATAAAAACAATTGTGGACTCCTTTGACAGAAATTATTTTGGCATATGTGCTTTTGCGACAAGGTTTAAAGACGGTTTGTCTAGAAATTTTTTATTCATCTAGAGAAGTACTTGTAATATATATGTAATATTTCTAACAAGGTATATTTTAGTGAGGAAAGTTTTAGGGCTTTTTTTAAGCAATCTTTCAGATTGTTTTTTTTTTGCCCGCTGTTAAATGATGAATACAATTGTTTTCACTATTTTAAGTGAAAAATAAAAAATTCTGAAAACAGCAAAAAAAGGGCAAAAAATTGCTTAGTAAAATATGTAAAAACATGTAATACTTTTTGTAATGTATGATTGAATATTAATACTTTTTTTCTTTTTTTGCAGAACTGGAAAGAAAAAATAAAAAAAAATTCTGTTCCCTTGCAAAATACTTTTAAAAAGATTTTTTTCGAATGTTTTTTTTTTTTTTTTAAAATAAGTGAAAAATATTAGTATTACTCAATCCTCCCTTTTCATGCTTCCATTTCTTCACCTCTTTTTGTACATTAAATTTAAAAAAAAAACCCCCAAAAAAAAAAAAACCTTGGGTGCACGCATGGTGCGCGCACCTCAAAAAAAAAAAAAAAAAATCCCTCCCAAAAAAATTTTGGGGGTTTAGTTTATAAGTGGCTCTTAAAAGAGCCCTTGAGTTAATGGGGGGAAACAGGAAGAGAAAAACGAAAAAAAAAGAAAAAACATCTATGGCCTTCTTGCACTCATGGGCATCAAATTTTCTCTGAATGAGATCAAGACTGGTCTCACACACAGAAATAAGTTTACCGCAATCAGTGCAGCATGTGGACAACCTAGCAAAACAAGGTGGTCCAAAACGAGGTGTGGAAGAAGGCAAAGGCACCACTGCAGAAGAGGTGCTCGGCTGAGCTGCCGAAGATGTGCTCGGCTGAGCTGCTGCAGATGTCGTCGGTAGAGCAGGTGGAGGGTTTGCTCCAGAAGCTCGACGAAAAGTCACTGGATGCATTTTGTCAACATGCCTCAACATAGTGTGAATGCTAAAAGAATATTTCTTGTTAGGATTCCCACGTGACAAGACTTTTTGACAAAGTACACTTTAGGTGCATTTACCTTTTTTTGTCCCTCTGGAAAAGTGAAAAACTGCCATATAAAGCTGTCTTTCTGCTTCCTGTTCCTCTGCCTCTCAAGAGTGTCCTGGTCACTGTCTGAAGATGGTTGCTGTTCAGCCATTGTCTCTCAACAACAGAATAGCTCCTTCTCCAAAGGAATCAGAACTAATAATGAGGGGAGTAGGTGTGGTTTGGGAAGAATCTGGAACTGAAAGTACTTCAAACCAATCAAAAGTGATGATTCTTGATCACATGACTTGCTATGAGGGGATTGGGTGTGGTGTTGAAACAATCAGAAACTGAAAGTAATGATAACCAATAAGAAGTGTTGTTTTATTATGCATATAACCCGAGGTGCGCGCACTGCGCAAGCTCCGAGCGCGCACCTCGTGATTAAGTATGCGCAAACGCGTACGAGCGCATGTGCATACGTCATATGCGCGTACGTAGCGCGCATACGTTGAAGACGCGTATACGCGACCGTTATTGCGCGTAATTTTAGCGTATGCGGAAGTAAACCACGTGGAGCGCGAAGGACGCACGCACGCATGCGTACGTACGTACGCATACGTACTGGGAGCGCGCTCTATAACGTATATTTGCGTATGTAAATAACGTACGGCGGTATTCATAAAAAACGTACGAAATTGTGCTCAGAGCGCGCACTCCAAGAATTTATATAAAAAAAAAAAAGTGGAGAAAAATTAATTGCAAAAAATAAAAAAACTGTTCAACTTTATCCTAATTGAAATTTTATAAAAAAGCAAAAACAAATAAAAAGATACAGATAATATATAAATGAATACATAGGAATTTTATTTTTAATATAAAAATGTTTTTTTAAATTAAATAATACAAAAATTAGCATTTAAAAAACCGTACAAATTCACTGAAAAAACCAAAGGTTTCACACACGTTATAGTTAGGAATTAGCATTTAAAAAACCTTGCAAAATTCACTGAAAAAACCATAGGTTTCACACATGTTATAGTTAGCTGGACATTTCACTCGTGAAAAACCAATGAAATTCCCCCGTTCTAGTTAGTTCAGCTAACTATAACTTGCGCCCCCGCAATGCACTGCTGATGACGTCACATATTACATTACTCATGACATGGTCAGTGACATCACTCATGACATCACTGATGACATCTCAAATGACATCCTTGTAACAGAGTGGCAGACCTCCTCTCACCCTAATATAACCTTTGATACACACATTCAAAAATAGAGACTAAAATTTTCAAAAAAATGGACATACCAATACCAGTTACAACAACCTCTTCAGTAATTCTAAAATCCACATACACATCCACTCATTCACCAACAGTCCTATACAGTCACTCATACATGTATTCACTCATCATATGTACTCATACACCTATACATCCTGTTACAATATGCCACTCATCCATAGAGTTACTCACACACATAGTCACTCATGCTAATAAAGAATCAAACATACATTTACTTGCATATACAGTTATACACACACCACCACACTTACTTCTACGGAAACTTACACATACTTAGTCTTTTAAACAATCACTTACAGAAACACATAACTGTAGGTTTCACACATGTTATAGTTAGCTGGACATTTCACTCGTAAAAAACCAATGAAATTCCCCCGTTATAGTTAGTTCAGCTAACTATAACTCGCGCGCCCGCAATCCACTGCTGATGACGTCACATATAACATCACTCATGACATGGTCAGTGACATCACTCATGACATCACTGATGACATCTCAAATGACATCACTGATGACATCATCCATTGAGTATGTGTTTCTGAACAATTTTAATATGTTTAATATATATAGGGAAAGGCCTGTTGAAGAATGGGTGGGTGTACAAGTGTGTAAATGGATGATTTTCTGTGGTGCGTAACTGACACTATAAGTGAGTCATTAAATGTATCTTACTGCAGACTAGTGACTAAACTGTGTAAAGGTTTGTATGTGTCTGTATGTTGGTGTATAAGTAGCGGCATGGTTTTGTGAATACCTATATAAGTGTCAATATGAGTTATTGATTGCTTGTCTCAGTATCTGTATGGGTTCCTGAGTGTTTGTGTGGGTAGGGTGTGTGTGACTCTATGCATAGATGTGTGAGTGGGTGATTCTATGGGTGCATGGTTTTAAGAGTGCATCTGTGATGGACTGTATGGTTGAGTGAGTGTATGTATGGGTGTGTTAGGGATTGAATGTATATCTCAGTGGTACATTTGTGACTAACTACATATGTGAAAGGCAGTATATATGCGTGTAAGAGTATATAAGTGGGTAGATGTGAGAGTGTGTGATTGTGAGTGACTGTATGGATGAGTGTGTGCTTGTATCAATGATTCTATAAGAGCGTAAGAATGTGATACTATTTTTATGAGTAAGTGAACTTGAGTGTGGATAACCGCATAGGTGAGTAAATGGGAGTGTGATTATTTGCATGACTGAGTAAGTGTGAGAGTACCTCTATGGATGATTGGTAGTGTGTGAGTGTCTATATAGGTGTATAAATGCATATGATAGTTTTGTATGGAGTGACTGTAAGTATGAGTGACTGTACAGGTGAATGAGTGGAGGTGTATGTAGACCTAAGAGTTAATAAGTGGGTATGTAGTTATTGGTATTGCAGTATGTATGGTTTTGAGAATGGAACTCTTAAATTTTGAGTCGGTGTATCACTTAGGGTGTGAGAAGATGTGGTAATTTATCACATGGATGACGTCATCAGTGATGTCATCAGTGATGTCATTTGAGATGTCATCAGTGATGTCATGAGTGATGTCACTGACCATGTCATGAGTGATGTAATATGTGACGTCATCAGCAGTGGATTGCGGGCGCGCGAGTTATAGTTAGCTGAACTAACTATAACGGGGGGAATTTCATTGGTTTTTTATGAGTGAAATGTCCAGCTAACTATAACATGTGTGAAACCTATGGTTTTTTCAGTGAATTTGCAAGGTTTTTTAAACGCTAATTCCTAACTACAGCGTGTGAAACCTATGGTTTTTTCAGTGAATTTGCAAGGTTTTTTAAATGCTAATTCCTAACTATAACGTGTGTGAAATCTATGTTTTTTTTAGTGACTTTGCAAGGTTTTTTAAATGCTAACTCCTAACTATAACGTGTGTGAAACCTATGGTTTTTAAGTGAATTTGCAAGGTTTTTTAAATGCTAATTTATGAATGTATTATTATATTTTTTAAATATTTATTTTACAATAAGCTACCTATATATATAGTTATAGATTAACTTTATCCTGTAATATGGAATGGTTCAGTTTTTTTTAATTTTTATTTGGATAGAGTTGAACAGCATAGTTAATATCTTCTATAAACTTATAAACACTTTTAATTTTAATTTTAATTTTTTTAAGTGTTTTTGACCGTGCGCACACGGTGCACGCATGCGTACATGCTCCGTGTGCGCATGTGTATGGGCTCCACGTGCCTGGGGTACGTCATGCGTGCTCCGTACGCGCGTGCTCCGTGCGCATGCGCGTGCTCCGTAAGCGCATGCGTGCGTGCTCTGTGCAAGCACGGTGCGCGCACGGTGCGCGCACGGCAAGTCATGTTATTTAGAAACAGCACTTTTCATTGGTTTATAGTAGTTTCAGGTCATGTGATTAAGAAACAACACTTTTCATTGGTTTATAGTAGTTTCAGTTCCAGAAACTTCCAACACCACACCCACTCCCCTCATTATTACTTCTGATTCCCTGGGAGAAGGAGCTGAGCAGCTTTTCCAGTACCCCAGTACTTGAGAATGGCAGAGCAGCAGTCATCTTCTGGGAGTGAGCAGGAGACCCTTGTGCCACAGAGACAGAGGAAACAGAAAAACTCTTTTATATGGCAATTTTTCACTTTTCCAGAGGGGCAGAAGAAGGTGAATGCTCCAAAAGTCACATGCACTATTTGTGGTGGTGTCTTATCAAGAGGAGATCCTAAAAGAAATACTCTTTTAGTATCTTCACTATGATCAGGCACGTTAGAGATGTACATCCTGTGGCTAATGCTCGAGCTGCTAGAGAAAATCCTCCAGCAGCTCAGCCGAGCACATCCGCAGCAGCTCAGCCGAGCACATCATCGGCAGCTCAGCCGAGCACTTCATCTGTGGCGGCAGCTTCACCTGCTTCTGTTCCTCTGGATATACACCCTCTGTTTAAGAGGGTGTATATACGGTGCAATGTGTGCAATGCTCTTCTCTATTATGGGGACACCAGCATTCCCCTAATAGAGAGCAAGATACCTCAGCACACACGCGGCACCCTATAATTTTTGACATTTATTTGTTCCTCTGTTCCTCAATTAACACAACAGCTCTTTTTAGAGCCACCTAACATCTAAACACTTAAATTTGATTTTTAATTCTATTTTTTTAATGATTTTTTTTCCGCCGTGCGCGCACCGTGTGCGCAACGTGCGCGCACCCCGCGATTTAAAAAAAAATGTTTTTTTCACCCTTCATGGTCCTTCAGGGACCCCCTGACAAAAGCTAGGGGGTCAGGAACTCTGTACTCTGACCCCTTTTCACGTTCTCCACCTTTCTTTTTCACTGTCACACACAAAATGGCGGACAACACTTCCTGATTTCGACCGATTCGAATGTTGACTGACATGTAACCACCAATCAGAATTACGCTCGTGCACTGCACGGTGTGCGCACGGTGCGCGCATATAGATATTTATGTACTTTTAACTGCAATTTTCTCAGGAACTACTGAACAGATTGACACCATATATGCAAAAGGCACATCCCTGACCTGAGGACTAACTCTTTGCCAAATTTCAAGTAATGATGTCACTGACCATGTCATGAATGATGTAATATGTGACGTCATCAGCAGTGCATTGCGGGGACGCGAGTTATAGTTAGCTGAACTAACTATAACAGGGGATTTTCTATGGTTTTGTACGAGTGAAATGTTCAACTAACTATAACGTCCCTGAAACCTATGTTTTTTTCACTGAATTTCCAAGGTTTTTTAAATGCTAATTTCTAACTATAACGTGCATGAAACCTATTGTTTTTTCAGTGAATTTCAATGGTTTTTTTAAATGCTAATTTCTAACTATAACATGCCTGAAACCTATGTTTTTTTTCAGTGAATTTCAATGGTTTTTTAAATGTTAATTTCTAACTATGCCTACAAAGTTTGGACATGTGAAGAAAGAAGAAGAAAAGTGCAGCAAGAAGCAAGACAATGCAGAAAGAGGCAACAGAAGTCCAGAAAGACAAAGAAAAGTGCAGGAAGAAGAAAGAGATGTGCAGAAAGAACCAACAGAGGAGCAGAAAGTCCTCCTGTGCCCCCAACATTTTAGTGACGGGAACTGGTAGTAACTGACTCTGACTAACTAGGACCGGAGCCAGTGCTATGCTAAAAGACACTTAAAATACAGTGAAAACATCAACATACACTAGGGAACACTATGCGTTGGGGTACCCCTGTAATGAACATGACCTCCTCTGTATTTGCCATGAGTTAGTGCCTGGGTCATTGCATGAGTACATGGGTAGTGACTGGATGATTAGAGTGCTGCAAGGATAGTGCATGGTGATTTTATAACTGCTTGGGTTTTGGCGGAGTGATTGGATAAGTACATGATGCTGGATGGGTGATTGGAGGAGTGCATGGGTAGTGACAGAGGAATTTCTGGAGTGCATGGGTACAAGCAGGGTAATTGGAGGAGTGAATCAGTACTGTGTAGGTGGTTAGAGGTCTGCATTGGTAGTGCACAGGGGATTGCAGCAGTGCATGTGTTAGTGTCTGGGTCACTCCATGAGTACATGGGTACTGACTGCAAGATTAGAGTACTGCAAGGAGAGTGCATGGTGAATATATAAGTGCCTGGGTTTTGGCGGAGTGATTGGATAAGTACATGGTGCTCGCTGGGTGATTGGATGAGTGCATGGGTAGTGACAGGGCAATGGCTGGACTGCATGGGTACTGCTCAGGGTATTGTAACATTGCATGAGTTAGTGCATGGGTCATTGCATGAGTGCATGGGTAGTGACTGGATGATTAGAGTGTTGCAAAGAGAGTCCATGGTGAATTTATAAGTGCTTGGGTTTTGGTGGAGTGATTGCATAAGTACACACATGTCCAATCAGGCCCCCCCATCCTTCACCACTGTGCAAACGCGCCCCCCCGGCGGGTTTTAATTTGGGGGATTAATCCCCCTTGAATCCTGAGTGTTTTGTACCAAGGCACAAGATGGCTGCCAACACTTCCTAGTTTGGAGTGTTGACAGCCAATTAGAATGAAGCTCGTGGTCGGGAGAGGTCGTGGATCCACCGCGACTCTAGATATCGAAACTATTATTTTTTGATTTTCTCGGTAACGACTGAATGGATTTACACCATTTAAAAAAAAGGACGCTTTCTGAACCAAGCACTACCTTTTTGCCAAATTTGGTGTAATTCCGTTCAGCAGTTCGAGCTGTAGCCGTGTCTAAAGTTTCCTATAGGAAATTGATTTTCTGACCTCTTTTTTTTTAATTTCTCAGGAACTACTGAATGGATTTACACCATTTAACAAAAAAGGCTCTTTCTGAACCAAGGGCTACCTTTTTGAGAAATTTGGTGAAATTCCGTTCAGCAGTTCGGGCTGTAGCCGTGTCTAAAGTTTCCTATGGAAAATAACATGGAGAAAACACGTTTTGGGACCCCCCTTTTTTCTCGGCCTCCACTTGGTAAATCACCTGAAACTTTCAAGACAAGAGCTGACCAGAGCTACCCACGAGTTTTGAAAATTTCGCGAAGATTCATCCTCCAGCGCCAAAGTGTTTGGGAAAAGAAAAAACGCTTTTCCTATGGAAACTAGGTCCTAACTATAACTATCTACTGGCGACCGACTGTAGATAATATATATATATATATATATATATATATATATATATTTTCACTGAAAAAACCATAGGTTTCACACACGTTATAGTTAGCTGGACATTTCTCTCGTAAAAAACCATTGAAATTCCCACCGTTATAGTAAGTTCAGCTATCTATAACTCGCGCACCCGCAATCCACTGCTGATGACGTCACATATTTCATCACTCATGACATGGTCAGTGACATCACTCATGACATCACTGATGACATCTCAAATGACATCACTGATGACATCACTGATGTCATCATCCATTGAGTATGTGTTTCTGAACAATTTTAATGTTTAATATATATAGGGAAAGGCCTGTTGAAGAATGAGTGGGTGTACAAGTGTGTAAATGTATGATTTTCTTTGGTGCGTAACTGACTCTATAAGTGAGTCATCAAATGTATCTTACTGCAAACTAGTGACTAAACTGTGTGAATGTCTGTATGTTTCTGTCTGTTGGTGTATAAGTGGCTGCATGGTTTTGTGAATAGCTATATGAGTGTCTATATGGGTTATCGATTGGTTGTCTGAGTATCTGTATGGGTGCCTTAGTGTTAGTGTGGGTAGGCTGTGTGTGACTCTCTGCATAGATGTGTGAGTGGGTGATTCTATGGGTGCAAGGTTTTAAGAGTGCATCTGTGATGGACTGTATGGTTGAGCGAGTGTATGTATGGGTGTGTTAGGGATTGAAAGTATATCTCAGTGGTACATTTGTGACTAACTACATATGTGAAAGGCAGTATATATGTGTGTAAGAGTATATAAGTGGCTAGATGTGAGAATGTGTGATTGTGACAGTGACTGTATGGATGAGTGTGTGCTTTTGTCAATGATTCTAATAGAGCATAAAAATGTGATAGTATTTTTGTGAGCAAGGGAACTTGAGTGTGTATAACTGCATAGGTGAGTAAATGGCAGTGTGATTATTTGTATGAATGACTAGGTGTGAGAGTACCTCTATGGATGATTGGTAGTGTGTGAGTGTCTATATAGGTGTGTGTATAAATTCATATGATATTTTTTATGGATATGAGAATGGAACTCTGTAATTTTGAGTTGGTATATCAAAGGTTTTATAAGGGTGTGAGAAGATGTGGTAATTTATCACATTGATGACGTCATTAGTGATGTCATCAGTGATGTCATTTGAGATGTCATCAGTGATGTCATGAGTGATGTCACTGACCATGTCATGAGTGATGTAATATGTGACGTCATCA
Organism: Triturus cristatus; assembly: GCF_964204655.1. Lineage (NCBI taxonomy): Eukaryota > Metazoa > Chordata > Amphibia > Caudata > Salamandridae > Triturus > Triturus cristatus. Next base: position 319,051,586 of record NC_140579.1, read on the forward strand.
GCAGTGGATTGCGGGTGCGCGAGTTATAGTTAGCTGAACTAACTATAGCGGGGGAATTTCAATGATTTTTTACGAGAGAAATGCCCAGCTAACTATAACGTGTGTGAAACCTATGGTTTTTTTAGTAAATTTGCAAGGTTTTTTAAATGCTAATTCCTAACTATAACGTGTGTGAAACCTATGGTTTTTTCAGTGAATTTGCAAGGTTTTTTAAAAGCTAATTTCCAAATATAACGTGTGTGAAACCTATGTTTCTTTCTGTGTTTTCGCATGGTTTTTTGAATTCTAATTCCTAACTATAATGTGTGTGAAACCTATGGTTTTTTCATTGAATTTGTTTGTTTTTTTACATCATTTTTTTTCTTTTTCTTTTTTCCTTTAAACACTCTTCTACCTATGTATATATTCATGGTTTTAATGCATTCTTCAATATAGAAAGATTCACCGTTTTTAAATAAATGGTTAGATATAGTTGTATAACATAGTTAATATCTTCAACAAACCTTGATCTTTTTTTTATTTTTATTTTTTTTAATTTTTTTACCGTGCGCGTACGGTAAGCTTACCGTAAGCGCACGCTTCGCTTTATGTACGGTGAGCGTACGTAATATTTATACTCCATGTGCGCATGCTTACGCAATTTGCGTACGCGTCCGTACTTCCTACGCGACGCGTAAGCGCATGCTTCATATGCGCACGCGCGCACGTTACGCGGAAGTGTACGAGCGTGCCTGTAATGTGCATGCGCGCGTGCGCGTGTCTTTCGTACGCGCATACGTACTTTTACCGTACGCGCTCGGTAAGCTTAACGTGCGCGTACGGTTGGTCATGTGATCAAGAAACAACACTTTTGATTGGTTTAAACTACTTTCAGTTCCAGAATCTTCCTACACCACACCCATTCCCCTCATTACTGCTTGTGATTCCCTAGGAGAAGGAGCTGAATTGTCTTTGGGATACAATGGCAGAGCAGCAGACCTCTTCTGAGAGTGAGCAGAGCAGCAGCATCATCAGATAGAGAAGGAGGAAACAAAAGAATTCTTTTGTTTGGGAGTATTTCACTTTTCCAGAGGGGCAGAAAAAGGTAAATGCTCCATTAGTCACCTGCTCACTTTGTGAGCATGTCTTATCTAGAGGTAACCCAAGGAAGAAGTATTCCTTTGGTAATCACACTATGGTGAGACACATTAGGGATTTACATCCCAGGACTTTTGCTCGACATACTGAAGCAAACCCTTCAGTAAGTCACCCGAGCACACCCGCAGAAGCTCAGCCGAGTACATCTTCGGCAGCTCAGCCGAGCACTTCCTCTGCGGTGGGAGCATCACCCTCTTCTGCTCCTCTGGAAACGAACCCTCGATTTCAGAGGGTACACATGAGGTGCACCAGATGTTATGGTCTAATTGTTCATGGGGAGACCAGTATTTCCCTAATAAACAATAAGATAGACCAGCACATCTGTGGTCCTTGTTAATATTCCCATTCTTTCTTTCCTCTGTCCCTGTATTAACACAACGGCTCTTTTAAGAGCCAACCTTACCTCACAACTTTTTTAAATTAATTTTTGTAATTTTTTTTTACCGTACGCGTACGGTACGCGCATTTTTTTTAATTTTTTTAATTATTTTTTTTCACCCTACAAGGTCCTTGAGGGAGTACAACGGAAATGAGAAAAGCAGAGAGAGGAGAACACAGCAGATTATCAGAGTCAGAATCTCAGAGCTGTACACCTCTCTCCTCCCACCAGAACCAGTAAATGGCAATGTTTCCCTCACTTTTTTCACACATATACATGTTAATTACAAATCTCAGTGCTTCCCACATTTTTTCAAATGAAATCACACATTTCTATTGGTTGAAAACTTCAACCCTTTTCCAAATGAACCCTTCCCCCAACTTGACTTCTGCCTGCTACCATAGCAACAGTTCATGGAACACTGGTGTGAGCAGAGAGGTCAGAAGTTCAGCACACAATGTTTCTATTCCAAAGAGCAAGAGTGCTTCACCTGTCAAACCTAACAGCAAATCCAAATTAATCTTCTGTGGGAACACAATTTTCTGAACCAAAACATGCTTTTAAAAATGTAAACATACAGCCTAGTTTTAACTGTAAAATGGTTTGAATCAGCCAATGAGTTATTTTTATTTAAAAAATATATGTATGCCTCCATTTTACAACTGTCTTTCATTTCATATTGTCATTCTACTGAAAGACACCTCCTGAGTGCTTCCAGATCTCCTTGAAAGATGTTCAGAGTGTGGATTGTAGGTCACAGCTATGTCTTCTGGAGTGAAAAGTATGCAGAAAAAAGAGGTATGGTGAGAGACCTTGCTTTGCCAAATGTAGACATTAAATGGATTGGTCAGAGAGGGTTAAAGTGGCACCAATTAATGCCTTTGGTGAAAACCTTTCTACATCTCTCACAGCCTAACCTTATTATTGTGCACTGTGGTGGAAATGACCTAGGCACTTTAACTGGGGTAGGTCTGGAAATGCTTGTTAAGGACACCTTTGTGCAATTGATGTCGCTTTTTCCTCAATCTGCCTTTGTATATTCTAATATATGCCAAAGGCAAAAGTGGAACTGGTCCAACCAATTTTGTCCACAGATTGACTAAGCAAGAAACACGTCAACAAATCTATTTCTGCCTTCCTCAGACAGTATGGTATGGGTTCTATATACCACAACAACTTGCGTTACAACATGCAAGGCATTTATAGAGGAGACGGTGTACATTTCACTTATGAAGGCAACAGAGTCTTCCTCTTGAACTTTAGACTCTGCATCGGTACTTGTAGGTACCACAAAAAAAACACTTCATAAACACAACGGCTCTTTTTAGAGCCCCCTAATATCTAAACACTTAAATTTGATTTTTACTTCTGTTTTTTTTATTGTTTTTTTTCTGCCGTGCACGTACGGTAAGCTTACCGTACGCGCACCCCGCGATTTAAAAAACAAAAAACTAAATGTATTTTTCATACTTTTGGGACCTTCTTGGACCCCCTGACAAACGCTAGGGGCTCTGCAACTCTCTTCGTTGCCCCCTTTTCACGTTCTCCACCTTTGTTTCTCAGTGTGAGACACACAAAATGGCGGCCGACACTTCCTGATTTCGACCGATTCAAATGTTTACAGTCATGTAACCACCAATCAGAATTAAGCGCGTACGGTAAGCTTACCGTACGCGCTCGGAGCACGCTTATAGATATATATATTGATTTAAATGCTATTTGCTCAGGAAATACTGAACAGATTTACACCAGACCTGCAAAAGTCACATCCCTGACCTGAGGACTACCTCTCTGCCAAATTTCAAGTAATTCTGTTCAGCCGTTCGGGCTGTAGCTTGGACTAAAGGTCCTATGGAAAAATGCATGGGGAAAACACGTTTTGGGACCCCCCCTTTTTCTCAGCCCCCACTTGACGAATCCCCCCGAGACTTTCAGGGTAGGAGCGGAGCAGAGCGCCCCACCTATTTTGAAAAATTTTGCGAGGATTCATCAATCGGCGCCAAAGTTATTCAAAATAGAATGTTGCAGATTTCCTATGGAAACACGGTCCTAACTATAACTATCTACTGGTGACCGCCAGTAGATAATATATATATATATATATATATATATATATATATATATATTCACTGAAAAAACCATAGGTTTCACACACGTTATAGTTAGGAATTAGCATTTAAAAAACCATAGAAATTCAGTGAAAAAACCATAGGTTTCACACATGTTATAGTTAGCTGGACATTTTACTCGTAAAAAACCAATGAAATTGCCCCGTTATAGTTAGTTCAGCTAACTATAACTCGCGCGCCCGCAATGCACTGCTGATGACGTCACATATTACATCACTCATGACATGGTCAGTGACATCACTCATGACATCACTGATGACATCTCAAATGACATCACTGATGACATCACTGATGACATCATCCTTGTGATAGAGTGGCAGACCTCCTCTTCCCCTAATATAACCTTTGACACACACATTCAAAAATAGAAACTACAATATTCAAAAAAATGGACATACCAATACCAGTTAAAACAACCTTTTCAGTAATTCTAAGATCCACATACACATCCACTCATTCACCAACAGTCCAATTCAGTCACTCATACATGTACTCACTCATCATATGTACTCATACACCTATACATCCTGTTACACAATGCCACTCATCCATAGAGTTACTCACACACATAGTCACTCATGCTAATAAAGAATCAAACATACATTTACTTGCATATACAGTTATACACACACCACCACACTTACTTCTACGGAAACTTACACATACTTAGTCTTTTAAACAATCACTTATAGAAACACATACTTATTCATACAGGAACTCTTTCAATCTCTCACTCTCACATATACTCACATATATACACCAATAGTCACATATACTAGTTTAAAACATATGTAGTTACTCATAAAGACACTATTGAGACAGTCATTCACTCACTAACACACCCATACACACACTCATCCACCCATACAGTCCTGCACACATACTGTGTTCAACACATACAAACAGTGAGTCACTCATTCATGCACCTATGCACTACGTAATACCCCCCACCGAACCATGCAGACACTCAGACTGATACTCAAAAAACCAACTAATAACCTATATAGACACCCATGTAGCTACTCACCAACCCATGCAGCCAATTATACACAAAGTGAGAGACTGATACAGATATTTACATATTTAAACATTACTCACTAAGCCATGTATTCACTATGATACACTTAATCAGTCAGTTACACAATCAATTTTTCAAAAACAAATCATCCATTTAGACACTTATATACCCATTTATTCTTCCATCGACCTTGAGATATACATATATAAAACATATTTAATTTTCAGAATAACACACATTCACTGGATGATGTCATCAGTGATGTCATCAGTGATGTCATTTGAGATGTCATCAGTGATGTCATGAGTGATGTCACTGACCATGTCATGAGTGATGTAATATGTGACGTCATCAGCAGTGCATTGCGGGCGCGCGAGTTATAGTTAGCTGAACTAACTATAACGGGGCAATTTCATTGGTTTTTTACGAGTAAAATGTCCAGCTAACTATAACATGTGTGAAACCTATGGTTTTTTCACTGAATTTCTATGGTTTTTTAAATGCTAATTCCTAACTATAACGTGTGTGAAACCTATGGTTTTTTCAGTGAATTTCTAAGGTTTTTTAAATGCTAATTCCTAACTATAACGTGTGTGAAACCCATGGTTTTTTCAGTGAATTTGCAAGGTTTTTTAAATGCTAATTCCTAACTATAACGTGTGTGAAACCCATGTTTTTTTCAGTGAATTTGCAAGGTTTTTTAAATGCTAATTTTTTTTTGTATTCTTCATTTTTTTCAAACATATTTTTAATTTAATTTTCTTTCCTTTTATAAAGACTATGCTTAAATTTTTAAAATCCTTAAATATTTTTTTTTTAATATATTTTTTAAAATAAACATGTAAAATTTATTTCCAGATTTTTTTTTTTTTTTTTTTTTTTTTAGTACGCGTACCGTAAGCTCACGGTAAGCGTACGGTTTACGCAACGTCCGTAATCTATCTACGCTGCTTGCGTATAGTTACGCAATTTGCGTAGCCGCGCGTACTGCGCGTAGGACGCGTGCGCGCTTACGCCACACGCGCACGTTACGCGGAAGTGCCGGGAGTGACTGTTATGCGCATGCGCGCAAGCGCGTGTCTTTTTTACGCGCATGCGTACTTTTTGCCGTAAGCGTACCGTAAGCGTACCGTAAGCGTACGGTAGGTCATGTGATCATGAAACACAACTTTTGATTGGTTGAAACTACTTTCAGTTCTAGAACTCTCCTACACCACACCCATTCCCCTCATTTCTGCTTGTGATCCCTTGGGAGAAGGAGCTGGTTTGTCTTTGGGATACGATGGCAGAACAGCAGAGCTCTTCTGAGAGTGAGGCTAGCACTAGCAGCACTGTCTTGAGGCAGAGATCGAGGAAACAAAAGCCCTCTTATGTATGGGATTATTTTACTTTTCCTGAAGGCCAGCAAAAGGTAAATGCACCCTTAGTGACTTGTAAGCTGTGTAAGCGTGTACTTTCTAGAGGTAATCCTAACAGGAAGTATTCCTTTGGGAATCACACCATGAAGAGACACCTCCAGGATGTACACAGAAGGACACATGGTCATCTTTTTGGAGGTAACTCTTCAGAAAGACAAGCCAGTACATCCACAGCAGCTCAGCCTGAACCATCATCTGCAGGGCTGACTCCTTCTTCTGCAGGTCAGGTGAGCCCTTCATCTGTGGGGGGAGAATCTCCTTTTGCTGGCCCTCTGGAAATCAACCCTCGATTTCGGAAGGTTGATATTCGATGCACATTTTGTCAAGATCTAATTTGCTATAGGGAGACCAGTGTTTCCCTAGTGAACAACAAAATAGATCAACACATTTGTCGCTTTGAATAATTTTCCCATGCTTCCTTTCCTCTGTCCCTGCATGAACACAACGGTTCTTTTAAGAGCCAACCTTATCTTTCATCTTTTTTTTTACATATGTTTTTTAAAACCTTTTTTTTTTTTTTTTTTACCGTACGCGTACGGTGCGCGTACCTTTTTTTTATTTTTTTTAAAAAACACTAAAAATCAATTATCACATTACAAGGTCCTTGAGAGACTACAATTATTATTATTGACTTACCATACTCACTGAAAAAATATTTATTCATTTGTTTTTTTTAAAAATAGTTTTAAAAATGTTTGTAGTTTTCGAAAATTTTCTATATCTATCTGGAAAAAAAGAAAAAAGTATTAATATTTTTAAAACATTTTATAATACAGTATACATATTTACATTTTTTTCCAAAAAATATTTTTGCCTTATTTTTGCTGTTTTCAGAATATATTGCATTTCACTATAAATTGTGAAAGCAATTGCATTCATCATTTTACAGCGGGCAAAAAAAAATAACAATCTCAAAGATTGTATTAAAAAAGCCCAGAATCTCTTCTCACTTAAACTTATCATTACAGAAATGCATATTATTCAAAAAAAATATCATCTAAAAACAATACTTATTTCTTTAAAATACCGTCTGATATGTTTGTTTCAGAAGTATAATCACAATATTATATCTCAAATAACTCCAAAATACATCTGATTTCATTTCCTTTAGGCCAAATAGTATTTTTTTTTTTTTTTTTGGAATAAATTTCCAAGGGAAATCCATTAAAATTCTAAAGTTTAATCTGTCCAGATCTCACCGATTCTCTGTAACATTTTGGTTCAAGAAAATTTTTTGAATAATTTATTTAGTCCACAATAGAATTGCTTACTTTTCCACATGGCCAAATAGTAATTTTTTAAATCATTTTTGAAAAAATTTCCAATGGCAGTCCAATAGCATTCCAAAATTTAAAATGTGCAGAAGTTACCGATTATCTCTAAATTATTGGTTTTTCAAAATTGCATTAAAAATTAAAAAAGTCCACATTACAATTGGTTATCTTTCCTTTAGGCCAAATGATAATTTTAAAAATATTTTTTCTACAAAATTGCAATGGTAATCCGGTAAAATGGTAAAATTATTTTGTCCAGATCTTGCCAAGTCTCTCTAAAATTTAGGTTTCAGGAAGATTAGATAGGAATTTGCTAAATCAAAAGGCAAACGTTGTTTGAAAATCAATTGGGAATCATTACACAGTGTCCAGCCTTTTTCACATTTTAGATAAACTGTGTAATGTCCAGAAGTAACAGTAGGTCCATCATGGAAAATTATTGCAACAGTTACAAAAGTTTTTCCTGAAATTGATAATTGCTGTCCTGTAAACTTCTTTATTAAAGTATCCAATTTTGAACCATCAGCTCTACATCGTTGCATCATTAAAATTACATACTGTCCGTATTCCCTTAAAATTAATGTTGAAAACATGTCAGAATTACACTCACCACATTTCATGCTATGATTAGCATCTTTAACTAATTTTGCAAAAGTGACTGTTTTACTCTCTGGCAATGTCAAATAAATAAACCTTTCATTATCAACAATAGAGCCACATATATTATAACAATTATCACAACTATGTTCCCATTTATAAGAGAGACCAAAAAAAATGTCAATGGGAACTCCTTCTTCTTCCACTACCTGAAGAAAATACATCAAAAATTCGTGTGCATCTTGCTGTTCATTTTGAGAAAACTGTGTTCGTCCTGAACATACATCTAAAAGTTTTCTAATATCAGTAGCACTTTCTATTTGAGTTTTATCTTTACTCAGCTTTTGAAAAAGGAGACTCAGCTCTGAACAGAATCTTTTTCCCTGATTTACTATTATCTGCTCTTGCAAACTTTCCAGATAAAATGCAACATTCAGCACTACATTAGCGTAGCAGTTGACACCAGAGCTATTTTCAAAATGACATCCTACAACCTGTTCTTCATTGTCCTTTTTCTTTTTGCTTGCAATTACATCACTCCTCTTTTTTTTCCTCTTCTCTATATCTTCATTACAGATATTCTCATTTCTCCTTTTACGAGAAACTACACGTTTCTCCAACACAGGATACTGACCTAAATGAGGAGCATAGCTTCTTCTTAATCTATTATACTCCTTTACACAGTTTGTATCAGCACTAACTTTTGAGTCATCAAAGTCTATCATGAATAAACCTGATAATGTTTTGACTCGTGACAAAGCTACATATGCCATACCTTCTTTGAACACAGTTGAACCAATGTTCACAAATGCACAATCTACAGTCAATCCTTGAGACTTGTGGATAGTTACAGCATATGCTAGAGAAAACGGAAACTGCTTCCTACGTACATATAAGTCTTTCACAAGCATAAAACGAACTGTACAACGACAAATATCTTTAACTTCATCTATCTGATCAAATTTTATCTGTAAACATTCAATTCCTTCTTTTTTCTGATAATTAATAAAACCCACAACTCTTCCCATCGCTCCATTCACTAAGCCTTTCTCAACATCCAAATTTCTCCTTAAAAATACTCTACAGTTCATGCAAACATATAGATTTTTTTCTAATCCTGCTGTTTTGGAGATGTTCTTCTCTAGTGAGTCCAATTTATTTTTCAGTTTGCCTGTTACTGTGACAGTAATTCTTCCATCCTCAATTTTGTCCACTGCTTCCAATTTCCTGATCTCTTCCTTTTCCAATTTCAAAAGCTCCTCATTAAATATTGAGCATTCACGTAGAGTTGGCATTAAGCAGATGACACTTTTGTTTTCTGCAATATTCTTGTATATTTTCTCTGCAACTATTTCTTCCTTTGGAAATAAATTATGTAGCAGCCGACTCTGTAATGCTTTTTTCCCAACTTCTGTGAGTAGTCCAATTCTGATATCTTTCAGAATACTTCCATATTCTTCATCGTTTGCTTGCCTCATATTAGTTGTAAGTTCCTTGTACTCAAAGAAGGACCAAATATTTGTATTTCCAATGCTTCCCAATGACTTCTTTGTGTCTTCATGTGTCACAGTATTAAACACTGGTTGTCCTTTAACTGGAGTAAGTTGCAAAAGATCCCCAAAAACTATGACGTGTTTTCCACCAAATAACACGTCATAGTCTGTCTTCAAAATTTGCTGCATTCTTAAATGCACAAAGGCAAGCATTAAGTTTGATACCATGCTCACCTCATCAATAATGAGAACTTGCATCTTCTTCAATACTCTTGAAACTTCCAAGGATGCTTCTCCAGTTAGCTTGTTGAATTGTATTTTGTTCTCATGCTCCACTGGTAACATTAGCAAACGATGTAAGGTGATTCCTTTTATGTTATATGCTGCTAACCCAGTTGGAGCAGTAACCACACAAGACAAAGTAGAATCCGTTTTTTGCTTTAGGTAGCTTCTGATGACTTTAATTAGGAAACTTTTTCCAGTGCCAGCTTGTCCGCTTACATACATCCTGATTGGATGAAATGATGTGCATGAGCACTCTTTTTTTTCATGTAGAAATCCGTGATCAATTTTGTTTTTGATCTCTTCATAAATGTGTTGCTGCTCTTGATTCAGTTGTCTTTCCAAATTTTGTAAGTCTATAAATTCTTCTTGAGCTTGATTCATAGCCGTTTCCACTTCATTCATGGCTATTGATGCTTCATTTTCAACGATTGGTTGTCCTAGGGGATCTTGACTGAGTGTTCCAGAACTTTGGCTGTCCTGAGAACTGTCTCTAGCTATTTCTGCTGCAATTGTAGTTTCCTGTTCAATTTCTTCATTTAACATTTGCAGATAAGTTGAGAATGTACTGCATTGTATGCTGTCTTTGCAAGCATTAAAAGAATCTTCATAGCTCTGGAATTCTCCCAGTAGTTCATCCTCTGTACGCCATGGTTTAAACAACTGTAAAAGAGCCAAGTAGTAAAATTCTTTCTTGTCGGTAGTGTCGCAACTCAGCTTCCGGTGATTTATCAAACTTCCTTTGGTTTGCTTCACCAAACATCCTTCTTCACCAACAACTTTATATTTTCCACTGTTGATGTCTTCTGCAGCTTTCCGTGAATAAATGTAGTTCTGCAACACTTCATAGAGACACATGTTCTCCAGATGATGACTTCTCTTGGGATAATATGTGTCCAACATGTTTGTTTTCAATATATCTGTACTTTCTGTGTCATTCTCAGCCAAATATTCAATTTCTCCAACAGATTTCAGTACCCGATTTCTCATTGCTGCAAGGCCTAAACTTGCCCAAATTATTCTTCTTGACTTCGAGTAGAGACTTGCAGAAGATAACCTATCTGAACATTCGTAGGATCCAATTTCTCGATGCGATAACATCTTCAGACTGAAACTGTACAGCTTCTTACTGACAGTCTTCTCGTGAGAAATCTCTTCCCACATTTCCTTCAATTCTGTTTTTTCTGATTTCGTAATGTAAGACGTTACATATCGTGCAACAGCAATGGAATTGTCAGCTACATACTGTATATCCATGTTAGCGTTCCACATGGATAAAATGACTGGGTTGTAGTCATTTATATTTGTTGATTCTTCTTTTCTTTTAAGGTTGTAGGTATTCTTAGGTGATTTTCTTGTGATAGTATGTCTCACAGCTGACATAAAACTGTTGACTCTTCCATTTGAAAGAACAGGTCTAGGAAATCCAAATCGACATTTAGTGTAGTATTTTTCTTTGCTCTTGTATTTCCGTCGACAGTATTTTCCACACCGATGACTTTGGAAACGTAGAACTTGCTCCTTTAACTTGTTCTCTTCTGTGCTTTTTGGTATACCACATGTTGCATATTCTTCAATGTAAGATAACACTGCTTCATCAGTATCTGTTCCAAACTTTGGGGCATCCTTGATCCACAGCAGCATATGAATATGAGGAGCACCTCTTGCCTGGTACTCTTTTCTCCAAAAGAAATCCACTACTTCTCCAAGGGGTGGATTTTTTTTATTGCAGATGAAGGACATCATAGCCTCAAATCTATGATTGAAATATCTGCAAACATTAACCGGATCCAATGAGCACAGTTCTCCTGCTGTCTTGTATTCGATGTTTTTAATGTTTGAATTGGCCTCTCGTAGAAAATCCAGTAAATCATCCCAAGCGTACTCGGCACAGCTTAGGGTAAGGAACCATGTTGGTGTTCCTAAATTGCGTAACATGCATTTTAGTTCACCATGGCGTCGGTACCAATATTCATTTGTCCCACGCTGACAAGCCATCAGATTGATCAGTTGTGTTTCCAAATGATCATCTCGGTGCTGCACTTTCTCCATAAAATCCTTAGCAGACACATTTTGTAAATGTACTCCACTTTTTAAAATGTGATTTACTGCATAAGACAGTGCAGACAAGTCGCTTTCAAATAAAAGATGGAACAAATAAGGAATACTTCGTCGAAATCTGGGATCTTCAGCATATAGTCTTGTAGTCCGATACTCTGAAGCTGGAATCTGTTCTGGACGTTCATCGTATCGTCCTCCTTTTCCTTTAGGAAACAGCTGGGGAAAACATCGAGCTTCCAAGCTCTCCTCCCATACACTCACGGGATTTCCTTTTGCTTTCTTCATCTGAAAGAGATCAATATTGTCTCCCATAACTTCTTTCGAATGGAGAGGATGTATGCTAAAATGTTCATAAATTTCTTCTTCCTTTGACTTGTCCACTTTTTCAATTTGTCCAGTTGGTGTTTCTGTGTGTTCTTGAAAATCTTCTTCTTCTTCTTCTTCTTCTATATAAATTGATTCATACCATTTGTTATTTTTTTTCAAATACAAATTTGCTCTTTGTACTTTCCGCACATCTACCAGCTCCTGCCAAATCTTCTTATTCTTTGTAGGTACACCATTAACCAGAATAATTAATGGTTCAGTTTCCAAAGTATCCGCATCAATAGTTTCCATATTTTTTTTCAAATCCAAGGGCAAATACACCACTCTACCTTTTAAACCTCTCAGTAAATCTGAAGGAGGTAATTTACCAGTTTTGGGCTCCATACGTACTATGGTCTGGAACGGATGAACACATTGAATGAGTATAGACTCATATGTATTTAATTCAGAAAGTTCAGCAGGAATAGCATCCAATTCTAAATTATTATGTACAGCTCTGGTCGGCATTCTATTTTCCTCTAACTTGTTGTAACAGTATTTACAAATACGCTGATCTTCACCCAATTCAAAACAATTTTCAAGAAATATATATGTGGCAAAATCCATCCACTTATAATTATCTTCATTTTCACTCTTTCTGTAGAGATCAACATTCCTAGTTTGTTTTCTATAATGAGTTCTGCGGCAACAAATACAAGTAACATTTGGTCTTTCATTAGAGACTATTGCAAATTTTGTTATGTGATCATTAAATGTGTTACTTACAGAGGGTTCTACATTCTCTTCTACTTCTGCCTCATTTACTGTGTCCTTCTCTGCACTGTTTTGTTCAGGACCAAAGTAACAAAACTGAATTTCATCAACAACCTTCTCTACATCTGATACCGTTCCTCGGAACAGAGCCCTATTCAATTCATTTAACTTTATTGCTGGACTTTTGGCAAAATACAACCGTCTCACAAACTTTCTCATTTCAGTATGATGAACAGCCAGCATCCTAAAATGATGGAAAACACTATTGCACACTTTTCTAGATAGACAAGCAAGAGAATGACCCTGCAAACCAGTATTCTCTCTCACTCTGCATGGATCCAGACTTTGAAGCACCTTAATCTTTTGTTTTACACTTTTTTTACTATATTCTCTTAGAAACTCTCGAAATCTGTCAATAGATTCCTGACGCACAGTGCAAATACTACTACAATTCCAAGTGTACACTGGGGCTTTAGGACATCTCCCCATTGCCTCATCTGCCATCACTTGTACCTCATCTCTTGGAACCATTATCTCCTTCTCCATTATGCAACCATTTTTTACTTCGTATGAACGACCTCTGGTGTCAACTGCATGCAGCAAACTATTACTTTGAAAATAGCTCTCTTCATTAAAAAAAGGTTCACTACTTGAACTATGCATCCACTTTCCTAAAAACACTTTACAAAAGTTTGTTCTGTTCACTACTCTTTTGCTTTTGCTTTGTGATTTCAGTACATTAACCATTTTATCTAATGTACGCATCCTATTCAAAATTAATATGAATAGTTTCCTTTTTAATTCTAATGCTTTTGCTGCAATGGCTTCAATTTCTTTTTTTCTCTTGTAATATTTTGCCTTTTGCTTATATTTCTTTACATCCTTTATCAAATTGGACATAACTCTTCTCTGAAACATTTTTCTACGTATCTCTTTAAACGCTGTTTTTCTGTTTATGTTAAACTTTTCAATTGCAGAAGGTATATTTGCATTAACTAAATTCTCAATTTTTTGCTGTTCTCTATGTTTTGTTACATTTTTCCGAGGACAGACATTTTGTACATTTTTCTTTGTTTTGAATATTTTGTTAAGAAATTGTTTTTTCTGCTTACCAGAAGATTTTTTCTTTTTCCCAACATGAGCATCTTCTACTAACTTTGGTCCTCCAGTTGTCTTCAAATATAGTTTTTTTTTTAGCGTTTTTTGAACTCGAGATTTTGTAGGCATCTTAAATTTTGTTCACTGTTCTTCAGCAATACCTGAAAAAAACTAAAAAAAAAATCCTTTATTGTATTTAAATATATTACTACATTTGTTTTCACAATAGTCACAAAACAAAATTTCTTTGCCAATTTGAATGCACACAAACTGCTCTTTTTTTTGGGCAAGTGAAAATCTCTTTTACAAACTGTCACATTATGAAACCACTTTTCAGATTTTTTAAAAAGCTCATGTCCACAGTGCTACACTCCAGCAAGGGCAACCAGCCTTAGTGAAGCTCAATGTATTTGCATTACAGACTGAAACCTGAAAACCCCACTCGCTTGTAAATACTTTGCATGACTATACACGGCAAGCACATGGGTGTGTGCTAAGACTCTGCTTCTTCCCCCAAAAATTCGCTCCCCCTTTCCATCTAATGCAACTGTGAAATCACCAGAGCAAGACGCAATAAATCTCTGCCTATAATTCCTCTATGCACACAGAGTCATGTTTTCACATTAGTCCCAAAACGAAATTTCTTTGCCATTTTGAAAGCACACTTACTGCTCTTTTTTTTTCGGGCCGAGTGAAAATCGCTTTTACAGACTGACACATTATGAAACCTTTTTTAAAAATTTATTTAATTGCACATGTCCAAGCTGTTTTTTTTTCAGACCACCACCATGTGTATTCTCTGTGTCTGCCTACACTCCAGCAAGGGCAACCAGCCTTAGTGATGCTGAATGTATTTGCATTACAGACTTAAACCTGAAAACCCCACTGGCTTCTAAATACTGTGCATGACTATACACGGCAAGCACATGGGTGTGTGCTAAGCCTCTGCTTCTTCCCCCAAAAATTCGCTCCCCCTTTCCATCTAATGCAACTGTGAAATCACCAGAGCAAGACGCAATAAATCTCTGCCTATAATTCCTCTATGCACACAGAGTCATGTTTTCACATTAGTCCCAAAACGAAATTTCTTTGCCAATTTGAAAGCACACTTACTGCTCTTTTTTTTTCGGGCCAAGTGAAAATCTCTTTTTACAATTTGAAATCACTTTTACAGACTGACACATTATGAAACCACTTTTTTTTCTTTTATTTAAATGCACATGTCCAAGCTGTTTTTTCAGACCACCACCATGTGCATTCTCTGTGACTGCCTACACTCCACCAAGGGCAACCAGCCTTAGTGATGCTGAATGTATTTGCATTACAGACTTAAACCTGAAAACCCCACTGGCTTCTAAATACTGTGCATGACTATACATGGCAAGCACATGGGTGTGTGCTAAGCCTCTGCTTCTTCCCCCAAAAATTCGCTCCCCCTTTCCATCTAATGCAACTGTGAAATCACCAGAGCAAGACGCAATAAATCTCTGCCTATAATTCCTCTATGCACACAGAGTCATGTTTTCACATTAGTCCTAAAACAAAATTTCTTTGCCAATTTGAAAGCACACTTACTGCTCTTTTTTTTTAGGGCCAAGTGAAAATCTCTTTTTACAATTTGAAATCACTTTTACAGACTGACACATTATGAAACCACTATTTTTGATTTATTTAATTGCACATGTACAAACTGTTTTTTTTTCAGACCACCACCATGTGCATTCTCTGTGACTGCCTACACTCCACCAAGGGCAACCAGCCTTAGTGATGCTGAATGTATTTGCATTACAGACTTAAACCTGAAAACCCCACTGGCTTCTAAATACTGTGCATGACTATACATGGCAAGCACATGGGTGTGTGCTAAGCCTCTGCTTCTTCCCCAAAAAATTCGCTCCCCCTTTCCATCTAATGCAACTGTGAAATCACCAGAGCAAGACGCAATAAATCTCTGCCTATAATTCCTCTATGCACACAGAGTCATGTTTTCACATTAGTCCTAAAACGAAATTTCTTTGCCAATTTGAAAGCACACTTACTGCTCTTTTTTTTTAGGGCCAAGTGAAAATCTCTTTTTACAATTTGAAATCACTTTTACAGACTGACACATTATGAAACCACTATTTTTGATTTATTTAATTGCACATGTACAAACTGTTTTTTTTTCAGACCACCACCATGTGCATTCTCTGTGACTGCCTACACTCCACCAAGGGCAACCAGCCTTAGTGATGCTGAATGTATTTGCATTACAGACTTAAACCTGAAAACCCCACTGGCTTCTAAATACTGTGCATGACTATACATGGCAAGCACATGGGTGTGTGCTAAGCCTCTGCTTCTTCCCCAAAAAATTCGCTCCCCCTTTCCATCTAATGCAACTGTGAAATCACCAGAGCAAGACGCAATAAATCTCTGCCTATAATTCCTCTATGCACACAGAGTCATGTTTTCACATTAGTCCTAAAACGAAATTTCTTTGCCAATTTGAAAGCACACTTACTGCTCTTTTTTTTTCGGGCCAAGTGAAAATCTCTTTTTACAATTTGAAATCACTTTTACAGACTGACACATTATGAAACCACTATTTTTGATTTATTTAATTGCACGTGTCCAAGCTGTTTTTTTTTCAGACCCCCACCATGTGCATTCTCTGACTGCCTACACTCCACCAAGGGCAACCAGCCTTAGTGATGCTGAATGTATTTGCATTACAGACTTAAACCTGAAAACCCCACTGGCTTCTAAATACTGTGCATGACTATACATGGCAAGCACATGGGTGTGTGCTAAGCCTCTGCTTCTTCCCCCAAAAATTCGCTCCCCCTTTCCATCTAATGCAACTGTGAAATCACCAGAGCAAGACGCAATAAATCTCTGCCTATAATTCTTCTATGCACACAGAGTCATGTTTTCACATTAGTCCCAAAACGAAATTTCTTTGCCAATTTGAAAGCACACTTACTGCTCTTTTTTTTTCGGGCCAAATGAAAATCTCTTTTTACAATTTGAAATCACTTTTACAGACTGACACATTATGAAACCACTATTTTTGATTTATTTAATTGCACGTGTCCAAGCTGTTTTTTTTTCAGACCAACACCATGTGTATTCTCTGTGTCTGCCTACACTCCAGCAAGGGCAACCAGCCTTAGTGATGCTGAATGTATTTGCATTACAGACTTAAACCTGAAAACCCCACTGGCTTCTAAATACTGTGCATGACTATACACGGCAAGCACATGGGTGTGTGCTAAGCCTCTGCTTCTTCCCCAAAAAATTCGCTCCCCCTTTCCATCTAATGCAACTGTGAAATCACCAGAGCAAGACGCAATAAATCTCTGCCTATAATTCTTCTATGCACACAGAGTCATGTTTTCACATTAGTCCCAAAACGAAATTTCTTTGCCAATTTAAAAGCACACTTACTGCTCTTTTTTTTTTCGGGGCAAGTGTAAATCACTTTTACACACTGACACATTATGAAACCACCATGTGTAACTACAACAAAAACAATTCCCATTTCTATTATTCATTTCTTAAGTTACCACATACATACCCTCTCAAACTGTAAACTCACCTTTAAAATTAGTTAGTTGTGAAAGAAATGTGACACTCAAACAGCAGATTATCAGAGCCAGGATCTCTGTTGTGTTCACCTCTCTCCTCTCAGCAGAACCAGATAATGGCAAACTTTCCCTCTATTTTTCCACACATATACATGTAAGTTTCAAATCTCAGTGCTTCCCCCTTTTTTTCACATGTAATCACACATTTCTATTGGTTGAAAACGAACCCTTTTCCAAAAGTACCCTTCCCCCAACTTGACTTCTGCCTAGTACCCTTCCCCCAACTTGACTTCTGCCTGCTACCATAGCAACAGCTCATGGAACACTGCTGTGTGCAGTTAGGTCAGAAGTTCGACACACAATGTTTCAATTCCACAGAGCAAGAGTGCTTGACTTTTCAAACCTAACAGCAAATCCATAGTACTGTTCTTTGGTTACACATTTTTTTGTACCAATACAAAACATGCTTCTATTAATTTTCACATACAGCCTAGTTTTTATTCTAGAATGGTATGAAACAGCCAATCAGTTCTTTTTGTTTTAAAAAAATATGTATGCCTCCATTTCCAAACTGTCTTTCTTTTCATATTGCCATTCTACTGAAAGACACCTCCTGAGTGCATCCAGTTCTCCTTTGAAGATGTTCACAGTGTGGATTGTAGGGCACAGCTATGTCTTCTGGAGTGAAAAGTATGCAGAGAAAACAGATATGGTGAGAGACCTTGCTTTGCCAAATGTAGACATTAAATGGATTGGTCAGAGAGGGTTAAAGTGGCACCAATTGATGCCATTGGTGAAATCCTTCATTCAAATCCAACACCCTGACCTCATAATAGTGCACTGTGGTGGCAATGACCTAGGCACTTTGACTGGGGTAGGTCTGGAAATGCTTATGAAGGACACCTTTGCACAACTGTTTTCACTTTTCCCTAAAACTGCCTTTGTGTTTTCCAACATATGCCAAAGGCAAAAATGGAACTGGTCCAATCATTTCTGTCCACAGATTGACAAAGCAAGAAAGCACGTCAACAAATCTGTTTCTGCTTTCCTCCGTGACTATGGTATGGGTGCCATTTACCACAACAACTTGCGTTATGACATGCAAGACATTTATAGAGGAGATGGTGTGCACTTCAATGATGAAGGGAACAGAGTCTTCCTCTTGAACCTTAGACTCTGCATCGGTACTTACTTGTAGGTACCACTAAAAAAATGACTTCATAAACACAACAGCTCTTTTTAGAGCTCCCTAATTTCTAAACTCTTAAATCTGCTTTTCATTTATCTATTTTTATTTTTTTACCGTACGCTTACCGTAAGCTTACCGTACGCGTACCCCGTGATTTTTTTTAAAATCAATAAATGTTTTTTTTGTACTTTTCTGTCCTTCTTTGACCCCCTTACAAATGTTAGGGGGTCTGTAACTCTCCTCATTGCCCCCTTTCCTTGTTTTCACTCTTTTTTTTCAGAGTGAAATACACAAAATGGCGGCCGCCGCTTCCTGGTTTCGGCCGATTCGAATGTTTACTAAGATCTAACAGCCAATCAGAATCGCGCTCGCGCACGCCGCCGTACGCTTACCGTAAGCGTACGGTAAGCGTACCGTAAGCGGGCTCAGATATATATATTGATTTAAAGGCTATTTTCTCAGAATCTACTGAACAGATTTACACCAAACCTACAAAAGGCACTTCCTTGACCTAGGGACTACCTCTCTGCCAAATTTTGAGTAATTCTGTTCAGCCGTTCGGGCTGTAGCTCGTTCTAAAGGTCCTATGGAAAAATGCATGGGGAAAACGCGTTTTGGGACCCCCCTTTTATCTCAGCCCCCGCTTGACGGATCCCCCCGAGACTTTCAGGGTAGGAGCGGAGCGTAGCGCCCCACCTATTTTGAGAAATTCGCGAGGATTCGTCGACCGGCGCCAAAGTTATTCAAAATAGAATGTTGAGGTTTTCCTATGGAAACGTGGTCCTAACTATAACTACCTACTGGTGACCGCCAGTAGGTAATATATATATATATATATATATATATTCACTGAAAAAACCATAGGTTTCACACACGTTATAGTTAGGAATTAGCATTTAAAAAACCATAGAAATTCAGTGAAAAAACCATAGGTTTCACACATGTTATAGTTAGCTGGACATTTTACTCGTAAAAAACCAATGAAATTGCCCCGTTATAGTTAGTTCAGCTAACTATAACTCGCGCGCCCGCAATGCACTGCTAATGACGTCACATATTACATCACTCATGACATGGTCAGTGACATCACTCATGACATCACTGATGACATCTCAAATGACATCACTGATGACATCACTGATGACATCATCCTTGTGATAGAGTGGCAGACCTCCTCTTCCCCTAATATAACCTTTGACACACACATTCAAAAATAGAAACTACAATATTCAAAAAAATGGACATACCAATACCAGTTAAAACAACCTTTTCAGTAATTCTAAGATCCACATACACATCCACTCATTCACCAACAGTCCAATTCAGTCACTCATACATGTACTCACTCATCATATGTACTCATACACCTATACATCCTGTTACACAATGCCACTCATCCATAGAGTTACTCACACACATAGTCACTCATGCTAATAAAGAATCAAACATACATTTACTTGCATATACAGTTATACACACACCACCACACTTACTTCTACGGAAACTTACACATACTTAGTCTTTTAAACAATCACTTATAGAAACACATACTTATTCATACAGGAACTCTTTCAATCTCTCACTCTCACATATACTCACATATATACACCAATAGTCACATATACTAGTTTAAAACATATGTAGTTACTCATAAAGACACTATTGAGACAGTCATTCACTCACTAACACACCCATACACACACTCATCCACCCATACAGTCCTGCACATATACTGTGTTCAACACATACAAACAGTGAGTCACTCATTCATGCACCTATGCACTACGTAATACCCCCCACCGAACCATGCAGACACTCAGACTGATACTCAAAAAACCAACTAATAACCTATATAGACACCCATGTAGCTACTCACCAACCCATGCAGCCAATTATACACAAAGTGAGAGACTGATACAGATATTTACATATTTAAACATTACTCACTAAGCCATGTATTCACTATGATACACTTAATCAGTCAGTTACACAATCAATTTTTCAAAAACAAATCATCCATTTAGACACTTATATACCCATTTATTCTTCCATCGACCTTGAGATATACATATATAAAACATATTTAATTTTCAGAATAACACACATTCACTGGATGATGTCATCAGTGATGTCATCAGTGATGTCATTTGAGATGTCATCAGTGATGTCATGAGTGATGTCACTGACCATGTCATGAGTGATGTAATATGTGACGTCATCAGCAGTGCATTGCGGGCGCGCGAGTTATAGTTAGCTGAACTAACTATAACGGGGCAATTTCATTGGTTTTTTACGAGTAAAATGTCCAGCTAACTATAACATGTGTGAAACCTATGGTTTTTTCACTGAATTTCTATGGTTTTTTAAATGCTAATTCCTAACTATAACGTGTGTGAAACCTATGGTTTTTTCAGTGAATTTCTAAGGTTTTTTAAATGCTAATTCCTAACTATAACGTGTGTGAAACCCATGGTTTTTTCAGTGAATTTGCAAGGTTTTTTAAATGCTAATTCCTAACTATAACGTGTGTGAAACCCATGGTTTTTTCAGTGAATTTGCAAGGTTTTTTAAATGCTAATATTTTTTTTTTATTCTTCATTTTTTTCAAACATATTTTTAATTTAATTTTCTTTCCTTTTATAAAGACTATGCTTAAATTTTTAAAATCCTTAAATATTTTTTTTTTAATATATTTTTTAAAATAAACATGTAAAATTTATTTCCAGATTTTTTTTTTTTTTTTTTTTTTTAGTACGCGTACCGTAAGCTCACGGTAAGCGTACGGTTTACGCAACGTCCGTAATCTATCTACGCTGCTTGCGTATAGTTACGCAATTTGCGTAGCCGCGCGTACTGCGCGTGGGACGCGTGCGCGCTTACGCCACACGCGCACGTTACGCGGAAGTGCCGGGAGTGACTGTTATGCGCATGCGCGCAAGCGCGTGTCTTTTTTACGCGCATGCGTACTTTTTGCCGTAAGCGTACCGTAAGCGTACCGTAAGCGTACGGTAGGTCATGTGATCATGAAACACAACTTTTGATTGGTTGAAACTACTTTCAGTTCTAGAACTCTCCTACACCACACCCATTCCCCTCATTTCTGCTTGTGATCCCTTGGGAGAAGGAGCTGGTTTGTCTTTGGGATACGATGGCAGAACAGCAGAGCTCTTCTGAGAGTGAGGCTAGCACTAGCAGCACTGTCTTGAGGCAGAGATCGAGGAAACAAAAGCCCTCTTATGTATGGGATTATTTTACTTTTCCTGAAGGCCAGCAAAAGGTAAATGCACCCTTAGTGACTTGTAAGCTGTGTAAGCGTGTACTTTCTAGAGGTAATCCTAACAGGAAGTATTCCTTTGGGAATCACACCATGAAGAGACACCTCCAGGATGTACACAGAAGGACACATGGTCATCTTTTTGGAGGTAACTCTTCAGAAAGACAAGCCAGTACATCCACAGCAGCTCAGCCTGAACCATCATCTGCAGGGCTGACTCCTTCTTCTGCAGGTCAGGTGAGCCCTTCATCTGTGGGGGGAGAATCTCCTTTTGCTGGCCCTCTGGAAATCAACCCTCGATTTCGGAAGGTTGATATTCGATGCACATTTTGTCAAGATCTAATTTGCTATAGGGAGACCAGTGTTTCCCTAGTGAACAACAAAATAGATCAACACATTTGTCGCTTTGAATAATTTTCCCATGCTTCCTTTCCTCTGTCCCTGCATGAACACAACGGTTCTTTTAAGAGCCAACCTTATCTTTCATCTTTTTTTTTACATATGTTTTTTAAAACCTTTTTTTTATTTTTTTTAAAAAACACTAAAAATCAATTATCACATTACAAGGTCCTTGAGAGACTACAATTATTATTATTGACTTACCATACTCACTGAAAAAATATTTATTCATTTGTTTTTTTTAAAAATAGTTTTAAAAATGTTTGTAGTTTTCGAAAATTTTCTATATCTATCTGGAAAAAAAGAAAAAAGTATTAATATTTTTAAAACATTTTATAATACAGTATACATATTTACATTTTTTTCCAAAAAATATTTTTGCCTTATTTTTGCTGTTTTCAGAATATATTGCATTTCACTATAAATTGTGAAAGCAATTGCATTCATCATTTTACAGCGGGCAAAAAAAAATAACAATCTCAAAGATTGTATTAAAAAAGCCCAGAATCTCTTCTCACTTAAACTTATCATTACAGAAATGCATATTATTCAAAAAAAATATCATCTAAAAACAATACTTATTTCTTTAAAATACCGTCTGATATGTTTGTTTCAGAAGTATAATCACAATATTATATCTCAAATAACTCCAAAATACATCTGATTTCATTTCCTTTAGGCCAAATAGTATTTTTTTTTTTTTTTTTGGAATAAATTTCCAAGGGAAATCCATTAAAATTCTAAAGTTTAATCTGTCCAGATCTCACCGATTCTCTGTAACATTTTGGTTCACGAAAATTTTTTGAATAATTTATTTAGTCCACAATAGAATTGCTTACTTTTCCACATGGCCAAATAGTAATTTTTTAAATCATTTTTGAAAAAATTTCCAATGGCAGTCCAATAGCATTCCAAAATTTAAAATGTGCAGAAGTTACCGATTATCTCTAAATTATTGGTTTTTCAAAATTGCATTAAAAATTAAAAAAGTCCACATTACAATTGGTTATCTTTCCTTTAGGCCAAATGATAATTTTAAAAATATTTTTTCTACAAAATTGCAATGGTAATCCAGTAAAATGGTAAAATTATTTTGTCCAGATCTTGCCAAGTCTCTCTAAAATTTAGGTTTCAGGAAGATTAGATAGGAATTTGCTAAATCAAAAGGCAAACGTTGTTTGAAAATCAATTGGGAATCATTACACAGTGTCCAGCCTTTTTCACATTTTAGATAAACTGTGTAATGTCCAGAAGTAACAGTAGGTCCATCATGGAAAATTATTGCAACAGTTACAAAAGTTTTTCCTGAAATTGATAATTGCTGTCCTGTAAACTTCTTTATTAAAGTATCCAATTTTGAACCATCAGCTCTACATCGTTGCATCATTAAAATTACATACTGTCCGTATTCCCTTAAAATTAATGTTGAAAACATGTCAGAATTACACTCACCACATTTCATGCTATGATTAGCATCTTTAACTAATTTTGCAAAAGTGACTGTTTTACTCTCTGGCAATGTCAAATAAATAAACCTTTCATTATCAACAATAGAGCCACATATATTATAACAATTATCACAACTATGTTCCCATTTATAGGAGAGACCAAAAAAAATGTCAATGGGAACTCCTTCTTCTTCCACTACCTGAAGAAAATACATCAAAAATTTGTGTGCATCTTGCTGTTCATTTTGAGAAAACTGTGTTCGTCCTGAACATACATCTAAAAGTTTTCTAATATCAGTAGCACTTTCTATTTGAGTTTTATCTTTACTCAGCTTTTGAAAAAGGAGACTCAGCTCTGAACAGAATCTTTTTCCCTGATTTACTATTATCTGCTCTTGCAAACTTTCCAGATAAAATGCAACATTCAGCACTACATTAGCGTAGCAGTTGACACCAGAGCTATTTTCAAAATGACATCCTACAACCTGTTCTTCATTGTCCTTTTTCTTTTTGCTTGCAATTACATCACTCCTCTTTTTTTTCCTCTTCTCTATATCTTCATTACAGATATTCTCATTTCTCCTTTTACAAGAAACTACACGTTTCTCCAACACAGGATACTGACCTAAATGAGGAGCATAGCTTCTTCTTAATCTATTATACTCCTTTACACAGTTTGTATCAGCACTAACTTTTGAGTCATCAAAGTCTATCATGAATAAACCTGATAATGTTTTGACTCGTGACAAAGCTACATATGCCATACCTTCTTTGAACACAGTTGAACCAATGTTCACAAATGCACAATCTACAGTCAATCCTTGAGACTTGTGGATAGTTACAGCATATGCTAGAGAAAACGGAAACTGCTTCCTACGTACATATAAGTCTTTCACAAGCATAAAACGAACTGTACAACGACAAATATCTTTAACTTCATCTATCTGATCAAATTTTATCTGTAAACATTCAATTCCTTCTTTTTTCTGATAATTAATAAAACCCACAACTCTTCCCATCGCTCCATTCACTAAGCCTTTCTCAACATCCAAATTTCTCCTTAAAAATACTCTACAGTTCATGCAAACATATAGATTTTTTTCTAATCCTGCTGTTTTGGAGATGTTCTTCTCTAGTGAGTCCAATTTATTTTTCAGTTTGCCTGTTACTGTGACAGTAATTCTTCCATCCTCAATTTTGTCCACTGCTTCCAATTTCCTGATCTCTTCCTTTTCCAATTTCAAAAGCTCCTCATTAAATATTGAGCATTCACGTAGAGTTGGCATTAAGCAGATGACACTTTTGTTTTCTGCAATATTCTTGTATATTTTCTCTGCAACTATTTCTTCCTTTGGAAATAAATTATGTAGCAGCCGACTCTGTAATGCTTTTTTCCCAACTTCTGTGAGTAGTCCAATTCTGATATCTTTCAGAATACTTCCATATTCTTCATCGTTTGCTTGCCTCATATTAGTTGTAAGTTCCTTGTACTCAAAGAAGGACCAAATATTTGTATTTCCAATGCTTCCCAATGACTTCTTTGTGTCTTCATGTGTCACAGTATTAAACACTGGTTGTCCTTTAACTGGAGTAAGTTGCAAAAGATCCCCAAAAACTATGACGTGTTTTCCACCAAATAACACGTCATAGTCTGTCTTCAAAATTTGCTGCATTCTTAAATGCACAAAGGCAAGCATTAAGTTTGATACCATGCTCACCTCATCAATAATGAGAACTTGCATCTTCTTCAATACTCTTGAAACTTCCAAGGATGCTTCTCCAGTTAGCTTGTTGAATTGTATTTTGTTCTCATGCTCCACTGGTAACATTAGCAAACGATGTAAGGTGATTCCTTTTATGTTATATGCTGCTAACCCAGTTGGAGCAGTAACCACACAAGACAAAGTAGAATCCGTTTTTTGCTTTAGGTAGCTTCTGATGACTTTAATTAGGAAACTTTTTCCAGTGCCAGCTTGTCCGCTTACATACATCCTGATTGGATGAAATGATGTGCATGAGCACTCTTTTTTTTCATGTAGAAATCCGTGATCAATTTTGTTTTTGATCTCTTCATAAATGTGTTGCTGCTCTTGATTCAGTTGTCTTTCCAAATTTTGTAAGTCTATAAATTCTTCTTGAGCTTGATTCATAGCCGTTTCCACTTCATTCATGGCTATTGATGCTTCATTTTCAACGATTGGTTGTCCTAGGGGATCTTGACTGAGTGTTCCAGAACTTTGGCTGTCCTGAGAACTGTCTCTAGCTATTTCTGCTGCAATTGTAGTTTCCTGTTCAATTTCTTCATTTAACATTTGCAGATAAGTTGAGAATGTACTGCATTGTATGCTGTCTTTGCAAGCATTAAAAGAATCTTCATAGCTCTGGAATTCTCCCAGTAGTTCATCCTCTGTACGCCATGGTTTAAACAACTGTAAAAGAGCCAAGTAGTAAAATTCTTTCTTGTCGGTAGTGTCGCAACTCAGCTTCCGGTGATTTATCAAACTTCCTTTGGTTTGCTTCACCAAACATCCTTCTTCACCAACAACTTTATATTTTCCACTGTTGATGTCTTCTGCAGCTTTCCGTGAATAAATGTAGTTCTGCAACACTTCATAGAGACACATGTTCTCCAGATGATGACTTCTCTTGGGATAATATGTGTCCAACATGTTTGTTTTCAATATATCTGTACTTTCTGGGTCATTCTCAGCCAAATATTCAATTTCTCCAACAGATTTCAGTACCCGATTTCTCATTGCTGCAAGGCCTAAACTTGCCCAAATTATTCTTCTTGACTTCGAGTAGAGACTTGCAGAAGATAACCTATCTGAACATTCGTAGGATCCAATTTCTCGATGCGATAACATCTTCAGACTGAAACTGTACAGCTTCTTACTGACAGTCTTCTCGTGAGAAATCTCTTCCCACATTTCCTTCAATTCTGTTTTTTCTGATTTCGTAATGTAAGACGTTACATATCGTGCAACAGCAATGGAATTGTCAGCTACATACTGTATATCCATGTTAGCGTTCCACATGGATAAAATGACTGGGTTGTAGTCATTTATATTTGTTGATTCTTCTTTTCTTTTAAGGTTGTAGGTATTCTTAGGTGATTTTCTTGTGATAGTATGTCTCACAGCTGACATAAAACTGTTGACTCTTCCATTTGAAAGAACAGGTCTAGGAAATCCAAATCGACATTTAGTGTAGTATTTTTCTTTGCTCTTGTATTTCCGTCGACAGTATTTTCCACACCGATGACTTTGGAAACGTAGAACTTGCTCCTTTAACTTGTTCTCTTCTGTGCTTTTTGGTATACCACATGTTGCATATTCTTCAATGTAAGATAACACTGCTTCATCAGTATCTGTTCCAAACTTTGGGGCATCCTTGATCCACAGCAGCATATGAATATGAGGAGCACCTCTTGCCTGGTACTCTTTTCTCCAAAAGAAATCCACTACTTCTCCAAGGGGTGGATTTTTTTTATTGCAGATGAAGGACATCATAGCCTCAAATCTATGATTGAAATATCTGCAAACATTAACCGGATCCAATGAGCACAGTTCTCCTGCTGTCTTGTATTCGATGTTTTTAATGTTTGAATTGGCCTCTCGTAGAAAATCCAGTAAATCATCCCAAGCGTACTCGGCACAGCTTAGGGTAAGGAACCATGTGTGTGTTCCTAAATTGCGTAACATGCATTTTAGTTCACCATGGCGTCGGTACCAATATTCATTTGTCCCACGCTGACAAGCCATCAGATTGATCAGTTGTGTTTCCAAATGATCATCTCGGTGCTGCACTTTCTCCATAAAATCCTTAGCAGACACATTTTGTAAATGTACTCCACTTTTTAAAATGTGATTTACTGCATAAGACAGTGCAGACAAGTCGCTTTCAAATAAAAGATGGAACAAATAAGGAATACTTTGTCGAAATCTGGGATCTTCAGCATATAGTCTTGTAGTCCGATACTCTGAAGCTGGAATCTGTTCTGGACGTTCATCGTATCGTCCTCCTTTTCCTTTAGGAAACAGCTGGGGAAAACATCGAGCTTCCAAGCTCTCCTCCCATACACTCACGGGATTTCCTTTTGCTTTCTTCATCTGAAAGAGATCAATATTGTCTCCCATAACTTCTTTCGAATGGAGAGGATGTATGCTAAAATGTTCATAAATTTCTTCTTCCTTTGACTTGTCCACTTTTTCAATTTGTCCAGTTGGTGTTTCTGTGTGTTCTTGAAAATCTTCTTCTTCTTCTTCTTCTTCTATATAAATTGATTCATACCATTTGTTATTTTTTTTCAAATACAAATTTGCTCTTTGTACTTTCCGCACATCTACCAGCTCCTGCCAAATCTTCTTATTCTTTGTAGGTACACCATTAACCAGAATAATTAATGGTTCAGTTTCCAAAGTATCCGCATCAATAGTTTCCATATTTTTTTTCAAATCCAAGGGCAAATACACCACTCTACCTTTTAAACCTCTCAGTAAATCTGAAGGAGGTAATTTACCAGTTTTGGGCTCCATAAGTACTATGGTCTGGAACGGATGAACACATTGAATGAGTATAGACTCATATGTATTTAATTCAGAAAGTTCAGCAGGAATAGCATCCAATTCTAAATTATTATGTACAGCTCTGGTCGGCATTCTATTTTCCTCTAACTTGTTGTAACAGTATTTACAAATACGCTGATCTTCACCCAATTCAAAACAATTTTCAAGAAATATATATGTGGCAAAATCCATCCACTTATAATTATCTTCATTTTCACTCTTTCTGTAGAGATCAACATTCCTAGTTTGTTTTCTATAATGAGTTCTGCGGCAACAAATACAAGTAACATTTGGTCTTTCATTAGAGACTATTGCAAATTTTGTTATGTGATCATTAAATGTGTTACTTACAGAGGGTTCTACATTCTCTTCCACTTCTGCCTCATTTACTGTGTCCTTCTCTGCACTGTTTTGTTCAGGACCAAAGTAACAAAACTGAATTTCATCAACAACCTTCTCTACATCTGATACCGTTCCTCGGAACAGAGCCCTATTCAATTCATTTAACTTTATTGCTGGACTTTTGGCAAAATACAACCGTCTCACAAACTTTCTCATTTCAGTATGATGAACAGCCAGCATCCTAAAATGATGGAAAACACTATTGCACACTTTTCTAGATAGACAAGCAAGAGAATGACCCTGCAAACCAGTATTCTCTCTCACTCTGCATGGATCCAGACTTTGAAGCACCTTAATCTTTTGTTTTACACTTTTTTTACTATATTCTCTTAGAAACTCTCGAAATCTGTCAATAGATTCCTGACGCACAGTGCAAATACTACTACAATTCCAAGTGTACACTGGGGCTTTAGGACGTCTCCCCATTGCCTCATCTGCCATCACTTGTACCTCATCTCTTGGAACCATTATCTCCTTCTCCATTATGCAACCATTTTTTACTTCGTATGAACGACCTCTGGTGTCAACTGCATGCAGCAAACTATTACTTTGAAAATAGCTCTCTTCATTAAAAAAAGGTTCACTACTTGAACTATGCATCCACTTTCCTAAAAACACTTTACAAAAGTTTGTTCTGTTCA
This sequence comes from Triturus cristatus, assembly GCF_964204655.1. Taxonomy (NCBI): domain Eukaryota; kingdom Metazoa; phylum Chordata; class Amphibia; order Caudata; family Salamandridae; genus Triturus; species Triturus cristatus. Next base: position 319,081,042 of record NC_140579.1, read on the forward strand.
CTACTCTTTTGCTTTTGCTTTGTGATTTCAGTACATTAACCATTTTATCTAATGTACGCATCCTATTCAAAATTAATATGAATAGTTTCCTTTTTAATTCTAATGCTTTTGCTGCAATGGCTTCAATTTCTTTTTTTCTCTTGTAATATTTTGCCTTTTGCTTATATTTCTTTACATCCTTTATCAAATTGGACATAACTCTTCTCTGAAACATTTTTCTACGTATCTCTTTAAACGCTGTTTTTCTGTTTATGTTAAACTTTTCAATTGCAGAAGGTATATTTGCATTAACTAAATTCTCAATTTTTTGCTGTTCTCTATGTTTTGTTACATTTTTCCGAGGACAGACATTTTGTACATTTTACTTTGTTTTGAATATTTTGTTAAGAAATTGTTTTTTCTGCTTACCAGAAGATTTTTTCTTTTTCCCAACATGAGCATCTTCTACTAACTTTGGTCCTCCAGTTGTCTTCAAATATAGTTTTTTTTTTAGCGTTTTTTGAACTCGAGATTTTGTAGGCATCTTAAATTTTGTTCACTGTTCTTCAGCAATACCTGAAAAAAACTAAAAAAAAAATCCTTTATTGTATTTAAATATATTACTACATTTGTTTTCACAATAGTCACAAAACAAAATTTCTTTGCCAATTTGAATGCACACAAACTGCTCTTTTTTTTGGGCAAGTGAAAATCTCTTTTACAAACTGTCACATTATGAAACCACTTTTCAGATTTTTTAAAAAGCTCATGTCCACAGTGCTACACTCCAGCAAGGGCAACCAGCCTTAGTGAAGCTCAATGTATTTGCATTACAGACTGAAACCTGAAAACCCCACTCGCTTGTAAATACTTTGCATGACTATACACGGCAAGCACATGGGTGTGTGCTAAGACTCTGCTTCTTCCCCCAAAAATTCGCTCCCCCTTTCCATCTAATGCAACTGTGAAATCACCAGAGCAAGACGCAATAAATCTCTGCCTATAATTCCTCTATGCACACAGAGTCATGTTTTCACATTAGTCCCAAAACGAAATTTCTTTGCCATTTTGAAAGCACACTTACTGCTCTTTTTTTTTTGGGCCGAGTGAAAATCACTTTTACAGACTGACACATTATGAAACCTTTTTTAAAAATTTATTTAATTGCACATGTCCAAGCTGTTTTTTTTTCAGACCACCACCATGTGTATTCTCTGTGTCTGCCTACACTCCAGCAAGGGCAACCAGCCTTAGTGATGCTGAATGTATTTGCATTACAGACTTAAACCTGAAAACCTCACTGGCTTCTAAATACTGTGCATGACTATACATGGCAAGCACATGGGTGTGTGCTAAGCCTCTGCTTCTTCCATAAAAAATTTGCTCCCCCTTTCCATCTAATGCAACTGTGAAATCACCAGAGCAAGACGCAATAAATCTCTGCCTATAATTCCTCTATGCACACAGAGTCATGTTTTCACATTAGTCCCAAAACGAAATTTCTTTGCCATTTTGAAAGCACACTTACTGCTCTTTTTTTTTCGGGCCGAGTGAAAATCACTTTTACAGACTGACACATTATGAAACCTTTTTTAAAAATTTATTTAATTGCACATGTCCAAGCTGTTTTTTTTTCAGACCACCACCATGTGTATTCTCTGTGTCTGCCTACACTCCAGCAAGGGCAACCAGCCTTAGTGATGCTGAATGTATTTGCATTACAGACTTAAACCTGAAAACCCCACTGGCTTCTAAATACTGTGCATGACTATACACGGCAAGCACATGGGTGTGTGCTAAGCCTCTGCTTCTTCCCCCAAAAATTCGCTCCCCCTTTCCATCTAATGCAACTGTGAAATCACCAGAGCAAGACGCAATAAATCTCTGCCTATAATTCCTCTATGCACACAGAGTCATGTTTTCACATTAGTCCCAAAACGAAATTTCTTTGCCAATTTGAAAGCACACTTACTGCTCTTTTTTTTCGGGCCAAGTGAAAATCTCTTTTTACAATTTGAAATCACTTTTACAGACTGACACATTATGAAACCACTATTTTTGATTTATTTAATTGCACATGTACAAACTGTTTTTTTTTTCAGACCACCACCATGTGCATTCTCTGTGACTGCCTACACTCCACCAAGGGCAACCAGCCTTAGTGATGCTGAATGTATTTGCATTACAGACTTAAACCTGAAAACCCCACTGGCTTCTAAATACTGTGCATGACTATACATGGCAAGCACATGGGTGTGTGCTAAGCCTCTGCTTCTTCCCCAAAAAATTCGCTCCCCCTTTCCATCTAATGCAACTGTGAAATCACCAGAGCAAGACGCAATAAATCTCTGCCTATAATTCCTCTATGCACACAGAGTCATGTTTTCACATTAGTCCTAAAACGAAATTTCTTTGCCAATTTGAAAGCACACTTACTGCTCTTTTTTTTTAGGGCCAAGTGAAAATCTCTTTTTACAATTTGAAATCACTTTTACAGACTGACACATTATGAAACCACTATTTTTGATTTATTTAATTGCACATGTACAAACTGTTTTTTTTTCAGACCACCACCATGTGCATTCTCTGTGACTGCCTACACTCCACCAAGGGCAACCAGCCTTAGTGATGCTGAATGTATTTGCATTACAGACTTAAACCTGAAAACCCCACTGGCTTCTAAATACTGTGCATGACTATACATGGCAAGCACATGGGTGTGTGCTAAGCCTCTGCTTCTTCCCCAAAAAATTCGCTCCCCCTTTCCATCTATTGCAACTGTGAAATCACCAGAGCAAGACGCAATAAATCTCTGCCTATAATTCCTCTATGCACACAGAGTCATGTTTTCACATTAGTCCTAAAACGAAATTTCTTTGCCAATTTGAAAGCACACTTACTGCTCTTTTTTTTTCGGGCCAAGTGAAAATCTCTTTTTACAATTTGAAATCACTTTTACAGACTGACACATTATGAAACCACTATTTTTGATTTATTTAATTGCACGTGTCCAAGCTGTTTTTTTTTCAGACCACCACCATGTGCATTCTCTGTGACTGCCTACACTCCACCAAGGGCAACCAGCCTTAGTGATGCTGAATGTATTTGCATTACAGACTTAAACCTGAAAACCCCACTGGCTTCTAAATACTGTGCATGACTATACATGGCAAGCACATGGGTGTGTGCTAAGCCTCTGCTTCTTCCCCCAAAAATTCGCTCCCCCTTTCCATCTAATGCAACTGTGAAATCACCAGAGCAAGACGCAATAAATCTCTGCCTATAATTCTTCTATGCACACAGAGTCATGTTTTCACATTAGTCCCAAAACGAAATTTCTTTGCCAATTTGAAAGCACACTTACTGCTCTTTTTTTTTCGGGCCAAATGAAAATCTCTTTTTACAATTTGAAATCACTTTTACAGACTGACACATTATGAAACCACTATTTTTGATTTATTTAATTGCACGTGTCCAAGCTGTTTTTTTTTCAGACCAACACCATGTGTATTCTCTGTGTCTGCCTACACTCCAGCAAGGGCAACCAGCCTTAGTGATGCTGAATGTATTTGCATTACAGACTTAAACCTGAAAACCCCACTGGCTTCTAAATACTGTGCATGACTATACACGGCAAGCACATGGGTGTGTGCTAAGCCTCTGCTTCTTCCCCAAAAAATTCGCTCCCCCTTTCCATCTAATGCAACTGTGAAATCACCAGAGCAAGACGCAATAAATCTCTGCCTATAATTCTTCTATGCACACAGAGTCATGTTTTCACATTAGTCCCAAAACGAAATTTCTTTGCCAATTTAAAAGCACACTTACTGCTCTTTTTTTTTTCGGGGCAAGTGTAAATCACTTTTACACACTGACACATTATGAAACCACCATGTGTAACTACAACAAAAACAATTCCCATTTCTATTATTCATTTCTTAAGTTACCACATACATACCCTCTCAAACTGTAAACTCACCTTTAAAATTAGTTAGTTGTGAAAGAAATGTGACACTCAAACAGCAGATTATCAGAGCCAGGATCTCTGTTGTGTTCACCTCTCTCCTCTCAGCAGAACCAGATAATGGCAAACTTTCCCTCTATTTTTCCACACATATACATGTAAGTTTCAAATCTCAGTGCTTCCCCCTTTTTTTCACATGTAATCACACATTTCTATTGGTTGAAAACGAACCCTTTTCCAAAAGTACCCTTCCCCCAACTTGACTTCTGCCTAGTACCCTTCCCCCAACTTGACTTCTGCCTGCTACCATAGCAACAGCTCATGGAACACTGCTGTGTGCAGTTAGGTCAGAAGTTCGACACACAATGTTTCAATTCCACAGAGCAAGAGTGCTTGACTTTTCAAACCTAACAGCAAATCCATAGTACTGTTCTTTGGTTACACATTTTTTTGTACCAATACAAAACATGCTTCTATTAATTTTCACATACAGCCTAGTTTTTATTCTAGAATGGTATGAAACAGCCAATCAGTTCTTTTTGTTTTAAAAAAATATGTATGCCTCCATTTCCAAACTGTCTTTCTTTTCATATTGCCATTCTACTGAAAGACACCTCCTGAGTGCATCCAGTTCTCCTTTGAAGATGTTCACAGTGTGGATTGTAGGGCACAGCTATGTCTTCTGGAGTGAAATGTATGCAGAGAAAACAGATATGGTGAGAGACCTTGCTTTGCCAAATGTAGACATTAAATGGATTGGTCAGAGAGGGTTAAAGTGGCACCAATTGATGCCATTGGTGAAATCCTTCATTCAAATCCAACACCCTGACCTCATAATAGTGCACTGTGGTGGCAATGACCTAGGCACTTTGACTGGGGTAGGTCTGGAAATGCTTATGAAGGACACCTTTGCACAACTGTTTTCACTTTTCCCTAAAACTGCCTTTGTGTTTTCCAACATATGCCAAAGGCAAAAATGGAACTGGTCCAATCATTTCTGTCCACAGATTGACAAAGCAAGAAAGCACGTCAACAAATCTGTTTCTGCTTTCCTCCGTGACTATGGTATGGGTGCCATTTACCACAACAACTTGTGTTATGACATGCAAGACATTTATAGAGGAGATGGTGTGCACTTCAATGATGAAGGGAACAGAGTCTTCCTCTTGAACCTTAGACTCTGCATCGGTACTTACTTGTAGGTACCACTAAAAAAATGACTTCATAAACACAACAGCTCTTTTTAGAGCTCCCTAATTTCTAAACTCTTAAATCTGCTTTTCATTTATCTATTTTTATTTTTTTACCGTACGCTTACCGTAAGCTTACCGTACGCGTACCCCGTGATTTTTTTTAAAATCAATAAATGTTTTTTTTGTACTTTTCTGTCCTTCTTTGACCCCCTTACAAATGTTAGGGGGTCTGTAACTCTCCTCATTGCCCCCTTTCCTTGTTTTCACTCTTTTTTTTCAGAGTGAAATACACAAAATGGCGGCCGCCGCTTCCTAGTTTCGGCCGATTCGAATGTTTACTAAGATCTAACAGCCAATCAGAATCGCGCTCGCGCACGCCGCCATACACTTACCGTAAGCGTACGGTAAGCGTACCGTAAGCGGGCTCAGATATATATATTGATTTAAAGGCTATTTTCTCAGAATCTACTGAACAGATTTACACCAAACCTACAAAAGGCACTTCCTTGACCTAGGGACTACCTCTCTGCCAAATTTTGAGTAATTCTGTTCAGCCGTTCGGGCTGTAGCTCGTTCTAAAGGTCCTATGGAAAAATGCATGGGGAAAACGCGTTTTGGGACCCCCCTTTTATCTCAGCCCCCGCTTGACGGATCCCCCCGAGACTTTCAGGGTAGGAGCGGAGCGTAGCGCCCCACCTATTTTGAGAAATTCACGAGGATTCGTCGACCGGCGCCAAAGTTATTCAAAATAGAATGTTGAGGTTTTCCTATGGAAACGTGGTCCTAACTATAACTACCTACTGGCGACCGCCAGTAGGTAATATATATATATATATATACATACACATATATATATATATACACATAAAACATTTTCAGGACAGGGGACTAAGTCCCCAAATCTTGCAATGGCTGCCAGCAATAATTTTCACATGTTGCTGGCAGTCGATGAGAGAGCTTGCTCCTGGGGGAGTCTGACTTCCATGGGAGCAAGGAAAATTAAGCGTCCTGGGACAATCAGAACACTCAATTTTTAAATAGACGCTCCTACAAGAGTCTCTCCAGACTCTCATGGACCCAACCGTCTAGACATACAATTATTTTAACCTTAAATTCTCAAAACTTACTGAATGGAATTACACCAAAACACAAACATCATCAATTGGCTGACCAAGATCTAGCTTCCTGGCAAACTTGGTGTTTTCCATTCACTAGGTTTTCCTTTTTTTTAAATTTTTTTTTTTTATTTATATTTTTATTGAGCACAATTCAAACAAAAAAGGTTCAACAATACATATTCAGTCAATAAAAAAAAACGAATATATCGTCAAATACAAAAAAACAACAGCAAATTTGATACAGGAGATCATACGAACGGTTTACATAGATATAAGATCCAGCAAGGAAACTTAGGTTAAATTAGTTATACAAAAATAAGGAAAAAAAACAAGAAGAAAATACATCAATCAAGTCGAGGGAGGTATGTCATTAAACCTCTGATTTGAATACCATTTGGAGATAGGAGCCCAAATCTGGGCCCCAAGAAGCCTGTTTTTTTTACCTCTGGAACTATATATTGAAAGCTCCTGTTTATAGGTTGCCAAGAAACGGCTAAGCGACATCTGAAAAGTGGGTAGTTCAGAGTCCTTCCACCGCGCAGCAAGAATAATACGAAAAATAGCAGTGCCCAAAAAAAGTATCCTTTGTTCTTCAATACTATGACCAAGAGAATCATCATGTCCCATTAAATAAAGAGTTACTGATTCTTGGATGTCGTGACCAAATACCTGAGCCCAGAATCCCATAATCGTAGCCTTTAATAAACCTAATTTGGGGCAATCCGCGAACATATGGATTAAATTCGCTTGGAGTTGGCTACATCTGGGGCAGCTATCATCAGCCCGTAAGCCCCAGGAGAATAACTTTGCAGGCGTAAAATAAAGATTATAGAGAACTCTGTAGTATTGGGCTTTAAGGTTCGAGGCAATAAAGAGTTTAGATGAGAGGGCCAAACATAGGTCAATGTCAACATTTGGATTAGTTAACCTTGTGGCCCAAGCCTGCTCAACCCGCTCTACGTCATCTACAGTGTTTTGGATCAGCAATTGATAGAGAGTGCCAATTCTAGTAGAGCGTTTACCAATAATAGACAACAGATTGATATTATCCAATTTAATTCTAGGGATACAGTTGCAAATGCTTGTAAACACCTGAAGGTATTTCAGAAAATCGGTAGTTGGAATAGTAAATATCTGCTGCAGCCATCCAAATGACGAAGTGATTTCCTGACCAAGAAAGTCACCCACTGTATTAATACCTAAGGAGTCCCACCTCCGGGAGGTTGAGTCGTTAAGACTAATAGAGATAATAGAGCTACGCCATAAGGGGGTATATTTTGTAAATTTTGGAATAACTAAATGTTTGGATACAGATTTCCATACCTTCCAAGCATCTGTGACTACCTTTAGCTTAATTATTTTTATAATATGATGGTTCAACCTGCCTTAAAAATAGGCCTTGGCATTTAGTCCCAAGACTCAGCTCATAAATGGAAGGGATAGAGGGTTCCATAGTAATCGAAGTGGCTGATTTAAAATTCAGTAATGGGCCCATATGTTGAAGAAGTGTTGCCCATAAGTATAATGTTAAGCTGGGAATACCTAGCCCGCCCCTCTCCTGGGGTAGAGTCAAAAATGGTAGTGCTCTTCTAATCTTTCTAAAGCTCCACATGAACTTAGACATGGAGGAGTCAATGATCTTAATAAAACTACCTCCAGGTAAGATCGGGATTGCTCGAAACAAGTAGAGTATCCTTGGAAAGATATTCATTTTTAAATAATTAGCCCTGCCAATTATAGAAAGATGTAAATTATCTACTCTCCTGAGGTCAGTCTTTATTTTGTTAATCAGGGGAGTATAGTTAAGATGGTCAATTTCCCTCACATCAGAAGACAGACAGACACCTAAATAGGTGGCTTGCTTCACTTTAAGGGGACTATCCAAAACCGTATTGTTTGCACAGAGAACCATTGTTTTATCCCTGTTAAGGGAATAACCTGAAAAGGTACCAAAGGCCTGGGTAATTAGTTCGATTTCCTGAACTGCGTCAGCAGGATTTGTTGTTAGAACAGCCACATCATCGGCATACGCCAAAACTTTCGTTGAGAACACACCTATATCAACAGGCCGAATACCGGGTGAAGAAAGCAATTTTACAATTAGGGGATTAATATAAAGGGCAAATAATATCGGAGAGCAGGGACAACCCTGCCTCGTACCCCTCTGTATCTCAATAAACTCCGACTCGGTACCACAGATGGAGACTTTTGCCTTAGGATCTATATATAAGGTCTTTATAGCTCTAATAAACTTATTTCCGAAGTTATTAGATTCCAAGACACTCCACAGAAAGCTCCATGAAACACGATCGAATGCCTTCTCTGCATCGAGAAGGATCATCGACATCTCCCCCCCCGTGGTGCCCATGATGTCAAATAGGGTGATGACTCTCCGGATGTGATCCGTAGTGCCCCTACCGGGGATAAAGCCATGCTGCCACGGGGAGACAAGATGCTCGACGATCCCACTCAACCGATTAGCTAGGATCTTGGCATAAAGTTTTGAGTCGGAGTTTATTAGAGATATGGGTCTATAAGAGGATGGGAGATGCGGGGGTTTACCTTTTTTCGCAAAAATTGCTATATTGGTATGTTTCCAGGATTCAGGTGGGGTTGAATGATACTGAACCCCCAGAAACAGATCCAATAAATAGGGGAGTATTTGTTTACCTAACACCTTATACAGATCAAGCGGAATTTTGTCCGGGCCTGCTGCTTTACCATTTGCAAGATCAGAGAGTGCAATCTCCAACTCCGAGATTGAAATTTCATTTTCAAGATCTTCTTTGACTAATTCGTCAACCGAGGGATTGAAATCTTGGCCCGATAACCAGTTATTAAGAAAGGTTTTTATAACGCCATCAGAATATGAGTTATCGCTATGATATAACTTCTGATAGTATTTTCGGAATACCTCCACGATATCATGTGAAGAGGAATATTCCTGGCCCTCATACTCAATCCACTTGATCTTATTTTGAGATTGTTTTTGTCGTGTTCGAAGGGCTAGATATCTGCCTACATTCTCTCCAGTTTCATATAATCTGCTTTTATTGACTTCGTATATTTCAACGGCTTTTCGGGTTAAAGTGCTGTTAATTTCAGCTTTTAATACTAGTATTTTTTGGAGAGTATCAAGGATTGGAACTCCCTGTTGTATCTGGGCAGCATGGTGAATCTCAAGATTAGACAATTCGCGCATTAGATTCATATTGATGTTGTCCTCTATCTTTTTGCGCCTAGCCACAAACGCAATAGTCTCCCCCCTTAATGCTGCTTTAAAACAGTCCCATACAATCAGTCTAGGAGCACTAAACTGATTGCAGTCGAAAAACCCCTAGGCCCATGATGTTATATGGGCTATATATTGGTGGTTAACGAGAAGCTTTCTATCAAAGGACCATTGCACTTTCGGCTTCTCACAGCTTGGCAACTCAAAAGTAAGGGTAAGTGCATTATGGTCCGAAATTGTTTTTGGAGACTTGATTATATCAAGCAGAAGCAGATCCTCTAATGATGACATAATATAATCAATTCGAACATACTTGTTGTGTGGGTATGAGAAATAAGTAAATCCATCATCATTTTTCTTCCTCAATCCCCAGACATCAAGTAAATTATGGCTATCCATCAATTGGCACAGGGCCCTGTATACCCTAGGCTTACGTCTGACCAAACTGACACCTCATTGACAATTGTCTTAATCATGGACAAGTTGGCGGCGGCGTTCTAGACCGCTGTGAGATGCTCCTCTGACCAGTACTGATTTTGGTGGACTGAGGGGTGCATTATTGCATTTTCAGAAGGAAAATGAAACGGAATTAGAAACGCAATGAACTTCTTAACTTGGATTTGGAACAGGGAGTAAATATTTAAGTAGAAGTGGTGAGACTTTTCAACTAACCCTGAGGGGGAAAAAAAAACGCCACGGGATTATCGCGAGCCGGATGGAGGGGCTCGGATCGTTTGTTACAGCTCCACAAGACGAAATTACGGCCGTGGTATTATGCTCTCGTTCTCACCTGCATATCCTGGCGTCTTTGATTGGCTTTGTGGTGTTGAGAGCTATCAGACATTCGCAGCTGGGTAGAAATCTCGCTGGTACTCCTGTCACTACTGCTAGTCCACAAAACGCTACAGCGAGTACACAAAGCATTTCCTGCTCCCTAGACGCTGTGAGGTTGGATTGCAGCAAGGCAATGGCATCGAAGAACGCCGCAGCAGTGGCCGCTTCTAAAACTCCGGGAGCTGGCGCTGAAGCGTGGTGAGATCCCTGACCTGGAAGGACCCGGCAGCCTGAATATTGCTCCGGCGAAGTTAGCAAAATCATCCAAACAATTACCGCCTACTCCAGGACCTGGCCCCTCAGTGATGGAGCTTCTACGAAAAACGCCCGGTGCTGTTTCTTCTCCCTCCCCCGTTCATCTGCCGACATCCACAGCAGTGATTTCGTCGGACCTGAGTGCGCTGCCTGGAGGTGGTGCTCTCGAGCAAATCCAGCGAGAAAAAGCTGCAGTGAAATCAATTGATATTGAGCCGGCAAGCTGTATACCGGGCAGTTCAGGGGGTGAGAAGATCATTCACCCGCAAGCGGCGGGAGGACAAAGGATTGAAAATCTTGAAGGTAGGGATATACAAGGTTTATATCCCTCCTCTGTGGACACTGCATCTCCTGCTGTTTCTGTCCTTATCCCCTCCCCCATGGTTAGCTTAGCCGCATCTTTATCTGTGCTGCCGGAGAACTTTAATTTAGACATAAATGACATTAGCTCAGCATTTCCCCAAATAAATGCTGTAATTGCACTAGATGTTGATGAAGATGAATCTACTGGTGAAGTTTCAGCTACAGTTGCTGCAGTTGCAACACAACTGCCGGTGGCCTCCTCCTCTAAACAAGGGACTGTTATCGGTTTGCCTCAGATTGGTGCCGCACCAAACACTTCTAAAAATATTCTACATGGGTCTCTGTGTCCTAGGGGGAAGGCTTGTAAGGACCATGCTGCTTCTGACTCACTCAACACAGACAGAGACCCGTCGGATTTTTATTCGATATCTGAAGTTCTGGAAGACCCTAGGTGGTCACAAGACTCAGATTTGTACTCAGAAGTTAACACTGGTTCTGACACTAGCGCAACTGAAAGTGATCATGACCCAACCCAGGGAGAGTCTAGGGGAAGCAGGAGAACTGTTCTGAGGAAGAGAAGGAGTCATCACGGTGCTTCAGGGTTAGCCTGGGATTATTCTCCAGCAACAGTTCTAAATTCACAGGATTATACCTCCATATCTCATCCTGAGCTGTCCGCCACTGACCCGCAAAGTACTACATTGACTTCTGTGATGGATACAGTACTGCAGGCTATTGCCTCCCATCGGGAACAGACCTCCAGGGATGGTCGTAGGGCACAATTAGCCCTGCATAAGGTACAGGGTGTAGTTCAAAAACTCTCAAAAACTGTTGCAGCTTCCAATATAAGACTGACGGAGATCGAAGATCGAATAGTGACGAACGAAGCTGAAGCCACGGTGACTCAGGAGAAAGTGGAAGCCCACGAAGCCGAGTTGAAAGATGTTAGATGGAAGATGGAGGGTATGGAAAATCGCCTTCGGCGCAACAACCTCCGCGTACTCGGAATTCTGGAAAAAATTGAGGGCGATGATATACGCTCCTTTATAATTCAGCTGTTTAAGGACACACTCCCTGAGCTTGCATCCTGGAATTGGGACTTGGAAGTTCAACGCGTTCACAGAACCCCATTTACTTTAAAGGCCTCATCACAAGGGGGATTCCCTCGTGCAGTTTTGGTGTTTTTCGGAAATTTTCTACTCCGTCAGGCTATTGCTGAGAAAGCAAGACCCGAAGCTCGGCGCAGCAGAGACGCTATCTCTTACTTTGTGAGGCCCGATTTCTGCCACACCACTGTGGAGAGGAGATGGCGTCTTCGCCAATTGATCAAACCTTTCCAAGAAAAAAAAGCTCAGGTGTATCTTAACAATTCTGCCAAGCTTAAAGTCATTTATAATGGTCAGGCTAAATTTTTCACCTCAGAAATTAAAGCCAAGGAGTTTCTGGATAGTCTGTCCTGAAGCTTTAAGCCTTTTTTTCATGCTAGTAATTGAATAATTGTATGTTAGGAAATGCTTGGAAATGCTGAGTCTAGGAGTGAAGAATGGGTTAGGATGCTTTTTGCTCTACTGCTTCTTTGCCCATTGGAGTTCGATATTTGGTATATGTCTTGGTAGGGGATCAGTCCAGGACTTTGTAAGCTTTAGAACTTTAAGGATTTGTAGCAGCTTGATTACAGTTATTATATATTTACTATATATTCAGATATAACTATTGTAATCATGATAATATAATATAGCTATGGATATTGGAATAGCTACCCTGCTCTAGTTTGCTACTGTTATTATCCACGAAATACCTTTATATGTCTATCTATCGTTTTTTTTTTCTTTCGGTTTTTTTCCTCCTCTTCTCTCTTTTTTTTTTGGATTTTTCTTATTCAAATATCAAAAATCACTATTTTTGCACCTATTCAGTCTTACTGGTCTTCACCGTGTAAGTTTATTTTTATTGGTACTGGTCAGGGAATGTCTCTCCACCATCACAGACTCTTTAGAGTCTAAATGCCCTGGTGGTTGGTGTCCGGGGAGGGGGGGATAGGGGGGAGGAGTGGGGGGGAAAAGCATAAAAATGAGCAATTTCGCACAAATAAGACAATGCCAAGTTTTTTGTATATGGAATATATAATATATTGTAGTAATAAGAGGGAATCAGATTATGAATTGTGTTTTGTTTCTTGTTCTTACATAGTTTACTGTTTTTTGATGGTCAGGATGGGGATTTTTCATCTTAGATGGGGAGAGTAAAACTTCGTAGCTGGAATATCGCGGGTCTTAACGACAGAAATAAAAGGGCACAATTATATCAACTACTACGACAAGATCCCGTTGATATTCTATGCTTACAGGAGACGCATATTGCAGATTGTGATAAAGAATTGTTAAACATTCCGGGGTATAATGTTATCACAGCCACCTCACAAACATCTAAAACACGAGGAGTTGCTATTCTTGTAAAATCTATAATAGGCGATCCTAGTCGTACATTGGCCGATAAACATGGCAGATGGGCTATAGCTCAACTGAAATCTGGTTTTATAATCTGCGCAATTTATGGTTCAAATCTGGATGATCCCCTACTTTTTAGAGATCTAGAGCTAGAATTGGCCTCTTGGCCTGGCCCTCTTATTTTATGCGGAGACTTTAACGTTGCCGTAGGGAGCTGTTTTGATACTCATTCACTAGGTTTTCCTGGTGCCTTGTCTAAATAAGTCTATGGAAAACGCATGTGATATTGCATTTAGGGGCTCACTTTTTTCTCTGCCTCCGCTTGACGGATCACTCTTAAACTTTTCATGCACAAACTAGTCAGAGTAGCACCTTTTTGAAAAGCTTTGTGGAGATTCGTTAAATGGTGCAAAAGTTATTAGTAACTTAAAAAGTGCTTTTCCTATGAAACAATTGACCTAACAATAACTATATATATATTCACTGAAAAAACCATAGGTTTCAGGGGCGTTATAGTTAGCTGGACTTTTCACTCGTACAAAATCATTGAAATTCCCCCGTTATAGTTAGTTCAGCTAACTATAACTCGCGCGCCCTCAATGCACTGCTGATGACGTCACATATTACATCACTCATGACATGGTCAGTGACATCACTCATGACATCACTGATGACATCTCAAATGACATCACTGATGACATCATCCAGTGAATGTGTGTTTTTCTGAAAATTACATATGTTTTATATATGTATATCTCAAGGTCGATGGAAGAATAAATGGGTATATAAGTGTCTAAATGGATGATTTGTTTTTGAAAAATTGATTGTATAACTGACTGATTAAGTGTATCTTAGTGAATACATGGCTTAGTGAGTAATGTTTAAATGTGTAAATATCTGTATCAGTCTCTCACTTTGTGTATAAGTGGCTGCATGGGTTGATGAGTAGCTACATGAGTGTCTATATAGGTTATTAGTTGGTTTTTTGAGTATCAGTATGAGTGTCTGAGTGTCTGTATGGTTCGGTGGGGGGTATTACGTAGTGCATAGGTGCATGAATGAGTGACTCACTGTTTGTATGTGTTGAAGATAGCATGTGTGCAGGACTGTATGGGTGGATGAGTGTGTGCATGGGTGTGTTAGTGAGTGATAGACTGTCTCAATAGTGTCTTTATGAGTAACTACATATGTTTTAAACTAGTATATGTGACTATTGGTGTATATAAGTGAGTATATGTGAGAGTGAGAGATTGAAAGAGTTCCTGTATGAATAAGTATGTGTTTCTATAAGTGATTGTTTAAAAGACTAAGTATGTGTAAGTTTCTGTAGAAGTAAATGTGGTGGTGTGTGTATAACTGTATATGCAAGTAAATGGATGTTTGATTCTTTATTAGCATGAGTGACTATGTGTGTGAGTAACTCAATGGATGAGTGGCGTTGTGTAACAGGATGTATAGGTGTGTGAGTATATATGATGAGTGAGTACATGTATGCGTGACTGTATAGGACTGTTGGTGAATGAGTGGATGTGTATGTGGATCTTAGAATTACTGAATAGATTGTTGTAACTGGTATTGGTATGTCCATTGTTTTGAACATGGTAGTTTCTATTTTGAATGTGTGTATCACAGGTTATATTAGGGGAAGAGGAGGTCTGCCACTCTATCACAAGGATGATGTCATCAGTGATGTCATTAGTGAAGTCATTTGAGATGTCATCAGTGATGTCATGAGTGATGTCACTGACCATGTCATGAGTGATGTAATATGTGATGTCATCAGCAGTGCATTGCGGGCGCGCGAGTTATAGTTAGCTGAACTAACTATAACGGGGGAATTTCAATGGTTTTGTACAAGTGAAAAGTCCAGCTAACTATAACGCCCCTGAAACCTATGGTTTTTTCCAGTGAATTTCAAAGGTTTTTTAAATGCTAATTTCTAACTATGCCTACAGAGATAGGACATGTGAAGAAAGAAGAAAAAACGCACAGGAAGAAAAAAAAGAAATGCAGAAAGAAGCAACAGAAGTCCTCAAAGACGAAGAAAAGTGCAGGAAGAAGGATAAAGTGCAGAAAGAACAAACAGAGGAGCAGAAAGAAGCCTTGTTGCAAAATCATCTGTACCCTCAACTTTTTCAGACGGATACTGGTGGTAACTGAGTCTGACTAACCAGTCCTAGAGCCAGTGCTATGTTAAAAGACACTCAGAATACAGTGAAAACACCTACATACACTAGGGAACACTATGCGTTGGGGTCCCCCTGTGATCAGCATGACCTCCTTTGTAAGCCCCTAGTATATAATAGGGCAGGGGATTAAAACTACCTCTTAAAACGCGCCACAGGGCGTGTTTGCACACATCACCTCAGGCCCCGTCCCCTCACTTCCCCACTGTGTAAACACGCCCTGTGGCTGTTTTAAGTTGGGAGATTAAGTCCCCTTGAATCCTGAGGGTCCCTAGGGTCCAACTAGACCACTAGGTACCTCCAGTACGCGGCACAGAGCTGCGTTGCAGAGAGATGTAAAAAGGGGCACGGCCTAGACCACCTCTCTGCAATGCAGCGGAGTGGTGCTTACTGGAAGCACCTGAAGGCTAGTTGGCCCCCAGGGTCACTCAGGATTGAAGGGGAATTATTTCCCCAATTTAAAACGCGCCACAGGGCTTGTTTGCACACGTCAACTCAGGCCCTGTCCCCTCCCTTCACCACCGTGAAAACACGCCCTGTGGCCGTTTTTAGTTGGGAGATTACGTTCATTTGAATCCTGAGGGTCCCTAGGGTCCCTAGGGTCCAACTAGCCCACTAGGTACCTCCAGTATGTGCCACAGAGCTGCATTGAAGAGAGGTGTAAAAAGTGGCACGGCCTGGACCACCTCTCTGCAACGCAACTCAGTGGCGCTTACTGGAAGCACCTGGTGGGCTAGTTAGCCCCCAGGGGCCCTCAGGATTGAAGGGGAATTATTTCCCCAACTTAAAACGCGCCACAAGGCTTGTTTGCACACGTTAACTCAGGCCCCATCCCCTCCCTTCACCACTGTGTAAACACGCCCTGTGGCCGTTTTTAGTTGGGAGATTAAGTTAATTTGAATCCTGAGGGTCCCTAGGGTCCAACTAGCCCACTAGGTACTTCCAGTATGCGCCACAGAGCTGCGTTGCAGAGAGGT
This sequence comes from Triturus cristatus, assembly GCF_964204655.1. Taxonomy (NCBI): domain Eukaryota; kingdom Metazoa; phylum Chordata; class Amphibia; order Caudata; family Salamandridae; genus Triturus; species Triturus cristatus. Next base: position 319,097,530 of record NC_140579.1, read on the forward strand.
GTAAAAAGTGGCATGGCCTGGACCACCTCTCTGCAACGCAGCTCAGTGGCGCTTACTGGAAGCACCTGGTGGGCTAGTTAGCCCCCAGGGGCCCTCAGGATTGAAGGGGAATTATTTCCCCAACTTAAAACGTGCCATAGGGAGTGTTTGCACACGTCACCTCAGGCCCCGTCCCCTTCCTTCCCCACTGTGTAAACATGCCCTGTGGCCGTTTTTTAAGTTGGGAGATTAAGTCCCCTTGAATCCTGAGGATCCCTAGGGGCAAAATAGCCCACTAGGTACGTCCAGTAAGCACCATTGCAGAGAGGTGTAAAAAGGGGCACGGCCTGCACCACCTCTCTGCGACGCAGAGCAGTGGCACTTACTGGAAGCACCTGGTGGGCTAGTTGGCCACCAAGGTCCTTCAGGATTGAAGGGGAATTATTTCCCCAACTTAAAACGCGCCACAGGGCGTGTTTGCACACGTCAGCTCAGGCCCCGTCCCCTCCCTTCACCACTGTGTAAACGCGCCCTGTGGCCGTTCTAAGTTGAGAGATTAAGTCCCCTTGAATCCTAAGGGTCCCTAGGGTCAAACTAGCCCACTAGGTACCTCCAGTAAGCGCCACAGAGCTGCGTTGCATAGAGGTGTAGAAAGGGGCGTGGCCTCAGAACACCTGTCTGCAACGCAGCTCCCTGGCGCACACTGGAGATACCTGTTGGGCTAGTTGGCCCTCAGGGACCCTCAGTATTGAAGGAGAATTAATTCCCCAACTTACAACTGGCCAGGGGGCGCGTTAGCAGAGTGCTGCAAGGAGGGGGGTGTGGCCTCCAGCGCGATGCCGGTCTTTTATTTATTTTATTTCTTTAAGAAGGAGGGCTGTGTGGCCCCCCTTCTTTTTCTAATTTACTGGCCCTGGGGAACCCATCCCCCAGAGCCTGCACCCTAAGTTTTTTTGTTGAAAAAAATAAATTTGACCCTCCCAAGGCCTTAATCGGCCCCGGTGACCCCAACCCCAGGTCATGGCCTTTTCCTAATTTAAATTCTTTAGGAGGGGGCTGCGTTGCCCCCCTCCTCAGGCCACTTATGGCTCCGGGGACCCCATCCCCCGGGGCCGGCCTTTGTTTTTTATTATTTTAAAAATATATATATTTATAGAAACACCCAGGACATGCTGGACAAACCGTATGTACCTATCACCATGACGATTTGCGTGATATTCATTAAAAGGCGACTATGCATAGAATAAATCCACATGGAATGTATTTACACCGCTAGTGAAGCTCTGACGTGTCTGACGCCCTACCGTGCCTAATCCCGGCGCCCCCGCCGGTGGGTACTCTCCAAGTAGACACCCTTGTCGTTTATTTATACAAACATGTGTAGCTATTGACGGGCACATTAAATATACACGCACACCAAGCCATTCAAAGGGGATTCGACAAAAATTCGACCAAACTATGCACGAAACCCCCCTCACGGTTGATAAAAAACACATCCACCGCCGGATGTGTAATACTTTTTATTTTACTCTCTGGAAAGGTGACGAACCTCACTTGAGAGTCACAGCATGCTCCTGGCTGAGCCCAATGCTGTGTTACACCCACCAGTACCCGCCGATTGCCTCACACCTCTATGTATTCCACCAGCTAGTGCGTATACTATGACACTCTCTAGCCCATGTGCACTGTAACACCACCCCGTGAATATGTCATGCCGCACTTGACTTCGCACGGGTTATATTGCCCCATCTAACGTGCCTTCCTCGATGTGTATGTTATAACGCACAGCGCTATGCCATACATATTGCAATCTGGGATCCATATCTTTGTCACAGTGCATATGCAACATTACACTCCCCAGCACATATTTTATATTACAACTTTAGAGACTAGTTGTGTTACAGAACACTGCCCTGTGCATATTACACTCCAAGGCGCATATCGCATAGCACGCGCTAGTGCCTGTGCTATCTCGCGCTCTCGAATTAATCTGTCATTGCGCACAATGTATTGCATATTATATTTCACGCCCCGGTTCATCTTATATCACACTTTTTGGTGCATAGTGCATAGTTTATACCATATACTACATCTAGTTTTCATTTTCAATCGTGCTCTCAGGACTATGTTCTATATAACACGGCATCCACCTACCCTTTTCACGGGCATTACATTTTGCGATGGGGTGGAGGGTCAGGGGGTGTTTTTGCCAAGTGAGCCCGGAGTCACAGTCACAAACGTCCTCTTCTTCCTGAATAAAATTGAGATTATGCTGCATACTTGTTCATATTTTAAGTAGTTAGCACAGACACACATTTTAAAAACAATAACGTTCCTAATACCCACCTTCTCTGAACAGTTAGCTTGCTGCCCCATCCACCCCCTCCCTATCCTCTGTTGTCTGAATCCATGGACTAGCCTCCTCCCTCCTGCCATGCATGGTCTGATGTGCTGCCACTGCCCTCCATTTAGCATGATGTACCTGTCCACTCCTCCTGCCCTCCATTGCCCAATTCTATGGCCCATCATTGACCTCCTGCTTAGCCTCTGTTCTTAGCTTGCTGCCCCTATTCTCCTTCCCCCTGCCCTCCGATGTCTTTGTGCATGCCCCTGCTCCATCCTTTTTGCCCACTATGTTCCATGGACCTGCCACTCCTATCTACTCTGAGTGTTCTGTTGAGCTGCCACTCCCCTCCCACCTGCCTAGCATTGTCAGATGACTTTAACCTGTCCCTGCCACCTCCACCCTCCCTGTTCACATGCCATGCCCCTATCCCCTTCCTCCTGTTCTCCATGGTGCATTTTACTGCCACACCCTTCTGCCCTCCCTGATCTATTGTGCTGCAACTGCTCCTCCTGCCTACCCCACACGGTCTGTTGTGAGGCCCCTTCCCCTGAACTCTCTTGTCTGTGCCCAGGTCCTGACCCTCCCTTCTATCCTCCATGGTCCTTTGTGCACGCCCCTGCACCCTCCTTCTTGCCCATCATAGCCATTGTGATTCCACTAACCCTCCCGCTTGCCATGCATGGTCTTCTGTGCTGCCATGGCCCCTCCCACCTTCCCTGTGTGGTCAGCTAGCTGCCCCTGACCCCCTCCCACCTTACCTCCATGGTCTGTGTGTATGCCACCATAGTCTCATTGTTGCTTTCCATGGTGTGTCTTGTTTCTAGTGCCCATCCTGCCTGACCTCCATGGTTATCTTGCTGCTCCTGCCCTGCCACCTTGCCCCCAGCCCTCTGTTTCTATGTGCAGACCCCCTATTCCCTCCCTCCTGGCTTGTCTGTTCCATTGTAATGCCCCTGATCCGTCCCTCCTGCCCTTTATGCTCTGTTATGCTGCAGCTTTCTCTTCTGTCTGTCCATTATGGTTAGCTAGCTACAATTGCCTCTTTCCCATCTGTTCTCTGTTGTCCATGTGCATGGTCCTGTCCCCTCCCTATTGTTTTCTATGGATTGTTGTGCTGCACTCCCGTCCCGCATGTGCTGTGTGGTGTATTGTGCTGCTGCAAACCCTGATGCCTGCCCTGTAGGGTCAGTTTGGTGCACCTCTCCATGTCCCTCCTGTCCTCTGTTATCCGAGTCCATGTCCCTACCCCAATTCCTCCTGCCTACCATGATCCAATGTACCATACTTGCGAACATTTTGAACTTGGTAAGAGGGAGATTTTGAAAAAAAACTGGGGTATTGATTTTCCCCTTTGAGTTACATTGAAAAAGAGGAGATTGTAGACAGGAGATAGATCAAATAAAGCCCATTTGAGCTTAAAAACATTGGACGTTTCCTGGCTGAAACAGGTCTGTTGGCATGTATGGTTGTTCTACCACTGCCTCTTCCTTCTGCCCACAATGGTCTATTATATTGCCACAGCCTCTCTTGCCAGTCCTGTATTGTTGGTTTGTTGCCCCTGCCCCCCTTTCCACTGCCCTCCATAGTCTGTTGTGCTACCACTGCCCTTCCTGCCTGCCCAGTGTGGTCAAATTGTTGCCTCTGCACTCTCCTACCTGCATTCAATTTTCAGAGTCCGTGCCCCTGGCCTCTGCCTCTCAACAGTATCCCAATGAACAACTAGATTGCTAACATTCTATATTTATTACAAAAGTGTGGAACGCCTGACGTCATCTTGATATAATCAAAACTGTAATACCTAGAGTATTTCCTTTAGAAATTACATATATGAGAGGGTCTTATTTGCATCAAAATTATGGTTAGTGCTCTAAAAAACTAAAATGAGGACATATTTTCTGAGTTTTCAGATAGCGACAAAGAACTTTTAAATTATTTGTAATCTTTATGTTTTTTTATCCAGTTGACCACTTGATTAAATGTTGCACCTTGGCGAGAGGATGTGGTGTTACTTCCAGAGCTGCAGACTTTGCAACTGGGGAACCAGGTTGGAGTTTCTGCTTCAGCTCAACATTCTGTGATTGTGGTCAAATCACTTAATCTCCCCATGTCTACAAGCAAAATGAATTTGATCTTGTGTGATGTAACCAATGCTGATGTAAAGCATTCCAATACCTGACAAGTCTGCACTATATAAAACTTCAAATACACAAAAAAATAAGTGTTTTGCACACTTCTGTCATTGGGCTACATGTGGGCTACATCTGGGTGATATTTGTGCTGCATTTAGGCTCTTTTGTGTCTGGTGGCCATCTTGGGAGATTTATTTGTTATGAAGTTTCCTAATTTCCTCATTTACTGCAGTCTCCTCAGTAGGAAATGCTTTCAGTTTTTTACTTTGTTTCCATCAAGAAGGTATTCAGATATGTCACACATTTGCCATAAATTCTGAATGTTAGCACTCTAGTTGCTCATTAGATCACTGTAGTAAAGCTACTGCTCACCACGGAAGTCTGCTGCTGGTATTAAAAGTGCATGTTTCAGTCTGCATATCAGAATTTTTTAATGAAATAGAAGAGGATTTGAGAAGTCACTCAAAATGTGCCCTAATTTTTCTTTCTTCAGCACTAATCATAATTTCTATGGCAAAATGAACCCCCTCATTGTGTTCCTTTTTAAATTAAATGTTTTAAGTGTTACCGGTTTATTCCAATCATGATGGCTTCAGGTGAGCCATACTTTTGTCATAAGTAAGACAGTAAGCGCTCTAGTTGTTCTTAAGAACACTCTGGGAAATTTTGTCATTAGGCTATACTTGGGCTACATCTAGGTGATATTTGGGCTACATTTGGGCTCTTTTGTCTCTGGTGGCCATCTTGGTAGATTTATTTGTTATGAAGTTTCCTAATTTCCTCATTTACTGCAGTCTCCTCAGTGGGAATACTTTCAGTTTTTTATTTTGGTTCCATCAAGATGGCATTCAGATGTGTCACACATTTGCCATACATTCTGAATGTTAGAACTCTAGTTGATCATGAGATCACTGTAGTAAAGCTACTGCTCACCAGGGAAGTCTACTGCTGGTATTCAAAGTGCATGTTTCAGTCTGCATGTCAGAATTTTTTTATGACATAGAAAAGGATTTGAGAAGTCAAAATGTGCCCTAATTTTTCTTTCTGCAGCACTAATCATAATTTCTATGGCAAAATGAATCCCCTCATTGTGTTCCTTTGTAAATTAAATGTTTTAAGTGTTACCACTTTATTCCATTCAAGATGGCTTCAGGTGTGCCATACTTTTGACATAAGTAAGACTGTTAGCCCTCTAGTTGGTTGTGTATGTGTGTGGTTATGTGTGTGTGTGGTTGTGTGTGTGATTGTGTGTGTGTGTGGTTGTGTGTGTGGTTGTGTGTGTGTGGGTGTGGTTGTGAGTATGGGTGTGGTTGTGGGTCTGGGTGTGGTTGTGGGCATGTGTGTGGATGTGTGGTTAGGTGTGGTTCTGTGTGTTGTGTGTGTGTGGTTGCAGTTGTGTGTGTGTGTGGTTATGTGTGTGTGGTTGTGTGTGTGGTTGTGTGTGTGGTTGTGTGTGTATGTGTGTGTGTGTGTGGTTGTGTGTGTGTGTGTAGTTGTGTGTGTGTAGTTGTGTGTGTGTTCGTGTGTGTGGTTGTGTGTGTGGTTATATGTGTGGTTGTGTGTGTGGTTGTGTGTGTGGTTGTATGTGTGTATGTGTGGTTGTATGTGTGTGTGGTTGTGTGTGGTTGTGTGTGTGTGTGTGGTTGTGTGTATGGTTGTATGTGTGGTTGTGTGTGTGGTTGTGGTTGTGTGTGTGGTTGTATGCGGTTGTGTGTGGTTGTGGTTGTGTGTGTGGTTGTGGTTGTGTGTGTGGTTGTGGGTGAGTGTGGTTGTGGGTGCAGGTGTGGGTGTGTGTGTGGATGTGTGGTTGGGTGTGGTTGTGTGTGGTTGTGTGTGTGGTTGTGTGTGTGTGTAGCTGTGTGTGGTTGTGTGTGTGGTTGTGTGTGGTTGTATGTGTGGTTGTGTGTGGTTGTGTGTGTGTGGTTGTGTGTGGTTGTGTGTGTGGTTGTGTGTGGTTGTGTGTGTGTGGTTGTGTGTGTGGTTGTGTGTGTGGTTGTGGTTGTGTGTGGTTGTGTGTGTGGTTGTGTGGGTGGTTGTGTGTGTGTGGTTGTGTGTGTGTGGTTATGGTTTTGGTTGTGTGTGTGGTTGTGTGTGTGCAGTTGGGTGTGGTTGTGTGTATGTGTGTGGTTGTGTGTATAGTTGTGGTTGTGTGTGTGTGGTTATGTGTGTAGTTATGTGTGATTGTGTGTGTGGTTGTATGTGGATGTGTGTGGTTGTGTGTGTGTGTAGTTGTGTGTGTGGTTGTGGTTGTATGTGTGGTTGTGTGTGTGGTTGTCGTCGTGTGTGGTTGTGTGTGTGGTTGTGTGTGGTTGGGGTTGTGTGTGTGTGTGGTTGTGGTTGTGTGTGTGGTTGTGTGTGTGGTTGTGTTTGTGTGATTGTGTGTATGGTTGTGGTTGTGGGTGGTTGTGTGTGTGTGTGTGGTTGTGTGTGGTTGTGGTTGTGTGTGTGGTTGTGTGTGTGTGTGTGTGTGTGTGTGGATGTGTCTTTGGGTGTGTTTGGGTGTGGGTGTGTGTGTAGTTATGTGTGTGGTTGTGTTTGTGTGTGTGCGGTTGTGTGTGTGTGGGGTTGTGTGTGGTTGTGTGTGTGTGTGGTTGTGTGTGTGTGTGGTTGTGTGTGGGTGTGTGTGTGTGTGTGGTTGTGTGTGGTTTTGTGTGGTTGTGTGTGTGTGGTTGTGTGTGTGGTTGTGTGTGTGTGGTTGTGTGTGTGGTTGTATGTGTGGTTGTGTGTGTGGTTATGATTGTGTGTGTGGTTGTGTGTGTTGTTGTATTTGGTTGTGTGTGTGTGTGGTTGTGGTTGTGTGTGTGTGTGGTTGTGGTTGCGTGTGTGGTTGTGTTTGTGTGGTTGTGGTTGTGTGTGGTTGTGGTTGTGTGTGTGTGTGGTTGTGTGGTTGTGTGTGGTTGTGTGTTTGTGGTTGTGGGGGTGGTTGTGTGTGTGGTTGTGTGTGGTTGTGTGTGTGGTTGGGTGTGGTTGTGTGTGTGTGGTTGTGTGTGTGGTTGTGTGTGTGTGGTTGTGGTTGTGTGTGTTTGTGGTTGTGTGGGTGGTTGTGTGTGTGGTTGTGGTTGTGTGTGTGGTTGTGTGTGTGGTTGTGGTTGTGTGTGTGGTTGTGTGTTTGTGTGGTTGTGATTGTGTGTGTGGGTGTGTGTCTTTTTGTGGTTGTGGTTGTGTGTGTGTGGTTGTGGGTGTGGTTGGGTGTGGTTATGTGTGTGTGGTTATGGGTGTGGTTGTGGATGTCGTTGTTTGTGTGGTTGTTTGTGTGGTTGTGTGTGTGTGGTTGTGCGCGGTTGTGTGTGGTTGTGTGTGGTTGTGTGTGTGGTTGTGGTTGTGTGTGTGGTTGTGTGTGTGGTTGTGTGTGTGGTTTTGTATGTGTGTGGTTGTGTGTGTGGTTGTGTGTGTGGTTGTGTTTGTGATTGTGTGTGTTGTGTGTGTGGTTGTGGTTGTGTGTGTGGTTGTGTGTGTGTTTGTGGTTGTGTGTGTGGTTCTGTGTGTGTGCGGTTGTGGTTGTGTGTGTGTGGTTGAGGGTGTGGTTGGGTGTGGTTGTGGTTATGTGTGTGTGTGGTTGTGGGTGTGGTTGTGGGTGTGGTTGTGTGTGTGGTTGTTTGTGTGGTTGTGTGTGTGTGGTTGTGTGCAGTTGTGTGTATGGTTGTGTGTGGTTTTGTGTGTGGTTGTGTGTGGTTGTGGGTGTGGTTGTGTGTGGTTGTGTGTATGTGTGTGTGTGTGGTTGTGTGTGTGTGTGTGTAGTTGTGTGTGTGTAGTTGTGTGTGTGTTCGTGTGTGTGGTTGTGTGTGTGGTTGTATGTGTGGTTGTGTGTGTGGTTGTGTGTGTGGTTGTATGGGTGTATGTGTGGTTGTATGTGTGTGTGGTTGTGTGTGGTTGTGTGTGTGTGTGTGGTTGTGTGTATGGTTGTATGTGTGGTTGTGTGTGTGGTTGTGTGTGTGGTTGTGTGTGGTTGTGTGTGGTTGTGGTTGTGTGTGTGGTTGTGGTTGTGTGTGTGGTTGTGGGTGGGTGTGGTTGTGGGTGCAGGTGTGGGTGTGTGTGTGGATGTGTGGTTGGGTGTGGTTGTGTGTGGTTGTTTGTGTGGTTGTGTGTGTGTGTAGCTGTGTGTGGTTGTGTGTGTGGTTGTGTGTGGTTGTATGTGTGGTTGTGTGTGGTTGTGTGTGTGTGGTTGTGTGTGGTTGTGTGTGTGGTTGTGTGTGGTTGTGTGTGTGTGGTTGTGTGTGTGGTTGTGTGTGTGGTTGTGGTTGTGTGTGGTTGTGTGTGTGGTTATGTGGGTGGTTGTGTGTGTGTGGTTATGTGTGTGTGGTTATGGTTTTGGTTGTGTGTGTGGTTGTGTGTGTGCAGTTGGGTGTGGTTGTGTGTATGTGTGTGGTTGTGTGTATAGTTGTGGTTGTGTGTGTGTGGTTATGTGTGTAGTTATGTGTGATTGTGTGTGTGGTTGTATGTGGATGTGTGTGGTTGTGTGTGTGTGTAGTTGTGTGTGTGGTTGTGGTTGTATGTGTGGTTGTGTGTGTGGTTGTCGTCGTGTGTGGTTGTGTGTGTGGTTGTGTGTGGTTGGGGTTGTGTGTGTGTGTGGTTGTGGTTGTGTGTGTGGTTGTGTGTGTGGTTGTGTTTGTGTGATTGTGTGTATGGTTGTGGTTGTGGGTGGTTGTGTGTGTGTGTGGTTGTGTGTGGTTGTGTGTGTGGTTGTGGTTGTGTGTGTGGTTGTGTGTGTGGTTGTGTGTGTGTGTGTGTGTGTGTGTGTGTGTGGATGTGTCTTTGGGTGTGTTTGGGTATGGGTGTGTGTGTAGTTATGTGTGTGGTTGTGTTTGTGTGTGTGTGGTTGTGTGTGTGTGGGGTTGTGTGTGGTTGTGTGTGTGTGTGTGGTTGTGTGTGTGTGTGGTTGTGTGTGTGGGTGTGTGTGTGTGTGGTTGTGTGTGGTTTTGTGTGGTTGTGTGTGTGTGGTTGTGTGTGTGGTTGTGTGTGTGTGGTTGTGTGTGTGGTTGTATGTGTGGTTGTGTGTGTGGTTATGATTGTGTGTGTGGTTGTGTGTGTTGTTGTATTTGGTTGTGTGTGTGTGTGGTTGTGGTTGTGTGTGTGTGTGGTTGTGGTTGCGTGTGTGGTTGTGTTTGTGTGGTTGTGGTTGTGTGTGTGGTTGTGGTTGTGTGTGTGTGTGGTTGTGTGGTTGTGTGTGGTTGTGTGTTTGTGGTTGTGGGCGTGGTTGTGCGTGTGGTTGTGTGTGGTTGTGTGTGTGGTTGGGTGTGGTTGTGTGTGTGTGGTTGTGTGTGTGGTTGTGTGTGTGTGGTTGTGGTTGTGTGTGTTTGTGGTTGTGTGGGTGGTTGTGTGTGTGGTTGTGGTTGTGTGTGTGGTTGTGTGTGTGGTTGTGGTTGTGTGTGTGGTTGTGTGTTTGTGTGGTTGTGATTGTGTGTGTGGGTGTGTTTCTTTTTTGTGGTTGTGGTTGTGTGTGTGGTTGTGGGTGTGGTTGGGTGTGGTTATGTGTGTGTGGTTGTGGGTGTGGTTGTGGATGTGGTTGTGTGTGTGGTTGTTTGTGTGGTTGTGTGTGTGTGGTTGTGCGCGGTTGTGTGTGGTTTTGTGTGGTTGTGTGTGTGGTTGTGGTTGTGTGTGTGGTTGTGTGTGTGGTTGTGTGTGTGGTTTTGTATGTGTGTGGTTGTGTGTGTGGTTGTGTGTGTGGTTGTGTTTGTGATTGTGTGTGTTGTGTGTGTGGTTGTGGTTGTGTGTGTGGTTGTGTGTGTGTTTGTGGTTGTGTGTGTGGTTCTGTGTGTGTGCGGTTGTGGTTGTGTGTGTGTGGTTGAGGGTGTGGTTGGGTGTGGTTGTGGTTATGTGTGTGTGTGGTTGTGGGTGTGGTTGTGGGTGTGGTTGTGTGTGTGGTTGTTTGTGTGGTTGTGTGTGTGTGGTTGTGTGCAGTTGTGTGTATGGTTGTGTGTGGTTTTGTGTGTGGTTGTGTGTGGTTGTGGGTGTGGTTGTGTGTGGTTGTGTGTATGTGTGTGGTTGTATGTGTGTGGTTGTGTGTGTGGTTGTGTTGTGTGGTTGTGTGTGTGTGTGGTTGTGTGTGGTTTTGTGTGGTTGTGTGTGTGTGGTTGTGTGTGTGGTTGTGTGTGTGTGGTTGTGTGTGTGGTTGTATGTGTGGTTGTGTGTGTGGTTATGATTATGTGTGTGGTTGTGTGTGTTGTTGTATTTGGTTGTGTGTGGTTGTGGTTGTGTGTGTGTGTGGTTGTGGTTGCATGTGTGGTTGTGTTTGTGTGGTTGTGGTTGTGTGTGGTTGTGTTTGTGTGGTTGTGGTTGTGTGTGTGTGTGGTTGTGTGGTTGTGTGTGGTTGTGTGTGTGTGGTTGTGGGTGTGGTTGTGTGTGTGGTTGTGTGTGGTTGTGTGTGTGGTTGGGTGTGGTTGTGTGTGTGTGGTTTTGTGTGTGGTTGTGTGTGTGTGGTTGTGGTTGTGTGTGTTTGTGGTTGTGTGGGTGGTTGTGTGTGTGGTTGTGGTTGTGTTTGTGGTTGTGTGTGTGGTTGTGGTTGTGTGTGTGGTTGTGTGTTTGTGTGGTTGTGATTGTGTATGTGGGTGTGTGTCTTTTTGTGGTTGTGGTTGTGTGTGTGGTTGTGGGTGTGGTTGGGTGTGGTTATGTGTGTGTGGTTGTGGATGTGGTTTTGTGTGTGGTTGTTTGTGTGGTTGTGTGTGTGTGGTTGTGCGTGGTTGTGTGTGGTTGTGTGTGGTTGTGTGTGGTTGTGTGTGTGGTTGTGGTTGTGTGTGTGGTTGTGTGTGTGGTTGTGTGTGTGGTTTTGTATATGTGTGGTTGTGTGTGTGGTTGTGTGTGTGGTTGTGTTTGTGATTGTGTGTGTTGTGTGTGTGGTTGTGGTTGTGTGTGTGGTTGTGTGTGTGTTTGTGGTTGTGTGTGTGGTTGTGTGTGTGTGCGGTTGTGGTTGTGTGTGTGTAGTTGAGGGTGTGGTTGGGTGTGGTTGTGGTTATGTGTGTGTGTGGTTGTGGGTGTGGTTGTGGTTGTGTGTGTGGTTGTTTGTGTGGTTGTGTGTGTGTGGTTGTGTGCGGTTGTGTGTATGGGTGTGTGTGGTTTTGTGTGTGGTTGTGTGTGGTTGTGGGTGTGGTTGTGTGTGGTTGTGTATATGTGTGTGGTTGTATGTGTGTGGTTGTGTGTGTGGTTGTGTTGTGTGGTTGTGTGTGTGTGTTTGTGGTTGTGTGTGTGGTTGTGTGTGTGTGGTTGTTTGTGTGGTTGTGTGTGGTTGTGTGTGGGGTTGTGTGTGTGGTTGTGTGTGGTTGTGTGGTGGTTGGGTTTGTGTTACTATCCTTGTGGGGACTTGAGTATGATAACACACTCACACTGTGGGGACTTGATTGCACTGTGGGGACCTGAACCCAAGTCCCCACAAGGTAAAGTCTTCTAAATGATTGGAAATGACTTCAGAAGCATCTGTGCCAATTTTTACAACTTTTTAAAAAACTGCCTTGTGGGGACCTGTGTTTTACCAAGTGTGTTTATTTTTTTGCTAGCTCTGCCCCTGTAGACTGGAGGTGGTACTGCAGCCTTAAACACACTTAGCATATTAAACACACTTCAGCAATTGGATTACATCTAGCAACAAAGAGGATAGTGATTTTGAAGAAGCATACCAATTAGAAAACATAATACATGAATACAATGGCCTTTTTAAATGTATATAACCTTTTTTTTCCTTTTTTTAGAAACAAATGAATCTACTGATGTTTCACTTTTTTTTTTTGGGTGGATATTTTCTTTGAAAAGCATAGACATGCACCATTAATAGAATCCTATTTTTTTTTACATTTCAAACACCCACTTTAGCCACTGACTCTTGCATTGACAGTCAATACAGTTTGCCTGGTTGCTGCACTGCATTACGTAAAATGCATAAATCTGTCCTAAACTTACTGTGTAGCACACAATGTGAGCAGCCTCCTCTATCCATGCGCACAGAGCATTCCATCTCTCACTGTGCATCATATGATAAATGCAGCTCCCTCCATACATGTGCCTCCTGCTTCCCATCAATTACTGTGCAGCACACAATGTGAGCAGCCTCCAGATTCGATGTGCACAGAGCATTTTATCTGTGGAACTGCAGGAATTTATATGTGCAATCTCCTCTATGCCTGTTCCCACTGTTTTCCATCACGCAGTCTACAATAAAGGATGTCAGCAGCCTTGTTCATCTACACACACACTACATTCCATCAGTCACTGCGCAGCACACAGTGTGTGTAGCCTCCGCCATGTACACACTAAATTCCATCACGGAGTACCAGACGGCGTGAGTGGCCACCGCCATCCATGTGCAGATTTACTGTTCAACACACAATATGTGCAGCCGCATTATCCATGTGCACACTATCTCCCATCATTTACTGTGAAGCACAAAATAAGTGCATCCTCCTCTATCCATGTGCAGACCACTTTCGATTAAACACTCTTCGGCACACAATATTTGAAGCATCCTTTGTCCATGCGCCCACTGCATTCCATCACTCACTGTGCTGCACACAATTTGTGCAGTCTATGCCATCTATGTGCATGCCACTTTCCATCTCTTACTCTGCAGCACCCAATGTGTGCAGCCTCTGCCATCCAAGTGTCCACTACAGGCCATCAATCACTGTGCAACACACAATGTGTGCAGCCTCCTCCATCTCCTAGGGTTTGAGCCTCATGGCCTGCCCCTGTTTTTTCCACCTAACCGACAGGACCTCTCTCTGAGAGCCTGACCGGTGTAGAGCAGCTTTTCCTACTCTTGCAGGTGATCGGCTGTGTATGTAAAGGAAGAAGTGTGGCGCAGTGGCTAGGGTGCCTCACTCTGGACCACAGGGTTCACAGTTCGATCCCCAGCAGCAGGTTAGCCCAGCACCATGTGACTCTGGGCAATAGCTTGCTTAATCTTCCAGACGACCCCCAGCGCCAGGACACCTTTCCGGAGGAAGCTGTGCACTTTACAAATGCTGGTATTTATTTATGTTGCTGCTCTGACAGTTTCTAAGGTGATGCACTACCCCCAACCTTCATTGCAGCTGAGCTGTGGAATACACATAGAATGTGTATAGGCACACCGGGACCAGCAGCTAACTCCTGTGCATAGTACATCTCTCTATTATAACATAACATGGTGCTTGATGAATGCATGGAACAACTTTCTGCTCAAAGGATGAGATATTATCAGCATTTATTGCACTTAAATGTGAAAGCGTCCTTATGCTGATGCATAATCTAAAATCTACATCTGATCGAAGTCAGATGCTGCTACTAATGCGCCGCTTTGCCAAATTCTTGTGGGGTTGTACCTGCAGCGCCCCATTCTAGGCACCTGTAGCGGGCCTGTAAAGAGCACTGGAAACAGACCCATCTTACTAGCCCTCAAAAACCACTGAAGACACACCTGTTTTGCCAGCATCTCGAATTCAAAACAAAATCTGCTCTCACTGTCAGGGTAAAAAAGTTATGTACCATATTGCCTTGAAGCGCAATTTCCAAAACATTGGCATTTTAGGGTGGGAAATTTTGCGATTTTGTGCTCCTCTAGAATTAAAAGTCCACAGGGTCAACCATTCACCCTAGCTGTGTTAAAATTCAGTTTTAGAGTAAAAGTAACTTCTGCACGCTACTTATAATACAAGTTTGTAAAGGCCAGTTTCCGCATGAATAAGGTCATCAATGTTAGCAGATAAAGGAAGTTATGTGATTTTCTCCAGATACACATGATTTTTTTAAACTACATAAAACAGGAATATAATTTAAAAGTTCCAGCACAAAAACGTGCTTCAACAAAAAAATGTTGCTTGAGAAACCTGATTCTTTCCTTGCAACTGAGCGCTCACCCAAAGCAGCTGTTTAGGACAGGCTGCAAGAGAGGTGCTAATCACGCATAAGAAAAGCGTCATTATCATGACAAGAGACGGTATGCAGAAGCCGGCTGGAGACAGCCAATACTTCCAGACTGGGGGATGGGAATAGCTGGAACAGAAAGCACGTCTGGAAAGTTAAAAGACGGAAGCTTGTATTTGGGAGTGACCGACTTGCGACTCTAAAAGCAAAAAGATTGGAACACATACACCTGAACGGAGGCACTCCTTCGTCAAAGCTTCCAGTTCAGAGATGTTTTTTGCTAGCCACAATTCCAAATCCTTATGATTGCTCCCAATTAAAGGAATACATTATTTGCAGCGATGTTTTCACGCAGGATTGTTAAAGATATTCACTTTATTTTTTGTTGGTTAAACGGGTAATTCTGTGCGTCTTTTCGAATAACCTGTTGGCAGCCGATTTAGTTGCTGCTTCGCTATATTAAATCCCAGGAAATATGAGTGTACTAAGCCAACTCCTCTTCCTTTCCCTTCATGCTTAAGAAGTGCAGGGTTTTCTTAAACATAATGCAAAACGCACAGCATTTTGGTGGCACAAGTGCATTGCAATAGATTTTCATCCTTGCTAGGAAAAATGTTGAATCGTCGGAAAGAAGCTAGGAGGAAAATGTGACACTACAACAAAAATGGGAAATTAATTAATTAATTTATCTTTTTATTCTGACACCTGTAGAACTGCATTTAATAGAGGGAAACAAAAATGCATGTGCCATGGTGGCAAGAAATGTAAGAGGGCAGGCAAAACAAACCCTCATTTATATTGTACAAGATAGCGTCTGCTAAAATACAGAGACCAAGCACAATGCAGACAATTCAAAAGATGTTTGACAAACAGGAAAACTAAGGGAACACCATTTCCAGAGGACAGATGTAAAATTTCAGTCTGCAAAAAACGCGATTGCTGTAAATGAAAAGGAGATCTGGACGTACAACGGTAAAGAAGGGACAATTAAGACACGTCTAGATTGAGTAGGACATGAGATCAACAACAGAGTAAAGCACATACATTGGGAATTTCATGGAAAAAAGAGAAAACACGGAAGATGCATGATGGAGAGCAGGAATTGCTGTTGACACATGGGAACATGCATATAGATCAAGAAGTCCTGTTGTAACAGGAAGGTCCCTTGCATGATTTGCGAGCATGCATACCTGCCCTGCTGACCTTTTTTCTGCCCCAGTGCACACATCATTTAAGTGCATACACTGAGGACCCCTTCTAGTTAGTGACATTACAACCCATAGTGGGTGTCTGTGGTTTGAAGGAGCGCACCAAGCATGCCCTTTTTAGTGGGCACCCAGAGTGCCCTCCTTAATAAATGTTATCATTTCAGACTGGCAGTGGTGGCAGTGTGTAAGTGGAACAGGCTGATATGGCAGGGCTTGTACCTGTGCCTGTAGATGGGGGGAAAGTCTAATGACCTTGATGTGAAAAGTCATTGTTCCAGGACTTCTTGCTGACAAGTAGAAGCATTACTTCCCAGTCATGCAGGAATCCCCGAAGACCAGGGCTTATGTCCCTTACAACCAGCTTTTTAGCTAAGTGAGGTGATTACATCTGAGATCTGCTACTGACAAAACTGATGGCCTGCCATGAATGAGGAGTCAGCCTGCAGGCTAAGAGAGGGTCATTGGAGGTGTCCCTGCCATAGGGGTCTGCCCAAAGCAGAGTCCAGCTGTAGCCCTGATGGAGGAACTACCTGAAGGAAGTAGGCTGAAGATGTCTACCAGCAGTGATTGCACTGCAGAGTGTTTGGGAGAAGTAGAGCTGCAGGACCCCAGGATCAGCCCTGGATCCATGTCTATGAATTGGCATCCTAGGTCACCATCACTTGTCATTAAGATGATCCTTGGCCCCCCGTTGGCCTAGAAGGTAATTGTGAGGCTGCTGGTGGAAACAGCAAGAGGCCTAGGGACTATGATTTGCCCATCACTGGTTGTAAGTCCTATCTAATTACCGATGGGTGCTGTGCTGGGCCACACTTACCACATCCCGCAGCTGCATTAGGACACTGAGCTGTGCTTGGTGCCTTGATGATTACAAGTGTGTCTGTCACATATGACAATGCTTAATGTGTGTCCTGGGGATACTAGAGTCATTATTGTAGAATCTATTTTGTTCTTACAACGAACTAGTGTTCCACATCAACTAACCGGCACACCTGCGACAATCTGCACTCGCCAAAATGACTTCAGGCGTAGGTGGGGCTGAGTGGCAGGGCATAACAGATGCTCCATATAGCATTCACTCATCACTCAAATTGCTGCACAAGTTGAACATAATGTGCTGCTGTGTGAACAAGGACTGGGGATTAAACATTGCCTGTGACATATTTTAAAGGACCAGCAGAGGGATGTGAGAGAGAATCACCTCCATGCCCACTGAGAAACCGCTCACTGCATCACAAGTGTGCCTTAACTTGTCTAGATTTCCCGGAGTAGTATTGCTCTTGTAGAAATGAGTGGGATTATATGGTGTTAGTGACTAGGCTTGCATTTCATATGTTTTATTTCAATGGTATCAAATAGTAGTGTAATATGTTTTTGCTTTATAAATGTAAGTGTTGACTGGACAGACCATTATTAACGGGTATTGTGTGCACTGTTGAATTCAGAGTCTCTAACTTCCCATCACCTCCCTCAGTAAGCTTTCAACTGTTTAGCTCACTTCCCTGTTGGTTGACAGTGGGTTAATTAACAAGGAAAGGAAGGGTCTAGAGCAGCAAGGTTAGCAGCAAGCTAGATTGGCGAGCTGACAGATATAAGGTGTTCTCTTTGATGGTTCAAAATTTAAGGCACAGAAAAACTCACAAGAGAAAAGACTCAAACCAAAACGAGGACCAGAATAGTTCCCAGGACTTTATACAAAGATAGAAGCCTGACAGGAATGGGTTTCTACTGCGAAAAACATAGAAAAAAGAGTGAAGCACAAATGTCTTCAAGAGGAGTAATACATATGTGATAAAGTATCCCTGATGTACAATATAAAGATATGGAAGTCACAGAGAGGTTCCATTTCCCTATACAGGAACGAGACCAATGAGGCTCACGAGGCTTTATTTGCAGGACATTTTTTCATCAAAAAGGCACAGGACAGGTTAATTTACCTTTTTACGTAGTCTGCGATTAGCCATGGGTTCCCTGGTACTTAAATTGGAGGAAACTTTTACCATGTTTTTGTGTAAATGGCCACATTTTGAACAGTTTCCTGAACCTTAGTAGGCTTGTTACCTTTCTCAAGGTTAGCTGGCGTGACTTCCACTTAAATGCTTCTTGCCTCATTGACAACTCTTTTCAATTTTGGGTATTTGAAGGAGGCAAGTAGATGACGATCATAAAGTTCTAACAGGAGAGTACCAAGAATAATGCAGTCTGACAAATCCTGGTCCTTATCTATGAAGTACTTTAAATTGAATGCAGAGGCTTTGGAAATGTACTTTTCTTTATCAAAAGGCAATTCAGGTATTGAAAATGGTTAGAAATATGAGCAAACTTTGGAAGCTCAAATAAAAAATGGGCTACGCAAATGTGCACAAGCTGGAGTCTTTGTGCTACATAGGAGGGTAACCCTAAATGGAGAGCATTACCATAATTTATGAAGACCTATCTAAAGGTTTGAATAATTGCACTATCCAGATTCTCTGGAAGATATGGCAGAAATTTCCTCAAAGCTTTCAGTGATTGAAAACGGAAAGAGGTAACCTTTTATAATGAGGAAGAAAAGAAAGTTCTTTGGAAATTGCAATCCAAAGCTTCCAACAACTAGTGAATGATTTGTGATACTCCACTCACCAGAGGTTTTGTGAATGGATGCGATGTGAGGCATAACTATCTGTGAAAATTAATGGACACAATCAAGGGCACATCCCATCACACCTGCACCTGCTACCCAAGATGGAGTTCCTGACTGTAGAAAATGTGGCGGATGGATCAAGTAATGTGAGAGCTGCAGTTCCTTCCTGGTCCGAACCCATTCATAGTTCATTATATATAGCCAACTAAGCAACTTCTGTCCCATAATGCACTCCAACCCCAGCTTGGTTGGGGTTAAATAGATTTTTTTTTAAATAATTTCTGATAGTGGCATATCAAAAACCTTCTTTGCAATCTTAGGGCAGAATGGCAGCAAAGAGATATCATGATAATTGCCAGGAATAGCAGAAACAGTAGAATGAACTGGTTCACTAACCGAGGAACTAATAAAAGGGTCGAATCTTACGAAAAACATTAGCTGGACATCAGTTGTATGTGAACCTGATTTGATTTGTTTCATCACTTGAACACTTTGTTTAATAGGCATGTACCTGGATAAAGAACAGTTCTGTAGAACGTTTCTGCTTGTCAAGTGAATGGTAAGTGAGGAGGTAACACTGTTAGTCCTGCTCCCTGAGGGGCATCTTCCAAGCTTGTATTTGGACCCTAACACTCTGTATGCCACCGAATACATATGTATAGTAAACTGAAAGGTAAAATTGTACAAGAAAATATACATATTGTATGAACTACAATACTGTAATATTGTGAAAAGACAGCGGTAAATCACTCCATTCAGCATTCCACAATAATATTGTTCATGATCACTAATCATTGCAAACACTGGAATATTTCAGGAAGAGATGCACTTATTAAGCAGTCCTATTGACTCAGGATCTGCAGTTCTGCAGCTAGGGATCAGCAACCTTGTTGTGAAGGAGGAGGTCTCAACTGGACCAATGGAAATATAGGATTTGTGTTTCCACAAACACAAGGGCTCAAACCAGGACCGTTTAAGTCTTTCGCAGTGTCGTCTTCATCTGGCTAGAACCCAGGCTACTCTGGTGATGGGTCTCTCTACAAAATGTCAGGGCTCAAGGTAAAGGGAACAAAATGATAAAAGGTAGAGAGGAAGTGTGTTTGCTAAGGAATCGCCACTCAGCTCACTTGCACATGTAGATGGTGGCTCTTTGTGCTATCCTCCTGTATCCTCTATTGAGAAGAGGCGTGTAGATACTAGGTACAAATCTCCTCACCTTTTGGTCTGGTTGGGAACTTCCATGCAGGCAAATTGGCAGCATGGTGGGTCAGGAGAGCTTAAGCGTGGTCTTCATGCATTTTCGTAATGGCTAGGACTCAGATCCACATTTTGGAACACCACAGCAGTGTTTAAGGACATTTGTTCACATGCATACTCTTCCCCGGGATGGAATGGAGCACCAGCTTGCATATCCAATTCTTGGCAGTGAGCCAGCACCGTCAGTTGATGAAGGTGCTTTTTTTTACAGTTTTTACCTTGAACCATCTTTAGTGTTAAGACAGAGTAATATGTGGTAATGACACACATTACTCTCCTCTGAGAAGGCACTGTGTCAGTTGGTGCTTGCATGCCACATGCCATGTACAATCTCCAGGTGTGTAGTTATGCAGGAGTCTCTGTGTATTCAACAAAGACAGGCCCTGGAGATAAAGGTGGCTCGAGAGGAAGCAACGGAGTATAGGGATGTCCTTGTTATTTCTCGATGGGCTGCATTCATCCTACATCATGCCCTCATTGGTTCATACCAAAAGATGTTTGTTATTAGTCAAATGTAAAACTAATGATATGTTCACTAAGGGTTATGACAAACTACATTCTGCACACACTTGTTCCGAAGTTCACAATCATTATCCAATGTCTCTACCTGCATCCTGTTTGTCCCCACTTTTCATGCCCCATAACTTGTCTCCATTTTCGGTCTAATTTAAACTACTTTTTCTCATCCATTCTGTTTCATTAACTTCCCTTACCACCAGGATTCTTGATCACTGTCTCCTCCCTCGCCCTGCCTGTATGTCATTTGATACTCTGCATTGCTCTCCACGCGAGATTGGCAAGCTGACAGATTTAAGGGGGTCTCTTTGGTAGGTTCAGCATCTGACAGCTCAATGTGGTACCTAGCCCAGAAAGCTAACCTGTTAGCTCTTCCACCATTCCTCTCCTGCCGGACATTCAGTGCATGTGAACAAATGCATTCACTACAATGTACACGAAGAAGATACATGACTTCTACCACAAAGCAGGTGAAAAGCAGGTCATAGTTGTGCGCAGTGCACAGCATGACTGAGATGCAGGGAATGGCGGACTGAGCTGACAAAGGCTGGATGTGACTGGAAAACCATGTGATGAGCATCCATTTAGATTGCATAGCTGTGAACTCTAGTTAGGAGGGTCATATAAGGAGGGTATTATTGGCCATGCATTGTTCTGTGATGTGTTGGGTGAGTATTACAACAAAGTACTAAAGATAATTGGACTGGTGCTGCTTCACAGCTATTCACTCCTTCCAATGATCTGAGCCCCAAATCCATCTGCACAGATTTCTGACCAGCACGCTCTGCCAATCAACTGACCCAAAATATTTCCTTACCAAGAGCAGTTTTTCCCACAGCTCATGTACTCCACCAACCCACATCTTTCATGGAACCTTTCCCTTGCATTATTCCTTCCATCTTACTTCTATTTCTTGCTTGATGTTAAGCCCAGGGACATCCTGAAGAAAGAAATTGTGGATGGGGAAAAGGGATAAACTGAGCCTATGTAACTACTTTCAAGCAGTCCTGACCATTCTCTCAATCACCTACCTCTTTTTCCTGAGAGCAAAAAAGAAGTTTGCTAAAAGCAAGTGTATCAAAAGGCCTCCATACAGCAGGGCCAAGCTGCAGACACTGTTGCCTCCTTCAAGGTCTCGTGTCGGGGGCTGGGGGCTGACCGCCCAAACCAGAAATCCAAAATGAGGCCGAGCAGGTCTGGGAGAGGGCAAAATTAAAACCTCTTCAGGCTTCAACCAGAGACTTTCAACAGTCTCTGCTCCTCCATGTGACTCCCACAGGGATTGTGAGCCTCCTCAAACCAGAATCTCTATATGACACACTCTTTTCAACTGTATGCCACTTCACTCTACCCCACTCCACTCAACTGTATTCCACTGTGCATTAATGCACTGTACTGCATTCTAGTCTATGCCCCTCCACTCTACACCACTGAACTGTATGCCACTGCACTATATGCTATTTCAATCTATGCCACTCTAGTGTACGCCACTCCACTGTGTGCCCCTCCACTGTACACTACTCCACTGTATGCTATTTCAGTGTATGGTAGTGTATTGTACATTATTACACTGTATGCCACCCCACTCTAAGCAACTCTTTTATTCACTTCATTGCATGCTTCTCCCCCGTATGCCACTCAACTCTACCACCCTCCACTCTATGCCACTCCACTCTGATTCATGCTATTCCACTGTATGCCAATCTAGTGTATGCTAATCTACTATACAGCAATCTAATCTACGCTACGCTATTCCACTGTATGCAACTCCACTTTGCACTATGCTAGTTCACTCTTCCCTACTCTACTGTATGTCACTTCAATTTATTCACCACCGGGTAAGCCACTTGACTGTACCCTACTCCACTGTATGCTTTTACACTCTTCGGTGGTGCACTGTTCAGCAGTCAAATGTATGCTATTCCACTATGTGCCACTCCAGTCTATGCCACTCCACTATACACTATTCCACTTTATGGCATTCCATTGTAGGCTACTCCGCTGTGCCCCACTCCTCTGTTTGTAATTCCACTCTAACCCACTCCATAGTATGCCATTACAGTCAATGACACTCCAGTATATGCTAATCCACTCTATGCCACTCCAGTCCACACCATTCCACTGTATGTCAATCAACTGTATGTTATTTCACTGGATGCCACTTCACGCTATGCTATTCAAATCTACACCATTCCTCTCTATGCCCCTCCACTCTATACCGCTTCACTCAACACACTCTATGGCACTGCTTTTGACAACACTAAATACCACTCCTCTGTAGCACACTGTACCTCACCCTTTTCTCCTCTACCTCACTCAACTGTACAACACTGTACTCCTCTCTGTGTCATTACACTGTACACCACTCTTTGACAGTTTCACACACTCTACAACAGGCCATACCACTCCCATGGGGGGAAGATTCAGGGGAGGGTTTGGGGTGTTACACACCCTTAAAATATCCATTATGTTGTAAATGGGTACATTCTGTAGTAAATGATTGGGTACAAGTGCTTTCAATTGATTGGGCAGAGTAAGGTGTCTGTTGGGTTTCACCTGGGATTTTCACATACACACAGACAAAAACACATGAACACTCAATCATGTCTCTGTTTTGAAGTTCTTACAAAATGCTGGTTAGTTTGAAAATATTATGTTTTAATTACTACTAAGGCACTCCTTCTTAAGCCCCCTCATGCCCTACTTCTCATATTATGTATTTTCACAAGATGCATAGCTTGATGTTGGGAAAAATGAAGGTTACCCCCTCATAGTTACCTGACCAAGCTATGCTCCTGACCACCCAACTGTATGAGGCATCACTCCTCTCTATAACACTTTACTCTACTGTACGCTATGCCACTACAGTGTAATACACTCCACAGCCCTGTACTATACGAGACACCACTCCACTGTATGACACATTCTTCTTGCATCAACTGTCACAATACATTTACTATAACTCCCCCTTTCTCCATGCACTAATCTTGCATATGTGGTACTGCGACAAGCAGGGCGGGTGGGGTCGTGGACTCTGCAACAAGAGGCCCTGCACCTCTGGCCCTCCACCTTTGGACATGACTGGAACATCAGGACATTTTCCTGAGGGTGCAACATCTGGCAGGTTCTCTAAACGCGAGAGCAGATGAACTCAACCATCGATGTCTCATGGATCATGAATGGCGTGTTCATCCGTACGTGGTGTAATGTCTCTTCAGAGATTGAGTAAAACCGTGGTTAGATCTGTTCGCTACTGTCGAGACCGCACAATGTCAGCACTTATGTACTCTGTAGTTTCCAAAGCAGCTCCCACTCAGAGACACATTTTATCTTGAGTGGAGCTCAGGACTCATGTATGCTTTTAAGCTGATACAATGTCCAAAATTCTCAAGAAGATCAAGAACGACCAGGCCCAAATCATCTTAGTGGCCTCAGATTGGGTGAGGAGAGCATGGTATCACTGAGCTCCTGAGCACAAGTATCTGTGCTTCAATCAGGCTGCCCTTTTGGAAGGAAGATCTCCTGTCGCAGCAACAGGGCAGGATCTGCACCTGAACCTGCAAACTCTCCATCTGAATCCACGGAGATGGAGCGGTGACAGATTTGACCTTACTCACAAAGTTTACTATATTCAAATCTGCTACACAACGGCTGAGAAGCAGCCCCTTGAGGGTTTAAGAGCTCCTTTCGCCAGAGATACAGCTGCAACCTGGTGAGAGGAGTCCCAGATCTGGATATCTATTGGGCTACTACGTGGGCTTCGCTGGCAAACACTACTGCCTAGACAGTCAGGTCTGTGTGGTGATGGGCATTTCACCTGTCGGTTCTCCAGGACTTCTTAATGCAACTTAGTACGCAGACCCACCTTTGGGGAGAGATTGCTTTGGTATCTGCTCTAAGGTAAGGAATCTGCGGCTAGAAGTCTATCAGCTGAACAAGGTACTTACCTTCATTAATGCCTATCTGGTAATGACTTTATCTAGCCGCAGATTCCTTACAGACTCTCCCATCCTCCTTCATGCCCTCTCCCTAGCACACTGGTCATTCCACCTCAGTTTGGCTCTGTGCTTCTGGTGTGTTAGAACAGTCAAGAACGTGTGGTCAGTGCACTGATTTGGCGACTATTTAGACACTGTGCTTGTCAATTCTGGTGCAGACTACACTGACGATGCCATGCACCTACGTACACCTTGCTCAAATATTCTAAGATAAGGATTCTGCAGTGAAATATTGTCTCTACCGCATAAGGTGTTATCCTTATCTGGGGGAATATTCTAAGATAAGGAATCTGCAGCTAGCTAGAGATTCTACCAGATAAAGTGTTGTTGAAGGTAAGGTAATTGTTCTTCTCACAGTCATCATAATCACACATTATCACTGCAGGAACGTTAGAATGCCTACCATCACACACTATCTTTGTGGGGACCAGAGCATCACTCTAATCACACACAATCTAGAGTGAATTCAACATGATTATTATCACACACCATCTCTGTGGGGTATGGATATGACTACAATCACAAACTATCTCTGTGGGTACTTGGGCATCACTGTCATCGCTCACTGTCTTTTGGGTAGCTGGGCATCACAGTCATCAGACACTATCTCTGTGGGACATGGACATGACTCACATCACACACAATCTCAGAGCTTTGAAAATGACTATTATCACACAGGATCTTTGTGGGGATCTAGGCATCACTACCATCTCAGACTATCTCTAGTGACTTGAACATTATTATAATCACACACTATGTGGGGACATGGCAACAATAATTCACTATCTCACTGGGGCATGGACATCACTTCCATCACACATGATCTCTACAGAGTCTTGAGCATGACTCTAATCACAGACTATCTCTATGGGCTCTTGAACATAATTATATTCACACACCATCTCTGGGCATCACTATCAACACACTACCTCTAGTGACTACAACATAATTATCATCACACTCTATCTCTTTGGGAACTTATAAATGACTATTATAGCACACTATCTCACTGGGAGCCTGGGCATCACTATCACATTCCATTTCTGTGGGGACATGAGTATAGCTGTATTCACGCACTATCTCTGGGGGGGCCAGGGCATCTCTCTAATCTCACATTATCTCTGTAGAACACAGAGATTTTCTTATGTTAAGCTTAGTTGCTATCTACCATAGCTTCCAGGGGTTGAGCTCAGGTTTAAAGTACTTAAACCTTTATTAGACCCAACATGATTAGTGACATTATTACTTGTGGTGGACTAACATCCACCTCAAATAATAATGCTCTCCCGACAACTATAATCCCACATTATCACTGAAGGGACATGAGGATGCCTACCATTACACATTATCTCTGTGAGGACTAGTGCATCACTTTAATCACACACTATCTTTAGTGAGTTCAACATGATTATCATCAAACTCTATCTCTGCGCGACATGGATATGACGATAATCACACAATATCTCTGTGGGGATTTAGGCATCACTATCATCACACACTATCTTTGTGAGGACCCAGCATCACTATCATCACACACTATCTCTGTGGGGATCCGGGGTCACTATCCTCACACACTATCTCTTTCGTGACCCGGCATTACTATCATCACACACTATCTCTGTGGGGACCGGGCATCACCATCCTCACACACTATCTCTGTGGGGATCCGGGGTCACTATCCTCACACACTATCTCTTTGGGGACCCGGCATCACTATCATCAGATGCTATCTCTGTGAGACATATACATGACTTGCATTGCACATTTTTACCGCATAATGGTGTAATTTCAGGAATTTTACATTAGAAGTAGAACGCAGAATTTCCAAAATTATTTAACATCACCAACGTAATTGCATTGTGTTCGAGCATCTTTAGCACTTTATTTATTAATTGCTGTGTTTTCCTCTCCTGGTCAATATCAATTCAGGGCTTAAATGCTCATAATTGCACCTTTCAAAAAAGGGGAAAAAGGGTATGTAGCCTGAATGTCCATGTCACACAAATAATTTCACCCCGTCGCTAATTATCTCCGTCTCCTTAATATATTTTCGTTCTTGTTTTAAAGAAGAGCCAGCACGAAATGATACACAAAACCCCTGATAAAGCACTGAAAAACATACAGTTGCAGTGATAGAGGCAATTGCCCGACATTTAACAAATAAGCTTAAAAAAAGACCACTTTTGAATTTTGTGTCTGCCAATTAAACTATGGCTGTTGTAGGCACACTTGTACTAAACCTTATTTAAAGTAATAAAGATTTCCTAAAACAATGACCAGAACATTCAAGAACTACAATTGGGCATAATAGAAAACGTTTGCTTGAATTAGTTTAAAGCCTTTGCAAAAAACAAAATACAACACACAGAATCAAGATTTCCTCCTATTATACAGAAATAAAAAGTGAATCACTGATACTTTTGCCACCAGATAATTACCTTAACTGCCAAGCATTTATAGCAAGCATTACATATCTATTGTGAATGGTTCATTTTATTTCTTCAATTCAACAAAGCCCAATCTTCACATCAAAGCTTCGCATATGACTTCTGTGGCAGGTGGGACTTTACATACTGGTCAGCTTCCAATAAGCAATCATGGGAAAAATGGTGTGCTGGAGGACAAAAGAAAATGGCATCTCTGTGTGCCAAAAACATTTAATGGCAGAGTAGAAACTTACCGAACCAGTATGAGCAAGACTAGATAGTTGTGTGATTTGAATATCATAGAGTACTCAATTTTAAGTAATAGCATGAACTATAACAGATTTAAAAAACACGGCTAAACTGCAGATCCATAATTTTCCTAATTGTCTAAAAATCCAATAAGAAAAAGATGCAGAAAACTAAAATAAATGAAAAGATAAATGCAAAAAAATGGATAAATAGCTCACAAATATTCTCAGACATTCTTTCTTAATTTAATGTCATCCCAATATAATATTATAATTTAATGAATCACAATAAACTAACTACAGCCTACATAACTCAAAGACTTCACAACAACAAAACTAAATGAATGCTCATCCATTTTCCTGCTTTTGCAGTCCAATCATTTGACACTTTAGAGCATTATTAGGAAACAACTACTGTGGGTGACCCTGCTTCAATAATTTCAAAGAAATATTTAAACTACTCCCACCCTAGTTCTTGAGTAGCTAACCTGGGTATTATTTGGTGCCTAGAGAAGTAATGACACGGTCGGGTGCTGCACCCTGAGCTATCACTCCAACTGAATTTAGGAATATGTAAATCTGAAAACTGTGCTTACTTTTACATTAATATTACTGCATGAACAGTCGTCAAAAAGAGTTTTCTTAATGTGTATAAATCCCTTACCCAAGTCTTAAA
This sequence comes from Triturus cristatus, assembly GCF_964204655.1. Lineage (NCBI taxonomy): Eukaryota > Metazoa > Chordata > Amphibia > Caudata > Salamandridae > Triturus > Triturus cristatus. The sequence goes on from NC_140579.1 coordinate 319,124,765, forward strand.
TACAAAATGATCACACAGTGCATATTAGTTTGCTAATGCCACTCTGAGACGACAAATGATTTGTCCTCATTTTTCACCTCATATATTTTTATTGCTAAATTAGGCTTGCTCACCTTGATGTTGAACTTTTCTTAACTCATAACTTCAACTAATTCCAACAATTACAGTGAGGCTCACATCTACTCTTTAGCTGTGGAACTTCTTTCTATACATGTCATCTCTGACTTAATATTCTTAATGTTTCTCAATTTATATTTGTACACGTTGAGCTTTTAAAGCAGGCTAGATTCTACATATATTTAAAAAAGCAATTCTGTATACTGCAGAACTCAATAACCTTTGGTCCAACAGTAATTAATCATTTCCCGGAAACGTACTGGAAAGATGTGAAATGCTTAGTTACAAAACTGCATGAAATCACATGACCTATTTGATCAGTTAGGCTTCTGCACTACACCCAGACTTTAACTCTGCCTATCAATAGATGATCTTAATAGGATTGCTTGACCTTAGTTGCAGGTCCAATCATTTTTTAGTATGGACATCTGAATACATCTTACACTGCGGTCTATGTTCCTCAATAAAATGGCCGGCCAATGAGGAAATCACAGTATCAGACAGCAGAGGGGAGAAAGAAGATGTAAGTTGGAAAAATTAGATCCAAGGTGATAAAATTGCTCAGCAAAGTAGATTCGTCCAGAACATGCTGCTCTGGGCTGGTCAGAAAGAAGAGGATCAACGGGCACAACCAGACTCCCCCATCTGATCCCAATCAATCCCTTCATGAGGTCATCATAGTCTAGATAGTCATTTTCTAGCGAGTTCAACTGCAGCACCATCATTTTTTTTTTCTCAAAGCGCAAGCATATTCACCTTTGTATTATAAAAGTCATGATGTGTGCATATTTCTGCTGGCATCTGTGCGTGGAAGGCATTGGTACATGAACGGGAATCTTTATCTTGCAGACCTTCAAAAACAATTACATTGCAATAACTTTGCGCACCGCTAATAAAAACATCCATCCTTTCTCAAGATGCTACTGGGCTTTTATTTAATTATGCACTTCGAAAGGCTGGAGGAGTATTGGGCGCTGATGTTTACGAAAACTCACCCTAAACATATTTGGAGCCCCTCAGCACCTACTTGCCATTCCAAATGAATCGCGATCCATCCCCAACACTCCAGGACTATACTCTCATACCACTTATAGAACTGCTATGAACACATGCTTGTAACCAACAAAACTCACCTACATAATTATGGGAAATTCGATTGGTAACTTCTTGTTTTTTTGTTTTGTTGTACTTAACTCAAATTGCATAAAACAATAATTTAAAAAAAGCTTTGCATCTGACTTAGTAAAGCTGAAACTTGAACAGAATATTGAATTTTATATTTAAAAAATAAAGGCCGCAAATACCTCCTAAAATGAAAGCAATGCAATTAAATTAAAGCTTGCTTCATTTTAACTGTCAAAATGAATTACACGTGTAAGAGCGATAACTGACTTTAATGCGGATTTTCTTGTGAAATCTGTTTATTGCTCTGTATACTTTTTTTTTTAAACATATACAATTTCACTTCTAAGATGTCACTACGGTTTAAAATTAACTGTTTCCTAGGCTTCTTCTTAAAATGATCTCAAATAGGTTGCCACCTGTTCTTAATGGGAGACAGAAAGGTAGGCAAGGCACTGCCCAAGGTCAGCTAAAGATGTGCAAATGCACATTCTTGCATAACAAAAGGCCGGCCGGGCAACCTGCTCTGCGGAAACCACCTCCAGTCAGTTACTGTCACAAATTGGGGGATGGGCGCAGCTGCAACAGAATACACACACCTTGGTTAAGGGCGCAGACAGAGCGCCAGTAGACAGCAGGTTTGCCAGGCCGGAAACTTCGCAGCAGCAGAATGTGGTTGAGCACTTAAAACTGCCTTTAGTGCTCCCAAACAGAAAAACGTAATAATGCAATTTTAAAGCGAAGCAAAATGAAGTGCAGGATTTTTCATTTGAACACTGATAAATATTGTGAAGAAAAGAGTGACAAAGGTCAAGGCATCCGCACAGGTTAATGGGAGCATGGGCACTCTGGCATATGTGTCTGTCATAACAGCACATCCAGTTTATCGGTACAAGTGCACAAAGTTTAAAAGCAACATTTGCTACATGTCATAATCAAAAAAACTATTAATTTACGTTTCTGGAATCTACATTTTATTTTTCCTAGAACATTTCAAAAGAATGTATATCATTTTAGATGAGTTTCAAATGCAAGTCAGTAGGCTACATTTCATCACTTTTCTACTTGAATCGCCTTTTGCTTATACGTACAAATTGACCTATCAGCTAAAAGAGGAGATTCACCCGGTTTTGCAACATTGAATATCTTACTTGACCTAGCCAAAATTGAAGCTGTGTTGGTAAAATGCCTGATATTTAAATAATGCAAAATTTGTAAAATTTTGCATGACACAATTTCAGCTATGGTCTGTTTGTGGAAGGAAGGTTTGCACAGAAAATGTTACAGGGAAACATTGTCTGTTCAAACCAATCTCTTCCTGCTGTCTCTTGTGACTTTTAATATGCAAGGTATGCCCTCACGCAATATAATGCTATACATTTTCTAAATGGAAGGACATGCTTCTTTTTGCATGATCACCCCCAAAGCTTTGGACCGATGTTGTTGGTTTTCAACTCTGAGGGTCCATTTACAGTATTTTGACACATGGCAGCTCAGCAAACCTTCCTGCTGCGCTGCTGTGCATCAAAATAAAAGGGCAGGAAAGTGCCATATCTAGAAGATATGGCACATTCCTGTCCTTCTCCCCTGCGCCGGCGCACAAACAGCAGTCGTGCGCCAGCGCTGACATCCTTGTGTCATTTTGCAAAGGTACCTGCACTGAGGGAATGATTGTTTTTGTGCAGGAAGGCATCCCTTCCTGTGCAAAAACAATAATTAAAGGCATGTTCCTCTTTCTATATGTGCTGCACAATGCAGCAGCATTAGAAAGAGGAAAAAACAAGGAGAAAAAAAAAGTATTTCTCCTTGTTGCCCCTCCTTAAGCCTCCCCTGGGGAGGCGTAGGTTTCTAACGCATTTGGGTTTACAAAATGTAAATCTGGGAATTTATCAAGTTCCATGGATATTGCGTGGGAACACTCACAGCAACACCCATGGAATGCCCCTTTCACGTAGACTTATGCTTGAAAGGTAAACATATTTACAAGGCCTTGAATATTCGCGCACTATGACTTTACATGGCCTTGCAAATATGGAAAACCCATTGCACTACCGGTGTGTCAATAAAAGTGACGCACAATGGGCTTGTAAATAAGCCCCTGTGAGTGCTCTGAGGCCTGCTAACCAGTCCTCAATGCCAGTGTTCTAACCTCTTACAAAGTGTATTTTGAATTAGCTACCCCCAATCTTTTTACGCACCGCCTTCAAATTACTATAATTCACGCACCTCTGTACTCAGTGTTGTGTACTCACTAGCCACACGGTACATAAACTATAACTTAAGCCTTCTCCATGCACACCTTATAAGCTTTCATATTACATCACTTATACTTTGTTAAATTATATAATTTATAACACTCATCACATTTCCAATTACATCTTTTATGAGAGCACTGTGCATGGCAGCAGGGCGAGTTGTAGTTCATGTACTGTGTGGTTAGTGAGTTTACAACACCGTGTGCGGAGGTGTGTGAGTTATAGTAATTTAAAGATGGTGCATAAAATGGAAATTGAAGGTATAATATTTTTGTAGTTTAAGTTTGGTTTCTATAGAAAGAATAAAACATCTTTTCCTAACTATAACTAAGATTCAACCTTTGTTTTTTTCATTGGATTTGCATGTTTGTTTTATTCATTTATTTCTTCATTTTTTTTAAATATCAAGTAAATTCATGATTGTTTTTTTCTTATTTATTGGTTTGGAATGGCGTAGTGTAGAATGGCATACAGTAGAGTGTGGTAGAGCAGAGAGGTAGTGAACTGGTGTACTGTGTAGCGGCGTAGAGTGCAGTGGCATAGAGTGAAGTGGTGTGGGCTGGAGTGATGAAGAGGATAGTGGCGTAGAGGGTAGTGGCATAGTGTAGAGTGGAATGGAATGAAGTGGCGTAGAGTGGAGTCTAGTTGTGTAGGGTAAAGTGGAGTGGCATAGTGTGGAGAACAGTGGATTGGCCTAGAGTGGAGTGGTGTGAAGTGGAGTAGCATAGCGTGGAATAATGTAAAGTGGAGTAGCATAGAGTATCTTGTGTGACGTGGAGTAGAGTTGAATAGTGTAGAATGGAGTGGGGTAGAGAAGAGTGGGTTAGGATGGAGGGGTGCAGAGTGGAGGTGCGTACAGTGGAATGGCAGACGGTGGAGTGGCATAGAGTGTAGTATTGTACAACAGAGAAGCATAGAGTGGAGTGAGCAGCGTAGAGTGAATTAGCATCAATTGGAGTGGCATAGAATGAAGTGGTGTAGAGTGGAGTGGCATAGAGTGGAGTGGTGTAGAGTGTATGACCTACACCGGAATAGTGTAGAGTGGCGTGGCATAGCGTAGTGTGGAGTGGTGTAGAGAGGACTAGTATAGAGTGGAGTGGCATAGAGTAGCATAGAGTCAATTGTAGTAGAGTGGAAAAGCATAGAGAGGAGTGGTGTGGAGTGGCATAGAGTGGAACTGTGTAGCAAGGAGTGGCTCAGAGTGAAGTGGAGTAAAGTGGAATAGCGTAGAACTGAGTGACAGAGTAGAGTGGTGTACAGTAGAGTGGCATAGAGTGGACTAGAGTAGAGTGGAATGGTATAAAATGGCATAGAGTCCAGTGATGTAGAGTGGAATAGCGTAGAGTCATTCATTTGAATATTTTTATTTGGCATATTTAACCATAAAAAAATTACACTTTACAAATACTTAATACATGATTTGTCCCAAGGTTTTACCATAAAACAGTATACTACACAATAAAAGCCTGCTAAAATATATCATTAAAAGCTCACGTATAAGGGCACTTAGTTCATCACCAAGGGAGCAAGGGGTTGCTTATACATTAGCTATACATTTATACAAAATCTTGCATAGACCCCAGATCATAGGTAAGATTGAATTTTCAACCTATGTCATTTCACTCATTGACTTCTGTATAGCAATTAAAAATCTTCCTATTGCACATGCCACATTTAAAAACCTCGTATTTGTCCGTAAACTAAGTGCTTGGTCTCTACTGAAGCTTTCATAAACAATAAAAATAGGTTTTAAAAAAAAATTCCGTTCTTCTAAAAAGCGCAAACAATCCAGCAAAATGTTTGCTACTGCATTTTACTTGTAGGCCACATGAGCACAGGCCTTGGTCGTTCGACATAAGTAGTTTTATCTTCCAATTAATATTACTTGGGTTCAGGCCAACTCTAAATTTCAATATTACATTTCTGAGCTTTGGGTTAGGCATAGCTTCTATATAGGGGAAAACATCATCATTGATCCATCCATTTAACAGAAACTGGGCTGAAGATTTGCACTTCAAGTAGCATAAGTCTTCTTCTCGTGCCTCCGCGTTAACAATAGCCCGTAACTCCCGCTTAGGGATCTGCTGCATTGATTTCCAAAGATCTTGCTCTAGAGTAAGTTTAACACATAACTTATCTAATTTGTTCCTTGCTTGGACTGCCCAAGTAAGATCGCTATTCTCTATTTCTTTCTTACAGAGATATGCTATTTTGGGGGGGCCTTCTCCATTCAATCTTTTCTAGAAATTAAATGTCGCTTGCATTCCCCGATAGTTCCAGGCTGTGAGATGACATTCTACTTGCACAGCCTGTAACATAGTTGAAGATAGGAGGGCGAGAAGCTGTTTCACACATTTTCCCTCCTCTTGGTTCCAATCTGATTTACCCCCCATAAATAAAACCTCAACACCATGTAAAAATTGTGATTGGACCGATGCAGTAAAGGCTGAGAGTATTGGTCGCAGTGATGGGCCTCCATACTTCTGTTTAAATTGTTTAAGACCCAGACTGTGGAAAGGGACCTCGCTTTTAAGGTCTGAATGTGGTCTTTCCAATTTAATCTACTATCAAACCCCATTCCCAGATATTTATATTTATCTACTATACCAATTCTAACATCCCCCAGTCTCCAGTAGAAGGAACTTTTTCTTTTTCCAAATACCATTATTTTGGTCTTTTCTAGATTAACCTTGAGGCTTTTCTTATTACAGTATTTTAAAAGGGTATCTACTTTCTTTTGTAAACCTAACTCTGTCATGTCTGTTATCACTAAGTCATCTGCTTATAGCAGACATGTAGATGGTAGGTCAGATACAAACAGGGAAAATAACAAAGGGGCTAAAACACAGCCCTGCCTCAGTCCTTTCAATATTGGAATCTTCTTAGATAATGTCCCAAGATCATCCAGGATTAATCTAGCCCAATTCTTAGAGTGCATATCCTGGATTAATGAAAGAACTGCTTTGTTGATTCCGAGCTTTACCAACATACTCCACAATATATTGCAATCTACCAAGTCAAACAAATGCGGCTCGGAAATCAACAAAACAGCAAAACAAGCTACCACGCACTTCTATTGCCTTTCTTGCTAATGCCCATAAACTGAGGCAGTGATCAATGGTCGAATGCTCTTCTTTAAACCCCCCCTGTTCTATGGGTATCAGGTCATGCTGTTCTGCCCAGGCTTTCACTACCCCTAATAATATTTTGGAGAAGACCTTCTCTCCCACATCCAGCAAGCTTATGAGGCGATAGTTCTGGGGCAGCATCATCCTTTTTATAGATTGGTCTCATAATTGCTCCCGTCCAACTTTCTGGGAAAGACCCCACCGCAAGAATTTGTTGGAAGGTTGTTTTTAAGAAGCTTGCCCACCAATCTGTATTTTTCAGAATAATAGCGGGAAGATTGTCTGGTCCTGAACTTTTGTTAGCTTTAAAGATTGAATTGTTTTTTTTATATTTTGAAAGGAAAAGTGTTGTTTTAATTGTTCTAGCTCCTCTGGCTTTACTTTCAGGGTATTCTTCAAAACTTTACCCCTGTATAGATTGCTCAGATGGGTAACCCAATCATCCTCACCCACCAAGCATCGCATTTCCCCTTGTACCTTGCCCTCTTTTACTAAATGCCAGAAGGCTCTTATATTGTTTGTGTTTATCACTTCTAACATTGTTTGCCAATTTTTTTATTTATCTTCTAGTTTCCTTTCTCTTATTTTATTTTTATATTCCGATTTCGCCACTCGAAGGCTCTCCATTGTCTCCTTATCTGGCTTTTTCTTTAACTGTCTTTCCCATTTCCGTACCCTAAGTTTCAAATTTCTGCACTCGTTATTAAACCAGTTCTTTAAATTTCCGTTGTTTTTATGGGTGGGCCCTTTTTTAACTTTTATTTTTAGGCAATTTACCACCTGCTCGATAGTCCGCTTGTACCATATTAGAATTTTTCCTTTATGTGGTACATTACCAATAGTAGTATAATCAATGAACAAATTATTAACCAATTGCAGGCTTTCCTCGGTTATACGGGTGGTTATGCGTCTGGGGTATTCAATCTGCAAGGGGATCACTCTTTCTCTTGCTGTATCCTCTTCCATCTTGATTAACAATTCTAAGGGCCAATGGTCACTACCCTCACTCTGCAGTACCTCAAATTGTTCCACATCCTTAAAGTGCCATACATCAATGAAAGCATAATCAATTGGGCAGTTCTGATTCCCTGAGCGGAAAGTCTTCTTTGCCGGGCAATCCAAAGTCGTCCGTCCATTGGCACAGAATAGTCCTATTGATCCAAGGAACTGTACCAAATATTTATCTCGTGCGGCACTACCTACGCCGCCAAAGTTAGCATGAGGAATATGTGAGGTAGCCAAAATTTCCTTAAACAATTTAGCACTAAGGGATGGTTCTAATGTATGGTTAAAATCTCCTAAGATCATTATCGAATATGCTGCTTTCGTCATACATATAGATTCCAAATCTTTCTCTAGCATGCGCAATTGAACTTCGTAATCTGTTATTACTCCTGGTTGAATATATACATTTATCACAATAATTTGTCTTTTTATCTCGGTCCCACTGTATAGTTCTACCTGGCATGCCAGTAACCACCTACAATTCACATTTAGCTTAATTATTTTATTGGCTTTTTTTACTGATACCAGAGTAATTAAGCCCCCTGAGGGTCGGCCCAAGTTAATTCGTATTGCCTCCTTAGTTACCATAAAAAAACTATCTATTGGAATGGGTACCTCACACAACCAGGACTCCTGCAGACACAATATGTCGTAGACACCTACCATTTCTCTAAAGGTGTCTTGTGCTAGCTGTCTCTTATATCCCCCAATATTCCAAGACAGAGTCCGTAGGCTGTGCGAGTACCCTGAATCCTAGTCCACTTCACTTAACACACTGGACAGATTGTCCTCCCAACTATTTGAATAATCGATTAGGAGATCATATCGGTTACTCAACATTGGCTCGTATGGGGTATTCGGTATTGTTACTTTTAACCCTCCTTGATCTTTATCTGTGCAGATTCTTCTATCGTGGACGCCTAATGCTTCATACTGTACTTGCTCTGGGCAAAGTCCTGCATGGTGAAGAAGGGCCACAGAGATCCCGGACTTATTCCCATCTCTCTCAACTTCATTGATCTGCACAAATCTTATACCCTCCTTTTCCAGATCTCTCTCTGCTTTTACCACCGACTGCTTTACAAATTCTGAATAAAAAAACACCTTAGTTACCTCATTTCCTTCTAAACTTGTTACAAAACCTATTTGTTTTAACTCTTCAGATGTAACCTCTCCTAGTGTTGGGCATTTAACCAGGATTTGCAATAGGTTTGCACGATTTAGGGGTTTTATTTTCCTTTGTCGCTTTTTCCCCACCCTCTGACCCCATGGTTCCATAAACATACATAAGTCCTCAATATTGTCGTGCATCCTTGTGCTTCTCTTAATTATGGAAGCAGGCTCTCTTCTCAATCCTGTTCTATCTAAGTGGGACTCATCATTCATTCTTGACCCTGCTGGTACACCCTCCACCCTGCTCCCCATTCTTTCTGCTTTTTCCTGTGTTGCAAAGCCTTGGGTTTGCACACTTCCACACAGGGTGTTCAACTTCTTTGATGTACTCATCACTTTCCTATTCTGAATCTTCCCTTGAGCCTTTATGTTTATGATCTCATCTGTCAGTGGTCCCTCACTTCCTAAAATTACGACACCCTTTTTTATACTCTGGGTTTGATTTTGGTATACCTTCCTTGTCTTTCCTTTCATTTTCTGTGGCTTATTTCTGAGCTTTCTGCTCTTCTTTATGGTTGTATCCCTTTTAGATCTTTTGTATGCACTCCTCTTTATTACCCGCATAGGGCACTTTGAGATGTATACTGTCGGGGGATTTTCAATCTGTATAACTTCATTCACCTGCGTGGCTTTATTCTCGTTGTTATATAGGGATACATTTACCTCTTGCTCCCTTTTCTCCACTACTGGGCGTACTATATTTGGCATACAGTTATTAATTTGTTTCAGCTCCTCTGCAATCAGTTGTAGTTGGATTTTATGGGATTTCCCTTGTCCATTATTCTCAACCAAAGCCTCTAATATTGCCTGGAGAGTTTTTTGCATTAAAAACATCACCTCTAATAGAGATGATTCCGAGGACGCAATCATGTCAAGCGCCAAGGATGATTGTAGGGTATCTGGGGAGTTAAAGCTTTGTTGGGGAGTTACAATTCCCCTCTTCTCCTGACTACTAGATTCCCGTTGTGGTGTTTTATGTACTCTAGGGCTCTCCCCTTTCCTTCCATTCCAGGATAGACGAGGTGATGATGATAATCTAGGTTCCAGCTCAAACATTTTCCCTTCATTTATTCCCCCTTGTTTCAAAAATAGTGGCTGGAAGGAATCATTTGTTACATCCATTATTACACCTGTTCCAGTTCCAGTCCGTTGGTCGCTCGTGCTGTCTCTATCATGAGTTCCCCCAATTGCGGGGAATATTCAGATATTTCAGGCTTCTTTTTATAATATTTCCCCACAAATTTCTTTATAGATTGCCCTAAGGAAGCTCCACTCGCTTCTTCTACTAGGGATGGTGGACAGTCATGTTTATTTGGTGTCGATGTTTCCTCCACGGAATCTATGCTGATCCTCTCCAATGTCAATGACTTTTGTTGCTGGCACTTTTTATTTGCTTTTCTTGGCACTACAGCTTTTAGAGACTTTTTGATCCCGCGTGACTTCTCTTTTGGAGGCATTTCCCTTTACTCTTCTCTACTCTACAACCACTTTCTTCAAAGTCCACAAGCGCCACTTATTTTTCTCAGGTTTCACAAGGGCCTGCTCCAATACCAGGCTCTTAGTGGTACAAGTCCGGGTACTTAAAATATTGAGGTAACACAGGACTCACCGTGATCTCTCTATGGGGGACGATCCCGCTCTATCTTTATCCCACCATCTGACCACTCGTATATATTATAACAACAGGTACCTCAGGCTAAGGTCGACAAGAGTAGATGTGTCTGTAGAGTCGCTCCAGACACCGTCTGGCACCACAACCACTAAAACCTCCGCGGTGCCAAACCCACTTTAAGTTCAATAAGTGTCAGGCAAATCACCTTACCATCTTGTCAACCTTTATGTTATTCGCTGGGTTTGATAAAAAATGTAACAGCAACTTTACCTTTAGAGCTGTAGTAATGCCTGCTGCATTAACCATATCTGTGGCTCCTACTGCTCCCTGCCGCATTACACCCTGCAGTCGCAGTACATAGGGCTTGGTGGCAATCCCCCCTGGCAGGGAGGGGGATGGCTCCAGCTACGGCTCAGCCTCCATATCGTGGCTCAGTTACTTTGGTTTCTTCCACGCACTCTGCCGCTCCCAGCCCAGCCGCTCACAACCCTCTGACCTTGTTGCCGTCTCAACTCCGGTTCGCGGGGGCACAATTCTTACCTCCCACTTAGAGTATATCTGAAGGGCTTATCTCGGATGATTCTTTCTAATGGGGCACCTTTCTCTATATGCGAGAAATGGAACTTTCTTACCCGGGATTCTCCTGTGCAATAGAGGAAACTTCTAGCCTCTCCTGACTCTCCCTTCCTCAAAGCTTCCGGGGGTCGAGGTTGTATGCTGTTCTACTTAGTAAGAGGCTCTCAATACTGTGGGGAGCTGAAGCTTGTGCTGGCTCTGTCACCGGACCTCGCGCCGGCTTCCCTGCAACGCCGGAGCTCTCGCGCTGCCTCACACCACCGGAGCTCCGCAAAACCTCGAGGCACAGCAGCCCCTACACCAGCAACCAGGAATCTCTGCTCCGCTCGAACCTTGGTTTGCTTCTCCGGCAGGCTTGCCGTTCCCAGATTTGCATCAGGCAATTGTCAAGCAGGGTTGCTTTTCGCTCTCAGCAGCAGACGGTCACATACTAACGGCTCAAGGAGTTAACCGCTGCCGCCCGGTGTGACCTGTAGAGTGGTATGGGGTGGAGTATGGGGTGGAGTGGCATACAGCAGAGTGGCATAGAGTTGAGAGGCATAGAGTGGAGTGGTGTAATGTGAAATGACGTAGAGTGGAAAAGCATAAAATGTTGTTGCGTAGAATTGGGAAACATAGAGTGGAATAGTGTGGAGTGGCATAGAGTGGAATAGAATAGAGTGGATTGGCGTACAGTTCAGTGGCATGGAGTGGAATGGCTTACAGGAGAGTGGCTTTGAGTATAGTGGCATAGAGTCAAATAGCGTAGAGTCTAGCGTCTTAGAGAGGAGTGGTGTGGGTTGGTATGGTTTAGACTATAGTGGCATAGAGTGGAGCGGTGAAGAGAGGAACAGCATAGACTGGAGTGATGTAGAGTGGAGTCGTGTACAGTAGAGGGGAATAGAAAAACTTCGAGGGACCCTGAGTCGGTAAGTAGGAGGGGAAAGGGGTCAGGGAATAATCAATACAAAAAACAGAAGCACATTCCCCCACTAATATAATCTAAATAGGCAATAAGTCCATAAATATAAATGTGTCCACAGACCAAAAGAGATAGTTAGATTATTTTTCTTTCATTTTCATTTATTTATCTAAAATGATACTATACATAATAGAAGAATCACTATTAGTTAATTACATATAAAACTAAACATTGTAAATTCAATCATGACATAATAAGTGATTTGGAGAACACAATCATATGCCCAACACAAAATACTATAAAATACAATACATATATCAAATTCATACATATAAAGACCACAATAAACAACAAAACACAATGCAATATAGCATACGTAAAATACACTAGGTCAAACAAAAAGGCGCTGACGCGCGTTTCGGAGATCCCAAAATATTTTGCAATGAGCTCCTTCCTCAGGGCGCAATTGACATATGCATCTTAATCACGATGTCCAAATAATTAGTTAGAAACTAAATGCTAATTTACATGTCGGGCTTCAGGCACATAAGCACATGGTCGGTCTGTGGAACACAAAAACCAAAATTTTAGTATGATAAGGTAATCCACAACACACAAGAACACTTTTGTTACAAGGATACAATCCCCACAGAAAAATTGAAGATAAGAAAGAACCGTCACCATAAAGTCGTGTGCAATATAGAATTTATAGTGACATGATAGGAGCAATAAAACATTCTTTATTGAAAGAACAAAAAATGTAGAGAAAGAAAATTTAGCGACCAAAAAGTCATGCTTGAAAAAGTTTCATACTTAGGAGGAGAGAAATATCTCAGCAAGGCTGGTAATTCATTGGTGTGAGCATAGCTTGGACACCTAATACATCATTAAGAAGCTGGAAACTCAAGCCAGTGGACGCCTAATCAACTAAAAAAGGAAAAATAAATCAGTAGTCAAGAAAAGTAATATATCCACAAAAAATAAAGCAATAAAGTACATGCCGCACAAAGTTGTGCAGATATACAGCCGGGTCTATGGTGGGTGCCTATAAACTTGCAAGTTGATCAGTGTACAGAAATAGAAGACTAATAAACCTCAGGGTCAGAAAGATCAAGGGTAGCTGGATAACAGGTATATATACAACATTATACAGTTATGTCTAAGGAAAGGGAAATCTTCGTTCCGTCCTATATAAACAGAATTGACTCGTCTCAGACGTGTCCTGAGTACTAGAGGACATAGTGGAAACTCACCAATAAAAAGCTCCTAAAGATTGAAAAAGGGCTAGTGGATGATATCAGTAGAGCAAATAACGATCAAAGTCAAAGGGGCGCAGGGTCCATCGGGCATCATAATCGGCTCTAAAAGCAAACCCCCAAAACAAAGTCCTCTAGTACTCAGGACACGTCTGAGACGAGTCAATTCTGTTTATATAGGACGGAACGAAGATTTCCCTTTCCTTAGACATAGTATATATGATTTATTTTTCCTTTTTTAGTTGATTAGGCGTCCACTGGCTTGAGTTTCCAGCTTCTTAATGATGTATTAGGTGTCCAAGCTATGCTCACACCAATTAATTACCAGCCTTGCTGAGATATTTCTCTCCTCCTAAGTATGAAACTTTTTCAAGCATGACTTTTTGGTCGCTAAATTTTCTTTCTCTATATTTTTTGTTCTTTCAACAAAGAATGTTTTATTGCTCCTATCATGTCACTATAAATTCTATATTGCACACAACTTTATGGTGACGGTTCTTTCTTATCTTCATTTTTTCTGTGGGGATTGTATCCTTGTAACAAAAGTGTTCTTGTGTGTTGTGGATTACCTTATCATTCTAAAATTTTGGTTTTTGTGTTCCACAGACCGACCATGTGCTTATGTGCCTGAAGCCCGACATGTAAATTAGCATTTAGTTTCTAACTAATTATTTGGACATCGTGATTAAGATGCATATGTCAATTGTGCCCTGAGGAAGGAGCTCATTGCAAAATATTTTGGGATCTCCGAAACGCGCGTCGGCGCCTTTTTGTTTGACCTAGTGTATTTTATGTATGCTATATTGCATTGTGTTTTGTTGTTTATTGTGGTCTTTATATGTATGAATTTGATATATGTATTGTATTTTATAGTATTTTGTGTTGAGCATATGATTGTGTTCTCCAAATCACTTATTATGTCATGATTGAATTTACAATGTTTAGTTTTATATGTAATTAACTAATAGTGATTCTTCTATTATGTATAGTATCATTTTAGATAAATAAATGAAAATGAAAGAAAAATAATCTAACTATCTCTTTCGGTCTGTGGACACATTTATATTTATGGACTTATTGCCTATTTAGATTATATTAGTGGGGGGAATGTGCTTCTGTTTTTTGTATCAATAGAGGGGAATAGAATGGAGTGGTGTATAGTCAAATAGTGTAGAGTGGAGTAGCATAGAGAGGAGTGGCCTAGAGGGGAGTGATGTAGAGTGGCATACAATAGAGTGTCATGGAGTGGCACAGAGTGGAAAAGCTTAGAGTGGAGTGGTGTAGAATTGAATGGTGTACAGTGAAGTGCAAAAAAATGGGGTGCCGTAGACTCCAGTGGCATAGATTGGAATAGTACAGAGCGCAGTAACAAAGTAGAATGGCATAAATTGGAGTGGCATAGAGGTAAATACCGTAACGTAGATCAGCATAGAGAGGAGTGAGACAGAGTGGAGTGTCGTAGAGTGGAATAGCGTAGAGGTGGTGTACAGTGGAATGGCATAGAGTGAAGTGCCATAAAGAGGAGTTGCGTAGAGTGGAGTGGCATAGAGTGGAGTGGCGTAGAGTGGCATAGAATTGATTGGCATAGAATGGAATAGCATAAAATGGAGTGGCATACAGTAGAGTAGTGTTGATTGTAGTGTAGTAGTTTCAAATAGTGTAGAGTGGAGTGGTATAGAGGGGAGTGGCATACATTGGAGTGGCATAGAATTTAGTGGCGTAGAGTAAGTGGCACAGTATGGAATTGCATAGAGTGGAGTGTTGTAGAATTAAATGTCATAAAGTGGAGTGGAATAGACTGGTGTGGTGCAAACTGGAGTGGTGTAATGTGGAGTGGTGAAGAGTGGAATAGCATAGCGTGAAGTGTTGTAAAGTGGAGTGGCATTGAGTGGAGTGGGGTAGACTGGAGTGTTCTATAGTAAAGTAGAGTCGAGTAGAGTGGCGTAAAGTCAAGGGGCATAGATTGGAATAGCATAGTGTGGAGTGGTCTAGAGTGGTGTGGTCTAGAGTGGGGAGGTCTAGAGTGGAGTGGAGTACATTGGAGTGCCATACAGCGGAGTAGCGTAGAGTGGAGTCACGTATAGTGGTATGGTTTACAGTGAAATGGCATACAGTGGAGAGGAATAAAGTGGAAAGGTGTACATTGGAATAGCATAGAGTGGAATGGTGTAGACTGGAATAGCAGACAATGTTGTGGCGCATACAATGTTGTGGCATACAGTGAAGTGCTGTAGAGTGGTATAGCGTAGCATGGAGAGACGTGGCTTGGAGTGGAG
Organism: Triturus cristatus; assembly: GCF_964204655.1. NCBI lineage: Eukaryota > Metazoa > Chordata > Amphibia > Caudata > Salamandridae > Triturus > Triturus cristatus. Next base: position 319,140,186 of record NC_140579.1, read on the forward strand.
TTACATAGAGTGGAATAATGTAGATTGGAGTGGCACAGGGTCGAGTTGCATACAGTTGAGTTACATAGAATGGAGTGCTGTAGACTGAAACAGAGTAGAGTGGAGTGGCAGAGAGTGGAATAGGGTAGAGTGGAGTGGCACAGAGTGGAATGACTGAGACTGGAGTGGCATAGAATAGAGTGGTGTAGAGTGAAGTGGCATAGAGACAAATAGCATAAAGTGGAATGGTGTAGATAGGAGTGGTGCAGAGTGGTGTGGTGTAGAGTGGAGTGGCATGTTTTGTAGTAGGGTCTAGCTTAAACAGACATAGGATGAAAGTGTCTGAACTAATGTAGGTTACATTTGGCAAGAATATAGAACATGGGGTAGAAAAGGTCACTTTGGTAGTGGCTCTAAATTTCTTAAGTATTGTTAAAGTTATAAGTCACAATACAAATAGTTATGTGCTGGCCTGCGGTATACTACAGTATATGCCAATCGCAAGGCAGTATATTGCCAGCTGTTGATGCCTTTCCAAAAGTAAAGTGCAGCCATGTAGTTTGCACTCCACTTTGGCTGTGTTCTGTATAAGCACCTTAAATATGGGTAAGTAGGTTTCATAGTTGTTCCCTGCCTATTTTATTTTATTAAAAAGATCATAGTTAGGGAAATGTATTTATATATATTTTTAAAATATGTCCATGCCCATAATTACACACATCTCTGATCATACTTGAACATCATTTTTATATATGTACATGTGTATATATTACCCAGTGTTCCCCACTAGCTAATTATAGATGGAGACACGTATCCATAGGAACAGGATATGGATTTTTTTGGTCTAATAATGACTTTGGTGCTTTTTGATTAATCTTTATGAATCGTTCCCCAAAAAACGTTTCATCCACCTCAGCTTCTTAAAGGTGATCCATCAAGCGGGGGTGAGAAAAACGGTGATTCATAAAACATGTTTTTCCCATGTAGTTTTCCATAGAAAATTTAGACACAGCTTCAGCCAAAATGGCTGAGCGGAATTACAGAAAATTGACAAGAAGGCGACTCAAATGTATATATATTTAACAATGCTAATGATCCACGATGGATCAGTGGATCCCCAAGCTTAAGCAAGCATTGTGATTGACTAGCTGAACCTGACAGAAAATTGCACCCATCATCTTAGTCCTAAAAACAAAAACAAAATAGAATGATAGAAAGTTGGGTACGGGTGCCTTGACCCCTGTGCCTTGTTGGGGAGTGGCGGGAGGCTCAGAGGGGCCACCTTTGTCAAATAAAAAAAAAATTTCTTTTATTTGAAGTTTCGTGGATCCATGGATTCAATGCGACATGCAGGATTACTCTTTTTAAAATATAAGTAAATTCTATGTATTTTTTAACAAAGGTTTTAAAAATGAAGCATATTTATTAATTTAATTTAAAATAATGTTTTAATCTTTTGTAAATATCAAGAGTTTATTAAACATAATTAAATTACTGTTATTTAATTATATACTATGCCTTTAATAATTTTAAATACATAATAACATTTTCTTACTTTCAGTGCGATTTTTTAATAATTAAACTTCAGATGAAATATTTTTTAAATTAAAAAAATTCAGAATACTTAAATGTTTAATTTAAAATTAATTTAATGATTCTGTGACATTGTTTTTATTATTTTACGTTTAAAATAAATATATAAAATTAATTATCATTAATTCACATTATTAATTAACACAAATATGTTTTCTATTTTTTCTAAACAAAATACACGTTAAACATTTTCCCTACACTTTACCCTGTGAGACCTTGACCTTAATGGTGGAGATCTCCTCCAATGTATTTAACATTACAAGTAGTAACTTTAAACTCATAAATTAGGCTCCAGCCTATAAATTTAGAAGGCGAGGACTTTTGAGTAACATTACACTCATAAATAGTGAAGAGCCCTAAGCAAAAAGTTGCTCAAAAGTGAGTAAACTTAGACATGCAAATTTATTCATTTGTAATATTATTTGTGAATGGGCTCCATAGGTTTTTGAATTGCATGTTTTAGTAAGCAGTACTACTGTAGTACTGTAGTACTACTTTACGTACTGAAAAATACAGTTTGTGATTTGGGCCCTATGGCTTTGGGAATTTGAACATGACTATCATAACACAATATGGTAAAGGTATCACTTAAATCTGACTTAACTTTAAATGGCATCACTATAATTACACAGTAATTCTATAGAGACTTGAAGATTACCGTAATCAAACACTGGCTCTAAACTTGAACATGATTATCATCACACACTATCTTTGACTTGAACATCTGTGGCCACTTGAACACCACTCTTGTCTCTCATGATCTTTGTTTGGACTTGAACATGATTATGTTCTAATACGATCTGTATAGGGACTCAAACATCATCGCAACACACTTTTGCTCTGGGAATGAGAACATGATTATCTTCACACACTTTCTCCCTAGGAAGGAGAACACCACTATTACACATTATGTAGAGGTTTGAACATGTCTATAGTTACACACTATCTCTGTGGGGACCTGAACACCACTATAATCACACACTAGCTCTGTGGGGACCTTAACATCACTATAATCACACACTATCTCTATGGGGACTTGAATATCCTTACCTTTACAGACTATTACTGTATGGACTTGACAATGACCATCTCAACATACTCGAGCCCAAATCACAAAGGTAAATTTACACCTGAAGTCGAAGTTTATACATGAAGTATAACTTTAGAACTGAAGTCAAAGTTTAGACCTGAAGTCTAAGGGCCTGTTTCGCAAAGGTAAACGTACAATTTTGTGTATGTTTTAATGTGCTTGCTATTCACAAAGGTATTTTACTAGAAGTATCTTTACAACTGTGGAGTCTGCGCACATAACAAGATAGGACAGTCCTATATTTTTATGTGGGGACTCTTAGCAGTCGTGAAGATGCTACTAGAAAAATACCTTTGTGAATAGCTAACAATTGTAAACTTACAGGTCCTCTTTTTAGGCCTTAAGTCTAAATTTCAACCTGAAGTCTAAAGTTAGATTTCAGCTCTAAACCTGGACTTCAGGCCTAAACTTAGACTTCAGGTCTAAACTTAGAAATCAGTTCTAAGTTTAGCTTTGTGAATTGGGCCTTCTGTCAGTAAGGACTTAAACGCCATTATAATCTAAAACCACGTGCGGGCCTGAAGTGGGGACTTAAGGATCCTTATCTGCATGCACTATCTGTGTGGAGATTGAACAGTATCTTCACCCCCCATTTTCCCCCTCTACCCCAGGCATAGGTATAGGTGACAGGGATCAAACAGAAAAGGCAGCAAAGGCATATCACATGGGATTGGAGTGAATACTGACACACATGCATGACCACTATCAAATTTGACAGAGAGGTAGGACAACAGAGGAGGGCACTGGGCATATATTGTACATCTAGGTATGTAGCACATGCTCTACCTATACTTTCATACAGTGGTGGGTGTGTGAAGGTATGGTTATTGTGAAGGAACATTGGGTATATTACTGGTGATACTGTTTTTAGTTCTTAGCACTGCATATCTGTGAACTCAGTTTTGTTTAAATAGTACTAGCATTGGTAGGGTTGCTTAAACTATGACCTAGAATGTTCAGGAGGTATGGTGCGGGTCAAGATAGTTTGTTATGTGTATGTTCGTTTTCTTTATATGTCTCTTCTTATTCCTTCTGTGTAATACATTTTTGAGCACTTCATACATCAGTGTCGGTGGCCGCAATGCAGTGGTGTTAGCAACAGTCTGTAAAATCAATAACAAAATGTTGCAAAAAAATAACAATATCTTCACACACTGTTTGTGGAGTCTTGGACATGAAACTATCTCTTTGAGGGCTTGAACATCCCAATAACAATGCAATATATCTATGGGGACTTGATTATTCCAGTAACTACACACTATATTTGCGGGGACTTGAACAGCACAATAATCACACTCTATCTTTATGGAGCTTAAACATTGCTATAATCACACACTATCTCTCTGGGGACTTGAAAATCACTATAATCACACACTATCTTTGTGGGGACTTGAACATCACTATAATCACACACTATATCTCTGGGGACTTGAAAATCACTATAATCACACACTATCTCTCTGGGGACTTGAAAATCACTATAATCACACACTATCTCTCTGGGGACTTGAAAATCACTATAATCACACACTATCTCTCTGGGGACTTGAAAATCACTATTATCACACACTATCTTTGTGGAGACTTGAGCATCACTATAATCACACACTTTCTTTGTGGAGACTTGAACATCACTATAATCACACACACGCTTTGTGGGGACTTCAACATCACTATAACCACACACTATCTCTCTGGGCACTTGAAAATCACTATAATCACACACTATCTTTGTTGGGACTTGACCATCACTATAATCACACATATCTCTGGGGATTTGAACATCGCTGTAATCACACACTATCCCTGTGGTAACTTGAATATCATTACCTTTACATACTATCGTTGTATGGACGTTACCATAATGTTCTCCAGACACTCTGTTGGTAGGTACTTGAATACCACTATAATCACACACTATCTTTGTGAATCCGGTCCAATATGTGTAGAGATGTTATCTACACACACTGTCTTTGTGCGAAATTGAACATGCTTACCTTCACATATGATCTCTGTGAGATATTGAAAATCTTCATAACCACACACTATCTCTGTTGGGACTTGAACGTTCCGTGTAACTACACACTATTACTGAGGGGATTTGAACATTCCAATAATCACACACTATCTCTGTGGGGACTTGAATATTACTATAATAACACACTAGCTCTGTGGGACTTGAAAATCAAAGTAACCACACACTATCACTGTGGGGACTTGAACTTTCCAATAATCACACACCATCTCTGTGGGGACTTGAACATCACTATAATAACACACTATCCCTGTGGGGACTTGAATACATTTATAGTTACACACAATCACTGTATGGACTTGGCCATGATAATCCCCACACACTATGAGAGCAATTTCAGCAATTTTACGTTACTCTGCCCGTTTGCGTACTTATGAGTAATTTGGCACAGACATCCTGTTGCAGGAGCACCAGAAGAACGAATATAGCGAGCATGCGTGGATGTGGACTGCTGCTGTTCGGTTTCTGTTACATTTAGATCTATTTTCTTAGCTATTGTCTTAGCATGAAATGCATCCTCAGGTCCATTTTGTGCATTTTGCACTCAGAAAAAAGTCCTAAATGCTGGGATATGCTAATTGCGTAATTCAGCAAAATTTTGCATAATTTTGCTGTAATTTCGTATAATGACGCTACAGAAAATAATGCAAGTTACTCCCCCTCCTGCTTGTCTCTGAAGAATTTGAGCACTAAGCAAAGAGTTGCATACAGTTTTAAATTACTTTCTGTAATCTTGCTATATGTTAATATCTGGCACTTTATTAACACAATTCATCTATTGTGTACCCATAGAATAAATGAATTCATTGAATTATGAAAAGATTATGATGTTATGTGCATATTTTACTGATAAAATAAACATTTAGCCATGTGTACATGACTGTATTCAATAGCAAATGATAATTATACAGCAAGTCCCCACAAAGATGGTAACACATGTTCAAGTCCCCACAAAGATGGTACTGTGCGTGTGATTAAATAACAAGATATTTGCAAATTTGAAGCAGGATCCTGTATTATGAATTTTTTCTTAACATTTTTCCATTATTGGTATATTTTTAAAACATTGGGAAAGGTTAGTCCCCACAAGGCAGGTATCTACACATAGTCCCCACAAGGATGGTAACACGTGTATGCGTGTGTGTGTGTGTGTGTGTGTGTGTGTGGTTGTGTGTAAGACTGTTAACGCTCTAGTTGTTTGTTAGAACACTCTGGGACATTCTGTCATTGGGCTATACTTGGGCTACATCTGGGTGATATTTGGGCTACATTTGGGCTCTTTTGTCTCTGGTGGCCATTTTAGGAGACTTATTTGTTACGATGTTTCCTAATTTCCTCATTTACTACAGTCTCCTCAGTAGGAAATACTTTCAGTTTTTTACATTGATTCCATCAAGAAGGCATTCAGATGTGTCACAAATTTGCCATAAATTCAGAATGTTAGCACTCTAGTTGCTTATTAGATCACTGTAGTAAAGCTACTGCTCACCAGGGAAGTCTGCTGCTGGTATTGAAAGTGCATGTTTCAGTCTGCATGTCAAAATTTTTTAATGAAATAGAAGAGGATTTGAGAAGTCACTCAAAATGTGCCCTAATTTTTCTTTCTGCAGCACTAATCATACTTTCTATGGCAAAATTAACCCCCTCATTTTGTTCCTTTTTAAATTAAATGTTTTAAGAATTACCACTTTATTCCAACCAAGATGGCTTCAGGTGTGCCATACGTTTGTCATAAGTAGGACTGTTAGCGCTCTAGTTGTTCTTTAGAACACTCTGGGAAGCTGCAGTAGAACACAAAGGAATCAACTGACAGTCTCTGCCCTTGTTGGATGTACATGTTTTACTGAGAATGTCAGACTTCATTCTCACATGACTGAGAAAGATAATGTGAATTTACAGAAAATATGCTCTCAGTTAGCTTATAGATCACCTTCCAAACCTCTGTTGGAAAAGCATGAGAAAATAGTTTTCTCTCAAACATGATTCATGATATCACAGCAGAAGGCTTTTTCACATGGTAAAATCACCTTAGAACACACCACAATTCCTAAAATGAGTATGGTACCATCAACAAATGATTTATAATGTAACTAAAGTCTTAAAACCTTCTATTAACTGCAATGCTTTTTAATGAGGTGCTATCATGTATATTGGTCCCAAGATGGCTGCCAAGACTTCTTGGATGAAGTGCTGACAGCCAATCAGATCTCACGATGAGATGTGTGGTTAGGCTCCGCCCAGATATATATGTGATTTTACTTTTGATTTTCTCAGGAACTACTGAACGGATTTACACCATTTAAGCAAAAGGCACATACCTGACCTGAGGACTACCTCTTTGCCAAATTTCAAGTAATTCTGTTCAGCCATTCGTGCTGTACCTTCGACTAAAGGTCCTATGGGAAAATGCATGGGGAAAACGTGTTTTGGGACCCCCCTTTTTTCTCAGCCCCCGCTTTACGAATCACCCCGAGACTTTCAGGGTAGGAACTGAGCGGAGCGCCCCATTAGTTTTGAAAATTTCACGAAGATAAGTCAACCGGCACCAAAGTTATTCAAAATAGAATTTTCAGATTTCCTATGGGAACTCGGTCCTAACTATAACTATCTACTGGCGACCGCCAGTAGATAATATATATGTATAAATATGCATATTCATATTAATTGGAAAAAAACAAAGGTTAAAGTAATGTTATTGCTAGATGAATATGTCAGTGACAGAAATAAAGTTTTATACAAAACTAAATACTGAAATTCACCAGTTACAGTTAGCAGAGAAAATAGTAGCCTGTGCCCCCGCCATGCACTGCTCACGGCCTCACATACTACATCACTCATGACATGTTCTATGACATCACTGATGTGTCTGGCCTGCACTCTCAGCCCACAACTTGCGCTCCACCAGGCTGTACTCTTTTCCTGGACACCTATTTACTGCCAGCATGAGGAGGGGGTCATGCTGCACAAAAAGCAATTAGTGATGCACATCAGCACCGTTAAACAAACATTGGCATAGCCAATAGGTCTCGCTTTTGGGACCTTCTAAGTATTTAGTTATGCAGCACAATATCCTTGGTGCAACCACATCAACTGTTGCATGGCTAAAAACTTATAAGGTCCCAAAGGCGAGACCTATTGGCTATTCCAATGCTTGGTGTGGTTGTGTGTGTGGTTGTGTGTGTGGTTGTGTGTGGTTGTGTGTGTGTGTGTGGTTGTGTGTGTGTGGTGGTGTGTGCGGTTGTGTGTGTGTGTGTGTGTTGTTGTGTGTGTGGTTGTGGTTGTCTGTGTGGGTGTGGTTGTGGGTCTGGGTGTGGTTGTGGGTGTGTGTGTGGATGTGTGGTTGGGTGTGGTTGGGTGTGTGGTTGTGTGTGTGGTTGTGTGTGTGTGGTTGTGGTTGTGTGTGTGTGTGTGGTTGTGTGGTTGTGTGGGTGGTCGTGTGTGTGGTTGTGTGTGTGTGTGTGGTTTTGTGTGTGTGGTTGTGTGTGTGTGGTTGTGTGTGTGGTTGTGTGTGTGGTTGTGGTTGTGTGTCTGGGTGTGGTTGTGGGTCTGGGTGCGGTTGTGGGTGTGTATGTGGGTGTGTGGTTGTGTGTGGTTGTGTGTGTGGTTGTGTGTGTGGTTGTGTGGGAGTGGTTGTGGTTGTGTATGTGTGTGGTTATGTGTGTGTGTGGTTGTGTGTGTGATTGGTTGTGTGTGTGATTGTGTGTGTGTGTGGTTGTGTGTGTGGTTGTGTGTGTGTGGGTGTGGTTGTGAGTATGGGTGTGGTTGGGGGTCTGGGTGTGGTTGTGGGCATGTGTGTGGATGTGTGGTTAGGTGTGGTTCTGTGTGTTGTGTGTGTGTGGTTGCAGTTGTGTGTGTGTGTGGTTATGTGTGTGTGGTTGTGTGTGTGGTTGTGTGGTTGTGTGTGTGGTTGTGTGTGTGGTTTTGTGTGTATGTGTGTGTGGTTGTGTGTGTGTGTGTGTGTAGTTGTGTGTGTGTGGTTGTGTGTGTGGTTGTGTGTGTGGTTGTGTGTGTGTGGTTGTGTGTGTGGTTGTATGTGTGGTTGTGTGTGTGGTTGTATGTGTGTGTGTGGTTGTATGTGTGTGTGGTTGTGTGTGGTTGTGTGTGTGTGTGTGGTTGTGTGTATGGTTGTATATGTGGTTGTGTGTGTGGTTGTGGTTGTGTGTGTGGTTGTGTGTGGTTGTGTGTGTGGTTGTGTGTGGTTGTGTGTGGTTGTGGTTGTCTGTGTGGTTGTGGTTGTGTGTGAGGTTGTGGGTGGGTGTGGTTGTGGGTGCAGGTGTGGGTGTGCATGTGGATGTGTGGTTGGGTGTGGTTGGGTGTGGTTGTGTGTGTGGTTGTGTGTGTGTGTAGCTGTGTGTGGTTGTGTGTGTGGTTGTGTGTGGTTGTATGTGTGGTTGTGTGTGGTTGTGTGTGTGGTTGTGTGTGGTTGTGTGTGTGTGGTTGTGTGTGTGGTTGTGTGTTTGGTTGTGGTTGTGTGTGGTTGTGTGCGTGGTTGTGTGGGAGGTTGTGTGTGTGTGGTTGTGTGTGTGTGGTTATGGTTTTGGTTGTGTGTGTGGTTGTGTGTGTGCAGTTGGGTATGGTTGTGTGTATGTGTGTGGTTGTGTGTATGGTTGTGGTTGTGTGTGTGTGGTTATGTGTGTAGTTATGTGTGGTTGTGTATGTGGTTGTGTGTGGATGTGTGTGGTTGTGTGTGTGTGTGTAGTTGTGTGTGTGGTTGTATGTGTGGTTGTGTGTGTGGTTGTGTGTGTGGTTGTGTGTGTGGTTGTGTGTGTGGTTGTGGTTGTGTGTGTGTGTGGTTGTGGTTGTGTGTGTGGTTGTGTGTGTGGTTGTGTTTGTGTGATTGTGTATATGGTTGTGGTTGTGGGTGGTTGTGTGTGTGTGTGGTTGTGTGTGTGGTTGTGGTTGCGTGTGTGGTTGTGTGTGTGTGTGTGTGTGTGGTTGTGGGTGTGTGTGTGTGGATGTGTCTTTGGGTGTGTTTGGGTGTGGGTGTGTGTGTAGTTATGTGTGTGGTTGTGGTTGTGTGTGTGTGGTTGTGTGTGTGGGGGGTTGTGTGTGTGGTTGTGTGTGTGTGTGGTTGTGTGTGTGTGGTTGTGTGTGTGGTTGTGTGTGTGTGTGTGGTTGTGTGTGGTTTTGTGTGGCTGTGTGTGTGTGGTTGTGTGTGTGGTTGTGTGTGTGGTTGTGTGTGTGGTTGTATGTGTGGTTGTGTGAGTGGTTATGATTGTGTGTGTGGTTGTGTGTGTTGTTGTATTTGGTTGTGTGTGTGTGTGGTTGTGGTTGTGTGTGTGTGGTTGTGGTTGCGTGTGTGGTTGTGTTTGTGTGGTTGTGGTTGTGTGTGTGGTTGTGTTTGTGTGGTTGTGGTTGTGTGTGTGTGTGGTTGTGTGGTTGTGTGTGGTTGTGTGTGTGTGGTTGTGGGTGTGGTTGTTTGTGTGGTTGTGTGTGGTTGTGTTTGTGGTTGGGTGTGGTTGTGTGTGTGTGTGGTTGTGTGTGTGGTTGTGTGTGTGTGGTTGTGGTTGTGTGTGTTTGTGGTTGTGTGGGTGGTTGTGTGTGTGGTTGTGGTTGTGTGTGTGGTTGTGTGTGTGGTTGTGGTTGTGTGTGTGGTTGTGTGTTTGTGTGGTTGTGATTGTGTGTGTGGGTGTGTGTCTTTTTGTGGTTGTGGTTGTGTGTGTGGTTGTGGGTGTGGTTGGGTGTGGTTATGTGTGTGTGGTTGTGGGTGTGGTTGTGGATGTGGTTGTGTGTGTGGTTGTTTGTGTGGTTGTGTGTGTGTGGTTGTGCGCGGTTGTGTGTGGTTGTGTGTGTGGTTGTGGTTGTGTGTGTGGTTGTGTGTGTGGTTGTGTGTGTGGTTGTGTATGTGTGTGGTTTTGTGTGTGGTTGTGTGTGTGGTTGTGTTTGTGATTGTGTGTGTTGTGTGTGTGGTTGTGGTTGTGTGTGTAGTTGTGTGTGTGGTTGTGGTTGTGTGTGTGTGGTTGAGGGTGTGGTTGGGTGTGGTTGTGGTTATGTGTGTGTGTGGTTGTGGGTGTGGTTGTGTGTGTGGTTGTTTGTGTGGTTGTGTGTGTGTGGTTGTGTGCGGTTGTGTGTATGGTTGTGTGTGGTTTTGTGTGTGGTTGTGTGTGGTTGTGGGTGTGGTTGTGTGGTTGTGTGTGGTTGTGTGTGTGTGTGGTTGTGTGTGTGTGGTTGTGTGTGTGGTTGTGTTGTGTGGTTGTGTGTGTGTGGTTGTGTGTGTGGTTGTGTGTGTGTGGTTGTTTGTGTGGTTGTGTGTGGTTGTGTGTGGGGTTGTGTGTGTGGTTGTGTGTGGTTGTTGTGTGTGTGTGTGTGTGTGTGTGGTTGTGTGTGTGTGGTTGTGTGTATGTGTGTGGTTGTGTGTGTGTGTGTGGTTGGGTTTGTGTTACTATCCTTGTGGGGACTTGGGTGTGATAACACACTCACGCTGTGGGGACTTGATTGCACTGTGGGGACCTGAACCCAAGTCCCCACAAGGCAATGTCTTCTAAATGATAAAAAATGACTTCAGACACATCTGTGTCGATTTTTACAACTTTTTTAAAAATTGCCTTGTGGGGACCTGTGTTTCCCCAAGTGTGTTTATTTTTTTGCTCAGCTCTGCCCCTGTAGACAGGAGCCGGTACTGCAGCCTTAAACACACTTTGCATTTAAACACACCAACTGCACCAGAATAGCACAATTACAGCAGATAAAACGGACCTTTAAAAGGGAAAACGGCTGAATCATGCATTTATCCACATATTTTTATGCACATTAACCTTTTCTCTATTTATAAAAAAATTAAATTTTATTTACTATCGAATTAAGACTTTTGTGTTTGAAAATGTGTTAGTGGTTTGATAAACATTGTTAAATGCAATTTGGGTCAGTTTCAAATCCAAGAATAGTTCACTATTGCTGTTTGACCTTATCTGCATTTGCCGAAATGATAGTGCATTGCACTGCAAAACAATATCAACTGATCTGATTTTTTTTTTGCAAATAACTGAGAGTTATCAATGCACATTGTTACACTTTATTGCCAGGTATCCTGAATCTTTACTTTGGTTTGCCCTTGTTTAGATATTAAAATACATAATGGAGTATGACCTTTTAGATGATGGCTGGGTGAGTGAGTGAATAGATTTGGGAAAGCACTGCATCAGTTCCTGATAGTCTCAGTTATGTTCTAGTTGAGAATGCCTGTGTATTTTCCATGTTCACATTTTGTCTACTGCCAATATTTACATGGTGAAACTGCTAGCAGAAAGTATGGAAATTTAGTGTGATAGCTCTGATTGCACATATTATCATCCCTCATTCTGAGCAGAAACACTCTGAATTGTGCAGCAATATTGCCCCAAAACAAAACCACGAGATTGGGGGATATATTTACTAAGATGTAGCGCTGTGTTTTCATCACAAAGGTGTCACCCAAATCAACGCAAAATCAGTTTTTTTTACAAATTTACTTTCCAGCGCAAAACTTTTTTTGCACTGGAAAATAACTTGAAGATAGCGCAGAGCAGCACACGTTGCTGCTTTGCATAACTTAGCACAAAGAGGGACCTTCCATGGGTGGTGCATGGGCATTCCCATGCAACCACCAAAGGTTTCTGATGCAAAACCCTATTTAATGAAATAGGTAGACAGGGTTTTGCATCATAAAAAAACTCCCACCTTAACCAGGCACTATCACAGAGAAATGCTTTCATTTCTCCTTTCTTTTCCTACTTTGCATCTGTGCTGCACTGCACAGCACACATGCAAGGTGGGAACAGTTTCAAAGTTAGTCTAAGCATAGTATTTTGTACAGAAGTGTTTCCTTTTACTACAAAACCAATGCTACACTCACGGAAGCACCCTTGCACCATGGTGCAAAGGTGTGTGTGTGTGGTGCACAGCAGCACTTTTCTGCACCGGTGAGAGGCAGATGGGAGGAGATTGCCATATTTCTGTGAATATGGCGCTCTCCTTCCCATGCTGTGCAGTATTTGCGGCTGCTCCACTGTGCTGCTTAATAATTTCTTAGATCTGAGTCGCAGTGTTTTTCCTAGAGCGCAGTCCTTCAAAGCAATTTCTCTGATGTCAGAATGTGGGGGAAAAAATTTACATGGAGATTACAAGTAATTAATCCATGCATTCTTATGCCCTGCAAAGCTTTTCAGCGAAAGCTAAATTATGACTGCTCTGCAAAATCGATGGTGAGAAAATCTGAAACATGACACTGAAGGTATCATTTAGATCCTATTGTAAGTAGCGGGCGCAAAAAATACCGCAGCACAAATGTGGGTGAATTTTTATACTAGATTTACCAATTTGTTTTAAAACATGGCAGTAATGCACGCATTTCGTTTTTGCACTTCACCCTTTCCATGTGCTATTACAATCTACTAAAAAGCAGGTTGCAAAAGCATGTTCAAAATATGCGCACAATATTAACTGTGGCAAGGCCCATTTTTTGTACTTGAGTCGAAATGACACTGCGTACTTATAAATGTTGTTCACTCATAACCTATAGTAAAAGAAACAGCATATTCACTGGGCCATCAGAAATGTAACGTTTTTTCATAATTGGAAGTCAATAAAGGTGGTATTCTAGCTTCACGTCCGAATCGAAGTTAAGTCTGAAGTTGGAAGGATGTCCTTTATATGAAAAACTTTGTACACATATTTAGCAATTGCTACGTTTGTGCTTTCATGAAGATAGAATATTAAAGTCTTGCACCTATAATAAAATGTATTGCTTAAGTGTTCTGAATCTTAACCATTCCTTAAGTTCCCTCTAAGCACATTCTGTCAATAAACCTGCATTTGGAGATGTGCCCTACTTGCTTATGGGACAAATGTGCCAGAAAGAAATATAGGTTTCAATCATTTTACACTTTCCATGTTGGTTCTGCGGGCAGCTGGACTTCTTTAGAGTTTGCCAATTTTAAAAAATATTCGATTTACGTGGAAATAGTAATTGGTTTCAAAGTTACACGAAGAGGACTGATAGCCCAACTAGAAAGCAACTACGTATAACACCGTGCTAAATGCCACATTTCTTCACCTGACCTCGGCTGCATGGCACGCCCTGCTTTCAGCAGTAGCTCAAAACAACATTTAATTGATTACATTAACATATGTACAGTTGCTTAGCAACGGCTTCCATCCCCCAGACCACCTCTGAACCTCCAAGTGTTAACAAACTTTTAGGAGCAACGATTCTTTGCTTTCCCACAAGCAGAGAAAAGTGAGCTTCAGGGACATGTATGACAGGTGCATCTGGTAGGAAACGGAGAGCTGCAGTGGTGAAAGCTCTGGCCTGAGGCTACGTTTGCAAAAATAAAACAAAATAGATATCTACTTTAATATCTTATTTAAACTTTGTGAAATAAAGGTGTAGTCAAAATCTAATTTCACAACATAGTTACCCCTAGAGTAAGTCGTACTGGTAGAATACAAGCTTTAAACATGTGTGACTGCAGCAAAAACTGTTGCAAAGTTTTTGTAGTTGTATACATGTTTTCAATAAACAGAGCTACCAAAACAATGTGAACAAATTATGTTCAAAAACATACATTACAGTCCACAGCATTTGGAATTATATTAATGGCCATTCAGGGTTAATGGCCCTAATTTTTATAATCACGCTCAAGCTCTTCTCATGAAATCTTCACAAACATTGAGAGGAAAACGGAACCGAACACCCAGATTCTGTATAATATAGCTCATAAGCGTTTTTCATTGAACCTGAGCCTTAACTGAGTATTTTTTGCGCTGTATATATTTTTCATGTGCAGCATACATTTTCATTTTGCCTGTCTGCAAATCCTATAAGCACGAGTACTTCTGTCAAATAGTGAAACACAAACAATGTTTGTATAATTTCACATTACACCAGCACCAATACATTGTAAGCACACATTCATATTCTATTCTGTGTACATTAAACACACAACACAAAAATAATTTTTCTATACAAGGGCCTAAATTCTGCAGCTAAGGCATGCAAAGTAGTTGTCTGCGCATCCATATTTGCTGATTTCCTGGATATAGACGCAGACATTAATAATACAAAGTTACTCTGATTAAAAATTGTTAAAACAAAGGGTTATGTTAGGAACTGCATTTAGCCTCAGTTGCAGTTTAACTATGAAGTCTGGCATAGGGAAGATGGTGTGGCATGATATGGGTAATTCAATAGCTCTTATTATCTCTGATGAGGGGCTGAAGGTCTTTACAGACTGGTTCCGCGATACTCTGTAGGTGACCAAACAGAGATTTAGTTATGCGCTAGAAGTTACAGATTATCTTGCTAAGGGATTACCAACACTCATGCTGTTTGTGACAATTCGTCATGCAGTTTTTCATGTGTCATTTATTATTTATATAAATGTTAATGTTGTTATGCAAACTGAATGAAAAGTATGTGCACAATGTTGGTAACTGGCATGCTTATGAAATTACAGCTGTCATGCTGTTTATCACATAGTTGTGATGCTCCTTTCAAAACATTCCAATTAGAGATTTAGGGCCAGATGTACAATGCCATTTAGCGGTCACAAACCCTGCTTTTTGATACATCACAGGGTTTGTGACTGTTGAATAGTTTTTACAAATGTACCAAACTCAATTAGCGATTAGGTAACTGGTTACTGAATTGCAAAATGTGTTTAGAAATACATTACGAATCACAATTTGGAAAGGGTGTGTTTATAGCGCCCCTTTAAAATTCCAATTCACAATCCTACATATCAATGATTTACTTTCAGTCATCTGCACAGGTAGTGACATCACAGGATTTCCCATCATCCAACTGCAAGGAAGTGATTACTGGATTTCCTATCATTTATCTGCACGTGAAGGGACATCACTGGATTTCCCAGCATTATTCTGCAAAGGAAGTAACATCACTGCTTTCCCACCAAAGGTGTCTTTAAAAGAAGAAGCCAAGCAAGGAAAGTAATTTCCCTTCATCCATCTGCACATAAAGTGACCTTAGTTGATTTACCATCATCCATCTGCCCAGGAAGTGACATGACTGGCTTCCTGTCAAACTGTCTTCACCTAATGGAGGCTGTAACGCAGACGTGCCGTGCTGAAAGCATATCAAAGCCAAGCCTATCTCCTGGACCCCTAACCTTCCTCCCAACCTCCTCCCCCTCCATCACCACCCCACCATGACCCTTCACGCCTGAGCCCTGGTCATATCTGCCAGTGCTGCTGCTGAGCTTCGCCACCCAACACTGAAGGTGCATTCTGTGCACCATCTGTCATTTCACATACACTCTCCCACACCCATCTCACTCCTCCCTCACAAACCCAACATATTCAACACACACCCAAACATACCTGACCCCCCTACTACACCTCACCACACCGCTCCATATCCTTCATACTTTTCAACATTTGTTCCCTCACTAAACACACCAATGAAATTTGGGATCTGTTACACAACCACTCACCAAACCTTCTCTTCCAGACGAAACCTTTTTAACTTCATCGTCTGCTCACGTTATTGCCATGTCAGTCCCCCTGGATACAAGATCTCAGGACAAGACAAACAGACCGGCGGAATCACTGTTATCTTCCAAGAATCCATTCAATTCTCACCCACCTTGGAAACCACCACGAGCAACATGGAACACTTGACCTTCAAACTCCTCATCATTGTGAACTACATCCTGGGTGGCACTGTTATCCACCAACTTCCCAACCAAGCGCAAACTTCAGTGGCACCATTGCAAATGATGCCACCTCCCTGATTCTTGACTCAAGTGCCTTTATTTTCAATTCAATTCAAAAATCTTTATTTCGATCAATGAGATCATAAAATATATGCATAACAGTAAGATTATTAAAAGCCGTAAAACATGAATTGCAATGCATTACATTGGCAGTTTGTCTATTAAAATCAAGTAAAAGTACAATTCAGTAAAAATCACCAGTACGATAAATTATAAAACTTTAAGTCAAAACTACGACCTAGTTCATGTGACGGGTACGAGTGTGCCACATCGCTGTTAAAAATTTGGCTACCGCAAACACAATTGAAGGTGATGCAGCGGTCTTTAGTACTCTATAGGCTGTGTAACACTGTCTGAACCCTAGGTTTTTAAGCAGGGGAACGAGCCAATATTTTCTAGATTTGCTATAAGCAGTACCAAAGAATATCACATGGATTTCGCTTTCCAGGCAATCTAAACATGCAGGGCATTGCTCGGTAGACGGGGGCTTGGACCACGTACTGGTGAATGACCTGAGGGGGAGAGTGCCATATCTCCACTGTAAGAATAGTTTTCTAGTCATAACAGGGCTGATTCGGTCCAGCACAAGTTCCAGGTGATATGAATCTTTAAATTGGATAAAAGAATTGGTTAAGGAACCCAACTTTGTGCTTCCTAATAGGGAGGTTAGTTTAAAATCATAATATTCTTTTGATAAAACTTTACGTGGTACATTTCTGCAAGAATTTACAGGATCTAACCATAATTCCGGCCTTCCTAAGCTCTCGCACATTCGTTTGATATATTTTAACCAGGGAATGTTTGTTATCTTTGGTAAGAGTAAGATCTCCTGTAACTCCATCCTGTAGCTCAAGAGCTCCGGTGTGCTCCAAATTCGTCGCCAGAAATTTAGTGGCTTTAAACCCAGTTCTTCTTCAATTGATCTATGACCGAGGTCTAGTCTCAAAGGGAGAAGCGGGGTAGATGGAGGTAAAGCCACCAGCTGTCTGATGAATTTGTTTTCAGTGATGTTGAGATTTTGGGCCGGTAAATGTCCCCACATTTCCCCCCCATAGGTAACTGCACCCCTGGCCTGCATGCTGTAAATTTGGAGGGCTGGGCCAATGGGTTTGTAGGTCGACCTGTTTGGTAACCTGCAAATACCACCCGTTAGCTGTACCAGCTTATTATTGGCCTTTGTCCGATGTGTATCCCAGGTCATATTTTGGTTGATAGTCACCCCTAGATACTCAAATGTGAAAACCCTCTCTAGTCTCATTGTGCCTATAGTGGGGTTGGGACGTGTTGATGGCGGGGGGTTAAGAATCATGTATTTTGTTTTCAGGGCATTGATCTCCAACCCCCGCTCTGCACAGAATAACGAGAAGCCATCCAGAACGCGTTGTATTCCCATTGGGGATTTTGACAGCAGCAGGGTGTCGTCCGCAAACATAATGGCAGGCACCCTACTGCCGCCAAGCTTTGGAGCGTCAATGTCCCCCATTTTAACCAAGTGGGCGATTACCCCGTTGACAAAGTGGCAGAAGAGGGTAGGTGCAAGCACACAGCCCTGCCTCACCCCCTGTCAACGGGGAATCTTTCTGAAAGGGTCCCATTCCTGCCATACCTAACCCGCGCAAA
The DNA here is from genome assembly GCF_964204655.1 of Triturus cristatus. Classification (NCBI taxonomy): domain Eukaryota; kingdom Metazoa; phylum Chordata; class Amphibia; order Caudata; family Salamandridae; genus Triturus; species Triturus cristatus. The sequence goes on from NC_140579.1 coordinate 319,158,214, forward strand.
GTTATTTTGATGTAACCTTATCAGGATATTCAAAATGTCTGCAGGGATGCCCAAGTCCGCCAACACTGACCATAATCTAGCTTTTGGTACCAGATCGAAGGCGGCATGCAAGTCTACAAAGACCGTGTATAAGCTTCCACCCTCGATTATTGCAGTTTTCCAGAACAAGAGGTTCAAACGGAAGATCTGGTCCGTTGTTGAAACTCTCCTCCTGAATCCCGCCTGGAAGGGTCTCAGGATGGAGGATTCTTCCATCCAAGTTTGAAGACGGTCTAATGTCAGCCTCCCAAATAGTTTCTGTGAAACATCAATGAGGCTGATGGGCCTGTAGTTGGCTGGGAGCAGAGGCGACCCCTTCTTATATATAGGGACAATCTCTGCGCCCAGCCAAGTACAGGGCACCTCCATGCCCCTCAAGACTGCGTTAAAAATCACCAGCAAATATGAAGCCCACACATCTGGCTCTTGTTTAAATAGGTCTCCTGGGAGCCCATCCAAGCCAGACGCTTTACCTGCTGCCAGCCCAACAAGTTTTCCGCTGGAAAGTATCTTTCCCCAAAAACATTTTTTGCTGGTTAGTGTCAATTTTGTGATGCTAAACCAGTGCAAAATGTTTGAAAATCTATCCCTATGGGCAGATTTAAAAAAAATAAACGCAATGCAGCACCCAAAGAGGCGGTGCTCCGTTGAGTGACAGGGAGGGAGAAGAACACAATATCTTCAGAGATATGCATGGCTTGAAGTGGGATGAAATAACTGTGTGGTCCCTTAAAGGGACGGGCCAAGGGCGTGGCTTAAAAGACTTAAGCTTAAAATCTGTGCTTAGCATAGTGTAGCGCCCGACTGGTATTTTGCTGTTTCTGTCATTGCAGCCAGATAGATGATGCAGCAAGTAACATCACTCCTACAACAAGTCAGGACTATTGGCTGTGTCAATAGTTTTTAGTTGCATAAGATAAATAAGCAGCAACTATAACTTGTATAAAATATTGAAAAACCTTCCACTTAAAGCCCTGGTGACACCACAACAATGTTGCTGCTCCCGAGTTTCAAAAAGAAAAGGGAAATCCAGAGAGCAAATGACTCTTTAAAGGATTTCCCTTCCCCTACAACGCTCACCTGGCATGACAACATGCCGTAACTTCTCCACTAGTGAGAAGTGCGAGCACGTGCACATTGATGTGCTGCTGTCACTGCAGTCCGGGAAAAACAGACCGCCTGTGCCAGGGCACAAAACAGAGACTGATAGAGATCCGTTTTGAGACCCCCTTTAAAAAACTGCCGGTGCTCAGCACCTGTGAGACCCGGCCAACTTAAAGCACTGGAGATATGGCTGATCCCTTCCCTCTCCCTAGTGCCAGTGCTAATTTCAGCTACTGAGTGCCATGCACACACTTTAGTTCTATAGATCCAGGGGGTGCGCGTGAGTCTAGCATAGGTTTTGTATAGGTAGGATACCCTTCCTATACAACATACCAGGCTAGACATTTCTCTTGTTAGCGCCTCTCTTGGAGTGGTGTTAATTTTTGGTGCAAAGCCCTGTCTACAATTCTTTGTGGATGGGGTTTTGTTTCAAAAGACAGGAATGGTTGCACAGGAATGCCCATGTACCACCCATGTAACGCCCCCTTGGCGCTAAGTAACGAAAAACAGTGTTTGGCGCTGCTTTGCGCTACTTTTAGGGTATTTTTCACCGCAAAACAACTTTTACGCTTTCAAGTACATTTGGAAAAAATACATTTTGTGCTGGTTAGCGTCACTTTTGTGATGCTATCCCACAACAAAATGTTTGAAAATCTGTCCCTAAGTGTCCTTGCAACAGAAAAGAAGAGCAAACCACTTGTTAAAAGGGCACAAATACCGAATGTAGTGATAGTGACGATACACTGGCCTCGAACAGAATAAAATCACTATTTAAACAGAGTTTTCGTTTATTTGGATTTCTATTGTGCAATGTAATTGTAGCAATTTAAGAAACAACCTGTACAAAACCATAGTTAAAGATAAAAAGCTATTGATAAAATAACCAACATACCAAATAACTGTAAATTTTCAATCTGAGAAGGGCTTAAAAATATCAGACCCTTCCTGTGCAGTGTCTTTATTATTCTCTGCAAATGATTGACATGTGCCTCTAAATATATCCTGATATCCGCGGTTTTGCAGACATTCAGTTTAAAATTACATGGTTCTTTCGTTTCCTGTTAAAAGAATTCCAAAGGCTCTGCCCAGCCTTCCTGTGCAAAGAAAAAAAAAAGGGCTCAGGACGTTTCCATGGTCAGCCAAAGATGTGCTGATTCACACATCTGCATAACAAAGGGCCAAGTAATCAACGTTGCTGATACCTGCTGGCCGTGACTGTCAGAGATTGGGGGATGGGCGCTCCTGCAGCCTAATACACACACCTTGGCTGTGTGAGCAGACAGAGCAGGAGGCCTGGAGCAAGTAGCAGTGGGTGCGCCTTGCTGAAAGGCTGAAGATCTTGAAAGCTTTTTTCTCTCTGCTCACAGCAAAGATGCGTGTCTGTGATTCCAGCAAACACGTTTGTCCAAGCTCACGAAAAACGCTATAAAGTATTGTTTTCAAGTGCAGTAAATGATGAGCAGTAGCATTCCTACAAAGGCTACAGCAGCTTACTTTGGACATTAGAATCGTGGTTCGAGTCCCAGGGTTTGCTAAACCTCCCATGATTATGGGAAATGTATTTATTCTCTTGGTAGTGGAAAAAACACAGCCCAGCCATGTAATGCCCTTGCGTCAAGTTCGCGCTAGAAAATAAAAATGCCAGTAGCTGAGGCACCCTCGTGATTTAATAAGGGCTAAGCACCTTGTACAACTGCATTTATTGAACGGAACAGCACAGTGATTTCACATGCACAGGCGTGCAGAAAGTTTAACACCAATCCTTGTTTTGTTTTTATTAGAAAGCACCAATGCTTTATTTCGTTTTAAATTCATATTTCAGCTTCTAGCCATTATTTTTCCTTGAGCATTTCAAATTCTCACCATCTTCTTTTTTGGGTCTTTTTGAATTGGGATGCATTTTTTAAAATTAATCATCTCCTACTTGCAAAAATTCGCTGCTATTTCAAACAAGCATTGGCATAGCCAATAGGGCTCACCTTTAGGACCTTACGTTTAGCCAGAGCTTTTGTCTTTCCCAATGTCTTTAAGCTATGTTTGTGCAGCATATTGAAAAGTTATTATAAACAGTGTTATAAGCATTTTTGTTACCTTATATATAACCAAGAAGACATTATGTACAACTGAACGACCATATTAAAAAAAGAACTAACATAAAAGTCCTCTATTTTGTTTGTCTTTGGAATGCTGCAAATTTTTCCTGCCTGCTCTAATGTTTGTTTGTTATAGCTTTTTTTGTTGGGGGAAGGGGGAGCATAAACACAAAAAGGCTTAATGAGGATAGAGAATGCTGCTGCACCAGCAAATGTCATGAAGCCCTTGCGCCGAGAGCCGGAGCACAATACTGAGCAGGCACTCTAAGGTAGTCAGTCGAGCCCCGCCAGGGAGATTTATCTCAGGGGTACACAATTCCAAGGCACATTGTTCATATATACACCCGCCACGGTGTGAGGGCTTGCGTTTCACTCTTGCACAGATTGATACCTTTATAGCTGTATACCTTTATAGCTGTGACGTGGAGTTGCCACACGTGATGCTTTCACCCAGTGCTTTTAAGATACAAACAGAATGTTTTGATTACTAATACTTGTAGACCTATTGGAAGTAATGTAACATTTCCTGTAATTATTGTGTAGTTGTCTGAAAACAGCATAGCAAAGGTGTTGTTAAACATGACATTGAACCTTGTAGGGACCTATATTTTGGTGATGGAGGCTTGCCATTGAAGGCCCCAGCTCAGGGTACCGCACCTATCATACACACGAGGGCACCACTGAAAGAGCAGCATTAACAAATAATTGTGCCAGGGCACCAACACACAGTAACACCCAGAAACACTATAACACCACCGACCCTGTACTAATGGGCACGGTTAAACCAGTGCCACACCAGTGTTCTACCAAAAGCAGAGAGGTTCAAATACAGAATAGTACAAGCCACTACCAGACACAGCAACACCCATACAAACCTATCATAACACTATAGCACCATGACACAAGTAGACCCTGTGGATTGCCAGATCCAGTGCAATAACTGGGCACCACCAGAACACTGAAGCAGAAACACAGTAGCGCCAGTTCACATACAGACGAGCAGCAGGCTAATCCTGCAGTATCTGCAGGGCATTGACAGACCAAAAGTACCAGCGAGGAACAGCCTTAGCACAGTGGGACCCTGAGTAGCATCAAACCATAACCAAAACAAGGCATTGCTTGGCTTTAACCCAGAAAGGTACGATGAAGCTGACAGAATTGGCATAAAGGTAAACCAATAACAGCACAAAGGCCGAACGTGACCCAAAACTCCACCAGGGCATGGCCAGAGCCTCGCCAGGCCATGGCAGAGCTCCACTGGGCACGGCGAGGTGCAGGGTGCACCAGGCATACTGCCATACTACCCTGTGATTCAGACCTGCACCAGTGTAGGGCCAGCACAGCAATATGGCATTGCGGAAAGTAAAGTTGCAAGGCACAAGCCAGTAGTGCCAAGGTAAGGCAGACCCAATACTTGTGAGAACCTCACGTGATAGCAGGGCAAAGCAAGACCTAGCACAGGGCAAATCAAGACCTACCGCAGCACCAGAGCAGTCACATCTGTCAACAAACAGATCAAGGGAAGGGAAAATGCCACAGGTGGCAGGGTGCGGGCAAAACACTAGCAGGACTGGACCCCCTGGGTAACAGCAGCTGGGTGCTGTGACCATTGGCAGTCCGAGGCTGTGTGTGCGGCTGGGGAAGGCTGCCTGCCATTCATTCTCAAGAGTGTCCTTGTTTAGGGGTTGGGGGTCGTGGTCAGTTTCTACTGTTCTTCTCCATCCCTTCTAGCTGTGCTCCCTCCAGAGCTCTGAAGCATGCCCAATGCCATGCTTGGCACCTGCATCCATGCACCTTCAAGTGTCGCATTTTATCCATCTGTACAGCCCCTGAAGTCTGCCATCCAGACCGACCCCGTGGCTCCATCATGCACAGCTCACTATCTGCCGTGTGATCTCGGTGGCCGCCATAATGTTCAGGCTCAGAGGCCAGCAGCAGCCACAAAAAGAAACTGTCCCAGGGGAATTGGCACCAAGTCAGTAGCTGGGAGGGGCCAAGCAGGGGTTGGGCTGTGTGCAGTGAAGAGCAGCCTCACAGGCCTCAGTGCACAGTTGGTCTGCACACATTCAGCCTGTTTTAAAGTCAAAGGAAGCTGCTGTATGGCTTTCTTTGATCTCCCTAATGATAAAAGAAAGGCACCTGTCCACCTTGCTTAAATATAAAGTAGGTGCCATCTGATTAAGGTGTTCATGACCATGTCATGAATGATGTCATGAATGATGTAATATGTGCAGTCATAAGCAGTGCAGTGCGGGGGCGCAAGTTATAGTTATCTCAGCTAACTATAACGGATGAATGTCTCTGGTTTTGTACAAGTGAAATGTCAGCTGTAACCTTTGATTTTTTCAGTGAATATATATATATTACCTACTGGCGGTCTCCAGTAGGTAGATATAGTTAGGACCTATTTTCCATAGGAAATCCGCAACATTCTATTTGGAATAACTTTGTCGCCGATTGACGAATTTTCGCGAAATTTTCCAAACTTTTGTCCAGCTCCGGTCCGCTCCTATCCTGAAAGTTTCATGGTGATTCAACAAGTATGGGGCGAGAAAAAAGGGCGGTCCCAAAACGCATTTTCCACATGCATTTTCCCATAGGACCTTTAGCCGCAGCTACAGCCCGAACTGCTGAACGGAATTACACCAAATTTGGCAAAGAGGTAGTCCTCAGTTCAGACTCGTGCCTTTTGCTTAAATGGTGTAAATCCGTTCAGTAGTTCCTGAGAAAATTATTTAAACGTATATATATATCTATGGACTCGGAGGATCCGCGCACCCTCCCGATCACGAGCTATATTTTAATTGGCTGCCAACACTCTGACTCAGGAAGTGTTGGCAGCCATTTTGTGCCTCGGTTGAACTGAGGCAAACCCCCCCCCCCCCAAAAAGGCGCAAAACTCGAAAAGGGGGCAGGGTAGAAACACCCTGACCCCGTAGGCCTGCTCATGGGGTCCCACAAGGACCCCCAAGGCCCAAGTTTTTGAATTTTTTTTTTTTAAACGGGAGGATGCGCGCTGGATGCGATACAAAAAAATGAGCGCGAGCCCGCGCTACATATGGTAATTTGCCCCCGGGGGACCCAAATCCCAGGGGCTGATTTAAAAATGAAGTGTGGGGGGGCCCCAATCTGCCCCCGGGACTGACACCCCCCGGGGCACTAACATAAAATAGATGGGGGGCTTATGGCCCCCCCGCAGCCCCGGGGACCACCATCCCCCAGGGCTTCTTAAAAATGAGTGGGGGGCTCTCAGGCCCCCTCAGCCCCAGGGACCGCCACCCCCCCGGGGCAACTTTAAAATGGGTGGAAGGGCTCTCAGGCCCCCCCAGCCCCGGGAGCCGCCACCCCCCCAGGGCAACCTCACAATGTGGGAGGGGTGCCGCGTGGCCCCCCTCCCAGAGCCTTGTATAGGCCCTGGGGACCACCACCCCCCAGGGCTGGCTCCTGCAGTGTCCTGGGGTGCCCACACTCGGGACACTGCTGTTTGCAATGGCTGGGCGGCTTTGCTTCATTGAAGCGAGAGCAGGGAAACCTGCTCTCGCTTCAATGAAGCAAAGCAGATTACTTTTCCATATGGGGAGCAGCATGTTAGATGCTCCCCATGTGGAAAAGCAATTCTGGCTCCCGCAGGAGGCGGGGAGCCGGCAGGACCGTGGGGGGATTGGGGACCCCCCGTGGTCCCCAACGGTGAGGGCCAGCCCCGGGGGATGGGGTCCCCGGGGCTACCAGTGGCCCGGGTGAGGGGCCACGTGGCCCCCCTCCCCAATTTTCAAAAAATGGCCGGCCCCGGGGGATGGGGTCCCCGGGGCCTTGAAGTGGCCTGAGGAGGGGGGCTACACAGCCCCTCTCCAAAAAAGAAAAATATTTTACAAAATTGGCCATGCCCCGTGGGATGGGGTCCCCGGGACACGGGATTGGCCACGGGAGGTGGGCCACGCGACCCCCTTCCCTATTTTATTCTTTTTTTTAAAAAAAACAATTTGGGGTCAGGCCCTGGGGGATGGGGTCCCCAGGGCCAATAAATTAGAAAAAGGAGGGCTACATAGCCCCCCCTTCTAAACAAATTTAAAAAAAGACGGGATCGGGCCGGAGGCCACGCCCCCTCCTTGCACCACTCTGCAAACGCGCCCCCTAACTAATTCCTCTTGAATACTGGGGGTCCCTGGGGGTCAACTAGCCCACCAGGAACCTCCACTATGCACCAGGGGGCTGCATTGCAGAGAGGTGCAATGAGGCCATGCCCCTTTTTACACCTCTCTGCAAGGCAGCTCCGTGGTGCTTACTGGAGGTACCTGGTGGGCTAGTTGGCCGCCAGGGGACCTCAGGATTCAAGGGGACTTAATCCCCCAACTTAAAATGCGCCATGGGGTGCGTTTGAACAGTAGTGAAGGTAGGGGGTGGGGCCTGAGGTGATGTGTGTGCAAACACACCCTGTGGCGTGTTTTAAGTTGGGGAACTCATTCCTCTTCAATCCAGAGGTCCCCTAGGGGCCAACTAGCCCACCAGGTACCTCCACTAAGCGCCACAGAGCAGCGTTGCAGAGTGTTGTAAAAAGAGGCGTGCCCTCATTACACCTCTCTGCAACGCAGCTCCCTGGCGCATACTGGAGGTACCTGGTGGGCTAGTTGGCCCCCAGGGAACCTCTGGATTGAAGAGGAATTAATTCCCCAACTTAAAACGCGCCACAGGGCGTGTTTGCACACGACACCACAGGCCCCGCCCCCTTCCTTCACCATTGTACAAATATTCCTCTAAAATCAGCCGAACTATGAATTCCGATTTACTCACCTGTTATCAGGAGAGAACCCAGTGCTGCATCTTTTAGCCCAGCACTGACCCTGAAAAGTAATTATAAGCGTACTTACCAGTAACTTGTATTTCCTTCAATTGGAATCCATTGTGTGGTTTTCACCAGAAAGTTTCTAAGTGTCCAATTTTGAAACGTACAAATATTCCTCTAAAATCAGCCGAACTACGAATTCCGATTTACTCACCTGTTATCAGGAGAGAACCCAGGGCTGCATCTTTTAGCCCAGCACTGACCCTGAAAAGTAATTCTAAGCGTACTTATCAGTAACTTGTAATTTCCTCAATAGGAATCCATTGTGTGGTTTTCACCAGAAAAGTTTCTGAGTGTCCAATTTTGAAACGTACAAATATTCCTCTAAAATCAGCCGAGCTACGAATTCCGATTTACTCACCTGTTATCAGGATAGAACCCAGGGCTGCATATTTTAGCCCTGCATTGACCCTGAAAAGTAATTATAAGCGTACTTACCAGTAACTTGTATTTTTTTCCATAGGAATCCATTGTGTGGTTTTCAGCAGAAAAGTTTCTAAGTGTCCATTTTCACAATCTAAAAATATTCCTAAAAAATCGTCTGTATGACTTAAACACATTCTTTCAAGAGTTTACAGGAGATTCACCAGTGCTGGATCCAGGATCCACCACTGAGTAAGAAAAAGTAACGATAACACTACGTACCTGCTAAGTGAATTTTCTGCCATAGGATAACATTGGTGATTCTATGTGAAAAGATTTCTGTGTCAACTTTTAAAATACAATAATATTCCTTAAAAATCACTACTGTAAGCAAAACGCTTTTACTCAACTGTTTACAGGAGATATCCAAGGACTGAATCTAGGATCTAGTCCTGTGGTTAGAAAAGTAATCCATAAAGTAACTAATTGCATTTGACTAGAAATTCACATTGAGCTCACTGTTGCATTGTGTTTGAAATTGTGTTGCCCATTTCAACAACTGTAACTACTGTACTTAAAAGTCTATTGCCTATTTGCAAAGTACTTAAACTAAAGTAATTCATTCTGAGAAAGTATATTTTGTATTGTAATGTATAATGTAATTATAATGTAATTAAAAAAAAATATCTAAAAATAAATAGTTTAAAAAATGAAGTGAATCAGTATAAAAAAAATCAGTATAACGATTAATACATTAAAAATTGTCATTTACAAATTTTTGAAATTCACTGAAAAAAACCATAGGTTTCAGGCCTGATATAGTTAGGAATTCGCATTTTAAAAACCTTTGAAATTCACTGAAAAAACCATAGGTTTCAGGCCTGATATAGTTAGGAATTAGCAGTTAAAAAACCTTAGAAAATCACTGAAAAAACAATAGGTTTCAGGGGTGTTATAGTTAGCTGGACATTTCACTCGAACAAAACCTTTGAAATTCCTCCGATATAGTTAGTTGTACTAACTACATCTCGTGTGCCCGCAATCCACTGCTGATGATGTCACATATTACATCATTCATGACATGGTCAGTGACATCACAAACGCGTTTCGGCGGTCTGCCTTCTTCGAAGAAGGCAGACCGCCGAAATGCGTTTGTTCTGGCAATAAAGAGTGCTTTATTTCCTTGAATGTGTGGAATATTTGAGTTTAAAATAAATTGTGGCAAGCACCGCCGCAACATTAGCACCCGACCGTGAGTGACTCTGACACAGTGCATGTGGAGCGGTGATATATATATATATATTCACTGAAAAAACCATAGGTTTCACACATGTTATAGTTAGCTGGACATTTTACTGATAAAAAACCAATGAAATTCCCCCGTTATAGTTACTGTAGGCAACTATAACTCACGCGACCGCAATCCTCTGCTGATGCTAATACTGTATTTAGACACTTATTTGCCCATATCTTCTTCCATTAAATTTTAGCTATACATATATTACAAATATTTTTTTTTCATAAAGACACATATGTCATCAGCAGAGGATTACGGTCGCGTGAGTTATAGTTGCCTACAGTAACTATAACGGGGGAATTTCATTGGTTTTTTATCAGTAAAATGTCCAGCTAACTATAACATGTGTGAAACCTATGGTTTTTTCAGTGAATTAGCAAGGTTTTTTAAATGCTATTTCCTAACTATAACGTGTGTGAAACCTATGGTTTTTTCAGTGAATTTGTACGGTTTTTTAAATGCTAAGTTACTTTACGCCATTTGTGGCGTGCGCGCCCACTTAACGCAGTTCGTTCCGTGCACGGTTTTTATCAACTTTAATAAGCCCTGTACATTTGGTGGCCTTCGGCCACCAAAAGCACAGGGGGTGAGGTCAATGTGGATAGTGTTTTTTTTATTTCGATTTTATAATTTCATGTTGCCAAAATTACGTTTTTTTTCTCTATTAATAAGCCCTGCACATTTGGTGGCCTGCGGCCACCAAAACCACAGGGGGTGGGGTAAGTGTGGATAGTGTTTTTTTTATTTTTATTTTTTTACCGTAAGCGTACGGTAAGCTTACGGTAAGCGTACGGTAAGCGTACGGTAAGCGTACCCCGCGAAATTGCCGAAAAAAAAATAAAACCGTTTTTGCTCTTGGGGGATGTTTGGGGACTCCCTCAACATGACTATGTGGGAGGGAGTTGTCAAAACAGCCCCGTAACATGTTTTTGGCCATCATGTTTGATAAACAACACTCAGTGCGAGAGACAAAATGGCGGACGCCGCTTCCTGGTTTCGGCCGATTCGAATGTTTACTAAGATCTAAGAGCCAATCAGAATCGCGCTCGCGCACGCCACCGTAAGCTTACGGTAAGCGTACGGTAAGCGTACGGTAAGCGTACCGTAAGCGGGCTCAGATATATATATTGATTTAAAGGCTATTTTCTCAGAATCTACTGAACAGATTTACACCAAACCTACAAAAGGCACTTCCTTGACCTAGGGACTACCTCTCTGCCAAATTTCTAGTAATTCTGTTCAGCCGTTCGGGCTGTAGCTCGTTCTAAAGGTCCTATGGAAAAATGCATGGGAAAAACGCGTTTTGGGACCCCCCTTTTATCTCAGCCCCCGCTTGACGAATCCCCCCCGAGACTTTCAGGGTAGGAGCGGAGCGTAGCGCCCCACCTATTTTGAGAAATTCGCGAGGATTCGTCGACCGGCGCCAAAGTTATTCAAAATAGAATGTTGAGGTTTTCCTATGGAAACGTGGTCCTAACTATAACTACCTACTGGCGACCGCCAGTAGGTAATATATATATATATATATATATATATATATATGTATATGTATATTTATATATATTCACTGAAAAAACCATAGGTTTCACACATGTTATAGTTAGCTGGACATTTCACTCGTACAAAACCATTGAAATTCCCCCGTTATAGCTAGTTCAGTTAACTATAACTCGCGCGCCCGCAATCCACTGCTGATGACGTCACATATTACATCACTCATGACATGGTCAGTGACATCACTGATGACATCACTGATAACGTCATCCATGTGATAAATTACCACATCTTCTCACACACCGACTCAAAATTTCAGAGTTCCATTCTCATAACCATACATACTGCAATACCAATAACTACATACCCACTTATTAACTCTTAGGTCTACATACACCTCCACTCATCCAAGTCATGTGATTTAGAAACAACACTTTTCATTGGTTTATAGTAGTTTCAGGTCATGTGATTAAGAAACAACACTTTTCATTGGTTTATAGTAGTTTCAGTTCCAGAAACTTCCAAAACCACACCCACTCCCCTCATTATTACTTCTGATTCCCTGGGAGAAGGAGCTGAGCAGCTTTTCCAGTACTCCAGTACTTGAGAATGGCAGAGCAGCAGTCATCTTCTGGGAGTGAGCAGGAGACCCTTGTGCCACAGAGGCAGAGGAAACAGAAAAACTCTTTTATATGGCAATTTTTCACTTTTCCAGAGGGGCAGAAGAAGGTGAATGCTCCAAAAGTCACCTGCACTATTTGTGGTGGTGTCTTATCAAGAGTAGATCCTAAAAAGATATACTCTTATAATATCTTCACTATGATCAGGCATGTTAGAGAAGTACATCCTGTGGCTTATGCTCGAGTTGCTAGAGAAAACCCTCCAGCAGCTCAGCCGAGCACATCCGCAGCAGCTCAGCCGAGCACATCATCGGCAGCTCAGCCGAGCACTTCATCTGCGGCGGCAGCTTCACCTGCTTCTGTTCCTCTGGATATACACCCTCTGTTCAAGAGGGTGCATATACGGTGCAATGCGTGCAATGCTCTTCTCTCTCTTATGGGGACACCAGCATTCCCCTAATAGAGAGCAAGATACAGCAGCACACATGCGGCACCCTATAAGTTTTTTTCATTTTTTTGTTCCTCTGTTCCTCAATTAACACAACGGCTCTTTTTAGAGCCACCTAACATCTAAACACTTAAATTTGATTTTTAATTCTATTTTTTTAATGATTTCTTTCCACCGTGCGCGCACCGTGTGCGCACCTCGCGACGGTGCGCGCACCCCGCTATTTAAAAAAATAAATAAATGTTTTTTTCATCCTTCATGGTCCTTCAGGGATCCCCTGACAAAAGTTAGGGGGTCAGGAACTCTGTACCCTGCCCCCTTTTCACGTTCTCCACCTTTCTTTTTCACTGTCACACACAAAATGGCGGACAACACTTCCTGATTTTGACCGATTCGAATGTTGACTGACATGTAACCCCCAATCACAATTACGCTTGCACACGTTAAGGTGCGCGCACCGTGCGCGCACGGTGTGAGCATATAGATATTTATGTACTTTTAACTGCAATTTTCTCAGGAACTACTGAACAGATTGACACCATATATGCAAAAGGCACATCCCTGACCTGAGGACTACCTCTTTACCAAATTTCAAGTAATTCTGTTCAGCCGTTCGGGCTGTACCTTCGACTAAAGGTCCTAGGGGGAAAATGCATGGGGAAAACGTGTTTTGGGACCCCCTTTTTTCTCAGCCCCCGCTTGACGAATCACCCCGAGACTTCCAGGGTAGGAGCTGAGCGGAGCGCCCCATTAGTTTTGAAAATTTTGCGAGGATCCGTCAACCGGCGCCAAAGTTATTCAAAATAGAATTTTCTGATTTCCTATGGAAACACGGTCCTAACTATAACTATCTACTGGCGACCGCCAGTAGATAATTACATATATATATATATATTATAAAATGTACTAATGACATCATCGACAGAAACACTCACACAACCATGCACACCCCCATAGAAAGCCTCATACACCCACTCCCACATACCACTCACATACCAGTTGACAGACCCATACAAGCACTCACACATCCACTCACTGATCAATAGAGCCACTCACACATCCACTCACCCATACACCCACTCACAAAACCATTATCTCACCCATACAGCAATTCATGCTCCCACTCAGTCACCCATACAGCCACAGCCACACATACAAGCACTGGGACGTCCCATTGCCAGGACAGCCATGCGTTTACAAATTACATAACATAACATAACTCACACACTGAGCCAGTCGCACATACAGCTACTCATACACCTATTCGCTCACCCATACAGTCACTCACACAGCAACCCACTCACCCATACAGTTACTCACACCCATTCACTTACTCATACATGACCTAGCACAAGTACTCACTAACCTATACAGTCACTAACACAAGCACACACTCACCCATACAGCCACTCACACACTGCATCACTTGCATATATAGCCTCTCACATACCCACTCACTCACTCATACACCACTGACAGAGCCACAGACAGTCATTCACTCACCCATACAGCAATCCACACACCCACTCACACACCAGTACAACCACTTACTCACCCATACTACCCACAGGCTGATCCACGGGCATCGCAGACCTCCTCCGCTTCAACTTCTTGACGTGCTCCATCGCCGTCTTGGGAAACGTTAATTTTGCAATCCCCATCTGGGCCCACCCGCAAGCGGGCTGGATACAGCATGGCATATGGAATGCCTTCAGACTGCGTGAATTTTTTAACTGTGCCAAACACTCACCTCGCTGACTGGACAATCACCGTAAAGTCAGGGAATAAGGACAGAGTATTCCCCTGGTGATTAATTGTGCCCTTTTCTCTCGCGAGCCTCAATATTGCATCGTGGTCCTGATAGTTCAGTAGGTGGGCGATTATAGGGCGAGGTGGGGCACCAGGAACAGGTCTTGCAGCCAGCGAGTGATGGACACGCTCCACTATAAACATCGGAGAGAGATTTTCAGGACCAAATATGTCCTTGACCAGGGACTCGAAAAAGGTCTCCATCCTGCCAGTGTTGGTAGATTCAGGAAGGCCTGTGACACGGATGTTGTTGCGGCGCAACCTCGCCTCCAAATCTTCATTTTTTGCTTGGATGAGCGCTAAGACTTTTTCTATGTGGAGTGCCTTGTCCGTCACTTTTCCGAGGCCATCTTCGGTTGTGGAGACGCGTTGCTCAAGTTCCCCCATCCTTGCATTCTGCTTCACGAGCTGGGATGACATATGGTCTAACCTGTGGTTCACCGCAGCCATAGTCCCTTCAATAGATTGGAGACTCTTCTACATGGTGAGTAGAGTTGCGTCCAGCGTGGGGGGGCCCTCGCCCTGGGCGTCCACCGCGGAGTCAGAGGCCGCCCTTTGCTGCGATTTAGTGGATTTGCGTGCCTTCAACATGAGGTGAGGCTGCGTCTTGTCAGTTCTGCCCATGTCTGCTGCTGACAAAATGAAGGTGAGTCCCACTTCTCCGCTGCCGGGTCCCTGAGGCTCGAGCCCCCAGCCAGCAGTTATAGTCGTGGCACACCGCAGGCACAATGAAACACTCTCTGGGGCACAACCACTCTCTGGGCAATGCAGATTTATCAAGCTCAACAGCGAATCAGTCCCAGGTGATATACAACATACACCAGGCACGGGAATTATCAGCCCTGAGAGGCGATCTAACGCAGAGCAGCCCAGTCCACAATGTCGCCTACAGGGTACAGCTGCTGTGTGTATCAGAACTGCTACACCTCCTGAGTCAATGCGCAACTAGACGCGCCTTCAGCCACACAGAAGGCCCAGCGGGTGCCAGGCCTGGATCGTATGGGGAGTCCGAAGAGAAATCAGCTAGAGTACATGTTGAGGGGGAGGCCTCCCAGATCTATCCAGAATATGGATGCCATCACCGGTCGCGCAGGGAGACACGAGCGCCACCCCGCCTCAGCCACACTCGCGGCCATACGCTCCATCCCTCACCCACCGCTGCAGCGGAGGACTAGGAGCCCAGCCGCTACCCACTCACCACTGCCTGCAGTCGGCTCTACCAGCCTTCCAGTCCTCAGGCGCAAACACAGCGGGGGTCTGACATGCCCCTAGGCAAGTATCCGGCTCAGTCTGCATCAGTCTATGCAGTGAGGTAGGCCACATATCTTCAGGTGCCTTAGAGCGCAGAAGCTGCAGTCCGGGTTGCCCCTCCCCTCACAGCACAGCGAGTGAGGATAGCAATAATCGTCGCCGTCCTGGGCTCCTTGAATGAGCACCGTAGCAGTGGCAGCAGCCCCAGGACTCGGCTGGCCGGCACACTCCGCTGAAGGCCCCTGGTCAGTTCCAAAGGGTGCAAAAGTGAGTAGTCCACACTTCGGTCCTCTGGCCACACTGGCGATCGGTCCAGCACCCTCCGATCGGCAGGATAATTACCGGCAGATTAACCCCTCGCCGACCGCGCGTAGAGTTGCTGCAGTGGGGAGAATCTTTGTCAGGCTGCAGCGGCTGCCAACTTGTCGCTCATCAGGCAGAACGCAAAAATCTAATTTTCAGCCGTCACGCTGCCAGCAGATAGCCAGGATTCCTCCGCAGGTTGCAGGGTGCTAGTGCAATGTGGGACAGCTGTTTACAGGCTACGATGCTGCAATATTAGGCAGATTTTAGGCGGATGAGAGATCAGCCGGGCCAAGCTGCACTATAGTGTGGCCATCTTGCCTGGCGTCCACTAGTGCCCCCCTGCTGACGAGATCTCACTAATGAGGGATTTTTGCTACAGGGAATGGACTTTACTGTGGAACACTGACCTGGGGAGACCATGCCAATAATTATGGTCTCTCAGGAATATTCCATCTTAGTGAAGGGAACGTCCAGGAGTTTAGGTAACTCTCTCCACTTACAACTAGGAGGGGCACGTGTTAGACCTGAAAGCCTTGGGGTGGTCTTCCCCCAAGGATGTTGCCTGCTTACCTCCAATTTTGCTGTATTGGTTTTTGTTGGACTTAGGACTCTGTGCTCTTTACCACTGCTAACCAGTGCAAAAGTGCTTGCGCTCAAGCCCCTAAACATAGTTTATTTGATATATACCTTATTGGCATATTTGATATACTTGTAAATTCCTGGTAAAGTGGAATATCAAATATACAGGGCCTGTAAATTAAATGCTGCCATTGGGCTTGCAGCACTGATTGTGCCACCCACCTAGTAGCCCTTTAAACCTTGTCCCAGGCCTGTTATTGCAGCCTGCAGGCAGTGTTACACAGCCATGTTGGCTTGGCATTTAAAACCCCCTGCCAAGCCTTAATCACCCCATTTATTACATATGTCACCACTAAGGTAGACCATAGGGCAGGGTGCTATGCAATTAAAAGGTAGGACATATGATTGAAAGTTTTATATGTCCTGGTTGTGAAAAACCTCCAATCTCATTTTTCACTACTGTGAGGCCTACCTCTCTCATAGGATATCATTGAGGATTCCTTATTACATTTAATAAGCTGTAATTCCTAATAGAGAGAAGGTTGATTTGTCAATCACCCATGGATTTGTAGAGCACGCTAATCACCTGTGAGGGTTCCAAGCGTTAGATCCAGTCTGCTTGGGATTTCAGTTGAAGAGCAAGGTCTGGAATCCCCTTCTGAATTCCTAGAGGGAGTGATGTGTCCTCAGGTAAATGGGGAGTCTGTTCTAGGATTTTGTGGTGAGGTAGGAGAAGGAACGACTTCCACTGTTGCTGCGGCTGATGCAGAGGTGTGGTGGCAGAGAGAGAGGCAGAGTAAAGTGGTCTTGAGGGATGGTTGAAGCTCAGGTGGTGGTTGATGTATGCTGGTCCTTGGTTGTAAAGGGCTTTGTAGGTGTGCGTCAGGATCTTGAATTGGCATCTCTTGTGTACAGGGAGCCAGTAGAGTTTCTTCAGGTGGGGGTGATGTGAGTCTCTCTGGGGAGGTCGAGGATGGGTCTGGCTGCCGAGTTCTGGATGGTCTAAGGTCTCTTAAGGAGGTGTGATGTGATTCCTGCATAAAGAGTGTTACCATAGTCCAGGCGACTGGTGATGAGGACTTGAGTGATGGTACATCTGGTGGGTACAGGGAGCCATTGGGAGATCTTACAAAGCAGGTGGAGGTGAGGAAGTAGACGGAGGAGACTGTGTTTATGTGGCTCTGTTCAGTACAGATGGAATGGTAATGATAAATCCTCTTTAAAGTTGGATTTATTGTTAATATTTTAAAAATGACACTTTTAGAGAGGCATTTTTCTGCTCTTAGCTATTTGGTGTCGGCTGCCTGTCTCTGGTCAGAGTATGGGTTGCATGACTGCTGGGCTTTGTGTACTCCATCTAGATACCCACACATAAAGGGAGCTTAGCTATGACTGAATGGGTCTTCCTGGGAGGATGGAAGGGAGGAGCTGGGCACAGTCTAACACTTACACCTGAATAGGCTGTGTCCTGTCCACACACAAAGGGCTGCATATCCCCTGTACTGAGTCTGGAGACAGGGCAGGAAGGGAAGACCTCTGTGCACTTCAAAGACCCTTCTTTGAAGTCTACCCCACTTCAAAGGCACAACTGGGGATAAGTACTGGACCTCCGACACCACCAACTTATTACACTTCTGGACCTGTAACCACTCTGTTAAGAAGATGAACTGGTGTGCTGAAGGACTGCTACTCTGCTACTCTGCTGGGCTGCTACTCTGAAAGAACTGCTGCCTTGCTGTGTGCCCTGCTACTTTCTGTTGCCTAGGTGCTAAAGATCGGACCAACACAACTTCAATCCAGAGTGACTCCAAGGGGTAGCTGACTAGCCTCCTCAACTGAACGTTCAGGGACATAAAAGAATTCCAACTACCCTGCTCCAATTGAATCATTGGAAGTGGGCATAAGGGACTGCTCCATGGGGAACCCAAGCATCCTTTGCTGAGAGAGCAGAATCCGGACATCGCCACTGTTGCGGGAACATGACAAGTGCATTGCACTCGGAACCAGCGCTTCACTGTCAGATCCACTGCATTGCCGCCACTGCATAGAAAAGATCGTAGTAGCATGGAGAAAAACAGTGCATCATCTATGGAACATCACACTTCCGAAACGCTGCATTGTTTACAGAACTGATGCATCGCCACTGTTGGGTGGAGAAAATTGATCACCTCGACTGCAGGATCAACACAGATGCATTGCTTGGCTGAACCCCTCATCTTCGTTGTCGCAACTGGGATCAAAGTACTTTTGTTCAGTGGGCCTCAGGGGGTCCCTGTTTCCAGCCTGTGCTCCATCGCGGTCAGCCTGAACTTTTGACTTTGTCCTGGTCCGGTGCGACCAGATATGCCAAATAGGTGCTTATTACTTCTAAGCAATATTTTGCAGTTCATTCTTTTAAAATTCATATCTCATGTTCTATTTATTGGATTTTTGTCATTTTGGTCTTGTTTTATTATTTTGTGGTGTTTGCACTATGTTGCTATTTAAAGTGTTTCACAAATGGTTTACACATTGCATGTTAAGTTACGCCTGACCATTCTCTGCTAAGCTACCAGATGATGAGCAAAGACTACTTTAAAGGTACGTTGATGGCTTAACCTGACTAGGACAGTGGTGTAACACAGGTGCCCGCAGCCCCGGTGGTGCAGGGGGCCCCGAGCTGCAGGGGGCCCTGAGCTGCAGGGAACCCCCTCAGCACAGTTCTCTGGCCTGGGAGCTCTGGAGTAAATCCGGAGCGGGGTCCCTCCATGTACCTTGCAGGGGGGCCCCCTCAAGTTTCATTATGTACGTGGACTAGGATTGATTGCTGCTTGACCCCAGTCAACCAGGACCCCAATTTCTAACACACACATACACACACATAAATATATATATAACAAGCATTGGTATAGCCAATAGGTCTCGCCTTTGGGACCTTATAAGTGTTTAGCCATGCAACAGCAGAGGGTTAGAAGGGTGCAAAGCAGAGCATGAGGAGCGTCTAGCAGCACCAGGCATGTCAGCATTTTTTACGGACCCCTATACAAAC
Organism: Triturus cristatus; assembly: GCF_964204655.1. Classification (NCBI taxonomy): domain Eukaryota; kingdom Metazoa; phylum Chordata; class Amphibia; order Caudata; family Salamandridae; genus Triturus; species Triturus cristatus. The sequence goes on from NC_140579.1 coordinate 319,177,485, forward strand.
AACTATGCTGGGCCCCAAGTCACAAGCGCCTGTTCCGAAGTTTTAAAATAAAGTGTTATGGGAAAGAAAAAACACAGTATCTCCAGTCTCTGCCACCAACTAATGATTTCAAATGCATCAGCTGACATGAAAACAAACAAAATTCTAGCTTCGAAACCTATGCATAGATTTTATAGCACAAGCACCGGTGCTATCAAAGCGCAGGGTCTGAGGAAAAGAGTCCCTTTGGCAGTCCTAAGCATTAGTGCTTTCAGTGGGATGAGAATGGTAAGGGTTATCTTTAAAAGAGGCATGGTTAATGAAGCTTTATCTCAAAATCCTTTACAAGAGACGAGGTCTTAGATAAACAAAACAAATAAAATAAAAATTGGAAATATCTATGTACGTGAGTCACACAGAGCACAGACAGAAGTGTCAAAGGAACTTAAAAAATGTCGCAAAGTACCAATTATCAGAGTTCCCTAGCTCAGAATCCTCTCCTAGCTTGGTAGGTCTGGTCTAGAAAAATTCAAAGCAGCTCATATTGCAGTGGACTGGATTTTTCCTCTTCTCAGGATGAGGTCAGCTGCCTATGAAAAGGGAGCTCGGTGAAATACTACACCACAGCTGGCCCAAATGGGACTTATAGTCTTTCCAATGTCCTCCATTTTGTGAATGAAATTTCTCCAAGCTCATTCAAAGAAAAAAAAAATGCTCCCTGCGCACATTCACATGGCAGAAAGCTCCATGCAAGGGCATGAAATGTAATCTCGGTCCCTGCCAGGGAATGCAGCCCTGGTTACACTGCCTGAAGGTCACCAACCCAGTGGAGAAGTCAGATAAGCTTGGTGAACTTCCAAGGCAGACGGGTCCGATACTGTGAGCGCAGGGCACGCAAAAGTTCTCGAGCCCACAGAGAGGGGGGTGGCGTTAGCTGTTTATAGCGCAGGTGGAAATGCAACGAGGTACAGTCGAGTTATTGTGATCTGCGCACAAGCTGTAGATACTGCCTGTTCTCACTTTAAATTAAAAAGAAAAAGGCTGGTAAAATGTCATCAGGTAAATGTCAACTACGGGATACATAATAGAATATTTCCAATGGTGCATTAAAAAAAAACGTTTTGCCTCATTGCATATTAATTATATATGTTATTATTATATAAACTGAAGCAGTTTGTGCTTTGCACAGGAGTGAATATCATTTGCTAAATTCCTGTTACACAAGCAGAAAAACCAAGAAACAAATGCACACACACAAACAGCATATTTAATAAGTGATATTTTAAAAGATAGCCGTGACCTGATTTCCTGCACTTACAACGATGCATAACACGCTAGGTTGGGTCAAAACGGTCTTGGACTTTTTCACCGTTATAGGTGTGAAATTAAAAAACAAGCATGCAATGGTGGAGTCAAAGACACCACTGATTTGAAGGCATGAATAGGAGGCATTGCAGCAGAAGTACCTTATTTCTTTAAAAAAGAAAACCTCATAATATATAGGAAAAAAAACACAAATACAATATGGGACTGGCGCATTAATGAAGAGGCAAAAAGAGAGCGAGTGAGTGGGCGATGAGAGAGGCGCATGAAAGTGATTAAGGGTGCCCGGAAGCGATGCGCCTAATGAGCCATGACGAGAGGAAAGCCAGATGGCACCTGTGCACGTAACTGTGCGCGTAACCGCACGCTCTAGGCCACACAAAAAGCATGTGGTGAGCTTTTTTAAGCCCACTTACTAAAAGTCTCGCCAGTGCACCGCATGCGCTGGCTCAGGCGAGACCTAAAAACAAGGTTTAAGGGACATGAAAAAATGGGAAAAATGAAAACCTTAGAAATTCACTGAATAAACCAAAGGCTAAAGCTACATTATACTTAGGTGAAAAAGACAGTTAACATGCCATTTTAAACTAAAAACAACACTGTAATTCACCAGTTATAGTTACCTCAAGGAATTATAAGTTGAGCTGAGTGGAAACATCAGGATTCAAACTGTGAGTGGGAGGTCAAACACTGATCCTTCAAGTGAATACATGAGTGTACAGATCCATCAGACTAATATAATCTGTTTGGTATCTTCAACATAGCATCATTGCACACATTATTGTGGAGACTTGAATTTGACTATGGTCGCACACTATCAGGGTGGAGACCTGAGCATCCCTATAATAGAACACTATCTTTGTGGAGACCTGGCATCTCTATAATCACACACTATGTCTGTGGAGACCTGGCATCTCTATGATCACACACTATCTCAGTGGAGACCTGAGCATGTCTATAATCACAAACTATCACTGTGGAAACCTGGCCATCAATATAATCACATACAATTTCTGTGGGGACATGGCATTCCTATAATCACACACTATCTGTGTGGGGACCTGGGCATCCCTATAATACTATAATAACACTCTATCGCTGCCTGTAGAGACCAGGCATCTCTATAATCACACACTATCTCTGTGGAAACCTGGCATCTCTGTAATCACACACTATCTCTGTGGGGACCTCAGCATCCTTATAATCACACACTATCTCTGTGGAAACCTGACCATCAATATAATCACAACCTACCTCGGTGGAAACCTGGCCATCCCTATAATCACAAACTATCTCTGTGGGGACCTGGGTATCCCTATTATCATACACAATATCTGTGGGGACTTGAACATTACTATAATCACACACTATCTCTGTGGGGACCTGGCATCCTCATTATCACATACTGTCTCTGTGGAAACCTGGCCATCAACATAATCACACACCATCTCTGTAGGGACCTGGGCATCCCTATAATCACACACTATCTCTGTGGGGACCTGGGCATCCCTATAATCACACACTATCTCTGTGGGGACCTTGACATCCCTATAAACACACACTATCTCTGTGGGGACCTGGGCATCTCTATAATCACACACTATTTCTGTGGGGACCTGGGAATCCCTATACTCACACACTATCTCTGTGGAGACCTTGACATCCCTATAATCACACACTATCTCTGTGGGGACATGGACATACATATAATCACACATTATCTCTGTGGGGACCTGGGCATACCTATAATCACACATTATCTCTGTGGGGACCTGGCCATCACAATAATCACACACTATCTTTGTTTGGACCTGGGCATCAATTTAAACAATCACGTGCTATCTTTGCAGTAGGACACTGCACCTGCCTTCTCTATGGTGAACCTGGTAACACCATTCTCACACACCATCTCAGTAAGGACCTAGACATCCTCAAAATCACACACTATCTCTGTGGGGAGCTGGGCATCAATATAATTCATCACACACTATCTTCTTGAGGAATTGATCATGGCTATCATCACACACTATCTCACTGGTGACCTTGCCATGTGTATAATCACACAGTGTCTCTTTTGGGACCTGGGCATCAATGTAATTACACTACTGCTTTGTGGGAATTTGAACATTATCATCTTCACACACTATCTCTGCAGGGAAATGAGTGTGTCTCTCATATAATTTTTCCATTGAGAGACTTGTACTTGATAGTTGTCACACACTTTCGCTGCAGGTCTACAGTCACTATTGTGGGGATGTGGGCAACCCTATTATCACACATTATCTCTATGGGGGCCTAGGCTTCACTATAATCATACAACACAACAATCCCTGCAGGACTTGAGCAAGACTATAATCTGTGCACGCAACTGGGTATGACTAAAATAACCTACTATCACTACAGGGACCTGAGCATTACTATAACATTCTCTATGTGGGGACTTGAACATAACTATGTTCACTCTCTATCTCTGTGGGGTTTTGAACATAACTATTATCACACTATATATTTGAGGGACCTTCAAAATGAATATAACCACATGCTATCTCAATATGGTCTTCAAGGTGAGTATAATTAAACGCTTTATTTGTGGGGACCTGAGCATTAATGTAATGAGACACTATTTCTACATGAACATCAGTATGACTATTATCGTATCCTGTCTCTACAAGGACTTGAATATGACTATTATAACATTTTCTATGTGGGGACTTGAATATAATTATGACACACTCTCTCTGAACTAACCTGAACCTGACAATCTCACACTATCTCTGGGGGAACTTGAACATGCCAATAATCACGCACTATCTCTGCGGGGACTTCCGCATGACAATCACACACTATCTCTGAGGGGACTTGAACATGACAATAATCACACACTATCTTTGCGGGGACTTGAACATGACAATATTCACACACTATCTTTGCGGGGACTTGAACACACCAATAATCACACACTATCTTTGCGGGGACTTAAACACACCAATAATCACACACTATCTTTGTGGGGACTTGAACATGCCAATATTCACACACTATCTTTGTGGGGACCTGGGCACCTCTTGAATAACACTCTATATTTGCATGAACTGCAGCATGACTGTCATTGTACACTGTCTGTAGAGGGACCTGACTATAATCAAACATGATGATAATCAGACACTGTTTTGATGGATTTCAACATGTCTATAATCACACACTATCTGAGCGAGAACCTGGCGTCCCTATAATGACAAACTATCTCATGTGACTAAAACATAACTAGCATCAAATACCACCTCATTGGGAACTTAAGTATTAGTATAACCACACATAATCTAGGCAGGACTTGAACATAAATATAAACACACACTATGCCTATAGGAACTTGGGAGTGACTACATTGAAACACAATTTTAAAATAATCACGCCCTATCTCTCCAGTGGCTTAAAAATGATTTTCATCAATTACTCTATCTGTCAGCTGTAGAACATTACTATAATAACATACACAATCTTTGGAGGTTATCATTGCATAACATGCAAAGAAAATGATGACTAGTGGTGAGGTTGATGAATATGAACTAGGTAATCTCAACTTGACTTTCCTATCCCACCACATTGCAGGATGTTTGGCCTCTAAATAATCTTAACGTTGTATTGTTTCCTTATTCTTGAAAGTTTGTGAGCATTCAGTAACAGGCTAAATATCTGTAAATCTCTTTCCAGGGACTTCATATGCTATCGGCTTCCACCGAGAAATTAATTATCATCACAATCCATGTTCTGTGTGCTCGTAGGGCACAATGAGTTTTTTATATATGACTAAACTATCATGTAATTTAAGTACAGCACTGAAAAATTACATTTAGCCATTTGTTTATGAAGGCATTCAATCACAAATGATAATTATTGACTAAGTCCCCACAAGGATGGTAACACATGTTCAAGACCCCACAAGGATGGTTCTGTGCACACGATTAAAAAAAGATATATTTGCAAATTTGAAGCAGGATCCTGTTTTATGAATTTTTTCTTAACATATTTCTGTTATTGGCATATTTTTAAACCATTGGGAAAGGTTAGTCCCCACAAGGCAGGTGTTCACACATAGTCCCCGCAAGGATGGTAACACGTGTAGGTGTGTGTGTGTGTGTGGTTGTATGTTTGGTTGTGTGTGTGGTTGTGGTTGTGTGTGTGGTTGTGGTTGTGTGTGTGTGGTTGTGTGGTTGTGTGTGGTTGTGGTTGTGTGTGTGGTTGTGGTTCTATGCGTGACAGTAATACTAAAAGCATATCAAAATAAAGGAGCACAAACATCGAGTTTGTGGAAAGAGAAAGCACATTGTAAGTCAAAGGGACGCAGCAAAGCATTAACACAACAACATCTTCTTTGATGTTTGATGTTCTTTGAACGAGAACATCAAAGGGGCGCTGCAAAAGTGATTGCGGGCAAAAGTGAAAGTAATCACTGGCACTTAATGAGCATGATGAGGTTTGCCATATGGTGCCTCTGCTCCTAAGCGCGTGCCCGCGCACATGCACTGTAGCTCTAGGCTGGCCATGGTAGCATTTTTTGAGCCCTCACTAAAAGTCTCGTCAGGCGAGACCTAAAAAGTGGCAGAATCACTCCCTTGCTCTGCCGTTGACCACAAGGGGTGTGGGAGGGCGCAACTGTGCTGTCTGCCAATGCCATAGCTGGGCTATTGAAATAGAGGAAAAGGGATGCTAATACAAAAATAGACAAGCAAGGGAAGTAAAAAAATAACAAAAGGTGAAAGTAAATCTGAAAAAGAGTAAAGGAAGACAAGAATTGTGTGAATGAAGGTGGATGGACCTAGGAAATAGGACGCATGAGGTATATAGCTAGGCAGCAGCATGCTGGAAATGAACAAATTGTCTGCATGCTTCCACACTGTCGTTTGCTGTTTTTGCTGACTTTGTTTTACGTGAAATGCTTCTCCAGAGTCATTTTTAATGCAAAATGCATCTCTGATTTCATTTTTTAGCATGAGGTACAAGAGATGCAGTTCACGTAATTATCCAGACATTTGCATAATTGTTTTGCAATTCTGTTAATTAGGCATTGCAAATTGAGCACGTTTTGCACACCTCCAATCATACTCTTAAAAAATAGACTTCATTCGCATCATATTGTAAGCCTGAGATGGCTTCTCAATATATCATTCTGTAATGGCTGACTTTAGAACACAGTTAATTGCAGGTTTTGTCCGGCCGACAATGCAAAATTGTGTGTGACACTATAAATATGAAGTGAACATCACAAACATTTTACAGAAATAAAAAAGTAAGAAAACTACTATGAAACCCAGTTCAAGGTAATTGAGTAGTTCTCATGGTTACATGCTGGTCATAAACCTAGAAATTACACTAATATTGCAATTGTTAACATCCAGCTCATACCCAGTACATATTAAAGTATTTTTGTCCAAAATAGCTCACTGCCATAAAATAATCATTAATAGTATGTTAAAAAAATTATAGGATCCACAGCCTGTGATCCAAAAAAATGTGCATAGTTGATTATTAATAAATCCTGCACAAGTGAGCACTTGGTCATAATACCTCATCCTCTCCATGATAAATGGGTAACAGGAGGAATACAACAAAAATTCAATACTATTTTCATGAAGAAGTGATATGTGTCTGTGAAAGAACAAAAAATGTGAGGTACCATAGGTGGAATGGGAAAGTTAATAGAAAACAAAACTGTAGCACAGTAGAAGAGGGCAGAAAGCATTAATATGAATATACACAACTTAATCATTTGCTATGTATACCGACAATTCCTTGCCCTTATTGAGCACTCTAGGTTCCCATATGTCTAACTCTATTATGTATCTTTATTCTAGATGCTTGAGTAGTGGTGCTCTATTACCTCCTCTGATAAATGTTATTACATTATCAATGACAAAATATCTAAATGTGGTCCCTTTATGTTGTGAACTTTCTGAAAATGGTGGGCTACTGGGTAATTTTGATCTTGGTTAAAATCACTTCCATGTTTTGTACCAGTACAGGTTAGAAGATACGTGGCATGATCTGTTTTACAATTTAAACTTTTGTTAATATACCTCTTTTTATCATTCAACGGCCTCACATATGTGGTACAAGAATCTTCTATCCTACAAGCCTTATATTTATTGCAATTGATGAAGACTGATTTTTTTTGAGCCGCAAAGAATATTCCTTTTCAGAAAGATGACTTGTTGTTAATTCATCTTTTAGTGACTTAGATATGCGGAAAATTATGAAGGGCTATTGGCTAACTTCTCACCAATGGTAGTATCTAGTTTCAATAGGTTCAATTGTGTGTTGAATAATCTCCACATCTGACTATGGTCTCTACCATACTATCTACTAATGGTTGTGATCAACCTACATGGTTGCATGACAGAGGTATGGCTAAACCACGTGTGCCTCTACCACGCAACCCAAATCACGAATGTGTCTTAACCATGCATTCCTTTACCACACATGCCTTTCCCATACAATTTTGTAGTAAAGGCATGAGTGGTAAGGGGTTTTTACCATGCATTTTTGTTGTAAAGGCATTAGTGGTAAGGGGTATGCATGGTTAAGATCACCTCTACCCCTACGGCCGCTCTTTGCCCTAAGCCCTAGAATTCTTTACTCCTACCTCGGCCCTGAGCCTGAGGCCTAAAACCTGCCCTGCTCTTAAAACTACCCCCTCCCCCGACCCCTCCCCCAAAACTTACATCTTTCGCTGTCCATCAAATGACCCCAACCCCTTCCACTTCCCTGAGGCGTAAAAGGCTGCCCCCAATTAAAAAAAATACCCCAATCCCCCCCGCCCTGAGCCATAAAACTGCCCCACTCCAAAAACACCCCCCCAAATTCAGCCCCGCACCTTAAAACCACGCCACCCCCCTCCACCCGCCCTGAGCCCTAAAACCTTGTCCCCTTCCTATAAGTACCCAAACCCTCTGCTCTGAGCCCTAAAAGTGGTCCCACCCTTAAAAACTACCCCCTAAACCTGACCCTAGCCCTGCTTACATGTACGCGTCCAGATCTTCCAACGCTTCTTCTTCTGCTCGCTGCCCATACTGAACACTAGAACAGTATCTGCCTTAATTACTCATATGCCTGGTTAAGGCAGATGCGTTGGTCAGGCAAGCGTGATTGCGCTTGCGTTGTTCTGGCACGCGTTGTTCAGGCCGTTCACCAGCCAACATGAATCCGTTTTTTCTTCAGATTTAGATTTCACCTTAAATAAAAAGCTCATCCCTAATGTTGATTGACATGTGTTTTGAAAACTTACGAGTGTCTGACTTTGTAGGGTTTTCCAATCATTTTGCACGACCATTCCTTAGTTCTACCCTGAGAACGTTCATTTTACCAGCCCATCCAATAGTCTCGTCACTGTATCAAATCAGCCAAACAAATTTTTTTTTGTGGTTGGTAAAATCTGAATTTGGTACAATATGAAACTTTTTATTCTGTAAGGAAGGTACGCCCCCCAATAGCTTAAATCCTCTGACTCTTGAGGACCTCCCCCTCTTATTTCGGGAAATTTCTAGTTCCCCTGGGTTGGCCCCTGGAAGGCTCACAGACACAACTCCTCCTACGACATGTGCTACCCCTGTTAATTTGGTTACCCAAACTCCCCCTTTGCACGCAACTAAGAAAAGTAACCCAAAACAAAGTGCTGTGCTGGAGCTGCATAGGCCTCCTCCAAGCAAACGTAGTAGGAAGTCAATGGGGGGGAGGGGGAAAGCCAAGCCACTCCATCTAGATTTTGGCAAAAAACATACAAACGTCTTACAATCTGGGAGGGACAATGAGACTGTGCCTATTGCTTTTCCCTCCAAGGCCCCCGGTTCCAACATAGCTGTCACTAATAACGACCCAGTGGCCAATACATCTAATATAAATCCCCCCCTCACATCCATAGAGAGTATAGAATTCCTACTTTGTTCCCTTCTGCAGCCCATTAGCGATAGCCTGAAAAAAGTGGAGATTAGGCTCACTCTACTAGAGACATCTCTTACTACCTTGAACACCTTAGTTAGCAAGCAATCTAAATATATGGGACCTCACCCCCCGCAGGAAACCCTCCTAAAATAGGAGTCCCACAGGGTGCTAATAAAGTCCCCCCTCAGAGCGTGCCTACTGCCCCCCCCTGCAGCCATTAATGGCTATTTCAGTCCAGGCACCGTGCAGTAACTCAACTCATAGGCCTTTACAACCAATAGACTCTGCCCCTCAAAGCTTCCAGACAGGGATTAATGGCGGCCATCAAGAAGCCGGCAGCGCCCCTCTAATTTCTAATTAATAGGGGATTGTATCTGGTAAGTTTTAAGGATCCGGGCACTGTTCTGCACATCTGCGAAGGAACAAATAGATCACTGGATTCTACTATTCAGACCCTTCCAGTATCCTTCTTTTTCCCCCCTATCCGCATGCACCATGTTCCATCACAGGATGAGTGGATAAGGGTGGAACATAGATGCAGACATAAGGACTATGTACAACGCCCAAATCTCCAATTGCAGGATACACCCTATTTTCATTTTAACCGTTTCAACTGTTTGAATGGTTTGGATGGGGTTGATTGACTTTCCGCTCATATGCCAATGACCCAAAAGTGCGGCTCCTGCAGTTTTTCCAAGCCATTCACCCCGATTGTGGGTAAAATCCCTGGGCCACCGAACAACCCAGTGATCCTGGATGATCTATCTGCCCACAATGTTGCCAATGCCTCTGGAATATTGAATAAGCCAACACCTGTGGAGAACGGCTCCAGTGGACTTTCCGAACCATCGGTCCCTACTGTTGGTAATGCGCCAGAATCCCCGATTGCAGTAGAGTCTGGAACCATCTCCTCTAACCCCCCTGGCACGGCATCTAATACCACTGATCATCTGAGGCTAATTTGCTGGAACGATGCTGGATTGGCTAATAAACTGGGTGACCCGGACTGGGCAAATTATATCAAGACTGGAGACATATGTATGTTCCAGGAAACCTGGGCCAGAGAGGACTATGGTCACCAAGGCTACATGTCATTCTTCATTCCAGCGAGGTGGGAAGGCAAAGGCCGTCCGTCAGGAGGGCTTACGACCTGGGTCGCTTCTCATCTGGGCTGTGTGGCAATGCGGCTGTCGACTAACTCTGAAGACATCCTTGCGATTTCACTATCATGGCCCAACCAAGTTAAACTTGTGTTTATTAATATTTATTCTAGGCCAATGGGAATTGCAAAGGAATCACCGACCATAGATGAACTCTCCAACTTTATATCTGACCTACCGAGTGATTCATTCTATGTAGTGGGAGGGGATTTTAATTCTCATTTTGAGCCACTCCCTGGCCTCCTGGACGGGTTATCATCGGAAGAAGAGGCCAGATGGGCAGTGCCTTTAGTGGAAGCTCCACCTCCGAAGGCTTGGACCCCACTAGCACTACAAATTACAGCCCTCACCCTAAAGTTCGGAATCAGAGCTTGCAATGGGCGAATGAAATCCGACATACCCAGCAAAACCACCTACAACAGACCGGGAAGAGAGACCCGTCTGGATTATGTCTTGGCTCAAATAGTGAAGTGGCCGACAATCCAGGATTTCAGGGTGACGGAAAGGATCGATAGTGACCATAACGCACTTGAGCTTGACCTTGTTCACCCTGGCCCCCAAGCCCTCGCGATTAATGCGGAAGGGAACAACCCCGCGCTTCTCCTTGACAATAACAGGAGAAGGATCAGGTGGGAGCACCTGGCTACAAGCAAGAATAAACTCCCCAGGCTCTATGATGGGATAATCCCCATCTTGGAAACTGTGGGGTGCTTGGGCACTGAGGCAAACAATAAAGACTCCCAGGGCAAATTGTTCAAGGCCCATGAGGACCTCATAAAAGCTGCGGCACCTCATTTCACCTGCAGTCCACGAAAAGTAAAAGGGGGGCGACAAGGCAAAACATCATGGTACAACCTAGCTTGCAGAAGGGCAAAAACAGAACTCCTTAGACTAATCAAGGAGGGTTTAGGGGGGATAGCCTTAAACAAAGCAGGCGAGCTTATAAGAAACTCACTGCCCACGCTAAGGTAGAATGGGAGGAAAACCAGTGGGAAGAACTCACCAAGGCCCTAGCGACCCAAAACCAACGTCTGTTCTGGAGGATTGTGAACGGGGGGTCGGGGAACTTACAATCGGCACTAGAGCCCAATATTGCCCCAGGGGTGTGGCAGGCTCACTTCCAGACCCTATACAGCTCTGAGCCGGGAGAATCTCCTGCTGCTGATGAGGTGGGCTGGCCGGACTGTGAAGGGGAGCCAATAACGCTGGGCGAGGTCACCGCTGCCATCTCAGGACTGGCTTCTGGAAAGGCGCCGGGACTGGATGGATTACCAGGGGATATGTTTAAACAGGAACCCATTGTTTGGGCCCCTTACCTTACCGCCCTTTTCAATGGAGTTCTTGGTGGCATGGAAATCCCTAGTACTTGGCTGGGAGCAGAGGTGGTCCCCATCTTTAAAAAGGGCTCGCCTCTCCTCCCAGCCAACTACAGACCAATCAGTTTAATAGACGTGGCACAGAAACTGTTTGGTAGGGTGTTGCTGAATAGGCTCCAGGACTGGATGGAGGAGGTGGGTGCCCTTAGTCCCTACCAGGCGGGATTTAGGAAGGGGGTATCCACAGTGGACCAGGTTTTTAGATTGAACCTAATCTATTGGAGGGCAGCAAAATTCGAGGGCGGTAGTCTGTACACAATTTTTGTGGACTTACGGGCCGCCTTCGATCTGGTGCCCAGGGGGAAACTTTGGAGCGTCCTGGCAGAGATGGGTGTTCCCCCGGACATCCTATTGATCTTACAGAGGCTGCACCACAATAATTACGCCCGAGTGAGGTGCGGGAGGTCGGGGGAACTGACTGATAGATTCCCCGTTGGCCGGGGGGTAAGACAGGGTTGTGTGCTGGCACCGACCCTGTTTTGCCTCTTCGTCAACGGGGTAATCGCCCATCTGAATGCCACTGAATATACTGACGCCCCGAAACTAAATGGCAGCAGGGTGCCCGCAATTATGTTTGCGGACGACACCCTGCTGCTATCCAAAACCCCTATGGGTATACAGAGGATTCTTGACTCCTTCGTGGCCTTCTGTATTGATAGGGGGCTGGAAATTAATGCGGCAAAAACTAAATTCATGGTTTTGAATCCGAGGCAAAAATTGCGGCCAAATCCGCAATTGGGAGCTGCACGGCTCGAGAGAGTGGCCACCTTTGAATACCTTGGTGTGACTCTCAACGAAACCATGACTTGGGGATCTCACCAGAGTAGGGCTAACCTCAAACTTACGCAAACCACTGGGGGTATCGCCAGGATGATGACTGGTTCATCATACCGCCCATTGGGGGCACTAATCCAGATATATAAGGCCCAGGCTAGGGGAGCGATAATGTATGGGGCGGAATTATGGGGCCACACGCCTTGCCGGAGTCTGTCATTAACGGAAAATAAGTTTATAAGACAGATAGCCGCACTCCCGCCCAGCACCCCGCTCCTCCCCCTGAGGCTTGATTTGGGCCTACGACCGTTAGCTGACGAAATAAGCCTGAGACCCTTAGCATTCTGGCGTAGGCTGTGGAGTAGCAATGATCTCGCAGAATATAGGGCGGAACTGGTCGAACTTCTGAATCACCCGAAAGTGCTCAATATCCCTTGGGTCAAAAACATCCAAGCCACTTGCATGGAAATAGGGCTCCCCGATTTATGGACTGTGCCAGCGAAAGCCGCACTAAATATTTCCAAAAAGTCCCTGGCTAACGTATATCACGAACACAAATTAGCCAGGGCCCAAGCCACCCAGCCAGAAGGGTCCTTATCCTCCGTGTTTCTGCAAAGCAAGGATCTTTATAGGTTTGAGAAGGTATTGGATCCTATCTCCCCTGTACTGGCCCGGAAGCTGTTTCTCCAATGGAGATACGGCACACTGCCTTTCCGGTCCTTTACAAGCACCTGGCCATCGGCTCCTACCACAATGCAGTGTCCGGCTTGTGATGCTACGGAGGAAACTGATTTGCATGTGGCTTTTTTCTGCCCAGCCTACAAGGTAGCTCGAAAATACTGGCTCCTCCCGTTGATAAGGAATATGGGCTGCAGGGAATATGCACCAATGTATAGGATTTTAAAATCTGATGTCTCTGGCCCAACTGTCTTCGCACTAACAAAATTTCTTACCAATGTTTGGCATACGCGTAACCGTATTCTAAAGGCGTTGGGTCCTTCTTAAAATTTTTTATCTTTTAACAGTGATTGAATATGTGTACTGTATATTTTTTTCTTTCTCTTGGCCACGGCCGAAACAAAGAATGGAATTAGAATGGCTTATGTTGCTACTTTGATAACTGTTGTTTAATAACTTTTTATCGCAAATGCCGAATTATTTATGTATTTTATGTCTATGTATATATTTTATCTGTGCTTTTATGGTCACCGACCGAAATAAAGCTATCAAAGAAGAAGAAACTTTTTATTCTGTAAAGCAGGATTTGAAATTGCAACCAGCAATTCAAGTTTTCACACAGGTAAGTTAATCTTAGGTCCACTCAGCATTTTGTGAATCAGGCTCTCAGTGTATGTACACACTGTTAAAATGGCCTAATGCATTTCGCATTTCAGGATGTAGAAAATGACTTTTATCCTTTCATATGAACCATAAGAGTAGGGAAAAGGGGAAAGGGGACCAAAACTGGCACCAGATCATTTCTAGGGCATATTCACTGAGCCAGGTGCCTGCACCTTTCAGCTACACCGTACAGTCACTGCATTAACAGAACCAACCTTGCCTGAGAAGGAGTTGAGCACTTGATGGTGATGCAAAGCCTCTTGGCTATGATCTTCCCCCTGTGTTCTCCCCCGGAGGCAATGCCCTCGCCACTTTACCCAGTTGTGTGCTTGTCACTGCTACATTATGAATGACAGTTTCACCTGCACATCCTGCATGCGGAGCATCTTAATTAGAGACAGTGGAGATGAGCCTTTCCTCTTCACCAACTCACTTCAAATACATGACTGCCTCTTTCATCATCAGAATAATATAAGTTAAAAGGCCCTAAGGTGTTAAGTTGAGATTGCAGGTGATCTGGCAACTGGCATCTGGCTTGATAACTAGAAGCTCACAAGAAGAATTAACTTAAAGCTCTAATTAGAATGAGTATTAGGAGGGGTAGTAAATTATTATTAATGAACTAGCAATGAATAGTTCAGAGTGGGCATGCAGTGATGTGCTTACTGGAAGATACCATGTATATATACTTAACTTTGTAAACATGCAGTGATGTGCTTACTGCAGAATACTAAGGATACGCTTAACGAAAAACTGCGAAGGATCTGCTTGATTGACACTTGAAGTGGTATAATTTTCAACTGACAGTGGTTTTGTAACTGGAAACTGGCAAAGGTGTACTAACTGGGCATTGACAGTAATATGCTAACTGGGAACTGGCACATATATACTAATTGGAAACTAAATTCGGATATTACTCTGATATGCCAACTACGCCCTGTTATCTTTATGTTTATTGGAAACGGGTGATGATATAAATAGATATTGGCAGTGATGTACTAACATTCTACCTGCAGTGATGTGCTACATGGGAATTCACTGTTATGTTAGTATAGCTCAACTTGGCTGTCTAGGTTTGGGGGCATTTTTTGGCTATGCTCCTAGAACAATCCTACCCGATTGATTTAAGGAGTCAAACCAATAATTGTGTATTGCTTTTTGAAGCTTTGGTAGCACAAGCTGAATTCAAGACATATTCTCGTGTGACGAAGGTGCAAAGATAGAAACACATAAAAAGCAATACATTAAAACAATAGAGATAATGATGTCCATAGGAAGTTGATAAACATTGATCATGTTTTAGCAAAGCATTTAAAACAGTCAAAAAAAACGAGTAAAGGAAAAACTGAGAAAATTAGTTTTTGCCTATGTGCTTTGGGATCTACATCCATTTGGACATAGTAAAATCTGTTGCACAGAATGCTTCTTGCACTGACAACTCTTCTCATTTCCTTCCCATCTGCTATAATCCTCACCAAGGCTTTCTTGCTTCCCTCTTCATTTCTTTATCTACATGACCCTCTGGTTACTCTCCTTTCCCCTTTTTAATGGCACCTGCCATTGTTATGCTAATTGTTTTGCTGTTCTTTTCTTTCTACTGTTCAGCAAACCAGTCTTGGATGACTTTATACATTTTTCACCCTTAGTCTAAAACAAATAGGTTTGCCCATTCCTACCATCTGGAATCGGAGCTCTGCTCTTAGTGTCAAAACGTGTATTTCTGTGCTTTGAAATCCACACATATTTGCGGAATTCACAACAGTAAGAGATGACGACAGGCCTGGTGATGGATTTTTGAAGTACTGTACAATGACATGCACGTGTCTCCCCGAGAAAATGGATGGGTGCGAAGGAGAGACTCCAAAATCTATCAGCATACAACTGAATTTGTGGGAAAATGATCATGTTAAACCAGCCCTGATAACCTCCACCTCAAGGATTGTGTTTCAGATACCATGCATTATACACAAAACCTGCTGAAACAATCACCTGGAAGTCTGCAAAAGATGGCCCTCATCACATACTTGCTGTAGTTCCCTGGTCATCAATCCCTTTCTTGATCCAACAACTATTACTCAACTGTCGAAACCATGGTGTTCGATCACTGAGGATACATGATCCTAAATTCATAAACTCACTAGACCCTAGCACATAGGTCTTCAAACTGCGGGGCGTGCCCCCCTGGGGGTCACAGCATCCCCTCAGAGGGGCGCACACTCCACCTCACCACTTCACCTTCCATTGTTGCTTCTAGGTGCGCAACGCTCATCAGACTGAAAGGGCTTCAGGCCCCGCCGTCGTGTGTCTCAGCCCAGGCTGCTGCTGCAGCTTGACCTGCTGGGGGCTCGGCTGGGCAGTGTCTGGAGTCATCTCCAGCACGCCTGAGTTTTTAACCAGTTTTTAAAGACCATGTACCTATTTACATGCCTTTGTAAACTGGTTACAGAGGCTGTTTGTTTTCTTGTTCCAGTACCCATTGGGCCCCCACTCTGCCTATTCCATACATTTGGATTTTACTTTTTACTGTCTTAGTGTGAGAATGCATTTCTTGAAAAGGAATATAAAGTAGCGTTACCAAAAGGATAATGCCAGCCATGTGTTATTTAAAGAGCCTGCAAAGGCCATGTCTTGACACTAAATAGGGTTATAAATAAAATAGCATGTATTTATTTGTAATGTGACTTTTCAATCTTTGTTCCCTTTAATTATCAGTCATGGATCATTCAGGCAGCCCTAGAACACAATTAAAAATGCTTTCTATTTATTTTTGCTGTTCCAAGTAGGCACAGAAAAGTGCTGAAAATATGGTTTAGGGGACTGCTTATTTTTGTACAGTCTGGGCATCATTATGATGAGCTGACAACCCTAATCACAAGACTGGACGTTTATTGCAGGATGAGCACAATATTTATTTCCTTCACCCTCAATCCCTGTACCCTGAATAATGCCATAAAAGCAATAGTTTAACTTATATCTGAAACCCTACGCCAGCCCTCAATAACATGCTGAGTTACTTCAACTGTGTCTGTGAATGCATCCTGTATTCAGACAACTCACTCCTCATTTCTGCCCTTCACTTTCACACCCACCCTTCACTCACAGGGATCACAATGTACTCACATTGATCACCATGCACTCACACCACCCGCTCACCCTGCACTCACAGTGACCACACTGCACTTGTGCCACTTGCCATGAACTCACACCATTCTCCCTCCACTTACCCTGTGTTCACATGAGCACACCGCTCACTCACAGTGATCACTCTGCACTCACAATGCTCTTGCGCTGTTCACCCTGTACCTCACCCTGCAGTCACATGAGCACACTACTCACCCTGCTCAGGTGATACTTTACTCACCTGTTCCCCTCACTGCTCATTCGACAATCTCACTCAAACAAGCCCATCACTAACCATGCATTAATTTGTCCCACTCTGCACTTAATCCGCGCCCAAATTTATATGGTCACCTCACTCACCCGCAGTCACTCCTCTCACCCTACTCTCACACTGTTACCTCACTCACCATGCACTCACATGGGCACTCCTGTCACCCACACAGCGCAGAGGGCTAATGTGCCTGCGACAAAGAACGTGTACCATGCAGATCACAGAACTGATTGTTAGTAAACTACTAGTAGCCCTATAAAAAAGTGAAATGTTGGTCAGAAAAGGGGCTATAGAGAGATGAGGTGCATTGTTAGTGAGCGGTAGTGAGGGAATTCATGGAGAAGGAGAAAAGGGGTGAGGGGGCGCAAAAAAAGAATGCTGCACCGTGCACAACCAGTGTTAGGGCCAGCCCTGGCTGGGAGTCTTAGCCCCCACCCCCATCGAAGTTTGGGTCTAGTTGCGCCCCTGGTTGCTTGCTGGAGTTGGGCTCTCTCTTTGGAGTAGTCACTCAAAACCGCCAATCAGCATGTAGTTCCTGCAGCAAAGCATTGCTTTGACGTGAGCACTGATGTTCCTCCAATGAACGGGACAACAGGACAGATGACATGGAGTGCCGCGAATTTTGTATTCATAAAGTTGCAAAGTACATCAACTTTGCTGATGAAACAGCACTTCTTCACTGTTGCCTTTTGCCTCGTGGTTGCTGAATTTCACATCTGGTTGCTGCCATTCGCCTCGCTCCTGATCCCTTCCCCCTCAAGCTTATCCTGGTTTGTACCCTCGCAGCTACTGCATTTCACGGCAAGGAATTTACAAAGGTTGTATCCTTCCTGAAGATTCCATTCTCTGGCAGGTAAGAGTGAAGAGCTTTTTGTTTTATTTTTTGTAAAGCCTTGCTCCTTTCCCCTTTGTCCCACTGCTAGTAGGAACGTTGGATGTTTCAAGGAGGAGCGGATATGACATTAATGCCATAGGTGCTGACTTTGGTTCTGGGAACCCGGCTTCGAGTCCTGGCATCGGCTCAACATCATGTGATCCTGGGCAAAATCACTTAATTTACAAGTGACTTATGAAAAATGAATTTGACCTTGATTAAAGTCGCTGGTGCTTGTTTAACATGTTCCAATTCCTAGAGCTGAGTCCACAACCCTAATATAACAAATATTGTGAAGTATGCCTACCATCTGTCCTCACTTTTTTCCTAGACCAAATTGAAATGCTTTCTTGTGTAGCTATATCTGAAGCTTTGGAAGGCGATCTTCTTAATAAGCCAACTATGCTAACACATTGACTCTTGATGCTGCTAGAGAATAAAGATGTATATATCCGAATGTATGAAGTTACATCGCATACATTTACAACACGCTATTTTACATAGCGTTCGTTACAATGCAAGTCATTACAACGACTTGCGCTGGAGGACGCTGGACTTAGGAATAGTATGATTTACTATTCCAGCTCCAGTCTACGTACAATAGGGAAGGTGTTGGAATAGTAAATCATACTATTCCTTAGGTTAGAGCGCCATCCAGCGCAAGTCGTTGTAACGACTTGAGTTGTAATGACCGCGATGTAAAGGCATTGCGATGCAGTGCCCGCGTTGTAATGGATGTCTCCCATATATCCTCTTGAATCACTTATATCATGTGTATGATGTAAATGTCCCCTACGCCTTCTTGGAAAACTGTGGCTGGCCTCCTATTGGCATAGCAACACCTTGCCACATAATCACAGATTTTTCAATTGTGTCAGACAGCATGTTTGGTGGAATCCCTTTTTCTGATATCTTGTCTAGGGGCAAGGATGTGGCACAACAGCCAGAGCTGATGACTGTAGAGCTGGGGAACCAGGTTCAATTCTTGGTGCCTACTCAACATTCTGTGATTCTGGGCAAATCGCTTAATATCCCTGTACTTACAAAAAATGGATGTGTGCTTTTGTAATGTAAAAGATGCTCCTGTAAAGTGCTCCAATACATTTGGGCCATGTTTGCGCTATATAAAACTGCAAAAAATATATTACAACATTTTGTGAGCACTCCTGTTTCTAGGTACTGCTCAAGACTGGAAGAGGAGCACAACCTAAGGATGGCAGAAGCAAGAATCCATCCACACATTAACTGTCTCTGTGGACAAAAACAGGCACACCCCTCACCTGTGTTTTGGGAGTGTTTTTACTAACCTATTCAAAATTCTGTGTTTTATGTGAAAAATAAAGCACCAATGTAATTTTTTGTGCTATTTTTTTCTTGGAAACTTTTCATTTGAACTATATAATAAGCACAAGCACTACAAAAACTTCAGGTTACTAAACACTCCTACTTTATTTAATTGTATTTGCCCTATACAACCTGGGCTCTGCAGGAGGGAATGATGCAGAGTACCAGCATCCAGAACATTTTTGTCAGGAACATTTTTGTCAGGTGGTGGTGGTGGTGGTGGGTGGTTCGACGTGTATAAAGGTTTAGATGGAGGGGCTAAGCCGACAAAAGTTTGAAGACCTCTTCCCTAGTGTGAGGGAAGAGCCATCCTTCGTGCAGTGACTGAAGAGTGGCAGACAAACAAGATCATCTCTCCTCGCCTCAAGGTGAAAGCAAACTGCCCTTCAACCCTGCCCCGCTTTTGCTTGCCTATGGAGCTAAAGGCTTTTCACTAGTTGCGTTCAAAAGGGTTTAAAACGGTGAAATAAATAAAAGAATAAATTCATTGAATTAAATTAAAAAATTGTTAATGCATATAGTTGCATAATTGATCCCACCCTCTCTAGGCATGTTCATTAAACCAAAGGACTAGGAAAGTTCAGACAGAGTGCGGTTGCCACCATTCACTAGCCATTGCTTCTCTTGCATGTGTGGTGATGTTGTATGGTACATCCTCCACACAACAGGCTTACGAATGTTAGCTGATAATGCCATGGGTGTGTACGTCACAGCCCAGAGCCTTCATAAGGGTTCGCTGCTGCCCATAGTGGGAATAAGGCCGTGGACGTTGACTGCCGGCAGCCGCGGCCAGTAGGATTCTACTGCCCTAAACTTTATGTGCCATAAATCTATTTTGTTAGTACGCCGTTCTTTTTAATTTATTTCAAACACTAAGCTAAATACATACTTTTTAAACCTTCAGCTTGAAAAATATGTTCTGAACCGAGAGGCTCCACTGATGATGAAAACATCTGGACGCAACTGCTGTTCAAAGACAAAATCTAGGATCGCGTTTACTCCTGAAAAACTCTTGTGTCCTATCACTGCCAGGCTCCAACTGGGGCAAACTGATAAATACCTATTGGACCCCGCAGCTAATCCGAGCTGTGTCTAGAAGCAGCTGGCAGCGCGTAAATATTATCTAACACAGGACACTCAGGGGCGCATGATGAATATTGGCAGCCGGAAGAGCTCCCATTCAGCCATGAATCAAAGACACTAGCGACGTCGTTGTGATTAGTGGTTAAAAAAAAGTCAAAATATAGTAAATATTTCAGCGGAGGGGCAGCCAGGAGGTTGTCAAAGGGGCTCAGGAGGCGAGGAGGAGAAAAGAGCGCGAAGATGAGACGATTTGCCGACAGGATGAAAGACTGCGGTACAGGCAGCGACGAGGGCGAGTTGAGGCGAGCATGCAGAATTGTCTGCTTTCCCTTGCACGCGGTGAAGGCAAAGCAGGGACCATAGTGTAAAAGCCAATTAATGCATGAAAGGCCGACGTCTAAAAATGGAAGCGCGCGATCCTTTTTATTAGAATATGCAGCTAGGCGGAGGGAATAAGATTAGGATGACCACGAGCAGTTTGGTGGGTGACCGAAGGAGAAAAAATACGATGAAAAGGGCAGTATCATCGACAAGAAAAGAAATTGTGGGCTAAAAAATGATTACATTACCTACAATCACGAGAGTTCATTGGTTCCAAAGAAGCCTGCAGATTTGTGTAAGAGCCTAGATTAAGTTGCCGTGAGTTTGCTCAAGAGATAATGGGGCATATCAACAACAACCGGCGATAATTATCGCTCAGCGCTCTTAGCGTGAGGATAATTATCGCCGGCTAGCGTGAATTTTTATCGCTGAGATAGCTTGCTATTAGCAACGCTTATCTCAATAGCGATAAAAATCTACACGCTAACAGGCTAACGTGAGATTATCGCTGGAAACCCAGCGATAATCACACGTTACCTTGTTGATAGGGACAGGCAAACTTAGCCATGATATCCTCCTTCCATGGGATATCATGGCTAAGTCTGAAAATTAGCAGACGTAAAAAAGCAGCGTTAACCGCGGTTAGCGCTGCTTTTTTTGTCTCTAACAGGGTTAGCGACATTCTTGATAATAGGAGAAATGTCGCTTAGCGACATTTCTCCTATTATTTTACTCTGGAACGCCCCCTTTGCATCTCATTAGAGATGCAAGGGGAAGCGTAGAGTAAAAGGGTGCTAACATGCAAATTTGCGTGTTAGCACCCTGTTGTTGATAGGGCGCTAGTTTTATCTCTGCTTTTTGGGCTTTTAAAGCCAAAAAAGCAGAGATAAAGCCCTTGTTGATATGCCCCATAATGACCCGACTCTGAATGTACCGTTCTGGTGTCCTACATAGTATGGGCGTTTCGAATCTACCCTCACAAGGGAAGTTAGCTCTGCTGTTAAAAAACACAGGTTGAGTTTCAGTTCCAAAGACAAAACTAGGGAACATGACAGAGCAGTGCACACTGAATGTAAATACAATCATCAGAGGATGCCATTCATCTAGGGATCTTTGTGAATTTATTTGCCAACAAGGGGCTTCCTGTATGGGTGGACGTGATAGCATAAACACCGAGGAGAGAGTTCGAAGCATTTATCACGCTCATTCTTTGTTGCTGCAATTCTTGGCAATCAACAGAGAAGCCATGTCTTTGTGGAGAGCGTTCAAGATTTAATGTAAAATGTTCGTGTACTGAAGCAATTAGGGAGCGATTACCAGAGACAATCCCCGAACGTGTGACAATAGTGGGCGTTTGGAAGAAATTGCCATAAAAATATAATTTCCACGGCTCAATAGCAGCACAGGTGAATGTTTGATTTGCCCAAACGGTCCGTCCGTCATCCTCTTTGGTAATAGCAGCACAAGAGCCCGACTGCCAAAAATGTAAAACTCCTAATGTTATTTTTACGATTTGCGCTAATTTATGGCTTTCTGGGATTCACTGAAATTCAAGAATCATCCCTTCAAAATGCACATGCATGTTGTAAACTCCCATGATAGACCCACATCACAAGCAACACTAACTCCTGTCCAGGCGTCCACACAGGAGTAAGTATTGTGAAATGCACATACACACGTTTTACTTTTCTACCTTTTTTTCGCATAGAAAAAATTTCAAGAATTGGAATAAGCTTTTCGTTATCCGCCTATGAAAATATGAGCGCATTTGGGACACATCCCCATCCTATTCACACACTTAGGGGCCGATTCCGATCCTGTATTTTTTTTTCCCGTACGACTCGTATCCGTATTTTTTTCCGTACGAATCGGGGAGTCACGTCCGACCCGTGAAGTACGAGCCGTACGGGAAAAAGTACATACGGATCAGCCCTATCCGTACGAATCAGATCGGGAAAAGTTGTACAAGACGTACCCGGACACTTTTCCGTATGAATCGTAAAAATTCAGTCCGACCGTACTAGTACGATCCGGACCGGCTTTCCGATTTACGATTTGTACGGAAAACGTCCGTCCCATACACGGGGAATGACTTGTACATATGCAATGTCTGTGTACGCACCGTACAGTAGCAATGTCGGTGTACGTACCGTACATAAGCGATGGCGGTGTACGCACCGTACATAGCAATGGGGTTGTACGCACCGTACATAACAATGGGGGTGTACGTACCGTACATAGCGATAGGGGTGTACGCACCATACATAAGCGATGGCGGTGTATGCACCGTACATAAGTGATGGTGGTGTACGTTCCGTACATAGCAATGGGGGTGTACGTACCGTACATAAGCGATGGTGGTGTACGCACCGTACATAGCAATGGGGGTGTACGCACAGTACATAGCGATGGGGTTGTTCGCACCGTACATAAGCGATAGCGGTGTACGCACCGTACATAGCAATGGCGGTGTACGCACCGTGCATAAGCAATGGCGGTGTACGCACCGTACATAGCAATGGGGGTGTACGCACCGTACATAAGCAATGGCGGTGTACGCACCGTACATAGCGATGTGGGTTACGCACCGTACATAGCGATGGGGGTGTTTGCACCGTACATAAGCGATGGCGGTGTATGCAGCGTACATAGCAATGGCGGTGTACGCACCGTACATACACATTGCATGGGGGTGCGTGTCTTTACGACTCGCACCCCTGTACCGTACTGAACCACGGACACTGTAAAACAGCACAAGGAGGGTCTATTCGACTCGCACAACACCACAAAACATGTCTACACTGCACAAAAAATGGAAAGGACTGACCTGGACACATCCAAACAGGCAAACAGAGTGCAAACTCACAACCACCCCTTATAACACACCCACCAAAAATTCAAACTGAGCCACACCCACAAATGAACCAATAAAAAGGGCCCACACACACAAACCATGAGCATTTGCAACAGACTCACTACAGCTAGAGAGCACACACCAACAACTGCACCCATCCACCTTAACATATACACCTTCACACAACCTCCTTCACACATACCCCCTCTACACATTCACACCCACACCGTCACATTCAGACCCACACACCCACAACCATCCACACCCTCACCCTACACCATGCCCACAGACAAGAATCCAAAGTTCACAAGGGAGGAGCTGGAGATCCTTGTCAATGAAGTCATCAGAGTTGAGCCACAGCTGTTTGGAACATTGGTCAGACAGACCAGCACAGCTGAAAAATCACGCCTGTGGCAGAGGATTGTCGATAGGGTGAATGCTGTTGCACCCATCAGAAGGACCAGGAATGAATGCCAAGCCAGGTGGTACGATCTGCGGAGGGTGGTCAAGCGCAAAATCAATGATGACTACGCCCAAAGCAACATCACTGGAGGTGGTGCGCCCCGCAGACCAGTACATTACCATCCCTGGGAGGAGAAGGGGATGGCCATACTTCCGCCGGTGGGAGTACATGGACTCCAAGGAGTTGCAGAGCCTGGTGAGTACACAAACAACTTACGTAACATGGGGGTAATGGCATCCACACCCCAACTACACCAAATGCACGCAACTACCCCCAAGCCATCACCGGCCAGATCCACAGTCAAAAACTACGCTAACGCCAATAACATGTGTATGCCCCATTGAGAAAGCAAGGCCATGCTATGTCCCATGCGACATGAAGCACCAACCCAAGAATGGATGTCCGGTATGCTGGGAGGGTGGGTGGCACAAAACGCATGTTTGAATCATAAATCAGACACAATTGCCCTCATCCCATATGGCCCAGCTACATACCAATGCACCATGCGCAATGCACAGGGATTGGGAAAGTACTGACAAGATAGCTCACACTTGGCCCTGGTGTAGGCAGCACAAGGCCCTCCTGTGACCAGTGCAAACACAAACACCAAGACAACAAGGTCAGATATCTAGGACAGGAACTCACACTCACTGTCATGGCAGCATGCTCCATGGGGGGACAGCTACATCACCTGGGAGCCCCAGGGCCAAATCACACTACACCCACCAGCAGGCCCTGTCACACACACCCCTTACACAAGCAGACACCACCAGGACAGGCAATGAATTTACCCACTGTCACAATGGACATGCAACACAACAAGACCAATACATAGCCAAAGAAGCATCCAAGCCACAAATCGACATGTCAAAGACTCAGGAGGACATATGAATCTGTCCCCCGCAACATACCCATCCACAAGTGAACATTGAGGAGAATGCTAGGCACATACAACTACCTGGAGGAACAGTGCCAACTTGAATGTGTATGAAACATGCATGTTGCATGAAACAGCATTAACATCGTCTGTCTCTCACACACAGGGCAACGTGATGAATATCCCCCCAACAATGGGGGGGGAAGAATGACAGTCACAGGCTCGGAGGAACCTGATCCCACCGGCAGTGACGCCTCTCAACACTCCGCGGATGACCCCGACCGACCTGGACCCTCTGGTGTCCAAGCCCCTGCAGAACCTGGTTCAGGAACATCTGTGCCAACCACCACCCCCATTCCTGCCACATCCCAGGAGACACCGAGGAGCCCTGCCCGCAGTGAACAACTGCGCCAGTCTGACCAGGAGGAACAAGTTCGGTGGACACCCAGGAGGAGGCAGACAACACCGCCACTGCCATCCCTCAGGGGTCCCGTAGACCTGATGTGCCCACAACGGCAGGCCTGGCTCGTGTGGGCAGAGGTGGTGGGAGTGGAGGACGGCGGAGGCGAGAACCTGACCAGCCAGCTGAATGGACCGGTATGTCACACATCCACAACATCATGGAGGCATACCGGCGTGACACCAGGGAGTTCAGCCAGGTAGTGGTGACCCTCACAGAGATCAAGAACCAGCAGGTCGAGCAACACGCCAGTCAACAAGAACACCAAGGACGGATGGAGGCAAGACTGGCTGAGGTCCTGGCGGTGCAAAGGGACATAAGCCATTCACTCTGTCGGATCGCCAACAACATGGGCAACCCTCCTTGTGCCACCAGGCGCAGACCACCACCAGCCACAGGGAGGGAGGAGGAGGAGGATTCGTCCGACGGAGCGTCCCAAGCATCGTCAAGGCCTGCATCTGAGGGTCCCGCGAGGAAGGTGGGTCGTCCACGAAAAAGACCATGAGAGGCAGCGGCCCATCCACATCTCCCAGGTCACCTGGCCTGGCACCTGGCCTTCATGTGCAACAGCATCACCTCATTGACTGACATCATCTGCCACATGGACTTGCTGGTCACAGTCTGACCAATGATGCCAAACACTGTGGTCTGGACTCTGATGATTTCAAATGCCAAGGATCCCATCTCCCCCTGTGAACTTTGGATTCTATGGTCCCTGCATAGCACCTTTTTCTGTGCCCAAATCACGCTCCAGAGCTATAAATAAAAAATGAAGACATGAAATTTTATGTTGCCGTCATTTAGCATGAGTCCACAACATACGTGTGGGGATATGTCGAAGTATGCCTGAGTGTGGAACAAACTCCAGCCATCCATACACTTGGATCTGAGTCTGGTCAAGGACACACATGGGTCACAATGTTTCACAAAATACAGACATGGAGCCCAATACTCACCCGTGATGGCCTCAAGCTGCTGAGGGGGTGCTTGCAATACTGCTCAGACAGACCAATTTGGAAGAGTATCATGAAGGTGTAGAGGTCATGGGTCATGTTGATGTACCCGGGAGGGAGTCCCAGGTCTGTTTGGCGAGGTGGGAGAACTATCTCCTGCATGCATTTTTTATGTGGATGTGATGAATGGTGGCCAGGGCAAGGTGGGATGCATGGAGTTGGGCCAACGGGGTGTTGGATGACAGACACCCAAGGTCGGTGTTGGGTCTGGGGTTGTGGACTGCCTCCTGAGTGTGGTTGAGGAGTCTGAAGGTGATCCTGCAGCACACAGTGAGCCATTGTACCTATCTCAGGTGGACGGTGATGTGGCTGGGGCGGGGGATGTTGCAGATGAGGTGTGCGGATGCACCCTGGATGTCGACAACTTCTCCTGCCGTTTTGCTGTTGTTCTCCATAGAGGCCGGTGCTGTAGTTGAGCCGGCTGGTGTCGTGGACCAGGGGGGCGGTCTGTCTTGCCTTGGAGTGGATCCATCTGTGGGTCATTTGCAGCATGTGGAGGGTGTTGCAGCATGAGGTACAGATGGTGGTGAGTTGCATGGTAATTGTGAGCGATGGGTCCATGATGAACACCAGCTTGCGTGCGTGATCACTGGGTGCTGGTGCGGTGCACAGACCAGTGGGACACAAGGAGTTGACCCAGCTGTAAGGGGACAAACCTCAGATGATGACCTCTGTCCTGTCCAAGTCCAGCCTCAGGTGGCTGAAGTTCAGCCATTCCTCAACGGATCTCATGCCTTCTTGAAGTTTGGATCTGGCAATGGCTGGGTCTTTGGTAGGTTGAGGAGCAGCTGGGTGTCAATGGCATACGAGATGAAGATGAGGTGGTGTGCGCATGTGATGGTGGAGAGGGGGGTCATGGAGACATTGAAGATCGTCACGCTGAGAGAAGAGCCCTGTGGCATGGGCCAGACGACCCCAGTGTACTACATGTTGCAGGGTGGAGGGAGACTCCCTGGGCCTTGCTAGTGAGCGACTGTCTGATTTAACCCTGGGCCCTCCTCTGGATACCAGTGTTGGAGATGTGTGAGCTGACAGTGTGGTAGCACATGGTGTAGAATGCGATTGAGAGGTCAAGGGTGATGGCCTCACCATTGTTGAGCATGGCAAAGTTGTCGTTGGTGGTGGCAATGCTGACGGTTTCAGTGGTGTGATTACTGTGGAAGATGGTCTGGTGCCGGTTGCCTGGAGATGGTTGCATGGAGGAAAATTGTCATTTGCTTGTTGAGTGTCTTCCTGATGACATTTGCTGGGTAGGGAAGCAGGGTGATGTACCAGGAGATCCTGCGGTACTGCCGTCCGTTGTTTAAGAAGGGCCTGGGTCTCTGCATGCCTCCTGCACCCATGGAATGTGGCAAACTCAAAGGAGCCATTCAGGACGCGCTGGACGTGGGCTTCAAGGATGTGGAATGATGTGGTTTAGATGTTGTGTGGGAAGGGGCCTGATGGAGAGCCAGAGTGTATGTTGCACATGAGCCAGGTTGTGTCATTGCTGCTGATGGGAGTCCATAACCTGATGGGGGTTTGTCCTGCGGATAATAGTGCTGTCTGCCTCTGGGTGCCAAGGCTGTCGTGTATGCCCATGAGCTTGCAGTGGTACAAAGTTGCAAGGGATGTGATCTGCCTTGCAAGGGTGGGGTGTCCTGGATGGAGATCTGCTGTCAGTTCACTCACAATGCTGATGAGCTCCTTGATGTTGTGTGTTTGGGTGTCTCGGCACTATCTGAAGGATCTCCACTTGTCCTTGCTGATGATATGGTGATGGCTGTGTGTGGTGTTTTCCAGGGCTGTAAGGCAAATGATGGCTCTTTGTGTTGCAAGGTTTGCACAAGAGTCCGGCTAAGTCTGTAGGAATCCAGTAGGTCTGCCTTGTCCCAGGTGCCTTAACTGTTGTTGTGCTTCACAGGAAAGTCCGTCAATGTGGCAAGATTGTTTGATCAGTTGCTGATCCAGTGCGTGAGGTTGCAGGGTGTGGCGGGGGTGTTGTTTTGAGTGTCCCACACAGCTTGTCTGTGGTGACTTACATCAAGCATCTTTGGGGGATCGGTAGCGGGGTGTGGGGCAGTGTGTTGCTTGTCGGAGACATGGATTCAAATGTTGATGGACCAATGATGGATGGTGGTGTGGTTCCCCTCCAGCAAGAAGTTACTGGCCCCCAGCCACATGTAGCCCGTGGAGGTGAGGGCGTGCGTGGAGATGTACGTGTTGATGGCTTAGCGGAATAGTGGATGTAGGCCTGCAGATCTGTAGAGGAGTGTTACACTGAGGGTTACCATGGAGTTGCTGCAAACCCGGATTTGTGACTCTGAGGGTGTACTTGTGAATAAATAGCAATTCATCCCCTTGGATTGGTGTTGCCGTCCCTGCGGGTGATCTTGTATCCGTCTGAGATGGTAATGAAGATGTCATGTGCTGAGGATGCTTTTGTCCAGGTTACTGTCATGAAGGTGATGTGTGGGGCTGTTGTGTTGAGGAGGTAACAGAGTCCAATGGCGTGCTGGTGGACGGAGCGGGTGTGGAGTAGGAGGCACATTACCTGGTTGTTCTGACAGGGTCTTGTAGGCTGGGCAGCGCTGTGTAGGCAGTTGGAGTAGCACACTCAGCATGCGAAGGTGTCGTGTGTGTGATTATGGGTTGCCTGATAGCAGGAGGATGATTGTCACAATGACATTGCTTGGAGAGTGGCTGCAGCATGAGCCTGTTGTGTGACGTGGGTCATGCAAAGACTAAAAGGTCGTGCACTGTGCATGTTGCAGGTGCAGACGTTCCTGCCTTTGGCACGGCGCTGGGGCTACAGTGGCACAGAAAAGCTGCTACCTGCATTTCGAATGGGTGGAGGGGGAAGGGCAGAGCATTTTTGAGGCGCAGGGGTTGCAGAATCAGGGCACTCGGTGGGGCGGTGCCACAGGTGAGGCAGCAGCAGGCGGAACGGGTTAGAAATTAGGCAAAAAGTAGCACACAAAGACAAGGTCTGAAAGGTACAGTGCAAACGGTGTATGTAAAGGAAGGAGTGTCAGGTTACTCATGGGTCACTACAAGAAAATATATGAACAATCACCATAAATTACAGCCACTGGATCAGGCAACAAAATGCGGAGATGCGCAAAGGAGACACACCATCAGCAGGCGTTCATGTGGGGAGCAACCTGCACAAATACATACCCAACCAGGTACTTCATGCACAATAGAGATCATTAGCCATAAAGCACTGCATGCATGTTGCCAAAGTACACATACACACAGATGCTCAATCTTTGACAATTATGCCATAGATGACGCATGCAAACTGTGAAGAGAGCTGCAGTGACAGAGATAAAGCACTTTGGATTGTGCTGAACACCTTTATTCCACATACACACACAAAGGGATATGCATCCATATTAACAGACTCACAGGTCAGTTGACAGAACATGTGGAACATATGCTGGACACCCCCTTCACAACACGGATGATGTAAATCCCAATGAACTGGCACACAAGTTAAGGGGATGAACCAAACACATCCTGCTGCACTCGGAGAGGCTGCAATTCTCCATGGAGCCTGTTGTTGTGATGTCCCCCACTATGTCCACCCGTAGCATTTGCAATGTTTCAGAGGCAAGGTTTACACACATTGATGCCTTCATCAGACGCCACACTCCAATACAGATGACTGTCAAGAAGGGTGACTATCATGTCATGGGAGTGATGCTACATGTTATATACTCCATGGTGAGAAGACATGTATGCATGGTACCACAACATGCACAGAAGCAGTCCTCACACATTCCAAACCTGTACCACCACCAAGACTGGCCTTCCCACATGTCCGTGCATGGAACGCTGATTCAGCACACATTGCAATCCTCGTGAGGAATAGCAGGAGGACACGAGCAGACAACAGGCGCAAAATACCTGGGAATGACAGACACACAAGAAGTCACCTAAAACAATTCTCACCGCACACATGGACATTTACCAAACATGAACAATGTTTGACACATGTAAATTGCAAAGAAAGTCTCTCCGCAAAACTGTGTGGCATGACATCATCACTCGAGTGACACATCAGAACACACATCCAAGTCACTTTGCATTCAGTCAGCTGGACACACACATTGCAACACATGCCACTCAATGCTACAAGCTTGCAAACTCATACCCAGTGACTCACCATTATGAGAAGAAGTTGCGTATGAGCTGACTCCGGATATCATCCTCCTCCTCCTCCTCATCACTAGCCTCGTGAGCAAGCCCTTGATCCTCCACGGGTGGATGTTCCTGCTCATCCGGATCCAGGAAAAGTGGCACTGCCTTCTCAACTGCCATGTTGTGCAGCATGCAGCACACGCGGAAGATTCGGCAGACCTTCTCTGGGGCATAAGGGAGGGACCCACCTGTCTTGTCCAGGCACCGGAATCGGCTCTTCAGGAGGCCAAACGTCCTCTCAATCACTCACCTGGTCTGCCCGTGTGCATTGTTGTACCTGTGATCTGCAGCTGTTCTTGGGTTGCGGAGAGGTGTCATTAGCCATGGCATGTTGGGATATCCAGAGTCCCCTACATGGAAACATCATGTAAAAAAGTGGGTCAGGGGATGCCGTAAGAGCCAAAGATACCGCAACACACAAGACAAACAGAGTATACCCACTAACAAGACATGCTCGTTCGTTGTGCAGCTGCAGCATCATTTGTGGCACCCTGCTACAACTCATGATGTAGGCATCATGTGCTGATCCTGGAAAACGTGCACAGACATGGGATGCAGGCACGTTCCCTCATGGCACCCAAGTCTGGCATTGGTCTTGGGACAGGCGGTGCCCTGCAAGACATTGTTTGTAAGAATGAAGATTGAGAGTCTGCCAATATCAATGTCAATGAACATAGCACATGCTACACTGCTAATACACATCAGGTAACTATGGAGTCGGGTGTGTGCAATACATACAGGACACATATGCCAGCTTGCTGGCACTCCTACAAAAAGCCAGATACACCTGTTAATTGTCAAGTCAACATGACATGCCCTGAAATGATTTTGGGGCCAGTCTGAGTGAAGAGCCACAGATATCACCGGAGTGACACACAACCACATAGCTGCATTGGAAGGATGTCATCTCATCCAGACCGCTGACTGAAAGGCACACGCACAGGTCACATGGAATTTCAAATGTACATATCAAACACAGTGCGATGAAGGGGTACACGTGACAACACAAAGACACAGCCATTGAGACAACGCACACATGTATGACTGGGAAAATATGATGTCCGATGTACACAGACCCTACAGCCGTGTGAATCCACATGTGGCATGGTGTGCATAGATGTGTTCCATGCCTATCTCCACACAGACACCTGTTGGATGCACCAACAGCAGATGCAGTTGACGGGACACTGACATCAAGCTCATGGGAACACATGACACACACCTGACATAGTCCCAAAGGGGCACGCTGATCGTGACAGGTCAGTTGATAGAGTGTCCCTGTCCCTGGCATCAGGAGACAGGTGAGGGTGTTGATTGTGCCATACCACTGCTGCTGTGCATGACACAGTTGGACTACAGTACATGTACTACTAGTGCGTACAGGTACGTGTACTACTATTGCGATCCCCTTACGGGGACGCACTAGTAGTACACGTACGTGTGCTACTAGTGCGTACCCGTAAGGGGATCTCAATAGTAGTACACATACGTGTACTACTATTGCGATCCCCTTACAGGTATGCACTAGTAGTACACGTACGTGTACTACTATTACGATCCCCTTACGGGTACACACTAGTAGTACATGTACGTGTACTACTAGTGCGTACAGGTACGTGTACTACTTTTGCGATCACCTTACAGGTACGCACTAGTAGTACACGTACGTGTACTACTAGTGCGTACTATGATGCTGCAGCTGCACAACGAACGAGCATGTCTTGTTAGTGGGTATACTCTGTTTGTCTTGTGTGTTGCGGTATCTTTGGCTCTTACGGCATCCCCTGACCCACTTTTTTACACGTACGTGTACACGTACGTGTACTACTAGTGCGTTCCCATAAGGGGATCACAATAGTAGTACACGTACCTGTACACACTAGTAGTACACGTACGTGTACTACTATTGCAATCCTATTACGGGTACGCACTAGTAGTACACGTACGTGTACTACTAGTGCGTTCCCATAAGGGGATCACAATAGTAGTACACGTACCTGTACACACTAGTAGTACACATACATGTACTACTAGTGCGTACCCATAAGGGGATCGCAATAGTAGTACACGTACGTGTACTACTAGTGCGTACAGGTACGTGTACTACTTTTGCGATCCCCTTACGGGTACGCACTAGTAGTACACGTACGTGTACTACTAGTGCGTACCTGTAAGGGGATCGTGTACTACTATTGCAATCCTATTACGGGTACGCACTAGTAGTACACGTACGTGTACTACTAGTGCGTTCCCATAAGGGGATCACAATAGTAGTACACGTACCTGTACACACTAGTAGTACACATACATGTACTACTAGTGCGTACCCATAAGGGGATCGCAATAGTAGCACATATACCTATACGCACTAGTAGTACATGTACGTGTACTACTAGTGCATACCCGTAAGGGGATCGCAATAGTAGTACACGTACGTGTACTACTAGTGCGTACACGTACGTGTACTACTATTGCGATCCCCTTACGGGTACGCACTAGTAGTACACGTACGTGTACTACTAGTGTGTACAGGTACGTGTACTACTATTGTGATCCCCTTATGGGAACGCACTAGTAGTACACGTACGTGTACTACTAGTGCGTACCCGTAAGGGGATCGCAATAGTAGTACACATGGACATTGATGTGTGTGAATGTTCCTTGTCATGTGGGTGTCTATGTGAAGTGTTGCACCACAGCTGCATTGTGGAGGCAACAGATCTACCCATCTGATGTGACAAGTAAGCCGTGCTTTGTGTCTGACTTGCAGAGCTAGCACGACACCTGTGACTCCCCACTTGCAAATGGCACATGTGCAGAGTGAGGGTTGTATCCGCTGTTGTCAATGACAGGCGAGTGATCTGTGCCTGGGTGTGTCTGTCTAGTCTGCTGAGGGTGCGTCAGTGGAGTGGGACATGTGACTGCTTGGCACGTGCTGGCCATCAGTCTGCTGTTGCATGTGCTGCACAGTGTGTGGCATGATCAGTGAGTGTGTTGCACCCCTCATGCCACCTGTTGACTTTCAATGCCATTAGTGCATTGGCGCTTGCACACAGGGCTATTTCTTGTTGTGAATGAGGCAATTCATGTCAGCATCCTATGCCCTGTTCAACATTTCAAAGATGTTCTAATGTGTGTTTCTGGGACATGGAGCAGGTGTATTGATGTTGTGTCACTTTGTGATCCTGACAGGTAACTGCCTACGAGAAGGGGGTGATCTGGAACAACATCGTCAGGGCCGTGAGAACTGTGGGGGAGCATAGCCGGCAGCTGCCACAGGTCCGCAAGAGGTGGCAGGACATCCGGTGCTGGACCCGGCGGATCACCCGGGTCCAGCTGGGGCTCGACAGTCCTCGCCCCCACGGCGGCCGCCGACGCCTGACCCCCCACATGAGAAGTGTCCTGGCGGTGGTCTTCCCTGACCTCGATAGGCAGTTACAGGAGAGACTGCAGCAAGGAGGGGGTAGGTACATGGCTTTTGGTCGTGTTATGTGTCGCCTGCTTTTGAAAGTGCTCTTTCGCATGAATACACTCCCAGAGTTGATATGTGCAGTGCATTTTCTGTTCCCCATTGTCACCTGGGGCTCTTTTTCATCCGTCCCCCTCCTTGACATGTGTCCCCTGCTCTGTGTGTAATCACATTTGCACATGGTCATCTAGGGTGCCAGTGAATCTAAGTGCACTTAGCTTTCTGCATCATGTTGGAGGGTGGTCTGTGACTTGTGTTGGTACCTTGCCTGTGCCATGACCTGTTCACTATGTTGGGGGTCCATATTTGTTGTCACTGATGAAGATTCTCAACATAGGAGTGTGAGCTTTCAACTGAACCCCCTTGCAGAATGCATGACCAATGTTGTGGCCTCAGACATGATGTGCATGAGTGGGAGATATGCATAGTGCCATGACGGTTGAACATGGTACAGTCAGCTCATTCCAGGATCACGGAGCAGTGTGCCCACTACAGTCCCCTGAGACACCCTGGCCTCCTAATCATGTGTGTCATCCAACACTGTGCACATTCACCGTGGGTTCAGCATAGGTCTGCCTCTGTGGCATTGTTACCTGGCCTAGTTTGTATTTTTCAAATGAGTGCTACATGTGTCCACTGGACAGGGATACACCATTTTGCTCGTGCATACTCACACTGGGCAGTGCCTGTGTGGCTATTCACAACAATCTGTTGATTGTTGTTTGTCACAAATATGTGTTACCAGCCCCACGAGGTGATGTTGTGTTAATGAAGCAAGTTTTCAAGCACAGTTATTGTAACCCTGAATAAGAGGTGTCACTTCTTGATCTGTATCAGTCACATTGATTCAGGTATGGGGGGGTGTGCGGGAGGGGCATACATGTGCAACCCTGATTTTTCATTGCCAGTTCTGACTTGTGTGTGAGAATTGGCTGTACAGAAAATCAACGTGCAGTGCCCCTGTGATGGTGGCCAGTGCTTAATGTTTGTGCTTTGCAGCCTGTGTCAGTTTTTACAAACATGTATCGTGCTCATACTTTTTTGGCACCTGCGTGTGGTTCAGATGCAACGCAGTTTTGACTTTGTGTGCTGACATCTGTGTGTACATTCTGGCTTGCCATGAGGGTGTCCCCACAGTATTGCTAGGCTTTTTTTCAAACCAATTGCAGGTCGATTAGCTTATGCATTGTCCTGGGTGTGGACATGTGTGCCATTCCAGATGACAGGCAGTAGGTCATATGTGTAGCCCACTGTGTAATCAGGTGACGGATAGCCATGTGACAAATGACATAATTCAAGTTGTTACTCTAAATAAATTGTACCTTGGCACTCACAGCACTTGTCAACAGTTCTTCATGTTTTAAATGTGGTAATTTGATGATTTGTGTTAAGAACAATGATGTGCCTGCATGAAAGATATCTCGCCAGGGAGGTGCACACCAAAGAGCATTTCCACTTTCATTGAACACACTGGCACCTTTTCAAAGAAGTCACTGTTAGAATTAATTGGTGTTGCAGATTCTCCATAAACATGTTCCCACTGTGGTCTGGATTTTGTGAGACTCCTTTGTTGTTGGTGATACGAACTAACGAGTGTCAAGACATCAAGACCTCCGTGGGCACATGTATATGTACTTTCTGCAACACCATTTATTTCTAACTGTGGCTTCTTAGAAAAGGTGTCAGCTTCTTCAATGACAGGGTAAATGTACTTTTGTGTGCACTGCCTTGTGCGACATATTTCATCCAGGCACATGAGTGTTCTTTTCACGAGATGGCGAATTTCCACATTCAAAACATGTTGATTGTGTAAAGTATTGTGAGTCCCAAGGTAACCAAATTTTTTTGTTTTGTGTTCCAAAAATACTTACAGGTCTCTGAGTGTGGTGACACCTTGAGTATTGAGGTGTGTTAGTTTAAACAAGAGGTGGCATAACTTCATTGTATTGCTGTGCTCACCTGTTCACAGACACTAGCTTCTCAGTGTATTTCTCATTCAAGTTGTGGCCTGGTGTGTTCTTTTTTTCATGGTGTCCAAGTGGCATAGTGGGTCTACCAACTGGGCAGTACAGGGCATACATATGTGTGGAGTAATGTAGCTGTTACTCATGATGCATTGCCGGATATGCACTGTGACCAATTGTTTTGTGCTCATGAGTCAGATGTATACAGGTGACTGATGCATTTTGGTTTCTTATCCTTGCCCACAGCATCATCAACCGAAAATGAGGGAGACACCTGCATGGACCTAGAGGAGGGACCCAGCGACAGTGCCACCAGTGCTGTGGAGTCAGCAGGAGCCAGTGGCATGGAGGGCGAGGGGAGTCAGTTGGAGGACCTGTCTGGAGCCGAGAGCAGCTACGACGCCGACGGGTCCGAGGCTGAACTCCCTGAGGAGGCGGAGGCTGCAACACCAACTGGCAGCCTCCCCACATCTGTCCCCGCTTCCTCCATTCCCATCTCCGCCCTCCCAGTTGCTCCCATCCCTCCTGTCCGTGCAGCGTCCCACCGTGTCTCCTTCGTGCCAGGCACTGCACCCCCTGCTCCGTCACCCCTGCTGCCCTCAGTGAAGAGTCTGTGGACATACTGCGAGAGTTGCAGGTTGGGCAGGCATCGATGCTGAATGTCCTCCATGACCACACTAGACTGCTCACACAGGTGGTGTCGTTCATGGAAGGCATGTCAGCAACGATGTCTGACCAACGCAGGATTCTGCGGTCCATGGACTCTTCACTGACGGCAGCAGTTACTGCCCTGCAGTGCTCCGTCCCCCCCTACCCCGGACTCATCCACACTGCCCTCTCCCATGCCTGCCCAACGCACACCCAGACAGTCACGGGCACGCACCCCAACAGACGCATCCAGCACACCCACAAGTAAGGCAGAGCGCACAAATCCTGGCACGCACACTCAGGGGGATGTAGGCACACCCACAGGGTCTGGGGGAAGACGACAGACACACAGCCACAGTCATAGTCCGCAGTCCTCACAACCCAGTTCCTCCAAAACCGCTCCCCTTAGCTCCCCTGCCAAACTGTCACCCAAGGACAGCTACATGGCTGGTCTGGCCCTCACCCCCACTGTGACACCACCCCACAAGCGTGCGAGGAAGTCCCCCATCCCTCGGCCACCGCACCCTGGGGTATCTTCAGGTGCAGGGGTTAGGATGGAGGCCCTAGCAGAAGTGTGCAGTGCTGTGTTCACCTCCACCTTTGACGCTGCCCCACACCCTGTGGTGGAGACGTCCACCCCTGCACCCACCACACCTACCCAACCCCCTCCTGTCCCTGCGGTGCCTGGTCCTGCCACAGATGATGCCCCCCCGGTCGACAAACCTTGAGGTTCGTTTGTGCAGGCAAGGTAGAGGTGGACACGGTCCCCTACGTCCACCCTTGGACTCGAGAAATGGACTGGCCATTGGCCTTTGTACATAGTCTTATTAATTTAATATTTTTCTGTGCTCAATAAAGCCTTTTCTTTTACTTTCAACACTATTGCATTTCATGTACTTGATGTTGGTGATGAGGCTCATGAAGTTGGTGTTCTAGTAATGTGTTAGGGTTCTGAGATATGTTTTTGTATGATGGTCATGAGGTGGACCATGGTATCTGTGTGCCATCACAATGTCTGTGCAAATAATCATTGGTAGTGTGTGTTCATTTCCTTTGGAGACATTGTCCAAAGGAGTGTTCCTTCCTCTGTGGCACCTGACATCGTCCCTGCAAACAGTTGCACAATTGTTGTGCTGACCTGTGTCCACATTTCCTTTGTTGGTGACGGATCCCTTCAACAATGGCCATGCCTGCTCACCGATGTCTCCTGCTGAATCATCTGTGCCATCCTTGCTAGTCACTGTACTTGTGTTTTGGGTATCTAGGAATGGCATCAGGGACAAATTGTCCCTTCTCAGCACTATGCATGTGTGTAATCACGGCCTAACACACAAATGGTACGTGCTATGCAGGGTATTTGGGCATCTGACTCACAATTGTGGGCATTGTATCTAGTGGCATTGAACCCTATTCCTTCCATGAGAGACAACATCTTGGTGGCTGGACCAGCACCTGGACATTCCTATCAATCCTGGGATGTGCGTGACAGTGTGTGTTCCCTTTGGCTATTTTAGTTTTG
The DNA here is from genome assembly GCF_964204655.1 of Triturus cristatus. Classification (NCBI taxonomy): domain Eukaryota; kingdom Metazoa; phylum Chordata; class Amphibia; order Caudata; family Salamandridae; genus Triturus; species Triturus cristatus. The sequence goes on from NC_140579.1 coordinate 319,215,838, forward strand.
TATGCAGTTACATGACTATACAGTTTGTTGGCATGAAATCAGGGTGTGTATTGTGCTGCATCCGCCATGGGTGGGTATGCATGTGTTATATGTCCTCACACCCACATGTGGTGTGTCATGCAGTGTGTGAAAGACATCCATCCTCCTGGGAGTGGGTCATTGCTGGGAGTCCTCTGCACCCACCCTCATATGTCTGTCCACTGCTGGTAGTGATATGCACCCACCCCCAGATCTCTGTCCACTGCTGGGAGTCCTCTGCACCCACCCCCATATCTCTGTCCACCGCTGGTAGTGATATGCACCCACCCCCATATGTCTGGACACTGCTGGGAGTCATCTGCACCCACCCCCATATGTCTGTCCACTGCTGGTAGTGTTATGCACCCACCCCCATATATCTGGACACTGCTGGGAGTCATATGCACCCACCCCTTCATATGTCTGGACACTGCTGGTAGTGATATGCACCCACCCCCATATCTCTGTCCACTGCTGGGAGTCCTCTGCACCCACCCCCATATGTCTGGACACTGCTGGTATTGATATGCACCCACCCCCATATGTCTGTCCACTGCTGGTAGTGATATGCACCCATCCCTCATATTTCTGGACACTGCTGGGAGTCATATGCACTCACCCCTCATATGTCTGGAAACTGCTGGTAGTGATATGCACCCACCCCCATATGTCTGTCCACTGCTGGTAGTGATATGCACCCACCCCTCATATGTCTGGACACTGCTGGGAGTCATATGCACCCACCCCTCATATGTCTGGAACACTGCTGATAGTGATATGCACCCACCCCCATATGTCTGTCCACTGCTGGTAGTTATATGCACCCACCCCCATATCTCTGTCCACTGCTGAGAGTCCTCTGCACCCACCCCCATATCTCTGTCCACTGCTGGTAGTGATATGCACCCACCCCCATATGTCTGTCCACTGCTGGTAGTGATATGCACCCACCCCCATATGTCTGGACACTGATGGTAGTGATATGCACCCACCCCCATATGTCTGTCCACTGCTGGTAGTGATATGCACCCACCCCTCATATGTCTGTCCACTGCTTGGAGTCCTATGCACCCACCCCCATATGTCTGGACACTGCTGGGAGTCATATGCACCCACCCCCATGTGTCTGGACACTGCTGGGAGTCATATGTACCCACCCCCATATCTCTGTCCACTGCTAGGAGTCCTCTGCACCCACCCCCATATGTCTGTTCACTGCTGGTAGTGATATGCACCCACCCCCATATGTCTGTCCACTGCTGGTAGTGATATGCACCCACCCCTCATATATCTGTCCACTGCTGGGAGTCCTATGCACCTACCCCTCATATGTCTGGACACTGCTGGGATTCATATGCACCCACCCCCATATGTCTGTCCACTGCTGGTAGTGATATGCACCCACCCCTCATATGTCTGTCCACTGCTGGTAGTGATATGCACCCACCCCTCATATGTCTGGACACTGCTGGTAGTGATATGCACCCACCCCCATATGTCTGTCCACTGCTGGTAGTGATATGCACCCACCCCTATATGTCTGGACACTGCTGGAAGTCATATGCACCCACCCCTCATATGTCTGGACACTGCTGGTAGTGATATGCACCCACCCCTCATATGTCTGGACACTGCTGGTAGTGATATACACCCACCCCTCATATGTCTGGACACTGCTAGGAGTCATATGCACCCACCCCTCATATGTCTGGACACTGCTGGTAGTGATATGCACCCACCCCCATATGTATGTCCACTGCTGGTAGTGATATGCACCCATCCCTCATATGTCTGGACACTGCTGCTAGTGATATGCACCCCCCCCACATGTCTGTCCACTGCTGGTAGTGATATGCACCCACCCCTCATATCTCTGTCCACTGCTGGGAGTCATATGCACCCACCCCCATATGTCTGGACACTGCTGGTAGTGATATGCACCCACCCCTCATATGTCTGGACACTGCTAGGAGTCATATGCACCCACCCCTCATATATCTGGACACTGCTGGTAGTGATATGCACCCACCCCTCATATGTTTGTCCACTGCTGTTAGTGATATGCACCCACCCCTCATTTGTCTGGACACTGCTGGGAGTCATATGCACCCACCCCTCATATGTCTGTACACTGCTGGTAGTGATATGCACCCACCCCATATGTCTGTCCACTGCTGGTAGTGATATGCACCCACCCCTCATATGTCTGGACACTGCTGGTAGTGATATGCACCCACCCCCATATGTCTGTCCACTGCTGGTAGTGATATGCACCCACCCCTTATATGTCTGTCCACTGCAGGAGGTCATATGCACCCACCCTTCATATGTCTGGACACGGCTGGGAGTCATATGCACCCACCCATGCACCCCCTTGGAGCTGTACACTGCTGGCCTGGACCTACGCACACACCAATATGATGTTAACATGCTGGGCCAGTCCTCTAAGCCCACATTCATGGCGTGTGTACGCCTCGTATCCCAAATGTACTGATGCTGTAGGGGTACGTGTGGTAGGCACCGTACCCACACATTCATGCGTGGATACGGTCCGTACCTGAGTTGTCATGGTGCCATAGGGGTACGTGTGGTATGCACCGTACACGTCCACTTCCGTTGTTGCGGTATGCAGGGATTGCTGGACAAGCCCCCCCAAGTGACCAGAGCCTGGTGGTAATGTATGGCCTACATATTATAAGTTTGGGTTTGTGTATGGGGTATGTTTCCTGCCCCTCACCCCCCCAGCCCCTGTGTGTTGTTCTCACCTTCTGCGGCATGTGTGTCGGGTGCGGTGCACCAGGTCGTAGGCCAAGAGGTCCAGGATGACTCGTACGATGGGGTGCATGGCGTGTACGTCGCGTACCGGGGCTCCGTTGCATAGCGGTTCGCGTCGAACTTTGCTTTTGCGGCTGCGTTTGACTCCCATAAAAAAAGGGCCGTACGGAGTGACGTAGGGATGAATCGTACTTGCTGGGCCGGAAACCACTGCCTGAATACGTCCGGACGTCGCGTACAAGCTGTTCCGGATCAGGATCGTAGGTATTTTTTCCACGTACGGTCTTTTGTACGATTCGCACGGAAATAGGTTTTCTGTACGAATCGTACATCCTAGGTTGTAGGGACGGTTTACCGGGTGCGAGTCGTACGGAGAAAACGCTCCGTTCGACGATTCATAGGGCCTTTTTACAGGATCGGAATCGACCCCTTACTGTGGCCTTTTGCTGGACTAAAGTTAGATATAGAAAACTGGATGAGAATATTTGTGATTAACCACAAGGTTAGTGTAAAGAGGCACTACCTCTAGGGCTGGAGTGAGTGTAGGGCCTAGATGCTTCGGGCATAAATAACTGCACATCACAACTAGTGAGTGCGTAGGTGCACTAGCCATGAGTGGTGAGCACCCCCCCATATTTATCACCTGTGGGTCGAGCCTGGCCCCCAGGGTGCAAGCTGCAACATTTAGGGATAGTGGCTAGATGGCTCACTACATCCCTCATAACCTTTGATTGAAAATAATAAAGAAAAATACATAGAATATACATGAGTGCTCATGGTGGACAACACTCATATGTTCAGCACCTTACTTAGCAGACAAAGTCTCTCAGTCTCCGTCAGAGCATAGGATTGGCCCTCAGATGGCAGGGATGTCATCGTTGTGTCACTGGCACGTTGCCCCTCACCAGAGTGTTAGCTGCAGGGGGTGTCATCAACCCCCAGGCAGGTTCTGCTGTGGAATCTCCTGGTTGTCTCTTTCCGGACTGTCAGGACATGTTTTCCATTCCATGGCACTCTGCTCCCACATGAACACATCGTTTTCCTCTTCATCTTCTTGATGCTGTACTCCTGGAATTTTCTTGAACCAAGAGGCATTTCTTGAAACTACCACTCCTCCGCTACTTGCTGTGACCTTCGTCCAGCGCACCTTGGCAATCCCATACTACCCACTCAAATGGTGTTCAAAACTTCCATCCAGGCTGCCTATCTTTAATAATGATCTGGTCTCCCACTTGGATATCCTGCTGCTTGGCTCTCCTTTTCCCGCTGGCTCGGTCATTGTCCATCCTTCTTTTGTCTTGGACCGCAGTGTCATCCAACATTCCCGGTTCCCATTTAGAACTCACCAGAACCATATCTCACACAGGCCCTCTCATGAGGAGCTCACAAAGCGCACACCCTGTTGTGCAATGAGGAGTTTGCCTATAGGCCATCAGGAATTGATGTAGACACCCTTCAAGCTCAACTCCCTGATCTGCACCTATATGAAGAGCCTTATTAAGTGTCCATATAAATCTCTCAACCTCCCCATTAGCTTGGGGCCAAAGAGGGGTTATCCGGCAGTATTTAATGTTGAGATGATGGAGATACTTTTGAAATTATTGGCCTTGAAAAGGCGGACCATTATCAGTCTTTATTTCATTGAGCAGCCCTAACATTGCAACGATTCTTTCTAATACTCATTTAACACACTCAAACGCTGTTGAGCGGATCAGTTCAACCACAGGAAACTTGGTGTTACAATCCATAGCTACCAGCGTGATGCGATTGTAAGGAAAGCTCCCAAAATCCATGCTCACCAAGGACCACAGTTTGGTGCAAGGACTTTCGGTGATAACAGGCGTCGTCGGGGGATCATTGCTTGTGATTAGACATGAAGGGCAATTTTTTACAATTTCTTCCACCAAGCGATCCATTCCTGGAAACCACACCTTATTACAAAGATGGGCCTTTGTCTTGGCTACCCCCTAGTGGCCTTAATGAGCTAACTCCACCATGCTGCTCTAGAGGCTCTGAGGGATTATCATCTGCAGACTTCTCAACAAAAGTCTGTTGGCGCTTTCGCTTAATGCATCTCTGCATCTCCACATTTGCGTTCTCGCCTCGCTCTCCTCATCTGTGAGACCGTCGACTCCTTCAGGAAAATGTTTCCTTGGATGCTCTTTCACCACTTCCTTGGCATTTTGGATACAGCTGTCACCTTGGTGGCTTCTCTGAAAGTGCTCTGGGACACGCCAGGTCGGTGATCATTCCAATGAATCCTTTCACCCTGTTATCCATTCTCTGCTGTGTCCTGGGATAGGCTGCAATGGGGTGACGCAACAGATAGACTGCAGGGTTGTTCACCCCCGGGCGGTATGCCACATCAAAGCTGTTTTGCTGTAGCTGGACAGCCCACAGTTCTATCCGGGGTGGCCCATTTCACTTCATGCCGCCAAACAATGGCACCAGCGGCTTGTGATCAGTGATGACAAGGAACTTGTGACCACACAAATAAATGTGATAATGCTGGCACACCCAGCGGACAGCTAGGGCCTCTCTCTCAATTTGCGTGTAACTAGTCTCCATGGCCGATAGCGCTCAGCTGGCATATGAAATAGACTGCCCCTAGCTCCACCGGACTGGCATCCACAATGAGCTTTGTTTTGCTCCTAGGGCTAAAATAGATCATCGTGGTCCCTTGCAACAGTTAGTTCTTGACTTCATTTAATGCTTGCAGTGCTGCACATGACCACTCCCAAAGAGTGTCTTTCTTGGTCAATACCCTCAACAATTCTGAGATGGTCGCTAGCTAGGAAATGAACCTTCCACAATAGTTGGCCATCCTAAGAAAGCTGCGCACCTCCATCAGATTCTGTGGAATGGCGGCTGCTCTGATTGCCTCATCCTTCTGCGGACCTACCTGTAGGCCCACAGTGGAGAACCAGTTGCCAGAGAATTCAACTTCATTTCATAAAAAGAAAATGTATTTTTGTGTAGTGTCAGTCCTTGCTCCACCAAGCACTGCATGGTTGCCCTCAGATGCTCATGATGTTCTTCCAATGTGTGCAAGAAAATCAACATATCATCACTGACATTTATGACTCCCACTTGACCAGAGAGTTTTTCCCGTATGGGGTCCTGCAATACCTCCGCTGCCGAGGACATTGAAGGACTGGGCAATTTCTAAGACCCAGCGGTGCCAGGGGACAACACCTGAAACCTTCGGGGTTCACCTGTTTTGGCGTCCTTAACAAACAGAGACACGGGGTTCTTCCTCTGGCGTCAAAAGATCGTCTTTAATGACTGCAGTCAGGAACAGAAGTCACAGAAGTATCATGCAAGATAGATTCTAAGGAGACTGCTCGATTTGTACAAAGCAGGTCGCTCCTTAAATACTGAATATTCTGCTTCGGGCAAACATTCCTGCAAGTTTACAATTATTCCCGTTTCTGTATTCCAAACAATAAGATCACACAATATCACATTCCCATCTCCAGGTGTCTGGCCTTCAATCACATGTTCTGACATCCCTCTATTGAAAGGCCGGACCGCCCCATAATAAAATTGGTCACCTCCTCATCATAAAAGGCTAAAGGGAAAAGCAGGAACAGATGCAGAAAATAGAAGAGTCAGATAAGACATATTCGTAGGCTAATAAAAGAAGCGTGGTCTATTGTGTCAGGGTCAGTAGCTTGGCTCAGGCAGGACAGGACAGAAAACCAGTACGGCAGGGTCCGCCTCAGGCGACAGGGTCAGCTTTCGCCAAGTCATGCAGAAGTCGGCAGAACGCGCACTAGGGACTACGTGCCCTCGAGGTGACCTAATCAGGGTCATTGTTCGGACATCGCTCATTCACTGACTATGTGAGGGCAATGATACAAAATGGACGTCGTGCACGAAATGGAACCCGTAGGTTCGAGCACAAGAATCAGTAATACATGACGAATCCTTCAGTGCAGCGTTGCGAAAACGCTTGCTTTATATTAGACTCATTATTTGCAATTCGCTAATGCCAGGATCGTCACGGTACCATTAGCTCAGAAACATGGGTTCAGTTTTCACGGAACCTCAGACCCTCCTTTTGCCCTTACATAGGCAAGCACTAATCGATATCCAAGTCGATACCTATTTTCATCAAATCACTGAGATGTTGCTAAAGCATCATCCTTTCCATCAATACCTCTCTAGTAACAGGTGGCCTTCTTACACACGTTGTGGCGCAAAAACCACATAAGGCAGGACCACACTGGACACAGAGACAGCACGAAAACAGGAGAGCTAAAGCAGCCCCAATGATCATCAGAACCCTCCATCCCCACACAGATAATAGGTTCCAAAACCATCCAGTTAGCGACCACTCCCCTTCATCCATATGTATAGAATCAGAGATCTTATGCAACTTGGAAATGGCCTCATAAACTGTCGGAGCATTATCCGGAATGAAAACACAGCAACTCGATCGGATCACTTTACACACTCCACCTCGATCTGCAAGTACCACATCTAGAACCATACGGTTCTTCAACGTCATAAGGCGATCCGCTTGAAGCTCAGCCGTCAAGTTACCAAGGGCACCAGCCGTTACATTAACAGTGGATTCAACTACACGAGTCAGTTGTCTCAGGTTCCTACTGTTAACCATAGGTCCCCAAAACGGCAGAAAACCCTTGAGGAAGTCTCCCACTTCCTGACCCGCAGTGTCTTCCTGACTAACAACGCCCCTCACAATTCTGGCCTTGTGATAATCAGAGGCAGCCGTAAATGTAGGCGGCAGTAAGTTAGCAACATAACATGTTCCCGAAAAATCTGGGGGCAACCATTTGTTTGCTCGGTCATAACAGACAAAGTATGTACCCTTGGCAGCCAAAAACGCAGGAGAAGACTGTGATGGAAAAACGTACGTTTCAGTACAGTCACTCTTCCCTAGCTGAGCTCTCGTATTCTGACCATTGCCTTGCACACAAAAACGACCTAAGTGTGGTACGACCCAAATCGGAGACGAGCTCTTGCGCTGTTTCTCACCCAGACTAATGCTATACCCAATCGCATTCCAACCCACATAAGCTCGCAACTCGTCCTTAGGAATGGAAGAATATGCATCAATATCTCTGCTCATATCGGCAACTCCTCTTACCAAGGCTTTATTGCTAGAGCTATATCTTGTGGAGCGTGGTGGTCGCGGGGAATAGGTCTCAAGCGCAAAGAGGAACATAGTCTGGAATGCCCACGATGACCCATTATAGCTAAAAGGCAGAACTAGATACGGGATACCTTTATCGACGGTATGCGGCATTAAACCACATACCCAGCAATTAGTCATATTCATCACTAGTTGGTGTTGGTGCAGGAGTTGAATAAACAAATTGTTCACGAACTCAGAACGTCTCGCTTGTTCGTGTTCAGGTAAAAGGTGGAAAGAGTGCGAAGAAGCAGTCGTAACAGGAAAGGAAACGTGAGGAGGCACCGTAGACATAGTAGGTACAAAAATTAACTGGGCACCAAAGACAATTCCACCCATCAGAGTTACCAAGACAATCAAAAACATTAGGGCACACTGGATCAGGAAACATTTGTTGTGCAGTATTTCATGCAATTTCACTTTACGCTCAATCATAGTATTAACACCTCGCAGCGCAGGAAGCTCCATCCTCTACTCGAGCCGTCCGTGGCGGTTGGTTTGTACCTGTTCGGAAATGCGTCCGTTAGCCTTGGGAGTTCCCAAAGACCAACCGGGGGAACCGACCTAGCGTCTGGTTACCTGCAAATCAAAACTAGGCACATGTCACGGCCCTACGGCGAACCAGGATGGCCTGTTCTAAATATAAAAAAAAATAAAAAAAACAACGCACACAGCAAACTTCCTGGCTGAGGAGAATACAATTGTCCAAAGATGAGTTGTCAGGGCAGAGGGGGCAAAGGAAAACATGAAAGGGTATTCACTTTATTAGTCCTTGGAATGGGAGCGTAAAGAGTAACGATGTCTTCCAGGTTGTGTCTGTTCTTCGAACAAGGGACCAGATGGCGAAACAGTGTTCAATTGTTCAGGTGAATGTTTGAACGGAGTATTGTTCGAATCCAGGGGCAAAGGCACAGTTCCAGGTGAAGCAGCAGTGTTCTTCAGGTTAGCAGACTCAAGACCTTTAAATTGTGCATCGCTGAACGGGACAAGCCTAGGAACACACTCTGTCTCAGAATTGCCAATTCCCTGTCTAATCTATTTGTCATACGGTAAAGGAAGCGGTACATGTTTCGTATGGGCAGCGTGTACCCAATGCTTTCTTCCAGCCAATCGAACAGCAGTTCGTGTTGACAACAGGACCTGGAACGGTCCGATATATCTTGGCTCCAAGCTTCTTGATTTCCCAAAGTTCTTTATGACCACGAAATCGCCAGGCTGTAACTTGTATCCTGGTCCCTCTGTTGGCTTTGGCAGAGCCTCAAAAACCTGTTGATGAATGGCACTTAGTTTAGCAGTCAAGTGATAAAGGTAATCGATCAACATGGGATATTCAAGCTGGGTGAATTCTTTAGGTCTAGGGACTCCCCAAACGTTCGCAGGACGACCAAACACAATTTCATACGGGCTAAGCCCTATTCGAGAGTGAACAGTCGCCCTAGTGGATAGAAGAGCCAGAGGCAATGCATCTGGCCATGACAACCCAGTGGTCATTTGGATCTTGGCTAACTTCAATTTCAGAGTCCTGTTATAACCCTCAACAAGACCTGCGGACTGTGGGTGATTTGCACTATGGAACTTCTGTCTAATCCCCAAACCCACACACACGCTCTTCATGACCTTTCCCACAAACTCACTTCCGTTATCCGACCATACAATCCGTGGCATGCCAAACCTAGGGAAAAACTCTTTGAGAAGGACTTTGGCTGTGGACAGGGCTGTATTATCCTTCAAGGGGTAGGCTTCAATCCATCGTGAAAATGCACAAACTACAACAAGGACATACTTAAGGTTGTTACACCTTTCCATATGAATGAAGTCTAATTGGATAACCTCAAAGGGACAAGTCGGGGGAGCAAAATGACCAGCTGGAGTTGGAGTTCCCTTGCCAGGATTATGCATCAGGCACACCATGCAATTCTTAACCACCCTCTCCGCACACTTAGAAATTCCATCATTCTTCCATACCGGGGCCAATAAGTTGCAAATTCCTTTCGCACTATTGTGTGCCATTCCATGTGTCATTGTAACTACTGCAAGCACATACGCATCAGGTAACATCCATCTTTGATGTTCTGACAGATCGATCCAACAACCAGTCGAATCCAATTTACCCGTACTGTCTTTCCACACATTCTTCTCACTCTCAGTAGACTCATTCTGAATTGACTTCACACTCTCAATCATGTCTTCACACATTCCAGCATCCGTAACCCATCTTGCAGAACTTGCAACATACATTCGACTCGTCATGTTCTTTGCCGTCTTTTTCGCAATCTCATCTGCAAATGCATTACCACGACCAACATCATCCGTGACCTTCCGATGAGCACTACACTTCACAATCGCAACTTGCTTTGGCAAAGTAAGTGATTCCAGAAGCTCATTCACCAATTGTCCATGCTGTATTTTTGTCCCGTGGGACGTCAAAAATCCTCTTTTTCTCCATAATCGTCCAAAACTATGTGCAACACCAAACGCATACTGGCTATCGGTAAAGACGTTCACTCTCTTTCCCTCGGCCAAAACGCACGCTCTCGTCAGCGCAATTAACTCTGCAGCTTGTGCAGAATTCTGACTTACTCTCGCAGTCTCAACAACCGTACTCAATGTCGTCACAGCATAAGCGGCAGTCACATCACCGTTCGACAACTTAAAGCACGAACCATCCACATACAAAGTACCATCCGGATCTGACAACGGGGTATCTTTCAAATCGATCTGACCCTTCGTTTCTTCTTCAGTTCGCAAACAACAATCATGTGGTTCTGAATCACTCGATTCTACAGTAGTCGGCATTAATGTGGCTGTGTTCAACGCATTACATCTCTTAATCTGAATATGACTTGCCAAGAGTGTCAGCTCATAGCCTGACAACCTAGCACTCGTGAGATGTTGAGTTTTTGTTATGTTCAATAAAGTATCTACTGCATGTGGAACCATTACCACTAACATATTATTCATGACCAGACCAGCAGACTGTTGAATAGACACAGCAGCTGCCGCTGTCGCTCTAAGGCAACTCGGCAATGCTCTTGCTACTGGATCTAAGGTTGAAGAAAAATACGCACACGGACGCTGTTTATCACCAAATTGTTGTGTCAACACGCTCAACGAGCAACCCTCTCGTTCATGAACGTATAGTGTAAATGGTTTACTGTAGTCGGGGGTACCCAACACAGGAGCTGAACACAACGCATCACGTAGCTCAGAAAAACTCTTCTGGCAGTCATCAGACCATGGCAGAGGATTCGAAACATCTTTGCACCTGAGAGCTAACAAAGGCTTTGCTAACAACGAAAAAGTTGGGATCCATTGTCTGCAGTTTGATGTGATACCCAAAAAGGCACGTACTTCTCTTTGAGTGTTTGGCACAGTCATTTGATCAATTGCTCTAATTCGTTCTGGGGTCAACCTTCTTCCCTCCTTTGACAAGAGATGACCTAAATAGGTTACCTCTTGGCGACAATATTGCAGCTTAGAAGGTGACACCTTGTGATGTAAATTGGACAAATGCTGTAGCAAAGATATCGTAGCTGCTTTGCAAGTTGTCTTGTCATCAGCAGCCACTAAAAGATCATCTACGTACTGGATCAAAGCAGCCCCGACAGGCAATACAAAGGTATCAAGCTGACTTTTCAGAGCCTGACTATATATCGAAGGACTTTCACAATAACCTTGAGGTGCGCGCTTGAATCTGAAGCTACGACCATCCAAGGAGAAACCAAAAATGTCCCTACTCTCTTCTGCTATCGGGATGCTAAAGAAGGCATTCTTCAAGTCAATCACCGAAAACCAGGTAGCTGAAGCAGGAATCAATGTCAATAAAGCTGTGATATCGGGAACCACAGGAAACTGCGTATCCACAATCTTGTTTACTTCTCTAAGATCAATTACGAAACGATACACAGGAGGTTGGGAAGAATCGGTACGTTTCAAAATCGGCAAAACAGGACTATTACACACGTTACCTCGTGTTTCTGCGATCACACCCTTCTGGATCAAATCGTGGATAATCGCTTAGAGTGCTCGTTCACCATCGCTCGAAATTCGATACTGCGGAATTCGCGGTAACCTGACATTCGGTCTGAGCTGAACAACATATGGGGGAATTTCCAGAAGACCCACATCATTAGGACCCGTAGCCCAAAGAGATTCGGGGAGCGAACGCAATTCTTGTGGAAGCCTATCTGTCACCACATACATAGGAGAGATCACTTTCCTGCCCAATGTAAGCTGTACTCCCGATGGGGAACAATGCAATGTCGCATACAATCGTTTCAACAGGTCCAAACCCAGCAAGTTCTCACCACAACCAGTAGTCAAAATCAACGGTGCTTCTAACTTACATGGTCCAATTGAAAGGGACAAAGGACTAGAGACTGGATTACGAACAGGGGCGCCAGAGAATCCCACTGAGACATTAGTTAAGCCAGACAAGGGTGCGCCAGGGAGTTTAGAATGTTTTATTGAACTTTTTGCCGCACCAGTATCCAACAGAAAAGGCTCAACCACACTTGATAAAGCTACTGAAACGTAAAGCCCACTCTGATCAACTGGAACTGACACTACTCCCTCTCTTTGTCCATGGCTATCCTAGCAGTCATTATACGCAGTACTCTCGCCCTCGACATAGTAGTCATCTACATGGTACTGCGGAGATCTATCAAATTGCACCTTCGATTAGTCAAAACAATTAAGAGAACTTTGTGATGGAAGAGAACGCTCATTCTGAGAAGGCGTGACACCACGTCCTCTACCTCTAGAGATTTGTTGGAAACCACAAACTCTCTGAACTGGCACACCATTCATACGCTGTCGCAGAGCAGGACACTCGTTCTTATAATGACCCTCTTCCTTGCAGTATGCACATTGATTCAATCCTAACAATGGCCTAGAAACGAGGTACTCCGGTCTCAGTTGTACTCTCGGAAACGGTATCTGTTGCTGAAATTGCGTACGTTGCTGTGAATCGTTCTGATTCGAGCGAGGCGGATACGCCTGCTGCAACAACACCTTAGTCTTCAGGTCCTTCGTTTTCCTCTCTACACATTCTTTTTCTTCCTTATCTCTATTCTCGTAATATTGGGCTGTGGCTAGAATCTGAGCCGTTGAAGAGACAGCCCAAGCACTTTCTGAGTCTTTCAACTTGTTACACAAGTCAGGCAGCAAGTTAAACACGAACTTATCAACAAATAGTCTCTGGCCTCCCTCTGAACTCATACCTTGGCTGCTGTGGTCCACAAAAGTCTCCTCAAATCGCGTGAAAAAGTCGGACACACTTTCATCCTTCTTCTGCTTACAGGCCGACAATTTATCCCAGTTTACTCTCAACGCTGGCATCAGCGTCTTCATTAGATTAACTATCTTACCTGGTAACTCCGCTACTAGGGGTTCAGGTTTTGCACATCCTACTTGGAGAGCATCCGCCGCTAAAATAGCAGTCCAGATACCACCTAACTCGTTCGGATGATCCTCATGGCGGATTTTCGGCCATACCGGTTGTGGCACTACATTGCCAAACAACATCTCAATATCTGCAATGTTCATAATACAGGCGTCTACTGTCTGGGACAATTCTTTATAGTAACCAGCGGGATTATTACGTGGGTCTGGCAAAGTCTGTTTTAATGCTAGTACTTCAGACCTTTTCCATGGGACATGTATCCAAACTCTCTGAAAATGTACCTCTCCCTGCATCAGCCTGTACTGCATCACGCCATACTGGCGGAACCTCGCTCATAGGATACTGTCCTAACGTCTTCTTTGCCAAAGAATCATTCGCAAACAAAACTCTAGACGGTAATACAGACCAATAGGCAAGAAGCTGTTCCAACGCATGTCTAGCATCAGAGCCCACAATCATACCTTTCGCAAATTGACTCTGGAGTTCAAGCATTTCAGCAGGGGCTGAGTCTAATTCGTCGTTGTCCCATTCGTCTCGCAACAACTTACACATCTCCTCAAACACATATCTCTGAGTCGATTCATTCCACTGGGAAAATGTATCGGAAACTATACGACAACTATACCTATCGGGTTTCAAAATCCATCTATGAGCCATCAAATCTAATAATGCTCGTTCCCTAGACTCAGGGAGCTGGCTACGTCTCTGCATGGAGTCAGAAACGACGGGCGCAATTAGCGACCCAAAAAGAGGAGACAGAAAACTAGGGACAGTGTTGGTTATTCGCCGAAGAGCGGAAGGTGAAGTAGACATAAGGGCGGGAGAAACAGCATTCAGCGAAAGCGAAGGAGCAAAAGGGGTAACAGAAACAGGAGTGACAGGCGTAGTAAGGTGAGGTGTAGCAGTTAAAGACGAAAAAGGCAACCCAGGAAGAGGGGGTGCCGGCGGAACATAACCTTGCTGAGGAACAGGAGGTGGAGGAGGAACTACCACGGGCTGACCAGCAGCCGGTTGTACAGCAGGGGGAACAAAAAGGGCTGTAGCGCTGTGTACATAAGGAGGTGGTGACTTCAGTAAATAAGACATCAGAGGATCCTTTTCGGGGTCCTCTTTCGGCTTATCGGGACATGATGGCAAAACAGGGTACCACTTATCAATTGCCATGCTATGTTGTCTAGTGAAAATCTCGGTCGCTTTCTCTTCTTCATCTTCCTTAAACTGCCTAGCAGCTTGCATAATCGAGACACCTTTTTCTCGCTTATCCTTTTTAGCCTGTTTGATTTCTTTCTGCTTGGCTTCTTTGCGCCATAGACGAAAGGAGTCAAACATCGCCGGCCGGGCTTTCTTCTTAAATAACTTCGCCTCCAAATAATCCAAAATTACAGTTTCAAAACTACCATGTAAAGGCCATCTGAGAACACCATCTTTCCTCGTATAGCGGACCCATACCTCGTTATACGTGATAGGGCCCACACCATGCTTCGAATAGAGCTCATAAGTCGGAGTTCCAACCGGAGGTATCGGACAAGAGTCCTCCAATCGGGAATCCTTGTTGCAACATCCAAGACAAGACAAGAAACCAAGACTACGGTTAGGCATTTTCGCTCACTAACCGAGTTTCAAACTTCAAGGGGCTATCTCTATCGATACACTCGTAAATGTACGAGACCCTCGGTTTTTGGGAACTGCAGCTACCAAATAATCCTAAGGACCAAACTAAACCAAATGCAATGGAACCATGCAAACCAAAACTAAGGACCAAAGAACTCGAGTTAAACCTAAGGACTGGGAGCGACCCACGTATACTTAACTGAAAGATCAATGACGTCACCAGGAAGACCCGTCTATCGTCTCGCCATACTAAGGACTACGCCAGGCTCCAAAACAGGTCGACAGTCAGGGCGCCAGTCCTTTGCAGCCGTCTGGAAGCGGGAACCTTCGCGGAAAAAGACCTTCGGACCACTTATGCGACATACATGGATCGATGAAGTGGGGTGCACCTCCCTCGGAAATTTCACACGAAGCTCCTCACAATCTTCAGGCTAGGACCGGAACCGCTCGATGTCGCACCACGCTAGGGCGCCAACTGAAGGACTGGGCAATTTCTAATACCCAGCGGTGCCAGGGGACAACACCTGAAACCTTCGGGGTTCACCTGTTTTTGGCGTACTTAACAAACAGAGACACAGGGTTCTTCCTCTGGCATCAAAAGATCGTCTTTAATGACTGCAGTCAGGAACAGAAGTCACAGAAGTATCATGCAAGATAGATTCTAAGGAGACTGCTCGATTTGTACAAAGCAGGTTGCTCCTTAAATACTGAATATTCTGCTTCGGGCAAACATTCCTGCAAGTTTACAATTATTCCCGTTTCTGTATTCCAAACAATAAGATCACACAATATCACATTCCCATCTCCAGGTGTCTGGCCTTCAATCACATGTTTCTGACATCCCTCTATTGAAAGGCCGGACCGCCCCATAATAAAATTGGTCACCTCCTCATCATAAAAGGCTAAAGGGAAAAGCAGGAACAGATGCAGAAAATAGAAGAGTCAGATAAGACATATTCGTCGGCTAATAAAAGAAGCGTGGTCTATTGTGTCAGGGTCAGTAGCTTGGCTCAGGCAGGACAGGACAGAAAACCAGTACGGCAGGGTCCGCCTCAGGCGACAGGGTCAGCTTTCGCCAAGTCATGCAGAAGTCAGCAGAACGCGCACTAGGGACTACGTGCCCTCGAGGTTACCTAATCAGGGTCATTGTTCGGACATCGCTCATTCACTGACTATGTGAGGGCAATGATACAAAATGGACGTCGTGCACGAAATGGAACCCGTAGGTTCGAGCACAAGAATCAGTAATACATGACGAATCCTTCAGTGCAGCGTTGCGAAAACGCTTGCTTTATATTAGACTCATTATTTGCAATTCGCTAATGCCAGGATCGTCACGGTACCATTAGCTCAGAAACATGGGTTCAGTTTTCACGGAACCTCAACATCCCAAAGCTAAGTCTCTCGAATCGTCTCCGACCTACATGTGTTGAAAAAGTTGTTATGTATTGACTTGTTTCTTGTAGCATTAACTGGTGGTACCCCAAGTTAAGATCCACTTTGGAGAACCACTTAGCTTCATTTATATCAGCTACAATTTTGTAAATTGTTGGAGTGGTGTGCCTTTGTCATATCGCCTAATTGGGCAGTCTCATGTCCACACATTACCCCCGGCTGTTTCGGTTTTGATGCAGTTACTAATAGCGATACCCACAGGGTGGGGCAGGATATTTTCTCTATCATGTTCTCTTGCTCAAACTTATCCAGTTTGGCCTCTACCAGTTGACGAAGATGAAAAGGGACACGCCCGTGTGGTATAACTACCGGTTTGAGAGTCCAGTCAATATGTAGCTTCCCTTGCACATTTTTAAGGTACCCTAATCCCTCGAAGAGCTCTGGAAATTCAGCCATGATCTCATCAGCGTGCGACTGGTGGACTTGTTTGGCAAACAGAACCAGACCTAAGTCGTCCGCTGGATGGCAGCAAACAGGGTGCCCGAACTTTCTCTGGTGACGTGGAATCTTGTCTGTGATGTCATCTTCCCATGCTTGATCTCTACTTCTACTACTCCTTGCAGGGGAATGGGGGTGGCGCCCCCGTAAGTGTATATCTTCGCCTAGGTAGGCATGAGTTCTGGTAGGGGTTTCAGCTGAAGGAAATGTTCAGAATCTAGGACATTTACAGAAGCACCTGTGTCAATGAGGGCTGTTATCAGCACCCTGCCAATTCCCACTTGGCACATGGGCGTCGACTCTTCTTCTGATTGTTGTGGACTGTAAATGAGATTGTAAACACTTCCTCTTTGTCCTCCATCTGCTGTTGCACCATCTGTGTCATGTCACTTTCCTCGGCCTCCTCTGACAGGTGCTATATCCGGCCATATTTCCACCTTCACCAAGCTGTTGATTTGCACTTCCCAGGGCCACAGGGACCCTGGCCAATGCGGACTCCATTTCGTCCACCCTGGCGTCAGCCAACTGATTAGATCATCCTATGATGAGTATGTCATCCAGAGAAGTTCCAGTTTGTCTCAGAATCATCTTTCTGAGGTTGGCAGAGAGGCAACCCTGTATGAGTTGTGCTCTGATCTCCACTTGTTTGTCTATACCAGTGCATGCGCTGGCCAACTTGCGTAGTCACGCAAAAAACATGTCAACGGATTCGGCTACCTGTTGGCATGCCTGCCTCAATTTGAAATGATCATAATTCAGATTTGATTGAGGGTTGAAGCGTCTAATCAACGCACTCACAGCCGCTTCAAAGTCATTATCTGCCCCAGTATTTAGTAAGAACTCAAACAGCTTATACATTTTTTCCCCTCCCATGTGCAACATCATCAATCATTTGACTGCGCCGTTCATTTCGCACATGGCGCAAAAATAATGTTGGAACCGCGCAATCCACTTTCTCCATCTTGGCACTGCTGTTGCCAGGTCAGTCAGTTGGCTGAACGGCGGTAGCGCTGGGATGGCAGGGTGTGAGCAGTGTTCTGTTATTGGCTCCGCCTCATCATGTGCTTGAATCGATAATTCTGTAGGCTGAGAAATGGGGATCAGACACAACGTCTCTCATTGGTGCCCGATATTATCCACGACGACACTACTTACAACAATATCCTGCACTCTCACCCACCACTTTAGCACAGGCAGGGAATGGGGAGAAGTAGAGACGGTTAATGGTATGGCTCTTGCGGATTTCCTTGGTTGTCAGCTCTCCCACGTGCTCCTCGCGCCTTTTACACTCTCCCAAGCCGACTAGGGGGTGCGCTTTCTCGCCCAGCCACAAGAGGGAAATCCTCTTTCTCCCCAGGTCGCCAGCAGCAGCTCACCTCCTCAAGCGGATGATCGCCATGTCATGGGTCACCATGCATGCAGGAATCCCGGCCGCACTCTTCACGGTCCTTGCCAAGGCCATGCCCACCAACTGCAGATCTGCCTCCGGTGACTGAACTGGTGCCTAGCAGCACTGCACCAGGTCTCACAGCACCTCCTCCTAAGGCGAGACACTCCAGCGTTTCCACATGGGCTGCATTTTAGCCCAGGACTCCACATACTGCTTGCCAGGAGCTTCTCCGTGACTGCCGCCCTGCCGGTCTTCACTCAGGCTGCGACAGCCAACCACCGTGACAGGTGCCGATGAGCACACCAGGCAGCAATGAGCACCAAATGCAGGTACTGAGCAGAGCACCTACCAGCAGCAGGGTAAGACCCCTTCATTGCCAGTGTCAGGGGCCAGTACTCCTAGGGTGCATACTGCAACATTTAGGGATAGTGGACGGATGGCTCCCTACAGTTAGCACATTATGGCATTTCCCAAATCTTCCAATAAACGCTGCCCTTGAAACACCTATTTTGCCATAATTTTACCAGAGTCGTATAGGGACAGAAAAAATGTCTGGGCACCAAAATATAAGCTCCCCCCATTAGTGAACCAAATCGCTAAAATAAGTAGGCCTGGGCGGTAAATTCTGTTCAGCTCGTGGAATTTGCAGAATTTGGGTAATTTCGCGTTCCGCGAGATATTTCCCCCCGAGCACGCAAACAGCATTCACGAACAGGAAAAAAGCATCCAGAAAGGGCTGAACAAGCAATTCCACGTGTTCGCGGAACTCTGCGTGCTCGCGGAGATTTTTTACCATCTCGCGGAGCTTTGCGTGGCGCAACTCCGCAAATTCTGCCCACCCCTAAAATAAGTACATTCACAAATCCGAGCAGTTTGGAACTTGTAAACACAAGCTGCATAGGTGTTTTGCAAGGTATAGGCAGGACCACTGGAATTATGCAATTGTGCAGCCACAGTGTTTTTCAAATATTTATGGATTTTGCTGCATGTGTAACATAAACCCTCATCTGGTGCATATTCTGAAGATTTTAGCAAAAAAAAAAATCTTGCTCAAAAGGTTCAAAAGATACAAAAACACAGCAACACGTGTTACACCGTAGTCAAAGGCATTTTTGCAAAAGTTGACTAGTCACCTTTCTGTTGCTTATTGCTATAATTAGGTGTTAAACTGATACTAATAAGTTGCAACCTATGTCCAGACAGTTTTAACAAGTGTAAAAATGAAAAAATAATGTAATAATACTACCACATAATGTGCTGCATTATGCTGCATAATTTGCCTTTATTTAAGCATAATTTAGTCAACCTTGCCACATAATTTGGCTCTGCCCTGCCACATAATTCAAGTGGCCCTCGTATGGGAGACTGCATGCATTTGTGCTTGCTGCATACAATGTTTGTGGTAATATTTGGGAAATCAATAGTATAAACCACCAAACCATAAAACAGGCCCCTACAGTTCCACAAAGAAAGAGCCACACACAGGGACATCCTAAGGATTTTGTGGGCCCTGAGCAAAACATATTTTGTAGGACCCTTTTTGGAACAGCTTTAAATTTATGATCCTCTTTCAACTCTTTCATGCCCTCTTTGGCCAAGTCACTGACAGTGCACAGACACACTCCTCTAAATTCTACATATGTTTATATCTAATATTCAGGATAGTGACCTGTGTTTTCAATATTGTAACACAGCAGCACCTCATCAATATTAGTGCAAATAATCTCTGTAACTCCCTCCCATTTCTCATATATAATTTTCTCTTTGATCTAAAACAAACCCTTTTTATGGATGTTGTATGAAACAAACACAACATTTCTCTGCAAAATGTCTGTAATAGACTCATGCATCACCCACACTAAAAATAAATGAAAGGAAAATAGTATTTAAAACAAATCTGTTTAAAAATTATTCAAGGTCATCAGAGCAAGAATCTCCACAGAGCTGGCTCTATTAGGGAGACCCTGGGCCAAAGCCCACTTTGCCCAGGCTTTAAAACTTTTCTTGCCACACACACTGATAAGCATATACATGCAGGGTCATGATAAAATATATTTTTATAAGTCCTGCTGATGAAAAAATGTCCCAAGTCACTTTTATCATGGCAAATCACCTGCCACATAAGTTAACATGGCAGGAAGTTGTTAACTAATAATTCCCGCTAGGAGAATCATAAAAATGCCATTCAAAGACTTCCTAGAATGGTATTGATAAATCCAACACGATGGTATTGTTGAATTTCTCCTAAAGTGTACATACAAGAAGTTATACAACTTTCTTTTCTGTAAGCCAAAATTCAGCCTTTCAGTTGTCTGTTATGATAGGTCAGAGTTAAGTGGATTAGCCCGGCTCCTTTGATGAGGTGATAAAAAGCCCCTTGAGTAAGACAGCTCTTCTGGGAGGGCAGGGTTCTGCTACATTGGAATGCCAGAGCAGGGGGAGGGGTCATAAACCATATTCGTAAATGGAAGTAGGAAAAAGGCAGAGGAAGTCAGTGTGAGAAAGTGGCTCTGTAAATACTGTTCCCAAATAGGTACAGGGTGTACAGAGTCCACAGTCCCCAGAGGTTTGGCAGAGGCTAAAGTTAGATATAACCTTACTCTCTAAAGTGGTAGCTTGGTCGAGCAGTAAGGCAGTATCAGAGGACATTGTAAAGCATTTGTTGTACACGCTCAGTCAGCAAATGGTCTCACACACTCAGTAACTGAACTCTAGCCCAATGGTTTATATATAAAAAAGATATGCTTGTTTTATTTTAGAACCAACAATAGGTATTAAAATATACTTTCTCAGAATGAGATGCTTTATATAAATACTTTTGCAATATGCAATTGACTTTTGTAGAAAGTTACAAGTGGTTGCAATAGGCAACACAATTTTAAACACAATCATGCATTGAGTTCAATGGAAGTTTCAAGTTATTTGCAACAGATTACTTTTAAGGATTACTTATGGGATTCCAGGACTGGATCCTAGATTCAGTCCTGGGTCAGTACTTAGAATCAAGTGATAAAAGCCGACTTAGTTACTGTTATGATTTTTAGACAATATTTTGCTATTTTAAAAGTTGACACTTAGAAAATATTTCATAGAAAACAATCTATGATTCCCTATGGAAGAAAATTCAAGTTGCAGGTGTAGTATGTTCTCGTCAGTGCTGGGTGCCAAGATCCAGCACTGGGAGCTCACCTAATAGCAGGTGAATATTTTCGTTTGTTACTCGGCTGATTTTTGGTGAATATTTTAAGTTTTGAAAAGTCCACAATTTCAGGAAAAAACAGTCAATGTTACCCTATGGAGAAAATTGAGTTATCGGCTTTAAGGTAAGTACTCGACTGGCAGAGTTAAGGTTCTGGGCATAGACTCAGGGGTTTCCCAGGGTCAGGTAGGTACAGTTGTTACACCCTCAGCGGCACAGGGGCAGCCGGGTGCAGAGAGAGTTAGGCCCAATGTTATCCTATGGGAGGCAGGGGGGCCTTGGTTGGTGGCTGCTGACTAGCAGGCCACGCGGCTGTGGGAGCTGGGCTACTGGTCACTTGCTCAGGGCAAATGGGGAAGTAGATAGATAGGTGTAGAGGTTACACTGCCAGGGCCACTCGGGCGGCTGGGTGCAAGGTGCTTTTGAGCTTTCAGGCGCTCAATTGATTTCAATGGGAAAGCTCCGGTTTAGAAAAAGACTGCAAGCTTGGGGACGAAGATTCTTCAGGTGCCACCACCAATTTGAGAGGTAAGTTGGGTAGTTGGAGGATAGGTAGGTACCCCGGAGTTGGGCACAGGGGGCCGCGGGGCGCCGGGTGCAGGGGTGCCTTTTGGTGTCGGGAAATCTTACCCTCTGTTGATTGCGGTTGGGGGGCACCTGGTTCTGAGGCTGCAGGCGTCGTCAGGAGCATCGAGGGAAGTCCTTGGGTGCCGGACTCGGGGTCACAGTCGCCGTGGGGTCTTCCTCGTGGTCTTTGTTCACACCGGCACAGGCCAGGCTTGGCGGGTGCAGAGTGTGAAGGGTTCACGGTTCCGGGCTGATGCCAGGGATTAGAAGTAGATTTTGAGTAGAGCCTCTACTCATGGGAGTCCCAGGGGCATAGAGCCAAAAGGTAGCCAGGTCCTCTGGGGTTTGTGAGGTTGCTGGCCACAAGAGGTGCCGTGTTGGAGCAGGAGCAGGATCGAGGGTCGACAGGCCGGTAGGGCTGGGGCCAAAGCAGTTGGTGTCTGAAAAGAAGTCACAGGAACGTGAGTTAAATTACTTCTTTATTAATCCAGCAGGACACAGGGACAGCCAATATGCCAGCTCTCTCCTCATCTCTCTCCCCAGCTGTCACCTTCCTAGCTTCTTGAACATACACTGGAACCTCCACATGAAAGTTCCACGCAGCATGCTACAGCTAGAACCTAACACATCTTTCCCCTATACAACTGAAAATAAATTACATACATCAATATTTCCACAAATCAAAAATTAATAACTAAAATTCTAAGATATTAAATTGTTCATTAATACATTTCATAATCACGAAACTTGCTAGGCAATTTTGTTGACCTGGACGAACGCTCACGAATGTGGGGATCGAGGCATGTACTGGTTTGGCTAGGATAAGAAGTAGGCCAATTAACACAAGATGAATTGTGGTGGTTGAAAACAGAAATCTTGCCCCTATTCCACCACCTTCCATCTTCCAATTGTACAGCACTTTTATTGACCCTCACTACAAGTTGAGGATGAGAAAACTTAGATGATCCTATAGGTAAAATTCTGGAACACTTTACACACACCCAATCTCCCACTTTCACATTGATCTGTTTTGTACTAGATTGAACGTACTTTTTTTGAGCTTCAACTCTTTTCTTGTCAACCTCTTGTAATTTTGTTACTGGCACGCTAAAACCCCCCATCCATCCTCTCAACATTTTAGAAGAAGGAATCCGACCTCTGAGTAAAACAAAAGGAGAAACTTTTGTGTCAGAATTAGGAGTGGTGCGTACAGCCCATAACACATTTTTAAGTTCTTTTTTACAATCAAGATTACTAGAATTAGAGAGCTGTATGTTGTCCTTAATCACCCTATTGAACCTTTCCACCAGGCCGTTACTCCTAGGGTGATAAAGAGAAGTTTTGGTATGTTTTATGTCTGTGAATTTTAAAAACCATTATCAGAAACAATTTCGTCAGGAACCCCGTCTGTTGCAAAAAGAAATTCTAAGAATTCTATGATACAAGACGTTGTGGGAACCTTCACAAACTTTAATTCTGGCCAACGGCTGTAATAATCCATAACAACAATACCATACTCCGACACACCATGATCCGACAACTTTAAGGGACCTATGAGATCAATAGCCAACCTGGACCATGGTTTTGAAGGAACTTCTACAGCTTGAACAGGGCTGGGAACAGTAACCTGAGTTTTGTCGCTGACAACACATTGCATACAATCCCTGACAAAATGTTCAACATGTTTGTCAAGACCCGGCCACCAGAATTGCTCCCTAACCCTTCTCTTCATAGCACGTATCCCTATATGTCCTTCATGACCCAGGGTAAGAACCTTATTCCTCATAGCTGTTGGAACTACAAGAGAAGTAGAACGAAATAAAAACCCATTAATTATTGACAACTCATCAAAGATATGTTTGAATTTACCAATAGAATCATCAAGAGGTGATTCATTATTCCATCCTGTATGACTCGTGTCCATTACCTTCTTGATGTCCACATCACTAGAGTAAGCCTCTCTCCATTCATTTTCTGAAATAGCGCTACAAGGATTAAAAATGGCAAAACAAAATAGATCTCCTTCCTCCACCTCATCTACTTCTTTTATGTCCTCAATACTTGGCAACCCAGACAGGCAATCCGCCACTATGTTCTTTTTTCCCGGAACGTACTCCACCTCAAAGTTATATTCTAACAGTCTATATTGCCATTTCGCAATACGGGGTGTTGCCCTCTCCGCTCCTTTTGTAGTGAAGAGTTGTACCAAAGGTTTGTGATCAACCCTCACAGTAAATTTAGAGCCCCATAGGTAGTGCTTAAAATGAACAATTCCCCACCAACAAGCTAAAGCTTCGCGCTCTATTACTGAGTATGCTCCTTCTGCACCCTTTAGACCTCTTGAAGCAAAAGCTACGACATCCTCCCTTCCATCCCTGCGCTGCATTAATACCGCACCAAGACCTTTCTGACTAGCATCTGTCATTATTATGGTCCTGTCATTGATATCAAAAGGTTTCAGAGGAATAGCATGAGCAACCTCATATTTAATCTTTTGAAATTCCTTATTGCATTCCTCACACCATTTGAAAATGACACTCTTCTTAAGGAGATTCCTTATGTAAAAAGTTTTGGATGAGCAGTTGGGAACGAACCTAGCATAGAATTCAATGAGTCCCATAAAGGATCTCAATTGATCTTTGTCCATTGGGAGACTGAAATTTTCTATGGCTCTAACTAGGCTATCTTTTGGTTCGATCCCTTTTTCAGATAATTTATACCCCAAATAATCCACTGAGGAAACGTCCATTTTGCATTTGTTTACACTTAAGGTAACACCTTTTTCTTTTAGAACATTGAGTACTTTAGACAACGTCTCATCATGTTGACTTTGATCCGAACCATAAACCAAAACGTCATCCTGGAACGCCATCACCCTAGGAATGTTCTTAAACATGCATTCGACAATTCTTTGGAAAACTGCCGAGGCAGATGCAAGATCAAATGGCATGCGTTTAAATTGGAACAATCCTTCTGGGGTGATGAAAGCAGTGTAATGCCGCGAATCAGGATGCAACTCAACCTGGTGATAGGCCGAGGTCATGTCTAACAAACGGAACTTTTTCCCATTCTTGAGGGTGCTAGTCATCTCGGTAATGTTTGGTAAGGGATGTTGATCTATCCAGATGTTCCGATTTAATTCTCGAAGGTTAACACACATGCAAAGAGAACCATTGGCCTTACGCGCTAAAACTATGGGGGAAACCCAATGAGAAGATTCTATGGGCTCAATGACTTCACTCGCGCAGAGTTTATCTAGTTCTTTCTTAAGTGCCTCACGCAGGGCCAATGGTACTTTCCGAACTTTATGCACCACAGGTTTGCTTCCCTCAATTAGCCTAATTTTGTGTTTAAAGCCTTTAATTAACCCTAGCTTATCATTAAAAATCTCAGGATGAGTATTTACCCAAGTTTCATTCGTAAGTGCATGTACTAGAACCAAGTCTTTCTTTAATATCACTTGTTCAGGGTCACTAGGATCTAAGATATTTCCTAGATTACCTTGGTTCCTCCAACTCAAAAGACATGTGTCATCCTTAGCAACATAAACAATTGTGTTAGCACTATTACCCTTAAAACATAAATTAGCATTAAATTCACCTATAACATTTATGTTCTTTCCACCATACGCTATAGGTTTTACTAAAGAATGTCTTAACACATGGCCTTTAGCTACGAAAAATTCTTCCCATATTTTGTCTGAAATTAAAGTAAATGGAGATCCAGAATCCGCCAGTACTTTGATGTTAATACCATTTACAGTTAGCATACATATGGGTCGTTTAGTCTCTGACTCAATTATAGCAATCACATCCGCATTTTGAGCGTCAGACAACATACAAATCTGTTCTTCTTCACTAGAGGAAGATGTGTCCGAGGATTGCTCAATGTTCATAACCTTTCTTGTGGATGACGTGTTTGGTTTGCTCAAAGACGCCTTGCTATTGGATCTGCAAGCACTTGCAAAATGTCCCTTCTTTTGACATTTACTGCAAATTTTATTGAGGGCAGGACAAAACCTGGCATTGCCCAGGTGGGAATTACTCCCGCAACGGTAACACTCCCAACGTTTATTAGCTCTGGTGTTTTTGTCAGTGTCAAGTTGTCCATCTTTTTTCTCTTTGCGCTTATCTTTTGAGAAGGAATTTGGCTTGGTTTTCAGAGAAGAGACGGCCTGAGCTTGATTATCTAGACTGGAGATAGACATTTGTTCCAAATGAGAAGAAGTACTTTCAATCCTTGTAGCTATTTCGAGCGCTTTCTGTAGGGACAAATTAGGCTTGTTTAAAAGAGCTTCTTGAACCTTTTTGCTATTAGTTTTTTCTACCAACTGATCCCTTATCATTTCTTCTTCAACATTTTTATAATCGCACGATTCAGCTAAAATACGCAATGCGCCAACATAGGTAGTAGCAGATTCACCAGAGAGCTGTGCTCTTTTTCTAAATTTGTGTCTTTCTAGTGTTATATTCTTGCATGCTTTGAATCTATTATCTAGAGACTTGATAGCATTCATCTCCGCTCAAAAAAACTACAACTTTTGGGGTATGTTTAAGGATGGTGCGACCTTCGGATCCAAGACAGTGTCTTAAAATTGAAAATTTCCTTTTTTGTGTGAAGGAATCGCCATCAAGCGCGTCGAGATATGCTTCAAAGCTTTCTTTCCATTTCTCCCAGTCCAACTCTGGAGAGGATGAGCTTGGAGAAAATTCTGAAGGAGCAGATATAGATTGTTGCATGTTGTCAGCAGTAGTTCACAGCGTACAAAAATAAAAATAGTTGGTTGTGTTGAATGCTAAAAGTATTTTGTCATGAGATGGGTAAAATGTTGATATAATTATAGCACAACACGATTAAAATGGGTGAACATCAACTGGTTGAAAATTTTTGGCAACTTTAATAAAATCTGCTATCTTGAGGTTGAAGTGTGTAGACAGTCTCTATAATTATGTTAGCATGCGCATCGCTGAGTCAGAAATGCGCTATTGCTTGTCTAGGGACTAAGAAGACGGAAAGTCGAATTCGTGCGCGCGTTGCTAAGCAACGAGCAGACGCGCTACGAGTTCCGGGTGAAGTCAGCTGAATGCGTGAAGAGCGTATACATCATACGCAGGAATTGAGAAATGCGAGGAGGAGCGCGTGAATGCTGGGCGAGAGACAACGTTCGTTATCCTTGATTTAGGTCACATACCTCGAAATTGTAGAAATTTACACGAGATAGTAGCCCCACTGCTGTCCAGATACTTCAGCACGACATCGGCACATGGAAGCTGCTTATCGTAAAACGATCTCTAGGGCTCTGTCGTCTGCAGACTGAAGGTTGCACGCGTGGATGTCCTGCTGGCCAATCGTCGACAGTGAAAAGAAGTCACAGGAACCTTGAGTTGAATTACTTCTTTATTAATCCAGCAGGACACAGGGACAGCCAATATGCCAGCTCTCTCCTCATCTCTCTCCCCAACTGTCACCTTCCTAGCTTCTGGAACATACACTGGAACCTCCACATGAAAGTTCCACGAAGCACGCTACAGCTAGAACCTAACAGTGTCTTCCTCTTCTTAGCAGCTGCAGGGCAGGTCTTCTTTCTTCTTGCTCTTCTTTGTATTTCGGAATCTGGAATCTCGAGGAAGGAAGGTTCACGGTGCCCCTAAATACTAGATTTAGGGGCGTTACAGGTAGGTGAAGGGCAGGGACCAATGGGCCCCTGTCCTGGGGTGGGTACACCCCCTATCCTGCCTCTCTCCTGTAGGAGGAGGGCAGTAGCCTAGTCCTGATTGGGAAGAGCTTCCCATCTTCAAGATGGCGAGAGCCCGGAGATGTGCTTCACCTCGCCTCCCCCACCTGAGGGGTGAGGTTGGCAGGCTGGCACATCCCCTGTCCTTATTTGGGGTTTCCGGACAAGCTTCCCACCAGAGTGGGGGGTTGCAGTGGCCTGGGGAAGCTCACAAAGGCGGCATGCCTTTGAAGCTTCCCCCTGCCCATCCTGGGGGAGGAGATCTAGCACCCCACCCAGGATGTGCATTGTTGCAGGCCCAGGAGAGCTGGGGCTCTCCTACCCAGGGGTCCAGCAACATGTCTGCTGTGTGGCAGCCTATGCAGCCTCTCAGACCAGACATGGATTGTAGGTTAGGTTTCAGGGGGCATCTCTAAGATGCCCTCTGGGGTGCTTGGTACATTAAATCCCACACTGGCATCAGTGCGGGTTTAATGTGTTGAGAAGTTTGATACCAAACTTCTCAGTCTTCAGTGTTGCCATTATGGTGCTGTGGAGTTCGTGTTTGACGAGCTCTCAGCACCATGTACTCTTAATTGGCAGCACTGCACTTACAGTGCCCAGGAATGGACCTGGGTACTGTAGGGGCACAGGGCTCCTGCTCCTGTGCCCACACCACTGGGATAGGGCACCCAGTTAGAGGGGTGGCTGATTTATGCCAGGGCAGTGTAGGTGGTGGGCATGGCACACGGGGATGGGTGCCATGTCGACTCTTTGTTTTGTCCTGTACCCAGACACTCAGCCTGCAAGGGCAGTGTGCGTGTGTTAGGGTACAGGTCCTCTAAGGGTGGCACAATGAGTGCTGCAGCCCTTAGAGGCCTTCCCTGGTCACAAGGCCATGGGTACCTAGGGTACCATTTACCAGGGGCTGGCATGTGGCCAGGGTTTGCCAATTTGGGTTTTAGGTTTTTAGGGAAGGAACATAGGCCCTGGGCACCTGATTGGCAGGAGTCCAGGTCACACTCAGTCAAAGTACATTCAGCAATTCAGCAAAAAGTGGGGGCATACCATGCAAGAAAGATGGCACTTTCTCACACAACCCCCCTCCAAACGAAAGGTGATGAGACTAACCTTGCCCTATGGAGTCTTCCTTATCTAAGTGGAAGAACCTGGAAAGTCCATCAGCATTGGCATGGGCAGTCCCTGGTCTCTGTTCCACTTCAAAGTCCATTCCTTGTAGGGAGATGGACCACCTCAGTAGTTTTGGATTTTCCCCTTTCAGCTGCATCAGCCATCTGAGAGGTCTGTGGTCAGTTTGAACCAGGAAGTGAGTACCAAACAAGTATGGCCTCAACTTCTTCAGGGACCAAATCACAGCAAAGGCCTCCCTCTCAATGGCACTCCAATGCTGCTCTCTGGGGAGTAGCCTCCTGCTTATAAAAGCAACAGGTTGGTCTTGGCCTTCATCATTGGTCTGGGATAGGACTGCTCCTATCCCTAGCTCAGAGGCATCAGTCTGCACTATGAACTGCTTGGCATAATCTGGAGCTTTTAGAATTGGTGCTGAGCACATTGCTTCTTTCAGGGTGTCAAAAGCCTTTTGGCAACTAACTGTCCAGTTAACCTTCTTGGGCATTTTCTTGGAGGTGAGTCCTGTGACGGGGGTCACAATGGACCCATATCCCTTCACAAACCTCCTGTAGTACCCAGTCAAGCCAAGGAATGCCCTAACTTGGGTCTGGGTTGTTGGAGCCACCCAGTCCAGGATGGCCTGGATATTGGGTTGTAAGGGTTGTACCTGGCCTCCACCTACAAGGTGGCCCAAGTACACCACAGTGCCCTGTCCTATCTGGCATTTGGATGCCTTGATTGTGAGACCTGCAATTTGCAGAGCCTCTAAAACCTTCCCAAGGTGGATCAGGTGATCCTGCCAGGTGGAGCTAAAGACAGCAATATCATCAAGATAAGCTGCACTATAGGACTCCAGCCCAGCCAGGACATGGTTCACCAACCTCTGGGAGGTGGCAGGGGCATTCTTTAACCCAAAGGGCATCACAGTAAACTGATAATGCCCATCAGGGGTGGAGAATGCTGTCTTTTCATTTGTTCCTGGGGCCATGCCAATCTGCCAGCACCCTGCAGTTAAGTCAAAGGTACTGAGGAATTGGACTGCCCCTAATTTATCTATCAGCTCATCTGCTCTTGGAATAGGGTGAGCATCTGTCTTGGTGACAGAGCTGAGCCCTCTATAGTCCACACAGAACCTCATTTCTCTCTTTTGACCTTGTTGATGAGGTTTGGGGACCAGAACCACTGGGCTAGCCCAGGGTCTCTCAGAGGGTTCAATGACCCCTAACTCCAGCATTTTGCTGAACTCAGCTTTGATGCTTTCCTTGACTTGGTCTGACTGGCAATAGATTTTGTTCATGACAGGTGCACTGTTACCAGTGTCCACATCTTGGGTACACCAGTTTGTCAGACCAGGGGTCAGGGAAAAGAGGCTAGCATACTGTTGCAAGACTTGCTTGCAGTCAGTCTGCTGTTGGGCAGAGAGGGTGTCTGAAAAGACCACACCATCTACTGACCCATCTTGTGGGCTGTAGGAGAGGAGGTCAGGGAGAGGTTCACTCTCTGCTTCCTGTTCCTCATCAGTCACCATCAGCATGGTGATGTCAGCCCTGTCATTGTAGAGCTTATGGAGGTTCACATGGATAACCCTTTTGGGTGTCCTGCTAGTGCCCAGGTCAACTAAATAGGTGACCTCACTCTTTCTTTCTAGGATAGGGTAAGGGCCACTCCATTTATCTTGGAGGGCCCTTGGTGCCACTGGCTCCAAAACCCACACCTGTTGCACAGGTTAAAATTTAACCAGTGCAGCTTTTTGGTCATACCAGTGCTTCTGGAGCTCCTGGCTGGCCTCAAGGTTCTTGGATGCTTTTTCCATGTACTCAGCCATTCTGGACCTTAGGCCAAGCATATAGGTCACTATGTCTTGTTTGGGCTCTTGAAGAGGCCTCTCCCAGCCCTCTTTTACAAGACAAAATGGTCCCCTCACAGGATGACCAAACAGAAGTTCAAAGGGTGAGAATCCTACTCCCTTCTGTGGTACTTCCCTGGAAGCGAAAAAAAGGCATGGTAACAGGACATCCCATCTCCTTTTGAGTTTTTCAGGGAGACCCATGATCATACCTTTCAATGTCTTGTTGAATCTCTCAACAAGGCCATTGGTTTGTGGATGGTAGGGTGTAGTAAACTTGTACTGCACTCCACACTCCTTCCACATGTGTGTCAGGTAAGCAGACATGAAGTTGGAACCTCTGTCTGAAACCACCTCCTTAGGAAACACTACCCTGGTGAAGACACCCAGGAGGGCCTTGACTACTGCAGGAGCTGTAGTAGTCCTAAGTGGAATTTCTTCAGGGTACCTAGTATCATGATACACTACTACTAGAATATTTTTTTTCGGCTGTGGGAGGTTCAAGTGGACCCACAATGTCCACTCCTACCCTTTCAAAGGGTACCCCCACCACTGGTAGTGGGATGAGGGGGGCCTTTGGGTGGCCACCTGTCTTGCCACTGGCTTGACAGGTAACACAGGAGCTGACGAGCTCCTTCACCTTTTGGTGCATCTGGGGCCAGTAAAAGTGACTCACTAGCCTTTCCCAAGTTTTGGATTGCCCCAGATGTCATGGGGGCTGTCATGAGCCAAAGTTAGGAGGAACTCCCTGTACTTCTGTGGCACTACCACCCTCCTGGTGGCTCCAGGAGTGGGGTTTCTTGCCTCAGCATACAGTAATCCCTCTTCCCAATAAGCTCTGTGGGTACTACTGACATCTCCCTTTGATTCTGCAACAGCTTGCTGCCTCAGGCTTTCAAGAGTGGGACAGTCTCACTGACCCTGGCACAGCTCTTCCCTAGAGGGTCCCCCTGGGCCCAAGAGTTCAACCTGGTAAGGGTCAAGCTCCATGGGCTCAGTTCCCTCAGGGGTATCCAAATCCTCTCCCTGTGGAGAGGGGTCCTGAATGTTTTGCTGTACAGAAACTGGTTTCCCAGTCTTCTTACCTTTTCTCTTTTTTGGTTGGGCCATCATTTCAGGCTCCAAACCTACTTTTTCACCCTTCCTCTTGCTCTGTGCTCTGGTTTGCACACACACCAATTCAGGGATGCCCAGCATGGCTGCATAGGCCTTTAGCTCAACCTCAACCCAGGCTAAGGTTTCCAGATCATTTCCAAGCAGACAGGCAGCTGGCAACTTTGGAGAGACCACTACCTGTTATAGGCCAGTAACCCCCCCCCCCCAGCCTAATGTCACCATGGCCATGGGATGACTAGTGGTGACACTGTCAGCATTGGTGACTGGGTAAGACTTCCCAATCAAATATTGCTCAGGGGAAACCAGTGTGTCTCTCACCATAGCAACACTGGCACCTGTATCCCTCAGAGCTTCTACCCTAGTTCCATTCAACCAGGGGTACTGCAAATATTTATTTAAGTTGGGTGGCCACACAGCTACAGTGGCAAACTCCACTTCTCCCAGTGAGACTAGACTTGCTTCATTGTGTTCCCAGATTTGCTCAGGGTACACTTCTGATCCCATCTGTATGCTTGCTGCCCCAGGAGTAGCTGTACTGGGTGCCTTAGGGGCTTTGCTGTGGGGGCAAGACTTATCTACAGTTAGGTGTCCTGACCTCTTACAGTTATTACACTAGGCCTTTAAGGGATCAAAGTTCTTCCCCCTATAGGGTTGAGGCACATAGGGAGTAGTTTGGGTCCCACCCCCCTGAACAGGTTTTTGGGGCCCTTTGGAAGACTCAGACATTTTATCTTGGGGATTCTCACCACCTTTCCCCTGGGGAGGCTTTGTGACCACTTTCTTCTGGTCACCCCCAGTGGCTGTCCTTGTCACCCTAGTCTTGACCCAGTGGTCTGCCTTCTTTCCCAATTCTTGGGGAGAAATTAGACCTAGGTTTACCAAATGCTGATGCAACTTTTCATTTGTGCAGTTACTTAATATATGTTCCTTCATGAATAAATTGTACAATCCAGTAAAATCCTGCACATCATGTCCAGCTAACCAAGCATCCAGTGTCTTTACTGAGAAGTCTACAAAGTCAATCCAGGACTGGGTCTGGGTTTTGTGAGCCCCCCTGAATCTAATTCTATACTCCTCAGTAGTGAATCCAAATCCCTCAATCAGAGTCTTCCTCATGAGGTCATAGGATCCTGCTTCTGGCCCAGAGAGGGTCGGAAGCCTGTCTCTGCAGTTACCAGAGAACAGTTCCCACAGGAGTGCCCCCCAGAGAGGTTTCTTTACTCTTTTTATTTCACAAGCCCTCTCAAAGGCTGTGAACAATTTGGTGATGTCATCACCTTCCACAAATGTAGGGGCAATCCCTTTGGGGATTTTAGGATCAGAAGTTTCCTCCCTATCCTTGTTTTTATTATTGCTGCCACCATTGATGGGTGCTAAACCCATCTCTCTCCTTTCTTTTTCTAGAGCCAGGAGCCTGGACTCTAGCTCTAATCTTTTGGCCAGCCTTACAAGGCTGTCCTCTTCACTGGTGGGTCCCCCAGTGATCTCTCTGGTACCAGAGTCACCTGTGTGATCTCTAGGTACCCAGATGCTAATTCTTGGATTGAAGGGTATGGGGGCCATCTCCTCCCTAGGGAATAGTGTGTGGGGGGGTATTATCCACCACCTCTTCTTCCCTTTCCTCATCTCACTGGCCATTACCATGTTCAGATGGGTGGTCCTTAGCATACACAGCCAAGAGATCCTGGAGCCCTAGTTTGGTTGGATTCAGGCCCATTGGTATATTTGTAAGTTTGCATAGGGACCTCAATTCCTTGAAAGACAAGTGTAAGTAAGGTGTGAGGTCGAGCTCCTCCACCAGGTCCATGTTATTATTTTCACTAATAGCTGGGTTTGTTCGAGTCATTCTAACCTGACAGTTCTAATCCTTTACCCTGACTATAGTGACTTTTATTTTTCTAAAATTCTAATGGGCCTTAAGCAAGGCCCTAGCAACACTTTTAGTATTTTGGAAAAGACCAATCAGAATTCTAAAGGCAATTTTAAGAGTTCTGTCATGTGATCAGATGGTAACCAAGTAGTCCTGCAAATGCAAGTTTGTATCCCACCGCTGATCCACTAATGTGAGAAAGTGTATATACTGTTCCCAAATAGGTACAGGGTGTACAGAGTCCACAGTCCCCACAGGTGTGGCAGAGGCTAAAGTTAGATATAACCTTACTCTCTAAAGTGGTAGCTTGGTCAAGCAGTAAGGCAGTATCAGAGGACAGTGTAAAAGCATTTGTTGCACACACTCAGTCAGCAAATGGTCTCACACACTCAATAACTGAACTCTAGGCCAATGGTTTATATATAAAAAATATATGCTAGTTTTATTTTAGAACCAACAATAGGTATTAAAACATACTTTCTCAGAATGAGATGCTTTATATAAATACTTTTGGAATATGCAATTGACTTTTGTAGAAAGTTACAAGTGGTTGCAATAGGCAACACAATTTTAAACACAATCATGCATTAAGTTCAATGGAAGTTTCAAGTTATTTGCAACAGATTACTTTTAGGATTACTTTTGGGATTCCAGGACTAGGTCCTAGATTCAGTCCTGGGTCAGTACTTAGAATCAAGTGATATAAGTCAACTTAGTTACTGTTATGAGTTTTAGACAATATTTTGCTATTTTAAAAGTTGACACTTAGAAAATATTTCATAGAAAACAGTCTATGATTACCTATGGAAGAAAATTCAAGTTGCAGGTATAGTATATTCTCATTACTTTTGTAATCCAGTACTGGGTACCTAGACTCAGTACTGGAACCTTTATCCAAAACAGGTAAGTAATTACGTTTTCACAATTTATACGATTTTTATAGAATATTTCAAGTTTGCAGAAATCGACACAAGAAATTTCACAGAAAAACAGTCAATGGTTTCCTATGGAAGAAAATTGGGTTACTGGTAAGTACAGTTGTGAATATTTTTCAGAGTCAGTGCTGGGTGCCACGATCCAGCACTGGGAGCTCACCTAATAGCAGGTGAATATTTTTGTTTTCGTTACTCGGCTGATTTTTGGTGAATATTTTAAGTTTTGAAAAGTCCACACAGAACAAATTTCAGGAAAAAACAGTCAATGTTACCTTATGGAGAAAATTGAGTTATCGGCTTTAAGGTAAGTACTCGATTGGCAGAATTAAGGTTCTGGGCATAGACTCAGGGGACTCCCAGGGTCAGGTAGGCACAGTTGTTACACCTTATGTATACAAAGGCTATTGAGAAAAGTGTTTTCTCATGCCCAAAGGGTAGAGAGGATTATAGGTCAGAGTAACACCTCCCAGTATAAACAGTTACACAAATAATTTTACTCCAACTAACCATTCAATGGTCATTATTGTTACATGTAGATGGAATGATATGATGAACAGGGGAACTTATAACTTCACCACTAGGTGAGAAAGGAAGCAATTCCTTTTAGTTTAGGTACCCTCACACACCCTAGTGGTGTCATGCTTCATCATCGGGTCACCCCGACGCCTAAAAGTCGGGGTGGGCTCGACCACAGTGTTGGGAGCTCTCACCATATTTTAATCACCCCATACACCATATCCATAAGATGGCCGAACTATTCGGTATTGGATATTCTGATGAAGAGGCCTCCGCAATCTTAGCGGGTCCATCACTTTTGTCCGACACTAATATTAACCAGACCCTTACCCAAGCCCAAAATTGGGATGAACTGAAGGAGTTGAAACGCTGTCAGATGAAAATACTATTACACGGGGCAATAATGACAGAATACCTCCGCGGCAATGTGGCACCCACAGGCTTACTGGTGACAAATGCTCCAAGAATCTTCCTTGATGATCCACAATTTAAGAAAGAATGGTCTCTTATCGCTTGGAGATGCTCACGTGATTGGCTTATTTTGATAATCAATACAGCCAAACGATTGTCAGAGGCCCTACTGATAAAAATAAAGATCAGTGAGGACTCATTATTGACAGAGATTAAATTAACCCTGTACAAAAAGAAACTAGAAGAGGTGAATAAAGAAGTAAATGAACATAAAGAGTACCTGATGCAAAATAAGATCAACAAACTGCAGAAAGATCTGAAGAAATTCAGCCATGAGAAGGTTTATCCTTATATTAAAGACGACTACAAAAGCCAAGTCCCATCTGACTCGGGATCCACACGAAGCGAACAGACAGGATCATCTGACTCAGAGTATGATGACTGGTCAAGTGATGGATCAAATAAGAGCTGGCGAGGAAGGGCAAGGAGACCACGTAGGGGGAATTACAATCAAAGATACGAACACCAACAGATGTTTCCTTGGCCAGCCCCCTTTGGACCAGTCCAATATCACGGTCCCCCTCAATTCCCAGCAGGACCATACTATCAGCCGGACTTCAACCAACATTTTTTAGGTCAGGGCGGAAGAAGAGGGAGACGAGGAAGAAGGGGGAAACGAATACAGTGGGAAGAAGAGCGGAGCTCAGTGAACACCAGGAGCAACACCAGGGAACAACAGCCGAGCACAAGCAACACGAGGGATTAATTGTAAACCTCACAGATGTCATCCTTACCACAGACGAACAAACAATTCTGGATAAGGGTTTGGGATTCGTCCCTACAACCTACCTGGACAAATTCCGCCTTCGATGTGAATTAGGCGAATTCTTCAAAAAAATACGACTGAAAACTTTTTTTCAGGACAAAGAGAGACCCGTTGAAGATAATACCTACACGGGTTTGAGACCAAAATCTTCTTTCCTCCCCCCTACCAATATGATGCCTCCAGAAGTATTATCTTTCGAAGAAGCAGTCAGCAAGGAAGTTGAACTACTCCAACCCAAGAGAAACGGGTTCAACAATTTGAGCAAGAAAGAACGTGCGGCTCTGACCACCTTACAATCCAGAACGGATATAGTCATAAAACCAGCGGATAAAGGTGGAGCTACCGTGATACAAAGTACCAACGCTTACAGAACGGCGTGTCTGAATCTACTGGCAGACACCAAATATTACAGAAAGATCAATAGGGATCCTACACAACGGATAAAAACTACTATCATGACATTAACAGCAGATGCCTTGACCAAAGAATGGATTACGAAGAAGGAATATGAATTTCTGAATCAGGAGAACCCTAGAACTCCTCTGTTCTACACCATCCCCAAAATACACAAAGGGAAGACCCCTCCTCCTGGGAGACCCATTGTCTCAGGGATTGGTTCTATTTTGGAACCATTGTCAAAATATACAGATTGGTTCTTACGCCCCCTGGTGAAGAAGATCAAATCGTATGTCCAAGACACCAAACACCTCTTCAATCTTCTGACACAAGTAGAATACAATCCAGTAGATAATTTTTTGGTATGTTTGGACGTAGAAGCTCTATACACAAACATACCTCAGGCGGAAAGTATTAGAGTAATCCAAGAGATCCTCAGACAAGAGGAGTGGCTGTGGGCAGCTCCTATTGAGTGGGTGATCCCCTTATACATCTGGCATTGACAGAAAACTTTTTTACCTTTGAAGATCAATTATATCTACAAATACATGGGACATCAATGGGGAGTACATTCGCCCCAAGTCTGGCTTGCCTGTACGTCAGTTATTTTGAAGACCTACATATATGGACTCATAATCCTTTCAGTAGAAATATCTGCAAATGGTACAGGTATATTGATGATGTCCTGATGATCTGGAGAGGTGATCTAATTAGTCTTGAAAATTTTAAAACATGGATCAACTCGCTGAACCCGCACCTTCATTTCACTATGAATGTGAATAAAGAAAGCATTTCATTTCTGGATGTTACTTTCACAGCTAAAGATGGCACTCTTGAAAGCTCGCTGTACACTAAACCTACGGACAGGAACAGTTTATTAAGATTCGACAGTGCCCACCCGCGATCCTTAAGAGAGAATTTGCCAGTAGGCCAATTCTTGAGGATTCTCAGAAACTGTTCCAACATTCAGACATACAAAAAAGAGGCAGCTATTCTTAGTAACAAACTCCAACAGAAGATGTACCCTAACAAGATTATACAAAGAGCAAACAAAAGAGCGCGTAATACACCAAGGGAAGCTCTGTTAGAAACATACACAAAAGAGCAACCAGATCAACTTATATGTGTGACAACATATAACTCCTCATCTAATGACCTGAAAAAAATAATTAACAAAAAATGGTCAATATTGACATCTAACAGACTATCATTTGAGAAACCTATGTTCTCATTTAGAAAAAATTCTAATTTGAGGAATGCCCTGGTACATACCAACTCCTTTACACCTAAACCAACTAATCAGCAGACATTATGGGGTTTATCGCCTGTTGTAGGACACTACCCGTGTGGGTCATGTGTTGCCTGCCCATTTACAGAACACACCAAAACATTGGATCTGGGCTTAAACTCTCCATGGGAACAGAGGTCACATACAAATTGTAACTCTGAATCCGTGATCTATATGATAAAATGCCCGTGTGAACTGTTATATATAGGTATGACTAGTCGTAAGATCAAAGTTCGCATCAGCGAACATAGAAGCACCATACGTAGATCAGTCACAGCGACTAGGCTAACTGCCCATTATCAGGAGAAAAAACATAAGGACACAGAGCTGAAGTGGACAGTACTAGAAAAGGTCACAACTATGGGGAACTTGCAGCAAAAACTCTTAGAGCGTGAACAACGATGGGTCTATCGCCTAAAGACCCATGAGAAGGGGCTCAATGATTACATACCCTGGAACCAACTGAACAAGTAGATGTAGTATATCCCTCTTCATGACCACTGTATGTACCTTGAATAGTGATCTATAAACATGTGAGAGTCTTCCACACGTCACTATCCCTCTTTGGAGATTGGGTTTCACTATCATCATACACAAACCTTAAGATTCATGTAATACATATACCACACTCCTTCAAGGGTTCACTATCTTCTAATTGTGAGATATCCATAGGTAAATACTACACCTGCGTAGTGTCCCTTGTGACATCTCTGTCTCCTAGTGTAAAATACTACTTTCAATACCCTAAAACACTCTTTCAACAATTGATGGGATCAGGAATAATGACTAGCGTTGGCTATGTATCCTACCAGTCATTAGTTACATTACTATCAGTATATATATATACTACATCTCCCATCAGTCATTTGGACTGGTTACTAAAATCGCCCTCGATCCTGATTGGACGAAGTACACACACGTTGTGATCACGTGTCTGTCAGTAACTACACGCAACGTAAGGGTATGAGCCCCAGAGATGAATACTACATTCTATATATCTGGTCTTTTAAAATAAGGGCGCTAATATGAACAAACAGATTAAAATTCACATTTGTTGATTATATTTACGTTTTCCGTATTTACGCACTCGCGCGTCTATTTACTGACGCCCCGGGTCACAGAGCGTATTTGACCTATCCCGTTGTTTCGGGTGACGTCATTGATCACATGCCCGCATTGACCAATCCAGCTCTCCGCTTAAACCAATACGGAAGTATAAACTTCCCGAGCCCCGTAACATGGCGCGAAACGCCGGGGATCGGGTCCAAGTAGGTGGGGAAGCGGAGCAGGACTCTTGACGAAGTAAGTTTGATACTCTAGGACTATTAGCTTAGAATTAGGTCCCCCATTGGAGAAGGAATCATCTGTAGATACATTTTGTCTCGGATGCCCTAATGATAATTCTCAATTCCCTTCTCTTCATATTCATCCTCTGGGGCGCATGTTAGGGTTTGACTACAGAGCTACTCCATTAGCCCTTCCATCCCCTGAGAAACGATTACCATCCGAAGTCCGGGTAAGCAAGTATGCAGGTGTGAGAGATACTTTCACAGTTACCCATAGGTTTTAATAGTCACGCATGCTTTTAAATTCTGTGTTGAATCACAGAGACGGTGAGAATGAGATGTGTGTGGGATGATTCTACGAGAGTTTCTTTTCATTGATAGGATCCACTTTTTGGCGACTGGTTTCAGGTAGAATGCGAGCAAATTCGCCACCGCACAATATATCTGACACGCCGATTAACTGTGCACAGATACAATTTTTGAGTGACACATATGTGGATATAGCTGCACACTATTATGCCTCTCTGACCACCTGGCACATATAGGTGTGGCTCTGCATTCCAAACACGAATTTGAGACACATCATTTTGGAAACACCATGATGAAAACCGATCTGTATAAGTTGGATATGTGTTTCTTTGTGTTTTCTTTTTCAGATGGATGTACAACGCAAGACAGATTAATAGATCAGTCTTTCATACAAGGAGTATCTACTCTACCCTTGTCCATAATAAAACAGAATAGGGAATTCCCCCTTCTGAATCCCAGGGTGGCCTCGTTTGCCCTGAAGAAAGTCCTGGACCTTTATGGCCACAGTGGACTGAAACATGTTGGCACTAGGGTCATAGGACCATAATACTCCTATATATACCCCTACTCTTATTATTTTTAATCAACCCAGACAGACCCAAAAATAAAGGGAAACTGGGGATCTGCCTGAGGTTTTTTATCTTATAGCCTCCCTGGTCTGTAATTTCTTCAAAGAGCTCCCAACACTGTGGTCGAGCCCACCCCGACTTTTAGGCGTCGGGGTGACCCGATGATGAAGCATGACACCACTAGGGTGTGTGAGGGTACCTAAACTAAAAGGAATTGCTTCCTTGCTCACCTAGTGGTGAAGTTATAAGTTCCCCTGTTCATCATATCATTCCATCTACATGTAACAATAATGACCATTGAATGGTTAGTTGGAGTAAAATTATTTGTGTAACAGTTGTTACACCCTCAGCGGCACAGGGGCAGCCGGGTGCAGAGAGAGTTAGGCCAAATGTTATACTATGGGAGGCAGGGGGGCCTTGGTTGGTGGCTGCTGACTAGCAGGCCACGCAGCTGTGGGAGCTGGGCTCCTGGTCACTTGCTCAGGGCAAATGGGGAAGTAGATAGGTGTAGAGGTTACACTACCAGGGCCACTCGGGCGGCTGGGTGCAAGGTGCTTTTGAGCCTTCGGGCGCTCAATTGATTTCAATGGGAAAGCTCCGGTTGTGAAAAAGACTGCAAGCTTGGGGACGAAGATTCTTCAGGTGCCACCACCACTTCGAGAGGTAAGTTGGGTAGTTGGAGGATAGATAGGTACCCCGGAGTTGGGCACAGGGGGCCGCGGGGCGCCGGGTGCAGGGGTGCCTTTCGGAGTGTCGGGAAATCTTACCCTCTGTTGATCGCGGTTGGGGGGGGCACCTGTTTCTGAGGCTGCAGGCGTCGTCAGGAGCGTCGAGGGAAGTCCTTGGGTGCCGGACTCGGGGTCACAGTCGCCGTGGGGTCGTCCTCGAGTTCTTTGTTCACTCTGACACAGGCCAGACTTGGCGGGTGCAGAGTGTGAAGGGTTCGCGGTTCCGGGCTGATGTCATGGATTAGAAGTAGATTTTGAGTAGAGCCTCTACTCATGGGAGTCCCAGGGGCTTAGAGCCAAAAGGTAGCCAGGTCCTCTGGGGTTTGTGAGGTTGCTGGCCACAAGAGGTGCCGGGTTGGAGCAGGAGCAGGTTCGAGGGTCAACAGGCCGGTAGGGCTGGGGCCAAAGCAGTTGGTGTCTTCCTCTTCTTAGCAGCTGCAGGGCAGGTCTTCTTTCTTCTTGCACTTCTTTGTATTTTGGAATCTGGAATCTCGGGAAGGAAGGTTCAGGGTGCCCCTAATTACTAGATTTAGGGGCGTTACAGGTAGGTGAAGGGCAGGGACCAATGGGTCCCTCTCCTGGGGTGGGTACACACCTTATCCTGCCTCTCTCCTGTGGGAGGGGGGCAGTAGCCTAGTCCTGATTGGGCAGGGCTCCCCATCTTCAAGATGGCAAGAGCCCGGAGATGTGTTTCACCTTGCCTCCACCACCTGAGGGGTGGGGTTGGCAGGCTGGCACATCCCCTGTCCTTATTTGGGGTTTCCGGCCAAGCTTCCCACCAGAGTGGGGGGTTGCAGTGGCCTGGGGAAGCTCACAGAGGCGGCATGCCTTTGAAGCTTCCCCCTGCCCATCCTGGGGGAGGAGATCTAGCACCTCACCCAGGATGTGCATTGTTGCAGGCCCAGGAGAGCTGGGGCTCTCCTACCCAGGGGTCCAGCAACATGTCTGCTGTGTGGCAGCCTAGGCAGCCTCTCAGACCAGACGTGGATTGTAGGTTAGGTTTCAGGGGGCATCTCTAAGATGCCCTCTGGGGTGCTTGGTACATTAAATCCCACACTGGCATCAGTGCGGGTTTAATGTGCTGAGAAGTTTGATACCAAACTTCTCAGTCTTCAGTGTTGCCATTATGGTGCTGTGGAGTTCATGTTTGACGATCTCTCAGCACCATGTACTCTTAAATGGCAGCACTGCACTTACAGTGCCCAGGAATGGACCTGGGTACTGTAGGGGCACAGGGCTCCTGCTCCTGTGCCCACACCACTGGGATAGGGCACCCAGCTAGAGGGGTGGCTGATGTATGCCAGGGCAGTGTAGGTGGTGGGCATGGCACACAGGGATGTTTTGTCCTGTACCCAGACACTCAGCCTGCAAGGGCAGTGTGTGTGTGTTAGGGTACAGGGCCTCTAAGGGTGGCACAATGAGTGCTGCAGCCCTTAGAGGCCTTCAATGGTCACAAGGCCCTGGGTACCTAGGGTACCATTTACCAGGGGCTGATATGTGGCCAGAGTTTGCCAATTTGGGTTTTAGGTTTTTAGGGAAGGAACATAGGCCCTGGGCACCTGATTGGCAGGAGTCCAGGGCACACTCAGTCAAAGTACATTCAGCAATTCAGCAAAACGTGGGGGCATACCATGCAAGAAAGATGGCACTTTCTCACAGTCAGTTTCAATTTACACTTCTCCTCTTTGAACCCAGCCAGATGGTGGAATTGAGGAAGGAGAGACCATGGAGGTTAACCACCCTGGAGGTGGGTTTAGCCAGCTCTTCTCTACCTGCTGGAAAATCAGCCATTATTAATTTTTGAAGAAATGGTGCTCTTTGGGAGAAAATAGTGCCACACTTTGGAGGATTTGGTCATACCCTGGGGTTTTGCCCTGCACCGCATTGAACAAAAGTGCACTCCTGCTTGACACAGAGAAAGTGGAATAAGTATCTGAGAGGGGCAGAGCCTCTCAGATCCGCTGCTTCAAACTTAAGAGAGAAGAAGGGTCCATGTTGCGGAGTTTCATTGGCACCAACTGGGCCCTGCACTCTGAAGGTTGTGCTTGCTACACAACCTCAACTACAGCCCTGTGGACCTAACTTGCTCCAAAAGGACTAAAGAGTGGACTCCCTGCAAGCTACAGGTTAACAGAGCTCACCTGGAACATCACCACTAAGCATCCTCAGCCTGGAGTACTACCAGTGGATTTGTAAGGGTTTTTTCCAAGTGGACAGTGTTCCAAACTTTCAAAGACCATCTTGGAGCTTCCAGACCCTTGAAGTAAGTTTTGGACATGTTGGGAGCCTTTGGGGAACTGCAGGAAGAAGTTCCAGAAGTTTGGAGCAACTTTGGAAAAAAGCTCCATAAGTGGACCGACTCGACCTGGCCAGCCAACCATGAGCCAGCCTGCCGTCCAGGTTCGTCCCGCTGAAAAGCTCCGGAGTTCTGACTTCCAGAGTTTGACCAGGAGTAAGCTGAAACCCAAGCCGGTGAACCCTCACCATAGCCGGCATGGTGAAGAGCATCGAGGGACCCCTGAAGAAAAAGCTCTGTAAAGGTTTCTAAGTCTGAAAATAGGAAAGGTGACCGGGACTAAAAGTGAGAGCCCAGCACCCACCTTCAACCGCAAGCCAAGCTGGATCCCTGGTTTGTCCCACTGGAAAGATCCAGAGGTTGGACTTCCATAAGGCTGACCAGCAGCTGGTCGCAAGGCAAGTAGGTGAACCTGGGAAAAAAAGCTCCAGAAAAGGTTTTAAGTCAGAAGGTAAAAACTTTGACCGAGACCTACCACGAGCAGTAGCTGTGCAGGGCTCCATTGCGGTTGGCCTGAAACTTTGACTTTGACCCAGTCTATCACATCCAGATGTCCCGATAAGGCGCTATAGGTTTCTATGTGCTGTATAGTGCTAAATCTTTATAAATTCATATCTCTGGTTCCCTACATTGCATATGTTTCATTTTGGTGTGATTTTAGAGATAAATATATATCCTATTTTTATAAATTGGTGTTGGATTTAATTGTGAGCTGTGTCTTAATTATTTACTGAATTGGTGTTTTTGAATGCTTTACATTCCTGTCTTTGAAGTTAAACCTGCCTGCTCGCAGCCAAGCTACCAAGGGTTAAGCATGGGAATAATTTTCTAAGGCATGTGCTGAACCCTATATTGTATTAGTGGCTTTATTTCCAGTGGCAGACATTTGCCATTACTAACAACCCACTTTCCAACAGGCACAATGATCAGATGGCCCACGTGCCTGCATTCC
This sequence comes from Triturus cristatus, assembly GCF_964204655.1. Taxonomy (NCBI): domain Eukaryota; kingdom Metazoa; phylum Chordata; class Amphibia; order Caudata; family Salamandridae; genus Triturus; species Triturus cristatus. The sequence goes on from NC_140579.1 coordinate 319,260,044, forward strand.
TGCTGCATTCACATTTTAATACAGTGGCTATCATCATGTGAGGTAGTCACCATCGGTTTGTGCTGATGGTAATTAATGGTGAAAGTCACAATAATCGTGACTTGGTGCTTCCTGGTCAGTTGATGCAGAATGAAGCACACGTAACCACATTATAGAAGACAAATTGCAGTAGGCATAATACAGTGAATGTGGAGCCAACCACAATACAAACTTTGATTTTACTGTGTTCATAGATATTGGGCAGCAGGGCTCTGATGAGGGTTCTTCCTCAAGTACTTGGAGCCAGGTGGATAACAAGCAAGTCCATGTTGGGGAGTAAACATGGAGGCTTCATAATGAGTTATGGTGTCCAAAGTAACAGCACTTGCTCAATATGTTAAAACTCAAGAACCTCAAAGTGGGTGGCACCACAAGAGAGTTGATTTCCGCATGCTCGGGGGGGGGAGTGAGTCAGATGCCTTTTTGACCCAAATGAAGAGAAACCATACAGACAAATCTGATAAGAATTTGCAGGCGATAACAGATATCAAAACCACCAGTGAATCTAAGCATAATAGAATGGCAATTGTGGGGGCTTGATGAGAGCAAATCTAAAGAAAATTAAAGAAACGGTCGTGAGTAACAAGTCTAGTATGGCAGCAATGAGCATGTCAGAAGAAGAGATGCAGAGTCAAAACAATGACCTGGGAGAAGAAATATGGTTTCTCAGGATGAAGACAGATGACTTGGAAGGTCGCTCACGTTCCAACAATATACAGATTGTAGGATTGTCAGAAAGAGGTGAAGGATGAAGCATGGATTTATTCCTGGAAGAATGGTTGACACGTTACTGGAAGGTAAATATTGTAATTTCTTTTCAGTGGAGTGGAGACATAGAGTACTGACCAGTGCCATTTCCAGAGGCTAGATTGCTGGTGCATGCCATTTCCCAGGGCTACTCCTACGAAAGTTGCAGCAAGACTATCTAACTATCACGATAGAGATCATATCCTCCAGGTCTTAAAATATAACACGGCCTGGATTGTAGAGAATAATAAGGTTAGCATTTGCACAGACTATACAGTTGAGGTACAGATGGAAAGGGATTTTATTCTTGATATTAAAAGACAATTACATCAAATGAATCTGAGGTATGCACTTATGTTTCCTGCTACGCTTAGAGTGATTGCTGGGGAACAGACTTGTTTCCTTATGACTCCCAGAAAGGCCTGGGCTTTGCTAAAGTCAGGAAGGAATTTGACAGCAACAAACAGGTCCCTTGTGGATGATTGATGGTTATGGCTCCTACCCTGAAGATGATTACCTTAAAGGTGAAGGAGCAGACACACTAAGGAGCCAGCTGCCATTGAACGAGTACTAATGGTGGTAGAAGTGTCATAACATAACAGATAGGATGATGGTGAATCATGAAATAATAGGGAACCTTGATGATAGTGTCCCAAGTGCATTGATGCATTGATTGGGGAAGGTGACGACATAACCCCAATTATTGCCGACTATCTATTCATCTACAGATTGCAATAAATAGCAGTGAAACTAAGGACCAAGAGTCATACTGAGTTGGGGAGAGAGGCAGCCCCACATTGGAGAGATCCGTGAGTGACTTTGGGGATATGGTTATTTCAGAGGCAAGTCAAAAAAGAGTGTGATGTTTATAAAATTGACCATTGGCTCCTTCTTTTTCTGAAAAAAGGCATTTTGTTTGCATGACTTTAACACATTGTTACGGTGGCTGTGCAAATGTTATTGTTTCTGCCAGGGAGTGGGAGTTGGGAGTTTGACCGATGGGGAGCCAAGTTCATGTAGTGCCAACAGGTACCAGCAAAACTGTCTAAACCAACGTAGTAGGCAAGCCAGCAAGATGTGTATGGTATGCATGAGGGTAAGTTTGGGTATGTCAAAATGGTCCTTAAAACTTTTATTTGTATAACTTGGAATGTGTGGGGCATTAGTAACAGATAAAGAGAGTACATATGGATTGAAAACGCAGGGCCATACACTTGCATAGCTACAAGAGACACACCTCCCCATACAGTACTTGACTAGGTTGGCCAAGAGATGGCAGGGAATATCAATTGGAACCATATATTTGGTGTATCCTAGTGGAATACTCATATTGATTGTCCCTCATGTCTCCTTTACATTACAGCACACTAGGCTAGATATGGAGTGAAGCTATAAGGCTGCAGAGGGAATGCTGGGTAGTGAGACTTTAGCAATGGTATCTGTCTACACCCTAAATGTAGCTTATGCTTCATTTTTGAGTACTCCTATTCTGGTTCTAGTTCACAACAGGTACCCTTTATTTGAGGGAGATATTTTAATTGTGTACTAGACATAGCTTTAGATTGGCAGTATCTGGGGCGCAGGTTACTAAAGCCACCCAACACTTGAGAAAGCGGTGGGAGAAAACTCAACTGACTGATATATTGAGATTAATGCATCTGGTTCTTCTCTGAATTGCATGATTTATACATAAGAATAGATCTCTTCTTCTATATTGCTAAAGCTGGAACAAAAGTGATTTATTTGAATGTTTGGGTCACTTACTGTTTGATCATGATCTTTTTAAATGATCTCTGAAGTGTGGGAGGGGCTGGCCAGGAATATCCATGTGGAGAATTCAGATGCAGGTATTTTCTGATCCAACTTTCAAGACTAACTTAGGGAACATATCACAGTATTTGGAGGAAAATGAGGGCTCAGCAACAGTCAATTTGGTTGAATGGGATGTCTTCAACCTAGTTATAAGGGTAGTTAAAAAATTAATGCATGTGGCACTATATATATGTTTTGGACAGACTTAACAGCCCTGGAAGTCTTAATTCAAGACATGGAGCACCGCTCTCCCACAGATGCCACAGCAACTCAGATGTAAAATTGGAACATAGTTATTTTCTGGAATATGTGGCCTGTCAACATACAGAAACAGATAAAGCAATCAGAATGCTTGCATAACTGTTAAAGCCTGAGAGTTCTAGAACACCGATTGGAACTGTTCATTACCCACATGGTGTTATTGCAAGTACTCAGACTCAGATTAATTATGTTTTTAAGGAACACTACAAAATGGTATATAAAACTCCTTTAGTGGTGGAGGGTATCACATAACTATTTAAATGCAAAACAAGTTCCTACTATTACTGCAGTGCCATGTTTATAGTTAGATGAACCAATAGCTGTGTAGGAAGTACAACTGCTGATTGCTGGTGACACCAGGTTTAGATGGCTTGCCCATTGGGCTTCGTTTGGTATGTTGGTCACTGTTGGCTCTTCATTTGGTACACGCGTATAAGAGAAGGTGAGGCAAAATAAGATGTTATCCACCTCCATGAGAGAAGCACGATACTTGTTCTGCCCAAACAAAGAAACGACCCCCCTGAGTAGGGGCATATGAACCTCTCGCCTTCTAAAGCCTCGCCTATCAGGGGCTTGTAAAGTTGCTGACTAACTTTCAGAAACCCATAGCTGTAGTCTACCAGGTTCAAAAGAGTTTGATTCTGGAGGGAAATGTTTAATTTAACGCGCTATGTTTGTTCAGAGTGATGGATTGGAGTAACAGACATGAAGCCATGTGATGAGTATCTTCATTAGACATAGAGAAAGCCTATGACCATCTTAGTTGGTGATACTTGTTGGAAATCCTTTGCAGAATTGGTTTAGGACTGGAGTACTTGAAGTCAATGCACCTAATATACTCAGGTTTGGCATCAAGAATTTGCACAGACAGGGTGATAGTGGAGACCCTAGATATAGGAAGAGGTACAAGACAAGGGTGCCTATAATCACCTATTATTTTTGTATTAGCAATGGAACTATTGGCATGCTTGCTGAGGACGGAAGGTCAGGAATGAGGAATAGATGTCATTGATACCTACGCTGATGACACACTGTAAGAAACTGAATTACTGGTTGAGGGGTATGAAACACTACTTGAGCAGCAACCGCAATCCTTGTCAGGGTGCAGTCACAAGTGAACCTCAAATTAACCTGTGCGCAAACCTCATGTAGCTTGGCACAGAGCAGTCAGGTTTAACTCAGAGGCAAATGTGTAAAGTATTTATGCAGCACTTCAAACCATAATAAAATGAAAAGACTACGCAAAAAGCACCGCACACCAAAAATTTAGTAGATTATAATAGATAAAACAAGACCAAAATGATGAGAATTCAAACAGTAGAAGTGGAGATTTGCAATTTTAAAGATTTAAGTGAAAATAGTACCAAAAAAGTCCAAAGCCCCATTCGTGGCTATCTGGTTGTGCAAGACCTGGAGAAAGTGACAAGCTCAGGCTGACTGCAATAGAGCACTGGTCGGATACAGGCATCAGGTTAGTCCCATGGAAATATTACCTTCTCAGTCCAGCACAGACAATCCTGTTTGAAGTGGAGGGGGCTCTGAGGAGCAGAAAAGCATCACGGACGGTCATCAATGTAGCACGAAGAGCAGGATTAGTGTCACAGATGAGCATTACTGTTGTGCAAAAATCCTGTTGCCATCAGGCCGGTGCTTTGCGGTGGCGCTCCCCTCAAGTGGTCGATGCAGTAACATGAATGGTCGGTGTTAGTCCAGGCATCTTTGGGATGGTTATCCCCCTAATTGTTTTGCCTTCAGACTTTCTGTTTTGCTGACTTAATGTTTGCTGGTTTTAGGACTCTGCACAGTGCCTGTGCTCTTTCCTTAAACCATGGTATGTTTGGCTTATACCAAATTGGCATATTTGACTTGAAAGTCCCAAGTAAGGTAGCACTATGTGTGGCCAGGGCCTGTAAATTCAATGCTACTAGTGGCCTCCAGCACTGCTTGTGCCACTCACTTAAAAAGCCCTTCAAACGTACCTCAAGCCGTCCATTGCAGCCCGTGTGTGCAGTTTCTCATTGCCAGTTCAACCTGGCAAAATAAAACTTTTGCAAGGCCCAAAAGACCTTTATTTTTTATTCATATAATTCACCCTTTGAGTAGGCCCTGGACAGCCCTGAAGGGCAGGGTGCAATGTATTTAAAAAGCAGGACATGTGCTTTAACATTTTACATATCCTGGTAGTAAAAAAACTCTTACATTTGATTTTCAAACTTGTAAGTCCTACCTCAACCCTAGGATAACACTGGAGTCACCTTCTACATTTAACCTCTTGTATGCCCATGACGAGCTGGACTCGTCATGGAGCACAGTCGCACTGTGCCCATGACGAGTACAGCTCGTCATGAGGCATACCCTAGGGAATCCCTCTGGTGCGGGCACCAGAGGGATTCCCTTTCTGCCAAAAAGCCTCGGGAGGTGGGGAAGAGCTTCTCCAGCTCCCGAGCCCCCCCCCCTTCACTGTAATGACGATCGGCGCGCACGTCGTGCCGACATCATTACAGTGAGGCACCGTTTTTATCGAGAGACCCGGGGGAACTCTGGGTGGTAGGAAATTCGTGTCAGCCCGGTGATGCCTCAACTTTCCCACACAAAAATGTGTGAAAAAGATGATTTTTTCAGCTAAATTTGAGGTTTGCAGGGCATTCTGGGTAAGGAAACATTGGGGGATCCATGGAAGCCATACCTCCCTGGAATCCCCCGGGTGTCTAGTTTTCAAAAATGTGTGGGTTTGGTAGGTTCCCCTAGGTGGCCGCTGAGCACGGGGCCAAAAACCCAAGTGACCCCCCTTGCAAAACCAGGTGGTTTTGAGATAGGCAATTTTGATGTCGCCTCACTGCGTTTTGGGACCTTGCCTGTCGCGGGTACTTGGGCCTCCCACACAAGTGAGGCACCATTTTTACCGGGAGACCCGGGGGGACGCTGGGTGGTGGGAAATTTGAGTGAGCCCGGTGATGCCACAACTTTCCCACACAAAAATGTGTGGAAAATGTGATTTTTCCAGCTAAAATTGAGGTTTGCAGGGGATTCTGGGTAAGGAAACGTTGGGGGATCCACGCAAGCCATGCCTCCCTGGAAGCACACGGGTGTCTAGTTTTCAAAAATGCATAGGTTTACTAGGTTTCCTAAGGTGCCCGCAGAGCTAGGGTTCAAAAACTACAGGTAGACATTTTGCCAAAAAAGGGTCATTTTTCACTGCGAAATTGAGGTGTGACCACGTTGCGTTTTGCGCCGTTTCCTGTTGCGGGCACTAGGCTGACCCACACAAGTGAGGTACCGTTTTTCTCGTAAGACTTTGGGGAATGCGGGGTGGGTGGAAATTTGTGGATCCACGCAGATTCCGGAACTTTCCACCACAGAAATGTGGGGAAAATGTGTTTTTTTTGTCAATTTTTTAGGTTTGCAAGGGATTCTGGGTAACAGACCCTGGTGGGAGTTTAAATACTGCTGGAAACCAACCCAGAAGCTCAGATATTGCACTCACCTGCCACGCAAGTGTTGCTGTCCCCGGTGCAACAACCGAAGTTTGTTTTCCTTGCTGCCGCTGTACCGCAGTCCATCGCGGCCGCAGAGCGGAGGCACTACACTGCCCAGCGTCCCTTGCGCGCTGGGAACGGAACGGAACCCGGAAGCCTAATCCTCGCGCCTGGAGGCGCCATAAATTGCTGCATCTCTTCGGGGGAGCGGGGGTTTAAATACTGCTGGAAACCAACCCAGAAGCTCAGATATTGCACTCACCTGCCACGCAAGTGTTGCTGTCCCCGGTGCAACAACCGAAGTTTGTTTTCCTTGCTGCCGGTGTACCGCAGTCCATCGCGGCCGCAGAGCGGAGGCACTACACTGCCCAGCGTCCCTAGCACGCTGGGAACGGAACGGAACCCGGAAGCCTAATCCTCGCGCCTGGAGGCGCCATAAATTGCTGCATCTCTCCCGCGTCGCGGGACGCGTGCGGGCGGGCGCCGGGCTAAGCCCGGGCAAAGGGCGGGCCCTCTGTGGCCCTCAGAGGCACAAGGAGGCCGGGCCGGGCTGGGCCACACCCATTGGCGAATATCCCAGGTATTTGGTCCGATATACATGTAAGACTTCTTTGTTCCACCTGCTAAAATTGGAGTGGTGTACAGACTCTATAGCACCTATAAACTGGACGAGACTGTGGTGCATGATCGGTCATTTTATAAATTGATACATACGACATGCCCTGGGTGTCTGGCCAGCCAAATACTAAATGTTAAATACTGATCAATATGTGGCCATTTTGCTTTGACCATATTGGGAGAAAGGGGGTTGCTAATTGAAAGTGCGCTATGGCTGCGAAACCCAAAACAAGGTCAACTAAGCGTAAAGCAAATACCCCGTTGATTACCACACATAGCCAATCCGATACTGATATTGCAGCTGGCTACTCGGCTCCCCCAACGGCCATAGATTTAATGTTAAGGAAGGTCGTTGGGGCAGTGAATGGGGAAATTGAGCGTACCCAGAGACGCCTGTCAATGACCCCCACAAATAACTCACACATGCACATGCAAAGCAGATCTCCACAAGCCCTAGATGTAAATCTTTGTGATAGCTTGCAGGATAATAGCTTGGACATCTCATATGGGAATTTGCCGTGTGGCCAGCAGATAGCAGAGGTTGAACCATCTGCTTGCAAGGCAGCAAAAAGACCAAATTTAAGTAAGCCAAGGTTGCCCAAAAGAGGCTCAAAGCTTAAGCAATTAAAGAAACCAAATTCCGTCAACAAGGGTGGGAAGAAACAAACAATAGAGGATGAGGTCATAGAAATAGCTGTACCAAGCCCTTTAAGCCCGCCAGTATGGTTACAACCAGTTATAACTGATTTACAAAAACATCTGGAATCTTTCATTACTGCCCAAATAAAACCACTGATTAGCAAATTAGACAGAATTACTAATGAGCTCCAAAAACAGACAAGGCCGAAGGAAATCACTAATCCTATCGCTTCTGAAAGTATAACATCAACTGTGAATGTCCCCCAAAGGCCTCCTCCTTCAAATAATATTTGCACAAGAAACGAGCCATGTACTACCGCTCAGGTTCATGCCCCACCCATAAGCACAGACCACTCACAGGATAGATGCCCAGTTGTACATATGCAAGGTTCTTACCCTAAAAATCAGGATCAGCTCAGAAGACCCCAGATGCAGCAAGGACAGGTTACGTCTCATTGCCCGGTTGACGTACAGCAGAAAGCCCTTGTTAGCAGGGATAAAATGTATCCTTCTCCCCCCGGAGTAAATTTACCTCCTCAAGCTAGTCCCTATGTTGTGGTCTTTGCCGGGGTTCCAGAACTCAGGGTGGGCCAAAGGGAACCATATCAAGAGTTAAAAAACAAGATCATTAACTGGCTAAACATACATAGACCCCTTCAAGGGAGGGAAAGGGGAGAAATCATCCATGTGAGAAGAGTACCTTGGTTGGGCAACAGAGAGAAGGATATTGAAGGGGATTGCATTATTGCAAATTTCAGAAACCCAAATCTGGTGGAGTATATATTAGGCAATTATAACAAAAATATGACCAGCACTATAAGGACCATGCCATTGGGCTATTTTTATCCTAGAAGTAGAACTACGTACCCCTCGGCCCATAACCTAGGTAGGATGGAAGGAGGAATAGATGGACGCCTGATAAGGAATCATGAACATAGCCATCTACCACCATTAAGTCTGGACGGCCCACAGTGGAAGAACAGATTTACTCCCCTCCTATCCCTAGATGAAAATGAATGACTAACTAACGTAGAGATATGCCCAGCAGGGAAGGAAATAAAGATGTCCATGAATACAAGTGAATTAACACCTGAGGGAAGGCATATACCGAATCCCCAAAAAACTTCTCCGCAAATACAGTCTGGGAAGAGGAAAGATCCCCTGCCTGAAGGGAGGGGGGTAGCTAAACCAGATTCCCATGACAAAAGTTTCACCGAGACACAGGGAGGAAATGTGAAAATAACGTCTTGGAACATAGCAGGACTAGCTGGAAAAATAGCTAACGCAGACTGTTGGAACCAACTAAGGGACTCTCAAATAATAGCCCTTCAGGAGACCTGGGCAGTTGAGCCCGATATCTATCATCTGGAGGGCTATAAGTCCTTTTTTGTTCCAGCGCAAGAGAGTAGGGCTGGTAGAGCAAGAGGAGGCCTAATAATATATGTTGATGTTAACTTAAAGGGGAGATGGACTGAGCCATCTTGGACCTCGGATAACTTGCAAGCAGTAACTTTTCAGGGCCAGGGGTTGAGGGTACAATTATTTAATATCTACAACCCTGGTTCAGGAAGTGGCACCAATACTGTGCTAGAGGAACTAGATGTTAGACTAAAGCAGGAAACCGACCTTGGGAAAGGTGGGGAACACTCATTTGTCCTTTTAATGGGGGATCTAAATTGCCATCTTTGCTTACGCTTGATACCGGTAACTTTAAACTGGGATCTTTGCCCACTCAGAAAAGGGCCACATTTTGAGCATAGCTCTGAGGGCACACTATTAACAAAATTAATAGCTAGTCATTCACTAGCACATACCATTGATTTGGTAACCCCAGGACCAGAGGGCACTTTGACACCGACTTTCAAAGGAAGGGGATGTTCGTCTATTATAGACTACATTTTGATATCTACCTTTGCCAAACACTGGATTGGGAAGGTAAATACTAAATGGAGTCCCTTTAGCGATCATAACCCTTTGTCCATGGAAATATTGTACAAGGGCTACACTAAAATGTTTAAGCAGTTGGACATCCTTTTACAACCTACAGACCAGGGAAGACGTTTAAAATGGGCAAAAATTAATGCCCCTGAATTTTACATCACATTGGTCGTAAAGGGGAGAAGATGGGTCTAGGAATGTTTAGATTTCCAAGTAGAGGGAGTCAACCTAGTTGCCGCTTTCAGGGAACTAACTAAACTCGCTGATAAACCATTAGTGGCAAAAGGTCCTAGGAAGTCAGGGACACACCCAAGATGGTTTGATGTAAATTGTGCACGAGCATTAAGAAACTTAAAAGCAAGTCTTAAGGCAAACCCAAGGGACATAGTGGAAGTGGCAAAGTACAGAAAAATCTATAGAATTAAGACTAGAGAAAGGAAGACCACTTTAAAAGCAGAACTATGGGCCGATTTAAGAGAGGCTGGTGAAAACAGGGACTTTAGTGAATTCTGGAGGATCATAAACAGACCCTGTTTTCATGACTGTACCACCCCGGTCCTTAGTACAAATATTCTCCCACAGCAATGGGTATCTCACTTTGAGAGTCTCTATAATCACTCAAAAGACTCTAAACAAGAAGGGGAATGGGTTGGAAATAGGAGTCGGGTGCAGGATTTTACACTTACGGAGATCACGCAGGCAATTAAACGGCTGACACCAAACAAAGCCCCTGGGCCAGACGGCACTCCCCCAGATCTGTACATAAGTAATGTCGACCTGTGGGCGCCAATCTTAACGAGAGTGATAAATGCAGCCATTAAAACAGGACTCCTGAGGTCGTGGTCCACTGCCTTAATTGTACCCATCTTCAAAAAAGGAAATAAGGATAACCCCCAATGCTACAGACCGATATCACTGATCGATGTCTCCGCCAAAATACTGGGGCGGGTGGTCTTAAATCGTTTAATGGCCTGGACTGAAGAGCACCACACAATAGTAGACACCCAGTATGGCTTCAGAGCGGGAAAATCGACCAGTGAACAGTGCTTAAATTTATATCTACTGGTCGCCAAATACACTAAGGCAAGTAATGGTACCATTTATATGGGGTTTATGGACCTGGCGGCGGCCTTTGACAATGTGAATAGAAGCAAGCTCTGGGAAAAGATGAACGCCTTGGGGATTGACCAGGGATTGATAAACATCTTGAGAGAGCTACACTGGAACACTACAGCGAGAGTTCGCTATAGTATGGAGGGCGGGCAAACTGATTCCTTCCCATGTTCCAGTGGAGTAAGGCAGGGGTGCATTCTTGCCCCCTTCCTATTCTCACTATATATCAACGACCTGGAGTCATCACTCATAGCCCAGGCAACTGATTGTCCCAGGGTAGGACAGCACCAAATACCAGTCCTTTTGTATGAGGACGACGCGGTCCTCCTCGCTCGGACACCGCAAAGTCTTCAAGCATTGATCAATGGATTCGTAAACTTTATGGAAAAACTAGATCTTTCCGTAAATTTGAGTAAATCCTTTGCGCTGATCGCAGGCAAGAAACCAACCAAAAAAACGGTATTTAACATTGGGACACATACCATGGGTACTGTAGCTTCCTTTCCGTATCTAGGCCTACTATTTGATGGGAAAATCCAATTTGACATATTGCTGGAAGAACATTGTACCAAATTGGTTTCGTCATGTGGTGCAATTATGAACTTTGCCCAAAGATTGGGTCGTTGGTCCCCTGAGCAAGTAATGAGCTTATATAGCTCAATAAGCATAGCTAAAGCCGTATATGGAGCCGAGGTGTGGGGCTTCAAGGATGTTAAACAGTTACAATTAGAAGAAGACAAGTTTATCCGTAGAATCCTGAAGATCCCACCCGCAACACCAGCTGAAATTGCACACTCTGAACTCGGTATTCCATATATCGCAGATCAGGTTAAGATTAGACCAGTTCTGGCTTGGCTTAGCATCTGGGTTAACCCGGATGCTGAACTAAGCAAGGAAATACTCACTGACTGTTTAGAAAGGGACAAATGGATGCAAATCCCATGGCTGAAATATGTCAAAATCTCCTTAGAATCTGTAGGCCAGCACACCCTGTTTAGTACCTCTGCTCTAATCTCAAGAAGTAGCAAATTACAAATTAAAAGATTACTGCTGGATAAATGGGAGATGCTCAGGGAAACTAAAGCTTTAACATCAAAACGTTCAGTTGTAGTGCATCGCCTAGTTAAAGATACAGTGGGTATGGAACCCTACCTATTCTTGCTGCATAACCAGCAGGAGAGATTTTTAATGTGTCGTTTTAGGCTCAATTTGTTGCATAATATTTTATCTTATCCGCCTGGTTTTACTGCAACTATTGAGCAGAAGGGTGCCTGCGGCTGCGACAACTTGTCTCCGCAGGACACCCTTCATTTTGTATTATTGTGTCCATTTTATCGTTCCCCTAGGCGTATGTTTCTGGTCGATATTTTAAAACATGGAAAATTTCGTCATGCGAAAGTAGCCCTGCTGTTCTTACAAAGAGCTAATGATATGCATACTTTGTGCTCAATAATAAGTTTTTTAAAAGTTGCAGTAAGATTAAGGAACACTAGAGATTAATCTATTTCTAATTCAATATTGTATTTTATAGGAATTGAAACAGTTTGGTTGATGGTTATTTTATAATAATGAAATGTATAGATATATGTGTTACTGTATTTTAGAATATGTACTTTTTATGATGATTTTTTAAACCATCGAAATAAAGAATTTGAACTAACTGATCAGTCATGTCACCCCATCCTGGATTCCCCTGGGTGTCTAGTTTTCAAAAATGTATAGGTTTGCTAGGTTTCCCAAGGTCTTTTATCACAAACAGAGAGGGAGAGAATAAACAACGTGGTTGCGTTCTCCCTGAGTAACTTTTTTTCACAAAAAGCAACCACTATTGAATTGGCGAAATACCAGATTCAGAGTAGTGGAAAGATGTTGTTCAACTATCTACTTGACAGGTGGAATATCAAAGATATTGAAGTAAAAGCCTCACTCACGTAATAGTGACATGCTTCATCATAGGCAATTACTCCACACCCAGAGAAGATGGTACTCTCTGGGCGGACTCAACCAAAGATATACTGGGAGTTCCTAGATAAATGAACCACTGGTTAGGCAGGGAACCAGATCAGATTAAAAATACCTATGAGTGTACCCTATTTTAAATTATTTATTATTGGGCACTCATGATATCAGTAAAAACTTATTGTCGGGGTTTCTTTGAACTCGATTTGTTCAATTGTACCCGCTACCGTATGCCAACATGTTTCGGCCCGTCTTGTAGCCCAATCGGGTCTTGGGGCCTTCGTCAGGGCGATATCTTTCTTTTCCTTATGCTATAAGGTCCCTGCGATTAAGCTGTACATGTGCTTACATGCAACTCATTCGTACGTGAGGCCTAATGCACTCACCTGTCCGTATGTGCCTTCCGACTTCAGTAGAATTTTTCTATTGGACATGGGACACAAAGTTAACATGTGTTTCTTTGACGACACAACAACATGAATCTATCTACAGCCCGTCTTGTGCTCGTAGTCGTTGGTTCTTAGTTGTAGTGATGGTGTACCACCTGACTATGTGCTCTCTATGTTAGGGCTTAGTGTAATACATTAATCATTCCAGTTTGCTCACCGCCACATCACATCCACATCTATACACCACACAACGTGATCATCATACTGCTTGTGATTGACTATGAGTGAAAAGGATTGTGGCTATAATGTATTTTCTAGTCATCAATCCTATAGCTCTCTATTCAGGCACCCATTCCCTTGTTGTGTTGTTTATTCATTTCTTAAATATATCACCATGCATAGTGATCATGTATATCTCTTTCATCCAGTCGATTATTAAGAACTTCCGGCGCTCACCTACTGCCCTGTGCCTACTGGCATCATGCAGATCTCGTGTGTTAGGTGCAGTCCTGTAGTCAAACACTGCATCAGAGATAAATAAAGGCAACTATTAGCATGTTCAAAACCGATCTAATGATAAACATCTCGTTCTCTACAAGATTCTAGTTCACGGAACCTTATTACCGCGTTACTATCTTTTTACGGTTTAGGGAAATATATTCAGGGACGTATTTATTCTTATTTCGCTTCCGTGCCAGTATTCCTGCTTAGTTCTTCAAATCCTGTGTTGCAGGGTGAACTTTCCCCCTATTTGTATATGTTTTGTTTGCTGTCCCTTTTGTTATAGCTAGTCTTAGTGCCTGAATAGAGAGCTATAGGATTGATGACTAGAAAATACATTATAGCCACAATCCTTTTCACTCATAGTCAATCACAAGCAGTATGATGATCACGTTGTGTGGTGTATAGATGTGGATGTGATGTGGCGGTGAGCAAACTGGAATGATTAATGTATTACACTAAGCCCTAACATAGAGAGCACATAGTCAGGTGGTACACCATCACTACAACTAAGAACCAACGACTACGAGCACAAGACGGGCTGTAGATAGATTCATGTTGTTGTGTCGTCAAAGAAACACATGTTAACTTTGTGTCCCATGTCCAATAGAAAAATTCTACTGAAGTCGGAAGGCACATACGGACAGGTGAGTGCATTAGGCCTCACGTACGAATGAGTTGCATGTAAGCACATGTACAGCTTAATCGCAGGGACCTTATAGCATAAGGAAAAGAAAGATATCGCCCTGACGAAGGCCCCAAGACCCGATTGGGCTACAAGACGGGCCGAAACATGTTGGCATACGGTAGCGGGTACAATTGAACAAATCGAGTTCAAAGAAACCCCGACAATAAGTTTTTACTGATATCATGAGTGCCCAATAATAAATAATTTAAAATAGGGTACACTCATAGGTATTTTTAATCTGATCTGGTTCCCTGCCTAACCAGTGGTTCATTTATCTAGGAACTCCCAGTATATCTTTGGTTGAGTCCGCCCAGAGAGTACCATCTTCTCTGGGTGTGGAGTAATTGCCTATGATGAAGCATGTCACTATTACGTGAGTGAGGCTTTTACTTCAATATCTTTGATATTCCACCTGTCAAGTAGATAGTTGAACAACATCTTTCCACTACTCTGAATCTGGTATTTCGCCAATTCAATAGTGGTTGCTTTTTGTGAAAAAAAGGTTTCCCAAGGTGCCCGCAGAGCTAGGGTTCAAAAACTACAGCTAGACATTTTGCCAAAAAAGGGTCATTTTTCACTGCGAAATTGAGGTGTGACCACGTTGCGTTTTGCGCCGTTTCCTGTCGCGGGCACTAGGCCGACCCACACAAGTGAGGTACCGTTTTTCTCGTAAGACTTTGGGGAACGCCGGGTGGGTGGAAATTTGTGGATCCACGCAGATTCCTGAACTTTCCACCACAGAAATGTGGGGAAAATTTGTTTTTTTGGACAATTTTTTAGGTTTGCAAGGAATTCTGGGTAACAGACCCTGATGGTAGGCAGTCAAGTCACCCCATCCTGGATTCCCCTGGGTGTCTAGTTTTCAAAAATATATAGGTTTGATAGGTTTCCCAAGGTGCCCGCAGAGCTAGGGTTCAAAAACTAGAGCTAGGCACTTTGCCAAAAAAGGGTACATTTTCACTGCGATATTGAGTTGTGACCACGTTGCATTTTGTGCCGTTTCCTGTCGCGGGCACTATGCCTACCCACACAAGTGAGGTACCATTTTTATCAAGAGACTTAGGGTAATTCAGATTTGTAAAGGAACTGTTATTATCTATTGACTTTCTATTCATTTCTGCCTTCCAAATGAAAGATATTGTGTAAAAAAGAAGTCATTCTAAAAAATGACTGATAATTCTCATGCTAGTAGGAGTATTCCCAATTTCAGAAATGTGCAAATATCTACTGTTTCTAAACTCTATATTTTGTTCCCATTTCAGAAATACATAGGTGTCTTTCATACCGATTTTTCCATGTACACATTTTTACAGAATAATTACTATATACCCGGTACATAATAAAAAACCATTGCAAGTTGCTGCTCAGTTTTTGGCTCTGGGTTCGTCGGGTTCTTGGTGAACCTACAAGTCCTATATATCCCCACAACCAGTAATGTCCAGCAGATGTAATGGTATATTGCTTTCAAAGACCTGTCATAATTAGAAGAAGTTACAGGTGAAAACGTTGACACAAAAGGCTGTTTTTTCAGCTATTTTTCAATTTATCCCATATTTAACTGTTAGTTTCTATAAAAAAACCTTGATGGATCTACACAAATGACCCCTTGCTGAATTCAGAATTTTCTCTTCTTCTCGAAAATGTATAGCTTTCCAGGATCCATTATTGCTTTTGTACCCATTACTGCCATTAACTGGAAGGAGGTCAAAAGCACAAAAAATAGAAAAATTAGGCTATGTCCCAGAAAAATGCCAAAACTGTGTAAAAAATGTTGGGTTTCTGACAAAAGTCTGGTATCCCCGAAAAGCTGGGAAAATGGTGATTTCAACCCCACAAACCCTTTTTTGATAACATTTGCAGGGAAAAACCCAGATGCTTTCATTTGCAGCCCGTTTTTCCAATTTTTCCGAAAAAAAACAAAATTTTGCTGTATTTTGGCTCATTTCTGTGACCCCTCTAGGAGAATCCACAAACCCTAAGTACCTTTAGAATCCCCATGATGTTGGAAGAAAAGGACGCAAATTTGGCGTGGATACCTTATGTGGTCAAAAAGTTACAGGTTCCTCAGTGCGCACTACCCCAAATAGCCAAAAAAGGCGTGGCACAGGAGGGGAAAAGGCCTGGCAGCGAAGGGGTTAATACGCTGTAAATTCCAAATTGGAGCAGGTAACCCAAATTTATGGTGAAGTCAGATTTTAAATAATAATTTTTAAAAATCCACTACTAGAAAGTTGGTATTTTCTTGCCTTAAACATTCTTGCCTTAAACATTTGGTGCCTGCAGCCTGTCTCTGGGTCACATGAGTGGGTGTAGTTGACAGTTGGGTTTAGTGTGTTCCTCTTATAAAGCCACACAAAATAGAGAACAAAGATGTGGCTGGATGGGCCATCACTGGCAGAAAAGGAGGGAGGGGCTGGGCCCAGTCCCACTTTCTCCTAAATAGGCTGTGTCCTGCCTCCACCCAAAGGACTGCATTTCCCCTGTAGTTAGTCTGGAGCCAGGGCATGGCACCTGCTCACTTTGAGGGAATGACTCTAGAAGCGTCCCCCTCACTTCGAAGGCAAACTGGATATAAATACCTGACCTCAGACACCAACTCTTCAGTAAACTTTTGGACCTGTGGATTTTCTGAAAAGGAAGAAGGAATGCTGCGCTGCTCTGTTGGAAGGACTGCCGTTTTGCTGGTCTGTTGCACTGAAGGAACTGCTGCCCTGCTGTGCTGCCTGCTGCCTGCTGCCCTTTTGTCTGGGTGAGAAGGACTGGACCTGCATCTGTTGAACCCAGAACCCAAAGTGACTCCAAGGGCTAGTTGGGTGGCCTATTAACTTGAGCCTAAGGGACAGAAGTCCCTAACATCCATGAACCCAGCACATGTACTCTGCCTTCAGTGAGTCTACTTGTTGCGCAAGTTGTGACTTACGTGATTTTGCAAGGTGTGCTTTCCATCCCATGAGTGCCACAGGTGAACTTGGTACAATGCACCAGCGATGAATGTGAAAAACAGTTTATTGTAGCCCAGCAAAACACTTTTCAATATGTAATTGACATAGAAGTATTGCTTTTGGATTATTAACAATCCCTCAAAGGATCAATGGTATTGTGGTGACAGTAACAC
Source organism: Triturus cristatus (assembly GCF_964204655.1). NCBI lineage: Eukaryota > Metazoa > Chordata > Amphibia > Caudata > Salamandridae > Triturus > Triturus cristatus. Next base: position 319,277,339 of record NC_140579.1, read on the forward strand.
ACCTTATTTCATTATTCACAGTATCACATACACTGTACCAAAAAGAATGAACACTTTTAAGTTAAAAGTTTTTATTACTAAAGGAATAATCTGTTTCTCAGTATGTCTAAAACCACTACAAGAGATGCACTACATACCTTTTTGACAGCAAAGGCTGTTTTTAACGGCGGCAGCATGAAGACAGTGTTCCCTGAGAAGGGCAAACACACACTGAAGTAGCAGTCAGTTAGTCTTCTTCCGTGAGTTGGCTTTATCAGCTTCAGTCTTCAGGCGAGATGTAATGTCTGCGAAGTGTGCTGGCAGTAGATGAGACCGTCCCTGGCAGGATCTGTGGTGATAATCTAGGCAAAGGACCTTTCCTGACAAGTGATCAAGGAGCAGTCTTTATAGAGTTAATGTTAATAGAAATTGGAATTTCTGACATAAGTTTAGGAATGTATAACATAGATTATGTGCATCAAGGTGTGCATTGCCAATGTTTCCTTATAAACATATAAGATAAAAGGATGTCAACTCAGACTGCATTATTTTGTGTACATGCATGTATGTGTTCTCATTAAATCTTGACATGGTGATGAGTAGTCATCTGATCCAGATTAATGTTGCATTAAGTGTTGCATCTATGTCATCAATCAAATGACTTGATGCCTTCACAATTCTTAGAAAAATAAGGTCAAACAGCATCTACTTCTAAGCGCAGACACGACAATGATTCTGCATAAATTGGAAAAGATAGTGACTTCGATTGTCTTATACCTATAAACAAATAGGAATAGTTTATATATAAAATACTAATATTTGTTTTAGAATTCCTGCCCAGGTTTATCATAGCTTTCCCCCAGTGCAGTATTTCTAAATGTTCCACAACAACTGGCACAGTATTGCACTGGAATATACTATCCAGTGCAAATCTTGTTTGCACTGGCAATTAGCTGTAAACTAACACTAAGTAGCACTTTGAAGTACTCTGTGTGAAGGGGACACCCACTTGGTGCTACATGAGCAGTCCCATGCAACCACTCATGGACTTTGACACAAAGCCATATCTATTAAAAAGGTAGACAGGGTTTTGCCTACAAAATGTATGTCTCCATGAGGCATGGATAAAATTCATCAAAGGTTTTTCTTTTATTGTAAACCTTACAAACCTTACATGTATGCTATTCTGTACAACCCAAAAGCTATATGGTAAAAGTTTTAAACTATCTTTGAGCACCGTATTTTTTAACAGAAACAAATCCTTCCAAGATTATCTATGCTTGGCATCATGTACACATCGTTGCATGGTGATGCAAGGATGTATAAGTGGCACCAGGCAGTCCAAAATGAACTCATGCATGGGGATAGAGCAGAAATTTCATATCTTAGTCGGCATGGCAATGTCCTGCTGTTTCCCCTTGCCACTACACAGTGCAGCAACTTTAGCTGCTTCATTCGGTGTTTGTGAAGTAAATATGCTCTATAGTACTCATGCATGAATTTAGCAAAATGTTGGAGAACAAAAAGAAGCTTTACAATGTTTCTATCTTTAATATTTATTGAATTAGTTGTAGTAGAGGAATAGACATTTAGCAAATATATGAAACACTTTTGTTGCTAAATACCATAAAACAGAAAGGTATTATTTTTGTAATTACCTAAAAAATTGGTATCAAATGAATAGCTTTCAAATATAAAGAAAAGAACCTAGCATTACTATATAAATTATTGTAATTTTATTTTGACAATAGTTACCTATAAAACTTGGTAAATACGTCACTATGTAAACTCAATGATGAAATATTGGCTATAGATTCCATGAAAAGGGTTTTATTAACATATCAAGTTTTTCAGGTATTTAGATAAAACAAATTGAGCAAACGTTTGAAAAAAAATTGACAAATACAGTAATTATTATCACAGCATGAAATGTATATCAGCTATTAAAATTCAACATTTAACACACATACAATTCAACATTTAACACACATAAAATCACAATATAGTACATGACTACATTAAATACAATTCATTAATGTTTAAATTACTTACTCTGAGAGGTGGTTGTGTTCTCGAGGTTGATCGCGTCTGCCCTTAATTCCACCAAGCATCTCTAAACCACTTTCTCCTCCATCATTCTTGCGTTTGCTAATCATTCCACCATTTCTTACACTTCTCTGCATTCCTATGTGCTGATGCCACTGCAAATGGTGTTCTACAAAGCCATTTTCATAGACAGTGGGAGTTTTGGGGTGACAAACAGATTTTGTTTGTGCTTTTTCAACTCAGAAATCAAAATATAATTCTCCTCCTGAATATTAAATATGATGTTGCTGATGTAAACAAAGGTGTGCAACACAACACAACTGTTAGTTACGCACCTCAGCATGCACGATATTTTGAAAATCTGTATCTTCGTTCCTAGACCCTGCCTTGAGTACCTAGGGACTGCAAAGAGACCAATAGTTACTTTCCAAGCATCAAGAAACGTTTGGTACGTAGCCATTTTTTTTAAGTATGGAGAACTGGGGCAAAATACTGAGGTTACCTGAGGGAGGGTGCTCCTCCAGAGGGTCAGTTTGGCAGGTTTTTAACAATTGGAGATTTTTGCTGTGAAGAACCAAGCTTATGCAAAGGCTTGCAGTGAATGAATCTGGCCTCATTCATTCCTGCCTGGCTACAGAGTTTAACCTTACCCAGATGGAGAACGTTTAGAACCAAGAAGTAACTAGGTTCGAAGCTAACAACAGGCACGAGAGCAAGGAACGAGTTACTTTAGTGGTGAAGCTATTCTGGCAGCTAGGAAATAGTGTTATCTTGTCTGGCTTTTGGGCCAAAAACTGAAAGATTCAATTGGAGCTCAGAGATAGCCTATCTGACTACAAGAGACACGTGCGAGCTTTAGAAAACTGCCTTGAACCCAGCTGAGGTTTTTTGAGATACAAAAAAAATAATAACGTACCAAGGTAAACCCTTTGATTGGTGTGATCTGTTAGGCTTCTATAACCTCTGCTCCATTGACGTCAAATTTTGATATCCCCAGTATCCCTAAAACTGTATTTATCTTTTTAACCAGAGACTAGATCCATGTTGTGACCTAGTTTGAATGTATTTATTGAGTTGATAGATTTAACCCAAATGAACGAACCAATTGCTGACAATCTTGATTCCTTATTCTGTATTTTCATTAGTATTAGTACCTGCCTTTTTATTTGTTTATTGGTTTTGTGAAGTGCTGAAAGTTGTCTTTTGTTCTCTTCAGAGCGCCTCATTTATGCTAGTGTCTACAGGTGTGGCTACTGGCAAAATAAAGTAGTTTGGTGGGAGGGTGGCAAATAATAATTTAAAAAAAAATACTTACCTGCCACTCCTGTGCCGACCACCTCGGTGCTCATCTCTTCCTGGAAGATGCCCAAGGTCCAGCACAGGCTCCTAGACTCCCCACACAATTCAGACGCTCCTCTCATACTATGAGAGCAGCACCAGGACTGGTCTGAGAGGCCTGGTTAGGCACTCACTAAAAGACTGAGAACCTTTGCCATCTCAATGTAATACTCACAAGAAAAGAAACCCCTCTGCCTAACAAGAATTATACTATGTAAAAAGACACTTAGAATACAGTGAAAACACCTACATACACTAGGGAACACTATGCGTTGGGGTACCCCTGTGATTTACATGACCTCCTCTGTAAGCCCCTAGTACATAATAGGGCAAGGGGATTAAAACTACCTCTTAAAACGTGCAATGGGGTGCGTTTGCACACTGGTGAAGGGAGGGGGGGAAGCCTGAGGTGACGTGTGCAAACACGCCCTGTGGGCATTTTAGGTTGGGGGACAAAGTCCCCTTGAATCCTGAGGGTCCCTGGGATCCAACTCTGTGGCGCTTACTGGAGGTACCTAGTGGGCTAGTTGGACCCTAGGGACCCTCAGGATTCAAGGGGACTTAATCTCACAACATAAAACGGCCACAGAGCGTGTTTGCACAGTGGTGAAGGGAGGGGACAGGGCCTGAGGTGACGTGTGCAAAAACGCCCTGTGGCGCCTTTACGGAGGAAGTTTTATTCCCCCTGCCCTATCATATACTAGGGGCTTACAGAGGAGGTCATGCTAATCACATGGGGACCCCAACGCATAGTGTTCCCTAATGTATGTAGGTGTTTTGACTGTATTCTAAGTGTCTTTTAACTAAGGGTGGGTGGAATTTGCAAAATTGACTTTCGCAAATTATCGCAAAAGTTGCGCAAAATCTCCGCGAGAATTCGAAACTTTCACGAAGATGTGGAGTTTGCTTTTCCCGCCCGTTCGCGATGTGTTTTTCCGTGCTCGCGGAGAAATATATCTCCAACTTGCCCATGCGGTCGCTAATGAGCGCGGCCATCTTTCTCGCGATGCTTATTTCCTGTTCACGATCGCAAAGACATGTTCGCGATCGCAAACTCTCGCGGGATAGCGCGACCGGCTACCAACAATCCAACATCTTGTGGCGCGCGCGAACGGATAGGAAAGCTCGTCGGCGAACGCAGGGACCCGGTAAGTCGCGACCGCGCTCGCGAGAATGCATTTTTAAAGCGCAAACAAGAAAAATTCTTCCGTTTCACGGCAGGTTGCGAAAGTTTTGACATTTTTGCGCTCTCCGCAGAACGCGAAAATGTCAAAATATTGCAAATTCCGTGAGCGGAACGAAATTTACCACCCAGGCCTACTTTTAACATAGTGCTGGCTCTAGGACTGGTTAGTCAGACTCAGTTACCACCATTATCGGTCTGAAAAAGTTGAGGGTACCGGATGATTTTGCAACAAGGCTTCTTTCTGCTGTTCTGTTTCTTCTTTCTGCACGTTTTCCTTCTTCCTGCACCTTTCTTCGTCTTTGAGGACTTCGGTTGCTTCTTTCTGCATTTCTTTTTTTTCTTTCTGTGCGTTTTTTCTTCTTTCTTCAAATGTCCTATCTCTGTAGGCACAGTTAGAAATTAGCTTTTAAAAAACCTTTGAAATTCAAGATAAAAACCATAGGTTTCAGGCCCGTTATAGTTAGGAATTAGCATTTAAAAAACGTTAGAAATTCACTGAAAAAACTATAGGTTTCAGGGGCGTTATAGTTAGCTGGACATTTCACTCGTACAAAACCATTGAAATTCCCCCGTTATAGTTATTTCAGCTAACTATAACTTGCACGTCCGCAATGCACTGCTGATGACATCACATATTACATCAGTCATGACATGGTCAGTGACATCACTCATGACATCAGTGATGACATCTCAAATGACAGATATTAAAGGAAAAATGTGTTTATATATCTGGGTGGGACCTAACTACACAAACACGAGCTTGGCTCTAATTGGCTGACAACACTTCAATCCAGGAAGTGTTGGCAGCCATCTTGGTGCAATGCTTTTAGGTCTCGTCTAGCGACGCAGTGCATGTGCTGAACACTTGGCGAGATCTATTGTTGTCGATCTACCCAAACACCACTGCACTAACCTAAACCCTAAAACACTACCCCAGGATGACCTCCTATACTATACAAACACCACTGCACTACCCTACACCCTAAAACACTACCCCTAGCATGACCACCTACACTACCCAAACACCACTGCACTACCCTAAACCCTAAAACACTACCCCCCAGCATGAACCCCTACACTACCCAAATATCACTGCACTACCCTAAAACATGACCCCCTACACTACACAAAAACCAGTGCACTATCCTAAACCCTAAAACACTACACCCAGCACGACAAGCTACACTAAACAAACACCACTACACTACCCTAAACCCTAAAACACTACACCCAGCATGAACCCCTACACTACCCAAACACCACTGCAATACCCTAAACCCTAAAACAAAACCCCCAGCATGACCCCCTACACTACCCAAACGCCACTGCACTACCCTAAAATACGACCCTCTACACTACACAAACACCAATGCACTACCTGAAACCCTAAAACACTACCCCAGCACAACCCCCTACACTACACAAACACCACTGCACTACCCTAAACCCTAAAACACAACCCCCAGCATGACCCCCTATACTAAACAAACACCGCTGACTGCCTTAAACCCTAAAAAACTACCCCAGCACGACCCCTACACTACCCAGACACAACTGCACTGCCCTAAACCCTAAAACAATACCCCCAGCACTATCCCGCTACACTACCCAAAAACCACTGCACTACAGTAATCCCTAAGACACTACCCCCAGCAGGACCCCCTGCACTACACAAGCACCACTGCACTACCCTAAGCCCTAAAAGACTACCCCAAGCACGACACCCTAGACTATCCAAACATAACTGCACTACCCTAAACCCTAAAAAACGACCACCAGCACGACTCCATACACTACCCAAATACCACTGCACTACCCTAAACCCTAAATCTACCCCAGCACAACACCCTACACTACACAAACACCACTGCACAACCCTAAAACACTACCCCCAGCACGACCCCTTCACTCCACAAACACCACTGCACTACCCTAAACCCTAAATGTACCCCCAGAATGACCACCTACACTACACAAACACCACTGCACTACCCTAAACCCTAAAAGACGACCCCAAGCTAGACCCCCTACACTACACAAACACCACTTTACTACCCTAAACCGAAAACACTACCCCCAGCAGGATCCCCTACACTACCCAAACACAACTGCACTACCCTAAATACCAAAACACTACACCTAGCACAACCCCCTACACTACACAAACACCACTGAACTACCCTAAACCCTAAAACACTACCTCCTACACTAAACAAAAACCACTGCACTACCCTATACCCTAAAACACTACCCCCAGCACGACCTAATACACTAGACAACCACCACTGCACTACCCAAAACCCTGAAACACTACCCCCAGCAGAACCGCCTACACTACCCAAACACCACTGCACTACCCTAAACCCTAAAACACTACCCCAGCACAACCCCCTACACTACACAAACACCACTGCACTACCCTAAACCCTAAAACACTACCCCCTGCACTACACAAACACCATTCCACTACCCTCAACCCTAAAACACTAACCTCAGCACTACACCCTACACTACCCAAACACCACTGCACTACCCTAAACCATAAAACACTATCCCCAGCACTACCCCTGCACTACACAAACACCACTGCAATGCAATAAACCCTAAAACACTACCCCCAGCAGTACCCCCTACCCTACACAAACACCAGTGCACTACCCTAAACCCTAAAACACTACCCCTGCATGACCCCCTACACTACCTGAACACCACTGCACTATCCTAAACCCTAAAACACTACACCCAGCACGACCCCCTGCAGTACCCAAACACCACTGCACTGCCGGAAACCCTAAAATACTACTCCCAGCACGAGCCCCTACACTACACAAACACCACTGCGCTACCCTAAACCCTAAAACACCACCCCCAGTATGACCCCTTACACTACGCAAACACCACTGCAATTCCCTAAAACCTAAGACACTTCCCCCAGCATGGCCCATTACACTACACAAACACAACTGCACTACCCTAAACCCTAAAAAACGACCACCAGCACGACTCCATACACTACCCAAATACCACTGCACTACCATAATCCCTAAATCTACCCCAACACAAACCCCTATACTACCCAAACACCACAGCACTACCCAAAACCCTGAAACATTTCCCGCAGCATGACCCCCTACACTACACAAACACCACTGCACTGCCCTGAACCCTAAAACACTACCCCAGCACGACCCTCTACACTACCCAAACACCACTGCACTGCACTGCTCTAAACCCGAAAACACTACCCCGTGCACGATCACCTACACTACTCAAACACCACTGCACTCCCCTAAAAACTAAAACACTACCCACAGCAAGACCCCCTACACTCCACAAACACCACTGCACTACCCTAAACCCTAACACACTACCCCAGCATTAACTCCTACACTACACAAACACCACTGCACTACCCTACACCCTAAAACACTACCCCAGCACAAACTCCTACACTACACAAACTCCACTGCCCTACCCTAAATACTAAAACACTACCCATAGAACGACCCCCTACAATACACACACACCACTGTACTACCCTAAACCCTAAAACACTACCCCCAGCATGACCGCCGTCAGTACCCAAACACAACTGCACTACCCGAAACCCAAAAACACTACTCCCAGCACGACCCCCTACACTACCCAAACACAACTGCACTACCCTAAACTCTAAAACACGACCCCTACACTACACAAACACTACTGCAGTACCCTAAACCCTAAAACACTATCCCCAGCATGACCCACTACACTACACAAACACCACTGCACTACTCTAAACCCTAAAACACCTCCCCCTACACTACACAAACACCACTGCACTACCCTAAACCCTTAAACACTAACCCCAGCACGACCCCCTACACTGCCCAAACATCACTACTCTGCCCTAAACACTCAAACACTACCACCAGCACGACTCCCTACACTACCCAAACTCCACGGTACTACCCGAAACCCTAAATCTAACCCCCAGCATGACCCCCTATACTACACAAACACCACTGCACTACCCTAAACCCTAAAACATTACCACAAGCACAACCTCCTACACTACACAAACCCTACTGTACTACCCGAAACCCTAAAACACTGCCCCCAGCACGACCCCCTTCACTACCCAAACAACTGCACTACCCAAAACCCAAAAACTCTACCGCCAGCACGACCCCTACACTACCTAAACTCCACTGCACTACCCTAAACCCTAAAGCACAACCCCTCACACTACACAAACAGCACTGCACTACACTCAATCCTAAAACACTACCCCCAGCATGAGCCCCTACACTACACAAACACCACTGCGCTACCCTAAACCCTGAAAAACTACCCCGTACACTACACAAACACCACTGCACTATCCTAAACCCTAAAACACTACCCCCAGCACGACCCCCTACACTGCACAAATACCACTTCACTACCCTAAACCCTATAACACTACCCCAACACTACCCCCAACACTACCCAAACACCACTGCACTACCCACACAAACACCACTGCACTACGCTAAAACCTAAAACACTATCCCCAGCACGACCCCCTACACTACCCAAACACCACTGCACTACCCTAAACCCTAAAGCACTACCCCAACATGACTCCCTACACTACACAAACACAACTGCACTACCCTAAACCCTAAAACACTACCCCCAGCAAGACTCCCGACACTACCCAAACACAACTGCACTACACCAAACCCTAAATACACCCCAGCATGACCTCCCACACTACTCAAACACCACTGCACTACCCTAAACTCTAAAACACTACCCCAGGACAAACCTCTACACTACCCAAACACCACTGCACTACCCTAAACCCGAAAACACTACCCCAGCATGACCCCCTCACAACACAAACACCACTGCACTACCCTAAACCCTAAATCTACCCCAAGCATGACCCCCTACACTACCCAAACACCACTGCACTACCCCAAACCCTAATACACTACCCACAGAATGAACCCCTACACTACCCAATAACCACTGCACTACCCTAAACCCTAAAACACTACCCCAGCACTACCCCCTACACCACACAAACACCACTGCACTACCATAAACCCTAAAACACTACCCACAGCACAACCCCCTACACAACCCAAACAGAACTGTACTACCCTAAACCCTAAAACACTACCACCAGCAGGACTCCCTGCACTACGCAAACACCACTGCACTACCCTACACCCTAAATCTACCCCAAGCACAACCCCCTAGACTACACAAACACCACTGCACAACCCTAAACCGTAAATCTCCCCCCAGCGTGACCCCCTACACTACACAAACACCACTGCACTACCCTAAATCCTAAAACACTATCCCAAGAAGACCCCCTACACTACACAAATACCACTGTACTACCCTTAATCCTAAAACACTACCCCCAGCAAGAACCCCTTCACTACCCAAATAACTGCACTATGCTAAATCCAAAAACACTACCCCAGCACGACCCCCCACACTACCCAAACAACACTGCACAGCCCTAAACCCTACTACATGTCCCCCTACACTACACAAACACCACTGCACTACCCTAAACCCTAAAACACTTCCCCCTACACTACACAAACACAACTGCACTACCCTAAACCCTAAAACACTACCCCCAGCATGACCCCCTATACTACACAAATACCACTGCACTACCCTAAACCCTACAACACTACCCCAGCACTGCCTCCTACACTACCCAACCACCACTACACTACATTAAACCCTAAATCACTACCCCCAGCACAACCCCCTACACTACCCAAGCACCACTGCACGACTCTAAACCCTAAAACACAACCCCAAGCACGACTCCCTACACTACGCAAATACCACTGCACTACCCTAAACCCTACAACACTACCCCAGCACTACCTCCTACACTACGCAAACACCACTGCACTACACTAAACCCTAAATCTACCCCCAGCATTACCTCCCACACTGCACAAACACCACTGCACTACATTAAACCCTAAAATACTTCCCAAGCACGAACCCCTACACTACCCAAACACCACTGCTCTAATCTAAACCCTAAAACACTAAACCCAGCATTACCCCTACACTACCCAAACACCACTGCACTACCCTATACCCTAAAACATGACCCCTACACTACACAAACACCACTGCACAACCCTAAAGCACTACCCCCAGAATGACCACCTACACTACTCAAACACCACTGCACTACCCTAAACCCTAAAAAACTACCCCTTCACTACACAAACACCACTACACTACCCTAAACCCTAAAACACTATCCCCAATCTGACACCCTACACTACACAAACACCACTGCACTACCCTAAACCCTAAAATACTACCCCCAGCATGACCACCTACATGACCCAAACACCACTGCACTACCCTTAACCCTAAAACAGTACACCCAGCATGACCCCCTACACTATACAAACACCACTGCATTATCCTAAAGCCTAAAACACTACACCCAGCAAGACCCCCTCACAACACAAACACCATTGCACTACCCTCAACCCTATATTTACCCTCAGCATGACCCCCTACACTACCCAAACACCGCTGCACTACCCTAAACCCTAATACACTACCCACAGCATGAACCCCTACACTAACCAATCACCACTGCACTACCCTAAACCCTAAAACACTACCCCCAGCACAACCCCCTACACTACACAAGCACCACTGCACTACCCTAAACCCTAAAACACTACCACCAGCATGACCCCCTACACTACCCAAACACCACGGCACTGCCTTAAACCCTAAAACACTATACCCAGCATGGCCCCCTACACTACACAAACACCACTGCACTACCCTAAATCCTAAAACACTACCCCCAGCATGACCCCCTACACTACACAAACACCAGTGCACTACCCTAAACCCAAAAACACTACCACCAGCAGGACTCCCTGCACTACCCCAAAACCACTGCACTACACTACACCCTAAATCTACCCCAAGCACAACCCCCTAGACTACACAAATACCACTGCACTACCCTAAACCCTAAAACACTACCCCCAGCATGACCCCCTACACTACACAAACACCACTGCACTACCCTAAACCCTAAAACACTACCCCTAGCATGACCCCCTACACTACAAAAACACTACTGCACTACCCTAAACCCTAAATCTACCACCAGCATTACCCCCTACACTACACAAACACCACTGCACTACCCTAAATCCTAAAACACTACCCCAAGCAGACCCCCACCACTACACAAACACCACTGTACTACCCTAAACCCTAAAACGCTACCCCCAGTACGACCCCTTCACTACCCAAACACAACTGCACTATGCTAAATCCAAAAACACTACCCCAGCATGACCCCCTACATTACCCAAACACCACTGCACTACCCTAAACCCTACAACACGTCCCCCTACACTACACAAACACCACTGCACTACCCTAAACCCTAAAACACAACCCCCAGTACGACCCCTACATTACATAAACACCACTGCACTACCTTAAACCCTAAAACACTACCCCCTACACTACACAAAACTGCACTACCCTAAACCCTAAAATACTACCCCCAGGACAACCCCCTATACTGCACAAACACCACTGCACTACACTAAACCCTACAACACTACCCCAGCACTACCCCCTACACTACCGAAACACCACTGCAATACCCTAAACCCTAAAACACTACCCCCATCACGATGCTCTACACTACCCAAACACCACTACACTACACTAAACCCTAAATCTACACCCGCATTACCTCCCACACTACACAAACACCACTGCACTACCCATAACCCTTAAACACTACCCAAGCATGAACCGCTATACTACGCAAACACCACGGCACTACCCTAAACCCTAAAACACTAACCCCAGCATTACCCCCTACACTACCCAAACACCACTGCACTATCCTAAACCCTAAAACACTACCCCCAGCATGACCCCCTCACAACACAAACACCACTGCACTACCCTAAAACCTAAATCTACCCCCAGCATGACCCCCTTCACTACCCAAACACCACTGCACTACCCTAAACCCTAAAACACAACCCCCAGTACGACCCCTACATTACATAAGCACCACTGCACTACCTTAAACCCTAAAACACTACCCCCTACACTACACAAAACTGCACTACCCTAAACCCTAAAATACTACCCCCAGGACAACCCCCTATACTGCACAATCACCACTGCACTACCCTAAACCCTACAACACTACCTCAGCACTACCCCCTACACTACCCAAACACCACTGCAATACCCTAAACCCTAAACCACTACCCCCATCACGACGCTCTACACTACCCAAACACCACTACACTACACTAAACCCTAAATCTACCCCCGCATTACCTCCCACACTACACAAACACCACTGCACTACCCATAACCCTTAAACACTACCCAAGCACGAACCGCTATACTACGCAAACACCACTGCACTACCCTAAACCCTAAAACATTAACCCCAGCATTACCCCCTATACTACCCAAACACCACTGCACTATCCTAAACCCTACAACACTACCCCCAGCATGACCCCCTCACAACACAAACACCACTGCACTACCCTAAAACCGAAATCTACCCCCAGCATGACCCCCTTCACTACCCAAACGCCACTGCACTACCCTAAACCCTAAAACACTACCCCAGCACTACCCCTACACTACACGAACACCACTGCACTACCATAAACCCTAAAACACTACCCACAGCACAACCCCCTACACTACACAAACACCGCTGCACTACCCTAAGCTCTAAAACACTACCCCAGCATGACCCCCTACACAACCTATACACCACTGCACTACCCTAAACCGTAAAACACTACCCCCAACACGACCCCCTACACTACTGCACTACCCTAAACCCTATAACACTACCCCAGCATGACCCCCTACACTACCTAAACACCACTGCACTACACTAAACCCTAAAACACTACCCCAGCACGACCCCCTTCACTACAGAAACACCACTGTACTACCCTAAACCCTAAAACACTACCCCCTACACTACACAAACACCACTGCAATACCCTAAACCCTAAAACAGTACCCCCAGCACGACCTTCTATACTACACAAACTTCACTGCACTACCCTAAACCCTTAAACACTACCCCCAGCACGATCCCTACACTACCCAAACATCACTGCACTACCCTAAACCCTAAGCCCCAGCACTACCCCTACACTACCCAAACACCACTGCAATTCAGTAAACCCTAAAACACTACCCCCAGCAGGACCCCCTACACTACACAAGCACCACTGCGCTACTCTAAACCCTAAAAAACTACTCCCAGTACAACACCTTACACTACCAAACCTAACTGCACTCTTCTAAAACACTACCACCACCACGACTCCCTACACAACCCAAACACCACTGCACTACCCTAAACCCTAAATCTACCCCAGCACAACCCCCTACACTACACAAACACCACTGCACAACCCTAAACCCTAAAGCACTGTCCCCAGCACGACCCCTTCACTCCACAAACACCACTGCACTACCCTAAACCCTAAAACACTACCCCCAGCACAACCCCCTACACTACACAAGCACCACTGCACTACCCTAAACCCTAAAACACTACCACCAGCATGACCCCCTACACTACCCAAACACCACTACACTGCCTTAAACACTAAAACACTACCCCCAGCACGACCCCCTACACTACACAAACACCACTGCACTACCCTAAAGCCTAAATCTACCCCCAGAATGACTCCCTACACTACACAAACTTCACTGCACTATCCTAAACCCTAAACACGCTGGTAGTATGAGCAGAGTGCGGCCAATCGGATTTTTGTTTATATTCAGGCTCCCTTGAGCCGGTGGGGCTGACGAGCCCATGGCTACGCACCTGCGCGCCTTGAGTGGTACTTTACCTGAGAATATTTTTCGGCAGCCTACGCAGCAACCCCACACACATACCTACTCCCTGCTGACGAGAGGCAACTACCTCGAAACACGTGTCCAGGGATGGCTAACGCGACACTCATTTTCATTTTAAACTTTTGGCATAGGCGTACCCGCCGACGCTACTTCATGAACAACAATGCTTTGGGGTAACACGCTGGTAGTACGAGCAGAGTGCGGCCAATCGGATTTTTGTTTATATTCAGGCTCCCTTGAGCCGGTGGGGCTGACGAGCCCATGGCTACGCACCTGCGCGCCTTGAGTGGTACTTTACCTGAGAATATTTTTCGGCAGCCTACGCAGCAACCCCACACACATACCTACTCCCTGCTGACGAGAGGCAACTACCTCGAAACACGTGTCCAGGGATGGCTAACGCGACACTCATTTTCATTTTAAACTTTTGGCATAGGCGTACCCGCCGACGCTACTTCATGAACAACAATGCTTTGGGGTAACACGCTGGTAGTACGAGCAGAGTGCGGCCAATCGGATTTTTGTTTATATTCAGGCTCCCTTGAGCCGGTGGGGCTGACGAGCCCATGGCTACGCACCTGCGCGCCTTGAGTGGTACTTTACCTGAGAATATTTTTCGGCAGCCTACGCAGCAACCCCACACACATACCTACTCCCTGCTGACGAGAGGCAACTACCTCGAAACACGTGTCCAGGGATGGCTAACGCGACACTCATTTTCATTTTAAACTTTTGGCATAGGCGTACCCGCCGACGCTACTTCATGAACAACAATGCTTTGGGGTAACACGCTGGTAGTACGAGCAGAGTGCGGCCAATCGGATTTTTGTTTATATTCAGGCTCCCTTGAGCCGGTGGGGCTGACGAGCCCATGGCTACGCACCTGCGCGCCTTGAGTGGTACTTTACCTGAGAATATTTTTCGGCAGCCTACGCAGCAACCCCACACACATACCTACTCCCTGCTGACGAGAGGCAACTACCTCGAAACACGTGTCCAGGGATGGCTAACGCGACACTCATTTTCATTTTAAACTTTTGGCATAGGCGTACCCGCCGACGCTACTTCATGAACAACAATGCTTTGGGGTAACACGCTGGTAGTACGAGCAGAGTGCGGCCAATCGGATTTTTGTTTATATTCAGGCTCCCTTGAGCCGGTGGGGCTGACGAGCCCATGGCTACGCACCTGCGCGCCTTGAGTGGTACTTTACCTGAGAATATTTTTCGGCAGCCTACGCAGCAACCCCACACACATACCTACTCCCTGCTGACGAGAGGCAACTACCTCGAAACACGTGTCCAGGGATGGCTAACGCGACACTCATTTTCATTTTAAACTTTTGGCATAGGCGTACCCGCCGACGCTACTTCATGAACAACAATGCTTTGGGGTAACACGCTGGTAGTACGAGCAGAGTGCGGCCAATCGGATTTTTGTTTATATTCAGGCTCCCTTGAGCCGGTGGGGCTGACGAGCCCATGGCTACGCACCTGCGCGCCTTGAGTGGTACTTTACCTGAGAATATTTTTCGGCAGCCTACGCAGCAACCCCACACACATACCTACTCCCTGCTGACGAGAGGCAACTACCTCGAAACACGTGTCCAGGGATGGCTAACGCGACACTCATTTTCATTTTAAACTTTTGGCATAGGCGTACCCGCCGACGCTACTTCATGAACAACAATGCTTTGGGGTAACACGCTGGTAGTACGAGCAGAGTGCGGCCAATCGGATTTTTGTTTATATTCAGGCTCCCTTGAGCCGGTGGGGCTGACGAGCCCATGGCTACGCACCTGCGCGCCTTGAGTGGTACTTTACCTGAGAATATTTTTCGGCAGCCTACGCAGCAACCCCACACACATACCTACTCCCTGCTGACGAGAGGCAACTACCTCGAAACACGTGTCCAGGGATGGCTAACGCGACACTCATTTTCATTTTAAACTTTTGGCATAGGCGTACCCGCCGACGCTACTTCATGAACAACAATGCTTTGGGGTAACACGCTGGTAGTACGAGCAGAGTGCGGCCAATCGGATCTTTGTTTATATTCAGGCTCCCTTGAGCCGGTGGGGCTGACGAGCCCATGGCTACGCACCTGCGCGCCTTGAGTGGTACTTTACCTGAGAATATTTTTCGGCAGCCTACGCAGCAACCCCACACACATACCTACTCCCTGCTGACGAGAGGCAACTACCTCGAAACACGTGTCCAGGGATGGCTAACGCGACACTCATTTTCATTTTAAACTTTTGGCATAGGCGTACCCGCCGACGCTACTTCATGAACAACAATGCTTTGGGGTAACACGCTGGTAGTACGAGCAGAGTGCGGCCAATTGGATTTTTGTTTATATTCAGGCTCCCTTGAGCCGGTGGGGCTGACGAGCCCATGGCTACGCACCTGCGCGCCTTGAGTGGTACTTTACCTGAGAATATTTTTCGGCAGCCTACGCAGCAACCCCACACACATACCTACTCCCTGCTGACGAGAGGCAACTACCTCGAAACACGTGTCCAGGGATGGCTAACGCGACACTCATTTTCATTTTAAACTTTTGGCATAGGCGTACCCGCCGACGCTACTTCATGAACAACAATGCTTTGGGGTAACACGCTGGTAGTACGAGCAGAGTGCGGCCAATCGGATTTTTGTTTATATTCAGGCTCCCTTGAGCCGGTGGGGCTGACGAGCCCATGGCTACGCACCTGCGCGCCTTGAGTGGTACTTTACCTGAGAATATTTTTCGGCAGCCTACGCAGCAACCCCACACACATACCTACTCCCTGCTGACGAGAGGCAACTACCTCGAAACACGTGTCCAGGGATGGCTAACGCGACACTCATTTTCATTTTAAACTTTTGGCATAGGCGTACCCGTCGACGCTACTTCATGAACAACAATGCTTTGGGGTAACACGCTGGTAGTACGAGCAGAGTGCGGCCAATCGGATTTTTGTTTATATTCAGGCTCCCTTGAGCCGGTGGGGCTGACGAGCCCATGGCTACGCACCTGCGCGCCTTGAGTGGTACTTTACCTGAGAATATTTTTCGGCAGCCTACGCAGCAACCCCACACACATACCTACTCCCTGCTGACGAGAGGCAACTACCTCGAAACACGTGTCCAGGGATGGCTAACGCGACACTCATTTTCATTTTAAACTTTTGGCATAGGCGTACCCGCCGACGCTACTTCATGAACAACAATGCTTTGGGGTAACACGCTGGTAGTACGAGCAGAGTGCGGCCAATTGGATTTTTGTTTATATTCAGGCTCCCTTGAGCCGGTGGGGCTGACGAGCCCATGGCTACGCACCTGCGCGCCTTGAGTGGTACTTTACCTGAGAATATTTTTCGGCAGCCTACGCAGCAACCCCACACACATACCTACTCCCTGCTGACGAGAGGCAACTACCTCGAAACACGTGTCCAGGGATGGCTAACGCGACACTCATTTTCATTTTAAACTTTTGGCATAGGCGTACCCGCCGACGCTACTTCATGAACAACAATGCTTTGGGGTAACACGCTGGTAGTACGAGCAGAGTGCGGCCAATCGGATTTTTGTTTATATTCAGGCTCCCTTGAGCCGGTGGGGCTGACGAGCCCATGGCTACGCACCTGCGCGCCTTGAGTGGTACTTTACCTGAGAATATTTTTCGGCAGCCTACGCAGCAACCCCACACACATACCTACTCCCTGCTGACGAGAGGCAACTACCTCGAAACACGTGTCCAGGGATGGCTAACGCGACACTCATTTTCATTTTAAACTTTTGGCATAGGCGTACCCGCCGACGCTACTTCATGAACAACAATGCTTTGGGGTAACACGCTGGTAGTACGAGCAGAGTGCGGCCAATCGGATCTTTGTTTATATTCAGGCTCCCTTGAGCCGGTGGGGCTGACGAGCCCATGGCTACGCACCTGCGCGCCTTGAGTGGTACTTTACCTGAGAATATTTTTCGGCAGCCTACGCAGCAACCCCACACACATACCTACTCCCTGCTGACGAGAGGCAACTACCTCGAAACACGTGTCCAGGGATGGCTAACGCGACACTCATTTTCATTTTAAACTTTTGGCATAGGCGTACCCGCCGACGCTACTTCATGAACAACAATGCTTTGGGGTAACACGCTGGTAGTACGAGCAGAGTGCGGCCAATCGGATTTTTGTTTATATTCAGGCTCCCTTGAGCCGGTGGGGCTGACGAGCCCATGGCTACGCACCTGCGCGCCTTGAGTGGTACTTTACCTGAGAATATTTTTCGGCAGCCTACGCAGCAACCCCACACACATACCTACTCCCTGCTGACGAGAGGCAACTACCTCGAAACACGTGTCCAGGGATGGCTAACGCGACACTCATTTTCATTTTAAACTTTTGGCATAGGCGTACCCGCCGACGCTACTTCATGAACAACAATGCTTTGGGGTAACACGCTGGTAGTACGAGCAGAGTGCGGCCAATCGGATTTTTGTTTATATTCAGGCTCCCTTGAGCCGGTGGGGCTGACGAGCCCATGGCTACGCACCTGCGCGCCTTGAGTGGTACTTTACCTGAGAATATTTTTCGGCAGCCTACGCAGCAACCCCACACACATACCTACTCCCTGCTGACGAGAGGCAACTACCTCGAAACACGTGTCCAGGGATGGCTAACGCGACACTCATTTTCATTTTAAACTTTTGGCATAGGCGTACCCGCCGACGCTACTTCATGAACAACAATGCTTTGGGGTAACACGCTGGTAGTACGAGCAGAGTGCGGCCAATCGGATTTTTGTTTATATTCAGGCTCCCTTGAGCCGGTGGGGCTGACGAGCCCATGGCTACGCACCTGCGCGCCTTGAGTGGTACTTTACCTGAGAATATTTTTCGGCAGCCTACGCAGCAACCCCACACACATACCTACTCCCTGCTGACGAGAGGCAACTACCTCGAAACACGTGTCCAGGGATGGCTAACGCGACACTCATTTTCATTTTAAACTTTTGGCATTGGCGTACCCGCCGACGCTACTTCATGAACAACAATGCTTTGGGGTAACACGCTGGTAGTACGAGCAGAGTGCGGCCAATCGGATTTTTGTTTATATTCAGGCTCCCTTGAGCCGGTGGGGCTGACGAGCCCATGGCTACGCACCTGCGCGCCTTGAGTGGTACTTTACCTGAGAATATTTTTCGGCAGCCTACGCAGCAACCCCACACACATACCTACTCCCTGCTGACGAGAGGCAACTACCTCGAAACACGTGTCCAGGGATGGCTAACGCGACACTCATTTTCATTTTAAAC
Organism: Triturus cristatus; assembly: GCF_964204655.1. Classification (NCBI taxonomy): domain Eukaryota; kingdom Metazoa; phylum Chordata; class Amphibia; order Caudata; family Salamandridae; genus Triturus; species Triturus cristatus. The sequence continues at coordinate 319,297,126 of NC_140579.1, forward strand.
TTTTGGCATAGGCGTACCCGCCGACGCTACTTCATGAACAACAATGCTTTGGGGTAACACGCTGGTAGTACGAGCAGAGTGCGGCCAATCGGATTTTTGTTTATATTCAGGCTCCCTTGAGCCGGTGGGGCTGACGAGCCCATGGCTACGCACCTGCGCGCCTTGAGTGGTACTTTACCTGAGAATATTTTTCGGCAGCCTACGCAGCAACCCCACACACATACCTACTCCCTGCTGACGAGAGGCAACTACCTCGAAACACGTGTCCAGGGATGGCTAACGCGACACTCATTTTCATTTTAAACTTTTGGCATAGGCGTACCCGCCGACGCTACTTCATGAACAACAATGCTTTGGGGTAACACGCTGGTAGTACGAGCAGAGTGCGGCCAATCGGATCTTTGTTTATATTCAGGCTCCCTTGAGCCGGTGGGGCTGACGAGCCCATGGCTACGCACCTGCGCGCCTTGAGTGGTACTTTACCTGAGAATATTTTTCGGCAGCCTACGCAGCAACCCCACACACATACCTACTCCCTGCTGACGAGAGGCAACTACCTCGAAACACGTGTCCAGGGATGGCTAACGCGACACTCATTTTCATTTTAAACTTTTGGCATAGGCGTACCCGCCGACGCTACTTCATGAACAACAATGCTTTGGGGTAACACGCTGGTAGTACGAGCAGAGTGCGGCCAATCGGATTTTTGTTTATATTCAGGCTCCCTTGAGCCGGTGGGGCTGACGAGCCCATGGCTACGCACCTGCGCGCCTTGAGTGGTACTTTACCTGAGAATATTTTTCGGCAGCCTACGCAGCAACCCCACACACATACCTACTCCCTGCTGACGAGAGGCAACTACCTCGAAACACGTGTCCAGGGATGGCTAACGCGACACTCATTTTCATTTTAAACTTTTGGCATAGGCGTACCCGCCGACGCTACTTCATGAACAACAATGCTTTGGGGTAACACGCTGGTAGTACGAGCAGAGTGCGGCCAATCGGATTTTTGTTTATATTCAGGCTCCCTTGAGCCGGTGGGGCTGACGAGCCCATGGCTACGCACCTGCGCGCCTTGAGTGGTACTTTACCTGAGAATATTTTTCGGCAGCCTACGCAGCAACCCCACACACATACCTACTCCCTGCTGACGAGAGGCAACTACCTCGAAACACGTGTCCAGGGATGGCTAACGCGACACTCATTTTCATTTTAAACTTTTGGCATAGGCGTACCCGCCGACGCTACTTCATGAACAACAATGCTTTGGGGTAACACGCTGGTAGTACGAGCAGAGTGCGGCCAATCGGATTTTTGTTTATATTCAGGCTCCCTTGAGCCGGTGGGGCTGACGAGCCCATGGCTACGCACCTGCGCGCCTTGAGTGGTACTTTACCTGAGAATATTTTTCGGCAGCCTACGCAGCAACCCCACACACATACCTACTCCCTGCTGACGAGAGGCAACTACCTCGAAACACGTGTCCAGGGATGGCTAACGCGACACTCATTTTCATTTTAAACTTTTGGCATAGGCGTACCCGCCGACGCTACTTCATGAACAACAATGCTTTGGGGTAACACGCTGGTAGTACGAGCAGAGTGCGGCCAATCAGATTTTTGTTTATATTCAGGCTCCCTTGAGCCGGTGGGGCTGACGAGCCCATGGCTACGCACCTGCGCGCCTTGAGTGGTACTTTACCTGAGAATATTTTTCGGCAGCCTACGCAGCAACCCCACACACATACCTACTCCCTGCTGACGAGAGGCAACTACCTCGAAACACGTGTCCAGGGATGGCTAACGCGACACTCATTTTCATTTTAAACTTTTGGCATAGGCGTACCCGCCGACGCTACTTCATGAACAACAATGCTTTGGGGTAACACGCTGGTAGTACGAGCAGAGTGCGGCCAATCGGATTTTTACCTTACACTACCAAACCTAACTGCACTCTTCTAAAACACTACCACCACCACGACTCCCTACACAACCCAAACACCACTGCACTACCCTAAACCCTAAATCTACCCCAGCACAACCCCCTACACTACACAAACACCACTGCACAACCCTAAACCCTAAAGCACTGTCCCCAGCACGACCCCTTCACTCCACAAACACCACTACACTGCCTTAAACACTAAAACACTACCCCCAGCACGACCCCCTACACTACACAAACACCACTGCACTACCCTAAAGCCTAAATCTACCCCCAGAATGACTCCCTACACTACACAAACTTCACTGCACTATCCTAAACCCTAAACACGACCCCAAGCTAGACCCCCTACACTACACAAACACCACTGTCCTACCCTAAACCCTAAAACACAACCCCCAGCAGGACCCCCTCCACTACCCAAACACAACTTCACTACCCTAAACCCCAAAACACTATCCCTAGCACGACCCCCTACACTACCCAAACACCACTGCACTACCCTAAACCCCAAAACACTACCCGAGCACAACCTCCTACACTACACAAACACCACTGTACCACCCTAAACCCTAAAACACTACCCCCAGTACAACCCCTTCACTACCCAAACACAACTGCACTATGCTAAATCCAAAAACACTACCCCAGCATGACCCCCTACACTACCCAAACACCACTGCACTACCCTAAACCCTACAACACGTCCCCCTACACTACACAAAAACCACTGCACTACCCTAAACCCTAAAACACAACCCCCAGTACGACCCCTACATTACATAAACACCACTGCACTACCTTAAACCCTGAAACACTACCCCCTACACTACACAAAACTGCACTACCCTAAACCCTAAAATACAACCCCCAGGACAACCCCCTATACTGCACAAACACCACTGCACTACCCTAAACCCTACAACACTACCCCAGCACTACCCCCTACACTACCGAAACACCACTGCAATACCCTAAACCCTAAAACACTACCCCCATCACGACGCTCTACACTACCCAAACACCACTACACTACACTAAACCCTAAATCTACGCCCGCATTACCTCCCACACTACACAAACACCACTGCACTACCCATAACCCTTAAACACTACCCAAGCATGAACCGCTATACTACGCAAACACCACTGCACTACCCTAAACCCTAAAACACTAACCCCAGCATTACCCCCTACACTACCCAAACACCACTGCACTATCCTAAACCCTAAAACACTACCCCCAGCATGACCCCCTCACAACACAAACACCACTGCACTACCCTAAAACCTAAATCTACCCCCAGCATGACCCCCTTCACTACCCAAACACCACTGCACTACCCTAAACCCTAAAACACAACCCCCAGTACGACCCCTACATTACATAAACACCACTGCACTACCTTTAAACCCTAAAACACTACCCCCTACACTACACAAAACTGCACTACCCTAAACCCTACAATACTACCCCCAGGACAACCCCCTATACTGCACAAACACCACTGCACTACCCTAAACCCTACAACACTACCTCAGCACTACCCCCTACACTACCCAAACATCACTGCAATACCCTAAACCCTAAAACACTACCCCCATCACGACGCTCTACACTACCCAAACACCACTACACTACACTAAACCCTAAATCTACCCCCGCATTACCTCCCACACTACACAAACACCACTGCACTACCCATAACCCTTAAACACTACCCAAGCACCAACCGCTATACTACGCAAACACCCCTGCACTACCCTAAACCCTAAAACACTAACCCCAGCATTACCCCCTACACTACCCAAACACCACTGCACTATCCTAAACCCTAAAACACTACCCCCAGCATGACCCCCTCACAACACAAACACCACTGCACTACCCTAAAACCTAAATCTACCCCCAGCATGACCCCCTTCACTACCCAAACACCACTGCACTACCCTAAACCCTAAAACACTACCCCAGCACTACCCCTACACTACACGAACACCACTGCACTACCATAAACCCTAAAACACTACCCACAGCACAACCCCCTATACTACACAAACACCGCTGCACTACCCTAAACCCTAAAACACCACTTACAGCATGATTCCCTACACTACCCAAACACCACTGCCCTACCCTAAACCCTTAATCTACCCCCAGCACGACCCCCTACACTACCCAAACACCACTGCACTACCCTAAACCCGAAAACACTACCCCAGCATGACCCCCTACACAACCTATACACCACTGCACTACCCTAAACCGTAAAACACTACCCCCAGCACGACCCCCTACACTACTGCACTACCCTAAACCCTATAACACTAACCCAGCATGACCCCTACACTACCTAAACACCACTGCACTACACTAAACCCTAAAACACTACCCCAGCACGACCCCCTTCACTACAGAAACACCACTGTACTACCCTAAACCCTAAAACACTACCCCCTACACTACACAAACACCACTGCAATACCCTAAACCCTAAAACAGTTCCCCCAGCACGATCCTCTATACTACACAAACTTCACTGCACTACCCTAAACCCTTAAACACTACCCCAGCACGATCCCTACACTACCCAAACATCACTGCACTACCCTAAACCCTAAGCCCCAGCACTACCCCTACACTACCCAAACACCACTGCAATTCAGTAAACCCTAAAACACTACCCCCAGCAGGACCCCCTACACTACACAAGCACCACTGCGCTACTCTAAACCCTAAAAAACTACTCCCAGTACGACACCCTACACTACCAAACCTAACTGCACTCTTCTAAAACACTACCGCCAGCACGACTCCCTACACAACCCAAACACCACTGCACTACCCTAAACCCTAATTCTACCCCAGCACAACCCCCTACACTACACAAACACCACTGCACAACCCTAAACCCTAAAGCACTGCCCCCAGCACGACCCCTTCACTCCACAAACACCACTACACTGCCTTAAACACTAAAACACTACCCCCAGCACGACCCCCTATACTACACAAACACCACTGCACTACCCTAAAGCCTAAATCTACCCCAAGAATGACTCCCTACACTACACAAACTTCACTGCACTATCCTAAACCCTAAACACAACCCCAAGCTAGACCCCTACACTACACAAACACCACTGTACTACCCTAAACCCTAAAACACAACCCCCAGCAGGACCCCCCCCACTACCCAAACACAACTTCACTACACTAAACCCCAAAACACTATCCCTAGCACGACCCCCTACACTACCTAAACACCACTGCACTACCCTAAACCCCAAAACACTACCCGAGCACAACCTCCTACACTATACAAACACCACTGAACTACACTAAACCCTAATACACTACCTCCTACACTAAACAAACACCACTGCACTACCCTATACACGAAAACACTACCCCCAGCATGACCCCCTATACTACACAAACACCACTTCACTACCCTAAACCCTAAAACACTACCCCAGCACTACCTCCTATAGTACCCAAAAACCACTGCACTACCCTAATCCCTAAAACACTACCCCAGCACGACCACATACACTACACAAACACCACTGCACTATCCTAAACCCTAAAACACTACCCCACCACAACCCCCTACACTACACAAACTCCACTGCACTACCATAAACCCCAAAACACTACCCCTTACACTACAGAAACACCACTGCACTACCCTCAACCCTAAAACACTGTCCCCAGCACTACCCCTATAATACACAAACACCACTGCACTACACTAAACAATAAAACACTACCCCAAGCAGCACCCCCTACACTACACAGACACCACTGCACTACCCTAAACCCTAAAACACTACCCCCAGCATGAGCCCTACACTACAAAAACACCACAGCCCTACACTAAACCCTAAAACACTACCCCAGCAGAACCACCTACCCTACAAAAACACCACTGCACTACCCTAAACCCGAAAACACTACCCCCGCATGACCCCCTACACTACCCGAACACCACTGCACTACCCTAAACCCTAAAACACTATACCCAGCACGACCCCCTGCACTACCCAAACACCACTGCACTACCAGAAACCCTAAAAAACTACCCCCAGTATGACCCCTTACACTACCCAAACACCACTGCAATTACCTAAAACCTAAGCCACTTCCCCCAGCATGAACCATTACACTACACAAACACCACTGTACTACCCTAAACCCTAAAACACTACCCCCAGCATGACCCCCTACACTACCCGAACACGACTGCACTACCATAATCCCTAAATCTAACCCCCAACACAAACCCATACACTACCCAAACACCACAGCACTACCCTAAACCCTGAAACACTACCCGCAGCATGACCTCCTACACTACACAAACACCACTGCACTGCCTTGAACCCTAAAACACTACCCCAGGCGTGACCACCTACACCACCCAAACGCAACTGCAAATACCCTAAACTCTAAAACACGACCCCTACACTACACAAACACCACTGCAGTACCCTAAACCCTAAATCACTACCCCCAGCACGGGCCCTACACTACACAAACACCACTGCACTACTCTAAACCCTAAAACACTACCCCTTACACTATACAATCACCACTGTACTACCCTGAACCCTAAAACACTACCCCAGCACAACCCCCTAAACTACACTAACACCACTGCACTACCCTAAACCCTTTAACACTACTCCCAGCATGACCCCCTACACTGCCCAAACATCACTGCACTACCCTAAACACTAAAACACTAAAACCAGCATGACTCCCTATACTAGACAGACACCACTGCACTACCCTAAACCCTAAAACACTACCCCAAGCACGACCTCCTTCACTACACAAACACCACTGTACTACCCTAGACCGAAAAACACAACCCCCAGCACGACCCCTACACTACCCAAACACCACTGCACTACCCTAAACCCTAAAACACAACCCCCTACACTACACAAACAGCACTGCACTACACTAAACCCTAAAACACTACACCCAGCATGACCCCCTAAACAACCCAAATTCCACTGCACTACCCACACAAACACCACTGCACTACCCTAAACCCTAAAACACTACCCCCAGCATGTCCCCCTACACTACCCAAACACCACTGCACTACCCTAAACCCTAAAACACTACCCCCAGCATGTCCCCCTACACTACCCAAACACCACTGCACTACCCTAAACCCTAAAGCACTACCCCAGCATGACTCCCTACACTACACAAACACCACTGCCCTACCCTAAACCCTAAAACACTACCCCCAGCACGACTCCCTACACTACCGAAACACAACTGCACTACACCAAACCCAAAATCCACCGCCAGAATGACCTCGCACACTACTCAAACACAACTGCACTACGCTAAACCCTAAAACACTACCCCGGCACGAACCCCTACACTATCCAAACACAACTGCACAACCCTAAACCCTGAAACACTAACCACAGCATGACCACCTACACTACCTAAACACCACTGCACTACCCTATACCCAAAAATATGACCCCCTACACTACACAAACACCACTGCACTACCCTAAACCTTAAAACACTACCCACAGCATGACCCCTACACAACACAAACACCACTGCACTACACTAAACCCTAAAACACTACCCCCTACACTACATATACACCACTGTATTACCCTAAACCCTAAAACACTACCCCCAGCATGACCCCCTACACTACACAAACACCACTGAACTTCCCTAAAACCTAAAAAACTACCCCAGCATGACCCTCTACACTATACAAACACCACTGACTACCCTAAACCCTAAAACAGTACCCGCAGCATGACCCCCTCACAACACAAACACCACTGCACTACCCTAAACCCTATATCTATCCCCAGCATGACCCCCTACACTACCCAAACACCACTGCACTACCCTAAAACCTAAAACACTACCCCCAGCATGAACCCCTACACTACCCAATCACCACTGCACTACCCTAAACCCTAAAACCCTACCCCCAGCATGACCCCCTACACTACACAAGCACCACTGCACTACCCTAAACCCTAAAACACTACCCTCAGCACAACACCCTACACTACCCAAACAGTACTGCACTACCCTAAACCCTCAAACACTTCCACCAGCACAACTCCCTGCACTACCCAAACACCACTGCACTACCCTAAACCCTAAATCTTCCCCAAGCACAACCCCCTAGACTGCACAAATACCACTGCACTAACATAAAACCCTAAATCTACCCCCAGCATGACCCCCTACACTACACAAACACCACTGCACTACCCTAAACCCTAAAACACTACCCCCTGCAGACCCCCTACACTACACAAACACCACAGTACTACCCTAAAACACTACCCCCAACTCAACCCCTTTCAGTACCCAAACACAACTGCACTATGCCAAATCCAAAAACACTACCCCAGCACGACCCCTACACTACCCAAACACCATTGCTCTACTCTAAAACCTGCAACATGTCCCCCTACACTACACAAACACCACTGCACTACCCTAAAACACAACCCCCAGCACAACCCCCTACACTACACAAACACCACTGCACAACCTTAAACCCTAGAAAACTACCCATACACTACACAAACACCACTGCACTACCCTAAACCCTAAGACACTACCCCAGCACGATCCCCTACACTACACAAACACCACTGCACTACCCTAAACCCTACAACAATACCCCAGCACTACCCAAACACCACTGCACTAGCCAAAACTCTAAAACACTACCCCCAGCACGACCCCCTACACCAACCAAACACCACTGCACTAACCTAAACCCTAAAACAATAACCCCAGCATTACCCCTACACTACCCAAACACCTCTGCACTACCCTATACCCTTAATCATGACCCCCTACACTACACATACACCAGTGCACTACCCTAAACCCTAAAGCACTACCCCCAGCATGACCCCCTACACTAAACAAACACCACTGCACTATTCTAAACCCTAAAACACTACCCCCAGCATGACCCCCTACACTACCCAAACACCACTGCAGTATCCTAAACCCTAAAACACTACCCCCAGCATGACCCCCTACACTATACAAACGCCACTGCACTACCCTAAACCCTAAAACACTACCCCCAGCATGACCCATTCACAACACAAACACCACTGCACTACCCTAAACCCTAAATCTACCCCCAGCATGACCCCCTACACTACCCGAACACCACTGCACTACCATAGTCCCTAAATCTATCCCCAACACAAACCCTTACACTACCCAAACACCACAGCACTGACCTAAACACTGAAAAACTACCCACAGCATGACCCCTACACTACACAAACACCACTGCACTGCCCTGAACCCTAAAACACTACCCCCAGCACGACCACCTACACTACCCAAACACCACTGCACTGCACTGCCCTAAACACGAAAACACTACCCCCAGCACGACCACCTACACTACACAAACACCACTGCACAAACCTAAACCCTAAAAAACTACCCCCAGCATGAACTCCTACACTACACAAACACCACTGCACTACCCTACACCCTAAAACACTACCCCAGCACAAACTCCTACACTACACAAACACCAGTGCACTACCCTAAACCCTAAAACACTACCCCCAGCATGACCCCCTACACTCCACAAACTCCACTGCCCTACCCTAAAACACTACCCCCAGCACGACCCCTACACTACACAAACACCACTGCACTACTCTAAACCCTAAAACACTATCCCCTACACTATACAAACACCACTGTACTGCCCTAAACCCTAACACACTACCCCAGCACAACCCCCTGAACTACACTAACACCACTGCACTACCCTAAACCCTTAAACACTATCCCCAGCACAACCCCCTACACTGGCCAAACATCACTGCACTACCCTAAACACTAAAACTAAAACCAGCACGATTACCTACACTACCCAAACACTATGGTACTACCCGAAACCCTAAATCTATCCCCAGCATGACCCCCTATACTACACAAACACCACTGCACTACCCTAAACCCTAAAACACTAACCCAAGCATGACCTCCTACACTACACAAACACCACTGTACTACCCTAAACCCTAAAACACTACCCCCAGCACAACCTCCTTCACTACCCAAACACAACTGCACTACCCTTAACCCAAAAACACTACCCCCGGGCACGACCCCTGCACTACCGAAACACCACTGCACTACCCTAAACCCTAAAACACAACCCCTACACTACACAAACAGCACTGCACTACACTAAACCCTAAAACACTATACCCAGCATGACCCCCTACACTACACAAACACCACTGCACTACCCTAAACCCTGAAAAACTACCTCCTACATACACAAACACCACTGCACTACCCTAAACACTAAAAAAATACCCCCAGCTCTACCCCCTACACTATCCAAACACCACTGCACTACCCACACAAACAGCACTGCACTACCCTAAACCCTAAAACACTACCCCCTATACTACCCAAACACCACTGAACAACCCTAACCCCTAAAACACTAACCCCAGCATGACCATCTAAACTACCCAAACACCACTGCACTACCCTATACCCTAAAACATGACCCCCTACACTACACACACACCACTGCACTACCCTAAACCCTTAAATACTACCCACAGCATGACCCCCTACACTACACAAACACCACTGCACTACCCTAAACCCTAAAACACTACCCTCAGCACGACTCCCTACACTACATAAATACCACTGCACTACCCTTAACCCTACAACACTACCCCAGCACTACCCCCTACACTACCCAAACACCACTGCACTACCCTAAAGCCTAAAACACTACCCCAGCACGACCCCCTACACTACCCAAGCACCACTGCACTACCCTATACCCTAAAACACTACCCCAAGCACGACCCCCTACACTATCCAAACACCACTGCACTACCCTAAAACCTAAAACACTACCCCATCACGACTCCCTACACTACCCAAACACCACTGCACTACACTAAACTCTAAATCTACCCCCAGCATTACCTCCCACACTACACAAACACCACTGCACTACCCTAAACCCTAAAACACTACTCAAGCATGAACCCCTACACTACCCAAACACCACTGCACTAACCTAAACCCTAAAACACTAACCCCAGCATTACCCCCTACACTACCCAAACACCACTGCACTACCCTATACACTAAAACATGACCCCTTACACTACACAAACACCACTGCACTAACCTAAACCCTAAAGCACTTCCCCCAGCATGACCCCCTACACTACACAAACACCACTGCACTACCCTAAACACTAAAGCACTACCCCCAGCATGACCTTCTACACTATACAAACACCACTGAACTTCCCTAAAACCTAAACAACTACCCCCAGCATGACCCCCTACAATATACAAACACCACTGACTACCCTAAACCCTAAAACAGTACCCCAAGCATGACCCCCTCACAACACAAACACCACTGCACTACCCTATACCCTATATCTATCTCCAGCATGACCCCCTACATTACCCAAACACCACTGCACTACCCTAAACCCTAAAACACTACCCCCAGCATGAAACCCTACACTATCCAATTACCACTGCACTACCCTAAACCCTAAAACCCTATCCCAGGACGACCCCCTACACTACACAAGCACCACTGCACTACCCTAAACCCTAAAACACTACCCCCAGCACAACACCCTACACTACCCAAACAGTACTGCACTACCCTAAACCCTAAAACACTACCACCAGCACAACTCCCTGCACTACCCAAACACCATTGCACTACCCTAAACCCTAAATCTACCCCAAGCACAACCCCCTAGACTGCACAAATACCACTGCACTAACCTAAACCCTAAAAAACTACCCCCAGCATGACCCCCTACACTACACAAACACCACTGTACTGTCTTAAACCCTAAAACACTATCCCAAGCATGACCCCCTACACTACACAAACACCACTGCACTACCCTAAACCCTAAATCTACCCCCAGCATGACCCCTACACTACACAAACACCACTGCACTACCCTAAACCCTAAAACACTAACCCCTGCAGACGCCCTACACTACACAAACACCACAGTACTACCCTAAAACCTAAAACACTACCCCCAACTCGACCCCCTTCACTACCCAAACACAACTGCTCTATGCTAAATCCAAAAACACTACCCCAGCACGACCCCCTACACTACCCAAACACCACTGCTGTACCCTAAAACCTGCAACATGTCCCCCTACACTACACAAACACCACTGCACTACCATAAAGCACAACCCCCAGCACGACCCCCTACACTACACAAACACCACTGCACTACCCTAAACCCTAAAAAACTACCCCCAGCACGATCCTCTACACTACACAAACACCACTGCACTACCCTAAACCCTACAACACTACCCCAGCACTACCCCCTACACTACCCAAACACCTCTGCACTAGCCGAAACTCTAAAACACTACCCCCAGCATGACCCCCTACACTACACAAACACCACTGCACTACCCTATACCCTAAAACACTACCCAAGCACAAACCCCTACACTAACCAAACACCACTGCACTGACCTAAACCCTAAAACCCTAACCCCAGCATTACCCCCTACACTACCCAAACACCACTGCTCTACCCTATACCCTTAAACATGACCCTCTACACTACACATACACCAGTGCACTACCGTAAACCCTAAAACACTACCCCCAGCATGACCCCCTACACTACCCAAACACCACTGCAGTATCCTAAACCCTAAAACACTACCCCCAGCATGGCCCACTACACTATACAAACACCACTGCACTACCCTAAACCCTAACACACTACCACCAGCATGACCCCCTCACAACACAAACACCACTGCACTACCTAAACCCTAAATCTACCCCCAGCATGACCCCCTATACTACCCGAACACCACTGCACTACCATAGTCCCTAAATCTATCCCCAACACAAACCCTTACACTACCCAAACGCCACAGCACTACCCTAAACCCTGAAAAACTACCCGCAGCATGACCCCTACACTACACAAACACCACTGCACTGCCCTGAACCCTAAAACACTACCCCCAGCAGGACCACCTACAGTACACAAACACCACTGCACTACCCTAAGCCCTAATACACTACCCACAGCAAGACCCCCTACACTACACAAACACCACTGCACTACCCTATACCCTAAAACACTACCCAAGCACAAACCCCTACACTAACCAAACACCACTGCACTGACCTAAACCCTAAAACACTAACCCCAGCATTACCCCCTACACTACCCAAACACCTCTGCACTACCCTATACCCTTAATCATGACCCCCTACACTACACATACACCAGTGCACTACCCTAAACCCTAAAGCACTACCCCCAGCATGACCCCCTACACTAAACAAACACCACTGCACTATTCTAAACCCTAAAACACTACCCCCAGCATGACCCCCTACACTACCCAAACACCACTGCAGTATCCTAAACCCTAAAACACTACCCCCAGCATGACCCCCTACACTATACAAACGCCACTGCACTACCCTAAACCCTAAAACACTACCCCAGCATGACCCATTCACAACACAAACACCACTGCACTACCCTAAACCCTAAATCTACCCCCAGCATGACCCCCTACACTACCCGAACACCACTGCACTACCATAGTCCCTAAATATATCCCCAACACAAACCCTTACACTACCCAAACACCACATCACTGACCTAAACACTGAAAAACTACCCACAGCATGACCCCTACACTACACAAACACCACTGCACTGCCCTGAACCCTAAAACACTACCCCCAGCACGACCACCTACACTACCCAAACACCACTGCACTGCACTGCCCTAAACACGAAAACACTACCCCCAGCACGACCACCTACAGTACTCAAACACCATTCCACTACCCTAAGCCCTAAAACACTACCCACAGCAAGACCCCCTACACTACACAAACACCACTGCACAAACCTAAACCCTAAAAAACTACCCCCAGCATGAACTCCTACACTACACAAACACCACTGCACTACCCTACACCCTAAAACACTACCCCAGCACAAACTCCTACACTACACAAACACCAGTGCACTACCCTAAACCCTAAAACACTACCCCCAGCATGACCCCCTACACTCCACAAACTCCACTGCCCTACCCTAAAACACTACCCCCAGCACGACCCCTACACTACACAAACACCACTGCACTACTCTAAACCCTAAAACACTATCCCCTACACTATACAAACACCACTGTACTGCCCTAAACCCTAAAACACTACCCCAGCACAACCCCCTGAACTACACTAACACCACTGCACTACCCTAAACCCTTAAACACTATCCCCAGCACAACCCCCTACACTGGCCAAACATCACTGCACTACCCTAAACACTAAAACTAAAACCAGCACGATTACCTACACTACCCAAACACCATGGTACTACCCGAAACCCTAAATCTATCCCCAGCATGACCCCCTATACTACACAAACACCACTGCACTACCCTAAACCCTAAAACACTAACCCAAGCATGACCTCCTACACTACACAAACACCACTGTACTACCCTAAACCCTAAAACACTACCCCCAGCACAACCTCCTTCACTACCCAAACACAACTGCACTACCCTTAACCCAAAAACACTACCCCCGGGCACGACCCCTGCACTACCGAAACACCACTGCACTACCCTAAACCCTAAAACACAACCCCAGCACGACCCCCTACACTACACAAACACCACTGCACTACCCTAAACCCTGAAAAACTACCTCCTACATACACAAACACCACTGCACTACCCTAAACCCTAAAAAAATACCCCCAGCTCTACCCCCTACACTATCCAAACACCACTGCACTACCCACACAAACAGCACTGCACTACCCTAAACCCTAAAACACTACCCCCTATACTACCCAAACACCACTGAACAACCCTAACCCCTAAAACACTAACCCCAGCATGACCATCTAAACTACCCAAACACCACTGCACTACCCTATACCCAAAACATGACCCCCTACACTACACACACACCACTGCACTACCATAAACCCTTAAATACTACCCACAGCATGACCCCCTACACTACACAAACACCACTGCACTACCCTAAACCCTAAAACACTACCCTCAGCACGACTCCCTACACTACATAAATACCACTGCACTACCCTTAACCCTACAACACTACCCCAGCACTACCCCCTACACTACCCAAACACCACTGCACTACCCTAAAGCCTAAAACACTACCCCAGCACGACCCCCTACACTACCCAAGCACCACTGCACTACCCTATACCCTAAAACACTACCCCAAGCACGACCCCCTACACTATCCAAACACCACGGCACTACCCTAAAACCTAAAACACTACCCCATCACGACTCCCTACACTACCCAAACACCACTGCACTACACTAAACTCTAAATCTACCCCCAGCATTACCTCCCACACTACACAAACACCACTGCACTACCCTAAACCCTAAAACACTACTCAAGCATGAACCCCTACACTACCCAAACACCACTGCACTAACCTAAACCCTAAAACACTAACCCCAGCATTACCCCCTACACTACCCAAACACCACTGCACTACCCTATACACTAAAACATGACCCCTTACACTACACAAACACCACTGCACTAACCTAAACCCTAAAGCACTTCCCCCAGCATGACCCCCTACACTACACAAACACCACTGCACTACCCTAAACACTAAAGCACTACCCCCAGCATGACCTTCTACACTATACAAACACCACTGAACTTCCCTAAAACCTAAACAACTACCCCCAGCATGACCCCCTACACTACACAAACACCACTGCACTACCCTAAAACCTGAAAAACTACCCCCTACATACACAAACACCACTGCACTACCCTAAACCCTAAAAAAAAAAAACCCAACCCGACCCACACCACTACTCAAACACCACTGCACTACCCACACAAACAGCACTGCACTACCCTAAACCCTAAAACACTACCACCAGCATGACCCCCTACAATACCCAAACATCACTGAACAACCCTAAACCCTAAAACACTAACCCCAGCATGACCATCTACACTACCCAAACACCACTGCACTACCAAATACCCTAAAACATGACCCCCTACACTACACAAACACCACTGCACAAACCTAAACCCTAAAACACTACCCCAGCATGACCCCCTACACTACCCAAACACCACTGCAGTATCCTAAACCCTAAAACACTACCCCCAGCATGGCACCCTACACTATACAAACACCACTGCACTACCCTAAACCACTACCCCCAGCATGACCCCCTCACAACACAAACACCACTGCACTACCTAAACCCTAAATCTACCCCAGCATTACCCCCAACACTACCCGAACACCACTGCACTACCATAGTCCCTAAATCTATCCCCAACACAAACCCTTACACTACCCAAACACCACAGCACTACCCTAAACCCTGAAAAACTACCCGCAGCATGACCCCAACACTACACAAACACCACTGCACTGCCCTGAACCCTAAAACACTACCCCCAGCACGACCACCTACACTACCCAAACACCACTGCACTGCCCTAAACACGAAAACACTACCCCCAGCACGACCACCTACAGTACACAAACACCACTGCACTACCCTAAGCCCTAAAACACTACCCACAGCAAGACCCCCTACACTACACAAACACCACTGCAGTACCCTACACCCTAAAGCACTACCCCCAGCATGACCCCCTACACTACACAAACACCACTGCACTACCCTCAACACTAAAGCACTACCCCCAGCATGACCCTCTACACTATACAAACACCACTGAACTTCCCTAAAACCTAAACAACTACCCCCAGCATGACCCCCTACACTATACAAACACCACTGATTACCCTAAACCCTAAAACAGTACCCCAAGCATGACCCCCTCACAACACAAACACCACTGCACTACCCTATACCCTATATCTATCTCCAGCATGACCCCCTACATTACCCAAACACCACTGCACTACCCTAAACCCTAAAACACTACCCCCAGCATGAACCCCTACACTACCTAATCACCACTGCACTACCCTAAACCCTAAAACCCTACCCCCAGGACGACCCCCTACAATACACAAGCACCACTGCACTACCCTAAACCCTAAAACACTACCCCCAGCACAACACCCTACACTACCCAAACAGTACTGCACTACCCTAAACCCTAAAACACTACCACCAGCACAACTCCCTGCACTACCCAAACACCACTGCACTACCCTAAACCCTAAATCTACCCCAAGCACAACCCCCTAGACTGCACAAATACCACTGCACTAACCTAACCCCTAAAAAACTACCCCCAGCATGACCCCCTACACTACACAAACACCACTGTACTGTCTTAAACCCTAAAACACTATCCCAAGCATGACCCCCTACACTACACAAACACCACTGCACTACCCTAAACCCTAAATCTACCCCCAGCATGACCCCCTACACTACACAAACACCACTGCACTACCCTAAACCCTAAAACACTACCCCCTGCAGACCCCCTACACTACACAAACACCACAGTACTACCCTAAAACCTAAAACACTACCCCCAACTCGACCCCCTTCACTACCCAAACACAACTGCACTATGCTAAACCCAAAAACACTACCCCAGCACGACCCCCTACACTACCCAAACACCACTGCTCTACCCTAAAACCTGCAACATGTCCCCCTACACTACACAAACACCACTGCACTACCATAAAGCACAACCCCCAGCACGACCCCCTACACTACACAAACACCACTGCACTACCTTAAACCCTAAAAAACTGCCCCTACACTACACAAACACCACTGCACTACCCTAAACCCTAAAACACTACCCACAGCACGATCCCCTACACTACACAAACACCACTGCACTACCCTAAACCCTACAACACTACCCCAGCACTACCCCCTACACTACCTAAACACCACTGCACTAGCCGAAACTCTAAAACACTACCCCCAGCACGACCCCCTACACTACACAAACACCACTGCACTACCCTATACCCTAAAACACTACCCAAGCACGAACCCCTACACTAACCAAACACCACTAAACTAACCTAAACCCTAAAACACTAACCCCAGCATTACCCCCTACACTACCCAAACACCACTGCTCTACCCTATACCCTAAAACATGACCCTCTACACTACACATACACCAGTGTACTACCTAAACCCTAACACACTACCCCCAGCATGACCCCCTACACTACCCAAACACCACTGCAGTATCCTAAACCCTAAAACACTACCCCCAGCATGGCCCCCTACACTATACCAACACCACTGCACTACCCTAAACCCAAAAACACTACCCCCAGCATGGCCCCCTCACAACACAAACACCACTGCAGCACCTAAATCCTAAATCTACCCCCAGCATGACCCCCTACACTACCCAAACACCACAGCACTACCCTAAACCCTGAATAACTACCCACAGCATGACCCCTACACTACACAAACACCACTGCACTGCCCTGAACCCTAAAACACTACCCCAGCACGACTCCCTACACTACCCAAACACCACTGCACTACCTAAACCCTAAATCTACCCCAGCATGACCCCCTACACTACCCGAACACCACTGCACTACCATAGTCCCTAAATCTATCCCCAACACAAACCCTTACACTACCCAAACACCACAGCACTACCCTAAACCCTGAAAAACTACCCACAGCATGACCCCTACACTACACAAACACCACTGCACTGCCCTGAACCCTAAAACACTACCCCCAGCACGGCCACCTACACTACCCAAACACCACTGCACTGCCCTAAACACGAAAACACTACCCCCAGCACGACCACCTACAGTACACAAACACCACTGCACTACCCTAAGCCCTAAAACACTACCCACAGCAAGACCCCCTACACTACACAAACACCACTGCAGTACCCTACACCCTAAAACACTAACCCCAGCATGAACCCCTACACTACACAAACTCCACTGCCCTACTCTAAAACACTACCCCCAGCACGACCCCCTACACTACACAAACACCACTGCACTACTCTAAACCCTAAAACACTATCCCCTACACTATACAAACACCACTGAACTACCCTAAACCCTTAAACACTACCCCCAGCACTACCCCCTACACTGCCCAAGCATCACTGCACTACCCTAAACACTAAAACACTAAAACCAGCACGATTCCCTACACTACCCATACACCACGGTACTACCCGAAACCCTAAATCTACCCCCAGCATGACCCCCTATACTACACAAACACCACTGCACTACCCTAAACCTTAAAACACTAACCCAAGCACGACCTCCTACACTACCCAATCACAAGTGCACTACCCTTAACCCAAAAACACTACCCCCAGCACGACCCCTGCACTACCCAATCACTGCACTACCCTAAACCCTAAAACACAACCCCCTACACTACACAAACAGCACTGCACTACACTAAACCCTGAAAAACTACCCCCTACATACACAAACACCACTGCACTACCCTAAACCCTAAAAAATACCCCCAGCTTGACCCACACCACTACTCAAACACCACTGCACTACCCACACAAACAGCACTGCACTACCCTAAACCCTAAAACACTACCACCAGCATGACCCCCTACACTACCCAAACATCACTGAACAACCCTAAACCCTAAAACACTAACCCCAGCATGACCATCTACACTACCCAAACACCACTGCACTACCCTATACCCTAAAACATGACCCCCTACACTACACAAACACCACTGCACAAACCTAAACCCTAAAACACTACCCCCAGCATGACCCCCTACACTACCCAAACACCACTGCAGTATCCTAAACCCTAAAACACTACCTCCAGCATGGCTCCCTACACTATACAAACACCGCTGCACTACCCTAAACCCTAAAACACTACCCCCAGCATGACACCTCACAACACAAACACCACTGCACTACCTAAACCCTAAATCTACCCCCAGCATGACCCCCTACACTACCCGAACACCACTGCACTACCATAGTCTCTAAATCTATCCCCAACACAAACCCTTACACTACCCAAACACCACAGCACTACCCTAAACCCTCAAAAACTACCCGCAGCATGACCCCAACACTACACAAACACCACTGCACTGCCCTGAACCCTAAAACACTACCCCCAGCACGACCACCTACACTACCCAAACACCACTGCACTGCCCTAAACACGAAAACACTACCCCCAGCACGACCACCTACAGTAAACAAGCACCACTGCACTACCCTAAACCCTAAAACACTACCCCCAGCACAACACCCTACACTACCCAAACAGTACTGCACTACCCTAAACCCTAAAACACTACCACCAGCACAACTCCCTGCACTACCCAAACACCACTGCACTACCCTAAACCCTAAATCTACCCCAAGCACAACCCCCTAGACTGCACAAATACCACTGCACTAAACAAAACCCTAAAAAACTACCCCCAGCATGATCCCCTACACTACACAAACACCACTGTACTGTCTTAAACCCTAAAACACTATCCCAAGCATGACCCCCTACACTACACAAACACCACTGCACTACCCTAAACCCTAAATCTACCCCCAGCATGACCCCCTACACTACACAAACACCACTGCACTACCCTAAACCCTAAAACACTACCCCCTACAGACCCCCTACACTACACAAACACCACAGTACTACCCTAAAACCTAAAACACTACCCCCAACTCGACCCCCTTCACTACCCAAACACAACTGCACTATGCTAAATCCAAAAACACTACCCCAGCACGACCCCTACACTACCCAAACACCACTGCTCTACCCTAAAACCTGCAACATGTCCCCCTACACTACACAAACACCACTGCACTACCATAAAGCACAACCCCCAGCACGTCCCCCTACACTACACAAACACCACTGCACTACCTTAAACCCTAAAAAACTACCCCTACACTACACAAACACCACTGCACTACCCTAAACCCTAAAACACTACCCACAGCACGATCCCCTACACTACACAAACACCACTGCACTACCCTAAACCCTACAACACTACCCCAGCACTACCCCCTACACTACCCAAACACCACTGCACTAGCCGAAACTCTAAAACACTACCCCCAGCACGACCCCCTACACTACACAAACACCACTGCACTACCCTATACCCTAATACACTACCCAAGCACGAACCCCTACACTAACCAAACACCACTGCACTAACCTAAACCCTAAAACACTAACCCCAGCATTACCCCCTACACTACCCAAACACCACTGCTCTACCCTATACCCTAAAACATGACCCTCTACACTACACATACACCAGTGCACTACCCTAAACCCTAAAACACTATCCCCAGCATGACCCCCTACACTACCCAAACACCACTGCAGTATCCTAAACCCTAAAACACTACCCCCAGCAGGGCCCCCTACACTATACAAACACCACTGCACTACCCTAAACCCAAAAACACTACCCCCAGCATGACCCCCTCACAACACAAACACCACTGCACTACCTAAACCCTAAATCTACCCCCAGCATGACCCCCTACACTACCCAAACACCACAGCACTACCCTAAACCCTCAAAAACTACCCACAGCATGACCCCTACACTACACAAACACCACTGCACTGCGCTGAAACCTAAAACACTACCCACAGCACGATTCCCAACACTACCCAAACACCACTGCACTACCTAAACCCTAAATCTACCCCCAGCATGACCCCCTACACTACCCGAGCACCATTGCACTACCATAGTCCCTAAATCTATCCCCAAAACAAACCCTTACACTACCCAAACACCACAGCACTACCCTAAACCCTGAAAAACTAGCCGCAGCATGACCCCTACACTACACAAACACCACTGCACTGCCCTGAACCCTAAAACACCACCCCCAGCACGACCACCTACACTACCCAAACACCACTGCACAGCCCTATACCCTAAAACATGACCCCCTACACTACACAAACACCACTACACAAACCTAAACCCTAAAACACTACCCCAGCATGACCCCCTACACTACACAAACACCACTGCAGTATCCTAAACCCTAGAACACTAACCACAGCAAGACCCCCTACACTACACAAACACCACTGCAGTACCCTACACCCTAAAACACTAACCCCAGCATGACCCCCTACACTACACAAACTCCACTGCCCTACCCTAAAACACTACCCCCAGCACGACCCCCTACACTACACAAACACCACTGCACTACTCTAAACCCTAAAACACTATCCCCTACACTATACAAACACCACTGCACTACCCTAAACCCTTAAACACTACCCCCAGCACTACCCCCTACACTGCCCAAACATCACTGCACTACCCTAAACAATAAAACACTAAAACCAGCACGATTCCCTACACTACCCAAACACCACGGTACTACCCGAAACCCTAAATCTACCCCCAGCATGACCCCCTATACTAAACAAACACCACTGCACTACCCTAAACCTTAAAACACTAACCCAAGCACGACCTCCTACACTACCCAAACACAAGTGCACTACCCTTAGCCCAAAAACACTACCCCCAGCACGACCCCTGCACTACCCAATCACTGCACTACCCTAAACCCTAAAACACAACCCCCTACACTACACAAACAGCACTGCACTACACTAAACCCTAAAACACTACACCCAGCATGACCCCCTACACTACACAAACACCACTGCACTACCCTAAACCCTGAAAAACTACCCCCTACATACACAAACACCACTGCACTACCCTAAACCCTAAAAAAATACCCCCAGCTCGACCCACACCACTACTCAAACACCACTGCACTACCCACACAAACAGCACTGCACTACCCTAAACCCTAAAACACTACCACCAGCATGACCCCCTAC
Organism: Triturus cristatus; assembly: GCF_964204655.1. NCBI lineage: Eukaryota > Metazoa > Chordata > Amphibia > Caudata > Salamandridae > Triturus > Triturus cristatus. Next base: position 319,320,067 of record NC_140579.1, read on the forward strand.
ACTACCTAAACATCACTGAACAACCCTAAACCCTTAAACACTAACCCCAGCACGACCATCTACACTACCCAAACACCACTGCACTACCCTATACCCTAAAACATGACCCCCTACACTACACAAACACCACTGCACAAACCTAAACCCTAAAACACTACCCCCAGCATGACCCCCTACACTACCCAAACACCACTGCAGTATCCTAAACCCTAAAACACTACCCCCAGCATGGCCCCCTACACTATACAAACACCACTGCACTACCCTAAACCCTAAAACACTACCCCCAGCATGACCCCTCACAACACAAACACCACTGCACTACCTAAACCCTAAACCTACCCCCAACATGACCCCCTACACCACCCGAACACCACTGCACTACCATAGTCCCTAAATCTATCCCCAACACAAACCCTTACACTACCCAAACACCACAGCACTACCCTGAACCCTGAAAAACTACCCGCAGCATGACCCCAACACTACACAAACACCACTGCACTGCCCTGAACCCTCAAACACTACCCCCAGCACGACCACCTACACTACCCAAACACCACTGCACTGCCCTAAACACGAAAACACTACCCCTAGCACGACCACCTACAGTACACAAACACCACTGCACTACCCTAAGCCCTAAAACACTACCCACAGCAAGACCCCCTACACTACACAAACACCACTGCAGTACCCTACACCCTAAAACACTACCCCAGCATGACCCCCTACACTACACAAACTCCACTGCCCTACCATAAAACACTACCCCCAGCACGACCCCCTACACTACACAAACACCACAGCACTACTCTAAACCCTAAAACACTATCCCCTACACTATACAAACACCACTGCACTACCCTAAACCCTAAAACACTACCCCCAGCATGACCCCTCACAACACAATCACCACTGCACTACCTAAACCCTAAATCTACCCCCAGCATGACCCCCTACACTACCCGAACACCACTGCACTACCATAGTCCCTAAATCTATCCCCAACACAAACCCTTACACTACCCAAACACCACAGCACTACCCTAAACCCTGAAAAACTACCCGTAGCATGACCCCAACACTACACAAACACCACTGCACTGCCCTGAACCCTAAAACACTACCCCCAGCACGACCACCTACACTACCCAAACACCACTGCACTGCCCTAAACACGAAAACACTACCCCCAGCACGACCACCTACAGTACACAAACACCACTGCACTACCCTAAGCCCTAAAACACTACCCACAGCAAGACCCCCTACACTACACAAACACCACTGCAGTACCCTACACCCTAAAACACTACCCCAGCATGATCCCCTACACTACACAAACTCCACTGCCCTACCATAAAACACTACCCCCAGCACGACCCCCTACACTACACAAACACCACTGCACTACTCTAAACCCTAAAACACTATCCCCTACACTATACAAACACCACTGCACTACCCTAAACCCTTAAACACTACCCCCAGCACTACCCCCTACACTGCCCAAACATCACTGCACTACCCTAAACACTAAAACACTAAAACCAGCACGATTCCCTACACTACCCAAACACCACGGTACTACCCGAAACCCTAAATCTACCCCCAGCATGACCCCCTATACTACACAAACACCACTGCACTACCCTAAACCTTAAAATACTAACCCAAGCACGACCTCCTACACTAACCAAACACAAGTGCACTACCCTTAACCCAAAAACACTACCCCCAGCACGACCCCTGCACTACCCAATCACTGCACTACCCTAAACCCTAAAACACAACCCCCTACACTACACAAACAGCACTGCACTACACTAAACCCTAAAACACTACACCCAGCATGACCCCCTACACTACACAAACACCACTGCACTACCCTAAACCCTGAAAAACTACCCCCTACATACACAAACACCACTGCACTACCCTAAACCCTAAAAAAATACCCCCAGCTCGACCCACACCACTACTCAAACACCACTGCACTACCCACACAAACAGCACTGCACTACCCTAAACCCTAAAACACTACCACCAGCATGACCCCCTACACTACCCAAACATCACTGAACAACCCTAAACCCTAAAACACTAACCCCAGCATGACCATCTACACTACCCAAACACCACTGCACTACCCTATACCCTAAAACATGACCCCCAACACTACACAAACACCACTGCACAAACCTAATCCCTAAAACACTACCCCCAGCATGACCCCCTACACTACCCAAACACCACTGCAGTATCCTAAACCATAAAACACTACCCCCAGCATGGCCCCCTACACTATACAAACACCACTGCACTACCCTAAACCCTAAAACACTACCCCCAGCATGACCCCTCACAACACAAACACCACTGCACTACCTAAACTCTAAATCTACCCCTAGCATGACCCCCTACACTACCCGAACACCACTGCACTACCATAGTCCCTAAATCTATCCCCAACACAAACCCTTACACTACCCAAACACCACAGCACTACCCTAAACCCTGAAAAACTACCCGCAGCATGACCCCAACACTACACAAACACCACTGCACTGCCCTGAACCCTAAAACACTACCCCCAGCACGACCACCTACACTACCCAAACACCACTGCACTGCCCTAAACACGAAAACACTACCCCCAGCACGACCACCTACAGTACACAAACACCACTGCACTACCCTAAGCCCTAAAACACTACCCACAGCAAGACCCCCTACACTACACAAACACCACTGCAGTACCCTACACCCTAAAACACTACCCCCAGCATGACCCCCTACACTACACAAACTCCACTGCCCTACCATAAAACACTACCCCCAGCACGACCCCGACACTACACAAACACCACTGCACTACTCTAAACCCTAAAACACTATCCCCTACACTATACAAACACCACTGCACTACCCTAAACCCTTAAACACTACCCCCAGCACTACCCCCTACACTGCCCAAACATCACTGCACTACCCTAAACACTAAAACACTAAAACCAGCACGATTCCCTACACTACCCAAACACCACGGTACTACCCGAAACCCTAAATCTACCCCCAGCATGACCCCCTATACTACACAAACACCACTGCACTACCCTAAACCTTAAAACACTAACCCAAGCACGACCTCCTACACTAACCAAACACAAGTGCACTACCCTTAACCCAAAAACACTACCCCCAGCACGACCCCTGCACTACCCAATCACTGCACTACCCTAAACCCTAAAACACAACCCCCTACACTACACAAACAGCACTGCACTACACTAAACCCTAAAACACTACACCCAGCATGACCCCCTACACTACACAAACACCACTGCACTACCCTAAACCCTGAAAAACTACCCCCTACATACACACACACCACTGCACTACCCTAAACCCTAAAAAAATACCCCCAGCTCGACCCACACCACTACTCAAACACCACTGCACTACCCACACAAACAGCACTGCACTACCCTAAACCCTAAAACACTACCACCAGCATGACCCCCTACACTACCCAAACATCACTGAACAACCCTAAACCCTAAAACACTAACCCCAGCATGACCATCTACACTACCCAAACACCACTGCACTACCCTATACCCTAAAACATGACCCCCAACACTACGCAAACACCACTGCACAAACCTAAACCCTAAAACACTACCCCCAGCATGACCCCCTACACTACCCAAACACCACTGCAGTATCCTAAACCCTAAAACACTACCCCCAGCATGGCCCCCTACACTATACAAACACCACTGCACTACCCTAAACCCTAAAACACTACCCCCAGCATGGCCCCCTACACTATACAAACACCACTGCACTACCTAAACCCTAAATCTACCCCCAGCATGACCCCCTACACTACCCGAACACCACTGCACTACCATAGTCCCTAAATCTATCCCCAACACAAACCCTTACACTACCCAAACACCACAGCACTACCCTAAACCCTGAAAAACTACCCGCAGCATGACCCCAACACTACACAAACACCACTTCACTGCCCTGAACCCTAAAACACTACCCCCAGCACGATTCCCAACACTACCCAAACACCACTGCACTACCTAAACCCTAAATCTACCCCCAGCATGACCCCCTACACTACCCGAGCACCATTGCACTACCATAGTCCCTAAATCTATCCCCAAAACAAACCCTTACACTACCCAAACACCACAGCACTACCCTAAACACTGAAAAACTAGCCGCAGCATGACCCCTACACTACACAAACACCACTGCACTGCCCTGAACCCTAAAACACCACCCCCAGCACAACCACCTACACTACCCAAACACCACTGCACTGCCCTATACCCTAAAACATGACCCCCTACACTACACAAACACCACTACACAAACCTAAACCCTAAAACACTACCCCAGCATGACCCCCTACACTACACAAACACCACTGCAGTATCCTAAACCCTAAAACAATAACCACAGCAAGACCCCCTACACTACACAAACACCACTGCAGTACCCTACACCCTAAAACACTAACCCCAGCATGACCCCCTACACTACACAAACTCCACTGCCCTACCCTAAAACACTACCCCCAGCAAGACCCCCTACACTACACAAACACCACTGCACTACTCTAAACCCTAAAACACTATCCCCTACACTATACAAACACCACTGCACTACCCTAAACCCTTAAACACTACCCCCAGCACTACCCCCTACACTGCCCAAACATCACTGCACTACCCTAAACAATAAAACACTAAAACCAGCACGATTCCCTACACTACCCAAACACCACGGTACTACCCGAAACCCTAAATCTACCCCCAGCATGACCCCCTATACTACACAAACACCACTGCACTACCCTAAACCTTAAAACACTAACCAAAGCACGACCTCCTACACTACCCAAACACAATTGCACTACCCTTAACCCAAAAACACTACCCCCAGCACGACCCCTGCACTACCCAATCACTGCACTACCCTAAACCCTAAAACACAACCCCCTACACTACACAAACAGCACTGCACTACACTAAACCCTAAAACACTACACCCAGCATGACCCCCTACACTACACAAACACCACTGCACTACCCTAAACCCTGAAAAACTACCCCCTACATACACAAACACCACTGCACTACCCTAAACCCTAAAAAAATACCCCCAGCTCGACCCACACCACTACTCAAACACCACTGCACTACCCACACAAACAGCACTGCACTACCCTAAACCCTAAAACACTACCACCAGCATGACCCCCTACACTACCTAAACATCACTGAACAACCCTAAACCCTAAAACCCTAACCCCAGCATGACCATCTACACTACCCAAACACCACTGCACTACCCTATACCCTAAAACATGACCCCCTACACTATACAAACACCACTGCACAAACCTAAACCCTAAAACACTACCCCCAGCATGACCCCCTACACTACCCAAACACCACTGCAGTATCCTAAACCCTAAAACACTACCCCCAGCATGGCCCCCTACACTATACAAACACCACTGCACTACCCTAAACCCTAAAACACTACCCCCAGCATGACCCCTCACAACACAAACACCACTGCACTACCTAAACCCTAAACCTACCCCCAACATGACCCCCTACACTACCCGAACACCACTGCACTACCATAGTCCCTAAATCTATCCCCAACACAAACCCTTACACTACCCAAACACCACAGCACTACCCTAAACCCTGAAAAACTACCCGCAGCATGACCCCAACACTACACAAACACCACTGCACTGCCCTGAACCCTAAAACACTACCCCCAGCACGACCACCTACACTACCCAAACACCACTGCACTGCCCTAAACACGAAAACACTACCCCCAGCACGACCACCTACAGTACACAAACACCACTGCACTACCCTAAGCCCTAAAACACTACCCACAGCAAGACCCCCTACACTACACAAACACCACTGCAGTACCCTACACGCTAAAACACTACCCCCAGCATGACCCCCTACACTACACAAACTCCACTGCCCTACCATAAAACACTACCCCCAGCACGACCCCCTACACTACACAAACAGCACTGCACTACACTAAACCCTAAAACACTACACCCAGCATGACCCCCTACACTACACAAACACCACTGCACTACCCTAAACCCTGAAAAACTACCCCCTACATACACAAACACCACTGCACTACCCTAAACCCTAAAAAAATACCCCCAGCTCGACCCACACCACTACTCAAACACCACTGCACTACCCACACAAACAGCACTGCACTACCCTAAACCCTAAAACACTACCACCAGCATGACCCCCTACACTACCTAAACATCACTGAACAACCCTAAACCCTAAAACACTAACCCCAGCATGACCATCTACACTACCCAAACACCACTGCACTACCCTATACCCTAAAACATGACCCCCTACACTACACAAACACCACTGCACAAACCTAAACCCTAAAACACTACCCCCAGCATGACCCCCTACACTACCCAAACACCACTGCAGTATCCTAAACCCTAAAACACTACCCCCAGCATGGCCCCCTACACTATACAAACACCACTGCACTACCCTAAACCCTAAAACACTACCCCCAGCATGACCCCTCACAACACAAACACCACTGCACTACCTAAACCCTAAACCTACCCCCAACATGACCCCCTACACTACCCGAACACCACTGCACTACCATAGTCCCTAAATCTATCCCCAACACAAACCCTTACACTACCCAAACACCACAGCACTACCCTAAACCCTGAAAAACTACCCGCAGCATGACCCCAACACTACACAAACACCACTGCACTGCCCTGAACCCTAAAACACTACCCCCAGCACGACCACCTACACTACCCAAACACCACTGCACTGCCCTAAACACGAAAACACTACCCCCAGCACGACCACCTACAGTACACAAACACCACTGCACTACCCTAAGCCCTAAAACACTACCCACAGCAAGACCCCCTACACTACACAAACACCACTGCAGTACCCTACACCCTAAAACACTACCCCCAGCATGACCCCCTACACTACACAAACTCCACTGCCCTACCATAAAACACTACCCCCAGCACGACCCCCTACACTACACAAACACCACAGCACTACTCTAAACCCTAAAACACTATCCCCTACACTATACAAACACCACTGCACTACCCTAAACCCTAAAACACTACCCCCGGCATGACCCCTCACAACACAATCACCACTGCACTACCTAAACCCTAAATCTACCCCCAGCATGACCCCCTACACTACCCGAACACCACTGCACTACCATAGTCCCTAAATCTATCCCCAACACAAACCCTTACACTACCCAAACACCACAGCACTACCCTAAACCCTGAAAAACTACCCGCAGCATGACCCCAACACTACACAAACACCACTGCACTGCCCTGAACCCTAAAACACTACCCCCAGCACGACCACCTACACTACCCAAACACCACTGCACTGCCCTAAACACGAAAACACTACCCCCAGCACGACCACCTACAGTACACAAACACCACTGCACTACCCTAAGCCCTAAAACACTACCCACAGCAAGACCCCCTACACTACATAAACACCACTGCAGTACCCTACACCCTAAAACACTACCCCCAGCATGATCCCCTACACTACACAAACTCCACTGCCCTACCATAAAACACTACCCCCAGCACGACCCCCTACACTACACAAACACCACTGCACTACTCTAAACCCTAAAACACTATCCCCTACACTATACAAACACCACTGCAATACCCTAAACCCTTAAACACTACCCCCAGCACTACCCCCTACACTGCCCAAACATCACTGCACTACCCTAAACACTAAAACCAGCACGATTCCCTACACTACCCAAACACCACGGTACTACCCGAAACCCTAAATCTACCCCCAGCATGACCCCCTATACTACACAAACACCACTGCACTACCCTAAATCTTAAAACACTAACCCAAGCACGACCTCCTACACTACCCAATCACTGCACTACCCTAAACCCTAAAACACAACCCCCTACACTACACAAACAGCACTGCACTAAACCCTAAAACACTACACCCAGCATGACCCCCTACACTACACAAACACCACTGCACTACCCTAAACCCTGAAAAACTACCCCCTACATACACAAACACCACTGCACTACCCTAAACCCTAAAAAAATACCCCCAGCTCGACCCACACCACTACTCAAACACCACTGCACTACCCACACAAACAGCACTGCACTACCCTAAACCCTAAACCACTACCACCAGCATGACCCCCTACACTACCCAAACATCACTGAACAACCCTAAACCCTAAAACACTAACCCCAGCATGACCATCTACACTACCCAAACACCACTGCACTACCCTATACCCTAAAACATGACCCCCTACACTACACAAACACCACTGCACAAACCTAAACCCTAAAACACTACCCCCAGCATGACCCCCTACACTACCCAAACACCACTGCAGTATCCTAAACCCTAAAACACTACCCCCAGCATGGCCCCCTACACTATACAAACACCACTGCACTACCCTAAACCCTAAAACACTACCCCCAGCATGACCCCTCACAACACAAACACCACTGCACTACCTAAACCCTAAATCTACCCCCAGCATGACCCCCTACACTACCCGAACACCACTGCACTACCATAGTCCCTAAAACTATCCCCAACACAAACCCTTACACTACCCAAACACCACAGCACTACCCTAAACCCTGAAAAACTACCCGCAGCATGACCCCAACACTACACAAACACCACTGCACTGCCCTGAACCCTAAAACACTACCCCCAGCACGACCACCTACACTACCCAAACACCACTGCACTGCCCTAAACACGAATACACTACCCCCAGCACGACCACCTACAGTACACAAACACCACTGCACTACCCTAAGCCCTAAAACACTACCCACAGCAAGACCCCCTACACTACATAAACACCACTGCAGTACCCTACACCCTAAAACACTACCCCCAGCATGACCCCCTACACTACACAAACTCCACTGCCCTACCATAAAACACTACCCCCAGCACGACCCCCTACACTACACAAACACCACTGCACTACTCTAAACCCTAAAACACTATCCCCTACACTATACAAACACCACTGCACTACCCTAAACCCTTAAACACTACCCCCAGCACTACCCCCTACACTGCCCAAACATCACTGCACTACCCTAAACACTAAAACACTAAAACCAGCACGATTCCCTACACTACCCAAACACCACGGTACTACCCGAAACCCTAAATCTACCCCCAGCATGACCCCTATACTACACAAACACCACTGCACTACCCTAAACCCTAAAACACTAACCCAAGCACGACCTCCTACACTACCCAAACACAAGTGCACTACCCTTAACCCAAAAACACTACCCCCAGCACGACCCCTGCACTACCCAATCACTGCACTACCCTAAACCCTAAAACACAACCCCCTACATACACAAACACCACTGCACTACCCTAAACCCTAAAAAAAATACCCCCAGTTCGACCCACACCACTACTCAAACACCACTGCACTACCCACACAAACAGCACTGTACTACCCTAAACCCTAAAACAGTGGTTCCCAAACTTTTGACTCCAGAGGACCCCCATTGAGTCACCACTGGAATCCGGACACCCCCAAGCAATTTGTAGGATTTAAATTTCAAACATTAAAACAGTAATTCGAAAAAAATGAACACATGTGTGCACAGAAAACAAATAATCGAATTACTAAGGATTTTAGGGGCATATTTACAAGCCCCTATCACCATGGGAACAACACTTTTTGCAACATTCATGTGGCGAGAGGGGCTTCGCCTTATTTACAAGGCAGCGTTAAGCCACTTAGGGCCAGATGTACGACCCGTCAATTAGCGAGTCACAAATTGCGGTGCATTTGCGACTCGCTGATTGGAATGCACAACAGTGTCTCAGACACTGTTTGTAATTCCTAATGGGGTCGCAAATTGCATGCCTCATTAATATTTATGAAGCAGGCGCAATTTCCGACCCCTTTAGGAATGGGTAGCATTCAGAGGGATGGAGGCCTGCCAGGGTCACCAGCAGACCACCATTTTCAAATGTAGCTTGTTTTCCTTAAAGGAAAACGGGATGCATTTAAAAAAAGAAAAATGAAACCTTGCAGTTTCATTCTATTTAGGGCAGGCAGTGGTCCCTGGGACCACTGCCCGCTCTTAAAAAATATTTTCCCACATACAAAGGGGAAGAGATCCCCTGGGGACCCCTTCCTCTTTGCGAGTGGTTTACCACCTACTTGAAGTAGGTGGTAGACTGCGAGTGTTTTGCGGCTGCAAATGCAACCACAAAACATCAGTACATCCCATATTGAGTCGCTATTAGGAAGGAACGCCCCTTCCTAATAGCGAGAGTCGCAAATGCTATTTTGCGAGTCACTGACTCGTAGAATAGAATTCGTACATGCATTTTACCCTTTTTTGCGGCCGCAAACGGGAGGATCTACCATTTGCGGCCGCAAAAAATTTCGTACATCTGGCCCATTACTTGGCTTAACAGTGCCTTGTAAATAAGACCCCCTTTCACCCAATGCTTCAAGTGAAAGGGGTGGGCAGTGGGCGTTGCGGTGGGCTTTCCACTGCAACACCCATTGATTTTGACGCTGCCCCCAATTTACAAGGGCAGCATAAATGGGAGGCAAAGCCATAATTAAGACCAGGGAAAACCTGGTCTTAACTTGGTGAAACAAGGAGAAATGCTTTGTTTCTCCTCGTTTTGCAAAACGTCTTGGATTGTTTATGTTCAGGAAGGTGACCCTTCCTGCATATAAACAATCTTTAAAAAAAATTACATTTTGTAACTTCCATGTGTGCTGCATTAAGCAGCACACATAGAAGTGACAAAACAGCATTTCAAGATTGTTTATGTGCAGGAAGGGGGCCCTTCCTGTACAAAAGCAATCATCCCCTGCATGCAGACACCCTTGCACTATGGTGCAAGGGTACCTGCGTTGGCACTACACTATTAAGTGTAGCGCCAACGCAGGGGAAACACAGGGCTGCACCATATTCTTGTAACTATGGTGCAACCCTGCGTTTCTGAAGTGGCAGACCTTACTATGCACCATGATACGACCATCTTTTTGGGGGTTCTTCAATGATTCCCCCACTATCACCCTCCAACAGTGCCTCTCTCTCCATAGCCCCTCTGTCACATGTATTTTATTTTTTATAGCATCTCTCATACCATTGTAGGATGTCAGAGTACTTTGCATTACACACACATATAGAAACAGTGACTCATACATGTAAATCAATGTATAGAAAATGTTACATAAGGCAAAGGGGACTAAAAGGTGTAGAATTTCCATGTCATTCATACTTGTAGGCATTTTTAAAGAGTTTTTAGTCTGGAGAAGCACAAAGTCAGGATTCAGAACATAACACAGTGGTTAGCATTGACTTTAACAATAAAAATGCATTTCCACCTAAATACACAGTTTTAGCAGCATCAGACTGGGAAAAAACATAAGTCACTAGCTTGTACCTTGCAGTTTGTAAGCAGCTCTTCGATGACAGTTTATAGGTCACTGTGCTAGATTACGATTGTCACTTATGAACTGCACAGTAACAAAAGAATCTCTGTGACAATAGCAGTAAGCCACTGAACTATGCAAGAAAAATACTTTAAAAAAAATGCATGGTACACCTTCTTTGCAGTAGTCATATTAACCCTCTGTGCTACATTAGATAAGTCAAAGCTGCCACTGGACAAAACTCTCATCTCTCTCCAGCAGGTACATTAATCACTGGTGTTATCTTGACACTTTTATTGTTGTTTGGAAACTGCTAATTTTACAAGATACTTTGCAATGCTTTTAAAACTGCTTCCTGCGGACCCCCTAGGAATGTGTCACGGACCCCTGGGGTTCCGAGGACCACAGTTTGGGAAACACTGCCCTAAAACACTACCACCAGCATGACCCCCTACACTACCCAAACATCAGTGAACAACCCTAAACCCTAAAACACTAACCCCAGCATGACCATCTACACTACCCAAACACCACTGCACTACCCTATACCCTAAAACATGACCCCCTACACTACACAAACACCACTGCACAAACCTAAACCCTAAAACACTACCCCCAGCATGAACTCCTACACTACACAAACACCACTGCACTACTCTACACCCTAAAACACTATCCCAGCACGAACTCCTACACTACATAAACACCAGTGCACTACCCTAAACCCTAAAACACTATCCCCAGCATGACCCCCTACACTACACAAACACCACAGTACTACCCTAAAACCTAAAACACTACCCCCAACTTGACCCCCTTCACTACCCAAACACAACTGCACTATGCTAAATCCAAAAACACTACCCCAGCACGACCCCCTACACTACCCAAACACCACTGCTCTACCCTAAAACCTGCAACATGTCCCCCTACACTACACAAACACCACTGCACTACCATAAAGCACAACCCTCAGCACAACCCCCTACACTACACAAACACCACTGCACTACCTTAAACCCTAAAAAACTACCCCTACACTACACAAACACCACTGCACTACCCTAAACCCTAAAACACTACCCACAGCACGATCCCCTACACTACACAAACACCACTGCACTACCCTAAACCCTACAACACTTCCCCAGCACTACCCCCTACACTACCCAAACACCACTGCACTACTCTAAACCCTAAAACACTACCCCCAGCACGACCCCTGCACTACCCAAACACCACTGCACTACCCTAAACCCTAAAATACGAACTCTACACTACACAAACAGCACTGCACTACACTAAACCCTAAAACACTACCCCCAGCATGACCCCCTACACTACACAAACACCACTGCAGTACCCTAAACCCTAAAACACTACCCCCTGCAGACCCCCTACACTACACAAACACCACAGTACTACCCTAAAACCTAAAACACTACCCCCAACTCGACCCCCTTCACTACCCAAACACAACTACACTATGCTAAATCCAAAAACACTACCCCAGCACGACCCCCTACACTACCCAAACACCACTGCTCTACCCTAAAACCTGCAACATGTCCCCCTACACTACACAAACACCACTGCACTACCCTAAAACACAACCCCCAGCACGACCCCCTACACTGCACAAACACCACTGCACTACCCTAAACCCTAAAACACTACCCCAGCACTACCCCCTACACTACCCAAACACCACTGCACTTGCCAAAACTCTAAAACACTACCCCCAGCACGACCCCCTACACTACCCAAACACCACTGCACTATCCTATACCCTAAAACACTACCCAAGCAAGAACCCCTACACTAACCAAACACCACTGCACTAACCTAAACCCTAAAACACTAACCCCAGCATTACCCCCTACACTACACAAAAACCACTGCACTACCCTATACCCTAAAACATGACCCCCTACACTACTCATACACTAGTGCACTACCCTAAACCCTAAAGCACTACCCCCAGCATGACCCCCTACACTAAACAAACACCACTGCACTACCCTAAACCCTAAAAAACTACCCCCAGCATGACCCCCTACACTACCCAAACACCACTGCAGTATCCTAAACCCTAAAACACTACCCCCAGCATGGCCCCCTACACTATACAAACACCACTGCACTACCCTAAACCCTAAAACACTACCCCCAGCATGACCCCCTCACAACACAAGCACCACTGCACTACCCTAAACCCTAAATCTACCCCCAGCATGACCCCCTACACTACCCAAACACCACTGCACTACCCTAAACCCTAATACACTACCTACAGAATGAACCCCTACACTAACCAATCACCACTGCACTACCCTAAACCCTAAAACACTACCCCCAGCACAACCCCCTACACTACACAAGCACCACTGCACTACCCTAAACCCTAAAACACTACCCCAGCACGAACTCCTACACTACACAAACACCACTGCACTACCCTAAACCCTAAAACACTACCCCCAGCATGATCCCCTACACTACACAAACACCACTGCACTACTCTAAACCCTAAAACACTATCCCCTACACTATACAAACACCACTGTACTACCCTAAACCCTAAAACACTACCCCCAGCACAACCCCCTGAACTACACTAACACCACTGCACTACCCTAAACCCTTAAACACTACCCCCAGCACAACCCCCTACACTGCCCAAACATCACTGCACTACCCTAAACACTAAAACTAAAACCAGCACGATTACCTACACTACCCAAACACCATGGTACTACCCGAAACCCTAAATCTACCCCCAGCATGACCCCCTATACTACACAAACACCACTGCACTACCCTAAACCCTAAAACACTAACCCAAGCACGACGTCCTACACTACACAAACACCACTGTACTACCCTAAACCTTAAAACACCACCCCCAACTCGACCCCCTTCACTACCCAAACACAACTACACTATGCTAAATCCAAAAACACTACCCCAGCACGACCCCCTACACTACCCAAACACCACTGCTCTACCCTAAAACCTGCAACATGTCCCCCTACACTACACAAACACCACTGCACTACCCTAAAACACAACCCCCAGCACGACCCCCTACACTGCACAAACACTACTGCACTACCCTAAACCCTACAACACTACCCCAGCACTACCCCCTACACTACCCAAACACCACTGCACTATCCTATACCCTAAAACACTACCCAAGCAAGAACCCCTACACTATCCAAACACCACTGCACTAACCTAAACCCTAAAACACTAACCCCAGCATTACCCCCTACACTACACAAAAACCACTGCACTACCCTATACCCTAAAACATGACCCCCTACACTACTCATACACTAGTGCACTACCCTAAACCCTAAAGCACTACCCCCAGCATGACCCCCTACACTAAACAAACACCACTGCACTACCCTAAACCCTAAAAAACTACCCCCAGCATGACCCCCTACACTACCCAAACACCACTGCAGTATCCTAAACCCTAAAACACTACCCCCAGCATGGCCCCCTACACTATACAAACACCACTGCACTACCCTAAACCCTAAAACACTACCCCCAGCATGACCCCCTCACAACACAAGCGCCACTGCACTACCCTAAACCCTAAATCTACCCCCAGCATGACCCCCTACACTACCCAAACACCACTGCACTACCCTAAACCCTAATACACTACACACAGCATGAACCCCTACACTAACCAATCACCACTGCACTACCCTAAACCCTAAAACACTACCCCCAGCACAACCCCCTACACTACACAAGCACCACTGCACTACCCTAAACCCTAAAACACTACCCCAGCACGAACTCCTACACTACACAAACACCACTGCACTACCCTAAACCCTAAAACACTACCCCCAGCATGACCCCCTACACTACACAGACACCACTGCACTACTCTAAACCCTAAAACACTATCCTACACTATACAAACACCACTGTACTACCCTAAACCCTAAAACACTACCCCCAGCACAACCCCCTGAACTACACTAACACCACTGCACTACCCTAAACCCTTAAACACTACCCCCAGCACAACCCCCTACACTGCCCAAACATCACTGCACTACCCTAAACACTAAAACACTAAAACCAGCACGATTACCTACACTACCCAAACACCATGGTGCTACCCGAAACCCTAAATCTACCCCCAGCATGACCCCCTATACTACACAAACACCACTGCACTACGCTAAACCCTAAAACACTAACCCAAGCACGACGTCCTACACTACACAAACACCACTGTACTACCCTAAACCCTAAAACACTACCCCCAGCAGGACCTCCTTCACTACCCAAACACAACTGCACTACCCTTAACCCCAAAACACTACACCCAGGATGACGCCCTACACTACACAAACACCACTGCACTACCCTAAACCCTGAAAAACTACCCCCTACATACACAAACACCACTGCACTACCCTAAACCCTAAAACACTACCCCCAGCAGGACCTCCTTCACTACCCAAACACAACTGCACTACCCTTAACCCTAAAACACTACACCCAGGATGACCCCCTACACTACACAAACACCACTGCACTACCCTAAACCCTGAAAAACTACCCCCTACATACACAAACACCACTGCACTACCCTAAACCATAAAAAAATACCGCCAGCTCGACCCCCTACACTACCCAAACACCACTGCTCTACCCTAAAACCTGCAACATGTCCCCCTACACTACACAAACACCACTGCACTACCCTAAAACACAACCCCCAGCACGACCCCCTACACTGCACAAACACTACTGCACTACCCTAAACCCTACAACACTACCCCAGCACTACCCCCTACACTACCCAAACACCACTGCACTATCCTATACCCTAAAACACTACCCAAGCAAGAACCCCTACACTAACCAAACACCACTGCACTAACCTAAACCCTAAAACACTAACCCCAGCATTACCCCCTACACTACACAAAAACCACTGCACTACCCTATACCCTAAAACATGACCCCCTACACTACTCATACACTAGTGCACTACCCTAAACCCTAAAGCACTACCCCCAGCATGACCCCCTACACTAAACAAACACCACTGCACTACCCTAAACCCTAAAAAACTACCCCCAGCATGACCCCCTACACTACCCAAACACCACTGCAGTATCCTAAACCCTAAAACACTACCCCCAGCATGGCCCCCTACACTATACAAACACCACTGCACTACCCTAAACCCTAAAACACTACCCCCAGCATGACCCCCTCACAACACAAGCGCCACTGCACTACCCTAAACCCTAAATCTACCCCCAGCATGACCCCCTACACTACCCAAACACCACTGCACTACCCTAAACCCTAATACACTACACACAGCATGAACCCCTACACTAACCAATCACCACTGCACTACCCTAAACCCTAAAACACTACCCCCAGCACAACCCCCTACACTACACAAGCACCACTGCACTACCCTAAACCCTAAAACACTACCCCAGCACGAACTCCTACACTACACAAACACCACTGCACTACCCTAAACCCTAAAACACTACCCCCAGCATGACCCCCTACACTACACAGACACCACTGCACTACTCTAAACCCTAAAACACTATCCTACACTATACAAACACCACTGTACTACCCTAAACCCTAAAACACTACCCCCAGCACAACCCCCTGAACTACACTAACACCACTGCACTACCCTAAACCCTTAAACACTACCCCCAGCACAACCCCCTACACTGCCCAAACATCACTGCACTACCCTAAACACTAAAACACTAAAACCAGCACGATTACCTACACTACCCAAACACCATGGTGCTACCCGAAACCCTAAATCTACCCCCAGCATGACCCCCTATACTACACAAACACCACTGCACTACGCTAAACCCTAAAACACTAACCCAAGCACGACGTCCTACACTACACAAACACCACTGTACTACCCTAAACCCTAAAACACTACCCCCAGCAGGACCTCCTTCACTACCCAAACACAACTGCACTACCCTTAACCCCAAAACACTACACCCAGGATGACGCCCTACACTACACAAACACCACTGCACTACCCTAAACCCTGAAAAACTACCCCCTACATACACAAACACCACTGCACTACCCTAAACCCTAAAACACTACCCCCAGCAGGACCTCCTTCACTACCCAAACACAACTGCACTACCCTTAACCCTAAAACACTACACCCAGGATGACCCCCTACACTACACAAACACCACTGCACTACCCTAAACCCTGAAAAACTACCCCCTACATACACAAACACCACTGCACTACCCTAAACCATAAAAAAATACCGCCAGCTCGACCCCCTACACTACCCAAACACCACTGCACTACCCACACAAACAGCACTGCACTACCCTAAACCCTAAAACACTACCGCCAGCATGACCCCCTACACTACCCAAACACCACTGAACAACCCTAAACCCTAAAACACTAACCCCAGCATGACCATCTACACTACCCAAACACCACTGCACTACGCTATACCCTAAAACATGACCCCCTACACTACACAAACACCACTGTACTACCCTAAACCCTTAAATAATACCCACAGCATGACCCCCTACACTACACAAACACCACTGCACTACCCTAAGCCCTAAAACACTACCCACAGCATGACCCCCTACACTACACAAACACCACTGCACTACCCTAAGCCCTAAAACACTATCCTCAGCACGACCCCCTACACTACACAAACACCACTGCACTACCCTAAACCCTACAACACTACCCCAGCACTACCCCCTACACTACCCAAACACCATTGCACTAGCCAAAACTCTAAAACACTACCCCCAGCACGACTCCCTACACTACCCAAACACCACTGCACTACCCTATACCCTAAAAACCTACCCAAGCAAGAACCCCTACACTAACCAAACAGCACTGCACTACCCTAAACCCTAAAACACTACCGCCAGCATGACCCCCTACACTACCCAAACACCACTGAACAACCCTAAAACACTAACCCCAGCATGACCATCTACACTACCCAAACACCACTGCACTACGCTATACCCTAAAACATGACCCCCTACACTACACAAACACCACTGCACTACCCTAAACCCTTAACCCCTTCAGTGCCCCACCCTTTCCCCCTCCTGTGCCGGGCCTTTCATTAGCGGGCGGGGTCCATGACGAGATAGTCTCGTCATGGGCACAGCGCAACCGTGCTCCATGACGAGACTATCTCGTCATGGGCATAGAAGAGGTTAAATACTACCCACAGCATGACCCCCTACACTACACAAACACCACTGCACTACCCTAAGCCCTAAAACACTACCCTCAGCACGACTCCCTACACTACACAAACACCACTGCACTACCCTAAACCCTAATACACTACCTACAGAATGAACCCCTACACTAACCAATCACCACTGCACTACCCTAAACCCTAAAACACTACCCCCAGCACAACCCCCTACACTACACAAGCACCACTGCACTACCCTAAACCCTAAAACACTACCCCAGCACGAACTCCTACACTACACAAACACCACTGCACTACCCTAAACCCTAAAACACTACCCCCAGCATGACCCCCTACACTACACAAACACCACTGCACTACTCTAAACCCTAAAACACTATCCCCTACACTATACAAACACCACTGTACTACCCTAAACCCTAAAACACTACCCCCAGCACAACCCCCTGAACTACACTAACACCACTGCACTACCCTAAACCCTTAAACACTACCCCCAGCACAACCCCCTACACTGCCCAAACATCACTGCACTACCCTAAACACTAAAACTAAAACCAGCACGATTACCTACACTACCCAAACACCATGGTACTACCCGAAACCCTAAATCTACCCCCAGCATGACCCCCTATACTACACAAACACCACTGCACTACCCTAAACCCTAAAACACTAACCCAAGCACGACGTCCTACACTACACAAACACCACTGTACTACCCTAAACCTTAAAACACCACCCCCAACTCGACCCCCTTCACTACCCAAACACAACTACACTATGCTAAATCCAAAAACACTACCCCAGCACGACCCCCTACACTACCCAAACACCACTGCTCTACCCTAAAACCTGCAACATGTCCCCCTACACTACACAAACACCACTGCACTACCCTAAAACACAACCCCCAGCACGACCCCCTACACTGCACAAACACCACTGCACTACCCTAAACCCTACAACACTACCCCAGCACTACCCCCTACACTACCCAAACACCACTGCACTAGCCAAAACTCTAAAACACTACCCCCGGCACGACCCCCTACACTACCCAAACACCACTGCACTATCCTATACCCTAAAACACTACCCAAGCAAGAACCCCTACACTAACCAAACACCACTGCACTAACCTAAACCCTAAAACACTAACCCCAGCATTACCCCCTACACTACACAAAAACCACTGCACTACCCTATACCCTAAAACATGACCCCCTACACTACTCATACACTAGTGCACTACCCTAAACCCTAAAGCACTACCCCCAGCATGACCCCCTACACTAAACAAACACCACTGCACTACCCTAAACCCTAAAAAACTACCCCCAGCATGACCCCCTACACTACCCAAACACCACTGCAGTATCCTAAACCCTAAAACACTACCCCCAGCATGGCCCCCTACACTATACAAACACCACTGCACTACCCTAAACCCTAAAACACTACCCCCAGCATGACCCCCTCACAACACAAGCACCACTGCACTACCCTAAACCCTAAATCTACCCCCAGCATGACCCCCTACACTACCCAAACACCACTGCACTACCCTAAACCCTAATACACTACACACAGCATGAACCCCTACACTAACCAATCACCACTGCACTACCCTAAACCCTAACACTACCCCCAGCACAACCCCCTACACTACACAAGCACCACTGCACTACCCTAAACCCTAAAACACTACCCCAGCACGAACTCCTACATTACACAAACACCACTGCACTACCCTAAACCCTAAAACACTACCCCCAGCATGACCCCCTACACTACACAGACACCACTGCACTACTCTAAACCCTAAAACACTATCCCCTACACTATACAAACACCACTGTACTACCCTAAACCCTAAAACACTACCCCCAGCACAACCCCCTGAACTACACTAACACCACTGCACTACCCTAAACCCTTAAACACTACCCCCAGCACAACCCCCTACACTGCCCAAACATCACTGCACTACCCTAAACACTAAAACACTAAAACCAGCACGATTACCTACACTACCCAAACACCATGGTGCTACCCGAAACCCTAAATCTACCCCCAGCATGACCCCCTATACTACACAAACACCACTGCACTACGCTAAACCCTAAAACACTAACCCAAGCACAACGTCCTACACTACACAAACACCACTGTACTACCCTAAACCCTAAAACACTACCCCCAGCAGGACCTCCTTCACTACCCAAACACAACTGCACTACCCTTAACCCCAAAACACTACCCCCAGGATGACCCCCTACACTACACAAACACCACTGCACTACCCTAAACCCTGAAAAACTACCCCCTACATACACAAACACCACTGCACTACCCTAAACCCTAAAACACTACCCCCAGCAGGACCTCCTTCACTACCCAAACACAACTGCACTACCCTTAACCCTAAAACACTACACCCAGGATGACCCCCTACACTACACAAACACCACTGCACTACCCTAAACCCTGAAAAACTACCCCCTACATACACAAACACCACTGCACTACCCTAAACCATAAAAAAATACCGCCAGCTCGACCCCCTACACTACCCAAACACCACTGCACTACCCACACAAACAGCACTGCACTACCCTAAACCCTAAAACACTACCGCCAGCATGACCCCCTACACTACCCAAACACCACTGAACAACCCTAAACCCTAAAACACTAACCCCAGCATGACCATCTACACTACCCAAACACCACTGCACTACGCTATACCCTAAAACATGACCCCCTACACTACACAAACACCACTGCACTACCCTTAACCCTTAAGCCCTTCAGTGCCCCACCCTTTCCCCCTCCTGTGCCGGTCCTTTCATTAGCGGGCGGGGTCCATGACGAGATAGTCTTGTCATGGGCACAGCGCAACCGTGCTCCATGACGAGACTATCTTGTCATAGGCATAGAAGAGGTTAAATACTACCCACAGCATGACCCCCTACACTACACAAACACCACTGCACTACCCTAAGCCCTAAAACACTACCCTCAGCACGACTCCCTACACTACACAAACACCACTGCACTACCCTAAACCCTAAAACACTACCTCCAGCACGATCCCCTACACTACACAAACACCACTGCACTACCCTAAACCCTACAACACTACCCCCAGCACGACCCCCTACACTACACAAACACCACTGCACTACCCTATACCCTAAAAAACTACCCAAGCACGAACCCCTACACTAACCAAACACCACTGCACTAACCTAAACCCTAAAACACTAACCCCAGCATTACCCCCTACACTACCCAAACACCACTGCTCTACCCTACACCCTAAAACATGACCCTCTACACTATACATACACCAGTGCACTACCCTAAACCCTAAAACACTACCCCCAGCATGACCCCCTACACTACCCAAACACCACTGCAGTATCCTGAACCCTAAAACACTACCCCCAGCATGTCCCTCTCACAACACAAACACCACTGCACTACCTAAACCCTAAATCTACCCCCAGCATGACCCCCTACACTACCCAAACACCACTGCACTAGCATAGTCCCTAAATCTATCCCCAACACAAACCCTTACACTACCCAAACAACACAGCACTACCCTAAACCCTGAAAAACTACCCGCAGCATTACCCCTACACTACACAAACACCACTGCACTGCCCTGAACCCTAAAACACAACCCCCAGCACGACCACCTACACTACCCAAACACCAGTGCACTGCCCTAAACACGAAAACACTACCCCCAGCACGACCACCTGCAGTACACAAACACCACTGCACTACCCTAAGCCCTAAAACACTACCCACAGCAAGACCCCCTACACTACACAAACACCACTGCAGTACCCTACACCCTAAAACACTACCCCCAGCATGACCCCCTACACTACACAAACTCCACTGCCCTACCTTAAACACTACCCCCAGCACGACACCCTACACTACACAAACACCACTGCACTACTCTAAACCCTAAAACACTATCCCCTACACTATAAAAACACCACTGCACTACCCTAAACCCTTAAACACTACCCCCAGCACTACCCCCTACACTGCCCAAACATCACTGCACTACCCTAAACACTAAAACACTAAAACCAGCACGATTCCCTACACTACCCAAACACCACGGTACTACCCAAAACCCTAAATCTACCCCCAGCATGACCCCCTATACTACACAAACACCACTGCACTACCCTAAACCTTAAAAAACTAACCCAAGCATGACCTCCTACACTACCCAAACACAAGTGCACTACCCTTAACCCAAAAATACTACCCCCAGCACGACCCCTGCACTACCCAATCACTGCACTACCCTAAACCCTAAAACACAACCCCCTACACTACACAAACAGCACTGCACTACACTAAACCCTAAAACACTACACCCAGCATGACCCCCTACACTACACAAACACCACTGCACTACCCTAAACCCTGAAAAACTACCCCCTACATACACAAACACCACTGCACTACCCTAAACCCTAAAAAAAATACCCCCAGCTCGACCCACACCACTACTCAAACACCACTGCACTACCCACACAAACAGCACTGCACTACCCTAAACCCTAAAACACTACCACCATCATGACCCCCTACACTACCCAAACATCACTGAACAACCCTAAACCCTAAAACACTAACCCCAGCATGACCATCTACACTACCCAAACACCACTGCACTACCCTATACCCTAAAACATGACCACCTACACTACACAAACACCACTGCACAAACCTAAACCCTAAAACACTACCCCAGCATGACCCCCTACACTACCCAAACACCACTGCAGTATCCTAAACCCTAAAACACTACCCCCAGCATGACCCCCTCACAACACAAACACCACTGCACTACCTAAACCCTAAATCTACCTCCAGCATTACCCCCTACACTACCCGAACACCACTGCACTACCATAGTCCCTAAATCTATCCCCAACACAAACCCTTACACTACCCAAACACCACAGCACTACCCTAAACCCTGAAAAACTACACGCAGCATGACCCCAACACTACACAAACACCACTGCACTACCCTGAACCCTAAAACACTACCCCCAGCACGACCACCTACACTACCCAAACACCACTGCACTGCCCTAAACACGAAAACACTACCCCCAGCACGACCACCTACAGTACACAAACACCACTGCAGTAACCTAAGCCCTAAAACACTACCCACAGCAAGACCCCCTACACTACACAAACACCACTGCAGTACCCTACACCCTAAAGCACTACCCCCAGCATGACCCCCTAGACTACACAAACACCACTGCACTACCCTAAACACTAAAGCACTACCCCCAGCATGACCCTCCACACTATACAAACACCACTGAACTTCCCTAAAACCTAAACAACTACCCCCAGCATGACCCCCTACACTATACAAACACCACTGACTACCCTAAACCCTAAAACAGTACACCAAGCATGACCCCCTCACAACACAAACACCACTGCACTACCCTATACCCTATATCTATCTCCAGCATGACCCCCTACATTACCCAAACACCACTGCACTACCCTAAACCCTAAAACACTACCCCCAGCATGACCCCCTACACGACCCAAACACCACTGCAGTATCCTAAACCCTAACACACTACCCCCAGCATGACCCCCTCACAACACAAGCACCACTGCACTACCCTAAACCCTAAATCTACCCCCAGCATGACCCCCTACACTACCCAAACACCACAGCACTACCCTAAACCCTGAGAAACTACCCGCAGCATGACCCCTACACTACACAAACACCACTGCACTGCCCTGAACCCTAAAACACTACCCTCAGCACGACCACCTACACTACCCAAACACCACTGCACTGCACTGCCCTAAACACGAAAACAGTACCCCAGCAAGACCACCTACAGTACTCAAACACCACTGCACTACCCTAAGCCCAAAAACACTACCCACAGCAAGACCCCCTACACTACACAAACACCACTGCACAAACCTAAACCTTAAAACACTACCCCCAGCATGAACTCCTACACTACACAAACCCCACTGCACCACCCTACACCCTAAAACACTACCCCAGCACAAACTCCTACACTACACAAACACCACTGCACTACCCTAAACCCTAAAACACTACCCCCTGCATGACCGCCTACACTACACAAACACCACTGCACTACTCTAAACCCTAAAACACTATCCCCTATACTATACAAACACCACTGTACTACCCTAAACCCTAAAACACTACCTCCAGCACAACCCCCTGAACTACACTAACACAACTGCACTACCCTAAACCCTTAAACACTACCCCCAGCACAACCCCCTACACTGCCCAAACATCACTGCACTACCCTAAACACTAAAACACTAAAACCAGCAAAATTCCCTACACTACCCAAACACCACGGTACTACCCGAAACCCTAAATCTACCCCCAGCATGACCCCCTATACTACACAAACACCACTGCACTACCCTAAACCCTAAAATACTACCCCCAGCACGACCTCCTTCACTACCCAAACACAACTGCACTACCCTTTACCCAAAAACACTAACCCCAGCACGACCCCTGCACTACCCAAACACAACTGCACTACCCTTAACCCTAAAACACTACACCCAGCATGAACCCCTACACTACACAAACACCACTGCACTTCCCTAAACCCTGAAAAACTACCCCCTACATACACAAACACCACTGCACTACCCTAAACCCTAAAAAAATACCCCTAGCTCGACCCCCTACACTACCCAAACACCACTACACTACCCACACAAACAGCACTGCACTACCCTAAACCCTAAAACACTACCGCCAGCATGACCCCCTACACTTCCCAAACACCACTGAACAACCCTAAAACACTAACCCCAGCATGACCATCTACACTACCCAAACACAACTGCACTACGCTTAAACCCTAAAACATGACCCCCTACACTACACAAACACCACTGCACTACCCTAAACCCTTAGCCCCTTCAGTGCCCCGCCCTTTCCCCCTCCTGTGCCAGGCCTTTCATTAGCGGGCGGGGTCCATGACGAGATAGTCTCGTCATGGGCACAGCGCAACCGTGCTCCATGATGAGACTATCTCGTCATGGGCATAGAAGAGGTTAAATACTACCCACAGCATGACCCCCTACACTACACAAACACCACTGCACTACACTAAGCCCTAAAACACTACCCTCAGCACGACTCCCTACACTACACAAACACCACTGCACTACCCTAAACCCTAATACACTACCCCCAGCATGACCCCTACACTACCCAAACACCACTGCACTATCCTAAACCCTAAAACACTACCTCCAGCATGACCCCTACACTATATAAACAGCACTGCACTACCCTAAACCCTAAAACACTACCACCAGCATGACCCCCTACACTACCCAAACACCACTGAACAACCCTAAAACACTAATCCCAGCATGACCATCTACACTACCCAAACACCACTGCACTACGCTATACCCTAAAACATGACCCCCTACACTACACAAACACCACTGCACTACCCTAAACCCTTAACCCATTCAGTGCCCCGCCCTTTCCCCCTCCTGTGCCGGTCCTTTCATTAGCGGGCGGGGTCCATGACAAGATAGTCTCGTCATGGGCACAGCGCAACCGTGCTCCATGACGAGACTCTCTCGTCATGGGCATAGAAGAGGTTAAATACTACCCACAGCATGACCCCCTACACTACACAAACACCACTGCACTACCCTAAGCCCTAAAACACTACCCTCAGCACGACTCCCTACACTACACAAACACCACTGCACTACCCTAAACCCTAATACACTACTCCCAGCATGACCCCTACACTACCCAAACACCACTGCACTACCCTAAACCCTAAAACACTACCCCCAGCACGATCCCCTACACTACACAAACACCACTGCACTACCCTAAACCCTACAACACTACCCCAGCACTACCCCCTACACTACCCAAACACCACTGCACTAGCCGAAACTCTAAAACACTACCCCCAGCACGACCCCCTACACTACACAAACACCACTGCACTAACCTAAACCCTAAAACACTAACCCCAGCATTACCCCCTACACTACCCAAACACCACTGCTCTACCCTATACCCTAAAACATGACCCTCTACACTACACATACACCAGTGCACTACCCTAAACCCTAAAACACTACCCCCAGCATGACCCCCTACACTACCCAAACACCACTGCAGTATCCTAAACCCTAAAACACTACCCCCAGCATGACCCCCTCACAACACAAACACCACTGCACTACCTAAACCCTAAATCTACCCCCAGCATGACCCCCTACACTATCCGAACACCACTGAACTACCATAGTCCCTAAATCTATCCCCAACACAAACCCTTATACTACCCAAACACCACAGCACTACCCTAAACCCTGAAAAACTACCCGCAGCATGACCCCTACACTACACAAATACCACTGCACTGCCCTGAACCCTAAAACACTACCCCCAGCACGACCACCTACACTACCCAAACACCAGTGCACTGCCCTAAACACGAAAACACTACCCCCAGCACGACCACCTACAGTACACAAACACCACTGCACTACCCTAAGCCCTAAAACACTACCCACAGCAAGACCCCCTACACTACAAAAACACCACTGCAGTACCCTACACCCTAAAACACTACCCCCAGCATGACCCCCTACACTACACAAACTCCACTGCCCTACCCTAAACACTACCCCCAGCACGACCCCCTACACTACACAAACACCACTGCACTACTCTAAACCCTAAAACACTATCCCCTACACTATAAAAACACCACTGCACTACCCTAAACCCTTAAACACTACCCCCAGCACTACCCCCTACACTACCCAAACACCACGGTACTACCCGAAACCCTAAATCTACCCCCAGCATGACCCCCTATACTACACAAACACCACTGCACTACCCTAAACCTTAAAACACTAACCCAAGCATGACCTCCTACACTACCCAAACACAAGTGCACTACCCTTAACCCAAAAACACTACCCCCAACACGACCCCTGCACTACCCAATCACTGCACTACCCTAAACCCTAAAACACAACCCCTACACTACACAAACAGCACTGCACTACACTAAACCCTAAAACACTACACCCAGCATGACCCCCTACACTACACAAACACCACTGCACTACCCTAAACCCTGAAAACCTACCCCCTACATACACAAACACCACTGCACTACCCTAAACCCTAAAAAAATACCCCCAGCTCGACCCACACCACTACTCAAACACCACTGCACTACCCACACAAACAGCACTGCACTACCCTAAACCCTAAAACACTAACCCCAGCATGACCATCTACACTACCCAAACACCACTGCACTACCCTGTACCCTAAAACATGACCCCCTACACTACACAAACACCACTGCACAAACCTAAACCCTAAAACACTACCACCAGCATGACCCCCTACACTACCCAAACATCACTGAACAACCCTAAACCCTAAAACACTAACCCCAGCATGACCATCTACACTACTCAAACACCACTGCACTACCCTGTACCCTAAAACATGACCCCCTACACTACACAAACACCACTGCACAAACCTAAACCCTAAAACACTACCCCAGCATGACCCCCTACACTACCCAAACACCACTGCAGTATCCTAAACCCTAAAACACTACCCCCAGCATGGCACCCTACACTATACAAACACCACTGCACTACCCTAAACCCTAAAACACTACCCCCAGCATGACCCCCTCACAACACAAACACCACTGCACTACCAAAACCCTAAATCTACCCCCAGCATTAACCCCCACACTACCCGAACACCACTGCACTACCATAGTCCCTAAATCTATCCCCAACAAAAACCCTTACACTACCCAAACACCACAGCACTACCCTAAACCCTGAAAAACTACCCGCAGCATGACCCCAACACTACACAAACACCACTGCACTGCCCTGAACCCTAAAACACTACCCCCAGCACGACCACCTACACTACCCAAACACCACTGCACTGCCCTAAACATGAAAACACTACCCACAGCACGCCCACCTACAGTACACAAACACCACTGCAGTACCCTAAGCCCTAAAACACTACCCACAGCAAGACCCCCTACACTACACAAACACCACTGCAGTACCCTACACCCTAAAGCACTACCCCCAGCATGACCCCCTACACTACACAAACACCACTGCACTACCCTAAACACTAAAGCACTACCCCCAGCATGACCCTCTACACTATACAAACACCACTGAACTTCCCTAAAACCTAAACAACTACCCCCAGCATGACCCCCTACACTATACAAACACCACTGACTACCCTAAACCCTAAAACAGTTCCCCAAGCATGACCCCCTCACAACACAAACACCACTGCACTACCCTATACCCTATATCTATCTCTAGCATGACCCCCTACATTACCCAAACACCACTGCACTACCCTAAACCCTAAAACACTACCCCCAGCATGAACCCCTACACTACCCAATCACCACTGCACTACCCTAAACCCTAAAACCCTACCCCCAGGACGACCCCCTACAATACACAAGCACCACTGCACTACCCTAAACCCTAAAACACTACCCCCAGCACAACACCCTACACTACCCAAACAGTACTGCACTACCCTAAACCCTAAAACACTACCGCCAGCACAACTCCCTGCACTACCCAAACACCACTGCACTACCCTAAACCCTAAATCTACCCCAAGCACAACCCCCTAGACTGCACAAATACCACTGCACTAACCTAAACCCTAAAAAACTACCCCCAGCATGACCCCCTACACTACACAAACACCACTGTACTGTCTTAAACCCTAAAACACTATCCCAAGCATGACCCCCTACACTACACAAACACCACTGCACTACCCTAAACCCTACATCTACCACCAGCATGACCCCCTACACTACACAAACACCACTGCACTACCCTAAACCCTAAAACACTACCCCCTGCAGACCCCCTACACTACACAAACACCACAGTACTACCCTAAAACCTAAAACACTACCCCCAACTCGACCCCCTTCACTACCCAAACACAACTGCACTATGCTAAATCCAAAAACACTACCCCAGCACGACCCCCTACACTACCCAAACACCACTGCTCTACCCTAAAACCTGCAACATGTCCCCCTACACTACACAAACACCACTGCACTACCATAAAGCACAACCCTCAGCACAACCCCCTACACTACACAAACACCACTGCACTACCTTAAACCCAAAAAAACTACCCCTACACTACACAAACACCACTGCACTACCCTAAACCCTAAAACACTACCCACAGCACGATCCCCTACACTACACAAACACCACTGCACTACCCTAAACCCTACAACACTTCCCCAGCACTACCCCCTACACTACCCAAACACCACTGCACTAGCCGAAACTCTAAAACACTACCCCCAGCACGACCCCCTACACTACACAAACACCACTGCACTACCCTATACCCTAAAACACTACCCAAGCACGAACACCTACACTAACCAAACACCACTGCACTAACCTAAACCCTAAAACACTAACTCCAGCATTACCCCCTACACTACCCAAACACCACTGCTCTACCCTATACCCTAAAACATGACCCTCTACACTACAAATACACCAGTGCACTACCCTAAACCCTAAAACACTACCCCCAGCATGACCCCCTACACTACCCAAACACCACTGCAGTATCCTAAACCCTAAAACACTACCCCCATTATGGCCCCCTACACTATACAAACACCACTGCACTACCCTAAACCCTAAAACACTACCCCCAGCATGACCCCCTCACAACACAAACACCACTGCACTACCCAAACCCTAAATCTACCCCCAGCATGACCCCCTACACTACCCAAACACCACAGCACTACCCTAAGCCCTGAAAAACTACCCGCAGCATGACCCCTACACTACACAAACACCACTGCACTGCCCTGAACCCTAAAACACTACCCCCAGCACGACCACCTACACTACCAAAACACCACTGCACTGCCCTAAACACGAAAACACTACCCCCAGCACGACCACCTACAGTACACAAACACCACTGCACTACCCTAAGCCCTAAAACACTACACACAGCAAGACCCCCTACACTACACAAACACCACTGCAGTACCCTTCACCCTAAAACAATACCCCCAGCATGACCCCCTACACTACACAAACTCCACTGCCCTACCCTAAAACACTACCCCCAGCACGACCCCCTACACTACACAAACACCACTGCACTACTCTAAACCCTAAAACACTATCCCCTACACTATACAAACACCACTGCACTACCCTAAACCCTTAAACACTACCCCCAGCACTACCCCCTACACTGCCCAAACATCACTGCACGACCCTAAACACTAAAACACTAAAACCAGCACGATTCCCTACACTACCCAAACACCACGGTACTACCCGAAACCCTAAATCTACCCCCAGCATGACCCCCTATACTACACAAACACCACTGCACTACCCTAAACCTTAAAACACTAACCCAAGCATGACCTCCTACACTACCCAAACACAAGTGCACTACCCTTAACCCAAAAACACTACCCCCAGCACGACCCCTGCACTACCCAATCACTGCACTACCCTAAACCCTAAAACACAATCCCCTACACTACACAAACAGCACTGCACTACACTAAACCCTAAAACACTACACCCAGCATGACCCCCTACACTACACAAACACCACTGCACTACCCTAAACCCTAAAACACTACCCCCAGCACGACCACCTACACTACCCAAACACCACTGCACTGCACTGCCCTAAACACGAAAACACTACCCCCAGCACGACCACCTACAGTACTCAAACACCATTCCACTACCCTAAGCCCTAAAACACTACCCACAGCAAGACCCCCTACACTACACAAACACCACTGCACAAACCTAAACCCTAAAAAACTACCCCCAGCATGAACTCCTACACTACACAAACACCACTGCACTACCCTACACCCTAAAACACTACCCCAGCACAAACTCCTACACTACACAAACACCAGTGCACTACCCTAAACCCTAAAACACTACCCCCAGCATGACCCCCTACACTCCACAAACTCCACTGCCCTACCCTAAAACACTACCCCCAGCACGACCCCTACACTACACAAACACCACTGCACTACTCTAAACCCTAAAACACTATCCCCTACACTATACAAACACCACTGTACTGCCCTAAACCCTAAAACACTACCCCAGCACAACCCCCTGAACTACACTAACACCACTGCACTACCCTAAACCCTTAAACACTATCCCCAGCACAACCCCCTACACTGGCCAAACATCACTGCACTACCCTAAACACTAAAACACTAAAACCAGCACGATTCCCTACACTACACAAACACCACGGTACTACCCGAAACCCTAAATCTATCCCCAGCATGACCCCCTATACTACACAAACACCACTGCACTACCCTAAACCCTAAAACACTAACCCAAGCATGACCTCCTACACTACACAAACACCACTGTACTACCCTAAACCCTAAAACACTACCCCCAGCACAACCTCCTTCACTACCCAAACACAACTGCACTACCCTTAACCCAAAAACACTACCCCCGGGCACGACCCCTGCACTACCGAAACACCACTGCACTACCCTAAACCCTAAAACACAACCCCTACACTACACAAACAGCACTGCACTACACTAAACCCTAAAACACTATACCCAGCATGACCCCCTACACTACACAAACACCACTGCACTACCCTAAACCCTGAAAAACTACCTCCTACATACACAAACACCACTGCACTACCCTAAACCCTAAAAAAATACCCCCAGCTCTACCCCCTACACTATCCAAACACCACTGCACTACCCACACAAACAGCACTGCACTACCCTAAACCCTAAAACACTACCCCCAGCATGACCCCCTATACTACCCAAACACCACTGAACAACCCTAACCCCTAAAACACTAACCCCAGCATGACCATCTAAACTACCCAAACACCATTGCACTACCCTATACCCTAAAACATGACCCCCTACACTACACACACACCACTGCACTACCCTAAACCCTTAAATACTACCCACAGCATGACCCCCTACACTACACAAACACCACTGCACTACCCTAAACCCTAAAACACTACCCTCAGCACGTCTCCCTACACTACATAAATACCACTGCACTACCCTTAACCCTACAACACTACCCCAGCACTACCCCCTACACTACCCAAACACCACTGCACTACCCTAAAGCCTAAAACACTACCCCCAGCACGACCCCCTACACTACCCAAGCACCACTGCACTACCCTATACCCTAAAACACTACCCCAAGCACGACCCCCTACACTATCCAAACACCACCGCACTACCCTAAAACCTAAAACACTACCCCATCACGACTCCCTACACTACCCAAACACCACTGCACTACACTAAACTCTAAATCTACCCCCAGCATTACCTCCCACACTACACAAACACCACTGCACTACCCTAAACCCTAAAACACTACTCAAGCATGAACCCCTACACTACCCAAACACCACTGCACTAACCTAAACCCTAAAACACTAACCCCAGCATTACCCCCTACACTACCCAAACACCACTGCACTACCCTATACACTAAAACATGACCCCTTACACTACACAAACACCACTGCACTAACCTAAACCCTAAAGCACTTCCCCCAGCATGACCCCCTACACTACACAAACACCACTGCACTACCCTAAACACTAAAGCACTACCCCCAGCATGACCTTCTACACTATACAAACACCACTGAACTTCCCTAAAACCTAAACAACTACCCCCAGCATGACCCCCTACAATATACAAACACCACTGACTACCCTAAACCCTAAAACAGTACCCCAAGCATGACCCCCTCACAACACAAACACCACTGCACTACCCTATACCCTATATCTATCTCCAGCATGACCCCCTACATTACCCAAACACCACTGCACTACCCTAAACCCTAAAACACTACCCCCAGCATGAAACCCTACACTATCCAATCACCACTGCGCTACCCTAAACCCTAAAACCCTATCCCAGGACGACCCCCTACACTACACAAGCACCACTGCACTACCCTAAACCCTAAAACACTACCCCCAGCACAACACCCTACACTACCCAAACAGTACTGCACTACCCTAAACCCTAAAACACTACCACCAGCACAACTCCCTGCACTACCCAAACACCATTGCACTACCCTAAACCCTAAATCTACCCCAAGCACAACCCCCTAGACTGCACAAATACCACTGCACTAACCTAAACCCTAAAAAACTACCCCCAGCATGACCCCCTACACTACACAAACACCACTGTACTGTCTTAAACCCTAAAACACTATCCCAAGCATGACCCCCTACACTACACAAACACCACTGCACTACCCTAAACCCTAAATCTACCCCCAGCATGACCCCTACACTACACAAACACCACTGCACTACCCTAAACCCTAAAACACTAACCCCTGCAGACGCCCTACACTACACAAACACCACAGTACTACCCTAAAACCTAAAACACTACCCCCAACTCGACCCCCTTCACTACCCAAACACAACTGCTCTATGCTAAATCCAAAAACACTACCCCAGCACGACCCCCTACACTACCCAAACACCACTGCTGTACCCTAAAACCTGCAACATGTCCCCCTACACTACACAAACACCACTGCACTACCATAAAGCACAACCCCCAGCACGACCCCCTACACTACACAAACACCACTGCACTACCCTAAACCCTAAAACACTACCCCCAGCACGATCCTCTACACTACACAAACACCACTGCACTACCCTAAACCCTACAACACTACCCCAGCACTACCCCCTACACTACCCAAACACCTCTGCACTAGCCGAAACTCTAAAACACTACCCCCAGCATGACCCCCTCACAACACAAACACCACTGCACTACCTAAACCCTAAATCTACCCCCAGCATGACCCCCTATACTACCCGAACACCACTGCACTACCATAGTCCCTAAATCTATCCCCAACACAAACCCTTACACTACCCAAACGCCACAGCACTACCCTAAACCCTGAAAAACTACCCGCAGCATGACCCCTACACTACACAAACACCACTGCACTGCCCTGAACCCTAAAACACTACCCCCAGCAGGACCACCTACAGTACACAAACACCACTGCACTACCCTAAGCCCTAATACACTACCCACAGCAAGACCCCCTACACTAAACAAACACCACTGCACTACCCTATACCCTAAAACACTACCCAAGCACAAACCCCTACACTAACCAAACACCACTGCACTGACCTAAACCCTAAAACACTAACCCCAGCATTACCCCCTACACTACCCAAACACCACTGCTCTACCCTATACCCTAAAACATGACCCTCTACACTACACATACACCAGTGCACTACCGTAAACCCTAAAACACTACCCCCAGCATGACCCCCTACACTACCCAAACACCACTGCAGTATCCTAAACCCTAAAACACTACCCCCAGCATAGCCCCCTACACTATACAAACACCGCTGCACTACCCTAAACCCTAAAACACTACCACCAGCATGACCCCCTCACAACACAAACACCACTGCACTACCTAAACCCTAAATCTACCCCCAGCATGACCCCCTATACTACCCGAACACCACTGCACTACCATAGTCCCTAAATCTATCCCCAACACAAACCCTTACACTACCCAAACACCACAGCACTACCCTAAACCCTGAAAAACTACCCGCAGCATGACCCCTACACTACACAAACACCACTGCACTGCCCTGAACCCTAAAACACTACCCCCAGCAGGACCACCTACAGTACACAAACACCACTGCACTACCCTAAGCCCTAATACACTACCCACAGCAAGACCCCCTACACTACACAAACACCACTGCAGTACCCTACACCCTAAAACACTACCCCCAGCATGACCCCCTACACTACACAAACTCCACTGCCCTACCCTAAAACACTACCCCCAGCACGACCCCCTACACTACACAAACACCACTGCACTACTCTAAACCCTAAAACACTATCCCCTACACTATAAAAACACCACCGCACTACCCTAAACCCTGAAACACTACCCCCAGCACTACCCCCTACACTGCCCAAACATCACTGCACTACCCTAAACACTAAAACACTAAAACCAGCACGATTCCCTACACTACCCAAACACCACGGTACTACCCGAAACCCTAAATCTACCCCCAGCATGACCCCCTATACTACACAAACACCACTGCACTACCCTAAACCTTAAAACACTAACCCAAGCATGACCTCCTACACTACCCAAACACAAGTGCACTACCCTTAACCCAAAAACACTACCCCCAGCATGACCCCTGCACTACCCAATCACTGCACTACCCTAAACCCTAAAACACAACCCCCTACACTACACAAACAGCACTGCACTACACTAAACCCTAAAAACTACACCCAGCATGACCCCCTACACTACACAAACACCACTGCACTACCCTAAACCCTGAAAAACTACCCCCTACATACACAAACACCACTGCACTACCCTAAACCCTAAAAAAAAAAAACCCAACCCGACCCACACCACTACTCAAACACCACTGCACTACCCACACAAACAGCACTGCACTACCCTAAACCCTAAAACACTACCACCAGCATGACCCCCTACACTACCCAAACATCACTGAACAACCCTAAACCCTAAAACACTAACCCCAGCATGACCATCTACACTACCCAAACACCACTGCACTACCAAATACCCTAAAACATGACCCCCTACACTACACAAACACCACTGCACAAACCTAAACCCTAAAACACTACCCCAGCATGACCCCCTACACTACCCAAACACCACTGCAGTATCCTAAACCCTAAAACACTACCCCCAGCATGGCACCCTACACTATACAAACACCACTGCACTACCTAAACCCTAAATCTACCCCAGCATTACCCCCAACACTACCCGAACACCACTGCACTACCATAGTCCCTAAATCTATCCCCAACACAAACCCTTACACTACCCAAACACCACAGCACTACCCTAAACCCTGAAAAACTACCCGCAGCATGACCCCAACACTACACAAACACCACTGCACTGCCCTGAACCCTAAAACACTACCCCCAGCACGACCACCTACACTACCCAAACACCACTGCACTGCCCTAAACACAAAAACACTACCCCCAGCACGACCACCTACAGTACACAAACACCACTGCACTACCCTAAGCCCTAAAACACTACCCACAGCAAGACCCCCTAGACTACACAAACACCACTGCAGTACCCTACACCCTAAAGCACTACCCCCAGCATGACCCCCTACACTACACAAACACCACTGCACTACCCTCAACACTAAAGCACTACCCCCAGCATGACCCTCTACACTATACAAACACCACTGAACTTCCCTAAAACCTAAACAACTACCCCCAGCATGACCCCCTACACTATACAAACACCACTGATTACCCTAAACCCTAAAACAGTACCCCAAGCATGACCCCCTCACAACACAAACACCACTGCACTACCCTATACCCTATATCTATCTCCAGCATGACCCCCTACATTACCCAAACACCACTGCACTACCCTAAACCCTAAAACACTACCCCCAGCATGAACCCCTACACTACCTAATCACCACTGCACTACCCTAAACCCTAAAACCCTACCCCCAGGACGACCCCCTACAATACACAAGCACCACTGCACTACCCTAAACCCTAAAACACTACCCCCAGCACAACACCCTACACTACCCAAACAGTACTGCACTACCCTAAACCCTAAAACACTACCACCAGCACAACTCCCTGCACTACCCAAACACCACTGCACTACCCTAAACCCTAAATCTACCCCAAGCACAACCCCCTAGACTGCACAAATACCACTGCACTAACCTAAACCCTAAAAAACTACCCCCAGCATGACCCCCTACACTACACAAACACCACTGTACTGTCTTAAACCCTAAAACACTATCCCAAGCATGACCCCCTACACTACACAAACACCACTGCACTACCCTAAACCCTAAATCTACCCCCAGCATGACCCCCTACACTACACAAACACCACTGCACTACCCTAAACCCTAAAACACTACCCCCTGCAGACCCCCTACACTACACAAACACCACAGTACTACCCTAAAACCTAAAACACTACCCCCAACTCGACCCCCTTCACTACCCAAACACAACTGCACTATGCTAAACCCAAAAACACTACCCCAGCACGACCCCCTACACTACCCAAACACCACTGCTCTACCCTAAAACCTGCAACATGTCCCCCTACACTACACAAACACCACTGCACTACCATAAAGCACAACCCCCAGCACGACCCCCTACACTACACAAACACCACTGCACTACCTTAAACCCTAAAAAACTGCCCCTACACTACACAAACACCACTGCACTACCCTAAACCCTAAAACACTACCCACAGCACGATCCCCTACACTACACAAACACCACTGCACTACCCTAAACCCTACAACACTACCCCAGCACTACCCCCTACACTACCCAAACACCACTGCACTAGCCGAAACTCTAAAACACTACCCCCAGCACGACCCCCTACACTACACAAACACCACTGCACTACCCTATACCCTAAAACACTACCCAAGCACGAACCCCTACACTAACCAAACACCACTAAACTAACCTAAACCCTAAAACACTAACCCCAGCATTACCCCCTACACTACCCAAACACCACTGCTCTACCCTATACCCTAAAACATGACCCTCTACACTACACATACACCAGTGTACTACCTAAACCCTAACACACTACCCCCAGCATGACCCCCTACACTACCCAAACACCACTGCAGTATCCTAAACCCTAAAACACTACCCCCAGCATGGCCCCCTACACTATACAAACACCACTGCACTACCCTAAACCCAAAAACACTACCCCCAGCATGACCCCCTCACAACACAAACACCACTGCAGCACCTAAATCCTAAATCTACCCCCAGCATGACCCCCTACACTACCCAAACACCACAGCACTACCCTAAACCCTGAATAACTACCCACAGCATGACCCCTACACTACACAAACACCACTGCACTGCCCTGAACCCTAAAACACTACCCCAGCACGACTCCCTACACTACCCAAACACCACTGCACTA
The DNA here is from genome assembly GCF_964204655.1 of Triturus cristatus. Lineage (NCBI taxonomy): Eukaryota > Metazoa > Chordata > Amphibia > Caudata > Salamandridae > Triturus > Triturus cristatus. Next base: position 319,359,306 of record NC_140579.1, read on the forward strand.
CCTAAACCCTAAATCTACCCCAGCATGACCCCCTACACTACCCGAACACCACTGCACTACCATAGTCCCTAAATCTATCCCCAACACAAACCCTTACACTACCCAAACACCACAGCACTACCCTAAACCCTGAAAAACTACCCACAGCATGACCCCTACACTACACAAACACCACTGCACTGCCCTGAACCCTAAAACACTACCCCCAGCACGGCCACCTACACTACCCAAACACCACTGCACTGCCCTAAACACGAAAACACTACCCCCAGCACGACCACCTACAGTACACAAACACCACTGCACTACCCTAAGCCCTAAAACACTACCCACAGCAAGACCCCCTACACTACACAAACACCACTGCAGTACCCTACACCCTAAAACACTAACCCCAGCATGAACCCCTACACTACACAAACACCACTGCACTACTCTAAACCCTAAAACACTATCCCCTACACTATACAAACACCACTGAACTACCCTAAACCCTTAAACACTACCCCCAGCACTACCCCCTACACTGCCCAAACATCACTGCACTACCCTAAACACTAAAACACTAAAACCAGCACGATTCCCTACACTACCCATACACCACGGTACTACCCGAAACCCTAAATCTACCCCCAGCATGACCCCCTATACTACACAAACACCACTGCACTACCCTAAACCTTAAAACACTAACCCAAGCACGACCTCCTACACTACCCAATCACAAGTGCACTACCCTTAACCCAAAAACACTACCCCCAGCACGACCCCTGCACTACCCAATCACTGCACTACCCTAAACCCTAAAACACAACCCCCTACACTACACAAACAGCACTGCACTACACTAAACCCTGAAAAACTACCCCCTACATACACAAACACCACTGCACTACCCTAAACCCTAAAAAATACCCCCAGCTTGACCCACACCACTACTCAAACACCACTGCACTACCCACACAAACAGCACTGCACTACCCTAAACCCTAAAACACTACCACCAGCATGACCCCCTACACTACCCAAACATCACTGAACAACCCTAAACCCTAAAACACTAACCCCAGCATGACCATCTACACTACCCAAACACCACTGCACTACCCTATACCCTAAAACATGACCCCCTACACTACACAAACACCACTGCACAAACCTAAACCCTAAAACACTACCCCCAGCATGACCCCCTACACTACCCAAACACCACTGCAGTATCCTAAACCCTAAAACACTACCTCCAGCATGGCTCCCTACACTATACAAACACCGCTGCACTACCCTAAACCCTAAAACACTACCCCCAGCATGACACCTCACAACACAAACACCACTGCACTACCTAAACCCTAAATCTACCCCCAGCATGACCCCCTACACTACCCGAACACCACTGCACTAACATAGTCTCTAAATCTATCCCCAACACAAACCCTTACACTACCCAAACACCACAGCACTACCCTAAACCCTGAAAAACTACCCGCAGCATGACCCCAACACTACACAAACACCACTGCACTGCCCTGAACCCTAAAACACTACCCCCAGCACGACCACCTACACTACCCAAACACCACTGCACTGCCCTAAACACGAAAACACTACCCCCAGCACGACCACCTACAGTACACAAGCACCACTGCACTACCCTAAACCCTAAAACACTACCCCCAGCACAACACCCTACACTACCCAAACAGTACTGCACTACCCTAAACCCTAAAACACTACCACCAGCACAACTCCCTGCACTACCCAAACACCACTGCACTACCCTAAACCCTAAATCTACCCCAAGCACAACCCCCTAGACTGCACAAATACCACTGCACTAAACAAAACCCTAAAAAACTACCCCCAGCATGATCCCCTACACTACACAAACACCACTGTACTGTCTTAAACCCTAAAACACTATCCCAAGCATGACCCCCTACACTACACAAACACCACTGCACTACCCTAAACCCTAAATCTACCCCCAGCATGACCCCCTACACTACACAAACACCACTGCACTACCCTAAACCCTAAAACACTACCCCCTACAGACCCCCTACACTACACAAACACCACAGTACTACCCTAAAACCTAAAACACTACCCCCAACTCGACCCCCTTCACTACCCAAACACAACTGCACTATGCTAAATCCAAAAACACTACCCCAGCACGACCCCTACACTACCCAAACACCACTGCTCTACCCTAAAACCTGCAACATGTCCCCCTACACTACACAAACACCACTGCACTACCATAAAGCACAACCCCCAGCACGACCCCCTACACTACACAAACACCACTGCACTACCTTAAACCCTAAAAAACTACCCCTACACTACACAAACACCACTGCACTACCCTAAACCCTAAAACACTACCCACAGCACGATCCCCTACACTACACAAACACCACTGCACTACCCTAAACCCTACAACACTACCCCAGCACTACCCCCTACACTACCCAAACACCACTGCACTAGCCGAAACTCTAAAACACTACCCCCAGCACGACCCCCTACACTACACAAACACCACTGCACTACCCTATACCCTAATACACTACCCAAGCACGAACCCCTACACTAACCAAACACCACTGCACTAACCTAAACCCTAAAACACTAACCCCAGCATTACCCCCTACACTACCCAAACACCACTGCTCTACCCTATACCCTAAAACATGACCCTCTACACTACACATACACCAGTGCACTACCCTAAACCCTAAAACACTATCCCCAGCATGACCCCCTACACTACCCAAACACCACTGCAGTATCCTAAACCCTAAAACACTACCCCCAGCAGGGCCCCCTACACTATACAAACACCACTGCACTACCCTAAACCCAAAAACACTACCCCCAGCATGACCCCCTCACAACACAAACACCACTGCACTACCTAAACCCTAAATCTACCCCCAGCATGACCCCCTACACTACCCAAACACCACAGCACTACCCTAAACCCTGAAAAACTACCCACAGCATGACCCCTACACTACACAAACACCACTGCACTGCGCTGAAACCTAAAACACTACCCCCAGCACGATTCCCAACACTACCCAAACACCACTGCACTACCTAAACCCTAAATCTACCCCCAGCATGACCCCCTACACTACCCGAGCACCATTGCACTACCATAGTCCCTAAATCTATCCCCAAAACAAACCCTTACACTACCCAAACACCACAGCACTACCCTAAACCCTGAAAAACTAGCCGCAGCATGACCCCTACACTACACAAACACCACTGCACAGCCCTATACCCTAAAACATGACCCCCTACACTACACAAACACCACTACACAAACCTAAACCCTAAAACACTACCCCAGCATGACCCCCTACACTACACAAACACCACTGCAGTATCCTAAACCCTAGAACACTAACCACAGCAAGACCCCCTACACTACACAAACACCACTGCAGTACCCTACACCCTAAAACACTAACCCCAGCATGACCCCCTACACTACACAAACTCCACTGCCCTACCCTAAAACACTACCCCCAGCACGACCCCCTACACTACACAAACACCACTGCACTACTCTAAACCCTAAAACACTATCCCCTACACTATACAAACACCACTGCACTACCCTAAACCCTTAAACACTACCCCCAGCACTACCCCCTACACTGCCCAAACATCACTGCACTACCCTAAACAATAAAACACTAAAACCAGCACGATTCCCTACACTACCCAAACACCACGGTACTACCCGAAACCCTAAATCTACCCCCAGCATGACCCCCTATACTACACAAACACCACTGCACTACCCTAAACCTTAAAACACTAACCCAAGCACGACCTCCTACACTACCCAAACACAAGTGCACTACCCTTAACCCAAAAACACTACCCCCAGCACGACCCCTGCACTACCCAATCACTGCACTACCCTAAACCCTAAAACACAACCCCCTACACTACACAAACAGCACTGCACTACACTAAACCCTAAAACACTACACCCAGCATGACCCCCTACACTACACAAACACCACTGCACTACCCTAAACCCTGAAAAACTACCCCCTACATACACAAACACCACTGCACTACCCTAAACCCTAAAACACTACCCCCAGCATGACCCCCTACACTACCCAAACACCACTGCAGTATCCTAAACCCTAAAACACTACCCCCAGCATGGCCCCCTACACTATACAAACACCACTGCACTACCCTAAACCCTAAAACACTACCCCCAGCATGACCCCTCACAACACAAACACCACTGCACTACCTAAACCCTAAACCTACCCCCAACATGACCCCCTACACTACCCGAACACCACTGCACTACCATAGTCCCTAAATCTATCCCCAACACAAACCCTTACACTACCCAAACACCACAGCACTACCCTGAACCCTGAAAAACTACCCGCAGCATGACCCCAACACTACACAAACACCACTGCACTGCCCTGAACCCTAAAACACTACCCCCAGCACGACCACCTACACTACCCAAACACCACTGCACTGCCCTAAACACGAAAACACTACCCCCAGCACGACCACCTACAGTACACAAACACCACTGCACTACCCTAAGCCCTAAAACACTACCCACAGCAAGACCCCCTACACTACACAAACACCACTGCAGTACCCTACACCCTAAAACACTACCCCAGCATGACCCCCTACACTACACAAACTCCACTGCCCTACCATAAAACACTACCCCCAGCAGGACCCCCTACACTACACAAACACCACAGCACTACTCTAAACCCTAAAACACTATCCCCTACACTATACAAACACCACTGCACTACCCTAAACCCTAAAACACTACCCCCAGCATGACCCCTCACAACACAATCACCACTGCACTACCTAAACCCTAAATCTACCCCTAGCATGACCCCCTACACTACCCGAACACCACTGCACTACCATAGTCCCTAAATCTATCCCCAACACAAACCCTTACACTACCCAAACACCACAGCACTACCCTAAACCCTGAAAAACTACCCGCAGCATGACCCCAACACTACACAAACACCACTGCACTGCCCTGAACCCTAAAACACTACCCCCAGCACGACCACCTACACTACCCAAACACCACTGCACTGCCCTAAACACGAAAACACTACCCCCAGCACGACCACCTACAGTACACAAACACCACTGCACTACCCTAAGCCCTAAAACACTACCCACAGCAAGACCCCCTACACTACACAAACACCACTGCAGTACCCTACACCCTAAAACACTACCCCCAGCATGATCCCCTACACTACACAAACTCCACTGCCCTACCATAAAACACTACCCCCAGCACGACCCCCTACACTACACAAACACCACTGCACTACTCTAAACCCTAAAACACTATCCCCTACACTATACAAACACCACTGCACTACCCTAAACCCTTAAACACTACCCCCAGCACTACCCCCTACACTGCCCAAACATCACTGCACTACCCTAAACACTAAAACACTAAAACCAGCACGATTCCCTACACTACCCAAACACCACGGTACTACCCGAAACCCTAAATCTACCCCCAGCATGACCCCCTATACTACACAAACACCACTGCACTACCCTAAACCTTAAAATACTAACCCAAGCACGACCTCCTACACTAACCAAACACAAGTGCACTACCCTTAACCCAAAAACACTACCCCCAGCACGACCCCTGCACTACCCAATCACTGCACTACCCTAAACCCTAAAACACAACCCCCTACACTACACAAACAGCACTGCACTACACTAAACCCTAAAACACTACACCCAGCATGACCCCCTACACTACACAAACACCACTGCACTACCCTAAACCCTGAAAAACTACCCCCTACATACACAAACACCACTGCACTACCCTAAACCCTAAAAAAATACCCCCAGCTCGACCCACACCACTACTCAAACACCACTGCACTACCCACACAAACAGCACTGCACTACCCTAAACCCTAAAACACTACCACCAGCATGACCCCCTACACTACCCAAACATCACTGAACAACCCTAAACCCTAAAACACTAACCCCAGCATGACCATCTACACTACCCAAACACCACTGCACTACCCTATACCCTAAAACATGACCCCCAACACTACACAAACACCACTGCACAAACCTAATCCCTAAAACACTACCCCCAGCATGACCCCCTACACTACCCAAACACCACTGCAGTATCCTAAACCCTAAAACACTACCCCCAGCATGGCCCCCTACACTATACAAACACCACTGCACTACCCTAAACCCTAAAACACTACCCCCAGCATGACCCCTCACAACACAAACACCACTGCACTACCTAAACCCTAAATCTACCCCCAGCATGACCCCCTACACTACCCGAACACCACTGCACTACCATAGTCCCTAAATCTATCCCCAACACAAACCCTTACACTACCCAAACACCACAGCACTACCCTAAACCCTGAAAAACTACCCGCAGCATGACCCCAACACTACACAAACACCACTGCACTGCCCTGAACCCTAAAACACTACCCCCAGCACGACCACCTACACTACCCAAACACCACTGCACTGCCCTAAACACGAAAACACTACCCCCAGCACGACCACCTACAGTACACAAACACCACTGCACTACCCTAAGCCCTAAAACACTACCCACAGCAAGACCCCCTACACTACACAAACACCACTGCAGTACCCTACACCCTAAAACACTACCCCCAGCATGACCCCCTACACTACACAAACTCCACTGCCCTACCATAAAACACTACCCCCAGCATGACCCCGACACTACACAAACACCACTGCACTACTCTAAACCCTAAAACACTATCCCCTACACTATACAAACACCACTGCACTACCCTAAACCCTTAAACACTACCCCCAGCACTACCCCCTACACTGCCCAAACATCACTGCACTACCCTAAACACTAAAACACTAAAACCAGCACGATTCCCTACACTACCCAAACACCACGGTACTACCCGAAACCCTAAATCTACCCCCAGCATGACCCCCTATACTACACAAACACCACTGCACTACCCTAAACCTTAAAACACTAACCCAAGCACGACCTCCTACACTAACCAAACACAAGTGCACTACCCTTAACCCAAAAACACTACCCCCAGCACGACCCCTGCACTACCCAATCACTGCACTACCCTAAACCCTAAAACACAACCCCCTACACTACACAAACAGCACTGCACTACACTAAACCCTAAAACACTACACCCAGCATGACCCCCTACACTACACAAACACCACTGCACTACCCTAAACCCTGAAAAACTACCCCCTACATACACACACACCACTGCACTACCCTAAACCCTAAAAAAATACCCCCAGCTCGACCCACACCACTACTCAAACACCACTGCACTACCCACACAAACAGCACTGCACTACCCTAAACCCTAAAACACTACCACCAGCATGACCCCCTACACTACACAAACATCACTGAACAACCCTAAACCCTAAAACACTAACCCCAGCATGACCATCTACACTACCCAAACACCACTGCACTACCCTATACCCTAAAACATGACCCCCAACACTACGCAAACACCACTGCACAAACCTAAACCCTAAAACACTACCCCCAGCATGACCCCCTACACTACCCAAACACCACTGCAGTATCCTAAACCCTAAAACACTACCCCCAGCATGGCCCCCTACACTATACAAACACCACTGCACTACCCTAAACCCTAAAACACTACCCCCAGCATGACCCCTCACAACACAAACACCACTGCACTACCTAAACCCTAAATCTACCCCCAGCATGACCCCCTACACTACCCGAACACCACTGCACTACCATAGTCCCTAAATCTATCCCCAACACAAACCCTTACACTACCCAAACACCACAGCACTACCCTAAACCCTGAAAAACTACCCGCAGCATGACCCCAACACTACACAAACACCACTGCACTGCCCTGAACCCTAAAACACTACCCCAGCACGATTCCCAACACTACCCAAACACCACTGCACTACCTAAACCCTAAATCTACCCCCAGCATGACCCCCTACACTACCCGAGCACCATTGCACTACCATAGTCCCTAAATCTATCCCCAAAACAAACCCTTACACTACCCAAACACCACAGCACTACCCTAAACACTGAAAAACTAGCCGCAGCATGACCCCTACACTACACAAACACCACTGCACTGCCCTGAACCCTAAAACACCACCCCCAGCACGACCACCTACACTACCCAAACACCACTGCACTGCCCTATACCCTAAAACATGACCCCCTACACTACACAAACACCACTACACAAACCTAAACCCTAAAACACTACCCCAGCATGACCCCCTACACTACACAAACACCACTGCAGTATCCTAAACCCTAAAACAATAACCACAGCAAGACCCCCTACACTACACAAACACCACTGCAGTACCCTACACCCTAAAACACTAACCCCAGCATGACCCCCTACACTACACAAACTCCACTGCCCTACCCTAAAACACTACCCCCAGCAAGACCCCCTACACTACACAAACACCACTGCACTACTCTAAACCCTAAAACACTATCCCCTACACTATACAAACACCACTGCACTACCCTAAACCCTTAAACACTACCCCCAGCACTACCCCCTACACTGCCCAAACATCACTGCACTACCCTAAACAATAAAACACTAAAACCAGCACGATTCCCTACACTTCCCAAACACCACGGTACTACCCGAAACCCTAAATCTACCCCCAGCATGACCCCCTATACTACACAAACACCACTGCACTACCCTAAACCTTAAAACACTAACCCAAGCACGACCTCCTACACTACCCAAACACAAGTGCACTACCCTTAACCCAAAAACACTACCCCCAGCACGACCCCTGCACTACCCAATCACTGCACTACCCTAAACCCTAAAACACAACCCCCTACACTACACAAACAGCACTGCACTACACTAAACCCTAAAACACTACACCCAGCATGACCCCCTACACTACACAAACACCACTGCACTACCCTAAACCCTGAAAAACTACCCCCTACATACACAAACACCACTGCACTACCCTAAACCCTAAAAAAATACCCCCAGCTCGACCCACACAAACAGCACTGCACTACCCTAAACCCTAAAACACTACCACCAGCATGACCCCCTACACTACCTAAACATCACTGAACAACCCTAAACCCTAAAACACTAACCCCAGCATGACCATCTACACTACCCAAACACCACTGCACTACCCTATACCCTAAAACATGACCCCCTACACTACACAAACACCACTGCACAAACCTAAACCCTAAAACACTACCCCCAGCATGACCCCCTACACTACCCAAACACCACTGCAGTATCCTAAACCCTAAAACACTACCCCCAGCATGGCCCCCTACACTATACAAACACCACTGCACTACCCTAAACCCTAAAACACTACCCCCAGCATGACCCCTCACAACACAAACACCACTGCACTACCTAAACCCTAAACCTACCCCCAACATGACCCCCTACACTACCCGAACACCACTGCACTACCATAGTCCCTAAATCTATCCCCAACACAAACCCTTACACTACCCAAACACCACAGCACTACCCTAAACCCTGAAAAACTACCCGCAGCATGACCCCAACACTACACAAACACCACTGCACTGCCCTGAACCCTAAAACACTACCCCCAGCACGACCACCTACACTACCCAAACACCACTGCACTGCCCTAAACACGAAAACACTACCCCCAGCACGACCACCTACAGTACACAAACACCACTGCACTACCCTAAGCCCTAAAACACTACCCACAGCAAGACCCCCTACACTACACAAACACCACTGCAGTACCCTACACCCTAAAACACTACCCCCAGCATGACCCCCTACACTACACAAACTCCACTGCCCTACCATAAAACACTACCCCCAGCACGACCCCCTACACTACACAAACACCACAGCACTACTCTAAACCCTAAAACACTATCCCCTACACTATACAAACACCACTGCACTACCCTAAACCCTAAAACACTACCCCCAGCATGACCCCTCACAACACAATCACCACTGCACTACCTAAACCCTAAATCTACCCCCAGCATGACCCCCTACACTACCCGAACACCACTGCACTACCATAGTCCCTAAATCTATCCCCAACACAAACCCTTACACTACCCAAACACCACAGCACTACCCTAAACCCTGAAAAACTACCCGCAGCATGACCCCAACACTACACAAACACCACTGCACTGCCCTGAACCCTAAAACACTACCCCCAGCACGACCACCTACACTACCCAAACACCACTGCACTGCCCTAAACACGAAAACACTACCCCCAGCACGACCACCTACAGTACACAAACACCACTGCACTACCCTAAGCCCTAAAACACTACCCACAGCAAGACCCTCTACACTACATAAACACCACTGCAGTACCCTACACCCTAAAACACTACCCCCAGCATGATCCCCTACACTACACAAACTCCACTGCCCTACCATAAAACACTACCCCCAGCACGACCCCCTACACTACACAAACACCACTGCACTACTCTAAACCCTAAAACACTATCCCCTACACTATACAAACACCACTGCACTACCCTAAACACTAAAACACTAAAACCAGCACGATTCCCTACACTACCCAAACACCACGGTACTACCCGAAACCCTAAATCTACCCCCAGCATGACCCCCTATACTACACAAACACCACTGCACTACCCTAAACCTTAAAACACTAACCCAAGCACGACCTCCTACACTAACCAAACACAAGTGCACTACCCTTAACCCAAAAACACTACCCCCAGCACGACCCCTGCACTACCCAATCACTGCACTACCATAAACCCTAAAACACAACCCCCTACACTACACAAACAGCACTGCACTACACTAAACCCTAAAACACTACACCCAGCATGACCCCCTACACTACACAAACACTACTGCACTACCCTAAACCCTGAAAAACTACCCCCTACATACACAAACACCACTGCACTACCCTAAACCCTAAAAATATACCCCCAGCTCGACCCACACCACTACTCAAACACCACTGCACTACCCACACAAACAGCACTGCACTACCCTAAACCCTAAAACACTACCACCAGCATGACCCCCTACACTACCCAAACATCACTGAACAACCCTAAACCCTAAAACACTAACCCCAGCATGACCATCTACACTACCCAAACACCACTGCACTACCCTATACCCTAAAACATGACCCCCAACACTACACAAACACCACTGCACAAACCTAAACCCTAAAACACTACCCCCAGCATGACCCCCTACACTACCCAAACACCACTGCAGTATCCTAAACCCTAAAACACTACCCCCAGCATGGCCCCCTACACTATACAAACACCACTGCACTACCCTAAACCCTAAAACACTACCCCCAGCATGACCCCTCACAACACAAACACCACTGCACTACCTAAACCCTAAATCTACCCCCAGCATGACCCCCTACACTACCGAACACCACTGCACTACCATAGTCCCTAAATCTATCCCCAACACAAACCCTTACACTACCCAAACACCACAGCACTACCCTAAACCCTGAAAAACTACCCGCAGCATGACCCCAACACTACACAAACACCACTGCACTGCCCTGAACCCTAAAACACTACCCCCAGCACGACCACCTACACTACCCAAACACCACTGCACTGCCCTAAACACGAATACACTACCCCCAGCACGACCACCTACAGTACACAAACACCACTGCACTACCCTAAGCCCTAAAACACTACCCACAGCAAGACACCCTACACTACACAAACACCACTGCAGTACCCTACACCCTAAAACACTACCCCCAGCATGACCCCCTACACTACACAAACTCCACTGCCCTACCATAAAACACTACCCCCAGCACGACCCCCTACACTACACAAACACCACAGCACTACTCTAAACCCTAAAACACTATCCCCTACACTATACAAACACCACTGCACTACCCTAAACCCTAAAACACTACCCCCAGCATGACCCCTCACAACACAATCACCACTGCACTACCTAAACCCTAAATCTACCCCCAGCATGACCCCCTACACTACCCGAACACCACTGCACTACCATAGTCCCTAAATCTATCCCCAACACAAACCCTTACACTACCCAAACACCACAGCACTACCCTAAACCCTGAAAAACTACCCGCAGCATGACCCCAACACTACACAAACACCACTGCACTGCCCTGAACCCTAAAACACTACCCCCAGCACGACCACCTACACTACCCAAACACCACTGCACTGCCCTAAACACGAAAACACTACCCCCAGCACGACCACCTACAGTACACAAACACCACTGCACTACCCTAAGCCCTAAAACACTACCCACAGCAAGACCCCCTACACTACACAAACACCACTGCAGTACCCTACACCCTAAAACACTACCCCCAGCATGATCCCCTACACTACACAAACTCCACTGCCCTACCATAAAACACTACCCCCAGCACGACCCCCTACACTACACAAACACCACTGCACTACTCTAAACCCTAAAACACTATCCCCTACACTATACAAACACCACTGCACTACCCTAAACCCTTAAACACTACCCCAGCACTACCCCCTACACTGCCCAAACATCACTGCACTACCCTAAACACTAAAACACTAAAACCAGCACGATTCCCTACACTACCCAAACACCACGGTACTACCCGAAACCCTAAATCTACCCCCAGCATGAACCCCTATACTACACAAACACCACTGCACTACCCTAAATCTTAAAACACTAACCCAAGCACGACCTCCTACATTAACCAAACACAAGTGCACTACCCTTAACCCAAAAACACTACCCCCAGCACGACCCCTGCACTACCCAATCACTGCACTACCCTAAACCCTAAAACACAACCCCCTACACTACACAAACAGCACTGCACTACACTAAACCCTAAAACACTACACCCAGCATGACCCCCTACACTACACAAACACCACTGCACTACCCTAAACCCTGAAAAACTACCCCCTACATACACAAACACCACTGCACTACCCTAAACCCTAAAAAAATACCCCCAGCTCGACCCACACCACTACTCAAACACCACTGCACTACCCACACAAACAGCACTGCACTACCCTAAACCCTAAAACACTACCACCAGCATGACCCCCTACACTACCCAAACATCACTGAACAACCCTAAACCCTAAAACACTAACCCCAGCATGACCATCTACACTACCCAAACACCACTGCACCACCCTATACCCTAAAACATGACCCCCTACACTACACAAACACCACTGCACAAACCTAAACCCTAAAACACTACCCCCAGCATGACCCCCTACACTACCCAAACAGCACTGCAGTATCCTAAACCCTAAAACACTACCCCCAGCATGGCCCCCTACACTATACAAACACCACTGCACTACCCTAAACCCTAAAACACTACCCCCAGCATGACCCCTCACAACACAAACACCACTGCACTACCTAAACCCTAAATCTACCCCCAGCATGACCCCCTACACTACCCGAACACCACTGCACTACCATAGTCCCTAAAACTATCCCCAACACAAACCCTTACACTACCCAAACACCACAGCACTACCCTAAACCCTGAAAAACTACCCGCAGCATGACCTCAACACTACACAAACACCACTGCACTGCCCTGAACCCTAAAACACTACCCCCAGCACGACCACCTACACTACCCAAACACCACTGCACTGCCCTAAACACGAATACACTACCCCCAGCACGACCACCTACAGTACACAAACACCACTGCACTACCCCAAGCCCTAAAACACTACCCACAGCAAGACCCCCTACACTACACAAACACCACTGCAGTACCCTACACCCTAAAACACTACCCCCAGCATGACCCCCTACACTACACAAACTCCACTGCCCTACCATAAAACACTACCCCCAGCACGACCCCCTACACTACACAAACACCACTGCACTACTCTAAACCCTAAAACACTATCCCCTACACTATACAAACACCACTGCACTACCCTAAACCCTTAAACACTACCCCCAGCACTACCCCCTACACTGCCCAAACATCACTGCACTACCCTAAACACTAAAACACTAAAACCAGCACGATTCCCTACACTACCCAAACACCACGGTACTACCCGAAACCCTAAATCTACCCCCAGCATGACCCCTATACTACACAAACACCACTGCACTACCCTAAACCCTAAAACACTAACCCAAGCACGACCTCCTACACTACCCAAACACAAGTGCACTACCCTTAACCCAAAAACACTACCCCCAGCACGACCCCTGCACTACCCAATCACTGCACTACCCTAAACCCTAAAACACAACCCCCTACACTACACAAACAGCACTGCACTACACTAAACCCTAAAACACTACACCCAGCATGACCCCCTACATACACAAACACCACTGCACTACCCTAAACCCTAAAAAAATACCCCCAGTTCGACCCACACCACTACTCAAACACCACTGCACTACCCACACAAACAGCACTGTACTACCCTAAACCCTAAAACAGTGGTTCCCAAACTTTTGACTCCAGAGGACCCCCATTGAGTCACCACTGGAATCCGGGCACCCCCAAGCAATTTGTAGGATTTAAATTTCAAACATTAAAACAGTAATTCGAAAAAAATGAACACATGTGTGCACAGAAAACAAATAATCGAATTACTAAGGATTTTAGGGGCATATTTACAAGCCCCTATCACCATGGGAACAACACTTTTTGCAACATTCATGTGGCGAGAGGGGCTTCGCCTTATTTACAAGGCAGCGTTAAGCCACTTAGGGCCAGATGTACGACCCGTCAATTAGCGAGTCACAAATTGCGGTGCATTTGCGACTCGCTGATTGGAATGCACAACAGTGTCTCAGACACTGTTTGTAATTCCTAATGGGGTCGCAAATTGCATGCCTCATTAATATTTATGAGGCAGGCGCAATTTCCGACCCCTTTAGGAATGGGTAGCATTCAGAGGGATGGAGGCCTGCCAGGGTCACCAGCAGACCACCATTTTCAAATGTAGCTTGTTTTCCTTAAAGGAAAACGGGATGCATTTAAAAAAAGAAAAATGAAACCTTGCAGTTTCATTCTATTTAGGGCAGGCAGTGGTCCCTGGGACCACTGCCCGCTCTTAAAAAATATTTTCCCACATACAAAGGGGAAGAGATCCCCTGGGGACCCCTTCCTCTTTGCGAGTGGTTTACCACCTACTTGAAGTAGGTGGTAGACTGCGAGTGTTTTGCGGCTGCAAATGCAACCACAAAACATCAGTACATCCCATATTGAGTCGCTATTAGGAAGGAACGCCCCTTCCTAATAGCGAGAGTCGCAAATGCTATTTTGCGAGTCACTGACTCGTAGAATAGAATTCGTACATGCATTTTACCCTTTTTTGCGGCCGCAAACGGGAGGATCTACCATTTGCGGCCGCAAAAAATTTCGTACATCTGGCCCATTACTTGGCTTAACAGTGCCTTGTAAATAAGACCCCCTTTCACCCAATGCTTCAAGTGAAAGGGGTGGGCAGTGGGCGTTGCGGTGGGCTTTCCACTGCAACACCCATTGATTTTGACGCTGCCCCCAATTTACAAGGGCAGTATAAATGGGAGGCAAAGCCATAATTAAGACCAGGGAAAACCTGGTCTTAACTTGGTGAAACAAGGAGAAATGCTTTGTTTCTCCTCGTTTTGCAAAACGTCTTGGATTGTTTATGTTCAGGAAGGTGACCCTTCCTGCATATAAACAATCTTTAAAAAAAATTACATTTTGTAACTTCCATGTGTGCTGCATTAAGCAGCACACATAGAAGTGACAAAACAGCATTTCAAGATTGTTTATGTGCAGGAAGGGGGCCCTTCCTGTACAAAAGCAATCATCCCCTGCATGCAGACACCCTTGCACTATGGTGCAAGGGTACCTGCGTTGGCACTACACTATTAAGTGTAGCGCCAACGCAGGGGAAACACAGGGCTGCACCATATTCTTGTAACTATGGTGCAACCCTGCGTTTCTGAAGTGGCAGACCTTACTATGCACCATGATACGACCATCTTTTTGGGGGTTCTTCAATGATTCCCCCACTATCACCCTCCAACAGTGCCTCTCTCTCCATAGCCCCTCTGTCACATGTATTTTATTTTTTATAGCATCTCTCATACCATTGTAGGATGTCAGAGTACTTTGCATTACACACACATATAGAAACAGTGACTCATACATGTAAATCAATGTATAGAAAATGTTACATAAGGCAAAGGGGACTAAAAGGTGTAGAATTTCCATGTCATTCATACTTGTAGGCATTTTTAAAGAGTTTTTAGTCTGGAGAAGCACAAAGTCAGGATTCAGAACATAACACAGTGGTTAGCATTGACTTTAACAATAAAAATGCATTTCCACCTAAATACACAGTTTTAGCAGCATCAGACTGGGAAAAAACATAAGTCACTAGCTTGTACCTTGCAGTTTGTAAGCAGCTCTTCGATGACAGTTTATAGGTCACTGTGCTAGATTACGATTGTCACTTATGAACTGCACAGTAACAAAAGAATCTCTGTGACAAAAGCAGTAAGCCACTGAACTATGCAAGAAAAATACTTTAAAAAAAATGCATGGTACACCTTCTTTGCAGTAGTCATATTAACCCTCTGTGCTACATTAGATAAGTCAAAGCTGCCACTGGACAAAACTCTCATCTCTCTCCAGCAGGTACATTAATCACTGGTGTTATCTTGACACTTTTATTGTTGTTTGGAAACTGCTAATTTTACAAGATACTTTGCAATGCTTTTAAAACTGCTTCCTGCGGACCCCCTAGGAATGTGTCACGGACCCCTGGGGTTCCGAGGACCACAGTTTGGGAAACACTGCCATAAAACACTACCACCAGCATGACCCCCTACACTACCCAAACATCAGTGAACAACCCTAAACCCTAAACCCTAAAACACTAACCCCAGCATGACCATCTACACTACCCAAACACCACTGCACTACCCTATACCCTAAAACATGACCCCCTACACTACACAAACACAACTGCACAAACCTAAACCCTAAAACACTACCCCCAGCATGAACTCCTACACTACACAAACACCACTGCACTACTCTACACCCTAAAACACTATCCCAGCACGAACTCCTACACTACATAAACACCAGTGCACTACCCTAAACCCTAAAACACTATCCCCAGCATGACCCCCTACACTACACAAACACCACAGTACTACCCTAAAACCTAAAACACTACCCCCAACTTGACCCCCTTCACTACCCAAACACAACTGCACTATGCTAAATCCAAAAACACTACCCCAGCACGACCCCCTACACTACCCAAACACCACTGCTCTACCCTAAAACCTGCAACATGTCCCCCTACACTACACAAACACCACTGCACTACCATAAAGCACAACCCTCAGCACAACCCCCTACACTACACAAACACCACTGCACTACCTTAAACCCTAAAAAACTACCCCTACACTACACAAACACCACTGCACTACCCTAAACCCTAAAACACTACCCACAGCACGATCCCCTACACTACACAAACACCACTGCACTACCCTAAACCCTACAACACTTCCCCAGCACTACCCCCTACACTACCCAAACACCACTGCACTACTCTAAACCCTAAAACACTACCCCCAGCACGACCCCTGCACTACCCAAACACCACTGCACTACCCTAAACCCTAAAATACGAACTCTACACTACACAAACAGCACTGCACTACACTAAACCCTAAAACACTACCCCCAGCATGACCCCCTACACTACACAAACACCACTGCAGTACCCTAAACCCTAAAACACTACCCCCTGCAGACCCCCTACACTACACAAACACCACAGTACTACCCTAAAACCTAAAACACTACCCCCAACTCGACCCCCTTCACTACCCAAACACAACTACACTATGCTAAATCCAAAAACACTACCCCAGCACGACCCCCTACACTACCCAAACACCACTGCTCTACCCTAAAACCTGCAACATGTCCCCCTACACTACACAAACACCACTGCACTACCCTAAAACACAACCCCCAGCACGACCCCCTACACTGCACAAACACCACTGCACTACCCTAAACCCTAAAACACTACCCCAGCACTACCCCCTACACTACCCAAACACCACTGCACTTGCCAAAACTCTAAAACACTACCCCCAGCACGACCCCCTACACTACCCAAACACCACTGCACTATCCTATACCCTAAAACACTACCCAAGCAAGAACCCCTACACTAACCAAACACCACTGCACTAACCTAAACCCTAAAACACTAACCCCAGCATTACCCCCTTCACTACACAAAAACCACTGCACTACCCTATACCCTAAAACATGACCCCCTACACTACTCATACACTAGTGCACTACCCTAAACCCTAAAGCACTACCCCCAGCATGACCCCCTACACTAAACAAACACCACTGCACTACCCTAAACCCTAAAAAAACTACCCCCAGCATGACCCCCTACACTACCCAAACACCACTGCAGTATCCTAAACCCTAAAACACTACCCCCAGCATGGCCCCCTACACTATACAAACACCACTGCACTACCCTAAACCCTAAAACACTACCCCCAGCATGACCCCCTCACAACACAAGCACCACTGCACTACCCTAAACCCTAAATCTACCCCCAGCATGACCCCCTACACTACCCAAACACCACTGCACTACCCTAAACCCTAATACACTACCTACAGAATGAACCCCTACACTAACCAATCACCACTGCACTACCCTAAACCCTAAAACACTACCCCCAGCACAACCCCCTACACTACACAAGCACCACTGCACTACCCTAAACCCTAAAACACTACCCCAGCACGAACTCCTACACTACACAAACACCACTGCACTACCCTAAACCCTAAAACACTACCCCCAGCATGACCCCCTACACTACACAAACACCACTGCACTACTCTAAACCCTAAAACACTATCCCCTACACTATACAAACACCACTGTACTACCCTAAACCCTAAAACACTACCCCCAGCACAACCCCCTGAACTACACTAACAGCACTGCACTACCCTAAACCCTAAAACACTACCCCCAGCACAACCCCCTACACTGCCCAAACATCACTGCACTACCCTAAACACTAAAACTAAAACCAGCACGATTACCTACACTACCCAAACACCATGGTACTACCCGAAACCCTAAATCTACCCCCAGCATGACCCCCTATACTACACAAACACCACTGCACTACCCTAAACCCTAAAACACTAACCCAAGCACGACCTCCTACACTACCCAAACACAAGTGCACTACCCTTAACCCTAATACACTACACACAGCATGAACCCCTACACTAACCAATCACCACTGCACTACCCTAAAACACTAACCCCAGCATGACCATCTACACTACCCAAACACAACTGCACTACGCTTAAACCCTAAAACATGACCCCCTACACTACACAAACACCACTGCACTACCCTAAACCCTTAGCCCCTTCAGTGCCCCGCCCTTTCCCCCTCCTGTGCCAGGCCTTTCATTAGCGGGCGGGGTCCATGACGAGATAGTCTCGTCATGGGCACAGCGCAACCGTGCTCCATGATGAGACTATCTCGTCATGGGCATAGAAGAGGTTAAATACTACCCACAGCATGACCCCCTACACTACACAAACACCACTGCACTACACTAAGCCCTAAAACACTACCCTCAGCACGACTCCCTACACTACACAAACACCACTGCACTACCCTAAACCCTAATACACTACCCCCAGCATGACCCCTACACTACCCAAACACCACTGCACTATCCTAAACCCTAAAACACTACCTCCAGCATGACCCCTACTCTATATAAACAGCACTGCACTACCCTAAACCCTAAAACACTACCACCAGCATGACCCCCTACACTACCCAAACACCACTGAACAACCCTAAAACACTAATCCCAGCATGACCATCTACACTACACAAACACCACTGCACTACCCTAAACCCTAATACACTACTCCCAGCATGACCCCTACACTACCCAAACACCACTGCACTACCCTAAACCCTACAACACTACCCCAGCACTACCCCCTACACTACCCAAACACCACTGCACTAGCCGAAACTCTAAAACACTACCCCCAGCACGACCCCCTACACTACACAAACACCACTGCACTAACCTAAACCCGGAACACTAACCCCAGCATTACCCCCTACACTACCCAAACACCACTGCTCTACCCTATACCCTAAAACATGACCCTCTACACTACACATACACCAGTGCACTACCCTAAACCCTAAAACACTACCCCCAGCATGACCCCCTACACTACCCAAACACCACTGCAGTATCCTAAACCCTAAAACACTACCCCCAGCATGACCCCCTCACAACACAAACACCACTGCACTACCTAAACCCTAAATCTACCCCCAGCATGAACCCCTACACTACCCGAACACCACTGCACTACCATAGTCCCTAAATCTATCCCCAACACAAACCCTTATACTACCCAAACACCACAGCACTACCCTAAACCCTGAAAAACTACCCGCAGCATGACCCCTACACTACACAAATACCACTGCACTGCCCTGAACCCTAAAACACTACCCCCAGCACGACCACCTACACTACCCAAACACCAGTGCACTGCCCTAAACCCGAAAACACTACCCCCAGCACGACCACCTACAGTACACAAACACCACTGCACTACCCTAAGCCCTAAAACACTACCCACAGCAAGACCCCCTACACTACAAAAACACCACTGCAGTACCCTACACCCTAAAACACTACCCCCAGCATGACCCCCTACACTACACAAACTCCACTGCCCTACCCTAAACACTACCCCCAGCACGACCCCCTACACTACACAAACACCACTGCACTACTCTAAACCCTAAAACACTATCCCCTACACTATAAAAACACCACTGCACTACCCTAAACACTAAAACACTAAAACCAGCACGATTCCCTACACTACCCAAACACCACGGTACTACCCGAAACCCTAAATCTACCCCCAGCATGACCCCCTATACTACACAAACACCACTGCACTACCCTAAACCTTAAAACACTAACCCAAGCATGACCTCCTACACTACCCAAACACAAGTGCACTACCCTTAACCCAAAAACACTACCCCCAACACGACCCCTGCACTACCCAATCACTGCACTACCCTAAACCCTAAAACACAACCCCTACACTACACAAACAGCACTGCACTACACTAAACCCTAAAACACTACACCCAGCATGACCCCCTACACTACACAAACACCACTGCACTACCCTAAACCCTGAAAACCTACCCCCTACATACACAAACACCACTGCACTACCCTAAACCCTAAAAAAATACCCCCAGCTCGACCCACACCACTACTCAAACACCACTGCACTACCCACACAAACAGCACTGCACTACCCTAAACCCTAAAACACTAACCCCAGCATGACCATCTACACTACCCAAACACCACTGCACTACCCTGTACCCTAAAACATGACCCCCTACACTACACAAACACCACTGCACAAACCTAAACCCTAAAACACTACCACCAGCATGACCCCCTACACTACCCAAACATCACTGAACAACCCTAAACCCTAAAACACTAACCCCAGCATGACCATCTACACTACTCAAACACCACTGCACTACCCTGTACCCTAAAACATGACCCCCTACACTACACAAACACCACTGCACAAACCTAAACCCTAAAACACTACCCCAGCATGACCCCCTACACTACCCAAACACCACTGCAGTATCCTAAACCCTAAAACACTACCCCCAGCATGGCACCCTACACTATACAAACACCACTGCACTACCCTAAACCCTAAAACACTACCCCCAGCATGACCCCCTCACAACACAAACACCACTGCACTACCAAAACCCTAAATCTACCCCCAGCATTAACCCCCACACTACCCGAACACCACTGCACTACCATAGTCCCTAAATCTATCCCCAACAAAAACCCTTACACTACCCAAACACCACAGCACTACCCTAAACCCTGAAAAACTACCCGCAGCATGACCCCAACACTACACAAACACCACTGCACTGCCCTGAACCCTAAAACACTACCCCCAGCACGACCACCTACACTACCCAAACACCACTGCACTGCCCTAAACATGAAAACACTACCCACAGCACGCCCACCTACACTACACAAACACCACTGCAGTACCCTACACCCTAAAGCACTACCCCCAGCATGACCCCCTACACTACACAAACACCACTGCACTACCCTAAACACTAAAGCACTACCCCCAGCATGACCCTCTACACTATACAAACACCACTGAACTTCCCTAAAACCTAAACAACTACCCCCAGCATGACCCCCTACACTATACAAACACCACTGACTACCCTAAACCCTAAAACAGTTCCCCAAGCATGACCCCCTCACAACACAAACACCACTGCACTACCCTATACCCTATATCTATCTCTAGCATGACCCCCTACATTACCCAAACACCACTGCACTACCCTAAACCCTAAAACACTACCCCCAGCATGAACCCCTACACTACCCAATCACCACTGCACTACCCTAAACCCCTACCCCCAGGACGACCCCCTACAATACACAAGCACCACTGCACTACCCTAAACCCTAAAACACTACCCCCAGCACAACACCCTACACTACCCAAACAGTACTGCACTACCCTAAACCCTAAAACACTACCGCCAGCACAACTCCCTGCACTACCCAAACACCACTGCACTACCCTAAACCCTAAATCTACCCCAAGCACAACCCCCTAGACTGCACAAATACCACTGCACTAACCTAAACCCTAAAAAACTACCCCCAGCATGACCCCCTACACTACACAAACACCACTGTACTGTCTTAAACCCTAAAACACTATCCCAAGCATGACCCCCTACACTACACAAACACCACTGCACTACCCTAAACCCTACATCTACCCCCAGCATGACCCCCTACACTACACAAACACCACTGCACTACCCTAAACCCTAAAACACTACCCCCTGCAGACCCCCTACACTACACAAACACCACAGTACTACCCTAAAACCTAAAACACTACCCCCAACTCGACCCCCTTCACTACCCAAACACAACTGCACTATGCTAAATCCAAAAACACTACCCCAGCACGACCCCCTACACTACCCAAACACCACTGCTCTACCCTAAAAGCTGCAACATGTCCCCCTACACTACACAAACACCACTGCACTACCATAAAGCACAACCCTCAGCACAACCCCCTACACTACACAAACACCACTGCACTACCTTAAACCCAAAAAAACTACCCCTACACTACACAAACACCACTGCACTACCCTAAACCCTACAACACTTCCCCAGCACTACCCCCTACACTACCCAAACACCACTGCACTAGCCGAAACTCTAAAACACTACCCCCAGCACGACCCCCTACACTACACAAACACCACTGCACTACCCTAAACCCTACAACACTTCCCCAGCACTACCCCCTACACTACCCAAACACCACTGCACTAGCCGAAACTCTAAAACACTACCCCCAGCACGACCCCCTACACTACACAAACACCACTGCACTACCCTATACCCTAAAACACTACCCAAGCACGAACCCCTACACTATCCAAACACCACTGCACTAACCTAAACCCTAAAACACTAACCCCAGCATTACCCCCTACACTACCCAAACACCACTGCTCTACCCTATACCCTAAAACATGACCCTCTACACTACAAATACACCAGTGCACTACCCTAAACCCTAAAACACTACCCCCAGCATGACCCCCTACACTACCCAAACACCACTGCAGTATCCTAAACCCTAAAACACTACCCCCATTATGGCCCCCTACACTATACAAACACCACTGCACTACCCTAAACCCTAAAACACTACCCCCAGCATGACCCCCTCACAACACAAACACCACTGCACTACCCAAACCCTAAATCTACCCCCAGCATGACCCCCTACACTACCCAAACACCACAGCACTACCCTAAACCCTGAAAAACTACCCGCAGCATGACCCCTACACTACACAAACACCACTGCACTGCCCTGAACCCCAAAACACTACCCCCAGCACGACCACCTACACTACCCAAACACCACTGCACTGCCCTAAACACGAAAACACTACCCCCAGCACGACCACCTACAGTACACAAACACCACTGCACTACCCTAAGCCCTAAAACACTACACACAGCAAGACCCCCTACACTACACAAACACCACTGCAGTACCCTTCACCCTAAAACAATACCCCCAGCATGACCCCCTACACTACACAAACTCCACTGCCCTACCCTAAAACACTACCCCCTGCACGACCCCCTACACTACACAAACACCACTGCACTACTCTAAACCCTAAAACACTATCCCCTACACTATACAAACACCACTGCACTACCCTAAACCCTTAAACACTACCCCCAGCACTACCCCCTACACTGCCCAAACATCACTGCACGACCCTAAACACTAAAACACTAAAACCAGCACGATTCCCTACACTACCCAAACACCACGGTACTACCCGAAACCCTAAATCTACCCCCAGCATGACCCCCTATACTACACAAACACCACTGCACTACCCTAAACCTTAACACTAAGCCAAGCATGACCTCCTACACTACCCAAACACAAGTGCACTACCCTTAACCCAAAAACACTACCCCCAGCACGACCCCTGCACTACCCAATCACTGCACTACCCTAAACCCTAAAACACAATCCCCTACACTACACAAACAGCACTGCACTACACTAAACCCTAAAACACTACTCCCAGCATGACCCCCTACACTACACAAACACCACTGCACTACCCTAAACCCTGAAAAACTACCCCCTACATACACAAACACCACTTCACTACCCTAAACCCTAAATAAATACCCCCAGCTCGACCCACACCACTACTCAAACATCACTGCACTACCCACACAAACAGCACTGCACTACCCTAAACCCTAAAACACTACCACCAGCATGACCCCCTACACTACCCAAACATCACTGAACAACCCTAAACCCTAAAACACTAACCCCAGCATGACCATCTACACTACCCAAACACCACTGCACTACCCTATACCCTAAAACATGACCCCCTACACTACACAAACACCACTGCACAAACCTAAACCCTAAAACACTACCCCCAGCAAGACCCCCTACACTTCCCAAACACCACTGCAGTATCCTAAACCCTAAAACACTACCCCCAGCATGGCCCCCTACACTATACAAACACCACTGCACTACCCTAAACCCTAAAACACTACCCCCAGCATGACCCCTCACAACACAAACACCACTGAACTACCTAAACCCTAAATCTACCCCCAGCATGACCCCCTACACTACCCGAACACCACTGCACTACCATAGTCCCTAAATCTATCCCCAAAACAAACCCTTACACTACCCAAACACCACAGCACTACCCTAAACCCTGAAAAACTACCCGCAGCATGACCCCAACACTACACAAACACCACTGCACTGCCCTGAACCCTAAAACACTACCCCCAGCACGACCACCTACACTACCCAAACACCACTGCACTGCCCTAAACACGAAAACACTACCCCCAGCACGACCACCTACAGTACACAAACACCACTGCACTACCCTAAACCCTAAAACACTACCCACAGCAAGACCCCCTACACTACACAAACACCACTGCAGTACCCTACATCCTAAAACACTAACCCCAGCATGACCCCCTACACTACACAAACTCCACTGCCCTACCATAAAACACTACCCCAGCACGACCCCCTACACTACACAAACACCACTGCACTACTCTAAACCCTAAAACACTATCCCCTACACTATACAAACACCACTGCACTACCCTAAACCCTTAAACACTACACCCAGCACTACCCCCTACACTGCCCAAACATCACTGCACTACCCTAAACAATAAAACACTAAAACCAGCACGATTTCCTACACTACCCAAACACCACGGTACTACCCGAAACCCTAAATCTACCCCAGCATGACCCCCTATACTACACAAACACCACTGCACTACCCTAAACCCTAAAACACTAACCCAAGCACGACCTCCTACACTACCCAAACACAAGTGCACTACCCTTAACCCAAAAACACTACCCCCAGCACGACCCCTGCACTACCCAATCACTGCACTACCCTAAACCCTAAAACACAACCCCCTACACTACACAAACAGCACTGCACTACACTAAACCCTAAAACACTACACCCAGCATGACCCCCTACACTACACAAACACCACTGCACTACCCTAAACCCTGAAAAACTACCAACTACATACACAAACACCACTGCACTACCCTAAACCCTAAAAAAATACCCCCAGTTCGACCCACACCACTACTCAAACACCACTGCACTACCCACACAAACAGCACTGCACTACCCTAAACCCTAAAACACTACCACCAGCATGACCCCCTACACTACCCAAACATCACTGAACAACCCTAAACCCTAAAACACTAACCCCAGCATGACCATCTACACTACCCAAACACCACTGCACTACCCTATACCCTAAAACATGACCCCCTACACTACACAAACACCACTGCACAAACCTAAACCCTAAAACACTACCCCCAGCATGAACTCCTACACTACACAAACACCACTGCACTACCCTACACCCTAAAACACTACCCCAGCACGAACTCCTACAGTACACAAACACCAGTGCACTACTCTAAACCCTAAAACACTACCCCCAGCACGACCCCTGCACTACCCAAACACCACTGCACTAACCTAAACCCTAAAATACGAACTCTACACTACACAAACAGCACTGCACAAACCTAAACCCTAAAACACTACCCCAGCATGACCCCCTACACTACCCAAACACCACTGCAGTATCCTAAACCCAAAACACTACCCCCAGCATGGCACCCTACACTATACAAACACCACTGCACTACCCTAAACCCTAAAACACTACCCCCAGCATGACCCCCTCACAACACAAACACCACTGCACTACCAAAACCCTAAATCTACCCCCAGCATTAACCCCCACACTACCCGAACACCACTGCACTACCATAGTCCCTAAATCTATCCCCAACAAAAACCCTTACACTACCCAAACACCACAGCACTACCCTAAACCCTGAAAAACTACCCGCAGCATGACCCCAACACTACACAAACACCACTGCACTGCCCTGAACCCTAAAACACTACCCCCAGCACGACCACCTACACTACCCAAACACCACTGCACTGCCCTAAACACGAAAACACTACCCACAGCACGCCCACCTACAGTACACAAACACCACTGCAGTACCCTAAGCCCTAAAACACTACCCACAGCAAGACCCCCTACACTACTCAAACACCACTGCAGTACCCTACACCCTAAAGCACTACCCCCAGCATGACCCCCTACACTACACAAACACCACTGCACTACCCTAAACACTAAAGCACTACCCCCAGCATGACCCTCTACACTATACAAACACCACTGAACTTCCCTAAAACCTAAACAACTACCCCCAGCATGACCCCCTACACTATACAAACACCACTGACTACCCTAAACCCTAAAACAGTACCCCAAGCATAACCCCCTCACAACACAAACACCACTGCACTACCCTATACCCTATATCTATCTCTAGCATGACCCCCTACATTACCCAAACACCACTGCACTACCCTAAACCCTAAAACACTACCCCCAGCATGAACCCCTACACTACCCAATCACCACTGCACTACCCTAAACCCTAAAAGCCTACCCCCAGGACGACCCCCTACAATACACAAGCACCACTGCACTACCCTAAACCCTAAAACACTACCCCCAGCACAACACCCTACACTACCCAAACAGTACTGCACTACCCTAAACCCTAAAACACTACCGCCAGCACAACTCCCTGCACTACCCAAACACCACTGCACTACCCTAAACCCTAAATCTACCCCAAGCACAACCCCCTAGACTGCACAAATACCACTGCACTAACCTAAACCCTAAAAAACTACCCCCAGCATGACCCCCTACACTACACAAACACCACTGTATTGTCTTAAACCCTAAAACACTATCCCAAGCATGACCCCCTACACTACACAAACACCACTGCACTACCCTAAACCCTACATCTACCCCCAGCATGACCCCTACACTACACAAACACCACTGCACTACCCTAAACCCTAAAACACTACCCCCTGCAGACCCCCTACACTACACAAACACCACAGTACTATCCTAAAACCTAAAACACTACCCCCAACTCGACCCCCTTCACTACCCAAACACAACTGCACTATGCTAAATCCAAAAACACTACCCCAGCACGACCCCCTACACTACCCAAACACCACTGCTCTACCCTAAAACCTACAACATGTCCCCCTACACTACACAAACACCACTGCACTACCATAAAGCACAACCCTCAGCACAACCCCCTACACTACACAAACACCACTGCACTACCTTAAACCCCAAAAAACTACCCCTACACTACACAAACACCACTGCACTACCCTAAACCCTAAAACACTACCCACAGCACGATCCCCTACACTACACAAACACCACTGCACTACCCTAAACCCTACAACACTTCCCCAGCACTACCCCCTACACTACCCAAACACCACTGCACTAGCCGAAACTCTAAAACACTACCCCCAGCACGACCCCCTACACTACACAAACACCACTGCACTACCCTATACCCTAAAACACTACCCAAGCACGAACCCCTACACTAACCAAACACCACTGCACTAACCTAAACCCTAAAACACTAACCCCAGCATTACCCCCTACACTACCCAAACACCACTGCTCTACCCTATACCCTAAAACATGACCCTCTACACTACAAATACACCAGTGCACTACCCTAAACCCTAAAACACTACCCCCAGCATGACCCCCTACACTACCCAAACACCACTGCAGTATCCTAAACCCTAAAACACTACCCCCATTATGGCCCCCTACACTATACAAACACCACTGCACTACCCTAAACCCTAAAACACTACCCCCAGCATGACCCCCTCACAACACAAACACCACTGCACTACCCAAACCCTAAATCTACCCCCAGCATGACCCCCTACACTACCCAAACACCACAGCACTACCCTAAACCCTGAAAAACTACCCGCAGCATGACCCCTACACTACACAAACACCACTGCACTGCCCTGAACCCTAAAACACTACCCCCAGCACGACTCCCTACACTACCCAAACACCACTGCACTACCTAAACCCTAAATCTACCCCCAGCATGACCCCCTACACTACCCGAACACCACTGCACTACCATAGTCCCTAAATCTATCCCCAACACAAACCCTTACACTACCCAAACACCACAGCACTACCCTAAACCCTGAAAAACTACCCGCTGCATGACCCCTACACTACACAAACACCACTGCACTGCACTGCACCCTAAAACACTACCCCCAGCACGACCACCTACACTACCCAAACACCACTGCACTGCCCTAAACACGAAAACACTACCCCCAGCACGACCACCTACAGTACACAAACACCACTGCACTACCCTAAGCCCTAAAACACTACACACAGCAAGACCCCCTACACTACACAAACACCACTGCAGTACCCTTCACCCTAAAACAATACCCCCAGCATGACCCCCTACACTACACAAACTCCACTGCCCTACCCTAAAACACTACCCCCAGCACGACCCCCTACACTACACAAACACCACTGCACCACTCTAAACCCTAAAACACTATCCCCTACACTATACAAACACCACTGCACTACCCTAAACCCTTAAACACTACCCCCAGCACTACCCCCTACACTGCCCAAACATCACTGCACTACCCTAAACACTAAAACACTAAAACCAGCACGATTCCCTACACTACCCAAACACCACGGTACTACCCGAAACCCTAAATCTACCCCCAGCATGACCCCCTATACTACACAAACACCACTGCACTACCCTAAACCTTAAAACACTAACCCAAGCATGACCTCCTACACTACCCAAACACAAGTGCACTACCCTTAACCCAAAAACACTACCCCCAGCACGACCCCTGCACTACCCAATCACTGCACTACCCTAAACCCTAAAACACAATCCCCTACACTACACAAACAGCACTGCACTACACTAAACCCTAAAACACTACACCCAGCATGACCCCCTACACTACACAAACACCGCTGCACTACCCTAAACCCTGAAAAACTACCCCCTACATACACAAACACCACTTCACTACCCTAAACCCTAAATAAATACCCCCAGCTCGACCCACACCACTACTCAAACATCACTGCACTACCCACACAAACAGCACTGCACTACCCTAAACCCTAAAACACTACCACCAGCATGACCCCCTACACTACCCAAACATCACTGAACAACCCTAAACCCTAAAACACTAACCCCAGCATGACCATCTACACTACCCAAACACCACTGCACTACCCTATACCCTAAAACATGACCCCCTACACTACACAAACACCACTGCACAAACCTAAACCCTAAAACACTACCCCCAGCAAGACCCCCTACACTTCCCAAACACCACTGCAGTATCCTAAACCCTAAAACACTACCCCCAGCATGGCCCCCTACACTATACAAACACCACTGCACTACCCTAAACCCTAAAACACTACCCCCAGCATGACCCCTCACAACACAAACACCACTGAACTACCTAAACCCTAAATCTACCCCCAGCATGACCCCCTACACTACCCGAACACCACTGCACTACCATAGTCCCTAAATCTATCCCCAAAACAAACCCTTACACTACCCAAACACCACAGCACTACCCTAAACCCTGAAAAACTACCCGCAGCATGACCCCAACACTACACAAACACCACTGCACTGCCCTGAACCCTAAAACACTACCCCCAGCATGACCACCTACACTACCCAAACACCACTGCACTGCCCTAAACACGAAAACACTACCCCCAGCACGACCACCTACAGTACACAAACACCACTGCACTACCCTAAACCCTAAAACACTACCCACAGCAAGACCCCCTACACTACACAAACACCACTGCAGTACCCTACACCCTAAAACACTAACCCCAGCATGACCCCCTACACTACACAAACTCCACTGCCCTACCATAAAACACTACCCCCAGCACGACCCCCTACACTACCCAAACATCACTGAACAACCCTAAACCCTAAAACACTAACCCCAGCATGACCATCTACACTACCCAAACACCACTGCACTACCCTAAACCCTAAAACATGACCCCCTACACTACACAAACACCACTGCACAAACCTAAACCCTAAAACACTACCCCCAGCATGAACTCCTACACTACACAAACACCAGTGCACTACTCTAAACCCTAAAACACTACCCCCAGCACGACCCCTGCACTACCCAAACACCACTGCACTAACCTAAACCCTAAAATACGAACTCTACACTACACAAACAGCACTGCACTACACTAAACCCTAAAAAAATACCCCCAGCTCTACCCCCTACACTACCCAAACACCACTGCACTACCCACACAAACAGCACTGCACTACCCTAAACCCTAAAACACTACCCCAGCATGACCATCTTCACTACCCAAACATCACTGCACTACCTTCTACACTAAAACATGACCCCCTACACAACACACACATCTGCACTACCCTAAACCCTTAAATACTACCCACAGCATGACGCCCTACACTACACAAACACCACTGCACTACCCTAAACCCTAAAACACTGCCCCCTACACTACACAAACACCACTGCACTACCCTAAACCCTAAAACACTACCCTCAGCACGACTCCCTACACTACACAAACACCACTGCACTACCCTTAACCCTACAATACCACCCCAGCACTACCCCCTACACTACCCAAACACCACTGCACTAGCCTAAACCCTAAAACACTACCCCCAGCACGACCCCCTATACTACCCAAGCACCACTGCACTACCCTATACCCTCAAACACTACCCCAAGCACGACCCCCTACACTATCCAAACACCACTGCACTACCCTAAAGCCTAAAACACTACCCCATCACGACTCCCTACACTACCCAAACACCACTGCACTACACTAAACTGTAAATCTACCCCCAGCATTACCTCCCACACTACACAAACACCACTGCCCTACCCTAAACCCTAAAACACTACCCAAGCGTGAACCCCTACACTACCCAAACACCACTGCACTAACCTAAACCATAAAACACTAACCCCAGCATTACCCCCTACACTACCCAAACACCACTGCACTAACCTATACCCTAAAACATGACCCCTACACTACACAAACACCACTGCACTACCCTAAACCCTAAAGCACTACCCCCAGCATGACCCCCTACACTACACAAACACCACTGCACTACGCTAAACCCTAAAACACTACCCCCAACATGACCACCTACACAACCCAAACACCACTGAACTTCCCTAAAACCTAAAAAACTACCCCCGCATGACCCTCTACACTATACAAACACTACTGACTACCCTAAAGCCTATATCTATCCCCAGCATGAACCCCTACACTACCCAATCACCACTGCACTACCCTAAACCCTAAAACCCTAACCCCAGCACGACCCCCTACACTACACAAGCACCACTGCACTACCCTAAAACACTACCCACAGCACAACACCCTACACTACCCAAACAGTACTGCACTACCCTAAACCCTAAAACACTACCAGCAGCACAACTCCCTGCATTACCCAAACACCACTGCACTACCCTAAACCCTAAATCTACCCCAAGCACAACCCCCTAGACTGCATAAATACCACTGCACTAACCTACACCCTAAAAAACTACCCCCAGCATGACCCCCTACACTACACAAACACCACTGTACTGTCTTAAACCCTAAAACACTATCCCAAGCATGACCCCCTACACTACACAAACACCACTGCACTACCCTAAACCCTAAATCTACCCCCAGCATGACCCCCTACACTACACAAACACCACTGCACTACCCTAAACCCTAAAACACTACCCCCTGCAGACCCCCTACACTACACAAACACCACAGTACTACCCTAAAACCTAAAACACTACCCCCAACTCGACCCCCTTCTCTACCAAAACACAACTGCACTATGCTAAATCCAAAAACACTACCCCAACACGACCCCCTACACTACCCAAACACCACAGCTCTACCCTAAAACCTGCTACATGTCCCCCTACACTACACAAACACCACTGCACTACCCTAAAACACAACCCCCAACACGACCCCCTACACTGCACAAACACCACTGCACTAACCTAAACCCTACAACACTACCCCAGCACTACCCCCTACACTACCCAAACACCACTGCACTAGCCGAAACTCTAAAACACTACCCCCAGCACGACCCCTACACTACCCAAACACCACTGCACTATCCTATACCCAAAAACACTACCCAAGCAAGAACCCCTACACTAACCAAACACCACTGCACTAACCTAAACCCTAAAACACTAACCCCAACATTACCCCCTACACTATACAAACACCACTGCACTACCCTATACCCTAAAACATGACCCCCTATACTACTCAAACACTAGTGCACTACCCTAAACCCTAAAGCACTACCCCCAGCATGACCACCTACACTAAACAAACACCACTGCACTACCCTAAACCCTAAAACACTACCCCCAGCATGACCCCCTACACTACCCAAACACCACTGCAGTATCCTAAACCCTAAAACACTACCCCCAGCATGGCCCCCTACACTATATAAACACCACTGCACTACCCTAAACCCTAAAACACTACCCCCAGCATGACCCCCTCACAACACAAGCACCACTGCACTACCCTAAACCCTAAATCTACCCCCAGCATGACCCCCTACACAACCCAAACACCACAGCACTACCCTAAACCCTGAAAAACTACCCGCAGCATGACCCCTACACTACACAAACACCACTGCACTGCCCTGAACCCTAAAACACTACCCCCAGCACGACCACCTACACTACCCAAACACCACTGCCCTACCCTAAAACACTACCCCCAGCACGACCCCCTACACTACACAAACACCACTGCACTACTCTAAACCCTAAAACACTACCCCCAGCATGACCCCCTACACTACACAAACTCCACTGCCCTACCCTAAAAAACTACCCCCAGCACAACCCCCTACACTACACAAACACCACTGCACTACTCTAAACCCTAAAACACTACCCCCAGCACGACCACTGCACTACCCAAACTCCACTGCCCTACCCTAAAACACTACCCCAGCACGACCCCCTACACTACACAAACACCACTGCACTACTCTAAACCCTAAAACACTACCCCCAGCACGACCCCTGCTCTACCCAAACACCACTGGACTACCCTAAACCCTAAAATACAAACTCTACACTACACAAACAGCACTGCACTACACTAAACCCTAAAACACTACACCCAGCATGACCCCCTACACTACACAAACACCACTGCACTACCCTAAACCCTAAAAAAATACCCCCAGCTCTACCCCCTACACTACCCAAACACCACTGCACTACCCACACAAACAGCACTGCACTACCCTAAACCCTAAAACACTACCCCCCAGCTTGACCCCCTACACTACACAAACACCACTGTACTGTCTTAAACCCTAAAACACTATCCCAAGCATGACCCCCTACACTACACAAACACCACTGCACTACCCTAAACCCTAAATCTACCCCCAGCATGACCCCCTACACTACACAAACACCACTGCACTACCCTAAACCCTAAAACACTACCCCCTGCAGACCCCCTACACTACACAAACACCACAGTACTACCCTAAAACCTAAAACACTACCCCCAACTCGACCCCCTTCACTACCCAAACACAACTGCACTATGCTAAATCCAAAAACACTACCCCAGCACGACCCCCTACACTACCCAAACACCACTGCTCTACCCTAAAACCTGCAACATGTCCCCCTACACTACACAAACACCACTGCAATACCCTAAAACACAACCCCCAGCACGACCCCCTACAATGCACAAACACCATTGCACTACCCTAAACCCTACAACACTACCCCAGCACTACCCCCTACACTACCCTAACACCACTGCACTATCCTATACCCAAAAACACTACCCAAGCAAGAACCCCTACACTAACCAAACACCACTGCACTAACCTAAACCCTAAAACACTAACCCCAGCATTACCCCCTACACTACACAAACACCACTGCACTACTCTATACCCTAAAACATGACCCCCTACACTACTCATACACTAGTGCACTACCCTAAACCCTAAAGCACTACCCCCAGCATGACCACCTACACTAAACAAACACCACTGCACTACCCTAAACCCTAAAACACTACCCCCAGCATGACCCCCTACACAACTCAAACACCACTGCAGTATCCTAAACCCTAAAACACTACCCCCAGCATGGCCCCCTACACTGTACAAACACCACTGCACTACCCTAAACCCTAAAACACTACCCCCAGCATGACCCCCTCACAACACAAGCACCACTGCACTACACTAAACCCTAAATCTACCCCCAGCATGACCCCCTACACTACCCAAACACCACAGCACTACCCTAAACCCTGAAAAACTACCCCCAGCAGGAACTCCTACACTACACAAACACCACTGCACTACCCTACACCCTAAAACACTACCCCAGCACGAACTCCTACACTACACAAACACCACTGCACTACCCTAAACCCTAAAACACTACCCCCAGCATGACCCCCTACACTACACAAACACCACTGCACTACTCTAAACCCTAAAACACTATCCCCTACACTATACAAACACCACTGTACTACCCTAAACCCTAAAACACTACCCCCAGCACAACCCCCTGAACTACACTAACACCACTGCACTACCCTAAACCCTTAAACACTACCCCCAGCACAACCCCCTACACTGCCCAAACATCACTGCACTACCCTAAACACTAAAACACGAAAACCAGCACGATTACCTACACTACCCAAACACCACTGTACTACCCGAAACCCTAAATCTACCCCCAGCATGACCACCTATACTACACAAACACCACTGCACTACCCTAAACCCTAAAACACTAACCCAAGCACGACGTCCTACACTACACAAACACCACTGTACTACCCTAAACCCTAAAACACTACCCCCAGCAGGACCTCCTTCACTACCCAAACACAACTGCACTACCCTTAACCCCAAAACACTACCCCCAGGATGACTCCCTACACTACACAAACTCCACTGCACTTCCCTAAACCCTGAAAAACTACCCCCTACATACACAAACACCACTACACTACCCTAATTCCTAAAACACTACCCCCAGCATGACCCCTCACAACACAAACACCACTGCACTACCTAAACCCTAAATCTACCCCCAGCATGACCCCCTACACTACCCGAACACCACTGCACTACCATAGTCCCTAAATCTATCCCCAACACAAACCCTTACACTACCCAAACACCACAGCACTACCCTAAACCCTGAAAAACTACACCCAGGATGACCCCCTACACTACACAAACACCACTGCACTACCCTAAACCCTGAAAAACTACCCCCTACACTACCCAAACACCACTGCACTACCCACACAAACAGCACTGCACTACCCTAAACCCTAAAACACTACCACCAGCATGACCCCCTACACTATCCAAACACCACTGAACAACCCTAAACCCTAAAACACTAACCCCAGCATGACCATCTACACTACCCAAACACCACTGCACTACGCTATACCCTAAAACATGATCCCCTACACTACACAAACACCACTGCACTACCCTAAACCCTTAAATACTACCCACAGCACGACCCCCTACACTACACAAACACCACTGCACTACCCTAAACCCTACACCACTACCCCAGCACTACCCCCTACACTACCCAAACACCACTGCACTAGCCAAAACTCTAAAACACTACCCCCAGCACGACTCCCTACACTACCCAAACACCACTGCACTACCCTATACCCTAAAAACCTACCCAAGCAAGAACCCCTACACTAACCAAACACCACTGCACTAACCTAAACCCTAAAACACTAACCCCAGCATCACCCCCTACACTACACAAACCCCACTGCACTACCCTATACCCTAAAACAGGACCCCCTACACTACTCATACACTAGTGCACTACCCTAAACCCTAAAGCACTACCCCCAGCATGACCCCCTACACTATACAAACACCACTGCACTACCCTAAACCCTAAAACACTACCCCTAGCATGGCCCCCTACACTATACAAACACCACTGCACTACCCTAAACCCTAAAACACTACCCCCAGCATGACCCCCTCACAACACAAGCACCACTGCACTACCCTAAACCCTAAATCTACCCCCAGCATGACCCCATACACTACCCAAACACCACAGCACTACCCTAAACCCTGAACAACTACCCGCAGCATGACCCCTACACTACAAAAACACCACTGCACTGCCCTGAACCCTAAAACACTACCCCCAGCACGACCACCTACACTACCCAAACACCACTGCACTGCACTGCCCTAAACACGAAAACAGTACCCCAGCACGACCACCTACAGTACCCAAACACCACTGCACTACCCTAAGCCCTAAAACACTACCCACAGCAAGACCCCCTACACTACACAAACACCACTGCACAAGCCTAAACCCTAAAACACTACCCCCAGCATGAACTCCTACACTACACAAACACCACTGCACTACCCTACACCCTAAAACACTACCCCAGCACAAACTCCTACACTACACAAACACCACTGCACTACCCTAAACCCTAAAACACTTCCCCCTGCATGACCCCCTACACTACACAAACACCACTGCACTACTCTAAACCCTAAAACACTATCCCCTATACTATACAAACACCACTGTACTACCCTAAACCCTAAACCACTACCTCCAGCACAACCCCCTGAACTACACTAACACCACTGCACTACCCTAAACCCTTAAACACTACCCCCAGCACAACCCCTACACTGCCCAAACATCACTGCACTACCCTAAACACTAAAACACTAAAACCAGCACGATTCCCTACACTACCCAAACACCACGGTACTACCCGAAACCCTAAATCTACCCCCAGCATGACCCCCTATACCACACAAACACCACTGCACTACCCTAAACCCTAAAATACTACCCCCAGCACGACCTCCTTCACTACCCAAACACAACTGCACTACCCTTAACCCAAAAACACTACCCCCAGCACGACCCCTGCACTACCCAAACACAACTGCACTACCCTTAACCCTAAAACACTATACCCAGCATGACCCCCTACACTACACAAACACCACTGCACTACCCTAAACCCTGAAAAACTACCCCCTACATACACAAACACCACTGCACTACCCTAAACCCTAAAAAAATACCCCCAGCTCGACCCCCTACACTACCCAAACACCACTACACTACCCACACAAACAGCACTGCACTACCCTAAACCCTAAAACACTACCGCCAGCATGACCCCCTACACTACCCAAACACCACTGAACAACCCTAAAACACTA
The DNA here is from genome assembly GCF_964204655.1 of Triturus cristatus. NCBI lineage: Eukaryota > Metazoa > Chordata > Amphibia > Caudata > Salamandridae > Triturus > Triturus cristatus. The sequence continues at coordinate 319,398,262 of NC_140579.1, forward strand.
ACCCCAGCATGACCATCTACACTACCCAAACACCACTGCACTACGCTATACCCTAAAACATGACCCCCTACACTACACAAACACCACTGCACTACCCTAAACCCTTAACCCCTTCAGTGCCCCGCCCTTTCCCCCTCCTGTGCCAGGCCTTTCATTAGCGGGCGGGGTCCATGACGAGATAGTCTCGTCATGGTCACAGCGCAACCGTGCTCCATGACGAGACTATCTCGTCATGGGCATAGAAGAGGTTAAATACTACCCACAGCATGACCCCCTACACTACACAAACACCACTGCACTACCCTAAGCCCTAAAACACTACCCCCAGCATGAACTCCTACACTACACAAACACCACTGCACTACCCTACACCCTAAAACACTACCCCAGCACAAACTCCTACACTACACAAACACCACTGCACTACCCTAAACCCTAAAGCACTTCCCCCTGCATGACCCCCTACACTACACAAACACCACTGCACTACTCTAAACCCTAAAACACTATCCCCTATACTATACAAACACCACTGTACTACCCTAAACCCTAAACCACTACCTCCAGCACAACCCCCTGAACTACACTAACACCACTGCACTACCCTAAACCCTTAAACACTACCCCCAGCACAACCCCCTACACTGCCCAAACATCACTGCACTACCCTAAACACTAAAACACTAAAACCAGCACGATTCCCTACACTACCCAAACACCACGGTACTACCCGAAACCCTAAATCTACCCCCAGCATGACCCCCTATACCACACAAACACCACTGCACTACCCTAAACCCTAAAATACTACCCCCAGCACGACCTCCTTCACTACCCAAACACAACTGCACTACCCTTAACCCAAAAACACTACCCCCAGCACGACCCCTGCACTACCCAAACACAACTGCACTACCCTTAACCCTAAAACACTATACCCAGCATGACCCCCTACACTACACAAACACCACTGCACTACCCTAAACCCTGAAAAACTACCCCCTACATACACAAACACCACTGCACTACCCTAAACCCTAAAAAAATACCCCCAGCTCGACCCCCTACACTACCCAAACACCACTACACTACCCACACAAACAGCACTGCACTACCCTAAACCCTAAAACACTACCGCCAGCATGACCCCCTACACTACCCAAACACCACTGAACAACCCTAAAACACTAACCCCAGCATGACCATCTACACTACCCAAACACCACTGCACTACGCTATACCCTAAAACATGACCCCCTACACTACACAAACACCACTGCACTACCCTAAACCCTTAACCCCTTCAGTGCCCCGCCCTTTCCCCCTCCTGTGCCAGGCCTTTCATTAGCGGGCGGGGTCCATGACGAGATAGTCTCGTCATGGTCACAGCGCAACCGTGCTCCATGACGAGACTATCTCGTCATGGGCATAGAAGAGGTTAAATACTACCCACAGCATGACCCCCTACACTACACAAACACCACTGCACTACCCTAAGCCCTAAAACACTACCCTCAGCACGACTCCCTACACTACACAAACACCACTGCACTACCCTAAACCCTAATACACTACCCCCAGCATGACCCCTACACTACCCACACACCACTGCACTATCCTAAACCCTAAAACACTACCTCCAGCATGACCCCTACACTATATAAACAGCACTGCACTACCCTAAACCCTAAAACACTACCGCCAGCATGACCCCCTACACTACCCAAACACCACTGAACAACCCTAAAACACTAACCCCAGCATGACCATCTACACTACCCAAACACCACTGCACTACGCTATGCCCTAAAACATGACCCCCTACACTACACAAACACCACTGCACTACCCTAAACCCTTAACCCCTTCAGTGCCCCGCCCTTTCCCCCTCCTGTGCCGGTCCTTTCATTAGCGGGCGGGGTCCATGACGAGATAGTCTCGTCATGGGCACAGCGCAACCGTGCTCCATGACGAGACTATCTCGTCATGGGCATAGAAGAGGGTAAATACTACCCACAGCATGACCCCCTACACTACACAAACACCACTGCACTACCCTAAGCCCTAAAACACTACCCTCAGCACGACTCCCTACACTACACAAACACCACTGCACTACCCTAAACCCTAATACACTACCCCCAGCATGACCCCTACACTACCCAAACACCACTGCACTATCCTAAAACCTAAAACACTACCTCCAGCATGACCCCTACACTATATAAACACCACTGCACTACCCTAAACCCTAAAACACTACCCCCATCATGACTCCCTACACTACACAAACACCACTGCACTACCCTAAACCCTAAAACACTACCCAAGCACGAACCCCTACACTACCCAAACACCACTGCACTAACCTAAACCCTAAAACACTAATCCCAGCATTACCCCCTACACTATACAAACACCACTGCACTACCCTAAACCCTAAAACACAACCCCCAGCATGACCCCCTCACAACACAAACACCACTGCACTACCCTAAACCCTAAATCTACCCCCAGCATGACCCCCTACACTACCCAAACACCACTGCACTCCCCTAAACCCTAAAACACTACCCCCAGCATGAACCCCTACACTACCCAAACACCACTGCACTACCCTAAACCCTAAAACACTACCCCAGCACTACCCCCTACACCACACAAACACCACTGCACTACCATAAACCCTAAAACACTACCCACAGCACAACCCCCTACACTACACAAACACCACTACACTACCCTAAACCCTAAAACACTACCCCCAGCACGACTCCCTACACTACCCAAACACCACTGCACTACCCTAAACCCTAAATCTACCCCCAGCACGACCCCTACACTACCCAAACACCACTGCACTACCCTAAACCTGAAAACATTACCCCAGCATGACCCCCTATACTACCCATACACCACTGCACTACCCTAATCCCTAAAACACTACCCCCAGCACGACCCCCTACACTACTGCACAACCCTAAACCTAAAACACTACCCCAGCATGACCCCTACACTACCCAAACACCACTGCACAACCCTAAACCCTAAAACACTACCCCCAGCACAACCTCCTACACTACCCAAACACCACTGCACTACCCTTAACCCTAGAAAGAAAGAAAACAATCCCCCTTACCTCTCACTCCTCCTGGTTCCTCTCTCCTCGTGGTGCCGGCTTCACGTCGTCTCTGAGGGGCGGTGCACGTCGTTGTGAGGAAACGGAACAACCTCTGTTTCCTTACACTGACGTGGATTGTCTACATGTTTTTTAGAATGCATGGTCATTTGCCATACATACCTTTATTAACGAAATTCATTGTAAAGGCATGCGTGATACATGACCATGCGTTCTAAAAAAAATGCATAGTAGTGTCTTCGCGATGAACAACGCATGCGTTGTAATGCATGTGCTGCAATGGTATCGCGAAGTAAAAAAGTCGTTGTAACGGCTGTTTACCGATTGAAGCTGGCCCCTGTTCTTCAGTGAGTTGTTCATTTGATAAATTAGGAGGAAGGAATGTGTTTTTTTTACCGAAAAGTGGATTTCCTGCTGTTGTATTGTGAAAGTGTCCGCGTGGCCTGGTTTCACTTCCGGTGAGAGAGTGGAAGAGTATGTTTGTTTCTAAAGGAGTTCTGTTGTTGGACGGGGCCGGCGCGACAAGTCATCAGAAAACACAGCTAATGGAAAGCGTCCTCGATGAAGTGTGGAGCAGTGCCATGAGAGGTCAATGAGCCACGAGACCCATGTGCCGCCTCCAGGTTAAGGGAGGCAGAAGTGGCATCGCAGGTCCTCTTGAAGACCGTTGTAGCACTAATTCTACATTGTGGAAGTTGGGCATTTTAACCTCGTTCTTCCTGCCAAATACAAAGAAAAGATCCTGTGTTATTCAGCGCCCTCGTTACCTTTTTTTGGGTTGTGGTGCTCGTCACCTCGCTGCCCCGCCGGTGCACTCGACTGGGCACCCCACCTTGTGTGCCATCTGCAGGGTCTTTCCCCTCGGATCACTGGTTGCAGTTTCTGGAGTGGCAACATAACAGTTGCTCCCAAAGGACTAGCCTGAACACTTAGGTGAATATCCCCTGCACCAGCATTCCACGGAAATTCTTTCCTAGGGACCGTCGACGAGGACGTCATAACAGCACGGCTAAGCTCGCGATACCGTATGACGTCATCAGAGCCGTAAGAGGACCTCGTTGGCATGCTGACGTCAGTTCCAACCATTTTTTCCGTGCCACAAAGGCAAACAGCCGGACTGAAACATTTTCACATGTATACATAGTATACTAAATATAAAACTGTAAGAAGGAGATGGTAAAGCGGCACCCCAAATGGGTTTATTGTGATAAAAACTGCAAGAACCATAATGCACTCTGCATAAATGCCCGATGGGCGGGACATTATCAGCATACTTAATTAAGCAAGATGTGCTGCTTCCTCTTCAAGCAGCCGTGTTAGTGAGCAAGGGCGACGATGTCTGAAACGTTTGACGGATTGGTGGCTGTTTTAATCGAGCTGTGCTGTACGAAGTTTGTTGAAGTGCTGCCTGCAAATAAATAAGTTATATAAGTCACGCTGGTGTGAGGCCTTCAAATGTTGGGTTCTTCTTTTGGTGGATTTACTACGGCCTGCGCCAGGGTAGGAAGGCCCCCCCACGGAGGTGCGGGTCCAATGTTACTGTTACTAAAGCGGTACAGATGGAATGACGTGCTACGATTCATCAGGCATAAGTAAGCATGCCAATAGCCTCGTAAGTTGCCCAGCGACCCACTGTGGCCTTTAAAAACTGTAAGAAGGAGATGGTAAAGTGGCCCCCCAAATTGGTTTATTTTGATAAAAACTGCAAGAACCATAATGCACTCTGCGTAAACGCCCGATGGGCGGGACGTCATCAACATACTTAATTAAGCAAGATGTGCCGCTTTCTCCATAAGCCGCCATGTCAGTGAGCAAGGGCGTCGATGCCAGAAACGTTTGACGGATTGGTGGCTGTTTTAATCGAGCTGTGCTGCACGAAGTTTGTTGAAGTGCTGCCTGCGAATAAATAAGTTATATAAGTCACGCTGGTGTGAGGCCTTCAAATGTTGGGTGCTTCTTTTGGTGGATTTACTACGGCCTGCGCCAGGTCGGGAAAGCCCCCCCACGGAGGTGCTGGTCCAATGTTGCTGTTACTAAAGTGGTACAGGTGGAACAACGTGCTACGATTCGTCAGGCATAAGTAAGCTTGCCAACAGCCTCGTAAGTTGCCCAGCGACCCACTGTGGTCTTTAAAAACTGTAAGAAGAAGATGGTAAAGCGGCACCCCTAATGGGTATATTGTGATAGAAGTTGCAAGAACCATAACGCACTCTGCGTTAACGCCCGATGGGCGGGACATTATCAGCATACTTAATTAAGCAAGATGTGCCGCTTTGTCTTCAAGCAGCCGTGTCAGTGAGCAAGGGTGACGATGCCTGAAACGTATGAGAGATTGGTGGCTGTTTTAATCGAGCCGTGCAGTACGAAGTTTGTTGAAGTGCTGCCTGCGAATAAATAAGATATATAAGTGTGAGGCCTTCAAATGTTGGGTGCTTCTTTTGGTGGATATATATATATATATATTCACAGAAAAAACCATAGGTTTCAGGCACGTTATAGTTAGGAATTAGCATTTAAAAAACCTCAGAAATTCACTGAAAAAACCATAGGTTTCAGGGGTGTTATAGTTAGCTGGACTTTTCACTTGTACAAAACCATTGAAATTCCCCCGTTATAGTTAGTTCAGCTAACTATAACTCGGGCGCCCGCAATGCACTGCTGATGACGTCACATATTACATCACTCATGACATGGTCAGTGACATCACTCATGACATCACTGATGACATCTCAAATGACATCACTGATGACATCACTCATGACATCATCCAGTGAATGTGTGTTTTTCTGAAAATTAAATGTTTTATATATGTATATCTCAAGGTCGATGGAAGAATAAATGGGTATATAAGTGTCTAAATGGATGATTTGTTTTTGAAAAATTGATTGTGTAACTGACTGATTAAGTGTATCATAGTGAATACATGGCTTAGTGAGTAATGTTTAAATATGTAAATATCTGTATCAGTCTCTCACTTTGTGTATAAGTGGCTGCATGGGTTGGTGAGTAGCTACATGGGTGTCTATATAGGTTATTAGTTGGTTTTTTGAGTATCAGTCTGAGTGTCTGCATGGTTCGGTGGGGGGTATTACGTAGTGCATAGGTGCATGAATGAGTGACTCACTGTTTGTATGTGTTGAACACAGCATGTGTGCAGGACTGTATGGGTGGATGAGTGTGTGTATGGGTGTGTTAGTGAGTGAATGACTGTCTCAATAGTGTCTTTATGAGTAACTACATATGTTTTAAACTAGTATATGTGACTATTGGTGTATATATGTGAGTATATGTGAGAGTGAGAGATTGAAAGAGTTCCTGTATGAATAAGTATGTGTTTCTATAAGTGATTGTTGAAAAGACTAAGTATGTGTAAGTTTCCGTAGAAGTAAGTATGGTGGTGTGTGTATAACTGTATATGCAAGTAAATGTATGTTTGATTCTTTATTAGCATGAGTGACTATGTGTGTGAGTAACTCTATGGATGAGTGGCATTGTGTAACAGGATGTATAGGTGTATGAGTACATATGATGAGTGAGTACATGTATGAGTGACTGTATAGGACTGTTGGTGAATGAGTGGATGTGTATGTGGATCTTAGAATTACTGAAGAGGTTGTTGTAACTGGTATTGGTATGTCCATTGTTTTGAAAATTTTAGTCTCTATTTTTGAATGTGTGTATCAAAGGTTATATTAGGGTGAGAGGAGGTCTGCCACTCTATCACAAGGATGATGTCATCAGTGATGTCATCAGTGATGTCATTTGAGATGTCATCAGTGATGTCATGAGTGATGTCACTGACCATGTCATGAGTGATGTAATATGTGACGTCATCAGCAGTGCATTGCGGGCGCCCGAGTTATAGTTAGCTGAACTAACTATAACGGGGGAATTTCAATGGTTTTGTACAAGTGAAAAGTCCAGCTAACTATAACACCCCTGAAACCTATGGTTTTTTCAGTGAATTTCTGAGGTTTTTTAAATGCTAATTCCTAACTATAACGTGCCTGAAACCTATGGTTTTTTCTGTGAATTTCAAAGGTTTTTTAAATGCTAATTTCTAACTATGCCTACAGAGATAGGACATGTGAAGAAAGAAGAAAAAATGCACAGAAAGAAACAAAAGAAGTGCAGAAAGAAGCAACAGAAGTCCTCAAATACGAAGATAAGTGCAGGAAGAAGGATAACGTGCAGAAAGAACAAAAAGAAGAGCAGAAAGAAGCCTTGTTGCAAAATCATCCTGTACCCTCAACTTTTTCAGACGGATACTGGTGGTAACTGAGCCTGACTAACCAGTCCTAGAGCCAGTGCTATGTTAAAAGACACTTAGAATACAGTGAAAACACCTACATACACTAGGGAACATTATGCGTTGGGGTCCCCCTGTGATTAGCATGACCTCCTCTGTAAGCCCCTAGTATATAAGAGGGCATGGGGATTAAAACTACCTCTTAAAACAGGCCACAGGGCGTTTTTGCACACGTTAACTCAGGCCCCGTCCCCTCCCTTCACCACTGTGTAAACACGCCCTGTGTCCATTTTTAGTTGGGAGATTAAGTTCATTTGAATCCTGAGGGTCCCTGGGGTCCAACTAGCCCACTAGGTACCTCCAGTAAGTGCCACAGAGCTGCGTTGCAGAGAGGTGTAAAAAGTGGCACGGCCTGGACCACCTCTCTGCAATGCAGCTCAGTGGCGCTTACTGGAAGCACTTGGTGGGCTAGTTAGCCCCCAGGGGCCCTCAGTATTGAAGGGAAATTATATCCCCAATTTAAAACGTGCCATAGTGCGCGTTTGCACACGTCACCTCAGGCCCCGTCCCCTCCCTTCACCACTGTGTAAACGCGCCCTGTGGCTGTTCTAAGTTGAGAGATTAAGTCCCCTTGAATCCTAAGGGTCCCTAGGGTCAAACTAGACCACTAGGTACCTCCAGTAAGCGCCACAGAGCTGCGTTGCAGAGAGGTGTAAAAAGGGGCTTGGCCTCAGAACACCTGGCTGCAGCGCAGCTCCCTGGCGCATACTGGAGATACCTGTTGGGGGCGCGTTTGCAGAGTGCTGCACGGAGGGTGCATGGCCTCCTGCACGATGCCAGTCTTTTATTTATTTTAGTTTTTTAAGAAGGGGGGCTGTTTGGTTCCCCTTCTTATTCTAATTTATTGGCCCTGATGACCCCATCCCCCAGGGCCAGTCTCCTAATTATATTTTTTTGACCCCAATCCCCAGGGCCGGCCACTGTTTTTTATTATTTTTAAAAAATATATATTTATAGACACACCTAGGACATGCTGGACAAACCGTACGTACCTATCACCATGACGATTTGCGTGATATTCATTAAAAGGCGACTATGCATGCAATGAATCCACGTGGAATGTATTTACACCACTAGTGAAGCTCTGACATGTCTGATGCCCTACCGTGCCTAATCCCGGTAGACACCCTTGTCGTTTATTTATACAAACTTGGGTAGCTATTGACGGGCACATTTAATACACATGCACACCAAGCCATTCAAAGGGGATTCGACAAAAATTCGACCAAAACTATGCAAGAAACCCCCCTCACGGTTAATAAAACACACATCCACTGCCGGATGTGTAATACTTTTTATTTTACTCTCTGGAAAGGGGACGAACATCACTTGAGAGTCACAGCGCGCTCCTGACAGAGCCCAATGCTGTGTTACACCCACCATTGCCTGCCGTGTGCCACACACCTCTGTGTTGTATTCCACTAGCTAGTGCATATGCTATGACACTCTCTAGCCCATGTGCACTGTAACACCACCCCGTGAATATGTCATGCCACACTTGTCTTCGCACGGGTTATATTGCCCCATCTAACGTGCCTTTCTCGATGCCTATGTTATAACGCACAGTGCTATGCCATACATATTACAATCTGGGATCCATATCTTTGTCACAGTGCATATGCAACCTTACACTCCCCAGCACATATTTTATATTACAACTTTAGAGACTAGTTAGGTTACACAACACTGCCCTGTGCATATTACACTCCAAGGCGCATATCGCATAGCACGCGCTAGTGCCTGTGCTATCTCGCGCTCTCCAATGAATCTGTCATTGCGCACAATGTATTGCATATTATATTTCACGCCCGGTTCATCTTATATCACACTTTTTGGTGCATAGTTTATACCATACACTATATCTAGTTTTCATTTTCAATCGTGCTCTCAGGACTATGTTCTATATAACACTGTGTTCACCTACCCTTTTCACGGGCATTACATTTTGCGATAGGGGGTGGAGGGTCAGGGGGTGTTTCTGCCAAGTAAGCCCGGAGTCACAGTCACAAACGTCGTCTTCTTCCTGAATAAAAGTGAGATTATGCTGCATACTTGTTCATATTTTAAGTAGTTCGCACAGACACAATGTTTTAAAAACAATAAAGTTCCTAATACCCGCCTTCTCTGAACAGTTAGCTTGCTGCCCCATCCCCTTCCTCCCTATCCTCTGTTGTGTGAATCCATGGACTAGCCTCCTCCCTCCTGCCATGCATGGTCTGATGTGCTGCCACTGCCCTCAGTATGATGCACCAGTCCACTCCTCCTGCCCTCCATTGCCCAATTCTATGCCCCATCATTGACCTCCTGCTTAAACTCTGTGCTTAGCTTGCTGCCCCTATTCTCCTTCCCCCTGCCCTCCGATGTCTTTGTGCATGCCCCTGCTCCATCCTTTTTGCCCACCATGTCCCATGGACCTGCCACTCCTATCTACTCTGAGTGTTCTGTTGAGCTGTCACTCCCCTCCCACCTGCCTAGCATTGTCAGATGACTGTAACCTGTCCCTGTCACCTCCACCCTGCCTGTCCACATGCCATGCCCCTATCCTCTTCCTCCTGTCCTACATGGTCCATTGTACTGCCACACCCTTCTGCCCTCCCTGGTCTGTTGTGCTGCAGCTGCTCCTCCTGCCTGCCCCGTGTGGTCTGTTGTGAGGTCCCTTCCCCTGAACTTTGTCTGTGCACAGGTCCTGACCCTCCCTTCTATCCTCCATCGTCCTTTGTGCATGCCCCTCCACCCTCCTTCTTGCCCATCATAGCCATTGTGCTGCCACTAACCCTCCCACTTGCCATGCATGGTCTTCTGTGCTGCCATGGCCCCTCCCACCTTCCCTGTGTGGTCAGTTAGCTGCCCCTGACCCCCTCCCACCTTCCCTCCATGGTCTGTGTGTATGCCATCACAGTCTCACTGTTGCTCTTCATGGTGTGTCTTGCTTCTAGTGCCCATCCTGCCTGACCTCCATGGCTATCTTGCTGCTCCTGCCCTGCCCCCTTGCCCCCAGCCCTACTCCCTCCCTCCTGGCTTGTCTGTTCCATTGTAATGCCCCTGATCCGTCCCTCCTGCCCTTTATGGTCTGTTATGCTGCAGCTTTCTCTCCTGTCTGTCCATTATGGTCAGCTAGCTACCATTGCCTCTTGCCCCTCTGTTCTCTGTTGTCCATGTGCATGGTCCTGTCCCCTCCCTCTTGCTTTCTATGGATTGTTGTGCTGCACTCCCGTGTGGTGTATTGTGCTGCTGCACACCCTGATGCCTGCCCTGCAGGGTCAGTTTGGTGCACCTCTCCATGTCCCTCCTGTCCTCTGTTATCCAAGTCCATGTCCCTATCCCATTTCCTTCCATGATCCAATGTACCATACTTGCGAACATTTTGAACTTGGTAAGAGGGAGATTTTGAAAAAAAACTGGGGTATTGATTTTCCCCTTTGAGTTACATTGAAAAAGAGGATATTGTAGACAGGCGACAGATCAAATAAAGCCCATTTGAGCTTAAAAACATTGGACGTTTCCTGGCTGAATCGGGTCTGTTGGCATGTATGGTTGTACTACCATTGCCTCTTCCTTCTGCCCACAATGGTCTATTACATTGCCACAGGCTTGAAGGAGGGTAGATTTTGTATCACAGGGGGCCCCTGGCCCGTTCTGTCCACACCTGAAGTATGAGACCCTTGTCCTTGCCCTGCCAGCTGCATTTGTAGGCCGTATTAAATTGACCAGCGGGTCCTGTGTTGCTATATAATTATCCTGAGACATCCTTACCACTCAGCCAGTATAAAACCCCTGTGTAGGCCCTTCTGTTCAATATGTAGGCCTCTTTGTTAAATTGACCATAGCTCTGCAATTTTAGTGTATAGCAGTCTGAAGGCAGGTCTGCGAGGCCTTCTGCTCCAAACCAGTAGCCCCCACCCTACCCGAGTGCTCCGTGCTCGGTATCAAAGTTCAACATCCCCCTGAAGCTGTCGACATACAGTAGGCTGCATCCTGGACTGGTACTTGCTTCCTGGGCAGGTTTCCCGCTTTTAAGGAAGTGGCAACCGCAGAGCGTCAAGTTAGGAGAACTGAGGAGATTTTATACATGAATATATTGAATTCCCGTACAATACCCATTATTTTCTGCTTGCTCTATGGAACTTACGATAAGCGATTGGCCTGAGAGACTGACCTTTTCACCCAGTCCATTGTCAGCATTAAGTGGGTAAATGACGAAATGTCTGGTAAAATCTGCAGACGAAGCTTTTGGGTAGCATACGTAGGTAGATGTAGCGTGCAAAGGAGCCCACAAAATGATATAAAAAGGGAGCACCCACAGATATCGACGGACTACCTCGCCGTCTGTATGTAGGTTAACAGGCAGTGCAGGTTTTCCCCAAGAGCTGGGAGCTCTTGTCTTCCTTTGCTTAAAATGTCTTGCTCTGCTTTGCTTGAAGTATCTTATTCTATTTTACCTATATGAAATGTCATGTTATGTTTAACCATTGTTCTCTTTACTTTTGCATTTAAAAGATTTTGTATTGTAATTGCAGGAATGCTTGCTCTAAGAGTAAACGTGAGTGTTCCTAGGTAACATTTTCCTTGGTGTAACTATTTTCTCATGATGCATTTATAGATGTGTTTTCTCTCTCTCTCTGTCAGTACATTAATTGAGATACAGAGAATATCATGACAGCTGTATGATTATCTGGATTCTGTATTTTGTACTTTATGTCTCTATTCTGCGGTTTCTTTGAAGTTGCATCTTCTCATTAAACTGCCATTGTATTCTGCCTCCAATTCCATGTCTCATATGTCTGTTTTCTTCATTTTTGGAGCAAGCGTTCCTAGGCACCCCGGCTCAAATTAAGGTGCCCCTTTTGTCCCTGACTCACTCTCCTGCTCAGTTCTGTGGTGGCTCCCGGGGATCTGGGGACCGCCCCTAGCTTCCTTGACCCGTAATAGATCTTGCCTCCAACAGCCTCTCTTGCAAGTCCTGTATTGTTGGTTTGTTGCCCCTGCCCCCCTTTCCACTGCCCCCCATAGTCTGTTGTGCTTCCACGGCCCTTCCTGCCTGCTCAGTGTGGTTAAATTGTTGCCTTTGCACCCTCCTACCTGCCTTCAATTTTCAGAGTCCGTGCCCCTGTCCTCTGCCTCTCAACAGTATCCTAATGAACAACTAGATTGCTAACATTCTATATTTATTACAAAAGTGTGGAACGCCTGACATCATCTTGATGTAATCAAAACTGTAATACCTAGAGCATTTCCTTTAGAAATTACATATATGAGAGGGTCTTATTGGCAGCAAAATTATGGTTAGTGCTCTAAAAGGGTAAAATAAGGACATATTTTCTGAGTTTTCAAATAGCGACAAAGCACTTTTAAATTATTTGTTATCTTTATGTTTTTTTATCCAGTTGACCACTTGATTAAATGTTGCACTTAGGGGAGATGATGTGGTGTTACTTCCAGAACTGCAGACTTTGCAACTGGGGAACCAGGTTGAAGTTTCTGCTTCAGCTCGACATTCTGTGATTCTGGTCAAATCACTTAGTCTCCCCATGTCTACAACCAAAATGAATGTGTTCTTGTGTGATGTAACCAATGCTCATGTAAAGCACTCCAATACCTGACAAGTCTGCACTATATAACACTGCAAAAACACAAAATAATAAGTGTTTTGCACACTTCTGTCATTGGGCTATATTTGGGCTACATCTGGGTGATTTTGGGCTACATTTGGGCTCTTTTGTCTCCGGTGGCCATCTTGGGAGATTTATTTGTTATGAAGTTTCCTAATTTCCTCATGTACTGCAGTCTCCTCAGTAGGAAATGCTTTCAGTTTTTTACTTTGATTCCATCATGAAGGTATTCAGATATGTCACACATTTGCCATAAATTCTGAATGTTAGCACTCTAGTTGCTCATTAGATCATTGTAGTAAAACTACTGCACCATGGAAGTCTGCTCCTGGTATTAAAAGTGCATGTTTCAGTCTGCATGTCAGAATTTTTTTAATGAAATAGAAGAGGATTTGAGAAGTCACTCAAAATGTGCCCTCATTTTCTTTCTTCAGCATTAATCATAATTTCTATGGCAAAATGAACCTCCTCATTGTGTTCCTTTTTAAATTAAATGTTTTAAGTGTTACCAGTTTATTCCAATCAAGATGGCTTCAGGTGTGCCATACTTTTGTCATAATGAAGACAGTAAGCGCTCTAGTTGTTTTTAAGAACATTCTGGGACATTCTGTCATTGGGCTATACTTGGGCTACATCTGGGTGATATTTGGGCTACATTTGGGCTCTTTTGTCTCTGGTGGCCATCTTGGGAGACTTATTTGTTATGAAGTTTCCTAATTTCCTCATTTACTGCAGTCTCCTCAGTAGGAAATACTTTCAGTTTTATACTTTGATTCCATCAAGAAGGCATTCAGATGTGTCACACATTTGCCATAAATTCAGAATGTTAGCACTCTTTTTGCTCATTAGATCACTGTAGTAAAGCTACTGCTCACCAGGGAAAACTGCTGCTGGTATTGAAAGTGCATGTTTCAGTCTGCATGTCAGAATTTTTTAATGAAATAGAAGAGGATTTGAGAAGTCACTCAAAATGTGCCCTAATTTTTCTTTCTGCAGCACTAATCATACTTTTTATTGAAAAATGAACCCCCTCATTGTGTTCCTTTTTAAATTAAATGTTTTAAGAGTTACCACTTTAATCCAAGCAAGATGGCTTCAGGTGTGCCATACGTTTATCATAAGTAGGACTGTTAGCGCTCTAGTAGTTCTTTGGAACACTCTGGGAAGCTGCAGTAGAACACAAAGGAATCAACTGACAGTCTCTGCCCTTGTTGGATGTACATGTTTTACTGAGAATGTCAGACTTCATTCTCACATGACTGAGAAAGATAATGTGAATTTACAGAAAATAAGCTCTCAGTTTAGCCTATAGATCACCTTCCAAACCTCTGTGGTAAAAGCATGAGAAAATATTTTTCTCTCAATCATGATATCCCAGCAGAAGGCTTTTTCACATGGTGAAATCACCTTAGAACATACCACAATTCCTAAAATGAGTATGGTACCATCAACAAATGATTTATAATGTAACTAAAGTCTTAAAACCTTCTATTAACTGCAATGCTTTTTAATGAGGTGCTATCATGTATATTGGTCCCAAGATGGCTGCCAACACTTCTTGGATGAAGTGCGGACAGCCAATCAGATCTCAGGATGAGATGTGTGGTTAGGCTCCGCCCACATATATATATGCTTTTAAATGCTATTTTCTCAGGATCTACTGAACAGATTTACACCAAACCTACAAAAGGCACTTCCTTGACCTGAGGACTACCTCTCTGCCAAATTTCAAGTAATTCTGTTCAGCCGTTCGGGCTGTAGCTGTGTCTAAAGGTCCTATGGAAAAATGCATGTGAAAAACGCGTTTTGGGACCCCCCTTTTATCTCAGCCCCCGCTTGACGAATCCCCCCGAGACTTTCAGGGTAGGAGCGGAGCGTAGCGCCCCACCTATTTTGAAAAATTCGCGAGGATTCGTCAACCGGCGCCAAAGTTATTCAAAATAGAATGTTGCGGATTTCCTATTGAAACGTGGTCCTAACTATAACTATCTACTGGCGACCGCCAGTAGATAATATATATATATTCACTGAAAAAAAACAAATGTTTCAGGCACGTTGTAGCTAGAAATTAGCATTTAAAAAACCTTAAAAATTCACTGAAAAAAACATAGGTTTCAGGGGCGTTATTGTTAGTTTGACATTTCACTTGCACAAAACCATTGAAATTCCCCCGTTATAGTTAGTTCAGCTAACTATAACTCGCGCCCCCACAATGCACTGCTGATGACGTCACATATTACATCACTCATGACATGGTCAGTCACATCACTGATGACATCACTGATGACATCTCAAATGACATCACTGATTACATCACTGATGACATCATCCAGTGGTTATGTGTTTCTGTAAAGTTTAAATATGTTTAATATATTTATAGGGAAAGGCGTATTGAAGAATGAGTGGGTGTATAAGTGTCTGAATGAATGATTTACTAGGTGCGTGACTGACTCTATAAGTGAGTGATTAAACATATCTTTCTGAATGCATGGGTTAGTGACTAAACTGTGTGAATCTCTGTATCCGTCTGTCTGTTGGTATGTAAGCGGCTGCATGGGTTTGTGACTAACTACATGAGTGTCTATATGAGTTATTCATTGGTTGTCTGAGTATCTGTATGGGTGCCTGAGTGTTTGTGTGGGTGGGGTGTGTGTGACTCTGTGCATAGATGTGTGAGTTGGTGATTCACTTGGTGCATGGTTTCAAGACTGAATCTGTGATGGACTGTATGGATGGGTGAGTGTGTGAATGGGTGTGTTAGTAAGTGAATGTATATCTCAGTGATACATGTGTGAGTAACTACATACGTGAAAGGTAGTATATATGTGTGTTAGAGTATTTAAATGGCTATAAGTGAGAGTGTGTGATTGTGAGAGTGGCTGTATGGATGAGTGTGTGCTTGCATCAGTGATTGTATAAGAGCGTAAGAATGTGCTAGTATTTGTTTGAGTAAGTGAGCTGGTGTGTGTATAACTGTATAGATGAGTAAATGGGAGTGTGGTTAAATATTTGCATGACTGACTAGGTGTGTGAGTATGTCTATGGATGAGTGGCGGTGTGTGAGTGTCTATATAGGTATATGAGTACATATGATAGTCCTGTACTGAGTGACCGTAAGTATGAGTGACTGTACGGGTGAGTGAGTGGATGTGTGTGTAGACTTAAGAATTAGTGAGCGGGTATGTAGTTATAGGTCTTGGAGTGTCTATGGTTTTGAGAATGGCAGTCTGTAATTTAGAATGGGTGTATCAAAAGTTATATTACGGTGTGAGAAGATGCATGAAATTATCACATGGATGATGTCATCAGTGATGTCACCAGTGATGTAATTTGAGATGTCATGAGTGATGTCATGAGTGATGTCACTGACCATGTCATGAGTGATGTAATATGTGACGTCAGCAGCAGTGCATTGCGGGGCGAGAGTTATAGTTAGCTGACCTAACTATAATGGGGGAATTTCAATGGTTTTGTACGGGTGAAATGTCCAACTAACTATAACGCCCCTGAAACCTATGTTTTTTTCAGTGAATTTCTAAGGTTTTTTAAATGCTAATTTTTAACTATAACATGCCTGAAACCTTTGGTTTTTTCAGTGAATTTCAAAGGTTTTTCAAATGCTAGTTTCAAACTATGCCTACAGAGGTAGGACATGTGAAGAAAGAAGAAAAATGCACAGAAAGAAGCAAAAGAAATGCAGAAAGAGGCAACAGAAGTCCACAAAGACGAAGAAAATTGCAGGAAGAAGCAAGACATGTGCAGAAAGAACCAACAGAGGAGCAGAAAGAGGCCTTGTTCCAAAATCATCCTGTGCCCACAACTTTTTCAGACGTGTACTGGTGATAACTGACTCTGACTAACCAGGCCTAGAGCCAGTGCTATGCTAAAAGACACTTAGAATACAGTGAAAACACCTACATACACTAGGGAACACTATGCGTTGGGGTACCCCTGTGATTAGCATGACCTCCTCTGTAAGACCTTAGTACATAATGGGGCAGGGGGATTAAAACTACCTCTTAAAATGCGCCATGGGGTGTGTTTGCACACTGGTGAAGGGAGAGGGGCGCCTGAGGTGATGTGTGCAAATACGCCCTGTGGCCATTTTAATTTGGGGGATAAGGTCCCCTTGAATCTTGAGTGTCCCTTGGGTCCAACTAGCCCACCAGATATCTCCAGTAAGCACAACAGAGCTGTGTTGCAGAGAGGTGTAAAAAGGGGCACGGCCTGGACCACCTCTCTGCAATGCAGCGGCGCTTACTGGAGGCACCTGGTGGTCTAGTTGGCCCCTAGGGGCTCTCAGGGTTGCAGGGGAATTATTTCTCCAACTTAAAACGCGCCACAGGGTGTATTTGCACACGTCACCTCAGGCCCCGTCCCCTCCCTTCACCACCGTGTAAACACGCCCTGTGGCCGTTTTAAGTTGGCAGATTAAGTCCCCTTGAATCCTGAGGGTCCCTAGGGTCCAACTAGCCCACTAGGTACCTCCAGTAAGCACCACAGAGCTGCGTTGCAGAGAGGTGTAAAAAGTAGGGGTGGGCGGAATTTGCATAATTGCCTTTAGCAAAATTTCGTAAAACGGCAAAATCTCCACGAACATGCGTAATTTCGCATGCTCGCGGAGATTTTGGGCTGATTAATGCGTTACTGAATTTGAGCTTCAACTCGGGCACCTGCTTAGTGCTTTAATTATATCTGTAAGGGCTTCCTGTTGAGGTTTAATTTTTGTGACAGGAGCATCGTGCCAGAATGAATACTGCCCTGCATTTTTAACCAAGAAGATGCCACATTTTTGTGCAATACCTCTACTCAACTGGAGTACTTTCTACTGGCTAATCAGTAAGTGGTACCTCATTGGGTAAATGTATAGTGCTTTTCCTACACTACAGCTTTGTAAAGGGCCAGAAGAGTTGTCTACAGCGTCCATGTGTGTCTGTAACGATACCACCGCGCCGACGGGCGCCGGGGTCCCTCGAGTAAGCTGTCCATCATAGTGGGGGAAAGGGCGGGAAGACGTTGCACACCACTGGTATGTGGGCTGGGGCCAAACGGGCGGAGTTTCCATGCAGTTCACATGCCTCTTGTTTATAAAGGGCTAGAGAGTGAGACCGATCAGAGCAGCAGATGAGCAGACAGAACCTCCTGGTGTCAGGAACTACATGGGGATTGCGCTCGAGAAACTCATGGGTGCACAGAGCTCCATCAAGGATTACAGCAAATTGTTGACGGTAGATAGATATAGGGAGAAAGCACACCTGCCTAGCCTCGACCATGCTCACAAATGTTTTGTGCTGATTAATGCGTTACTGAATTTAAGCTTCATCTCGGGCACCTGCTTTATTTATATCTGTAAGTGCTTCGTGTTGAGGTTTAGTGACAGGAGCATCGTGCCAGAATTAATCCTGCCCTGCATATTTCCGCTATGCCGCGGAACGTGGAAGTTTAGAAATTTTCGTGTTCCGCACAGAACGTGAAAATGCCGCAATTTCGCAAGTTCCGCGAGCGGAACGGAATTTATCGCCCACCCTTAGTAAAAAGGGGCACGGCCTGGACCACCTGTCTGCAACGCAGTGCAGTGGTGCTTACTGGAAGCACCTGGTGGTCTAGTTGGCCCCCAGGAGCCCCCAGGTTTGAAGGCCAATTATTTCCCCAACTTAAAACGCTCCACAGGCCGTGTTTGCACATGTCACCTCAGGCCCCGTCCCCTCCCTTCACCACCGAGTAAACACTCCCTGTGGCCATTTTAAGTTGGGAGATTAACTCCCCTTGAATCCTGAGGGTCCCTAGGGTCCAACTAGCCCACTAGGTACCTCCAGTAAGCGCCACAGAGCTGCGTGGCAGAGAGGTGTAAAATGAGGCGTGGCCTCTGAACACCTCTCTGCAATGCAGCTCCATGGCGCATACTGGAGGTACCTGGTGGGCTAGTTGGCCCTCTGGGACCCTCAGTATTGAAGGGGAATTAATTCCCCAACTTACAACTCGCCAGGGGGTGCGTTTGCACAATGGTGAAGGAAGGGGGCCGGGCCTGAAATAACATGTGTGCAAACACGCCCTGTGGCACGTTTTAAGTTGGGGAATGAATTCCTCTTCAATCCTGAGGGCCCCTGGGAGCCAACTAGCCCACCAGGTACCTCCAGTATGCACCAGGGAGCTGCGTTGCAGAGAGATGTTCAGAGGCCATGCCCCTTTTTACAACACTCTACAACGCAGCTCCGTGGCGCTTACTGGAGGTACCTGGTGGGCTAGTTGGCCCCCAGGGGACCTCAGGATTGAAGAGGAATTAATTCCCCAACTTAAAACACACCACAGGGTGTGTTTGCACTATTGTCACCTCAGGCCCCGCCCCCTCCTTTCACCACTGTGCAAACGCGCTCTGTGGCGTGTTTTAAGTTGGGGGATTAACTCCCCTTGAATCCTGAGGGCCCCTGGGGTGCAACTAGCCCACTAGGTACCTCCATTAAGCACCACAGAGCTGCGTTGCAGAGAGGTGTAAAAAGGGGCGTGGCCTCTGAACACCTCTCTGCAATGCAGCTCCCTGGCGCATACTGGAGGTACCTGGTGGGCTAGTTGGCCCCCAGGGACCCCCAGTATTCAAAGGGAATTAGTTCCCCATCTGCAAACGCACCAGGGGGCATGTTTGCAGAGTGCTGCAGGGAGGGGGTGGGGCCTCCGGCGCGATGCCGGTCTTTTTTTTATTTTTAAGAAGGGGGGCTGTGTAACCCCCTTCTTTTCCTATTCTATTGGCCCTGGGGAACCCATCCCCCAGGCCTTGACCCCTATTTTATTATTATTTTTTTTTAAATTGGAAGGGGGCCGCGTGGCCCCCCTCCCGAGGCCATAATCGGCCCCATGGACCCCATGCCCCAGGACATGGCCAGTTTTTTTTATTTATTTGGAGGGGGGCTGCGTTGCCCCCCTCCTCAGGCCATTTATGGCCCCTGGGACCCCATCCCTCAAGGCAGGCCTTTGTTTCTTTTCTTTTTTTGAGGAGGGGGGCTGCGTGGCCCCCTCCCGGGCCAGTTCTAGCCCCGGGGACCCCATCCCCGGGGCTGGCCCTTTCCGTTGGGGACCATGGAGGGGTCCCCAATCCCCCCACGGTCCCGCCGGTGGGCGGAATTTGCATAATTGCCTTTAGCAAAATTTCGTAAAACGGCAAAATCTCCACGAACATGCGAAATTTCGCATGCTCGCGGAGATTTTGGGCTGATTAATGCGTTACTGAATTTGAGCTTCAACTCGGGCACCTGCTTAGTGCTTTATTTATATCTGTAAGGGCTTCCTGTTGAGGTTTAATTTTTGTGACAGGAGCATCGTGCCAGAATGAATACTGCCCTGCATTTTTAACCAAGACGATGCCACATTTTTGTGCAATACCTCTACTCAACTGGAGTACTTTCTACTGGCTAATCAGTAAGTGGTACCTCGTTGGGTAAATGTATAGTGCTTTTCCTACACTACAGCTTTGTAAAGGGCCAGAAGAGTTGTCTACAGCGTCCATGTGTGTCTGTAACGATACCACCGCGCCGACGGGCGCCGGGGTCCCTCGAGTAAGCTGTCCATCATAGTGGGGGAAAGGGCGGGAAGACGTTGCACACCACTGGTATGTGGGCTGGGGCCAAACGGGCGGGGTTTCCATGCAGTTCACATGCCTCTTGTTTATAAAGGGCTAGAGAGTGAGACCGATCAGAGCAGCAGATGAGCAGACAGAACCTCCTGGTGTCAGGAACTACATGGGGATTGCGCTCGAGAAACTCATGGGTGCACAGAGCTCCATCAAGGATTACAGCAAATTGTTGACGGTAGATAGATATAGGGAGAAAGCACACCTGCCTAGCCTCGACCATGCTCACAAATGTTTTGTGCTGATTAATGCGTTACTGAATTTAAGCTTCATCTCGGGCACCTGCTTTATTTATATCTGTAAGTGCTTCCTGTTGAGGTTTAGTGACAGGAGCATCGTGCCAGAATTAATCCTGCCCTGCATATTTCCGCTATGCCGCGGAACGTGTAAGTTTAGAAATTTTCGTGTTCCGCACAGAACGTGAAAATGCCGAAATTTCGCAAGTTCCGCGAGCGGAACGGAATTTATCGCCCACCCTTAGTAAAAAGGGGCACGGCCTGGACCACCTGTCTGCAACGCAGTGCAGTGGTGCTTACTGGAAGCACCTGGTGGTCTAGTTGGCCCCCAGGAGCCCCCAGGTTTGAAGGGCAATTATTTCCCCAACTTAAAACGCTCCACAGGCCGTGTTTGCACATGTCACCTCAGGCCCCGTCCCCTCCCTTCACCACCGAGTAAACACTCCCTGTGGCCATTTTAAGTTGGGAGATTAACTCCCCTTGAATCCTGAGGGTCCCTAGGGTCCAACTAGCCCACTAGGTACCTCCAGTAAGCGCCACAGAGCTGCGTGGCAGAGAGGTGTAAAATGAGGCGTGGCCTCTGAACACCTCTCTGCAATGCAGCTCCATGGCGCATACTGGAGGTACCTGGTGGGCTAGTTGGCCCTCTGGGACCCTCAGTATTGAAGGGGAATTAATTCCCCAACTTACAACTCGCCAGGGGGTGCGTTTGCACAATGGTGAAGGAAGGGGGCCGGGCCTGAAATAACATGTGTGCAAACACGCCCTGTGGCACGTTTTAAGTTGGGGAATGAATTCCTCTTCAATCCTGAGGGCCCCTGGGAGCCAACTAGCCCACCAGGTACCTCCAGTATGCACCAGGGAGCTGCGTTGCAGAGAGATGTTCAGAGGCCACGCCCCTTTTTACAACACTCTGCAACGCAGCTCCGTGGCGCTTACTGGAGGTACCTGGTGGGCTAGTTGGCCCCCAGGGGACCTCAGGATTGAAGAGGAATTAATTCCCCAACTTAAAACACACCACAGGGTGTGTTTGCACTATTGTCACCTCAGGCCCCGCCCCCTCCTTTCACCACTGTGCAAACGCGCTCTGTGGCGTGTTTTAAGTTGGGGGATTAACTCCCCTTGAATCCTGAGGGCCCCTGGGGTGCAACTAGCCCACTAGGTACCTCCATTAAGCACCACAGAGCTGCGTTGCAGAGAGGTGTAAAAAGGGGCGTGGCCTCTGAACACCTCTCTGCAATGCAGCTCCCTGGCGCATACTGGAGGTACCTGGTGGGCTAGTTGGCCCCCAGGGACCCCCAGTATTCAAAGGGAATTAGTTCCCCATCTGCAAACGCACTAGGGGGCATGTTTGCAGAGTGCTGCAGGGAGGGGGTGGGGCCTCCGGCGCGATGCCGGTCTTTTTTTTATTTTTAAGAAGGGGGGCTGTGTAACCCCCTTCTTTTCCTATTCTATTGGCCCTGGGGAACCCATCCCCCAGGCCTTGACCCCTATTTTATTTTTATTTTTTTTTAAATTGGAAGGGGGCCGCGTGGCCCCCCTCCCGAGGCCATAATCGGCCCCATGGACCCCATGCCCCAGGGCATGGCCAGTTTTTTTTTATTTATTTGGAGGGGGGCTGCGTTGCCCCCTCCTCAGGCCATTTATGGCCCCTGGGACCCCATCTCTCAAGGCAGGCCTTTGTTTCTTTTCTTTTTTTGAGGAGGGGGGCTGCGTGGCCCCCTCCCGGGCCAGTTCTAGCCCCGGGGACCCCATCCCCGGGGCTGGCCCTTTCCGTTGGGGACCATGGAGGGGTCCCCAATCCCCCCACGGTCCCGCCGGCTCCCCGCCTCCTGCAGGAGCCGGCATTGCTTTTCCACATGGGGAGCTGCTAAGATGCAGCTCCCCGTGTGGAAAAGCAATCGGCTTTGGTTTTTGGAAGAAAGAGCAGGTTTCCCTGCTCTCTCTTCCAAAAATTAAAGCAGAGTTTGCTATGACAGAGCGGGAGCCACGAGACTCCCGCCCTGCCATAGCAAACAGCAGAGTCCCAGGGTTGGGCACCCCGGGACACTGCAGGAGCTGGCCCTGGGGGTGGCGGTCCCGAGGGCCATCAAGGGCTCCAGGAGGGGGGCTGTATGGTCCCCCTCCCACCATTTGCAAAGCCCCAGTGGGTGGTGGTCCCCGGGGCTTAGGGGTCTGTCACGGACTCCCAATTTTAATAATTAGAGCCCCCGGGTGGTGGCAGTCCCCGGGGTGTGTGGGGACTCTAGCCCCCCACACAGGAATAATTTTAAAAAAATAGGAGCTCCGGGGGTGGCGGTCCCTGGGACAGCAGGGGGGGGCGTGTGGCCCCTGCAAATGTATTAATAAAAGCCCCGGGGGTGGTGGTCCCTGAGGCTGCGGGGAGGCCATGTGCCCCCTGCAAATTTTTCTGCAAAGTCCAGGGGAGTGGTGTTCCCCTGGTCAGTGTGGGGGGATTGGGGCCCCCCCACGCTTTTTTTCTGCCCCTGGGACCTGGCCCACCCGGGGGCTTTATTTAAACGAAGCGCGGGAGCCCGAGCTTTACTTTTTTTATTTTCACGGCCGGTTCCGCGGATCCTCCGCGCATCCCGCGATTTGTAAAAAAATATATATATTTTTGGCTCTGGGGGTCCTTGTGGGACACCCTGAGCAGGCCTAGGGGGTCAGGGGTCTCTACCCTGCCCCCTTTTCTTGTTTTGCGTGTTTGTTTTTTGCTTTTCTTGTGCCTCTGTTCTACCGAGGCACAAGATGGCTGCCAAGACTTCCTGGATTGAAGCGTTGACAGCCAATTAGCATGAAGCTCGTGATCGAGAGGGTGCGCGGATCCTCCGTGCCTCTAGATATCACTATCTTTATTTCTTAGTTTCTCAAAAACGACTGAACGGATTTACACCATTTAAATAAAAGGGTGCTTTCCGAACCAAGGGCTACCTTTTTGCAAAATTTGGTCTAATTCCATTCAGCAGTTCGGGCTGTAGCCGTGTCTAAAATTTCCTATGGGAAATAACATGGGGAAAACACGTTTTGGGACCCCCTTTTATCTCGGCCCCCGCTTGAAGAATCAGTGATGTAATATGTGACATCATCAGCAGTGCATTGCGGGGGCACGAGTTATAGTTAGCTGAACTAACTATAACGCCGGAATTTCTATGTTTTTATACAAGTGAAATGTCACGTAACAAAGACCATCTCTTGGTCCAAACGTTTGGTGGTGGTAATGGTGTTGGGAATTATGCTTTATTAAAAGCCGCTTTAAACTACACGACTTCTGGAGTGCAGTGTATCTATTGATGAAGCAATTAACTGCGAGGTGCAGTCTGACCTCGACACGAGCACCAACTAAATTAAGTGCGCACCGATCATGGACCATTTGTTTTTGATATATATACATATATCACAACACCTCGCTGTAGCATGCTGTAGCTCCAACTGCAGTACAGGCCAAAACGAGCATGGACTCAAGTGAGTGCAAATGTATTTTAGTTGCCAAAGTCTGCCATAACGCGTTTCAGCCGATCAAGCGGCCTTAATCACATATATATATATATTCACTGAAAAAAACAAAGGTTACAGGGCTGCTATAGTTAGGATATAGAATTTAAAAAACCTTAGAAATTCACTGAAAAAAATAAAGGTTACAGGGACTTTATAGTTAGGCTCAGATTGCACACACATTAAACCAGAGAAATTCAGCAGTTAAAGTTAGCTAAGTTAACTATAACTCGTGCTCCAGCACTGGACTGCTTATGACCTCACATATTACATCACTCATGACATCGTCAGTGACATCACTCATGACATCACTGATTAGATCTTAAATGACATCACTGATGACATCATCAAGTGACTGTGAGTATATTTTAAAACATCTATGAGTGTTAAATATACATACCAAGGTGCATTGGTGAATCAGTGGGTGTATGAGTGCCTGATTAGATGATTCCATGGGTGCATGAGTAACTGTATAAATGAATAAATAGGTGTCTTAGTGAATGTATGGGTAAGTGACTTGTTGTGTGAATGTCTGCATCTGTCTGTCAGTTGGTGCCTAAGTGGTTGTTTAGGCGTGTAAGTTGGTACGTGATTTTCTGTATGGGTGAGTGATTGGTTGTCTGAATACGTGTATGGGTGTCTCAATGTCTGTGTGGGTGAGAGTGTGTGTAACTAACTGTATGGATGAGTGTGTGGGTAAGTCAGTGGGTCTATGGGTTAGTGAGTGTGTGTGTAAGGGGCTGTATGGGTGAGTGAGTGTGTGTATGGCTGTGTAAGTGAGTTAATAGATGTGTCAGTGGTATAGGAGTGAGTAACTGCATATGTGAAAGGCAGTATAGGTGAGTGTTGAAGTATATGAGTGACTGTATGTGTGACTGAGTGATTACGAGAATAGCAATATGGATAAGTGTGTGCTTCTGTCAGTGGCTGTAAAAGTGAGTGAGTATGTGTAAGTATCTGTCTGAATAAATGAGTGGGTGTGTGTATGACTGTATAGGTGAGTAAATGACTGTGTGATTGACTATAGGTGACTGAGCAGATGTGTGAGTAGCTCTATGAGTGACTGACTCTGTGTGAGTGGCTGTATTAGTGAGGTAGTTGGTGTATGTGTGGCTGTATTTGTGACTGAGTAGAAGTGTGTGTAGTCCTCTGAATCAGTGAGAGGGTGTGTAAGTACGGGTATGGGTCTGTCAATGGTTTTGAGAATGCTAGTGTAGAAGCTGGAGTGGGTGTATGAAAGGTTATATTGGAGTGTGAGTGGGTCACAGATTCTGTGGATGATGTCATCAGTGATGTCATTTGAGATCTCATCAGTGATGTCACTGACCATTTTATGAGTGATGTGATATGTGAGGTCATAAGCAGTTTATTGAGGGGGTGCCTGTTATATTTAGCTCAGATAACTATAACTGCTGAATGTCTCTGGTTTTTGCATGTGAAATCTGAGCCTAACTATAAAGTCCATGTAACCTTTGCTTTTTTTTGAGTGAATATGTAAGGTTTTTTTAATTCCAATTCTTAACTATAACATCCCTGTAACCTTTTGTTTTTGAGGGAATTTCTATGTTTTTTAAAATAGCAATGGTGTTTGCAAAATAGTGTGGAAATGGGGCAAGGCATCTGAACAGCTCTTAGCAATCACACTGTGTAGGACTTACAGAAAGTACCAGTAGGGCTTGTTGGTCCCCAAGATCCTTTAGTAGCCAAGACATCTTTATTCTCCAACCAGTAGTGTGCCAGGAGATGCATGTGCAGAATGGTGCAGAAAGGGGGCATGACCTCCGAAGACTTCTTAGCAAACTGACTGTGTGGGACTTGGTGGAGGTAACAGGAGGGGTAGATGGCCTCAAAATAACCTCAATAGCCAAGGGGACTTCATCCCCGACTAGTACTATGCAAGGAGGCACATTTGCAGAGTGGTGGAGAAAGGACATCCTTGATGATTGCACAGGTAGTGCCTGTATGGTTCTATGATTGCCATTGCCAAGGACACACTGCGAATACCGGGTGTTTTTAACAAAGTGTACAACAGCTATATAGACATATTTTACACAACATTTCAGTGTAGCTATTTAGTATGATACTAACTTAACTTTCACTTTTGTATACATTTGTTGAAATAACTAAATCTAATTTTTCTTGTTCACAGCAACACCGAAGGTCGCAATGACATTAGTAGTCACAAATACAAATGACAATATATTAAATAGACATTTGAACATATTTTACACAAAGTTTGAGTCTAGCTGTTTAGTAACAAAATGGTTGAACTTTATTTTGGCAACACATTTAACAAAAACAACAATTTCAAACTATAACTTTCAACATCGGAACTCATTAATAGACATAACTATAAAACACCCATAGAACTCCCATTCTCACTCAAACTCAACAGGAATCAAAAACTGCTCCAAAACTAGTACAATGCACATTCTGTGAAAAGATACACCCTAGAGAGATGGATACTAAATATTCATGTGGGATAAGATCCATGGTCTATCTTCTTAAAACCTAACATAGAAAATATCTCTAACTAGCAATCAAGTAGAGGGGAGATGGAGGACTATCTACATCAGTGGCAACAGCAACAGCAATTACTGGCCATAATGTCCCTTCAGAGGTGCAGACTACTGCAACAGATATGGCTCCAAAGTTTTGAAGAATGGTCACATATTACATGGACTGTAGTGTTGTTATAACTGCTGGTGAGCAGTGTGTTACAGCTATTCACAATGCTGCACAAAATCATAAATGCACATTTGTTCCCCTCTTATATTTTTTGCACCTTTCTCACTACACTTTTCTCAAATTCTTCTTGTCCCAGTTGCCATTTTGTTACAATAAAAAAGATTTTATTTTACAACTTTACAAAACCACAATTTAAAAAAAAAAAAAAAAACAATACAGGAAATCATGTCACTAGAAAAGAAAGGAATGTCCTTGGATAATACACTTTTCAAGTAAATCAATAAGATGAACATGGCCATTTATCTATATTGAACAATCTTTAAGACTAGCTCAAACAGAGCAGATTTGCACAATGCAGAATATGTCATAAGACATTGTCAAGGCGTACAAATAAAAAGTATTCTTACAGGCCTACATCCATCCAAATACATAGCAAAGCAATCATGTAAATCCACCAAGACAGCAATGCAAGGCTGAAGAACCCTCAACTTCAATAGTAGCCCCATCATCAGGGAAAAGAGTCCATCCAGAGGTCCAATCTCAACTTCAATATTTGGTTTCTCAGTTTTCATAGAATTGCTTCATAATGCATGGATTGCAGAGTTGTAGTGAGTGCTGGAGAGCAGTCAATTACGGCCATTCGCAATACTACAAAGAATCATAAATGTTGATTTTTTTAAATGGTTTTGCCCTTCATAGTTTTTCTACATTAGCAGGCATTTTATTATTTTACAAAATGAGTATCTAATATCTATGTGTTGTTCATTTTATTATCTTTTAATTTATTGTAACACTACTGACATATAACCTGCGGTACAGGCAAAGCAAAATGTTCCTCAACAAATAAATACACCGCTAACTTTTGCCAGTTATCATTATTTACTTTTTCACTTTTTAAACATGTCAGCAGTCTTTGTTAAAATCTTCTAGTAAGTGCATCAACAGCATATACAAACATACTGTGTTTTTTTAGACCACACTGTGTTAAATTTTGTAATCTCTTCTTTAAAACTATCAACTGTAATATATGTGTTATGTACTGCAACTCCTCCTCTTAACAACTCCTCATTTTTCCTAGATTCCTGCTCAGGACCAAAGAAGCGAAACTGCACATCACCACAAACCTTTTCTATGTTATGTTATGTTATGTTATTATAGCTTATAAAGCGCACAATTACCTTGCGATGTCCTGGCGCTAAGCACTGCCAACTAACAGTAACAAGAAACTAGAACTGTGAGAAAAACCAAGTCTTGAGATGTTTTCTGAAGAAGCAGAAATCAGAGGAGCTTCTTAACATAAATGGGAGTTCATTCCAGATCTTGGAAGCGCTATGTACAAAACTTCTACCTCCCCAATTAACTTTTTTAAACTGGGGTGTTTGTACTAGTTTGGCCTCAGTCGATCTAAGAGTTCTACTAGGCACGTACCAAAAAAACGTTTGTCTAAGGAACTTCGGCCCGATCCCGTTCAGAGCCCTAAACACTATACACGCCGCCTTGAAACGCGCTCTCAGACGTATAGGGAGCCAATACAGCTTCTGTAATTCGCCCGTGACTGAAACAGTCCTAGGAGTCCGAGTCAGCAGTCTGGCGGCAGCATTTTGAATAACCTGTAAACGATTTAGATGTTGTATCTGCATATTAACGTACAGACTGTTGCAATAATCAAGACGTGATAGTATAAGAGCCGTCACCACAGTTCTGAGGCATCCCTCTGAAAGGTATGGTCTAATTTTTCTAATCATTCTGAGGACCAAGGAGCATCCCGATGTCACCTTGCTCACCTGGTCCCCCAGCATAAGTTTGTCATCCACCATCACACCCAAGTTTTTAACTTTTTTGCAGGGTGTGGGACTTGGACCAAGCTTATCTGGCCACCAGTCGGGAGTCCACATCTGAGGGTTATTACCAAACCTCATAACCTCACTTTTGGCTGAGTTTAATTTGAGGCAGTTAGCCGACATCCACGTAGAGATGGATCCCATACAGTCCGAAAAACAAACCCCTGTTTCTTTTTCTGTTCCCTCCATCACCGACAGCACAATTTGAGTGTCGTCAGCGTAGGAGGTAAGCTGAAACCCATACGATCTGATGATGCCCGCCAGGGGTGCCACATATATATTAAATAATGTGGGGCTCAGGGATGAGCCCTACGGTACCCCGCAAGGTAGGGAAAAAGGTTCGGAGATATCACCGTTGAGTTCGACAGTTTGAGATCTGTCCTTCTGAAAGGAGTGCAGCAGATTCCATGCCTGACCACCTATCCCTATCTCAGAAAGCCTGTTCATCAATACCCTATGGTGAACGGTATCGAAGGCCGCAGAAAGATCTAATAGAATCAGCATCGCACTTCCTCCCTTGTCCATCACCTCTCTGATCTCCTCTGTGGATTTAAGAAGAGCCAGCTCTGTGCTGTGAAGGGCTCTAAAACCAAATTGAGAGTGATCCAGGGAGTCATTATCTTGAAGGAAGTCGCTAAGTTGCCTATTCTTGGCTTTTTCTACCATTTTGGGAGGGAGGGGAAGTCTAGAGATAGGGCGATAATTCGTAGGATCTGTAGGGTCCAAGTACTGATGCTTTTTTCCAAGAGCTGGGAAAAGTACCAGTACGGAACATATCATTAAACAGGGGAGTCAAGACACTACAGATAGTGTCCGCGATCTGCTTAATTATCCAAGTGGGGCAGGGATCAGAGGGAGCACCTGACTTGATATTGGTCATAAGTTTATTAATGTCCTCAAAGTTCAGAGGTAAAAAATGATCAAAGGTACTATCTGATGGGTGCGAGATTTTAGAACTTGAATTGTCATAGGTTTTGTCTATCTGTTCTGAGAGTGAAAGAAAAATAGTTTCCACTTTTGACTTAAAGAAAGTGGCTATGATTTTGCAAAAATCCAGGGCAACAGGGCCGTTAGGCGTCCTGGGATTGGACAGTTTAAATACAGTTTTAAAAAGCTCCTTCGTGTCAGATTTAGCTTTAGTGATCTGCGAAGAAAAATATTCCTTCTTAGCTAGCAAAAGGGATTGTTTGTAGCTGGAAATGGAAAGTTTGAATTCTACTCTGTCGGCCGAATCATAATTCTTCCGCCATATTTTTTCGGCCCGCTTGCATGGTAGTTTTTTGTCCCTAAGTTCACCAGAATACCAGGGGGCGGTGGGTAGTGCCCTTTTTGGAACCCATTTTTTAGGGGGAGCTAATTTAAGACAGGCGTCATTTATCCAACTATTGTAGCAGCCAGTCGCTGCATCAGGATCTTGAGGGGCTATATACATTGAATCAATGAGAGTAGATTCCAGATTTTTAACATTTAACTTACCCCACGCCCTAGTGGTGATTTCCTTCTTTTGCTCGGAGTCCCCTCTCAAATAGTTAACTTCGAAAGCGTCTGCCACAGTGCCATGCAAAAGTGCTCTATTCATTTCTCCTAAACATAAAGCAAGAGTTTTCACACAGTACAGCCTCCTAACTCAAGTTGACATTGTTGAGCGGTGTACAGCTAACATCTTGAAATGATGAAAGGTCCTTTGGCACACTTTGTTTGATAAACAAATTAGTGAGTGTTCCTGCAAATGTGTATGCTTCTTAATCTTGCAAGGATCCAATCCTTGTAAAGTAGTTATTTTCAGTTTTAAACTTAGCCTTGGAAAGATATGTAGAAATGTCTTTAATATACCAATGGATTGCTGTTGAATACTACAAACACTACTACAATTCCATTTCTGTAAAGGCGCCTGACTCTGCCTTCCCTGAACCTGTTCTCCAATAACTTGTTCTACATTTTTAGGAGCCATCACCTCTTTCACCATAGGAGTGTCATTCTTCATAACATCGTAGTCTGTAATCAATAGCATGAACTAATCAATTATCCTGGACATCGTTTATTTAATTAAAGAAAGAACCTGTACTAGAAGTATTTATGCATTCTCCACTAAAAGCTGTACAAAAGTTACTTCTATTTACTAATCTTTTTTCTGGTTTTGTCTCCTCAAGTACAACACTATTTTGTCAAGAGTCTTCATTATATTTATAATCAAAATAACAACCTTCACCTTCAAAGCAAGAGCCTTATCAGCTGCTCTCTCAACTCGTTCTGTTTCACTGCATGCCTCCTTCTTCAATACTCAGCAGATTTATAACCACTCTACTACGAAACATCCTAGCTCTGATTTCCTTAAACTGCTTCTGTCTCCTGGTTAAGATGTTTACATCTTTGTTACATTCTTTCCTGTTCTTGCTACATAGATTGTGTCCATTGCTATTCTTTCCCATAGTTTGGAATGTATGTACTTTATTTCATAATCTTTGGAAATGTCCACATATATATTTTAAAAAAATTAGTTTGTCCACTTACCAATAGCTCTTTTTATGTTTACCATTTGTTCTTTATTTTGCCCCCTTTGAGTCCCAGTTCTGCATAGATACTGTATTTGCTTCTGTTCCTTTTCCCTATGAGCTTTTATAGGCAATCTGTCTGTAACTAAACACTTATTGTTCTATTAAAAAAAGAAAGATATTTGAATTTTTTTACTTTACTACTGGCTTACACATTATACAAAAATAATTTTTATGTTATGTTGCAGTGTTAAATCTACACATCTACCTACCGACATATCTATAAGCACTTACTTCAATGTAACAATTCCAAACCAAAACACAGAACTTAATTTAATACTTACCTTTTAATATTATAGCACCCTCTCCTTCAACCCAGTTACACATATCTCAGTTCTCACTTATATACTGTAAAAGACCACATTATGCCTTTTGTAGTAGATTTAAATAAAAATCAACCAAAGTGTAAGAGTACATACAGCATTTCATACTCTAATGGCCCCATGCATCAAGCATTTTTTCCTTTGCAAATGAGCTGGTTTGCAGAATTGGCCTGTATGTGAGGGGAAAAGGTCTTTTCTGATGCATCAAAGGCTTTCCATTCGCAACTTAGGTAATCACAATTTTTTGTGATTACCTAAATTGCAAATGCATTTAGGGAATCACAATTTGCGATCCCCAAAATGCGATGCATCAAGCCTTTCCTAAATGCAAAATGTGCATTTAAGAAGCGCTAATTACTGTCAACTTCAAGTTGATGGTAATTTGTGCATTCTTTTTCAAATGCACAAAAGTGCATTTTTCAAAGTGACATGTGGTGCACTTACCTTTTTGGAGGGTGAATCAGGGGGGCCTTAGGCCCCCTGGCACCCTTGGAATTGCATTCCCAATTTGCGATTACCAATTTGGTAATCACAATTTGCAAATACATACCCATTAATTACTAGGGGCCTATAGGCCCCTAGGAATGAATGGAGTGACATTACCTAATAGCGATTCGCAATTTTTTGAATTGCTATTAGGTAATGTTTAGGAATCGCAATTTAGGTCGAGATTCCTACATGCATAGGGAATTGCGATTCCTATACAATGATTCCTTAAAAATCGCTATTTAGGAATCAAATTTCCTTTTGTTGATGCATGTGGCAGTAAATCCGAAAACACAACATAAGAGCTATTTCTCTGCCTCTCTACCACTGTATCACTGGTAGATTTAGTGTTTTAGTACTTTTCTACCTAGATGTGTTAGATTTATATTTTGAGAAACACTGCACAAGAGGACCTCATCACTCCAACAGCAGTGCGCCAAGAGGTGCATTTGCAGAGTGATGTAAAAAGAGGCATCACCTCAGACAACCTCTCTGCAATCCAGTTTTGTGGCACTTACTGGAGGTACATGGTGGGCTAGTTGGCCCCCAGGGACCCTCAGTATTCAAGGGGAATTAATTCCCCAACTTACAATGCGCTAGGGGGCATGTTTGCACATTGGTGCAGGTAGGGGGCGGGTCCACCGGCTTTTTTTTATATCATTTTTTTAGAAGGGGGCTGTGTGGCCACCCTTCTTTTAGCATTTTTTTGGTCCTGCGGACCCTATTCCCCAAGGCATGACCCCTTTATTATAAACAAAAAAAAGTGGGCCCCCCTCCCGAGCTCCCGAGTTAAATTTCAGCCCCAGGGCATGGCCTCGTTTGTCAAATTTATTATTGGGAAGGGGGGCCACGTGGCCCCCCTTCCCTAGGCCACTATTGGCCCAGGGGACCCCATCCCCTGGGGCCGACCTGCCGTTTTTTTGTTTTTTCTTAAATGGGAGGGGGTCCAAATGGTCCCCTCCCGGGCCACTTTTGGCCCTGGGGACCCCATCCCCTGGGGCCTGGCCTCACCGTTGGGGACTGTGGGGGGATCCCCAATGCCCCCACAGTCCCAGCCGACTCCCCACCTTCGGAAGGAGCTGGAATGGCTTTTGCACAGAGCTGCTGACATGCAGCTCCCCTTGTGCAAAGGCAATCTGCTTTGGTTTTTGGAAGCGAGAGCAGGTTTCCTGCTCTTGCATCCAAAAACCAAAGCAGTGTTTGCTATGGCAGGGTGGGAGCCATGCTCCTGCCCTGTCATAGCAAACGGCAATGTCCTGGGGGTGAGCACCCTGGGAAATTGCAGGAGTTGGCCCTGGGGTGGCATTTCCCAGGGCCATCAAGGGCTCCAGGAGGGGGGCCATGCGGCCCCCCTCCCAAGTGTCTAATGCCTCTGGGGGTAGTCCACAGGGCTAGCGGTCTGCAACAGACCCCCGCATTTGAATATTTAGTGCCCCGGGGAGGGGGTGGTCCCTGGGGCAGTGTAGTAGGGGCAGGAGCCCCCCACACTTCTTTGTTTTAATTTAAGCCCCGGGAAGTGGCGGTCCCCAGGGCTTCGGGGGGCCCGCGAGGCCCCCTGACCCATAATAATAAATGCTCCAGGGAGGTGATCATTCCTGGGGCAGCGTGGGGGGACTGGAGCCCCCCATGCATTTTTATAGAAGCCCAGGAGGTGGCGGTCCCCAGGGCTGCGGGGGGCTGCATGACCCCCGCACATAATGAATAAAGCCCTGGGGAGGTAGCCATCCCCAGGGGTGTGGGGGCCCCCACAGGCCCCAGCTAATTAATTACACATTGCCCCCAGGACCTGGCCCAACCGGGGTCTTACAGATAACAAAGCGCGGGAGCCTGTGCTTCGTTTTTTTTTCTGTCCCGATTCGTGCACCCAGCGCAAATTCGGCAGTTTAAAAAACAAAATGCTTTTTTTTGGCCCTGGGGGTCCTTGTGGGACACCCTGAGCTGGCCTAGGTGGTCAGGTTGTTTCGACTCTGCCCCTTTTATTGTTTTTCATCTTTTTTCCACCCTTTTTCTTGTGACTCGGTTACCGAGTCACAAGATGGCTGCCAACACTTCCTGGTTTGGAGTGTTGCCAGCCAATCAGAGTAAAGCTCGTGCTCAGGAGCGTTCACGAAACCTCCTCGGTGCTCAGATATATATATATTTGTATTTTGTTAATTTCTCAGCAACTACTCAACGGATTTACACCATTTAAAAAAAACACACAAAAAAACACACTTTCTGGACCAAGACCGACCCTTTTGCCAAATTTGGTGTAATTCCAATCAGCAGTTCAGGCTGTAGCCTGTTTCAAAATCCCTATGGAAATTAACACGGGGAAAACGTGTTTTGGGCCCTCCCTTTTTTCTCAGCCCCCGCTTGACGGACCACCTCAAAACTTTCAAAACACAACCTGACCTGAGCAACCCATTAGTTGTGAAAACTTCGCGAAGATTCGTCAAGCGGCGCCAAAGATATTGGCAAATCAAAAAACGCTTTACTATGGATAATTGGTCCAAACTATAACTATCTACTGGCGAACCAGAAAAATTCCGTCATTATAGTTCAGCTAACTATAACTCACGCCCCTGCAATGAACTGCTACGATGTCACATATTACATCATTCATGACATGGTCAGTGACATCACTGATGACATCTCAAATGACATCACTGATGACATTACTGATGACATCATCCAGTGACTGTGTGTTTCTATAAAGTTTAAATATGTTTTATATATATGCAAAGGTCTATTGAAGAATGAGTGGGTGTATAAGTGTCTGGATGGAGGATTTAGTAGGTGTATGACTGACTATATAAGTGAGTGATTAAATGTGTCTTATTAAATGCATGGGTTAGTGACTAAACTGTGTGAATGTCTGTATCAGTCTGTCTGTTGTGTAATCGGCTGCATGGGTTGGTGAGTAGCTACATGAGTGTCTATATGGGTTATTGATTGGTTGCCTGAGTATTTGTATGGGTGCCTGAGTGTGTGGGTGGGTGGGTGGGAGGTGTGTGACTGTGCATAGATGTGTGAGCGACTGATTCACTTGGTGTATGGGTTCAAGAGTGCATGTGAAAACAGCTGTATGGGTGGGTGAGTGTGTGTATGGGTGTTTTGGTGAGTGATTGGATGTCTCAGTGGTACATGTTCAAGTTACTACATATGTAAAAGGCAGTGTATGTGAGAGTTGGAGTATAGAAATGACTATACGTTAGAGTCAGTGATTGTGAGAGTGACTGTATGGATGAGTGTGTACTTGTATCAGTGATTGTATAAGAGAGTAAGTATGCATTAGTATCTGTATGAATAAGAGAGGTGGTGTGTGTATAACTGTATAGATGAGTAAATGGAAGTGTGATTGATTCTTTGCATGAGTGACAAGGTGTGTGAGTAACTCTGGATGAGTGGGGGTGTGTGAGTGTCTGTATAGGTGTATGAGTGCATATAATAGCGTTGTATTGCTGAGTGACCGCATGTATGAGTGACTGTATGGGTGAATGAGTGGATGTGTGTGTAGACCTAGGAATCAGTGAGTGTGTATATAGTAACTGGTATTGGTGTGTCTATGGTTTCAAAAGTGTTAGTCTATATTTTAGAGTGGGTGTATCAAAGGTTATATTAGGGTATGAGGAGGTGCATCAGATTTTCACGTGGATGATGTCATCAGTGATGTCACTGACCATGTCATGAATGATGTAATATGGGATGTCATCAGCAGTGCATTGTGGGGCACGAGTTATAGTTAGCAGAACTAACTATAAACGCGGAATTTCACTGGTTTTGTATGAGTAAAATGTCCAACTAACTATAACGTCCCTGAAACCTATGGTTTTTTCAGTGACTTTCAAAGGTTTTTTTAAATGCTAATTTCCAACTATAACATCCCTGAAACCTATGATTTTTTCAGTGAATTTCAAAGGTTTTTTAAATGCTAATTTCTAACTATAACATAGCAGTCGCATTTTCAGAGTGGTGGTGAAAGGTAAGCGTGGCCTCCAAACACCTTTTAGCAATCCCACTGTGTGGGATTTATTGGGGGTAACAGGAGGGGTAATTAGCCTCCATCGTCAACTTTGGAGGCCAACTACCCCTTTTATTACCTCCAGTAAGTCCCACACAGCAGGATTGCTAACTTGTTATATCAGGCCCCGCCCCTCTCTGCACTACTGAGCAAACGCACCACCAGGTGCTTTGTTAGTTGGGGGATTAAGTCCCCTTGAATCCTGAGGGTCCCTGGTAGCCAACTAGCCCACCAGGTACCTCCAGTGAGTACTACAGAGGTGCGTTGCAGAGAGGTGTCCAGAGGCCATGCCCCTTTTTACAGTACGCTGCTAACCCAGCTTCTGGCACCCTGCTGCTCGGAGGATGAAGTCCACTTGTGTCCTGAGGCCCTCTAACTGGTGGTGTGGAGAGGAGTTATGTAGTGAAATGATGTGTTTTTGATTTTATTAGTTAGTTGTGTAATTATGTGATGTGGAATTGTGTGGTGTTGAGGGGATTTGCGTAGTGAAATCATGTGGCATGATGTGCAGTTGTATTATATGGATAGTAATTCTGTGTTTTTGAGTCTATTGGAATTATGTGGAGTGGGATTCTGTGTAATGGAGTGTGTGTAATTGTTAGACCTGGCATCTTTGGCGTGGTTACCACTGACTTTTTTGCCTCTACCTCCCGTATTTTTGATGCTATGCTGGATTTTGTTTTTGCTGGTTTAGATGCTTTGGGCACTTTGCCACTGCTGATCAGTGTCAAAGTGCAAGTGCTCCCTAGGTAAATTGTTATATTGATTAGTTATCCATGATTGGTATATTTGTTTCACCTGTCAGCCCCTAGTAAAGTGCACTGAGTGTGCCAGGGTTGGTGATTCAAATGCTACTAGTGGGTTGCAGCACTGATTATGCCACCCACAGGAGTAGCCCTAAAATGATGTCTTAGGCCTGCTACTGGCCATGTCCACCTGGCCAGTGCAATCACTGACCAGGCCTTATCCTTCCCTTTCTGTACATGTCAGGCATCCCTATGGTGGCCCTATGTACCCCCCTGGGCTGGGTGCAGTGTATCAGAAAGGTAGGGCATGTACTGAGGTGTATAACATGCCCTGGTAGTGAATTACAGCCATTTTCGTTTTTCACTGCTGAGAGGCTATCTTGCCGATAGGACAGAATGGGGAGGCTGTTTACATGCCTATCTTCCCCTGAAGGCAAGATAGAAAATCCAAGTTTGGTATCTTTGTGTTCAGAATTGAATTATACATATTTTCAGCAAGATGGTTTTTAAATTCAATGTGTGAGAATAGCACTTTTTAGAAAGTAGCTATTCTCCTGTTTAACCTTCCTGTGGGCCTGTGTGCAGATTGGCTGACTGGTGTCATGTGATGGGCTAGGGGCTCCAGGAGTGTGGATGAGTCAGCAGCAGGGTGAATAGGGAGATCTGCTTTAGATGGGTGGGAGGAGTAGCCCCTGGGTTTGAGTAGGGCTGCCTCTGCCAGCACAAAGAAGAATCCACCTC
Organism: Triturus cristatus; assembly: GCF_964204655.1. Classification (NCBI taxonomy): domain Eukaryota; kingdom Metazoa; phylum Chordata; class Amphibia; order Caudata; family Salamandridae; genus Triturus; species Triturus cristatus. Next base: position 319,436,048 of record NC_140579.1, read on the forward strand.
CTGCTGAGTGTCTAACGACCCTGCCCCTCACTCCGAAAGGAACCAGGTGCTCCAGGGCACAGCACACCCAGGAACCGGTTTAAGATGGGGAATCCCCCCACTGAAACAAAGAGAGACAAAGACTTGGAGGGGTATAAGAAGAGGACCTCAGACACCTAAACTTTAGATCACTGTGGAACTAAGAAGGAACCTCTGCCAAAGAGAAAGCTGGAAGGAACTGAAGAGGAGAAGACTGCCTGCTTGCTGTTTTGCTTTGCTGCCAAGGAGAGGGGAAGGACTTTGCTGTGTCCCCTTCTTTTGATTCTGATCTCCAAGGGCCTGAGGAGAGCTGGCTCCCTGTTAAGAAGTCCCAGGAACAAAAGGACTTCACCACCAGCTCCCCTGGAACTCTGCTGAGGGTGTTCTGACCTGCCTTGGAGTGCTTGCCCAGTCTTGGGGCCTCAGGAGGTCGTTTTACTGTGTTTGGGAGCTGGGAAGCAGAAGCGTGAAAAAGAGTAACTGGTACCCAACGCATCATCCGATTGCGAGTCTCAAGAACGAGAGTGCGAGGAGAATTTCATTGCGGCGTCATCGCAGCACCCTGAGTCCCCGCATCGCCGAGTGCGTCGAGCATCGTTCCCGGTGTGTGAAGATTCCTGACGCTGCGAGGGTCGTCGCAGAACCAGTTTGCGGGCCGCACCACTGCCGGTGCGTGAAAGTATCCAGTCGCTGTGTGTTTATGCAGAGTCCCGTCCCGTGACGTATCGAGGGTTGCGGCGCCAGAAGTCAACGCCGTGCACCACGACGCATCGAGGGTTGCAGCGCCAAAAGTCAGCGCTGTGCCGCACATCGCGCCGCATCGAAGAGTGTCGCATCGTACCTGTGCGTGAAGATTCCCCCTAAGAAACCTACGCAACGAAAGCCAAAGTCATCGCATCCTCCCCCTACAGATCGGAGCCGGCGCATCCACCTCTGCTGCGTTAAGCAGGGCTGCTGCAAAGCCTCCCCAAGATCTCAGGAGTATCGCATCGCCTTTGCCATCTTCCTTGTTATAGCTTTTGGGAACCTTATCGCAACTACAGGTACTGTTGGGCACGAGAGTGTCGCATTTTGTGCATTGAGAGTCGCATTGTGCAGGACACTGACTTTTACATCCTGGAGTACTTTCTGCAAACTCTTGAACTATCTTTAAAGTAACCTTTTTAATTGTATGTTGGTTTTTCTGTAGTATTTGGTCTTGTGAAGTTTTTAGTAAAGATACCTTATTTTTCTAAAACTGGTGTGGAGTAAATCTGTGGTGTTTTCACTGTGTTACTGTGAGTGTTGGTACAAATACTTTACACATTGCCTTTGATAGCCTAGACTGCTCAGGCCAAGCTACCTAGAGGGTGAGCAGGGGTTATCTTTACAGTGCATCCCCCTTTCCCTGACTAGAAGCAAGGGTCCCTACTTGGACAGTGGTACCTACCCTGCCAACTAGAGACCCCCAGATCTAACATTGGTGGCAGCGGTGGAATTGAACTTGTATTTGTACTTGACCCACAGTAATTGGTGTTCATCACTAGTTTAAGTGCAGACCAATGCGCAACCACATACTGTATTTTTGATTCTATTTTTGAGTAACTCTTCAAGAGCATCATGTCCCAGGTGGCAACAAGTGAGAGGGCAGAATTGGAGTTTTCCATTGAGGATCTGTATTTGTACAAAGTTGAGGAGCTCAAGCAATTCTGCAAAGACCTTGGTTGCCCTGTGAAAAGCGGATCTAGAAAGGATGTGCTACAAAGAGTCTTGAAGGCCTGGTGGGAGGCCCAAGATGAAGTTGATGCAGATGAAGAGAATGGTTTTGTTCCCCAAGATCTGCCCATGGGCAGACCAGTCTCAAGGGCTGGCAGCTCCCATTCCAGTAGGGGGCACACTCCGGAGGAGTTGGAGGAGATTCAAAGGGTGAGAGACCATGAATTGGAAATAATGAAAATAAAAATGAAGCAATTGGAAGTAGAAAAGGCGGTGGAGGAGAAGTAATTGCTTCTGGCTCATGAAGTGAGCATGAGAAAACTGGACATCAAGGCCAAGCAGGCGGAGTCCGGTTCCAATGGTGGCAGCGCACAGCCAGTGCAGGGGGGTAAAGTATATATCCCCAAGGATTTGGTACAGAATTATAATAGGAGTGAGGATATCTATGCCTGGTTTACCTCGTATGAAATTGCGTTGAGAATGAATGGTGTGCCTGAACAGCATTGGGGTGCGGGCCTGTGGAAACATTTTGAGGCTTCTGGGAGGAGTGCTCTAGAGCCCTTGGAATTAGCAGGTACCATGACCTATCCCAATATGAAGGAGGCCCTATGTCTCAGGTATGGACTTACTCCAGAACAGTATAGACTGCAGTTTAGGAACTCCAAGAAGAAAGAATCTGAGACTTGGATGGAGTGTGTGAATCTGTACTCACGTGCACTGGAAGGTTGGATGAAGGGCAGCAAGGTAACTGATTATAAGGGGTTGTTACATTTAATTAGTTGGGAGCACTTGATTAGTCTATGTGTTCCAGAGCTGCGCCAGCATCTTTTAGACAGCAAGCTGACGGACCCCATTGAGCTTGCTAAGGAGGCGGACCGCTGGACCAGTACCAGGGTCCACAGAGGAATTGTGGGTACCATAGCCAAAGGTGGGCAGGGTCCCCAGCAGAAGAGTGGGGGGGACAAGGGTAACCAAAAGGAGTTCTCACAAGGGCCCCAAAACAGTTCCCAGGGTAACCAGTCCCAGCCCCCCAAGTCAAAACCCAAACCAACCTGGCCCCCTAAGGGCAGGTCGGATAACAAGGGTCCCATTAAGTGTTATCACTGTCAGGAGTTGGGTCACAAATCCCTTGTGTGTCCCAAGAAATCCCAGGCACCCTCTGGTGCTCCAACACCGGGTATAGCTAGTGTAACTTTTGGTGGGGATTTAATTTCTAGTGATTTGGAGGGATTAGCAGTTATGGCCCTTGTCTCTTTAGGAGACACAGAGATGGTCCAGGAAACCCCTGTCCCTGATAACACTAAGAAGTACAGGCAGTGGGTGACCATCAATGGGAAGAGGGTGGAGGCTCTCCGGGACACTGGAGCCAGTGTGACCACGGTCAGGTGTCAGTGGGTCCCTGAGGAGCTGATCATTCCCGATGTACTTCACCCTGTAGTGTCAGCTGACAACTCTGTGCGCCTTTGCAAGGTAGCACATGTTCTCTTTGAGTGGGGGGGGGGGTCTCAGGTCCTCTCAGAGTTGTTGTGAGTCAATCCATGCCAGTAGACTGTCTGCTAGGTAATGACCTGGAGAGATCCCCATGGAAGGAGATGGAACGCCAGGCTCATTTGGAGATGTTGGGTTTGCGTGAGTGGGTCTGTGTGACCACTCGGTCCATGGCAGCCAGACAGGGTTGTGAAGCAGACCTGGAGCCTGAAACAGTGGCCCAGGTCCCAGCCAGAAAGAGGAAGGGCAAGGGGTGTGGTGAGTCCACCCCGCTGTTCCCACGGTCCAGGAAGGAGCAGACCCTGCGGGGGATGCCCTGGAGCCTACAGGGGAACAGGTAGCTGAGCTGGGAGACATACCTGAGCTGACCCATTGGCAGCAAGAGGGTGGTCCTTCCAGAGAGGAGTTCTGCCAGAAGGCATGCCCTACTCTTGAAGGTCTGCGGCACCAGGCTGCAAACCAGGCAGCAGGTGCTGATCCAAAGAACTTCTTTCTCTACTGGGAGAATGACTTGTTGTACAGTGAGCCTAGGTTTGCTGAACCCAGTGGATCACGTACCCTGGTGGTACCCGCAGGGTTCAGAGACTTCCTACTGGGTCTGGCTCACGACATGCCTCTTGCAGGACATCTTGGGCAGGACAAGACCCAACAAAGGCTTGCCACCCACTTTTACTGGCCCGGGATGAAGACGGATGTCGCTTCCTTTTGTAGATCATGCCAGACTTGCCAGGCAAGTGGCAAGGCTGAAGGGAAGTGCAAAGGCCCTCTCCAGCCTTTTCCTGTAGTGAGCACCCCTTTCGAGCGGGTGGGGATAGATATTGTGGGGCCACTGGACCCCAGGACAGCCTTGGGCAACAGGTTCATCCTGGTCGATCATGCCACCCGGTACCCGGAGGCTATCCCTCTCAGGACAACCACAGCCCCGGTGGTGGGCCGTACGTTGATGGGGATGTTTTCCCGTGTGGGTTTCCCCAGAGAGGTGGTATCTGACCGGGGTACCAACTTCATCTCCAGGTATATGAAGTCTCTGTGGGAGGAGTGTGGGGTAACTTATAAGTTCACCACTCCTTACCACCCTCAAGGAAATGGGTTGGTTGAAAGGTTCAACCGGACCCTGAAAGGCATGATCATGGGGCTGACAGAGCCCATGAGACGGAAGTGGGACGTCTTTTTGCCATGCCTATTATTTGCCTACAGGGAGGTACCATAAAAGTCTCTGGGGTTCAGTCCCTTTGAGCTTTTGTACGGGCACCCTGTTAGAGGACCTCTCAGTCTGGTGAAGGAGGGTTGGGAGAAATCCCCTGGGAAAACCCCCCAGGATGTGTTCAGCTATGTGCTCACCATCCGCAACCAGACACAGTGCTTCAGGGCCCTCGCTCAGGCGAACCTGGAAGCGAGCCAGGATGAGATGAAGAGATGGTATGACCAGGATACCACTCTGGTGGAATTTCAACATGGGCAGATGGTGTGGGTGATGGCGCCAGTGGAGCCTTGCGCGCTCCAAGACAAGTGGACTGGGCCATATGAGGTGGTAGAGCGCAAGAGCGAAGTGACCTACCTGGTCAACTTGCGGTCTCCCAGGGATCCCATGAGGGTCCTACATGTGAACCGCCTCAAACCCCATTTTGAGAGGTCTGAAATAACAATGCTACTTGCTACAGATGCAGGGATGGAGGAGGATAGCGATCCTCTTCCTGACCTCCTGGAAGCTAAGGAACAAGATGGGTCAGTGGATGGAGTCGTCCTCTCGCCCACCCTGACCCCAGAACAGCAGAGGGACCGTCGCCATGTGTTGGGTCAGTTTGCATCTCTGTTCTCCCTGACCCCCGGTATCACCAACTGGTGTGTCCATGATGTGGACACGGGAGATAGCATGCCTGTGAAACAAAAGTTTTACCGGGTGGCTGACAAGGTCAGGGCCAGCATCAAGAAGGAGGTTTCTAAGATGTTGGAACTAGGGGTGATTGAGCCCTCCAGCAGCCCCTGGGCTAGCCCAGTGGTACTTGTACCAAAAGCTGCTGCGCCAGGTGCCACTCCAGAACTTAGGTTTTGTGTGGACTACCGTGGGCTCAATGCGGTCACGAAGACTGACGCACACCCCATCCCCAGAGCTGATGAGCTTGTGGATCGGTTGGGAGCTGCCAACTACCTCAGGACATTCGATTTTACTTCTGGGTACTGGCAGATTGCCTTAACTGATGGGGCCAAAGAGAGGTCTGCGTTTTCAACGCCAGAGGGGCACTTCCAGTTCCGTGTCATGCCCTTTGGTTTGAAGAACGCCCCTGCCACATTCCAGAGACTGGTCAACCAGGTACTGTCCGGGCTGGAGAAATTCAGCGCCGCATATCTGGATGACATTGCTGTGTTCATCTCCACTTGGGAAGAACACTTGCAACACCTCTGCGCAGTGTTAAAGGCTCTGCACAGTGCAGGCCTCACTATCAAGGCCAGTAAGTGCCAGATAGGGCAGGGTTCGGTGGTGTATTTGGGACACCAGGTAGGAAGCGGCCAGGTGGCGCCCCTGCAAGCCAAGATAGATACCATCCGGGCTTGGGAACCCCCCAAGACCCAGACAGCGGTGAGAGCCTATCGCCGTTTTTTCAAGGGGTATGGCACCATTGTTGCTCCCTTGACAGAACTAACTTCCAAGAAGTTACCCAAGAGAGTGATTTGGACCAGTGCCTGCCAAGAAGCTTTTGATGCCCTGAAGGAGGTCATGTGTACAGCACCTGTACTCAAGGCGCCTGACTTCTCCAAGGAATTCATAGTGCAGACAGACGCTTCTGAACATGGAGTGGGAGCAGTGCTCTCACAACTAAATGATGAGGACTTGGACCAACCTGTAGCTTTCATTAGTAGGCGGCTACTTCCCAGGGAAAAGAGGTGGAGTGCGATTGAAAGGGAAGCTTTTGCTGAGGTCTGGGCTCTGAAGAAGCTGAGACCCTACTTGTTTGGGACTCACATCCGGGTTCAGACGGACCACAGGCCCCTTAGATTGTTGATGCAGATGAGGGGTGAGAATCCTAAGCTGTTGAGGTGGTCCATTTCCCTACAGGGGATGGACTTTACGGTGGAACACCGCCCGGTACAGAACACGCCAATGCTGATGGTCTGTCCAGGTTTATCCGCCTTAGCGATGAGAACTCCCAAGAGGGTAGGTAGTTCTCCCCACTTTCAGCTGGAGGGGACACATGTTAGACCTGGCATCTTTGGCGTGGTTACCCCTGACTTTTTTGCCTCTACCTCCTGTATTTTTGATGCTATGCTGGATTTCGTTTTTGCTGGTTTAGATGCTTGGGGCACTTTGCCACTGCTGATCAGTGTCAAAGTGCAAGTGCTCCCAAGGAAAATTGTTATATTGATTGGTTATCAATGATTGGTATATTTGTTTCACCTGTCAGCCCCTAGTAAAGTGCACTGAGTGTGACAGGGCTGGTGATTCAAATGCTACTAGTGGGTTGCAGCACTGATTATGCCACCCACAGGAGTAGCCCTAAAATGATGTCTTAGGCCTGCTTGCAGTGCCTATGTGCAGTCCAGGACTGCCATATCGACCTGGCCAGTGCACCCACTGACCAGGCCTTATCCTTCCCTTTCGGTACATGTCAGGCATCCCTATGGTGGCCCTAGGTAACCCCCCGGGCTGGGTGCAGTGTATCTGAAAGGTAGGGCATGTACTGAGGTGTGTAACATGCCCTGGTAGTGAATTACAGCCATTTTCGTTTTTCACTGCTGAGAGGCTATCTTGCCCATAGGACAGAATGGGGGAGGCTGTTTACATGCCTATCTTCCCCTGAAGGCAAGATTGAAAATCCAAGTTTGGTATCTTTGTGTTCAGAATTGAATTATACATATTTTTAGCAAGATGGTTTTTAAATTCAATGTGTGAGAATAGCACTTTTTAGAAAGTAGCTATTCTCCTGTTTAACCTTCCTGTGTGCCTGTGTGCAGATTGGCTGACTGGTGTCATGTGATGGGCTAGGTGGCTCCAGGAGTCTGGATGAGTCAGCAGCAGGGTGAATAGGGGGATCTGCTTTAGATGGGTGGGAGGAGTAGCCCCTGGGTTTGAGTAGGGCTGCCTCTGCCAGCACATTGCTGGCTCCACCCCCTGCTGGCCAGGCTGAGGACTCTGCCTCTGCCAGCACAAAGAAGAATCCACCTCCTGCTGAGCGTCTAACGACCCTGCCCCTCACTCTGAAAGGAACCAGGTGCTCCAGGGCAGAGCACACCCAGGAACCGGTTTGAGCAGGGGAATCCCCCCACTTAAACAAAGAGAGACAAAGACTTGGAGGGGTATAAGAAGAGGACCCCAGACACCTAAACTTTAGATCACTGTGGAACTAAGAAGGAACCTCTGCCAAGGAGAAAGCTGGAAGGAACTGAAGAGGAGAAGACTGCCTGCTTGCTGTTTTGCTTTGCTGCCAAGGAGAGGGGAAGGACTTTGCTGTGTCCCCTTCTTTTGATTCTGATCTCCAAGGGCCTGAGGAGAGCTGGCTCCCTGTTAAGATGTCCCAGGAACAAAAGGACTTCACCACCAGCTCCCCTGGAACTCTGCTGAGGGTGTTCTGACCTGCCTTGGAGTGCTTGCCCAGTCTTGGGGCCTCAGGAGGTCGTTTTGCTGTGTTTGGGAGCTGGGAAGCAGAAGCGTGAAAAAGATTAACTGGTACCCAACGCATCATCCGATTGCGAGTCGGAAGAACGAGAGTGTGAGGAGAATTTCATTGCGGCGTCATCGCAGCACCCGGAGTCCCCGCATCGCCGAATGCGTCGAGCATCGTCCCGGTGCGTGAAGATTCCCGACGCTGCGAGGGTCATCGCAGAACCAGTTAGCGGGCCGCACCACTGCCGTTCAGTGACGCATCGAGGGTTGCGGCGCCAGAAGTCAACGCCGCGCCACGCACCGCGACGCATCGAGAGTTGCATCGCCAAAAGTCTGCGCTGCGCCGCACTTCGCGCCGAATCGAAGATCGTCGCACCGTACCTGTGCGTGAAGCTTCCCCATAAGAAACCTACGCAATGAAAGCCAAAGTCATCGCATCCTCCCCCTACAGATCGGAGCCGGCGCATCCACCTCTGCTGCGTGAAGCAGGGCTGCTGCGAAGCCTCCCCAAGATCTCAGGAGTATCGCATCGCCTTTGCCATCTTCTTTGTTATAGCTTTTGGGAACCTTATCGCAACTACAGGTACTGTTGGGCACGAGAGTGTCGCATTTTGTGCATTGAGAGTCGCATTGTGCAGGACACTGACTTTTACATCCTGGAGTACTTTCTGCAAACTCTTGAACTATCTTTAAAGTAACCTTTTTAATTGTATGTTGGTTTTTCTGTAGTATTTGGTCTTGTGAAGTTTTTAGTAAAGATACCTTATTTTTCTAAAACTGGTGTGGAGTAAATCTGTGGTGTTTTCACTGTGTTACTGTAAGTGTTGGTACAAATACTTTACACATTGCCTTTGATAGCCTAGACTGCTCAGGCCAAGCTACCTAGAGGGTGAGCAGGGGTTATCTTAACAGTGTATCCCCCTTTCCCTGACTCGAAGCAAGGGTCCCTACTTGGACAGTGGTACCTTCCCTGCCAACTAGAGACCCCCAGATCTAACAGTAATGAAGTGTAATTATGTGGAATGGTATTTTGTTTTGTGGAGTGTTATGCAGTGGAGTTTAATTATGTGGTGTGCTGTTGAATTTTGTGGAATATTTTTTAATTCTGTTTTGTAGATTGGATATATGTGGTATATAGTGGAATTGTGTTGTGGAGTGGAATAATGTGGTTTAGTGTTGAATTGTGAGGTGTGGAATAGATTTTTGTGGAGTTGAATACTGTTGTATTAAGTGACATTCTGTTGAGTGGAATTATGTGGTATGTGTCGAATTTAATTATGTGGATTGTTGTAATGTGGCATGGAGTGAATTTAAGTGGTGTTATTTTATGTGGTATTACTATGAAAACCCAGATAAAACATACACATTTGGTAATGCAACATTATTGTATGTAGGATAGGAACAATGCCATATATACAGTAGCCACAAATATAGTTAACACAGCATATGTGTCAGACATCAAAGTAAGAACAACGCATTTTGAACTAATGTTACAATATGGCTAAGAACAGTTGCTGCCAGCAATGATATTATGGTGTGAGATCTACAGGTAGATTTGAAAGTAAGGACATGGAGAAAAATGAGGGTAAGAGCTATTGGCGTTGTAAATGCAAATATCTTTTCCCTATGTGTTATTGTGTGTAGTAGATATATGTGGTGTGTTGGGGAATTATGTGGTCTGTTTTGGAATTGTTAGGTGTGGATTTGTGTGGTGTGGATTGGATTTGTGTAGTGAATTATGTGGCATGGTGTGCAGTGGAATTATGTGGATTGTAATTATGGTGTTTAAATGAAATTGGAAGTATGCTAAGGGGGATTGTGTGTTATGAAGCATAATTATGTGGAATGCTATTTTGTGTTTTGAAGTGTTATGTAGTGGAGTTTACATATGTGGTGTTTTGTAGAATTTTGTGGTATGATGTGTGATTATGTGGTATGCAGTGGATGTATGTGGTGTGCTATGTAATTGTGTTGTTAATTATAATTATATGGTTTGTTGTCAAATTATGTGGTAGCGAATGGAAATGTGATGAGTTGAATAGTGTGTAGTGGAGTGAAATTATGAATATGCAAATATGTGGCATGGTGCAGAGTGTTTTATTATGTGGAGTTGAGTTATGTTGTACTGAGTGGTATTATGTGGCGTGTAATATGCTGGGTGGTGTTGATTTGTGTGTTGCTGAATTATGTGGTATTGTATTGTGTGGGATTGTGTGTTAAACTAAACATCCATGTATGCCATATGGTACCCAGGTGAGTGGAGTAAAAAATAAATCAAACTAGCTCCCATGTTATATTTATGAAGTGTAATTTTATCCAAAACTGCAGTGTGAGTAAAAAACTGTTTAAAATAAGGATAATCTCTCACACACACACACACAAACTCATTAGTGCCACAGCAGGTGTGGGGAGGCACACACAGAGCAAACACATACCACCAGTACTTAGATTTCCCTTGCCAACTGCCATAGATATTTGATGTCTTGACCCGGGCCCCATAAAGACACCATTAGAAGTCAAGAATGCAGACATGGTAAACAAAGCAATGGGGGCTGCGAATGACCTGTTTTCGAATAATGTTAACATAATTGCTTAATACTGTTGTGAGAGCAGTATTTTTTATTTTTTCACCGGGAAATGTTCACTGGTGTTTTTGCTTAAGGTTTTTGGTGTCATGTGTGTCTTATTACATATTTAACAGGAAACTGCAAACTGCCATATTAAAACCCCCTTTAATAGAAAACTAACAGGAACTGAAAATGTGCAAAGCCTCAACATTAAATAGAATAAGGCACGAGAGCATTCTCCAGATACTGTTGAAAAGAAATTAAAAATACAAGTTGAAGCGGCAAAATGAACTGAAGTCAAAATCCAAATCAAAAGACTTTTTTCAAAAGTCCCAGCTGTGCTTGTGACCTTTTATGACAAGCACCAATTGTAACGCAATAAACATTCACTGCAAAATAACGATAAAAAGACAACGGTGAACGGCAACATGATAATAGATTGCATGTAAAACATCTGCGTAATCAGAGTTTGACACTCCACAAGATCCCATAAAAAAAGTAAAATAACTAAGAAATAAAGGTTAGTGGCTGCAACACAAAAAATACTGAATGCAAAAAAAAGACACAACTGGACTGGACAGAGAGTGGAGTAATTGAGGGTGGCTAGTGGAAAGAAGGGGCTGGATGAGAAGTGGAGAAGAGGAGGGCTCGGGGGCTCCCTCACCTCGCCGGGCTACTGGAATGTGTGCTCTGCCTGTGCCAGAAACTTCACTTAGTAATGTTAAACTTGTACAGACACCTGCAAACCAGAAAAGTCCAGCAGCAGACGATGTTTATTTAATAAAGAGCCGGTGAAGTAACTGCAATTGTAACAAATGAAAAAATAAAGCCGTGTGTAACAAAACAAGGTTAGTGGGACTTGGCAGGGCTGGAGAGGTGGTAGCACAGCACATCTAAGCAGACACTGCCCCCCCAGAGGGAAAGACGCACACCTCATAACTCGAGAGAGAAAAGAAGGCACCCACCCAGTGAGTCACAGATGGTCGCATCCAGAGTGAGCCCGACCCGCTGCACATAGGTTATGCCTGCTCTGAGGATAACATGCGGACAGTCTCACCTGTTGATTGCTCTGGGGTCGCTGCTGGGCTGAATCTGGTAAGTGCTGATCCGGAGGGGCCGGGGCTGTACTGGATGGCAGGAGCTGCTTTTCCGGGTCAGGATGTCCCCCGCTGCTGCTGCTCCGGCCCCTAATATTTGCTGTCTTGGGCGTTTCTCAAACAGCAGCAACATCTCCTAGCAAGAAGCACTTGCAAAAAAGCCGGCATTAGGTGCAGCCAATTATATAAAGGGCATTTAAATAATTCACCAATGGCAGCCATGGAGGAGACTCTCACTGTCTCGTGACGTCAATGCGGGGCAGAAGTGAACATCAATGCCGGGCGGAACCAGATGAAACTAGCCTCGGCGTACGCTCAACATCGGTGATTCTGGGCAAATCACTTAATCTCCCAGTGCGTACCAAAAAATAAATGTGTTGTGTAACATCACCAGTGCTTATGTAAAGCACTCCAACAATACCTTCGAGTCAAATAACTCCCAAAAAGCCGGCATTAAGTGCAACCAATTAGATAAAGGTCATTTTTAAAATTCACCAATGGCAGCCATGGAGGAGTCTCTCACTGTCTTGTGACGTCAATGCGGGGCAGAAGTGAAGAACATCAATGCGGGGCGGAACCAGATGTAACGAGCCTCGGCAGCCGCTCGAAATAGATGACTCTGGGCAAATCACTTAATCTCCCTGTGAGTACCAGAAAATAAGTGCGTCATTGTGTAACATTAGCAGTGCTCAAGTAAAGCACTCCAATACCCATTAAAAAAAATCACCAATGGCAGCCATGGAGGAGACTCTCACTGTCTTGTGAGGTCAATGCGGGGCACACTTAATCTCTCCGTGCCTACCAAAAAATAAATGTGTCATTGTGTAACATCAGCGGTGCTCATGTAAAGCACTCCAATACCCATTTAAACAAGCATTGGCAATGCAATAGGACTCGCATTTATGCAAGACCTTTTGCATTGCAAATGGCAATGCATGTGAGCGATGAGGCACGAGGGGGCGGAGAGAAGGCATCGGACTGCGGGGGGGGGCACAGGAAGAAAGTAGTCTGTGCTGTAAAGGGGCCAGTAGCCATGGAAGGATACATATGACTGACATGGCTGTCATGGGGAGGGACTAACAAGCTTAAAACCAATCGGAAGGCAGCATTTATAACCTAAGCCAATGAAGAAGATGGACCAGAGAGTGGGCAGAGCTTCCACGAAGGTTCAACACCATAGTGTATACTGCATGCCTCACAAAGCGAGAGCAGCTCATTTGCACTGCAACGCTAGGAAAGACCTAAAAAGGTCTCTTTCTGAACCAAGACCTACCTTTTGGCCAAATTTGGTGTAATTCCGTTCAGCAGTTCGGGCTGTAGCTTTGTCTAAAGTTTCCTATGGAAATTAACATGGGGAAAATGCGTTTTGGGTTCCCCCTATTTTTCTCTCCGATAGCACTTGACGAATCACCCCGAAACTGTCAAGACAGAAGCAGACCAGAGCGGGCCACTAGTTTTTAAAATTTTGTGAAGATTTGTCAAATTACGCCAACGTTATTGGGAAAAAAAACGCTTTTTGAATAGAAACAAGGTCCTAATTATAACTACCTACTGGCGACCGCCAGCAGGTTATATATATATATATGTGACTATTTCAACGTGGGTGTGGTACTTACCTGATGTTTGGCGGGCATCTGATGAATCTGTGAGCCAAATAAAGGGGCTGTTGGAGACTTGAATCCGTGTGTGCTCGACTTCTTTTCGAGGGAGTGTGGTTCGATATATATATATATTTTTTTTTTTTTTTGTTAGGCTGCTCTCCTCTACCTGATTCAATTAAAAAGAAAGTACTCTTAACTCACTGTCACTTGTGCAGTCACATTATTCTTTCATCTGTCCCTTGATGTTGGAGTCCTTTGTCAACATTCATATACTCCTTTGACTGCCACCAAAAAATACCCTGGTAGCTCATCTGTAATCCTATAATAAAGTGATTATCACTCAGATGAACATTTAACTTCCAAAGAGTTGGTCTCACCCAGCTCGGGCCATTAATCGAAGGCATGTACCAGCCAGGTAATACATTAAACAAATACCGCTCTGGGATCCTCTAGGTCAGAGAGACTCTTTGGAAATCCTGGCATAGGTGATTCAGTCGCAAATCACCTTGTGTTTCCACCTCTTGATTTCAGCCGTCACTAGTGCCCTCATATCTTACCAGCCTTCACTCTGCAGTCTATCATTGACTTCATAAGTTTTGGCCCACCGAGTTTGTCACATGAGAAGTACAGCTCAAAATACTGCATATGCAAACAACAGCCGGTAACTGCTGTCAGACACATAGACCACTCACTTTTACCAAAGGCAGATATTTATAAAGTAATATATTTATAAAGGAAAATGCTGCTTCCAATGAATAAAACAAAACAGTGAGACACATGGAAAATCCTGTTCCAGGTATTGCATCAATTAAAACACTGAATATATTAATGGATATTACATTAGGAATTACCTGAATCTGATACATACTTCATTTGGGGCACCCAGGGCCAGCTGTACTAAGAGTCAGCTCACAAGTGGTCACAAATTACACACAGACTTTGCAAACTGACTCTGATTTTACGATGGTTGCATTGCAAAATGACCGTAAGCAGAGGGTTGCATAACGATCTGCCTCATGATTTAAAATCATGTAGGTCTCATTTTGCGTTCTTTGATTGCTACAAACACAAGGAAGGTAGCCTTCAAGGACAGCAGACCACCATCCCCATGTTTTAATTTCCAATTGTTTTTGAAAAGCAGCTATTGTTTCTTAAAGGACTGGGTGCTGCTATGAAAAATAAATGTGTTACAACTGGGAAAACATCTGGTCAACCAGGCAATGGTCCGCTGGACAACTGCCTTCTCCCCCACGCTGCCAATACAAGGGTGGGGGGGGGGCAAAGTCAATCAGTCACTAATTTTAAGTGTTGGTAACTGGATAATCATTTGTGACCAGAATAGTTTTAGAAACCATTGATTGATATTTGCATACCGAGTTACAATTTGGAAGGAGCACCCACTTCCAATTTACGATTCAGTGTGGGTTGTAAAAGCCTTTTTACAAGTCAAAAAAGCATTCTGACTCAAAAAATGGGTATCTGTACATTAGAAAAAAGAATTTCGAAGTTGCAAACCCAGTGATTTTGCAAATCGCAAGGTTTGCATTTACAAAATCTTTTCATACATCTGGCCCTTTGTTTTGCGTAATGCAAGAAGGTATCTCCAAAAAAATGTGCATAAAAAACGAATATTCAAACCCCCGGCGTAGCCTCAAAGCAAGCACATTTAGGGACAGATTCACAAGCCCCTTGTGCCTCCTTGCGCTTCCATTGGGTCACTTTTTTGGACGCAACGGTGGCACAAACAATGCACCCAATTTTCAACGTGGCGCATATACGGAGATGAGCCACATTGTAAAGCCCTGCGTCGCATTATACCTGTGCCAGGTATAATGTATACAGGGTTGGCGTTCCCACACAAAAAGCAATGTAGAAATGACGCAGTGAAGTTTACAACATTTCACTGCGTCACTCTACGCCTTCACTGCGTCAAAATCCCTATGCCTGCTCAGACCAGGCATAAGGAATGACGCAAGGCTTTTTCTATGGGACTCACCTATCTGTTGTGGCGTATTGCTGGAGTTGGGTCACTTTCATGAGCAACTCCAGCAATGCGTCACTTTTATGCTAACAGATTCATCAGTATTTCTCACGCATCTGTTAATCCTTGCGCCATGGAGCACTGTATTTTAAATACAGCGCATCCATGGTGACACAAGGACATATGGCACTGGTGCAAGGAAACTGACGCATCTATGCAGTTGCGTCAGTATCTTGTAAATCTGCCCCTTAGTTTCTAAAAATCAGGAAAAACGTGATTACAACAGATCTTGTGGTCGCAAATGTTTATTCACATATTTCCCTCAAATACTCAATTATCACACAACACTAAATTGTAAAACTATAGTAATTTGACCCAAATCTCAATGTTAAATTGGGAAAAATACTCCAGGCGGTATTGTGCTAGGTATTTTATTTGGCCACAGAAGGATGACGTTAAGGTACAATATAGATAAAATTGGGACTAACTTAATAGGTGTTATGACGGGATTTTTAACGAAATACATTTTTTCTGCACGCATTTGTTTCGCGTGTATTAAATATAGCGAGGATCACCTCCGTAACTTAACCTATTTGAGAACTATACTTCCCATCTAACACAGCGTGCTATATGTTGCGTAATGAAGCATCGCAACGTCAAGCGTGCGTTCAGACATTGACGAAAAGGGTGAGATGCCGACACTCCGGACCTCCGACTACAATTCCCATCAAACGTGGCGTGTTTTACGTTACGTAATTGAACATGCGCCCGTCAGGCACCAGTGAAAATAAAAATGGTGAGATGCCGGCCCTCCGGGCCTCTGATTGTAGCCCTGGATGCCGGGAGCAACCGACGGAGAGGTAAGCTTCTCCGAGAATGTTCTGTTGCCATCTTGAATATATAGAAATAATGTCTAAGAAAGGTTCTGTGATCATGCTAGAATTTTGGGAACCTTAAATAATATTGTATCAGTGAGCCTCATGGGCACCAGAGAGGAGTGTGCCCTAATGATAGAATTGGGTTGCCATTCGCATGGTCTCAACAAACTGTATGAGTCGATTGCCGTTTCAATTCATCAGGCGACTCTACGCTAACCTATTAAAAAGTCGATTTCTCTGGGACTCAGGGGCTTTATCCACTATCTACCCATAAATATTGAGTTCATGTAGAAATTTGGAATGATGGGTGTAAATGTCTTTTCAGTGAGGCAATTGGGGCCCACATTGGGTTGCTGCAAAATTTCTCGGAGCATTATGTTATAAGAAGGGAGGCACCATGTTAGGTAAATAGTTTTTCTTACTGGTGTGTTTATCTATTACCTTCATAGAGCGGTGCTTCACGCCTCGTGCTGCAATAAGTGAGGTGAGGCACACACCCTAGCAGAGCAGGGTAAGTTTTTAATTGCTTATGAGTGTTGCACGATCGTGATGGCGTCAAATTTTGGGCGCATTACCTTGGTATTAAGCAATTGTGAATGTTAAAAGTTGTGCTAGTGATAATTTCACTGAAAAAACTGTACCAATAACTTTTATTGTTTATTTTTAGGTGACAACTCTCCTGTGTTCGTATCTAAGGATTAACAGGAATTGTATGATCACTTTTCTCTTGTTTTTCACGTTTTTCTCATAGTGTATAGATGTCTACTTATGGTCCTGATGAATGCCCGATCTAGTATGGTCAGTTGGGCAGAAACATGTTGGCCTGCTTTTTAGTAATCTTGGTAGTATCGTGGCCTATTATGTCAAAGGCCAATTACGCTTTTTAATTTTGTCACCATTGTAGCTCTAATAAAAGTATGATAGCTGCATGGTAGATAATTTTAGATCACATAATTTACCTTTCATACACTTTATCCCATCTCCTGCAGTTGGTACATTGTTCAACATATTGAAGTGACTGAGAGACATACAGCTCAACCCTTAATACGGCAAGGGAATTTTTTCCTGTTGTTGCCGCTTTGGAGGATGGTAGCTGTCACTATCTCAGATGATGAGTTTGGCCAATGGGGTCGATGATGGGATTTTTTCGAATCTCTTCAGTTTCTCTGTTGAAATTGTCCTAGCTGAATGAGAGACTCTCGTTCTAGTCACAACTTGATATCCCGCCCTTTAACTTTGAGTGGCAGGTAGTATAGACCTGTTCAACTTCTGTGTTGTTTGTACTGGTATTGTGCTATTCAACAAATTAGAAAGTTTATTATTGGAGCGCTGACAGCCACGGGAAGAGGCTGCGGAGAATATAAATAACCTCTCTGTGTGATTGGCTGCACTCCTGGCGGAGGTCTCCTTTACCTCTTACCAGCAGCATCTCCTCCTATTGCACTGTAAGTAACACCAGCACACACTGTGCTCCATGCGTCTTGTTGATTAGGCTGCTAGCACCAATGAGGATGCATTAGAGTTAAACATCATTTCGGTAAACTAAACAATGTGAAAACAGATCTGCGTTATAATAGCTCCTGTGATTCCATTAGCTCTTAATCCTGCCTTTCCTTGGCATAGTTATTTCATTTGTGTAGTCAAGCTTTTACCTAAAAAGCTAATAGTTGCTTTTAGTGGATGTTAGATTTATTTCATTTTTTCCACCGCAGGACTAATAATTGCTTTACTCACTACAAAGGGGAGGGTTGAAACGTAGCAGCGAAATTTAGAGAGATTGTTCCATAAATGGCAGCTGCACGAGTGTTTTTAAAATAATCAGCTCTCCAGTGATGGCTGCTCAACATTCATCTTCTCTTTAAAGTCCCCAATTGGCATGATCTTACTGTGTGCCTTTGTAGTAGTTGTGCTTTCTATCTTTCTCTTTTTTCGCTTTCCTTCTCTCTTCTCCCTCTCCTACTCTGTCTCTTACACTCTTGCACTAACCCACTCTCTCCCACTGTCTCTTTCTTGTCTCCTCCTCTGTCAATAATTACATAACTCTTTTTTTCTCCCAATTCCTCTACTTTGCTCCTATTCTCTCTTCTTCTCACTCTTTCACCTTACTCTCTCACACTCATGCTCTCCCTTTTTCTCTCTGTTAGACCTTGCATACTTGGTGTGGTTTCCCCCCCCCAAACATTTTGCTTTCAGAACTCCTGTTTTGGCTAAATTCATTGTGGCTGGCCTTAGGACTCTGGTCACTTTGCCACAGAAGACCAGTACTAAAGTGCTTGTACTCTCCCCTTAAAACATGTCAGATTGACTTTTACCCAATTGGCATATTTAATTTACTCATAAGTCCCTAATACAGTGGCACTACCAGTTCCCGGGGCCTGTAAATTAAATACTACTAGTGGGCCTGCAGCACTGATTGTATCACCTACTCAATAAGCACTTTAAAAAAGCCTTAGGCCTGCCATTGCAACCCTTGTGTATATAGTTTTTTAAACTGCAATTTCAACCAGGCAAAATAAACTTTTTGGTATGTCCAAACCTTTCCTTTCAATACATGTATGCCACCCCTAGGGTAGACCCTGGACAGCCCTTTGACATTCATTAGAGGTGCCAGTGATTCACTGCAGCGTATTTTGTTCATGTGTCTGGAAGGGCAGGGCGTGGTCAATCCTGCTGATTGGTGGTCAGCAGCTATTAAGCCAAGTGCGTATGCCAGGTTGGGCAGGTGTCTTACTGTGTCAAACCTCACATGCATATTTTAGGTTTCTTAAACCCATGCTGTTAAGGAGCCAGGGAGAGACACAGCAAAGCTCTCCCAGTCTCATTTGTAGCACTGGGTTCACCTGCTCACATCAATCCTTGCATGGCTCTCATTCTGTTTACTACTAAAAACAGAACAAGATCAGCGATTGGGTTGGTCGTTTTCAGAGCAGTTCTGTTTCCACAGGCCCGTGCTCAAAAGGCAGCTTGGGGTGGAAGTCCTACAGAATATGGCCAATCACTTTACGGCTTTATTGTTAAGCTTTTACAGTGATTGGTCATGGCTTTGTTCCTTGCGGAGCCATCTGATTCACTTCCCAGGTGGGGATTAAAAAAGCAAATGTGTTTTTGCTTCCCCCCCCGGCAGGAATGTGTGCTTTCAGGCAGTGGTGGGAAGCTATTTGTTTACTCCAAAACATGAATGCTCTCCTTTTCCACATTACTTTCTCTCCCTGTGCTGCTAACTAGCTGCAGCATTCACTCCGACTTCTACAGACATGAAAATGTACAGAAAAAGCCCGGGACCTCCAGGTCTTTGCTACGTACATAGCAGCTGTTGACGTTCTGAGCCCTGGTCTCTTGGGCACAGTATAGGCTCGAAAAAACACAATAGAAAAGTCACTCAGAGAAATACATTCTCCCAATTATTGTTTTTAAACCTACAGCTTCCCTCTTCTGGAACATTAGCATACATGCATGTCAGTTTTTTTTTTCTCACAAACTACTTCTGGCTGTAGAGCTGAAAACCTGAACCTAATTTCTGGAGAAACCGTGGACAGCAGAGCAGGCCTGTTAATTGCATCAAGGAGAGCGTAGGGAACAGTGCCTTGCTGGGAGCCTGTGGAGAGTGCCACGAGCCCCAGTGAGAGTGTACCAAGACAACTGGGGTGAGGGACGGTCCGAGGAGAAATTGCAATGGGGTGATATGGCGAGTGAAGGTCCCTGTGAAAAGCAGGTCCCAGGTAAGAGCAAAGGACCCAGGGAACAGTGCAGGGCTGGACTGGGAACTCAAACCGGCCCTGGCAATTTGAGTCTGGCCGGCTGTGTGGGGTGAGGGGGGGTGCACGTGGAACACACTGCAACTGCTTTCGTTACAGGGAGCTGATATTTAATCGATGCTGCAAAACCGGTCGCCTGTAACAAAAATAGCCTCCCACGGGTCCAAAACCGGCCCCCACTCTAGTCGCCCACTGGGAAAAAACCCAGGGCCAGCTACGGCCAGTCTGGCCCTGGAGCAGTGCAACAGAACTCATCTGAGAGTGCATGTCCCAAGGGTGAGTGCAGCAGGAGAGTGAGGAAGGTCATGGAGAGAGACCATGGGGCTAGGGGAGAGCACTAAGGGGATGCGGAGAAGAACAGAGGGATCCAGGCAGGGAGGAGTGGATGAGCCCAGTAGAGCGTGTTGAATGGGTCAAAGAGCAATGAGGATTCCTGAGCTAGAGCTGCAGGACCAAAAGAAGAGTGACCCTTGTAATAAATTGCACTGCCCTTAGCTTCTCGGCACTCACTCACCCTCACTGTAGTAAGAGGCAGGCCATTGTAGGAGGGTGAATAAGGTATAAACACTCCTTAGATCCTTGAGACGGAGGCGTGCCTCAGACCTCCTAGGGTGCTGTTAAAGTACCCTGCGGCTAATGCTGGTAGCCGGGTGCTGATAAGATAGTGCTGCTCCCATGGGGGATGAGAGCAGCTCCCAAAAATCAGTCGCAGCTTGGGTGCAGCATTCAGGGCATGTCTGTGGTCACAGGGAGCTGTGTTACCAAAGGAAGCGGTCAGCATTGGTCCAATGCACACTAAAGGACACTATGACTACTGTTGTATCCACTGATGGAGTGGCCTGTTTTAAATTCCACACAGCTGCACGATATTGTAGGCGTAGCACTGTTAAGGTGTGCATAGCAGGTTACACCTGTCCGCATATCCTGCTCAGCAATCATCCCCCACAACTCTTCATCTCTGCGCTATGGCTCCCTGCCGAAAAAATCACTACACTCCTTAGGAGGAAACCTCCAACTCAAGCTTAAGATGTAAATATGCGGCCTGCAGCAGAAGTCTGAAACCTGATGGTTATGTGAATATTAAAGAAGTACGAGGCAAATCAGTTGTCATGTGCACCCTCCATGTGATTGGGAGTCTTATTGCTTTTCAACAAATTCTGTAACAAAATTAGCAGCGTTTGCCGCTTTTTCTTTCATTATGTTTCCTCTGCAGAGGACCCCCTCCGTGTCGCCCACATGTAATTCGGTCTCATTTGCTAAATCAACCTTGACCCCCTAGCTTTGAAAGTGCACCATCCGCCACTGTGTGGCGTTGGTGAGATCGCGTTATTAGCCAGCGCCCCGACTCTAAAAATTGATTCAGCGCCACTGACAGCAGTTCCTCTGCTCGCTAGCTTGGCTTATCCTGAGCGCGCAAACTATTACAAGAGGCAGAGACCATTTTAAAAGCTTGGTTGCTGCTGGGGCCGAGCAGTGCACATATGCAAATAAATCACCTGTGCACCTCCGCTCCGAAGCTAGTCCACCCACACCTGCAAAGCACCACAGGAGACGCACAGGTGAAGTACATGGTGACTGACTGACGCTGGGAGTTGGTGACGATCTCTTTTAAGATAAAGGGTGAGCACTGGTGGCCAGCAGGATGCTGAGAGACCCTCTCTGCAAGTACTGCAAGTAGTGTCTCTGGAAGTTAATACAAGCAACAAAAGAAAGTGTAAGGATGGATATGTGAAAGAAAGGATGGATGACTGAAAGGGGTTGGATGGATGAAAGGATGGATGGATGAGTGAAAGCGTGAATAGATGATGAGAGAAAGTACGGAAACTTGAGTGAGTGAAAGTATGAGTGCTCTTCCGCATTTCTTGATCCTTTGCCATGCTCTGCTCTCTCCTCTCACATATCACACTTCTATATTTCCTTTCTTCTATCCTAATTGGCTCATTTTCTTCTCCTGTCTATTCTTTCCCCCTCTCCACACTTTTTTTTTTACAAATGTTTCTTTTGCTTCTGTCCAGATGTGTTTTGGCAAACCTAACTTGTCTCTCTGCGATCTCCTGCTAGCATCCATTCCAGACCTCATCCTGTCCTTCTCTTTCTCTTCCACACTTGCCCCCCTCCCTTTGAACTCTCTTGCCCCCACTGTATCTCTTTGTAAGTTTCCTTCAATCTGTAATAGAAGACTGACCTTCAACTGCCCTGGTAGATACCGGTACCCTGATTATTGTGTAGATTTGTATATATTTTCTCATTCAGTGGGCTAGTTAGCAGGAATGCTCTGTGAAATCAGCTTAATCGTTCATAAGCAATTGACTTTACAATATTAAAAAAAGAAAATACAGATAATTACACTGGTATAAAGAAAACCTAAAACACAAATTAGAAACAAACATAAAGAAATAACATTATCAAAAGCATC
The DNA here is from genome assembly GCF_964204655.1 of Triturus cristatus. Lineage (NCBI taxonomy): Eukaryota > Metazoa > Chordata > Amphibia > Caudata > Salamandridae > Triturus > Triturus cristatus. Next base: position 319,458,144 of record NC_140579.1, read on the forward strand.
ATAAAAATATATCATATATCCTCTACCTCCACACTCTGACTCATCCCAAACCTCACTCTACTAATGTGTTCTCCAAAATAAACCATTCTAGACTCTAACCCCTCTAGCCCTGCTTGGCTCACCCAAACCCACCCTTATTTTACTACTATGTTCTCCCAAGCAACCCTTTCTGAATTCATCATTCAAGTATCCCAAACCTCATTTTACTACAATGGTTTCCCTAATTCTTTTCTAGAGACTTGTCCTTTCTCCAGCTCTCCTTTTAGTCATCCTGTGCCCCATCTTACTGCTATATTCTCCTGAATAGCCCTTTCTAGACTCTTCCCTCTTCGATCCCTCCATTATCCTATTTATTCCAACTAACAAAGTAACATGTCCATTGCTAAAATTAACATGTTTCCCTATACTAACACACCAATAATTCTGTTTGGGTTCCAGTGTAGTGTGCTACTTGCAGAGAAGTGCTTCGACGCCTCGTCTGAGATAGCAAGTGCTATATAAATACAATTACAGTAAAAGCACAGAAGATTTTGTACAGAGGCCTAATTTTCGTATGTCTTCATTCCGATGCACTTTTTCTTTGAAGGGGAAACTGTTTAGTGTTTCAGGTGGGCTCTAAGGCTCTGGCTATTGGTAAATGCACCTTTTTTTAAACCCATAACATTAACGCTCTCTGCTGTATTTTCATGTCTCAAATCGCACTTGGATAGAACTTCTATTATACTTAATCTTAATGGAGGCCTCATATACTGAACTCGGCCAGAAGAGACATGGTCCTAGCACGCATAATCTCTCGTATCGACTACTGAAACTCCTGTCTGATAGGAGCTCTTAAACAGCGTATTCGCCATTCCCAACTTCTCCAAAATGTTGCAGCTAGATTGGTCGCAGGACTTAAAAGAAATGTCTCTTTCTCTATACGCCTGTGAATAAAAGATGCACATTCAAGATTTTCCTCTGCAATTAAACTAAGTCAACAATCAAGCCACGGTAATGAATTCATTTCTTTACCATATAGAGCTTTTTGAGAAATGAGATCGCCAAATAGCAGGTTAATTTATTTGTGGCCCCTAGATTCAAGAAAGTCAGGCAAAGTGGTCCATGTCTGGCTGCTGTGAAAGCCAACACGAGGAACACCCTCCCATCAACCACCCGGCTGTAACCAAGCCTGCTGAAATTCAGGAAGCAGGTAAAGACGTATTTGTTTAGTTGTAAAGCAGGGGATTCACATGGACCTTTTTCCTAATACACTCCCTCCATCTGATTTGTGAATCAGCTAATGATATAGGAGTATGTGCCTTCCTTCCTCCTGCACCGGGACAGGGCTGTTTGCGCTAGATAAATATTACTAATCAATCACTTTTTCATTTCATCCACCCTTTATAGCGGGCATGCACCACAGGCAGCAGTAGCAGCTCCGTGGGCATACAGCAAGAAAGAAAAGGCAGACATTGCACTGAATGGGAAATAGTTAAGTGGGAAGCACCAGACTCCGTGACTCACAACATGACATCTCCGGTCTGAGCACCAAAGACTGACCTTTCTCTTGGCTCTGCCGCCCCCCTCATAGCCTTAGGCATACAGGATTGGATTACATTGGTACCCGCAGGAGGCTGGAGGTCTGTCTCATTTGCATTGGTCAATGTGACTGGATAGAGGGTGATAAGGGGAATTATAGAAGCAGATGCTGTTGTTCATACCCACGTGTGGCCCAGGAATGGAGACAGGCCCTGCATGACCTCTGTATGTCGGGAAATAGCTGTGCTCCTTAGGAACAGAACTTGTAAAACCTACGTGAAGTATAATATACCACCTACAGCAGTTGTGTAACTTGTAGGATAGCCCGAAATTGTTACTTATGAGAATGTATACAAAATTATATTGTTGAATTAGTGGTTTGAAGGTTGTGAACGTATGAATGTAATCAATGTTTTTAAAGCCTCTGCATGTTTGTGTTATTTTTTATGGTCGGGTAGATGTCACCATTCAAATGTGCCCAATTACTGAAAATTGAAAGGCACCTGTTTCTCCCCGATTTCTCTCTTTGTCCTTCCATATCTCACTTCTTCCTTATCCACCTATTTAGTGCTGGCCCCTCCTCACCTTATGTCTTCCATCTTCATGTTTTCATCCGTCCTTCCTGAGTCTGGCACATGCAAATGTTCCCCAACCCACTGGATGCCCTCTCTCCCTACCTGACCTGAGGGATGAGGGAAAGCTAGTGAAACGCATGAAGTCAGAATCACACTAAAACTCTCACTCATCCATGTTAATAAGACAGCTGCAAACCAATCACGAATGTGTCCGCAAAAATATTTCCCATACTGGAATGTCTTCTCATAAATCGGCCTCACAGACTGCAAACCGAGCAGTCTCCACCTGCCTCAACAAGAGGACAGTGATATATTGACAATGGTTTTTTTCACAGGACCACAGTTTGGTCATTTGGCGAAAACAGACTTTAAGCGTAACTGTCTCCATTTTGCAACTTGAGGACATCTGTTCCTTGACACATTTTCCCGCACTGTAAAGTCAAAGGATGAGGACTTGCATAACTGCTGTTTTTGTGTAGAAATGGGAGTGGTTAGATTTGTGACTATTATGCCACACGGAACAGTTGTCTTCATCACACAACCAGTCCGACCATATTGTTTATAAAAGCTTTTAGATCATCATGTGCGATGCTGCAAATATCAGTTTTCAGTCAACACTTGTTGAAATTGTGCTCTAAAATAAAATTGACCCATTTAAAAAAAAATTATTGTTGGGCGAAAAAGAGTCACAACCACCCCTTGCAGTGAGTGGTCTGGCTCGCTTGCTTCACTTGCATTCTACATATAGCATGGGACTGGTATGATACATTTGCATGGGCCATTTCGGATTCTCAGTCCGGCCCTGCTTGAGTTTCTTCTAAATGGTCCAGGTCAGTGGCTGATGAGTTAGCTACACATATGCACTGGGGTAGATTTACAAGAACTGATGCATCTCTGATAGCACAGATGTGTCAGTTAATTTGCGTCACATAAAAAACCCTTGCGCCACCATGGATGCGTCGCATTTACAATGCGTCGCACCGTGGCGCAAGTATTGACAGATGTGTGACGCATCTATTGGCGTAAAGGCAATGCATTGATGGAGTCGTGTTGCAAGCAAGACGCAACTCCAGCAATGCTTCAGAATGCCTATTTCTATTATGCTGCGTCAATCCTTACACCTGCTTCAAGCAGGCATAAGGCTTTGACGCAGTGACGTCGTAAAAGTGACTCAGTGAAATTTTGTAGATTTCACTGTGTTTCTTTTACGAGGCTTTCTTGCATTGGAACGCCCACCCTGCATACATTATACCTGAGACAGGTATAATGTGACGCAGGGCATTACAACGTGACGCATCTCCATAGATGCGTCACATTGTAAATGTGTCACAACGTGACGCATTGTTTACGAAGTCGTAGTGTCACAGAAGTGACCCAACGGCGACGTAAAAGTATCGCAAGGGGTTTGTAAATCTGCCCCACTGAGATCTGCGAGAACAAAAGTACGACTGAGCACCCTCTTCAAATCTTAGCCAGTATTACATGCCATGTGGAATAACACCCTTAATGGTATGGATCATACGTCTAATTAACAGGGCCGAAGTAAAACATAATCATTCAGGAGTGCGATCTGTGGCAGCCTTATATAGCTTCTCGACCCCATTGACAATTGTAGTGCTTGAGAATGCATTATTGAACCAATGAATCGATTGCTTATTTGCTCCATAACTCAATTATTTCCTCCTCGTCGAATTTCTGGATAGTGGTAATACAAACTCAAGTAGCTTTTGCCCGGTTACGTAAACTAATTATTTAAATATCAAATAGAAACTTAAAGAGATCATAGAGATCACATCGTTCATCAATTGCACTTTCAAAAGTAGATGCAATTAGCCACTATTTTAAAGTTAAGTGGTGCATACATTGGGAGGGTCAGGAAACCACATTGTCGGTGTAATTAGTAACAGTGAAGAAAACAGAACTAAAGTAGTCGCAAAAAGTAGTTCCGTTGATTTTGATTAGTAGATAGATGCCAATGCAGTGAAGGAGCTGTCATTTCTAAGCCTCTGTCACGTGCCTACCTTTAGTTTCTGCTGACTAATCAGGTCAAGAAGGGGAGAAATAGAAAGTTTAACATTCCCCATAATTCTGTACTAAGGGGCGCAGATGTCAATGGCCTCCTTCCACACCGCCAGTGGAGGAAGATGGAGGTTCGGTAGGTACACTAGAGAGGGAAAATTGAAATGAGGGAGAAAAGAAGTGTGCAGGGGAGAGGTATGAAAGCAATAAATTAGTAAAAAGATCAGTCTGAAAGTTCATGTAATATGGCACACAAACAGCTTTTAGGTACTAATGTCTCCTCTTGTCCAGAGTAAAACTAGCACATAAACGTCGGATGCAGCTATTCGTGCATTTTGGATATTGCATACTAAGACCCAGTAGAAATATGTGGCAGAGGAGGGCCAAATTATGCAGCAGTGTTACGTAAATTATGCGATATAATACACCACAGTTTGTAGTAGTTTTTACTACAGAATTTTATACTTTTTACACAGAGTAACACTGACTGGAAAATATTTTACCATATAAGTACCAATTTAACTCGGAGCAATAACCAACTGAAGAAATCTTTGGGAAGGTCCATCCGGTGAACAGGAATATCTGTCCCCATGTTTGTATTAACTTTTGATCCGTTTTAGCTGGAAAAATGAATATGCAGATGATGGATTGTGTGGAAAATCCATAACTATGTATAAAAAAAACCCTGCTGCATACTCGTATAATCCCAGTGGCCATATTCATGTAAAATCTACACAATTTAAAATAGGGCGGTTTTTTAGGATCTCAACAGTGAGTGCTACCAATGAGCTTTACGACACACTGTTAAATTATACTTATTGCATCGCCCAAAGTCAATAGGCATAGTTTTGTATTTATGTATACATGTGCACACACAGGGTACTTGTAGAAGCCGAACATAGCAAAAAGGAATCCTCATGCTGTACATGGCAAGTGAGGACCAGTGATACAGAAGGGTTTCTCTTTCGGGGACATCAAGCGTTGGGAAACAACTACCTTTATGAACAAACTGTTCCTTACACGAAATAAATGCCAAGTGAGAGCAAAATAACATTTGAAAAAATTCTCTTTTATTTTGTTATTCAAATCAGTCTCTTGAAATGACTCTCCCTACAGAACAAGAAAGCGTCTCGTCTCAGTGGCTGTGTAACATAGGGGCATATTATCAAGCACGGCGATAAAATTATCGCCTCTTTAGTGGCAGAAGACTGCCGCTAAAGCGGCGATAATGGGCTTGATAATATGCCACAGAGAATTCCAATAGAAGCCCATGTTGACACAAGAACATTGGCTTCTATGGGAATTCTCAAGGGCATATTATCAAGCCCATTTTCGCCGTTTCTTGATAATATGCCCCATATTGCGTTAATTCACTAGTTTTCATATAGCTTTCACTCAAAGAAGTCTCGCATTCGACTTTGCAATAAGTATTTTATAGGTCATCTACATATAATAAAAATATAGTGGAAAAGTGGCAGACACACATTATGTTCCCCCATACAAAAAAAAGATCATTCAGTCTGCCACATTCATTAGAAGGTTGGATGAAATGAAGGTATTCTGGCTTGTGCTATTTCCATTCTGCATATTTTTTGTGAAAGATGCAGGTTTCTGTCTTGTAACTTGTTCAGGTGATTTTATACGATTGTTAGATATGTCAGCCTTAGGGTGGTCTTCCCCCAACCATTTTGCTTTTTTGCTTTCCTCTTGCATTTTTTAGGTTGCGCTCCTGTGAGCATGCGCTGTCTGCAGGACCTTTTGTTATAAAAACAAACACTTTTTTTCCCGCCTGCTACTTACCGTTGGTTTACTCCAATGTCAGTCTTCTTTCATGCCTCGTCACTTCCCTTTGAAGCTGAGGTGCACCGGTAAAGTACAGTTTCATTATTCTTTTATTCCTTGTCTGTTCTGTGGGAGAACTCGTTTTTAGGTCTCGCCTATGCAGTGTGCATGCTTTGCGTAGGAAAAAGACCTTTAGCCATCGCTTCACTTTTGAAGGCAAAAACGTGCACGCGTTGCTTCGCTTTCAATAGCAACGCGTGCACGTTTGGCGATTCCCTTGCAGGTGCAAGCAGTGGTGCCATATGTTAGCAATTATCATGCCTTGCTGCTCGCTCCCGCAAGGGAAACCGGCGCAGGCCCCCTCCTCTCTCCCCTCTCCCTGCTGCCGCACGAGGCGCGTGCGCGCTTGCTTTTTATTTCATGGCGGGAGCTCACTGCTGAATCTAGTACCAATGCAGCTAAGGGTGTCACTCTAGTGTCTCCATTCCATGCTGTACAATGCTGCGTGTTTATCTCTCTCTCTCACAGTTTCTTTTTCATCTCTGCTTTGCCCATTTGGCACTGTTCATCTTAACTCTATCTTTTTCCTTTTCTTACTTTCTCTCTCTCGCCTGCATTGGGTCAAAATCTGATGGTGAAAAACACCTGCGCAGATGAACTACTGGCTCCGCTGCGGCTGAAACATGTCCCTTTCCCTGTGCCCGGTTTCTTTGGTACTGCCACGACATGTACACTACGGCGCTTTTCTCCCGGGAAGGAAATGACCTGTGGTAGTGCTGTGGTTGTGGATAAGACACGATGCCCCTGGCTTCAGTGGTGCTGCAGCACTTCTGACCACTGGTAACAGATCACTAAAAACAGGGGTTTTGAGAAATATCTACTCCTTAGCGAGTGAGTTCCTAGATGAGCCACACTACTGCCCTGTTGAAGACTGCTTCCAAAAGACATTGATCGAAACATGGGCGCCCATGGTGCATTTTGAAGCATATTTTCCTAAAGATATTGGTAAAACTGCACTTGGGTATGTCATACAGTAGTGCCTGATCATGTGTGCAAATCACATTATTTTAAGTACAGCATCTCATGTCTAAGATGCCCTTGCTGCAATAAAAGTGTTCACAGCAAAGTGCCCGGCTTCTCCTGCGATTTAGGCATGTGCAGTACCAAATGCCCAAAATGAATAAAGCAGAGCCGGATACGCACTGTGAAAGTACGTGGACATTTCCAGATGAGATGGAAGCATACATCTGACATAGGACTCAACAGTGGTTTGTTGCAAACCGTTCCAGCCTCTGACTGCCTTTAAAAGTATGTAATTCGCTGCAAAAAAAAAAGAAAAAACACAATAAATGCTTGTTTATTGCTTATTCTCCTGCCAAATTCTCTGCAAATTAATGAGGGTGCTGCTGCACCTGCCACACTCCTACTTCCGGCACCAGTGTCTGGCTTTAGAGAAATCAGGATTCACCCTGCCAGGTTCTGGGCACAGAAGATCCTCTCAATTGTGGCCCATGGGCAGAGGCAGTTAGTACCGCGAGGGTTCCCGATCTGTAATCTTCATGACCCTTATTCACTTTCTTCTTCTGTCGAGAGCGTGCTTCCCTCCTTAAATGCATCTCTAATCTACTCACATTTCGTAAACGTTTAGAAACATGGCTGTTTTCTTCCATCTAATTCTGATCCCACTTTTCGCTTCTCCCTGTATCTTGCTCCATTGGGGTAGCCATGTCTTTTTTGCCCAGAACCAGGATTGAAGATCCCTCGTGTGGTTGAATGCCTGCCCTTAATAAATAAATACATATATAAATAAATAGAAAATCTGCCTTAAGAAGTCAGAACTGCAGCCTAAAACAAAATAATCCCTGTAAAAAATACTGAAACCAGTCCACTGCTGCTGGAAGCAGTGACTAGAATGGGGCCGTGCGGACTTCGATGACAGGGTCACATTGAACACCCACCCAGCTCTGAAAGCAGCCTCTTTGCTTGCAGTCCACTGGGAAAATGCGTCAGTGGCAGAATGATCACCCTGGCAATAACAGGTTGAATGTGCTGTACAAGCAGGCAAAATTAAGTTTTCCCCTGATCAAATGTACTGAATGTCTTTTGTAACTGGAAATGACCCTCCGGTGATGTTTCCTGTGAGCCACTGGAACGTTCACCGGCTCACCTGTGTATCATTCTTGTACATGTCTGCCTGAGTAGCCATGATGGGTTTCTAGTGCAAAACGAAAGACTCCAATGAAAACTGATGAGCCTGGGAGGGCACATCGCTTCTGTATGGGTTTTCTGTAAGCACAACTATCTAATGCCATGAACCCTGACATTCCCCTATGACTCCCACTCGCTGCTTTGGCCTACCTACCTGCATTCAATACACACGTTTTTCTAGATTATCTGTCTCCTGGGCCAGAGCCCCGCCCACTAGAATGCTTGGCAGTCGCAATGTCACCCATCACGTCAAGCAGAAGCAAAGGCACAAGGAAACTGTTGTCTTCGCTGGTTTTGGGTCCAAGCAGGTCCCTGTAGAAGTTTCCAGTGCTGCGAGGCACGGAAAAGCAATGCACTGTTTTGGAAAAAGAGGCTGGCTCTGTATGGCCGTCACACCCATATAACTGGTGAGAACTGGAGGCAACTGGTGCCCCGGGTCCTGCTGCAACCAGAGCACCAGGCAGCTGTGGGCGAATGACAGGAGCACGGCGCGGAAGAGGCATGCCACGGAGCTAAGGGACGTTTCAGGGAAAACAGAAGCACTCTGGAGCAAACAACACACCCGAGTGAAGAGTGGCACCCCAGACAGCCTGGTAGATTCCATCTTCCAGCCCCCCTGGCAAAGAGACGGGAGAATTGACAACAGAACTACTTTTCAAAATATGAATCCGCGACCTGCACTGTGCACATGGGTTTCCACAGCACTTTCACTGCACCCACAGAGCATTCTGCTACCGTCCCCAATCCACAGAGATCCCTGCAGCGCGTGCATTAACGGCTGAGCAAAGCTAGTGACATCCAGTTGTATAACCAGAGGTTCTCAGACTGGTGGCTCGGAGATATACGCCACATTGCAGCGCTGTATGTCAACAGCACCAGAGCTCTCAGGTTTTCCAACTCCACGCACCCGTGGTTCGAAAAAGTACAGTTTTTCTTTGCATTCTGGTACTTGTAGATAAATGGGACTGCAAGTTCCAGAATGCAATGAAAAGACGAGGGCTGGGTTTGATGAGTCACTTGCACTGACCCAGGAAAGACTCCGTGTGCGGAGGCCTGCAATTCCCTGCATGCTAAGGTGTTGATTGAAACAGAAGTTCCCACTTGACATAGGGAAGGGTGATGGCTATGTGCCCTCTTGGATTATCAATCAATCAATCAATCATAGCATTTATAGACTGCACTACTCACACGTGAGGGTCTCAAGGCACTGGGGGGGGCGGGGTGGGGAGTGCTGCTATTGCTCGAAAAGCCAGGTCTTGAGGAGTCTGATGAAGGTCAGTAGGTCTTGGGTCTGCCATAGGTGGTTGGGGAGGGTGTTCCAGGTCTTGGCGGCAAAGTGGGAGAACAATCTGCCACCGGAGGTCGCTCTTCGGATGCGGGGGACCGTGGCGTGGGCGAGGTCGGCGGAGCGGAGCTGGCTGGTGGGGGTGTAGAAGCTGAGTCGTCTGTTGAGATACACTGGTCTGGTGTTGTGGAGTGCCTTGCGTGCGTGGCTGAGGAGTTTGAAGGTTATCGTCTTATTGACAGGGAGCCAGTGCAGGTCTTTCAGGTGGGGTGTGATGTGGCTGCGGCAAGGGATGTCAAGGATCAGGTGTGCAGAGGCGTTCTGGATGCGTTGCAGCCGTTTGAGGAGTTTGGCCGAGGCTCCTGCGTAGAGGGTGTTTCCGTAGTTCAGCCTGCTGCTGACAAGGGCCTGGGTGACCGTTCTCATTTCGGTGGGGATCCACTTGTAGATCTGCATTGACCTGCTTAGTCATGGAGAGGGTGGAGTCGAGGATGACCCCTAGGTTGCATGCGTGATCGGTGGGTGTTGGATGAGGACCTCCTTCTTGTCTGAGTTCAGCTTCAGCCGGCTGTTCCTCATCCATTCGGCGACGGCCTTCATTCCTTCGTGGAGGTTGGTTTTGGCAGTGTGGGGGTCCTTGGTGAGGGAGAGGATCAGCTGGATGTCATCGGCATAGGAGATGATGATGAGGTCGTGCAGTCGGGCGACGTGGGCGAGCGGTGCCATGTAGACGTTAAATAGCGTTGCGCTGAGGGATGAGCCCTGGGGAATGCGGCAGATGATCTTGGTGTGAAAAAAACAAGGGCACCCAAAGGGATTGGTCAAGGACCTTGGGAACTTAATGTTACAGGAAACAGTGGTCCCTGAAAGCAAAACGGTTAAAGATACAATGAATATAGCCTCAATCGTTACTATATTAAAGCCAGTGTCCAGCCGGACAGAGGCACCTTTAATATACAAAATTTATTAACAATAATCCAAAGAATGTAAGTTCACTCTCAGTGGGATACAAGCCTGTATCCTAAGACTTACATATCGCATAGAGAACAAAGTGCGAAAAAAGGTTCAGGCAATTTCATGGATGTTTCAATCAGTGAATACTTCAGATAGTGAAACATCTAATACACAAAAACGTCCCCTTCACAATAATTTATATACAATAAATAGAGTGTGTAAGGTAGACAACTATGTCTACGGCGTTTCGATCCTTATCAGGAGGATATCGGATCATCATCAGGACAAATTAAATAAAAATTGCCTGTACACAAATGCCTGAATTGTATTACATAAGTGACAGCATAACAACAATGGAGAAAAATGGGAAGGAAGAACGAGACAAAAAAGATACAGGAATTAAATCATTCGGGGAAACAAATTGGAAACAAGGATATGAGTCAGATAGGGAAATCTCTGGACAAAAGGATTGGCAGTGAAAGTCACATCAATACCAAGGAAAGGGTATTGGTCATGGTTATTCTTAAATAACAGGGCATAGAGCATTGCATGTTACAAGTTCCACTAAACATGGTAGGGAAAAGGATGCCGTGATATACATTATAAACCATGAAGCTTGTGGCAAAGAGCATTGCAAGTTATCAAAAACAATGTTTAGGAAGAAGCAAATAAACATGATGCCGTGATGGAAAGGACAACAGTAAGCGCAACATAAAGCTGAAATGACTAAATCAATGTCCGTTAACAAGTCTTTAACCAGTGTATCTGATTGTATGGACCGCGTTAATAGTTCGAAAGAAGCGGCGTTGCAAATTACAGTGACCTAGGTTGAAAAAGCGGTAATCTAGTGAGTACTACTAACGGAGTAGCATGGCAACTGGTTACATTCGCAAAAAGGACAATTGCTTGGTCAATTGATAACAATCTGTCTCAAAAAGGAGAACAGTGATGCGGTAAAGGAATGCGCATAATAGAAAGATGCAAAGTTGTCCGTACGAGTAGGTGAAGAAAGCAACCATGCAGAAGTGTGAGAAAATTGGTTACCTCGAGTAATAAAGTTTTTCGATTAATCGTCGTCAAGGACAGGGAAAGTTTCCGGGTGTATGCTAGGTGACGCGTATGACGCTCGAGGGAAAGTGATCAATGGCCTGTGAAGAATAAAAGGCCTGTGAGGAGGAGGTGAAAGCGGGTGGGGAGGTGCGGTCACAACGGAGGAGGGTTACTTACGGGATTGGAAAGTCTGGGGGTGGTCAAGGCTCGCAGTTGAAATCCGTCTGTAAAGACAGGTGACAGTGGGGCTTAGGCACGCTAAGAGTAGTAGGGGCGATGGGGGGGTTAAAAAGCGCATCGCGAGTGCTTACCTCATACAATGGATAGGATAGTATTCCGTGGCCGCATCTGATCAGAGTGAATAGGAAGTACTCGGGTTGTGAGACTGAAATCATATGACGTGTGTGGAGGGTCATGTGATCGGCAAGTGAGGCCGTGTGACCAATAGGGGAAGAAGGCCTATTGGAATAGGGGCGTGTGGCTGTAAGAGTGGGCGGTTAAGTGCAGGCGCCATCTTAGAGTGGTGAAAAACATATACCAGTGCCAGAGAAGCAAAGGAAGCACAGAACAGATAGGATTATCATGATGATGCAAAATACAAATTAATGTTAGAAAAACAGTTAACACAAAGCGTAACCTGAATACAAGTGTGTTGAACCAGAATGGAAAGAATTCACCAAATGATCCAGTTGCGGTCTCAGAAGATGGAAGACTGGGAGAGCCAAAGTCAAAGTTGTAGGAATTTATAGTAGTGTGGTCCAGTCCTCAAGGCGATTAAGCCCTGTGTGAATGCTGCCGGTCTTCAGGATCCATTTCAATTCCTCTTTATTAAGCAATTGGGAGAGGTCAGCACCTCTCGGTGGCATTTTGACAACGGTAATTACTGTCCAACGTATGTCATCTTCAGTATGGCCTAGAGCTTCAAAGTGTTCAACCAAGGGGGTGTTTGGTGTTTTGCATCGAATTCTGCTCCTGTGCTGGCAAATTCTGATTCAAATTTTTTGCGTAGTTTGACCTATGTAGATTTTATCACAGGGACAAAAGAAAGCATAGATAACATTGCTTGTGTTACAGTTACTGAAGTCCCTGCGTACATGTCGAACAGTGCCAAATACAAATTCTTTACAGTCTGAAGTGAATCTACATGCCGTACAGTTTCCACATTTCGTGTGTCCTGTCAGGGGTGGGAGACCCCAGTGGTCATGGAGAGTGCCAGTATTGGGCAGACTAGGAAGTGCAGCTCTTACTAGGTGATCGTTGATGTTCTTGCTCTTTTTGAATGCGAAAAGAGGTCTATCGAGATTAAGTATACCAGCGTTTATCACACTCCAATGTTTGAGTACACTTTTTCGAAATTTATTCGAAGAGGGGGAAAAAGTAGTGACGCATACAATGCGGTTTTGCGTTTTCTTAGGTTTAGGTACTAGTATGCAATCTCTAGGACAGTACCATGCTCTTTTGAGGGCAGTACGTATCAATCTCTTGGGGTATCCCCTGGTGGCCAATTTGTTGCTTAACGTTTTGGCTTCTGTGACACAGTCTTCTTTAAGGGTGCAGTTACGTCGTATGCGTAAAAACTGGGAATAGGGTAAGGAGTCTCTCAATGCTCTGGGGTGGTGGCTGCTATACTTGAGCAGAGTGTTGCGTTCAGTAGGCTTCCTGAAAAGACTGGTGATTAGATGACCTTCTTTATGTACTATATTCAGGTCTAAAAATGCAATAGATGTTTTATTGTGTGTAAGAGTAAATTTAATCCCACCGCAGTTGTTATTGAGCCAATGTAAAAAATGTTCAAGCATAATTTGGGTGTCATGCCAGATCATAAAAATGTCGTCTATGTATCGTTTCCATAGAGAAATTGCAGAGAAAAAGGGGTTCTGCTGTACCAGTATATGGTTGGTTTCAAGAGCGTTCATGTACAGAATGGCCAAATTTGGGGAAAAAACAGCTCCCATTGATGTACCTTTAGTTTGCTGGTAGAAATGGGCATCAAATAAGAAAAAAAAAATTGTGAGACAGATCTCAAGTAGTTGTAAAATGAAGACGGTGGGGACTGCGTGCGGTCTGAAGCGTGTGTCCAAGATACCCTCGATGACACGTAACGAGTCTATTTGGGGAATGTTCGTGTATAGTGATTCCACATCGAGAGTGCAAAGAGTATCAGTGCAGGGGTCGAAGATGTGGTTTTCAACTAAAGTGATCATTTGCATTCTATCTCTCACATAGCAAGGGGTGGAAGGTACGAAGTCTTTTATGAAAAAGTCTACATAAAGACCAAGGGGCTCAAGAATAGAGCCGCATCCTGAAACGATGGGTCGCCCGGGTGGATTGAGTATATCCTTGTGAATCTTGGGGAGTGTGTAGATGACAGGCGTGCATGGTGCCTTGGCATTGAGGAACTGATACTCTAGTTTGGACAGGAAACCTTGGTCTAGACCACATGTGGTCACCTGTAGGATGAGTTTCTGTAGTTCGGTAGTGGGGTTGGTGGGGAGTTTACAATAGTGGTCTGTATTCTCCAGTTGTCTTAATATTTCATTTTTGTAGTTATTGATTTCTTGTAAGACTATTCCACCCCCTTTGTCTGCAGGTTTGATGACAATGTCAGTGTTGGTCTTGAGGGTATCGAGTGATAATTCCAACCCGGTGGGGCATTAGTCGGTGCCATGTATAATGGTTGAAATTATCACCGGTGTAGGGATTATGCTGTTCTGGAATTAGAGCAAACAGCCCTGAAGATTCAGAGAACTTTGACTCTCTGATGAAACACGTGTCGGCTGGCTCCTTTGTTCACAACCTATTAAAGAAGACTAGACATCTTCGTTGGATTTGGCTCCATTCTGTTTTTACGCATTTACTTTGCCGATTGTAATATTGTATGTGTGCACGGGTTTTGTTGATCTTTATCATGTGGTAGGGTTTTCCCTGCACAAATTAAGGGGTTTTAGGGTTTCCCCTTCCCAGTTTAGCACCATACCAATTTGTTGTGCCTTGAGCCTAGCGCCTTGAGACCCTACGGGTATGTAGCGCGCTTTACAAGTGTCACTGATTGATTGATTGGTTGTAACTAGAGACACATTTACGTTAACTAGCTGAGCGCCATTTCTTCCTTCAAATACTAAACCCGTTCTTTCAGTACTAAACAATATACCAGTGTCCGCCCGTTCGACCAGCTGCTGGGCAGAAAGGTAGCCTCAGTGCCGTAGGAGACAGTTCTCGCAGCCGGCAGACAAAATGTATTTGTATATTTAATTATTGATGGCTTCTTTTCTTTACTCCACAGACTTATGCTGCCTGCTCTCTGTTTCCCTCTCACCCCCTCCTTGCTCATCCCTCGCACTCCCTACTCCCTCATCAGATCTGCGAAGCTACGGTCAGCTGCTGGGCAGTAAGGTTTCCTCCCCCAACTGTAGGAAGTCCCACCAGTGAAAGCGCCGAGGCATTTAAGAGTCAGCCCCTGATTTTCCACACTGTTCTCTATCTAAATGCCAAAACTTATAGTGGATTTTATCAACCTGCAAGTAAACTATTTCCTTCTGTAAAGGTTTTCTTAACAACTATACCGAGATTTTGGGGCATATTATCAAGAAACGGCGTTAAAATTATCGCCGCTTTAGCAGCAGAAAACTGCCGCTAAAGCGGCGATAATGGGCTTGATAATATGCGCAGAGAATTCCCATAGAAGCCCATGTTCTGGTGTCAACATGGGCTTCTATTGGAATTCTCTGCGGCATATTATCAAGCCCATTATCGCCACTTTAGCGGCAGTTTTCTGCCGCTAAAGCGGCGATAATTTTAATGCCGTTGCTTGATAATATGCCCCTTTGTTTTTTGTGCAAACGCCAGACATGAATTTCTGCCCTGTTTTCTGTGCCGCAGTTTTTCTATTTTGCCACTATTTCATCTACTTCTGATCACTGCTACTGTTGCTGTGTTTCTCTTATGCCTTTCTCTCTTTTTCTCTTCTCTCCTTTGCCCTGTTCACTTTGCCACTTTTTTTTATCTGTCACGACCTATTTTGCCACAGTCTCTCATTTTCCATTTGCTGCATCTCTGCATCTGTTATGTTTTACCACTGACGCTGTTGCTCTTGCCTCCTCCCTACAGCTTGTTACCTGCTCATCGCACCACTCGCCTTTCCAGAACCCTTCCTACTCCCCTCCACCCATCCCCTGCAGCCCTCTCCCTTCCAGGACCTACTAATGGCAGCCGCGGCATTGAGCAGCCATTAAGCAGGTGAATAGTCGTAGCCTCCAGGGCTTCCCTGTCTGCTCCTCTTTATCGATTCTCTATAATGTGGTATTATCCCAGAGGATGAAAATGGAAGAGAGGCCACACATAGGGCTAGGATAAAATTGCCTTTACATTGACTATCGCTCCTATGTAGTCTGTGGCCAGTGCTTATTTTGAGCCGGTTGTTTCAGGTGCTGGCTAATTGTAGGGGCTTTCTGCCAGTCCTCTTCATCCATTGATCTTTTTTGTGTCAGGCACATTTTCTTCTACCCACTACAGCTTACAGCATTGGGCAGTAGTTCAGACCATGTCAGCCATCAACGGACTCTTCACTATAGTGAGAGTGTTTTTTTTCACAAGAAAAACATCTAGACACAAAGTAGCTCCCTTTATGCTGGAGGCTACAATGACAGACTGTGCTTTTTGAGACTAAACATACTTGTATTGTTTTAGTTGAGTGGGTGTGTGTATATATATATATATATATGTATATGTATATGTATATATATTACCTACTGGCGGTCGCCAGTAGGTAGTTATAGTTAGGACCCTGTTTCCATAGGAAATCCGCAACATTCTATTTTGAATAACTTTGGCGCCGGTCGACGAATCCTCGCGAATTTCTCAAAATAGGTGGGGCGCTCCGCTCCGCTCCTACCCGGAAAGTCTCGGGGGGATTCGTCAAGCGGGGGCTGAGATAAAAGGGGGGTCCCAAAACGCGTTTTTCCCATGTATTTTTCCATAGGACCTTTAGACAGGGCTACAGCCCGAACGGCTGAACAGAATTACTAGAAATTTGGCAGAGAGGTAGTCCTCAGGTCAAGGAAGTGCCTTTTGTAGGTTTGGTGTAAATCTGTTCAGTAGATTCTGAGAAAATAGCCTTTAAATCAATATATATATCTGAGCCAGCTTACAGTACGCTTACCGTAAGCTTACCGTACGCGTACGGTGGCGTGCGCGAGCGCGATTCTGATTGGCTGTTAGATCTTAGTAAACATTCGAATCGGCCGAAACCAGGAAGCGGCGGCCGCCATTTTCTCTCTCGCACTCTGAGGGGGGGGGCTGTAAACAAAGGCAAAAAACATATAAAGGGGCTGTTTAGACAGCGCCCATGCACATAGCCATGTTAGTTGAGTCCTCAAAGATCCCCCAAGGCCAAAAACGGTAAATTTTTATTTTTTTAAAATTTCGCCGATTACGCTTACCGTACGCGTACGGTGCGCTTACGCTAAAAATTTTAATAAAAAAAAAAAAACACTCTCTGTGCATGGCATATTATTGTCATCACTTACAAATTAAATTTAACAGATTACCTATCACAAGGAAGCGCATAATATGTCCTCCATGTGCGCACGGTGCGTAACGTGGGCACGCGGTGCGCTTAGCGCACTGCGTGCCCACCTTGCGTGTACGGCACTAACTGCGTAAAGTGGGCGCGCGGTGCGCGAAGTGCACCGCGTGCTCACTGTGCGCGCACGGTGCGCGAAGCGCACCGTGCGCGCACGGAACGAACTGCGTTAAGTGGGCGTGCACGCCACGAATGGCGTAAAGTAACTTAGCATTTAAAAAAACGTACAAATTCACTGAAAAAACCATAGGTTTCACACACGTTATAGTTAGGAATTAGCATTTAAAAAACCTTGCTAATTCAATGAAAAAACCATAGGTTTCACACATGTTATAGTTAGCTGGAAATGTTACTGATAAAAAACCAATGAAATTCCCCCGTTATAGTTACTGTAGGCAACTATAACTCACGCGACCGTAATCCTCTGGTGATGACATATGTGTCTTTATGAAAAAAAAAAATTTGTAAAATATGTATAGCTAAAATTTAATGGAAGAAGACATGGGCAAATAAGTGTCTAAATACAGTATTAGCATCAGCAGAGGATTACGGTCGCGTGAGTTATAGTTGCCTACAGTAACTATAACGGGGGAATTTCATTGGTTTTTTATCAGTAAAATTTCCAGCTAACTATAACATGTGTGAAACCTATGGTTTTTTCATTGAATTAGCAAGGTTTTTTAAATGCTAATTCCTAACTATAACGTGTGTGAAACCTATGGTTTTTTCAGTGAATAGATATATATATATATTCACTGAAAAAAACATAGGTTTCATGCACGTTATAGTTAGGAATTAGCATATAAAAAACCTTAGAAATTCACTGAAAAAAACAGAGGTTTCAGGGGCGTTATAGTTAGCTGGACATTTCCCTCGTACAAAACCCTAGAAATTCCCCTGTTATAGTTAGTTCTGCTAACTATAATCACGCCCATTTGAGATGTCATCAGTGATGTCATCAGTGATGTCACTGACTATATCATGAGTGATGTAATATGTGACGTCATGAGCAGTGCATTGCGGGGGTGCGAGTTATAATTAGCTGAACTAAGTATAACAGGGGAATTTCTAGGGTTTTGTACGAGGGAAATATCCAACTAACTATAACGCCCCTGAAACCTATGGTTTTTTCAGTGAATATATATATATATATATATGTATATATATATATATATATATATATATATTCACTGAAAAAACCATAGGTTTCACACATGTTATAGTTGGCTGGACATTTTACTGATAAAAAACCAATGAAATTCCACCGTTATAGTTATTGCAGGCAACTATAACTCACGCGACCGCAATCCTCTGCTGATGCTAATACTGTATTTAGACACTTATTTGCCCATGTCTTCTTCCATTAAATTTTACCAATACATATATTACAAATATTTTTTTTTCATAAAGACACATATGTCATCAGCAGAGGATTGCGGTCGCGTGAGTTATAGTTGCCTGCAATAACTATAACGGGGGAATTTCATTGGTTTTTTATCAGTAAAATGTCCAGCTAACTATAACATGTGTGAAACCTATGGTTTTTTCAGTGAATATATATATATATATATTATCTATTGGCGGTCGCCAGTAGATAGTTATAGTTAGGACTGAGGCGCCGGTTGACTTATCTTCGTGAAATTTTCAAAACTAATGGGGCGCTCCGCTCAGCTCCTACCCTGAAAGTCTCGGGGTGATTCGTCAAGCGGGGGCTGAGAAAAAAGGGGGGTCCCAAAACGCGTTTTCCCCATGCATTTTCCCATAGGACCTTTAGTCGAAGGTACAGCCCGAACGGCTGGACAGAATTACTTGAAATTTGGCAAAGAGGTAGTCCTCAGGTCAGGCATGTGCCTTTTGCTTAAATGGTTTAAATCCGTTCAGTAGTTCCTGAGAAAATCAAAAGTAAAATCACATATATATCTGGGCGGAGCCTAACCACACATCTCATCGTGAGATCTGATTGGCTGTCAGCACTTCATCCAAGAAGTGTTGGCAGCCATCTTGGGACTAATATACATGATACCACCTCATTAAAATGCATTGCAGTTAATAGAAGGTTTTAAGACTTTAGTTACATTATAAATCATTTGTTGATGGTACCATACTCATTTTAGGAATTGTGGTGTGTTCTAAGGTGATTTTACCATGTGAAAAAGCCTTCTGCTGTGATATCATGAATCATGTTTGAGAGAAAACTATTTTCTCATGCTTTTCCCACAGAGGTTTGGAAGGTGATCTATAAGCTAACTGAGAGCATATTTTCTGTAAATTCACATTATCTTTCTCACTCATGTGAGAATGAAGTCTGACATTCGCAGTAAAACATGTATATCCAACAAGGGCAGAGACTGTCAGTTGATTCCTTTGTGTTCTACTGCAGCTTCCCAGAGTGTTCTAAAGAACAACTAGAGCGCTAACAGTCCTACTTATGACAAACGTATGGCACACCTGAAGCCATCTTGGTTGGAATAAAGTGGTAATTCTTAAAACATTTAATTTAAAAAGGAACACAATGAGGGGGTTCATTTTACCATAGAAAGTATGATTAGTGCTGCAGAAAGAAAAATTAGGGCACATTTTGAGTGACTTCTCAAATCCTCTTCTATTTCATTAAAAAATTCTGACATGCAGAGTGAAACATGCACTTTAAATACCAGCAGCAGACTTCCCTGGTGAGCAGTAGCTTTACTACAGTGATCTAATGAGCAACTAGAGTGCTAACATTCAGAATTTATGGCAAATGTGTGACATATCTGAATACCTTCTTGATGGAATCAAAGTAAAAAACTGAAAGCATTTACTACTGAGGAGACTGCAGTAAATGAGGAAATTAGGAAACTTCATAACAAATAAATCTCCCAAGATGGCCACCAGACACAAAAGAGCCTAAATGCAGCACAAATATCACCCAGCTGTAGCCCACATGTAGCCCAATGACAGAAGTGTGCAAAACACTTATTTTTTGTGTATTTGCAGTTTTATATAGTGCAGACTTGTCAGGTATTGGAATGCTTTACATGAGCATTGGTTACATCACACAAGATCAAATTCATTTTGGTTGTAGACATGGGGAGATTAAGTGATTTGACCACAATCACAGAATGTTGAGCTGAAGCAGAAACTCCAACCTGGTTCCCCAGTTGCAAAGTCTGCAGCTCTGGAAGTAACACCACATCCTCTCGCCAAGGTGCAACATTTAATCAAGTGGTCAACTGGATAAAAAAACATAAAGATTACAAATAATGAAATACTAGAGTGCTAACATTCAGAATCTATGGCAAATGTGTGACACATCTGAATGCCTTCTTGATGGAACCAAGTAAAAAACTGAAAGTATTTCCTACTGAGGAGACTGCAGTAAATGAGGAAATTAGGAAACTTCATAACAAATAAATCTCCCAAGATGGCCACCAGAGACAAAAGAGCCCAAATGTAGCCCAAATATCACCCAGATGTAGCCCAAGTATAGCCCAATGACAGAATGTCCCAGAGTGTTCTAACGAACAACTAGAGCGCTAACAGTCTTACTTATGACAAAAGTATGGCACACCTGAAGCCATCTTGATTGGAATAAAGTGGTAACACTTAAAACATTTAATTTACAAAGGAACAAAATGAGGGGGTTCGTTTTGCCATAGAAATTATGATTAGTTCTGCAGAAAGAAAAAGGGGAGATTAAGTGATTTGACCACAATCACAGAATGTTGAGCTGAAGCAGAAACTCCAACCTGGTTCCCCAGTTGCAAAGTCTGCAGCTCTGGAAGTAACACCACATCCTCTTGCCAAGGTGTAACATTTAATCAAGTGGTCAACTGGATTAAAAAACATCAATATTACAAATAATTTAAAAGTTCTTTGTCGCTATTTGAAAACTCAGAAAATATGTCCTCATTTTAGTTTTTTAGAGCACTAACCATAATTTTGATGCAAATAAGACCCTCTCATATATGTAATTTCTAAAGGAAATACTCTAGGTATTACAGTTTTGATTACATCAAGATGACATCAGGCGTTCCACACTTTTGAAATAAATATAGAATGTTAGCAATCTAGTTGTTCATTGGGATACTGTTGAGAGGCAGAGGCCAGGGGCACAGACTCTGAAAATTGAAGGCAGGTAGGAGAGTGCAGAGGCAAAAATTTGACCACACTGGGCAGGTAGGAAGGGCAGTGGCAGCAAAACAGACTATGGAGGGCAGGGGAAAGGGGGGCAGGGGCAACAAACCAACAATACAGGACTGGCAAGAGAGGCTGTGGCAATATAATAGACCATTGTGGGCAGAAGGAAGAGGCAGTGATAGTACAACCATACATGCCAACAGACCCGTTTCAGCCAGGAAACGTCCAATGGGCTTTATTTGATCTGTCTCCTGTCTACAATCTCCTCTTTTTCAATGTAACTCAAAGGGGAAAATCAATACCCCAGTTTTTTTCAAAATCTCCCTCTTACCAAGTTCAAAATGTTCGCAAGTATGGTACATTGAATCATGGTAGGCAGGAGGAATTGGGGTAGGGACATGGACTCGGATAACAGAGGACAGGAGGGACATGGAGAGGTGCACCAAACTGACCCTACAGGGCAGGCATCAGGGTTTGCAGCAGCACAATACACCACACAGCGCATGCGGGACAGGA
The DNA here is from genome assembly GCF_964204655.1 of Triturus cristatus. Taxonomy (NCBI): domain Eukaryota; kingdom Metazoa; phylum Chordata; class Amphibia; order Caudata; family Salamandridae; genus Triturus; species Triturus cristatus. The sequence goes on from NC_140579.1 coordinate 319,479,751, forward strand.
GTGCAGTACAACAATCCATAGAAAGCAATAGGGAGGGGACAGGACCATGCACATGGACAACAGAGAACTGATGGGAAAGAGGCAATGGTAGCTAGCTGACCATAATGGACAGACAGGAGAGAAAGCTGCAGCATAACAGACCATAAAGGGCAGGAGGGACGGATCAGGGGCATTACAATGGAATGGACAAGCCAGGAGGGAGGGAATAGGGGGTCTGCACATGGAAACAGAGGGCTGGGGGAAGGTGGCAGGGCAGGAGCAGCAAGATGACCATGGAGGTCAGGCAGGATGGGCACTAGAAACAAGACACACCATGGAGAGCAACAATGAGACTATGGTGGCATACACACAGACCATGGAGGGAAGGTGGGAGGGGGTCAGGGGCAGCTAGCTGACCACACAGGGAAGGTGGGAGGGGCCATGGCAGCACAGAAGACCATGCATGGCAAGCGGGAGGGTTAGTGGCAGCACAATGGCTATGATGGGCAAGAAGGAGGGTGCAGGGGCATGCACAAAGGACCATGGAGTATAGAAGTGAGGGTCAGGACCTGGGCACAGACAAGAGAGTTCAGGGGAAGGGGCCTCACAACAGACCACGCGGGGCAGGCAGGAGGAGCAGTTGCAGCACAACAGATCAGGGAGGGCAGAAGGGTGTGGCAGTAAAATGGACCATGGAGGACAGGAGGAAGGGGATAGGGGCATGGCATGTGGACAGGCAGGGTGGAGGTGGCAGGGACAGGTTACAGTCATCTGACAATGCTAGGCAGGTAGGAGGGGAGTGGCAGCTCAACAGAGCACTCAGAGTAGATAGGAGTGGCAGGTCCATGGAACATAGTGGGCAAAAAGGATGGAGCAGGGGCATGCACAAAGACATCGGCGGGCAGGGGGAAGGAGAATAGGGGCAGCAAGCTAAGCACAGAGGCTAAGCAGGAGGTCAATGATGGGCCATAGAATTGGGCAATGGAGGGCAGGAGGAGTGGACTGGTACATCATGCTAAATGGAGGGCAGTGGCAGCACATCAGACCATGCATGGCAGGAGGGAGGAGGCTAGTCCATGGATTCAGACAACAGAGGATAGGGAGGAGGTGGATGGGGCAGCAAGCTAACTGTTCAGAGAAGGTGGGTATTAGGAACTTTATTGTTTTTAAAATGTGTGTCTGTACGAACTACTTAAAATATGAACAAGTATGCAGCATAATCTCACTCTTATTCAGGAAGAAGAGGACGTGTGTGACTGTGACTCCGGGCTCACTTGGCAGAAACACCCCCTGACCCTCCACCCCCATCGCAAAAATTAATGCCTGTGAAAAGGGTATGTGGACGCAGTGTTATATAGAACATAGTCCTGAGAGTACGATTGAAAATGAAAACTAGATGTAGTATATGGTATAAACTATGCTCCAAAAAGTGTGATATAAGATGAACCGGGGCGTGAAATATAACATGCAATACATTGTGCACATGACAGATTCATTGGAGAGCGCGAGATAGCACAGGCACTAGCGCGTGCTATGCGATATGCGCCTTGGAGTGTAATATGCACAGGGCAGTGTTGTGTAACATAACTAGTCTCTAAAGTTGTAATATAAAATATGTGCTGGGGAGTGTAACCTTGCATATGCACTGTGTTCAAAGATATGGATCCCAGATTGTAATATGTATGGCATAGCGCTGTGCGTTATAACATACACATCAAGGAAGGCACGTTAGATGGGGCAATATAACCCGTGCGAAGGCAAGTGTGGCATGACATATTCACGGGGTGGTGTTACAGTGCACATGGGCTAGAGAGTGTCATAGCATATGCACTAGCTGGTGGAATACAACACAGAGGTGTGAGGCAATCGGCGGACACTGGTGGGTGTAACACAGCATTGGGCTCAGCCAGGAGCACGCTGTGACTCTCAAGTGAGGTTCGTCTCCTTTCCAGAGAGTAAAATAAAAAGTATTACACATCCGGCGGTGGATGTGTTTTTTATTAACCGTGAGGGGGGTTTCTTGCATAGTTTGGTCGAATTTTTGTCGAATCCCCTTTGAATGGCTTGGTGTGTGTGTATATTAAGTGTGCCCGTCAATAGCTACCCATGTTTGTATAAATAAACTACAAGGGTGTCTACTTGGAGAGTACCCACCGGCCGGGGCGCCGGGATTAGGCACGGTAGGGCGTCAGTCACGTCAGAGCTTCACTAGCGGTGTAAATACATTCCATGTGGATTCATTCTATGCATAGTCGCCTTTTAATGAATATCACGCAAATCGTCATGGTGATAGGTACATACGGTTTGTCCAGCATGTCCTAGGTGTTTCTATAAATATATATATATTTAAAATATTAAAAAACAAAGGCCGGCCCCGGAGCCATAAGTGGCTTGAGGAGGGGGGCAACGCAACCCCCTCCTAAAGAATTTAAATTAAAAAAAGGCCATGACCTGGGGGTTGGGGTACCCGGGGCTGATAAAGGCCTTTGGAGGGCCAAATTAATTTTTTTCAACAAAAAAAATTAGGGTGCAGGCCCTGGGGGATGGGGTCCCCAGGGCCAGTAAATTAGAAAAAGAAGGGGGGCCACACAGCCCTCCTTCTTAAAAAAATAAAATAAATAAAAGACTGGCATCGCGCAGGAGGCCACGCCCCCTCCTTGCAGCACTCTGCAAACGCGCCCGCTGGCCAGTTGTAAGTTGGGGAATTAATTCCCCTTCAATACTGAGGGTCCCTGAGGGCCAACTAGCCCAACAGGTATCTCCAGTGTGCGCCAGGGAGCTGCGTTGCAGACAGGTGTTCTGAGGCCATGCCCCTTTTTACACCTCTATGCAATGCAGCTCTGTGGCGCTTACTGGAGGTACCTAGTGGGCTAGTTTGACCCTAGGGACCCTTAGGATTCAAGGGGACTTAATTTCTCAACTTAGAACGGCCACAGGGCGCGTTTACACAGTGGTGAAGGGAGGGGACGGGGCCTGAGGTGACGTGTGCAAACACGCCCTGAGGCGCGTTTTAAGTTGGGGAAATAATTCCCTTTCAATCCTGAGGGACCCTGGGGGCCAACTAGCCCACCAGGTGCTTCCAGTAAGTGCCACTGCTCTGCGTTGCAGAGAGGTGGTGCAGGCCGTGCCCCTTTTTACACCTCTCTGCAATGGCGCTTACTGGTCGTACCTAGTGGGCTATTTTGCCCCTAGGGATCCTCAGGATTCAAGGGGACTTAATCTCCCAACTTAAAAAACGGCCACAGGGCATGTTTACACAGTGGGGAAGGAAGGGGACGGGGCCTGAGGTGACGTGTGCAAACACGCCCTATGGCACATGTTAAGTTGGGGAAATAATTCCCCTTCAATCCTGAGGGCCCCTGGGGGCTAACTAGCCCACCAGGTGCTTCCAGTAAGCACCGCTGAGTTGCAGAGAGGTGGTCTAGGCCGTGCCCCTTTTTACATCTCTCTGCAACGCAGCTCTGTGGCGCTTACTGGAGGTACCTAGTGGTCTAGGTGGACCCTAGGGACTCTCAGGATTCAAGGGGACTTAATCTCCCAACTTAAAACGGCCACTGTGTAATGACCAGAAGTTATAGAAGGTCCATCATGGAAAATTATTGCAACTGCAACAAAAGTTTTTCCTGATATTGATAATTGATTTCCTGTAAACTTCTTTATTAAAGTGTCCAATTTTGTTCCATCAGCTCTACAACGGTGCATCATTAAAATTACATACTGTCCATATTTCTTTAAAAATAACGTTGATAACATTTCTGATTTACATTGAGAACATTCCATGTTGTGATGTGCATCTTTAACTAATTTACTAAAAGTTTACTCTCTGGTAATGTTAAATATATGAACCTTTCAGAATCAACATTAGAGCTGCATGTGTTCAAACAGTTTTCACAACTATGTTCCCATTTGTAAGAGAGACCAAACATATTTTCTATTTCTACCCCTTCATCTTCCAGTACCATAAGCATATACATTAAGAATTCCTGTGCATCTTGCTGGACATTTTGAGTAAACTGTGTACATCCAGAACCTACATCTAAAAGATTTCTAACATCAGAAGCACTTTCTATTTTAGTTTTATCATTACTCAGCTTTTCATAAAGGAAACTCAGCAGAGAACAGAATCTTTTTTCATGATTTAGTATTATCTGCTCTTTCAAACTTTCAAGATAAAATACAACATTCAGCACTACATTAGCGTAGCAGTTGACACCAGAGCTATTTTCAAAATGACAACCAACAACCTCTTCAGCATTGTCCTTTTTCTTTTTGCTTGCAATCACATCAGTCTCTGTTTGTTTACTCTTCTGCACATCCTCATTACAGATATTCTCAATTCTCCTTTTCCGACACACAACACGTTTTTCAAGCACAGGATACTGACCTAAATGAGGAGCATAGCTTCTTCTTAATCTATTATATTCCTTTACACAGTTTGCATCAGCACTAACTTTTGACTCATCAAAGTCTATCATGAATAAACCAGATATTTTTTTCACGCGTGACAAAGCAACATATGCCATACCTTCTTTAAACACACTAGAACAAATGTTTACAAAAGCACTATCTACAGTTAATCCTTGAGATTTGTGAATAGTTACAGCATATGCTAGAGAAAATGGAAACTGCTTCCTACGTACATATAAGTCTTTCACAAGCAAGAAACGAACTGAACAACGACTAATGTCATTAACCTCTTCAATCTGATCAAATTTTATTTTTAAAAATTCAATTCAATCTTTTTTCTGGTAATTAACAAAACCCACAACTTTACCCATAGCTCCATTCACTAAACCTTTTTCTACATCCAAATTACGTCTTAAAATTACTCGACAGTTCATACATATATAAAGATTCTTTTCTAAACCAGCTGTTTTTGATATGTTTTTCTCTAGAGAATCCAATTTAGTTGTCAATTTGCTTGTCAATATAATAGTTATTCCTTCATGCTGTATTTTATCCACAGCTTCCAGTTTTATAATCTCTTCATTTTCCAATTTCAAAAGTTCTTGATTGAATATAGAGCATTCATGTAGTGTTGGCATTAAGCAGATTACAGTATTTTTTTCAGCAATTTTCTCTGGAACTATTTGTTCTTTGGAAACAAATTACATTTCTGCCATGTTCTGTGAGTAGTCCAATTCTGATATCTTTGAGAATACTTGCATAATCATCATCATTTGCTTGCCGCATATTGGTAATGAGTTCTTTGTACTCAAAGTATGTCCAAATATTCACATTACCTATACTTCCTAACGACTTTTTCGTGTCTTCATGTGTAAGAGTATGAAATACTGGTTGTCCTTTAACTGGAGTGAGCTGCAGTAGATCCCCAAAAACTATAACACGTTTTCCTCCAAATAGCACGTCATAGTTTGTCTTTAGAATTTGCTGCATTCTTAAATGCACAAAGGCAAGCATTAAGTTTGATACCATGCTTACCTCATCAATAATGAGAACTTTCTTTTTTTTCAATACTCTTGAAACTTCAAAACATGCTTCTCCTGTTAGCTTGTGGTATTGTATTTTGTTCTCATGCTCTACTGGTAACATTAGCAAACGATGGAGGGTAATTTCTTTTATGTTATATGCTGCTAACCCAGTTGGAGCAGTAACAACACAAGGCAAAGTTGAATCAGTTTTTTTCTCTAGGTAGCTTCTAATTACTTTAATTAAGAAACTTTTTCCAGTTCCAACTTGTCCACTCACATACATTCTGATTGGTTCAAATGATGTGCATGAGCACTCTTTATTTTCATGTAGTAATCCATGATCAATTTGTTTTGTGACTTCCTCATAAATTTGTTGTTGTTCATCATTCAGTTGTTGTTCCAAATTTGGTAAGTTTATTAAATCTTCCTGAGCTTGATTCATAGCTGTTTACACTTCAGTCATGGCTATTGCAGCTTCATTTTCTACGATTGGTTGTCCTAGAGGATCTTGACTGATCGTCCCAGAACTTTGACTGTCTTGAGAACTGTCTCTAGCTACTTCAGCTGCAATTGTTGCTTCTTGTTCAATTTCTTCATTTAACATTTGTACATAAGTTGTGAAAATACTGCATTCTATGGTATCTTTGCATGCATTAAAGGAATCTTCATAGCTTTGAAAATGTCCAAGTAATTCATCCTCTGAACGCCATGGTTTAAACAACTGTAAAAGTGCTAAGTGGTAAAATTCCTTCTTGTCAGTAGTGTCGCAACTCAGCTTTCTGTGATTAATCAAACTTCCTTTTGTTTGTTTTACCAAACATCCTTCCTCACCAATGAATTTATATTTTCCATTGTTGATGTCTTCTGTGGTATTCCGTTTAAAAATGTAGTTCTGCAGCACTTCATAGAGACACATGTTCTCAAGATGATGACTTCTCTTTGGGTAATATGTGTCCAACATGTTTGTTCTTTAAATGTCTGTGCTTTCTGGTTCGTACTCTGCTAAATATTCAATTTCTCGAATAGATTTCAATACCCGATTTCGCATTCCTGCAAGGCCTAAACTTACCCAAATTATTCTTCTGGATTTGGAGTACAGACTTGCAGATGATAACCTATCTGAGCATTCGTATGACCCAATTTCTCGATGCGATAACATCTTTAAACTGAAACTGTATAGCTTTTTACTGACAGTCTTCTCGTGAGAAATCTCTTCCCACATTTCTTTCAATTCTGTTTTCTCAGATTTAATGATGTAAGATGTGACATACCGAGCAACAGCAATAGAATTGTCAGCTACATACTGAATATCCATGTTAGCATTCCACATGGATAAAATGACTGGGTTGTAGTCATTTATATATTTTGACTCTTCTTTTCTTCTTAGGGTGTAGGTATTTTTAGGCGATTTTCTTGTAATAGTATGTCGCACAGCTGACATAAAACTATTTACTCCTCCTTTTGAAAGAACAGGTCGTGGAAATCCAAATCGACTTTTTGTGTAGAATTTATCTTTACTCTTGTACTTTCGTCGACAGTATTTTCCACACCGATGACTTTGGAAACGTAAAACTTGCTCTTTTAAGTTTTTTTCTTCTGTGCTTTTAGGTATAGCACATGTTGCATATCCTTCAATGAAAGATAAAACTGCATCATCAGAATCTGTTCCAAAGTTTGGGGCATACTTGATCCACAACAGCATATGAATATGAGGAGCACCTCTTGCTTGGTACTCTTTTCTCCAAAAGAAATCCACAACTTCTCCAAGAGGTGGATTTTTTTTATTGCAGATGAAGGACATCATAGCCTCAAATCTATGATTGAAATATCTGCAAACATTAACCGGATCCAATGAGCACAATTCTCCTGCTGTCTTGTATTGGATGTTTTCAATATTTGAATTTGCCTCTCGAAGAAAATCCAGTAAATCATCCCAAGCGTACTCAGCACAGCTTAGGGTAAGGAACCAAGTAGGAGTTCCTAAATTCCGTAACATACATTTCAATTCTCCATGGCGTCGGTACCAATATTCATTAGTCCCACGCTGACAAGCCGTCAGATTAATCAACTGAGATTCCAAATGATCATCTCACTGTTGCACTTTGTTCAGAAAATCCTTTGCAGACACATTATGTAGATGTACTCCAGTTTTTAAAATGTGATTTACTGCATAAGATAGTGCAGATAAGTCACTTTCAAATAAAAGATGGAACAAATAAGGAATACTTTGACGAAATCTTGGATCTTCTGCATATAATCTTGTAGTCCGATACTCAGAAGCAAGAATCTGTACTGGACGTTCATCATATCATCCACCTTTTCCTGTAGGAAACAGCTGGGGAAAACAACGAGCTTCCAAGCTCTCCTCCCATACACTCACGGGAATTCCTTTTGCTTTTTTCATCTGAAATGGATCAATAGTGTTTCCCATAACTTCTTTAGAATGAAGAGGATGTACGCTGAAATGTTCATAAATTTCTTCTTCTTTTGACTTATCCACTTTTTCAATTTGCCCAGTTGGTATTCCTGTGTCTGCTACTAAAACTTCTTCATCTTCATCCATATAAATTGATTCATACCATTTATTATTTCTTTTCAAATATAAATTTGCTCTTTGTACTTTTCGTACATCTACCAGCTCCTGCCAAATGTTCTTATTCTTTGTAGGTACACCATTAACCAGAATAACTAATGGTTCAGTTTCCAAACTATCTGCATCAATTGTTTCAATATTTTTTTTCAAATCTAATGGCAAATAGACAACTCTTTCTTTTAAACCTCTTTGTAAATCTGAAGGAGGTAATTTACCTGTTTTGGGCTCCATACGAACTATAGTCTGAAACGGATGGACACATTGAATGAGTATAGACTCATACGTATTTAAATCACTAAGTTCTGCAGAATATCAACCAATTCTAAATTATTATGTACAGCTCTAGCTGGCATTTTATTGTCTTCTAACTTGTTATAACAGTATTTACAAATACGCTGATCTTCAACCAAATCAAAACAATTTTCAAGAAACAAATATGTAGCAAACTCCTTCCACTTAGAATTATTTTCTTTTTCACTTTTTTTATAGAGATCAACATTCCTTGTTTTTTATAATGGCTTCTCCGGCAACAAATACAAGTAATATTTGGTATTTCATTAGAGATGATAGCAAATTTTGTCATTTGATCTTCAAATGTTTTACTAACAGTGGGTTCTACATTCTCTTCCACATTTTCTTCAATAACTGTGTCATGTCCTGCACTTTCTTGCTCTGGACCAAAGTAACAAAACTCAATATCCTCACAAACCTTCTTCACATCTGATACAGATCCACGGAACAGAGCACTATTCAACTCATGTAACTTTAGTGCTGGACTTTTAGCAAAATACAATCTTTTCACAAGCTTTCTCATTTCAGTATGATGAACTGCCAGCATCCTAAAACGGTGAAAAACACTTTGACAAACTTTCCTAGAAAGACAAGCCAGAGAATGTCCTTGCAAACCAGTATTCTCTCTCACTCTGCATGGATCTAGTCTTTGAAGCACCTTAATCTTCTGTTTAACACTTTTTTTACTATATTCTCTTAGAAAGTCACGAAATTTATCAATAGATTCCTGTCGTACAGTACAAATACTACTACAATTCCAAGTGTACACTGGGGCTTTAGGACGTCTCCCCAAAACCTCATCAGCTAACACTTCTTCCTCATTTCTTGGAACCATTTTCTCCTTTTCCATTACACAACCATCTTTAACTTCATATGCTCGACCACTGGTGTCAACTGCATGCAGCAAACTATTACTTTGAAGATAACTCTCTTCATTAAAAAATGGTTCAGTACTTGAACTATGCTTCCATTCTCCTAAGAACACTTTACAAAAGTTTTTTTTTTTCACTTCTCTTTTTCTTTTGCTTTTTGACTTCATTACATTCACTAATTTATCTAATGTACGGATCCTGTTCAAAATTAAAAAGGAAGAGTTTTCTTTTTAATTCCAAAGCCTTTGCAACAATTGATTCAATATGTTTCTTTTTCTTATACAATTTGACTTCTTCCTATATTTTTTCACACCCTTTAGCAAACATTTTTCTACGAATGTTTTTAAAATCTATTTTTCTTTTTAAGTCATTATTTCTTACTTCTGATTGTACATTAGCATTTAGTATATTCTGTCGATTGTCTTGTTGTTTTCTACTTGAAACACTATTTCCAGTGGATATATTTTTTACATTTTTTCTTTGCTTGAGGATATTTTTTATAAAATCCTTCGTCTGCTTACCAGAACAACATGAGGTTCTTCAAATAATTTTTGTTGTCCAGTTGTCTTCAAATATAGATGTTGTTGCTGTTCTTTTCTCTTTCTTGATTTTATAGGCATCTTTAATTTATTTCAGTGTTGTTCAGCAATACCTGAAAGAAACTAAAAAAAAAATACCTTTATGTAATTTAAATATGTTACTATATTTTTTATGAGCTTTTCAAAACCTATCATATAAGCTGTCCCTTTCGTACGACTGCAAGTCTTACACAATAAAAGCTACACAAATTAAATCTCTGACAACAATTCCTGTGTGCACACAGACTCATGGTGTGATTCTACGCAGAAAACGATATTTGATTGGCAATTTCAAAGCACATTTACCACTGTGGTTTTGCAAGTGATAATTACTGTAACAGCCTGACATATTTTCCTTATAGTTTAGAGAGGCAGAAAAGAGCACATGTCCTAACAGCTACTTGAGAGCATGAGCATGTGGAACCTGGGTGAGTGATTAGACTAGAGCAAAGGAAATGAGCCTTGGTGATGTTGAATGTGGTAGCGTTACACACTACTATCTAAAATACCACACAGTGCTGAATACTTAGCATGGGAGTGCAGGAGAAGCAGCTGCCTGTGTGCTAAGAGCGTGCTTCTGGAGACTGTGTATTGTCAGGTGCAAGAGAGATCTGCATGGACGCTTGCAGAACTGCATGAAGACTGCAGAGATGTTTGTAAGAGTACATGTGGGGTAAGGGTTAATTGGAGTTTCGAACATGTAGGAGCTACCTCACCCATTGCAGGAGTGTAAGGAAAATCTACCCTGTTGTTTTCAAATGTGTTAGCATTTGCCTCTCATTTGTGAGATATTGATTTGTGCTGAATGTTAGCCATCACAGTTCAAGAAAACAAGCTGCCCCTTTCCTACGAATGCAAGTCTTACAGAACCAGACCAACACAAATTAAATTTCTGATAACAATTCCTGTGTGCACACAGACTCATGGTGCGATTCTAGGCTGAAAACGATATTTGATTGGCAATTTCAAAGCACATTTACTACTGTGGTTTTGCAAGTGATAATTACTGTAACAGTCTGACACATTTTCCTTATAGTTTAGAGAGGCAGAAAGAGCACATGTCCTAACAGCTACTTGAGACCATGAACATGTGGAACCTGGGTGAGTGATTAGACTAGAACAAAGGAAATGAGCCTTGGTGATGTTGAATGTGGTAGCATTACACACTACTATCTAAAATAACACACAGTGCTGAATACTTATCATGGGAGTGCAGGAGAAACAGCTGTCTGTTTGCTTAGAGCATGCTTCTGGAGACTGTGTATTGCCAGGTGCAAGAGATATCTGCATGGACACTTGCACAACTGCATGAGGACTGCACAGATGTATGTAAGAGTACATGTGTGGTAAGGGTTAATTGGAGTTTTGAACATGTAGGATCTACCTCACCCATTGCAGGAGTGGAAGGAAAATCTACACTGTTGTTTTCAAATGTGTTAGCATTTGCCTCTCATTTGTGAGATATTGATTTGTGCTGAATGCTAGCCATCACAGTTCAAGAAAACAAGCTGCCCCTTTCCTACGAATGCAAGTCTTACAGAACCAGACCAACACAAATTAAATCTCTGACACCAATTCCTGTGTGCACACAGACTCATGGTGTGATTCTAGGCAGAACACGATGTTTGATTGGCAATTTCAAAGCAGATTTACCACTGTGGTTTTGCAAGTGATAATTACTGTAACAGCCTGACACATTTTCCTTATAGTTTAGAGAGGCAGAAAAGAGCACATGTCCTAACAGCTACTTGAGAGCATGAGCATGTGGAACCTGAGTGAGTGATTAGACTAGAGCAAAGGAAATGAGCCTTGGTGATGTTGAATGTGGTAGCATCACACACTACTAACTAAAAAACCACCCAGTGCTGAATACTTAGCATGGGAGTGCAGGAGAAGCCACTGCCTGTGTGCTAAGAGCGTACTTCTGGAGACTGGGTATTGTCAGGTGCAATTGAGATCTGTATGGACACTTGCACAACTGCATGAAGACTGCACAGATGTATGTAAGAGTACATGTGTGGTAAGTTTTAATTTGAGTTTGTAACATGTAGGATCTACCTCACCCATTGCAGGAGTGGAAGGAAAATCTACACTGTTGTTTTCAAATGTGTTAGCATTTGCCTCTCATTTGTGAGATATTGATTTGTGCTGAATGCTAGCCATCACAGTTCAAGAAAACAAGCTGCCCCTTTCCTACGAATGCAAGTCTTACAGAACCAGACCAACACAAATTAAATCTCTGACACCAATTCCTGTGTGCACACAGACTCATGGTGTGATTCTAGGCAGAACACGATGTTTGATTGGCAATTTCAAAGCAGATTTACCACTGTGGTTTTGCAAGTGATAATTACTGTAACAGCCTGACACATTTTCCTTATAGTTTAGAGAGGCAGAAAAGAGCACATGTCCTAACAGCTACTTGAGAGCATGAGCATGTGGAACCTGGGTGAGTGATTAGACTAGAGCAAAGGAAATGAGCCTTGGTGATGTTGAATGTGGTAGCGTTACACACTACTATCTAAAATACCACACAGTGCTGAATACTTAGCATGGGAGTGCAGGAGAAGCAGCTGCCTGTGTGCTAAGAGCGTGCTTCTGGAGACTGTGTATTGTCAGGTGCAAGAGAGATCTGCATGGACGCTTGCAGAACTGCATGAAGACTGCAGAGATGTTTGTAAGAGTACATGTGGGGTAAGGGTTAATTGGAATTTCGAACATGTAGGAGCTACCTCACCCATTGCAGGAGTGTAAGGAAAATCTACCCTGTTGTTTTCAAATGTGTTAGCATTTGCCTCTCATTTGTGAGATATTGATTTGTGCTGAATGCTAGCCATCACAGTTCAAGAAAACAAGCTGCCCCTTTCCTACGAATGCAAGTCTTACAGAACCAGACCAACACGAATTAAATTTCTGATAACAATTCCTGTGTGCACACAGACTCATGGTGCGATTCTAGGCTGAAAACGATATTTGATTGGCAATTTCAAAGCACATTTACTACTGTGGTTTTGCAAGTGATAATTACTGTAACAGTCTGACACATTTTCCTTATAGTTTAGAGAGGCAGAAAGAGCACATGTCCTAACAGCTACTTGAGACCATGAACATGTGGAACCTGGGTGAGTGATTAGACTAGAACAAAGGAAATGAGCCTTGGTGATGTTGAATGTGGTAGCATTACACACTACTATCTAAAATAACACACAGTGCTGAATACTTATCATGGGAGTGCAGGAGAAACAGCTGTCTGTTTGCTTAGAGCATGCTTCTGGAGACTGTGTATTGCCAGGTGCAAGAGATATCTGCATGGACACTTGCACAACTGCATGAGGACTGCACAGATGTATGTAAGAGTACATGTGTGGTAAGGGTTAATTGGAGTTTTGAACATGTAGGATCTACCTCACCCATTGCAGGAGTGGAAGGAAAATCTACACTGTTGTTTTCAAATGTGTTAGCATTTGCCTCTCATTTGTGAGATATTGATTTGTGCTGAATGCTAGCCATCACAGTTCAAGAAAACAAGCTGCCCCTTTCCTACGAATGCAAGTCTTACAGAACCAGACCAACACAAATTAAATCTCTGACACCAATTCCTGTGTGCACACAGACTCATGGTGTGATTCTAGGCAGAACACGATGTTTGATTGGCAATTTCAAAGCAGATTTACCACTGTGGTTTTGCAAGTGATAATTACTGTAACAGCCTGACACATTTTCCTTATAGTTTAGAGAGGCAGAAAAGAGCACATGTCCTAACAGCTACTTGAGAGCATGAGCATGTGGAACCTGAGTGAGTGATTAGACTAGAGCAAAGGAAATGAGCCTTGGTGATGTTGAATGTGGTAGCATCACACACTACTAACTAAAATACCACCCAGTGCTGAATACTTAGCATGGGAGTGCAGGAGAAGCCACTGCCTGTGTGCTAAGAGCGTACTTCTGGAGACTGGGTATTGTCAGGTGCAATTGAGATCTGTATGGACACTTGCACAACTGCATGAAGACTGCACAGATGTATGTAAGAGTACATGTGTGGTAAGTTTTAATTTGAGTTTGTAACATGTAGGATCTACCTCACCCATTGCAGGAGTGGAAGGAAAATCTACACTGTTGTTTTCAAATGTGTTAGCATTTGCCTCTCATTTGTGAGATATTGATTTGTGCTGAATGCTAGCCATCACAGTTCAAGAAAACAAGCTGCCCCTTTCCTACGAATGCAAGTCTTACAGAACCAGACCAACACAAATTAAATCTCTGACACCAATTCCTGTGTGCACACAGACTCATGGTGTGATTCTAGGCAGAACACGATGTTTGATTGGCAATTTCAAAGCAGATTTACCACTGTGGTTTTGCAAGTGATAATTACTGTAACAGCCTGACACATTTTCCTTATAGTTTAGAGAGGCAGAAAAGAGCACATGTCCTAACAGCTACTTGAGAGCATGAGCATGTGGAACCTGGGTGAGTGATTAGACTAGAGCAAAGGAAATGAGCCTTGGTGATGTTGAATGTGGTAGCGTTACACACTACTATCTAAAATACCACACAGTGCTGAATACTTAGCATGGGAGTGCAGGAGAAGCAGCTGCCTGTGTGCTAAGAGCGTGCTTCTGGAGACTGTGTATTGTCAGGTGCAAGAGAGATCTGCATGGACGCTTGCAGAACTGCATGAAGACTGCAGAGATGTTTGTAAGAGTACATGTGGGGTAAGGGTTAATTGGAATTTCGAACATGTAGGAGCTACCTCACCCATTGCAGGAGTGTAAGGAAAATCTACCCTGTTGTTTTCAAATGTGTTAGCATTTGCCTCTCATTTGTGAGATATTGATTTGTGCTGAATGCTAGCCATCACAGTTCAAGAAAACAAGCTGCCCCTTTCCTACGAATGCAAGTCTTACAGAACCAGACCAACACGAATTAAATTTCTGATAACAATTCCTGTGTGCACACAGACTCATGGTGCGATTCTAGGCTGAAAACGATATTTGATTGGCAATTTCAAAGCACATTTACTACTGTGGTTTTGCAAGTGATAATTACTGTAACAGTCTGACACATTTTCCTTATAGTTTAGAGAGGCAGAAAGAGCACATGTCCTAACAGCTACTTGAGACCATGAACATGTGGAACCTGGGTGAGGGATTAGACTAGAACAAAGGAAATGAGCCTTGGTGATGTTGAATGTGGTAGCGTTACACACTACTATCTAAAATAACACACAGTGCTGAATACTTAGCATGGGAGTGCAGGAGAAGCAGCTGCCTGTGTGCTAAGAGCATGCTTCTGGAGACTGTGTATTGTCAGGTGCAAGAGAGATCTGCATGGACGCTTGCACAACTGCATGAAGTCTGCAGAGATGTATGTAAGAGTACATGTATGGTAAGGGTTAATTGGAGTTTTGAACATGTAGGATCTACCTCACCCATTGCAGGAGTGGAAGGAAAATCTACCCTGTTGTTTTCAAATGTGTTAGCATTTGCCTCTCATTTGTGAGATATTGATTTGTGCTGAATGCTAGCCATCACAGTTCAAGAAAACAAGCTGCCCCTTTGCTACGAATGCAAGTCTTACAGAACCAGACCAACACAAATTAAATCTCTGACACCAATTCCTGTGTGCACACAGACTCATGGTGTGATTCTAGGCAGAAAAAGATGTTTGATTGGCAATTTCAAAGCACATTTACCACTGTGGTTTTGCAAGTGATAATTACTGTAACAGCCTGACACATTTTCCTTATAGTTTAGAGAGGCAGAAAAGAGCACATGTCCTAACAGCTACTTGAGAGCATGAGCATGTGGAACCTGGGTGAGTGATTAGACTAGAGCAAAGGAAATGAGCCTTGGTGATGTTGAATGTGGTAGCGTTACACACTACTATCTAAAATACCACACAGTGCTGAATACTTAGCATGGGAGTGCAGGAGAAGCAGCTGCCTGTGTGCTAAGAGCGTGCTTCTGGAGACTGTGTATTGTCAGGTGCAAGAGAGATCTGCATGGACGCTTGCAGAACTGCATGAAGACTGCAGAGATGTTTGTAAGAGTACATGTGGGGTAAGGGTTAATTGGAGTTTCGAACATGTAGGAGCTACCTCACCCATTGCAGGAGTGTAAGGAAAATCTACCCTGTTGTTTTCAAATGTGTTAGCATTTGCCTCTCATTTGTGAGATATTGATTTGTGCTGAATGTTAGCCATCACAGTTCAAGAAAACAAGCTGCCCCTTTCCTACGAATGCAATTCTTACAGAACCAGACCAACACGAATTACATTTCTGATAACAATTCCTGTGTGCACACAGACTCATGGTGCGATTCTAGGCTGAAAACGATATTTGATTGGCAATTTCAAAGCACATTTACTACTGTGGTTTTGCAAGTGATAATTACTGTAACAGTCTGACACATTTTCCTTATAGTTTAGAGAGGCAGAAAGAGCACATGTCCTAACAGCTACTTGAGACCATGAACATGTGGAACCTGGGTGAGTGATTAGACTAGAACAAAGGAAATGAGCCTTGGTGATGTTGAATGTGGTAGCATTACACACTACTATCTAAAATAACACACAGTGCTGAATACTTATCATGGGAGTGCAGGAGAAGCAGCTGCCTGTGTGCTTAGAGCATGCTTCTGGAGACTGTGTATTGCCAGGTGCAAGAGATATCTGCATGGACACTTGCACAACTGCATGAGGACTGCACAGATGTATGTAAGAGTACATGTGTGGTAAGGGTTAATTGGAGTTTTGAACATGTAGGATCTACCTCACCCATTGCAGGAGTGGAAGGAAAATCTACCCTGTTGTTTTCAAATGTGTTAGCATTTGCCTCTCATTTGTGAGATATTGATTTGTGCTGAATGCTAGCCATCACAGTTCAAGAAAACAAGCTGCCCCTTTCCTACGAATGCAAGTCTTACAGAACCAGACCAACACAAATTAAATCTCTGACACCAATTCCTGTGTGCACACAGACTCATGGTGTGATTCTAGGCAGAACACGATGTTTGATTGGCAATTTCAAAGCACATTTACCACTGTGGTTTTGCAAGTGATAATCACTGTAACAGCCTGACACATTTTCCTTATAGTTTAGAGAGGCAGAAAAGAGCACATGTCCTAACAGATACTTGAGAGCATGAGCATGTGGAACCTGGGTGAGTGATTAGACTAGAGCAAAGGAAATGAGCCTTGGTGATGTTCAATGTGGTAGCGTTACACACTACTATCTAAAATACCACACAGTGCTGAATACTTAGCATGGGAGTGCAGGAGAAGCAGCTGCCTGTGTGCTAAGAGCGTGCTTCTGGACACTGTGTATTGTCAGGTGCAAGAGAGATCTGCATAGACGCTTGCAGAACTGCATGAAGACTGCAGAGATGTTTGTAAGAGTACATGTGGGGTAAGGGTTAATTGCAGTTTCGAACATGTAGGAGCTACCTCACCCATTGCAGGAGTGTAAGGAAAATCTACCCTGTTGTTTTCAAATGTGTTAGCATTTGCCTCTCATTTGTGAGATATTGATTTGTGCTGAATGTTAGCCATCACAGTTCAAGAAAACAAGCTGCCCCTTTCCTACGAATGCAAGTCTTACAGAACCAGACCAACACGAATTAAATTTCTGATAACAATTCCTGTGTGCACACAGACTCATGGTGCGATTCTAGGCTGAAAACGATATTTGATTGGCAATTTCAAAGCACATTTACTACTGTGGTTTTGCAAGTGATAATTACTGTAACAGTCTGACACATTTTCCTTATAGTTTAGAGAGGCAGAAAGAGCACATGTCCTAACAGCTACTTGAGACCATGAACATGTGGAACCTGGGTGAGTGATTAGACTAGAACAAAGGAAATGAGCCTTGGTGATGTTGAATGTGGTAGCATTACACACTACTATCTAAAATAACACACAGTGCTGAATACTTATCATGGGAGTGCAGGAGAAGCAGCTGCCTGTGTGCTTAGAGCATGCTTCTGGAGACTGTGTATTGCCAGGTGCAAGAGATATCTGCATGGACACTTGCAGAACTGCATGAAGACTGCAGAGATGTTTGTAAGAGTACATGTGGGGTAAGGGTTAATTGGAGTTTCGAACATGTAGGAGCTACCTCACCCATTGCAGGAGTGTAAGGAAAATCTACCCTGTTGTTTTCAAATGTGTTAGCATTTGCCTCTCATTTGTGAGATATTGATTTGTGCTGAATGCTAGCCATCACAGTTCAAGAAAACAAGCTGCCCCTTTCCTACGAATGCAAGTCTTACAGAACCAGACCAACACAAATTAAATCTCTGATAACAATTCCTGTGTGCACACAGACTCATGGTGCGATTCTAGGCTGAAAACGATATTTGATTGGCAATTTCAAAGCACATTTACTACTGTGGTTTTGCAAGTGATAATTACTGTAACAGTCTGACACATTTTCCTTATAGTTTAGAGAGGCAGAAAGAGCACATGTCCTAACAGCTACTTGAGACCATGAACATGTGGAACCTGGGTGAGTGATTAGACTAGAACAAAGGAAATGAGCCTTGGTGATGTTGAATGTGGTAGCGTTACACACTACTATCTAAAATAACACACAGTGCTGAATACTTAGCATGGGAGTGCAGGAGAAGCAGCTGCCTGTGTGCTTAGAGCATGCTTCTGGAGACTGTGTATTGTCAGGTGCAAGAGATATCTGCATGGACACTTGCACAACTGCATGAGGACTGCACAAATGTATGTAAGAGTACATGTGTGGTAAGGGTTAATTGGAGTTTTGAACATGTAGGATCTACCTCACCCATTGCAGGAGTGGAAGGAAAATCTACCCTGTTGTTTTCAAATGTGTTAGCATTTGCCTCTCATTTGTGAGATATTGATTTGTGCTGAATGCTAGCCATCACAGTTCAAGACAACAAGCTGCCCCTTTCCTATGAATGCAAGTCTTACAGAACCAGACCACCACAAATTAAATCTCTGACAACAATTCCTTTCTGCACACAGACTCATGGTGTGATTCTAGGCAGAACACGATATTTGATTGGCAATTTCAAAGCACATTTACTACTGTGGTTTTGCAAGTGATAATTACTGTAGCAGCCTGACACATTTTCCTTATAGTTTAGAGAGGCAGAAAAGAGCACATGTCCTAACAGCTACTTGAGAGCATGAGCATGTGGAACCTGAGTGAGTGATTAGACTAGAGCAAAGGAAATGAGCCTTGGTGATGTTGAATGTGGTAGCATCACACACTACTAACTAAAATACCACCCAGTGCTGAATACTTAGCATGGGAGTGCAGGAGAAGCCACTGCCTGTGTGCTAAGAGCGTACTTCTGGAGACTGGGTATTGTCAGGTGCAATTGAGATCTGTATGGACACTTGCACAACTGCATGAAGACTGCACAGATGTATGTAAGAGTACATGTGTGGTAAGTTTTAATTTGAGTTTGTAACATGTAGGATCTACCTCACCCATTGCAGGAGTGGAAGGAAAATCTACCCTGTTGATTTCAAATGTGTTAGCATTTGCCTCTCATTTGTGTGATATTGGTTTGTGCTGAATGCTAGCCATCACACTTCAAGAAAAAAAGCTGCCCTTTTCCTACGAATGCAAGTCTAACAGAACCAGACCAACAAAATTAAATCTCTGACAACAATTCCTTTGTGCACACAGACTCATGGTGTGATTCTAGGAAGAATACGATATTTGATTGGCAATTTCAAAGCACATTTACTACTGTGGTTTTGCAAGTGATAATTACTGTAACAGCCTGACACAATTTCCTTATAGTTTTGAGAGGCAGAAAAGAGCACATGTTCTAACAGCTACTTGAGAGCATGAGCATGTGGAACCTGAGTGAGTGATTAGACTAGAGCAAAGGAAATGAGCCTTGGTGATGTTGAATGTGGTAGCATTATACACTACTAACTAAAATACCACACGGTGCTGAATACTTAGCATGGGAGTGCAGGAGAAGCAGCTGCCTGTGTGCTAAGAGCGTACTTCTGGAGACTGTGTATTGTCAGGTGCAAGAGAGATCTGCATGGACACTTGCACAACTGCATGAAGACTGCACAGATGTATGTAAGAGTACATGTGTGGTAATTTTTAATTTGAGTTTTTAACATGTAGGAACTACCTCACCCATTGCAAGAGTGGAAGGAAAATCTACCCTGTTGATTTCAAATGTGTTAGCATTTGCCTCTCATTTGTGTGATATTGATTTGTGCTGAATGCTAGTCATCACACTTCAAGAAAATAAGCTGCCCCTTTCCTACGAATGCAAGTCTTACAGAACCAGACCAACACAAATTAAATCTCTGACAACAATTCCTTTATGCACACAGACTCATGGTGTGATTCTTGTCAGAAAACGATATTTGATTGGCAATTTCAAAGCACATTTACTACTGTGGTTTTGCAAGTGATAATTACTGTAACAGCCTGACACATTTTCCTTATAGTTTAGAGAGGCAGAAAAGAGCATATGTCCTAACAGCTACTTGAGAGCATGAGCATGTGGAACCTGGGTGAGTGATTCGACTAGAGCAAAGGAAATGAGCCTTAGTGATGTTGAATGTGGTAGCGTTACACACTACTATCTAAAATACCACACAGTGCTGAATACTTAGCATGGGAGTGCAGGAGAAGCAGCTGCCTGTGTTTTAAGAGCATACTTCTGGAGACTGTGTATTGTCAGGTGCAAGAGAGATCTGCATGGACACTTGCACAACTGCATGAAGACTGACACAGATGTATGTAAGAGTACATGTGTGGTAAGTTTTAATTGGAGTTTGTAACATGTAGGAACTACCTCACCCATTGCAGGAGTGGAAGGAAAATCTACCATGTTGATTTCAAATGTGTTAGCATTTGCCTCTCATTTGTGTGATATTGATTTGTGCTGAATGCTAGCCATCACACTTCAAGAAAACAAGCTGCCCCTTTCCTACGAATGCAAGTCTTACAGAACCAGACCACCACGAATTAAATCTCTGACAACAATTCCTTTGTGCACACAGACTCATGGTGTGATTCTAGGCAGAAAACAGTATTCCTGGGTGATACCAGTACACCTTAACTTATGGTGAAGACATACTCCATAATATCTGACAAGTTCAAGGCAGTTAAATATCTTCCAAAACATAAAATGTAAAACACAACTTTAAAACAAGAATCACAGTTATATTTTTTATATCAAAATGCACCACATACATCCCCTCTCAAATTCATAACTCACCTTTAAAAGTAGTTAGTTGAGAAAGAAATGTGGCACTCACACAGCAGATTATCAGAGCCAGAATCTCTGAACTGTGCACCTCTCAGCAGAACCCGTAAATGGCAATCTTTCCCTCTCTTTTTTCACACATATACATGTTAACTTCAAATCACAGTGCTTCCCACATTTTTTCAAATGGAAACACACATTTCTATTGGTTGCAAATTTCAATCCTTTCCAAATGATCCCTACCCACAACATGACTTCTGCCTGCTACCATAGCAACAGGTCATGGAACACTGGTGTGAGCAGAGAGGTCAGAAGTTCAGCACACAATGTATCTAATCGAAAGAGCAAGAGTGCTTGACTTTTCAAACCTAACAGCAAATCCAAAGTAATGTTCTGTGGGAACACATTTTTCTGAACCAATACAAAACATGTTTTTAAAATTTTTAAAATTTTAAACATACAGCCTAGTTTTTAGTGTTGAATGGTCTGAAACAGCCAATGAGTTCTTTTTATTTAAAAAAAAAGTATGTAAGCCTCCATTTTACAACTATCTTTCTTTTCATATTGCCATTCTACTGAAAGACACCTTCTGAGTGCATCCAGATCTCCTAGAAAGATGTTCACAGTGTGGATTGTAGGTCATAGCTACGTCTTCTGGAGTGAAAAGTATGCAGAAAAAAGAGGTATTTTGAAAGACCTTGCTTTGCCAAATGTAGACATTAAATGGATTGGTCAGAGAGGGTTAAAGTGGCACCAATTAATGCCTTTGGTGAAATCCTTTCTACATCTCCCACAGCCTGACCTTATAATTGTGCACTGTGGTGGAAATTACCTAGGCACTTTAACTGGGGTAGGTCTGGAAATGCTTGTTAAGGACACCTTTGTGCAATTGATGTCACTTTTTCCACAAACTACCTTTGTATATTCTAATATATGCCAAAGGCAAAAGTGGAACTGGTCCAACCAATATTGTCCGCAGATTGACAAAGCAAGAAAGCACGTCAATAAGTCTGTTTCTGCTTTCCTCAGAGACTATGGTATGGGTTCTATATACCACAACAACTTGCGTTACAACATGCAAGGCATTTATAGAGGAGACGGTGTTCATTTCACAGATGAAGGCAACAGAGTCTTCCTCTTGAACTTTAGACTCTGCATCGTTACTTACTTGTAGGTACAAAAAACACTCAATGAACACAACGGCTCTTTTTAGAGCCAACCAACATCTAAACACTTAAACTTGATTTTTAATTCTATTTTTTTATGTTTTTTTTGCCGCCGTGCGCGCACCGTACGCGCACCGTGCGCGCACGCCGCGATATTTGTTTTAATTGTTTTTTTTTTTTAGAGACCTCAGGGGTCTTTCATGTTCCTCCTGAGAAGGCCTAGGGGGTCAGGGACTCTCTACCCTGCCCCCTTTTCACGTTCTCCACTTGTGTTTTTAGTTCTCTTCTGCCTCTAAAACTCAAAATGGCGGCTGGGGGTGCGCACACCTTTCTTTTTCCTTGTCGCACACACAACACACAAAATGGCTGCCGACACTTCCTGATTTCGACCGATTCGAATGTTGACTGTCATGAATCCACCAATCAGAATTACGCTGGTGCACGGCACGGTGCGCGGCTATAGATATTTATGTACTTTAACTGCAATTTTCTCAGGAACCACTGAACAGATTGACTCCATATATGCAAAAGGCACATCCCTGACCTGAGGACTACCTCTTTGCCAAATTTCAAGTAATTCTGTTCAGCCGTTCGGGCTGTACCTTCGACTAAATGTCCTATGGGAAAATGCATGGGGAAAACGTGTTTTGGGACCCCTCTTTTTTCTCAGCCCCCGCTTGACGAATCACCCCGAGACTTTCAGGGTAGGAGCTGAGCGGAGCGCCCCATTAGTTTTGAAAATTTCACGAGGATTCGTCAACCGGCGCCAAAGTTATTCAAAATAGAATTTTCAGATTTCCTATGGGAACTCGGTCATAACTATAACTATCTACTGGCGACCGCCAGTAGATAATAACTCCACAGAACGGCCTTTGTTGCTGGAGTCGTGCTCCGTTGACAGGTGGTGCGTCACACCGGACAGGTCTCCCGGCGATTTAATTGTTCCACACAGAATTCTCTCAAGAAGGACGCACACTCGG
The DNA here is from genome assembly GCF_964204655.1 of Triturus cristatus. Classification (NCBI taxonomy): domain Eukaryota; kingdom Metazoa; phylum Chordata; class Amphibia; order Caudata; family Salamandridae; genus Triturus; species Triturus cristatus. The sequence goes on from NC_140579.1 coordinate 319,502,871, forward strand.
AAAGTAGACCAGGAAGGTTTAATCAGTTCGGTAACGCGTTTCGACAGGCAAGCTGTCTTGTTCTCACAGTGAATCACACAGTGAGGAGGCATTACGTAGTCGATAACGCAACATAAATGACGGACTCTACACGGCAGTACAATCAGTGAAACTGCGGCAGCCATTACCAAATAGGCACATTGGTTACTTGTATATCATGCATGTATTCATAGGATGCATTTATGTTTCTAGAAGGACATGTAGTATGCGGTATAAAGCACATTATAATAAAAAATAATAAAACCAATGTTCAGTCTGTCGTGCTGTAATCAAACATATTAGTCCCATGGTAATGAGTGATTAATCTAGACATGATAGTGTGATTAATAAACGTATGACTCTGCGGCGGCCATTATTAACTCGGCAAAGTGATTGCAAGTTTATAGTGCATCTTGTGTCACTAATAATCTAGTATGTTTGTAAATGACAAGATGAATAGGGCCCTGCTGTGTTTATGATCAGTATCCTAGCTGGTCAATAATGTACGATTTAGTACATAATATAAGGATACCTAAATAGGGTGGCCAAGTCTATCTTGTGTCCAATGCACGATTTACCACACCATGCTGGCCACACAAGTGGAAAGAATATGTGCACACCATAGTGGTGAGGAAACATATTTAGAGGCCAGTGTCTATACAAATTATAGTAAACAAATGTCATGTCGTGTCATTGTAGTATAACCTAACCATAGTGATTAATTTATGAGACTGTTCCATCAGGCATTAGTGTTAATGTTCAAGCGCAAAGTTAAAGCCTCCTATAGTGCCATAAGTGAAAAGTAGTGAAAAAAGCACTGAAAAAAAGGATGAAAGAATAAAATATAGAGTCTTAACTGAAGTGGACCCACAGGACGGGGAAGAAAAGGGTAGGGAGGCCGGAACGGATGGGACAGTCTGCAGACTGTGTAAAGAGAATAGAGAAAGTGATGTTAAAGTCTAATATAAGCATACTATTAACAACATAGTAGGTCGTGATTATTAAAATACAAACATACAGCATAGTTCAGAAACAGTGGTAGCGAGTTAAACACTTCTTAGCATGTATCATTCGTTTCGTAAATGTGTGCTTAATTCCTCATCCAGATTATGGCCTTTAGGATACTTAGTTTCGAGTTCTATTATCCATTTGGATTCACGTTTGCGAAGTTGCAGAATTCTGTTACCTCCTCTGGGGCCTGTGTGCTTTGCTCGAGAACAAAGTAACTGAGAAGGGAGCTGTTCGAAAGGTGGAATAGTTCCAAATGGCTGGCAATCGGGTAGTGGGTATCCTTTTTGTTTATTGCATGCAAGTGCTCGAGCACCCTCTTCTTGGCCATAAACGTGGTGCTCCCCACATACCATAGCTTACAAGGACATGCTAATACATATACACAGTAAGTTGTACTACAGGTCAAGAATGGATTGATGGTTTTAGGTGATCTCTGGCCTGGGATAGTGATAAACTTGGTCATGAAACTGTTGCGGCAGGCTTTGCAGTGTCTGCAAGGGTAAAAACCTTTCAAGCTGTGTTCACTTATAAAAGACTTTAGAGTTATGTCGTTGTGTATGAGAATGTCCCTGAGACAACAGCGTTTTCTGTACGTGATTCTAGGTCTACGGTGGAAGTTTTCACCAATGATGAGATCACTGGTAAGTAAATCCCATTTATCTGCAAGTATTTTTTGGATTTGTCTAGAGTTGCCATTATAGGTCAAGATGACTCTGTTTTCTTCCTGTTTGCTTTTGGGACTGTCATTACTGTCTTCTATCCTGGTATTGAGGGTTTGGGCACGGTCAATTTGATTGACTCTATTTACTGCCTTTGTGAGAACCCACAACGGATAACCTCTGTTTAGAAACCTCTTGACCATGATGTCTTGTTCTTGGATAAATTCAGCGGTGGTGCTACAATTTCTCCTCGCTCTCAGCAGCTCGCGTTAAGGGATACTCCACTTAAGAATATCTGGGTGTTAGACCTGTCAGCCCTTTGGGTGGTCCCTCCTCATCATTATTTATTTTGTCCCACTTTTGCCTCAAACCCTGTTTGAATTTTTCCTTTTTGGGAACCACCAGATTTTTTAGTGTTGCTGCAGATTCAGGGAGCCATTTTATCTACCCCTGGAACTTCTGTCTGAGGGCCTGGAGCACAAAATGGTGGCCACCTGTGACATCACCAGCACCCACTGGAACCTACTAGCACCTTCCAGAACATTCCAGAACCCTGTGACAGTTGGAGGCGGTTTAGAATGTTGGGAAGCTAAGACAGAGAGTTGGCAGTTGGAGCTGGCAGTTGGCACCTGACTGGTGAAGAGTGAGCAGCAGAAACCTGAAGGAGGAAGGAGTGAGGCAGCAGGGGTGGAAACTTGTGCCTGGAGTGGGGTCCATAAACCCACCCTTGATACTAGTCCCTACTGACTGAGCCCAGCCTGGAGCCCTGTGTGGGAAGAAGCAAGAAAAACCATCTTAAGGACCTGGACAGCAGGAACAGGCCTTAGAATCCAAGAACAGCAAGATCCTGACCTGGATACTGGTTTCCCTGGAGTCCGACGTCGAGAAGCCTGAGACCCGGAGGCCGGAGTGGAGAAGCGGCGCTGACTGGAAAAGCAGACGTCGTACCCGGAGCCACCAGAGGTCGAGAGAGGGCGCCGACAGAGGTCGTGAGGAGTACCAGAGGTCGAGGAGGAAGTCACCCGAGGTCGAGTGAGCGGCGTCGACGGGGGAGTGAAGTCCGCCCTCCGGAGTCGCCGGAGACCGAGGTGAAGCGTGCCGGAGGTCGGGAGTGGAGATCGCACTCCGGAGTCGCCGGAACCTGAGAGAATCGTGCCGGAGGTCGGGAGTGGAGGTCGCACTCCGGAGTCGCTGGAAACCTGAGGAGAGGAGCACCGGAGGTCGGGAGTGAGGATCGCACTCCGGAGCCGCCGGAAGTCGACATCGAGCCAAGGCCGGCCGACGTCATCGAAACTGAGGTCGCCATCGGACCGGAGCCGCCCGAAGTCGACATCGAGCCAAGACTGCCGACGTCATCGAATCGGAGGTCGAGATCGAGCCGAGGCCGCCGACATCGAACCGGAACCGCCTACCGGCGTCATCAAGAACTGACATTGTGCCGAGGCCGCCGACATCGAACCGGAACCGCCTCACGGCGTCGACACGACTCCAGCGGCGTCGGAGCTTCAGAAAAAGGGCAGTAAGTGGAATAGAGGGCGCCAAAGGCCCTGTGGAATCCTAAGAGACTACTCTAGGGGTTGGAGAGGTGCTGGAACCAGCTGGACTGTGCCAGGGGTGAGCTGAGACTAATTCAGAGGGGTTGTGTAGAGTGAGAGAGCCAGGTCACTAGTATTCCCCCCTTGATCTACCTCAGTTTAGGCCTCAGCCTTGTCCAAGCCAGGGAGTAGACACCCTCAAGCCATCCACATAACTACAAGCTGTGCCTGGGCCAAATCAGCCCATAGAGATCTAAATGTGATCTGATTCTATAAGTGTCACTGTCAGCTTTTAATTATTTATTGAGGGCACTGTATTTATTGTATTTAACCTATTTATTGCTTCACTGTATTTATTGTTCCACAGTATTTATCGTCACACAATATTTATTGGTTTGCAGTATTTATTGCCTCAGAATATTTAATTGCCTGTATGTATTGCACTTATATTTATGCCTTCCTTATTTATGATCACCCCTATTTATTGAATCATTAAGACAGTATTTATTTGACCTGCACTATTTAAAAAGCCTTGTATATTGTGATTGTGTTATTATTTATCTAATCAGCAACTAAGAGAAAAAGAAGATAAACAGAGATATTTTCATAATTTTTACGGTGTAGAGTCGTTTTTGGAACGGATGCACGCATGGTTATTGTATGGGTATGTCGTATGCTTAGCACGGTGCCTGATTCCTGACCACTCGAGCCAAGCTACCACTGTATGTCCTGGAAAGACCCCGTTACCACCAACCCTTACCGGTGTGGGAGTGGAGAATTTCCAACATTAATTGGTGTTCAGTGGTGGGATAGAGCTGTGCCTACGTATACTCAACAATAACTGTGGGTAGTCCATAGGCCTACACCGGGAGTTTTCTCAAAGCGGCCTTCCTAATTGTGGGTTTTTGTTTTTTCCAAATTTACTCTGGTGGTGGGAGGAGGTATTATATAAGGTACCCCCCTGCATTGTTACTGCAAATAACTGTCCTCTGACCTGAGTGGGCAAGATGGAGTTTGTACTGGAGAATTTAGAAACGTACACTGTGGCCCAACTCAGGGAGTTTTGTCAGCGGGAGGGGGTGTATTGTCCCCCAGGAGCCAAGAAGGGTGCACTCCAAACCAGCTTAAGGGCTTGGGGGGAGGCACGCCGAGAGAGCAAGGCTGAGGAGGAGGACAGGGATAGAGAGCCCGACAGTGAGGGAGCTGGTTTGTACCAACCTGAGGTGGGGAACCTGTCAGCGGGGCCCAGGACACTTTCCAGGAAGGGCAGCAGTGCCTCTAGCGGTGGCTTGTCTGAAGTGGAGTTAACAGACCGGAGGGAGAAAAGACAGCTCACATGGGACTTAGCAAGGCTGGAAAAGGAGAAGGAGGAACAGAGGATGGCTCATGAGATAAGGCTGAAAGAGATATATCTTCAGATCCTGAGAATCGGGGCACACCCTGTACCTAACGGTGGCAGCGAAGAACGAGAGTACACCAGGGAACCCAAACCCTACCTGCCAAAGGACATAGTAGCTAGCTATGGGGTGGGTGACGATATCGCCAAGTGGCTAGCGGCCTATGAGGTCTCGTTCAGGGCCCATGGGGTTCCAGAGAAGTACTGGGGAGGGGGATTGTACAAGTACATGCCTCCAGCTGGTAGGGATGCATTATTGGCCCTCGAGGAGGATGAGCAGACCCACTACCCCACCATGAAAGTGGCGCTCATAAGAAAGTTTGGACTAACACCCGAAAAGTACAGACAGAAGTTCCGGGGTAGTCACAAACTGGGCACACAGAATTGGGTGGACTTCCTGGACTATGCAAAGAAGGCACTAGAGGGTTGGATTCAGGGCAGTGAAGTGAGGAACTACGAGGGGTTGTTTGATCTAGTACTGAAGGAACACCTGCTCGAGAAATGTTTCCCTGAACTGCGTCAACACCTGGTGGATAGCAAGCTGACCAGTCCCCGGAAGCTTGCTGAGGAGGCGGACATTTGGGCTAGTACCCGGGTGTCCACAAGGGGGACTGGAGGGGATACTCAAAAGGCCGGACAGGGCGCCCCTCAGAAGAAAGAGGGAGGGGAAAAGAAAAAGGAGTTCTCCAAAGGCCCCCAAAATAATTTCCAAGGAAAGGGAACAGGATTCACCCCTAGGGCTAACCCACCCAGAAACCCTAATCCTGGCCAGAGTCAGCAGCCAAGGGTTGTCCATTGCTACGAGTGCGGTGGCGTTGGACACTATAAGGGAGATCCGAAGTGCCTGAAACGACCACCCCCTCCCATTGGAGGAAAGGCCCCCGGAGTAGCTAGTGCAGTGCTCGAGGAGGAGATGCCCTTAACTAAGGGAAGGGAGTGGGCGGGTGTCACTTTAGTGTCCCTGGGAGAACGGGAGATGGTTCCTAAGATCCAGGTGCCCGCAAATACCGTAAAGTATGGGCAGTGGGTCACCATCAACGGCCAAAGAGGGGAGGCTCTGAGAGACACAGGAGCCCGTATGACTATGGTACGTAGTCAACTGGTGTCTCCAGAGCAGGTAATTCCCGATGTACTCCACCCAGCCGCGATGGCTGACGGCAGAACAGGCCACTATCCAGTGGCCGAGGTTCCCTTTGAATGGGGGGGGTTGCAGGTTCACTTCGAGTTGCCGTAAGCCCTGCCGTGCCAGTCGATTGTCTACTGGGGAATGACATGGAGCACAACGCTTGGAAGGAGGTGGAATACCGGACTCACACTGAGATGCTGGGTACACCTGACTGGGCCTGTGTGAGCACAGGGTCCGCGACTACCCGGAGAGGGAGTTCGTTTCGGCTGGAGCCTGGAACAAAGGCCCAGCCAGCTGCCAGTCAAGGGAAGAACCAAGGACAGGAGGAGCCTGCCTCGGCGTCCACCCCCCGTAGGACGGATAGGCCACCGGAGGTGGTGGACCAGGAGTCTGCGGTGGGGGACGTTACCAAACTGGAGGACCTACCCATCCCGGCCGAGTGGCACGTGGAGGGAGGCCCATCCAGGGAGGAATTCTGCCAGGGCCAGAGGGAGTGCCCTACCCTTGAGGGGCTGAGGCGACAGGCCGAAGCCCAGGCAGCAGGGAACGCTGAAGGGAACTACAGTGTTTACTGGGAGGATGGCCTCCTCTACAGTGAACCCAAGGCACCCCTACACGGATCGTCACGAGCCTTGGTAGTCCCTCAACGTTATCGAGCCTTCCTTCTGGAGTTGGCTCACGAGATCCCATTGGCAGGACACTTGGGGCAAGACAAGACCTTCGCCCGTCTTGTCCCACACTTTTATTGGCCTCAGATGAAAGTGTCGTCCGATACCTACTGCCGGACATGTGTGTCTTGCCAAGCCAGTGGGAAAACAGGGGTGAAGCTGAAGGCTCCCCTGGAACCACTTCCTGTCGTTAGCACCCCCTTTGAAAGGGTGGGCATCGACATTGTGGGTCCGTTAGATCCGCCAACGTCAGCTGGTCACAGGTTTATCCTGGTTCTGGTGGATCATGCCACACGGTACCCAGAGGCAATACCTCTGAGGACCATAACAGCACCTGTTGTGGCTAGGGCCCTGATGGGAATCTTTACCCGAGTGGGTTTTCCCAAGGAAGTTGTGTCCGACAGGGGGACCAACTTCATGTCAGCGTACATGCGGGCCATGTGGAAGGAGTGTGGAGTGACCTACCGGTTCACAACTCCTTACCACCCCCAGACCAATGGTCTGGTGGAGAGGTTTAACAAAACCTTGAAGGGCATGATCAGAAGTCTGCCTGAAAGCCTGCGGAGGAAATGGGACGTCCTCCTACCCTATCTACTCTTTTCTTACAGGGAAGTGCCACAGAAGGGAGTGGGCTTCAGCCCCTTCGAGCTTCTGTATGGGCACCCTGTATGTGGACCTCTCAACCTGGTGAGAGACGGATGGGAAAGAACTCCCAGAAAGCTTCCCCAGGACGTGGTGAGCTACATGCTGGCCTTCCGGAGCCAAATGGCTAAGTTGTGGAAGCAAGCTTCTGACAACTTGGAAGCCAGCCAAGCAGTGATGAAGGCGTGGTATGACCACAATGCTCACCCGGTGGAGTTGGAGCCTGGCCAGAAGGTGTGGGTGATCGAACCAGGAGGGCTTAGTGCCCTCCAGGATCGCTGGTCAGGACCCTTTGAGGTGTTGGAGAAGAAGGGTAAGGCTACCTACTTGGTGGACCTGAAGACCCCTCGTCAGCCCCTACGGGTGCTGCACGCCAACCGCCTCAAACCCCACCACGAGAGGCCCGAAGTCATCTTGATGATGGTGACTGACGGAGCAGAGGACGCGGAAAGCGAGCCTCTCCCCGATTTGTTTGCGTCTCAAGAGAAGGATGGGTCGGTGGAGGGAGTGATTCTCTCCCCATCTCTAACTCCTGAACAGCAGGAGGACTGTCGCCAGGTCCTGGGACAGTACTCTTCGTTGTTCTCCCTTGTCCCGGGTAGGACTCACCTGTGCGTCCATGACGTGGACACAGGAGACAGCCCACCTGTGAAGTCCAAGATCTACCGGATGTCAGACAAGGTGAAGGCCAGCATTAACAGTGAAGTCACTAAGATGCTGGAGCTAGGAGTGATCGAACCTTCTAGCAGCCCCTGGTCCAGTCCGGTGGTGTTAGTACCAAAAGCTGCACCACCGGGTGCCCAACCGGAACTGAGGTTCTGTGTGGACTACCGGGGACTGAATTCAGTGACCAAAACTGATGCTCATCCGATCCCTAGGGCGGATGAATTGATTGACCGGCTGGGAGCTGCCCAATATCTGAGTACCTTTGACCTTACTTCTGGGTACTGGCAGATCTCTTTGACTGATGGAGCAAGGGAAAGGTCAGCCTTCTCCACGCCCAATGGCCACTACCAGTTCTGTGTGATGCCCTTTGGGCTCAAGAACGCACCTGCCACGTTTCAGCGCCTGGTAAACCAGATCCTCACCGGAATGGAGAGTTTCTCTGCTGCTTATCTGGATGACATAGCCGTCTTCAGTAACAGCTAGGAGGATCACTTGCATCACCTGCAAGCTGTTCTCCAGGCCCTGAGACAAGCTGGATTGACGATCAAGGCCAGCAAGTGCCAGATCGGGCAGGGGTCGGTAGTGTACCTTGGACACTTGGTGGGTAGGGGAGCGGTGCAACCCCTCCAGGCGAAGATCGAGGCCATCATGGCCTGGGAACCCCCCAAGACACAGACTGAGGTCCGAGCTTTTCTGGGCCTCACGGGATACTACCGCCGCTTCGTGAAGGGATACGGTACCATCGTAGCCCCCCTCACGGAGCTCACGTCCAAGAAACAACCTCGACGGGTAGTCTGGACGGAGGCTTGTCAGCAGGCCTTTGTGAGATTGAAGAAAGCCATGTGCGAGGCCCCGGTCTTAAGGGCCCCAGACTTTTCCAAGGAGTTCATTGTCCAGACAGATGCATCAGAACATGGCATTGGGGCAGTGTTATCGCAACTCAACGAAGAGGGTCTGGATCAACCCGTGGTCTTCCTATCCCGGAGACTACTTCCCAGGGAACAGAAGTGGAGTGCAATAGAGCGTGAAGCCTTTGCAGTGGTATGGGCTCTGAAGAAGTTGCGGCCATACCTATTTGGCTCGCACTTCCTGGTTCAGACCGACCACAGACCCCTTCGTTGGCTGATGCAGATGAAGGGGGAGAATCCCAAGTTGTTGAGGTGGTCTATTTCCCTACAGGGAATGGACTTTCAGGTGGAACATCGGCCTGGAGTGGAGCACGCCAATGCAGACGGTCTCTCAAGGTATTTCCACCTTAGTGATGAGAACTCCCAAGGGGTTGGGTAGCTCTCCCCACTTTCAGCTGGGGGGGACGCGTGTTAGACCTGTCAGCCCTTTGGGTGGTCCCTCCTCATCATTATTTATTTTGTCCCACTTTTGCCTCAAACCCTGTTTGAATTTTTCCTTTTTGGGAACCACCAGATTTTTTAGTGTTGCTGCAGATTCAGGGAGCCATTTTATCTACCCCTGGAACTTCTGTCTGAGGGCCTGGAGCACAAAATGGTGGCCACCTGTGACATCACCAGCACCCACTGGAACCTACTAGCACCTTCCAGAACATTCCAGAACCTTGTGACAGTTGGAGGCGGTTTAGAATGTTGGGAAGCTAAGACAGAGAGTTGGCAGTTGGAGCTGGCAGTTGGCACCTGACTGGTGAAGAGTGAGCAGCAGAAACCTGAAGGAGGAAGGAGTGAGGCAGAAGGGGTGGAAACTTGTGCCTGGAGTGGGTCCATAAACCCACCCTTGATACTAGTCCCTACTGACTGAGCCCAGCCTGGAGCCCTGTGTGGGAAGAAGCAAGAAAAACCATCTTAAGGACCTGGACAGCAGGAACAGGCCTTAGAATCCAAGAACAGCAAGATCCTGACCTGGATACTGGTTTCCCTGGAGTCCGACGTCGAGAAGCCTGAGACCCGGAGCCCGAGGTGGAGAAGCGGCGCTGACTGGAAAAGCAGACGTCGTACCCGGAGCCGCCAGAGGTCGAGAGAGGGCGCCGACGGAGGTCGTGAGGAGTACCAGAGGTCGAGGAGGAAGTCACCCGAGGTCGAGTGAGCGGCGTTGACGGGGGAGTGAAGTCCGCCCTCCGGAGTCGCCGGAGACCGAGGTGAAGCGTGCCGGAGGTCGGGAGTGGAGATCGCACTCCGGAGTCGCCGGAACCTGAGAGAATCGTGCCGGAGGTCGGGAGTGGAGGTCGCACTCCGGAGTCGCCGGAAACCTGAGGAGAGGAGCACCGGAGGTCAGGAGTGAGGATCGCACTCCGGAGCCGCCGGAAGTCGACATCGAGCCAAGGCCGGCCGACGTCATCGAAACTGAGGTCGCCATCGGACCGGAGCCGCCCGAAGTCGACATCGAGCCAAGACTGCCGACGTCATCGAATCGGAGGTCGAGATCGAGCCGAGGCCGCCAACATCGAACCGGAACCGCCTACCGGCGTCGTCAAGAACTGACATTGTGCCGAGGCCGCCGACATCGAACCGGAACCGCATTACGGCGTCGACACGACTCCAGCGGCGTCGGAGCTTCAGAAAAAGGGCAGTAAGTGGAATAGAGGGTGCCAAAGGCCCTGTGGAATCCTAAGAGACTACTCTAGGGGTTGGAGAGGTGCTGGAACCAGCTGGACTGTGCCAGGGGTGAGCTGAGACTAATTCAGAGGGGTTGTGTAGAGTGAGAGAGCCAGGTCACTAGTATTCCCCCCTTGATCTACCTCAGTTTAGGCCTCAGCCTTGTCCAAGCCAGGGAGTAGACACCCTCAAGCCATCCACATAACTACAAGCTGTGCCTGGGCCAAATCAGCCCATAGAGATCTAAATGTGATCTGATTCTATAAGTGTCACTGTCAGCTTTTAATTATTTATTGAGGGCACTGTATTTATTGTATTTAACCTATTTATTGCTTCACTGTATTTATTGTTCCACAGTATTTATCGTCGCACAATATTTATTGGTTTGCAGTATTTATTGCCTCAGAATATTTAATTGCCTGTATGTATTGCACTTATATTTATGCCTTCCTTATTTATGATCACCCCTATTTATTGAATCATTAAGACAGTATTTATTTGACCTGCACTATTTAAAAAGCCTTGTATATTGTGATTGTGTTATTATTTATCTAATCAGCAACTAAGAGAAAAAGAAGATAAACAGAGATATTTTCATAATTGTTACGGTGTAGAGTCGTTTTTGGAACGGATGCACGCATGGTTATTGTATGGGTATGTCGTATGCTTAGCACGGTGCCTGATTCCTGACCACTCGAGCCAAGCTACCACTGTATGTCCTGGAAAGACCCCGTTACCACCAACCCTTACCGGTGTGGGAGTGGAGAATTTCCAACACTGGGTGACTGCTGAGAGCGTGAAGGGGAGTGTTCCTTGCTGTAGTCTTTCTAAATAAGCTGGTCTAGAGAGTGTTTCCCTGTGCAGTTATTAACAGGTCAAGGAACTCAATTTTGTGTCTACTCATATCACTAGTGAGGTTGATGTTGTAACTATTGATGTTGAGTCTCTCTATAAATTTGGTGGCTTCTTTCTCTGTGTCAGTCCAAATTAAGAAAAGATCATCAATATAGCGAAACCAAAGTTTGACTTTGCTGAAATGTCAGGTGAGGTTAGCGTCAATCCTTATGTCTTCTTCACACTTGCCCAGGTATAGGTTGGCAAAACTCGGGGCAAAACAAGTACCCATCGCTGCACTGAGGGTTTGGTTAAAGATGGTACCATTAAACATGAAGATGTTATTGAATAGGCATAGGTGCATCATCTCTAAGATCATTTCTGTATGTTCCAGATATTCCATGGGTCTCTTTTTCAAATAGTGGTGACATGCTGCAATACCCTGTGTGTGATCGATTATCGTGTAGAGGGAGTTGACATCTAAAGTGATCATGAGGTCAGTAGGCTCCTATGAAATACCGTAAACTTTAGATAGGAAGACTTTTGTGTCTCTAACGTGGGACGGGAGAGAAATAACATACCCCCGAAGAAAGTGATCAACGTATTTAGAGACATATTCCAATACACTACCAATAGATGATGCTATTGGTCTGCCAGGTGGTACACTGGGATTCTTCTGAGTCTTGGGCAGAAGATACAGTATAGACAGTTTAGAATAATCTCAATTGAGAAAACAGTATTCTTCCCAGGTGATGTAGCATTTTTGTTCCCATTCCTTGAGTTTATTCCAGGTTTCAAAAATGCTTGCATTGTAAATATCCATACTGGTTTTCATGTATAATCTTTGATCATTCTGTTGTCTAGAGGCCTCGGTAATTTACATGTCTTTGTCCCAAAGTACGATGTTTCCCCCTTTATCTGCAGGACGAATAATGATATTAGTGTCATCTGCTAGCATTTTAAGTAGCGCTTTTTGTTTGGTGGAGAGGTTGAATGGGACATTATTGCGTGTTTGATGCTTCAATTTGAGAAGCGATTGTGTAACAACGTCGTGGAAAGTGTTGATTTTATCGTGGGGTAAATTGGGGCAAAATATGGATCGTGGTTTGAATTTGGTAGAAACCGTTGAATCAGTTTGAATGTCTGGATCCCTTATTTCATTGGGAGCAGTCATCGAAGGTCCATACCCCATGGACAGATCATGCAAGTCTTGCAATGTTTCTGCATCTTCGATGGTCAAATTAAATACAGGGTGACTAATGGAATTACTTCCGGGAATTTGGTTAACATTGTCTCGTTTGTACAATAAATGCCATTTCTTAAGCTTAGCTTTTCTGACAAATTTGTATAAGTCAATACGTGTCTCAGTGTAGTTAAAAATGTCTGTTGGACAGAAAGTAAGGCCCAGGCATAGCGTTCTTTTTTCCAAGTAAGTTAAATGTCTGTTACTGAGATTTACAATGGTTTTATTTACCATGTCCGGATCCATTATTTCCTGACTCTTGAGCCTCTCGATTTGTTTCCCATGGACTCCTTTATGTTGCCGCTTTGATTCCTTTTGTTTTCTTCGCTTGCGTCTCTGTTTGTTCCTCCTCTCCCTCTTCCTCTTCCTCGTCCTCTGCTTTATTGTACTCTCCCTCTCCCTTGGGGTGGTTGCAGGGTTGCAACACTTCAAAGCATGTATCGTTCGTTAAGTAAATGTGTGCTTAATTCCTCGTCCAGATTATGGCCTTTAGGATACTTAGTTTTGAGTTTTATTATCCATTTGGATTCGCGTTTGTGAAGTTGCAGAATTCTGTTACCTCCTCTGGGGTCTGTGTGCACTTGCTCGAGAACAAAGTAACTGAGAATGGAGCTGTTCGAAAGGTGGAATAGTTCAAAATGTCTGGCAATCATGTAGTGGGTATCCTTTTTGTTTATTGCATGCATGTGCTCGAGTACCCTCTTTTTGGCTATAAACGTGGTGCTCCCCACATACCAGTAAATACTCAGCGGCTCGCCATGAAGTCAAGACCCCATGCAGGCCAAACACTTTTCCTCTTGTGGCCAAAGCGGTCCAGATTGATTCAATTCCTTGAAGCCAACACACCTGTACCACTTGAATCTGGACTCGTTAGGACGGGTTCCCTCAACGTGCAGTGGGCGCATGTAAAACATCAACCAAAGTTGCCTCACTAAGAAACAATAGGGAACAGCAGCGGTCTGTGGACAGGTAGGTTTATTGAATACTTGGCATGACTCATTTCAGCGTATGCCTTCCTCTATAAATATATTACCTACTGGCAGTCGTTATAGTTAGGACCAAGTTTTCATAGGAAGAGCATTTTTTGTTTTGCCTATAACTTTGGCGTCGTTTGATGAATCTTCATGAAAGATTCCAAACTAATTCTTTGTTCATATCAGCTCCTATGTGGGAAGTTTGAGGGCGATTCATCAAGGGGAGGCCGAGAAAAAAGGGGGGTCCCAAAACATGTTTTCTCCTTGTTAATTTCAATAGGAAACTTTAGACAAGGCTACAGGTCGAACGGGTGAACGGAATTGCCCCAAATTTGGCAGGGAGAAGGGTCTTGGTCTAGAAAGCACGCTTTTATTTATTTGGTGTAAATCCGTTCAGTAGTTTTGGAGAAATCTCCAAATTTACAGATATCGATATTTGGGAATTCTGCCATTTGATTGGCTGAGGCGTTACGAGCACAAGCTTGCTGCTTATTGGTTGTGAGCACTGTGAGCGGTTGCAACTAGGAAGTGTTGGCTGCCATTTTGTGATTCCATTGAAGCGAGTAAGGGGGAAAAAGGGCGAAAAGAGTAGGAAACAGAAGGATAGGAGCACTGTAACCTCTGTGGGGGAGTGCGAAGAGAAGTAGTCACATCTACTGGGCTGAAAGTGCGGTGTTGCTCAGAGTGACATGGTGGGGAGATGAGATGCTGCTACAGTCGGGTATGAAACCTAGAGCCTAAACCGGGAGGTCATTGCTGTAAAGTGATGTGCTCTGGTGTTTGTAGGATACCTGTGGAAGTAGTGTTAGTAGGTGGTTATACCATACAGGGAGTGGGAAGCAAACTACTGAGCTCTACCGTGCGTTTATACTATACCGGAAGTGGGAAGTGAAGTACTACGCCTACCGGTGTGAAGACTCGGGGATCAAACTGAGCTGATTGTTGTAAAGTGATGGGCTGTGGGCGCTGTAGCATTCTGGCTGCTGTAGTATAACTGTAAGTAGTGTTAGTCTGCGTCTATGCTATACAGGGAGTGGGAAGCAAACTACTCACCCCTACTGGTCTGAAGACTCGGGGATTAAACCGTGAGCTTATTGCTGTAAAGTGATGTGCTTTGTGTACTATTTCAATGTAAGTCATAGTACAATGTTATTATCTAATGATACTATAATGTAAGTATGTAATGTTAGAATGTAGGGCTGTCATGAGGGGGATCTTGGGGAGTTTGTACACGGTGCTGGAGAAGACGGATGCCTTGGTGTCTGGTCCTGTTGGTGGCTGTTTAAGCTGTATTTTTTTCCTGCAATAAATCTACTTATCGGATCCACTGCTGTCTTCCTACATAAATTTGGTGACGAGCGGGAGAAGGTGAAAAGAAGGCAGCACTCACCAAGATTTTGCGCTTGCTTGCGTTGTGCTGAAGACCCGTTTTCTTGATGAATCTGTTTCTACTCATCCCAGGGTCGTGTGCTGAAGACCCGTTGTCTTGGTGAATCTGTTTCTACTCATCCCTGGGTTGTTGGCTGATCGAACTATGTGATCCTACCTCTGGTAGGATTTATATTTTTTGATTTTGGGCATCCTCTGCCTCTTCACTACACTCTTGTTGCTGTACCACACGTGTGCAAGTAGTGTTAGTATGCGTTTATACTAATTCTGTAGTTATGCATTAAACATAGCATCATGGTCCCATGGAGCACTAACTCCCAGACGCAGGTCATAAAATGTCCCGGGGTGTGCAAGCGCGGGACATTTATGTCTGCTATTACAGGGCGGGAGCATTGCTTGCACCCTGTGATAGTACATTTTTGTTTGCCTCATTGAAGCGAGATTAGGAAAACCTCGTATTGTTTCAAT
Organism: Triturus cristatus; assembly: GCF_964204655.1. NCBI lineage: Eukaryota > Metazoa > Chordata > Amphibia > Caudata > Salamandridae > Triturus > Triturus cristatus. The sequence continues at coordinate 319,518,061 of NC_140579.1, forward strand.
AAAGCGGAACCGGATGGTAAAAATGGAGGAAAAATAAATGAAGCGGGGTCTCACCCGTTCATTTAAATGAGCCCACTGGTGGGCAATGTTCCACGGCCAATCCTATTATTATATTGCGGGGTCTCTGGAGCACTGGGGATCTTAATCTCAAATGTAAAGTAGGCGCGGGAGGGCACAGAGACATTTCACTGACTAGAGGATTGACACCTCCGCAGGTATTGTCTACGAATTGTTCGGGGGGCTTCGAGCCCAACTCAAGACCGGTGATCGGCAACCTCCGGGGCTTTATTTCAATATGCAGGGTGGGCCTCGCCAGTCCTTGAAGCCTCAGTGGCTCTAGGCAGTGCCTTATTGGTTCTGAAATCACACAGGCAGTACTCATGGTGTTATAAAGTGATACACTCATAGAACTCTTGCTGTTGTACAATTACCCAGGCTTTATTTATGTAATAGTCTGTTGGTTCATATTTGGTAGGTGCACCGGAAAATTAAACAAAATTTCCCTTATAACCTACTATCAACCTCCAATTTTCCCAATAAACTACAGACAAGTGCTGTCAGAAAAAGAACATACACTCAATTATTTATTGGTAAAAAAAATAACTTTTATTAACTCAACACAAATAAATGGAAATGTAAGTTTATTTGAACAACAGTAAAACATGAAAGAAGTGGGTGGGACTCCTCCGGAAGCAGCGTACAAAACCTGCAAGACAAAAAAATAACATAAGTATGTGTGCCATGTCTAAGAGAAAAAGAAAGGTAGTGAGAATGAACAGAGGAAAGTGAGAATGGGACAGAGAGTGAGTGGATGGAAGGGAGAAGGGGAGGGAGAGTGAAAAGAACAGAGGGAGGGGGAGACAGAGCGCTGGCCTACTGCACCCAGCCCTCACTGTTCACCCCCGTCACCCGTGTGTCTGGGACGCTGGGGTCCGCGAGAAAGAGTGCGGTCCAGAAAGTCCTTAAAATGAAACAGAGATATGAATGAGGCTAAAGATTACATTATTATCTATGGCAACATTGCTTGCTGACCCCAGCCCCTTTCTTCACACTGTGCTCAATATCAGCTCCTGCACGCCGAGGCTTGACTGCTCACCTGCCACAACCAGTGTGTCCAAGGACGTGCCGGTGCGAGCTCCAACTCCGGGGTGCCGCTATTAGGGTGGCCCAGCAGGTCTCCGGTCGGGAACGGTGTCTTGATACCACGGTGGAAGGTGTCAGAATGCCCAGGGCATCATCACAGGGTGAGCACCCACTCCGCCCATTTTGGCTCCACTAACCCAGTGTCTGAAAAGGGAGAAAAAATATAATGTTGGAAAAGTCTTGAAGTAAATGAAGGTTTCTTTCAAAGTTAATAGAGAACACCAATTGAGTGCATCCTTCCTACAGGCCTACAGTACGGTCCAGCAGGTCCTTAAAATGAGACAGACATGTGACTGAATGAGGTCATAGAACACATTATTAAGCAGGGCAATATCGCTTGTTTGTACCTGCGCACCCAGGCTGATGCACCCCACCCCTCCCGCAGCATCGTGCTCAATTGCAGCCCCTGTGCACCCAGGCCCCACTGCTCACCTGCTGTCATTGTTGTGTGTCCAAACACGATAGGCAGCAGGGTTCACAATTCATGTGCAGTGTTGATTGCGACAATGGTGCACGCCTTATGGATCCCTTTTTTTATTGCGCATTGTGATATGCGAGGTGGATGCGGCCATATCACCTGAGGCAGTGTTGAAGAACTGGGACATGTGTTGTCATCGTTATCCTATTTATACGTACGCAAAGTGGGCTGGGCTTGGGTACGCCATGCGAGCGTAGGGGTGTGAATAATAGTTCCGGGGACCTGGGCGTTGTTCAGTTCCTGCCTGGCCAGGAAGTGTACTTATGTGTGTTTCTGTTGCAGTTTTGACGTCGCAGTATGCGCAATTTACATTAATGTTGCATATACCGGGAGGGCGGCAACTATCGCTAATGAGATGCTGTTCGAAAACATTGAATGGCCAACCTCACATGTCGTTGTCAAGGTTGTGGATATCCGCAGACACTCATGTCAATGGTGTGCAGTATTATTGAAAGTGTTGCTATCGCGAAGCGCACACATGTGAATGTGCTCGGATGGAGGGAGGATCAGCAGTGAGGCTACGTCATATCTAGTGATAACGTTCATTATAGTCAAGCAATGCATGCCAAACGCCAATCTGAAAGTCTCACATATGACACTACTATACTGGTAAAGCCTGACAACAGAGAATACAGTAATAAAAATGTACACATTACTGTTTACTGTTTGTCACATGTGATCTAGGATGTGCACTCTGCCCGTGGCTGATGATACCCCTTCGGGCCAGCAATACCCAGGCCGAAAGGCAGCACAATATTGTGCACACACACACACCAGGGGCATCGTGGAACATACATTTGATTTTTGATGTAATGTTTGAGATGCATGGCCATCACACGTGAATGGCTAATGTACAGACCATGAATATTGATCAAGATGATCATTGCATGTTGTGTGTAGTAGAAGATATGTGTACACAGCAAAAAAACTTCTCAAAAAGGCTCTCTAAGCAGAAAGGGTGTGTCTCATTAAACGCTGTAGAGAGAATGACTAAAATGGGTGGGGTCCTCCAACTGTTACAATAGGAAATGTTATGAACTAATCAAATGCTTTTTTTTAAGGTCACATGGCAATCGCGCATCGAGGGTGCAAGGAGGCCGAACCCGACAAGATTTTGAGAAAATATATTTATCATAATATAAGTTTATTACAGTTAGAAATATATAGATGGTTAAAATATTTTAGATTATCGCTTACTCTCATATACAGTTTAAAGTTAATTAGATATAGTTTTGAGACATTAAAAAAAATGAGGGAATGGCGTACCCGGCGTGACACCATATGTCTATGATGTAACACAGGGCCAGCAGCGTGCACTCGTCGCATACGCAACACGCAGCGGGTGCGACCCCATACGTACATGACGTAACGCATGGCTTTTGACTGCACACCCGTCGGATACCTATGTAGCAGCTGGCGCGAACTCATACATATATGATGTTACATGGGACGCAGTGCCACGAATCCGTCGGATACGAAATGCGCATCCTTTCCGAGTTTAGCAATATGGCGGATAGGATTCGCGTGGTGATGGAGCTTGATACATGTTAGACCTGGCACCTTGGCGTGAGTTTCCCTTCCACTTTTTGATGGTGTGCCTCGATTGTTTTGCTGGTGTTGTCCGCTCAGGGTGCCGCGCCACGGCTAATCCGTGACCGCAGCGCAAGTGCTCCCTAGATAAAGTGTTCAGAATTGATATACATGATTGGTTTATTGGATTCCCTGTCAGTCCCCAGTAAAGTGCACCCGGAGTGCCAGGGCCTGTGAATGCCAATGCCGCTAGTGGGCTGCAGCGCTGGTTGCGCCACCCACAACAGTGGCCGTGTAAAATGTGTCCTGGGTCTGCCACTGCAGTCCCCGCGTGCAGTCCCGTACTGTCCCGCCGGCTGGGCAAGTGCCCACACTTGCCAGCCTCCAGAATCTTCCCTTAGCCTCATGTTAGTCACCCCTATGGTAGGCCCGCGGGCAGGGTGCGTTGTAGGTGTAAGGTAGGACAAGCCCTGGTTGTGTGGCCTGTCCTAGTAGTGAATTACTGCCATATTCGTGGTTCACTATTGCAAGGCTACCTGTTCCCATTAGGCCAGATGAGCTGCTGGAATTATTACACCTTATAATCCCAGCAGGCTCAGGGAACATGGTAGAGAGATATTTTTCGTATGCCTGAACTCGGAATGATAAAATACTTCTTGTAGCCAAGTTTATTTTACTATCCTGGGTTTGTAAATACGACTTTTAGAAAGTCAGTATTTACTCGCTTAATCATTTCAGCCACCTCTTCTGTGCGTGTATCTGACGGTCTGGGCTATGTGAGTGACAGGGCTGGGGGGATGACAGGTAGCGAATGGCAGGAGAACACCTTGGTGGGAGGTGGGGGTGCCCCTTGGACTCTGAATAGGGCAGTGCTCCACCACCACAATGCTGGCTCCGCCCCCTGGGGAGCGACTGATGACTCAGCCTGCACCTGGCCCAGGACGGGCGAAGCGCTGTCCACAAGGGCTCCTGAAGGTACTTGTCCCCTGGATGCCGGCTCCACCTCCTGTGGAGCGGCTGATGTGCCTGCCCCTCACAGTGAAAGCAGAAATAAGGGTACCCCCAACAAAGTGCTCACTACTGAGAACGGTTATGCGAAGGCCCCCCTGGCCTGAAAGAACAAAAGAAATGTGGTATAAAAGTAGGAGCCCTGCTCCTTGCAAATCAGAATCCTGTTTACCACAAAGAACCTCTGCCCGACTAGGAGGAGAAGAAGACGCTGGAAGGACTGGCCTGCTGCTTGCCTTGCTGAGAAAGGAGAGGAAAAAGACTTGCTGAAAAGACTTTGCTGCTTTGTGCTTGAACATTCTCCAAGGGCTTGATCTGAGCTTGCCCCCTGAACTGAACCACAGGACCAGTGGGTTCTCTGTGCTTTTGCTCGTCCTCCAATTCGAGCCGTGTCTGCATCCCGCTGGAAAGAGACTGCGCCCCTCAGCGCCCCCTCCTAGGGCCGTGACACTCAGGAGCGTGCCTGCCGCAACCCCGTGAGAGCCCCGCTCCGTTCGGAGCCGCTCTCTGTCCCCGGGCTAGGTTGCCTGCGCCCCTGTCACCGCCTGCCACTGGAGCGCGCTGAAAGCGCTGTCACCCCTCCCGCCGGAATCCTTCCGACGATCGTGATCTTTGCCGGGTCACCAGCTGCACGGACCATGCCCTGTTACCCCGCTTCGTTATCATCGGAACACCCCAGGCCGCGCCGCCCCCTCTGTGGAGACCCCCTCCTGCACCGCCGTGCTAAGGGTCGCTGGCCGCGCCTGCCTACCTGCCCACACCCGCTGATTGAGGACCCAAGAACACTTCCCCAAGCTGAGCGTCGCACCGACCCGTGCCGACTCTCCCCACACGTTCTTAAGAATTCCAGTATCGGGCTCGGGGCCCGCAACGCCTTATTTCCCCGTCCGCAGGAGCCGATTTTCTGTAAGTACTGGAACCACAAGTAACATTTGCGAGAGACTGCAAAATGTCCCTTTGAAACCGCGAACAAAGAATATTTGCCTGCTTTACGATCTGGTGGCATAAAGAAAAACGTTACTGGTCTTGTATTAAGTCTGCCTATTTATTTTTATATAAAGAAGCGTATTTTCACATACCTAAGCCTGGTGTCCGTTTCTGGGGGAGATTAAGGTATTTACTGTGTGCGTGATTATAATTGCTTAACCAACAATGCCTGAAGAATCGCCTTGGCTGCTCACGCCACGCACCTAGAGGGTGAGCAAGGGTCATTCCAAAAGGGGTTATCCTTTGCCCTGACGTGGAGGAGAGGGTCCCTGCTTGACACAAGGACATCCTTGCGCCAATCAGAGATCCCCGAGTCTAACAATACACTACCGGCATGGGAGTGCAGTTTTCTCCCCAAAAAAAGATATACATATTTTTGGGGGAAGATATAAAACATTACTTAATTTTTAAAGTAAAAAAAAAAGAAGTATAATAGAGTTCCAAAATAATACAAAAAAATAGAAAAATATAGGTTTTATAAACATTAAAATATGAAATTAACATTTAAAAAACCTTCGAAATTCACTGAAAAAACCATAGGTTTCAGGGACGTTATAGTTAGTTGGAAATTTGACTCATAAAACCAGAGAAATTCGCCTGTTATAGTTAGTTGAGCTATCTATAACTCGCGCGCCCGCAATGCACTGCTGATGATGTCATATATTACATTGACATCACTGATGACATCACTGATGACATCTCAAATGACATCAATGATGACATCATCCACGTGATAATCTGATGCACATACTGATGCCCTAATATAAACTTTGATACACCCATTCTAAAATGCAGACTACAATTTTTGAAACTATACACACAACAATGCCATATACTACATACCACTCACTGTTTCCTAGGTCTACACACACATCTAGTCACTTATACATGTAGTTACTCATCAATACAGTAGTATAATATGCACTCATACATCTGTACATGCAGTCACACTCCGCCGCTCATCCATAGAGTTACTCACACACCTAGTCAGTAATGCAAAGAATGAATCACATATCCATTTACTCATGTATACAGTTATACACACCAAGTCCGTTATTTATAGACACATCATATCACTTATTTATAGAGATACTAACACATATTTACTGTCTTATACAATTACTGATACAAGCAGACACTCATTAATACACGAACTCTTCAAATAACTTATTCTCATGTATAGTCATTTATATACAGAGAAAAACCAAAGGAAATGATGGACGGAGTGTTGAACATTGCAAGCACTCACCCCCAGTCAACTGATCTGGGTTTAATCCACCACCGTTCTTTAGCCCACTCCGCCACCCCAGTTCAGACATGGCCATATGCAAATCAGTCTGACCCTGTACCTCATGGGAACAGTCCAGCCCGAACTGCCAAACCATGTCTTCCCTGGACCAGAAACAAGCTTCCTAGGACCGGTTTCTAGCATTTCAGCCGTCTACAGCCAGGCTTGCTTGAATCTAGTGGCAAAGTGAGCAAGGGACTCACGTCTGAGCATACCCTGCCAACTTATGGCGGACAAAGCAAAACCAAAGGAAATGATGGACGGAGTGTTGATTTGCATATGGCTGTGTTCAAACTAGAACGGCATGGTGAGCAAAAAAACGATGAATTTAGGCCCAGATCTCTGTACTGGGGTGAATGTATGACATTGTTCTGCATTCTATCCATCAACTGTTTTTCTGCATTTGTCACCCCGAGTGGGAAGGGTATGCCCAGACGTGGGTCCCTTGCTCTCCATGCCACTGGAATCAAGCTATCCTGGCTGAAGAGGGGTGAAACCCCGAAATCGGTCCTAGGATGCTTGTTTCCAGTCCAGGGAGGACCTGGCTTGGCAGTTCGGGCTGGACTGTTCCCATGAGGCACAGGGTCAAGACTGATTTGCATATGGCTGGGTTCAAACTGGAACGGCATGGTGAGCAAAAAAACGATGGATTTAGGCCCAGATCTCTGTACTGGGGTGAATGTATGACATTGTTCTGTATTCTGTCCATCAACTGTTTTTCTGCATTAGTCATTTATATACTCCAACACTCACATATAGTGCCTTAAAACATATGTAGTTAGTCACACATATACCACTGAGACATTCATTCACTCACCAACATACCCATACACACAGTAACTCATCCATACAGCCCTTCCCAGAGGCGCTTATGAATCCATACAACCAGTGAATCACCCACTCAGACATCTATGCACAGAGACATACACAACCCCCCACCCACCCATACAGACACTCAGGGACACATACAGATACTCAGGGACAACAAATCAATAACCCATATAGATACTCATGTAGCTATTGAGCAACCCATGCAGTTGCTTGCACACCAACTGAGAGACTAATAGAGACTTTCACACAGTGTAGTCACTAACCCATGCATTCAGAATGACACGTTCAATCACTCACTTATACAGTCAGTCACGCACCTACTAAATAATCCCTTCAGGCAGTTGTAAATGCATTCATTCTTCAATACACCTTGACATAGATATATATGAAAAATATTTAAACTTTACAGAAACACACATTCACTGGATGATGTCATCAGTGATGCCATCAGTGATGTCATTTGAGATGTCATTAGTGATGTCATCAGTGATGTCACTGACCATGTCATGAATGATGTAATATGTGACATCATCAGCAGTGCATTGCGGGCGCGTGAGTTATAGTTAGCTCAACTAACTATTATAGGCGAATTTCTCTGGTTTTATATGAGTCAAATGTCCAACTAACTATAACGTCCCTGAAACCTATGGTTTTTTAGTGAATTTCAAAGGTTTTTTAAATGCTAATTCCTAACTATAACATCTGTAAAACGTATGTTTTTTTCAGTGAATTTCAAAAGTTTTTTAAATGCTAATTCCTATCTATAACGTCTGTAAAACCTATGGTTTTTTCAGTGAATATATATTCACGAAAAAAACATTGGTTTCAGGGGCGTTATAGTTAGCTGGACATTTCCCTCGTACAAAACCCTAGAAATTCCCCCGTTATAGTTAGTTCAGCTAACTATAACTCGCGCCCCCGCAATGTACTGCTGATGACGTCACATATTACATCACTCATGACATGGTCAGTGACATCACTGATGACATCACTGATGACATCTGAAATGACATCAATGATGACATCACTGATGATGTCATCCATGTGATAAATTAGTGCATCTTCTCACACCCTTTGATATACTCAATAAAAATTTCAAACGTCCATTCTCAAAACCATAGATACTCCAATACCAATAACTACATACCCACTCATTGACTCTTAGATCTACACACACATCCACTCACTCACCTGTACAGTCACTCATACTTACAGTCACTCAGTACAGGACTATCATATGCATTTATACACCTACATAGACACTCACACACCACCAATCATCCATAGAGGTACTCTCACACCTAGTCAGTAATGCAAATAATTAATCACACTCCCATTTACTCACCTATGCAGTTATACACACACAAGTTCACTTACTCATAAAAATAGTACCACATTTTTACGCTCTTATACAATCACTGATACAAGCATACAATCATCTATACAGCCACTCTCACAATCACACACGCTTACATATACCCACTTATATACTCTTACACACATATATACTGCCTTTCACATATGCAGTTACTCACACATGTACCACTAATATATACATTCAATCATGAACACACCCATACATACACTCACCCAACCATACAATCCATCACAGATGCACTCTTAAAACCATGCACCCACAGATTCACCCACTTACACATGTATGCACAGAGTCACACACACCCCACCCACACAAACACTCAGGCACCCATACAGATACTCAGACAACCAATCAATAACCCATAGAGACACTCATATAGCTATTTACAAAACCATGCAGCCGCTTATACACCAACAGACAGACAGATACAGACATTCACACAGTTTAGTCACTAGTCTGCAGTAAGATACATTTAATGACTCACTTATAGAGTCAGTCACGCACCTACTAAATCATCCATTCACACACTCATACATCCACTCATTCTTCCATAGGTTTTTCCCTATATATATATTAAACATATTTAAATTTTACAGAAACACACACTCACTGGATGACGTCATCAGTGATGTCATCAGTGATGTCATTTCAGATGTCATCAGTGATGTCACTGACCATGTCATGAGCGATGTAATATGTGACGTCATCAGCAGTGCATTGCGGGGGCGCGAGTTATAGTTAGCTGAACTAACTATAACGGGGGAATTTCTAGGGTTTTGTACGAGGGAAATGTCCAGCTAACTATATTGCCCCTGAAACCTATGGTTTTTTCAGTGAATTTCTAAGGTTTTTAAATGCCAATTCCTAACTATAACGTGCATGAAACTTATGTTTTTTTCAGTGAATTTCAAAGGTTTTTTAAATGCTAATTTCTATCTTTAACTTATCTCTGAAGATATCATGTTTAATGATTTTGATTGGATTTCTATATTTTCAAATTCAGTGTGTCAATTTCATTATAAAAAAAAAAATACTTTTTTATCACCATTTTTTAAACTTATTTTTTCAATTAATTCTTTAAAAAAGTAAAAAATATTATTTGAATTTAATGCAAACATATTTTTTTATATTTTTCAAAATATTTTTTTAACTATATGTTCAAAACTTTGTTTTATATATTTTTTTCCATGTTTTTGGATCCGCGCACCATAAGCGCACCGTTCCCGATCCCTATGCAATAGTATCCACACATGGCATGTGTTGGGTACGTGTTTAGTGCGCGATCGCAATGCGACAGGTACGCGACTCTCTGCCTATACGCGACACATTCGATGTACATAACGTGACGTTTACGCGCTTCCATGATGTGTCATCTGCGTCTATGACACGGTAGGTGCGCGGATCCCGCGAAATATTTAACATTTAAAAAAACATATATATATATGTATTTCATGTGAATATTAATTGAAGACAAACTCTAAACTAGTTTTAAAACTAATATATTTTTACATCTAATCCTGTAATTTTTTTTTATTCAATTACGCGGATGCGCGCTGGGTGCGTGCTGCGTAAGCGCAGGGTGCGCGGATCCCATGTGACCTGCAAAAAAAGAGATTTGATTGGTTCATTACACTTCCTATTCTAACTATTGAAAGACCCCACCCATTTCAATCATTCTTTGAGCTTCTTTGGAGGAACTTCTCACACCTTAGAACTAGAAGAAACTTTTTGGGGAAGATTTCCACAGCTGCAATTTTTCTGAAGACAATGGCTTCTGCACAGCAGCCACCATCAGAATCAGACCATTCGTCCGATGAGGAATTTGTTGTGGAACCTCCACGCCCAGAAAGATACACCTCTGTGGTGTGGAAATTTTTTCCTTCCCAGAAGAACAAAATAAAACTAATTTAACTAAAGTGACATGTAAAACATGTCAAAGAGTGCTTTCCAGAGGAGATCCATCAAAAAAATACTCTTGTGGGACTGCAAGTATGTTAAAACACCTGAAGACTCTGCATTCCGTGAAACTGACCAAGCAGGAATGCAGAAGACTCCTACAGCAGCCTCAGCCAGCAGTGGCAAGCACTTCTGCAGCATCACCATCAAGCACTCACCCGGACATACGTCCAGAATTTGGAAAACTAAAAATTAGTTGCATTAAATGCAACAAACTACTATGTTACGGCGAGCAGTCAATTGAACTAATCTGCCGAGCGCAGCAAAACCACAAGTGCTAAACTTGTGTTTATTTTTCTTTTTGCAGAAGTTGACTGTTTTGTTCCTCCTGTTCTCTTTTTTTCCTTTTGAAAAAAACAAAAAAATAACAAAATTGTTCCAAAAAGTACAAAAAAATTAAAAAAAAAAAGAAGAAAAAAAAGTTCTTCTAAGAACTAACTTTCCTGGTTTAAAAAAGAGCTTAATTTCTTTGTTAGTGTGTGAAAGTTTAGATGAATGTATGTGTAGTACGTAATTGACTGAATTAATGCATTAGTAGCGTATGGTCAATGTATAAGTGCAGAACTATGAGGAAGTGCTGCAGCATCACACAGTAACCTCTTTAACTGCTGTGTGCTGTAGTACTTCCGAAGCACAGGGATGCAACATATGTACATAAATATGTTGCAAATCTATGCTTCTCTCTGCACGGCTGCTTAAACTGCAGCCATGTGGTGACACAGGCACCCTTGCACCATAGTGCAAGGATATCTGTGTCATGTGCTGTATGTTTTTCTACAGGAAGACACACCTTCCTGCACAAAACAATAAGAGAATGTATTTTTCTCCTTCAATGTATGCTGAACATTTCAGCATACATTAAAGATATAAAAATGTGGAGAAATTAAAACAATTCTCCTTGTTGTGCTTTCCTACACCAATTTTAGAATGGTGCAGCATTCACACACATATCGACATTTATGTTTTCTGATAAATCTAGGGGACGCGTTTCTACAGAGCGGGACTTTTTAAAAGTTAATAACGTACCCTCTTATCGCCTGGGATCCAGACCCTGCCAGGGGTCCAGTGCCAGCAGGTCCTCTTCCGCCGTGAGGGGAACTGCTTTCTGAACTTCATTACCCGGCATCCCAACCCCCAGACGCACACCGGTGATGGCGCATGGCAGCACCAGCAGCAGCTAAAGCGTATCCTCGCGCCCCACAGCGCGGGACGCGTTTCTACAGAGCGGGACTTTTTAAAAGTTAATAACGTACCCTCTTATCGCCTGGATCCAGACCGTGCCAGGGGTCCAGTGCCAGCAGGTCCTCTTCCGCTGAGAGGGGAACGGATTTCTGAACTTCATTACCCGGCATCCCAAACCCCAGATGCACGCCGGTGACGGCGCACGGCAGCGCCAGCAGCAGCTAAAGCGGATCCTCGCGCCCAGCAGCGCGGGACGCGTTTCTACAGAGCGGGATTTTTTAAAAGTTAATAACGTACCCTCTTATCGCCTGGGATCCAGACCCTGCCAGGGGTCCAGTGCCAGCAGGTCCTCTTCCACCGTGAGGGGAACGGCTTTCTGAACTTCATTACCCAACATCCCAACCCCCAGATGCACGCCGGTGACGGCGCACGGCAGCGCCAGCAGCAGCTAAAGTGGATCCTCACGCCCCACAGCGCGGGACGCATTTCTACAGAGCGGTTCTTTTTAAAAGTGAATAACGTACCCTCTTATCGCCTGGGATCCAGACCCTGCCAGGGGTCCAGTGCCAGCAGGTCCTCTTCTGCCGTGAGGGGAACGGCTTTCTGATCTTCATTACCTGGCATCCCAACCCCCAGATGCACGCCGGTGACGGTGCACGGCAGCGCCAGCCGCAGCTAAAGCGGATCCTCGCACCCCACAGCGCGGGACACGTTTCTACAGAGCGGGACTTTTTAAAAGTTAATAACGTACCCTCTTATCGCCTGGGATCCAGACCCTGCCAGGGGTCCAGTGCCAGCAGGTCCTCTTCCACTGTGAGGGGAACGGCTTTCTGAACTTCATTACCCGGCATCCCAACCCCCAGACGCACGCCGGTGATGGTGCACGGCAGCGCCAGCAGCAGCTAAAGCGGATCCTCGCGCCCGCAGCGTGGGACGGTGCGGGCAGCGCCCGGGCCAAGGGCGGGCCCGTCCTTGCCAGTCACTGCCTGGTACTGACTGGGCTGGGCTCCCCCTCTTTATTGACATTCTCCACCTCAATAATATAAGGTACTGTTGTGCTCATTGACTCTGGGACAACGTTAGATGTGTATTGCTTGTCTCCTATAGGACTCAGGCTTTTTCTTTAGTTTTCTTTTTATGTATTTTTATTTTATTAAGTCTTGCGTTGTCCTGTCTATTTCCCGTGTGCTCATATTTCCACACCTATTTGGGGCGCTTGGTGTTGTGCCTGCCGTAAGGAGACAGGAGTCTTTGGGGGAGACTTTATCCTAATATTGTTTACTTCTCCATTTGAGGGGAGAAGTTTCTTAACAACTTGTTTTTTGATTGCACCCCAAAGCACGGGAGCTCGTTTTAGCCTGCTATAGTCTGGTAAAGGCTGGGACGGGCTATCCCAATTTTTTTTTTTTTTTTTTTGGTTGGTTGGGAGATCGTTTGACCTGTGACCACATTGTCCCTAAATTTACCATATTGATCTGCTGGCCTCACTATGCCACCCAAAGAGGCTAGAGACAGAGGTAGAGGGGTTAACGCTCACGTCACAGGAACTATGGACCAGTTTATCAATTAGGTTAACTGTGTCATCGACCAAGAGATCACATTGCTGGAGCGCAGAGTCTCACAAGATCTGGCAGTGGCTATGAGGTCTTCAATGGGCCACTTTGCTAATGTTCAGTCCCCTGTTTATCAAGTCCAAAATGGTGGTGCTGCTCCTTGTTCAAGTCAAGTTTCTTTGACCCCTGATTTACCACCTAGTGGAACAACTGCTGTCTCTTTGGGGGATCAGTCCACGGTCTCTGATTCCTTGCTGATATCCCCCTGTTTGCTGCCAATCGCATCCAGTATAGCACCGGAGTCTAGCACTCGGCGATTGCGCGAGAGGCATCCTGGGGCTATCCCCAAAAATAAGCAAGGTCCCTCTACTAATAAAGGCGGCAAGAGCAAGACTGGCAGATAGAAACAGAAGGCTGCGAGCAATACTAGAGACCTTGGATTGCCCCCTGTTCATCTGGAACAGCCCGCTATGGTTTCCATAGCCGATAAAGTAGTTCCCTCTGATCATTTATTAGCCACCACATTGGTATATCAGGTTACAAGTGGGGGGATAAGTGAAGATGGTAAGACTGAGGGATCGGCCCCTGAGTTACTTAATATTTTTGATACCATTAGGCTCCTCCTTCGCCCTGTGGAGGATCGAATCTGTAAGATTGAACAACACTTACTAAGGATTGAGCAAGGTCTTGGGGGAATTATCGACTCTTTAAAATTTGTCCCTCAGTCTAGGGTTTCCAGACTGATGGATACTCCTAGAGTAGAAAATGTCTCGGTTCCTCCAAAAGATCCCCCAGCATTGCCCCTGGTTTCTCACATCACAACTGTAGCTAATGAGGGCACAGTTGCGCCTGCTGCAACTAATCCCTCCCAGTGTCATACACCTCACCCTAAGGAGGATGATAGGATTCCTATTTCCCAGGTTTCCAGGGGGGAAAATATTCCACATCTTCCACCGGAAGTATCTCCATTTGTGGTTATCTTAACAGGGGTCCCTGAACTAGGCAAGTATGAAGTTGAATCTCCCATAACTTTGAAGAACAAGGTTGTGCATTGGCTCAACAAAAATAGACCATTGCCAATGCACACAGTGTGCATGATACTCATGGTCAGGAGGGTCCCATGGGTAGGTCACCTGCCTAAGAATATAAGAGGGGACTGTATTTTAATCAACTTCAACGACCCCAAAATAGTCGAGTATATCTGCAACTGGAGACATTCAAGCTTAGGAGCATCCATTCGCTCTCTTCCCCTGACCTACTTTTACCCCCCTGGCCACTTCAGCTCATTAATGGATGGGTGGACATTGGTACAGCGGAACGGGAGGGGATTATTGCAAGAGGATCGGTTTAGACCTGTATTACACCTAGACTCTATCCCCATCCAAAAGCGATTTAGCAGTCTGGAGACTGTGGACTGATTACGGGGCGACAGAGTATCAAATAGTCCTTTATCCCTCTCAGGTTGTCCGATCTCTGGCCCTATTATACTGTCAAAGTCCCGGGTTTAGAACCATCTACTATCGTCTTAACACCAGTGAGGGTCATTAATACCATCGATATATCTGTGGACCATTCTCCAAGTGTTCCAATTGTTTGCAATGCCTCTCCTAGCCATCTTAAGTTTGCCTCTTGGAATGTGGCAGGTCTGCGTAGCAAGCTTCTTCTTCAGGATTGGAATACTTTTATTGATGGTTATGAACTGTGTTTGTTCCAGGAAACCTGGAGCCTTGAGCCGTTGTACAAGCCGGGCTTTTCCTGTCACTTTGTACCAGCAATTTCATCAGGTAGAGGCCGTCCATCAGGAGGACTTATGGTATGGGTCAGGGCAGAACTCAACCTTAAGATCACTCATCATATGTGTACTACATTAGATGTAATGAGACTCTCCATCAAGTCCTCTAAGAGCAATCCCACCTGGGAACTTTTTAATGTATATGCCCGAGGAACTCAAGGGGGTGCAAAATCTCCTACTACTTCAGCTCTTTCAGACATGCTTCATTGCTGCCCCTCTGATTCCCTTCTCCTGGTTGCCGGCGATCTTAACTGCTCATTTGAGCCCCTTGCAACTGATGATATTTTGGGTATCCATGATGAAGATGCTAGATGGGGCATTCCGTTCTTATCACTTAAGCCAGTCAAGAGATGGTCACCGGTTGTTATCCAAATTAATGCTTTATCGATAGAATTTGGATTAAGAGCTGTTAACGGGCGTACTATATCTGATATAATGGGAGCCAATACCTTCAACAGGGTCCCCTGCCAGAGCAGAATCGATTATATACTGGTTGATAGGAGGGCATGGCAATATGTTATAGATATGGTCATTATACCAACAATAAATAGTGATCACAATGCCCTCTCTCTTAAAATGATGGCAATGTGGCACAGGAAGGAGTCTTCCCCCACTTCTGTAACACAAATGCTGACTAAGACAGTCTTACCATCTAACTGCAGTAGGTACCTCAAATGGTCTAAGTTTATTTTGAGCGACCTAAAATTAGCTACTCTTCACGAAATTCTTGCTGATAAGACTCTTAAGCTCTCTGCAGTTTGCAGGGAAAGGGTTGGCCCTGCTGCCGCAGCAAAAGTTTATCTAGACACTATAGACTCGATCGGCACCCTATTTCTTGATCATAGCAAAAAGCATCCCACAAGTGTTAAGCCAGCCCAGAAATGGTTCAATAGGAACTGTAGATCCAAAAAAGTTAGCCTGGTTCTTGCCATCAAATCCAATAATCCGGGTGATGTCTGGCTGGCAAGACTGTTGTATAGGCAGACCCTTACAGCTGCAAAGAAGGAATGGGAAGAGTTGCGCTGGGACAGCTTGAAAACTGCCTGCCACTCAAAGAATGGTAAGCTTTTTTGGTCCTTAGTGAGAAGATCTATAAGCTCCGAATCGGACCAAATCCCCAACCACGTAACAGATAGGGAATGGTTCAAGCATTTCAAGAAGCTATACGTAGGGGATGATCAAACATGTGATCTTGGGCCCCGAGTCGGGACCATGGATTTTGATCCTGACCAGGTCTCATTCATTAGGATAGAGAAAAGGGAGGTTGAGGCAGCTATCAAGAAGATTGTATCCGCCAAGGCCCCGGGCCCAGATGGTATTCCGGGTGACTTATATAAAGCTAACATTGAGGGATGGGCTGCTTATTTTGTATTTTTTATTAACGCTCTGCTAGAAGGCTCGCCGGTACCCTATTCTTGGAAGGGAGCTGAAGTAATCCCTATCTACAAGAGGGGTCCAAGGGGGGACCCAGCCAACTACCGCCCAATTAGTCTTATTGACACTGGGCAGAAGCTGGCTGGTAGGGTCCTTCTGGAGAGGATCCACTCATGGGCAGATGATAATGATATAATCTCACAGTTTCAGGCGGGCTTTAGGACCTGCACAAGCACGATTGACCAGGCATTCAGGCTGGTGCTCCAATACTGGAAGGTGGTCACTATTGGCAAGGGAGGCCTTTATTTGGCGTTCATTGATCTTAAGACCGCCTTTGACCTGGTCCCTCGTGATCGCCTGTGGCTGACTTTGAAGGAGTTGGGGATTCCTCCGTATATTCTGATTCTTTTGATTTGGATGCACGAAGGTAATGCTGCCCGTATCAGATGGGGGTCTCAAGATCAAAAAACAGACAAAATTCCGGTGGATAGAGGGGTTCGCCAGGGCTGTGTATTGGCCCCCACACTTTTTACACTTTTTGTGAATGGTGTGGTATCTTTTCTGCTTGAAACCAATGCTGATGTCCCTGTCCTGGCGGGTGATAAAGTCCCCACGCTACTTTTTGCGGACGACACGCTTTTAATATCAAAAACACCAGCAGGATTACAGAAGCTATTGGATCGCTTCTCCTTGTTTTGTAAGTTGAGAGGCCTTGCCATTAACACAGCCAAAACCAAACTCCTTTATTTTAACCCGAGTAGATCATCTAGATCTACCCTAACCCTCGATGGGAAGCCATTGGAGTGGGTCAAAGAGTTCGACTACTTGGGGATCAGAATTTCTGACAAACTCAAATGGCAGCCTCACATTGACAAAATGGTATTAAACCATAGGCGGGTAATAGGAGCTCTAGGGAGGGAAATTCGCACCTCCACCACTAAACCCGTTGCTCGAGTTATGGAAATTTATGCTGCAAAAGATGTAGGTTGTGCCCTCTATGGCGCTGAACTATGGGGGTTTAGCTGTGTAGTTGCACTTGTTTCTGGAGAAAACAAGTTTTTTAGGGAGTTGGTTTCACTCCCAAGGGGCACCCCTACTAAGCCACTACTAAGTGATCTGGGACGGCGATCTATTAAAGATCTAGTTACCCTCTGTCCACTCTTATACTGGTCGCGGGTATGGCGTACCCCTAAACTCTCCAGATTTGCTGAAGGCCTTAGAGAAGTTATGAACCTCCAAGGAGCTCACAAAATAGGCTGGCTTGCCAATATAAAGAAGCTTCTGGTTGCTAGAGGCCTCATAACTGCTTGGGACCCTGGTGTACTGTTATCAAAGGAAGAAACAAAGAGAGCCTTTTGGGCATGGGTTAATCTCCAGGAGCAGAGGGATCCAAACCCAGGTAGCTTAACTGAGGCGTTTCGCCAGCATAAATCTGTTCCCCGCCTGGAACCTTATCTTGATTTTATTACGAAGCCTAGGGATA
Organism: Triturus cristatus; assembly: GCF_964204655.1. Taxonomy (NCBI): domain Eukaryota; kingdom Metazoa; phylum Chordata; class Amphibia; order Caudata; family Salamandridae; genus Triturus; species Triturus cristatus. The sequence goes on from NC_140579.1 coordinate 319,536,044, forward strand.
GATCTCTTTTTATTCAGTTTAGATTTGGGACCCTCCCTCTTCGTGACCGCACAAGTAGATCGAATCCCCCGCACCAGACCTCTGCTGATTGCCCAAACTGTCCAGGTGTTACTGAAAATATTCCCCATTTCTTTTTTTCATGTCCAGCCTATGTAAAACCCAGACAGAAATGTCTCAAGCCTGTGTGCCTGCAGCTTGGTACGAGGGACCACTCTGTGCACTCAGAATTCTTAAGCCAGACCCTAATACTACCATAGTGTGCGGAGTGGCTAAATTCCTCGGCTGGGCATGGTTGATCAGACAGAAGGCCATTTGACTAGCTCAAATGTTTCTTAATATTCTACAAAGCTGTTTAAGTTTATTATCTTTTTAAAATTATTTATTGCATTCAAAAAGATTTTTTTACGACTTGTCTTAAAATGTTTCTCCATGAATTCTGTTTTTATGTGTGAAAAGTGCTTTTATGATATTACATGTCGAAATAAAGCTTTGTTGATTGATTGATAAATCTAGACATGTGTCTTGTCCTATGAGTATTAAGTGCAATCATGCACAACAACACTTATAGAACATCCTTTCAACACAAAGTGGTGTGCATGCTGAGGTTGTATTTACATGGACTATAAAAAGTGCACAGAGTGCCTTTTCCTTTCTTTGTAAATATGAAAGAGTATCTTGCACAATAACAATGTTACAAAAAGTGACATATTTCCGTTTTTAAAATTCCTTGCGAATGATAGAAGGTAAGCACAGAGTTTTGTCTGCAAAGATGTTCAAAGAAGAATGATTGAAATAATTGCGGTCCTTCAATAGCTAAAATAGGAAATATTATGAACCCCACAAATCTCTTTTTTTGCAGGTCACATGATAGCTGATTATGGTCAGATTTCAAAACTACATAGGTATAAACGGAGTGTTTTTAGAAACGTGTTTCAACTTTGTAGCCTCTTGCAGACCTCCTCATTCTGCATATTGAGACTTAGTTAAACTTACCTTCACAGTAATAGGAATAAAAAATGGTATACATTTTTTTCAGAATTTCATTCCAATCTAAATTCATATAAATTGCTTATTTTAAAATTTGGATCTGTGAAAGAAACGGAAAAAAAAATTAGAACATGTAATAATAAATTTTTAACAACACAGCATAATTTCCACAAAGTAATTTGTTTGCCTTTTTTGCTGTTCTCAGAATATATTAAATTTGACTAAAAATAGTGATTTCAATCGTACTCATCACTTAACAGCGGGCAAAAAAAAAACAATCACAAAGATTGTTAAAAAAAAACCAACATGCTATTCTCAACAAAATACCACAAGATACAAATAACAGATATTTAAAATGCTTACAGCTAACAAAATTTTATAAGTTTAACTTACAAAAACTGTAAATGTTGTCGCTTTAAAATATTCACCGAATCTAAGGATGAATTTTTGGAGGACGCACCACGCCCACAACGTTTTCCTTCAGTGGTGTGGACATTTTTTACTGTTCCCGAGGGGCAAACAAAGACCAATGCCACCTTGGTCACGTGCAAGATTTGTAAAAGAGTTCTGTTGCAAGGAGATCCTATAAAAAAATACTCGTACGGCACAGCAAGTATGATGAAACACCGAAGGACCCTTCAGCCAAACAATCTTGCACGAGAAGAGTGCAAACAGATGAGAAACACTCCTGTGTTGTATCTGTAAAAAATAATCACAAATTAATGTATATTAATAACTTTCAAATGTATACTTTTCCATTACTGTACAAACACATTTTATATAAAAACTGACTAAGAAACTATAGCCCTGAATCACAAGTGTGACGATCGTTAAAACACTACATGCATAGTGCATACTACTTTGCAGCAGTTCATGCCCTAAAGCCTACCTCACTAAAAGACTACATGCTAACTGACTGAATGATTACAGTACTATAAGGAGACACACTGGCTGAGTGACAGGGTGTTTGCTAGAAGTGTATGAATACTGACTGGGGAATTGAAGGTGTGAAAGACAACTATGTAGGTGATTACAGGCCTGCATGCATAGTGAATAGGCATTTGAAGCAGTCCATGTGCTAAGGCCTGGCTCACTGCATGAGTACTTGGGTACTGACTGAATGATTAGAGTACAGCAAGGAGAGTGCCTAGGTGAATTTATAAGTGGTAGGCTTTTGGCACAGGGAATGGATTAGTACTTGGTACTGAATGGGTCACTAGAGGAGTGCAAAGGGAGTGAGAGGATGTTTGCTGGACTGTATGGATATTGACTAGGGAATTGAAAGTGTGAAAGACAAGTGTCTAGGTGGTTAGAAGACTGCATGCATAGTGGATAGGGGTTTGAAGCAGTCCATGTGCTAAGGCCTGGCTCAGTGCATGAATACTTAGGCACTGACTGAATGATTAGAGTACTGCAAAGAGAGTGTCTTAGTGAATTTATAAGTGTTTGGGTTTTGGCACAGTGAATGGATTAGTACATGGTGCTGAATGGGTCACTAGAGGACTGCAAAGGGAGTTACAGGGTGTTTCCTGGAAGTGTATGGATACTGACTAGGGAATTGAAAATGTGAAAGACAAGTGTATAGTATGTTAGAAGACTGCATGCATACTGCATAGACATTTGAAGCAATCTATGTGGTAATGTATGGTTCACAACATGAGTACTTGGAAACTGACTAAATCATCAGACTACTGCTAGGACAGTGCTTGGTTAAAACTTTTACATTTTCAGTTCTGGCACAGTGAAGAGAATAGTACATGGTACTGCACTTTAGTGTCAAACCCTGACTCATTTTTATCAATGCATAAGCAAAGAATAGCTTCTAGAGCTACTAAAACTTGACATGACCGATTTTAAAACAGTTATCTGTCAGCAAATACACTATGTTACCAAATGCATACAGACTCACAGTGTGATTCTAGACAAGCAACACTATCCCTAGCAGCTTACCAAAACTAATTCACTACTGTGGAAGGAGTAAGGGGACTGCACACAATCTACATATTTCAGTACTGCACTTTAGTGTCAAAGCATAAATCATTTTATCAAAGCATAACCAAAGACTGGCTTCTAATGCTACTAAAATTTCACAACATGACAGGTTTTAAAACAGTTATCTGTCACCAAATACACAATGTTACCAAATGCTTCTCTCACAGTGGTTCCCAAATGCACACAGACTCACAGTGTGATTCTAGACAACAACCACTATACCTAGGAGTTTACCAAAAATCATTCACTACTGTGGAAGTGGTAAGGGAACTGCACACAATCTACATATTTCAGGACTGCACTTTTGTGTCAAAGCCTAACTCATTTAATCAACGCATAAGCAAAGACTAGCTTCTAATGCTACTAAAACTTGACAACATGACAGGTTTAAAAAAAGTTATCTGTCAGAAAATACACGATTTTACCAAATGCTTCTCTCACAGTGGTTCCCAAATACACACTAACTCACAGTGGGATTCTAGATAAGCACCACTATCCCTAGGAGTTTACCAAAACTCATTCGCTACAATGGAAGTGGTAAAGGAACTGCACACAATCACACATATTTCAGGACTGCACTTTTGTGTCAAAGCCTGACTCATTTAATCGAAGCATAAGCAAAAACTGCCTTCTAATGCTACTAAAACTTGACAACAAGACAGGTTTTAAAACAGTTATCTGTCAGCAAATACACAATATTACCACATACTTCTCTCACAGTGGTTCCCAAATGCACACAGACTCACAGTGTGATTCTAGACAAGGAACACTATCCCTAGCAGCTTACCAAAACTCATTCACTACTGTGCAAGGGGTAAGGAGACTACACACAATCTACATATTAAAGTACAGCACATTAGTGTCAAAGCATGACTTATTTTATCAATGCATAAGCAAAGACTGGCTTCTAATGCTACTAAAACTTGACAACATGACAGGTTTTAAAACAGTTATCTGTCAGCAAATACATGATGTTACCAAATGCTTCTCTCACAGTGGTTCCCAAATGCACACATACTCACTGTGTGATTCTAGACAAACAACACTATCCCTTGCACTATACCAAAACACATTTCTTCATCTAGAAGGAGTACTATATTTTAATATAGAAACATAACTCATTTCCCAAATTAATAAACAATGACTGCTTTCTCATTCTACAAAAATATAAAAACAGCACAGTTATCTGTCTGCAAACACATGAAAAACACAAATGCTTATCACAGAATGGTTTCTACATGCACACACACTGTCAATAAGATTGTAGAGAAAAAAGTACTCCCTACAATTTAGCAGGAGAAATACATTAGTCTGATTAAAATCAAAATAGTCTACATACATCCCCTCACAATTAAATAACTCACCTTTCAAGTTGTTTTATAGATTAAGAAGTATATCAGTCACACACCAGATTTTCTTCTACAGAATCTCTGCACTGTGCACCTCTCAGCAAAAACAAAGAATGGAAAAGTTTCCCTTTCATTTTCCACACATATACATGTAAACATCAAATCACAATCCTTCACACATAAACTAAAAAGCAAACACACATTTCTATTGGTTAAACATTTCAACCCTTTCCAACTGAAATACATTTCAACCCTTCCCCTAATCTGCCTTCTGCCTGTTACCATAGAAACAGGTCATGGAACACTGCACTGAGCACACAGGTCACAAGTTCAGCACACAATGTTACTAAACAAGACAGCAAGTGTGCTTGACTTTTCAACATATCAGCTTATCATATATAATGTTCCTTACAATCTGTTTTTGTTAACCAATAAGAATCATACCTTTAAAAAACAGAAATATACACCCTACCTTTCAGTGTAGAAAGTAGTCACACAACCAATGATTTCTTGTCTTTTTTAAAAAACAATTCCCGTGGATCCGCGCACCCAACGAGAGAGAATCCGAGCACCCAATGCGATAGGATGCGCGCATTTTGCCGTTTAAAAAAAAAGAAAAAAGGGGGGCCCCAGTGAGTCCTTCTGGGACCCCCTAAGCAGGTCTAGAGCATCAGAGTATTTCCACTCTACCCCTTTATATGTTTTACACACTTATTCCCCTTGCTTCTTCAGCCTCGCTTCTACCGAGGCAGACAATGGCCACCAACAGTTCCTGGTTTCGAATGTAGAAAGACACTCGACAGCCAATTAGCATTCAGCGCGCGATCGGGAGGGTGCGTGCTCGGTTCGGGGAGGATGCGCTTACGTTGCGGGTAGGGTCCGCAGATCCTCCCCGGCCATAGATATATATGTACTTTTAAATCTAATTTTCTCAGAAACTACTGAACGGATTTACACCATTTAAGCAAAAGGCACGAGTTACAGGGTGTTTCCTGGAAGTGTATGGATACTGATTAGGGAATTGAAAATGTGAAAGACAAGTGTATAGTATGTTAAAAGACTGCATGCATACTGCATAGACATTTGAAGCAATCTATGTGGTAATGTATGGTTCACAACATGAGTACTTGGAAACTGACTAAATCATCAGACTACTGCTAGGACAGTGCTTGGTTAAAACTTTTACATTTTCAGTTCTGGCACAGTGAAGAGAATAGTACATGGTATTGCACTTTAGTGTCAAACCCTGAATCATTTTTATCAATGCATAAGCAAAGAATAGCTTCTAGAGCTACTAAAACCTGACAACATGACTGATTTTAAAACAGTGATCTGTCAGCAAATACACTATGTTACCAAATGCTTCTCTCACAATGGTTCCCAAATGCATACAGACTCACAGTGTGATTCTAGACAAGCAACACTATCCCTAGCAGCTTACCAAAACTCATTCACTACTGTGGAAGGAGTAAGGGGACTGCACACAATCTACATATTTCACTACTGCACTTTAGTGTCAAAGCATGAATCATTTTATCAATGCATAACCAAAGACTGGCTTCTAATGCTACTAAAATTTCACAACATGACAGGTTTTAAAACAGTTATCTGTCACCAAATACACAATGTTACCAAATGCTTCTCTCACAGTGGTTCCCAAATTCACACAGACTCACAGTGTGATTCTAGACAACAACCAATATACCTAGGAGTTTACCAAAAATCATTCACTACTGTGGAAGTGGTAAGGGAACTGCACACAATCTACATATTTCAGGACTGCACTTTTGTGTCAAAGCCTAACTCATTTAATCAACGCATAAGCAAAGACTAGCTTCTAATGCTACTAAAACTTGACAACATGACAGGTTTTAAAAAAGTTATCTGTCAGAAAATACACAATGTTACCAAATGCTTCTCTCACAGTGGTTCCCAAATACACACTAACTCACAGTGGGATTCTAGATAAGCACCACTATCCCTAGGAGTTTACCAAAACTCATTCACTACAATGGAAGTGGTAAAGGAACTTCACACAATCACACATATTTCAGGACTGCACTTTTGTGTCAAAGCCTGACTCATTTAATCGAAGCATAAGCAAAAACTGCCTTCTAATGCTACTAAAACTTGACAACAAGACAGGTTTTAAAACAGTTATCTGTCAGCAAATACACAATATTACCACATACTTCTCTCACAGTGGTTCCCAAATGCACACAGACTCACAGTGTGATTCTAGACAAGCAACACTATCCCTAGCAGCTTACCAAAACTCATTCACTACTGTGCAAGGGGTAAGGAGACTACACACAATCTACATTTTAAAGTACACATTAGTGTCAAAGCATGACTTATTTTATAAGCAAAGACTGGCTTCTAATGCTACTAAAACTTGACAACATGACAGGTTTTAAAACAGTTGTCTGTCAGCAAATACACGATGTTACCAAATGCTTCTCTCACAGTGGTTCCCAAATGCACACATACTCACTGTGTGATTCTAGACAAACAACACTATCCCTTGCACTATACCAAAACACATTTCTTCATCTAGAAGGAGTACTACATTTTAATATAGAAACATAACTCATTTCACAAATTCATAAACAATGACTGCTTTCTCATTCTACAAAAATATAAAAACAGCACAGTTATCTGTCTGCAAACACATGAAAAACACAAATGCTTATCACAGAATGGTTTCTACATGCACACACACTGTCAATAAGATTTTAGAGAAAAAAGTACTCCCTACACTTTTGCAGGAGAAATACATTAGTGGAGAAGTGTGGCTCAATGGTTAGACCAGCAGACCTCGATGCAGAGCACTGGTCCGGGACCAGGGTTCGATTCCCGTCGCGGCAGGGTCTTGGGCTATAAATTCCACGGACCGGTTATTCTCGCCTCAGTGCCTATTCTAATCATGGGTCCCACGCTGCAACTCTGGGCAATAGCTTGCTTAATCTCCACAACGGCCCCACAGTGCTGGGGATGCCTGGCTTCACCCTGGGGATGCCCAGGAGTGGACATTTCACAGGGAAAGCCAGGAAGGGTTCCCTAGTGGTATTAATACAGCGCCGGGAGACCCTGGTCCGGGGTAGCTGTGTGCTATATAAGTACTAGCACATTTACACTAGTCTGATTAAAATCAAAATAGTCTACATACATCCCCTCACAATTAAATAACTCACCTTTCAAGTTGTTTTATAGATTAAGAAGTATATCAGTCACACACCAGATTTTCTTCTACAGAATCTCTGCACTGTGCACCTCTCAGCAAAAACAAAGAATGGAAAAGTTTCCCTTTCATTTTCCACACATATACATGCAAACATCAAATCACAATCCTTCACACATAAACTCAAAAGCAAACACACATTTCTATTGGTTAAACATTTCAACCCTTTCCAACTGAAATACATTTCAACCCTTTCCCCAATCTGCCTTCTGCCTGTTACCATAGAAACAGGTCATGGAACACTGCACTGAGCTTACAGGTCACAAGTTCAGCACACAATGTTACTAAACAAGACAGCAAGTGTGCTTGACTTTTCAACATATCAGCTTATCATATATAATGTTCCTTACAATCTGTTTTTGTTAACCAATAAGAATCATACCTTTAAAAAACAGAAATATACACCCTACCTTTCAGTGTAGAAAGTAGTCACAAAACCAATGATTTCTTGTCTTTTTTCAATTTTTTTTCCCGTGGATCCGTGCACCCAACGAGAGAGAATCCGAGCACCCAATGCGATAGGATGCGCGCATTTTGCCGTTTAAAAAAAAAGAAAAAAGGGGGGCCCCAGGGGGTCCTTCTGGGACCCCCTAAGCAGGTCTAGAGCATCAGAGTATTTCCACTCTACCCCTTTATATGTTTTACACACTTATTCCCCTTGCTTCTTCAGCCTCGCTTCTACCGAGGCAGAAAATGGCCACCAACAGTTCCTGGTTTCGAATGTGGAAAGACACTCGACAGCCAATTAGCATTCAGCGCGCGATCGGGAGGGTGCGTGCTCGGTTCGGGGAGGATGCGCTTACGGTGGGGTCCGCAGATCCTCCCCGGCCATAGATATATATGTACTTTTAAATCTAATTTTCTCAGAAACTACTGAACGGATTTACACCATTTAAGCAAAAGGCATGAGTCTGAACTGAGGACTACGTCTTTGCAAAATTTGGTGTCATTCCGTTCAGCGGTTCGGGCTGTAGCTGCGACAACAGATCCTATGGGAAATATCTGATAATTGTGATTCTCACATACATAATACAAAACCTTTCTATATTTTAGAGCAAAATGTATTAAGACCACAACAAATAAACTTCTCTTAGTTGATCCTTCACAAAATCCATCCTCTTATGGAGGCAGTCTTCTAATTTCTAGGTTACCAATTTTATAGTAAAAGTAAAGTATCAGTCTAGATTTTGAAAGTAAGACTAACATTCACAAAACTAATATGCAGTTCTGCAAAGATTCTACTAGGAACAAAATCTTAGTATTAAGTTCTACTTCTTACCGCTAGGTTGCCAGCGTCCTTCAATCAGTATCTCCGTCAGGTATCGCGGGTAACGCAATGCTGTTTCTTTCCGCTTTATATACTCCTCCCCTAATTACCGTGTTGAATATTTGAGGGGGGAAAAAGGGAGCGTTATCTATATTCTGTGTAATTTATCGAAAATTGCAAAACCATCATATTAGTGTATGTTTTGATATAAATATCTTTCATAGAAAACCGGATATAAAATTCAAGTTGTTGTCAAAATTATGTCCTTAGTGAAGGTTGAGCGGTTGAGAGGAAAAATATTAAAAAATTATTTTAGTATTTAGGTATTTGTCTCCATGTTAGAACCGAACCCCTAACACATTCGCTTTGGTAATTATCCGTTTTAATGCGGTGAGGTATCTGATTTAACGGTCGAGTTTGTTTCATCAACATATTTCTATTCCAATAAATTGCACAATAATAATTTGTTAGCTTAACAGCAGTTTTTCACATCCAGAACAACAAAAATAGAAAATTAGAGTTGTTGTCAAAATTAAGTCTTTCGTAAAAATTGAACGGTAGAGAGAAATACTATTAAAAATTTTTAAGAAAGTATTTTAGTATTGATCTTCATGTTCAAACCGAGCCCCCAACACTTACTCCTTGGTAGATGTCAGTTTTAATGCGGTGAGCTATCTGGTTTGACGAGTAAGTCTGTTTCATCAACACATTTCTATTTCAATAGATTTCACAATACTAATTTGTTAGCTTAAAAGCAATTTCTCACATCCTACCAGCAGCACAACAACTCCCTGGTTATATACTTTTACTGAGTGCTACTTTGAGGACTATTTCTTAGGATGTGAAAAACTGCTATTAAGTTAACAAATGAATAATGTGAAATTTATTGGAATAGAAAATGTGTTGATGAAACAGACTCACTCGTCAAATTAGACAGCTCACTGCATTAAAAGTGTTAACTACTGAGGAGAAATTGTTGGGGGTTCGGTTCTAACATGGAGACCAATAATTAAAAACTAAAATAAATTGGAATGTTATTTCTCTCAACCGTTTAACTTTCACGAAAGACTTAATTTTGGTAGGATGTGAGAAATTGCTTTTAAGCTAACAAAATAGTATTGTGAAATCTATTGAAATAGAAATGTGATGATGAAACAGACTTACTCGTCAAACCAGATAGCTCACCGCATTAACTGACATCTACCAAAGAGTAAGTGTTGGGGGTTCGGTTTGAACATGAAGATCAATAATTAAATACTTTCTAAAAATTCTTTAATAGTATTTCTCTCTACCGTTCAATTTTTACGAAAGACTTAATTTTGACAACAACTCTAATTTTCTATTTTTGTTGTTTTGGATGTGAAAAACTGCTGTTAAGCTAACAAATTATAATTGTGCAATTTATTGGAATAGAAATATGTTGATGAAACAGACTCGCTCGTCAAATCAGATAGCTCACCGCATTAAAACTGATAAGTACCAAGGAGTATTTGTTGGGGGTTCGGTTCTAACATGGAAACAAATAAATAAATACTAAAATAATTTTTTAATATTATTCCTCTCAACCGCTCAACCTTCACAAAGGACATAATTTTGACAACAACTTGAATTTTATATCCGGTTTTCTATGAAAGATACTTATATCAAAACATACACTAATAAGATGGTTTTGCAATTTTCGATAAATTACACAGAATATAGATAATGCTCCCTTTTTCCCGCCTAAAATATTCAACACGGTAATTAGGGGAGGAGTATATAAAGCGGAAACAAACAGCATTGCGTTACCCGCGATACCTGACGGAGATACTGATTGAAGGACGCTGGCAACCTAGCGGTAAGAAGTAGGCCTTAACACTAAGATTTTGTTCCTAGTAGAATCTTTGCAGAACTGCATATTTGTTTCGTGAATGTTAGTCTTACCTTCAAAATCTAGACTGATACTTTATTTTTACTATAAAATTGGTTACCTAGAAATTAGAAGACTGCCTCCTTAAGAGGATGGATTTTGTGAAGGATCAACTAAGAGAAGTTTATTTGTTGTGGTCTTAATAAATTTTGCTCTAAAATATAGAAAGGTTTTGTATTATTTGAACACCTTTTAATGAATTAATAGTCTAACAAACTGGGTCTAAAAAAAGTACATGTTATTATAGGAACCTGTTTCAAATAAGGGGAATCAACATCTTTACGGAGGATTTTCTTTGAGAAATATATCAAGAAGTGGGAGTGACAAGAGCTTTGAGGTAAAAAAAACAAAAATAAAAAAATGCTCCAGTCCTAAGTAAAACTATAATTGCATATTTTAATCTTGGAACAACTGATGTGTAATTATGGAAAGGTTAGTCAAACCAAAGACCATATGTATCACAATTATGCAACCCCATTTTTCTTTGTGTGGAGATTTATTTGTTTGATTAATTTGTTTAAACCACAAATTAGGACAAGAATACAATAGCAACATGTATATGTTTAATCACAAGAATTTGTTTGAACCTTTATATGATTCTAAAGTATATCAACTTTTGTTTATATGACAGCCCTGAAGAAGCGCAGTGTGCGCGAAACACGTCTTGGCATTCCTGTGATATCTCTTTGCAAACTTGACTTGAAAGGAAATAAGAATAAAACATCAAAAAATGAATGAATAAGAAGATGAATCTCCCTTTATTATTGAGATTATGAATATGTAATGTTCTCAGATTTGTTTGTGTTGAGTGTATATAAATAACACTGGTGGGGACCAGTGTCTGAGACTGTGGGCGCCGGGCAATTTACTTGTAACCCTTTTTGTATTATATTATATATATATATATATATATATATATATATATATATATATATATATATATATTCAGTGAAAAAACCATAGGTTTCACACATGTTATAGTTAGCTGGAAATTTTACTGATAAAAAACCAATGAAATTCCCCCGTTATAGTTAGTGCAGGCAACTATAACTCACGCGACCGCAATCCTCTGCTGATGACATATGTGTCTTTATGAAAAAAAAATATTTGTAATATATGTATAGCTAAAATTTAATGGAAGAAGACATGGGCAAATAAGTGTCTAAATACAGTATTAGCATCAGCAGAAGATTGCGGTCACGTGAGTTATAGTTGCCTGCACTAACTATAACGGGGGAATTTCATTGGTTTTTTATCAGTAAAATTTCCAGCTAACTATAACATGTGTGAAACCTATGGTTTTTTCACTGAATTTTTAAGGTTTTTTAAATGCTAATTCCTAACTATAACGTGTGTGAAACCTATGGTTTTTTCAGTGAATTTGTACGGTTTTTTAAATGCTAAGTTACTTTACGCCATTCGTGGCGTGCGCGCCCACTTAACGCAGTTCGTTCCGTGCGCACACGGTGCGCTTCGCGCACCATGCACGCACAGTGAGCACGCGGTGCGCTTCGCGCGCCCACTTTACGCAGTTAGTGCCGTGCACGCACGGTGGGCACGCGGTGCGCTACGCGCACCGCGTGCCCACGTTACGCTAGATGGGCCATGTACGCACGATGCGCTTCGCGCACGTGCGCACATGGAGGACATATGATGCGCTTCGTTGTGAAAGGTAATATTTTAATTTTTCACATATGAAATCTGCCATGCACAATTGGTGCCCTTCGGACACCATTTGCACATGGGGTGGGGAGAGTATGGATATTTTTTTTTTTTTATTAATTTTTACCGTACGCGTACGGTAAGCGTAATCGGCGAAATTATCGAAAAAATTAAAATTCCGTTTTTGGCCTTGGGGGATCTTTGAGGACTCCCTCAACATGGCTAGGTGCTTAGGAGCTGTCTAAACAGCCCCTTTACATGTTTTTGGCCTTTGTTTTTTAACCCCCTCTCAGAGTGCTAGAGAGAAAATGGCGGCCGCCACTTCCTGGTTTCGACCGATTCGAATGTTTACTAAGATCTAACAGCCAATCAGATTCGCGCTCGCGCACGGCACCGTACGCGTACGGTAAGCTTACCGTAAGCTTACCGTAAGCGCACCGTAAGCTGCCACAGATATATATATTGATTTAAAGGCTATTTTCTCAGGAACTACTGAACAGATTTACACCAGACCTACAAAAGGCCCTTCCTTGACCTGAGGACTACCTCTCTGCCAAATTTCAAGTAACTCTGTTCAGCCGTTCGGGCTGTAGCTGTGTCTAAAGGTCCTATGGAAAAATGCATGGGAAAAACGCGTTTTGGGACCCCCCTTTTTTCTCAGCCCCCGCTTGACGAATCCCCCCGAGACTTTCAGGGTAGGAGCGGAGCGTAGCGCCCCACCTATTTTGAAAATTTCACGAGGATTAGTCGACCGGCGCCAAAGTTATTCCAAATAGAATGTTGCGGTTTTCCTATGGAAACAGGGTCCTAACTATAACTACCTACTGGCGACCGCCAGTAGGTAATATATATATATATATATATATATATATATATATATATATATTACCTACTGGCGGTCGCCAGTAGGTAGTTATAGTTAGGACCCCTTTTCCATAGAAAATCCGCAACATTGTATTTTGAATAACTTTGGCGCCGGTCGATGAATCCTCGCGAATTTCTCAAAATAGGTGGGGCGCTACGCTCCGCTCCTACCCTGAAAGTCTCGGGGGGATTCGTCAAGCGGGGGCTGAGATAAAAGGGGGGTCCCAAAACACGTTTTTCCCATGCATTTTTCCATAGGACCTTTAGAACGAGCTACAGCCCGAACGGCTGAACAGAATTACTAGAAATTTGGCAGAGAGGTAGTCCGTAGGTCAAGGAAGTGCCTTTTGTAGGTTTGGTGTAAATCTGTTCAGTAGATTCTGAGAAAATAGCCTTTAAATCAATATATATATCTGAGCCCGCTTACGGTACGCTTACGGTACGCTTACCGTACGCGTACGGTGGCGTGCGCGAGCGCGATTCTGATTGGCTGTTAGATCTTAGTAAACATTCGAATCGGCCGAAACCAGGAAGCGGCAGCCGCCATTTTGTGTGTTTCACTCAGAAAAAAAGAGTGAAAACAAGAAAAGGGGGCAATGAGGAGAGTTACAGACCCCCTTACATTTGTGAGGGGGTCAAAGAAGGACTGTAAAGTACAAAAAAAACATTTATTGATTTTAAAAAAAATCACGGGGTACGCGTACGGTAAGCTTACGGTAAGCGTACGGAAGAAAAAATAAATTAAAAAAGAAATGAAATGCAGATTTAAGAGTTTAGATATTAGGGAGCTCTAAAAAGAGCTGTTGTGTTTATGAAGTCATTTTTTTAGTGGTACCTACAAGTAAGTACCGATGCAGAGTCTAAGGTTCAAGAGGAAGACTCTGTTCCCTTCATCATTGAAGTGCACACCATCTCCTCTATAAATGTCTTGCATGTCATAACGCAAGTTGTTGTGGTAAATGGCACCCATACCATAGTCACGGAGGAAAGCAGAAACAGATTTGTTGACGTGCTTTCTTGCTTTGTCAATCTGCGGACAGAAATGATTGGACCAGTTCCATTTTTGCCTTTGGCATATGTTGGAAAACACAAAGGCAGTTTTAGGGAAAAGTGAAAACAGTTGTGCAAAGGTGTCCTTCATAAGCATTTCCAGACCTACCCCAGTCAAAGTGCCTAGGTCATTGCCACCACAGTGCACTATTATGAGGTCAGGGTGTTGGATTTGCATGAAGGATTTCACCAATGGCATCAATTGGTGCCACTTTAACCCTCTCTGACCAATCCATTTAATGTCTACATTTGGCAAAGCAAGGTCTCTCACCATATCTGTTTTCTCTGCAAACTTTTCACTCCAGAAGACATAGCTGTGCCCTACAATCCACACTGTGAACATCTTCAAAGGAGAACTGGATGCACTCAGGAGGTGTCTTTCAGTAGAATGGCAATATGAAAAGAAAGACAGTTTGGAAATGGAGGCATACATATTTTTTTCAAAACAAAAAGAACTGATTGGCTGTTTCATACCATTCTAGAATAAAAACTAGGCTGTATGTGTAAATTAATAGAAGCATGTTTTGTATTGGTACAAAAAAATGTGTTACCAAAGAACAGTACTATGGATTTGCTGTTAGGTTTGAAAAGTCAAGCACTCTTGCTCTGTGGAATTGAAACATTGTGTGGCGAACTTCTGACCTAACTCCACACAGCAGTGTTCCATGAGCTGTTGCTATGGTAGCAGGCAGAAGTCAATTTGGGGGAAGGGTACTAGGCAGAAGTCAAGTTGGGGGCAGGGTACTTTTGGAAAAGGGTTGGTTTTCAACCAATAGAAATGTGTGATTACATTTGAAAAAAAGGGGGAAGCACTGAGATTTGAAACTTACATGTATATGTGTGGAAAAATAGAGGGAAAGTTTGCCATTATCTGGTTCTGCTGAGAGGAGAGAGGTGAACAGAACAGAGATCCTGGCTCTGATAATCTGCTGTTTGAGTGCCACATTTCTTTCACAACTAACTAATTTTAAAGGTGAGGTTAGAGTTTGAGAGGAGATGTATATGGTAAATTAAGAAATTAATAATAGAAATGGAAATTCTTTTTGTTGAAGTTGCGTTTATCATTTTCTGTTTTGGGAGAAATTTAAATGTGAGGAACATGTAAAAAATTATGGACTATGTTTTCACGATAAATTAAGGTGTACTGGAAAAAAAAAGAATAGTTTAAGGGTTTGAGGTTGGACTCAGTAATGCAAATACATTCAGCATCACTAAGGCTGGTTGCCCTTGCTGGAATGTAGGCAGCCACCCAGGTTACACATGGTGGTGGTCTGAAAAAGCAGTTTGGACATGTGCATTTAAAAAAATCAAAAAAGTGGTTTCATAATGTGTCAGTCTGTAAAAGTGATTTTCACTTGCCAAAAAAAAAGAGCAGTAAGTGTGCATTCAAATTGGCAAAGAAATTTCGTTTTGGGACTAATGTGAAAACATGACTCTGTGTGGAAATAGGAATTACAGGCAGAGATTTATTGCGTTTTTTTCTGGTGATTTCACAGTTGCATTAGTAGGAAAAAGGGGGAGCGATTTTTTGGGGGAAGAAGCAGACTCTTAGCACACACCCATCTGCTTGCCATGTATAATCATGCACAGTATTTACAAGCGAGTGGGGTTTTCAGGTTTTAGTCTGTAATGCAAATACATTCAGCATCACTAAGGCTGGTTGCCCTTGCTGGAATGTAGGCAGCCACCCAGGTTACACATGGTGGTGGTCTGAAAAAGCAGTTTGGACATGTGCATTTAAAAAAATCAAAAAAGTGGTTTCATAATGTGTCAGTCTGTAAAAGTGATTTTCACTTGCCAAAAAAAAAAGAGCAGTAAGTGTGCTTTCAAATTGGCAAATAAATTTTGTTTTGGGACTAATGTGAAAACATGACTCTGTGTGGAAATAGGAATTACAGGCAGAGATTTATTGCGTTTTTTTCTGGTGATTTCACAGTTGCATTAGTAGGAAAAAGGGGGAGCGATTTTTTGGGGGAAGAAGCAGACTCTTAGCACACACCCATCTGCTTGCCATGTATAATCATGCACAGTATTTACAAGCGAGTGGGGTTTTCAGGTTTCAGTCTGTAATGCAAATACATTCAGCATCACTAAGGCTGGTTGCCCTTGCTGGAATGTAGGCAGCCACCCAGGTTACACATGGTGGTGGTCTGAAAAAGCAGTTTGGACATGTGCATTTAAAAAAATCAAAAAAGTGGTTTCATAATGTGTCAGTCTGTTAAAGTGATTTTCACTTGCCAAAAAAAAGAGCAGTAAGTGTGCATTCAAATTGGCAAAGAAATTTCGTTTTGGGACTAATGTGAAAACATGACTCTGTGTGGAAATAGGAATTACAGGCAGAGATTTATTGCGTTTTTTTCTGGTGATTTCACAGTTGCATTAGTAGGAAAAAGGGGGAGCGATTTTTTGGGGGAAGAAGCAGACTCTTAGCACACACCCATCTGCTTGCCATGTATAATCATGCACAGTATTTACAAGTGAGTGGGGTTTTCAGGTTTCAGTCTGTAATGCAAATACATTCAGCATCACTAAGGCTGGTTGCCCTTGCTGGAATGTAGGCAGCCACCCAGGTTACACATGGTGGTGGTCTGAAAAAGCAGTTTGGACATGTGCATTTAAAAAAATCAAAAAAGTGGTTTCATAATGTGTCAGTCTGTAAAAGTGATTTTCACTTGCCAAAAAAAAAGAGCAGTAAGTGTGCATTCAAATTGGCAAAGAAATTTCGTTTTGGGACTAATGTGAAAACATGACTCTGTGTGGAAATAGGAATTACAGGCAGAGATTTATTGCGTTTTTTTCTGGTGATTTCACAGTTGCATTAGTAGGAAAAAGGGGGAGCGATTTTTTGGGGGAAGAAGCAGACTCTTAGCACACACCCATCTGCTTGCCATGTATAATCATGCACAGTATTTACAAGCGAGTGGGGTTTTCAGGTTTCAGTCTGTAATGCAAATACATTCAGCATCACTAAGGCTGGTTGCCCTTGCTGGAATGTAGGCAGCCACCCAGGTTACACATGGTGGTGGTCTGAAAAAGCAGTTTGGACATGTGCATTTAAAAAAATCAAAAAAGTGGTTTCATAATGTGTCAGTCTGTAAAAGTGATTTTCACTTGCCAAAAAAAAAGAGCAGTAAGTGTGCATTCAAATTGGCAAAGAAATTTCGTTTTGGGACCAATGTGAAAACATGACTCTGTGTGGAAATAGGAATTACAGGCAGAGATTTATTGCGTTTTTTTCTGGTGATTTCACAGTTGCATTAGTAGGAAAAAGGGGGAGCGATTTTTTGGGGGAAGAAGCAGACTCTTAGCACACACCCATCTGCTTGCCATGTATAATCATGCACAGTATTTACAAGCGAGTGGGGTTTTCAGGTTTCAGTCTGTAATGCAAATACATTCAGCATCACTAAGGCTGGTTGCCCTTGCTGGAATGTAGGCAGCCACCCAGGTTACACATGGTGGTGGTCTGAAAAAGCAGTTTGGACATGTGCATTTAAAAAAATCAAAAAAGTGGTTTCATAATGTGTCAGTCTGTAAAAGTGATTTTCACTTGCCAAAAAAAAAGAGCAGTAAGTGTGCATTCAAATTGGCAAAGAAATTTCGTTTTGGGACTAATGTGAAAACATGACTCTGTGTGGAAATAGGAATTACAGGCAGAGATTTATTGCGTTTTTTTCTGGTGATTTCACAGTTGCATTAGTAGGAAAAAGGGGGAGCGATTTTTTGGGG
Source organism: Triturus cristatus (assembly GCF_964204655.1). Taxonomy (NCBI): domain Eukaryota; kingdom Metazoa; phylum Chordata; class Amphibia; order Caudata; family Salamandridae; genus Triturus; species Triturus cristatus. Next base: position 319,554,094 of record NC_140579.1, read on the forward strand.
GAAGAAGCAGACTCTTAGCACACACCCATCTGCTTGCCATGTATAATCATGCACAGTATTTACAAGCGAGTGGGGTTTTCAGGTTTCAGTCTGTAATGCAAATACATTCAGCATCACTAAGGCTGGTTGCCCTTGCTGGAATGTAGGCAGCCAGCCAGGTTACACATGGTGGTAGTCTGAAAAAGCAGTTTGGACATGTGCATTTAAAAAAATCAAAAAAGTGGTTTCATAATGTGTCAGTCTGTAAAAGTGATTTTCACTTGCCAAAAAAAAAGAGCAGTAAGTGTGCATTCAAATTGGCAAAGAAATTTCGTTTTGGGACTAATGTGAAAACATGACTCTGTGTGGAAATAGGAATTACAGGCAGAGATTTATTGCGTTTTTTTCTGGTGATTTCACAGTTGCATTAGTAGGAAAAAGGGGGAGCGATTTTTTGGGGGAAGAAGCAGACTCTTAGCACACACCCATCTGCTTGCCATGTATAATCATGCACAGTATTTACAAGCGAGTGGGGTTTTCAGGTTTCAGTCTGTAATGCAAATACATTCAGCATCACTAAGGCTGGTTGCCCTTGCTGGAATGTAGGCAGCCACCCAGGTTACACATGGTGGTGGTCTGAAAAAGCAGTTTGGACATGTGCATTTAAAAAAATCAAAAAAGTGGTTTCATAATGTGTCAGTCTGTAAAAGTGATTTTCACTTGCCAAAAAAAAAGAGCAGTAAGTGTGCTTTCAAATTGGCAAAGAAATTTCGTTTTGGGACTAATGTGAAAACATGACTCTGTGTGGAAATAGGAATTACAGGCAGAGATTTATTGCGTTTTTTTCTGGTGATTTCACAGTTGCATTAGTAGGAAAAAGGGGGAGCGATTTTTTGGGGGAAGAAGCAGACTCTTAGCACATACCCATCTGCTTGCCATGTATAATCATGCACAGTATTTACAAGCGAGTGGGGTTTTCAGGTTTCAGTCTGTAATGCAAATACATTCAGCATCACTAAGGCTGGTTGCCCTTGCTGGAATGTAGGCAGCCACCCAGGTTACACATGGTGGTGGTCTGAAAAAGCAGTTTGGACATGTGCATTTAAAAAAATCAAAAAAGTGGTTTCATAATGTGTCAGTCTGTAAAAGTGATTTTCACTTGCCATAAAAAAAGAGCAGTAAGTGTGCTTTCAAATTGGCAAAGAAATTTCGTTTTGGGACTAATGTGAAAACATGACTCTGTGTGGAAATAGGAATTACAGGCAGAGATTTATTGCGTTTTTTTCTGGTGATTTCACAGTTGCATTAGTAGGAAAAAGGGGGAGCGATTTTTTGGGGGAAGAAGCAGACTCTTAGCACACACCCTGCTCCTTTCTATGTATAATCATGCACAGTATTTACAAGCGAGTGGGGTTTTCAGGTTTCAGTCTGTAATGCAAATACATTCAGCATCACTAAGGCTGGTTGCCCTTGAAGGAGTGTAGGCAGTCACTGAGGATACACATGGTGGTGGTCTGAAAAAGCAGTCTGGTCATGGGCTTTTTTAAAAAACTGAAAAGTGGTTTCATAATGTGTCAGTCTGTAAAAGTGATTTTAACTTGCCAAAAAAAAAGAGCAGTAAGTGTGCATTCAAATTGGCAAAGAAATTTCGTTTTGGGACTAATGTGAAAACATGACTCTGTGTGGAAATAGGAATTACAGGCAGAGATTTATTGCGTTTTGCTCTGGTGATTTCACAGTTGCATTAGTAGGAAAAAGGGGGAGCGATTTTTTGGGGGAAGAAGCAGACTCTTAGCACACACCCAGCTCCTTTCCATGTATAATCATGCACAGTATTTAGAAGCGAGTGGGGTTTTGAGGTTTCAGTCTGTAATGCAAATACATTCAGCATCACTAAGACTGGTTGCCCTTGCTGGAGTGTAGCAGTCTGGACATGGGCTTTTTAAAAAATCTGAAAAGTGGTTTCATAATGTGTCAGTCTGTAAAAGTGATTTTCACTTGCCCAAAAAAAAGAGCAGTAAGTGTGCATTCAAATTGGCAAAGAAATTTCGTTTTGTGACTATTGTGAAAAGAAATGTAGTAATATATTTAAATAAAATAAAGGATTTTTTTTTTTAGTTTTTTTCAGGTATTGCTGAAGAGCAGTGAACAAAATTTAAGATGCCTACAAAATCCAGAGTTCAAAAAACGCTAAAAAAAAACTATATTTGAAGACAACTAGAGGATCAAAGTTAGTAGAAGATGCTGATGTTGGGAGGAAGAAAAAATCTTCTGGTAAGCAAAAAAAAGATTTTCTAAGGAACATATTCAAAAAAAGGAAAAATGTACAAAATGTCTGTACTGGAAAGAATGATTTCAATCGAAAAGGACAGGAAAAAATTGAGAATTTAGTTAATGCAAATATACCTTCTGCAACTAAAAAGATAAACTTAAACAGAAAAACAGCGTTTAAAGAGATACGTAGAAAAATGTTTCTGAGGAGAGTTATGTCCAATTTGATAAAGGATGTGAAGAAATATAAGCAAAAGGCAAAGTTTTATAAGAGAAAAAAAGAAATTGAAGCCATTGCAGCAAAGGCATTAGAATTAAAAAGGAAACTATTCATATTAATTTTGAATAGGATGCGTACATTAGACAAAATGGTTAATGTACTGAAATCACATAGCAAAAGGAAAAGAGTAGTGAACAGAACAAACTTTTGTAAAGTGTTTTTAGGAAAGTGGATGCATAGTTCAAGTAGTGAACCTTTTTTTAATGAAGAGAGCTATTTTCAAAGTAATAGTTTGCTGCATGCAGTTGACACCAGAGGTCGTTCATACGAAGTAAAAAATGGTTGCATAATGGAGAAGGAGATAATGGTTCCAAGAGATGAGGTACAAGTGATGGCAGATGAGGCAATGGGGAGACGTCCTAAAGCCCCAGTGTACACTTGGAATTGTAGTAGTATTTGCACTGTGCGTCAGGAATCTATTGACAAATTTCGAGAGTTTCTAAGAGAATATAGTAAAAAAAGTATAAAACAGAAGATTAAGGTGCTTCAAAGTCTGGATCCATGCAGAGTGAGAGAGAATACTGGTTTGCAGGGTCATTCTCTGGCTTGTCTATCTAGAAAAGTGTGCAATAGTGTTTTCCATCATTTTAGGATGCTGGCTGTTCATCATACTGAAATGAGAAAGTTTGTGAGACGGTTGTATTTTGCCAAAAGTCCAGCAATAAAGTTAAATGAATTGAATAGGGCTCTGTTCCGAGGAACGGTATCAGATGTAGAGAAGGTTGTTGATGAAATTCAGTTTTGTTACTTTGGTCCTGAACAAAACAGTGCAGAGAAGGACACAGTAAATGAGGAAGAAGTGGAAGAGAATGTAGAACCCTCTGTAAGTAACACATTTAATGATCACATAACAAAATTTGCAATAGTCTCTAATGAAAGACCAAATTTTACTTGTATTTGTTGCCGCAGAACTCATTATAGAAAACAAACTAGGAATGTTGATCTCTACAGAAAGAGTGAAAATGAAGATAATTATAAGTGGAAGGATTTTGCCACATATATATTTCTAGAAAATTGTTTTGATTTGGGTGAAGATCAGCGTATTTGTAAATACTGTTACAACAAGTTAGAGGAAAATAGAATGCCGACCAGAGCTGTACATAATAATTTAGAATTGGATGCTATTCCTGCTGAACTTTCTGAATTAAATACATATGAGTCTATACTCATTCAATGTGTTCATCCGTTCCAGACCATAGTACGTATGGAGCCCAAAACTGGTAAATTACCTCCTTCAGATTTACTGAGAGGTTTAAAAGGTAGAGTGGTGTATTTGCCCTTGGATTTGAAAAAAAATATGGAAACTATTGATGCGGATACTTTGGAAACTGAACCATTAATTATTCTGGTTAATGGTGTACCTACAAAGAATAAGAAGATTTGGCAGGAGCTGGTAGATGTACGGAAAGTACAAAAAGCAAATTTGTATTTGAAAAGGAATAACAAATGGTATGAATCAATTTATATAGAAGAAGAAGAAGAAGAAGATTTACAAGAAGACACAGAAACACCAACTGGACAAATTGAAAAAGTGGACAAGTCAAAGGAAGAAGAAATTTATGAACATTTTAGCATACATCCTCTTCATTCAAAAGAAGTTATGGGAGACAATATTGATCTCTTTCAGATGAAGAAAGCAAAAGGAACTCCCGTGAGTGTATGGGAGGAGAGCTTGGAAGCTCGATGTTTTCCCCAGCTGTTTCCTAAAGGAAAAGGAGGACGATACGATGAACGTCCAGAACAGATTCCAGCTTCTGAGTATCGGACTACAAGACTATATGCTGAAGATCCCAGATTTCGACAAAGTATTCCTTATTTGTTCCATCTTTTATTTGAAAGCGACTTGTCTGCACTGTCTTATGCAGTAAATCACATTTTAAAAAGTGGAGTACATTTACAAAATGTGTCTGCTAAGGATTTTATGGAGAAAGTGCAGCACCGAGATGATCATTTGGAAACACAACTGATCAATCTGATGGCTTGTCAGCGTGGGACAAATGAATATTGGTACCGACGCCATGGTGAATTAAAATGCATGTTACGGAATTTAGGAACACCAACATGGTTCCTTACCCTAAGCTGTGCCGAGTACGCTTGGGATGATTTACTGGATTTTCTACGAGAGGCAAATTCAAACATTAAAAACATCGAATACAAGACACCAGGAGAACTGTGCTCATTGGATCCGGTTAATGTTTGCAGATATTTCAATCATAGATTTGAGGCTATGATGTCCTTCATCTGCAATAAAAAAAATCCACCTCTTGGAGAAGTAGAGGATTTCTTTTGGAGAAAAGAGTACCAGGCAAGAGGTGCTCCTCATATTCATATGCTGTTGTGGATCAAGGATGCCCCAAAGTTTGGAACAGATACTGATGAAGCAGTGTTATCTTACATTGAAGAATATGCAACATGTGCTATACCAAAAAGCACAGAAGAGAAAAAGTTAAAGGAGCAAGTTTTACGTTTCCAAAGTCATCGGTGTGGAAAATACTGTCGACGGAAATACAAGAGCAAAGATAAATACTACACTAAATGTCGATTTGGATTTCCAAGACCTGTTCTTTCAAATGGAAGAGTCAACAGTTTTATGTCAGCTGTGAGACATACTATCACAAGAAAATCACCTAAGAATACCTACAACCTAAAAAGAAAAGAAGAATCAAAAAATATAAATGACTACAACCCAGTCATTTTATCCATGTAGAACGCTAACATGGATATACAGTATGTTGCTGACAATTCCATTGCTGTTGCTCGATATGTAACGTCTTACATTACAAAATCAGAAAAAACAGAATTGAAGGAAATGTGGGAAGAGATTTCTCACGAGAAGACTGTCAGTAAGAAGATGTACAGTTTCAGTTTGAAGATGTTATCGCATCGAGAAATTGGATCCTACGAATGTTCAGATAGGTTATCTTCTGCAAGTCTCTACTCGAAGTCAAGAAGAATAATTTGGGCAAGTTTAGGCCTTGCAGCAATGAGAAATCGGGTACTGAAATCTGTAGGAGAAATTGAATATTTGGCCGAGAATGACCCAGAAAGTACAGATATTTTGAAATCAAACATGTTGGATACTTATTATCCCAAGAGAAGTCATCATCTGGAGAACATGTGTCTCTATGAAGTGCTGCAGAACTACATTTATTCACGGAAAGCCGCAGAAGACATCAACAATGGAAAATATAAAGTCGTTGGTGAAGAAGGATGTTTGGTGAAGCAAACAAAAGGAAGTTTGATAAATCACCGGAAGCTGAGTTGTGACACTACTGACAAGAAGGAATTTTACTACTTGGCTCTTTTACAGTTGTTTAAACCATGGTGTACAGAGGATGAACTACTGGGAGAATTTCAAAGCTATGAAGATTCTTTTAATGCTTACAAAGACAGCATACAATGCAGTACATTCTCAACTTATCTGCAAATGTTAAATGAAGAAATTGAACAGGAAACTACAATTGCAGCAGAAATAGCTAGAGACAGTTCTCAGGACAGCCAAAGTTCAGGAACACTCAGTCAAGATCCCCTAGGACAACCAATCGTTGAAAATGAAGCATCAATAGCCATGAATGAAGTGGAAACGGCTATGAATCAAGCTCAAGAAGAATTTATAGACTTAGAAAATTTGGAAAGACAACTGAATCAAGAGCAGCAACAAATTTATGAAGAGATCAAAAACAAAATTGATCACGGATTTCTACATGAAAAAAAAGAGTGCTCATGCACATCATTTCATCCAATCAGGATGTATGTAAGCGGACAAGCTGGAACTGGAAAAAGTTTCCTAATAAAAGTCATCAGAAGCTACCTACAGCAAAAAACGGATTCTACTTTGTCTTGTGTGGTTACTGCTCCAACTGGGTTAGCAGCATATAACATAAAAGGAATCACTTTACATCGTTTGCTAATGTTACCAGTGGAGCATGAGAACAAAATACAATACAACAAGCTAACTGGAGAAGCATCCTTGGAAGTTTCAAGAGTATTGAAGAAGATGCAAGTTCTCATTATTGATGAGGTGAGCATGGTATCAAACTTAATGCTTGCCTTTGTGCATTTAAGAATGCAGCAAATTTTGAAGACAGACTATGACATTTTATTTGGTGGAAAACACGTCATAGTTTTTGGAGATCTTTTGCAACTTACTCCAGTTAAAGGACAACCAGTATTTAATACTGTCACACATGAAGACACGAAGAAGTCATTGGGAAGCATCGGAAATACAAATATTTGGTCCTTCTTTGAGTACAAGGAACTTACTACTAATATGAGGCAAGCAAGCGATGAAGAATATGGAAGTATTCTGAAAGATATCAGAATTGGACTACTCACAGAAGTTGGCAAAAAAGCATTACAGAGTCGGCTGCTACATAATTTATTTCCAAAGGAAGAAATAGTTGCAGAGAAAATATACAAGAATATTGCAGAAAACAAAAGTGTCATCTGCTTAATGCCAACTCTACCTGAATGCTCAATATTTAATGAGGAGCTTTTGAAATTGGAAAAGGAAGAGATCAGGAAATTGGAAGCAGTGGACAAAATTGAGGATGGAAGAATTACTGTCACAGTAACAGGCAAACCGAAAAATAAATTGGACTCACTAGAGAAGAACATCTCCAAAACAGCTGGATTAGAAAAAAATCTATATGTTTGCATGAACTGTAGAGTATTTTTAAGAAGAAATTTGGATGTTGAAAAAGGTTTAGTTAATGGAGCTATTGGAAGAGTTGTGGGTTTTATTAATTATCAGAAAAAAGAAGGAATTGAATGTTTAAAAATAAAATTTGATCAGATAGAAGAAGTTAAAGACATTTGTCGTTGTTCAGTTCGTTTCATGCTTGTAAAAGACTTATATGTACGTAGGAAGCAGTTTCCGTTTTCGCTAGCATATGCTGTAACTATTCACAAGTCTCAAGGATTGACTGTAGATTGTGCATTTGTGAACATTGGTTCAACTGTGTTCAAAGAAGGTATGGCATATGTTGCTTTGTCACGAGTGAAAACATTATCAGGTTTATTCATGATAGACTTTGATGATTCAAAAGTTAGTGCTGATACAAACTGTGTAAAGGAGTATAATAGATTAAGAAGAAGCTATGCTCCTCATTTAGGTCAGTATCCTGTGTTGGAGAAACGTGTAGTTTCTCGTAAAAGAAAAAATGAGAATATCTGTAATGAAGATGTAGAGAAGAGGAAAAAAAAGAGGAGTGATGTATTTGCAAGCAAAAAGAAAAAGGAAAATGAAGAACAGGTTGTAGGATGTCATTTTGAAAATAGCTCTGGTGTCAACTGCTGCGCAAATGTAGTGCTGAATGTTGCATTTTATCTGGAAAGTTTGCAAGAGCAGATAATAGTAAATCAGGGAAAAAGATTCTGTTCAGAGCTGAGTCTCCTTTTTCAAAAGCTGAGTAAAGATAAAACTCAAATAGAAAGTGCTACTGAAATTAGAAAACTTTTAGATATATGTTCAGGACGAACACAGTTTTCTCAAAATGAACAGCAAGATGCACATGAATTTTTGATGTATTTTCTTCAGGTAGTGGAAGAAGAAGGAGTTCCCATTGAAATTTTTTTTGGTCTCTCTTATAAATGGGAACATAGTTGTGAAAATTGTTATAATATATGTGGCTCTAATGTTGATAATGAAAGGTTTATTTATTTGACATTGCCAGAGAGTAAAACAGTCACTTTTGCAAAATTAGTTAAAGATGCTAATCATAGCATGAAATGTGGTGAGTGTAAATCTGACATGTTTTCAACATTAATTTTAAAGGAATACGGACAGTATGTAATTTTAATGATGCAACGATGTAGAGCTGATGGTTCAAAATTGGATACTTTAATAAAGAAGTTTACAGGACAGCAATTATCAATTTCAGGAAAAACTTTTGTAACTGTTGCAATAATTTTCCATGATGGACCTACTGTTACTTCTGGACATTACACAGTTTATCTTAAATGTGAAAAAGGTTGGACACTGTGTAATGATTCCCAATTGATTTTCAAACAACGTTTGCCTTTTGATTTAGCAAATTCCTATCTAATCTTCCTGAAACCTAAATTTTAGAGAGATTTGGCAAGATCTGGACAAAATAATTTTACCATTTTACTGGATTACCATTGCAATTTTGTAAAAAAAAGATTTTTTAAATTATCATTTGGCCTAATGGAAAGATAACCAATTGTAATGTGGACTTTTTTAATTTTTAATGAAACTTTCAAAAACCAATAATTTAGAGATAATCGGTAACATCTGCACAATTTAAATTTTGGAATGTTATTGGACTGCCATTGGAAATTTTTTCAAAAATGATTTAAAAAATTACTATTTGGCCATGCGGAAAAGTAACCAATTCTATTGTGGACTTAATAAATTATTCAAAAATTTTTCGTGAACCAAAATGTTACAGAGAATCGGTGAGATCTGGACAAATTAAACTTTAGAATTTTATTGGATTACCGTTGGAAATTTATTCCCAAAAAAATTTTAAAATTACTATTTGGCCTAAAGGAAATGGAATCAGATGTATTGTGGAGTTATTTGAGATATAATATTGTGATTATACTTCTGAAACAAACATATCAGACGGTATTTTAAAGAAATAAGTATTGGTATTAGATGATATTTTTTTAGAATATTATGCATTTCTATAATGTTAAGTTTAAGTAAAAAGAGATTCTGGGCTTTTTTAATACAATCTTTGTGATTGTTATTTTTTTTTGCCCGCTGTAAAATGATGAATGCAATTGCTTTCACAATTTATAGTGAAATGCAATATATTCTGAAAACAGCAAAAATAAGGCAAAAATATTTTTTGAAAAATATGTAAATATGTGTACTGTATTATAAAATGTTTTAAAAAATATTAATACTTTTTTCTTTTTTTTCAGATTGATATAGAAAAATTTCGAAAACTAGAACCATTTTTAAAGCTATTTTTTAAAAAAAAAATGAATAAATATTTTTTTGAGTGGGTATGGTAAGTCAATAATAATAATTGTAGTCTCTCAAGGACCTTGTAATGTGATAATTGATTTTTAGTGTTTTTAAAAAAAAATAAAAAAAAAAAAGGACGCGTACCGTACGCGTACGGTAAAAAAAAATTAAAAAAAAGTTTTTAAAAACATGGAAAAAAAAGATGAAAGATAAGGTTGGCTCTTAAAAGAACCGTTGTGTTCATGCAGGGACAGAGGAAAGAAAGAATGGGAAAATTATTCAAAGCGACAAATGTGCTGATCTATTTTGTTGTTCACTAGGGAAACACTGGTCTCCCTATGGCAAATTAGATCTTGACAAAAGGCGCATCGAATATCAACCCTCCGAAATCGAGGGTTCATTTCCAGAGGGCCAGCAAAAGGAGATGCTCCCCCCACAGATGAAGGGCTCACCTGACCTGCAGAAGAAGGAGTCAGCTCTGCAGATGATGGTCCAGGCTGAGCTGCTGTGGATGTACTTGCTTGTCTTTCTGAAGAGTTACCTCCAAAAAGATGACCATGTGTCCTTCTGTGTACATCCTTGAGGTGTCTCTTCATGGTATGATTCCCAAAGGAATACTTCCTGTCAGGATTACCTCTTGAAAGTACACGCTGACACAGCTTGCAAGTTACTAAGGGTGCATTCACCTTTTGCTGGCCTTCAGGAAAAGTAAAATAATCCCATACATAAGAGGGCTTTTGTTTCCTCGCTCTCTGCCTCAAAACAGTGCTGCTAGTGCTAGCCTCACTCTCAGAAGAGCTCTGCTGTTCTGCCATCGTATCACAAAGACAACCCAGCTCCTTCTCCTAAGGGATCACAAGCAGAAATGAGAGGAATGGGTGTGGTGTAGGAGAGTTCTAGAACTGAAAGTAGTTTCAACCAATCAAAAGTTGTGTTTCATGATCACATGACCTACCGTACGCTTACGGTACGCTTACGGTACGCTTACGGCAAAACTACGCATGCGCGTAAAAAAGACACGCTCACGCGCACATGCGCATAACAGTCACTACCCGACACTTCCGCGTAACGTGCGCGTGTAGCGTACGCGCGCACGCGTCCCACGCGGAGTACGCGCGGCTACGCAAATTGCGTAACTATACGCAAGCAGCGTAGGGAAATTACGGGCGTTGCGTAAACCGTACGCTTACCGTAAGCTTACGGTACGCGTACTAAAAAAAAAAAAAAAAAATAGAAAAAAAGGAATGCAAATAAATTTTACATGTTTATTTTAAAAAATATATTAAAAAAAAACATATTAAAGAATTTTAAAAATTTAACCATAGTCTTTATAAAAGGTAAGAAAATTAAAATAAAAATATGTTAAAAAAAATAGAAGAAAAAAAAAAAATAGCATTTAAAAAACCTTGCAAATTCACTGAAAAAACCATGGGTTTCACACACGTTATAGTTAGGAATTAGCATTTAAAAAACCTTAGAAATTCAGTGAAAAAACCATAGGTTTCACACACGTTATAGTTAGGAATTAGCATTTAAAAAACCTTAGAAATTCAGTGAAAAAACCATAGGTTTCACACATGTTATAGTTAGCTGGACATTTTACTCGTAAAAAACCAATGAAATTCCCCCGTTATAGTTAGTTCAGCTAACTATAACTCGCGCGCCCGCAATGCACTGCTGATGACGTCACATATTACATCACTCATGACATGGTCAGTGACATCACTCATGACATCACTGATGACATCTCAAATGACATCACTGATGACATCACTGATGACATCATCCTTGTGATAGAGTAGCAGACCTCCTCTTCCCCTAATATAACCTTTGATACACACATTCAAAAATAGAGACTAAAATTTACAAAACAATGGACATACCAATAACAGTTACAACAACCTCTTCAGTAATTCTAAGATCCACATACACATCCACTCATTCACCAACAGTCCAATACAGTCACTCATACATGTACTCACTTATCATATGTACTCATGCACCTATACATCCTGTTACACAATGCCACTCATCCATAGAGCTACTCACACACATAGTCACTCATGCTAATAAAGAATCAAACATACATGTACTTGCATATACAGTTATACACACACCACCACACTTACTTCTACGGAAACTTACACATACTTAGTCTTTTAAACAATTACTTATAGAAATACATATTTATTCATACAGGAATTCTTTCAATCTCTCACTCTCACATATACTCACATATATAAACCAATAGTCACATATACTAGTTTTAAACATATGTAGTTACTCATAAAGACACTATTGAGACAGTCATTCACTCACTAACACACCCATACACACACTCATCCACCCATGCAGTCCTGCACACATGCTCTGTTCAACACATACAAACAGTGAGTCACTCATTCATGCACCTATGCACTACGTCATACCCCCCACCGAACCATGCAGACACTCATACTGATACTCAAAAAACCAACTAATAACCTATATAGACACCCATGTAGCTACTCACCAACCCATGCAGCCACTTATACACAAAGTGAGAGACTGATACAGATATTTATATATTTAAACATTACTCACTAAGCCATGTATTCACTATGATACACTTAATCAGTCAGTTACACAATCAATTTTTCAAAAAGAAATCATCCATTTAGACAGTAATATACCCATTTATTCTTCCATCGACCTTGAGATATACATATATAAAACATATTTAATTTTCAGAAAAACACACATTCACTGGATGATGTCATCAGTGATGTCATCAGTGATGTCATTTGAGATGTCATCAGTGATGTCATGAGTGATGTCACTGACCATGTCATGAGTGATGTAATATGTGACGTCATCAGCAGTGCATTGCGGGCGCGCGAGTTATAGTTAGCTGAACTAACTATAACGGGGGAATTTCATTGGTTTTTTACGAGTAAAATGTCCAGCTAACTATAACATGTGTGAAACCTATGGTTTTTTCACTGATATATATATATATATATATATATATATATATATTCACTGAAAAAACCATAGGTTTCACACACATTATAGTTAGGATGTCATTTGAGATGTCATGAGTGATGTCATGAGTGATGTCACTGACCATGTCATGAGTGATGTAATATGTGACATCATCAGCAGTGGATTGCGGGCGCGCGAGTTATAGTTAGCTGAACTAACTATAAAGGGGGAATTTCATTGGTTTTTTATGAGTGAAATGTCCAGCTAACTATAACATGTGTGAAACCTATGGTTTTTTCAGTGAATTTGCAAGGTTTTTTAAATGCTAATTCCTAACTATAACGTGTGTGAAACCTATGTTTTTTTCAGTGAATTTCAAGGTTTTTTAAATGCTAATTCCTAACTATAACGTGTGTGAATCCTATGGTTTTTTTAGTGAATTTGTAAGGTTTTTTACATGCTAATTTATGTATGTATTATTATATTTTTTATATATTTATTTTACAATAAACTACCTATGTATATAGTTATAGATTGACTGTATCCTGTAATATTGAATGGCTCAGCTCTTTTTTTTTTTTTATTTGGATGAAGTTGAACAGCATAGTTAATATCTTCTATAAACTTATAAACACTTTGGTGCCGATTAGGATCCTGGAAAAAATTTCCCCAACCGAATTGAATCTGGACTTTTTTCCGTACAAATGGTAAAAGCGCCGTACAAACTGCCAAGTACGATTCGTATGGGAAAAAGTCCATACAAATCGCATTGGGAAAATTCCCCCACACGTCCTCGGGTCGGGAAAAGTCTCCGACACGTCCCCGGACATTTTTACGTACAAATGGGAAAACTGAAGTCCAAATGCGCAAGTACGATCCGTCCCATCCATCCGATTGTACAACTGTATGGAAAAAAGACCGTCCGGAGCGAACTCCCATAGCAACCATGGAGATGTCCAAACAAGTGCCCGGTACGCGCCGTACCCCCCCCGCCCCCTGTATGTTCGCGCCGTACCCCCAGCCCCCCCGCGGATGGGCGCGCCGTACCCCCAGCCCCCCCGTGGATGGGCGCGCTGTACCCCCAGCCCCCCAGCGGATGGGCGCGTCGTACCCCCAGCCGCCCTGCGGATGGGCGCGCCGTACCCCCAGCCCCCCGTATGTACGGAGCGTACCCCCCAGCCCGCCGTATGTACGGAGCGTACCCCCGTACCCCCCAGCCCCCCGTATGTACGGAATGTACCCCCCAGCCCCCCGTATGTACGGAGCGTACCCCCGTACCCCCCAGCCCCCCGTATGTACGGAGCGTACCCCCACACCCGTATGTACAGTGCGGACCCCCAGCGCGTACATACGGGGGTGGGGGTACGCTCCGTACATACGGGGGCTGGGGGGTACGCTCCATACATACGGGGGGCTGGGGGTACGGGGGTACGCTCCGTACATACGGGGGGCAGGGGGGGTACGGCGCGTACCGGGCCCCCTAATCAGCTCGCATCGCTGCGTACTTAGCTTTTCCGGCACTTCTTAGGTGCCGTAAAAATTTTCCCATCCGGACTGCAGTCGGTGCGAATCGTAATTGCTGGTACGTAAAAACATGCCTAACTCCGTCCGGACGTCACGTCCGCGGTGTCCCGGATCACATTTGTATGTATTTTTCTGTCGGTTGGTCTTTTTTCCGATTCGTACGGAAATGGTGTTTCCGTACGAATCGTAATTGCATGTTTGTAAAGTTTTACAACCCGGTACGAGTCGGACGGAGAAAAAGCTCCGACCCACGGTTTGTACCGGGTTTTTCCAGGATCGTAATCGGCCCACAAAAGTATTTTTTTAAGGGTTTTTGACCGTGCGCGCACGGTGTGCGCTCCACGTGCGCATGCGTATGTCGTGCGTGCTCCATGCGCGCGTGCTCTGTACGCGCATGCGTGCGTGTTCCCTACGCGCGTGATCCGTACGTGCATGCGTGTGTGCACCGTGCGTGTACGGTGCGCGCACCTGCGTGCTCCGAGCGTGCATGCGTACGTCGTGCGTGCTCCGTGCACGCGTGCCCCGTACGCGCATGCACGTGTGCTCCCTACGCGCGTGCTCTGTACGCGCATTCGTGCGTGCACCGTGCGCATACGGTGCGCGCACCTGCGTGCTCCGAGTGCGCATGCATGCGTGCTCCGTCCGTGCTCCGAGTGTGCATGTGTGCATGCTCCGTGCGTGCTCTGTGCGTGCTCCGTGCGCGTACGGTATGCGTACGGTGCGCGCACCGTGCGCGCATGGCAAGTCATGTGATTACAAAACAACACTTTTCATTGGTTCATATTTGTTTCTGTTTCAGAATCTTCAAACACCACACCCACTCCCCTACCTTTTCTACTAATTTCCTGGGAGAAGCTTGCTGAAGAGCTACTCCAGTGAAATGGCAGAACACCAGTCATCTTCAGACAGTGAGGAGACCTTTAAAGAACCACCAAGAAAGAACAAACAGAAGCACTCTTTCATTTGGAATTATTTCACTTTTCCAGACGGGCAAAAAAAAGTGAATGCGCCAAAGGTCACTTGTACAATTTGCGGACGTGTCCTGTCTAGAGGGGATCCAGCCAAAAAATACTCCTTCAACATTTATTGCATGCTCAGGCATTTTAAATGAATGCATCCAATTTGGTTTGCTCGTGAAACCACAAGAGCCCTAAGGGAGAACCCTCCACCTGGACCTTCTCAGCCGAGCACATCATCTGCGGCTGCAGATTCAGCATGCACCAGGCCTCTTGACATCCGGCCCCTGTTCCAAAAAGTGCACATTCATTGCAATATGTGCAATGAGGTAATTTGCTATGGAGAGAGTAGCATAAATTTAATTGAAAACCGTATACAGCAGCACACATGCTCCAGGTCATAATTTTTATTTTATTGTTTTGTTCCTGTTGAGCAGTTTTTTGATTCCCAGTTTTGTTTTGGTGCTGTAAAAAAATCCAAAAAAAATAAAAAATTGTTTGAAACCTAAAAAAAATATAAAACAAAAAAAAGACAAAAAAAACAGTTCTTTCAAGAACTCACTTCACTTCTCCAAAAAGAGCTATATTCCTAATATACTGTTTTTTATTTTGATTGAATGAATGTGTAGTATATACAAGAATGATTGAAATGATTGAAATGACTGAGTGAAGAGGAGGAAAGGACAGACAGAATGAGTGAGAAAAGGAAATTATGATCAGTCATGAAAGGGAAGTGAAAGACTGACTGCAACAAAAGGACTAAGGGTAGAGGATACAGGTAAGAAGAGTAAATGAGTAAGGGAATGGCAGTGAGTAATGGAGAGTGATGGAGGGGGAGTAAGGGACGGAGATAGGAAAAGGGAGTAACAGATGAAGCGGATGAAGTACAGCAGGGTAAAGGGATTGAAAGTAAGAGAAGTGGAGTGATGGTGAGATAAGGGGTATGAGGATTAGAAAAGGGGGTAAGGGGAAGTGAGAGATGGGGAGTGAGGGGATGGAGGGATTTAGGAAACTGGAGTGAGAGAAAGGGAGTCAGGATTTTAATGGGCAAAGGAGAGTGAGGGAGAGTGAAGGAAAGAATGCGAAAAGATGAATGGGTGTGAGATACAGACAAGAGGAAGTGAAGTAGGAGAATAGGAGTGACTATTAGTAAAGGATAGTGACAGTTAGGGAAGGTGAGGGAAGGAGAATGACGGAGAAGGTTAAAAAACATAACATAGATGGAAAATGAGTGATGGAGAGAGGAGAAGTGGTAGAAACAGAGATGTTAAGGAAATTAAGGGCAAGACAGACAAAGGGAGAGAGACAGAAACAGAGACAGAGAGCAAGGAACTGAGAAGGAGTAAGGCAGTTAGAATGACTGAGACATATGGAAACAGGGAGAGAAACATGGTTGAAAAAATCGTGATGGAGGCAGTAAACCTAGGGGAGTAGTGGAGAAGGAGTGAGCGAGTTATGAAAGAGCAGTAGAGGAAGAAGAGAGAGAGAAGGGGAATGAGAAAGCAGAGTGAGGAGAAGTGAAGAAAAGGGAGCATGAAAGTGAAGGGGTGAGAAATACAGATATTTTAAACTTACCTGACCAACAAAATAACTTAATTAGAAATAAATGGTTTTTTTAATTGCTAGAAAAAAGGATTACATTTCCTAAATTTTCATTCTCGATCTGAAAAAAAAGAAAAAAGTAGTAATATTTAACAATACATTTTAGAATACAGTACACATATTTTCATATTTAACAAAGTAATTTTTTGCCCTTTTTTTCTGTTTTCAGAATATATTGAATTTCACTGAAAATAGTAATATCAATTGCATTCATCACATAACAGCGGGCAAAAAAATTAACAATCTGAAAGATTGTTTAAAAAAAGCCCTGGATCTATCCTCAGTAAAACACACCTTGATAGAAATGTAACATATATATTAAAAATATCTTCTAAGAATAATAACTATTTGCAATAAATAACGTCTGTAAATCTTGTTGCTTAAGCACATACACCAAAATAATATCTGTCAAAGAAGTCCACAATAGAAACAGTTACCTTTCCATGAGGCCAAATGGTAATTTTTAAATTCTTTTTTGGTGAAATATCCAGTGGTAATCCAATAAAATCGCAATAATGGTTTCTGCAGATGCTGCAATTTGTATCTAAAATTTTGGTTTTAGAAAAATTAAGTAGGAATTTGGTAATTCTGCAGGCAAACGTTGCTTGAAAATCAATTGTGAATCATTACACAGTGTCCAGCCTTTTTCACATTTTAGATAAACTGTGTAATGACCAGAAGTTATACAAGGTCCATCATGGAAAATTATTGCAACTGCAACAAAAGTCTTTCCTGATATTGATAATTGATTTCCTGTAAACTTCTTTATTAAAGTGTCCAATTTTGTTCCATCAGCTCAACAACATTGCATCATTAAAATTACATACTGTCCATATTTCTTTAAAAATAACGTTGATAACATTTCTGATTTACATTGAGAACATTCCATGTTGTGATATGCATCTTTAACTAATTTACTAAAAGTCACTGATTTACTCTCTGGTAATGTTAAATATATGAACCTTTCAGAATCAACATTAGAGCTGCATGTGTTCAAACAGTTTTCACAACATTGTTCCCATTTATAAGAGAGACCAAACATATTTTCTATTTCTACCCCTTCATCTTCCAGTACCATAAGCATATACATTAAGAATTCCTGTGCGTCTTGCTGAACATTTTCTGTAAACTGTATACATCCAGAACATACATCTAAAAGATTTCTAACATCAGAAGCACTTTCTATTTTAGTTTTTTATCATTACTCAGCTTCTCATAAAGGAAACTCAGCAGAGAACAGAATCTTTTTTCATGATTTAGTATTATCTGCTCTTTCAAACTTTCAAGATAAAATACAAGATTTAGCACTACATTAGTGTAGCAGTTGACACCAGAGCTATTTTCAAAATGACAACCAACAACCTCTTCAGCATTGTCCTTTTTCTTTTTGCTTGCAATCACATCAGTCTCTATTTGTTTACTCTTCTGTACATCCTCATTACAGATATTTTCAATTCTCCTTTTCCGACAAACAACACGTTTTTCAAACGCAGGATACTGACCTAAATGAGGAGCAAAGCTTCTTCTTAATCTATTATACTCCTTTACACAGTTTGCATCAGCACTAACTTTTGACTCATCAAAGTCTATCATGAATAAACCAGATATTTTTTTCACGCGTGACAAAGCAACATATGCCATACCTTCTTTAAACACACTAGATCCAATGTTTACAAAAGCACTATCTACAGTTAATCCTTGAGATTTGTGAATAGTTACAGCATATGCTAGAGAAAACGGAAACTGCTTCCTACGTACATATAAGTCTTTCACAAGCAAGAAACGAACTGAACAACGACTAATGTCTTTAACCTCTTCAATCTGATCAAATTTTATTTTTAAAAATTCAATTCCATCTTTTTTCTGGTAATTAACAAAACCCACAACTTTACTCATAGCTCCATTCACTAAACCTTTTTCTACATCCAAATACGTCTTAAACTTACTCGACAGTTCATACATACATACAGATTATTTTCTAAAGCAGCTGTTTTCGATATGTTTTTCTCTAGAGAATCCAATTTAGTTGCCAATTTGATTATCAATATAATAGTTATTCCTTCATGCTGTATTTGATCCACAGCTTCCAGTTTTATAATCTCTTCATTTTCCAATTACAAAAGTTCTTGATTGAATATAGATCATTCATGTAGTGTTGGCATTAAGCAGATTACAGTATTTTTTCCTGCAATTTTCTTGTATATTTTCTCTGGAACTATTTGTTCTGTTGGAAACAAATTACATAGCAATCGACTCTGTAAAGCTTTTCTGCCATGTTCTGTGAGTAGTCCAATTCTGATATCTTTGAGAATACTTGCATAATCATCATCATTTGCTTGCCGCATATTGGTAATGAGTTCTTTGTACTCAAAGTATGTCCAAATATTCACATTACCTATACTTCCTAATGACTTTTTCGTGTCTTCATGTGTAAGAGTATGAAATACTGGTTGTCCTTTAACTGGAGTGAGCTGCAGTAGATCCCCAAAAACTATAACATATTTTCCTCCAAATAACACGTCATAGTCTGTCTTTAGAATTTGCTGCATTCTTAAATGCACAAAGGCAAGCATTAAGTTTGATAACATGCTTACCTCATCAATAATGAGAACTTTCATTTTCTTCAATACTCTTGAAACTTCAAAACATGCTTCTCCTGTTAGCTTGTGGTATTATATTTTGTTCTCATGCTCTACTGGTAACATTAGCAAATGATGGAAGGTAATTCCTTTTATGTTATATGCTGCTAACCCAGTTGGAGCAGTAACAACACTAGACAAAGTTTAATCAGTTTTTTTCTGTAGGTAATTACTTTAATTAAGAAACTTTTTCCAGTTCCAGCTTGTCCACTCACATACATTCTGATTGGTTCAAATGATGTGCATGAGCACTCTTTATTTTCATGTAGTAATCCATGATCAATTTGTTTTGTGACTTCCTCATAAATTTGTTGTTGTTCATCATTCAGTTGTTGTTCCAAATTTGGTAAGTTTATTAAATCTTCCTGAGCTTGATTCATAGCTGTTTCCACTTCAGTCATGGCTATTGCAGCTTCATTTTCTACGATTGGTTGTCCTAGAGGATCTTGACTGAGCGTCCCAGAACTTTGACTGTCTTGAGAACTGTCTCTAGCTACTTCAGTTGCAATTGTTGCTTCTTGTTCAATTTCTTCATTTAACATTTGTACATAAGTTGTGAAAGTACTGCATTCTATGCTATCTTTGCATGCATTAAAGGAATCTTCATAGCTTTGAAAATGTCCAAGTAATTCATCCACTGAACGCCATGGTTTAAACAACTGTAAAAGTGCTAAGTAGTAAAATTCCTTCTTGTCAGTAGTGTCGCAACTCAGCTTTCTGTGATTAATCAAACTTCCTTTTGTTTGTTTTACCAAACATTCTTCCTCACCAATGACTTTATATTTTCCATTGTTGATGTGTTCTGTGGTATTCCGTTTAAAAATGTAGTTCTGCAGCACTTCATAGAGACACATGTTCTCAAGATGATGACTTCTCTTTGGGTAATATGTGTCCAACATGTTTGTTCTTAAAATGTCTGTACTTTCTGGTTCGTACTCTGCTAAATATTCAATTTTTCGAATAGATTTCAATACCCGATTTCGCATTCCTGCAAGGCCTAAACTTAACCAAATTATTCTTCTGGATTTGGAGTACAGACTTGCAGATGATAACCTATCTGAGCATTCGTATGACCCAATTTTTCGATGCGATAACATCTTTAAACTGAAACTGTATAGCTTTTTACTGACAGTCTTCTCGTGAGAAATCTCTTCCCACATTTCTTTCAATTCCGTTTTCTCAGATTTAGTGATGTAAGATGTGACATACCGAGCAACAGCAATAGAATTGTCAGCTACATACTGACTATCCATGTTAGCATTCCACATGGATAAAATGACTGGGTTGTAGTCAATTATATATTTTGTCTCTTCTTTTCTTCTTAGGTTGTAGGTATTTTTAGGCGATTTTCTTGTAATGGTATGTCGCACAGCTGACATAAAACTGTTTACTCTTCCTTTTGAAAGAACAGGTCGTGGAAATCCAAATCGACATTTTGTGTAGAATTTATCTTTACTCTTGTACTTTCGTCGACAGTATTTTCCACACCGATGACTTTGGAAACGTAAAACTAGATCTTTTAAGTTTTTTTCTTCTGTGCTTTTAGGTATAGCACATGTTGCATATTCTTCAATGAAAGATAAAACTGCATCATCAGAATCTGTTCCAAATTTTGGGGCATCCTTGATCCACAACAGCATATGAATATGAGGAGCACCTCTTGCTTGGTACTCTTTTCTCCAAAAGAAATCCACAACTTCTCCAAGAGGTGGATTTTTTTTATTGCAGATGAAGGACATCATAGCCTCAAATCTATGATTGAAATATCTGCAAACATTAACCGGATCCAATGAGCACAATTCTCCTGCTGTCTTGTATTGGATGTTTTCAATATTTGAATTTGCCTCTCGAAGAAAATCCAGTAAATCATACCAAGCGTACTCAGCACAGCTTAGGGTAAGGAACCATGTAGGAGTTCCTAAATTCCGTAACATACATTTCAATTCTCCATGGCGTCGGTACCAATATTCATTAGTCCCACGCTGACAAGCCATCAGATTAATCAATTGAGATTCCAAATGATCATCTCGATGTTGCACTTTGTTCAGAAAATCCTTTGCAGACACATTATGTAGATGTACTCCAGTTGTGATTTACAGCATAAGATAGTGCAGACAAGTCACTTTCAAATAAAAGATGGAACAAATAAGGAATACTTTGACGAAATCTTGGATCTTCTGCATATAATCTTGTAGTCCGATACTCAGAAGCAGGTATCTGTACTGGACGTTCATCATATCGTCCACCTTTTCCTGTAGGAAACAGCTGGGGAAAACAACGAGCTTCCAAGCTCTCCTCCCATACACTCATGGGAGTTCCTTTTGCTTTTTTCATCTGAAATAGATCAATAGTGTTTCCCATAACTTCTTTAGAATGAAGAGGATGTATGCTGAAATGTTCATAAATTTCTTCTTCTTTTGACTTATCCACTTTTTCAATTTGCCCAGTTGGTATTCCTGTGTCTGATAGTAAATCTTCTTCATCTTCTTCCATATAAACTGTTTCATACCATTTATTATTTCTTTTCAAATATAAATTTGCTCATTGTACTTTTCGTACATCCACCAGCTCCTGCCAAATTTTCTTATTCTTTGTAGGTACACCATTAACCAGAATAACTAATGGTTCAGTTTCCAAACTATCTGCATCAATTGTTTCAATATTTTTTTTCAAATCTAATGGCAAATAGACAACTCTTCCTTTTAAACCTCTATGTAAATCTGTAGGAGGTAATTTGCCTGTTTTGGGCTCCATACGAACTATAGTCTGAAACGGATGGACACATTGAATTAGTATAGACTCATACGTATTTAAATCACTAAGTTCTGCAGGAATATCAACCAATTCTAAATTATTATGTATAGCTCTAGCAGGCATTTTATTTTTTTCTAACTTGTTATAACAGTATATACAAATACGGTGATCTTCACCCAAATCAAAACAATTTTCCAGAAATAAATATGTAGCAAAATCCATCCACTTAGAATTATTTTCTTTTTCACTTTTTTTATAGAGATCAACATTCCTTGTTTGATTTTTGTAATGGCTTCTCCGGCAACAAATACAAGTAATATTTGGTCTTTCATTAGAGATGATAGTAAATTTTGTCATTTGATCTTCAAATGTTTTACTAACAGTAAGTTCTACATTCTCTTCCACATTTTCTTCAATAACTGTGTCATTTCCTGCACTTTCTTGCTCTGGACCAAAGTAACAAAACTCAATATCCTCACAAACTTTCTTCACATCTGTTACAGATCCACGGAACAGAGCACTATTCAACTCATGTAACTTTAGTGCTGGACTTGAAGCAAAATACAATCTTCTCACAAACTTTCTCATTTCAGTATGATGAACAGCCAGCATCCTAAAATGGTGAAAAACACTTTGACAAACTTTCCTAGAAAGACAAGCCAGAGAATGTCCTTGCAAACCAGTATTCTCTCTCACTCTGCATGGATCTAGTCTTTGAAGCACCGTAATCTTCTGTTTAACACTTTTTTTACTATATTCTCTTAGAAAGTCACGAAATTTATCAATAGATTTCTGTCGTACAGTACAAATACTACTACAATTCCAAGTGTACACTGGGGCTTTAGGACGTCTCTCCATAACCTCATCAGCTAACACTTCTTCCTCATTTCTTGGAAGCATTTTCTCCTTTTCCATCACACAACAATCCTTAACTTCATAAGCTCGACCACTGGTGTCAACTGCATGCAGCAAACTATTACTTTGAAGATAACTCTCTTCATTAAAAAATGGTTCAGTACTTGAACTATGCTTTCATTCTCCGAAGAACACTTTACAAAAGTTTTTTTTTCTCACTTCTCTTTTTCTTTTGCTTTTTGACATCATTACATTCACTAATTTATCTAATGTACGGATTCTGTTCAAAATTAAAATGAATGGTTTTCTTTTTAATTCCAAAGCCTTTGCAACAATTGATTCAATATGTTTTTTTTCTTATAAAATTTGGCTTTCTCCCTATATTTTTTCACATCCTTTAGCAAATTGAACATCACTCTTCTCTCAAATATTTTTCTACGAATGTTTTTAAAATCTATTTTTCTTTTTAAGTCATTCTTTCTTACTTCTGTTTGTACATTAGCATTTAGTATATTCTGTCGATTGACTTGTTGTTTTCTACTTGAAACACTATTTCCAGTGGATATATTTTTTACATTTTTTCTTGGCTTGAGGATATTTTAAAAAAAATCCTTAGTCTGCTTACCAGAAGGCTTTTTCTTTTTTCCAACATGAGGTTCTTCAACTATTTACATGTCGTTGCTGTTCTTTTCTCTTTCTTGATTTTATAGGCATCTTTAATTTATTTCAGTCTTGTTCAGCAATACCTGAAAGAAAATAAAAAAAATACCTTTATGTAATTTATATATATATTACTTTTTTATGAGCTTTTCAAACCATATCATATGAGCTATCCCTTTCCTACGACTGCAAGTCTTACACAATGAAAGCTACACAAATTAAATCTATGACAACAATTCCTGTGTGCACACAGACTCATGGTGTGATTCTAGGCAGAAAACGATTTTTCATTGGCAATTTCAAAGCACATTTACCACTGTGGTTTTGCAAGTGATAATTACTGTAAGAGCCTGACACATTTTCCTTATAGTTTAGAGAGGCAGAAAACAGCACATGTCCTAACAGCTACTTGAGAGCATGAGCATGTGGAACCTGAGTGAGTGATTAGACTAGAGCAAATGAAATGAGCCTTGGTGATGTTGAATGTGTTAGCGTTACACACTACTATCTGAAATACCACACAGTGCTGAATACTTAGCATGCGAGTGCAGGAGAAGCAACTGCCTGTGTGATAAGAGCGTGCTTCTGGAGACTGTGTATTGTCAGGTGCAAGAGAAATCTGCATGGACGCTTGCAGAACTGCATGAAGACTGCACAGATGTATGTAAGAGTACATGTGGGGTAAGGGTTAATTGCAATTTTGAACATGTAGGATCTACCTCACCCATGGCAGGAGTGGAAGGAAAATCTACCCTGTTGGTTTCAAATGTGTTAGCATTTGCCTCTTTTTTGTGAGATATTGATTTGTGCTGAATGCTAGCCATCACACTTCAACAAAAAAAGCAGCCCCTTTCCAACGAATGCAAATCCTAAAGAACCAGACCACCAAAAATTAAATCTCTGACAACAATTCCTTTGTGCACACAGACTCATGGTGTGATTCTAGGCATATTCCTGGGTGATACCAGTACACCTTTACTTATGGTGAAGACATACTCCATAATATCTGACAAGTTCAAGGCAGTTAAATATCGTCCAAAACATAAAATGTAAAACACAACTTGAAAACAAGAATCTCATTTACATTTTTTTTTATCAATATGCACCACATACATCCCCTCTCAAATTCATAACTCATCTTTAAAAGTAGTTAGTTGAGAAAGAAATGAGGCACTCACACAGCAGATTATCAGAACCAGAATCTATGAACTGTACACCTCTCAGCAGAACCAGTAAATGGCAATGTTTCCCTCTCTTTTTTCACACATATACATGTTAACTTCAAATCACAGTGCTTCCCACATTTTTTCAAAAGGAAACACACATTTCTATTGGTTGCAAATTTCAACCCTTTCCAAATGATCCCTACCCCCAACATGACTTCTGCCTTCTACCATAGCAACAGGTCATGGAACACTGGTGTGAGCAGAGAGGTCAGAAGTTCAGCACACAATGTTTCTAATCCAAAGAGCAAGAGTGCTTGACTTTTCAAACCTAACAGCAAATCCAAAGTAATGTTCTGTGGGAACAAATTTATCTGAACTAATACAAAACATGCTTTTTAAAATTTAAACATACAACCTAGTTTTTAGTGTAGAATGGTGTGAAAC
This sequence comes from Triturus cristatus, assembly GCF_964204655.1. Lineage (NCBI taxonomy): Eukaryota > Metazoa > Chordata > Amphibia > Caudata > Salamandridae > Triturus > Triturus cristatus. Next base: position 319,579,128 of record NC_140579.1, read on the forward strand.
AGCCAATTAGTTATTTTTATTTAAAAAAAGTATGTAAGCCTCCATTTTACAACTATCTTTCTTTTCATATTACCATTCTACTGAAAGACACCTTCTGAGTGCATCCAGATCTCCTTGAAAGATGTTCACAGTGTGGATTGTAGGTCATAGCTATGTCTTCTGGAGTGAAAAGTATGCAGAAAAAAGAGGTATTTTTAAAGACCTTGCTTTGCCAAATGTAGACATTAAATGGATTGGTCAGAGAGGGTTAAAGTTGCACCAATTAATGCCTTTGGTGAAATCCTTTCTACATCTTCCACAGCCTGACCTTATAATTGTGCACTGTGGTGGAAATGACCTAGGCACTTTAACTGGGGTAGGTCTGGAAACGCTCATTAATGACACCTTTGTGCAATTGATGTCACTTTTTCCACAAACTACCTTTGTATATTCTAATATATGCCAAAGGCAAAAGTGGAACAGGTCCAACCAATATTGTCCGCAGATTGACAAAGCAAGAAAGCACGTCAATAAGTCTGTTTCTGCTTTCCTCAGAGACTATGGTATGGGTTCTATATACCACAACAACTTGCGTTACAACATGCAAGGCATTTATAGAGGAGACGGTGTTCATTTCACAGATGAAGGCAACAGAGTCTTCCTCTTGAACTTTAGACTCTGCATCGGTACTTACTTGTAGGTACCAAAAAACACTTAATGAACACAACGGCTCGTTTTAGAGCCAACCAACATCTAAAAACTTAAATATGTTTGTTTAATGGTTTTTTTGCCACCGTGCGCGCACCCCGCTATATTTTATTTTCTTTTTCTTTTTTTTTTTGAGACCTAAGAGGTCTTTCATGGTCCCCATGAGAAGGCCTAGGGGGTCAGGGACTCTCTACCCTGCCCCCTCTTCACGTTCTCCACTTGTGTTTTTAGCTCTCTTCTACCTCTAAAACTCAAAATGGCGGCTGGGGGTGGGCGCACCGTGCACGCACCCCTGCGATTTTTTGAAAAAAAAAAAAAAAAATGTCACCCTTAGTTGTCCTTCAGGGACCCCCTGACAAAGGCTAGGGGGTCAGGAACTCTCTACCCTGCCCCCTTTTCACGTTCTCCACCTTTCTTTTTCCCTGTCACACACACAACACACAAAATGGCGGCCGACACTTCCTGATTTCGACCGATTCGAATGTTGACTGTCATGAATCCACCAATCAGAATTACGCTCGCGCACGTTAGGGTGCGCTCACCGTGCGCGTACGGTGCACGGACGGTGCGCTGCTATAGATATGTATGTGCTTTTAAATTCAATTTTCTCAGGAACTACTGAACAGATTGACACCATATATGCAAAAGGCACATGCCTGACCTGAGGACTACCTCTTTGCCAAATATCAAGTAATTCTGTTCAGCCGTTCGACTAAAGGTCCTATGGGAAAATGCATAGGGAAAATGTGTTTTGGGACCCACCTTTTTTCTCGGCCCCCGCTTGACGAATCCCCCCGAGACTGTCAGGGTAGGAGCCGAGCAGATCGCCCCATTAGTTTCAAAAATTTCGCGAGGATTCGTCAACCTGCGCCAAAGTTATTCAAAATAGAATTTTGAGATTAACTATGGAAACACGGTCCTAACTATAACTATCTACTGGCGACCGCCAGTAGATAATATATATATATATATATTCACTGAAAAAACCATAGGTTTCAGACACGTTATAGTTAGGAATTAGCATTCAAAAAACCTTAGAAATTCACTGAAAAAACCATAGGTTTTAGGGAAAGTTATAGTTAGTTGGACATTTCACTCGTATAAAACCATAGAAATTCCCCGTTATAGTTAGTTCAGCTAACAATACTCGCGCCCCCGCAATGCACTGCTGATGACGTCACATATTACATCACTCATGACATGGTCAGTGACATCACTGATGACATCTCAAATGACATCACTGATGGCATCATTCATGTGGAAAATTAATGCATCTTCTCACACCCTCATATAACCTTTGATACACCCACTCTAATTTACAGACTGCCATTCTCAAAACCATAGACACTCCAACACCAAAAACTACATACCCACGAACTGATTCTTAGCTTTACACACAAATCCACTCACTCACCCGTACAGTCACTCATGCTTATGGTCACTCAGTACAGGACTATCATACGCACACATACACCTATATAGAAACTCACACACCGCCACTCATCCATAGAGGTACTCACACACCTAGTCAGTCATGCAAATAATTAATCACGCTGCCATTTACTCACTTATACAGTTATACACACACCAGCTCACTTACTCATACAAATACTAACACATACTTATGCTCCTATACAATCACTGATACAAGCACAGACTCATCCATACAGCCACTCTCACAGTAACACACTCTCACTTATAGCCATTTATATACTCCAACATACATGTATACTGCCTTTCACATATGCAGTTACTAACACATATACAACTGAGATATACATTCACTCACTAACACACCTACACACACACTCACCCACCCATACAGTCCATCACAGATGCACTCTTGAAACCATGCACACAGTGAATCACCCACTCACACATCTATGTACAGTGTCATATATACCCCACCCACATAAACACTCAGGAGCCCATACAGATACTCAGACAACCAATCAATAACCCATTTAGACACTCATGTAGCTATTCGCAAACCCATGCAGCCACTTACACACCAACAGACAGACGGATACAGACCTTCACACAGTTTACTCACTAACCCATGCATTCAGTAAGATAAGTTAATTCACTCACTTATAGAGTCAGTCACGCACCTACTAAATGATCCATTCAGACACTTATACACCCACTCATTCTTCAATACGCCTTGCCCTGTATCAATTAAACATATTAAAACTTTATAGAAACACACAGTCACTGGATGATGTCATCAGTGATGTCATCAGCGATGTCATTTGAGATGTCATCAGTGATGTCACTGACCATGTCATGAGTGATATTCAAAAGCAACAAAAGCAACCCTTATGTCCTTGTGAACCGGGTAGGTACTGAGTATAAAACAATATCCACAAGGAACTCACTCATAAATCATAATACACAATTTGTGACTAAATATATCACTCTGATTTAATCCCAACCTAATATGACTTTTCTTTAATAAAAAGCCTATCAAATCCGTTATACATCCACTTTCATAATAAGCCCACACAGAAGGCCTATTTCTTTTTTTTGTAAAACCTAACCTCAGCCGAGGTAGGTGTTATTTTATTCTAAGGTTCATTAGTTTCATAAGCATTACATCAAAAATACATTTATAAAATTGAAAATATATGCAATTCAGTATTTACAGTGATATGTGACCCCAAGTGAAAAACCATAACCTACTGCAGTACATGTGTATAACAAAACAGAAAGAAAAAGAATTAAAAAGGTTATTGGTAATTTATATAAGGACAGATTTTTGTGATTTGTAAATGATTCAACCCAAAGCTGTCTCTTTTATATGTGTTGTCGACGGCGTTTCGACCCACTCTAGATACCGGGTCTCTTCAGGACTGTATTTCTGGGGACTGAAACAATTTGAACTAACGTTAGTAACCTTAGTGATATAATAAGTAATAGAATATGTGGGCTTAGGAAGGCAAGGACGATCTCTTACCAATATTTGCACACTTGTGTCCAATGCATCCAGTATGCAGCGGTAAAGGAAGGACACTTTTAACCTATAATCAAAGGTAAAATGGTTGAGTGCACGCGCTACATAATATGTAACAGTGCTCACCCAAAGTGATAAGGGAAGTGAAATTTACTTCAGTTCACTGTCTCACTCAGTGATGGCCAAGAATCGGGTCATAATATTCCAGTGTATTTTTATCGAGACTATAACCTCTCAAACGGTGATTTCTGCAATTATTGCAATGGAGGTTAGCACATATCATGTGCGTCATTCAATACATATACATAATTATAACTGAATGAAACTTACTTAATTTTCTGAACCTCGCATGAAATGAGAGAGGATGTCACTGGTGTGATGGGGTACTCTCGTAATGACTGAAGCGTCTATCAATGGGGGGTTAAAATACTACCATGAGGGAACGTAATAGAGCAGCTATAATCATTTCACAAACTTGTCTAAATCATTATTTACCCTCGTGGGGCGATAAACTTACATTAATGAGGACGACAATCCAGCAATCAACGATGTAGCTGTTCTCCCATTCCTTCTTTTCTCTCCCTTCCCCTTCCTTTCTCTCCCTTTTTCTTTTTTCTTCATCTCCTGTTTAAATAATTAACACTAAACACACAAAAACAAATTCTATCTTTTAATTATTTTTGGTGAAACTCTGAGGAAGTACCAGTAAGGTTACACACCTTAATTAAATAAAATAAAAAATTGCATGGTATTCCTTCTTTATAAGATTATCCAAATAGGGATTAATTGTGATAAAGTGGTTATGTCTTTAGCCCGTCTACTTGTAGGTACAAATGAAGACGGTTAAAAGTAAAATAACTCTCATGGATTATCATACGCCCTTGCCCGTTCCAAGATGGCTGCCATTCAGCCTTCTTCTATGTCGTGAGCTCTGTAGCCTCACGTGAACTCAATATAATGGGACAGACCACTTCCGGGTAACCGCTGGTATCAGACGGATTGCGTCCCGCGCAGCTACATCGTTGATTGCTGGATTGTCGTTCTCATTATTGTAAGTTTATCGCCCCACGAGGGTAAATAATGATTTAGACAAGTTCGTGAAATGATTATAGCTGCTCTATTACGTTCCCTCATGTTTGTATTTTAACCCCCCAGTGATAGACGCTTCAGTCATTACGGGAGTACCCCATCACACCAGTGACATCCTCTCTCATTTCATGCAAGGTTCAGAAAATTAAGTAAGTTTCATTCAGTTATAATTATGTATATGTATTGAATGACGCACATGATATGTGCTAACCTCCATTGCAATAATTGCAGAAATCACCGTTTGAGAGGTTATAGTCTCGATGAAAATACACTGGAATATTATGACCCGATTCTTGGCCATCACTGAGTGAGACAGTGAACTGAAGTAAGTTTCACTTCCCTTATCACTTTGGGTGAGCACTGTTACATATTATGTAGCGCGTGCACTCAACCATTTTACTTTTGACTATAGGTTAAAAGTGTCCTTCCTTTACCGCTGCATACTGGATGCATTGGACACAAGTGTGCAAATATTGGTAAGAGATCGTCCTTGCCTTCCTAAGCCCACATATTTTATTACTTATTATATCACTAAGGTTACTAACGTTAGTTCAAATTGTTTCAGTCCCCAGAAATACAGTCCTGAAGAGACCCGGTATCTAGAGTGGGTCGAAACGCCGTCGACAACACATATAAAAGAGACAGCTTTGGGTTGAATCATTTACAAATCACAAAAATCTGTCCTTATATAAATTACCAATAACCTTTTTAATTCTTTTTCTTTCTCTTTTGTTATACACATGCACTGCAATAGGTTATGGTTTTTCACTTGGGGTCACATATCCCTGTAAATACTGAATTGTATATATTTTCAATTTTATAAATGTATTTTTGATGTAATGCTTATGAAACTAATGAACCTTAGAATAAAATAACACCTACCTCGGCTGAGGTTAGGTTTTACAAAAAAAGAAATAGTCCTTCTGTGTGGGCTTATTATGAAAATGGATGTATAACGGATTTGATAGGCTTTTTATTAAAGAAAAGTCATATTAGGTTGGGACTAAATCAGAGTGATATATTTAGTCACAAATTGTGTATTATGATTTATGAGTGAGTTCCTTGTGGATATTGTTTTGTACTCATGTCATGAGTGATGTCATATGTGACGTCATCAGTAGTGCATTGCGGGGGTGTGAGTTATAGTTAGCTGAACTAACTATAATGGGGGAATTTCTATGGTTTTATACGAGTGAAATGTCCAACTAACTATAACTCTCCCTAAAACCTATGTTTTTTCTAGTGAATTTCTAAGGTTTTTTAAATGGTAATTCCTAACTATAACGTGTCTGAAACCTATGTTTTTTTCAGTGAATTTCTAAGGTCTTTTAAATGCTAATTCCTAAATATAACGTGTCTGAAACCTATGGTCTTTTCAGTGAATTTCAAAGGTTATTTAAATGCTAATTTTTAATTATAAAAGTAGTTATACCTGTGTTTTTGTACAGAATTTGAAGATTTTTTTAAACTGTTAATTTTTAAATATATTATTTATTAAACAATATTATATACTTTTCTGAAAACTGTTTAAAAAAAAGTTAAATATATTATTTATTAAACAATATTATATACTTTTCTGAAAACTGTTTAAAAAAAAAGTTAAAATGAAAACTGAAATATACTGTAATTATTTTTTTTATTTTTTTATTTCAATATATTTATATTGTTTTCTTTTTTTTAAAAAAAGAAATTTTGGAGTCGCGCACCCTAAGCATACCTAACGCGACGGGTGTGCGTATTACAGCCGCCATATTGGAAAAGTTGTGAAGGATCTGTGTATGGTGTGTGACGGGTGCGCGTTTTCCAGTTACGTGATATATGTGTAATATTACGTGTTGTGCGCGATAGGTATGCGACTGATGCGCGACTCCTGCTCCCGCTAATTTGCGACACATGCGCATTACGGTACGCGACGCTTGCGCGGTGGCTGGCCTCGCATGACATCATATGTGGGGCGCGCTGTGTGCGTGACTCCCGCTAAATATTTTATGTTCTAAAATGATATGTATGTGTCGTTAATATAAATATTAGGGCTAGAGATTATGTAAGGTATTCATAAAAATAATATATTTCTATTTGTAATAAAGTTATATTACTTTTAAATATATTTTCGCGAAGTTGTGTAGGGTGCGTGCTTCGTAAGCGCACGGTGAGCGGATCCCATGTGACCTAAAAAAAAAAGATTTGATTCGTTCTTAACATTTCCCACTGTAACTATTGAAGAACCCCACCCATTTCTATCATTCTTGTTGGAACCTATTTAGAGAGACATCTCTTTTCCTTGAAGAACCCTTTTTTGCTTGTTTTTTTGGGTGCTTAAAAAAAAATGGCTTCTGGACAGCAGCAGCAGGAGGAAGTTTCTTCTGAAGAAGAATTTTTGAAAGAGGCACCACGTCCACAGAGGCCGGTGTCTATTGTATGGAAATTCTTCACTTATCCTCCAGGACAGAAGAAAGTTAACACAACAAAGGTCACATGCAAAATTTGTGACCGGGTCCTCTCTAGATGTAGTGAAAAGAAGTATTCTTGCGGCACTGCCACAATGTATAAACATCTAAGAACCATACATCCTATGAACCTGGCTTGGGAGGAAATGAGGCGAGCACCTATGAACCCCTCACCTGCTGCAGCAACTACATCTGAGGCGTCCTCAGCAACACCTGCACCGGACATTAGGCCAGAATTTGCGTTTCTTGAACAACATTGTATGAAGTGCAAGAAACTAATATGCTTCAGTGAGCAGTCAGTAAATGCAGTTTGTGCTGCGCAACGGAATCATCATTGTTAATTTTTTGTTTTTTTGGAATGATACATAATTCCAAATGTTTCCTGTTTTATTTGTTCGTTTTTTTTTCATTTTTTGAGAAAACACCCAAAAAAATACAAAAGGAAAAAGAAGAAAAGAAAAGTTCTTATCAGAACTACCTTATCTGGTTAAAGAAAGAACTATAATTGCATGGTAATGTGTGAAAGTTTGGTTGAATATATGTGTAGAGCATGATTGAGTGAAAGAATGCATTAGTAGTGTATGGTGAATGTATAAGTGCAGATCTATGAGGAAGTACTGCAGCATGATACTGCAAGCTCTTTTGCTGCACTGTGCTGCTGCACTTCCGAAGCACAGAGATGTGACATATTTATATAAATATGTCGCAACTCTGTGCTTCTTCCTGCACTGGCGCACAAACAGCTGCCAAGTGCTACTGCAGGCACCCTTGCATCATGGTGCAAGAATGTTTGTGTCATGGAGAGATTGTTTTGTGGAGGAAGGGACACCTTCCTGCACAAAAATAATCTCTAAAGGCATTTTTGTCTTTCAATGTGTGCTGTGGAATGCAGCATGCATTAAAACACGAAAAAATGAGGAGTACTTGTATTAGTAGCTAAGCCACTCTATAAATACCTTACTAGTTACTGGAATGATTACAGTGCTGCAAGTACAATACATGGTCAATTTATGAATGCTGAGGTATTGGCGGAGTGATAGGATTAGAAGATACTATTGGTATTGACAGAGTAAAAGGATATATATAGTGGTGGATAAGTGATTGAGAAGTATATGGAATAGACATGAGGATACCTAGACTGTATAGTTAGAGTGCTGGTAGTTCACAGTAGGGTAAGTTTATAGGTTGTTGTATGTTGGCACAGAGATTAAAGAAAGATATGGTTCTGTCAGGATAATTGCAGGAGTGGACAGAGACTGATAGTCTGATTGGGGTAGTACTTGAATACTACCTGGCTTATAGCATGGGTGATTCAGTACTCTACTGGGTGTTAGAGGCCTGCATTGATTGTGCACATTTGATTGTACCACTGCGTGTCTTAATACCTGAGTCATTCTACAAATGCATGCATAGTGGCTGGATACTTACACTGCTGGTAGCTGACTGCACGGAGACTTTATAAGTGTTTCTGTGTTCGCACAGAGATTCTATAAGGACATCCTTCTGACAGTATGATTGCAGGAGTGGACAGAGACTGACAATCTAATTGGGGCACTGCATGAATACTACCTGGCTTATAGCAAGGGTGAATCAGTACTCTGTTGGGGGTTAGGTGCCTGCATACATTGCGCACATTTCACTGTAGCACTATGTGTCTTAATGCCTGAAGCATTCTACAGGTGTATGGATACTGAGCAGATAATGAGAGAGCTGGTAGTTGACAGGACGGTGAGTTTTTAAGTGCTTCTGTGTTGGCACAGAGATTAGATAAAAGACATGATTCTGTGGGCATTATTGCAGGAGTGGACAGAGAATGACAGTCTGATTGGGGCACTACATGAATACTACTTGGCTTTTTGGAATGGTGAATCAGTAGTCTGCTGGGAGATACAGGCCTGCATAGATTGCACACATTTCACTGTAGCACTAAGTGTCTTAATGCCTGGGGCATTCTACAGGTGTATGCAGTGACTAGATAGTGAGAGTGCTGGTAGTTGACAGGAAGGTAAGTTTTTAAGTGGTTGTGTGTTGGCACAGAGATTAGATAAGGACATGATTCTGTCAGGATGATTGCAAGAGTGGACAGAGTCTGATAGGCTGATTGGGGCACTGCATGAATACTAGCTGGCTTATAGCAAGGGTGAATCAGTACTCTGCTGGGGGTTAGAGGCCTGCATAGATTGTGCACATTTGATTGTAACACTGCGTGTCTTAATACCTGAGTCATTCTACAAATGCATGCATAGTGGATGGATACTTACACTGCTGGTAGTTGACTGCACGGAGACTTTATAAGTGCTTCTGTGTTCGCACAGAGATTCTTTAAGGACATCCTTCTGACAGTATGATTGCAGGAGTGGACAGAGACTGACAATCTAATTGGGGCACTGCATGAATACTACCTGGCTTATAGCAAGGGTGAATCAGTACTCTGCTGGGAGTTAGAGGTCTGCATAGATTGTGCACATTTGATTGTAGCACTGCGTGTCTTAATACTTGAGTCATTCTACAAATGCATGCATAGTGGCTGGATACTTACACTGCTGGCAGTTGACTGCAGGGAGACTTTATAAGTGCTTCTTTGTTGGCACAGAGATTAGATAAGGACACCTTCTGACAATATGATGGCAGGACTGGACAGAGACTGACAATCTAATTGGGGCACTGCATGAATACTACCTGGCTTATATCAAGGGTGAATCACTACTCTGCTGGGGGTTAGAGGCCTGCATAGATTGTGCACATTTGACTGGACCACTTCGTATCTTAATAACAGAGTCATTGTGCGTATTTAGAATTAGGAGCTGTAAAAGAGAAGAAAAAATAAAGTTATAATATATAATCTTATAATTTTTACAACACAACATAATTTTACCATTATATAAATTATTTAGTTTGCCTTTTTTGCTGTTCTCAGAATATATTGATTTTCACTATTACTAGTGATTTCAATGTTACTCATCACATAACAAAGGGAAAAAAACAACAATCAATAAGATTGTTTAAAAAAAAGAAAATATGTGTCAAAAATATTTTAAACATAGTCAACTATCTCTCACATTGCATATAAATAACATCCTGAATAACATAGTATGTAATGCAACTTTCGTATATAATATCAGAGAAGATAAACAATAACTCAATCAACAATTCTTTATAATTTCCATATACTCTAAATGATGTCATTTAAAATATTTGCTGACAGAATATCTCTAAAAAACTGCTTAATTTATATTAATATCTTTCCTGTAGGCCAAATGATATTACTAAAATCCTTCATACTGAAATTGTCAAAAGTATTGGTATTAATACATATTAACATATTCTCAATAGGCTGAATTATGTTGTTAGAACTTTGGCTTTAAAAATTTTAGGTACGAATTTGGTAATTCCTTAGGCAAACGATATTTAAAAACAAAATGAGCATCATTACAATATGTTCATCCTTTATTGCATTTTAAATAGACTGTGTAATGTCCAGATGTTGTTGAAGGTCCATCGAGGAAAATAATTGCTACTGCTCCAAAAGTTCTTCCCCATATTGATAGTTGACTTGCTACAAAAAAATTAATTAAAGTTTCCAATTTTCTTCCATCAACTGTACAACATTGTATCATTAGAATTATATATTGTCCAAATCTTTCTATAGTCAAAAGTTTTGCTTTATTCGGTTAAAATTTAAAACCATCAAAGCACGGTACAATAATTCATGGTACGGGCAGATACAAAAAGAAATTCACAAGGACTATAAAAGAAGACATTGGCGCAAAACACAATAAAAGTATGTCCAATAAATACATCTAATTAATTACAATTCTCTAAAAACATTTCTACATCACATTCCAAATATCATAATTAAAAAACGGTTCTCTGAGGGCCTGGAAATCATTAATAATGGGATTAAACCCTATTTCTGCGTCTAATAGCACCTGTAATGAAGCTTGCTACCCCAAAACATACTACCGGGGAGTCAAGCATTTGCAAATATACCAATGCAGGCCTCACTTGTACAAAATTTAGTTTCTTCAGGATAGGCACAATGTATTTTTTACGGAGTAAAGAGTAAAATTCACAAAAGAAAACCATGTGCAACAAATTTTGTTCGGAAGTATTATCGCAGGGGCAAGGCCCCAGGGTTCCTTCTTTGAAAAAACCCTTAGGGTAAGCCAAAAGCCAGGGAAGCATGCCATGTTTAAACCTTATCAATAAAAACAGATGAAAAGGTTTATTAATGAAGGTCAGGTAAGATTGAATCCCTCTGCCTGTACTTAGCATGACAAACCTCCTAACTGTCGGCTTTCCTAATTCTTCTTCTTCCCTTAGTGACATGGCTTTGCTCAAGAATTGACTCTTCAAGGTTTTTATTTTCATTTTACTCAAAGCGCATGGCCTATCAAACAATTTAGGGCACCCAAATGACTTCAGATTATTTCTAACATAACTAAACCAAGGGATCGACATAGCCCCATCAAGGGATAGGCAATCTTGTATGATAATTTGTCCTAAATTTGGGGGTTGCTGAGCCCACACTCTAAGCCAGCCAAGTAATGGCGTGACAGAAATCTCATCAGTAAGATAACCCATCCCGAGGTCTTCGTGAATGTTGAAAATTGGAGTGGAAGGAGGAAGGGATAGCAGTTTACGGAAAAAACAATTTTCCACTATTTGCATTTCAGCTGAGGTCTTAAAGCCCCATACCTCACTACCATATAGAGCCATAGGTATGCACTTAGCTCTGTAAATTTTCAATAATGCTGGTAGGGGTCTGCACCCCAAACGCTTTGCAAAACCCAACAACGCTCCTGTGGCTCTAGCAAAAATGTTCTTTTATTGGGAGCGTTGCATAACCCAGGAACTTTTATCATCAAAGAGGATCCCCAGATATGGGAAAGTCTGTACTTTTGTAAGTTCCTGGCCATTACAATAGAATTTAACCCTTTTGGCTCTTCCAGCACCGATTGTCATGGAATATGATTTTTTAAAATTAATTAATAAGTCTAAAGAGACCATAAAATCATTAAAACCATTTAAAAGCGCTTGCAAACCTCTTGCGGTTCTCACCAGTAAAACAGTGTCGTCAGCATATAGTAACGCGGGAATCAATTTTGAGCCGGCTCTAGGAATATCTATATTGATTGAACTTAAAACCTCACCCAAATTGTTGATGTAAAGTGAGAAAATCTTTCTATAAATAACGTTGATAACATTTCTGATTTGCATTGGCTACACTCCATGTTTTGATTTGCTGCTTTAACTAATTTGTTGAAAGATACTGCTTTACAGTCCGGTATTGTCAAATATATGAATCTCTCAGTGTGTATGTTAGTGGTAGAAGTAAATATACAATTTTCACATTGATGTTCCCATTTATAATGAAGTCCAAATAGATTCTCAATTTCTATTGCTTCATCTTCCAATACAGCAAGCATATACATTAGAAATTCCTGAGCATCTTGTTGCACATTCTGTGTAAATTACGTACAACCACTACATATATCCAGAAGATTCCGAATATCTGAAACACTTTGGATTTTACTTTTATCAGTTTTCAATTTTTCAAAAATAGAATGCAACAAAGAATGAAACCGTTTTCCTCGATGCTCCATAATTTGCTGATGCAGATATTCTAAAGAAAATACAACATTTACCACTGCATTTGCATAGCAGTTGAAACCTGAACTATTTTCTAATTGATACCCAACAATCTCCTCAATAGTCTCCTTGTGCTTTTTGCTTGGAATCTCAACATTATCTTGATTTTTTTCCTTCTCTTTAACTTCACTACAGATATTCTCATATCTCTGTTTTCTACCAACTACACGCTTTTCATATACAGGATATTCACCTAAATTGAGAACATGTAGACTTCTTAACCGATTATACTCTCCTACACAATTTGAATCTGCACTAATCTTTCTCTCATCAAAATCAATCAAATACAATCCAGATAAAGTTCTGACTCGTGACAAAGCAACATATGCCATACCCTCTTTAAATATGGTACTCCCAATGTTTATCAAAGCACTGTCTACACTTAAACCTTGAGACTTATGAATAGTCACTGCATATGCCAAGGAAAGAGGAAACTGTTTCCTACGAACATACAAATCTTTAACTCGCAAAAAACGAGCAGAACAATGACCAATTTGCTTTAATTCTTCAATCTGATCAAATTTGATTTTAAAAGATTCAATCCCATCTCTTTTTTGATAATTGACAAATTCAACCACTTTTCCCATTGCTCCATTTACTAAACCTTATTCCACATTCAAATCATGCCGTAAAATGACCCGACAATTTACACATACATATAAAACAAATTCTAAACCAGCAGTTTTAGATATAGATTTTTCTAAAGAATCCAATTTTGTTTGTAATTTTTCTGTTAAAATAATGATAACTCCTTCATGCTCCATTTTATCAATGGCTTCCATTTTTATTATTTGTTTGTTTTCAAGCTTTAAAAGTTCTTCATTGAATGTAGAACACTCTCATAGTGTCGGCATTACAGATTTTTTTTCTGCAGTTTTCTTGTAAATTTTTTTTAGGAACTATGTCTTCATTTGCAAACAAGGTTGTAAGTAGCCGACTTTACAAAGCTTGTTTGCCATGTTCTGTCAATACTCCAATTCTTATATCTTGAAGAATAGTTCCATAATCTATATCATTTGCCTGTCTCATACTTTTAGTAAGTTCTTTGTATTCAAAATATGACCAAATGTTAACGTTTCCAATGCTTCCCAAAGACTTTCTGGTGTCTTCATGCTGAAGTGTTTTAAATACTGGTTGTCCTTTTACAGGAGTGAGTTGAAGTAGATCACCAAAAAATATGACGTGTTTTCCTCCAAATAACACATTGTATTCTGTTTTTAAAATTTGCTGCACTCTTAAATGCACAAAGGCAAGCATTAAGTTTGAGACCATGCTCACCTCATCAATAATTAGAAGTTTAATTTTCTTTAGCACCCTTGAAACTTCATAACAAGCTTCTCCAGATAGCTTGTGATATTCCAATTTATTTTCATGGTCTACAGGTAGCATAAGTAAACGATGCAATGTAATTCCTTTAATGTTGTGTGCTGCCAACCCAATTGGAGCAGTTACAACACAAGACAAATCTGAGTCCATTGTTTTCTGTAGATAACTGGTGAAAACTTTAATTAATAAACTTTTTCCTGTACCAACTTGACCCCTGACATACATTCGGATAGGTTGAAATGATTTGCATGTATGTTCTTTCTTTTCATGAAGAAAACCATGGTCGATCTGTTCTTTCACTTGCTGGTATATTTCTTTCTGTTCAACATTTAGTTGTTCTGCCAAGATTCCCAAGTACATCATATCTTCTTGAGCTTGATGCATTGCTGTTTCCACTTCACTCATGGCGATGGCTGCTTCATTTTCAAGCATTGGTTGTCCTAGAGGTTCCTGACTCAGTGGAGCAGAACTTTGAATATCTTGAGAACTGTCTCTAGCAATCTCTGCTGTAATAGTAGCTTCTTGATCAATTTCTTCATTCAACATTTTGAGATAATTTGCAAAAACTGTGCATTCTATCTTTACATGCATTTAAAGAATCTTCATAGCACTTAAAATCTCCAAGTAATTCCAGTTCCGTACGCCAAGATTTGAAGAGTTGTAAAAGTGCAAAATAGTACAATTCTCTTTTATCAGGAGTATCACAGGTCAGTTTCCTATGATTAATCAAATTTCCTTTAGTATGTTTCACCAAACATCCTTCTGAACCAATCACTGCATATTTTCCTTCATTTATATTCTCTTTCGTATTTCTCTTAAAACTGTAATATTGCAGTACTTCATAGAGACATGTGTTCTCAAGATGAGGACTTCTATTTGCATAGTATGTATCCAACATGTTTGTTTTGACTATATCTGTGTTTTCTGGTTCATTTAATGCTAAATATTCAATTTCCTGGATAGGTTTAAGTACTTGATTTCGCGTTGCAGCAAGACCTAGACTAACCCAAATAATTCCTCTTGACTTTGAATATAAACTTGTAGACGATAACAGATCCGAACATTTGTACAATCCAATTTCTCGATGTGACAGCATCTTCAAACTAAACCTGTACGTTTTCTTACTGAGACTCTTCTCGTGGGAAATTTCTTCCCACAATTCTTTCAACTCTGTCTTTTCTGACATTGTTATGTATGATGTTACATACCGAGCCACAGCAATGGAATTATCCACAACATACTGAATATCCATATTAGCATTCCACATTGACAGAATAACTGGATTATAATCATTTATATACTTCGATTCTTCACTTCTTCTCAAATTGTACATATTTTTGGGAGATTTTCTATTGATGGTATGTCTAACCGCTGACATGAAACTGTTCACTCTTCCTTTGGATATTACTGGATGTGGAAATCCAAAACGACATTTGGTATAAAACTTTTCCTTTGACTTGTATTTCAGTCGACAGTATTTCCCACATCGATGACTTTGGAATCGTAACACTTGTTGCCTTAAGGTGTTTTCTTCTGTTCTTTTAGGTATAGCACATGTAACATAATCTTCAATAAAAGATAAAACAGTGTCATCCGAATCAGTTCCAAATTTGGGTGCATCCTTGATCCATAGAAGCATATGTATATGAGGAGCACCTCTAGCTTGATACTCCTTTCTCCGAAAAAAATCAATAACTTCTCCATGAGGAGGATTCTTTTTTTTGCAGATAAAAGACATCATATCTGCATACATTAACAGGATCCAAAGAACACAATTCTCCAGGAGTCTTGAATTTAATGTTTTGAATGTTTAAATTTGAACAAGAAAGAAGAAATTCTCGAAGAAATTGAAGTAAATCATCCCAAGCGTATTCAGCACAGCTTAGGGTAAGAAACCACTTTGGAGTTCTTAAAATCCTTAGCATTTATTTAAGTTCTCCATGACGACGATACCAATACTCGTTACTACAACGCTGACATGCCATCAAATTAATCAGTTGAGATTCCAAATGATCATCTTTCTGATGTACTTTTTCCATAAATTCCTTTACAGAAACATTTCAAAGATGTACTCCTGTTTTTAATATATGGTTGACTGCATATGAAAGTCCAGACAAGTCACTCTCAAACAAAAGATGAAATATATATGGGATACATTGTCGAAATCTAGGATCTTCTGCATACAATCTTGTTGTCCGATATTCTGATGCAGGAATCTGTATTGATCGTTCGTCATATCGTCTACCTTTTCCAGTTGGGAACAGCTGGGGAAAACAATGAGATTCCAAAGTCTTTTCCCAAACACTTAAGGGATTCCCCTTCGCTTTCTTCATTTGGAATAATTCAATAGTATTCCCCAACACTTCTTTAGAATGTAAAGGATGTACACTATAATGTTCATAAATTTAGACATGTCCACTTTCTCAATCTGACCACTTAACATTTCGCTATCATCGCCTAAAAGTATTTCTTCTTCTTCAACATACACATTCTTGTACAAATCATTGTTTTTTATAAGATACAATGTTGCCTTTTGCACTTTCCTGACGTCCACTAATTCCTGCCAGATTTTCTTACTCTTAGTAGGAACACCATTCACTAGAATACTTAGTGATTCACTTTCATCTTTCTCTACACCAATAGTTTCAATAGTTTTCTTTAAATCTAGAGGTAAATATACAACTCTTCCTTTTAATCCTCTCTGTAAATCTGTGGGAGGTAATTTACCTGTTTTAGGCTCCATACGAACAATAGCCTGAAACGGGTGCACAGATTGAATCAGAATACACTCATACGTGTTTAAATCCATCAGTTCTTGAGGAATATCTACCACCTTCACATCATTATGCACATCTCTTCCCGGCATTTTATTATCCTTTAATTTGTTATAACAATATTTGCAAATACATTGATTAGTACCCAAATCAAAGCAATCCTCTACCAACAAATAAGTTGCAAATTCCTTCCACTTATCATTATTTTCTTTTTCATTTTTTAAATACAGATCAACAGTCCTAGTCTGATTCTTATAGTGAGTTCGTCGACAACAAATACATTTATAATTTGGCCTTTCACACGAAATTACCTTAAACTTTGACATTTCTTCTTCAAATTTCTCTGTAGTAATCTTTTCCACGTTTTCTTCAATACCTACTTCTATCAAAGTCTCACTTTGTCTACTCTCTTCTTCAGGACCAAAGTAACGAAACTCTATTTCATCAAAAACTTTTTTTACATCTGATACTGACCCATGCACAAGTGCACTGTTTAATTCATTTAAAAATATTGCTGGACTTTTTGCGTAATACAATCTTCTGACTAACTTCCGCATTTGAGAATGATGCACTGCTAACATTCTAAAATGATGAAAAACACTTTGACATACTTTTCTAGAAAGATAAGCCAGAGAATGACCTTGCAAGCCAGTATTTTTTCTCACTCTGCAAGGATCTAGACCTTGCAACATCTTAATCTTTTGTTTAAGACTTTTTTTACTATAAACTCGTAAGAAATTCCAAAAAATATCAATAGATTCCTGACGTATACTGCATATGCTACTACAATCTCAAGTATAAACTGGGGCTTTAGTACATCTCCCTAGAACCTCATTAGCTACCAGTTCCTCTACATTTCTAGGAACCATTTTTTCTTTTTCAATTGGAAAACCAATTTTAACCTCATAAGCACGACCACTGGTATCAACTGCATGCAACAATGTGTTGGTTTGAAAATAACTGTCTTCATTAAAAAAAGGCTCGGAACTTGAACTGTGTTTCCATTCACCCCAAAAAAATCACAAATGTTACTTCTGTTAATTAATCTCTTCCTTTTACTTTTGGCCTTCATAAAAGATATCGGCTTATCTAATGATCGAATTCTATTTAATACTAAAATGAATAATTTCCTTTTCAGTTCAAAAGCCTTTTCAACAATAGTTTCAATCTGTTTTTTCTTTTTATAAAATGCAGATTTTTTTATATTTCCTCACATCTTTCTACAAATTGAAGATAACTCTATTATAAAACATTCTTTTTCTTATTTCAGTAAAATGATTCTTTCTCCTTCTACCATATATGTTTTCTTGAAAACTTAATTTCCCATTAATTTCTCCTTTTTTCTTGTTATTGTTCTTTCTTCTTGAGGCATTGTTTCTACTTTCCACATTGTGCACACTGTTTCTAGGTTGTGAAAGTCTTTTAATAAATTCTTTGGTTCTCTTACCGCAAGATTTCTTTTTTTCCCACATGTTGTTCTTCATCTAAATGTTGCTGTTGTGTTTTCTTCAAATAATCCTCCTTTTTTTGTTGTTTCCTTCTTTCTGTTTTTTAGTCATGGTGACTTTTTTTGTAATGATGATGAACACCATCTGTTTACAAAAAAATATATATAATATTATTAAAATAAATCTATAAAATAATGTATTGTATTATTAAACAAATATCTTCAACATAAACAATATTTATATGCTTTGTTTAGAAATCACAACCCATTTTCTGCAATACAGAGGTAGTAGTTTGAAAAATGAAGGACAAAATATCTAGTGTTTATGTGTTTAGAGGACTGCATGAATACTGGATAGGTGTTTGTAATATTGATGTATTACTACCAGGGTCATTGCATAAGTACATAAATACTGACTGAATGATTAGAGTACTGCAACAAAAGAGAATGCTGAATTTATAAATCCCTAGGTTTTGGTACAGTGATTACATAAAGACATAGTTCAGTTAAGATGATTGCAGGAGTGGACAGAGAATGACAGGCTGATTGGGGCACTATATGAATACTACCTGTCTTATTGCAAGGGTGATTTAGTAGCCTGCTAGTGGTTAGAGGCCTACATAGAGTGTGTATATTTCACTGTAGCACTGCTTATCTTAATGCCTGAGTCACTCTACAAGTACATGGATAGTGACTGGATATTTACACTGCTGGTAGTTGACTGCAGGGAGAGTTTATAAGTGCTTGTGTGTTGGCACAGAGAATCGATAAGGACATGCTTCTGTCAAGATGACTCCAGGAGTGGACAGAAAGTGAGAGTCTGATTGGGGCACTGCATGAATACTACCTGGCTTATTGCAAGGGTCAATCAGTACTCTGCTGGGGGTTAGGGACCTGCATACATTGCACACATTTCACTGCACCACTATGTGTCTTAATGCCTGATGTATTCTACAGGTGTATAGACACTGACTAGATAGTGAGAGTGCTGGTAGTTGACAGGAAGGTGACTTTTTAAATACTACCTGGCTTATATCAAGGGTGAATCAGTACTCTGCTGGGGGTTACGGACCTGCATACATTGCACACATTTCACTGTAGCAGTATGTGTCTTAATGCCTGAGGCTTTCTACAGGTGTATGGACAGTAACTAGATAGTGAGAGTGCCGGTAGTTCTCAGGAGCGTGAGTTTTTAAGTGCTTGTGTGTTGAAACAGCGATTCGATAGAGACATGCTTCTGTGAGGATGATTGCAGGAGTGGACAGAGACTGATAGGCTGATTGGGGCACTGCATGAATACTACTGAGCTTATTGCAAGGGTGAATCAATAGTATGCTGGGGTTACAGGCCCACATATATTGTACACATTTCACTGTACCACTATGTGTCTTAATGCCTGAGACATTCTACAGGTGTATAGACAGTGATTTGATAGTGAGACTGCTTCAAGTTCACAAGAGGGTGAGTTTTTAAGTGCTTGTGTGTTGGCACAGACAGTAAATAAGGACATGGTTCTGTCAGGATGATTGCAGGAGTAGACAGAGAGTGATAGGCTGATTGAAGCACTGCATGAATACTACCTGGCTTATTGCAAGTGTGAATCAGTAGTCTGCTGGGGATTACAGGCCTACATACATTGCACACATTTCACTGTAGGACTATGTGTCTTAATGCCTGAGACATTCTACAGGTGTATAGACAGTGATTTGATAGTGAGACTGCTTCAAGTTCACAAGAGGGTGAGTTTTTAAGTGCTTGTGTGTTGGCACAGACAGTAAATAAGGACATGGTTCTGTCAGGATGATTGCAGGACTGGATAGAGAGTGACAGTGTAATTGGGGCACTACTTGAATAGTACCTGGCTTATAGCAAGGGTGAATTAGTACTCTGTTGTGGGTTATGGGCCTGCATACATTGCACACATTTAAATGTAGCACTATGTGTCTCAATGCCTGAGGCATTCTACAGGTGTATGGACACTGACTAGATACTGAGAGTGCTATGAGTTGACAGAAGAGTGAGTTTTTAAGTGCTTCTGTGTTGGCACAGCGATTAGATAAGAACATGCTTCTGTCAGGATAATTACAGGAGTGGACAGAGACTGATAGGCTGATTCGGGCACTGTATGAATACTACCTAGTTATCGCAAGGGTGAATCAGAAGTCTGCTGGAGGTTGCAGGCCTGCATACATTACGCACATTTCACTGTAGCACTATGTGTCTTAATGCCTGAGGCATTCTACAGGTGTATGGACACTGACTAGATAGTGAGAGTGCTGTGAGTTGACAGAAGGGTGAGATTTTAAGTGCTTGTGTGTTGGCACAGACTGTAAATAAGAACATGGTTCTGTCAGGATGATTGCAGGACTGGATAGAGAGTGACAGTCTAATTGGAGCACTACTTGAATACTACCTGGCTTATAGCAAGGGTGAATCAGTACTCTGCTGGGGGTTAGGGGCCTGCATACATTGCGCACATTTAACTTTAGCACTATGTGTCTTAATGCCTGAGGCATTCTACAGGTATATGGACACTGACTAGATAGTGAGAGTGTTGGTAGTTGAAAGAAGAGTGAGTTTTTAACTGCTTCTGTGTTGGCACAGCGTTGGATAAGGACAGGCTTCTGTCAGGATAATTTTAGGGTTGGACAGAAACTGATAGGCTGATTGAGTCACTGCATGAATACTACCTAGTTATTGCAAGGGTGAATCAGAAGTCTCCTGGAGGTTACAGGCCTGCATACATTATGCACATTTCACTCTAGCACTATGTGTCTTAATGCCTGAGGCATTCCACAGGTGTATGGACACTGACTAGATAGTGAGAGTGCTGTGAGTTGACAGAAGAGTGAGTTTTTAAGTGCTTGTGTGTTGACACAGACAGTAAATAAGGACATGGTTCTGTCAGGATGATTGCAGGACTGGACAGAGAGTGACAGTCTAATTGGGGCACTACTTGAATACTACCTGGCTCATAACAAGGGTGAATCAGTACTCTGCTGGGGGTTAGGGGCCTGCATACATTGCATACATTTAACTGTAGCACTATGTGTCTTAATGCCTGAGGCATTCTATAATACTGGGTTTTATAAAGCGCGACAGCTACCTCGCGAGGAGGTGTCCCGGCGCTAGTAGAACACAGAAGACCTGGGAGTAGTTAAAAATAGCAATAAAAAATAAAAATTAGAATTAAAAATTAAATTAAAAAGCTAGCGTGGTTGGTTAAAAAGCCAAGTTTTTAGCAGTGTCTTAAAACAGGATTCGGAAGGGGCCTGCTGAATTTCTTGTGGCAGGGTATTCCACAGCGCGGAGACGTTAGCCGAAAAAGTCCGACCCCCGAGTCGAGCCTTTTTCGTGCGTGGGATTGTCAGTTGAACACGGCAGTTAGACCGCAATGCGCGGGCTTGGGAGTATCTGGGAAGACGGTTTTTCAGGTATACTGGGCAGGAGCCATGCAAGGATCTAAAAGCCAGCGTTAGTGCTTTAAACTTTATTCTGCTGGCAACTGGCAACCAGTGTAGGGATCGAAGATGCGGAGAGACTGACTGCTTGAGTGGAATTCGCAGTAACAGTCTCGCAGCCGCATTTTGAACTACCTGAAGCTTTTGTGTCAGGTATTTTGGTAGGCCTAGGTAGAGTCCATTGGCATAATCCAGCCTTGAGGTCACAGTGGCGTGGATAACCGTTTTTCGGCAGTCTTCTGGTAGGAGTCTGAGGATTTTACGCAGATTTCTCAGTTTGCTCATACAACATCCGGCAGCTTGTTGGATATGGGAGGTAAAGGACATGCAATCATCCCAACTCACTCCAAGATTTTTTGCCGTGTGACTGGGTGACGGGGCAGGACCCATCTCCGACGGCCACCAAAGATCTGACGCGGGCGGGGAGCCCTTGCCAAAAAAGATAACCTCTGTCTTATTGGCATTAAGTTTTAATTTATTAGCGTTCATCCAGTGGACTACGTCTTGAAGACAGCCTTTGAAGTTAGAAAAGGACTCTTGCGTGATCTCGGAATACGGAAATACCAACTGTGTGTCATCGGCATATGAAATTGCCTTGACACCCCAGTTGGCAATTAGCGTAAAGAGAGGAGCAAGGTAGACATTGAACAGAAGGGGGCTTAAGGCCGACCCCTGCGGGACTCCACAGCCAAGGGGCTTGGGTGATGACGAGATTGTTCCAAGTGCCACCTTCTGGGTTCTCTGAGATAGGTAGGAGTGTACCCAATCCAGCGCCTTATCCTGAATCCCTATCTCGGCCAACCGGCTGAGTAGTCTGGCGTGGTCCACCGTATCGAAGGCGGCCGACAGATCCAGGAGTACCAGCATAGCTGAGTTCCCTGCATCCATCGACCACCTAACTGACTCGGCTACCTCAATAAGCGCTGTTTCCGTGCTAAAGCCGGGCCGGAAGCCAGACTGTGTTTCATGGAGAATTTTGTTTACTTCTACAAATTTACTCAGCTGTCGTTGTATGACTTTTTCCAATATTTTTCCCGGGGCGGCTAGTAGGGATATCGGGCGGAGATTAGTGAGATCTTCCGGGTCCCCGTTAGGCTTTTTCTTTAAGGGCAGGAGGGTAGCATGTTTCCATGTATCCGGAAATATGCCCGAAGCAATGGAGGAGTTTCAGATATGATGAAGTGTAGGAGTTACGAAGTCGGCTATAGAGCTCCATAATTTTGCAGGGCAGGGGTCGTCGGGTGAACCAGATTTGCATCGGAGCAATTCTTGCCGTACCTCACTCACGGGGATAGTGAAAAACTGGGTGAAAGTCTCACTTAGCTCGCTCTTATTCGCGAGGTCCTGTTTCACTGTTTTTATTTCTGGTCCAAAGGAGTCGTAGACCTTTTTAATTTTTTGATCAAAGAACTCAGAAATTTGCTCGCAAAGCATAACT
Source organism: Triturus cristatus (assembly GCF_964204655.1). Taxonomy (NCBI): domain Eukaryota; kingdom Metazoa; phylum Chordata; class Amphibia; order Caudata; family Salamandridae; genus Triturus; species Triturus cristatus. The sequence goes on from NC_140579.1 coordinate 319,602,402, forward strand.
GTTGGAGCAACCTCCCTCTCAATGCACTTAGGTGTAAAAAAAGACTGTACTATTTTGAAAATCTGTTTGCTAGACTGTTCTGCCTGTAGAATCGAGTCTGCATAAAAACGTTTTTTATTTTTTCTAATAGCTTTCCGAAGATTTTTAGAAGCTTCTTTGTACCTGATCTTTTCCTCCAGACCATAGTTTGCTCTCCAGAGTCTCTCCAGCTTTTTACAAGCTGATTTCTCTATTCTTAGCGCCTGCGAAAAGCAGGGTGCTGAGGGAGAGTCTCTTTTCGATAGTGCACGGGAAGCTGGCGCAATAGAGGAAACCATCTTTCCAACCCACTCGTTGAAGAGTTGAGCATCAATATTGGCGTTGTTTGTCAGGGATGGGGTAGTCTTCTCCAGGATAGGGCCCATAGTCTCGGGGATCAGCTTCTTCCATTGTCTTTTTAGGAAGTAACATTTACTGGACGCAGAAATGTCGTGCGCCAAGTTCAGTGTGAAAGGGACAAGTGAGTGATCTGACCAGGTCAGAGGGAGTGGATCCTCGGCCAGCACATTTTTGATATTAGAAAAGATAAGATCAATAGTATGGCCCCCCCTATGTGTAGGGCCCTCATTGATCAGTCTAAGACTGGCCGTGCTTAAAGTAGCTCTAAGTAGCTCTGCCATGGCACAGTCGGATTTATCCATGTGGATGTTAAAGTCACCCACCACAATAAAATGGGGGTGGAGGAGCGAGCTCTGAACAATCATGTCCAGTAGGATAGATAAGTTCAAATCTGCGCCGCCCGGTGGGCGATAAATCACCAGTCCTGCTAATGAGAGCTGAGGACTTGCCTGAAAGCAGAAGTGGAGGCCTTCAATTCCTTGAGTAGTCGTAGGTGCTGAGGAGGTTAGTCTTAAGTGCTCTTTAAAAATGATAGCTACGCCACCGCCTCTTTTTGTCCCAGAACGGTTGGCGAGGCATATTTTAAATCCCAGAGGGACTGCCAGTGCAATGGAGGTCAAGTTGCCTTCCTTCATCCATGTTTCTGTTAAAAACAGGATATCCCATTCCTGTTCTTCAAGTAACAGCCAGACATCATCAGCATGTTTGGCCAGGGATCTACAATTCAGTAGTCCGGCTCTAATGCCTATCTGAAGTGGAGTTTTGGGACTAGGAAGCCTCACAGAATTTACATTGCCAAAAACTGACACACAAGTGTTACAAATCTGAAGAGGGGCGAAGGTTAGAGGGTCTGTAGAGTGCGGACAGCAATTAAAGGGGGGAGCCAGAGCCTTTAGGTCCTCACCTGACCACACTATCCTTTCACCCTGAGATCCCTCGCCGGCAGCATGTCTGGCCCCGGCCTCGGTCTGGTCGCGGACGGGCGCAGACGGGCTTGCCTTAGGCGCGCCTTCGGCGCGCAAACGGCGCCCCCGCTGCGCCCGTCCGCTGCGCTTCCGGTGGAAACACATGATAAATAGTGGCGGAGGTAGGGGTGTGGCCTGTCAGATGGTGGGCGTGGCCTGCGTGTCCCAGGGCAGGGCGTCCACTCGAGACAGTATCCCGTGGCAGAGGGGGATCGAGGTAGGAAAGTTGACAATCACCTTGCATACACTCTCGAAATGGTAAAATAAAGTTTAAAAGCACTTTAATTACACAGTAAGACAATTTTTAAAACGCTAGCTAGACTCTCCCGGCTTCTGCCTCAGGAGGTCAAAGTGTTCTGCCTCGCGCTAGGATTGGCGCGCTATTTGAGCGTTCGTTCGTCTAAAAGGGGCGTGGCCTGTCAGATGGTGGGCGTGGCCTGCGTGTCCCAGGGCAGGGCGTCCACTCGAGACAGTATCCCGTGGCAGAGGGGGATCGAGGTAGGAAAGTTGACAATCACCTTGCATACACTCTCGAAATGGTAAAATAAAGTTTAAAAGCACTTTAATTACACAGTAAGACAATTTTAAAAACGCTAGCTAGACTCTCCCGGCTTCCGCCTCAGGAGGTCAAAGTGTTCTACCTCGCGCTAGGATTGGCGCGCTATTTGAGCGTTCGTTCGTCTAAAAGGGGCGTGGCCTGTCAGATGGTGGGCGTGGCCTGCGTGTCCCAGGGCAGGGCGTCCACTCGAGACAGTATCCCGTGGCAGAGGGGGATCGAGGTAGGAAAGTTGACAATCACCTTGCATACACTCTCGAAATGGTAAAATAAAGTTTAAAAGCACTTTAATTACACAGTAAGACAATTTTAAAAATGCTAGCTAGACTCTCCCGGCTTCCGCCTCAGGAGGTCAAAGTGTTCTGCCTCGCGCTAGGATTGGCGCGCTATTTGAGCGTTCGTTCGTCTAAAAGGGCGTGGCCTGTCAGATGGTGGGCGTGGCCTGCGTGTCCCAGGGCAGGGCGTCCACTCGAGACAGTATCCCGTGGCAGAGGGGGATCGAGGTAGGAAAGTTGACAATCACCTTGCATACACTCTCGAAATGGTAAAATAAAGTTTAAAAGCACTTTAATTACACAGTAAGACAATTTTAAAAACGCTAGCTAGACTCTCCCGGCTTCCGCCTCAGGAGGTCAAAGTGTTCTGCCTCGCGCTAGGATTGGCGCGCTATTTGAGCGTTCGTTCGTCTAAAAGGGGCGTGGCCTGTCAGATGGTGGGCGTGGCCTGCGTGTCCCAGGGCAGGGCGTCCACTCGAGACAGTATCCCGTGGCAGAGGGGGATCGAGGTAGGAAAGTTGACAATCACCTTGCATACACTCTCGAAATGGTAAAATAAAGTTTCAAAGCACTTTAATTACACAGTAAGACAATTTTAAAAACGCTAGCTAGACTCTCCCGGCTTCCGCCTCAGGAGGTCAAAGTGTTCTGCCTCGCGCTAGGATTGGCGCGCTATTTGAGCGTTCGTTCGTCTAAAAGGGGCGTGGCCTGTCAGATGGTGGGCGTGGCCTGCGTGTCCCGGGGCAGGGCGTCCACTCGAGACAGTATCCCGTGGCAGAGGGGGATCGAGGTAGGAAAGTTGACAATCACCTTGCATACACTCTCGAAATGGTAAAATAAAGTTTAAAAGCACTTTAATTACACAGTAAGACAATTTTAAAAACGCTAGCTAGACTCTCCCGGCTTCCGCCTCAGGAGGTCAAAGTGTTCTACAGGTGTATGGACAGTGACTAGATAGTGAGAGTGCTGGTGGTTGACAGAAGAGTGAGTTTTTAAGTGCTTCTGTGTTGGCACAGCGATTAGGTAAGGAAATGCTTCTGTCAGGATATTTGCAGGACTGGACAGAGACTGATAGGCTGATTGGGGCACTGCATGAATACTACCTGGCTTATTGCAAGGGTGAATCAGAAGTCTACTGGGGATTACATGCCTACATACATTGCATACATTTCCTTGTACCACTATGTGTCTTAATGCCTGTGACATTCTATAAGTGCATGGATACTGAGTGGATAGTTTAAGTGGTGGTAGTTGACAGCTGGTAGAGTTTATAAGTGCTTCTGTGTTATCACAGCTATTACATAAGGACATGCTTCTATCAGGATAATTGCAGGAGTGGACAGAGACTGATAGGCTGATTGGGGCACTGCATAAATACTACTGTACTTATTGCAAGGGTGAATCAGTAGTATGTTGGGGGTTACAGGCCTACATACATTGTGCACATTTCACTGTACCACTATGTGTCTTAATGCCTGAGACATTCTACCGGTGTATGCACAGTGACTAGATACCGAGAGTGCTGGTAGTTGACAGGAGGGTGAGTTTTTAACTGCTTCTGTGTTGGCACAGAAATTAGATAAGGACATGCTTCTGTTAGGATGATTGCAGGAGTGGACAGAGACTGATACTCTGATTGGACACTGCATGAATACTACGTGGCTTATTGCAAGGGTGAATCAGTAGTCTGCTGGGGATTACAGGCCTGCATACATTGCGCACATTTCACTGTAGCACCATGTGTCTTAATGCCTGAGGCATTCAAAAAAGTGTATGGACACTGACTAGATACTGAGAGTGCTATGAGTTGACAGAAGAGTGAGTTTTTAAGTGCTTCTGTACTGGCACAGCGATTAGATAAGGACATGCTTCTGTAAGGATAATTGCAGTAGTGGACATAGACTGATAGCCTGATTGGGGCACTGCATGAATACTACCTATTTATTGCAAGGGTGAATCAACAGTCTGTTGGAGGTTACAGGCCTGCATACATTACGCACATTTCACTGTAGCACTATGTGTCTTAATGCCTTAGGTATTCCACAGGTGTATGGACACTGACTAGATAGTGAGAGTGCTGTGAGTTGACAGAAGAGTGAGTTTTTAAGTGCTTGTGTGTTGGCACATACAATAAATAAGGACATGGTTCTGTCAGGATGACTGCAGGACTGGATAAAGAGTGACAGTGTAATTGGGGCACTACTTGAATAGTACCTGGCTTATAGCAAGGGTGAATTAGTACTCTGTTGGGGGTTAGGGGCCTGCATACATTGCACACATTTAACTGTAGCACTATGTGTCTTAATGCCCGAGGCATTCTACAGATGTATGGACAGTGACTAGATAGTGACAGTGCTGGTAGGTGACAGGAGAGTGAGTTTTCAAGTGCTTGTGTTTCATCACAGAGAGTAGATACAGACATAGTGCAGTCAGGATGATAGGAGCAGTGGACAGGGTCTGATAGTGTGGTTGCTTATCTACATGACTACTGTATGGATTGTTACAGGAGTGAATCACTAGTGTGCTGGAGGTAAAGGAACCGCATAGATTGTGCACATTTACTTATATACTAACTACGAAATTAGACATTATACCACCACAAAATCACTTGTCATACACTTATAAAATCACATTTTCACCATGTGTGCAATCCTCTAATGTATCAGCTACCTTGCATTAATTCATACAGATATAAATATAATGTAAACAAATACCTGACTCATGACATACCAACTACTACATACCAGAAAGAATAAAATGTACTGACTTCCTTTGCAGCTACATATTGTCCTTTAAATCTACAAATATGCAACTTTATCAAACTGTACCTCTCAACAGACTTAATGAAGAAGAGTAATAAAGAACACTTTTTAATAAGGATGTTTTAAACTGCACAAACTGTACCAACTGATAACAGATTCATAATTATTAACAGCTTATATGATCATTTTACAAACTGCACAATTCTACCTCATTTTACCACACTATCTATAATAATGCAAGATTTTTAAACTATACCTCTTTACGCAGAAGAAATAATCATGCCTTATAAACTACACCTTATATGAATATTTTTGAAATTTCACCTTCTTACTACATATTTAATCAATCAATAGTAAATAAGAGCCTTCATTTAACTATATCTCCCAACACACTTAAATATATATTTTACTCTACATATTGTTTTTTAAGCAAACTTCAAGTACAATAAAAATAATCCCAATATACATCTTTGCATTTTATAATATATTTTCAAACAACACAGTTTCATAAAAATGTCAAATCTTTTTTAAATTAACCTCAAAAATATGTAACTCACCTTAAAATAAATCTGTTGAATGAAAAATCTCACACACTCACTCAGGAATTTCTTTTTCACACAGAGAATGTAGATCAACACACTCTGCAAGGGTGAACCAGTATTAGCAAACTTTCCCTCTATTTTTCCATACATATAGACATAAACAACAAATGGCGTTGCTTCCCAGTGTTTTTCAAATTGAAAAACGAATTTCCATTGGTCATAGAGAATAAAGCTTTTCAACTGACATCTTCACCCCTTGTCCTTAATGTCAGTTTCCATAGCAACAGGTCATGCAACATTCAACTTAGCTGCCAGGTCACAAGTTCACCACACAATGTTGCAAATGACAATAGCAGGTGTGGTTGGCTTTGCAGTGCTTGACCTTATCCTTTCTGCTGTACGTTTCCAACATTTGTTAATAACCAATAAGAAACATGCTTTCTAAACAAAGTAAAATGCCCCCTATATTTGAATGTAGAGTGTTGTTAAACAGCCAATCAAATCTCTACTTTCTTAAAAACAGCATCTTGTCCAGCTGCAGACATCTTCTGCTTACCTACAGAAATCCTTTCAAGATGCTTTCTGTGTGGATAATTGGACACAGCTATATTTTCTGGTGCAAAAGGTATGCTGAAAGCAGAGGTATTGACAAAGACCTAGCTTTGCAAAATGTAGACATTAAATGGATTGGACAGAGAGGATTAAAGTGGCACCAATTGATGCCATTGGTTAAATCCTTTTTGCATCTCCAACCACCTGACCTCATGATTGTGCACTGTGGTGGCAATGACCTCGGATTAGCTCTGGAAATGCTAATGAAGGACACCTTTGCAGAATTGATGTTGCTTTTCCCCCAAACTGCCTTTGTGTACTCTAACATATACCAAAGACAGAAATGGAACAGGTCCAATCAATTTTGTCCACAGATTGAGAAAGCTAGAAAAAATGTCAATAAAGCTGTTTCTGCTTATCTCAGAGACCATAGTATGGGGTCCATATACAACAACAATCTGTGTTTTAATATGGATGTCATATACAGAAGAGATGGTGTACATTTCACAGAGGAAAAAGAAGCCCTGGGGGATGGCGGTCCCTGGGGCTGCGGGGGTCCCCCTGGGCCCCCGCAAATACTATTTACACATGCTCCCAGGACATGCCCACCCGGGCATTAATAACATAGCGCGGACTCATTTTTTTCATTTTCGCGGCTGGATGCGCGCACCCAGCGTCTATTCGGCCAATTTTAAAAAAAGAAATGCTTTTTTTCACCATGGGGGTCCTTGTGGGACCCCCTAAGCACACCTAGGGGGTCAGGGTGTTTCTACCCTGCCCCCATTTCCTGATTTCCACATTTGTTTTTCGGTTTTCTTCTGCCTCTGTTCTACCGAGGCACAAAATGGCTGCCAACACTTCCTGGTTTGGAGTGTTGACAGCCAATTAACATGAAGCTCGTGATCAGGAGGGTGTGCACAGGGTGCGCGGATCCACCGTGCCTCTAGATATCACTATCTTTATTTCTTAATTTCTCAAAAACTACTGAACGGATTTACACCATTTTTGAAAAGGTCGCTTTCTGAGCCAGCAGTACCTTTTTGCCAAATTTGGCGTAAATCCGTTCAGCAGTTTTTGCTATAACAGTGTCTAAAGTTTCCTATGGGAAAATGATTTTTTCACCACTATTTTTTTAATTGCTCAGGAACTACTGAACGGATTTACACCATTTAAAAAAAAAAGGGCGCTTTCTGAACCAAGGGCTACCTTTTTGCAAAATGTGGTGTAATTCCATTCAGCTGTTCGGGCTGTAGCCGTCTCTACAATTTCCTATGGGAAATAACATGGGGAAAACACGTTTTGGGACCCCCCTTTTTTCTCGGGCCCCGCTTGACGAATCACCCCCAAGCTTTCAGGATAGGAGCTGACTGGAACGGGCCATTAGTTTTGAAATTTTTGCGAAGAATCGTCAACCGGAGACAAAGTTATTGGGAATAGAATGTTACAATTTTCCTATGGATCAAAGGCCCTAACTATAAGTACCTACTGGCGACCGCCAGTAGGTACTAAATAATTATGTACGCATATGTATTTGCATAAATATTTACACATATACAGTGATTATGAAAGGTGAATGAAAATGTGTTCTAAAATTAATAAAACATAAAATTTGGTAATTATCATACATTCATTTAGTCATTTTAATTTATTCATAAATATATTTAAGTAGGAAATATATTAATACAAAATTGATATATGTTGTTTTATAAATCAGGATTTAATATTAGTTAATAGTAAATACATATTAATGTTAAAAAAACTAAAATATTTATTCAAAGAAAGTATGTGGGATTCAAAAATGTAATTCATTTTTTAATTTATCATTTAAAGTTGGGCTTAAAGATGGTGAGGAAATTTTAGGGTTTAGGGATGAGTTTCAGGGGTGGTTTTAAATTTGTATGGTTCAAGAATGGTTCCTTTTTAAGAATGGGAAGATATTTTTAGTATTAAGCAATGGGTAGTGTTTGGAGTAGTAAGGGATTTTAAGATTCAGATCTAGGCAGCTTATTGGGATAGTAAGGCCTTTTAGGGCTCAGGGACGGGTAGTGAATAGGGGTATCAAGGTACATTTAAGCATCAGTGTGGGTACCTAGTAAGGAGTTTTTAGGCCTCAGCATTGAATAGTGCATATTGGCAGTAAATTGTTTCTAGGGTGCATTGATGGGTAGTGTATGGCGGTAGTAAGGGTTTTGAAGGATTCAGTCATGGGCAGTGCATTAGGGTGGTAAGGAGATTTTAGGAAAACACAACAGAAGACAGAAGAACACTCAGAAACAAATTACGAAACAAGTTTAAGTAAAAAATGATACAAAACTGAAGACATCGAATTTTTAAGTTTTTAGTGAAAGTAGCACCAAAAACCAGAAATAGCAAATGGTTGCGCAATACAAGGGGAAGTCACAAGTTTATGCTGACCACAATGGAGCACAGACCGGATCCAGCGGTTAGGTTAGGCCTGATGAAAAGTTACCTTTTCAAGTCCAGTGCGAAGAATTCCATTCACGTTGGAGGAGGCCATGAGGCGAAGGTTTATGGTGGCCGAGCATCATGGAAGGTTCACTGTAGTGTGTGCAGCTGGTTGTCGCTGGAGCTTCGCACTGGCAGTCATTGGGGGTTGTCATGACTGTAAGAAGCAATGCAGTTCTTGCAAAATGTGCCATATTTACACAAATACAATGCACCCCTGTGTTTTCCCTTGCGCTTACACTAAAAATAGCTGCTTGGTGGCAACACAGACACTCTTGTGCCATAGTGCAAGGGTGTCTGTGATAGAGGGAAGGATTGTTTATGTGCAGGAAGGAACACTTTCCTGCACATAAACAATCTTTAAAGGTAATTTGCTCTTTCTATGTGTGCTGCAGAATATAGGAAACAGAGAAAGAGAAAAAACAAGGAGAAATAAAAGTATTTCTCCTTGTTGCACCATTCTAATGCCTCCTTTGAATGGCGTTAGTTTTTGGCGCTGGCTCAGATTTATACATCCTTGTAAATCTGGTGCAGTATCAAAAAGCAATGGGTGGTGCTGCAGTGTGGTGGATAACCAACAGCAACACCCATTGCTCACCCCTTTCACACACATGTCTGCGTGAAAGGGCACCATATTTACAAAGCGAGGACAAGCCACGCAAAGTAGCTTAAAGCTACTTTGTAAATATGGAGCAGGGCATTGCGGCACCAAAACATTGGAAAAAGTGACATTTCGGAGGCACAATCCCATTGTAAATATGCCCCCAAATGCCTAGTTTTTAACCCCAGGCTGTGGTGAAGGAAGGGGACCTAAGGTAGATGGCCACCAATCGGAAGACCAGATTGATGGCTGCTTGCCCAAAATAAGGACCTCAGTCTTGCCTGCATTTAATTTTAGGCAATTGAGGTCCATCCACTGTGATAGACAGGCTTTCAAAGAAACTGCCACACTAGCAGAATTCTGTCTTAAGGTGACAATCAGCTGCATATCATCAGCGTACGATACGATGTTAAACCCATGACGCTCGAAGATATCAGCCGGGAGGCGCAGATAAAGATTGAAAAGGGTACAGCTCAAAGAGAAGCCCTGCGGAACTCCTTGCTGCAGGGTCAGAACCCACAAGCTAAAGGGTTTTAGCATGACCTCAAAAGAAAGGCCCTGCAAGAAAGATGCAAGCCATTGCAGTGCGCTGGTGTCAAAGCTGCACTCAGGTCCAATAGCAACAGCGCTGCTATTCCACCCTGATCCAGAATAAGACGCATGGGCTCAGAAGTGAGCAGCAGAGCTGACTCTGTAATATAACAGGGATGAAAGCCAAATTGAGTTCTGTGGAGGAGGTTCTTAGCTTCAATAAACATTGAAAGCTGTTGGTTAACACATTTTTCTGCCACTTTCGTAAGACAAGCGAGCAGCGAGATTGGCCTATAGTTCTCGGCTCTAGTGGGATGAAGAGAAGACTTTTTCAACAGCCGCACCACATAAGCATGCTTCCACTTTGATGGAGCTTGAGCTGTAGTAAAAGAGTTATTGATAAGCTCTCTAAACACTGGAAGAAGCTGGGGGGCGTAGCTTGCCTGACTCCAATATGGCCGCACTCTAAGAGTGCTCTCGGGGGCGGCCTCAGAAATATCCTCCAAATATCCTAAATATCGCTGCCTTTCAAAGAAGAATCTACAGGATGATGAATATTAAGCCCCAGCCGATGTGACCTGTTCCTCTCTGATGCTCTGGGAGGACGGACGACTCCGGAGGAGACATGCTATTGATGCGGCCCAGTCGGCCGATTGAACGCGGGGTGTGCCAGGCCTGCCCTCTGGCGGAAGACTGCAACTCTGCACCGGTCTGCCTGTTGTCCCCGTCTCCCTGGAGGGTCCTTGTGAAGGCCTAATAACCTCCCAAGCGCCGAAGGATTGGCAGCAGCCCTGCCCGTCTCCGCCGCACTTCAGCATGGGCGTGATGTGTGCACTAGAGGGCCTGGATTGCTGATGTGGTGTGACGGAGCTTCCTAATACACGCAGAGTGTGCGTGTGGATGCACCACGCTTGCTGCCCTCAGCCGACTCTATTGCGGACTGGCCGGAGATCCTGCGGCAATAGGGCAAACCCACTGCCCCAAGGGCAGTGTTTATTATTCTTTGTAGAGTCTTTGGCTGGAGGGAGCACTGGACTCTATCAGCAGTCTCGCTGTGACACTCCACGGGCCTCCGAGCAACCTACTGATGAACTTGCACCTGCTTCTCAGTTCTGCATGGAAGAACCTGACTGCACTTGGATATTAACTGCATCCCTAATCCTAGAGAACCCTGCAGCGTGATACTGTCTTTGGATCCTGGAAGGTGGGGCGGGGCAGTGGCGAGAGCCTGAAGGCCCGGATTGCTGTGGTGCATGAACGGATCTGCATGTTATATGCGAAGGCGTTGTGCTGTGCTGGCTCCCCTCATCCATGATTGCTATGGATTGGATTGGACTCCAGTGGTACGAGTGCAAACCCACAGCCCGAAGGTTGGCATTTCTTTTTCCTGTGTGGAGTCTTTGTCTGAGGGGAGTGCTGGACTCTACTAGCGGTCCTAATATAATGCTACACAAGTCTCTGGGTGACCTTCTGATATACCCACGTCTATGTTACTGGCCTGAGGGGAAGAACGCGATCGCATTTTGATACTAGATGTACCCCTGATACCAGGGAGCCCTACTGCGAGGAACCGGCTCTACATCCTGGGGTGGTGGAGTGGGGCAACTGCTACGTCTGAATCTTGAACAAGATGGGGAAACTTGATAGAAGCCAACCCAAGCTGAGCTTTGATCAGCATAAATCACCGAGAACATACAACGAAGACAGTCTCACACAGGATCAAGAGGATGGGGAGGCAGGGGTGAACAAGAAACTCATGTAAATCAACTATTGATAACTTTGCAGCAAAGCCTAGCTACAATCGACGGTAAGATCGACTCTCTCTCCTATCGCATGGACTGAATGTCTGAAAGAATGGATAAGCATTCTGAAAGACTGAGCAGTGTCGAGCGACATGTTTCGGATGTCGAGGACTCACAAGCACAGACCCTGGAAGTGCACAAAAAGGTTGACAAGGTGCTGGCAGCGTTGCAGAGTAAGACTGAAGATTTAGATGCGCGCTCCAGGCGTAATAATTTACGCACAGTTGACTTAACAGAATCCGCTGCCACTGGCAATATGGAAACTTTTATTTAGACTCTACTGTCAGAGCTCCTGGGCCGAGATACCTTTTCACATATGTTTAAAGTGGAGTGTGCCCACCGATCTCTCACCCCGAAGCCGGTCTCTGGCGCTCCACCTCGCCCCATCAAAGTGAGACTACTTAATTACCGAGAGAGAGATGCTGCTCTGCACCATTCTAGGGAGCTTAAGACGGTTCGCTATGAAGGCTCTGATATTTCTCTGTACCCGGACTTCTCTCCCCAAGTGCAGGAAGCACGGCATCAATTCGTCCCGGCAAAGAGGAAGCTTCGCGAACTTAACCTAGAGTATGCTATTTTATACCCAGCACAATTCTGAGGGACGGTGGAGGGGAAGCCCAGATTCTTCGCCGACCTACAAAGCCTACAACAAATGATCAAGAAGATGGAGGTAACCAAGAAACGTGTAGAGACCTCCAGTACCCTCAACCAACAAGATGAGTAATCAACTGACTGGGTGCTTCACTACCCAGTTGGTCCTTTGTTGGACCTGCACAAGACATTGGTTAGCTCTCTATATGCAATATGCACCAGATTACTTTACTTGTACCTGAGGCCCTGACGACCGCTCGCCCCCGCTGGTGCGGGGGCGAGCGGCATTACCCATCTGGACGTTGCTGGGGGGCAGTGATGTATATATTTTAAGATGCGATTGAGCAGCGATAGGTGTAATACAGCAAGGATAAGCACATGTGGAACTATGTGAACAAAGAAAATACAGCACTCTTTGCCCCTGAGTGTTACCACACTGTTTGTTTGAATAGGATGTGTAGGATTTACTTTTTCTTCTATCTTTCTTTCTTTGCTTTTTTCTTTGTCATTCATTTGGGAGTTGGGTTGGGGGTTACTTGTAAGCTGTACCTAATGTTTAGAGACACAGAGTGGGAGGGAGTGGGTGGGGAGCACAGGGTACTTATGGGATTGCATTGCGACTGTAGGTATTATCGATGGGAAGGACAAGAGGCCTGCACGGACAAACAGATAAAGGGCAGAACCAATGGGGGACTTACCTGATTACACTAACTCAGTGTCCAAGTGGTGCACAGCCCTACGCTTTCTTACGTGGAACATGAATGGCCTAAATGATCACCGCAAAATATGTACAATAGTCTCCTATCACCAAGGGCATAATTTCGATGTGGCCATGCTGCAGGAAACCCACCTGTCACCCCAGACCAGTCTTTTAAGGCAACATAGAATCAGAGGACTTTGTTTGGCTGCTGGGTTCACCTCACATGCACGCGGGGTGCTGATATGGGTCCGACGCAACTCTAGCATTACACTTTAATGGTAAACTCTGACATAGACGGTAGCTTCGTGGGTGTGCACTGCATACATGGCCAATTTGAAGCATTACTAATAGGCGCATACAGCCCAAATTACGACAACCCGCAATTTTACCATGCATTGCACAATAAAAGGTTAGCATACAGTCATATACCGCACATAAGTGGAGGGGAGTTTAACTGTGTACTACTACTGACCCCTGAACTTGACAGATCCAAAGGCCCAACATGTAGACCTGCAGTGGCAGCAGACGCTATCACTGCTATAGCTGAGACTAGCGGTCTGGTGGACATCTGGCGACAAACTAATCCCCAAGACAGAGAGTACACAGATTACTCTACGGTCTACGATGTTCACAAGCACATTTAATATTGGCTAATATTCTATTCTTTACTCCTGCACCTAGAGGCTTGCAGACATCTCCCCAGAACCTATTCTGACTACTCCCAAGTGCAGCTCACTTTGCGTATTAAAGATATGCAGCCTAGGGTGAAGCCATGGCGGTTCCCACAGTTCTCACTACTTTACCCAGTGTTTCACGACAACCTTGCACAAGCAATTGATGAATACTTTGCCGATAATACAGGCAGTGATACTAAGAGGTCCATTCTCTGGGAGGCTTTCAATGCATATATTCAGGGCATTACGATTTCAAATCATGCGGGTGGGAGTGCTAAACTCAATTAGGGGCCGATTGCTGAAATTAGAAGGGGAGTTGAAGGTACTGGAACTTAAACTAATGCAGGGGCCAACCCTAACTTTGCAGGCCTAGATTAAGACTATGCTGGAGGAATACAATGAGCTAGCCCAAGCTGAGATCATGCACTTGGGTAAATACGCCACTGACAGGGTATATGGTGAGGGAGAGAGAGACCTGGGGCCACCTTTGCTCGACCAAGCAGAACTGTAAATGAAGTGCCTCAAGTGCGGGGATGAAGGATGAGTCTATTGTTGGAGCACTGCAAGTATTTGATAGATTCTGTGAATATTACTCTGATCTTTACACTTGTTGCCCAACTTTGACAGGGGAGGATGACACGGACTACTTGGCCCACATTAAAATGCAGTGACTCACTAATGAGGATAGGGAATGACTGATAGCTCCTCTCCCCCCCACAGGAATAACTGTGGCGCTGAAGGCGGTGCCTAGCGATAAGGCACCTAGAACTGACAGCTTAACTGTGGCCTTCTATAAGACATATCAGGACAAACTGATCCCCCACCTGGTGAACCTTTTTGAAGAGATGGTCCGTGATGGCACTATTCCTGTAAGTATGCGTGAAGCGATGCTAATAGCTGTATAAAACCAGGTAAGTCTACGGAGCATTGCTCTTCTTATCGACCCTTGTCACTACTAAACACTGACGTGGAATTGTTCACTAAGATGCTAACGAATAGACTAGCCCCCTTGCTCCCACGCATTATCAGACCTGAACAGTCTGGGTTTGTCCCTGGATCAACTCTGACTCATCACCTCAGAATTCTGTTTGCTGCTGTTACATTAATCGACCTGGCAATTCGGGCTGCAGCGGTGTTCCTAGATGCTGAGATGGCATTTGATTCTGTAGAATGGCCTTTGATGCTGACGGTGCTGCGTCGGGGAGGAGTAGGGGAAGTCTACATTAAACTGGCGGAAGTCTTATACACGAACCCCACGGCACAACTGTACATGAACGGAATACTGTCAGCCTCTACTGTAATCACACGTGGGACGCTGTCAGGGTTGCCCACTCGCCCCTCTGATATACGCACTGGTGGCACTGCCCTCAGCAGGCCCTTTACACGAATATAATTCACACCGTGCTATTCAGTTCCCCAATTATAGATTAATAATTTCAGCATACGTGGATGACACCCTATTGTATTTTAGAAACCTCAAGCTGAATTTTGCGCCAGTGCTGCAGGACTTGGTACGTTTTGGTGGACACCGGGGAAAATCAATAATATTTCCGCTCACAGCCTCTACTATACCAGTTCAAACTACATTGTCTCTTGTTTGGACTAACCAACCAGTGAGATACTTAGGAATACAGATGCACTCAAACCTTGAAATGGTAATTAAGGAAAACGATGGGAAAGCGGTGCAACAACTGACTGAAGAAGTAGACCACTGGATACGGCTTCCTCTCTTACTACTGGGCCATGTAGATGAAGATGATTGTACACCCTAGATTTCTATTTCTATTTGTTGATATACTGATATTGCTTCCAAGCGCAGTGTTTTCCACATTACGCACGCTCATGGTCCGATTGGCTTGGGCAGGGAAAAAACCACGCATAGGATGGAGCATATTGACTCTCCCCTATAGTATGGGAGGACTAGATGCTCCAGACTTAAAAATATTACAGGACTGTAGAAATCATGCACACAAATTATTGGTTTAACAGACTCCAAGAATGACCACACTTGTACTTAGAAAGAGACACCGCTGCTCCCATATCACTCCCACGCTACCTGCTAACTACGGCGCGGCGCAGTTTTCGAGTACCTGACCCCATCGGCACCATACATTATCTATTTCAGAAAGCAGCGACTGAAAGTCAGGACGCTACCGTATTCACCAAAGCTCCCTGTAGAATGGTGCGAGCACTGAAGCAGGCGAAAATACATACTATGGGGGCTTGTTCAAGGATGGGACCCTCTGACCCTGGGGAGAGAGCCTAGAAATTGTATCTGGCACGTCATTAAGCGTCACATATAATTGCCATAGAGCACACCAATCGCTGTGCACGATATTCATAGCGGGCATAACCACCTGAAACACTCTCTTTAACATTTTTGTTACAGGCGACTTCCACAGCTCACGGGATCTCTATATTGTACAAAATACTGCCAAAAAATAATTACTGTACTAGCAGGAAGGGACATCTGGAGTGGCAGGAAGATTTGAGCGTAACAATAAGTGACAAAGGGGCATATCAACAACAACCGGCGATAATTATCGCTCAGCGCTCTTAGCGTGAGGATAATTATCGCCGGCTAGCGTGAATTTTTATCGCTGAGATAGCGTGCTATTAGCAACGCTTATCTCAATAGCGATAAAAATCTACACACTAACAGGCTAACGTGAGATTATCGCTGGAAACCCAGCGATAATCACACGTTACCTTGTTGATAGGGACAGGCAAATTTAGCCATGATATCCTCCTTCCATAGGATATCATGGCTAAGTCTGAAAATTAGCAGACGTAAAAAAGCAGCGTTAACCGCGGTTAGCGCTGCTTTTTTTGTCTCTAACAGGGTTAGCGACATTCTTGATAATAGGAGAAATGTCGCTTAGCGACATTTCTCCTATTATTTTACTCTGGAACGCCCCCTTTGCATCTCATTAGAGATGCAAGGGGAAGCGTAGAGTAAAAGGGTGCTAACATGCAAATTTGCGTGTTAGCACCCTGTTGTTGATAGGGCGCTAGTTTTATCTCTGCTTTTTTGGCTTTTAAACCCAAAAAAGCAGAGATAAAGCCCTTGTTGATATGCCCCAAACAGTGGACATACTGCTGCTCAGCGATTAAGACCATATCGCATGATGGTAGGCATCGACTGGTGCATTTGAAATACCTCCATAGAGTATACTAAATCCCAGCCCGACTATGTCGATATGGGCTGCGAGAGGACGACCAATGCGTACGATGCGGCGATGGGAACAGTGGATTTTGTCACCAGGCTTGGTTCTGCGCTCGGATACATGTATTCTGGGTGGAAGTAATGGCAAAACTACAAGGAATGGTAGGAGTGGCAATACCAAACTCCCCCATGGTGGCGCTTTTGGGACTAAACTTCGCGGTGCCAAAATCGCAGAGAAAATTACTAAGTGAGTATCGACAATTTCGGAATGGTATGCCAATATGACTTATTGCAACACTCACACGTTTTAAAGCTTATTGGCATAGCAAAGAGGAAGATGACACTGAGGAGGACAGTCAACAAACGGGATGTGGTGAAAGTGAGACAGGTGCGCAGGCTGCAAGCCAGAATCAGGATGCTCAACAGGCCAATTGACTTGATCTGTTTGGGTAAAGATCTTTGGGTTATAGTCATTCGATAATGGGAAGAAATGCAATATAGTCATGTGGTGGGGTAGTGCAGTTGACATTTAGCAAAATAAGTGACCTCGTGTGGGCTATTGTGCAAGATCCTAATTTGAAGAGAGATTCTCAATTGCATTATATACACGTTTGATATATGCTTATACCGGTTGTTATGCCAACAGCACGAAATGTGAGGAAGCTCATCTATTACTCACTCCAAAATAGCAGGAGTGGCCAGGTCACAAGGAGATCCAGATTTAACAGATAGAAAAATAGATTGTAACTCGTCAAGGTCCAAAGGTTTAAACAAACAGTAATAGTCTAGAATGGCCTGTCAATGGCTCGAACTATGCTTCAAGATCTGGAGCATTTCAGACAACCTCCGGGAGGAGGAATAAATGGATGCTACTTTGTCCTAACAGAAGTTGGCAAAGGCACTACTTCTGTCCTCCGAAGGAGGAATAAGTGAACAGACTCTGTCCAAATAGTCTTAAGACTTTACAATAGTAAAAACGTATTGGAAAGCGTTTTGATCCAGCTCAATTTTATTGGCATAAAACTCGTATTCCACCTTCCTGATGAGCCTTTGATAAATATTCACAGCTGAACAAGAGATGCTACCACCAAATCTTTATGCCCGATACGCTCACAGTACTTACAATTATTTCTGAGTGTGGCTAGCTCCTCATTGAACAATTCTGTAGCGGGTCGAGTTCTCCATGCTAACATGTCAGCTACTGGAGCATTTAGATCCAGAGCCCCTGATATCCAGTCTTCTACCTGAGAGTTGGCTAATATAACACAATTTCCAAGTTTTGGCCGATTCATGGCTAAGGCATTGGTACAATTAGACTTGGTAATCTTATCCCATTTCCTGGATATCACTCTTAATCCAGGGCCAGATGAGACAGAGATTCACACATTGGAACCTGAAAAGGAATTTCCAAACAATAGATACCCAAATTCAAACAAAGATAAGGTGTGAAGAAACATCTAACCCCTTTCTATAGTGCAATATAACAGATGCAGGGAAGTAGTTGGTAGTGGGATAGTTAGCAGGCAGAGGAGTGTAGGATACTTTGCAGGTGTGCCTTTATACTGAGACCGGGAAGGATTGACAGAAAGAGGAAACAGGAATTCTGCACCGGTGAAACTCTTTACTATGATGAGGGCAGAGTGCAGACAGAGACATTCTACAGAATGCAGATACGTGGAACCTAATAGAGAATATTTTGTTAATACTTTCTAGATCAAAAAAACAGCTCAATGTGCAGAGGTATCAGGAAGAAGTGTGAATATCTAGATAATCAAGCAGTTCCACTAAAGGCCCTGCTTCATTGCCCAGGCATTTATGAGACCATAGCTTCCACTTAACTTATAACCCTATCAATTCCCACTTAAACGTTTGGTGAGTATCTGTGCTTCTTTTCACCTAAGCAGTGTCTGTGGCTATGAATAAACTACTTTTTCAAAATCAAAAAGTAGATGCTCATGCACGCCTAACTCTTTAGTGGACAAATTCTCAAGCTAAATAGTGACTACTGGTGCTATAGCTGTCTTATATTCTACAGTCAAGTAATTTAGTTGATTCACATTAAAGGAATTTGTCTGAAAGTGGGTTACTAATTTGTAAAGGAGAGAACGACCGCCCACTGAATAAAACCCCTGAATATGCTAGGTATCAAGAGAATCACAAACAGCAGGCAATTTTTCATAGACATGCATGTTAAATTTAGGCTGTGCCAAACACTTTTACAATCAAGAACACAGTTTAATTAAATTCCCAAACTGATTTCAAATAATCAAGCAAAAAGACACCAAAGTAATTACAATTGAATAAGGAGAACTGAGGCTATGAATTTTTAAATGTTTATGGCAAAAAGTGCCAAGCAAATATGAAGTGCTAATCTGCAGTTACAGTTTGTATTTAACCAGGATTTAGGTGTGATTTCAGGCTGCCTATGATAGAGCAGAAGTTGGATAAGCCAAGAAGGCTGCACTAAAGTTTTTAGCTTCTGACTTATTTTCTGGAGCTTTATGTTCTCCGGTGGGGAAAAGCAAGGAGATGAAGCTGCAGAGGATCCCTTAAAGTCACATACGTTGTCATTCAGTTGTAATACTGATGCCTTCTGTTTTGGCCCCACACTTAAAACCAGGCTGCACAGCCACCAAGGTTTTTTCACCTATTTCTAATTTCTAGGTTTGGTGAAGCGCAACAGCTACCCCAGCAATGGGGCGTCCCGGCGCTGAGAGACATGCTCACACCTACTAGACGGGGGAGTAGATAAGGGTCCTAGAGAGCAGGAAAGAGGAGGGTCTTGATTGCATTGCGAAAGACTGGGAGACAGTCTATGGAACGTATGCTGAGCGGGAGATCGTTCCATAGTTTGGGACCGAGAACGCTAAAGGAGCGACCTCCAGTGCGACAGAGCTTAGTTCTGGGTACTTCCAAAAGAAGTTGGTTAGAGGAGCGTAGTTCACGGCCAGGGACATAGGGTCGGGCCAGGTTTCGCAGCAGAGGGGGATTTCCCTGTTTGACAATTTTAAAGATCGTGATGAGAGCTTTAAATTTAACTCTGTGTTCCACGGGCAGCCAGTGGAGTTTGCGGATGGTGGCTCTGGCTGAGCATCTGCGTGGGAGACCGACCAGCGTTCTAGCCGCCGCGTTCTGGATTCGTTGGAACCTAGCCGTTTCTGCTTTGTTTGCTCCCAGGAGGAGGACGTTCGCATAGTCCAGGCGTGACAAGATGGTTGCCTGGACAATTAGCTGGCGAGCCTTTGAGTCAAAGAGTCCGAGTATAGGCCTGAGGTTCCTTAGGAGACCTATGCAGGTGGCTGCCACCTTTTTAGTGTGTGACTGGAAGCTAAGGTTAGCATCCATCCAGACTCCCAGATTTTTTACACAGTTTTTAGGGAGTGGAGTGGTGCCAAGGGATGACGGTCACCAGTGCTCGTTCCATAGGCTGGTGTTTCGGCCAAGGAGGAGCACCTCGGTTTTCCCAGCATTAAGTTGGAGGTAATTATCCGTCATCCATTGTGCCACCGCTGCCATGCCCTCTCTGAACTTGAAAATAACCTATATGGTTATTTTGCCACCTCAACCCGTTCCAAGGTTTTACCATCAGACTTAGTCACTTTTTTAGTTTCCAAAATCCACCAGTGGGGCATGGATGGAAGCTGTATCAGTCAGGAATCTAAGAGCAAGGACACCTTTGTGGCAAGGTTCAGGTGAAGCCTGTTCCTTTGTTATCAAATGCTGCAAGTTAGGCGAACCGAGATTTCTTGCCTGCCCTGGGTATATGGTCCATGGGCAAGCCTTAGCACCTTGACCTCCAGAGGTAAATAAAATTGCTAGATCCCAAATTTCTCCACCGGCTAGTGATGGAGCAAGGACTCGTAGAAAAGAGACTTGCTCGGAAGCAATCCACTCCTTTAACTCACTAACAGTTACTAAATTTCTTTTGTGTAAAACTAATACGCACCACATGAATACACGGGTTAGTGAAGCTTGCTTATGTGTTTACTGAACTGGATAACATGAACAAAGGACTAAATCAGCTCTAAAACGGGAAATCTTTACTGCGCATGCGTCAACTGCATCTACGCAGTATGACAAACTATCGCTTGGAGGGAAATTCTTGCGCATGAGCAGAAAGCACTAAAATGGAGTCTTGGAGACTCACGTTCATGGTATCTGCTTAGCTGAAATGAAAACAAGCTATTCTACTAATGCTAATGCGGGGATAGTATTAATAAGTAAAGGGGAATAGAGTAGAGGTAGGTGATATACAGTGTGACCATTTTATTTGTGAAATAAATATTTGTCTTTCTGACTTTATTATTAGTGTGCATTTGGGCCTTTCATGAATAACTGAAGTGAGCTGATTAAAGGGAAGACTGCGCATGTCCATTGAAAGCTAACTCGGAATGATGACATAGAGGTTGAATGGAAGCCAAGGTTGCAACGTGTTTTACCCTGGGAATGGATGGTGAAAAGTTCAACGAATGTGGACTTGAATACAGATTGTTATAAAATTGTTTCAAATAAAATGTGAATACATGTGTGAACTAAAAAACTTATGAATAAAAATAAGGAGACGGGTTTGCAAACAATAGTGGTACTGATTTTAATGACATGTAAGCATGGTATGATGATCTTCCCCCCCTTGCCTGACCAATTAGATTTCGTATTTTTACAATATTGAAACTTTAGTGGGTGGGCCATGCAGAACGAAAGGTATAATTAAGATAGCTTTAGTAAGTTAGTTAGCAGAGCTTGGGATGCTGTCTGTGTAGTGGGAGATGCTGTTGCTTGGAGAGATGCTGTGAGATGCTGATGAAGAGTTTGAATACAGAACCTGAAGCAGAAAATTTCTATCCTAATTTAATTGGGTTAGATCAGAAGATCCCGGAAGAATCTTGAGGAGGAAGAGAATGTCAGAGGGGGTGCGGCTAAATCGTCGGTATTTTAGAGAGGTCTACTATACAGTCCTGAATCCTGTCCTGAAGTCTTTGTTGCCTGACCTATGCCGGGGGACCCTTACCAGCTCTTTGGCCAGGGGGTTGGTCTTCACACCATTCTTGGTAATTATAATTTTAACATTATTTTTGAATGATCTTTTCTCTCTGTCCTCTCCCTTTCTGAGCATTGATTATTGCGTGAGTACGAGGTAAGTGTTTCTTTGAATTTGATAGATTGAATTTTTCTCTCCTACAAATGATGGTGACTGTACTGTGTTTTTGAAGTGGTTCATTTGCACATAATTTAGATAAAGATTTTAAACTTTCCTGAGTCTGTGGTTATTTACTTCAAGGTATAGAAAAGTTAGAATTAAGTTAATTATCACCATCAATTAGTTCAACTAATGGTCCATCGGCCAGAGGAAACAATTTTTTGATCTGTGAAGAGGTTTTTTAGGCGAACTAATGCTGGATATTGTGAACATAATAAAAACATTGACTCCAGCGGTCTACTCAATTGTGAGTGTGTGTTTTTGGGCCCAGGTGAGTATATGGTAGTAGAGTATCTGTTGTTGGTACACCGCTGGATCAGTTTTCTGGTAGCAGAGTTATGGTTATTATTGACTAGTTTGGTGATAAATATTGGTTATTGATTATTGATTTATGTTTAACAAAAGAGTTAGCGTCTTGTTTTATGTTGTCCAGGATCCCGGGAAAATGAATAGCGGGTGGTGACAGAAGCCACACTGCAGTGAGGTTACTCGTCTGTTGGAATAATACTGAGAAGCTATGTAGGGCTGGCAGTATTAAACTAGGGACTATTTCGTATAAAAGTTGAGTGTGAGTGATAGCAGAAGGTTCGCTGATGAAACTTTGGTCTTTTTTCCTAGTAAGGGTAACCCTGTAGGAGTAACAGGTTCTCTCAAGCTTGGATGAAGGGTAAACAGAGGTTTTTTTCTCGCAGTATAAGTGGAGTAATTCTGAAACTCCAGAGTAAGTTGGAATCTATCCTTTGTTTAGTGGAACAGACAGAGTAGCGAATGTTTTTATGTTGTTATTAATGAAGAATTTAATTAAAAGTATTAAGCAATATGTTTTCGTATTACCTTGTGAAGGGAGGGTCAGTCGCCGGAGTGGTACTGACGTCACAGGGAGCCGCGCTAGGATTGGTTGAAACAACGGGCGTGAGACAGAAACAGATTGTAAAGGAGGGGTCAGTAGTGAGGAGCGATACTGACGTCACAAAAGGCTGCGCTAGTATTGGTTAAACAAACAGCGCAAGCTTGAGCTTTGATTGGTTATTAGATAGAAGCTTTATTTGCATTGGTTAAAAATAATTTATATTGGATTCTGATTTGATTGCTGGTGTGAGTCGCACAGATAGCAGAGTTCAAGGGTTCGTGGAATACTCTTTCATATATTGTTCATCTAGATTGTATGGAGAAAAAAGAAAAATGTCGTTAATAAAGAAAATTAAGAATTACTTTAAGAAAGATAAGCCTGTGTTGACTAGAGAGGGAATTCCTATTCCGCCAACCAAAAACACCTGCTTCCTTTATGATGATGGAAAGATGATATCATACTAGTGTATGGTTGGAGAATAGAATGAAATATACAAAAGGTGAAGGAGTTCTAGCTTTTCCAGAACACGGTACGTTTAATGGGAGAATTCTTCAGAATTTAAGAATGAGAATGAATGATTTGGAACCAAGACCTAGTTAACTGAGTATGAGACTCTGGAAGAATGGGAGACTGAGTCATTTGAACAAGAGAAATGCAGAGGTGGTAAGCGATATAGAGGATTTTCCCCCAGATATTTGCATGAATCACGTGAAGGTCAGATGAAGCAATAGAGAAAAGCAATGGTAACAGAACGTTTATATCCAGTGTTCATGGCTGAAGAACAGTCGGGGAGCAAGTCCAGGGAGAAAACAAAACACATGAATGTGACAGGATATGGTGAATCAGATGACGAATTGTTTGAGGAAATTTTAACTAAAAATCCTCTACCGTACCAAGAAGGACCCAGTAGAGACACCCCAGGTGCACCGGTAATGGGAACACCCTTAATTTCTCAAATTTTACATGATACATCAGTTAATAGGGTACTACAAGACAAAGTAGGAGAAGTATTGAATAAGACTAGGGAAGAAGTAGTACAGAAAACAAGTCAATTGAATTTAAACACTGAAGCTTTGACAGTACCAGTGACTATAGGCCCTGTTATCCCATTGTATGGAGAGTAGCACAAAACCTCAAGCTGCAACGATTCCTTTGAATAATCCCAGAAAAGAGGTAGTAATATCTGATGATCAGGCTAGTGAGTGCGATTCAGTCATTTCATTAATGAACCTATAATTGAAACTCCGAAAAGAGTCACACCCGTAAATTCAAAAGAAAGAGGGTCTATTGTTAACTTCAGGAATTAGAAGTTCAACAGCGGTCACTCCTGAAGATTTGGAAAGATGGGCACAGGGAATAGAAAAACGAAGTTCAACACCAAAGAACTTAGATATTTACAGATTGAAAGTGGAATTGGAAGAGATGATAGCTGGAAATGTGGGAATAGAAAGGTTGAACCATTACAATGAAGAGGAGTTGTTGTTCATATGTAGGAGCATATAGATATAGGGATATCAAAATTATTACAGAAACCATATTGAGTGTAGTTTACTGACAAGGATTTGGAGAAAATGAATGTGTCTGCTAAGAAACTACCGCTAAAAGAATTAATGAATATTTTGCAGAAGTGGGGAGACATTGACAAGTGGAGGACTAGGCGGACAAGAAAGAGGAGGAAGCACAAAAAAAGGAATTGTGATCTGCATTCTTATTAAAAGAATCAGAAAAGGTAGAGAGATTGTGTCCAATGAGAGAGGTTCCTAGTGGTGGATATGTTCATGATCCGATGAGTAGACAGGATATTTTGTCATTTACAAATGATTTCCCTAGGTTGAGAGAGAAACCAGTTGAATGGCACAAACAGGTTGAAAGATTTGTGGAAGTTTCATAGGTTCTGTTGAAGGATCTAGATGGTTTGTTTGATATTGTGGAACCTGCTGACTTATGGACAGAGTGTAAGATCACAGTTGATTGGCCAAGTGAGGAGCATGCTAGAGACCCGAAAACAGGAGCACCCTCAGAGGCGGTGATGAAGAAACATCACCAAGTAATTACTTTTCTGAAAGGGAAGATTCCTCCTAAAGAAACAGATTGGGTTAAAATAGGATAGAACAACTCAGGAGCCAAATGAGTCTGTACATGCTTATTATGAGCGGTTACTGCAAGTGTTTAAGCAGTATATTGGTTTTGAGAACATTGGTTATAAGGATATGGGACATTTTGTGTATCGGTTTGTGTATTGTCTGAAACCAGAGATTAGTCAGATGATTCAGCAGCACATGTTGTGGTGGCAGATCAAGTCGATAGATGAAATTTTGAAATATGCCAAATATTGCGGAGATGACATTGAGGCAAGGTGTCTAAAGCTAAAAGAGAAAATGATGTGGGCACAAGTGGCAGAACAACAGGAAAATAAGTTAAATACCCAAACTGATAATCAGGTGAAAGAACATAATCAGAATGATCAAATGGCGAATGGTGGTAAAGTAAGAGGATGAATGAATAGGGAGGAAGCAAAGAAGAAGTTTCCTTGTCATGTGGGCAGAAAGCTTGGACATTGGAAGAACGAGTGTAAGAATATTCAGAATAATAATGGCCCAAACCAAAATTTTAACCCACAGATGCAGAATGAGGTGATTATGTATCAGCCACAGCAGGTAGTTACTCCACAGTATCAGGTGCCACCAGCTCCTATGCCAAACTTTGTGAAACCTAAAAATACAGTGCGAACGCAGGATTTCATGTAGAAAGTGTTAAGAAAAATTCTGTGGTTTCACAATAATTTTTACTGAATAATAATGACGAATTGGAATTTGTGCAATGACGGTGCCTGAGGGGGGAGGAAAAGGAGTGCGTGCTTGGCGCATCCTTGTCGGTAGATCAGTCAGGTCCATTTTGGGAAAGTGGAAGTTAGTGATATTGCTTTTCTATTGGATACTGGTGCTACCCGGTCTACTGTGAGAACAGCAGACATCCTAAACCTACCCCTCTCTGGAGAATCTATCCAAGTTGTAGGTGTGTCGAATCAACAGATTAGATCCCCAATTACAAAACCAATGGAAGTACATATTAGAAATTTTAAAGACATGCATTGATTTGTAGTTTGTGATTCCAGTCCAGTAAATCTACTGGAAAGAGATCTATTGCACAAAATGAATTGCACAATCTACTGTACACCAGATAGTGTTGCTTTCCAAACCCCTGATGAAGACGTTGTATACAAAATGATGCTAGCTAAGCAAGGTACTGAAGTAGATGAGAGGTTTTCACTGATAACTGAAAGTGAATTGCCAGAAGAGTTGAGAACCACAGTAAATCCAGAAGTGTGGGATTTTACAGGAAAAGATATTGGGCTGATGTCAAATGTAGACCCAGTGAAACTGACAGTGAAAGAAGGTGCGGTTTATCCAAACACACGACAATACAAAATGAGTCCAGAAGTGAAAGCAGGAGTTGCTCGAGAAATTGACCGAATGATTAAACAAGGCATTTTAAAAGAACTAATGAGTAGTCCTTGTAATTTGCCACTAATGGGACTTAAAAAGCCTAACGGAAAATACAGAAAAGGGCAAGATTTGAGAAAGATCATCAAAATTCTAGTGCCTTGTTGCCCAGTAATGGCAAATCCAGCAGTAATCCTTTATCAGATACGGAATGCAGGCTGGTTTAAAGTAATTGATTTGTGCCAAGCCTTTTTCTCTATTCCTTTGCACCCAGACAGCCAATATTTGTTCGCCTTTAGGTTTAAAGACCGTGTCTTGGCATGAAGAAAAGTCTAGTAACATTGGTCATGCACAGACATTCAGTTTTGGTTCAGTACATTGATGACCTACTGGTGGCATCAAAGACACCAGAGGATTGTGTCACTGACACAATTGCATTACTGAACCATTTGACCCGAAGGAGGACACAAGGTGCCCCCAGAGAAATTGCAGTTTTGTCAACAAGAAGTTAAATATTTTGGCCACAAAATAGAAAGAGGAGTTAGAAAAGTAACCCCAGAGAGAATAAAAATATTCAAGCAAATACAACTACCTCAAACACAAAGGGAGATGAGAATGTTTCTCGGAGAAGTTGGGTACTGTAGGCAGTGGATTATTGGGTTTTCCATGCAGGCAAAACCATTGATTCAGTTGACTCAGAAAAGAGCAAAGAACCCAATTGTGTGGAATTATGAGTGCGTGGAAGCGTTTGTGAAATTGCAAAATTGTCTGTGTAAGTGTCACGATTCCGTCTCCCCGTCTCCTCGAATGGCTGCGGGAGGCTGAATTCGCCTTTGGTATGTGGCGCAAGAACAGCAGTCTAGCATCTAGAGACCGGAAGCTGACGTCACCTTAATCACGGCGCATCCGGGGAATCCGCATAACCAGCACGGTTCCCGTTGCGTCCGTGCTTTGGATTAACGCCTTCGCCATACAGGACGTCCTCGAACCACCGCTACCGTGACTTTGCTGTCAGAGAGAATCGCGCTCGGCGCGTTTCTGCTATTAAGGTACGCTTCTGTTTCTTGCCATTTCTCGCTACACGCTGTCCTCGGAATCCATGACATTAGAGCACAGGGCAGGAGCACTTGGTATTTTCCTGGCTTCCATGCACCGGAGCGCTTGCTGGGGTCAGGGTTTCTTATGCGTGGGAGCGCTTGCTTGTTTTTTGGTTATTCCATGCGCTGAAGCGCGAAAGTACATTGGGGTCTTTATAAGCGCAGGAGCGCTTGCTTGTTTTTTTGTGGTTATTCCATGCGCAGGAGCGCTAAGTTACTTTTGGGGACTCTCTACACGCAGGAGCGCTTGCTGGGTGTCAGAGTTTTCCATGCGCAGGAGCGCTAAGTTACTTTTGGGATTTTTCTACGCGCAGCAGCACTCGCTTGTTTTTCTGTTTGTTCTATGCGCAGGAGCGCTTGCTGGGTTTCCAGATTTTCTGTGCGCAGGAGCGCTTGCTTGTTATCTGGTTGACCACGCGTGCAGGAGCGCTAGTATGCTTTGCAGTCCACGTTACTGACCTACTGACCTTGCTATTGTCATTTCCTGGTACCTTCCACAAGGTGATTATTCTGCTGCATCTGTGAGATGGTGTTCAGGCAGAGAGTGGGGGTGTGCATGTTTCATTGGTGATAATCCTTCTCTACTCTCCATTTCCAGGTGGCGTCTCTTAAGGGGTCATAAGGAACAAGAAGTCACCATCCCATTCATTCCACAAACCATCCTTTGTTTCCCTGGCATCTTCCCCCAGTCCCATCTACATCTTTGTTAGTCTCGACTTCTACTAGGGGTAGGTGGAGACGGTGGTGGATGCTCATGTCATCTCTGCGAGATCGCCTCGCCAGCCTACGGTAAGACGAGCGTGGCCCTGACAGTAAAGCCCCTGCCTTTGGCATGCCTGATTATACAAAAGAATTTGCACTGTTCTGTTGCGAGAGAGAAAGCTGTGCACTTTCAGTTTTGACTCAAAGGCATGGATTAAGCCGACGTCCAGTAGCATATTTTTCAGCAACTTTGGATCCTGTGGCTTCAACTCTACCTGGCTGCTTAAAAACAGTAGCTGCCACTTGTATGAGTCTGAAGCAAAGTGAGTCAATTGTGATGGGACATCCAGTTAAAGTTTATGTCCCACATTCATTTGAGATTCTTTTGACAAGAACTAGATCACAGCACCTTACCCCTAGTCGGACGACTAAGTATGAAAGAGTGATTCTGGGAGCGGAAAATGTGACAGTAATACGATGTACGATAATGAATCCTGCCACATTATTGCCAGACCCATGTTGTGAAGAAGTGAAAGGTGAAGTGGATCATGATTGTCCAGATGTGACTGAGATGTGTACCAAGCCCCGACCGGATATAAAAGAAGTTCCCTTGGAAGAGCCAAATCATGAACTTTTTGTAGATGGGTCATGAATGAGAACAGAGGGAGGAGAACTTAGTGCAGCTTACGCTGTATCTAAGATATCCGAGGTCATTGAAGCATCCTGTTTACCGGGAGCCAAGTCTGCACAAGTAGCCAAATAGGTGGCTTAACAAAGGCATGCAAAATTGGGAAAAATTCTAGAATAACCATATTTACGGATAGTCAATATGGTTTGTGGGTTGTGCATGACATCGGCCAGCTCTGGATGCAGAGGGGATTTCTGACTTCTTCAGGATCTCCTATTAGATATGGTAAAAATGTAAAAGAATTATTGGAAGCAATACAATTGCCAAAAGAAATAGCAGTGGTCAAATGTGCTGCTCACCAGTCAGTAAATGACTATGTGGCCGGCAGGTAACAGATATGCCGACCAAATTGCTCAATATTATGAAAGAAAAAATATGGCACTTAACAGAAAAATTTAAACAAGTGAAAACAGCTGCCAACTTATGTTTTTCTCAGCTCTAGAAATATGGAGTGAGGTTAGACAGTTGCTGGATGAAGTTGAGGCAAGAGAAAAGGAAATATGGATAAAGTCAGGCTGCAAAAGAAGGACAGAAGATGATGTATAGGTATACACAGATGGCAGACCAGTCATGCCAGACTGCCTACTCTCTCAAATGGCAAGAATGTATCATGGGGACACACATGTTGGTAGGGATGCCATGATTAGACTATTGAGACAAAATTGGTACAACCCAAAGTTTAGGGTAGTCGCAGAAAGCCTTTGCCAAAGATGCTTGATCTGTCAGCATTTAAATCCAGGCAGAAAGAGAGTGGTCAGTTGGGGAAAAATTGGAAAGGCAGAGGGACCATTCACAAGACTGCAGCTTGAATTCATAGAGTTGCCTCCAAGCAACAGAACGAAGTACGTCCTTGTCATAGTGTGTTTGTTTTCACAATGGGCGGCGGCATATCCCACTAGGAGAAATGACAGTCCAACAGTTGCTAAATTACTGTTGAGGGAGTTGATACCTCGCTTCGGTTTTCCTGTCACCTTGGAATCAGATAGAGGACCTCATTTTAATAATGAAATAATTTGATTAATCTGTGAAGCATACAATATTGAACAAAATCTGCACTGTGCAGACCGTCCAGATGCATCTGGAGTGGTTGAGCAACTAAATGGCACAATCAAGTCAAGGTTAGGAAAAGTGTGTGCATCCACATCACTGAAATGGCCAGACGCATTGCCTCTTGTATTGATAGGACTTCAAAGTATTCCTGACAGAAAAACAGGATTGAGTTCACATGAAATACTTATGGGAAGGGCAATTCGACAAGCATTTATTCCTGGACATAAATTGATGAGTATAACTGATGATCTGGTATTGGACTATTGCAAATGATTGGCTGACCTAGTGCGTTCTGTCTCTCATCAGGTTGGAGAAGACACAGTTGCCAGACAGCCAACACAGGTGCATGATTTGAATCCTGGAGACTGGGTGGTAGTGAAGAAACACTCCAGGATGTAGTGCCTAGCAACCAGGTGTGATAAACCAAGTCAAGTCATACTGGTCACTACTACAGCAGTGAAGTGTGCAGGTTTACCCAATTGGATTCATGCAAGTCATACCAAAAGAGTTCCAGGCCCCACTGAAGAAGAACAGCAACTGATTGAACCAGTTGAAACAGCTGAAGGTTGTGAAGTCAGAGAATCTAGAGTTATAGGTTCTGAAGTAATAGGTGATTGTTACCCTGGAGCAAAAGGAGGCAGAAACAGCATCTGATTTTAAGGTCTGCTTGGGGGAGCTTGCTAACTGGATGAAGCTCGGGAAAGATATTTGTGGTGGCCAGAGGAGCTTGGACCTACTCCGACCCCTAAGGCTAAGGTCAAGAATCTGGGAGTATGGTTCGATGACACACTCTCCTATTCAGAGCAGATTTCAGCTGGGGCTGGAGTCTGCTTTGGCATTCTTAAAATTCTGTGAAAAATCCTGGACTCACTTCCACTAGATGCCAAACGAACCGTTGTACAGGCTCTTGTTACGTCCCGTCTAGATTATTGCAACATCCTGTACTTAGGGGTGAACACAAGAAATCTGAACATCTTGCAGAAGGTTCAGAATGCTACAGCTTGGTTAATTCTGAATATTTCTAGGCGGTCCTCGTGGGGGAGGCCTTGAGGGAATTACGTTGGCTCCCCAAACAGGCTAGAGTCACCTTTAAGGCCTTGTGTTTTGGCCACATGATCTTCAACAAGAAAGGGCCTCATTTTTGGCACCCCCTTTTCGCCGCATATAGACCTGCTCATTACCTAAGGTCCTTGGGCACGGCACAGATGATTGTGCCTAGTGTAAGGGCTGGAGGGAGCTCCTTTGGCTTCCTTGCGGCTAAGGCCTTGAATGACCTAGCTGTTGACTTAAGGATGTGCCATCGGAGATTTTGTTCTGGAAAGAACTAAAAACATGGCTCTTCCAGCACTCCCCGGGGGGCCAAAAGTTGGCCTTTTGCCTGTTCTTCTGGGGACTCTGGCTGGAGGGAGGGAGGGAGGTTCAGACCAGCTGTCGAGGCATTGTTGGTGATCTAGCGCGGGGACACTCCGTTGGAGTAACCAGGCGCTCTATAAGCTGAATAATAATAACAATAATAATAGATGAGGAACAACCGAGCGCAAGTTAGGGGGAATAGATACCAGTGGATAACATACCTGAAGTTGTTATTCAAACAAGAAGAAGAACCAGATTAGTGAGACAGGAATTTAGTGAGGATCAGGTAGATTTAGAAGCCCGTCTTTAAATGTTTTTACAAAGTTGTTACTTCAATTGTAGATACAATGTAGATTAGTGATTGTTATGTCTGTATGAAATTACCAGTGTCTTTGTCAGAGGGCTTACATATCACCATTTACCTTTTAAATATGGTATATCATGTAGTGTTCTAGCAAGTCTGTTTTATGCAACAGGAAAACTTCAGTATTATTATTCAAACTTAGATGTAGTATTTTCAGAGCTGCCTATTCGAAAGAATATGAATCCAGTACTTTGTAGCCAAGATGCACAGTTTCTGGGTGAATTCTTCCTGACAATGAAATCAATAGATATAGTAAAGGAACACGAGAATAATTTAACATGTATATTACGTGAAGAAGAGAAAGTGTATTTGAATTTAGTTGAGGGAAGGAGACAGGATTTTCAAAAGAAAGCTGCTGAACAGAAAACCCATGTACCACCATGGGCTGGGAAAGAGGGAATTTATACAACTGGCAAGGCTCATGCTGCGATGTCCCTGGACTTTGTGAAGACAGGAAAAACCTGCCTCCATAGGTTAAAGACAGAATATAATAACGTATTCATTGGTTTCAGTGAGTGTGAACATAACTTCCTAATTTTGGGAGGTTGGGGACTTAAAGGGGGAACTGATCCGGTATTTCCTGGGGTTTACTATGTGTGTGGGAATAATGCTTATTATAAGTTGCCTGCAAGGTGGTATAGAAGCTGCTACTTTGGGATAGTATTTCCAAAAAGGTATCATGTAAAAAGAATCACTGGAACCAATGAAGACACTAATGGACTAACACGGAGATAGAGCTAGCTTTTCAGAAATAGTAGGTGATATATTTGGTGCATTGATACCTTCAGTGGGAATCATTCTGAATTCACATAGAATTTGTAAATTGTCGACAGTATTTGATCGTCTCTCGATGGATACTGCTGGGGGTTTCTTGATGATAAAAACAGAAATGGTTGCAATTAGGTCTATCGTTTTACAAAATCGACTTTCGCTTGATATTTTATTGGCAAAAGAGGGCGGAGTCTGTAGAATGCTGAAAGTTCAGCATTGTTGCACTTACATTCCTGATCAAAGTAGGGAAATCAGAGGGTATATTAAGAATATTACAAAACTTCATGAAGATTTGAAACCACTGGTGGTTGACAGTGTATGGGAAAGACTAACAAAGAGTATTTATTCAATAGGAACTTGGTTTTCTGATTTAGGGAAAGTATCTTAGGTCAAATAATTCTTCCAGTAGTTGGTATAATGATAATATTTTAGCAATAATGATTTGGTGTAAGTGTTACAGAAACAAGGGAAAAGGGAGAAAATATGAAGTGAATGGAAAAAGGAAAGAAAAGAAAGAGGGAATGCGAGGAGATACAAATGGAGGAAATGAAAGGGAGAATATACAAAAAGATGAGAGATTTAGAAGACAAAGATGAAAATAAGAAAGAAAAAGAGGAGACTGAAAATGAGAAATACTGAAAGTTGGCATCTGAGGTGGGATGGGTCATTTTGTGATGGCTCAAAATGCCATCAGAGAGGGGATTGATGGAGCAAGGACTCGTAGAAAAGAGACTTGCTTGGAGGCAATCCGCTCCTTTAACTCACTAACAAGTTATTACATTTGTTTTGTGTAAATCTAACGTGACCCACATGAATACGCAGGTTAGTGAAGCTTGCTTATGTGTTTACTAACGTGGATAAAATGAATGAAGGACTAAAACCGCTCTAAAACAGGAAATCTTTACTGCGCATGCGTCAACTGCATCTACGCAGTATGACGAGCTATCGCTTGGAGGGAAACTCTTGCGCATGAGCAGAAAGCACTAAAATGGAGTCTTGGAGACTCGCGTGCATGGCATCTGCTTAGCTAAAATGAAAACAATCTATTCTACTAATGCTAATGCGGGGAAAGTGTTAATAAGTAAAGGGGAATAGAGTAGAGGTAGGTGATATACAGTTTGACCATTTTATTTGTGAAATAAATATTTGTCTTTCTGTCTTTATTATTAGTGTGCATTTGGGCCTCTCATGTATAACTGAAGTGAGCTGATTAAAGGGAAGACTGTGCATGTCCATTGAAAGTTAACACGGAATGATGACATAGAGGTTGAATGGAAGCCAAGGTCGCAATGTGTTTTACACTGGGAATGGATGGTGAAAAGTTCAGCGAATGTGGACTTGAATACAGATTGTTATAAAATTGTTTCAAATAAAATGTGAACACGTGTGTGACATAAAAAACTTATGAATAAAAATAAGGAGACAGGATTGTGAACAATAGTGGTACTGATTTTAATGACATGTAAGCATGGTATGATGATCTTCCCCCCTTGCCTGACCAATTAGATTTCGTATTTTTACAATATTGAAACTTTAGTGTGTGGACCATGCAGAACGAAAGGTATAATTAAGATAGCTTTAGTTAGTTAGTTAGCAGAGCTCGGGATGCTGTCTGTGTAGCGGCAGATGCTGTTGCTGGGCGAGATGCTGTGAGATGCTGATGAAGAGCCGAATACAGAACCTGAAGCAGAAAATTTCTATCCTAATTTAATTGGGTTAGATCAGAAAATCGCAGAAGAATCTCGAGGAGGAAGAGAGTGTCAGAGGGGGTGCGGCAAAATCGTCGGTATTTTAGAGAGGTCTACTATCCTGTCCTGAATCCTTTTCTGAAGTCTTTGTTGCCTGACCTATCCTGTGGGACCCTTAGCAGCTCCTTGGCCAGTGGGTTGGTCTTCACACCGTTCTTGGTAATTATAAATTTCTCATTATGTGAGAATGATCTTTTCTCTCTGTCCTCTCCCTTACTGAGCATTGATTATTGCTTGAGTCTGAGGTAAATGTTTCTTTGAATTTGATCAATTGAATTTTTCTCTATGATGGTGACTGGGCTGGAGCGGGTAGTACAACATTTTTTATACCCCCCATTCTGCATGTTTAAATTAATCCAAATAATCTATTATTTGTATTATTATTAATCCATTGAAGTGATAACTCACCAATTATATTAACAAAAGAATTACATGTGGGATTTGCATTTTGCATGGCTAAACTAATTGTATATTAATATATGTACTCATACTAATGGTAGAAAATTAGAATATTGCATGTTATTTGTTGCTTTTGTGACTTAATTGTAAGTTGCACCAGATGACATCACTGGGTGAATATAAACGCTTTGAATGTTGCTATTGTGCTAGATAATTACTTACACATAGGGAAATTAGTGAGGGTTTAACATTTTATTAGCCATTTCAATGTTTTAATTACGTTTTCTGTTTGTTTTACTTAAGTTGACCATTTGGGCCTAAGAAAAGATGGCTGACTGAGACACACAACGTGACTGCTACCGTTTCACGAGGTGTTGGGTGAAGTGCGCCTGCGCCACCACCAGCAACAGTGGCCTCGTCCTGACCCCAGGCAAGATGTACCAACCAAGGTCGTACTGGGAGAGTTGCCAGGACCACAAAACAAAGGACTGTCTTTGAAACTGGAAGCAGCAAGTGTGATGACTTAATCAAATAGACTATGTGAGAACTTCACCGGATGACCCCAAACCCACCAATCAGGACTGTCTAAAACTCATTCTTGATACATTTTGACATTAAAATCCTTATTAAAGTTGGCAGAACAGTGAGTTGGCGCGTTCGTCCGTTCGATTTGTCTTGCTGCGAATTTCCTGACGTTATGCTGACGAAGAGGATGGTGACACTGCTGGACAGCTGTTTCCATGAATCGTTGACAGACTTGCGGCCTGACTTTGATGAATTACAGATTTTCCATGACTGGATTGACTTAGAGGACGACTAATAGCCAGATTAGGTAAATATGATGTTCTGTCGATGATTTTCTAAATTTTGCAATTAATTAGATAAACGATGTTTTGATTAATAGACAAATGTGTTGAGTTGTTTTTTTGAAGAAATTAGATTAAGAGAAGAGTATAAATAAAAGAATTGAATTACCAAATACCAAAATTCAACTAACTGATTCATTCCCAAATGAGGGGAATATCACGAGCTTTGGAGTTAATAAAGGTATTCAATGTATATTAGAGTTTAGGTAAAAAGATATTCCTTTCATGTCAGCGTATGGGAACTTATCCCTCCCGTGAGAGCAGATCAATGAAGTGTGAGTGTTGGTGTTATGGGCCCACCAATGAATGTATTGAGTTAATGTGCTATTGCGATATTTTGGTCTGTGACGGAGGGAGGATTTGACATTCCACGCTGCATCAGTTTTTCTGGTAGCAGAATGATGGTTGTTATTGTTTTGGTTTGGTGATTATTGCTTGTACATTGCTTATCGATTATTGATTATTGATTGGTATTGGTTTATGTATTAACACTATATGTTGAGTCGCATCGAGTTTTATGTTGTTTGCACGGCTTCTGGGATGTAGGAAGTCGGAAGTTTGTAACAGTTCCGTAGTAGAGCAGAGGTAAGCGCTGTTCTCGGGAAAGACAGAATTGTTGTTGCCCTGTAGGTACACAGGGGAAACGTGTAACGAATGAAGTTGCACGACGCATTGTCTGGGTTCGATTCAGTGACATCGTCGTGTGTTTCCATTAGATATATCTCCTGTATGAAAGAAGTGTATGGTAGCGAAGGTCATCTGTGAAGTTTTGGTCTTAGGTACCAGTACTCCAAATGGCATTCCGATAACGCTTATCACTAGAAAGGTAATAGGTGCTCCCTAAGCTTGTTAGAAAGGTAAAGTAGAGGGAAGTGCTACTTTGTCAACGTATGTCATAATTCTGTAGTAGGACAGACTGTTCGCTGGTTTCGAGAAAGACAGGATTCTGTGTGAATGTACTACATTTTCTCGTATGAAAGTGCGTGAATGTGAAGGCATTCTGGTTAATTGTGAAACTCTAGTTTTATTTCTCAGGAGCATTGGGTCTCCAACCATGTGTCTTAATTCTGGAGAAACGGTTAGTTAATGCTTGTTAGAAGCGTAAGGTAGAGGGATGTGCTACTTTATCAACGGAAGTAACGATTCCATAGTAGGGCAGAGGTAAGCGCTGCTCTCGGGAAAGACGGAATTCTCGTGAGAAAGGTCTATTGCCATTCCTTGGTTAGCGAAGCGGACAATGGTGGTGTTTTTGTGTTGTTACTAACAGAATTGTAAATTTGAAACAAAACTTACCGAGTGGATTTTGTAAAGGAGGGGTAGATAGGAGCAGGAGCTGCGGCAGCGGCTGTTGACGTCAAAACGACCACGCAGGGATTGGCCAGTCAGTCGGAAACGTAGAACGCTCCGGATTGGTGCGTTAGTGTATGCCGCGCTAGGATTGGAGAATTGCAAAGGTGACGTAGACGCTCCGGATTGGTGCGTTAGTGTGAGTCATGCTACGATTGGACAGAATAGCGGTACAGTTGTAAGGAGAGACTAGCGATACACGGAAGACAGGAAAATGTATTACGATCCACCAGAAAAGGAGAAAAAGTCCTGGTTCGGTAGAATTAAAAAGTGGTTTAAGAAGGACAAACCAATTGTAACTAGGGAAGGACAATTACTTCCTCCACCAAAAACCCCCGAATCCCTTATGGTTGCGAAATATGAATATCACACCTGTATTTGTTTAGACAATTGGGTCAAGAATACTGAGAAAGACGGAGTTTTGGCTTTTACAGAACATGGTTCATTTAATTTGGCAGTTTTAAGAAATTTAAGAGAGAAAATGATGAACTTAGAACCAAGACCTAGACCGACACAATTTGAAGCATTGACAGAATGGGAAGATGAGATGCATGACCGAGAAAGACAGAAAAGTGGCGGAAGGTATAGATACATGTGGTAGGTCATACGGACATGAGAATCATGATGAGCGAATGAGAAGGTGGCGGAATGCGAGTATGACTGAGGGTTTGTTTCCCGTAAGAACTGCAGGAGAAAATGAAGGAAGAAAACGCACAGAAAAGAGACATAGATGCCGATTCCGATCAAGTAAAACCCGGGTACGAACAGTCGTACGGAGCGTTTTCTCCGTCCGACTCGTACCCGGGAAAACCACCTTACAAACCAGCAAGTACGATTCATACAGAAATACAATTTCCGTACGATTCCTACAAAACACCGACCGGCTAAAATATACCCACAATTCCGATCCGGGACACCGCGTACGTGACGTCCGGACGGAGTTAGGCAGCGTTTTACGAACCAGCAAGTACGATTCGTGCCTACGTCACTCCGCAAGTAGCATTTTTTTTACGGGAGCCAAAAACTGCTGGGAAATTGAGGACGACGTGAGGAAGGAGCACCTGTACGCGACGGATAGCCATGGACCCCATCCTACGTGTCATCCCGGCCCTCATAGCCTATCACCTGGTGCACAGGAACCGACGCAGACGCCGCAGAAGGTCAGAACAACACCCAGGGGCAAAGGTGGGGGGCAGGGTCAGGAAACATAACCCCCAACCAAGGCAAAATGTATACATGCCCTGTACATACCGTACCTCCAGGGACTGGTCACTCCGGGGGGGGCGTGTACACCAAGGCCTGCGTCCCGCCACAACGGAAGTGGACGTGGACGCGTCCCGTCACCACAACAATTGTGGTACGCACCGTACCCACGCCTTAAGAGCGTGGGTACGGGTCGTACCACGCCTACCCCTACGTCACCCCAACATTGGGGTTACGGCCCGTACCCAGGCCTGAAGAGCGTGGGTACGGGTCATACCACGCCTACAACTACGTCACCCCAACAATGGTGGTACGGCCCGTCCCCACGTTCTGTAGGCCTGGGTACGGGCCGTACCCCTACGTCACCTAAAAAATGGTGGTACGGCCCGTACCCAGGACGGAAGAGCGTGGGTACGGGTCGCACCACGCGTACCCCTACGTCACCCCAACAATGGTGGTATGGCCCGTACCCAGGCCTGAAGAGCGTGGGTACGGGTCGCACCACGCGTACCCCTATGTCACCCAAACAATGGTGGTACGGCCTGTACCCAGGCCTGAAGAGCGTGGGTACGGGTCGCACCACGCGTACCCCTACGTCACCCCAAGAATGGTGGTACGGCCCGTACCCAGGCCTGAAGAGCGTGGGTACAGGCCGTCCCACCATTGTTGGGGTGCCGTAGGGGTACGGCCCGTACCCAGGCCTACAGAGCATGTGGGCGGGTGGGTGGGTGTTGTGCTACGATCCACATCAGTGGACAGAGACATAGGGGTGGTTGCCTATCACTCACAGCAGTGCCCAGACATATGAGGGGTGGGTGCAGAGGACTCCCAGCAGTGCCCAGACATATGAGGGGTGTGTGCCTATCACTCCCAGCAGTGCCCAGACATATGAGGGGTGGGTGCCTTTCACTCCCAGCAGTGCCCAGACATATGAGGGGTGGGTGCAGAGGACTCCCAGCAGTGGCCAGACATATGAGGGTTGGGTGCCTATCACTCCCAGCAGTGCCCAGACATATGAGGGGTGGGTGCCTATCACTCCCAGCAGTGCCCAGACATATATGGGGTGGGTGCCTATCACTCCCAGCAGTGCCCAGACAAATGAGGGGTGGGTGTAGAGGCCTCCCAGCAGTGGACAGAGACATGGGGGTGTGTACATCATCCTCCCATTAGCAAAACTCCATGGGTGCATGAAGGCATCAACAATGTGCGACTATGTTGATAGTGCCATGACAACACATCACTGACAGCAGTGTCCCACTTCCATGAGGATGCATGTCCTTCCCCCACTGCATGACACACCACATGTGGGTGTGATGACAAATTACACATGCATACCCACCCCTGGCGGTGGCAGCACAATACACACACTGAGATCATGCAACAAGACTGTATCCTCATGTGAAACCCCACTAAACTAAGAGAGCCTAAGGGAACACACACGGTCAC
This sequence comes from Triturus cristatus, assembly GCF_964204655.1. Taxonomy (NCBI): domain Eukaryota; kingdom Metazoa; phylum Chordata; class Amphibia; order Caudata; family Salamandridae; genus Triturus; species Triturus cristatus. Next base: position 319,641,487 of record NC_140579.1, read on the forward strand.
CCACATTCCAGGACTGATAGGAATGTACAGGTGCTGGGGCAGCCAACAAGTTGTTGCCTCCCATGGAAGGAAAAGGGTGGAGTACCCACAGATACAATGCCCACAATTGTCAGTCAGGTGCCCAAATACCCTGCAGAACAAGTAACACATGTGTGCTAGGCTGGGAGTACACACATGCATAGTGCGGAAAAGGGACCATGTCCACATGAAGCCATGGCAACATACTCCATACACAAGTACAGTGACTACCAAGGATGGCACAGACGATGCAGGCGGAGACAGTGCTGAGCAGGCATGGGCAAAGTTGAAGGGATCCCTCACACAACAAGGAAATGTAGACACAGGTAAGCACAACAATTGGGAAACACCCTGCAGGGAAGAAGTCAGGTGCTACAGAGGAGGGAACACTCCTTGGGACAATGTCACCATACAGTAAGAAATTACATGACCAAAGATTATTTGCAGAGACCTTGTGATGGCACGCAGATACCAGGGTCCTCCCCATGAGCAGCACACTACAACATTTCCCAGACACCTAACACATTATCACCACCCCAGCTCAGGGAGCAGCAGCACCAACAGCAATACCAGAAAAGCATTCATGTGCAAATGAAAAACAAAATGCTTTATTCAGCATAAAAAAAGATTGGATTTGAAATGTACACTATATACAAGGCCCATAGGCCAGTCCATATGTGAATTCCGTGGGGGGGACACTTTGGGACGCATCTCCCCTAGCTTGCCCGCACAGTTCAGAGTTCCTTTCCATCCACGGGGGGGGCATCATGTGGGGGTGAAGGACCAGGCACCGCAGGGACAGGAGGGGCAAGGGTAGGTGTTGTGGGTGCAGGGACGGACGACTCCACCACAGGGGGTGGGGCAGCGCCAAAGGTGGTGGTTAGGATGGCGCTGCACATGGTTGCAAGGTCTGCCAGCGTCTCCCCTGCACCCGAAGGAACCACAGGCCCCAAGGAGGGGGGGGTCAGAGGGATGAGTTGCAGTGCTACTGGGGGAGGGTGTGGACAGGGCGGGGGACTCAACTCCCCTGCCTGGGGACTTCCTCGACCACTTGCGGGGTGGTGTCACACTGGGGCTGAGGGACAGACTGGCCATGAAGGACTCTTTGTCTGACTGTTGGGCAGGGGAACTAAGGGGAGTGGTTTTGGAGGAAGTGGGTCGTGAGGACTGCGGACTCCCACTGTGGCTGCGTGGCTGCCGTTTGCCCCCCGACCCAGTGGGTGTGCCTACTTCCCCCTGTGTGTGCGTGACTAGAGGTGTGCGCTTGGCCTTCCCTGTTGGTGTGCTGCCTGTGTCTGGTGGGGTGCATGCATGGGGATGTCTGTTTGTGCTTGGGACAGGCATGGGAGTGGGAAGTGTGGATGGTGCAAGGGTAGGGGGGGACGGAGCGCTGCAGGAGACCCACTGCTGCCGTCAGTGACGAGTCCATGGACCTCAGCAACATCCGTTGGTCAGACATCGCTGCTGACATGCACTCCCTGTACGACACCATTTGTATCAGCAGTCTGGTGTGGCCATGGAGGACATTAAGCAGCGATGTCTGACCAACCTGCAACTGCCGCAGGATGTCCACAGACTCGGAATTGACGGCAGCAGGGGAGACAGGGGCAGGGGGTGCGGTGCCTGGCACGAAGGAGACATGTTGTCGCCTAGCACGGACAGAAGGGACCCGAGTAAGTGGGAGGGCGGTGATGGGAATGGAGGGCGAGAGATGTACTGCTGCTTTCAGCTGTGGGAGCAGCCTCCGCCCCCTCTGGGAGCTCAGCCTCGGACCCGTCAGCGTCATAGTCGGTGTTGGGACTGGACAGGTCCTCTGCCTGACTCCCCTCGCCCTCCGTGCCACTTGCTGCGCCAGACTCCCCAGCACTGGTGGCACCGGTGCTGGATCCCTCCTCCACATCTGTGCCGGTGTCTCCCTCGGTGTCCCCCGACGATGCTGTGGGCAAGGTGAAGAGACAGGAAATAATCAGACACCTGTATACATATGACACATGAGTCCAAACTACATAGGTCACAGTGCATAGCATGAAAAGCATCATGAGTAACATCCACAATACTATGCACATATGTAGGCCCTGCACTACACAGTTGGTTGACCCACCATGCCACTTTGAAACAATGGAGAGCATGACACAACAGCAAAGAACTTGATATCGAATTATACAGAGAAGCTAGTGTCTGTGGACAGTCGAGCACAGCATCTGGACCACACACCGTTGCCAAAAATGGATGAGCAGGAACCATGTCTTTTAACTTTTGACACATGCTGCAAAGCACAAACATTAAACCCTGCACAACATGACTGGGTCAATGCTTGTTGAGTGTCTGTTCCGACTATCATCACACACAGGCCAGACCTGGCAAGGAGACAGAAGCTTTGGACATGTAGGCCTTGCCCGCACAAACCCCCCCCCACCTGAGAAAATGTGATTGAGACAGAGGAAGGACTTACACCTCTTAATCAGGGATCACAAAAATGGGCTCCATTAAATCCTAATTGCACTCTAACTACCCCTCGTGGGGAGGACCACACATATTATTGACAGACAACCATCATCAGATAGTTGTACACAGACACACAGGCATTGGCCAGTGTGAGGATGCACAAGCCACATTGGGTCACCCTGTACAGTGTACACATGTAGCACACTTTACGTAAATACAAATGAGGCCAGGGTACAATGCCACAGAGGCCAACCTATGCTGAAGACACTGAGAATGTCCACAGTGTTGGATGACACACATGATTCCTAGGAAAAGGTGTCTCAGGGGACTGTAGTGGCCACACTGCTCCATGGTCCTGGATAGATCTGACTGCAACAGGAGCAACCATCCCCGCACTATGCATATCTCCCCCTCATGCACATAATGTCTGAGGCCACAACATCGGTCATGCATGCTGCAAGGCAGTTCATTTTAAGCCTCACACTCCTATGTTGAGACTCTGCATCAGTGCCAACAATCATGGACCCCCAAATGACTGAACTGGACATGGCACAGGCAAGGTCCCAACACATGTCACAGACCACCCCTACACATGATGCTGCAAGCATTGGGCACTTGGATTAACTGCCAGCCTAGATTACCTTGTGCAAGAGTGACTACACACAGACCAGGGAACACATGTCAAGGAGGGGAAGGGAGGAATAACAGGACCGGTTGACTTTGGGGAACAGGATATGCACTGCACATATAAACCCTGGCAGTGTATCCAGGCGACTGAGCACTTCCAAAAGCTGGTGACACACAACAAACAGACATGTACCTACCCCCTTCCTGCTGCTGCTTCTCCTGTAACCGCCTATCCATGTCAGTGAAGACCACCGCCAGGACACTCTTCATTTGGTGGGTCCGGCGCCCGCGATTCTTGCCCTCTGGTGAGTCCCCCAGCAGGACCCGGGCGATCCTCCTGGTCCAGCACCGGATATCCTGCCAGCGTTTCCTCACATGGGCCAGGCACCGACTGCGACCCTCCACCGACCTCACGGCCATGACGGCCCACTTCCAAATCTCCCCCTTGGCGTAGGCGGCTACCTGTGAGGATGACAAAGTGAGACAACATCAATACACCTGCTCCATGTCACAGAGACACACATTAGAACAATTGTGCTTGTTTGAACAGGGCATAGTATGCAGCCAACTCATTGCACCTTTGTCATAGGGACATTATCCTCTGGGGAAGGCCAAATGCACTACGTGGCATTTAAAGTACACATGTGGCATAAGGGGTGCAACAGAATCAATGATCATGGCTCACACTGTGCATCACAGGCAACACCAGGATTATGGACAGCACCTCAAAGCAGTCACATGCCCCAGGCCACTGACGCAACCTCAGCGGAGTACACAGACACACACAGGCAAAGGACAATCACCTGCCATTGACAACTGCGGGTACAAACATCTCTCTGCACATGTGCCACTTGATTGGGGGAGTCACAGGTGTGGGGCTAGCTCAGCACGTCAGACACACAGCACGGCTCCCTGCTCACATCAGATGGGTAGGGCATATGCATCCTCCATGCAGCTTTGGTGCAACACTCCACATAGACACTCACCCACATGACAGGGGACTTACACACACACCAATGTCCAAGGGCTGTACACATCATTTCAACACTATCACCACAGGTACACCCAACTCACACACATCTGTGGGTACAGTCACCTGTCACACTGGGGGGACCACAGAATCACATCAGGACTATGGAAACAACATTCCCAAGGGGATTAGCCAGGCTGAATGTGGCATGCACCATGCAGTGATTGTCACAGTAAGCACAATGCAAGTGAGGAGTACAGATATGAACCACATCAGGCTCTGCATTGGAGGCATAAGGCATTCCCCCCCCGGGACCCACCATGAACAACATTGCATGTCTTTCACACCTGGACACAATGCCAGAAGTGACAGACACAAAAAAGGGGCACAGTCACAGCTAGTGGAGTCAGCACTCACCTGCTCCCCTGGTCTCCCATACAGGCAGGGGTACTGTGGGAGGATGACGTCCAGCAACGCCTCATTCTCCTCTTGGGTGAAAGGCTGGTCCCTCTCCACAGACCTGGACATGGTGCCAGAGGAATCACGAGCAGCAGCAGTGGTGTGGAATGAAAGGTTGTGCAGGCAAGTGCTCTCTCATGGGTCCTTGCTGCCTTATATCTCCCTTGCTGGGCTGTTTCATTTACAGGAGTACAGAGTGATTGGTCAATCTCATTTGCATCCTACGTTTCCTCCAATCCCTTTAAACCTACCCCAGTGAGGGCCTTTGCATGGTTCAAAATTTGAGCATGATGTCAAGTCAACAACCACTTTGCAACATAGTATATTGTCTCCAACCGACTTTTGCTGGCCACCTGATGAAAAATTTGGAACTGGAAACTTGGTCTCCATGACAACCAGCATGCATTTAGGCCCTTATACTTGTTCCTCATGTGTCCCCTATGTAATTTCACTATCCACACACAGGTACGGTGCGTTCCACACGTACCCCTAGGGCACCACTACTCCAGTGATACGGTCCTTACACGCGTGTGTAGGACCCGTATCACTTTGGTAGTGTTGCCGTAGGCGTACGCCATTGTGATACGGACCGTACACGTGTGTGTAGGGCCCGTATCTCTATGGCGTACGCCTACGCCAACACTACCCTAGTGATATGGGCCGTACCCGCGCAGGTACGGCCCGTAGCACTATGGTAGTGTTGCCATAGGTGTATGCCATTGTGATACGGGCCGTACATACGCGTGTGTAGGGCCCATATCTCTATGGCGTACGCCTACGGCAACACTACCATAGAGCTACGGGCCGTACCCACGTGTGTAGGGCACGTAGCGCTATGGTAGTGTTGCTGTAGGCGTACGCCATAGTGCTATGGGCCGTACATACGCGGGTATGAGCCGTATCTCTATGGCGTATGCCTACGCCAACACTACCCTAGTGCTACGGGCCGTACCCACGTGTGTAGGGCCCGTAACACTATGGTAGTGTTGCCGTAGGCGTACGCCATAGAGATACGGCTCGTACCCGTGTATGTACGGCCCGTATCTCTATGGCATACGCCTACGCCAACACTACCATGGGGATAGGACCAGTGTGTACACGTACGTGTGTACGGTCCTTGCACACACGCGTACTCCTACCCAAACCCCATATTGTAATACGACCGTACACACGCCCTCAGAGCGTGTGTATGGTGCGTTTCACAGCTTACACTGGTGATAGGAGGCGCACAGGAAAGGAATGGAGGTGTATGACTCGCACAAGGATGGACATCAAGTCATTGTCAGTGCAGTGCATCATGTGTAGGGCCTAGGTGTGTCAGGCAGTGAGCTGGCACATGTCTCCTCATGTTTTAACCCAATAGTTGTGTGATGACCTGTGTACACATGTCATGTGTGATGGAGCACCATGTGGCGCACTTCCCCTTCACACCTTTTACATGTGTGCATGAATTTCAAACTTGTCAAGCACTGCATCACTGGCATGGCACATTCCCCAACACCCGCAAATGTCCCCTGATGCCAGGTACACGGATGATGACACCCGACATCTCACTACCAGCGTGCCACGATGTGACTATGTTGTGTGTGTGTCATGTGTTCCCATGATCTTGCTGTTGGTGTTCCATCAACGGCATCTGCTGTAGCTGCATCCAACATGTGTCTGTGTGTAGATCCCATGTCACACTTTTACGCACACCAGGACACATGTGGAATAACACGTGATGTGTGTCTGTATGCATCTAACAGGGACTTGTGAGCTTAGGACATATCTTCGTAGTCTCAATGTCTGTGTGATCATATTTGACATGTACCCCCTCATGGCAAGGTGTGTGGTCTGTCCTTTTTCTATGACATGTGACCTGTGCGTCTAGCTTGCCGGCAGCTGTCTGTATGAGATGACATCCTTCAAATGCATATATGTGGATGTATGTCACTCCTGTAATGTGTCTGGCTGTTCACTCACACTGGCCCACAGCTACTTTCATGGCATGTCATGTAGACCTTGACAATCCATGTTTGTAGCTGGCTCTTGGTAGGAGTATCACCTGGCTGGCATACGTGTGCAGGATGTATTGTACAGACCAGACTCTGTATGTGGCATATGTGTATTAGCTGTTGAACATGTGCTCAGTTCATTGACATTGGTGTAGTAATGTACTCAATCTTCGTTATTCCTTCCAATTTTTTGCAGGGCACCGCCTCTCCCCCGACCAATGCCAGACTTGGCTGCCATGAGGGAACGTGACTGCATACGCCGCTACCGATTCCCCCAACGGTTAATTGTGGACCTGACAAACAGGCTGGCACCACACCTCCAACCGCGACACAGTTATCCGACTGCCCTGTCCCCCAAGATGAAGGTGATGGCAGCCCTACATTTCTTTGCCACAGGTACGTTTCAATTGACCATAGCTGATGTGGGTGGCATGTCTCAGACCATGTTCAGCCATGTCCTGCATGATGTTTTAGAAGCCATGTTGGTGCACCTGGATGAATTCATCCATTTTCCAACTCGTGAGCAGTTGACAGGTATCAAGGGTGAGTTCTATGCCCTGGGAGGGATGCCCCATGTAATTGGGTCCATTGATGGGACACATGTGGCTCTGCTACCACCACAGGCACAGGAGGTAGCCTTCCGTATCCGTAAACATTACCACTCCATTAATGCCCTTGTGGTGTGTCTTGCTAACATGGTGATTTCCCATGTCTGTGCACGTTTTCCAGGGTCAGCACACAATGCCTACATCATGAGGCGTAGCAGGGTGCCAGAAATGATGCTGCAGCTGCACAACGAACGAGCATGTCTTGTTGGTGAGTAGACTCTGTTTGTCCAGTATTCTGCGGTATCTTAGTATGTGACGGCATCTCCTGACCCACTTCTTTACATGATGTTTCCATGTAGGGGACTCTGGCTATCCCAACATGCCATGGCTGGTGACGCCTCTCCGCAACCCGAGAACAGCTGCAGATCACTGTTACAACAACGCCCATGGGCAGACCAGGCGAGTGATTGAGAGGACCTCCTGAAGCGCCGATTCCAGTGCCTCCACAAGACCGGCGGGTCCCTCCCATATGCACCGGTGAAGGTCTGCAAAATCTTCCTCGTGTGCTGCATGCTGCACAACATGGCAGTGGAGAAAGCTGTGCCACTCATTCTGGATCCCGATGAGCAGGAACATCCACCCGTGGAGGATGACGGCCTTGGTCACGAGGCAAGTGAGGAGGAGGAGGTGGAGGAGGAGGAGGACATCCGGAGTCAGCTCATACGCAACTTCTTCTCATAATGGTGAGTCCCTGGGTCTGAGTTTGCACGCTTGGAGCCTTGTGTGGCATGTGTTTCAATGTGTGTGTCCAGCTGACTGTATGCTAAGTGACTTTGAGGTGTGTGCTGATGTGTCACTCGAGTGCTGATGTCATTCCACACATTTTAGCTGATACACTCAATTGACAACTGGCATGGTGTCAACCTTATTCATGTAGAGTACATGACCATGCATGCGGATGACTATGTTTTTCCTGACTTCTTGTGTGTCTCTCATCCCCAGGTAGTTGAGCATGCTGTCTGCTTGTGGCATCGTTGTGCTCCTGCTATTCCTCATGAGTAATGCAACGTGTGCTGAATCAGCGTTACATGCACGGAATTGGTGAAAATTCTCCTTTGGGTAAGGATTGCAGCAAGGCTTTTTGGGTGTGGTAGTTGTTTGTAATGTGTGGGCACTGCTCCTGTGCAGGTTATGTTACTATGCATACATGTTGACTCACCATGGGGCACATGACATGTGGCATGACTCACATGAATTGATAGTCACACTTCGTGACAGTCATCTGTTATGGGATTGTGGTTTGTGATGAAGGCATCAATGTGTGTACAACTTCTCTCTGAAACATACGGGAGGCTACGGGTGGACATATTGCGGGACATCCCCATATGATGCTCAATGGGGAATTGCAGCCTCTCCGTGTGCAGCAGGGGATGTTTGGCTCAACCCCTTCACTTGTGTGCCAGTACAATGGATTTACAGCATCTGTGGTGCAAAGGGGGTGTCCGGTGTAGGTCCCACATGTTAATCCAATAGACCTGTGAGTCTGTTAATGTTGATGCTTTTGCATAGGTGTGTGCCTGAGTTATAAAGGTGTTCCTCAGCCTCCAAGGTGCCTCATCTCTGTCAATGCAGGTCTCTTGCCACTGTGCATGCGGCATCTATGGCATGGTTGTCAAGGATTGTGCATATGAGTCTATGTGTAGATCAGCAACCTGCATGCTGTTCTTCATGTATTTGATTCTCTATTGTGCATGATGTCCATGGCTGTGTATGTGTTTTGGCATGTTAGTCCCCTCCATGGGCCGTCATCACCTTCTGGGGTGTGTTTCCTGTGCGCAGCTCGGCCTTCAGTTTCATGATCCGGTGTCAGTCATCTTTGGTGATTGTTAATCCTTTGTCTCTGGGTGTGCCATTGCAAACCGGTAACTCATTCCTTGACATACACCTGTTGCAGTAGTCCTTTCTGACATCCTAGGCTGTGTGGATATTGTGGCATAATTCCCAGGACATGCCGCCTGCTGTTGCAGCCACTGCAGCAAGGGCACATGTAGTTTCCAGATTTGGCAACACACACACATCAAAGGTGCTCCTCCCTTCCTCCCTCAACACATTCATTTGGCTGTGTTAGATCTGGGAGTCTCTAGTTGGCAGGGTAGGCACCACTGTCCAAGTAGGGACCCTTGCTTCTAGTCAGGGAAAGGGGGATACACTGTTAAGATAACCCCTGCTCACCCTCTAGGTAGCTTGGCCTGAGCAGTCTAGGCTATCAAAGGCAATGTGTAAAGTATTTGTACCAACACTCACAGTAACACAGTGAAAATACCACAGATTTACTCCACACCAGTTTTAGAAAAATAAGGTATCTTTACTAAAAACTTCACAAGACCAAATACTACAGACAAACCAACATACAATTAAAAAGGTTACTTCAAACATAGTTCAAGAGTTTGCAGAAATGACTCCAGGATGTAAACGTCAGTGTCCTGCACAATGCGACTCTCAATGCACAAAATGCGACACTCTCGTGCCCAACAGCACCTGTAGTTGCGATAAGGTTCCCAAAAGCTATCACAAGGAAGATGGCAAAGGCGATGCGATACTCCTGAGATCTTGGGGAGGCTTTGCAGCAGCCCTGCTTCACGCAGCAGTGGTGGATGCGCCGGCTCCGATCTGTAGGGGGAGGATGCGATGACTTTGGGTGCCACAACCCTCGATGCGTCACGGGACGGGACTCTGCGTCGACACACGCAGCGACTGGATACTTTCACGCACCGGCAGTGGTGCGGCTCTCAACTGGTTCTGCGACGACCCTCGCAGCGTCAGGAATCTTCACACACCGGGACGATGCTCGACGCACTCGGTGATGCGGGGATTCCGGGTGCTGCGATGACACCGCGATTAAATTTTCCTCGCACTCTCGTACTTGCGACACGCAATCGGATGATGCGTTGGGTACCAGTTACTCTTTTTCACGCTTCTGCTTCCCAGCTCTCAAACACAGCAAAACGACCTCCTGAGGCCCCAAGACTGGGCAAGCACTCCAAGGCAGGTCAGAACTCCTTCAGCAGAGTTCCAGGGGAGCTGGTGGTGAAGTCGTTTTGTTCCTGGGACTTCTTAACAGGGAGCCAGCTCTTCTCAGGCCCTTGGAGATCAGAATCAAAAGAAGGGGACACAGCAAAGTCCTTCCCCTCTCCTTGGCAGCAAAGCAAAACAGCAAGCAGGCAGTCTTCTCCTCTTCAGTTCTTTTCAGCTTTCTCCTTGGCAGAGGTTTCTTCTTAGTTCCAAAGTGATCTAAAGTTTAGGTGTCTGGGGTCCTCTTCTTATACCCCTCCAAGTCTTTGTCTCTCTTTGTTCCAGTGGGGGGATTCCCCTGCTCAAACCGGTTCCTGGGTGTGCTCTGCTCTGGAGCACCTGGTTCCTTTCAGAGTGAGGGGCAGGGTCGTTAGACGCTCAGCAGGAGGTGGAGCCTTCTTTGTGCCAGCAGAGGCAGAGTCCTCAGCCTGGCCAGCAGGGGGTGGAGCCAGCATTGTGCTGGCAGGGGCAGCCCTATTCAAACCCAGGGACTACTCCTCCCACCCATCTAAAGCAGATTTCCCTATTCACCCTGCTGCTGACTCATCCAGGCTCCTGGAGCCACCTAGCCCATCACATGACACCAGTCAGCCAACCAGCACACAGGCACACAGGAAGGTTAAACAGGAGAATAGCTACTTTCTAAAAAGTGCTATTCTCACACAGTGAATTTAAAAACCATCTTGCTAAAAAGATGTATAATTAAATTCTGAACACAAAGAATTGGATTTTCTATCTTGCCCTTATGGGAAGATAGGCATGTAAACAGCCTTCCCCATTCTATCCTATGGGCAAGATAGCCTCTCAGCAGTGAAAAACGAAAATGGCTGTAATTCACTACCAGGGCATGTTACACACCTCAGTACATGCCCTACCTTTCAGATACACTGCACCCAGCCCAGGGGGGTACCTAGGGCCACCATAGGGATGCCTGACATGTATAGAAAGAGAAGGATAAGGCCTGGTCAGTGGGTGCACTGGCCAGGTCGACATGGCAGTCCTGGACTGCACATAGGCACTGCAAGCAGGCCTAAGACATCATTTTAGGGCTACTCTTGTGGGTGGCACAATCAGTGCTGCAGCCCACAAGTAGCATTTGAATCACCAGCCCTGGCACACGCAGTGCACTTTACTAGGGGCTAACAGGTGAACCAAATATACCAATCATGGATAACCAATCAATATAACAATTTATACAGAGAGCATATGCACTTTAGCACTGATCAGCAGTGGTAAAGTGCCCAGAGTCCTATTGCCAACAACCACGGGTCAGAAAAAATAAAGGAGGAAGAAGCAAAAAGTTTGGGGAGAACCCTGCAAAAAAGTGCCGTTTCCAACACAACCCCCTTCCAGCCTAAAGCCAGGGTAGACCAAGCGATACCTCGATGGGATTCCCTTCTTAGGGCGATAGAACACGGAAACTGGCCCAAACAGCAGGGCACTATTCCTGATCTACGCCTTCCTGAACCCGGTTGGATCTCTCCATCCATACTCTCAGGGTCTACCAAGCCAACCCATGTGGAACCCTTCTCTTCACCTGTGGACACCACCTGTGCAGCACCTAGCCTCAACTTGCTCACAGGTGTGTCCCAACAGACAGACAGCAGGCCACAGTGACCAGTGACAGTGGTCAGGGATGAGACCCCGGCCTTATGCCTCTCAGGGCCCTCAATCCCCTGTGGCGTCAGAAGGTGGGGGGCAGTAGCCCCAGGTGCTTTGCACCCTTTGTCCACTTCCTTTCCTGTCAGGTCGGGTCTGACAACCTGGCACTGACCCACCAGCCCCGGGCCTGTATCCGGTGGCTGGACAGGAGGCTGGGGTAGGCTTTTCCATACCCAGTCCTCCTCTTCCTTGGGGCTCTGTACCCTCCCACCTGGAGCGGTACCCCCTTCTAGAATAGTCAGGGCACCTGTGGCAGGTGTCCTGCACCATTCGCCCACCAGTTCAGGGGTTCTATCCTGTAACTGGGATCCCAGGTCAGGGGGGACACCCCGGACCTGGCCCTCCAACCTAGGGTCTAAACCCTCCAGGTGAACCGGGGTCAGAGGCGAGGACTCCCTCCATCTGTACCCCCTTCCAGAATTCTGCACCCTCCTACTTGGAGCGGTACACCTCAAAGACAAACTGGTAGAGACACTGCTTACAGATGTCCCTCCCTCCAGTTCATGACCTCTCTCCAGCAACTGGTCTCACAACCTAGGGTCTAAACCCTCAGGTTGCACCGGGGTCAGAGGCGAGGACTCTCTCCCTCTGCACCCCCTTCCAGAGAGCTGCACCCTCCCCACTGGAGTGGTACCCCTGGAAGCCAAACCGGTCAGGACACAGCTTACAGATGTCCTTCCCCCCAGGTCAGGCAGATCCTGAACCTGGCCTCCCAACCCAGGGACTAAACCCTGCGGTTGCACACCTGCCTGGCATGCCAGGACCTCTGGGGACTCACACAGTATCTCCCCGAGGGTGACACATGACTCATGTGTCTTGTGACAGTCTGCCTGGCGCAGATCTTCCGGCCCCTGTCCACCCGACAGTGCGCGAAGATCTCCCAGGACAGAAGTGGTGTCACCATGGTCACTCCTAGGGGACTCAGCCCTTCTGACCGGTCCCTGACCCACTGGTTCTCCCACTGGGGAACACATCCCCCTCTCACCCCTCTGTCTGGACTTCTGCACCCTCCCAACTGGAGCGGTACCGCCAGACACCAGAACCACTGGAGCTCTGTTTATAGAGGCTCCAGGTTCTCCTGACACTAGGAGATCCTCCTCAAATGGCCTACTAGCACTGTCTAGGCCTCCAACCTGGTGTTCCATTAAGGAACCCACCAGGTCCTGAGACTGGGTTTCAGGCACCTTGGGACCCACAGTCCCACACTCACCCCTTCTCCACTGAGACAGGATGTGAGCCCCTACACCCCTCCCACTACACTGGGACCTAACTGGGCTACACTGAACCTCTTCCACCTCACAGGTCTGGAAGATATCCGGGCCACTCCTTTTGGGATCACTCCCCAATGCCTCTCCAGACCTTTTGACATCCAACCAAAGGTCTGCCTCCAACGCAAGCTCTCTGGAACCAGAGAACTCACACTCCACCGGGTGTTGGCATAGCTCTGGAAAACAGGGACTTAAAATATGCTCTCCAACAAATGAATCACACAGCCCCCCACAGTTGTTAACCAAGCTACCGTTTGCCTCACCCTCCAGTGCCTCACACAAGTACCCCACACCACTCTCCTGAGATTGGCAAGACAGTATCTGACTGTCTCTGTCACACAACTCACACTCTTCTGGGCGGTCTCCACACTCACACACCAAGGTTTCTACCATGGGGGAACCCCTCTCCCTGTACCTCTCATCTAGGGTCAGTAGAGTGTCCCTCCCACCACTAGGAATATGGTCCCCTGTGCCAGTTCCCCAATCTACTTCAGGGACACTGCACTCCACTGGAACAACATCATACACCTGAACCCCCTGGTGTATGTCAACCCCCTCCTTCAAGTCAGGTGCCACATCTCTGGGTGTTTGTACCTTTCTCTCAGCACTAGAAACTACAATCTTGCTGCCACCATCTGAGCTGGACTCCACCTCCAACTCAGCAAAGCTCACTTCTTGAGCTACCCATTTTTCTTCTTCAGCTGAGACACTCATGGCCTCAAGCCTCTCGAGCTCCAAATCAAGCTCCCTCATCCTCAACTCATGAGCCAGAAGCAATTTCTTCTCCTCCAACGCCTTTTCTACTTCCAATTGCTTCACTTTCATTTTCATTATTTCTAATTCATGGTTTCTCACCCTTTGATTCTCCTCCAACTCCTCTGGAGTGAGCCCTCTACTGGAATGGGAGCTGCCAGCCCTTGAGACTGGTCTGCCCATGGGCAGATCTTGGGGAACAAAACCATTCTCTTCATTTGTATCATCTTCCTCTTGGGCCTCCCACCAGGCCTTAAAGACTCTTTGTAGCACATCCTTTCTAGATCCGCTTTTCACAGGGCAACCAAGGTCTTTGCAGAATTGCTTGAGCTCCTCAACTCTGTATGAATACAGATCCTCAATGGAAAACTCCCATTCTGCCCTCTCACTTGTTGCCACCTGAAACATGATGCTCTTGAAGAGTTACTCAAAAATAGAGAAATACAGTATGTGGTTGTCTATTGGTCTGCACTCCTAGTGATGTACACCAATTACTGTGGGTCAAGTACAAATACAAGTTCAATCCTCACCGCTGACCACCAATGTTAGATCTGGGTATCTCTAGTTGGCAGGGTAGGTACCACTGTCCAAGTAGGGACCCTTGCTTCTAGTCAGGGAAAGGGGGATACACTGTTAAGATAACCCCTGCTCACCCTCTAGGTAGCTTGGCCTGAGCAGTCTAGGCTATCAAAGGCAATGTGTAAAGTATTTGTACCAACACTCACAGTAACACAGTGAAAACACCACAGATTTACTCCACACCAGTTTTAGAAAAATAAGGTATCTTTACTAAAAACTTCACAAGACCAAATACTACAGACAAACCAACATACAATTAAAAAGGTTACTTCAAACATAGTTCAAGAGTTTGCAGAAATGACTCCAGGATGTAAAAGTCAGTGTCCTGCACAATGCGACTCTCAATGCACAAAATGCGACACTCTCGTGCCCAACAGTACCTGTAGTTGCGATAAGGTTCCCAAAAGCTATCACAAGGAAGATGGCAAAGGTGATGCGATACTTCTGAGATCTTGGGGAGGCTTTGCAGCAGCCCTGCTTCACGCAGCAGAGGTGGATGCGCCAGCTCCGATCTGTAGGGGGAGGATGCGATGACTTTGGGCGTCGCAACCCTCGATGCGTCACGGGCCGGGACTCTGCGTCGACACACGCAGCGACTGGATACTTTCACGCACCGGCAGTGGTGCGGCTCTCAACTGGTTCTGCGACGACCCTCGCAGCATCAGGAATCTTCACGTACCGGGACGATGCTCGACGCACTCGGCGATGCGGGGACTCCGGGTGCTGCGATGACGCCGCGATGAAATTTTCCTCGCACTCTCATTCTTGCGACACGCAATCGGATGATGCGTTGGGTACCAGTTACTCTTTTTCACGCTTCTGCTTCCCAGGTCCCAAACACAGCAAAATGACCTCCTGAGGCCCCAAGACTGGGCAAGCACTCCAAGGCAGGTCAGAACTCCTTCAGCAGAGTTCCAGGGGAGCTGGTGGTGAAGTCCTTTTGTTCCTGGGACTTCTTAACAGGGAGCCAGCTCTTCTCAGGCCCTTGGAGATCAGAATCAAAAGAAGGGGACATAGCAAAGTCCTTCACCTGTCCTTGGCAGCAAAGCAAAACAGCAAGCAGGCAGTCTTCTCCTCTTCAGTTCTTTTCAGCTTTCTCCTTGGCAGAGGTTTCTTCTTAGTTTCAAAGTGATCTAAAGTTTAGGTGTCTGGGGTCCTCTTCTTATACCCCTCCAAGTCTTTGTCTCTCTTTGTTCCAGTGGGGGGATTCCCCTGCTCAAACCGGTTCCTGGGTGTGCTCTGCTCTGGAGCACCTGGTTCCTTTCAGAGTGAGGGGCAGGGTCGTTAGACACTCGGCAGGAGGTGGAGCCTTCTTTGTGCCAGCAGAGGCAGAGGCCAGCAGGGGGTGGAGCCAGCATTGTGCTGGCAGGGGCAGCCCTATTCAAACCCAGGGACTACTCCTCCCACCCATCTAAAGCAGATCTCCCTATTCACCCTGCTGCTGACTCATCCAGGCTCCTGGAGCCACCTAGCCCATCACATGACACCAGTCAGCCAACCAGCACACAGGCACACAGGAAGGTTAAACAGGAGAATAGCTACTATCTAAAAAGTGCTATTCTCACACAGTGAATTTAAAAACCATCTTGCTAAAAAGATGTATAATTAAATTCTGAACACAAAGATACCAAACTTGGATTTTCTATCTTGCCCTTATGGGAAGATAGACATGTAAACAGCCTTCCCCATTCTATCCTATGGGCAAGATAGCCTCTCAGCAGTGAAAAACGAAAATGGCTGTAATTCACTACCAGGGCATGTTACACACCTCAGTACATGCCCTACCTTTCAGATACACTGCACCCAGCCCAGGGGGGTACCTAGGGCCACCATAGGGATGCCTGACATGTATAGAAATGGAAGGATAAGGCCTGGTCAGTGGGTGCACTGGCCAGGTCGACATGGCAGTCCTGGACTGCACATAGGCACTGCAAGCAGGCCTAAGACATCATTTTAGGGCTACTCTTGTGGGTGGCACAATCAGTGCTGCAGCCCACTAGTAGCATTTGAATCACCAGCCCTGGCACACGCAGTGCACTTTACTAGGGGCTAACAGGTGAACCAAATATACCAATCATGGATAACCAATCAATATAACAATTTATACAGAGAGCATATGCACTTTAGCACTGATCAGCAGTGGTAAAGTGCCCAGAGTCCTATTGCCAACAACCACGGGTCAGAAAAAATAAAGGAGGAAGAAGCAAAAAGTTTGGGGATAACCCTGTAAAAAGGCCCGTTTCCAACAGGCTGTCTTCGGCTTGTCTGTGCCACAGTTGCGGCCACGCAGTACCAAAGGCTGTACCGTCGACACATGCAATGTGCACATTGCACGACCCTCAGGTCCTTGCATGACCCACATCACACTACAGTGTGATGTTGCAGCCACCCTCCAAGCAAGGTCCATCCACACATCTCCCGCCTGCTCTCAGGCATGCACTGAGCGCACACACAACACCTTTGCATGATGAGTGTGCAACTCCGACTGCCTACACAGCGCTGCCACGCCTTCTAGGACCTGTCACACCCACCAGGTCATGTTCCTCCTACTCCCCACCGGATCTGTACCCCTGCAAGGCCATGGGAGTGGGACTCAAGGCTTCTGCATCTAGTATGCTTTAGTCGTGAGGCACATGGCACAGGTATCATCTTTCAGCGTGTCAATCTACAATGTGTCCAGGCCCCCCCTATCCACCATCACATGCGCACACGATCTCATCATCAACTCGTATGCCATTGACAGCCAGGCGCTCCTCACCCTCACCAAGGACGCAGACATTTCCAGTTCCAATATTCAAGATTGCATGGGATCCATAGATGAATGGCAGAACAGCAGCCACCTGAGGCTGGACTTCTACAGGACTGAGGTCAACATCTGAGGATTGTCCCCTTACAGCTGGCTCAACTGCTTGTGTCCCACCCACAGAAGCCCCGCACAGGCACCCAGTGTCCACGCACACAAGATGTTGTGCATCATGGATTGCTTGCTCTAATTTGCCATGGTAATCACCAGCATCTGTACCTCACACTGCAACACCCTCAGCATTATGCACATGATCCCCAGATAGATCCACTCCAAGGTAAGATGGACCATCCCCCAGGTCCACGACAACATCCGTGTCAAATACTGCCCTGCCCTCAGCAGAGCAGCCACATCCAAAATCCAGGGACACTTGTCCACATCAAGGCTGCATCTGCACACCTCAGCGTCAACATCCCGCGCCCCAGCCACATCACCGTCCAGCAGAGATAGCTGCAATGGATCACTGTGTGCTGAAGGATGACCTTCAGACTCCTCACCCACACTCAGGAGGCAGGCCACAACCCTGACCCAAAACCAACCTTGTACCACTGTCATCCGAGACCCCGTAGTGCCATCTCCGTGCATCCAACCTTTACCTGGCCACCATTCTTCTGATCCACCATACTCCTGCATGCAGGACATAGTTCTCCCACCTGGGAACACATACCTGGGACTCCCTCCCCGGGAACCTCCAAATGAGGCTCCCAGTTTCCCCAGCACCCCCTCAGCAGCTTGAGGCCATCACAGGTGAGTATTGTGCTCCATGTCTGCATTGAATGATACATTGTGACCCATGTGTGTCCTGTACCAGACTCCGATCCCAGGGTATGGATGTGTGGAGTTAGTTCAACACTCAGGCATAGTTTGACATTTACACACACATATGTTGGTGAATAATGCCAAATGACAGCAACATCTCATGACAAAATTAAGTATTTATTTTTGGTGTGGTAAGTCTTTTGGTGGATGAAGTAAGGTTCTCTACCGGGTGCATAGAATCCAAAGTTCACAGGGGGAGATGGCATCCTTGTCAGTTGGAGTCATCAGACTCCAGACCACAGTGTTGGTCATCATTGGTCAGACTGTGACCAGCAAGTCCATGTGGCAGAGAATGTCATTGGGTGAGGTGGTGCTGTTGCGCCAGAGGGCCAGGTGCCAGGCCAGGTGACCTGGGAGATGTGGATGGTCGAATGACTCTCGCGGTCTTTTCCGTGGACGACCGACCTTCCTCCGGGGACCCTCAGATGCAGGCCTTGACGATGTCTGTGATGCTCCGTCGGAAGAATCCTCCTCCTCCTCCTCCCTCCCTGTGGCTAGTGCTGGTCTTCGCCTGGTGTCACAGGGAGGGTTGCCCATGTTGTCGGCAATCCGACGGAGTGAACGGCTCATGTCTGTTTGCACCGCCAGGAGCTCAGCCAGTCTTGCCTCCATCCGTCCTTGGTGTTGTTGTTGACTGGCATGTTGCTCGGCATGCAGGTTCTTCATCTCGTCGAGGGTCCCCTTGATGTCTGTGAGGCTCGACACAACCTGGCTGATGCCCCTGGTGTCACACCGGTATGTGTCCAGGATGTGGCACATGTGTGCCATGCCGGTTCCCTCAGCTGGCTGGTCAGGTTCTTGCCTCCGCCTGCCTCCACTTCCACCACCCCTGCCCACACGAGCCTGGCCTGCCGTTGTGGGCACATCGGGTCTACGGGACCCCTGAGGGATGGCATTAGCGTGGTCGTCTGCCTCCTCCTGGGTGCCCGGAGAACCTTGGCCCTCCTGGTCAGACTGGCTGTGTTGTTCGGTGCGAGCAGGGCTCCTGGGTGTCTCCTGGGATGTGGCAGGAATGGGGGTGGGTGTTGGCACAGATGTACCTGACGCAGGTGCTGCAGGGGCTTGGGCACCAGAGGGGCCAGGTTGGTCGGGGTCATCCATGGAGTGGTGAGAGTCGTCGCTGCCGGTGGGATCATCTTCACGCTGAGCCTGGGACTGTGATTGTTCCACCCCATGGTTGGGGGGAGGTCGATGACATTGCCCTGTGTGTGAGATAGACAATGTTAATGCTGTTTCATGCCACATCCATGTTTCATACATATTCAAGTAGTCACAGTTCCTCCAGGGGGTTGGATGTGCCTAGCATTCCTCTCAATGTACACTTGGGGATGGGTATGTTGCGAGGGGCAGATTGGTATGTGCTCCTGAGTGTTTGCCAGTAGATTTTTGGCTGGGATGCTTATTTGGCTATGGATTGGTCTTGTTGTGTCACATGTCCATTGTGAGAGTGGGTAAATCCGTTGCCTGCCCCGGGGGTGTGTGCTTGTGTGAGGGGGGGGTGTGTGACCAGGCCTGCTGTTGTGTGTAGTGTGATTTGTGATTGGGTCTCCCAGGTGATGTGTCTGTCCCCTCATGGTGCATTCTGGCATGACAGTGTGTGTGAGTTCCTGTGCTGGGTATGTGAGCTAGTGGAGTTGTTGTTTGAGTGTACAGTGGTCACAGGAGGGCCTTGTGCTGCCTACAGCAGGGCCAAGTGTCAGCTACCTTGTCATTACTTTGCCAGTCCCTGTGCATTGGGCATGGGTATGTACCTAGGCCATTTGGGCTGTGGGCATTGGTATCTGGTTCTGAGTTGCACAATGTGTTGTGTGAGCCCCACCCTCCCAGCATCCCGGACATCCAGTCTTGGGTTTGTGGTTGGTGTGGCCTGGGACATGGCATTGCCTTTATTTGTGAATGGGGCATGGAGACGTTAGTGGCATGAGCGTGGTTTTTAGGGTGTGGTTGTGTGCGGTGAGGGCTTGGGGGTAGGTGAGTGCATTTGTTGTAGTTGGGGTGTGGATGCCATTCTCCCCATGTTACGTGAGTTGTTTGTGTACTCACCAGGCTCTGCGACTCCTTTGACTCTGTGTACTCCCACCGGCGGAAACGTGGCCATCACCTTCTCCTCCCAGGGATGGTAATGTACGGGTCTTTGGGGCAGCCCGCCTCCAGTGATGTTACTCTGGGCGTATTCCTCATTCATTTTCCTCTTGACTGCCCTGCGCAGATCGCACCACCTGGCTTGGCATTCATGCCTGGTCCTTCGGATGGGCGCAACAGCATTCACCTTATTGACGATCCTCTGCCACAGGCTGGTTTTTTGGGCTATGCTGGTCTGTCTGACCAATGTTCCAAACAGCTGTGGCTCGACTCTGATGACTTCGTTGACAAGGAGCTCCGGCTCCGCCGTTGTGAACTTTGGATTCTTGTCAGTGGGCATGGTGTGGGGTGTGAGTGTGGATGGTTGTGGGTGTGTGGGTGTGAATGTGACGGTGTGTGTGTGAAGGTGAAGAGGGGGTGTTTGTGAAGGAGGTTATGTGAAGGTGTGTAAGTGAAGGTGTAGTTGAGGTGTGAGTAAGGTGCAGTTGTTTGTCTGTGGTGTCTGTGAGCAGTGGGTCTGTTGCAATGGCTCATGGGTTGTGTGTGTGGGCCATTTTTATTGGTCCATTTGTGGGTGTGGCTGTGTTTGAATTTGTGGTGGGTGTGTTATAAGAGGGGTTGTGATTTGGTCCTCTGTTTGCCTGTTTGGATGTGGCAGGTCAGTCATAGAGATGTATTTTGTCATGTTGACGTGTTTTGTGGTGTTGTGCAAGTCGAATTGACCCTCCTTGTGCTGTTTTACAGTGTCCTGGTTCTGTACGAGTCTTTTCCGCGTAGGTACGGTCCGTACATACGCAATGCTGGTTGAGGGTGCTGGGGTACGGTGTTGGGGTACGGTGCGTACAGGTGCGGGGCTGTGCTACGGTGTTGGGGTGCAGCGCATACAGGTGCGGGCTGTGCTACGGTGTTGGGGTGCGGCCTGTACAGGTGCGGGCTGTGCTACAGTGTTGGGGTACGGTGTGTACAGGTGCGGGGCTGCGCTATGGTGTTGGGGTGCGGCGCGTACAGGTGCGGGCTCTGCTACGGTGTTGGGGTGCGGCGTGTACAGGTGCAGGCTGTGCTACGGTGTTGGGGTACGGTGCGTACAGGTACGGGGCTGGGCTACGGTGTTGGGGTACGGTGCGTACAGGTGCAGGGCTGTGCTACGGTGTTGGGGTGCAGCGCGTACAGGTGCGGGCTGTGCTACGGTGTTGGGGTGCGGCGTGTACAGGTGCAGGCTGTGCTACGATGTTGGGGTACGGTGCGTACAGGTACGGGGCTGGGCTACGGTGTTGGGGTACGGTGCGTTCAGGTGCGGGGCTGTGCTACGGTGTTGGGGTGCAGCACGTACAGGTGCGGGCTGTGCTACGGTGTTGGGGTGCGGCGCGTACAGGTGCGGGCTGTGCTACGGTGTTGGGGTGCGGCGCGTACAGGTGCGGGCTGTGCTACGGTGTTGGGGTAAGGTGCGTACAGGTACGGGGCTGTGCTACGGTGTTGGGGTACGGTGCGTACAGGTGCGGGGCTGTGTTTCGGTGTTGGGGTACGGTGCATACAGGTAAGGGGCTGGGCTACGGTTTAGGGGTACGGTGCATACAGGTACGGGCTGTGCTCCGGTGTTGGGGTACGGTGCGTACAGGTACGGAGCTGGGCTACGGTGTTGGGGTACGGTGCATACAGGTGCGGGGCTGTGCTACGGTGTTGGGGTACGGTGCGGATGTGGGGTACGGTGCTGACATACGGGGGTACGGTGCTGACATGTGCGGGGTGAGGGGGGCTGTACGGCTCGTATTCGGGCACAAGTTTACCCGTGTACATGTAGGCTACAGTGTTCGCTCCGTACGGGGCCTTTTACATGCGGTTGTGTATTCGGACGGGCGGTACGGATATTACTTGCACGCTCGGACTTCTGTTTTACGATTTGCACGTAAAAATGTCCGGCTCCCTATCGGACATTTTTCCCAACGCTATTCGGACGTAAAAATTTACGGCTCCCTCTCGGACCATTTTCCCGACGCAATTCGTACGTATTTTTCACGTACGAATCGTACTTTGCAGTTTGTACGGTACTTGTACGATTCGTACGTAAAAAAATACGGATACGAGTCGGATGGTAAATTTTGTTAACGGATCGGAATCGGCACCATAATGTGGAAATGAGAGGGTATGGAGTGAATGAATCAGAGGACGATGTTCTTGATGACATGTTTTATAAAAATCCACCCCCATATCGGCCAGAACCAGAAATATTAACCCCAAGTGCCCCAATGAAAGAAACATTACGAATCATAAAGTCGGAACCAGAGTTCGAAGATTTGGGGAAAAACTATTCCATTAGAGAGGTAGAAAAGAAGTCCAGAGGTAGAATAAATGGTGAAAATTCAGCTGAACCAGCAAAAACAACCTTAGAATTAACAGAGAAAATAAGAGAATTGACCAAAATCTGGAAGCTGTAACAGTTCCCGTAACGATAGGTCAGTAATGCCTATGTTCGATAAACAAAAAGATGTCGAACATTGTTTAACGGTCCCTTATAAAAGCAAAAAACAGGTTGAACAACCAAAATTGAGTCAAAATGATAATCCATGGAGACAGACAATAAGTATGATTGAACCAAATTTTTCAAATAATCCGTTTGTAGGCCAGATTTGTGCAGAAAGACGTGTAACAACAGTGGAGTCAATATTAGAAACCCAAAAAGATTCTGGACAAGGTAATGTAGAGAAGTCGGTAGGACCATCTACAGACGAGTTAAGTGAGTGGTTGAGAAGCTGGCAAAAGAAAGACAAAGAATCTCAGTCAATAGATGTGGCCAAACTACGAATTGTACTGGAAGAGTTAATTGTAGGAACTATTCCTATGGAGAAATTAAAAACCTACCAAGATGAGGAGTTGTTATTCCTGTGTAAAAGTATAACATGGAGAGCAAAAAGTCTCCATGAAAGATTAGAAGAAGTGGCAAATGAAATGGGTATAGATATTGAAAAGGTAAAAGCCCTACAGAAACCATATCGAATAGATTTCACTGAAAAGGACATTGAAAATATGAATACCACAGTACGAATGAGTCAGATTAAGGAAATAAATATGTTGTTGAGAAAGTGGGGAGATGTGGACAAATGGAAAAGTAGATGGTATTGAAAACGAGATGATGTTTCAGATAAAACCTTTTCAGCTTTCCCTGTTAGAGAAAAGGAGAAGGTAGTAACAGAATTCCCTATGGAAGAAATTCCAGGAGGAGGATATGTACATGTCCCATGGACTAGGCAAGATATTTTGTCATTCACAAATGACTTCCCTCGACTACGTGAAAAACCCGTCGAGTGGTATAGACAGGTGGACTGATTTGTAAAATTGTCCAAAGTATTGTGGATTGATCTAAACAGCCTGTTTGACATAATAGTACCAGCAGATCTAGGGACAGAATGGAAAATCATGATAGATTGGCCAACACAAGAATACCCAAGGGATCCAAAAACAGGGGCTCCAGACCCCGAGGTAATGAAGAAATACGAACAGGTTATTGCGTTTCTGAAAAACAAAGTACCTCCTAAAGAGACAGATTGGGTAAAAAGTGACAGAACACATCAGGAAAGCAAAGAGTCAGTACATGCATATTATGAGAGGTTAATATTTGCCTTTAAACAGTTTAGTGGAGATGAAAATCTGAGTGAAAAGGATTTAAGTCATTTTGTATATAGATTTGTATATGGTCTACGTCCAGAAATTAGTGAGATGATAATACAGCATGCTGTAGACTGGCAAAATAAGAAAATAGACGAAGTACTGAGACATGCTAATCATTTCAGTGATGAGATTGTAGCAAAACAGCGAAAATTGAAAGAAAAGGCTATGTGGGCACGAGTAAAGGTAGAGGAGAGACAGGAAGCTCAATTAGCAGAACAAGTGAATAATACAGGATCAAGACAAAAATGTAGTCCTTGGAAAGGTAAAGGAAATATAGAGGAAGCTAAGAAGAAATTTCCGTGTCATAATTGCAGTAGGATAGGGCATTGGAAATCCGAGTGTAAATTTCCCCCAAGTACTAACGATGAAAATGCATAATTGAATCCACAGGTGCAGAATGAGGTGAGTGGTCAACCGCAGCGACAGCAGCAGGTTGTTACCCAACAGAATCAGGTGCCAAAACCGCCTTTTCCACAGAGCATAAATTCCCAGAAGTATAGTAGTGAAACGGGATTCTACAAAGGAGAACAGGTAAAAAAAACACGCGTGCTAGCGCTGCTTCGCAGTATTGGCTGCAACACGATGAGAGGGATTCAGAAGAGGGTTATTGAGGGTGCCGAAGGGAGGAAGAAGAGTGCGTACTTGGCACAAGGCCCATTTGTAGATGGAAAGGTTAATAATGAAAATATTACTTTCCTAGTTGATACTGGTGCTACTCGATCAACTGTTAAATCAGCTGATGTTAAGAATCTTCCTCTCCCGGATGAAACGATCCAAGTAGTTGGTGTATCTAACAGGCAGATTAAAATTTTCCTTACAGAACCGGTGAAAGTTAGCATAGGGATTATTTCTGAAAAGCACCGCTTTGTTGTGTGCGATACTAGTCCTGAGAATTTGTTAGGTAGAGACTGATTGTGCAAAATGAACTGCACTATATTTTGTACCCCGGATGGAATAGCATTTGAAACCCCAGATGATGATGTGTTGTATAAAATGACAATGGCAAATAGGGAGAAGGAGGTTACTGAAACCTATGCTGTATTTAATCCTGATGAATTACCTAAAGAATTGAAACAGTCTGTAAAAGCAGAAGTTTGGGATTTCACAGGAGAAGATGTAGGATTAATGAGAAATGTAGATCCAGTAAAAATAACAGTAAAAGAAGGAGTAAGTTATCCAAATGTCCCTCAATATAAACTGACACAAGAAATAATTGAAGGAGTAAATCCTGTGATTGAGAAAATTATAAAACAAGGAATTTTGAGAGAAATAATGAGTAGTCCATGTAATTCACCAATAATGGGACTGAAAAAGCCTAATGGGAAGTTCAGGATAGTACAAGATCTGAGAAAGATAAACAAAATTGTTGTGTCATGCTGTCCCATTGTACCAAATCCATCTGTGATTTTGTATCAGATTCTCCATGATGCAGAATGGTATACAGTGATTGACCTATGCCATGCTTTCTTTTCCATCCCATTGCACCATGACAGTCAGCAACTTTTTGCATTTCGTTTCGGCGAGCGTATTTTGGCTTGGTTCCAAATTCCACAGGGGTATACAGAAAGCCCCTCAATATTTAATCAGCTATTGAAGAAGTCCTTGGAAAGTCTAGAAATGCCAGAAAATTCGGTGTTAGTTCAATACATCGATGACCTTCTTGTGGCATCGAAAACCCATGAAGCTTGTGAGGTAGACACAATAGCCTTGCTAAATCATTTGGCAGATGGAGGACTAAAGGTGCCACCATCGAAATTACAATTTTGTAAGAAGGAAGTACAATATTTAGGACATAACATTGAAAAAGGACTGAGAAAAATAACAATAGACAGAATCAGGATCATAAAAGGAATGAGAGCACCCATGACCCAAAGAGAAGTGAGAATGTTTTTGGGAATTGTTGGATATTGTCGTCAATGGATCAGCAATTTTTCGTTGATCGCAAAACCTTTGGTACGACTGACAAGAAGTGATGTGAAAGATCCCATTGGTTTCAACAAAGAGGAATTGGCAGCATTCAAAAGGTTGAGAGATGGGTTGTGTGAAGCACCTGTATTAGGTATGCCTGATTATGAGAAAGAGTTTGAGTTGTATTGCAGTGAGAGAAATGGATGTGCACTCTCTGTTCTATACAGAAGCATGGAAAACTGAGGAGACCAATTGCATATTTTTCATCAATGTTGGACCCAGTAGCTGTAGCCCTACCTGGGTTTTTGAAAGCAGTAGCTGCTACATGTCAGAGTTTGGAACAGAGTGAGGAAATTGTGATGGGATATCCTGTGAAAGTGTTTGTACCTAATGATGTGGTGATCCTTTTAACAAGGAGTCGTACTCAGTATATGAGACATAGGGCCATATGTAGGTACCTAAATACCAGTCGGGAACGGCTGAAAATCGGTAAATTTCCCGTTACCGACTGGTATTTAGGCAATTGAGATGTACGAGGCTGGATTTAAGGATTCGGTAATTTACCGATTCGTTATTTTAAGGAATCGGTAAAATACCGAATCGGTAAATTACCGAATCCTTAAATCCTATGTAGGGAGCACTCAAGCGAGTGCATTTTTGTTTTAAGGATTCGTTATTTACCACCAACTACAGGTTGGTGGTAAATACCAAATACCTTTTAAAAAGCAATTGTGTGCTTTTCTAGAAATGCCATGTGGCAAACATACATGCCCTTAGGGCATGTACGTGCACCACATGTGCACACATGCACGATTCAGGGGTGCGACAGGGTGTCAATGTGACACCCTGCCACCCTTGAATATGCTCCCCCTATTACCGATTCGGTATTTACCGAATCGGTAATAGTGAATGGCTTCCCATTCATTCCTATGGGCCTCCAGGCCCATAGGAATGACTTGGAAGGTATTCCTTATTACCGATTCGGTAAATACCGAATTGGTAATAACGAATATTACCGAATCGTTAAAATTTACAGATTTTTTACCTACATTCTATTTAACCATTCTTAAATACCGAATCGGTAAAATTCGGTATTTAGGAATCGGTAAATAGAAATTACCTACATATGGTCCATAGTCGGCTGACTAAGTATGAAAAGGTCATATTAGGTGCAACAAATGTAAGTCTTGTGAGATGTTTGAATGTGAATCCTTCAACATTGCTGCCTGATGCTGAGAATGTGGAAGTAAGAGATGAAGCAGATCATGACTGTCTGGATGTACTTGATTTCTGTACAAAACCTCGACCTGACATAAAAGATGTACCCTTACCAGAAAGTGATTTTGTTCTGTTTGTGGATGGGTCATGTTTGAGAACAGATGATGGAGTGTTAAGTGCAGCATATGCGGTATGCACAGTTGCAGCAGTGATGGAAGCATCATATCTGAAAGGAGTAAAATCGGCACAAGTAGCTGAACTTGTCGCTTTGACTAGAGCATGTAAGATTGGAAAGTGTGTGAGAGTGACTGTGATGACTGACAGCCAGTATGGCTTTGGAGTGGTCCACGACTTCGGCCATATATGGCTGCAGAGAGGATTCTTAACATCAAGTGGGACTCCCATTAAGAATGCTGAAGTGGTTGGAAAGTTGCATGAGGCGATACAGCTGCCTAGGCAATTGGCTGTTGTAAAGTGTGCTGCCCATAGTCACAGTGGTGATTATATCGACACTGGAAATAAATTTGCGAATGACATGGTACAATACTGTGCACAAAATCAGAATTCCATTAATCGGGCTAAGGAAAGAGAAGTGGTTTCTTGCTCCTTGATGTTTACTAACATTGTGGGAACATGGGAAGAAGTAAGACAATTGCAGGAAGAAGCAGGAAATGAGGAAATGAAGCCGTGGGTAAAAGCAGGATGTGCACCAAGAGAGAAAGATCAAGTGTGGGTTTATCGAGATGGAAGACCAGTCATGCCTGATAGCATGATGTCTGCCATGGCACGGATGTATCATGGACAGGGACACATAGGGAGAAATGCTATGGTCAGGTCCTTTAAACAAACCTGGTATAATGCAAAATTCAAACTTGTAGCAGAAAGTCTTTGTCAGAGATGCCTAATATGTCAGCAATACAATCCAGGAAGAAAGACAGTAGTGAGTCTAGGAACAATAGGTCGAGAAGGAGGGCCTTTTACCAGAATGCAAGTAGATTTCATTAAGATGCGTCCCTGTAACAGACTGAGGTATGTTTTGGTTATGGTCTGTCTGTTTTCCAGATGGGTAGAGGCATTCCCAACAAGAAGAAATGATGGGATGACAGTGGCAAAATTACTTTTGAGGGAATTCATCCCTAGATTCGGGTTCCCAGTGACAATTGAATCAGACCGAGGAGGACATTTCCATAATGAAATCATAAAACTGATTTGTGAAGCATTGAATGTACAACAAAAACTACATTGTGCATACCGACCAGAAGCTTCTGGTGTGGTGGAACAGATGAATGGTACTATTGAAAATAGGATAGGGAAAATGTGTTTAGCCACAGGTATGAAATGGCCTGATGTCTTGCCTCTAGTACTCATGACTATTAGATCAATTCCAGACAGAACTACAGGGTTAAGATACCATGAAATCATCATGGGACGAGCCATGTGCCACGTGTTTATACCAGTCAACAAGCCGATGACTATAACTGATGACATGGTGTTGGAATACTGTAAAAGCCTGGCTGACCCAGTTCATTCTGTGTTTCATCAAGTTGGAGCGGATGCCACCACCCTTGAAAAGAAGCCAGCCCATGATCTTATCCCATGGGACTGGGTAAGGATAAAAGTTCACAGAAGAAGAAACTGTTTGGTTCCAAGGTGGGGAAAACCAAGACAAGTCATCTTGACCACAACAACAGCTGTGAAGTGTGCTGGATTGAAAAACTGGATCCATGCAAGCCATACTTTTAGAATTCCAAATCCAGTGGACAGCACAGAAAAAGAGTATTTTGATGAATCAGAATCTAGTACTGAGTCAGATGACGGAGAGCCAAAAGCCAAAGAAAACCCTGAAAGGGGGAAGCAGAACCAAGTTTAACATTTGTCCCCAGAAGTAGTTCCCTGAGAAGAAGGTTACAGATTTCTGAGACCAGTTCAGACCCAGAAGCCGAACAAGGAGCACAATGTTCCAGGAAAGAACAAGGAAAGAACAAAGAAAAAGACAGTGAAGAGACAATAAAAGAGATTCATGAGAAGGAAGTGCCAGATGAAAGATTGAGAGAAATTCCACCTGAAACAACACATTTAGATGGACAGGTGCCAGATACAGAGAGAGAGGGAAAGATTATTGCGGAAGACCCCAGAGGAGGTGTAGGGAACTCCAACATCCAGTTAGAAACAGGAACAAGTAGTCAGCAGGAAGATTGCGTGACGGAGATTCGAGGAGGGACAGAAGTAGGGAAAACAAATCAAGTGGTGGAAAAAGAAACTGTTGAGAGTAAAAAGCAAGTTGAAACAGAGTCAGAGGAAAGCGAAGATGAAATACCTGAAGGTCGAGTTCTAAGAAAGAGCTTGGAGAACTGAAAAGAACGATAAAGAGAGTACATTGAAAAGAACTGCAAAAGATGACATTTGGCCGAATAAAATAAAAAGATTGAGATATCGACTGACACAAGTAAATTCACCAAAGGCTGAACAGGTGAATGAAGTGATGAGTCAGGAGAAATCAAAAGAAGAAGAAACAATTGAAGTTAAAGAAAGAAAAAGAAAAAGGAAACTTAACCAGAAGTATAAATCACCAGAATGGACGTATGTGGCCCTGCCTGAGTAAAAGAAGAGGCGGATAGCCAAGGAAATCCAGAGGTGGTTGTACCAGAAGTGGTTGAGGAAGACGAAGAATCGGAAATCCTGAGAGTTATCTTGTCCGATATTGGAGAAGAAAAGGATGTTCAGGACATTCTGTATACAGATCACGAAGGAAAAGTGAAAGATGATGAAATGCCAAACTGAATGAGATAAGAAAACTATTGATGGAAAGACAATAAAATACAGAAAAAGACAAAAACTGGTAGAACCAAGTAGGTGCTTAGAGCCTTGGGTTCGAAAACTAGTTGTGAAGTAGAAGAGGCTAAGTCAAAAGACACAGTCCATTTTAGCAAAGATGGCAAACATAGATAGTAGAAAAGATAGATGTAAATTTGTGAAGAGATGGGTTAAAATGTGCTGTTGTTGTACAGGATTATTAATGCTTCTATGGAGTATACTTGCTCTACTGATTTCATTTAAAGTTACTATAGATACATTAGAAGGACATAGTGAAAACATAACTAATATAGGGAAGATTCAAAAGGTAGTTCCGACTAGAATAGATAAAAACTATTTACATAAAGAAAGGTCTATAACTGATTTTTCTAATAATGTGTTTTCGAAATTGTTGTATGAATATGTAAAGACAATGGACGTAAGGGACTGCAACGTTTGTATGCAGTTACCTGCCTCTGTATCGGAGGGAGTGACTTATCACCACCTTCCAGTAACGTATGGAATAACATGTAGTGTAATAGCTAGTCTATTTTATCAAACAGGGAAATTAGAGTATTATTTTTCCGATGTAGATAATATATTTTCACAAGTACCGGCAATTAACAAGTTAAATAAGGTAAAACCTGCAAAGGTGTTAGGTGAATTTTTCTTAGAGACTAAAGAACTAACATTAGAATATATATTTAAAAACAATTTGACTTGCAGTTTAAAGAAAGAGGAAAATACATTTTTAGATATGGTTGAAGAAAGGAGACTGAAAATGCAAAGAAAAGCCTCTGAAGGAAAAGTGGAGAAGACAGTCTGGGATGTAGAAATGGAAAAACATCTGAAAGGTGAAGCTAGTCCAACTATGGCTTTAGATTTGCCTCAGACAGGGAAATTGTGTATTAGAAGGAATCAAACTGCACATGATAATTATTTTGTAGGTAATAGTGAGTGCCATGATACATACCGAATCATGGGTGGATGGGGATTTAAAGGTGGAAAAGATCCAGTTTTTCCTGGATTATATTTCATTGGTAGGAACAGGGCATATTATCGTTTGCCAGACTATTGGTATGGCACATGGTATGTAGGCCTGTTTTTCCAAAGATTTTTCATATGGATAGAGGAGAAGATGGTGTACATAGCTTAGGTAGTTATTTAGCACGTAGTAAGAGAGAATCTTGGGCAGAAATTGTAGGTGACATTTTTAGAGCATTGATACCAGCAGTGGGAATATCTCTGAATGCAATCAAAATTAGACGGCTTTCAACAGTAGTGGATCGCTTGTCAACAAGCACCGCTGGAGGATTTTTATTAATAAATACTGAAATGGTTGCCATGCGTGCTATGGTAATGTAAAATCGACTTGCCCTTGATATATTATTGGCAAAAGAGGGTGGAGTATGTGGAATGCTGAAAGTTCAACACTGTTGTACTTACATTCCTGACGAAAGTAAAGATTTAAAAATTTATTTTAAAAATATTACAGAATTTGCATGATGAAATTGCACCACTGGAGGTTGAAGGTGTTTGGGAAAAGATTGGAAACAAATTATCAGCTATTAAAGATTTCATAGAAAAACTAGGTAGTACTTTTTTAGGTAAGATATTATTTCCAATAACATGTGTGATTTTCATAGTATTAATAATTAAATTAGGGTGTATTTGTCGTAAAAAGGATAAAAATCAGAAAAAGTTAAGAAGAGAAAATTTACGGAGAAGAGATAAGAAACAAGAAAGAGAATTTGAAGAGATAGAATTGGAGGAGTTTAAGGAAAGCATATATAAATCAGCAAAAAGAGAAGGAACAGGGGAAACTGAAATATGAATAAAAACAAGAAATCACTTTGAAATTCCGTAAAAGGGATACAAAATGTTGTTGGTGTGGTGATAAAATCACCAAAGGGGGATTGCTGGAGCGGGTAGTACAGCATTTTGTATACCCCCCCATTCTTCTGCATGTTTATATTAATCCGAATAATCTATTAATTGTAATATTATTAATCCGTTTGAAGTGGTAACTCACCAATTATATTAACAAAAGAATTACACGTGGGATTTGCATTTTGCATGGCTAAACTAATTGTATATTAATATATGTACGCATACTAATGGTAGGAAATTAGAATATTGCATGATATATGTTGCTTTTGTGACGTAATTGTAAGTTGCACCAGATGACATCACTGGGTGAATATAAACGCTTTGAATGTTGCTATTATGCTAGATAATTACTTACACATAGGGGAATTAGTGAGGGTTTAACATTTTATTAGTCATTTCAATGTTTTAATTACGTTTTGTGTTTGTTTTACTTAAGTTGACCATTTGGGCCTAAGAAAAGATGGATGACTGAGACACTCGACGTGACTGCTACCGTTTCACGAGGTTTTGGGTGAAGTGTGCCTGCGCCACAGCCAGCAACAGTGGCCTCGTCCTGACCCCAGGCAAGATGTACCAACCAAGGTCGTACTGGGAGAGTTGCCAGGACCACAAAACAAAGGACTGTCTTTATAACCGGAACCAGCAAGTGTGATGACTTAATCAAATAGACTATGTGAGAACTTCACCGGATGACCCCAAACCCACCAATCAGGACTGTCTAAAACTCATTCTTGATACATTTTGACATTAAAATCCTTATAAAAGTTGGTAGAATAGTGAGTTGGCGCGTTCGTTTGTTCGATTTGTCTTGCTGCGAATTTCCTGACGTTTTGCTGACGGAGAGCACGGTGACACTGCTGGACAGCTGTTTCCATGAATCTTTGACAGACTGAATTGTGGCCTGACTTTGATGAATTACAGATTTTCCATGACTTGATTGACTTACAGGACGACCAATATCCAGATTAGGTAAATATGATGTTCTGCAGTTTGGGCGATGATTTTCTAAATTTTGCAATTAATTAGATAAACGATGATTTGATTAATAGACAAATGTGTTGAGTCGTTTTTTTGAAGAAATTATATTAAGAGAAGAGTATAAATAAAAAGAATTGAATTACCAAATACCAAAATTCAACTAACTGATTCATCTGCAAATGAGGGGAATATTGCGAGGTTTGGAGTTAATAAAGGTATTCAATGTATATTAGAGTTTAGGTAAAAAGATATTCCTTTCATGTCAGCGTATGGAAACTTATCCCTCCCGTGAGAGCAGATCAATGAAGTGTAAGTGTTGGTGTTATCGGCCCCACCAATGAATGTATTGAGTTAATGTGCTATTGCAATATTTTGGTCTGTGATGAAGGGAGGATTTGACATTCCACGCTGCATCAACTGTACTGTGTTTTTGAAGTGGTTCACATGCATATCAATTAGATAAAGATTTAAAACTTTCCTGAGTCTGTGGTTATTTACTTCACGGTATACAAAAGTTAGAATTAAGTTAATTATCACCATCAATTAGTTAAAATAATGGTCCACCGACCAGATCAAATAACTTTTTGATCAGTGAAGAGGTTGGTTAGGAGAATTGAATAACTAATCCTGGATATTGTGAACATTATAAAAACATTGACTCCAGCAGTTTACTCAATTGTGAGTGTGAGTTTATGGGCCCAGGTGAGTATATGGTAGTAGAGTATCTGTTGTTGGTAAGCAAATGGATCACTATGACACTACCTCTTAGTGAGTCGTGTACCCCAAATCTCATGCTTCTAGGCAACCAGTTTCCCTTCAGACAGTGACTCTGCCGATTCTCACCACAGTGGTCAATTTGACCTTCTTGGCCTTCTTCTTTTTATATTTTTTATGTTTATATTCCTGTAGCAGGTATTAGGAAGCCAATCATTTGACCTTGGAAAGCAGTCCTTTCCCAGGGTGCCAGCAGGAGCCATAAGTCCTCAGGTCTTCTTCTTTACAGTTTTAAAACAGAGGCTTCTTTCTGAAAGATTGATCTGTCCCATGACTAAGACTGTTCCTTGGAGGTGTTGCAATGGTGTTTTTCTTAAGTTGTGCAGTAGCCAGCGATTTCATAATTTCTCACAAACAATACTGGCTACCTTTTCACTGTTTACTAACTCTTATTTTTGGAAATGTCCTTCTCAGTTTACTACAAATCTTCTCAGCGTCACTCAACTAAGTTCTCTGTAGCCCTCTCCCAGCTTTCTGGAAATTTGGTCCTCCATTTATTCCTTTCACTCTCACCAGGGGCAAAGAAAGAAAGTCTAGAGTTGCTCTGGGAATTAATAGATGCAGATTCTGGCAGCCCCATTTGGCATTTCGACTTCACAGGAAAAATTGGGAAAGGTACTGTTAGCAGTTTGTGCTCACATCCAGATGGCTAATCCATGCTATGTGGCCACTATTAACACCACTCTTAACTTCTTGCCACCAGAGGCCATGCAATTATCTTCCAGACAAAGGGTTGGTAACAATCCAGCAAAGGATGAGTGTTCAATAGCTGGAGCAGGGCAGTGAATTTGGCAGCACAGAGTACAGTTTTATAAAGATACTTTTGCACTAACCTTATTACAAACTACTTTTATCGGTGAATTAGATTTTTAAACCAAAATGGAAAATAACTTTTAATGATAGCTCTATAATTTTCCCATGCTTAGTCTGCAAAATATAATAAAGTCTGGTCACGGAAAATACAGCTTTACCTACACAGTGAAAAGAGATTGTAATTACTCACTTTGAGGGTATACATTCCAAGTGTCTTTTATGGACCATTTTTATAAATTAAAAAGCTAGCCTTCTGGGATTCTAAGGCACAGTTTAGGACTGACATAGCTAATATATATTTATAGAAAGAGGTTTTCCTACATGTCAAAGAATCTTTTGCTAGACTTGACAATGCAGTATTTTTAAACAGCAACCTAGCACAGCACAGTGATTCAATTTGGAGCCATACATTTGGGCCATATATGTTGGTGGTGTAAATACATACTGCAGCCTACATGTAAATTAAAGCTAACACATAACATGTTCATGCCACCAACCATGGCCTTGATGAAACTTTGAGTAATAATTAGATTAACCCAACACACTCTATTCATTTTACAGAGAGGCACACTATTAGCAGTGACATGGCACAATAACTTTTAAAGCCAACAAACCCAGACATAAAAAAGTACTGGGGCCATGGAAAAAGTTACATCATATCCAAGGCCAATGGAATGATGGGATTGTGCAGCAATTTTCGCATAATTCTAGATTTCCCGCATTTGCCATATAATCCATTATCTGCAGCATAATCTGCAGATTTTAACAAAATGAAATGTTTCTAGCACAAACGGTTAAAAAATTACAAAAAATACATTGAAACGTGTTCCAGCGCGGTGAAAGACCCTTTTCAATACTTGAATGGTCAGCTTTTTGTTGCTTATGTTTAGGTGTTAAACTGGTACTAATAAAGTGCAACCAATACCCAGAAAGTACTACCAAGTTTAAAAATGTCTGGTATGTGTTGACCGGAAGTGTGGCTCCAGGGGACTAGAGATAATTCTGGCCCGTAAGAAAGGGTCCCCGGTGGCCCAGTGACACAATGGGTCCTTCAGAAGAATGTTCGGGTCGCAAGAGAAACATCGAAGAACGATTGAAGCAGAAGTCTAACCTGCTGAGGTCTAGCAAGTTGATCAGTGCTGATTTGTGAACAGGAAGGGCAGGAGAGGTGATTGTGCTGGTGATGAAAGATTCCAGTTTGTTGGTGCTTGCAGACCTACCTGGACGCTACGCTCCTACAAGGGGGCAGGCTGCGGATTTCTACTGCTGCGGGACTGCGAGGACCACGGTGCACAGCGCCCCTCTGATTTGTCTCACCTGATTCCTCTTCCCGTTTTTGGCTTCCTCCACACACGCAGCGCCTCGCGCCCCCCGCTTTGTGGCTGCCGCTCGCCGGCCTCTTCAGTATAAAACCCTGGCTGGTGCTCACTTTGTGTGTGTTTGTTGGTGCTTGCAGACCTACCTGGAAGCTACGCTGCTACAAGGGGGCAGGCTGCGGATTTCTACTGCTGCGGGACTGCGAGGACCACGGTGCACAGCGCCCCTCTGATTTGTCTCACCTAGTTCCTCTTCCCGTCTTAGGCTTCCTCCACACACGCAGCGCCTCGCGGCCCCCGCTTCGCGGGAGCCACTCGCCGGCCTCTTCAGTATAAAACCCTGGCTGGTGCTCACTTCGTGCATGTTTGTTGGTGCTTGCAGACCTACCTGGACGCTACGCTGCTACAAGGGGGCAGGCTGCGGATTTCTACTGCTGCGGGACTGCGAGGACCACGGTGCGCAGCGCCCCTCTGATTTGTCTCACCTGGTTCCTCTTCCCGTTCACGCCCCCTCCTGCCTCCAGCACTATCCCAGGCTCCTCCTCTGGCGCGCTAGCGGGACGCACGCGGGTCGCAGCACGGGGCGAAGACCGGGCAAAGAGCGGGCCGTTTGTGGCCGTTCGTGGACGGCCGTGGTCGGGTCGGGCCAACATATTCGCTCGTGCCATCGCCAGTGCCACTCAATCCCCAGTACTTTGTACTTTAATTCTCCCTGGAAGCCCCCTCTACCGTGTGCTTCTCACCTCAAGAATGACATCATTGAGGTCAGGTAGAAAGACTGCGCGGGACAGCGTAGGGGGTTGTGTCACTGGAACATTGGACAATTTTATCACCAGAGCAGCCCGGGTCCTCGAACAAGAAATAATCTTAACAGAAAAAAGACTGTCTGTTGAACTTTCTGCCAAGAGATCGTCACTTGGCAACATCATGGCTGTTCCCTCTCCTGTATGTGGATTACCCCATTCTATTCTTGACCAACTACCTTGTAATGATCTAGGATTAGCGACACCCCCTGCCCCGTGTTCGTTGGTCAATTTACCTGCTACTTTAAATGCTTCTGTTTCCAGTGGTCCGCTCCCAACTGCTGGCGACATCCACCCTCAGCCCATCAACGAGCCGTTAGGTATTACTACCAAGTCATTGGCCAGTAAGTCCCGCCCTATCCAGGGGAAGTCCAAACGTGGGGGTGTGCACCCTAAGGGTAAACATGCTATAGTGTCCAAACCGTCCAAAACCACCCAATCTCGTCATATTTCTCTTCATAAATTACCACTTAGCGCCCCTGTTGTCGTCGAGAGCCCCGTGCCATCTCAACCCTCTGGTATCCTGTCCAACTCCCTCCCCCTGACTCCCGACTAT
This sequence comes from Triturus cristatus, assembly GCF_964204655.1. Lineage (NCBI taxonomy): Eukaryota > Metazoa > Chordata > Amphibia > Caudata > Salamandridae > Triturus > Triturus cristatus. The sequence continues at coordinate 319,678,301 of NC_140579.1, forward strand.
GTCGAGCCCATAGAACTATTTAAGTCTTTTTTTCTACCCTTATACGAAAGAGTCAATCGGCTCTCGCGTTCATTAGAGAAATTAGAGGGTATGATGATTACAAACCTGGCCCTATTAGAGAAACACATTGTGATCCCATCCACTTCTAAGACCCTATTAGCACCTGAAACAGTTATTGAGGCAGGGGCTGCTTCTAGCGGCAATACCCCCATGGTTTGTGTACCCACTGATCAGCCAACCCTTGATGCCCATACGGCGAATGCTTCTCACCCATCTACCAGTAACGTTTCCAACATTGACAAGGATAGTAACGCTGTCACTAGTATCCCCATAACCAGACATTCTAATAGTGAAGGTACTGGCTCCTTTTTAAAATTTCCTTGCATTAATCTCCCACCAGAGTCGTATCCATATACTGTCATTTTAGTGGGAGTTCCATGTCTCTTGCAGGACAAGTCCGAGTCCCACAGTGAACTGAAGAACAAGGTCATCCACTGGTTAAATCGAAATAGACCTTTACCGGCTACTTCCTGTGCTGAAATCTTGACTGTTCGTAGAGTGTGTTGGTTGGGAAATGGGGTCAAAAGAGTGGAGGGTGATTGTGTGATCATTAATTTTCGGGACCCCAGGATAGTGAGTCACATATGTTCCCAGCCAAATACTTTGTGCGCCACTGGTATATCCGCCCTGGATCTGTCACATTTTTATCCCCGTGACTCAGGTGCTCTACATGGTGCCATGTCATCTGGTTGGGAAAGGGTCAATAGGGGCTTCCGCCGCTCGCCAGGCTCTGACTTTCACCTCCCTTTGTCCAACATTTATGCTCCTCTGAGCAATTTAGACGGGGTTGATTGACCATTCTCTAATTCCCACATGGAGGGCTGTGTGTCTAGGCCCCTTGTTGGCCCAGTTCCCTATTGTTTTGCTGGTTGGAGTGGGTCTAGGAGAATCAATATGGATCGGGGTGCTTTTCCTTTTGGCTTTGTCCGTGCTGCTCAGGCTGCCCATTACAAGGATTCCAACCTTTCTATTCCCGTTATGGCGAGTTTGAACACCTATCCGCCCCCCAGCATCAGCAGTGCCAACGTCTTAAAAACCAAGTCGGTAGCAGTTGATGGTGAGTCGCTCATTGTTAAATCTCCCACCCTTTCCACTGATTCTTGTGTCCCTGTGTTTGTGAGTACGGCATCTGTAAATACTGCAAACATTCAAGGTGCCTTGAGTCCATTGCGTACCCCACTGCCCTCAGCCCCCCATAGCTCCCCTGCCCTCACCCTGACCTCGTGGAATATTGCTGGTCTCCGCAGTAAATTAACCATAGAGGACTGGTCTGCGTGGGTAACTTCCCACGATATCCTGGCCTTTCAGGAGACGTGGGCTGTTGACCCGATCTTCTATCCTGGGTATGTGAACTTCTCAAAGGGGGCCTCTAGTGGTGCGAGGGGCCGCCCCTCTGGCGGACTTTGCATTTGGGTTAGGCAAACCTTGAAGTATCAACTCACAGAAATGGCAATTGACAATCCCGATCTACTGATCATTTCTCTCCACTGCAATGATGAACCTTTAATCTTAATCATCAACGTTTATAACAGGGGACTCCCTGGTGGACGTGGCACTAATACCTTCATACAACTGGATGGGTTTCTGGACACTGTTGACCCCCGTTCCAATGTTGTAATAGTAGGTGACTTGAACTGTTGTTTTGAGCCGATGCTCCCTGATTGGGAATCCCTGACCCTGGAAGTTGATTCTACTTTAAAAATTCCCCCTCTTGATCTTCCACCCATCAAGCGGTGGACAGAAGCCGCTGTCCAGTGGATGAGCCTATGTATGGAGCGCGGTTTTAGGGCTGCCAACGGACGTACCATTTCCGATGTGAATGGTAAGGCAACATTCTCAGATGGTCGTGGTCGCAGTAGCAGAATTGATTATGCTTTAATAAAAGTGGAGTTCTGGTCCTCCCTAAGTGACACAGTGGTTTGTGACCGTCCAGAGAGTGACCACAACCCTCTAGTCCTGTCACTTCTGGTCTTTCCCCGTTACAGAAGTGCTCATTCCGAGATTGTGACTGCCAAAGCCCTCTTAACCAACAATCAACGGAGAGTGCGCTGGGAAAAGGTTGCCCTCGATAGTGTAATACTCTCTGAGATTAGTCATAAAGTTTCCACCGCGCTGGAAGATCTCCAGCTTCTTCGGGATATCAATGATGTCGTTGGTAAATCTACAAATATACATACAAAATTATTTTCTGACCTCAAGTCCCTCTTTTCCAAACCCTGTAAGGCCACGATACCCACCATTTCTAAGCCAGGCTCCAGGTATAATAAAAACTGCCGGGAGTCTTATAGTAAATTAAAAATAGCCATTAATACTAAAAACCAGGCAAATATTAAATCCGCAAGGAAAGTTTACACCAAGGCCAAAGTTCAGGCGAAACGTGATTGGGACAATGACCACTGGAGCGACCTTTTGTCTGCTAGCAAACATAGGAACCTCACCCTGTTTTGGCATATTTTGAAGTGGGGTAATACACCCAGTGCACAGGTCCCCTCCAACAATGTTTCCCCGGATAACTGGGTATCACACTACAAATCCCAGTTTTCGGAAAGTAACTTGGCTGCTCAGCCTGCTCTCCCTCTAAGTTGGGATTTGACCTCTTCCACGAACCTTATATTTGATATTGAAGAGGTTAAGATGGCCTTATTGAAGGTACCTAGTGGCAAGGCTCCAGGAATTGACTGTGTCCCCGCGGATCTTTTTAAATCCGACCTTAGCAACTGGGCGCCCTACATTGTCTTCTTGGCAAATGCTATTGCCAAGGGGGCTGCCATCCCAGAATCTTGGAAGGGTGCCGAGATTCTGCCCATCTTTAAAAAAGGTGACCGTTCATGTCCAGGGAACTACCGCCCAATAAGCCTCATAGATTCGGTCCAAAAAATAGTTGCAAGAATGATCCTGGCTAGGATCCAGTCTTGGGTCGAACAGGAAGATATCATCTCGCCACTGCAGGCAGGTTTTAGATCTTGCACTAGCACCATAGACCAGGCATTCAAATTTCAACTGATTGTCTGGAAAACGGTTTATCTCTGTGGTGGCACAATATATGCTGCTTTTGTAGATCTACGGTCTGCATTCGACCTAGTCACTAGGACCAAACTATGGGGCGAATTAGCGGCGCTTGGGATGCCTCTGGATCTTCTAAACATCATCGTTAGGCTGCACGAAAATAATTTTGGTCAAGTGCGTTGGGGGAACCAAGGTCAGGTTACCGACAGATTTAATGTTAGTAGAGGTGTCCGACAAGGGTGCGTCCTTGCGCCAACTCTATTTTTATTATTTATAAATAGAGTCATGCAATATTTTTCTAATACTTCAACGGACGCCCCCACGTTGGGTGGTTCCAAAATGCCCCTCCTTATGTTTGCCGACGACACCCTACTTTTATCCCAGACTTTGTCAGGGTTGCAGTCGGCTCTAAATGTATTTTCCACATTCTGCTCTGATTATGACTTGCTAGTCAACGTCTCTAAAACCAAATATATGGTTTTTAATAAAGGGAAAACCGTGAAAGGCCAGGTGTGTATGAACAAGGACATATTGGAACGAACCAATGTTATGACTTACTTGGGGGTTGTCTTTGAAAATAAACTGAACTGGAGGCCTCAAATAGACGTACTTTCTCTTAAATTTGCTCAACTTTCGGGGTGTTTGGCCAAGGAACACAAGCAATCCCAGACAAAAAATGATAGGTCCCCCCATCAAAATTTATGAAGCAAGAATTAATTCAGCAATCTTGTATGGTGCGGAACTCTGGGGTTTTGCTGACCTTTCTCCCCTGGTCTCAGCACAATACAAATTTTTTAGAAAACTTACGGGCCTCCCCAGCTCCACCCCAGTGAAACCGCTTTTGCTGGATCTCGGTTGCCACTCCTTTGATGATATCGCCAGGTTCAAGCCACTGGCTTTTTGGAGGAGACTGTGGACAACACCAGAATTAGGCCTCTACGCTAAAGCTTTTCTGGATGTCCGCTCTATCCTGGGAGCCGGCGACATCTCCTGGTGCAAGCACGTTCGACTATTATTGGAATCTATGGGGTTAGGTATCCTATGGACAGACCCAGCTAACAATCCTTTTCCACCAAAAAAACAATTTAAAGATCTCTATTGGTCTACGGTAACCCAAAAACATATTTCCTCAGTTTCCCCTGAGTCATTGTCTGGTAGGTTCTTTGAACATAAATCAGTCCCCTTGTTAGAAGACTACTGGGACATTATTACCAGACCCAGCGATAGAAAACTCTATCACCAATTCAGGGTCGGCTCCCTTCCCACCAATTTATTTACAAAAAAATGGAAGGGTGGGTCTTGCGATTCTTGTAGTTGGTGCTTAGGCTGTGTTGACTCAGTTGGGCATATATTTTTTGCTTGTCCAGCATATGCAGCACCCAGGGCTAAATGGCTGAAACCCATCTGTCGCACCCTGGGAACAAGACAGGGATATGTTGCCCTCAGTATCTTAAGATATGATTCAGCCGAATGTGTTGTAGTCGCAGTGGCCAAATTTTTAGGCTGGGTTTGGATAATCAGACATAGGAGGCAACTGACTATCTAAATGACATTGTGTTCGTGATCTTCTTTTTTTTTTAACTATTTTGATTGTATTTTTTTATCTTGGCTGTCAAATGTCTTTTATGATGAAATTTTTATCGAAATTAAGACTAATTAAATGAAATGAAATGAAATGAAATGAAAATGTCTAAATAATGAAGTAATAATATTACAACATGTGCCACATTATGCTGCATAATTTGCCTTTTCTTGCTGCATAATTTACTTAACCCTGCCACATAATTTGGTCCATTCCTGCCACATAATTTCAGTGGCCCTGATCATATCTTAAGTGGTTAGACAACTTATATAAATTCCAGTACTTATGGACTTTTTGTGTGCTTTGTGATGCATAATCTGGTGCGTGAAATAATGTTTTTTAGCTCAGCTATGAACCAAAACAAAAAACAAAGGGGCATATTAACAAATAACAGGGAAAATTAACGCTAAGGGCGCTTAGAGTTAATTTTTTTAACGCCCGCTATCGCTGGATAGTATCGTCTGGTTATCGTGTTATTAATAACGCTAACCGCCTAGGCGATAAAAAATCCAGCGATAGCGGCATTTTGGGAGGTTATCGCTGGTAATGCAGTGATAAAACGACAAGGATAGGGATATCCTTGTTGAGAGCCCATGGTGGACTTAGCCATGTAATCCACATCCCATTGGATTACATGGCTAAGTCTGAAAATGAGCAGACGTAAAAAAGCAGCGTTAACCGTGGTTAGCACTGCTTTATTTGTCTCTAACAGGGTTAGTGTGAAGCTTGATAATAGGAGAAATGTTGTTTAGTGACATTTCTCCTATTATTTTGCACTAGAATGCCCACTTTGCATCTCATTAGAGATGCAAAGGGAAGCGGAGTGAAAAGGGTGCTAACATGCGATTTTGCATGTTAGCACCCTGTTGTTGATAGGGCGATATTTTTATCTCCGCTTCTTTGGCTTTTAAAGCCAAAAAAGCGGAGATAAAGCCCTTGTTAATATGCCCCTTAGCTTTTTGTTTGTATAACTCAGTTTGACTTTTAAATATTATTTTTGGAGAATAGAATCTCCCCTATAAAACAGGTTCGCACCTCTGCCTGAATGACCCATCTCCAAGTGAAACTTGTATCCTGAGCTTTGTTGTCCAAGCTGTCATGATAATCTAGCATATACACTGACACCTAGGCCTGTCTATGATGAATTCAAGGTCCAAAGCCCTCACCAAGAGAGTGCTCTCTATTCCTTACATGGACTATGTTCCATGTCCTGGGTTACTTACATGGAGCAAAAATATAAAAATACTGAATTTTGTAGATTAATTGTCCTGAGTAGATCTTTTTCCTGTTCTGTGCTGGGAATGAGGCCTAAAATGAATATAAAACCAGGATTCAAACTACTCTACTCAGTTTCATTTCCACGTTCTTACACTAAAAAGGGAGGGCTATGCAGAGTTGGATTGAGACTAAGGCTGGTGATTGCAATGCAGTTAGTCTCCAAGAGAACAGGGGTTATCACCTGAAGGCTGTACAACGTACTAGAGAATAGAAGCTCAGGAGCGAAATGTGAGTGTCTGACCCTGCAGGAGGAAAGACTGTCCAGGAAGAAAAGCTCAACCATGTTCATGGTTCCTCAAGTTGTGAGGAATGTATGATGTTACAACGCAAACATTTACAATGCATGCCTTTACAACGCAGTTTTTACATCGCAACATCCATTACAACACATGATTTTACATCGCATGCCATCACAACGCATTTTTAGAAACTACATTTACAACGCATTCTATTACGACGCATACCATTACAACCATACCATTACAATGCATATTACTTTTTAGGGCAACAGTAGGGTATGTGTTGGATAGTGTAGGGGTAAAAATTACTATTCCTACTCCAGTGAGTGCAACAGTAGAGCAAGTGTTGGATAGTGTAGGGGTAAACATTGCTATTCCCACTCCAGTGAGTGCAACAGTAGGGTAAGTGTTGGATAGTGTAGGGGAAAAAATATTATTCCCACTCCAGTGAGTGCAACAGTAGGGTAAGTATTGGATAGTGTAGGGGTAAAAATTAATATATTCCCCATTACTTACCTTATATTGCATTGTAATGGCATGCGTTGTAGTGACATGCGTTGTAATGACATGCATTGTAGTGATGTGATATAATGGCTAGTACATCTCTCCAGTGAACAGGTAACACCGGCCTGAGGGTGCAAGACTGAGCGACTGGGTCTTGATCACACAAAGATAAGGCTACCATTATGAAGTTAGAACTTGCCAGAGGAAACTCTTTTGCTCAAGAACTGAATGAACTAACTAAATCACATACACATCATAATTGATTGCTTAGTGAACTTTCACCGATGTCTAAATATCACCTCTTAGTGGCTGATGAAATAGTTGTCCCTCCTAAATTAAGAAGGATATTGGTGAGACCCTATGAATTGAGATAGATACATGTGGATGGTGAGGATGAGGTGGACCTTGACTTAAGCACATAGGTGGGATCGTAGCAATCAGTACCTGAACTACCAATAATGCATGTAGTATTCTGTTCTGCTGAGGCATTAAAGTACTTCCTTTTTCCAGAAGCAAATAGGCTGGACAGTGAGTTACTGTGTTACTTGTTTCACTGTTTGAGTTCTGAGCCTCCAAGCTGCCTTCCTGAGAAGTCTTTTACTGCTTGTCTTTTTGCTACCCTGAGAGTCAAGTGTGCACAGGATGTATTTGGCCCACTTGCAGAGCCATAGTAGGGCAGAGCACAGGATGCCAGAGGAACATGACCCCCCCCCCTGCACTGTGCCTGAATGGGGTCAGACACCCTGAGCCTGTTATTTCATTCATAAATACTGGAATCATGTGCACTTGCACAAATCGGAGTAATGTATATGTCATGCACTCTTTTAGACGCCTAGTAGCTGTGTTGTTTTCTGAGTCTTGATATCAGTCAGCCTATTAATTCGTACACTACTGCTCTGCAACGCCAGCAGATGGTAACATGGTGAAGCTTGATTATGTTTTTCCCATGAACAATGTGTTTGACAGCTTCCCTAAATGTTCTCAATGCGATGTGCAGTGCCCGGGTGTTATGTCAGAAACATGGTGCTTCCTCCAGGAGAACGATTTGCACTTCAGTGTGAATTAATTAATTGACTAATCTCTGCAGGGGCGGCCTTAGGCATGTGCAAGCTGTGCACCTGCACAGGGCCACCAAACCCCAGGGGCCACCAGGAGGAATCGGATACAATACATATTCGTGGCGGCAGGGGCGGCCTTAGGCATGTGCAAGCTGTGCACCTGCACAGGGCCACCAAACCCCAGGGGCCACCACGAGGAATCGGATACAATACATATTCGTGGCGGCCCCTGGCAGGGATTTGGCGCGTGAACGACTGAGGCGTGCTAAATCTAATGTGATGCACGCTGAATGGTTGTTCTTATACTCTTTTCCTTTCTAACCCAGTCTCGTCTTTGTGTGGGGTCGGCCTTGTTTCGGGCTCTTCTGGTAGGTCTTGTGCTTGTTTAGAACTTTTTTTCCAGGAGAATCGAGCTTGTCTTTATAGTCCAGATCTGGCACCTCCGGAGGCTCGCATGCGCGCGCATGCGCAGTGCCCGCGAGTCCTGCAGCGAAGGGGTTACAGAAGCACCATGCATCACTGGCGGCAGGAGGGGTGGCAGCACCCGTGCCCGGCGTGCAGCGAGCAGCACCGAGACCGGCCGAGGCCATGCACCGGCGCGCCTAGAGACCCTGGACAAGAAAGGCCGCCTTGCAGAGGATAGCATGCCAGTGTGCAACCTTTGGTGCCAGCTGCGAGGTGAGGAGCCCGAGGGTCAGGGCATGGGGAGGGGGAGTGAGGAGGTCAGCGTGTGCCACTGCAGAGTGAACCCGAGGGAAGGTGAGCCATTGGACGAGGGTGTGGGGAGCCCTGGGGAGGAGGGCAGATCAGGCATAGGAATGTATCCCAGCCCGTGGGGGTGAGGAGCCGGGGGCGTGGGGAAGGTTGGGTGAGGATGTTATTGTAGATGGTGTGTGCTTTGGGTCTGGGTGGAGGTAAGCCATGTGAGGTGGCGAGCTGGAGGTATTCTGGTGGTCATGGGAAGGGAGGGCATGATGAATCGTGAGAGAGAGCCTCTCTCTCACGATTCATCTCTGAGAGGGCGCGGGTCGGAGAGGTGGTCACTGTGCACCAGGGGTAGGGAGTGGTACAGATCGGCGCTGTATGTTGAGGGAAATGTGAGTCAGGAGTGCAGGGGCGGTGTTTACTTGTGGCTGAGGGGAGGCATGGTGACTTTTGGAGGTGTAACTTGGGAGGCACCGTCGTATTGGGGGGAAGAGGAGAGCTGGGTACGAGGTGTTAGACGTAATGTTAACGATTCATTAAAATTATTACAATTACTTATCAACAATCATGAAAACAGAGTATGAAGCTGATACTTGTGATCTAATGAGTGGATCTGCCTGCACAAATCTTTTAAAACATCGAGTGTTCGAATGTACTTGGCATTTGGATAGGTCTGTTTATATGGTGTTGAGGCAGACATGAAATGCAAGCACCTATGGATGGACGCCTGGAATAGGATGGCAGTGCCTACCCATGTTAACTCAATCTAATGCCCTTTTGCAGAGACCTTGGTAGGAGACTGGCTTCTTGATCATTTCTTTAATTACATTCCAGTGCTTGTCATGTGACTAGCAGAGAAAACTAGTTTAACTAGTCCTCAGTTTGCAATTGGTGAAGCAGCCTTCTCTGTCCATACTAGGGGCATAGTTACCATTGGTTCAGCAAGTACAGTGGTACTGAGACCCAAAACCCTCAGGGGCCCATTGAACCCTGATAATTGCTATATTCTACTTCCTGAGCAGCAGCCAAAGGGGCCATTTTCCTTGCTTATGCCACGGCCCATGGGGTCGTTGGTACGCTGTGCTAGTGATTCGTACGTCTGCTTGAAAGTTGTCTCCTGACTGGATGTTCCTTGCACATTAATTTTGCTTCAGTGAACCTCTAGTGCCTTTTCATAGCCTTAGGACTCACTGTAATTAATCCTTGTGTAATAGGTGCTCTGTAAAGCGAGCAGAACTGGTTGCTGGAATATGGCACTATACAAGAAACCTTAATTAAATATATTGTATTTTGTCTTTTGACAATGTGGTAAAGTGGACGAGTCTTTGGTTACCCGTAGGCTGTCTTCAGGATCAGTTAGTGACGTACTGAGACAGGTCTCTGTGTGCCATGATTTCAAGGTAGCTTACTCTCTTCCTACTAAGGTCACTTCTCAAATGGATCATGAACTATTCTCCAGGCTCTACTGTTCTCAGTGGACTGATAAAACAGACCTTGTATGCCAAGTCACATGATCTACCCTATAGTTTTATAACACTCTTCAAATAAACCTTCCATATGTGGCTAGTCCTCATAATGTGTCATACATGTAGTGGGAAGGGTAATTACTATCAATCAGTCAGGGTTTGTAAAGCTCAGCTACTTCACACATAAGGGTCTCGAGGCGGTGTGGGATTCATGCTGCTGGATCATGCTGCTTGTTGGTTGAACAGCGAGGTCTTGTGGTCCTTCCTGAACTGCTGGAGCGATGGTGAGGCTCCGAGGTGCAGGGGAGGGTTTTCAGGTCTTCACTGCCAGGTGGGAGAAGTAGCGGCCTCCACTGTTTTATCAGCGGCTGCATTGGGTGGCTGCTAGGGAGATGGTTCTGGAACATATTTTCCTGGTAGGTTGGTGGAAATTCACTCGTTCATTAAGGTATGCTGGTCCTTCATTGTGTAGTCCAGGGAAGACATGGCTTGGCAGTTCGGGCTGGACTGTTCCCATGAGGCACAGGGTCAAGGCTGATTTGCATATGGCCATGTCTGAACTGGGGTGGTGTGGTGAGCAAAAAAACGATGGATTTAGGCCCAGATCTCTGTACTGGGGTGAATGTATGACATTGTTCTGCATTCTGTCCATCAACTGTTGTTTTTGCAAGAAAATAAAAATGACACATCAAAATCTTTCAGCAGCCGCCACTGCTGATTGTCTTCTTTTTTTCCCTACCCACTGCTAGCCTCGCCCGCTGCATTGCAAGCAAAATGAAGAGAATTCGAGTACACAAATCTGGTTATTCGAAACGAAAGAGAAAGGTGGCTCAGCAGGCTTTCGTAGTGTCACAGGAAGGAGCAATCCTGAACTTTATCACCCAAGGGAAACCTAAAGATGGAGAATCCTCTGGCCAGAGTACTGCTGATGCACTAGGTAAAACAGGCGCTGATGACCATAAAGAAGAACAAAAAAATGATGATATCCATGAGCAGAATGATACTCATGAGCAGACCAATGAAAATGAACAAGGTGACTCTGAAATTGATACAAACATGCAGCAATTACCAACTCAGGATGAGGATTATTACAAAAGACCCTCAGACAGAGAAACTGAAACATCATTCATCGGTCCATCAACATCTGGCATTCTGAAGGAGGGTCAGAGTTTACAGACGGATGATGCTGAAATTGAAAAGGAAGCCAAAGAGCAAGACCATGTTACAGACCCGTGTTTTGAATATGATTTATGTGATTGGAGGGATCCTACTTTGTGGCCGAACTCTCTTACGGACGCGCAACGTGTTTTTCTTGTTGAAAGGGGTCCCTCCAGAGACCCAGATTCTAAAACAAAGTATCCAAATGATGAGCACTCAAAAAGTAAACGTCGTTTTTCTGTTACCATGTTACTGGTCATCTAACGCCTTTTCTGGACGTTTTATTAAAACACCTTCCTGAGCTCCGCCCCGTCCGGACCCCCTCTTCCGGGGCCCCCTACCTGCGCTCCCTGCACAGGGCCACCATGAGCCTAGAGCCGCCCCTGGTGGCGGCCCCTGGCAGGGATTTGGCGCGTGAACGACTGAGGCGTGCTAAATCTAATGTGATGCACGCTGAATGGTTGTTCTTATACTCTTTTCCTTTCTAACCCAGTCTCGTCTTTGTGTGGGGTCGGCCTTGTTTCGGGCTCTTCTGGTAGGTCTTGTGCTTGTTTAGAACTTTTTTTCCAGGAGAATCGAGCTTGTCTTAATAGTCCAGATCTGGCACCTCCGGAGGCTCGCATGCGCGCGCATGCGCAGTGCCCGCGAGTCCTGCAGCGAAGGGGTTACAGAAGCACCATGCATCACTGGCGGCAGGAGGGGTGGCAGCACCCGTGCCCGGCGTGCAGCGAGCAGCACCGAGACCGGCCGAGGCCATGCACCGGCGCGCCTAGAGACCCTGGACAAGAAAGGCCGCCTTGCAGAGGATAGCATGCCAGTGTGCAACCTTTGGTGCCAGCTGCGAGGTGAGGAGCCCGAAGGTCAGGGCATGGGGAGGGGGAGTGAGGAGGTCAGCGTGTGCCACTGCAGAGTGAACCCGAGGGAAGGTGAGCCATTGGACGAGGGTGTGGGGAGCCCTGGGGAGGAGGGCAGATCAGGCATAGGAATGTATCCCAGCCCGTTGGGGTGAGGAGCCGGGGGCGTGGGGAAGGTTGGGTGAGGATGTTATTGTAGATGGTGTGTGCTTTGGGTCTGGGTGGAGGTAAGCCATGTGAGGTGGCGAGCTGGAGGTATTCTGGTGGTCATGGGAAGGGAGGGCATGATGAATCGTGAGAGAGAGCCTCTCTCTCACGATTCATCTCTGAGAGGGCGCGGGTCGGAGAGGTGGTCACTGTGCACCAGGGGTAGGGAGTGGTACAGATCGGCGCTGTATGTTGAGGGAAATGTGAGTCAGGAGTGCAGGGGCGGTGTTTACTTGTGGCTGAGGGGAGGCATGGTGACTTTTGGAGGTGTAACTTGGGAGGCACCGTCGTATTGGGGGGAAGAGGAGAGCTGGGTACGAGGTGTTAGACGTAATGTTAACGATTCATTAAAATTATTACAATTACTTATCAACAATCATGAAAACAGAGTATGAAGCTGATACTTGTGATCTAATGAGTGGATCTGCCTGCACAAATCTTTTAAAACATCGAGTGTTCGAATGTACTTGGCATTTGGATAGGTCTGTTTATATGGTGTTGAGGCAGACATGAAATGCAAGCACCTATGGATGGACGCCTGGAATAGGATGGCAGTGCCTACCCATGTTAACTCAATCTAATGCCCTTTTGCAGAGACCTTGGTAGGAGACTGGCTTCTTGATCATTTCTTTAATTACATTCCAGTGCTTGTCATGTGACTAGCAGAGAAAACTAGTTTAACTAGTCCTCAGTTTGCAATTGGTGAAGCAGCCTTCTCTGTCCATACTAGGGGCATAGTTACCATTGGTTCAGCAAGTACAGTGGTACTGAGACCCAAAACCCTCAGGGGCCCATTGAACCCTGATAATTGCTATATTCTACTTCCTGAGCAGCAGCCAAAGGGGCCATTTTCCTTGCTTATGCCACGGCCCATGGGGTCGTTGGTACGCTGTGCTAGTGATTCGTACGTCTGCTTGAAAGTTGTCTCCTGACTGGATGTTCCTTGCACATTAATTTTGCTTCAGTGAACCTCTAGTGCCTTTTCATAGCCTTAGGACTCACTGTAATTAATCCTTGTGTAATAGGTGCTCTGTAAAGCGAGCAGAACTGGTTGCTGGAATATGGCACTATACAAGAAACCTTAATTAAATATATTGTATTTTGTCTTTTGACAATGTGGTAAAGTGGACGAGTCTTTGGTTACCCGTAGGCTGTCTTCAGGATCAGTTAGTGACGTACTGAGACAGGTCTCTGTGTGCCATGATTTCAAGGTAGCTTACTCTCTTCCTACTAAGGTCACTTCTCAAATAGATCATGAACTATTCTCCAGGCTCTACTGTTCTCAGTGGACTGATAAAACAGACCTTGTATGCCAAGTCACATGATCTACCCTATAGTTTTATAACACTCTTCAAATAAACCTTCCATATGTGGCTAGTCCTCATAATGTGTCAGACATGTAGTGGGAAGGGTAATTACTATCAATCAGTCAGGGTTTGTAAAGCTCAGCTACTTCACACATAAGGGTCTCGAGGCGGTGTGGGATTCATGCTGCTGGATCATGCTGCTTGTTGGTTGAACAGCGAGGTCTTGTGGTCCTTCCTGAACTGCTGGAGCGATGGTGAGGCTCCGAGGTGCAGGGGAGGGTTTTCAGGTCTTTACTGCCAGGTGGGAGAAGTAGCGGCCTCCACTGTTTTATCAGCGGCTGCATTGGGTGGCTGCTAGGGAGATGGTTCTGGAACATATTTTCCTGGTAGGTTGGTGGAAATTCACTTGTTCATTAAGGTATGCTGGTCCTTCATTGTGTAGTCCAGGGAAGACATGGCTTGGCAGTTCGGGCTGGACTGTTCCCATGAGGCACAGGGTCAAGGCTGATTTGCATATGGCCATGTCTGAACTGGGGTGGTGTGGTGAGCAAAAAAACGATGGATTTAGGCCCAGATCTCTGTACTGGGGTGAATGTATGACATTGTTCTGCATTCTGTCCATCAACTGTTGTTTTTGCAAGAAAATAAAAATGACACATCAAAATCTTTCAGCAGCCGCCACTGCTGATTGTCTTCTTTTTTTCCCTACCCACTGCTAGCCTCGCCCGCTGCATTGCAAGCAAAATGAAGAGAATTCGAGTACACAAATCTGGTTATTCGAAACGAAAGAGAAAGATGGCTCAGCAGGCTTTCGTAGTGTCACAGGAAGGAGCAATCCTGAACTTTATCACCCAAGGGAAACCTAAAGATGGAGAATCCTCTGGCCAGAGTACTGCTGATGCACTAGGTAAAACAGGCGCTGATGACCATAAAGAAGAACAAAAAAATGATGATATCCATGAGCAGAATGATACTCATGAGCAGACCAATGAAAATGAACAAGGTGACTCTGAAATTGATACAAACATGCAGCAATTACCAACTCAGGATGAGGATTATTACAAAAGACCCTCAGACAGAGAAACTGAAACATCATTCATCGGTCCATCAACATCTGGCATTCTGAAGGAGGGTCAGAGTTTACAGACGGATGATGCTGGTATTGAAAAGGAAGCCAAAGAGCAAGACCATGTTACAGACCCGTGTTTTGAATATGATTTATGTGATTGGAGGGATCCTACTTTGTGGCCGAACTCTCTTACGGACGCGCAACGTGTTTTTCTTGTTGAAAGGGGTCCCTCCAGAGACCCAGATTCTAAAACAAAGTATCCAAATGATGAGCACTCAAAAAGTAAACGTCGTTTTTCTGTTACCATGTTACTGGTCATCTAACGCCTTTTCTGGACTTTTTATTAAAACACCTTCCTGAGCTCCGCCCCGTCCGGACCCCCTCTTCCGGGGCCCCCTACCTGCGCTCCCTGCACAGGGCCACCATGAGCCTAGAGCCGCCCCTGATCTCTGTTAAACAATGCAGAAAAGGGTAAACGGGGATCAGGCCCTGACTGGCCATAGAGGGCAATGCACATTTTCCCACTGGGCTGACAGGGTGAGGAGTTGCTTTATTTCTTGTGGGCGCCAGGTTTTGTTCTGGTGTTAGGCCGAGTACATTTCCTTCCTGAAGCGCTTTACAAACAAACAATATATAACAATGGTTTTAAAGCATGCCTACTCAGACCATACTCACTTTAAAACCATTTCTTTGGCATTTAGGTGGTTCCTTTCTCCCTCAGGGTCCTCACAAGCAGCCCTGACCTTCAGGGATTCAGGGAGAAGGCAGATGAGGGGGGTCTGCTGTGTCTTGCCCCTGAAAGTCAAGTACATTTATAAATAATCTTTAAAATGTGGCCGTTGCAACGCATTTAGTGTAGTATATTCAATTATAATAACAACAGAACAAAGGGGGAGAAGGCCCAAGGGAAAAATTTTTTAAAGACCAGCAGGTTGTAAATCCCCTTAACTGAATCACTATAACACAAAACAACCCGGGTCTGGTGCTGAGTCAACAGGGATAAACAAAAGGCATATCTACTGGTTCCGACATCTCTAGTTAGACAAGAACCCTTCTGGGAACAGAACCCATCAATCACCGAGGAGTCAGTGTGTTGTCATCATCTGGGTCTGTCTCTCTTGATACACCGCGACAAGTCTGGATGGAACGACCTGTTTGCGAGTAAAGAGAAATGGCATACGAGGGTTGCAGTCAGATCTCCACTAGAGATGACAAAGACCAAAAATTGAATTCTCGCTCACGTGAAAGGGGTTCTAAAAGTGCAGCACTAAATCAAAAAGAGTGAATAAAACTGGCTAGGGGAACTCAAAAGTGCTTTAATTGGTAGAGTGCCTCTGCCAGAATTAAAAAGCAAAATGGCAACCTAGCATAAATACATTGTCATTATGCTCGTTGTCCATAGTATATGGTCGACATGTTTCTGCCCGCTGCGATCTAGATAGTATCAAGGGCATTCATCAGGACCTAATTTGCTGCTACTATGTAAAAAGTGTGAAATTATAAAAATATAACAGACATTCCTACCACCGGTTGAACTCTACGGATGTCAGAACCGGATACCTAGGAAAGTAAAGAGACAAGGATAAGAAAATGCGAGGAGTTATCAATGTCGACTGAACCAGCAAACAACAGTATGTGTATACCGTCTTAGATAACACAAACAATGTGTCATATACATCCACTTATTTATTAGATTGTACTTACCCCAGAATTCTGGGTAATACCCTCACCTCAACCTGGTTTCTACTCAGGGAAGGGGGCCCCGCTCTGATAGAGAGGAGAAGAAAAAGAAAGAAGGCTATTAAAAACATGCCCAAATCTTTATACTCCCCATCTAAATGGCTAAAAAGTATAGAATTTGTCCATATAAGTTCAAGGAAGGTGGAGGCAAATGTTGGTGGCAGTGAAGCATTTACAAAGCTCTAGCAAATTGCTTGAGATCAAAGAGGGAACTCTGACACTTAAGCCTGAGAAATAGTATGGAAAACAATGTTAATTCAAGACCCAAAAGTCCTCTCCTGCAAAGTGCCATTGTTAGAGGCTACTAAATTATCTCAAACAGATTCTGACTAGAAAAAAGGCAAATTCGCAGTGTGAGTGATGCTTACCTCTCCGTCGGTACCCCGGGGCGGTCTATAAGTAAAGACCGGAGGTGCCGACGTGAGCGAGAGGGAATGTTTTATAGCCAGCTAGAACACGAAACAGGTGGGTCTGTTGTCGGGGTGACTCCGGCGCCGCCTGTTGTGTTAGAAACGGCGCGAGGACCCAGCTCACGTCGTGCAGTATGCGCATGTGTGGTAGGTGTAATGTTGCTAAACCTGCGAGTGCGCATGTGTTGTGTTGAAGACACTACTCTGGAACAGCTCCCAGGCTATATGGCGCTTGTAGTTTGTTTTCTCACATTAGCACGGGACAGATTTCAGACAAAGGAGGGGTTCTCATATTAGTTAGCTAAAGTGAGTGACCCGATATAATCAAATTGTAAATTCTTACGTGTGGAAGTAACAAGAAAGTATTAAAGGGACATCATACAAATAAAGTCAGCTTTGCATGGAAAGATGGATATTAACTGTGCCCCTCGCCTGCGCGCATATCATGTCTGTATGTATACCATCTAACCCAGCTCAGCCAAAACAGGAAACGTAGGGCCTCGCCAAAACAGAACAGAGGACCCAGCTCACGCCGTGCAATATGCGCATGTGTGGTAGGTGTAATGTTGCTAAACCTGCGAGTGCGCATGTGTTGTGTTGAAGACACTACTCTGGAACAACTCCCAGGCTATATGGGGCTTGTAGATTGTTTTTTCACATTTGCACGGGACAGATTTCAAACAAAGGAGGGGTTCTCATATGTGTTAACTAAAGTGAGTGACCCGATATAATCAAATTGTAAATTGTTACGTATGGAAGTAACAAGAGAGTATTAAAGGGACATCATACAAGTAAAGTCAACTTTGCATGGAAAAATGTATATTAACTGTGCCCCTCGCCTGCACGCATATCATGTCTATATATATACCATCTAAACCAGCTCAGCCAGAACTGGAAACGGTTGGGCTTGCCACTACAAAATATAAACCCTAGAGGTTAAAGACGAGACCCGTTATAACTAGATTATTTACCCAACATGTCAGCCATGGGAGATTGTATTAAGAAACGGCGTGTTGGCAGAGGGAAAAGGTTCTCGGATAAATTCCATTATGTGTGTGTTGACTTGTTTGAAAAAGACCTTCAAGTAAACAAATCATATGCTGTGCACAAAACTCGCAAATGGAGAAGAGGGGCTGGACCTATCAAGCAGGATAAGATCTGTAAAACAAAGTGTTGGCCCAAGGTGAAGTAGATTAGGGACACCCTGCTGACTACCCACAAAACTCATAGCAAAAGCCAGGGAATATCGTCATTGAGTCCTGTCACATCTGAATGTAGACGATAAACCCATTTCTGTTCTCTACAAAGGAGAAAACGTTGGATGTCCATAATGTGTTGGGGAATATAGGGTTGTTCGAGTATTACCCAACGTAGATCTGTTTCTCTGTGACCTGCCGAAATAAAGTGGTTGGTGAGTTTGGTGGCACTCTTCTTGCACCGAATAGTGCTCTTATGCTCTGCAATCCTAAGTTTAATTTTGCGAGAGGTCATCCCCACATAGTTCATTTCACAGGGGCACTTTATGAGATAAATAACTCTCTCACTATTGCAGTTGGTGTGTTTGTCAAGCCGCCAAGGTCTATTTGTCCCAATATTAACCTCTGTGGTGTGTGATGTCTGGGGGCACACCGAACAGTTCCCACAGGGAAAATGGCCTTTCACTGGAGGTAAGCCCCACAAGGGCACAACCTCAGATCTCTGGGGTGCTCGGGGGCGTGTATGTATCAGTTGATCCTTGATGTTGTGACTCCTTTTGTAGGCAAATAGAGGAGGAGGCAAAGTCTTCCCTTCAATTTTGACAACTTTCCAATTCTTGAGGATGCTCTTCTTCAGAGCATTGGAGTGGCTGGAAAAAGTATTAACACAAGTAATCCTGTTTTCTTCAGTGTTAGGATTACAAATTCGTTTCTCCAGAAGAGCCTCCCTGTGATTGTTGAAGGCTCTCTTCATAGATGTTCTTACGGCTCTCTTGGGATATTGTCTATCCAGTAGTTGAGAAGATAGTTGGTTGGCATGCTCAAAGTATTTTGAAGTTGTAGAGCAGTTGCGCCGAATACGGAGAAATTGCCCAAAGGGCAAGTTCTCTCGTAGAGATCTCGGATGAAAACTCTGAAAGTGTAACAATGAATTCCGAGCCATCGGTTTCCTATATAGTTCTGTGATCACGATGCCATCCTGAGAACTGATCAAGAGATCTAAGAATGGAAGGTTCTCTTTCGAAGCCACACAGGTAAATTTCAGAAAACTATTTCTGTTGTTTAACCATGAGTGGAAGTTCTCAATTGTTTCCATAGGACCTCTCCAGATGACTAGAATATCGTCTATGTACCGTTTCCAGGACAGGATATGGCCTAGAAACGGATTCGTGATAGACAATACCTCAGCCTGTTCAAAATGATGAACATAAAGATTGGCTAGAGAAGGGGCAAAAATACTCCCCATAGATGTTCCGGAGATCTGTAGGAATAACTGATCCTCAAACTGAAAGAAATTCTCCTTCATCGCCAGTGTCGCGCAGAACATGATGAATTCGACAGGCGTTGGACTCTGCAAATCTGTAGTTTCCAGAAGTGTTCGTATAACAGCTAGAGTCTCATCCTGTGGGATGCAGGTGTATAGTGACTCCACATCAAAACTCACGAGGAAGTCTTGTGTGGAGTCAAATGGCATTCCCTCCAGGATGCGCAGAAGGTCCTTCGTGTCCTCAACATATGTGGGCATTGTTTTCACTAACGGTTTCAGAAAAAAGTCCACAAAGGTAGACAGGGGTTCAAGGAGTGACCCTATCCCCGAGATAATAGGTCTACCTGGGGGGGGTAACACTCCTTTATGTATTTTCGGTAATACATAGAAATAGGGGACCACTGGAAAAGTGGTTCTCAAAAATAATGCCTCATGGTTCGTGATCCAGCCTTGTTCCAAGGCATCATCTACTCTCTCTTTAATGGTGGCCAAAAGCCTCTTGGTGGGATCTAGTTTGAGAGGTTGGTAAAAGGTACCATTGGTAAGTTGTCTCATGCACTCACTCCGATATGCTGCTGTGTTCATGATAACTGTAGCGCCCCCTTTATCCGCGGGTTTGATGGTAATTGACTTGTCTGATGATAAAGTCTTGAGAGCGAAGTTTTCATTCTTGGACAGGTTCATAAATTGTCTATTCTCAAGCTGGAACAGTGCTTCAGCATCCCTTAAAACAGCCCTCTCGAAGGTGAGTATTTCCGGAGGAATAAGATGTGTCGGTGGGTTGAAGGTGGACTTGGGGCGCAAACCAGTGTTGGTGGTATTCTCATCATCGGCCTCTTGTGGTTTGTCGCCGAAGAAAGCACGTAGTCTCACCTTTCTAAAGAAAACCGCTAACTCTTGTCGGGTTTGAAATGAATCTCCTTTATAAGTTGGGACATACCCAAGACCCTTCTCCAGGACGGTAATCTCATCCACAGTGAGAAGGCGGTCGCTTAGATTCACAATCAGGCTGTCATGTTGCTCGGGCCTGGTGCTGTTGGATCTCTCAAGTTGCTCCGCGTCCGGGACGATGGAGGGCTCCAATGGACAGTCGTTTGGGCGGCTCTTCTTTTGCCTCTGGAGCGGCGTTGGCCTTGTCCTAAAAAAGGCGGTTGTTGGAAACTGTCAGGATGTAATGGACCCGGGTACATAGGCTGTTGAAAATAAGGTTGTTGAAAATTGTAGGGGCCAGGCGGCCACCATTGAGGCTGAGGGGGACCTCCAAAGAAATTACCTCTCCTAGGTCCTCTTCTCCTCCAGTTGCGGCCACTAGAAGATTGGTGCAAGCCTGGATCTGAGTCAGATGAGTTACCATCACTCCCAGATGTGGAGTAGTTCGAACCAGTCCTACCACTCTGTTGGTTATATGTGGGAGGGACATAGGAGTCACTCGTGTAGGGGTACACTTTGGTCATAGAGAATTTGGCCAAATCCTTCTTGAATTTTATGATTTTGTTGGCAAGAATGTTGTCTCTAAACTCTTTGCTGGTTTTATCAGTTTCTTTAGACTGTTTATTAAAGGTAGCCGTGACTAGTACTGATTTTATCTGAGACTCTAGATGTTGTATCTCAACTAGAATATTGTCCGCAATCCTCTTAGCTGTTGTGATTATCAGGATTAGCCAATCACGTGTGCACCGCCATGCCACCAAAGACCAGTCCCTGAGGAATATCTTGTCCTCTAGGAACAGTCTCGGTGCATTGTTTACTATGAGGCCGGTAGGAGCACAGTCTGTCCGTAAATATTCAGTCATAATGGCCCCATGTACCTGTGTCCGTGCATGTGAGCGTTTAAGAAAAAGGACTTTGCTCCAATCATCATTATTGATAACAGTAGTATTAGGAGGTAAATCAATAATAGATGGTGTTTGGAGGATGTCTAATGCTATTGCATCATCAAAAGCGAGGCCCTGTCTCTCTGACATTGTTAGAGAGGAGTGTCCAGAGTTTGCTAAAAGTGAAGCTTCAAAAAGAATGATTAAATAGAAAGAGCCAATATTGCCATCCACCTAAGAAAACAGGACAAAAAACATATACAAAGGAAACCAAAGAGCGTTCTGAATCCTCTCTCAAAGGAAAAAGGACTCCTTGGACAAAAGTAAGGACCTACGGCCGAAAGCCGCTCTATAGTAATAACAACAGAACAAAGGGGGAGAAGGCCCAAGGGAAAAATTTTTTAAAGACCAGCAGGTTGTAAATCCCCTTAACTGAATCACTATAACACAAAACAACCCGGGTCTGGTGCTGAGTCAACAGGGATAAACAAAAGGCATATCTACTGGTTCCGACATCTCTAGTTAGACAAGAACCCTTCTGGGAACAGAACCCATCAATCACCGAGGAGTCAGTGTGTTGTCATCATCTGGGTCTGTCTCTCTTGATACACCGCGACAAGTCTGGATGGAACGACCTGTTTGCGAGTAAAGAGAAATGGCATACGAGGGTTGCAGTCAGATCTCCACTAGAGATGACAAAGACCAAAAATTGAATTCTCGCTCACGTGAAAGGGGTTCTAAAAGTGCAGCACTAAATCAAAAAGAGTGAATAAAACTGGCTAGGGGAACTCAAAAGTGCTTTAATTGGTAGAGTGCCTCTGCCAGAATTAAAAAGCAAAATGGCAACCTAGCATAAATACATTGTCATTATGCTCGTTGTCCATAGTATATGGTCGACATGTTTCTGCCCGCTGCGATCTAGATAGTATCAAGGGCATTCATCAGGACCTAATTTGCTGCTACTATGTAAAAAGTGTGAAATTATAAAAATATAACAGACATTCCTACCACCGGTTGAACTCTACGGATGTCAGAACCGGATACCTAGGAAAGTAAAGAGACAAGGATAAGAAAATGCGAGGAGTTATCAATGTCGACTGAACCAGCAAACAACAGTATGTGTATACCGTCTTAGATAACACAAACAATGTGTCATATACATCCACTTATTTATTAGATTGTACTTACCCCAGAATTCTGGGTAATACCCTCACCTCAACCTGGTTTCTACTCAGGGAAGGGGGCCCCGCTCTGATAGAGAGGAGAAGAAAAAGAAAGAAGGCTATTAAAAACATGCCCGAGCAACATGACAGCCTGATTGTGAATCTAAGCGACCGCCTTCTCACTGTGGATGAGATTACCGTCCTGGAGAAGGGTCTTGGGTATGTCCCAACTTATAAAGGAGATTCATTTCAAACCCGACAAGAGTTAGCGGTTTTCTTTAGAAAGGTGAGACTACGTGCTTTCTTCGGCGACAAACCACAAGAGGCCGATGATGAGAATACCACCAACACTGGTTTGCGCCCCAAGTCCACCTTCAACCCACCGACACATCTTATTCCTCGGGAAATACTCACCTTCGAGAGGGCTGTTTTAAGGGATGCTGAAGCACTGTTCCAGCTTGAGAATAGACAATTTATGAACCTGTCCAAGAATGAAAACTTCGCTCTCAAGACTTTATCATCAGACAAGTCAATTACCATCAAACCCGCGGATAAAGGGGGCGCTACAGTTATCATGAACACAGCAGCATATCGGAGTGAGTGCATGAGACAACTTACCAATGGTACCTTTTACCAACCTCTCAAACTAGATCCCACCAAGAGGCTTTTGGCCACCATTAAAGAGAGAGTAGATGATGCCTTGGAACAAGGCTGGATCACGAACCATGAGGCATTATTTTTGAGAACCACTTTTCCAGTGGTCCCCTATTTCTATGTATTACCGAAAATACATAAAGGAGTGTTACCCCCCCCAGGTAGACCTATTATCTCGGGGATAGGGTCACTCCTTGAACCCCTGTCTACCTTTGTGGACTTTTTTCTGAAACCGTTAGTGAAAACAATGCCCACATATGTTGAGGACACGAAGGACCTTCTGCGCATCCTGGAGGGAATGCCATTTGACTCCACACAAGACTTCCTCGTGAGTTTTGATGTGGAGTCACTATACACCTGCATCCCACAGGATGAGACTCTAGCTGTTATACGAACACTTCTGGAAACTACAGATTTGCAGAGTCCAACGCCTGTCGAATTCATCATGTTCTGCGCGACACTGGCGATGAAGGAGAATTTCTTTCAGTTTGAGGATCAGTTATTCCTACAGATCTCCGGAACATCTATGGGGAGTATTTTTGCCCCTTCTCTAGCCAATCTTTATGTTCATCATTTTGAACAGGCTGAGGTATTGTCTATCACGAATCCGTTTCTAGGCCATATCCTGTCCTGGAAACGGTACATAGACGATATTCTAGTCATCTGGAGAGGTCCTATGGAAACAATTGAGAACTTCCACTCATGGTTAAACAACAGAAATAGTTTTCTGAAATTTACCTGTGTGGCTTCGAAAGAGAACCTTCCATTCTTAGATCTCTTGATCAGTTCTCAGGATGGCATCGTGATCACAGAACTATATAGGAAACCGATGGCTCGGAATTCATTGTTACACTTTCAGAGTTTTCATCCGAGATCTCTACGAGAGAACTTGCCCTTTGGGCAATTTCTCCGTATTCGGCGCAACTGCTCTACAACTTCAAAATACTTTGAGCATGCCAACCAACTATCTTCTCAACTACTGGATAGACAATATCCCAAGAGAGCCGTAAGAACATCTATGAAGAGAGCCTTCAACAATCACAGGGAGGCTCTTCTGGAGAAACGAATTTGTAATCCTAACACTGAAGAAAACAGGATTACTTGTGTTAATACTTTTTCCAGCCACTCCAATGCTCTGAAGAAGAGCATCCTCAAGAATTGGAAAGTTGTCAAAATTGAAGGGAAGACTTTGCCTCCTCCTCTATTTGCCTACAAAAGGAGTCACAACATCAAGGATCAACTGATACATACACGCCCCCGAGCACCCCAGAGATCTGAGGTTGTGCCCTTGTGGGGCTTACCTCCAGTGAAAGGCCATTTTCCCTGTGGGAACTGTTCGGTGTGCCCCCAGACATCACACACCACAGAGGTTAATATTGGGACAAATAGACCTTGGCGGCTTGACAAACACACCAACTGCAATAGTGAGAGAGTTATTTATCTCATAAAGTGCCCCTGTGAAATGAACTATGTGGGGATGACCTCTCGCAAAATTAAACTTAGGATTGCAGAGCATAAGAGCACTATTCGGTGCAAGAAGAGTGCCACCAAACTCACCAACCACTTTATTTCGGCAGGTCACAGAGAAACAGATCTACGTTGGGTAATACTCGAACAACCCTATATTCCCCAACACATTATGGACATCCAACGTTTTCTCCTTTGTAGAGAACAGAAATGGGTTTATCGTCTACATTCAGATGTGACAGGACTCAATGACGATATTCCCTGGCTTTTGCTATGAGTTTTGTGGGTAGTCAGCAGGGTGTCCCTAATCTACTTCACCTTGGGCCAACACTTTGTTTTACAGATCTTATCCTGCTTGATAGGTCCAGCCCCTCTTCTCCATTTGCGAGTTTTGTGCACAGCATATGATTTGTTTACTTGAAGGTCTTTTTCAAACAAGTCAACACACACATAATGGAATTTATCCGAGAACCTTTTCCCTCTGCCAACACGCCGTTTCTTAATACAATCTCCCATGGCTGACATGTTGGGTAAATAATCTAGTTATAACGGGTCTCGTCTTTAACCTCTAGGGTTTATATTTTGTAGTGGCAAGCCCAACCGTTTCCAGTTCTGGCTGAGCTGGTTTAGATGGTATATATATAGACATGATATGCGTGCAGGCGAGGGGCACAGTTAATATACATTTTTCCATGCAAAGTTGACTTTACTTGTATGATGTCCCTTTAATACTCTCTTGTTACTTCCATACGTAACAATTTACAATTTGATTATATCGGGTCACTCACTTTAGTTAACACATATGAGAACCCCTCCTTTGTTTGAAATCTGTCCCGTGCAAATGTGAAAAAACAATCTACAAGCCCCATATAGCCTGGGAGTTGTTCCAGAGTAGTGTCTTCAACACAACACATGCGCACTCGCAGGTTTAGCAACATTACACCTACCACACATGCGCATATTGCACGGCGTGAGCTGGGTCCTCTGTTCTGTTTTGGCGAGGCCCTACGTTTCCTGTTTTGGCTGAGCTGGGTTAGATGGTATACATACAGACATGATATGCGCGCAGGCGAGGGGCACAGTTAATATCCATCTTTCCATGCAAAGCTGACTTTATTTGTATGATGTCCCTTTAATACTTTCTTGTTACTTCCACACGTAAGAATTTACAATTTGATTATATCGGGTCACTCACTTTAGCTAACTAATATGAGAACCCCTCCTTTGTCTGAAATCTGTCCCGTGCTAATGTGAGAAAACAAACTACAAGCGCCATATAGCCTGGGAGCTGTTCCAGAGTAGTGTCTTCAACACAACACATGCGCACTCGCAGGTTTAGCAACATTACACCTACCACACATGCGCATACTGCACGACGTGAGCTGGGTCCTCGCGCCGTTTCTAACACAACAGGCGGCGCCGGAGTCACCCCGACAACAGACCCACCTGTTTCGTGTTCTAGCTGGCTATAAAACATTCCCTCTCGCTCACGTCGGCACCTCCGGTCTTTACTTATAGACCGCCCCGGGGTACCGACGGAGAGGTAAGCATCACTCACACTGCGAATTTGCCTTTTTTCTAGTCAGAATCTGTTTGAGATAATTTAGTAGCCTCTAACAATGGCACTTTGCAGGAGAGGACTTTTGGGTCTTGAATTAACATTGTTTTCCATACTATTTCTCAGGCTTAAGTGTCAGAGTTCCCTCTTTGATCTCAAGCAATTTGCTAGAGCTTTGTAAATGCTTCACTGCCACCAACATTTGCCTCCACCTTCCTTGAACTTATATGGACAAATTCTATACTTTTTAGCCATTTAGATGGGGAGTATAAAGATTTGGGCATGTTTTTAATAGCCTTCTTTCTTTTTCTTCTCCTCTCTATCAGAGCGGGGCCCCCTTCCCTGAGTAGAAACCAGGTTGAGGTGAGGGTATTACCCAGAATTCTGGGGTAAGTACAATCTAATAAATAAGTGGATGTATATGACACATTGTTTGTGTTATCTAAGACGGTATACACATACTGTTGTTTGCTGGTTCAGTCGACATTGATAACTCCTTGCATTTTCTTATCCTTGTCTCTTTACTTTCCTAGGTATCCGGTTCTGACATCCGTAGAGTTCAACCGGTGGTAGGAATGTCTGTTATATTTTTATAATTTCACACTTTTTACATAGTAGCAGCAAATTAGGTCCTGATGAATGCCCTTGATACTATCTAGATCGCAGCGGGCAGAAACATGTCGACCATATACTATGGACAACGAGCATAATGACAATGTATTTATGCTAGGTTGCCATTTTGCTTTTTAATTCTGGCAGAGGCACTCTACCAATTAAAGCACTTTTGAGTTCCCCTAGCCAGTTTTATTCACTCTTTTTGATTTAGTGCTGCACTTTTAGAACCCCTTTCACGTGAGCGAGAATTCAATTTTTGGTCTTTGTCATCTCTAGTGGAGATCTGACTGCAACCCTCGTATGCCATTTCTCTTTACTCGCAAACAGGTCGTTCCATCCAGACTTGTCGCGGTGTAGCAAGAGAGACAGACCCAGATGATGACAACACACTGACTCCTCGGTGATTGATGGGTTCTGTTCCCAGAAGGGTTCTTGTCTAACTAGAGATGTCGGAACCAGTAGATATGCCTTTTGTTTATCCCTGTTGACTCAGCACCAGACCCGGGTTGTTTTGTGTTATAGTATATTCAATTATACCATTACATTGAGTGACTATTGTTAGAACTGATTCTAATAATGAACTTAAAAACATTCATGCCATCCGCCACTGTCCTGATGACTGTTCTTGTGCAGCACATACCTGAATTGATGTATTTAATGGTGCTTTCATGTGATAGGAGACACTGTGAAAAAAGTAATTGCCTAGCGTCACACAATATGGTCAAGTAGAAGCGGAGATTGATGCAAGCTTTCCTGGTTTCATGTTGTGAAATTTGGCCAGCACATAGTTATTCATTTCTGTCTCCCAATTTGGATCAAATCTTAGTGCTTTCTGTTTAAATCTCTGGGGTGCTAAATCAGCACACTGGAATAAATATACCCAGGCTATGCATGTTTCAAAAGGATTGATGGTAGAGGTGTTTGGAGAGGGTGTTGTTTTAATGCAGAAGCGAATGAAACCCGGAGCACCCACCCTTGGTCTGTGCATTGAGACCATTTGTTCCATATAGCTAAAACTCTTGATTCATTGTCACCTATTCTTGAAGTAATTCATCCACCCACTCCTCACCCGCCAACTATTTAATCATTCATTGAGCCATTCATTGGAGTCATGACTCCAATATCTATCAATTGAATCAGTTCTACAACAAAACATGTCTTGGGGGGAATAGAATCCTCTAAGCCCACTGTGCATTGGAGAATCTTGCTCTATGTGCACTATGAGGGTTGGTGTGAAAATATTTGCCGGGGATGCTTTTGGCTCTCAATCAATCAATCAGTTCATTTGTAAAGCGCACTACTTACCCGTGAGGGTATCAAGGCGCTGAGGGAGGGGGGTGGAGGGGGTGCTGCTGCTACTGGTCGAAGAGCCAGGTCTTGAGTCATCTCCTGAAGGTCAGCAGGTCTTCGGTTTGCCGTAGGTTGAGAGGGAGGGTGTTCCAGGTCTTGGCGGCGCGGTGGGAGATGGACCTGCCTCCGGATGTGGTTCTACGGATGCGCGGGGCCGTGGCCAGGGCGTGGGCAGCGGAGCGGAGTTTCCTGTTGGGTACATAGAAGGAGAGTCGACTATTGAGATAGGCTGGGCAGGTTTTGTGGAGTGCCTTGTGTGCGTGGACCAGGAGCTTGAAGGAGATTCTTCTGTCGATGGGGAGCCAGCGCAGGTTCCTCAGGTGGGGGGTGATGTGGTCGCGGCACGGGACATCGAGGATTAGGCGTGCAGAGGCGTTCTGAATTCTTTGCTGTCTGTTGATGAGCTTGGACGCGGCTCCGGTGTAGAGGGCGTTTCCGTAGTCGAGTCTGCTGCTGACTAGGGCCTGGGTGACTGTTTTCCTTGTGTTTGTCAGGATCCATCTGTAGATCTTGCGGAGCATACAGAGGGTGTTGCAGCAGGTGGAGGAGACTGCGTTGATTTGTTTGGTCATGGCGAGTTTCGAGTCGAGGATGACTCCCAGGTTGCGTGCGTGGTTGGTAGGAGCCGGGGGTGTCCACAGTGATGCGGGCCACCAGGAGTCGTCCTATGCTGAGGGGTTGGGCCCGAGGATGAGGATCTCCGTCTTGTCTGTGTTCAGCTTAAGTTGGCTTTCCTTCATCCAGTCAGCGACGGTCTTCATTCCCTGGTGGAGGTTGGATTTGGTGGTGAGGGGGTCCTTGGTGAGGGAGAGGATCAGCTGCATGTCGTCGGTGTAGGAGATTATCTTGAGCTCGTGCTGTCAGGCGATGCGTGCTAGTGGTGTCATGTAGACGTTGAACAGCATCGGGCTGAGGCAGGATCCCTGTGGGACGCCGCAGATGATCTCTGAGGCTTCGGACCGGAACATGGAGAGGCGGACTCTCT
Organism: Triturus cristatus; assembly: GCF_964204655.1. NCBI lineage: Eukaryota > Metazoa > Chordata > Amphibia > Caudata > Salamandridae > Triturus > Triturus cristatus. The sequence continues at coordinate 319,707,013 of NC_140579.1, forward strand.
GAGTTCTGCCAGAGAGGAAGGAGGTGGTCCAGTCCAGGGCCTTGTCTCGGATCCCTGCGTTGTGGAGGCGCGTGCGTAGTGTGTGGTGGCAGAGGGTGTCGAAGGCGGCGGACAGATCCAGGAGGATGAGGGCCGCCGTCTCGCCATTGTCTAGCAGGATCCTTATGTCGTCTGTGGCGGCGATGCGGATGGTCTCGGTGCTGTGGATGCTGCAGAATCCTGATTGGGAGGGGTCCGGGATGCTGTTGTCTTCGAGGTGACGGGTGAGCTGGATGTTAACTATCTTCTCGGTGACCTTTGCTGGGAACGGAAGCAGGGAGATGGGCCGGAAGTTCTTGAGATCGCTCGGATCCGCCTTGGGTTTCTTCAGTAGGGCGTTGATCTCTGCGTGCTTCCAGCTCTCAGGGAAGGTAGCGGTCTCGAAGGAGAGGTTGATGATGTTGCACAGGTGGGGTGCGATGGAACTGCCGGCTTTGTTCAAGATGTGGTGTGGGAGAGGGTCAGAAGGGGATCCGGAGTGGATTGTGCCCATGGTCTTGATTGTGTCCTCGATGCTCACGTTGGCCCAGGTTGTCAGGGGGTCGTGGTCGGTGGGGTGCGGTGGGTCTGGCGTGTCGAGGCCTGTAGGGGTCGTCCAGGGGTTGAAACTGTCATGGATGTCGGTGATCTTTCGGTGAAAGAAGGTGGCGGGGGAGTCGCACAGGTCTTGCGATGGCGGGATGTCGTTGGCTCTGGAGCTGGGGTTGGAGAGTTCCTTCACGATGTTGAAGAGCTCCTTGCTGTTGTGTGCGTTGTTGTCAAGGTGGTCTGTGAAGGAGGTCCTTTTGGCGGTCCTGATGAGGTGGTGGTGGTTGCGGATGGTGTCTTTGTGAGCAGCGCGGCTGTCCGGCGTCTTGTCGCTGTGCCATTTGTTCTCCAATTTCCGGCAGGTGTGCTTTGAAGCTAGGAGTTCCGGGGTAAACCAGCTGGCTCTTTTGCTGATGTCTCTGTTGGTGGGCTTTTTCAGCGGGGCTAAGGTGTTGGCGCAGTCGTCCATCCAGCATCTGAGGGTGAGTGCACCATTGTCGGGGTTGGTGGGGTTGGTCGGTGGGTTGAGTGTGAGGTTTGTTTGTAGTTGTTCTTCAGTGACTTTGCCCCAGCAGCGGCGGGGGATCTGTAGGGTGCGGTGGTGTGTGAGGGGTTTTTGGAAGGAGAAGTAGATGCAGTGGTGGTCTGTCCAGGTGAGTTTGGAGGCGTGGCTGAAGGCGACATGGGGGCTTGAGGAGAAGATGGCATCAAGTGTGACCGGAGATGTGGGTCGGCATCGTGACGAGCTGTTTTAGTCCGAGGTTGGCGAGGTTGTCGATCAGGGTGGAGGAGTTGTTGTCGTTGTTGTTCTCCAGATGATAGTTCAGGTCTCCGAGGAGGATGTGGTCGGTGGAGGTCAGCGCATGCTTGCTGATGAGGTCGGTGATGGAGTCGGAGAATTGTGGCCAGGGTCCTGGCGGTCTGTAGAGGAGGGCGCCTCTTAGGGTGGTCTTGGGGTCTGTGTGGATCTGGAAGTGCATGTGTTCGGCGGTGCTGAGAGTGTCGTTGGTGTTTGTTGAGACCCTGATGGTGTTCTTGTGGACGGTGGCGATTCCTCCTCCGGCTCCGTTGGTGCGGTCTCTGCGGGTGATCTTGTACCTGTCGCGGATGGCTATGACGATGTCTGGTGAGGAGGCTTCGTTCATCCAGGTCTCGGTCAGGAAGGTGACTTCCGGGGATGCGGTGTCGAGTAGGTCCCAGAGCTTGACTGCGTGTTTGCGTGCAGAGCGGGTGTTGATCAGGATGCATCTGAGCTGGTTGGGTTCCGTCGTTGTGGGTGCCTCGGCGTTTTCGAGGCAGGAGAAGCTGCTGTTCTGGCAGGCGAAGCGACCGTGGGTGCGCTTTGGGACAGCCTTGCAGCAGGTGTGGGTCCTTCCTGGGTTGAGAGCGACGAGGGTGTTGGTGTCATAGCAGAGGCGGTCTTCATGGCTGGTGCGGGGGGCAGGGGGTCTAGTGCTGGGCGCGGTCAAGGCGCGGACGGGCGCAGACGGGCTTGCCTTAGGCGTGCCTTCGGCGTGCCAGCGGCGCGGCCGCCATATATGGGGGGGTGGGAAGGGAGGAGCAGCTGGGAGGCGGGAGGCATGTGTCAGGGGCAGCAAATGGACGTGGAGGGGGCGGGGCCGCAGGGGAAGCAGCGGCAGGGGCGGGAGCAGGGAAGCAGAGCGGTCGCGGGAAGGAGACGAGGCAAAGGGGTACAGAATCAAAAAAAAGGGGGCACAGAAGTAAGTAAAGGGGTACAGAATCAAAAAAGGGGCACAGAAGTAAGTAAAGGGGTACAGAATCAAAAAGGGGGCACAGAAGTAAGGCGGCGAGCGGGGGGCAGGGGGTACAGCAGGGGGTACAGAAGAGGAGCAGGTGAACCGAACGAGGGCAGCGGAGTACAGGAGAGAGAAGGGCAGACAGAGTTACAGACACAACAGAGCAGATACAAACCTAAGGCCACCACTGGCCACCAGGGATGAGGGGCAGGTGGTAGCTTGCGGGTGGTGGAGGGCCTCGACTTCAGCGGCGGCAGTAGGCGTCAGCGGGGGTGCAGGCGGAGCTGCAGCGGGGGGGAGCGACATACCAGGCAAGGTCAGGGTCGCTCTCCTCACCGCGTAGCGGCCACCATATATGGGGAGGTGGGGAAGGAGGAGCAGCTGGGAGGTGGGAGGCGTGTGTCAGGGGCAGCGAATGGGCATGGAGGGGGTGGGGCCACAGGGGAAGCAGCGGCAGGGACGGGAGCAGAGTAGCGGAGCGGTCGCGGGAAGGAGACAAGGCAAAGGGGTACAGAATCAAGAAAAAAGGGGCACAGAAGTAAGTAAAGGGCTACAGAATCAAAAAGGGGGCACAGAAGTGAGTAAAGGGGTACAGAATCAAAATGGAGGCACAGAAGTAAAGCGGCGAGCGGGGGGCAGGGGGTACAGCAGGGGGTACAGAAGAGGAGCAGGTGAACCGAACGAGGGCAGTGGAGTACAGGAGAGAGATGGGCAGACAGAGTTACAGGCACAACAGAGCAGATACAAACCTAAGGCCACCACTGGCCACCAGGGATGAGGTGCAGGTTGTAGCCTGCGGGTGGTGGAGGGCCTCGACTTCAGCGGCGGCAGTAGGTGTCAGCGGGGGTGCAGGCGGAGCTGCAGCGGGGGGGGAGCGACCTACCAGGCAGGTCTGACCCTGATTGGGATCAGAAAGGCAATAAATAAGTTAGTTAAACGGAATACTTGGTCTGCAGCATGATGAGGGGAAAAAGATACAGAGGTGGGTCTGCTCATTGAAAAAATGCCTGCATTACAGGAGATAAGACATATAGGGGCTTATTTCGAGTACGGCGGTCCCATCGCTGTACTTGTAGTGGCAGTCCGACCACTGCTACACCGCGGGCCCAACCGCAGTATTATGAGTGTGCAGTGGGAAAGATACAGGACCGTTGCGACCGCCAGGGATTCAGGACCCGGCGGCATCCACGCAGTGGTCAGGAGCCACTGCCAGCGCAGCTGCAGCAACTCCGAGCATATTGTGAGTTGATTTTCGCCCGCCATGAAAAGGGTGGCAGAGAGGCAACTAAAGTGGCCCTAGTAGGGTCACCTGCCACTCCTGGACCTGGAGGATGAATGTAGGGGTGCACATGTGGTGTGCCCCCTAGTATTGCCCCTTCAGTTCCTTCAGGGTGTGGCATGCATGCCACACCATGGTGAAATATGCAGTCCGCGCTCTCATGGCGACGGTCTGCATCTTAGGCTCTCTTATCAGCCTAACAGACCACCACCGTCAGAACACCCATGCACCGCCCGACCAGGATTACACTTGTAATCCAATGGACTGGTGCACCACGGCTTTGGCGGTCCTCCAGCGGACAGCAAGGTGCCGCCACCACTGGAGAGACGCCAAACTTGTAATAAGGCCCACAATGTTGGAATCTTTGTAGTTCACTTAAAAGAAAACTATACAATCTCACAAGGTCTTGCACTCATTGTCTCTGCACAAAGTCAGTAAATGCGTAAAATGGCATAGTACGGCCTTGGTCCACATTCACAATACAGAAGAAAGCAGGTCAACCTGTACAGGATGTGCCCTACAATTTAATGGAGACATATGCATTCACCTTAAATTACACATTATTAAATAGAGTACTACCATGCTAAGCTACTGTTAGCTTCATACTAAATGGCAGTAAATGAAGAGTGCCTGCAGGACATAATGCAATAATCTCCTTAGAAGGATATTTGTGAATACTCTAAGTAACAATCAACCAACCCATGGTGGGCTGCCTTACAATTCATCCAGAAACAGAGACTCTGCGGTCTCATATTCTGCACAGCTCAGAAATACAGAGCAGTAATTGCCTCTCTGTGTTTTCAAGCTGTGCTTTTTACAACCCATGCACTAACTTGGAGACTTTCTGTGTTAATCCATTCACTCTAGAGAGTCAATCGCCAGAAAAACAAATGCTTGGATTCCCCTATGTGTGCGCTCTGTATTGAGAGCCGTCATATCACGGACCCTGGTTTGATACAAGCCTTAACTCCATCATCTCACGTTACCTCTTGCTGCTCCTTAGGTACAGTTACAGGCAGCCACTGCCCTTTGACCTCTGTTCGACCACCCCTAAACCTGCAGGAGAGACACAACCTACCTAGCTCAAGCCAAGGTCCTACCTCAAACGACTTTTCCGAGGAACCTCGCACCCTGGCAATTCCAGACTATATGTGTGCATAATGCAAGGTGGAGCAAGGGCCATCGGCTTATGGCACTTCAGGCACACCCCTTTACAGCACTTCACTCATGAAGCAAATTCACTTGGGCATTCTTTATCTAAAAATTTAATTCACAGTGTAATGTGAGTTTTGATATGCCCATGGGTGTCATTTTTTTTCATAAGACAAAAAGACCATATTACCAACTTTAAGAAACAAAGCAGATTTCCTGTATATTCAGTTTGTTACATACAATATGTGCACTGTGGCAAAGTAGCTATGCAGCTGCACATCAATATACTGAAATGCTGAAAAGAAATCAATAGAAATATTAACAATGACTACTTGTGGAAAGTAAATGGAAAGGTTGAATTGACTGGGCTCTTTAACATGCCCATTTTTGGGGCTTCGCCATCAGCCTTATTGTGTTTATCCTCATTTCACTGGCTGCCTGACAAGTGCCTCAGATCAAATCCAATCTGCGGCCACTCTCGCTGAGCGTTCCTCTCATAAAGAGAGATTGTCTGTCAAATTCTATCAGGGATTCGTGGATTCACCTCAAGTAGATGAAATGGCCAAATTGAAGGTTATTGATCATGTGCTATTTTCTGACTGGTCACTTTAACAGCTCCTCATCAATCAATGTGCTCTCAACTAATCCGTCACTTCTGATGAAGGATTAGATCTGATCTGAACCAGGTATTTGCTTATCTCTTTAGAAAATATATGTGTTCCGAAAAGCGTTTCGAGCCGGATCACTGAAGGAAAAACTGCACTTAAATCTAAATTACGCCCACCAACAATGAATTACTTATGTGTGAGTAAAAAGTGAATAATTGACGAAATACAACGTAAGTGCAGGTTGTCTCTGTGAGCTGGAGCTCTGTCTGTGAGTGTATGTGTGTATGCATGCATGTATGTTAGACTTACATGCCATACATACATAAGATGGCCTACACCTACGAAGAACCAATCTCCATGTCAGGTGATGAATCGCAAAACAGGAGCACAAGGGCCATATCACATAAAAAGCCCGCAGGGAAAGATGAGGGTGTGTGCAAAGGGCATTTACTCAACTAGGGCACTTTGGTATTTCTAAGGAGTATCCACTTACTGTCCTGTTATCTCCTAACAACGAGGGCAAATCCACTTCAATTGAGAGACAAAGCTGAAGTTTCAAACTTTGACTTTCTTTTTCGGTAACACTCTTCATAGTGCGGGCACGAACTGTCAGAATTTTCACCCTCACTGTAATCAGCTGCACTGCCCGAGTGTTTGCTGGGCACACCCAGTTAAAGGTGCACCATGGTGCAAACTGGGACACTGCACCTGTTGTGTGGCCTGACATCTGCTTTTGTTCAGGGGCGGCTCCTCCACTAGGGCGGATGAGCATCACCCCACTGCTTCTCGCAGTGTGAGAAGCAGAAACATAAAATGGTAATAACTTTCCGTTATTACCACCTTATGTTTGGTTGTGGGCGGGTGGTTGGACAGGGCTGCTCTGAGAGCAGGGCATGTGCCTGCCCACTCCCGATGGCACATAGGCACTTGGGCTGCCCAAACCAGTCATGCGCACTCTGGCTTTTCTCCATGTAGCAGCCTACATGGAAAAAATGGCCTCCCCATAAGCCGCTGGCTGGGCGGCACCCTGACCAATCACAACATTGCTTGTAGCGTTGTGATTGGTTATGGGAAGGGAGGGAGCCAGGCTGCCTGCTTCTGCTTCCTGTTCCTGGAGAGCAGGAGAGCAGAGAAGACGTAGGACCTAGGCTGGCAGCGGAAAGACAAGCTTAATTATTTTTAAAAAACACACACAAAAAAACAGGGCAACCCACCCCTACATGCACGACCCCCTCGCCCCCCCAACCATAAGTCATACTGACCGCAACTGCTTTTGTTGTTCATGGAAATAAAGCACTTATTGTCCAACCTGTGACATCAGGAATTTTATTTAGAGGAAACAAGAGGAACCAATTGTTGATTTTTTTTATTACTGTCTACCTCAACAGGATTATTTTAGCCACTAAAATATTTCTCTGTGTGCACTTTGGCATGTGCACATTTCCTGTTATGTTATGTTGCGTTAGGTTACGTTAGGCCGAATTGTAGAGCGCACCATCATCTGGGAGGGTATCTTGGTGCTGAGCAGGTGTGAGTATAGCCAAACCCAGGGCCTGGTGGCACTACTTGAAAAGCCAGAGCTTCAGCTTCTTGAGTAGTTCAAGATGTGAGGAGACTCCTATGTGTAGTGACAAGCCATTCTATGCTTTCGGAGCAATCCAGCAGATGGCTTGACTGCCAAGTATGGTTATCTGTATGCGTGTTATGTCTGCAATTTGGAGTCCCTGCAAGTGGCGGTGTTTGGAAGGTTTGTGAAAGCGGATATGATTGTTACAGTATGCTAGGTGATTTGAAAGTGTGGGTGAGGAGTTTGAACTGTGCACATTTGTGTGTGGGGAGCCAGTGGAGCTCCTTCATGTGTGGTGTGATGTGAATGTGGCACGAGAATTTGAGGGTTCTGAATTATCTACAGCCCTCTGCTTTTTTGTTGATCCCAGCATAGTCTCAGTGGCGTAACGAAACTTGAGGGGGCCCCCCTGCAAAGCACATGGAGGGGGCCCCCCTCCCCCGGCGGCATAACCCACCATCTACCACTTTGCCCTACCACCCAAAAATCTAGCAAATTTTGATTTGAAACCTCCAACATTTAAATGAAATGCCTCTATATTGTCTTTCTCTAAGTTCTAATGAGAAAGTGGGAAACACTCTTAACATGCAAGCTATGCCATTTGTATCAATACTGTCAAAAGCAGATTATTTAACTGAGGCAGCAATCAGAACAATGCCAAGGAGTGATCCTATTGTCTCAGGAACTGCCTTTGGCTGAAAAACAAAGAACAACTATGAAGGGTCTGAAATAGAATTGACAATACCTTGAAACTTTGAAAGACCAACCCAAAACTGCAATATCATAAAAACTTGACTGACAATATACATGAGAAGTACACAAGCTATAACTCAGTATCCTGCGAAAGTCAAGAGAAATAGACTGGTGAATTATCTGCATGCCACACACTAGTGACTGTCAAGGGTTGTGCATGATAATAACGTGAACTGAGGAAGCAATTTCAATCATAATGTCTTTATTAGTAAGCACTGCAAAACAGGCAGGCAAACAAGGCTGAGGAAGAAAACTGTTTGGATGCTTCAGAACATTGATGCAGATGTTTGTCTGTTTTAATTTATCATTTCTGTAGTGTAAACAATGCTAAATACAAGATTTAAGGTACACGTATTACAGACAAGTGCAAGCAGCACCATAAATCACACTGCATGTACAATAAAAACAAACCATATCAGCAAGTACCTAATGACAATCTATTCAAACTGTAGTTGGCAAAGCAAAAGAAAAAGTGCAAATACTTTCAAAGCGCAAAATAAAGCAATCACCAGTCCAGCAATATACAAAAATCAAGCATGTTTTGTAAAACAATCCAACTTTCTTCTTGCATCAAGGTGAAAATACTTTCAAAGTGCATGGTAAAAACATGTCCAGCAGCTTCCCTCACAAGGACTGACATGAACCACCAGACTGGGCCTACTTCATAACAAACAGAGGCCTCAGACCTCAGTGTGTCAACACTGGCGGTATTTACAATTTACTAAGAGTATAGACACGCCTGCTAAATTACAGATTCACCATTGCCTCCAAATGGCTCTATCGTCACGTGTGACACCGCCAGCCAGGCCTGGATTTTAAGCCAACAGCGCCTTGCATTCTGGGAGTTGTGCTGTGACCATCTAAGTAAGGGGTTAAACATTCCAACATGCAAAGTGTTGTTGGATAAAAGCTACGAATGGACACGACATGGTGCCAATGCCATTTGGCAGCTATGTTTTATACAAGCACAAGGGGATGTTTAATTTCCTCAACACAAGCTGCAGAAGTCTGGGGTCAAATAGCAAACACGTTGTGCGGAGAACCCAGAAACGTGCTGTGTGTAGCCCCCGTGTATGGACCTGAGGTGTCATTCTCTAAGAGACCCAGTGGTAAAAGCCCACAGTTGTCTCTAATGCATGTTAGTGCCAGGCAGTGGTCGAAGTGGGGGAAAAAAAGTAGAGAAACTGTGGGAGGAGAATCAGAGAGCGAGAATAACCAATGGATTGGGTCAGTGGGTAGCGTGAGAGGTGTGGCAGAAAGAGCAAAATATCCCAGTTTTTTGGATTAGTTTCCCATTTCACTAACCGGTTACAGCTTATTACATTATTTAATTTAACCAATAGATACACATGTTTATTTAAGGTTAAATATGTGTTATTGACATTAAAATACATTCACAAAGTGGTACACGTTTCCAATCACAGAATGTCCCAAATATCCTTAAAAGTGGAATCGCAAGCCATTTGTCTCCCAGCCATGGAGTTTTTGTCATCAGCACTTCTCCTCCCTTTTTCCAAAAGAGTGGCAAAATATCCTAGTTTGCAAATGTTTTCCACATAACTACGGATTTGCCATATTTGCCACATAATACATCATCTGCTGCATAATCTGACGATTTTAACTAATAAATTGTTTATAGCTCAAGCACATCAAAATTTGCTAAAATCTTTGACTTGTGCTGCTGTGAAGTGGAGAGCCCTTTGCAAAGGTTGACTGGTCACCTTTCTCATTGCTGCAGTTGTATGATCCACTAGTACTAATAAGGAAAAATCTTTGCAGAGACTGTTAGCATGTGTACAAATTTCAAAATAATAAAGTATCAGAAAATGTACAGCACCATTAATACCAGTGTAGGTTGTCAGAGCACTTTACATCACACCTATTACACAGAGAAAATCATTCATATGTGTGTAAATTAGGGGTGGGCGGAATTTGCGAAATCCACTTTCGCAAATTATCACGAAAATTTTAAAAATTATCGCAAACACGCGGAAATATCGCGAAGATGCAGAAGTTTTTTTCCCGCATGTTCGCGAGATTTTCTGCATGGTTGCGGCTCACCAACTTACCCATGTGGTTGCTTGCGGGCGCGGCCATCTTGTTTTCAGTTGTCTCGCGGTGCATGATCACGGGAAGAAATACGTGATCGCGCGACGCATGACGTCACTGCGGGCGTGAACTGTCGCAAATTGCTAAAAACAATACAACATCTCATGGAGAACGCGACCGGATCAAGAAAACTTGTCGGCGAACGCAGGGATTCAGGTAAGGCGATCGCACGCGTGCGAGAATGTATTATTTTACAGCGTGAGCAAGAAACAAATTATTGGCAAGCTGCGGAATGCGGAAATTTTGACATTTTCGCGCTCTCCGCGGAACGCGAAAATGTCAAATTATCGCAATTTCCGCGAACGGAACGAAATTTTCGCCCAGGCCTAGTGTAAATCACTGTGTAGGAAATGTTACATAAGACAAAGGACTACAAAGTGTAGGAGTCACATGACAACCATACTAGTAGGCAGCATAGTTTAATAGTGATTGGTCTGAAGAAACACAAACTCAGAATTAAAAACATAATACCATGGTTGGGGGTTCTCTTTAATAATCAGAATTGATTTCTACCCAAATGAACCCTTTTTTGCAACATTAGGATAGTCGAAGACTGGGGAAAAAAACATAACGCTCTAATTTATAACTTGGAGTTTGCATGCAGCTCTTAAATGACAGTTAATAGCTCACTGTTCTATGTTAGGATTTTAACTTATTAACTGCAAGTAACAATAGGGTCTCTCTGACAAAAGCAGTGACCCACTGACCTAGTCACATTATGTGCACTTTGTGATCTGCATGGCACATGTTCTTAGCAGCATGCACATTACACCTCTGCCATTTCTTTTCATGAGTCAAACCTTCCACTAGACAAAACACCATCTCTCTCTACTAAGAACATTAATCACTGGAATTGTCAAGACATTTTCATTGTTGCACAAAAATGTTGGAGGCCAGGAAGAAGGCAGCAAGGGCATTTAAAACCATATTATACTTAACAACATGACGCCCCCACCTGAAGTTAGTGCCTTGTGCAGTCGCACTGCCCTAGAGCCACCCTGCTCAAGGGTCCTGTGACCTCAGTGACAGAGTCACCGCCACTCTATGGTGTGCTGCTTCATAGGTCTGTCCCCAAGACTGGAGGTGAACTTCATGGATAGTGGTGGACAGGCCTTCAAGGTTAATCCACACTTGGCACCGCTAGGGTCCACCTGCTGATGCTAAGACACTAGGGCTTTTAAGATCTTGCGGCACCTTCTAAGGTGTAGCACAGGAATGAGCTCCCTCAGGAGAGTGGTCTGGGAGCCTGGTCATAAAGGCTGAACCTGGTTCACCAGTTCCACTTCAGCAGCTCTGACCATAGCGCCACATCCTCTCCCCCACTGAACACCATACTGCCCCACTTAGAGAAACTTGCACTGCACTGACCCGCTATAAACACCTGGATGTGACTCAATTCTAATTACGCACTAGACAAGAGCAATATGCTGCCTAAAAAAAATGTACATCCTAGAAAAGGCAAACACTCATAGGGAATGCAAGATTAAGTAAAGCATGTCAAATGTAAGCAGGAACAACATGGTTACTTTTTTCCTTTTACACTCATTATTCTGGAATTAGTGAGTGCTTTTACATGAAAAGGTAAGGCCATGACTACAGGGCCCGGAAGGGACCTGTTTCAGTGCCCATTGCTTATATCTTTTCAAAACATAAGCAGTATGGTTTAAAAAGACCACATTCGATAACACACAGTCGCTGTACAGATTTTGGGGCATATTATCAAGGGCAATATCGTCGCTTTAGTGGCACCTTTTGCTGCTAAAGCAGCGATATTTTTATCGCCCTATTACCAAGCTGTCCCTAACAGCTGTTAGCGACAGTTTACTGGCAATAGCGTCCGTTTTTTTTGCCACTTTGCATGTGAGCGATATTTATCGCTAATGACATGCAAAGTAGGTGTTCCTCACTAAAACTAAATGGAAACAGTCGTAATCACAACTTCCCCCTATTACCAATGCCCGAGTTGCGATAAAAAAAGTCGCGCTAACCACGATTATCGCTGGTTCCTAATGCCTGATTATAACCTGACTCAGACATCTTTTCAATGGGAGGTGGATTGTCAGGCTGAGATCACCTTAGCTTATTACCAAGGATTTCACTATCGCAGGAATTTCATCACTGGATGTCCAGTGATGATCAGTCATTTCGCCGCTATCGCTGTTTTTTTGATCGCCTTGGAGATACGTGTTGCTAATAACGTGCTATCTCCGTGATTAAAACCAGCGATAGCCAGCGGTAAACAAATTGACGCTAAGCGCGCTTTGCAATATTTATCGCAAAGCGTTGCTAATATGCCCCTTTGTTTTCCAATTCACCCATCAAGCAGGTATTTCAGTACCTCCAGGCAAGGTGCAATTACTCACACAGGGAAAACAATGTTGTTCAAAGAGAGAGGAGAAAACAAAAGTATCACTTCACTGGCAAACACTGTAAAGTGGCGCTAATGTGTTTAGGTGTAAATAAATCAATCTGGCCACCTTGCAACCACTCTATCTTGCTTTAATTAGTTATTTATTTTTCACAATTAGAATGTTTTATTTCTCTCCACCCTGAGGCTGCACTTGTGTCAGAAATTTTTTTTTTCTTTTTTAGATCCATTTCACAGGGGAGCATTAAACGAAAGGAGGAAAGAGAGGGTTAATACCTGTTTCTTGAAGTCTCGGTTTTCACTAGCTGAGGAGCGAGACAGAGAGAGAGGGAAGACTCGGAGGCCTAGAGGCCGTCACCGTGGCGTGTGTGCACAGTTTAATTTATGGGGACTTGGGGAGGCCATGCGCGCAGGAGCACTAATTTGCGAAGACTGTAGAGGCTTGCTTGAAGGCGCAGCCGTCTCCCTCGCTGAGAGTGAGGGGGCCCCTGGAGTGTGGGGGCCACCCGCACCGCGGGGGCTGCAGGGCCTGTGTTACGCCCCTGCATAGTCTGTAATGCAGCCTGCTTGTGACCAGGGCATGCATAATTGTTTTCCGGGTGCTGATTAGTAGACATATTCCTAAGCATTTTTGTGGTATGGGAATTTTAGTTTTGTCAGTGTTAAACTTTAGGCAGTTGGTTTTCATCCAGTTGGCAAATTTAGTTATTCAGGCATTGAACTTGATCCAGGTACAGGGCATCTTGAGGTGTACGGTGAATCCATATAGACTCCACCAACCCTGGGACGCTCCATAGTTTCCGGGTGTGGGTCCATATTGCAACACTGGGTAAATAAATTAACTCCTTTCTGTAGGAATTTGTCCCTCTGACCAACACTTTTGTGAAGGACAGCACACACCTCATCAACATCATTGAAGACAGACCCTTTGATAGTGACAATGACCTCATGATAGGACTACACATCGAATCACTGTACACCAACATACCTCACTCAGATGGCCTTACTATTATAAAACTTCTCCTAGATGCACATCCCAGACCAGTCCGCATCCCCTCTGATTTCCTCATGGACCTTATACGCATTGCACTCACAGATAACTATTTCCTTTACAAAGCCACCTTTTTTCTACCGATCAAAGGTGTCGCCATTGGGGCATGCTTCGCAATCAACTTTACCATCCTTTATGTACACCTCCTTGAAAGTACTTATTTCTTAGCTGCACAAAACCCCTTCCTAAATAATATCAATCTCTGGCATCGCTACATCGACAATATACTTCTACTCTGGCACAGCACACACAAAGATTGGACAGCCTTCATATCTTGGCTCAACAGCTGTCAAAATCATCTCAAATTCACCTCTGATGTAAGAACCAACGACCTCCCCTTCCTCGATCTCACCCTTCATGCCGAAGAAGGAACCCTAGACACCAGCCTATACTGCAAATCCACAAAACGTAACACCCTCTTGATTTACTCAAGCTACCATCCCAGAGGCCTTAAAGATGGCCTTCCCTATGGCCAATTTCTGCGTATCCGGGGAAACTGCAAATGGCGTAAGGACTACTTCCGAGAGGCAGCCATCCTCTCGGGGAAAAAGTTCAACAGGAGCTACGCTAAGCGCATTGTCTCCCGAGCATCCAAACGGGCATGGTACTGCCACAGGGAGGTACTATTCTCCCCCAAAACAAAACGGATCAACTTGCGCATCCCATTTGTATCAACCTACAGTCCTTCAAGCAACATGATTAGTGGGGTGATAAAAAGAAATTGGCCCATGTTACGCACTCATGCCCCCTTCAAGGAACCCCCCCCTCTTTTCATATAAGAGAGGCAGCAACCTGTCTGACAAATTGGTCCATGCCATTACCTGGCCCAAAAATGAAAAGAAAACCCAGACTGTGACCGCCCTTTAGGGACTACCGCCAATCCTCGGCCATTACAAATGCCAAACCTGTTCCGCATGCAACGTGACGTACAATACCAAGGACTTTATTGCAGAAGGAAACACTTACTAACTCAAAAACTACTATATATTGGACAAACCACCCAGATGGTAAAGCAGCAGATTTTCCAGCACCAAAGCAGCATACGATGTAATGTTGAGACCGCACCTCTTGGACATTTCAAAGAAAAAAAAAATAATCAAAAATAGAATTCACTTGGCAAGTAATTGACCACCCGGAACTTCCACTTAGAGGCGGCAACTTGCAACTCCTGCTGAACAAATGCAGGTGCAGGTGGAGCGCACGCTACGACTTAGGCAATAGTGGCTTAAATGCATTAGATGAGTGGAACACAGTCCTCACCGCACCTTGACCCCTTGACCAGTCCACCTCATTGTTATTTTGACTTTTGACCTCTGCAGGCCCTCCTATTCTGGCCTTACTATCTTCATCTGAGTTCCAACCCAAATAAAATGTCCATCTATCGGGCATATCTCGCGTTATGCTCTTGCTGAAATTTCACATGTGTTCACAATGTTTTTTCCCCGAATACACATGGGGCACCATTAGAAAAAGCTGCCTTTTCTGTTGTCACCACATGTGATTGTACTATAGAGACTGTTTGTTTATATGATTTGTTTTCTTTTCTTTCCTCTTATCCTAATTAATACATACCATGTACCAACATAGCCTGCATGAAATGTCACTACTATATCAACCTCAATGATACAGTAACAGTGGAGATAGTGAACGAGGTACTTCTTACTCCACATTGTAGAATTATTACCAATGTTTAATCCAATTGTATGTAAACATTGTCTTGTGGATTTTCAGCAGTACATAGATAACTGGGGTGCATGGGTGTGGGTTATTTTAGAATGCATGTTCTTTTTTAGAAATGATGTCCGAGTGCAGGGCTTGGGTGGTAACTGTAAGTATTTGTTTGCAAATGTCAGGGAGAGGGTTAGCAGCTAAGGACCTGTAGTGGGAGGTGTTGCTGAGTTGGAGTAAGACTTTGGCATCATATTTGTCAGCATACATGACCACTATGCCCCTGCCCTTGTCTGCAGGTTTGATGACTATGTGTGGTTTATCACATAAGTTGTCTAATGCCCGTTTTTCACTCATGGGTATGTTATATGGCACCAATTCAGGGTCAGCTCAGGCAGGTCCCCCAGTTCAGCCACTTGTTCCACTGTAGGCTCCAGGGCATCTTCCTCAAGGTTTGCCTCCTCCTGGACTCTTCTCTTTAAGGCAGGCACGTGGGCTACTCTTTCAGGCTCCAGGTCCTCTTGAATACCCTTACCGGCTGCTATTGACAGAGTGGTCACACTCGCCCACTCAGGCAGACCCTCCATCTCCAAATTAGACCTCCGCTCCATCTTCACCCAAGGGGAGCTCTCCAAATCATTGCCTAGCAGGCAGTCAACAGGCATGGCTGGCCTCACAGCTACTTTCAAGGTACCTGAGACCCCCCACTCAAACGGAAGCTGTGCCACTTTTAAGAGGCACTCTGAGTTTTCAGCGGCAACTACAGGGTAGAATGTGTTGGGGACCACCTGCTCTTCAGACACCAGCCGACAAATGACAGCTGTCACACTGGCTCCGGTGTCTCTCAGAACCTCCACACTATGGCCATTGATGGTCACCCACTGCCTTTACTTTATAGTGTTATCAGGCAGATGAGCCCTAGGGACCATCTCACTGTCTCCTAAGGAGACCAGGGACATCTCTGTGGGACCCCACCCACCTTGGGCACCCAACTCCTCCCCCAAGGCTACACGAGCCATTTCCCCGGGGTGGTGCAGCAGTGGGTGTAGTGGCAACTGGTTTGGGACACTTAGGTTCTCCCCTGAAGTGACCCACCTGACCACAGCTAAAACAGGTTTTGGGACCGTTCTGCGCAGGCTTACCTGGCTGGACCCTTGGTCTTTTGTCGGCTGGAGGCTGGGAACCCTTAACTTGGTTCACTTGGAGATTAATTTGGGCCCTTTTTGGAACTCCTCCTGTTTACCCTTTTCCCCTCCACTCTTCTGCTAGGGACCCTGCCCACCTTTGGCGGAGTCTCCCACAAGACCCTTTTGGACCCAGGTACTGACAATGTAGTCAGCCTCTACAGCAAGTTTCCTGGGATCAGTCAGCTTGCTATCAGATGCTGGCGTAGCTCTGGAAAACAACTACTGGACAAGTGCTCCCATGCAATCACATCATAGAGCGCCTGAAAATCATTTGCCTTGCTGCCCTTCATCCAACCATCCAATGCTCTGCAAAAAAAAAGACACATATTCCATCCAGGTGCTAGACTCCAGCTTCTTGCAATTTCTAAATTTCTGCCTATAAAGCTCTGGGGTCAACCCAAACCTGGCTACTACGGCTTCCTTCATGGGGGCATAAGTCACCTGATCCTCTTTGGGGAATGCTAGCAAGGTTTCCCTTCCTTCACCTATGAAGCTGCCCCACAACCCGGCTCCCCAATCTTTCTCAGGGATTCTATGGGACATCATGGCTACCTCATAAGCCTTAAACCACTGCCCAATGTCCTCATGCTTCTGGAAATTCTTAATCACATCCTTGGGAATATATACTTTTCCTTCTACAGGCACTGACGGTGTGCTGTCACCAGAGGGAGTGATCTCTAAGTGCTTCGCCTTCAGCTCCAGCTCCCTCAACAATCTCTCATGCGCTAAAAGCATCTTCTTTTCCTCCATGACCAATCTCTTGCTCTCCAACTCCAATTTCTTATTTTCTATGTCACCCTGGCTCCCCAGTTTGAGCTTAGCAAGCTCCATCTCTTGCACTCTGATTTTCTCCCTGTCCTCCAACTCTTCTAGAAACAGACTCCTTGGGAAGCACTCCCCCACCAGTTAGGTCAACTAACCCATCCTGGTGCCCTTCTAAATTCTCCCCCTCCACCATAGGATCCTCGGTCTTCCCACTGGCATTCCTTGCTTCCAACCAGGCCCTCAGCACCTTTTGGAACTCCTCCTTCCTAGTGAGGCCTTTTATGGAGATTTAAAAGTTTTAAGTTGTGACACAGAGTAGTTATCAACCCTCTCTTCTTCAAATTCAATATCAACAGATGCAGTGGATCCTTGTTTGCTCATGGTGAAAATTGGCAGTTCTCAAGATGCAAAAAATTCCAGGGAAAATCTCTACCAAAATATATGTGGTTGCGTAATGGTCTGCACTCACTAGTAGTGTATACCAATCACTGCATGTAAATCACAAATGCAAGTCCAGGATCCTCACTGCTGACCACCAATGTTAGAAATGGGGGTCTCTAGTTGGCAGAGGTATGTACCTTTGTCCACGTAGGGTCCCTTTCTTCTACTCAGGGTAAAGGGGATACAATCCTAAAATAACCCCTGCTCACCCCCTTGGTAGCTTGGCATGAGCAGAGAGTCTTATCTCAGAGGCGGTGTGTAAAGCATTTGTGAACACATACAGTAACACAGTTAAAACACTACAAATGGACAGCACACCAGTTAAAAAAAATAAGTAATCCTAAAATAAGGATTTCAAATGGTAGAAATAGTTCAGTTCAATGCAAGTTGTAAATGCAACACTTTTCCAACAAAGTACCTTAGATGCGTCACGCAGAACAAACAAAAGGGTCACAGGTGATGCGTCAGTTCCTTGCTTTCGGGAAGGGGATGTGTCAGTTCCTTACTGCAGCGCAGGGGAGGTGATGCGTCAGTTACCACAGAGGAGGGGATGCGTCGGTTTCTTACTGCGTTCCGGTTACGATGCGACAAGATGGCGTGCTCTTTTGCAGCCCCACGGCAGGTGCTGCAACGGATTTTTCGGCGATGCTTTGGGACCCGGTGTGGATGTGGCACGCTTCTTCCTGGTTGCTCGGCAAGGCATCGGAACCAAGTGCGAATGTGGCACGCTTCTTCCTGTGGCTCAGCGATACGTCGCTTCTTCTCGTTGCATCGATCTTCCAGCTCCCGGCAAAAAGCAGTCTTTAGAGGTCCTAAACAGCAGCAGGCACCTCTTTGCAGGTTAGAATTCCCAGCAAGTAAACTCAGGGGAGCTGGTGGTGAAGTCTTTGTGTCCCTGAGACTTCAGACACCTTCAAGCCCTTGGAGATCTTTTCTTCAAGCATGTGACAAAGCAAACAGCAAAGACCTTCTTCTCCTTTCCTTGGCAGCAAGCTGACCCTGCAGGCCAACCCCAGACAGCAAACAGCACAGGGGCAGTATTCCTGATCAGCTTATCTGGTTCTTCTCCTTGGCAAAGGTTTCCTCTTGGTTTCCAAGAAGTGATCAATAGTTCTGTGTGTGGTCTGGGTCCCCCTTTTTATACACACAATTTATTTGTTTTCTGAAGGTAGAGAGTGTCTGTACCCAGCCAAAACCAGTTTTGTCCTCACTGGTGCAGCTTTTTGGCAGGAGGTGGAGACAGCATTGTTGGAAGCAGACCTGGCCCAGGCAGGTGAAAAGAAATCTCCTCCCCCTACTCTAAATTCAACCCAGGTCCCATTCAGCCCAGCCCTGACTCATCATACTGCCGGAGCCGCTGCCCTCTCCCAGCTCCAGTCACTCACAAGCCAGACATGCAATACACACACCTAGCAGAGGCACACTGGATGGTTAGGCAAGAAACTACCCACTACCCAAAAATCACCCTCACTAAAAGATGCACTTTAACATTCTGAGTTCAGGCATACTAAACTTTATTTTCCTATCTTGTTCCTAGGGCCAGTTATGTTTATAAGATGTTATAAACTAACTGCCCATTCTGGCCTATGGGAATCGATAGATTTGCAATTGTGAAAAACAAAATTGGCAGTAGTTCACTATCAGGACATGCCACACACATCAGGGCATGTCCTACCTTTCATACAATGCACCCTGCCCACAGGGGTACCTTGGGCCTACCTTAGGGGTGACTAACATGTGGAAAAGGGAAGGTTTAGGGACTGGCAAGTGTGTTCACTTGCAAAGTCAACATGGCAGTCCCAGACTGCACACAGGCTCTGCAATGGCAGGCCTGAGTCACATTTTACAGGCTGCTTCTGTGGGTGGCAGTATCAGTGCTGCAAGCCCACCAGCAGCATTTGATTTATAGGCCCTGGGCACACATGGTGCACTGTACTAGGGTCTGACAAGTAAATCAAATAACCAATCATGGAGTCACTAATCCATAACAACAGTTTACACCGGGAGCACTTGCACTTTGACACTTAACAGCAGTGGCAAAGTTCCCAAAGCATCTAGACCAGCAAAAACATAGCAAAAACACAGGAGTAAACAGCAAAAAATGGAAGGGAGACCCGCGCCAATTGTACCAAGTCTAACACAGAGGAAAAGGAAAAGAAGGCTTTCATAAAAGAAGACAAATTCTTGCAGTAACACTTCGATACTATTTGGGATAAAATCTATACTTTTGTTAAATGTATATCAAAATTAACCTCATGTTCCAACGACTGAATTTATATCATTC
Organism: Triturus cristatus; assembly: GCF_964204655.1. NCBI lineage: Eukaryota > Metazoa > Chordata > Amphibia > Caudata > Salamandridae > Triturus > Triturus cristatus. The sequence continues at coordinate 319,726,569 of NC_140579.1, forward strand.
ATATCTTTGTTTTTAGAACTAATGATGTTTGAAGGAGGGCAAAGCATGGCTTATAAAAAGCAAAACTGAAAAATTGGTTAAATACCACCTTACAAAAAACAACTCGGCACAACTATGTTTTCAGTGAAAACAATGTTCTCAATACATTTATCTCAAAGCTTTAAATAACTCCTTGCTGCTAACACGAGGAATGTTTTTGCCAAAGTATGTCAGTATATTGCACAGTATGGTTCTAGTACATAAACACTTTCAAACAGCCAATATGCGCACTTGTAATAGGACTGCAAATTAGCTTTGGCTTGTAACAATTATTATAGAGTAATTTGGCATGCATTATTTACCTGCAGAGCAATTTACTAGTAACCGTAATACGCCCTGTAATCAAAGGAGAGTGGAGTACATCTCTCTAAAGAGCTGTACTCGAGCGGGCCAGAACATGCTCTAGGCATCCCTCATGCCTCTATGTATAATGCTATTTATTCATTTTGCAGCATTGAATCAGTGCATACTGTCGCATTTATCTATAGATCATACACAATTACTACTTTATGAGACTGTATCACGGATATGTTTTAAGCGGACGCGAGAGAACCAGAGGAATTTGTATTCATAGTAAAAAAAAACTGTTCCTATGTCAGAATATCGTTAGCAAACAACAACATCTACCAGACCTATTTTCTCAAATATTGCTAATATGAAGATACCCCCACTGGCATTAGATTCTTTATTATCAACTCCAATAGGGTGATACTTTTATTAACACAATTTAGTGCACACTATTTCTATCAGTCAGTTATTTGGTTATGATAGTCGGGTACTGTACCTCAAATTTTTTACCGAGTTTCTATTGAACCTGCAATGTAACATTTTTCAAACGATCTTTGGTTTTAAAGTGCAAAATAAGACCGGCTAAGTTGGTGTGAGAAGAGAAGAAATAATATCACCCTTGTCTGCCAGGGTGGGATGTAACATAGGCCTGTCTACCCTTATTCAACCCACAATTGAAGGTGCACGAGACTTACTGGAGAAAGGTGCCTTACATGAGCACCTCCTAGGAGACACACATTACCAGTATTATGCCAGTGTCAGAATCTTGTCAGGGGTGTCTACAATGTCATGGTTTTTCCAATAAGTACCTCCATTATGCCAGGGCAAGCATTTTTCAAGAGATGGGCACAACCCTCATATACACTTGTATGTTTCAAACACATCTACATGTATAGTTGCACAGACCATCACATATGCATATATGCATTTATGCATACACACAAAGCAAGTGCCCCTTTGTAATACAACCTGCATGTTATAGTTTTTAGCTGATCAAATAGATTTACTCACTTTATAGACAATAACGACTCTCAAACTATTTACTCAAAAACACAATGATCAGTCTTGAAATTATTTACTCAACCTCTAAATGGGTTCGTTGGACCTCAAGTCAAGTGGTTCACATTGTTGAATACTGATCCAGTGCCAGGAACTGAAAAAACGTTATCATCTGGACCCAAATCAATAATCCCACAGTCCCTTGAACGTTGGGTGAGTTTAAACCAAACTTGCCAATTTGTTCATCTTATTAATCCTTCTCTTGGCGATGAATCTTTTATAGTTAATTAGGGATTGTCAAAATAATATCAGAATTTGTTCATAAGAATAATCGTTTCAAATATCAGTGACACTAATAATGACAAACTCTTTAAAAGTTTTAAAGTCTTTATCTAAATATTTACGAATTGCTCATCAAGGACAATACAGCACGAACCATAGGTCATCAAACAATACATCAGCAAATAGACACCAATAGTACATATCATTAACTGCTCAAAGAGTGAGTGGATAGGGGAAGAGACAAAAAGATGAAGACATTTGCAAATGCATTTATGCAAATTCAGAGTATCATACTAACCGATCATACAAGGTTCTAGAAATTTGAAAGCTACCCTCTGGCAATGAAAGTAAGCTAGGCCCCTCAAGAACAATTAAGGAGCAAAGTCAAAGAGTCATGATCAGCAGAATAACAGCCAGCCAATAGAATTAGGAAACAGCAACAAGTCTCTCTCCTCTCACAAAGTAAGAAAATCGCACTCCTAACCCCACACACTTGCTACTACTAGCTATACTCTAAATGCACTAAAGGTCCAACCCTCATTGTATCATCTCACATTGTTTTATTAGTTTCTATTGGTCAAAACAGGGGGTGTACAGTCATACCACTCTCGACGTGCCTAATGTTAAAAATTTCCCTTTGTTTAACTTCACACATTGTAATCACCTTCCAGCATGGGAAACTCTAGTATCTGGCTTCCCTGTTTTGCCCGGATCACTGAAGAAATATCGAGAAGGAGAATATCGAATTGCCAAAATATCGAAGGAAAAATATAGAATACCAAAATATCGAAGCCCTGTCTCTAAACAGGTAAGTACAAAAATATAGAATCCAAAATATCGTTGTAAAAAATATAGTTAGTCACAATATTGAAATTAATGTAAAATTAATTAAATAAAACATAAAATTAACTGAAACATACTTTAAAATTAATAAATAATTAATCTAAGTAAAAAAAAATATATAATACATATATATTAACGTAATATTAATTAAAAAAATTCAATATTTTTTGCGTAGGATAGCGGGCGGGTAAAATTTACTATTACCACTCCAGTAAGTGCAATAGTAGGGAAAGCGTTGGATAGCGGGAGGGTAAAAATTACTATTCCCACTCCAGACAGTGCAATAATAGGGAAAGCGTTGGATAGTGGGAGGGTAAAAAATTAATATTCCCACTCCAGTGAGTTCAACAGTAGGGAAAGCGTTGGATAGCGAAGGGGTAAAAATTACTATTCCCACTCCAAAGAGTGCAACAGTAAGGAAAGCACTGGATAGAGTAGGGCTAAAAATTACTATTCCCACTCCAGAGAGTGCAACAGTAGGGAAAGCGTTGGATAGCGTAGGGGTAAAAATTACTATTCCCACTTCAGAGAGTGCAACAGTAGGGAAAGCGTTGGATAGCGGGAGGGCAAAATTTACTATCCCCACTCCAGTGAGTGCAACAGTAGGGAAAACATCAGATGGCGTAGGGGTAAAAATTACTATTCCCACTCCAAAGAGTGCAACAGTAGGGAAAGCGTTGGATAGCGTAGGGGTAAAAGTTACTATTCCCACTCCAGAGAGTGCAACAGTAGGGAAAGCGTTGGATAGCGTAGGGGTAAAAATTACTATTCCCACTCCAGTGAGTGCAACTGTAGGGTAAGCGTTGGATAGCGTAGGGGTAAAAATTACTATTCCCACTCCAGAGAGTGCAACAGTAGGGAAAGCGTTGAATAGCGGGAGGGTAAAAATTACTATTCCCACTCCAAAGAGTGCAACAGTAGGGAAAGTGTTAGATAGCGTAGGGGTAAAAATTACTATTCCCACTCCAAAGAGTGCAACAGTAGGGAATTTGTTGGATAGCGTAGGGGTAAAAATTACTATTCCCACTCCAGAGAGTGCAACAGTAGGGAAAGCGTTGGATAGCGGGAGGGTAAAATTTACTATTCCCACTCCAGTGAGTGCAACTGTAGGGTAAACATTGGATACCGTAGGGGTAAAAATTATTATTCCCACTCCAGTGAGCGCAATAGTAGGGAAAGCGTTGGATAGCGTAGTGGTAAAAATTACTATTCCCACTCCAGTGAGTGCAATAGTAGGGAAATAATAATGTAATATTTTATTAAAAATAAATACATTATTAATAACAAATAAAAATATTAAAATTAATTACCAATCACACAATATGTAATACTTCATTTATTATAAATACCATTTTTTTTATTATTATTAACCTATTCATAATTAATTAACAACCAATTAATTTTCAATACCAACAATTAATAAATAGGGGACCTCTTGCTGCCTGGACCTTCTGCTACACGGACCTTTGCCTTTTGGAATCCTGTACTGGGCTCTTGTTTAGTTTGCTGCCCCACTGCTCGCCGGACCCACTTCGCGGGTCCCGCATCGCAGAGGAAGTCGGCGGGGGACTTGTGCTTGTGCAGTGGCTGTGACGACTGGGGAGTCTTGGGGCATCGCTGCAGGGCTGCGAGCGTCTCTGCAGGGACTCCATCTCCCAGGAGTCCCTGCCTGGCCAATCTGCATCACCTGGCCCGCTCTCCCGGCTAGCCCCGCCCCCTGCACGTCACATACTTTCTATGTTAGTGGCGTCTGCTTCCGCTGCACGGGAGCACGCGGGAGGGTCCCGGGAGAAGCCCGGGACAAGGGCGGGACCGTCTGTGGCCGTCCGTGGTCGGTTGTGGTTGGGTTGGCCCACCCCCCTCGATCTGTTTTGTTGTGTTTGTACCATAGCCTAATTTTGTACATAGGGTGGTATTGTGGATTTTTGCTGGTTTTGTTTGTATTTTACCATCCTTGGGTGTTTTAGCCCCCCTATAAAACATGCCCTTACGTTCAGGGAAAGAACGTTCTGTGAATTTGCAGACATCTAGTGGGGTGGTATCTGGCCCTCTAGATGCCTTTCTAATCAGAGCAACGGGCATTTTGGAAAAGGAGTTAGCCTTTGCGGAGAAACGGCTTTCTCTAGATCTTATTACTGGGAAACGCTCTTCTCTAGGTTGCATTGCCGTAGCGCCAAGCCCCCAAGCACCCGCTATGAGCGCCACCCAGTTATCGGTTCCCGTTCTGGTGGATGTTCATCCCGTGGTGGAGGGGGAGTTTTTGAATTCATCAGTTAGCAACTCCCACACCAGTGTTTCGCCTGGTAGTGGAGGAGGGGATAGTGTGCTATCAGCAAGCCCAGCCTTACTGGACTCTACTAACGGGGACTCACAGATGAACATACCTGGAAAGAGAAAGAGAAGGAAGGGCCGCCAGAGGGGGGGTGCAACTAAAAAAATCCCGAAAGTAAATAGTACACTCCAGCCCACCAGTGCTCCGGAAACTATTACCTGTCATCAGTCCCCTATGATCATAAGCAATTATCCTATTTCCCCCTATGAATCACCTAGGAACTTGGCTACCAGTTCCAGTAACAATTACCTTATAAGTAAAATAGAAATATTATTAAAAACACTTATGCTTCCACTATTAGAGCGCACTAGACTTATGAACTCGAAACTGGACGCTCTTGAGAACCTGGTTAATGGTAATATGGGCATGTTATACAAGCTAATAAATGCACAAAAGGTATCATCCACTTTATCTGATATTCTAAACCCCCAAGGAGCCGTAGGTACTATCAAGCAGTCCCTTCCAGCTACCGCTAAACAATCTAATACCCAAACTGTTTTAACCAACTTTGCAGGCGTGGCCCCTAGGAGAGGGAGCTCAAATACTAATATAACATCTAATAGCAAAGCAGGTGTTGCTGCACAAGTCTTGCCCACCACGAAGGTTAGCTCCAAACCTACCACATTGCCCAAACCAAGCACCTCCAAATCCACTGCTGCTGCCCCTGCTTTGAATTCTTCAAGGGGTGGTCCCAAGTCGATATCACATACTAAGTCAAGCAATAGAGTACAGGGGAGTCATCATAACAATCAAACTAATCCCGCTGTGGCCCCACAGAAGCTCAACAAACAGGGTCCCCCCTGCACTGATTTACCCCCTGAGGCCACTCTTTATACGATTGTCCTAACAGGCGTCTCAACCCTAAGGGAAGATACAACTGAATCCTAAGGGGATCTTAAAAACAAGGTGGTCTTTTGGTTAAATAAAAACAGACCCCTTTCCCCATCCTCTGGCACAGAAATATTGAGTGTGAGTAGAGTACACTGGGTGGGGCACTGCCCGAAGGACCTGGAGGGGGATTGCATTGTGATAAATTTCAGGGACCCTTGGGTGGTGGACCATATATGTAGGGATGCTAGATTTGGGAGGATGGGCGATGTGCAGTCTTTAGGCCTCAGTTATTTTTATCCCAAAAGAAACACAGTGCCGTTTTTCAACCCCCTAATGTCCAGAAGAAAAGTTGGGAGTGTACCGGTTGTTAGGCTTCCATACTCACCTTTTCTTCCCCAATTACACAACCGTTTCGAACCACTCTCTGGCCTGGAGGGTATCGATTGACTTAGTCCCGAACCTGGCAGAGCGAGTCATTGTAGCATCCCCACTATTGGGGTTGCATTCCTATTCAGTGAGGGTGATGGGCTTTATGAGCCGGTCAAGGTCCCCGAGCGAGTGCTAGGGGGTAGTCCGTCGGTTGGTTTTCCACCACCCGAGGGTGGGGAGACAATATCAGAGCATAGGGACATGAATCAAGCTGCTCCAACCATGCTGGACTCTTCACTTAAAATAGCCTCATGGAATATCGCTGGCCTAAAGGAACGAATTGACTCAGAAGACTGGACAGATTTCATAGACAACTATGATATCTTATTATTTCAAGAGAGTTGGGCCCCTGAACCGATATTTCAGGAATGCTTTCTTAATTTTTTTAAACCAGCAATCAAGGGTACTAAGGGTAGAGCTTCCGGGGGCCTGGTAATCTGGGTTAAGCAGTCCATTAGTTATAGACCAGTGGAAATTTTGGTTAATAACCCTGATCTTCTGGGAATTAAGTTAATCAAGGAGAAACATCGGGAAATCATTGTTATTAATATATACGCTCGAGGACATCCCGGTGGGCGATGTCCGGTCATCTTAGAGGAGCTGGATTCTTACCTTGAACTTATTGGGAGGGATAAATTAATACTTATTGGGGGGGATCTAAACTGTACTTTCGAACCCCTGTTAAGCGATGATGAGGATTTGGGGTCTGAGGAGGATGCTGTGTGGAATATCCCATCCCTGTCATTAAATAATATCAAAAAGGCCACAGAAGTGGCTCTGCATTGGGCAGGGCTGTGTTTGGAGTGCGGTCTGACGATATCTGACAAGGCTGGTAAATCCACATTTGACAATGGGGTTAGCCAAAGTAGAATTGATTACATTCTGGTTAAAATAGAGTACTGGTCTCTCTTGGAAGACATGGCTGTCATTGACCGTCCCCAGAGTGATCATAACCCCTTGTCCTTAAGTATAAAGCTCCCTGGTGGACTTGTTAGATCCCTGTAGCCTCGTGCATCACTGCTGAGGCTATTCTAACCAATGATAGAAGAAGGGTTAAATGGAGCAGGGTTGTGGAGGACTCCACCCTGCTTAACGGCATATCATTGGAAGTATCATCTACCTTGAATGCCATAGCGAACCTATCTCCGAACGAGGGTGTTATCCACCGGATTAGTGATTTGCACGAGCAGTGTTTTATTAAACTCAAGGCCCTCCTTACCTTACCACCTAAGCTAGGGAAACTAACAACTCCCAGTTCTAGTAGGAAATGGTATAATAGAAAAGGACAGGGAAGCTCATAGTGGGCTAATAAAAGCCATCAAGTCTAGGGTGACCACCAATATTAAAATGGCTCGCCAACGGTACAAAAAGGTCCAGTGGGAGGTGAAGAGGGAGTGGGACGAAGCCCACTGGACAAACTTGCTTGAGGCTTGCCTTTCGTCTAACCAGACAAAGTTTTGGGAAGTCGTGAAATGGGGCAGGAACCCCGACTCCCAAACCCCTGCAAATCATGTACCAGTAGAAGCATGGGTGGACTTTTATTCAACCCAGTTTAGGGACCCAGACTATAAACCTCTTGTTGACCCGGGGATCTGCGCACCTTTGCCGCCCCCCCCCCTGGTGTTTACGAATGATGACTCTAAGACTGCACTTTGTTCGGTTCGAGCGGGAAAAGCCTCTGGGATGGATTGCATCCCCGCAGACTTACTTAAAATCGACCCCCACCTTTGGGTTCCCTACGTTACACAGCTTGCAAATGCCATTGCTAAGGGGGCTAGGATCCCTGAGTCTTGGAAGGGGGCGGAAATTCTTCCTATATTTAAAAAGGGGGACCGCTCGGCTCCCGTAAACTACCGCCCCATCAGTCTCATTGACTCCCTCCAAAAAATTGTTGCCAGGATAGTCCTCGCCAGGGTTCAGGGGTGGATGGAGTCGGAGAGCATCCTTTCTCCGATGCAGGCTGGCTTTAGGTCAGGTACCAGCACCATTGACCAGGTCTTCAGATTTATTCTGATATACTGGAAGGTGGTGCTGTGGACCTAAAGTCCGCCTTCGATCTGGTGCCCAGGGCAAAATTGTGGGCTGTTCTGGGCACCTTAGGAATGCCACAAGAACTCCTTGAACTCCTGGTAAGATTACACGAGGGCAATTTTGCTAGGGTGAGGTGGGGAGGTCAAGGTCAGGTGACGGATAGTTTCCCCGTAACACGGGGTGTCCGCCAGGGGTGCATTTTAGCACCTACCATCTTTTTACTGTTTATTGACCAGGTGGTGAAGTTATTTGCAGACACTCCTACTGATGCACCGACCCTGGGTGGGACTAAATTTCCCTTGCTCATCTTTGCAGATGGCACTTTAATCCTATCAAAGACGTGTAAGGGCCTCCAAATGGCCCTAAACAGATTTGAGGATTTTTGTAAATTAAATGATCTGAAAATAAATGTGAGCAAGACTAAATTTATGGTTCTAAAAAAAATTCGCCCCATAAAGAGTTGTGTAAGCATGAATGGTGTGGGTCTGGAACAGGTGGAGGTTATGACTCATTTAGGAGTAACTCTAGACTCTCGGCTACGTTGGAAGCCCCAGGTTGATGTTCTTCGCTTAAAATTTGCACGCCTCATGGGCTGTTTGATCCAGGAGCAAAAAATGTCTCTTACCAAAAGGGTAATACCGGCACTTAAGATCTATGACGCAAAAATTAGTTCAGCTATACTGTATGGGGCTGACCTGTGGGTTTTTTTGGACCTATCCCCTTTGGTAACAGTCCAAAACAAATTTTTACGTAATTTGGTAGGACTACCCCAATCCACCCCAATAAAACCTCTCTTGTTGGACATGGGTTGTAAGTCTATCAAAGAGATGGCACGATATCGGTTGGTTACGTTGTGGAGACGGATTTGGATATCGCCGGATCTAAGTCTCTTTGCTACTGAACTTGCGGAAGTAAGATCTATCCTGGGTTCTAGCAACATCCCTTGGTTGCGTGAAGTGAAAAAAATCCTGGATGAAATGGGTCTTATCCAACTGTGGGATTCCCCGGGGAGTTCTGTTTTCCCTTCCAAGCAAGCCTTCAAGTCACTGTACTGGGCATCAGTTAGACATCAATCCGTTGTGTGTTCCGATGGCGCTTCCCTTTCTGGCAGATTTCTGGTGCATAAATTAGATCCCTCCCTGGAGAATTACTGGGATGTTATCACCAAGAGTCTGGACAAAAAATTATACCACCTGTTTAGAGTAGTTTGTTTGCCAGTAAGGTCTTTTTCCCAAAAATGGGCTGGTAGTTCGAATGAGTACTGCCCCTGGTGTAACGATCAAAAGGAGAGTGTGGGCCACTTCTTCTTTGCTTGTCCCGCTTATTATGCCCCAAGGTACAATTGGATTAGGCCCATCTTCCAACGGATGAACATCAGTAGATGCATAGAGGCATTGTGGGCCCTAAGAACTAACACCTCAGAATTGGTTGTAATTGGGGTAGCAAAGTACCTAGGGTGGGCTTGGGTTATTAGAGCCAGACATTCTTAAATTATCCTGGTTTTTCAATTTTAACATTGGGTTTTACTCCACTTTATACTGCGTCTTTAAATACTGTTTAATTCTTTCTTAAATCGTGCATTGCTATGCACTAATATGGTGTTTTAAATCATTTGCTTGTATGATTGATTGATCTTAATATCTTTTTATGCAATTGTCTTTTATGATATAACAATCGAAATAAAGACGTATGAAACCTGAAAACCTAATAAATAAAATTAATACCAATTAATAAGTATTTAGGAATAAATTAATTAGCAATATACAAAAATTATTTCAATAATTAATTATTTACAATTAAATTAATTCCCACCATATTCCCCTATAAACCCACAACCCGCTACAAATAATAAATTAATACAATTAACATAATTATCAATTAAACAATTAATACCAATTAATACAAATTATTTACCAATTAATAATTAATCAACAACCAATTAATTTTCAATACCAATTAATAATTACCTAATAACAATTAAATTACTTCCCACCCTATTTATTAAAAATAATTAATAATTCCTAAAAATTATTATTTAATGTACTATAATTAAATTACTTCCCACCCTAATCCCCTATAAACCCACAACCCGCTACGGAATTAAATTACACAAAAATTAAATCACATAAAATAATTACTTTAAAAATATTCAACCTTACATTCCAAAATTTATACATACTTTTAACACATATACTAACACTTAAAACACTATAAAAAAAATTGATATTATTAACAACTATATTATGACTGTCGATATTACTTACTTCTATATTATTTAAATCAATATTTTATTTCTTACCTGATTTTCGATATTCTTCACCATTATATTTTGGCAATTCGATATTCTGTCCATTCTATATTAAAAACTCGATATTCTGTCCTGTCGATATTTTTAATTCGATATTATGTCTGTTTACCGTTTTGCCCATTTCTCCATCTCACTCATGTATCGTTTTTGGTACAAATGTCCTCATGGCACTGCCTGGCGAGGAAGCTTAATTTCTTTTTTTTTATCAGTTCCTTTCTGCGCAAACTTGGCCATCATCAGGAACTTGCAATGGACACATCACATTTTCTTTCTCCCTTCTAAATTTTTAATACGCCATGTTAACTCTAGGAAAACTCTTGGGCCTTTTCTGCAGGGAAGTAATTACACTTCTAGGGAAAACAAATACAAGTGTTATTTATCATTTTATAAACTCCACTATAAAATGCTTTTTTGGATGCTTTCATTCGCTTTCTCTTCTACGTGCTGCTTATTATTTTCTAGTTAGTAAAAAAAAAAAACTCAACTTTTTCATGTGCACTTGCAGCCTACTCTAACACTCACAGCACATGCATGTGTAATTTTCATTTTACCCCTTTTAGTTTTGCATGGTTTGTTTCCCAACACATTTAGTTAATGAGTCACACATTGAGGAGTTCAATCTGAGCAGGATTTATTTCACGAAAACCCTGCTCCATCAATACCATCAACGCATACATGGAAAAACAAAGTTTCTCTCTTCTTTATGGTGTTTGTTAGTTCTCCAACAGAGCTGAGGAGTGGAAATTCCTAAGGCAAACATCAAATTATTTTAATTGCAGGATCCTCTCGTATCATTATCTAAGAACATATGATATCCCATCTTCTAAGCACATATTCAGTAATAGCTTTAAATTCATTTTCGTTTTAAAGCACTAATGTTTGTTCATTTGACATAACTATCATGGTGTAAAGATCTTTTACAAAAATATTGCTCCTTTGGGAGAAGTTTTTCTGCCAACCCCTACTGGGTCATATTTGTGTACATAATAATTAATAAGAACGCAAATGATAATCAGGCAATGATATTCTCCTACCAAAACCCAGTTTTGGGAAATTCACTCATGCAGGCTACAGTAAGAAGTTCTGCAAGGTCAGAAGTAAGTAGGCCGTTTACATGCCAACAGAATCACTGAGAGTCACAGAGGATTATTTAAGGACTTCAAATGATCAATATTTACTTATTTATTATGGCCCATTTCATCCCACTATGTGAATAATGTTAGTATCAATACATATCTAAGAAGGAATCAATTGAGGATTCAAGCCATCAAAAGCTCCCACCAGCTGGAACTATCATGAACCTTTAGTAGATAGCACTAAGATAGCTGCCATGAGTGACGCTAGTGCTGTCCAACCAATGCTTCATGCTCTTATTTCAGATCCATTCAAGATTATTCATGGACTCTATTGTCAGAGTGCCAATGAGACTGGTGAGGGCTTTATGTACCTGGTCACTGGCATAGAGCTGCAGACAGGTCCAGAGTGGATCACTTGGTCAATTGGTCTAGGGGATGATTTAATATAGCTTGCCTGATGGGGAAAACATTTCAGGTAGGTGTCCAGTGAAGACTGTAATCACGAGAACTTAGTCTTCCATCAGAAAAACCTTGAAGGAAGAGCAGTTGCCCAGATGATGCCCCTACCCAGAAAGAGAGGCATCTGGGGTTGGTTTAGTTAAGTCAGATGTACTTGCACCACAGTATAAGCTGCTTATGTCTCTGGAGGATGAGTTACAACTGCAACTAGAGGGTCTCTTCTATTCCTATTCATAATTTCACTACCATGAATAGCTCAACCACTATCACATCAAACCCCAACCATTTCCTTGACATGAATAACTCTGGTTTCTCCTTGGACATAAAATTAATCAGATAACACTATGATTTTTAAGTTATCCCTTGCTGTATTGATTAGTCACTCCTCTCGGCTTTCCAAAGGACTTTTATTAACCCCCACATGGTACCTGTCAAAACAACATGCAAATATGAATAGCCTTAATCCCTGTACCTATAGACTAAAAGCCCAATTTAGAGTTTGGAGGATGGAGTAAAGACATTCAAGGACACAGAGCACTTTATGTTCACCACTCTGCCTTTACTCCACCAACCAAATTTAGAGTTCACAGATGGCCCTGATTTGAACTCTGAGTTTGCATGATACGCCATCGCAGTGGTTCATACAAAGCCACATAAACATGTGGTGTGCGTATGTAATTGGCAATGGATGCTTAACCCAAACTTATTTTTCCTTTTCCAAAACAAATGCTCAAAGCTGGAGTTTGATTTTGGAAAAGTAAAAACTAATGGCCCCAACAACATGTGAGTTTTCTCTCATAGTGTTGGGATCAGTTGTTTAGTTTTCACTGTCCCTTACCACCATTTGACCCCCACTCTAATTATGGTGATGGATGGTGTACCACCAATGGCCCATACACCCTCAGGCCGTTGGAGGTTGGTTTACACCAACAGAGTGCATTTTACTCCATCAACTTAAACTTGGCAGTCAATCTGACTCAAAATATAGTGGGCAGACCAAGAGTTTGCAGAAACTGTACTCCATTAATGTTGTGACTGATTATCCTGCGTACAAAACTCTAAATTATGTTCCAAGTCCTTACCTCTCCAATGATGACATTTGTGCCCTCTTGGAACCTACTGACTGCCAGTGCTCCTCCTCTCATCTAGCTATCATAGGTCTTGATTCCAACATAGAAATTTCAATTATCTCTATTCTTAGGCCACCACAATATGCATGACTACTGAGGGCAGCTGATCACAACATCCTAATTCAGTTTAAATTAGAATTGATTGCCACACTTTTCACCAAATAAGTGACTCCTTTAATGGGGTGTCATCTAAATGACCAAGGCTCAGCCACGAAACACAGAATGGAAATTGCTGATTATATTGTTAAACAAATCTCAAACCTTCTTGTACTTACTAAAACATGGCTCAATAACACTTCATTTAATTCCTTCTTCCTTTGGACTACTACATCAAACACTATGGTTGGGAAGATTTATCCAATGGAGGAGTTCAATTATTATCCAGATCCCTGGTTCATTGTAATCCAATTACTAATGAGTAACCCTAGGCATAAAACTCCACTCCGCTCGTGGAGTTTGCAGATTTTTGGCAACTCCGCATTCCGCATAGAACGGTGAGTTGTCGGAAAACTCTGCACTACGCAATGAAGTGGAGGTTTTTTTTGTGTTTGTCTTTTTTGCATGCGCTATAGCGTCTTACCAGGTGCCTGCGATCGCCGACGAGATTTCTCATCCATTCGCGAGTGCCACGAGATTTGGTAGCTGGCCGCACAGTCTCGCGAGAGTGTGCGATTGCGAACACATCATTCGGGTACGCCATCGGACTTAAGGCGGAAGATTTGTTATGAACGCGATCCCTAACACGCAGAATCTGCAACCTGTCAAAGGTTCTCTCCGGAGCAGCATCAAAACCTTCACGAAATGACAATTTGGACTAAACAAACTCCTCAGATTGACATTTGGCTGTACTTTTTTGTGCAGAAAGTCCTTTTTCTTTTTTTACTTTTTTTAAGAGGAAAGAAGGGGAAACATCTTGAACAATGAGTTCCGGAGTCACGCTAGTTGAACAACTACATGCCCGAACAACGACTCAGCCAAAGCTGATTCGGTCTAGTGTTCGGGCAGGGCGGAGTTGGGAGGAGCGTCGCAGAGGAACAGGTAGGAGGGGTTACATTTCAGGGGCTGGGGGGTTTAGGGTTAGATTTTTGGGGTTGGGGTTTAGTTTTTAGGTGGTATGTGTGATAGAATTTGTTTCTAAGATGAGGGAATTAGTTTAAAAGGGCAAGGAAACATGTACTTATTGGTACATATGAAACTGAAGAGGTCAATTCAATCAATAAGTAATCTTCGTGTCCAACAGAAAATCCAAACCCAATCAAGTTCGTAGATTCTCGTCTTTATTGTTTTAAAAGGATTCCCAGCACACGATCTAGCCGACACGTGTTTCGTCTGTACTCAGACTTTTTCAAGGCGATCAACAATTTGAAAACACCGATGATTGCTAGTCACAACGACGATTGGAGAAACATCCAGTCAGGCCTAATATGGAATGGCTGAAGAAACCTGTAAATCTAAATAATGAGTGTCCACTGAGAAAATAGCATTATAATTCCTTTAAAGGGCATATAAAGTAACCCATACAGTGCCGCACCGGAGTAAATCTATAGATAATATGTATCTTCTGACAAGAGTGTGATCCGATTAGTACACGGCAACCTTCCACCACGCTGTCAATATTAGAGGTACACTTCCATGATACGATTGTACCTGACTCTTCTTAACGGTTCTCCAAAGCGACTCTTCAGTTTCATATGTACCAATAAGTACATGTTTTCTTGCGTTTGTTAATCAACATATACTGATGTTGGACTGATAAATTAATACAAGGGTGTGGTATTCAGGCTTCTTTTGGTTTCAAATATATGCATGTTATGTTTTTAATATGCTGATGATGTCTCTAGGTAGTAGATGTCGATAGCTGCTTTGAGCACCCCGATCTAACTTACATAAGATTACGGTACACTCCAAAGGACTTTTTGGAACATATACATTGTTATATTCTGATGTGCGGTTTTTCCATTTTAAGGAACACTTTTACCTATTTTTATATTAGTTTAAAAGGGGTTGAGTTCGTTTTTAGGAGGGGGTGATCCTGATTATTTATTAGTTTATAGGGGGTAGGGGTTTGGGATTTGTTTTTAGGGGGTATGGGTGAAAGTGTTTGTAAATAGGATGTGGGGGGAATTTGCTTTTATAGGGCAGGAGGGTTTGGGGGATCGTCAGTATTTTTAGGGAGGGGGAATTAGTTTTATGAGGGTTGAGTTCGTTTATAGGGGGTGGGGGTTTGGGATTAGTTTTTATGGGGCTATGTTTGTTTATAGGGTGTGGGGGGAATTAGAATTTATGGGGTTGAGTTTGTTATTAGGAGGTGAGGGTAAATATTTTTAGGGTGGAGGAATTAGTTATAAGGGGGTTGAGTTAGTTTTTAGGGGGTAGGGAATTGGGATTTGTTTTTAGGGGGTATGGGTGAAAGTTTTTGTTAATAGAGTGTGGGGGGAATTTGTTTTTATGGGGCACAAGGGTTTGGGGGGTCAGGGTAGTAGTTGAAAAGCATTTTTATTAACACGCATTCCTCAAACACAAAAAATCGTAGTAAAGGAACGCGTGGTAAAAGAAATCGTGGTTTAGGCGAGGTCGTGGTTGCGCCCTCGTTGTTAGGGAAGTCATGGTTGTGGAACTTGTTGTTCCAACATACAACCAAAGGAAGTGCCCCAGAGTCTCCAACTTCCTGTTCCTGTCCAGCAGGCTCCTCCCAGTGCTTTGTCCATCTCCTGTTCACTTTCCATTTGGATATGGAGCTGGAAGGATCACTCTTTGGTGCCGATCACGATCCTGTAAAAACCGGGTACGAACCGTCGGACGTAGCAAATTCTCTGTCCGACGCATACCCGGTCGTCAAAATGTACAAACATGGAATTACGATTCGCACGGAAGCACCATTTCCGTACGAATCGTACAAAACCCCGACCGACGAAAATAAACATACAAATGCGATCCGGGAAAGCGCCGACGTGACGTCGGGACGCACGCAGCCTGCCATTCACGAACCAGGAATTACGATTCGCACCGACGTCATCCCGCACGGTGAATATTTTCCGGCTGCCAAAAACTGCCGGGAAATCAGGACGACGCGAACAAGGAGTACCTGCACGCGACGGACAGACATGGACCCGAACCTACGTGTCATCCCGGCCCTCATAGCAGTCGACCTCCTCTACAGGTAACGACGCAGATGCCGCAGAAGGTCAGAACAACAAAGGGAGGGGGGGAAAGGGGGGGAAAGGGGGGGGCAGGACCAGGGGCAGGCCACAAAACCACCACCAATGTCACACAGCACACATGCCCTGGACATACCTGACCCCCATGCCCTGGTCACCACGAGGGGATGGGGGCGTGTCCAGCAAAGCCAGCGTCCGCCACAACGGAAGTGCTTGACGATGCGAACCGGCAACACAACAATACAGGTACGTCCAGTACCCACGCCTTAAGAGCGTGGGTACGAGTCGTACCACGCCCACACCTACGTCACCCCAACAATGGCGGGACGGCTGTACCCATGTGGCAAAGGCCTGGGTACGGGTCGCACAAGCATCACATAGCGTGGGTACGGATATGTACGGACCGTACCCCCACCACTGTATGCATGGAGCGTACCCCCAACCCCAACAGTGTAAGTACGACCCGTACCCTCACCTGCGTACATATGGAGCGTACCCCCACCCCAACAGTGTAAGTACGACCCGTACCCTCACCCGCGGATGTATACGTCCCACCCCAACAGTGTAAGTACGACCCGTACACTCACCCGCGTACGTATGGAGCGTACCCCCCACCCCAACAGTGTAAGTATGACCCGTACCCCCACCCGCATACGTATGGAGCGTACCTCCACCCCAACAGTGTAAGTACGACCCGTACCCTCACCCGCGTATGTGTGGAGCGTACCCCCACCCCAACAGTGTAAGTACGACCCGCACCCTCACCCGCGTACGTATGGAGCGTACCCCCACCCCAACAGTGTAAGTACGACCCGTACCCTCACCCGCGGACGTATACGTCCCACCCCAACAGTGTAAGTACGACCCGTACCCTCACCCGCGTACGTATGGAGCGTACCCCCACCCCAACAGTGTAAGTACGACCCGTACCCCCACCAACGTACATATGGAGCGTACCTCCACCCCAACAGTGTAAGTACGACCCGTACCTTCACCCGCGTATGTATGGAGCGTACCTACACCCCAACAGTGTAAGTATGACCCGTACCCTCACCCGCGTACGTATGGAGCGTACCCCCCACCCCAACAGTGTAAGTACGACCCGTACCCCCACCCGCGTACGTATGGAGCGTACCTCCACACCAACAGTGTAAGTACGACCTGTACCCTCACCCGCGTACGTATGGAGCGTACCCCCACCCCAACAGTGTAAGTACGACCCGTACCCTCACCCGCGTACGTATGGAGCGTACCCCCACCCCAACAGTGTAAGTACGACCCGTACCCTCACCCGCGTACGTATGGAGCGTACCTCCCACCCCAACAGTGTAAGTACGACCCGTACCCCCATGGAGCAAACCCACACACGTGTATGGACTAAGCGTACATATTGTTAAATAGGAGGGGTGTGTGCCTATCACTCCCAGCAGTGCCCAGACACAGGAGGGGTGTGTGCAGAGTCCTCCCAGCAGTGCCCAGAGTCAGGAGGGGTGTGTGCAGAGTCCTCCCAGCAGTGCCCAGAGGCAGGAGGGGTGTGTGCAGAGTCCTCCCAGTAGTGCCCAGAGTCAGGAGGGGTGGGTGCCTATCACTCCCAGCAGTGCCCAGAGACAGGAGGGGTGGGTGCAGAGTCCTCCCAGCAGTGCCCAGACACAGGAGGGGTGTGTGCAGAGTCCTCCCAGCAGTGCCCAGACACAGGAGGGGTGGGTGCAGAGTCCTCCCAGCAGTGCCCAGAGACAGGAGGGGTGGGTGCCTAACACTCAAAGCAGTGCCCAGAGACAGGAGGGGTGTGTGCAGAGTCCTCCCAGCAGTGCCCAGAGTCGGGAGGGGTGTGTGCAGAGTCCTCCCAGCAGTGCCCAGAGTCAGGAGGGGTGTGTGCCTAACACTCACAGCAGTGCCCATGAAACGCAAAGGGTGGAGTAGCCACAGATACCATGGCCACAAATTTCAGTCAGGTGCACAAAGACCCTGCAGTACATGTACCACATGTGTGCGAGGCTGGGAGTATACGCATGCATAGCGCAGAAAAGAAAACATGTACACATGAAGTCATGTCAATAGTCCACATACACAAGTACAATGACTACCAAGAATGCCACGAATGATGCAGGTGGAGACATCGCTCAGAATGCATGTGCAAAGTAGAAGGAGTCCGTCACACACCCAGCTAATGTACACACAGCTCTGCACTAAATATTGGGAACACCCTGCAGGGAAGATGTCAGGGTACACAGAGGAAGGAATACACCTTTGGACAATTTCACCATGCAGCAACTGCTTACATGAACACAGAAACCTAGCTAACACCGTGTGATGGCACACAGATCCCAGGGTCCCCCCTATGACCAGCACACTGCTACATTTCCCACACAACCAACACATGATTACCACCCAAAATCATGTAGCAGCCCCACCAACAGCAATATCAGAAAAGCAGTAGTGTTCAAAGGAAACAAAAATGGCTTTAATCAGCATGATCAAAAATTGTATGTTCGTAGAAAGTTCAATATTTACAAAGCCCATAGGGCAGTCCAGAAGTCACAGCTGGATGGGGGACACAGTGGGATGCGTGTCCCCTAGCTTGCCTGCACAGTTACATTCCGTCGTCTTCCACAGGGGTGAGGGCATCATGTGGGGGGGAAGAAACAGGCACCGCAGGGACAGGAGGGTGAAGGGTAGGCGTCGTGGGTGCAGGGATGGAGGACTCCACCACAGGGGGTGGGGCAGGGCCAAAGGTGGAGGCCAGGATCTCGCTGCACACCTTAGCAAGGTCCTCCAGGGAATCCCCTGCACCCGAAGGAACCACAGGCCCCAAGGAGGGGGGGGTCAGAGGGATGGGTCACAGCGCCACTGGGGGAGGGTGTAGACAGGGGGGGGAATCAACCACCCTGACCGAGGACTTCCTTGACCGCTTGTGTGGTGGCGTCACTGTGGGGCTCAGGGACAGAGCGGCCATGAAGGAGTCTTTGGGGGAGATGTGGCCAGGAGAGCTGAGGGGAGGGGATTTGGAGGGAGTGGATTGGGTTGAATGCGGACTCCCACTCTGGCTGCGTGTCACACGTTTGCCCCCCGACCCAGTGGGTGTGCCTACTTCACCCTGTGTGTGCGTGTCAGGAGGTGTGCGGTGGACCTTTCCTGCTGGTGTGGTGCCTGTGTGTGTTGTGGTGGGTGCATGCTGACGTCTGGGTGTACGTGGGACAGGCATGGGAATGGGAAGTGTGGATGGGGCAGGGGTAGGGGGTGGGACGTAGCGCTGCAGGAGACCCACTGCTGCAGTCAGTGTCGAGTCTATCGCCCTCAGCAACCTGTGTGTGTCAGCCTGCGATGAATGAATGCCCTCCAAGTATGCCTCCATGTTGTGCAGCACTTGGCTGTGGCCATGGAGGACATTAAGGATCGCAGCCTGACCAACCTGCAACTGCCGCTGGATGTCCACAGACTCGGCATTGGCGGCAGCAGTGGAGACAGGGGCAGGGGGTGCAGTGCCTGGCAGGAAGGAGACATGTGGTGACCGGGCACGTTGGGAAGGGACACGAGCAAGTGGGAGGCGGCTGATGGCAATGGAGGGGGCGGGGCGAGATGGAGTGCCACTGTCAGCTGCTGGTGCAGCCGCCGCCCACTCGGAGAGATCATCCTCGGACCCGTCAGCTTCATACTCTGTTGTGCCAGTCGACAGGTCCCCGGCTTCACTCTCCTCCGCCTCAGTCCCACTTGATGTGCCAGCCCCGATGTCACCGCTGGCACTGGTGCTCGGTCCCTCTGCTCCGTCTGTGCCCATGTCTCCCTCCGTGTCCCCCGACTATGCCGTGGGCAGGGTGAAGAGACAGAAATTAATCATACACCTGTATACATATGTCACATGAGTCCAATCTACATAGGTCACAGTGCATAGCCTGAAACAAAAAAAGAGTTACATCTACAAAACAAGGTACATATGTAGGGCATGCAAGACACAGTTGTTTGACCCACCATGCCACCGAAAAACTATGGAGAGCATGACACAATAGCAAATGAGATGGAATGGAATTTTGACTGAGGAGCAAGGCCCTGGGGACAATCCAGCACTGCATCTGCACCACACAGCGTGGCAGGAAATAGGGATGAGCAGGGACCATATCCAGGAACAAGAGGCACATGCAGCATAGGTTATACTGAAAACATGCCCACCATGACTGGCCCACTGCACCTTGAGTGCATGTCCAGACAAACATCACACACTGGCCAGTCCTAGCAAGGAGATATCAGGTTGTGACATGAAGGCCATGCCCGCACCACCCACCCCCTACATGAGACTAATATTTGGAGACACAGGAAGCACTTACATCCCTTAGTCTGGGTGAAATACACATGGGATGCAACAAATCAAGGTTGCACACAAAATACCCAAGGTGCGCCTGTCCAAATAATCATGTACAAATGGGCATCATCAGATGATTGTAACAAGACACACAGGCAATGTCCACCGTGAGTATGAACAAGGAAAATCAGGTCAGTCTGTACAGTGGACACTTGTACTACATTTCACGTCAATATACATTTGGCCAGGGAACAATGGCACAGAGCACAACCTATGCTGTAGACACAGAGATTGTCAACATATTCGGATTACACACATGATACCTAGGAAAATATGCCCCTGGGGACAGTAGTGGCCACACAACTCCACGCTCCTGAATGGGAATGACTGCAACACACGCTACCATCCCCGCACTATGCGTACCGCACACTCATGCACATCATGTCACAGGCCACCACATAAGACATGCGTGCTGTAAGGCCTCACACTTGAGAGACTAAGTCCCATGTCTGGGCTCAGCATTAGTGCCAACTGACATGGAACCCACAAGACCAGAACTGGACAGGGCACAGGCAAGGTCCCAAAACCTGTTACACACCACCCCCACACATGATGCTGCAGGCATTGTACACGTGGAGAAGGTGCCAGGCTACATAACCTTGTGATGGAGTGACTTCACACAGACCAGGGAACACATTGCAAGGAGGGGAAGGGAGGCAGGAGAGCACTGCAATTCTGTGGGTAACAGGATCTGCACAGCACCATTAAACCCTGGCAGTGCATCCATGGAACAGTGCACTTACAAATGCTGGTGAAACACAACAAACACACATGTACCTACCCCCTTCCTGCTGCTGCATCTCCTGTAAGCGCCTGTCCAAGTCTGGAAATACCACCGCCAGCACACGCTTGTGGATGTGGGAGAGACGGCGGCGCCCGCGGTTCTTATGGCTCTCAGGTGAGTCCCCCAGCAGGACCCGTGCGATCCTCCACGTCCAGCACCGGATATCCTGCCAGCGTTTCCTCACCTGGGACAGGCGCCGCTTCCGACCATCCGCACTCCTCACGGCACTGACGGCGGTCAGCCAGATCTGCTCCTTGGCAGAGGCGCCTACCTGTGAGGATGAACAAGTGACACTACATCAATACACCTGCAACATGTCACAGAGACACATATGGGAACAAAATAGCTGGTTACAACAAGGCATGCCATGCAGCCAACGCATTGCACCTTTGCCATAGGGACATACTCCTCTGGGGAAGGGCAAAAGCAGTACGTGCCAGTGAAAGTACACAGGTGGAATGAGGGCAAAGACACAATCAATTATCAAGGCTCACACTGTGCATCACACCCACCCCTCCTGACTCTGGGCACTGCTGGGAGGACTCTGCACACACCCCTCCTGACTCTGGGCACTGCTGGGAGGACTCTGCACCCACCCCTCCTGTCTCTGGGCACTGCTGGGAGTGATAGGCACCCACCCCTCCTGTCTCTGGGCACTGCTGGGAGAACTCTGCACCCACGCCTCCTGTCTCTGGGCACTGCTGGGAGGACTCTGCACCCACCCCTCCTGTCTCTGGGCACTGCTGGGAGTGATAGGCACACACCCCTCCTGACTCTGGGCACTGCTGGGAGGACTCTGCACCCACCCCTCCTGTCTCTGGGCACTGCTGGGAGTGATAGGCACCCACCCCTCCTGACTCTGGGCACTGCTGGGAGGACTCTGCACCAACCCCTCCTGTCTCTGGGCACTGCTGGGAGTGATAGGCACACACCCCTCCTGACTCTGGGCACTGCTGGGAGGACTCTGCACACACCCCTCCTGTCTCTGGGCACTGCTGGGAGTGATAGGCACACACCCCTCCTGTCTCTGGGCACTGCTGGGAGTGATAGGCACCCACCCCTCCTGACTCTGGGCACTGCTGGAAGTGATAGGCACCCACCCCTCCTGACTCTGGGCACTGCTGGGAGGACTCTGCACCCACCCCTCCTGTCTCTGGGCACTGCTGGGGGTGATAGGCACCCACCCCTCCTGTCTCTGGGCACTGCTGGGAGTGATAGGCACCCACCCCTCCTGTCTCTGGGCACTGCTGGGAGGACTCTGCACACACCCCTCCTGCCTCTGGGCACTGCTGGGAGACATCAGGCATTTCCCCCTCCCTGGGACCCCCCCTACAGTACATAGCATGTGTGTCACACCTGGACACATTGGCAGAAGTCACAGTCTCACACAAAGGGACACAGTCTGTGCTAGTAGCTCTGCACTCACCTGATACCCTGGTCGCCCATACAGCAGGGGGTACTGTGGGAGGATCACATCCAGCAATGCCAGGTTCTCCTCCAGGGTGAATGGCTGTGACCTCTCCACAGACCTTGACATGGTTCCAGGGAATCAGGAGCAGCAGCAGTGTGGTAGAATCGAAATATGTGCAGGCAAGTGCTCCCTCATGGGACCTGGCTGCCTTATATCTGCCTTGCTGGCCTGTTTCATGCACAGGAGTACAGAGTGATTGGTCACTCACCTTTGCATCCTATGTTTCCTCCAATCCCTTCAAACCTAGCACAGTCAGTGGGTTCTTATTGTGTTTTTTTCTTCAGCATAATGTCAACCCCACAAACACATTGCAACAAAGTAGATTCATTCCAACTGACTTCTGCTGTGCACCTTCCAGAACAAATTCAAACTTAAAAGTTGGTCTCCATGACAACCAGCATGCATGTAGGCCTTAATACTTGTCCCTCATGTGTCCCCTATGTAAAATTGAGCTTCACCCACAGGTACGGTGCGTTCCGGGCCCCTAGGGCACCCCAAATGCATAGCAACGGCCCGTACACGCGTGCGTACGATCACTATCACTATGGGTGTCCTCGCGTATGAGTACTCGTACTGGTACGGCCCGTACACATGCCTGTACGTTCACTATCACTACGAGTACGCATACGCGAGAACACCCATAGTGGTACGGACCGTACACACGCCTGTACGTCCACTATCACTATGGGTGTCCTCGCGTATGCGTACTCGTAGTGATAGTGAACGTACAGGCGTGTGTACGGTCCGTACCACTATGGGTGTTCTCGCGTATGCTTACTCGTAGTGATAGTGAACGTACAGGCGTGTGTACGGTCCGTACCACTATGGGTGTTCTCGCGTATGCGTACTCGTAGTGATAGTGAACGTACAGGCGTGTGTACGGGCCGTACCACTGCGAGTACGCATACGCGAGGACACCCATGGTGATAGTGAACGTACAGGCGTGTGTCCGGTCCGTACCACTATGGGTGTTCTCGCGTATGCGTACTCGTAGTGATAGTGAACGTACAGGCGTGTGTACGGTCCGTACCACTATGGGTGTTCTCGCGTATGCGTACTCGTAGTGATAGTGAACGTACAGGCGTGTGTACGGGCCGTACCACTATGGGTGTTCTCGCGTATGCATACTCGTAGTGATAGTGAACGTACAGGCGTGTGTACGGGCCGTACCAGTACGAGTACGCATACGCGAGGACACCCATAGTGATAGTGAGCATACAGGCGTGTGTACGGGCCGTACCACTGCGAGTACGCATACGCGAGGACACCCATGGTGATAGTGAACGTACGCACGCCTGTACGGGCCGTACCACTATGGGTGTTCTTGCGTATGCATACTTACTGACCGTACACATGCCTGTACGCTCACCATCACTATGGGTACACATACGGCAGCACTCCCATAGTGATATGGGAACGTACACAGGCCCTCTTAGCAGTAGTACGGTGGTTTTCACACATCACAGTGGTGACAGGCAGCACACAGGAAGGAATAGGGCTGACATACTTGTCCATGGATGGACATCAAGGCATTGTCTGGGCAGTACTACATGTGTGGGGCACAGGTGTGACAGGCTGTGATGTGGCACATTACTCCTGAGTCGAGAAGGCACCAGATGTATGATGAGATGTGTAAAGATGTAATGTGTGACGGTGCAATGTGTGCCAGGCATGCCCTTGACTCCTTTGACATGTGTGCATGTCGTACTGCACACTTGGGATGAGCGTCACTGGCATGGCACGGACACCAACACACGGAAGTGTCCCCTGATGCCCGGTACAGGGGTCACCACACCTGACATGTCACTACCCACGGTGCACGATGTGACTATGTCATGTATGTGTGGGGGTTCCCATTAGGTTGATGTTGGAGCACCCTCAAAAGCTGCAGCTGTTGCAGCAACCAACATGTGTCTGTGTGTAGATTGACATTGCACACTGTTTCGCACACCATGCCACATGTGGTATCGGATGTGAGGTGCGTATGTATGCATGGGACACGGAGTAGCGTAACAAGGACATGTCTGCATCCTCTCTATGAATGTGTGGTGAGTCATGACATGTACACCTTCATGGCAAGGTGTGTGGGCTGTCCTAGTGTAATGTCATGTGACCTGTGGCTCTAGTGTTCCGCTACCAGTCTCTGCAATCGACA
This sequence comes from Triturus cristatus, assembly GCF_964204655.1. Classification (NCBI taxonomy): domain Eukaryota; kingdom Metazoa; phylum Chordata; class Amphibia; order Caudata; family Salamandridae; genus Triturus; species Triturus cristatus. The sequence continues at coordinate 319,751,538 of NC_140579.1, forward strand.
TCCTACTTCTGCTGATGTGTGGATGTATGTCACTCCTGTGTTGCGTCTGGCTGTTCACTTGCACTGGGACACAGCTAATCCCATGCCATGGCATGTGGAGGTTCACAATCTCCGTGTGTAGCTGGGTCTTGGTAGGAGTGTCACCTGGCAGCCATACGTGTCCAGGGCATGTGGCACATACCTGACTCCGTATGTAGCATATGTGTGTAGACAGATTAACATGTGCTCAGTACAAAATAATTGTTGTTGTGGTGCACTCACTCTTCCTTGTCACTTCCAAATTACTGCAGAGCGCCGCCTCTTCCCCGACCAATTCCGGACTTGGCTGCCATGCGGGAGAATGACTGTATCCGGTGCTACCGCTTCCCCCAACGGTTGATTCTGGATTTGACGGCGAGACTGGCACCACACCTGCAACCGCTGCACAGGTATCCTACGGCACTGACACCCAAGCTGAAGGTAATGGCAGCCCTACATTTTCTAGCCACGGGTACCTTTCAAAATACCATAGCTCATGTTGGTGGCATGTCCCAGAGCATGTTCTGCTGTGTGCTGCATGATTTCTTAGAGGCCATGTTGATTCACCTGGATGACTTCATCCATTTTCCTACCCCTGAAATGTTGACTGGGGTCAAGCGTGGATTCTATGCCCTGGGAGGGATGCCCCATGTCATTGGGTCCATAGATGGGACACATGTTGCTTTGGTACCACCACAGGCACAGGAGGTAGCGTACCGGAATCGCAAGCACTACCACTCCATCAATGCCCTTGTGGTGTGTCTGTCCAACATGGTGATTTCACATGTCTGTGCTCGTTTTCCAGGATCAGCACACGATGCCTACATCATGAGGCATAGCAGGGTGCCTGAAATGATGACGCAGCTGCGCAACGAACGAGCATGTGTTGTTGGTGGGTACACTCTGTCTGTCCTGTATTTTGCGTAGACTTCCAGCACGACCGCTTCTCCTGTCCTGCTTATGTCCATGTGCTTTCCATTTAGGGGACGCTGGCTATCCCAACATGCCATGGCTGATCACACCTCTCCGCAACCCCATCACGCCGGCCCAGCTCCGCTACAACACCGCCCATGGCCGGACAAGGCGAGTGATAGAGAGGACGTTTGGCCTCCTGAAGAGCCGATTCAGGTGCCTACACAAGACCGGCGGCGCCCTCCCATATGCCCCGGCAAAGGTCTGCAAAATCTTCATGGTCTGCTGCATGCTGCACAACATGGCAGTTGAGAAAGCTGTGCCACTCATCCTGGATCAAGATGACGAGGACCATCCACCCGTGGAGGACGAAGGTCTTGGCAATGGGGCTAGTGATGTGGAGGATGTGGAGCCGCAAGAGGACATCCGGACTCGGCTCATACGCGACTTCTTTGCTTAGTGGTGAGTACCAGTGTCTGAGTGTGCACGCATTGGTCCCCGTGTGAACAAACAAAATGCAATCAAGAATAATCAAGTGATGTGTGATGTGTGTCTCCACATGCATGTATGGCACGTGAGTCAGAGGTGTGTGTGGGTATGTCACTGGAGTGATGGTGCCAGTGATGGTTGTATTTCGCCAGTCATAATTGTGACCTAGCATGTTGTCATCCATACATGTGTCGAGTAAATGCACATGCAGGTGGCTGTGCTTTTTGTGGCTGACTTCTTGTGTGTCTCTCTTCCCCAGGTACTTGCGCATGCCGTGTGCTGCTTGCATTGTTGTGGCACTGCTATTCCTCATGGACACGTCATCGTGTGCTGACTCAGCGTTACAGGCACGGACACGTTTGGAAGTCTCCTTAGGGTAAGGGATGCATCAGGGGTGTATTGGGTGTGGCAGTTGTTCACGATGTATGCACAATGCCCCTGTCGATGTTTGGTTCCTCTGCAGACATGTTGCATCACCATGGTACACATGACATGCAGCTGGGTACACCTGAATAGATGGTCAGACTAGTTGACAGTCATCTGTTATGGGATAGTGGATTGTGATGATGCCCTCGGACACATACGGTTTGCATTGGCTTGACATGGTGTGGGACTTCCACATCAGAGGATCAATGGTGTATGGCAGGCTCTCCGTGAGCAGCAGGGGGTGTTTAGCTGTTAGCCGACACTTGTGTGCCAGTTCCATGGCTATCACGCATTTGTGCTGCAGAAGGGGGGTGCCAGTGTTGGACCCACATGTTACTCCACATGACCTGTGTATGTGTACTCCGAGTTGCCTCTGCATTCCCGAATACATGACTAATAAAGGTGTCCCTATGCTTCCAAGGTGCCTCTTCTCAGTCAATGCTGGTGTGTTGCCATGGTGCATCCGGCATGTCTGGCATGGTTTTCCCTGATAGTGGCTATGTGTCTATGTGTCGAGTAGCAAGATGCAAGCTGTGTGTGTGGGATGAGACTGTGTATTGTGCATGATGTCCATGACTGTGTGGGTATTGTGACATGTGCCATCCCCATGCATCCAACGTTGGCCAGGCCCCCATTATCTGCATCCACCGGACTCAAGCTTGCAGGACATGGTTCTGCCACCTGTCTACACATACCTGGGTGCCCCCCAGGACACTGGACATGATCCCTGACCTCTGCGCATGACTGTTGCTGTACTCAATATGTCTGTCGGCACGGTTGTGCGGCCACCCCCTCAGCTGGTTGGGCCCACAACGGCAGTGTATGGTGCTCCATGTCTGTCTTGCCTAATACACTGTGACCCGTGTGTCCTGTGCCAGACTCAGGCCCCAGGGTGTGGATGGTTGAAGTCAAAAGAGAACTCAGGCATGTTTAGACTTTACAAGACGCATGTAAGGTAATAATGCAACCAGCAGGCATCTTCTCTTCATGGTGTGACTTTTTATTTTAGTGGGGGGGGGGTATGACATGAGGGGTTTTCCGGGTGTTTGGAATCCAAAGTTCAGTAGGGGAGTTGGTGTCCTTGCCATTGGAAATCCTCAGAGTCCATGCCACAGTCTTTGTCAACATTGGTCAGACAGTGACCAGCAAGGCCATGTGGCAGAGAATGTCTTTTGATGCTGTGCTGCTGTTGCTCCAGTGGTCCAGGTGCCAGGCCAGGTGTCCTGGGAGATGGTGCTGTAGCGCCGACCCTCACGGTCTTTTCCGTGGACGACCCGCCCTCCTGCGGGGACCCTCAGAAGCAGGCCGTGACGATGTTTGGGATGCTCCATCGGATGTTTCCTCCTCCTCCTCCTGATCCCTCCCTGTGGGTGGTGATGTTCTACGCCTTCTCGTTAGAACAAAGGGTATACCCAAGGATCACTGGGACCTGGGTGTCTAGCAGTATAGGAGGGTGGTCCCAGAGCATAAATATTACTAGAACAAGATAAAAAAGGAAAGAACAAACAAAATGCAATCAAGAATAATCAAGTGATGCTGAAGTGTTATTTAATCACACTTTAGCAAGGTTACCATTTCTTGGTAATAATCAATCTACGACAGTTTTGCAAAAATACATCGCAACACGGTGCCCAGGGTCAAGGGGGAGGTAGGGGGTGAGGAGGGGGGGGGGAGAGGTGTAGGTAGTGACTTCAAAAATTTCTTTACAGTATCACAAATCAATTGTTAGGCTTAAAATTCATTGCCAACTAATTGAGCAGAGAAAAAATCTTCAATTATACATTCGTTTGAAAAGACCATGTACATTTCAAGATAAACACAGTGTAAAATACACAATTGCTGGTACTGGTACATGTAGTGTGTCGACGTTTCGACCCCTAATCCCATGTAGGTTAGTTGGGTCCTTACAGACGGGGTCTTCATCAGGACTCAGGTGAAGAAAGGGAAAGGAGGCACCTGGAAATGGGATAGTTACATATTAAAAAGTGACTGAAGTCCTAAAAAAACACTCAAAAGGACTCTGCGGGAAGTAATCCCCTATTTACCAATTGGAAGGAGAAGAACCTGAAAAGGTACTAGATGGACGTCACAGACAAAGGGCAGTTTCGCTCCACGGGTGGTGAGAGTGAGAAGACACCTGAAAAAATAAGGTGTCATGTGTAAGAATATTCAATATATAATTCGATAAAGCTCACAGCGTTGAAAGTGCCATTACATGCAACTTACGTTAAAGTGATTCAGGATAAATCAATTGAAAACAGCGTCACTGGCCGTGGAATTAACCATCGGTTGGGGAGTGAATTGAATCACTGTAGGTATAGACCTCTGAGGGTAAAGCAAAAAAGCAACCAATGTGAAGGAAATTTTTGAATACTGGGGAGATAAAGCACTGAGGGCAAGGAACCAAAATCTAAAACCTGACTCACTGAAAGAATAGTAGAAGCTACAGAGTCAGTGCATCCCTAGCGTGGGGCAAAGGAGACCATTAAAAAAGGGGGGGGGGGCTACAAAAACCTCAAGGGAAATGTATAAGTCTCAAATCCACAAGCAAAATAAACCATTGCTATCCCGATAGGTAAAAGGAAAAGGCAGTAGTCAAAAAGCGGTTTAGCAATTGAAAAGAATAAACCTTTTGGGTTGTAACATTGTTAAATGGAAAATGGCCCGATAGAACTTGAATTATACTGTCTATTGGTCACGGAAATAAAAGAGAATAGTTCCCTAGTTTTCAAAGGGTTGGGGAAGTCGTGCTTACCGTTTAAATGTTCATGGAGCTCATTATTTCAGAGGCGCGAAGAAAAAAGTGCCGCGAGAGCCGGTGATTTATGTCTGTGCGAAAGGACGCCGTTCGCCACGGGACGTGCCGAGCGGGGCAGCCGCTAGATGCTGGCCACATTAGTGTATTAGAAGAAAGACAGCACCGGGTTGTATTTAAACGAGCGGTGGGCATAGAAAAATACAAAAATTATTTTTAAGCAGTGCTATTGTCGTTGGGCCACACATGGAAAACAATATCAGGGGTCACAACATTTTTATACATAACACAATCAAACACAATTAAAATAATAAAATCGGTAATAGAGAATTATCATTGTTCTACACGGAAGGTGGAGCAACAGTAATATCTCACTTGAATTTGAGAACATGCCAGATGGAGCGTGCACATTTCTGAATCTTTCGCATCGAATCAAAAAAAGAAAAATGGATACATAATCATCTCCAGGTTAGTAATTATACATGTTACAGTGTCAATTACTTAATATTCAAGAGTGTCAGTTGCTATATCCATTGCTAAGCCCAGAGAAACACAATTTTGGGCAGAGTCACATGGTAGGTAAACAAAGACCCTATGTGTAAGTATGATAAGGAGATCTAGTTAAAACAGGTCAAATGACCAATGATCTTCTAAACTGGGCAAACCGCATGGGTCTAGTAAATTTGCCGGGCATGAGAGTTTATTGATCGCCATATGGTCATAATATCGGGCATATTCATATTCAGATGATCATAGAATAATGTACAGGTCTTAACAGGCAAAGCGGAATGGAAAAACCATATCATCCTATGAATTTAACAAAGAATACACATCCTGCTTACATATTCGGTTACATAAAGCTATTGCAGTAATGAACGTGCCCGAACCGGGGCCACAACAGCCTCAACAATACATCCCTCAGTCAGTTCAGACAGGCTAATTGGGCGTTGCTAGGGTCCAGTTCATTCAGGCCGTTGTTGATCGTGTCTAAGCGAATCATCAACTTGGATTCCCTCACAGTAAGAATCGAGGTTATGTCACCTCCTCTTGGGCCCAATTCTGTTTTTTCAATGACCAGCCACTGCAATTGGTCCGGGCTGTGTCCTGATTGATTGTAATGTTCAACCAGAGGGGCACCTGCAACATGGCATCTGATCCTGCTCTGATGCTGGAATATCCTAGCTTTAATTTTTTGTTGTGTTTGGCCAATATATAGATACCCACAAGGGCACAAGATGCCATAGATAACATTGATGGAATTGCAATTCGCATGGGCACGCAAAGTGATTGTATGATGTTTATAAATGAATTCCTTGGTTTGTATAGTGGTTGAGCATGCTTTGCAAGACCCACATTTGTAGTGTCCTTTGATAGGAGGTAGGTTCCAAAGTGACTGAATGGTTGGTTCCACTGGGTCCTCCAAGTAAGAACGCACTACATGGTCTTTTATACTCATGGCCTTCTTAAAGGAATGCATGGGTAAGTGGGGTTGTTCAATTTCGGTGGAGACCAGATTCCAATGGTTGTTTATTATCTTCTTGATGGCGTTGCTCCTGGTGGAGAAAGTTGTAACACAAATCATCCTCTTGGAAACTGAGTTGTCGTGTTCTTTGGCCACTAATAGGGTTTCTCTTGGATTAAACCAGGCCCTCTTCTAAGCCTACTTCACCAAACGTTTAGGGTATCCCCTTGCGACCAGTCTGGTACTAAAGTCCTCCGATTCAGCCAGATAATCTGTACGTTTAGTACAATTTCTTCGAATCCGTAGGAATTGGCCTACCGGAAGATTGTCACGCAGGCCACGTGGATGGTAACTGGTGTATCTCAAAAGAGAGTTTCGTTCTGCGGGTTTCCTGTATAGTGTGGTCAAAAGTTGATTATCTTCATTGAAGATCTTCAGATCAAGGAAAGGTATCTCCTGAGCATCAGATAGAATGGTGAACTGGATGTCTGGATCACATTGATTTAGCCATTCATGAAACAGGTTAAGTTGTGCTGTATTCCCTTTCCAAATTATCAATATATCGTCGATATATCGCATCCATAGGTCAATATGTTGATGAAAAGGGTTATTATTCAGAACGTACAGTTTCTCAAAGTTGTCCATATAGAGAATGGCAAGATCCGGAGCGAAGGCAGCCCCCATAGCCACACCCTTCGTTTGCATGTAGTAGTGCCCTTGGAAATAGAAGAAATTCTTCTTCATAGCGATGGTAAGGAGTGCCAAAATGAATTCTGTAGGCACCTTCATTGGAGCAGGTCGTGAGTTCAAAACTTCGCGCATGACTCCCAATGCTGGTTCTTGGGGAATGCTAGTGTACAATGAGACAATATCACAGGTGACAAGTAATTGCTCATTTGGATCAAAGGGCTTGTGGTCCAACAAAGTGATCACTTGCATGGTATCCCTCAGGTACGTTTCAGTCTTTTCAGCCATCGGTTTCAGGAAAAAATCAATATATTTACACAGTGGTTCAAGTAGTGAACCACATCCGGATACAATCGGACGTCCGGGTGGATGGTACATATCCTTATGTATCTTGGGTTCTACGCCTTCTGGCACAGGGAGGGTTGCCCATGTTGTCGGCCATCCGACGGAGTGTAGTGTGAATTCCCGTGAACACCGTCACGAGCTCAGCCTGTCTGTCCTCCATCCTCCGTTGGTGTTGCAGTAGACAGGCATGTAGTTCCGCATGTTGCTGGGCCTGCTGGGTCTTGATCCCCTCGAGGACGGACACAACCTGGGCCATGCCCGTGGTGTCCTGCGGGTATGTGTCCAGGATGTTTCAGACATGGGAATATACCGGATCCCCAGCCAACTGGTCAGGCTGGCGCCTCCGCCGTCCTCCACTCCCACCACCCCTGCCCACTTGCACCTGGCCTGCCCTTGTGGGCACATCGGGTCTCCGGGACCCCTGAGGGGTGGCATTGGCATTGTCGCCTGCCTCCTCCTGGGTGCCCGGGACACCGTGTCCCTCCTGGCCAGCCTGGCTGCTTTGTGGTGGTGGGGCAGGGATCCTGGGTGTCTCCTGGGATGTGGCAGGAGTGGGGGTGGTGGTTGGCCCCATTGTACCTGACGCAGGTGCTGCAGGTCGATGGACACCAGAGGGGCCAGGTTGGTCGGGGTCGTCCACAGAGTGGTGAGAGTCGTCGCTGCTGGTGGGATCGGCCTCCCGCAGAGCCGGGTCCTGTGAGTCTTCCCCCCAGTGTTGGGGGGTGAACCACGAGGTTGACCTGTGTGTGAGAGAGACAATGTTAATTTTGTTCCATGCAACATCCATGTTTCATTAGTTTCAAAGTTGGAACATTTCCTCTGGGAATTTGGATCTGTCTTGCATTCCACTCACAGTGCACTTGTGCATAGGTGTGTCCCTTGGGCACAGCTTTGGCGACTTTAACTATGTGTGGCACAGTCTTACTTGATGCGTCAAGTGTGACTGCAGTCAGCAGTGGAGTGGGCAGGTGTGGCGAGCCGTGCATTGGCGCCTTCCGTGTTGCACTGTACGTGGGCACATGAAGTTGTTCCACACACTTCAATGATGCAGGTAGCTGTCGTTGTGCTCGTGCACAGGTTGTGACATGGCCCTGTGTTTTGCCATGGAGGAGAGGGGGGGTGCTGGCACTGGCCACCCTTGTCTACATGCACGCACTCCACCTGCCGACGAGCAGACATTCCCACACACCACAAGGCTGATTTGATCTCCCCTGTCCCCCTCTCCCTCCCTCTCTGTCCCCCTCTCCCTCCCTCTGTGTGTCAGCCTCCTCCCTCTGTCCGTCTCCCTGTGTCTCCCTCCCTCTCTGTCCCCCTCTCCCTCCCTCTCTGTCCCCCTCTCCCTCCCTCTGTGTGTCAGCCTCCTCCCTCTGTCCGTCTCCCTGTGTCTCCCTCCCTCTCTGTCCCCCTCTCCCTCCCTCTCTGTCCCCCTCTCCCTCCCTCTGTGTGTCAGCCTCCTCCCTCTGTCCGTCTCCCTGTGTCTCCCTCCCTCTCTGTCCCCCTTTCTCTCCCTCTCTGTCCCCCTCTCCCTCCCTCTGTGTGTCAGCCTCCTCCCTCTGTCCGTCTCCCTGTGTCTCCCTCCCTCTCTGTCCCCCTCTCCCTCCCTCTCTGTCCCCCTCTCCCTCCCTCTGTGTGTCAGCCTCCTCCCTCTGTCCGTCTCCCTGTGTCTCCCTCCCTCTCTGTCCCCCTCTCCCTCCCTCTCTGTCCCCCTCTCCCTCCCTCTGTGTGTCAGCCTCCTCCCTCTGTCCGTCTCCCTGTGTCTCCCTCCCTCTCTGTCCCCCTCTCCCTCCCTCTCTGTCCCCCTCTCCCTCCCTCTGTGTGTCAGCCTCCTCCCTCTGTCCGTCTCCCTGTGTCTCCCTCCCTCTCTGTCCCCCTCTCCCTCCCTCTCTGTCCCCCTCTCCCTCCCTCTGTGTGTCAGCCTCCTCCCTCTGTCCGTCTCCCTGTGTCTCCCTCCCTCTCTGTCCCCCTCTCCCTCCCTCTCTGTCCCCCTCTCCCTCCCTCTGTGTGTCAGCCTCCTCCCTCTGTCCGTCTCCCTGTGTCTCCCTCCCTCTCTGTCCCCCTCTCCCTCCCTCTCTGTCCCCCTCTCCCTCCCTCTGTGTGTCACCCTCTGTCACCTCAGCCCAGCTTCCTGGGCACACACTGTTAGCAGTTCTTTGAATGGCCCTTGGATTGTTGCTGTGAGTTTGTTTCTGATCTCCAGGCACCCATTGGGTGTAGTGTGTGTGTCTGCGCTGCTGCTGTGGTGGTGTGTGCTGCCACTCTTTCACAGTGTTGGCTGTTCATTAGCTGCTGTCATGTGCAAAACAGTGCCTTCACCCCCATGTGTTAATGCAAGGCGTCCGCCATTTGCTGGCGAGTCTTTCCTGTGTGGGGACACACTGTTTGTCTGGCTGTGACCTAGGCCATATGGGCAGAGGGCATTGTTGTCTGCTTCTGAGTTGCACTATGTGATTTTTGGGGCCCACCCTCCCGCCATCCGGGTTACCGTGTCATGTGTTGGTGTCTTCTGTGGCCTGTTACTTGACATTATCCAGCTGGGTGCATGGGGCATGGTGGCGCCAGTGGCATGTGCGTGTTCATGGAGTGTGGTTGAGTCATGCGATAGCTTGGGGTGGTTGCGTGCCTGTTTGTGAGTTTGGTTGTGGATGACGTTCCCCCCATGTGAGGTGCGTTGTTTGTATACTCACCCGGGTCTCGGAGTCCTCCTAATCCTTCGACTGCCTCCACCGTCAGTATGGCCATCACCCTCTCCTCCCAGGGATGGTTGTGTACGGGCCTGCGGGACGGCCCTCCTCCAGTGACGTTGGCCTGGTTGTGTTCATCCGTCATCTTGGCTCGGACCCTCCTCCGCAGATCGTACCACCTGGCTTGGCATTCCTGCTTGTTCCTTCTGGTGTCCGCAACAGCATTGACAGCATCGACGATGGTCTGCCACATGGCTGTTTTTTCTGAAATGCTGGTCTGTCTGACCAATGTTCCAAAGAGGTGTGGCTCGACTCTGAGGATTTCATCGACAAGGACCTCCAACTCTCGGTTACTGAACTTTGGATTCTTGTTAGTGGGCATGGTGAGGGTTGTGGGTGTGGATGGTGGGGGGGGGTGTGTGGATGGTTGTGGGTGTGTGGGTGTGGTAGTGCAGGTGTGTGTGTGAATGTGATGAGGGGGTGTTTGTGAAGGTGGTTGTGTGAAGGTCTGCAAGTGTAAGGTGTGGTAAAGCTTCTAGTATGGTGCTGTAGGTTGTCTGTGGGGTCTGGCAGCAGTGAGTATGTTGCAAAGGCTCATGGTTTGTGTGTGTGGGCCCTTTTTATTGGTCCATTGGTGGGTGTGGCTGTGTTTGAAGTTTGGGTGGGTGTGTTATAAGGAGTGGTTGTGTTTTAGGCCTCTGTTTGTTTTTGGCAGTTGCAGGTCAGTGAATGTGTTGTTTTAGTGGTTGTTGGACATGTTTAGTGGCTTTGTGTCATTCGAATGGTGTATTCTTGTGTTGTTTTGGTTTGTCCTGGTTGTGTACGTGCGTTTTAGCGTGTGTACGGGGTGTACATGGGCCATTTTGTTGTACAGTGCTGTCCTTGTGTGTGGCTTGGTACGACTCGTACATGTGGTTGTGATGTTGGGGCCTGGGGTGCGCTCCGTACTTAGGATGTTGTGGTGGGGGTACGACTCTAACGTACATGGGTGTACATACACGGGTGGGGGTACGACTCTAATGTACACGGGTGTACATACACGGGGGGGGTACGACACATACAGCGGTGTACATACACGGGGGTACGACACGTACAGGGGTGTACATACACGGAGGGGTACGACACGTACAGGGGTGTACATACACGGGGTTACACCACGTACACGTGTGTATATACACGGGGGTATGACACGTACAGGGGTGTACATACACGGGGGTACAACACGTACACGGGTGTACATACACGGGGGGATAGGACACGTACACGGGTGTACATACACGGGGGGTACGACACGTACAGGGTTGTACATACACGGAGGGGTACGACACGTACAGGGGTGTACATACACGGGGGGTACGACACGTACACGGGTGTACATACACGGGGGTACGACACGTATAGGGGTGTACATACACGGGGGGTTCGACACGTACACGGGTGTATATACACAGGGGGGGTACGACACGTACACTGGTGTACATACACGGGTAGTAGGACACGTACACGGGTGTACATACACGGGGGGGTACGACACGTACAGGGGTGTACATACACGGAGGGGTACGACACATACAGGGGTGTACATACACAGGGGGTACGACACGTACACGGGTGTACATACACGGGGGGTACGACACGTACAGGGGTGTACACACATGGGGGGTACGACACGTACACGGGTGTACATACACGGGGGGTAGGACACGTACACGGGTGTACATACACGGGGGGTACGACACGTACAGGGGTGTACATACACGGAGGGGTACGACACGTACAGGGGTGTACATACACGGGGGGTACGACACGTACACGGGTGTACATACACGGGTGGGGGTACGACTCTAATGTACACGGGTGTACATACACGGGGGGTAGGACACGTACACGGGTGTACATACACGGGGGGTACGACACGTACACGGGTGTACATACACGGGGGGTACAACACGTACACGGATGTACATACACGGGGGGTACGACACGTACAGGGGTGTACATACACAGAGGGGTACGACACGTACAGGGGTGTACATACACGGGGGGTACAACACGTACAGGGGTGTACATACACGGGGGGTTCGACACGGGTGTACATACACGGGGGTACGACACGTACACGGGTGTACATACACGGGGGTACGAAACGTACAGGGGTGTACATACACGGAGGGGTACGACATGTACAGGGGTGTACATACACGGGGGTATGACACGTACACGGGTGTACATACACGGGGGTACGACACGTACAGGGGTGTACATACACGGGGGTTCGACACGTACACGGGTGTACATACACGGGGGGGTACGACACGTACACTGGTGTACATACACGGGTAGTAGGACACGTACACGGGTGTACATACACGGGGGGTACGACACGTACAGGGGTGTACATACACGGAGGGGTACGACACGTACAGGGGTGTACATACACGGGGGGTACGACACGTACACGGGTGTACATACATGGGGGTACGACACGTACAGGGGTGTACACACACAGGGGTACGACACGTACACGGGTGTACATACACGGGGGGTAGGACACGTACACGGGTGTACATACACGGGGGGTACGACACGTACAGGGGTGTACATACACGGAGGGGTACGACACGTACAGGGGTGTACATACACGGGGGTACGACACGTACATGGGTGTACATACATGGGTGGGGGTACGACTCTAATGTACACGGGTGTACATACACGGGGGGGTAGGACACGTACACGGGTGTACATACACGGGGGGATCGACACGTACGTACGGGGACTGGGGGGGTTGGCGCGTACGTACGGGGGCTGGGGGGGTCAGCGCGTACGTACGGGGGCTGGGGGGTCGGCGCGTACGTACAGGGGCTGGGGAGGCCAGCGCGTATGCGGGCACATGTCTAAATGGTTGCTATGGGTGTTCGGTGCGGACGGTGTTTTTTCCATACGGTTGTAACTTCTGACGCACGGGATGGATCGTGATTCCGCGGTCGGACTTCACTTTTCACATTTGTACGGTGATTCGTCCGAGGACGTGTCGGACACTTTTTACGACCTGAGGACGTGTGGGGAATGATTCCCAATGCGATTCGTATGGTCTTTTTCCCATGCGAATCGTAATTGGCAGTTTGTACGGCACTTGTACGATTCGTACGGTAAAAAGACCGGATACGAGTCATACGGGGAAATTTTTTACCGGATCGTAATTGGCACCTTTGTGTCTGCTGCCTCATATATCATTGGATTTGAGCACTTTTGAATTTGAGATTTGACAAGTAATTTGGCAAATTTGTGTTGTTTGTTTGATTGGGCATTGCACCTACATTTTTTTGTACTTTTCATCACCACCTCCAGCTTCCATATTTCGCCGGCAGCGACCTACATCTACCACAACCACCTCAGTAGAAATAGGTATTGCAGAGAGTCAAATGTTACGCCTACCTACCAGTTCATATGACATTGCAAGTGGCAGCAGCAGCACCAGAAAACTGACCTCCCCAGTTTGGGACTTTTTTCGGTTAGCAAGAAGGAGGTAAACATTTCTATATGCTCCATTTGTGGACAAGGTGTTAGAAGTAGAAAATCCGATCACCGTGGAAGGTGAATAGGAGGGAGACATTTTCTCTGGTACATAAAGCAGCCCTGTCCCTAGCAGTGCAGTGGTATTGCCCACATCCTCAACAGAAACATCACAATGGCACAAGAGTCAGGCTGAGACACCCAGAGTTCCAGGCAAGAGAGTACTGCAAAAAAAACACTTGCATTGAGCCTAACATCTGGCATCAAGAAGGCACCTGCATCAGTGGCACCAGAAAATAAAGAAATCCAGGCTACCATTATCAGCATGTTTAGGTCAGAGGGACAGTACAAACACAAACACCCAACAGCACATTTATGAAACGCAAAGCTGGCTAAAATGTTAGTGCTGGACCTCCTCCCTTTTTCTTTTGTGGAAGGGGTGGGTTTTCTTGAATTTGTGGCAGCCATCTGCCCTAAATAAAAGGTTCCCAGCCGGTCTTATTTTGCCAGAGTTACTGTTCGAGCACTACATCATGACATGCTTGAATTGCTTGGACAAGCTTTGCAGCAGAGTGCTGTTCATACTATCCACCTGACAACAGACATGTGGACCAGTTGCCAATCCACTGATTACATGTGCATCACTGGACACTGGATTTCTTTTGTGGGGTTAGAGAAAAGATATCTGCAGCAGGTGTTGGTGACACTGCTGATATTTATTTTTAATGCCACTCAGAAACATGCAACTGTAGCCATGGTCGCCATGGAGAAATCTCATACTGCTGCAAACATTTTGGAAGACTTTGACAGCAAAGTCTTTGAATGGCAACGGCCAAGAGGGCTTAACATTGGTTTTGTTGCCTAGCACAATGGTAGTAATATAGTTAAGGCCATGGCAGATGGTGGCTATGTCAGGGTCCTGTGTTTGGCACACTGCATTAACATCATTGTTCAAGAATTTCTGAAAAAAAAGACAGAGTCAGCAACTAACTGACCACCTGCAGAAGAATCTGCACACATTTCAGCCATTCTTGTAAAGCCCGAAAGCAGCTAGGGATCATTCAAAGTGATAATAGAATGCCAGTAAAAGCACTCATCCAGGAGGTGCCAGCACATTGGAATTCAACTTGTCACATGCTTGAATGTCTGTTTGAGCAAAACAGACCAATCAATGAATATGGCATGCAAAGACGGGATGCTACTGTGAGAGACATGATCATTGAGATGGACCAATAGGGCCTAGTTAAATTCATGACAGAGATGCTACTTCCTTTCAAGGTCTTCAAATGTGAAGTCAGCAAGGAGGACTGTACTATGGGCCATGCTATCCCATGGTTGCACATGAAACAGGAACCAATGAAGGGGGTGTCTGCAATGTACGCAGATGTGGAGGAAAAATAAGAAGAATATGAGTTGGTGGAGAGCTTAACCCTTCACTTATCTGAAAATACAAGGGTGCAAAGAGGCATTGGGTCATCCAACCATTACATTTGTGCCACAATTCTGGATCCACAGTAAAAAACATTACTGCAGACTTTCATTCCTTTTTCAGACGGGGAGGTTGCCAACTAAAAAACTTGGATATCTGTGGAAGCCAGTCACTTAGAAAAATAACGGTCAGGAATGAGAGGCCCACTACTCCAGGACACCACAAGTACTACAGGGCGGCCGGCTTAAGTTCAACTTCAGTGCCTGAGGGCAGTGCTGTTGGCTCACAGCATCCAAAACCACCAACAACACCAAGAACAACATCAACAACAACAACAAAAACAGGAGCATCAGCCTGAAAATAGGCACAGGAATGGTTTCTACAGCAAGGGCTTAAGTCCAGTGCAGAGGCGAAGGCAAAAGAGGCCAAGCAATGTGGAGCACCCATGAGCGTTGGGCAGACAGTCCAGGCCTATCTGGATAACCCAACAGAAGTCTACTTTGATCAAAACCCATTGCTCTCTTGGTATGGGAAAAGGTGCCAATGGCCAGTGGTCAGCAGGCTGGCGATAAACTATCTGGCTCGCCCTGTCGCAAATGTCCCTTCTGAGCATGCTTTCAGTGCTGCTGGTGCCGTTCTAACAGTGAGAAGGACTAGTCTCTTGCCCTAAAACGTGGATAGGTTATCCATGAACAAAATGAATCAGCACTTTATACTACCTGATTACACCATACCTGAAATAGCACAGCGAGAACATGATGACGTGACTCAGGCCATGGGAGTAGTGTGTTAGATCACCTACTTCTGGTTGAACCACCAGAGTTTGAAGACAAGCTCTACTTCCCTGCCAATTAGGCTTTCGAGTTACTTTCTTTCTTGTTTGATGCCCCAAAAAAAGCCCATCAAAAAGATATAGCTAAGGAATAATATTTACTTTTAATATTTTTGTGTGTCACTATCTTTCTGGTTTGAATCACAACAAATCCATCACCACCGGCTTACTCTTTTATTGCCGGATTGGAGTTGCAACTTTGTGCAGTCAGGGAAGAAGTAAGTCCACTCCTCGAGTCCTCGAATAGCACAAAAACTATGAAATGTGTGCCTGCCTCGTCGAGTCTCTCCAAAGAACCTGACTATATCTGTCCTCCTTTCCGAGCCAAGCGGGACGTCCCTGGAAGAACAGGTAAATGATGGGATGCATTACATGCTGACTCTGAGTGATTGGTGTTTGTGTTGTTGTGCAGGATGTCTACTAGTATTTAATCTACACACAATAAAAGAGACTCAAGTCAATGTTTCCCTTCTTGTTGTTCAATAACAAAATTGTACTACTACAGCCCGATCCATTGCATTTTTGATTCTGGACTCACTCAGCACACTACAGAGTTGGACATCATGATGACCATACCATACTCGCAGTCAATCAGTAGGATCGGAGATGATTGATGGAATAAATAACTCGGGTGTTTCATGAAGTGGCCTAAAAGGTAATCAACAACAACACCAGACCTACATGTCTGTATAGTGGTAGAGGCGAGTGTGGTGGTATGTCTGTATAGTGGTGTAGGCGAGTGTGGTGGTATGACTGACAGCGGTGCATTGATTTTGTTTCTTAATTCAGACAATGCTATGTTGCTGTGTGTGTGTATGTGTGCTCAGTGCTGTTTGGCTCAAATTGTAAGCTAAGAGGAGTGGAGTGGAGTGGGCCTGCTCCTGTTGTTGGAGATAACTGCTGGAATCAGAGTAGATATGATTTAGCCATGCCACCTCTGAAGGTTTTGATATTGCACCCCTCCTTAATTTATGCAGTTTAACTTTACTTTCTCCTTTTTGTTTTTCCATCTCCATTTACAGACCGGCCTTTACCCTGTGCTATACTGGGAAAAACAACTCACACTTACCTTACTAAACCGCATCCACCAGGCAGGCATCCAAGATTGATGGGTGGATAGTTCAAGGAAGGACCAAGAGGAATGCTGAGATGCAACTCCCAATTTGACCATAATTATAGTATCATTTCATTTGATTCACATATTTCTCTTCGATCATTATGACTGTGTGTGATGTTGTTTATTGTGTTTGCTTATATTTGACTCCCACAGATATTTTTATTTTCTCTGCTAGCTTTAAAAGGACGCCTAGTACAAAAGAACATAACATGTATGTAACTTGGGTCTCTCTGAGGGCAGACAGGCAAGGCAATTGCAAAATAATAATAATTAATAATATACTTCTGCCCTGTACTACTACTCTAGTACTACTCATCAATTCAAGTCATCATCATCATCATCGTGCATGAATTTCCTTTTTCTCCCTTAACAGATTTATGATGGTTGGCTGCCAAGATTGTGTGTTCTCCATGTGTAGTGTTTGTCTTTGTCAAACTTTTCCCTTAAACCCCCCTTCCCAAGCATTCATCAAACCCTAACCCTCTTCCCCCGGGCTGTGTGATTTATATTGAGGTGTGACTAAATTAATTTACACCAATATTGATCACATACTTGCTGGGGCGGATGCGGTGAAAGCAACACTGTCTCCAGGCAGGCTGAAGATCTTCTTCTGATCTAAATATATATACTTCACTTTAGCCCACACTGGCAATATTAGATTGCCCACCCATGCACAGAATTCAATATTCAATTTTTTCCCCAGAGGAACATAAATAATCCATCATAATAATATAATTGGTTGACAGCATCGAGTCATCATCAATCATCATCCTAGTTCCAGGAAGCACTAAAGGTTACGAAGGAGCCTGTCTGCTTCATCATTATAGCTAGAGTCGACTCCAGTTTGTTTTGAAATAGGCTAGCCCTCCAGGCATTCTGTTTTTTTTTACTTTAGCAATGCTTATCATCATCATGGTTTCTTGTTTGGCAGTCTTCTTGTGTACTGTCATTCTATTACTCTTTCATGAGTCTCCCTCAGGTGACTGACTGTCTCATTTTATTTTTTTGCAAATGCTACTCTCAGTGTCTACTACTACTACTACTACCACCACCATGGCACCTTGGGAAACCAAACCATTACCATGCAGCTATCGCTTCGCCTAAGTATAAATAAACATCAATCACAGGTAAAAGAAGAATTTTGGGGGAGGCATAATTAATAATATGGAAATCAATTCATTAAATTACACACCCACATCCTTCCGAGTCCATAGGGGTTTTAGTTGCAGACTGCAAAGACTAGGAGGAGACACTGACAGTACTAGTAGGACAAGTCACAAGTGAGGGTACCTCATCTATCTGTTGCTGTGTTACCCTATCAGCATATTATTTCAATCAAAAACTGGCTGCGGCCCTGCTGCAGCAAAGGAAACCATGTGAAGTAAAAGAGTAACCGCCCCACAAAACATTTACATCATATGTAAACTATAAAGAATTTATTCCCTTAATAAATAAACTAATAAAAAAACCACAACACCTGACCCACCCCTCAGCCTAACCCCAACCAATGTCCATAGGAGTCCAATGACTTTTGTCCATAAACTCCAACTTTTCCCCAACACCCAATTCCCACCCACCAAAAAAAGGATTAAAAAAGGGGTAAGGGAATGGAGTTCTAGCAGCGGGTTCACCGGATCTTGTTACTCTCCAGGGCCTTTATCATTTCCTCTACACGCACCATCCGGAGGAGCATCGGGTGCTTAACCCTGGGCGTAGTTCACGTAGTAGCGCTACGCGTAGCTACGCGAAGTGCACTTCGCACTACACGAGCTACGTGTGGCACTACGCGAACTGCGTAGTGTCGTAGGAAATGCTGTTTGTGATGATTGCACAGTGCTGTATGCTTGTCCGCACTGTGCAATAATTGCAAACAGCATCTTGCACAGTGCAAGCGGTCGTTTTCTGCCACTCAAGTAGATTTGTACTCGAACAGCAGCTTTCTCAACGTGGACTGGTAGTTTCTCATTGGGAGAGTTTGCTAGCATATGCGACCACTCGCAATGAGAAACCTGACCTCCCAGCGTTGATAATCTCGCCACTAGGTTTATTTTCCACGCTCGCTGTGAGAAGTTGGCCTGGCATATGCTGTTCCTAGTTATAGGGAACCTTGCACCAGTCCAATTCGACTCTTATTGATGATAGGTTTAAGACAACCTTTAAAGAAAGCTATCCTAGTGGTAGCTGTGGAGAGCAGCCTTCAGGCTAAGACTTGAAGGAGTGTTAAGCTTATTGTTTTACCATAATAACCTCTTGAATAACCAAATGAAAGAGTAGCCCACACAGGTATATATATAAAATATATGTATTTATTCTAGACAGAATCCCACAGTCGCTTTATGTGACTAGTGGCAAAGTTACACTTCAAACAAGCATTTATAAACACAATAAATAGCACAGAAATCAATGGGCCCCAGGGGGGGACCAAACCATATATAAAAAAAGTGGTATAATAACCACGACAATTCTACAGGCAATGCCTAGGGCATTCAGGATCGCTTGCCCCTTCAGAATCCACCCACAGTTATGAGGAAGGGGACCCACGGGAGACGCGTGAAGTGCAAAGAGCTGCTATCGTGATCTCAATGTTAGCCTATGGAGAATGTTGCGGTTTAAATTATACAGATTAAAGTCACTTCTAGCAGGAGTACAAAGTTAAAACTTTAGACTTAAGCTTTTGAGGAGCCCACTACCTTCGAGAGTACCGAGGTACCACTGTTACCTGCCCCAGGGAAGCCGGGTGCATAGGTCGATTCTGGTGTCGGGTCGCGGGCTGATTTTCTATAGGAAAATGTTCAAAAGTGCTGCTAGCCAAAAGCGTCGACGATGCAGTGAAGATCAAAGATGTGAAGATTGTAGAAGAGAACCTGAAAGCAGAGGGGACAGAGTCTGGGTCATGGCACAGTGACCAGGAGGCTCAAAGCAAGGAGCCCTTCGATGTCGGGTGCTTCAGGTGAAAGGTGCTGTTGCTTGGATCTGCAGCCACGGGCTCTGTCCCACATTGCATGAGGGTCGCTGCAGTGTTAGTGTCCGGATTGGATCCACTAAGCCTTGGCAACCGCAACCCACAAAGAATAAACAAATCAGCTACAGTGCAGACCCACGAGGTCTGGGTGAGGTCTCCTTTGGAGAGACTGTAGAGCAGGCCTGGAGCAACAAGGGGAACTCTTGTTTGTTGAGATAGACCTCCGCTAGGGCCCACAAGTTGAGAGACAAGAGACCGCGGGAGGCGGCAATTTGGCATGCGTAAAAGGGCACCCACGGGCCACTGGAGGGAGCTAGGGTGCTGGTCTTTGGCACAATTGCTGTAGAGTGGTTGGCTCAAAAACGAGCCAAAGCACAACTTCCCCACTGGTCAGTGTTGTGTGCTATGCAAGAGGTGGCCGGTGTCCTGGGGTATTGGGGATCTCGGCACCCACGCGGTCCACGGTGCCCAAACTCGTTGAGCACACTCACTGGCCTCTGGGATGCGCTGGAAACCCACCTCAAGGGTGCTGGAAGTCGTCAAAGTCCATCGGAGCAGCAAAGTTCCAACCGGGTCACTTGCAGTGTTTCAGGTGCCTGCCAAGCAGGGGGATAACTCCTTTATCCCAAGGGAGATTTCTTCCGTCAGCTGGGAAGCAGCAAGTCGAAGGTCAAGACTGTAAAGTTCAAGATTAATCTGAGGCTCTGGGGCCACGTTATTCACCTTTATCCCCAAGATTAGGGGAGTGTCCAGAGTAGTGTCCACCACTGAGTGGTGAGGCGGGAAAGGGTGGCTACACCCTCTCCCCTTTGTGTGTTTCCCACCTGGGCGAGGGGCAGGATGCACCTGAACCTGTTCCAAGCGGTGTATGCAGAATTAGGTCTCTGCAGCTGCCTACGTGCAACTCTGAAAGGGCATTTGGTGCACCCACCCTGTTCCAATCCACATTATCCTGTCTGGGGAGATGCTAGCACCTCCCTGCCACAGGAGCCCTATTGTCCAGCTGGCAAGGCTGGGGTTTTCCACAGCAACAGCCAGCCAGGGTCGTGTAGGTGGCGGGTAGTAGCCATTTTGTGAAACTTTTGTTTAAATTGGTGTCTAAATTCTACCGCTTTTCCCATATCGCCCCTCTAGCAGGGGGGAATCGTACCCTCATGCCCATGGCTGGACTGGGGGTATGATTCATACATGTTTGACACCAAACACGATATGGTCCTGTGTAGCCATTCTCGAGTTATTGCGGTATCGCGATAGACTTATAATGCGGTTAAGAGTATATGGTATGGCTACACTACAAACAACCCAGTAACGATTTTACGAAGGTTGCAGAGAGGCCCTACTCATGTAGGGGTCCCCCCTCACACATACCTCAGCACCCTGCCCTGTAGGATTAGCAAGGCCTGCTATAGGGGTGACCTATGAGAGTACATGTGTTGTAATGGGGTGGGATATAGGGTACCTATATCCCTGTAAGGGGTGCTAGCACCACCTTAACCAGACTACAGTAGTGGTCTGGTGGTGTCAGTTTGTATTGCTGTCCCAGGGTGGCACAATAGGTGCTCAGCCCTGGTAGGCCTACTGAGGGACCCATGCCCTGGGTACCTAGGGTACCATCTACAAGGGACAGGTAGGGCATGCCCAGCATCCAATTAGGTTTGTACCTAGAGTACTCACATCAGTTTTAGGGAGAAAGCAGATAGGCTGGGGTCCTGGATAGCAGGATCCCAGCCAGACTAGTAAAAAACCACTCAAATACCAGGCAAAAAGTTGGGGGCAACCATTAGTCAGATTCCACCTTCCTACACTCGCGATCTGCAACTTGATGTTGCTGATCGCGAACGTGGAAAAAGTCTCGCCGGGATGTCATTTTGATAGCTCGCGGTCGCCAACTTGACATTGAGGACCGCGAGCAAGCAAAAAATGACCGCTATGCTACGCTACGCATGTTTGCACTGTGCTACGTGCAATTCGCATAGTGCGAAGTAGCTCTAACTTCGCAAACTACGCGAGCGTAGCGTAGTACTTTGCCCAAGGTTACTTAAATGTCTTACAGTTGCATGCACAAGGGTGGGCAGCTGTGTTCAAAGAAGTGCGGCAGGCGGCTGCCATAGCACAGAGCTATGCCATTGGAGGCACTGAGGGGCCTTGTTGGGACCCAGGGTATTGGAGAAGACTGAAGCTGCTGCTGCCTTCTTCTCCTCCAGAGCTACCAGCCCCTGTTATTTGGTACGAATGGCTTTCAGCTTCCATTGCCGGCCCATGGCTGCTAACTCCTTCCTGTTGGGTTGTTGTTTCGGTTGCAAAGAAGTGGCAAAAGCAAGAAAGAAAAAAGACAATTGTACCCAATACACTTAGCAAAACAGTAACACATAATTATAGTGGCACAGTAGCACTAGCAAGCACAGTACATACCATTTGTGGTCTCCCCGCAAATCCTTAGCCTCTAACATTTGTGGGAGCTTCAGGTATTACTACTAGGCACTATGGAGAAGACAAGTCTTCTTCGTCTCTCTTTCTTGTTTAGCTAGATTAAACTTGTAGGCATGCCAGCTCAGTCAGTTTGCACCCCAGACAGACATACTTGTGTTGCAGACTCACGTTATCCTTATTTACTACAGTCTGCGGGTGGGGCATCCTTCAACTACACAATTATCCTATTTTTCTATTAGGGCCATTCTCTGTTACATCAATAGCAACTGCTCAATTTAACTTTCACCCTGATCACTACAACAAGGCAGATGATATCTGATCTGAATGGTTATATATGGGCCGACGTGAGGTACAATTGATTGATTGTGTAACCATGCAGCCGATAGGCCACCCATGGCAGGCTGACACAGTCAAAATTGACATACGCAGGGAGTGGGCCTCAGAGTCGGAGGAGGCGATTGATAATGGGTTGGTATGGGTACACACATACACAATATATATTCTGTGCTTGCAAGTTACTGTGAGTCAAGGGAGTATTCTGAAATACAATCTTAAATCAAAAACCTTGAAAATAGCAGTCCTGGTTCCTCTTCCCAGCATTTTTTCCATTTATCATTGCATTGCTCTTCTAGCATTATATTTGTTTATTCTAATGTTATTCTATTCTTTACCCTTGGCTTTGCTACTCTGGCACAGTTTATTTTTCTTTTACATTGTCTTCATCCAGTGACAGTCTCAACCTATGCTATGATTGAATACCATCCAGGCATCCATCCATTCAAAGGAAACATAGCTACCATTCCGAATCTCTCAACAAACCTTTTACCAACAACATACATTTGTATTTTTTTTAAACCACCGCCCATGTGTCCTTCCTTGCTTGCCTTTGAGTTTAACCCGTTAAACCCCCTCGGAGGATTCCTATCGCTCATACAGTTCCACCCACCCAGGCATGCATCCTTTCTTTCACCTTTCACCCATTCTTCAACCACCCATGCAGCCGATTCCTATCAGCCACCTATGCATCCCATGCATCCTTCTCTGCCAGTCATATATTACATGTCACCCATCCTTCCTCCTTCCATCCTTCTTTCCCTTTTCGTTCAACCCATCCTTCAAGATTGTCAGACTCAGTCTTCTTCATAAAACGTTTCCAGCTGAGTTGAAATCAGATAGAGGAGGCCATTAGTTTCTCCCGCTGCTAATGCTATTGCTAATGCTAAGTAAATGGTGTCTTCTTCAACCGTTGTTCACATCAACTTAGTCTCTCTCAACAGTACAATGTACACCCTTTCAACGAGTGTATATTGTCAATAATTAAGGAATATAACTTACCACAGCCCACCACTGCTGCTGGCTCACCCACCCCTGCAGCTGCCGCATCTGTCCCTCCTGGCTGGCATCTCCTGCCTTGCCGCTGGCCCCGGCACTGATGGTCAGTATGCCTAGAAAAAACATTACACATTTTTTTGATGCCATATACGCCTCCCTCTATTTTATTTTTCAGTAGAAAGATTGAAAATACAATACATACACACACCATACACATAACTAGTACACATCGGGTACTAGACTAGAGTAGACAACAGTAGTATGTCCATTCCTATCAAAAATAGTAAAATATCGGGTTGGGCATTTTGTTGGTGACAATTTTTGAAAAGTCTCCCTAGAAGAGGACAACCCAAAGGATTGGACTCAGTGGCTAGAGCTATTGGTGAATCTGAGTTTTAAAACTTTTTAAAAAGAAAAAGAGTGGCCAACTGGGCAAGCTACACACAGACTAATAGTAGTACAGAGTCAGAGCAAAGGCAGTTAGATTGATGTAAAAAATTCAGACACTAGAAATGTAATACCTAAGTAGGTAGGTAATGCAGGGATAAGAAGAATTTAGAAAGAGATAGATCGAAGAAGATTTGGTAAAAAAATAAAATTAGGAAATGGAAATAATAGTTCGAAAAAAATAAGGTGCAGTAGAAGATACGGAAATTGTATTATTTATTTTAACAACAGGATAACTCACTGGGGCCAGCAGCAGAGCAATCTGTGAAGGAGCGATCCTGGCCCTGCGATGCATTTTCAGCTCCCGCCTCAGACCCCGTTGTCTTCTTCTTGCCCCTGGATGCTGGTCATGTAAGACATAATAAAGAGACAAAAATGTATTGGTGTGAAACAAATAACAACTATTTTTTTTAATGCACTAAAATGAATTTGACAATTGCAATAAAATTAACCTATCTGATCGAATAGTAGTATAGCAATCGCGTACCATATAGTTATTTTATTTATTAATCTAGTGTTCCATTCTGATTCCAGAATCCAAACCTAAGTACCACCTAGCACACCTGTTCCAAAGACATGTGAATGAATTTCCCAATATTATATTTGCTTCTTCTAAGTTCTGATCTCATTTGCAATCATCAATGAATCAACCCCCTTTGATTGGACAATTGTTCACTAAGTCTGCATCTCCATTTATTTTAGTCCTCAAAAATAATTAGAAGGACGCCTGCATTTTGCATAGAACAAATTGTTAGTTGGTTGCGGCTGATGTGCTGATGAGTTGCAATATTATTTACTCACTAACAAACTACAAAAGGTTCTACTAAGGACTGGAGTCAGCAGCATGTGACGGAGGACGCGTCACGTGGACGGCAAAAAAATTACCAACTAATACTAAGGGCCATATGTACAACCACTGGCAATTACGAGTCGCTATTGCCAATGTACAACAGTTTCTGAGACTCTGGTTGTGATTCCCAATTGGGTCGCAAATTGCATGCCTCATACATATTAATGAGGCAATCGCAATTTGCGACCCTATTTGGAATGGATGATGGCACTCCCAGGGATGGTGGCCTGCTGGGATCTGTAGACCTCCATGTCTGGGACTGCTTTTAAAAAAAGCAGTTTTTGTTAATGCTGGCAGTTTTACTTAAAGGAAACGGAATGCATAAAAAAAAATGAAAGAAACACTTTTGTTTCCCTGGGACCACTACCTGCTCTGAAAAAAATATTTGCGCACCCATTCACAAAGGGGAAAGGGTTCCTTGGGGACCCCTGCCCATTTGTGAATGGTTTACCACCCTCTTGAAGAGGGTGGTAAACTGCAAGTGCTTTGCGACCGCAATTGCGGTTGCAAAACATTCTTTAATAGAGTTCAGACTTGCTATTAGGAAGGAACACCCTCGGAACGCCCCTTCCTAATAGTGAGTCGCTAACCATATTTTGCGAGTCGCTATTTAATTAGTGACTTGCAAAACAGGGTTAGTACATGGCCCACAGGTATTTTGCATGCGCAAACAGGCTTAAAACCCATTTGCGCATGCAAAAATCTGTTGTATTTCTGGCCCTAAGTGACTATAATCACTACCTACCTACCACCACTATCTTAGTGACAGGACAAAGAGAAGAAGTCTCTCTAGCTTTACCTAACTTAATTACCTAACTTAAGTTCTCTAACCTCTCTTACATAAAATCAGAACAAGCGAGCGCAAAGTTGCAAACAAGTAAGAGTAGTAGCGCCGAGCACCTGTCTAGAAGAATTACGATCACATAATAAAAGATTTTTAAGCGTAACTTACCTGCATGTAAACAGCAGCAGCATTCTTTCTATTTGAGAAATAAATCAAATTTGCAATAAAACAGAGCAGAACACACAACAGTAATATAATTAGCTTCTCACGAAGCCCCATGACCTCAACACCTTGCAGGTCCAGCAGGTCATGCTCCCGGTCCAGGATGTCAGACCACCGGGGAGTCAGCTGGTTGTGGGTGCGTTGGAACTCAGAGCAGCGAAACACTTCCCGGCGCACCCTCGCCCACTGGGGGTGACGCTCCTGGATCCCATAGTCAGAGCCAGACCAGCCACCTGCTGCCAAGGTTAAGGGAAGGTGGCGCTGTATGCAAAAACAATAGCGGCCACCTCCACCTCAGAGAACAAGGCACGCACCTGCACCCCTTCTTCCGCAACAAAAGCGTCTCCTAGCTGCACTACCCTTAGCCATGGTTCTGGGGGAGGTGGGGGCAAAAAGAAAATGTAGAAGTAAAAGATAAAGTCAGGAGAAGAAGTAGGGAAGTTAAAAAAAAGTCATAGAACAACAGTACAAAACACGCAGTAAAAGTAGAAATTAACACAAAATATGCACTTAGGAAGAGAGAGGGATAGTTAATAAATAAAAAAGATCAAATCAAATCAAATCAGTTGTTTGTTTAGCGCAACTACTCACCCGTAAGGGTCTCAAGGCGCTGGAGGGTGTTGGGGGGGTTCGCAGGTTCCAGTCCATCAAGGAGGGGGTCTGTCGAAGAGCCAGGTTTTGAGGTTTCTTGCGAAGATGGGGAGCGATGTTATCTGTCTGAGGTGGAGCGGAAGGTCGTTCCAGGCTCTGGCCACGCGGAAGGAGAAGAAGAGTCCTCCCAATCTGGTATTTCTGGTGCCGGGGACCATGATGTAGGAAATCTGGGCTGATCGTAGGGTCCTATGGGGTGCGTGGAATTTGAGTCGGCTATTCAGGTATGTTGGTCCAGTGTTGTGGCTGGCCTTGTGAGCGTGGGTTAGCATCTTGAAGGTGACTGTAGCTTCGATGGGGAGCCAGGGAGTGTGCGCAGGTGCTGCAAGATGTGGCAGTGTCTTGGCAGGTTGAGGACAAGTCTTGCGGCGGCGTTTTGGATGTTCTGTAGGTTGCAGTGAGGTTTTTGTTTATTCTGGCATAGAGTGAGTTGCCGTAGTTGAGCCTGCTGGTGACCAGGGCGTGAGGGAGGGTCTTTCTGTGTTCGAGGGGGATCCATTTGAAGGTCTTACGTAGGAGGCGGAGGGTGTGGAAGCAGGAGGGTGAGACGGAGTTAATCTGGCGGTCCATTTTGAGCTCTGAGTCCAGGATGATTCCCAGGTTGCATGCATGGTCCGTGGGGGTGGGCGGGCTTCCGTAGGCGGGGGGTCACCAGGTGTCATTTCAGGCATCTGGGTTTGGGCCCATGATGAGTACTTCCGTTTTGTGGATGTTTAGTTGTAGGCAGCTGTTTTTCATCGATTTGGTGACGGCTTCCATGCCTTCTTGAAAGTTGTTTCTGGCGGTGTTGGGTTCGTTGGATAGGGAGAGGATGAGTTGGGTGTCGTCTGCGTATGACACAATGTTGAGTCTGTAGGTTCTGACGATGGGGGCGAGCGGAGCCATGTAGATGTTGAAGAGCGTAGGGCTGAGGAAGTACCCCTGGGGGACTCCACAGGTGGTAGGTGTAGGGTCCGAGAGGAAAGGGGGGAGTCTGATCCGATGCATTCTGCCGGAGAGGAAGGAGTGGATCCAGACGAGGGCCTTGTCTTAGATCCCTGCATCATAGAGTCTGCATATTAGGGTGCGATGAGTGACTGTGTCGAATGCCGCTGAGAGGTCGAGGAGGATGAAGGCTGCTGTTTCGCCTTTGTCCAGTAAGGTACGGATGTCGTCTGTTGCGGTGAGGAGGGCGGTTTCCGTACTGTGGTTTTTTCGGAAGTTGAGGATGTTGTGGTCTTCGATGAATGTGGCGAGTTGGCTGTTGATGGCTTTCTCGATGACTTTCGCTGGGAACGGGAGCAGGTAGATGGGTCTGTAGTTTTTTAGGTCAGTGGGGTCTGCCGAGGGTTTCTTCAGTAGGGGGTTGATATCAGCGTGTTTCCAGTCATCAGGGAATGAGGCGGTTGCCGGGGAGCTGTTGATGGTGTGGCAGAGCATGGGTGCGATGGTGTCGGTGGCTCTGTTGAAAATGTGGTGTGGGCAGGCATCCGTGGGGGCCCCGGAGTGGATTGACTTCATCGTCTTCAGTGTGTCTTTGGTGATGAGGGCTGTCCAGTTGTCAATCGCTGGCTTCAGGGTGTCGGGAGTGATTGGTGAGGGTTCAGCGTGTTGGTTGTCTTCATCGAAGTTGTCGTATATGCTCTTGATTTTGTGGTGGAAAAAGGAGCTGAGTTTATCGCAGAGGTCTTGTGACGGAGGGATGTCGGTGGACTAACTGTTGTGTGCATGAGTGGAGATTCTGTCTTCAATCGCTTTTTTCCTCGTTTTTCTGATGAGTTGGTGGTGGGAGTTGGTGGTGGCTCTGAAGTTGTTGTGGCTTCTGTGGATTTGGTGTTCCTCCAGGCGTTTGGAAGTTCGGTGGTGGGCCATCTAGCTTTCTTGGCATGGGTGCTGTCGTTTTTCGTGAGGGGGGCTATGGTGTTAGCGCTGTCGGAGATCCATCTGTGCATGGTTTGGGCTGCGGTGTTGGCGTCTTCGTTTTCCGCGATGGTTGGGGTGGAGTTGCTGAGTGATGAGGTTAGCTGGTCATCGGTGATTCTGGTCCAGTTTCTTCGTGGGAGCAGGTGCTGGTGTCTGTGGATGGTGGGTGTTCTGAAGGTGGAGGCATCGATCGTCAGTCCATGGGAGTTCGGTGGTGTGGCTGAAGGTGATGGAGTTTCCTGTTGTGAAGAGGGGGTCGAGGGTGTGTCCTGCTGAGTGTGTGGGTTCGGTCACAATCTGGCAGAGTCCAATGTTGTGGAGGTTGTCCAGGAGGGATGTCGTGCTGGGGTCCAGTTGGTTGTTGAGGTGGAAGTTGAGGTCGCCCAGTAGGGAGTAGTTGGTAGACGCGATGGCATGCGGGGAGATGATGTCCGTGATGGAGTTGGCGAAAAGTCCGCGGGGTCCGGGGGGTCGGTAGATGAGGGTTCCTTGGAGGGTGGAGGTAGGGCTGGCCAGTATCTTGAAGTGATGGTGTTCCATCAGGTCTGTGGGCTCGTCGGGGTGTGTGCTCAGGCAGAGGGTGGATTTGTGGACGATGGCGATTCCTCCTCCCGGGCGGGTGGGGCAGTCCTTCCTGGAGATCTTGTATCCTTGGGGAATGGCAGTGGCGATGTCTGGTCCCGAGGTGTTGTTGGTCCAGGTTTTGGTAAAGAATGCTACGTCCAGGGTAGTGCTGTCGAGGAGGTCCCAGATTTCAGTGCCGTGTTTGTGGAGGGATCAGACGTTGAGGAGGATGCATAGCAGGGTCTTCGGTTCGGTTGTGTTCTTGCGGGCGGATTGCGCTGGGTCAGTGGTCTTGGCGGTGCTGCAGGTGTGCCGGCAGTGGTGACAGCTGAAGGGTCCGTGGGTGTCGGCTGGTGATGCTAGCTTACAGATGTTATGGCCTGGGTTGAGAACGTGGAGTGCCGCTAGGTCGTAGCGTTGGCGGTGCAGAGATCCAGGGTTCCTGGCGCTGGACGCAGTCGGGTAGAAAATGAAGAAGTAACAGATAAAGTCAGGAGAAGAAGTAGGGAAGTTAAAAAAAAGTAATAAAACAACAGTACAAAACACTGCACTTAGGAAGAGAGAGGAATAGTTATTAAATAAAAAAGATCAGAAAAAAAGTTTTAGAAACAAAGGATTGAAAAGATTTGACAGGATTAAAAAACAGGCCCTAGAACCATACAAAGAGTAGAAAACAAGATGGCCGTGCCCATTGGCGACCGCGTGGTGAAGTTTGCGCTATATTTCTCCCCGAACATGCAATCCGTGTTGCCGAACATCAACAATGTCTCATGAGCATGCGGAACAAGCAACTCTGCATGCTCACAGAACTCCGCGTAGCGCTGCAGAGTTTTTTACCACTTTGCGGAGTTTCGCGTAACACAGCTACGCGAACTTCGCCTAGGCTTACTAATGAATCTTTCTTAAGCCTATTACCAACCAACCAACTCATTGTCTCTAAATTCAATATTTTCCTAAGGGATTTTTACCCTCATTGTGGTGACTCTGGAGACAATGTTGTTAATGTTTGTTACCTCATTCATTGCTTTAATGATCTGTCCCAACACTGCCATACACCTGCACTTAGGAAAGGTGCAATCATGGATGTAAGGATCTCTAAGGAAGACTTACCCACTATAGATTACTCAGTCATAATAGAATGGTCAGACTACTTTCTGGTTCCTTTCTGTCTGTAAGTTAAGCACATGAACATTACGCAATCTAAGTTGTCTCAACCTCATATGTTTCTCACCAGGTGACTGTGTGTTTGCCCTGTGGCTGTAGATCCTCACGTCCTACTCAAATCCCAACAGCCCACATGAGAGAAGGTACAACAGTGCACACAGACGCACCAGGAGTATGATTGAGCGCACCTTCGGCATCCTTAAATCATACTTTCAAAGCCTTCTTAAAAGCGGTGGGGCCTTGCAGTATGAGCCTGTAACAGCTTGCAAAATAGTAGCAACATGTGCAATTCTTCACAACATTGCCTGCAAGACAGGCCTACCCATGGAGGCTTCTCACTCTGACTCAGAGGACGATGACCCTGCGCTACCTGTTCAACACCCACCCAAGCAATGTAAAACAGCAGAAGGTGGACAATGCAGGGACCACATAGCCAGGCAATATTTTCAACGTTAAGATGTATCTATTCACATTACACCCTCCACAAATTACAAGACTAGTAATAGATTTCACAAAGTGGGAAACCCATTATTGCCAGAGGAAACAGTTTGACAAAGGGCGCTTATTCAGCTGCCAACAATGGGCCAGGGGGCAATAGTATGGTCCACATGCAATGTCCAGTCACTTCCTGCCTCTTCTGGTGACTTGTTGGGTTTTATCCTGTGAGGATGTGGGCTGCCTGCTGTGGCTGCTATGCAGCATGTGTGTCTTGGCAGTGGAGACGCTGCTGTTGCTGGATACCTAACTAACAGGAGCATACCTCATTGCCCTAGTGACAACACTGGAGGTCTGTATTGCCTCAAGAGCAGCAGTCATGATATGCAGACCTCTGGCCACATCTCCACTGTTGTAGCCAATTTCCACCTGCAGGCATAGTGTTCGTCTTGAGTAGAGGGTGGTTGCCTGGGCCAGGCTAGTAATTGCCCAGGTTAATGTCCCCATTCTGCTTGCACTGCTCTTCTCATTATGCTTCTGCTGTCTCCTATCCTCCACCAGCTCAGTGTAGAGTTGGCCCATCACACCAGTCAGGGCATCTAACTTGGCATCAAGCTGGGCCTGGCTTTCTGACATGTGGTGGGATATTTTTGTGAAACCCTGGGTCAGCTTGCTGTTGATAACACACAACTGTTTTTGTTGCTGGTGCTGAATTTGCAGCCTTGCCTTCTCAAGGCCGCTGGCCTCTGCCTGGTCACCAATGCCTACCTGGAAGTGTGCATAAGGCCCTGCCTGTTGCAGCCTCTGCAAGTGCTGCATTGGGCTCAGCTCTAAGACCCTGCTGACAGGAGTTGTTGCTGGCGCTGTTGCCTGCTGGGATGTGTTATCCTGGCCTTCTGATGTATCTGGCGGCGACTCTGCTTGGGCCTCCAGCTCTGCCTCCATCTGGTCAAGGTCCTAATCTTCCCCTGCTATTTCATGTGTGTCCTGGACTGACACAGGTGCATCTATGTGGTACATTAAAAAAATGCATGTGTGAGATGCTTGCTCAGTGGCTGAACAATGTTCTTCGGTTCAAGTCAGAGAGTGACTCCGCTGTTTGTGCACCTGACTACATATCCCATGATGCAGCAGCTGTGACTTTTGGTGCCTGAAAAGGAGTGTCTAGTGGTATCTATGTTACATGTCTTGTTGCAGGGATTCTGCTTATGCACAGAACTATGCACAGGAAACCAGGACCTCAGTGAATTGTGGTGTACCAAAAGCTCACCTCAGAACCCAGAACCCCTTATCCGACCACCATCAGTGTCCCTTTCATTATCCGAGTTTTATCTCGGCGGTCCCAATGTATAGACAACCCAGAACAAGCGACTAACAGGCACATGCATCAAGCACACAACCGGTCGCAAACGGGCAGATTCTCAGAATCTGCCCCTTTGCGACCGGTATTTTTGCATTTGGGATGCATCATCCCAAATGCAAAAATCGCTATTTAAGGAATCTCAAAATAGCGATTCCTTAAATAGCGATTGCATTTAAGGAATCCCTAATTGAGATTCCTTAAATGCAATGCATTACAGTTTTTAAAATAGCGATTTCGCTATTAGCGTGAGCAAATTACCATGAAGCTGGACTTCATGGTAATTTGCTAAAACTTAGAAAAATGCACTTATTTGCATTTTTCTAAGTTTCATGTTGCGCACACACATGCCCTTAGAGCATGTGTGTATGCAACATATGTGCAGAGTTAACATACATGGGTGCAATAGGGTGTCATTTTGACACCCTTGCACCATCGAAATTGCGGGAGCAATTTGCGAGTACCTACTGGTACTCGCAAATTGCTCCCGCAATCTCCAATTCATTCCTATGGGCCTGGAGGCCCATAGGAATGAATGGGAAGACATTCCTTAATTGCGACTCGCAATTTGCTAGTCGCAATTAAGGAATTTGTGGGAATCGCTATTTCTTTAGCGATTCCTACATGCATAGGGTTTTGCTATTCCTTAATTGCGATTCCTTAATAATCGCAATTAAGGAATCGCAAAACCCTATGATGATGCATGTGCCTGTTAGTGTATTCTCAGGAATGGTGGGAATCAGAAATACCTGTTCGTATTTATTCTCATATCAGGCCACAACAAGAGTACACAGAGACACGGTAAAGTTTCAAGAGTTTATTTTATAAACCTCGTGTCCTAAGATGCAGTACTTTGGCTAACATAAGCAGACAAATGATTAAGATCAAAACCATCAGCATAGTTACAATACCATAGAAAATGAAAGGAGAAATCATAATAAAATG
This sequence comes from Triturus cristatus, assembly GCF_964204655.1. Lineage (NCBI taxonomy): Eukaryota > Metazoa > Chordata > Amphibia > Caudata > Salamandridae > Triturus > Triturus cristatus. Next base: position 319,784,255 of record NC_140579.1, read on the forward strand.
ACAGTGGATTACAGCCACCTTCCTTTCGCTAGTGAACTAATATTATTAATATTATTAGACTAATAGAAGGTCTCTAGGCTTGAATGGGGAACCCCATACCGTAAAGATCAGCTTAGTGGAATCACATCACAGGATCAGGTATACTCTGCTCCTGGGAAAGCTCTTCTTCCTAATGTGTATAATGCATGCAGCCTGCAATATTAAAAGCACTCGACTTTCAGGTATTTGCAGCTGCGTGCGTGTTATGGCTAAATAGTGGGCCGATCAACCTGAACCCAACAACATGCACCGTCAAGGGACCCAGACTGTTTCTTTACACAATGTTCAGACCAAGGTCGCAGCTCACTGTTAGGGATGTGAACAACAGACAGTTCTATTTTGAAGCAAAGGCGAGCAAGCATTTATCGAATAATAACATGTAACTGCAGTGTCGTGTGCAAAAGCAGCAAAAGTGGCAAGATGGCTTTCTAACATCTAACGCGGTTGTGCTAACTTAGCAATGTACACATATAAATAGCAGTCCTCTCTACACCCCCCCTTGATCGGACCACTAACCAGAAGGGGCGCAATTTTAAGAACGCAGAGTTCAAGTTCGATAGAACGGAACCAAGGGCACAACGTGTGAATCCACATAAGCTAAGTGAAAAGTTCGAAGAGAAAAAGAGAGAAAAAAAAACATTTAAAGGGGAAAAAAACGAATCGATGGATTTTCAACGAAAAAACAAAAAGGCATTCCACGGTAATTTTGGATGATATTCAAACTAATCCATCAAGGTATAAGCACAATAAGTTGCAATGGCTTCCAAGAGGAAATCATTGGAATGTTCCGCAAAATTATCTGCCATCCAATTCAACAAGGGGAATGAACACTCATGTTCCTCAACAACTGGAGCCTCTAGTACCCTCAGAGGACAACTGGCGTGTTCTTCAAGATAACTTCTCGCCAAGAATTCAGCTGCAGCCGTTCCGATGTCCCAATTCCCTAGGACTCCATGTGCTGCTCAACAGGCCATAATCCTGACACCAGAACAGTCCAACTCATGACTCATTAGTCGATCATAATCCGGGGCGTGAGACACCGAGTTCGACAAGCACAAATCCAGAACCTATTGGAATGGACACTCTAGGCAATGAAAAACAGGCTGTACGCAAGTAAAGTAGGGAAACCAGAAGGACAACCCATAGGCTATGCTCAATGTCGCCAGTGTTAGTGTTCCATAGTATTCAAGCATCCGGTTACGAAGATGGAGCAGCCGGGACATGCTGTCGTGTGACGCAAGTTGTGCATCCATAGCGTAGTACGCAGACCAACAACAGCACCCCAGCTACGAGGGCGAGAATCAACGGGAGACCTCCGAAGACACTGGAAAAAATAGAATGAAAAAATGTCGGGATCACACCAAAAATAGTTTGGAAGGAGGTCATGAGGCCGGAGCCCACAATTTTGAAAAAATGTGCCAGGCCACTTGTTGACGAGGCATTAAAGATAGTCTGAATTAGGGCCCCAAAATGAAGTGGGAGATCAGTATTCAAAAGCGCCTGCACCTCGGTGCGCGTGTTGGCTACGTGAAGGACAAATGTTTTCCGGGATGAAGTCTACGCAACTTCTTTTTGAGACAATAGAGCCCTTATTCTGCTCATCTTGTTGAACTCTGCTTTTAAGGTTGGAATGGAAGGCCAGATGGATACATCGAGCCGTCCATGCGGGGGTGGGAAAAGGACGTTATTACAGCAGACTATTCTCTGTGATACAGTCACTATGTAGGGAATTCCCACTAACATCCCACAGCAAGCTTCATTTTTTAACAGCAAATAACTACCGTTAGCCAGCAGCGTAAAAGACGGTGTTATAACTGGCACCGGGATCCCTTTCAGGACACAAGCCAAATTAGGGGCGTGCACATTACATGCACCATGCAATTGAATGTGCCGACACACCACAGAGTGATCCGGAGTGGAAGTGCACTCTTCACCTTTTAAGTAAACCTCTTTTCCGTCCATCACGCATCTGTACGTGAATGGGAGTGACCAAACTTCATGCAGGAAGGCAGTACCTAGTTGTTCATATCTGCCAATCGCATAATGTTTCATGCAGAAACTGAATTTAAACAGGGGAAACGGTAATATGATTAACCCGTGGATAAGCCACACAGCGAAGTTTAATTCGGCAACAGAGAAAGGTAAAGGTTCTAACTTTTCAATGTGCAGCAATGAGTATGTTGCATCTTTCATGGACATGAACTGTTGTTTTGCAGTTAAATTGAAAGGAAGGAACAAAGATGAAGTATTCATGTAATCCAAAGGGACTTTCCCAGCCTTTAACGTTTGCAATGTCCATGCAAACTGCATAATAGAACGCAATTGATTTTGACCATGATACAAAACAGACAAATCGTCCTGCACAATGTCAACAACAGATGAAACAATATTATCTAACGTATAAATTCTGGAATACAGGGTGTTAATGCTATTATCTATAACAGCCAATACTTTCTCCATATTTGCTTGATCAATAGCTCGTAATCTGGATGCAGCCTCAATCTGTGATAGCTTCCAAACTTCGTTATAAACAGCATATACCCATCTTTTGGACCTGCCAACCGCAGGACCCTTAACAAAATCATTCAAATCTATTTTGTCGTTCAATTGTACTAAATGAACGACGATGGCGATTCCTCCTCCCGGGCGGGTGGGGCAGTCCTTCCTGGAGATCTTGTATCCTTGGGGAATGGCAGTGGCGATGTCTGGTCCCGAGGTGTTGTTGGTCCAGGTTTTGGTAAAGAATGCTACGTCCAGGGTAGTGCTGTCGAGGAGGTCCCAGATTTCAGTGGCGTGTTTGTGGAGGGATCAGATGTTGAGGAGGATGCATAGCAGGGTCTTCGGTTCGGTTGTGTTCTTGCGGGCGGATTGCGCTGGGTCAGTGGTCTTGGCGGTGCTGCAGGTGTGCCGGCAGTGGTGACAGCTGAAGGGTCCGTGGGTGTCGGCTGGTGATGCTAGCTTACAGATGTTATGGCCTGGGTTGAGAACGTGGAGCGCCGCTAGGTCGTAGCGTTGGCGGTGCAGAGATCCAGGGTTCCTGGCGCTGGTCGCAGTCGGGTAGAAAATGTAGAAGTAACAGATAAAGTCAGGAGAAGAAGTAGGGAAGTTAAAAAAAAGCAATAAAACAACAGTACAAAACACTGCACTTAGGAAGAGAGAGGAATAGTTATTAAATAAAAAAGATCAGAAAAAAAGTTTTAGAAACAAAGGATTGAAAAGATTTGACAGGATTAAAAAACAGGCCCTAGAACCATACAAAGAGTAGAAAACAAGATGGCCGTGCCCATTGGCGACCGCGTGGTGAAGTTTGCGCTATATTTCTCCCCGAACATGCAATCCGTGTTGCCGAACATCAACAATGTCTCATGAGCATGCGGAACAAGCAACTCTGCATGCTCACAGAACTCCGCGTAGCGCTGCAGAGTTTTTTACCACTTTGCGGAGTTTCGCGTAACACAGCTACGCGAACTTCGCCTAGGCTTACTAATGAATCTTTCTTAAGCCTATTACCAACCAACCAACTCATTGTCTCTAAATTCAATATTTTCCTAAGGGATTTTTACCCTCATTGTGGTGACTCTGGAGACAATGTTGTTAATGTTTGTTACCTCATTCATTGCTTTAATGATCTGTCCCAACACTGCCATACACCTGCACTTAGGAAAGGTGCAATCATGGATGTAAGGATCTCTAAGGAAGACTTACCCACTATAGATTACTCAGTCATAATAGAATGGTCAGACTACTTTCTGGTTCCTTTCTGTCTGTAAGTTAAGCACATGAACATTACGCAATCTAAGTTGTCTCAACCTCATATGTTTCTCACCAGGTGACTGTGTGTTTGCCCTGTGGCTGTAGATCCTCACGTCCTACTCAAATCCCAACAGCCCACATGAGAGAAGGTACAACAGTGCACACAGACGCACCAGGAGTATGATTGAGCGCACCTTCGGCATCCTTAAATCATACTTTCAAAGCCTTCTTAAAAGCGGTGGGGCCTTGCAGTATGAGCCTGTAACAGCTTGCAAAATAGTAGCAACATGTGCAATTCTTCACAACATTGCCTGCAAGACAGGCCTACCCATGGAGGCTTCTCACTCTGACTCAGAGGACGATGACCCTGCGCTACCTGTTCAACACCCACCCAAGCAATGTAAAACAGCAGAAGGTGGACAATGCAGGGACCACATAGCCAGGCAATATTTTCAACGTTAAGATGTATCTATTCACATTACACCCTCCACAAATTACAAGACTAGTAATAGATTTCACAAAATGGGAAACCCATTATTGCCAGAGGAAACAGTTTGACAAAGGGCGCTTATTCAGCTGCCAACAATGGGCCAGGGGGCAATAGTATGGTCCACATGCAATGTCCAGTCACTTCCTGCCTCTTCTGGTGACTTGTTGGGTTTTATCCTGTGAGGATGTGGGCTGCCTGCTGTGGCTGCTATGCAGCATGTGTGTCTTGGCAGTGGAGACGCTGCTGTTGCTGGATACCTAACTAACAGGAGCATACCTCATTGCCCTAGTGACAACACTGGAGGTCTGTATTGCCTCAAGAGCAGCAGTCATGATATGCAGACCTCTGGCCACATCTCCACTGTTGTAGCCAATTTCCACCTGCAGGCATAGTGTTCGTCTTGAGTAGAGGGTGGTTGCCTGGGCCAGGCTAGTAATTGCCCAGGTTAATGTCCCCATTCTGCTTGCACTGCTCTTCTCATTATGCTTCTGCTGTCTCCTATCCTCCACCAGCTCAGTGTAGAGTTGGCCCATCACACCAGTCAGGGCATCTAACTTGGCATCAAGCTGGGCCTGGCTTTCTGACATTTGGTGGGATATTTTTGTGAAACCCTGGGTCAGCTTGCTGTTGATAACACACAACTGTTTTTGTTGCTGGTGCTGAATTTGCAGCCTTGCCTTCTCAAGGCCGCTGGCCTCTGCCTGGTCACCAATGCCTACCTGGAAGTGTGCATAAGGCCCTGCCTGTTGCAGCCTCTGCAAGTGCTGCATTGGGCTCAGCTCTAAGACCCTGCTGACAGGAGTTGTTGCTGGCGCTGTTGCCTGCTGGGATGTGTTATCCTGGCCTTCTGATGTATCTGGCGGCGACTCTGCTTGGGCCTCCAGCTCTGCCTCCATCTGGTCAAGGTCCTAATCTTCCCCTGCTATTTCATGTGTGTCCTGGACTGACACAGGTGCATCTATGTGGTACATTAAAAAAATGCATGTGTGAGATGCTTGCTCAGTGGCTGAACAATGTTCTTCGGTTCAAGTCAGAGAGTGACTCCGCTGTTTGTGCACCTGACTACATATCCCATGATGCAGCAGCTGTGACTTTTGGTGCCTGAAAAGGAGTGTCTAGTGGTATCTATGTTACATGTCTTGTTGCAGGGATTCTGCTTATGCACAGAACTATGCACAGGAAACCAGGACCTCAGTGAATTGTGGTGTACCAAAAGCTCACCTCAGAACCCAGAACCCCTTATCCGACCACCATCAGTGTCCCATTCATTATCCAAGTTTTATCTCGGCGGTCCCAATGTATAGACAACCCAGAACAAGCGACTAACAGGCACATGCATCAAGCACACAACCGGTCACAAACGGGCAGATTCTCAGAATCTGCCCCTTTGCGACCGGTATTTTTGCATTTGGGATGCATCATCCCAAATGCAAAAATCGCTATTTAAGGAATCTCAAAATAGCGATTCCTTAAATAGCGATTGCATTTAAGGAATCCCTAATTGAGATTCCTTAAATGCAATGCATTACAGTTTTTAAAATAGCGATTTCGCTATTAGCGTGAGCAAATTACCATGAAGCTGGACTTCATGGTAATTTGCTAAAACTTAGAAAAATGCACTTATTTGCATTTTTCTAAGTTTCATGTTGCGCACACACATGCCCTTAGAGCATGTGTGTATGCAACATATGTGCAGAGTTAACATACATGGGTGCAATAGGGTGTCATTTTGACACCCTTGCACCATCGAAATTGCGGGAGCAATTTGCGAGTACCTACTGGTACTCGCAAATTGCTCCCGCAATCTCCAATTCATTCCTATGGGCCTGGAGGCCCATAGGAATGAATGGGAAGACATTCCTTAATTGCGACTCGCAATTTGCTAGTCGCAATTAAGGAATTTGTGGGAATCGCTATTTCTTTAGCGATTCCTACATGCATAGGGTTTTGCTATTCCTTAATTGCGATTCCTTAATAATCGCAATTAAGGAATCGCAAAACCCTATGATGATGCATGTGCCTGTTAGTGTATTCTCAGGAATGGTGGGAATCAGAAATACCTGTTCGTATTTATTCTCATATCAGGCCACAACAAGAGTACACAGAGACACGGTAAAGTTTCAAGAGTTTATTTTATAAACCTCGTGTCCTAAGATGCAGTACTTTGGCTAACATAAGCAGACAAATGATTAAGATCAAAACCATCAGCATAGTTACAATACCATAGAAAATGAAAGGAGAAATCATAATAAAATGACAGTGGATTACAGCCACCTTCCTTTCGCTAGTGAACTAATATTATTAATATTATTAGACTAATAGAAGGTCTCTAGGCTTGAATGGGGAACCCCATACCGTAAAGATCAGCTTAGTGGAATCACATCACAGGATCAGGTATACTCTGCTCCTGGGAAAGCTCTTCTTCCTAATGTGTATAATGCATGCAGCCTGCAATATTAAAAGCACTCGACTTTCAGGTATTTGCAGCTGCGTGCGTGTTATGGCTAAATAGTGGGCCGATCAACCTGAACCCAACAACATGCACCGTCAAGGGACCCAGACTGTTTCTTTACACAATGTTCAGACCAAGGTCGCAGCTCACTGTTAGGGATGTGAACAACAGACAGTTCTATTTTGAAGCAAAGGCGAGCAAGCATTTATCGAATAATAACATGTAACTGCAGTGTCGTGTGCAAAAGCAGCAAAAGTGGCAAGATGGCTTTCTAACATCTAACGCGGTTGTGCTAACTTAGCAATGTACACATATAAATAGCAGTCCTCTCTACACCCCCCCTTGATCGGACCACTAACCAGAAGGGGCGCAATTTTAAGAACGCAGAGTTCAAGTTCGATAGAACGGAACCAAGGGCACAACGTGTGAATCCACATAAGCTAAGTGAAAAGTTCGAAGAGAAAAAGAGAGAAAAAAAAAACATTTAAAGGGGAAAAAAACGAATCGATGGATTTTCAACGAAAAAACAAAAAGGCATTCCACGGTAATTTTGGATGATATTCAAACTAATCCATCAAGGTATAAGCACAATAAGTTGCAATGGCTTCCAAGAGGAAATCATTGGAATGTTCCGCAAAATTATCTGCCATCCAATTCAACAAGGGGAATGAACACTCATGTTCCTCAACAACTGGAGCCTCTAGTACCCTCAGAGGACAACTGGCGTGTTCTTCAAGATAACTTCTCGCCAAGAATTCAGCTGCAGCCGTTCCGATGTCCCAATTCCCTAGGACTCCATGTGCTGCTCAACAGGCCATAATCCTGACACCAGAACAGTCCAACTCATGACTCATTAGTCGATCATAATCCGGGGCGTGAGACACCGAGTTCGACAAGCACAAATCCAGAACCTATTGGAATGGACACTCTAGGCAATGAAAAACAGGCTGTACGCAAGTAAAGTAGGGAAACCAGAAGGACAACCCATAGGCTATGCTCAATGTCGCCAGTGTTAGTGTTCCATAGTATTCAAGCATCCGGTTACGAAGATGGAGCAGCCGGGACATGCTGTCGTGTGACGCAAGTTGTGCATCCATAGCGTAGTACGCAGACCAACAACAGCACCCCAGCTACGAGGGCGAGAATCAACGGGAGACCTCCGAAGACACTGGAAAAAATAGAATGAAAAAATGTCGGGATCACACCAAAAATAGTTTGGAAGGAGGTCATGAGGCCGGAGCCCACAATTTTGAAAAAATGTGCCAGGCCACTTGTTGACGAGGCATTAAAGATAGTCTGAATTAGGGCCCCAAAATGAAGTGGGAGATCAGTATTCAAAAGCGCCTGCACCTCGGTGCGCGTGTTGGCTACGTGAAGGACAAATGTTTTCCGGGATGAAGTCTACGCGACTTCTTTTTGAGACAATAGAGCCCTTATTCTGCTCATCTTGTTGAACTCTGCTTTTAAGGTTGGAATGGAAGGCCAGATGGATACATCGAGCCGTCCATGCGGGGGTGGGAAAAGGACGTTATTACAGCAGACTATTCTCTGTGATACAGTCACTATGTAGGGAATTCCCACTAACATCCCACAGCAAGCTTCATTTTTTAACAGCAAATAACTACCATTAGCCAGCAGCGTAAAAGACGGTGTTATAACTGGCACCGGGATCCCTTTCAGGACACAAGCCAAATTAGGGGCGTGCACATTACATGCACCATGCAATTGAATGTGCCGACACACCACAGAGTGATCCGGAGTGGAAGTGCACTCTTCACCTTTTAAGTAAACCTCTTTTCCGTCCATCACGCATCTGTACGTGAATGGGAGTGACCAAACTTCATGCAGGAAGGCAGTACCTAGTTGTTCATATCTGCCAATCGCATAATGTTTCATGCAGAAACTGAATTTAAACAGGGGAAACGGTAATATGATTAACCCGTGGATAAGCCACACAGCGAAGTTTAATTCGGCAACAGAGAAAGGTAAAGGTTCTAACTTTTCAATGTGCAGCAATGAGTATGTTGCATCTTTCATGGACATGAACTGTTGTTTTGCAGTTAAATTGAAAGGAAGGAACAAAGATGAAGTATTCATGTAATCCAAAGGGACTTTCCCAGCCTTTAACGTTTGCAATGTCCATGCAAACTGCATAATAGAACGCAATTGATTTTGACCATGATACAAAACAGACAAATCGTCCTGCACAATGTCAACAACAGATGAAACAATATTATCTAACGTATAAATTCTGGAATACAGGGTGTTAATGCTATTATCTATAACAGCCAATACTTTCTCCATATTTGCTTGATCAATAGCTCGTAATCTGGATGCAGCCTCAATCTGTGATAGCTTCCAAACTTCGTTATAAACAGCATATACCCATCTTTTGGACCTGCCAACCGCAGGACCCTTAACAAAATCATTCAAATCTATTTTGTCGTTCAATTGTACTAAATGAAGTTTAACAGATGCTAAGGTGGAATGTTGCAGCCAAGATTGGCATAACTTCCCTACTGAGTAGGTAGTTACAGTATGAGAGGATTCAAAACGGGGGTCCACACAAACTTGCTTATACCCCGGATTCAAATCCAGAAACCGATGTTGACAGGAATCTGCGCTCGTTTGCCATATTAACCACCCTTTCGGATTTAATTTGGAAATATTGAAGGAAGTGTTAGAAATGTATGACTGCAACGTAGCAAGGGACAGATCCGTATGATTTTCCCAATTAGGATAAGCACCCAGATCCGGAGTGGAGGAAGAATTACATTTTTTAGAAGTAGCCAATCCAAAACAGGTGGTCTGAAAAATTGACGAATTCAAAAATAACATGTGGTTCGGGATGAGGCAGGCACGATGCAAAGCTTCTGTTCCCTGTATCTGCCAAGGTTTAGAACCCCAAACCGATTTAATATAGATAGTAGCTTCCCACAGATCATAACCTCCGATTGCCAACTCGTCCATAAAGGACTTGGAATACAACAATTTAGTGTGTGTCAGTCTAACTTTCGAGGCAGACTCAGCCGCCACTTTAAAGTAAAAGGAGGCAGGATTCGACACACTGAAATCAGAAAAATATGTGAATTTATCCACTAACGTGGTGGAGCTGCCCAGCCTAGGTGCTGGACAGTGTTCCCATTCCATATTATTTACAACATTTCTAAATGTATTTGCTTTGTGTAGGAAATGATTGCCATAATGTTGATGGCAGAACTGCTCATCATAATTAGCAGTATCTAAATACAAATCCTCAGCATCAAATGCAGCATAATATTTCAAATCAGAAAACAGTGCTTCTATGGCTTGAACATCCCAATCATCCGAGCGGATGTTTTGCTTAACTACATCACCCATAGAAACACGAAATACATTTGGCACATTGATTACTTCAGTGGGACCATGAATTTGAAATTTAACAGCATCCCACGCGATCCCATCCAGTACAGGTCAGGCAGTAATGTTCACAAAAGTCTGGTCCCTTTTCATGATATGTGATGAGGAGTGGGGAGCCAAAGTTCCATCAATGAGTCTAATTGTAGATCTTTCTTTCAGGTAGTGTCCATTTATAAGTCTAAAAAACACTACCACAAATCCAATGGACATAAACAGAAAAATACATATGAGCACCAGCCAAATCTAAGTCCAAGGGGGAATTAAAAAATTTCTTTTAAACCAGACAACAAAAATTGAAACTTTTGATGGGGCAATGGAAGTCATTGAATTAGTGTCAAAGGAGTAGCGCGACTGGTTAACTGTGGTGGATTGTAAAACAGGCAACAGGACATCCGCAGGATAAGCATACTCAATATCTTCTGGTAGACCACCAGCTGTCGGTGGCAACAAAGGACCAGTAACTGTATGCATCTCGATGGCAACATCAGGCAAGGTGGTGGAAGCTGGTGCCAAAACTGAATTTCTCAGCATTGCAGAGCAAGAAACTGCTGGAGTCATACTAAGAAGAATCGGCCACTCGCTGTAGCTTGACATTGTCAATGGAGATGTACCTGGTATCCTTGCGACCAGGAAGTGGAGGTAAAATGACTGTTCGTGTACCCTGCACTCCAAGCACCGGAACTGGTGCACGATAAGAGGGTCCGAACTCCTTCTTGTTCTCCACCTTCTCACGGACCAGATCACCAACTCGAGATAGCCAGCCGACTACCGGAATCTGAAGTGCAGCATCAGATGTTGAGGGCACGTGTTCCTTCGCTAGACTGTCTCTGGCTTCTTGTAGATTCTGCAATACAGCACAGTGATCATCTACGTCAAAGGGTGCGGCTGACGCCGCCATGTCTAGACCATCAAGGTCCGGGACCAACATTTGTTTGCCAAAGAGCATCATGTATGGGGTCCACCCACCCAGAGACCTTCTAGGGAGATAATTAAGTGCACGTTGTACATTATACAAGTGGGCTAGCCAGTTCCGGCCAGTACCTAAAACCCTAGCTGTAAAAGATTGCTTTAAGTCACGGTTCATTCGCTCCACCACACTATTACCCTCAGGTCGGTAGGGAGACGGAAATTTGACTTGGACCCCCAAATTTCTCATGGCTTCTTTGTACGCCTTAGAGGCGAACGCAGGGCCCTGATCAGAATGAAAGGTACCACATGCAAAACTTCCCACAAAGACACGCAAATCCCTGATGACAGTACGTGCATCAGCACTCCTTTGTGGCCATACCCACAGAAAACGTGTGCACGAATCCACTGCAACCAAGATGTACTTGTACGCAGTATCAGAGGTGAATGGACCGCAATGATCTAAATAAACGCACTCTAGTGGTTTATTAGATATGTACAACTGAGTCTGTGGTGGGCGCGCCGCAGTTGAAGGTTTTATCTGCTGGCAAATGTCACAGTTAAGAACAGCAAGCTTGTTTATATAAACCCCACCACCAGTAACGTTGTTGTAACAGAGATACAGTAGCTGCAACGCCGGCATGGGCAGACGCCATGCCCCCGTGAGCCGCTAATATCAAAGATGGGCTGCAGTCTACGTTGGGAATCAATCTGTCACCAACGTCGTTAATCCTCACTAACGGGACGTTATCAGGACTTAAGCGATAATGGTAACGAGACGGATAACCTCTTGGGTAATTTGTTCCCTTCTCTGTAGCAGCAATAGCTGCCAAGATGTCATCATCGATCTTACTTTATGATCTTGTAACTGCTGCTACTAAGTATGTCGCCACTGCTGTTTTTGCTGCCTCATCAGCTAGGCTGTTGCCGACAGCATGGACACCAACTCGTTGGTGACCAAGAGTGTGAATAACATTCACGAGAGGCAGATGTTCTTTAAGTTCTGCCACTCGAACCCAAAGCATTTTATGCTTAATTGTGCTACCTTTGGATTCACGGTATTCATTTTGAGACCAAAAATGTAGATTGTCGTTGTAAGATTGAACACAATAAAGCGAGTCACTCACTATAAGAGTGCTGACCCGAGAATCAGCAAACTCCACTGCGAGAACCAGAGCACGGAGCTCTGCCAACTGTGCGGTACAATCACCCAATGACTGCTTATGCACGACATCAGATTGGAATTCACCATTCACGAAAGTACCGACCACAATTGCGCAGGCCGCTGAATAGGCATGCTTCGATCCAGTCGCCGGTTGCGCAGAACCGTCAGTGTAAATGACACAATGGTAATCCTCGAGCGGGCGCAAGGACAGAGGAGCTGGATGAACGAATTCATACTGTAAGAACTCCTGAGTCTGTAGTGCTGCGTCAAAGATATATGTGACGTCGGGCAATGTCAAGGAAGTGGCCCATTGTATCCACGGTGGATGCAAAGCTTTAGAATTTGGTACACTCGCTTTGGTCACTGCCTCAAGGGCAGGATATGGTGTGACCACCAACATTCGTTTCCCTTGCGATAGCGCACGTTCTGTAAGAATCGCCATCTACACTGCCGTCAAAACTTTCTCGACAGCGGAAAATCGCAGTTCAGCCGAAGTGTACAGTTGCGATTTGTAGGCAATGGGGACAGTGTCGCCCTCATTGAACGTTAGGTACGTGAAACCCACTGCGCCTGGCACAATTCTTATTATCAGGTTAGTGTGGTTATCACGCGTCAGTAAGTATTTCGAAGCAAGGAGGTCAGCTTGCAAAGATTGCAATATTGCTGAATGCTCCGGCAGCCAGCATGATTTGGAAAAAGTAGGTTGTGCCAAGGCATAAAGCGGCTTGATACGCTGGGCATAATCAGGAATGTACGTGCGACCGAAATTCAGAAAGCCCAGCAAAGATTGTAATTTCTTCAGTGTCGTAGGAGCACGTAGGAACGCGCATTTCTCTAGGAAGTGCGGAGCCAACCCTCGACCTTCATTGTTGAGTTCGTATCCCAAAAACAACACTGTATATTCTGCAATGTGAGACTTCGCAAAGTTGAATTTGTAACCGAAGTCTGCAAACAAAACAATTACGCGATCAACGCGACACAGATGCGGCCATAACTCGTCATCTGTGAGATAAATATCATCCACATACGAGTACGCATCAGGGTCAATGCTCTCTAACAGAGAGACCACATGAGCGGCAAAGACCCCAGGGCTGTTTTTATATCCCATCGGTAATCTTTTGAAATGTTTCTGTTTGCCGCCCGAGGTAAATGCTGTCCATTGACTACTAAGAGAGGACAGGTTATGGCTGTAAAAGCCATTGGAAATGTCAAGTGTGGTTTTAAACCGTTTTCTCACGAGACTATCGATGAGAGCCGAACTGTGGGTATTCTGTACTGCGCATGTCCGGCAATGAGAGTTTAAATGCCGGTAACCCAAAACCAGGCGGTACGACCCATCAGGGTTCGTCACAGTGAATAAAGGATTATTCATTGGTGACACACATGTTTCAATAACACCTTGATATTCCAATTCAAGGATAGCCGCGACGTGAGGTCTTGCTTCGCGATGCATGGGATATTGGGGTTGTGGCTGGGGCGTGGACCGCAACGGAATCTCATGGCTGGGGGACAATTTATCCCAGCCTACCTGATTACGATACAAAGCCGGTGCTAGCACCAGAGCCCACTCCTCGGTGAACTTTTTAGCTTGGTCTTTTGGCACTGCGTGCGCAAAGGACGGGAGGATTACCTCCTCCCCTCTAGGAGCATCCAAAATGAAAGCCGGGGGCCAGTCTGTCTCTGCCAATAGAATATCGTACGAAGAGGTCAGATTATCCCCAAAAATTCCTTGAATCATGCGTTGTATGTCACCTTCAATTAAAAGGACTATATTATACAGTCTGTCAAGGGGAGCCACTCTAGTGTCAGCAGTTTCCACAGTAATGAAAGTGTCAGCTGCTGTCGCCACCAGATATAGGCGCAGTGCTTGTCGCACTACTCTAACTTCCGCCGCGCTGTTGAGCAGCGTTAGTGCCCATGTCAGGTTCTGAAGCTGCGTCCGCACTATCTGTGGCATACCGCGCTGTTAGCGCAGCAACCTTCTTCTCTTGAAACGGTGGTCTTTGACGTGCAGATTCGTCCTGCTTGCCTTTACAATCAGTCTGACGGGATTGCTCACGTCCTTGGGCACCCCGTCCTTTCCCACGGTCTCCGCCACCGGACTGTGAAGCCAATGTTTCCTGTAAAGAACGAGGACAACGTTGTTCAGAGACCTGAAATCTATCAGGTGACTTAATGCTAGATCGATCGTAGAGATCATATGTGCGTTCACTAGTCCTACTCACCCATGCATAATTAATGGAGTAGCTATTTTAATGCAAGTAAACTCAGGTATACAGGTGTTATGGTAAGAAATCGATGAAGGGAGGAGATGGGGTATTGCTGTAATTAATATAGGCCATTCTCAAGTTACTTGCTTAGGATATTATGTACCCAAGGTTGACGACTCAGAACCACTAAGATTACTCTTTCATATACAGTTCAAGTTATATTCAGGGTTGACTTTAACATGTTAATGAAAAAAAGTTTAGATGGATAAGAAACTCTTATGCAGTTAATTAACCACACAATTGCAGTTACTTAAAAAATAAGTTAGGAGATATAGGGCTATGGGATATATGGTGACAAAAGAAGGAACAACAAAGCGTACACTCCTTGGACAGTAAAAAGTATGGCCTTTTATTGAGAATAGATTATTGGTTTGTAGACCGCATATCTCTAGGAAACAGTAAGCAGATTCAATGCATACCTGCAGACTGTCAATCACAAAACAATATGACTCCAGCTAGAAGTAGCGGGAAGCTTTCTTATTAAAAGATGGTCATGGGAAAGGTAGTGTTTAGTGACCTGAGATATATACAGGCATTGGAATAAAATATGGTTGAAAACTTAAATATAAATATTGACAGATGCTTATAGGAGATGGTCTGGGATGCCTACAAACTTATATAGAAGGCATAATTTCTGAATTGTCAACAGAACGCATAAGGGCTTAAAAGAATGAGGTGAAAATATTACAGATTGAATTGGAATTGCTTGAAATGTTCATAAGAGATCCTCAAAATGCTAACGAACAAGCTCAGATCAACCATGAATTAGATAAAAGCAAGCAGAGGAGTAGACAGCTAATTGAGAAAAAAATAAGAGAGGAGAGTGAAGCCGATAATCTGCAACATTTTAAATATAAGGGAAAAAATGGGAATTCTTTTCATGTGGAAATGCAAAATACAGATATCTGACAATTACATTATATGTATTCGGGAGATACAGGATGGCCTGCTAACCTAGAGTGTAGAAGTTGGTAATGTATTCCAAGAATTCAATTAGGGTCTCTCAGTAAGACAAGAACAACAGAAGCACATAATATAAAAGACTTGTTAGATCCACTCCATCCCCCCCCACTGAGTGTTGCCAAAGAATGACACTAATTTAAGAGATGACAAAAGACGAAATAGGAGCTGATGTCACTAAATTAAAGAAAAGTAAAGCAGTGACAACAGGTGGCATACCAGGTAGAATGTACAAGGTAGTTAATGAGATACGCCACCAATGAAGATGTTTGTCTAACAATATCCTACTCAAAGGATTAAAATGTCCAGTGTCTTGAGGAGAAGCTATGATAGCGGTCATACTAAAACTGAATGAAAACTAGAGACACTGTGAAACCCACAGCACAATCTCCCTGCTAAACATAGATTATTAAATATTTGCAGTAATCTCAGATAGATGACTGGCAAAGGTAACAGGGCAATCACACACAACGATCAACAGAGTTTTATTCAAGACTACCATAGGCAATAATTAGTTCACTAATTATCAGGCTCACAATGTAGCTTAACTATTTGATCAGGTTAACTGACAATATTTGTAGACCTATTTACAAACGTTTGGATTACCCCGCAATCAAATACCTTTACACAAACATAACAGCAAAAATATTTGTTAATAGAAGCTTGACATGTAGCATATCCATGAGAAAAGAGAATCCACAGATATGCTCATGGCATAACAGTATGCACAACAAAACACAGAGTCTGTACGGAGATTTGAACACTTGCCCAGGGGATTTAGAGCCCTATCAGGATATGTAATAAATGAGGATAAAACAGAAATAATGGTATGGAATCATGACTATTAGAATACTCTTCTGAAAGCATAGCTGAGATGTTTAGGCATACTGATAAATCATGAGATCAACCTGACACTTAAAAACAATTAAGCTAATGTGAAAAACAAACCAAACTAAATAATCAAGAAGATGCAGAGTATACCCCTGACTATTTATCTGTTTGTTTCTTATCTCCCAAGCTCGAGCATGAAATAATCACACCTCCATGACTGTGTTTGATTGCTGTCTCTCATAACAGACAAGTATACCTGATTTGTACGTTGACAAACTAGGGTCTCGTCCTGGATCCATCAAGTCAATCCAGATGGACCAAAAGAAGCCAGGGACAAGGGACTGGTTGAAGAACCAACTGACTTTGAAGTACATACACACAGAGGGGATTGCATTCCCTGTGGTTGCAGTCTGTGGGGCTTTTCAGTACCCTGAGACATGAGGTTGACATGGCTGGATGTAAAAGAACTCAGAGGCAACACATCATCAAAACCTGGTAAGAAGTACCATGGATGTGTGTAGTGATGTGAATTTATATGAGAGACATCTAATATTAAATATGATTACAGGAATTACAGGGACAATACAGTGTGTTATACTGTGTTATGTGATGGTCCCACACGTTGTTGATTTTTTGTGGCTAGTGGTGTGAAGGGAAGCATTTGCATTGTGACAAAGAAGATTCACCATTACCACACTAAAAAAATTATCTTATAGAAGTAGTGAAAAATGGGTTGTATTGCAGTAATTGTGTGGGATAAATAATCATTATGTAGATGAAGTACAACTATGTCTGGTTCAAAGGAAGTCAGGCATGGGAAATGATGAAACAGGGAATGGAGACTGGATTGATTTTGCATTTATTGCATGAATATACCGAAAAGGATCTTTCATTACAGTTTCCATTGAATGGCACTTTTGATTTTGATAAATTGAATTATTTAAGGGAATGAATGTTTGGGAAAGGAAAGAGGAAAGTGAGATTGTTACAGTTTGATGGACTGAATAAGTGGGAAAAATACATAAGGCAAAAACATATGAATGAAGTAAGAAGTTGGAAAGAGTGAAAACTAGGGACTATAATAGATAGAAATGTGCCAAAGGTTGCTGAAGAAATTAGCACATATTTACTAAAAGACCAGAACTGCCATCCTAATGGGTGGTTACTGATCAAGTAGGGAAATTACAAGATAATCCACCAGGGCAAATACAAACTGTGTCAATAGTACCCGATCCCAAAATGTATCCCTTGAAAAATATTTAACAAACACCAGAGAAGGACAAAGGATCTCCTTTCTCTCCTGTTCAACTACCTTAAGGGGGACCGGACCAGCAAAGAAATTTATGATAAGTGTCAATTCCCAAAGAGTACAAGATAGAGTCAAAGTATTTGTTAAGGATTGCTGGCAAAAGGAAACCCCAAAATACTCCAAGAAACAAGACAGGCATTTTGGTACCTGTGATAACATTGTGACAAATTATGCAATACAAAAATTAGGGACCGTAATACATACATCATGTATTAACTATAATTCAGTGCAGCAATAGCAGTGCCAGCCTCAAGATTTGTGATGCCTCCTAATTTCACCCATTATGATAGTAGATCTGACACATTTACCCTGACAGATGCTGAATGTAGGGATGCGTATGCTTTGTCCATATAAATTGAGTGGATTGACACATATCAATCTCAATCTGCCAGTATCATTGGCCAGGGTTCGATGCCAGCAACCCCCAGTACCATGTCCCTGTCCCTTCGACCAAGATGGAATGGATAGTTTTATCCAAAGATCATCCTGACATAAAAAAAAAACCCTGATGAATGGTTTAATAGAACAGAGAAATACTTTGGCTATGACAGCTAATATTGAATAATATAGACCAAATGTTTTCTTCCACCTGATTTATGGAAAAAGTGTAAGAAGGAGAATTTTGAAGACTTAGCTTTGACTACAATTAGCAATAGAAGAGATGCACAAAAGCCTGATGGCCAAGTAAAATGATGAAATTGCATCCCTGCCAGGGAAACCGATGAATAGGTTGCAAACATTAGTGTCCCATGATAGATTAGACTGGACAAATTAAAAAAAATTGTAAACAAGGAAAGGACAGGAATCTGTCATCTTTCTTCTCCTGGATACAAAAGGAGCTCTCTTCCAATAATCGAATGCTAATGACGGGGCTCAATAGGCTCTGTCCAGCTGTTTCGTATATGGTCTCCAGAAACCTATTAAGATTATTATCGATACCTATGATCCAACATGGGGAGGAAAGTATTGGCCATTACCCAATGCTATGCTGAGAGGCAGGCACAGGAAGAACACAATCAGAACAAGAATGACAACAACTTAAAGAAACAGACTGCGCCTCTGACATCATTGCCCTATTATATTTCAGTGGTGCACATGGCCACAACGTATCTCCCACTAAACTACAATTTGTTAAACAGGAGTATGCCTATTTAGGACACATCCCGTCGAAGGGGGAAAGGAGACTTGGCCCTCAAAGATTGGTAGCTATATTGGACATTCAACCTCCTGCAGCACAAGTACCTTTCTATGTATGGCTGGTTATTGCAGGCAATGGATCCCTAATGCTCCCCTTCTTTCCAAAACCCTTGAAAAACCCCACAACCTTTACCATGGTTAACTGAAAATCAGAATAGTTTTCTGCAAATCAAACAGGTACTTTGGGACATTCCTGCTCTTGGAATGTCTGATTATACTAATGAAATGTCACCTATTTGTTCATGTATAAGATGGGTGGGCACTTGCTGTTCTTACACAACAACAGGGAGACAGGAAAAGACCCTGCAATTATTTTTCGACCACCTGATTTTCCTTTATTTTATATAATTGAATAAATACTTGCATTTTTCTATTCTGTAAATTTGTTGACATATACGTTTTTATTCCTCTATGTATGCTATTTTGTCCATTAATTGTATGAAGGGACCACTTGTTCCTTAATAGATACCTGTACCCATGGTAACTTGCATAATTTTGGGTTCTCTAGTTAACGGTAACACATCCTATAGTAAGTCCATCCTCTTGACTCAAACAACAATAGTTAACTGTCGGATCCAGAGCCACGTAGTACTGGTGACCTCTTACAGCCTAGTGATGGTAAAGAATGAAGAAGAAAATGGCCCAACTGCTCAGGAGAGACCAGCAGGATAGAAAGGAACCATTGTAACAAATAAAATGTGTGTCCCATTTGCCGGGATCATCATCACTACCTTAACAGCCACTGTCATATACTTGTATGATCTATTCTTTCCAAAATTACTGGGTTTAAATAATACCACATTTACTGAAGATCTGCACACTCACCATTCCAAGAGTACCATGAATTAAATTTCTCAGATTGTTCGATGTGTCTAAAACTTCTTTCTGCAACACAACACGGAATGCATTTGTTGCCTCGGAGTTTGATGCTTACTCATTCTTGGTATATTCTATTTAAAGCAGTGATCACCTGGTTTTCTGGCCTGAGTGGTAGTGGGTTGTTCCGTTGGAGGAGAAAGTTCACCCTACAGAGATGCATCAATGATAAAGTCATGAATAAAAGATAAAAACAATTTGAACTCAGGATAATATTTTTTCACTAATTGAAGCCTGGGGTTGGACAATATCAAATGTAATAATAGTTATAGTTATTGCATTATTAGCTGTTTGTTTCTGTGTAAATATGCTCCCTGCTTGCTGTCAGGCATGTACTAAATTGTGCATTTGTGTATTTCCCCAAGAAGTAATGATTATTTTTCAAGCATCATGATACAGCAGGAAGAAGAAGTGGTTGCAATAATGCAAATAAATGTTGAAAAGCAAAGTTATAGCAACATTTTTAACAGCTATTCGAAAGGCAGTTTATGGGGGTGTAAATGTAATACTGAGGAACTGTTCTTCCATGTTGTGTCTTCACGGTGATTTCATGAGCCACGCAGCTGTACAATCCCAGACTTCTGCATGTAGGCAGGAGATGGGGTAGGTAAAGTCAGAGAACTGTTAATGTGTGTTAGCTTCCTCTTTGTTTAAGATGTCTAAACTGTACCTGTCCTCACACCTTGATACTTATTCATGAATAAGATTCTTGTTTGTGTTTATAAAAACCATAACTTGCAAAAACAACTGGCTGCACACACGTTTAACTTTAATATTTCAACGTATGTCAATGTAGTTTAAACAGTATATGAAGACTATACCAGCGGAATCTCACACAGCATACTTCTTATCTCTCAAACCCAAGCTTAAAATAAACATACCTCCACAACTGTGTTTGATTTCTGACTCTCATTACAGAGAAGTATACTAACTCACACCTAGGGCTGCTCTTTCCATTGTCCAGGTATTCAGAGTAGCACCTTCCCCTAGTGGGTAGGGAAAGCCTTTTTGGGAACTGGTTTTCCTAGACACAAATCAGAGGTGTGCTCATAGCACTGCCCAGGGGAACAAACGTTCTTAGACATTGGATTTTCGCAGAACAGTGCACTGTGTGATTGTTTAGGGTCAAACCCCAGGAAATTATGTCAAAGTGGGTAGAGATTGGCACAGTTTTTTTATGTCAATTGACTATCATGCTTTATTGGTATTGAATCTCTCATCAGTGTATCACAATGTAACCGACTGGATATATAAACCTGACTTTGTTTCCAATTCTGCGTGTGAAAAAGACTGTTGATTCAGTCGCAATGCATTACAGAAACAAATTAATTCTTTTGGAGTGTGCAACTTTCCTGAGAGCGTGCTTTATTGAACTTTGTTTATGGATTGACTGTCGGGCGTGTCCCGCCGGCACAGCACACCACCTCCCAAGGGCCCTGTATTACAGAAGGGACAATTGGTTGTGGAGAGTAATATATACATATATAACTTCTGTTTTTTAATGGTCTAATTATTAATTTGGGCATACTGTATTCACACTGATGAACTTGATAGGCTTGGAGCGTGACCCATATACTGTGATTTATGCTCCATACTTGTAACTGCCAGTTGTTTTGCATGAGCTGGGTTTTTTTCTGCATTAGACCCGACACTGGTTATAGGTATTAAACCAGAGGTTTTCTGTGTTTAAAACAACGAATTATGCAGTCACTAGTAGTATTGCATTTATTTGTTGCAGTAGTTGTGGACTGACGATACTTGTAGGGATTTCAGAGACATAGAAATTAGACTAGTATTTGGACAAAAAAAACAGATGCACTAGCAGTGATTCTTTCATGTCTTTGCATCACATGCTCTGCTGGACAACATATAGGTGCCGATTCCGATCAGGTAAAAAAAATTCCCGTACGACTCGTATCCGTATATTTTTACGTACGAATCGTACAAGTCCCGTCACACAGGTGAAGTACGATTCGTACGTGAAAAATACATACGAATCGCTTCGGGAAAAGGTCTACGAGACGTACCTGGACAGTTTTCCGTACAAATCGTAAAACTGAAGTCCGAACGTACAAGTACGATCCGTACCGCCCTTCCGAATACACAAGCGTATGTAAAACGTCCCGTTCGGAGCGAACTCTGTACCACTCGTATCCCGGGTAAACTTGTGCCCAGGATACGAGTCGGACAGCCCCCCCTCCCCCGTGTATGTCTGCACGTACCCCCGTATGTCAGCACCGTACCCCCGTATGTCAGCACCGTACCCCCCACATGTCCGCACCGTACCCCAGCCCCATACTTGTACACACCATACCCCAGCACCGTACCCCAGCCCCGTACTTGTACGCACCGTACCCCAGCACCGTACCCCAGCCCCATACATGTACGCACCGTACCCCAGCCCCGTATTTGTACGCACCGTACCCCAGCACCATACCCCAGCCCCGTACTTGTACGCACCATGCACCAGCACCATACCCCAGCCCCGTACTTGGACGCACCATACCCCAGCACCGTACCCCAGCATCATACTTGGACGCACCGTACCCCAGCAATGTACCCCAGCCCCGTACTTGGACGCACCGTACCCCAGCACCGCACCCCAGCCCCGTACTTGTACGCACCATACCCCAGCACTGTACCCCAGCCCCGTACTTGTATACACTGTACCCCAGAACCGTACCCCAGCCCCGTACTTGTACGCACCGTACCCCAGCACCGTACCCTAGCCCCGTACTTGTACGCACCATACCCCAGCACCATACCCCAGCCCTGTACTTGGACGCACCGTACCCCAGCACCATACCCCAGCCCCGTACTTGGACGCACCGTACCCCAGCACCGTCCCCCAGCATCGCGTATGTACGGACCTTACAACAACATTGCATATGCGAGCACGGTACAACAACATCGCGTATGTATGCACCTTACATACGCGAAAACGACTCGTACTGAACCAGGACACTGTAAAACAGCACAAGGAGGGTCAATTCGACTTGCACAACACCACAAAACACGTCTACAGTAGAAAATATGTCAAAATGACTGACCTGGCACATCCAAACAGGCAAACAGAGGCCCAAACTCACAACCACCTCTTATAACACACCCACAAAAAATTCAAACTCAGGCACACCCACAAATGGACCAATAAAAAGGGCCCACACACACAAACCATGAGCCTTTGCAACAGACTCACTGCAGCTACAGAGCATACCCCAACAACTGCACCCATGCACCTTAACATATACACCTTCACACACACTCCTTGACACATACCCCCTCTTCACATTCCCACACACGTTCACATTCACACCCACAACCATCCACACCCTCACCCCACACCATGCCCACAGACAAGAATCCAAAGTTCACAAGGGAGGAGCTGGACATCCTTGTCAACGAAGTCATCAGAGTCGAGCCACAGCCCTTTGGAACATTGGTCAGACAGACCAGCATAGCCGAAAAATCATGCCTGTGGCAGAGGATCGTCGATAGGGTGAATGCTGTTGCGCCCATCAGAAGGACCAGGAATGAATGCCAAGCCCGGTGGTAGGATCTGCGGAGGGCAGTCAAGCGGAAAATGAACGAGGACTATACCCAGAGCAACATCACTGGAGGTGGGCTGCCCCGCAGACCGGTTCATTACCATCCCTGGGAGGAGAAGGTGATGGCCCTGCTTCCGCCGGTGGGAGTACACGGAGTCAAAGGAGTTGTAGAGCCTGGTGAGTACACAAACAACTTACGTAACATGGGGGTAATGGCATCCACATCCCAACTACACCAAATGCACGCAACTACCCCCAAACCCTCACCGGACACAACCACACTCAAAAACAACGCTCATGCCACTAACATGTGTATGCCCCATTCACAAAGCAAGGCCATGCCATGTCCCAGGCTACACGAACCACAAACCCAAGACTGGATGTCCGGGATGCTGGGAGGGTGGGCCTCACAAAACACATTGTTCAACTCAGAATCAGACACCATTGACCTCAGCGCATATGGTCCAGGTACATACCCATGCACCATGCTCAATGCACAGGGACTGGCAAAGTACTGACAAGGTAGCTGACACTTGGCCCTGCTGTAGGCAGCACAAGGCCCTCCTGTGACCACTGTAAACTCAAACACCAACACCACAAGCTCAGATATCTAGGACAGGAACTCACACTCACTGTCATGGCAGCATGCACCTTGAGGGGACAGATACATGACCTGGGAGACCCAATTCCAAATCACACTACACCCACCAGCAGGCCCTGTCACACACACCCGTTACACAAGCACTCACCCCCGGGGCAGGAAATGGATTTACCCACTCTCACAATGGACATAACAAGATCAATCCATAGCCAAAGAAGCATCCAAGCCAAAAATCTACATGTCAAACACTCAGGAGAACCCCCGCAACATACCCATCCACAAGTGAACATTGAGGGGAATGCTAGGCACATACAACTACCTGGAGGAACTGTGCCAACTTGAATATGTATGAAACTTGGATGTCGCATGAAACAGCATTAACATTGTCTCTCTCTCTCACACAGGGCAACGTCATGCATCTCCCACCAACAATGGAGGGGGGAAGAATCACAGTCCCAGGCTCGGGAGGAACCTGATCCCACCGGCAGTGACACCTCTCAACACTCCGCGGATGACCCCAACCCACTTGGACCCTCTGGTGTCCAAACCCTGCAGCACCTGCTTCAGGTACATCTGTGCCAACCACCACCCCTATTCCTGCCACATCCCAGGAGACACCCAGGAGCCCTGCCCGCACTGAACAACTGAGCCAGTCTGACCTGGAGGGACAAGGTTCGCCGGGCACCCAGGAGGAGGCAGACAACCCCGCAACTGCCATCCCTCAGGGGTCCCGTAGTCCCGATGTGCCCACAACGGCAGGCCAGGCTCGTGTGGGCAGGGGTGGTGGGAGTGGAGGCAGGCGGAGGCGAGAACCTGACCAGCCAGCTGAAGGGACCGGTATGTCACACATACGCAACATCATGGACGCATACCGGCGTGACACCAGGGCCATCAGCCAGGTAGTGGAGACCCTCACAGAGATTAAGAACAAGCAGGCCGAGCAACACGCCAGTCAATAAGAACACCAAGGACGGATGGAGGCAAGACTAGCTGAGCTCTTGGCGGTGCAAACGGACATAAGCCGTTCACTCCGTCGGATCGCCGACAACATGGCCAACCCTCCCTGTGCCACCAGGCGAAGACCACCACCAGCCACAGGGAGGGAAGAGGAGGAGGATTCGTCCAACGGAGCATCCCAAACATCGTCAAGGCCTGCATCTGAGGGTCCCGCGAGGAAGGTGGGTCGTCCACGGAAAAGACCGTGAGAGGCAGCGGACCATCCACATCTCCCAGGTCACCTGGCCTGGCACCTGGCCTTCATGTGCAACAGCAGCACCTCATTCACTGACATTCTCTGCCACATGGACTTGCTGGTCACAGTCTGACCAATGATGACAAACACTGTGGTCTGGACTCTGATGACTTCAAATGCCAAGGATCCCATATCCCCCTGTGAACTTTGGATTCTAGGCACACTGTATAGCACCTATTTTTCCCCACAAAACACGCCCACCACCGAGAATAAAACTACATTTCTTTAATTAGATGTTGCAGTCATTTAGCATGAGTCAACAACATACGTGTGGGGAAATGTCAAACTATGCCTGAGTGTTGAACTAACTCCAGCCATCCATACCCTGGGATCTGAGTCGGGTACAGGACACACATGGGTCACAATGTATCATCCAATACAGACATGGAGCACAATACTCACCCGTGATGGCCTCAAGCTGCTGAGGAGGGGCTTGCAATACTGTGCGGACAGACCAATTTGGAAGAGTATCATTAAGGCGTAGAGGTCATGGCTCATGTCGAGGTTCCCGGGGTGGGAGTCCCAGGTATGTTTGGCTAGGTGGGAGAACTTTGTCTGAAGTAATCTAATAGTAATCCCAAGGGCCACACTTACCAGTGGCCCGCAATATCGAGTCAATAATAAGCAGTTGGCAATGAGGAAGGTTCAAGCGTTTATTGGCCACAACAGAACTCTACATAGAGGAGCCTCATCGAACCTCACCCAGAAGGTGTGCCGACGAAGACTGCTGGCTCCTTGACAGAACAACACTTATATACATTACAGATTCGGTATACAAAGCACTGCAAGTGGAAAAGTACCAGTTAGTCCTAGAGCTCCTAAATGAGCTCATACCATCTGCCCGTATAAGGTTACTATCTTGTTCAAAGAAGGTCGGCCGGGTGACTCCCTTTCGTCTCGGGCACAGAGGAATTTAGCTTAGTACTTCCTTCAGCAGATGTGACCTTGAGCCTCGGCCGTAAATACAATTCACCCTGTCTTTAGGCTGGTACAAGTTAAATCATACAGATAGTGTTAACAGAGAGTCACGTGACCTAGGCCTAGTCAGTCGTGATCCAATATGGCTGAACTGTGGCTTTTCGGCCCTTTCTATCATGCCGAGTACTATGGAGAATAGGCCATCTTACGAAGCGGTTCTATGGACATATGGGGGAACAAAACCCTAGATACGTTATGCTAACTTCATATACTGGCCTGAATCCCACAGAACGGCCCTTTTTAGCATAATGTAGCTATTCTTCGAAAATTCCCTCGTCTATTTGCATTATATCTTGCATCTCCTTCTGGACTAGTTGAGCATTCATCTTACTAGGACCGGTTTTAGGAGTTGGTAAGGCAAGGCGGACTTGGGTGGCACAATAGGAACAACAGGCGGGCCCACATTGGATGCAGATACAACAAGTGAAAAGAAAACCCCCTATTCCTAAAAGGCACATGAAGATCTTCCAACCCCAAGTGGTAAGGAGACCCCAAAACCAGCCTGAAATAGACCAGGTTCCGGTCTCCGTGTGAATCTCGGATGCCAACCGATGTAACTTCTGTATGGCCAGATGGACTGAGGGGGCGGAGTCAGGTATATATACACAGCAGGAGCTGCCAATCACTCTACATGCTCCCCCATGGTCAGCTAGAATGACATCTAAAACAAGGCGGTTCTGAAGCGTCACAAGTCGTGTCGCTTGAAGCTCGACTGTGATATTGGTCAGTATACCCGCAGTGGTATTTATTACTCCTTCCACCACTCGGGACAGTCTCCTAATTTCTTTACTGGTTATAATGGGTCCCTATATAGGCAGGACTCCCTTTATTATATCAACAAAATGTTGGGCAGGGGTATCAGTCTGGTCAGTGGCATCTCCGTCAGTGTTTACTGAGTTTAAGCTTCGCCGATTCAGTGAATGAGACCGGTGATAATCCGAATGTGCTATATAAACGGGAGGATATAGGAAGGACAAATAACATTTACCTGACCATCCTCTTGGAAGCCAAGTGTAAGCATTTTCTCCACATACAAAATATACATTCGGGGGGGTGAGTATAGGCGGGCTGCTAAACGTGCGTAAGCTATAGCTATAGTTACATCTACTGTAACCAACAGTTAAATGGCCAGTACCATGTATGCAAAAGGAGGACGTGCTGTTCAGCACAGGGACCGGGATGACTTTGTCATTTGACACATTCCGCTCCTGGAAATATCTAAAATATTCAGTAAAATTGAAGGATACGAAATCCGATACCTCATCCCTTAACCAGGTGTCATTCTCATGTTCCATATATACATTCATGCAAGCGGTAGGATCCAGAGTACCGTCCGTACCTTCAGCGTTTGGTGTGAATCCCTGATGTCTTTCTATATAGGCCAGAATCAAATCATAGTCTTTCTCTGAAAATCGGTGACCATCAACAGCATAATGTTCATACATCATTGACAATAATCTGAACCATGCTTCACAACTGCCTAAATATGACAATGGCATTGAAATGAACAGATCATGCTTGTGCATCACCGAAGGGACAAAACGGCCAAAAGGGTACATTCTCACTAAAAGTCCAGTTATAAGCTCGGGAAAACAGAAAATCTACAAGCAGTCCAACCTGCCGGAGGGTGCTTCTTTCCTGTGTCTGTTATAGAGCCTCACAGGCAGACTCCTATTGTTCCAGGTAATTTCAAAGAAAAGGAAAACTCCACCTGGGCCCCACCAGTCTACCAATGTCTCTCTTCTTTCTGAACAGAGCAATATCAAAAAGTTCCAAGCTCTCAACGGGTTCAGTCCAGTGTTTTTACTTATTCCCAGAGGCTACCCAGATCTCTGACCCGGTGTTTCAGGATTTACGAAAAGAACAGGCACAGTGGGGTCAGGTAAAGGATTGGGTGTGAGACTTCTCTTGTCACCCGTTGTGGCCCCAAATGCCTGATTACCTTTTACAGATGTCGCTGAACTTAAGACACCCTCCTCTCGCCCATCCATTTCTCCCTGGGCGTCCGGGGAAGGTGACTCTCCGGCTGACTTGCCACTTTCGGGTCTCAACACCTCACTTTGGTCCCACTGGTCATCCGGCAAGGGGAGAGGAACCTTTTTGAGGTGGGACACATGTATCCAGTGCCACTTCCCTTCGACCTTCACAGCCATCCTTGTGGCCAGAAGCACCTGGAAAGGCTTGGTCCAGCATGGGTCTAGACTCGATTTCCGTTGGTAGTTCCGAACTAGAACCCACTGTCCAGGCTCCACACCGTGTCCGGGACCCTCCGGCAGAGGCTGCAGGGCTGCTGTTATCTGTTGATGAATGGAACGAAGATCTTTAGTTAGTGTATAAAGGTAGTCTGCCAACATAGGGTACTCAATGTCTCTAAGGGATTTTGGTCGAGGCACGCCCCATACATTGGCGGGTCTACCAAATATCACCTCATATGGTGATATTCCACTACGGGAGTGAGGAGTGGTCCTTACAGATAGTAAAGCTAGAGGTAAGAGATCGGGCCACTTTAGACCTGTGGTGTCCTGCAACTTGGCCAGCTTCAATTTCAGGATTCCATTATATTTTTCCACCAATCCTGCTGATTGGGGATGGCGAGCCGCATGGAACTTCTGCTGTATCGCCAGGCTCTTGCAAACATGTTTAACCAAATCAGCATTGAAATGTGTCCCATTGTCACTCCAAATCACCCGGGGTACCCCATAGCGGGGAAAGAATTATTTTACCAAGGCCTTCGCAGTGGCTAAGGCAGTATTCTCCTTGGTAGGGTACGCCTCCACCCACTTGCTGAACGTACAGACCACCACCAAAACATACTTAAGATTATTAACCCGTTCAAACTGAATGAAGTCCATTTGTAGTACCTCAAAGGGCAAGGTGGGTGGCGCGAAACTACCAGTCAAAACAGGGATGCTACCCCCTGGATTATGCTGTAGACAAATCATGCAATTCTGAACTAAATGCTTCGCAGCCCTGTGAATGTTGGTATTATACCACACAGGATCCAGGATTGCGCAAATGCCTTGAATTCCCACATGTGCCGGACCGTGTGCCATGGACACAACGACAGTCACAAAGGCGTTCGGTAGCAGCCACCTACACCTTTCAGATAGATCAACCCAACATCCATTGCCATCCAGCTTCCCTATCTGCTCCTGCCAGTATTGTAGTTCTTCAGGGGTCGCTTCTGATTGCAAGTCTCTTATGCTGTCTATAAAGTTACTGAATGCCTCCGCTTCTATCATCCCAGTATGAGAACTTGCTACAAACATGGAGGTGGTATTAGATTGGGCAGTCTCCTTAGCGATTCTGTCTGCAAAGGAATTACCTTTTCCCACATCATCAACTACGGCTTTGTGTGCACTGCACTTAACAACTGCTATAGCTTGGGGCAGGGTCAGGGCGGCTAACAATCTCAACACCAATTGACCATTCTGTATCTTTTGTCCATGAGATGTAAGGAAACCTCTCTCCGCCCATAATCTTCCAAAGCTATGTGCTACGCCGAAGGCGTACTGGCTATCGGTGTAGACATTTTTCCTCAACCCTTCACCCAATTCACAAGCCCTTAGTAGTGCGACTAACTCGGCAGCCTGGGCCGATCGATAAGGTACCTTAGCCATCTCAACTACTGTTTGCAACGTGGTTATTGCATAAGCGGCAGTCGTAGTGCCATTAGGTAGCCGAAAACATGAGCCATCGACATACAATTCCCCTTGATTGTCAGATAAAGGAATGTCTGTCAAATCTATCCGCCCCTTCGTTTCCTCTTCTGTCCGAAATATGCAATCATGTATATCTTGACAATGATCCTCCGGGGGAAGGGGTAGTAGCGTAGCAGGGTTCAAGGTGACGCAACGTTTTATAGTAATGTGTGGTGCAAACAGGGTCAATTCGTACCCTGTAAGACGCGCACTAGTTAAGTGCTGAGTCTGTGTCCTGTTCAATAATATGTCCACAGCGTGGGGCACCATCACTGTCAGGTCCGTATTCAGGGCGAGCCCTTCCGATTGTCGGATCACCACCGCAACCGCAGCCGTGGCTCTCAGACAACTAGGAAGTGCCCTGGCGACGTTATCCAATACCGCCGAAAAGTATGCACAAGGTCTTTGCTTACCACCAAATCCTTCTGTTAACACTGAAAGCGAGCAACCGTCCACCTCATGCACATAGAGTACAAAAGGCTTCCGGTAATCAGGGGTGCCAAGCACAGGAGCAGAGCAAAGAGCAGATTTCAGAGCAACAAAAGCATTCTGACATTCAGCTGTCCAAGGTAAAGTTTCATGCACGTCTTTAGTCGTTAAATGCCAGAAAGGTTTAGTTAATAGGGAATAGTTAGGGATCCATTGGCGACAGTAAGAAGTTATACCAAGCAAAGCGCGGACATCACGTTGCGTGCAAGGAACAGGCATGTTAGATATGGTTAGAATACGATCAGGGGTTAGCCGTCGTCCCTCCTTCGACAGGAGATGACCGAGATAGGTCACCTCCGGTCGACAATATTGAAATTTAGACAACAACACTTTGTTACCATGGTCTGCCAGGTGCTGTAACAATGCAGACGTCGCCAGTCGGCAACCATGCTCAGTATCAGAGGCCACTAGAAGATCATCCACATTGTGCACCAAAACATTTCCGGGGGGCAATGTTAATGTGTCCAACAAGGTTTTAAGTGCTTGGCTATAGATACTAGGACTCTCTGTATAGCCCTGTGGGGCGCGACAAAATCTGAAGCTGCGACCCCCTAAGGAGAATCCGAAAAGATAACGGCTATCTTGATGTATGGGAATACTGAAAAAAGCGTTTTTCAAATCTATAACAGAGAAAAATTTAGCCATCGGGGGTATCATAGTCAGGATAGTAGTGATGTCAGGCACTACAGGATATTGGGGTACAACAATCTTGTTGATTTCTCGCAGGTCAATCACAAAACGATAAGTGTCAGCATAATCAGGACTCTGATCTATCGGGGCCCGTTTAAGAATAGGAAGAATAGGACTGTTGCACGTGTTAGAAGCCGTCTCTTCCACCACCCCCGTACGGATCAAATCGTGAACAATGGACAGTAATGCCCGCTCCCCTGCGGGGGCAATCTTATACTGCGGAACTCTGGGTAATCGAGCATTTTGCTTCAGAGTGATCGAAATGGGTGTTATGTTCAACAACCCTACATCCGTATCTCCAGTAGCCCAGAGACTCTGTGGAATCTTGGCAAGCTTGGGGGGCAAAGGGTCCGTTTTAGAGAAACATTGCGCAGAGGGAGGCAGGGGTTTCCTAATCGTTAGGTAAACACCATCAGGAGAGCAATAAATGCGGGTATACAGCCTCTTCAGTATGTCCATACCCAAAAGATTCTCTCCACATTGCGAGGTCAGAAGGAACGGTGAGTCAATTGAAATCGGCCCCAGGTTAAGAGAAAGAGGTTGGGAGACGGGGCTTACCACTGGAGTTCCGGAGAAACCGACAGACACATTATTCTGGCCAGACAGAGCAGCCCCAGGGACGAGGGCGTGTGAAACAGAACTATTCATAGCCCCAGTGTCAACTAGAAACTTACCCGATGCATCCATTAGACGAGCATGTACATAAGGTCCGTTTTGATCGATCGGAATTGACATGCGTCCCTCACTCTGTCCTCGGCTTCCCTATGCCTCACCGTAGCCTGCCGAGTCACTACTTACGCATCCTTCATTATAGTACTGCTTTCCTTGACCATGATCAAAACAATTCTGGCTAGCCTCACCTTGCTCCACCCGGTTTTGTCTCGTATATCCACCCCGGCGACCACCTCCTCAGCCTCTTCCTTGACCTCTCGAAACCCCGTTCTGCACCTGCAGCAGTGGACACTGTGCTCGCCAGTGCCCTTCCTGCTTACAGAAGGCACACTGGTTTATTCCTAAATCCGTTCTTCCCCCACCTTGTCCGGGCCCCGCCCCTCGCGGGGCGTAATTCTGTGTTCCCCTACCCCTACCGCGTCCCCTCTCAACTTGCTGTAACAAAACCCTGGTTTTCAAGTCCTTTGACCTCTTCTCCGTCTTCTCCTTACTCTCATTCTCCCGGAGCTCATAATATTGGGCCATGCTTAGAATGGTCGAGGGGGTTGACGTAGTCCAAGTACTCTCCGCAGCCTGAAGTCGGGCCGATATCTCAGGCAACAGATTAGTTACAAATCTGTTGACAAACAAACGTATGCCACCCTCCTTGGACAGGTCTTGCCCACTAAAATCGATAAAAACTCCCTCGAACCTCGTGAAGAAGTCGGACACATTCTCGTCTTTCTTCTGCTTATATGCAGTCAATTTGTCCAAATCCACCTTCCGGTGGGGAATTAGGGAATGCATATAGGTTATTATTTTATCCGGTAAAGCCAATATCTCACCTCTAGGCTTATCCCCTGGCTTCCGATCCCTATCCCAATCTCTCAACTGTTCCCACGTTCCTCCGAACTCCGCCACATGATCCTGGTCATGTACCTGCCGCCATACATCCACTGATACCAACAGAGCAAAGAAGAGCTCAATGTCAGCCAGTGTCATCACTGCCGAGGAGGCGGCTTCTGTCAGTTCTTTATAATATGCGGTAGGGTTCTTCCTGGGGTCGGGCAACTGAGTTTTCAAAGAAAGTACCTCACTCCGTTTCCAGGGGGTATATACCCATTGCTCCTGAAAACGGGCGGCCACCCTTGCGCGGGTGACCGCTCCTTGCGAGTCTATTATCTCGGTTACTTCGGGGTGATAGATGGGGTGCACCTCACGCATCGGGAATTGCTGTACCCCTACAGAGCTAGCTGTGGGCAGGCGCATTCTGTAATTGACTAAAGTGTTCACGTTCCCATGCACCGCTTCTGGACTCAACTGAGACCTATGCGCCTGGGTGCAAATGTCATACAGGATGGCCGGGGCCCTATCCCCTTTATAGGCTTGTTCCCATAACGAGATAAGGCGTTGGGCCATATGGGCCAGCGCGTGTTGCTGCATTACTGGTTCATAATCTCGCATGGTGTTCCATATGTCGGTCAGGGTATAGATGGGTTGCCGCATCCACTGGGATGCCTGGACTGCAATGGCCTCCTTCTCCTCGGTTCCTAAGGCTGATCGAGTGAACAACTTCCTGCCATCTAATGAACCGGTCGGATGTACTGGAGTTGAAACAGCTGCAAAGGGAGTTGCACTCGCGGAGGAAGAGGTCAGGGTGGAAGGGGAATACATGGCCCCCGGTGACAGCTGTGTTGTGTCAGCTGTCGAGGCCGACAGCAAATTGGGCCATAGGGCCATACTGTCCGAGACAGAAGAGGACAGCCGGGAATGATCAAGGACCGGCGCAAGGGAGGGGGGCTGAGGTGCTGACGTGACTGAAGTTGCTACGGAAGCAACTGGCACCGGTGCGGGGTCAACAGCCGGTGCCCCGGCCGATACAACAGCAGCTGTCACCTCCGGGTACAACCGTTGCGGGACATACGGGAGTGGCGGTCGCATATCCAGCAGGTCTTCTATCTCATCTTCTGCATTGGGTCGGGCCACATAACTTTTGTCAACTTTTAACCTAAATTCCCGATTCATACAATCGATTCCTTTCTCTACCCTTGCTCTGTCATAGGCTACAGCCTTCTGAGTTACGGTCTGCCCTGCCTTGGCTCTCGCCAACTTTTCTCCCCTCATTCGTCTTTGCTTGGCCTCTTTCTGCCAGGCGTTTAAGGCATCAAACATAGATTGTCTGCTGCGCCTGGAGAATAGTTGCTCCTGTAAGAAGGCAACTTTCTTTTCGTCAAAGGAACCGGTCTTCGGCCACTGCAACTCTTTATTACCTTTGGTATACTTGTGCCACAGGGTGTTGAACAATATGGGAGCAATTCCGTGCTTCACATACATGAAATGACTAGGACTGCCCTCTGGAGGGGCAGGCTGACTCTCGGCCAACCGAGAGTTGCTGGTCCGACAACAACAGCCAAAACAATTCAATTTGCTGAAACATGACATGTTGGTTAGTTAGACAAACACAAATACCACATAACAAACTTTACACCACAAATAACATGTATGTCGACGTCACTTTCTGCAGGTCAACCTACCAACATTTGATGCATCCAAACAAACGAACGGAGCCCGTCGACTCCCGCTCGTGGGGAATTATTCAAAAAGGATCAACGAGGATCACAACAAGCCGTACTGGCAGAATACGGTCAGACAGGAGTGACCACGGACTGGACTACGGACCATCCCATGACCTTCCTGGTTCACCACTGAGACTATTCTGATGTAGACCAAGCCGTACTTCAGATGTGTCTCATGGCTACTCAGTTAGGGCCACAGGCATTTCCGAGTGCAATCCGGCCGCGTATTACTCACAGGTAACAACTAGGCATCTGATCAGTATCTCAAAATATCACAAAAGATCCGCGGAGTCTCTACAGTCAGTCCCTACCTGACCATCCTGCAAGACCTCCGTAATTCTCCTAGGGTCCTCACGACCCCTCAAATCCAATACAGTTAACTGCTCCAAGTGCACCGCCCAACAGCGCGTGCTTCAAACCAATGCACCGCTCAACAGCGCACGTTTCAAATAAACAAACTACTCACCGGGTGCACCCAGGTACGAATGTTCGTTCTTCGCTGCCAACTTCTTACCATCAATACGATCAGCTCCTAGGTCCAGCCCGTAGGACCCCGGTGAAGGGTCACTAGCAGCAGAGGGTGCCCCGAGCGGGAGCGCGGAGCGGACGTAGACTCCCCTCCGCCCACCCGGCCAAGACGCCCCTGATCCTCTCACCCGTTTACGGGGAGGGAGAAGACCCTTTCACGGGGTCCCTTCGTGGTCGCCAACTGAAGTAATCTGATAGTAATCCCAAGGGCCACACTTACCAGTGGCCCGCAATATCGAGTCAATAATAAGCAGTTGGCAACGAGGAAGGTTCAAGCGTTTATTGGCCACAACAGAACTCTACATAGAGGAGCCTCATTGAACCTCACCCAGAAGGTGTGCCGACGAAGACTGCTGGCTCCTTGACAGAACAACACTTATATACATTACAGATTTGGCATACAAAGCATTGCAAGTGGAAATGTACCAGTTAGTCCTAGAGCTCCTAAATGAGCTCATACCATCTGCCCGTATAAGGTTACTATCTTGTTCAAAGAAGGTCGGCCGGGTGACTCCCTTTCGTCTCGGGCACAGAGGAATTTAGCTTAGTACTCCCTTCAGCAGATGTGACCTTGAGCCTCGGCCGTAAATACAATTCACCCTGTCTTTAGGCTGGTACAAGCTAAATCATACAGATAGTGTTAACAGAGAGTCACGTGACCTAGGCCTAGTCAGTCGTGATCCAATATGGCTGAACTGTGGCTTTTCGGCCCTTTCTATAATGCCGAGTACTATGGAGAATAGGCCATCTTACGAAGCGGTTCTATGGACATATGGGGGAACACAACCCTAGATACGTTATGCTAACTTCATATACTGGCCTGAATCCCACATGTCCTGCATGCTGGAGTTCGGTGGATGTGAAGAATGTTGGCCAGGGCAAGGTTGGATGCACGGAGTTGGCCCAACGGGGACTTGGATGACAGACGTCCAAGGTTGGTTTGGGGTCTGGGGTTGTGGACTGCCTCCTGAGTGTGGGTGAGGAGTGTGAAGGTCATCCTGCAGCAGACAGTGATCCATTGTAGCTATCTCAGGTGGACGGTGATGTGACTGGGGCGCGGGATGTCGAAGCTGAGGTGTGCAGATGCACCCTGGATGTGGACAAGTTTTCCGGGAGTTTGGCAGTACTTGATCCGTAGAGGGCGGGGCTGTAGTTGACACGGCTGGTGTCGTGGACCTGGGGGACGGTCTGTCTTGCCTTGGAGTGGATCTATCTGTGGATCATGTGCATCATGCGGAGGGTGTTGCAGCATGAGGTACAGATACTGGTGAGTTGCATGGCAATTGTGGGCGACAAGTCCATGATGCACACCATCTTGTGTGTGTGGCCACTGGGTGCTGGTGCAGTGCCCTGGCGGGTGGGACACAAGGAGTTGACCCAGCTGTAAGGGGACAATCCTCAGATGATTACCTCAGTCCTGTACAAGTCCAGCCTCAGGTGCCTGATGTTCAGCCATTCATCAACGGACCTCATGCCTTCTTGAAGGTTGGAACTGGCAATGGCTATGTCTTTGGTGAGGGTGAGGAGCAGCTGGCTGTCAATGGCATACGAGATGATGATGAGGTTGTGTGCGCATGTGATGGTGGAGAGGGGGGTCATGGACACATTGAAGATTGACACGCTGAGAAATGAGCCCTGGGCCATGTGCCAGATGACGCCACTGTACTACATGCTGAAGGCTTGAGTCCCACTCCCATGGCCTTGCTGGTGAGCCACTTGGTGATTTCATCCTGGTCCATCCCCTGGATACCAGTGTTGGAGATATGTGAGCTGACAGTGTGTGACCACATCATGCATAATGCTGTGGAGAGGTCAACTGGGGTGGCCTCACCATTGTTGAGCAGGGAAAAGTTGTCGGTGTTGGTGGCAATGATGACGGTTGCAGTGGGGTGATTACTGTGGAAGACGGTCTTGTGCAGGTTGCCTGGAGCTCTTTGCGTGGAGGAAGTTTGTCAGTTGCTCGTTGACTGTCTTCCTGATGACATTTGCTGGCTAGGGAAGCATGGTGATGTTCCTTGAGAGCCAGCGTTCCTGCCGTCCATTGTCTAAGAAGGGCCTGGGTCACTGCATGCCTCTATCTACCATGGAATGTGGCTAACTCCAGTGATACATACATGACGTGCTGGACGTGGGCTACAAGGATGGGGAATGATGTGGTTGAGATGTTGTGTGGGAAGGGGCCTGATGGAGATCCCCAGGGGATGTTGCACATGAGCCGGGTGTTGTATCTGCTGATGATGGAAGTACAAAACCTGAGGGTGGATAGTCCCGCGTATAATAGTGCGATCTGCCTCTGTGTGCCAAGGCTTGCGTGTATGTCCATGAGCTTGCAGTGGTAGAAAGTTGCAAGGGATTGGCTCAGCCTTGCAAGGGTGGGGTATCTTTTGGATGGAGAGCTGATGTCAGTGCACTCACGATGCTGATGAGCTCCTTGATGTCGTGCGGTTTTATGGCCTCGGCCCCATCTGAAGGATCTCCAATTGTCCTTGCTGATGATATGGTGATGGCTGTGTGTGCCGTTTTCCAGGGTTGTAAGGCCACTGATGGTTATTTGTGTTGCAATCTGTGCACAAGAGTCCTGCTAGAAGTGTATGAGTCCAGTAGGTCTGCCTTGTCACAGGTGGCTTAATTGTTGATGTGCGTCACAGGAAAGTCCGTCAACGTGGCTAGATTGTTGGATCAGTTGCTGATCCAGTGTGTGAGGTTGCAGGGTGTGGCGGTGGTGTTGGTTCCAGTGTCCCACACAGCATGTCTGTGTTGACTTACATCAAGCATCTTAGGGGGATTGGTACGGGGTGTGTGGCAGTGTGTTGCTCGTCAGAGACGTGGATGCTAATGTGGATGGACCAATGATGGATGCTGGTGTGGTTCTCATCCAGCCAGAAGTTCCTGGCCCACAGCCACATGTATCCTGTGGATGTGAGGGCGTGCGTGACGATGGACGTGTTGATGGCTTTGCGGAATTGTGGATGTAGGCCTGGAGATCTGTAGATGAGTGTTACTCTGAGGGTTTGCAGGGGGTTTGTGCTAAACCGGATTTGTGACCCTGAGTGCGTACTTGGGATTAGATATCAATTCATCCTCCGGGATTGTTAGTGCCGTCCCTGCGGGTGCTCTTGTATCCGTCTGAGATAGCAATAAAGAAGTTGTGTGCTGAGGATGCTTTCATCCAGGTCACTGTCATGAAGGTGATATGTGGGCCTGTTGTGTTGAGGAGGTAACAGAGTCACATGGCGTGCTGGTGGACGGAGCCGGTGTGGAGTAGGAGGGACATGACCTGGTTGGTGTGACAGGGCCTGGAAGGTGGGGCAGCGCTGTGTAGGCAGTTGGAGTTGCACACTCAGCATGCAAAGGTGTCGTGTGTTTGCTTAGGGTATACCTGAGAGCATGCGGTTGATTTTCGGTTGAACATTGCTTGGAGGGTGGCTGCAACATGAGACTGTTGTGTGATGTGGGTCATGCAAGGACATGAGGGTCGTGCAATGTGCACGTTGCATGCGCTGACGGTCCTGCCTTTGGCTACAGTGGCACAGACAAGCTGATGACAGCCTAATGAATGGGTGGAGGGAGGAAGGGAGGCGTGTGGGTCACAGAATCCAGGAACTTGGTGGGCCCTTGCCGCAGGGGCCGCAGCAGTAGGCGGCATGTACTGGAAACTAGGCCGAAATTAGCACACAAAGACAAGGATGTCAGAAAGGACAACTGCAACAGGCGTATGTAAAGGAAGGAGTGTCAGGTTACTCATGGCTCACCCAGAGAAAATGGATGAACAATCACCAAAGATGACTGACACAGGATCGGGAAACAGAAGGCCGAGCTGCGCACAGGAGACCCACCCTCAGCAGGTGTTGACGGCCCGTTGGGGGGAGCAACCTGCCCAAATACTTACCCAACCATGGACTTCATGCACAATAGATATTATAAGCCATGAAGAACTGCATGCATGTTGCCAAACAACACAAAGACTCATATGCACAATCTTTGACAACTATGCCAGAGATGACGCATGCAAAGTGGCAAGAGACCTGCATTGCCAGAGATGAGGCACTTTGGAGGGTGAGGCACACCTTTATTACTCAGGCTCACACTAAGGGAAATGCATCAATATTAACAGACTCACAGGTCATTTGACTGAACATGTGGGACCTACGCTGGACACCCCCTTCACAACACAGATGTTGTAAATCCAAATGAACTGGCACACAAGTTAAGGGGATGAGCCAAACACCTCCTGCTGCACACAGAGAGGCTGAAATTCCCTATTGAGCCTGTTATGGGGATGTCCCACACTATGTCCACCCGTAGCATCCCGTATGTTTCAGAGGGAAGTTGTACACACAATGATGCCTTCATCAGAATCAAAACACCATTACAGATGACTGTCACGAAGGGTGACTATCAATTCATGGGAGTCATGCTACATGTTATGTGCCCCATGGTGAGTCGACATGTATGCATGGTAACACAACATGCACAGAAGCAATCCCCACACATTCCAAACACATACCACACCCAAAATGCCTTGCTGCAATCCTTACCCAAAATGACATTTCCCCATGTCCATGCATGGAACGCTGATTCAGCACACGTTGCAATACTCATGAGGATAGCAGGAGGACAACGATGACACAAGAAGACAACATGCGCAAGAACCTGGGAATGACAGACACACAAGAAGTCAGCTAAAATATTTTTCTCCGCATACATGGTCATTTACTAAACAGGAACAATGTTGTCCCCATGCTAATTTAAAAGAAAGTGTCTCAGCTAAAATGTGTGGAATGACATCATCATCACTCGAGTGACACATCAGAACACACATCTAAGTCACTTAGCATACAGTCAGCTGGACACACACATCGCAACACATGCCACCCAAGGCTCCAAGCGTGCACACTCAGACCCAGTGACTCACCATTATGAGAAGAAGTTGCATATGAGCTGACTCCGGATATCCTCCTCCTCCTCCTCACTTGCCTCGTGACCAAGCCCTTCATCCTCCACGGGTGGATGTTCCTGCTCATCCTGCTCCAGGATGAGTGGCACTGCCTTCTCCACTGCCATGTTGTGCACCATGCAGCACACGAGGAAGATTTTGCAGACCTTTGCCGGTGCATATGGGAGGGACCCGCCTGTCTTGTGAAGGCACCGGAATCGGCTCTTCAGGAGGCCAAACGTCCTCTCAATCACTCGCCTGGTCTGCCCGTGTGCATTGTTGTACCGGTGATCTGCAACTGATCTTGGGTTGCGGAGAGGCGTCATCAGCCATAGCATGTTGGGATAGCCAGAGTCCCCTACATGGAAACATCATGTAAATAAGTGGGTCAGGAGATGCCGTAAGAGCCAAAGATACCGCAACACACAGGACAAACAGATTATATCCACCAACAAGACATGCTCGTTCGTTGTGCAGCCGCAGCATCATTTCTGGCACCCTGCTACGCCTCATGATGTAGGCATCGTGTGCTGACCCTAGAAAACGTGCACAGACATGGGAAATCAGCATGTTAGCAAGACACACCACAAGGGCATTTATAGAGTGGTAATGTTTACGGTTGCAATAGGCTACCTCCTGTGCCTGTGGTGGTACCAAAGCCACATGTGTCCCATCAATGGACCCATTGACATGGGGCATCCCTCCCAGGGCATAGAAATCACCCTTGACACCTGTCAACTCCTCAGAAGTCGGAAAATGGATGCATTCATCAAGGTCCTTACGTGTGCACCTCCAGTGTAAGCATGTGAACTCACCGTACACATGCTTTGAGAGCGTACAGTCCG
Source organism: Triturus cristatus (assembly GCF_964204655.1). Classification (NCBI taxonomy): domain Eukaryota; kingdom Metazoa; phylum Chordata; class Amphibia; order Caudata; family Salamandridae; genus Triturus; species Triturus cristatus. Next base: position 319,824,697 of record NC_140579.1, read on the forward strand.
TATTACTATTGTAGTGGTGCCGTAGGAGTACGCGTGGTACGGACCGTACACACGTCGTGTGTACGGTCCGTATCACTATAGTAGTGGGGCTGTAGGAGTATGCGCGGTACGGACCGTACACACGTCATGTGTACGGTCCGTATCACTATAGTAGTGGTGCCGTAGTAGTACGCGTGTGTGTACGGTCCGTACCACGCGTACTCCTACGGCACCACTACAATAGTGATACGGACCGTACACACGCTCTCAGAGTGTGTGTACGGTCCGTATCACTATAGTAGTGGTGCCGTAGGAGTACACGTGGTACGGACCGTACACACACACGTACTCCTACGGCACCACTACTATAGTGATACGGACCGAACACACACTCTGAGAGCGTGTGTACGGTCCGTATCACTATTGTAGTGGTGCCGTACATGTACGGGTACGTGTGAAACGCATCATACATGTTTTTTTTAATCAAAAATTACATAGGGGACAAGTATTAGGCCCAAAATGCATGCCGGTTGTCATGGATACAGAGATTTCAGTTGCAATGTGGCCATCATGTGGGCTTGAATAGTCAGTTGGCCCAAAAATTACAATGTTGCAAAGTGGTGTTTGCCTTGCTATGATGCTCAAAATTTGAACCATGCAAATTCGTGTCATTGGTGTATGTTTAAAGGGATTGGAGGAAACGTAGGATGCAAATGAGTCTGACCAATCACTCTGTACTTCTGTAAATGAAAGCCCCCAGCAAGAGAGTTATAAGTCAGCCAGAACCCATGAGAGGGCACTTGCCTGCACAACTTTCCTGTCGACCACACTGCTGCTCTCTGTGCTTCCTCTGGCACCATGTCGCGGACTGGTGAGAGGGCCCAGCCATTCACACTTGAGGAGAATGAGGCATTGCTGAATGTCCTCCTCCCACAGTACCCTAGCCTGTATGGGAGACCAGGGGAGCAGGTGAGTGCTGACTCCACTACCTTTGACTGTGCGCCTTTTTTATGACTGTCACTTCTGGCATTGTGTCCAGGTGTGACAGACATGCAATGTGGTTTAGAGTGGGTCTCGGGGGGGAAAGGCTTAGGTCTGTCATGTAGAGCATGATGCAGTTCCTGTGTGCACTCCTCACTTGCATTGTGCTTACTGTGACATTCACTGCAGAGTGCATGACACATTCAGCCTGGCAAATCCTTGGTGGCATTTTTTGGCTATTGTCCTGAGGTGATTCACTGGTCCCCCCGGTGTGACAGGTGACTGTACCCACAGATGTGTATGAGTTGAGTGGAGCTGTGGTGAGAGTGTCCAAGTGATGTGTACGCCCTCCTGGACATTGATGTGTGTGAAGGTTCCTTGTCATGTGGTTGAGTGTCTATGTGAAGTGTTGCACCACAGCTGCATGGAGGAGGCAACAGCTCTACCCATCTGATGTGAGAAGTAAGCCGTGCTGTGTGTCTGACTTGCTGAGCTAGCCCAACACCTGTGACACCCCACAGGCAAGTGGCACATGTGCAGAGTGAGGTATGTATCTGCTGTTGCCAATGGCAGGTGATTGATCTGTGCCTGTGTGTGTCTGTGTACTCTGCTGAGGTTGCGTCAGTGGCCTGGGGCATGTAACTGCTTTGAGGTGCTGTCCATCAGCCTGGTGTTGCATGTGATGCACAGTGTGTGCCATGATCAGGGAGTGTGTCGCACCCCTCCTGCCACCTGTGTACTTTCAATGCCATGTAGTGCATTGGGGATTCCACAGAGGCCAATGTCTATATGAGTAAGATGCTATTCCTTGGCAGCATCCTATGCCCTGTTCAACATATCATCGATGTTCAAATGTGTGTCTCTGTGACATGGAGCAGGTGTAGTGATGTTGTCTCAGTTTGTCATCCTCACAGGTAACTGCCTACGAGAAGGGGGGGATCTGGAAGGAGATCGTCAGGGCCGTGAGAGTGGCGGGGGTCGCAGTCGGCGCCTAGCCCATGTCTGAAAACAATGGCAGGACATCCGGTGCTGGGCCCGGCGGATCGCCCGGGTCCAGCTGGGTCTCTCACCTCCACGCCCCCACGGCGGGCGCCGACGCCTGACCACCCACATGATGCGTATCCTGGCAGTGGTCTTCCCTGACCTGGATAGACAGTTACAGGAGGGACAGCAGCAAGGAGGGGGTAGGTACATGTCTGTTTGTTGTGTTGTGTGTCCCCAGCTTTTGGACGTGCTCTGTAGCCTGGATACACTGCCAGGGTTTATATGTGCAGTGCATATTCTGTTCCCCAAAGTCAACCGTTGCTCTTATTTGTCCCTTCACCTGCTTGACATGTGTCCCCTGATCTGTGTGTAATCACAATTGCACATGGCCATCCAGCCTGCCAGTTGATCCAAGTGCACAATGCTTTCTGCATCATGTGGGAGTGTGGTCTGTGACATGTGTTGGTACCTTGCCTGTGCCCTGTCCTGTTCACTCTGTTGGGGGTCCATATTTGTTGGCACTGATGATGAGTCTCAACATGGGAGTGTGAGGTTTCAAATGAACACACTTGCAGCATGCATGACCAATGTTGTGGCCTCAGACATGATGTGCATGAGTGGGAGATGTGCATAGTGCCAGGACGGTTACTCATGTTACAGTCAGATCATTCCAGGTACAAGGAGAAGTGTGCCCACTACAGTCCCCTGAGACACCCTTGCCTCGTAATCATGTGTGTCATCCAACACTGTGTCCATTCTCAGTGTGTTCAGCATATGTTTGCCTCTGTGGCATTGTTCCCTGGCCTCATTTGTATTTATCCAAATTGTGCTACATGTGTCGACTAGATAGGGAAACCCCTTTTGGCTTGTGCATACTCACACTGGGCAGTGCCTGTGTGTCTATTCACAACTTTCTGGTTGTTTGTCACAAATATGTGTTGGCAGCCTCACGAGGTGATGTGGAGTACATTTGGGAATTCTTGCTGCACATTTTTGTAAACCCTGATTAAGATGTGTCACTTCTTGATCTGTCTCAATCACATTGTCTCAGGTATGGGGGATTTGTGCGGGCGAGGCCTACATGGCCAAACCTTATGTCTCCTTGCCAGGTCTGACCAGTGTGTGATAATTGGCTGGACAGAGACTCAACGTGCAGTGACCCAGTGATGTTGTGCAGGGTTTAATGTTTGTGCTTTGCAGCATGTGTCAATTGTTTAAATACATGATTCCTGCTCATACATTTTTTGCACCATTATGTGGTCCAGATGCTACGTAGTTTGGTCTTTGTGTGCTGACATCTGTGTGGACATTCTGGCTTGCCATGGGGGTGTCTCCTCAGTGCAGGTATGCCTTTTTACGACACAATTGCAGGCCCATTAGCTCAGGCATTGTCCTGGGTTTGGTCATGTGTGCCACTCCACATGACAGGCAGTGGGTCAGATGTGTTGGCAACTGTGTCATCAGGTAACGGATGGCCATGTGACAACTGACATAATTCAAGTTGTTAGTCACAAGGTATTGTACCTTGGCACTCACAACACTCAACAGGCCTTCAGGTTTTAAATGCTTTAGTTTGATGTTTTGTTGTTAAGAACAATAATGTGCCTGCATGACAGATGTCTCCCAAGGAAGTGCACAACAAACCACCTTTACACTTTCAGGGAACACGCTGGCACAATTTAAAAGAAGGCACTGTTCTAATGAGACTGTTTTCCAGATTTTACATATACATGTTCCCCCATTGTTGTGGAAATTGGGTAAGTCCTTGGTTGTTGGTGATACCAACTTACGAATGTCAAGTCATCAAGACCTCCGTGGGCCCATGAATATGTACTTTCTGCAACAACATTTATTTCTAAGAGTGGCTTCTTTAAAGAAGGCTGCCAGCTTTTTCAATGACTGGGTAAATGTAGTTTTGTGTGCACCTCCTTGGGAGCCATCTGTTATGAAGGCACATGTGTGTTCTGATAACAAAATGGCACATTCCCATATTCTGACCATGTCGATTGTGTAAAGTATTGTGATTCCCAAGGGACCAACTTTTTTTCGTTTTGTGTTCAAAAGTACTTACCGGTCTCTGAGTGTGGGGACACCTTTGGTATTGAGGTGTGTTGCTTTGCCTTGGGTGCACCACTACTGTTTCTTTCAGGGTAAACAAGAGGTGGCATGACTTCATTGTATTTCTGTGCTCACCTGTTCCCAGACACTAGCTCCTCAGTGTATTTCTCATTCAAGTTTTGGGCTGGTGTGTCCTATTTTTCCTTGTGTCCAAGTGGCATGGTGGGTCTACCAACTGGGGAGTACAGGGCTCACATATGTGTGGAGTAATCTAGCTGTTACTCATGATGCATTGCCTGATATGCACTGTGACCTATTGGTTTTGTACTCATGTGTCAGATGTATACAGGTGACTGATGTTTTTCTGTATCTTCACCTTGCCCACAGCATCATCATTGGAAACCGAGGGAGACACCTGCACGGACCTGGATGAGGGACCCAGCACCAGTGCCACCATTGCTGGCGAGTCTGCGGGAGCCAGTGGCACGGAGGGCGAGGGGAGTCAGTCGGAGGACCTGTCTGGTGGCGATTCCAACTACGACGCAGATGGGTCCGAGGCTGACCTCATCGAGGGGGCGGAGGCTTCTACAACACCTGGCAGCAGTCCAACATCTGTCCCCGCCTCCTCCATTCCCATCACCGCCCTCCCAGTTTCTCCGGTCCCTTCTGTCCATGCAGGGTACCACCATGTCTCCTTCGGGACAGGCACTGCACCCCCTGCCCCCTGTCACCCCTGCTGCCCTCAGTGCAGAGTCTGTGGACATACTGCGGCAGTTGCAGGTTGGGCAGGCATCGGTGCTGACTATCCTCCATGGCCACACCACACTGCTGACACAGATGGTGTCGTTCATGGAGGGAATGTCAGCATTGATGTCTGAACAACGCAGGTTTCTGCGGTCCATGGACTCTTCACTGACGGCAGCAGTGAGTATCCTGCAGTGCTTCGTCCCCCCTACCCCAGCCCCATCCACACTTCCCTCTCCCATACCTGTCCCATGCACACCCAGACATTCCCAAGCACGCACCCCACCAGACACATGCAGAACACCACCAAGTAAGGGCAAGCGCACACCTCCTGGCACGCACACTCAGGGGGATGTAGGCACACCCACTGGGTCAGGGGCAAAAAGAAATACACGCAGCCACAGTCTGAGTCCGCAGGCCTCACAACCCAGTCCCTCCAAAAGCACTCCCCTTGGCTCCCCTGCCAAACTGACACCCAAAGAGGTCGACATGGGTGAGCTGCCCATCACCACCGCTGTGACACCACCCCGCAAGCGGGCGAGGAAGTCCCCAGGCAGGGTAGTTGGGTCCCACCCAATGTCCACCCCCTCCCCCAAGAGCGCTGCACCCCATCCCTCTGCCACACCCCCTCTCTTGGCCCTGGGGTTTCTTCCGGTGCAGGGCTTACCGTGGACGCCCTGGCAGCAGTGTGCAGTGACGTGCTCACATCCACCTTTGGCGCTGCCCCACCACACCTGCCCTTCCCGCTGCTTTCCTTGCGGTGCCCACATGATGCCCCCCCCGGTCGACGAACCTGAGGGTTCCACTGTGCAGGCAAGCTAGGGGAGACGCGTGCCCATGTGTCCCCCCAAGGACTTCTATTATGGACTGGCCATTGGCCTTTGTATATAGTGTGATTTCATTATTTGTTTTTTATGCTGAATAAAGCATTTTATTTTTACTTTGAACACTATTGCATTTCAGGTATTGATGTTGGTGCTGAGGCTCCAGGAGTTGGTGTTGTGGTAATGTGTTATGGTTCTGAGAAATGTTCTAGTGTGATGGTCATGAGGTGGACCATGGTATCTGCGTGCCATCACAAGGTCTCTACAAATAATCATTGGTAGTGTGTGTTATTTTGGTTTTGAGACATTGTCCCAAGGAGTGTTCCTTTCTCTGTGGCACCTGACATCTTCCATGCAAAGAGTTGCACAATTGTTGTGCTGACCTGTGTCTACCTTTCCTTTGTTGGTGATGGATCCCTTCAACTATGGCCATGCCTGCTCAGCAATGTCTCCGGCTGCATCGTCTGTGCCATCCTTGCTAGTCACTGTACTTGTGTATTGAGTATGTCCAAATGCCTTTATGGAGAAATTCTCCCTTTTCAGCACTATGTATGTGTGTACTCCCGGCCCAGCACACATATGGTACTTGTTCTGCAGGGTATTTGGGCACATGACTCACAATTGTGGACATTGTATCTGTGGGAACTCCACCCTAGTCCTTCCTTGAGAGACAACATCTTGGTGGCTAGCCCAGCACCTGAACATTCGTATCAGTCCTGGGATGTGCTTGAAAGTGTGTGTTCCCTTTGGCTCTCTTAGTTTAGTAGGCAGTGACATGACTATACAGTCTTGTGGCATGATCTCAGTGTGTGTATTGTGCTGCATCCACCAGGGGCGGGTATGCATGTGTTATTTGTCCTCACACCCACATCTGGTGTGTCATGCAGTGGGGGAGTGACAACCATCCTCCTGGGAGTGGGACACTGCTGTCAGTGATGTGTTGTTATGGCACTATCATTATTGTCCAAAGTTAGGGATGCGTACATACACCCATGGAGTTGTGGTCATCTGATAATGATGTACACCCCCCATGTCTCTGTCCACTGCTGGGTGTCCTTTGCACCCACCTCCATGTCTCTGTCCACTGCTGGGAGTCCTCTGTACCCACCCCTCACATGTCTGTCCACTGCTGGGAGTGATATGCACCCACCCCTCATATTGCAGGCCACTGCTGGGAGTCCTCTGCACCCACCCCCATGTCTCTGTCCACTGCTGGGAGTCCTCTGCACCCAAGCCCATGTCTCTGTCCACTGCTGGGAGTCCTTTGCACCCAACCCTCACATGTCTGTCCACTGCTGGGAGTGATATGCACCCACACCTCATATTGCAGGCCACTGCTGGGAGTCCTCTGCACCCACCCCCATGTCTCTGTCCACTGCTGGGAGCCCTCTACACCCACCCCCATGTATTTGTCCACTGCTGGTGTTGATAAGCACCCAACTCCATGTCTCTGTCCACTGCTGGGAGTCCTCTGCACCCACCCCTCATATTGCAGCCCACTGCTGGGAATCCTCTGCACCCACCCCATGTCTCTGTCCACTGCTGGGAGTCCTTTGCACCCACCCCTCACATGTCTGTCCACTGCTGGGAGTGATATGCACCCACCCCTCACATTGCAGGCCACTGCTGGGAGTCCTCTGCACCTGCCCCCATGTCTCTGTCCACTGCTGGGAGTCCTCTGCACCCACCCCCATGTCTCTGTCCACTGCTGGGAGTCCTCTGCACCCACCCCCATGTCTCTGTCCACTGCTGGTGTTGATATGCACCCACCCCCATGTCTCTGTCCACTGCTGGAAGTCCTCTGCACCCACCCCTCACATGTCTGTCCACTGCTGGGAGTGATATGCACCCACCCCTCATATTGCAGGCCACTGCTGGGAGTCCTCTGCACCCACCCCTCATATTGCAGGCCAATGCTGGGAGTCCTCTGCACCCACCTCCATGTCTCTGTCCTCTGCTGGGAGTCCTCTGCCCCCACCCCAATGTCTCTGTCCACTACAGGGAGTCCTCTGCACCCACCCCTCACATGTCTGTCCGCTGCTGGGAGTGATATGCACCCACCCCTCTTATTGCAGGCCACTGCTGGGAGTCCTCTGCACCCACCCCCATGTCTCTGTCCACTGCTGGGAGTCCTCTGCTCACACCCCCATGTCTCTGTCCACTGCTGGGAGTCCTCTGCACCCACCCCCATATCTCTGTCCACTGCTGGGAGTCCTCTGCACCCACCCCCATGTCTCTGTCCACTGCTGGGATTCCTCTGCACCCACACACATGTGTCTGTCCTCTGCTGGGAGTCTTCTGCACCCAGCCCTCACATGTCTGTCCACTGCTGGGAATCCTATGCAGCCACCCACCCCCTTGGTGCAGTACACTGGTGTCCTGGGCCTACACACACCATAATAAAGGTAATATGCTGCATCAGGCCGTAGGCCAACATTCGCGGCGTGTGTACGCCTTGTATCCCAAATGTACTGGTGCCGTAGGGGTACGTGTGATACAGACCATACCCCTGCATTCATAGGGTGTGTACGGTCCGTACCACGCGTACCCCTACGGACAAAATCCAATGGTGATATGGCCCGTACCCACGCTATGTATGTGTGGGTGCAGTCCGTATCACTATAGTAGTGGTGCCGTAGGAGTACGCGTGGTACGGCCCGTATCCACACCTTCAGAGCGTGTGTACGGTCCATACCACGCATACCCCTACGGCACCACTACAATGGTGATACGGACCGTACACACGCTCTGAGTGCATGTGTATGGTCCGTACCACGCGTACCCCTACGGCACTAGTACAATGGTGATACGGACAGTACACACGCTCTGAGGGCGTGTGTATGGTCCATACCACGCGTACCCCTACGGCACCACTACAATGGTGATACGGACCGTACACACACTCTGAGGGCGTGTGTACGGTCCGTACCACGCGTACCCCTACGGCACCACTACAATGGTGATACGGACCGTACACACGCTCTGAGGGCGTGAGTACGGTCCGTACCACGCGTACCCCTACGGGACCACTACAATGGTGTTACGGACCGTACACACGCTCTGAGGGCGTGTGTACGGTCCGTACCACACGTACCCCTACGGCACCACTACAATGGTGATACGGACCGTACACACGCTCTGAGGGCGTGTGTAAGGTCTGTACCACGCGTACCCCTATGGCACCACTACAATGGTGATACGGACCGTACACACGCTCTGAGGGCGTGTGTAAGGTCTGTACCACGCGTACCCCGTCGGCACCACTAATATAGTGCTACGGACCATACCCATGCTATGGATGTGTGAGTACGGTGCGTATCACTATTGTAGTGTTGCCGTAGGGGTACGCGTACACGTTCACTTCCGTTGTTGCGTGATGCAGGGATTGGTGATTCGGACCGTACACACGCTCTGAGGGCGTGTGTACGGTCCATACCACGCGTACCCCTACGGCACCACTACAATGGTGATACGGACCGTACACACGCTCTGAGGGCGTGTGTACGGTCCGTACCACGCGTACCCCTACGGCACCAATACAATGGTGATACGGACCGTACACACGCTCTGAGGGCGTGAGTACGGTCCGTACCACGCGTACCCCTACGGCACCACTACAATGGTGTTACGGACCGTACACACGTTCTGAGGGCGTGTGTACGGTCCGTACCACGCGTACCCCTACGGCACCACTACAATGGTGATACGGACCGTACACACACTCTGAGGGCGTGTGTAAGGTCTGTACCAAGCGTACCCCCTCGGCACCACTAATATAGTGCTACGGACCGTACCCATGCTATGGATGTGTGAGTACAGTGCATATCACTATTGTAGTGTTGCCGTAGGGGTACGCGTACACGTCCACTTCCGTTGTTGCGTGATGCAGGGATTGGTGATACGGACCGTACACACGCTCTGAGGGCGTGTGTACGGTCCATACCACGCGTACCCCTACGGCACCACTAGAATGGTGATACGGACCGTACACACGCTCTGAGGGCGTGTGTACGGTCCGTACCACGCGCACCCCTACGGCACCACTACAATGGTGATACGGACCGTACACACGCTCTGAGGGCGTGAGTACGGTCCGTACCATGCGTACCCCTACGGCACCACTACAATGGTGTTACGGACCGTACACATGCTCTGAGGGCGTTTGTACGGTCCGTACCACGCGTACCCCTATGGCACCACTACAATGGTGATACGGACCGTACACACGCTCTGAGGGCGTGTGTAAGGTCTGTACCACGCGTACCCCCTCAGCACCACTAATATAGTGCTACGAACTGTACCCATGCTATGGATGTGTGAGTATGGTGCGTATCACTATTGTTGTTGCGTGATGCAGGGATTGGTGGACACGCCCCCCGGAGTGACCAGACCCTGGAGGTAATGTATGTCCTCAATATTGTAGGTTTTAATTTGGGTAGGGGGTATGTTTCCTGCCCCTCACACCCCCTTGGCCCCTGGGTGTTGTTCTCACCTTCTGCGGCGTGTGCGTCGGGTTCAGTGCACCAGGTCATAGGCTAAGAGGGCCGGGATGACATGTAGGATGGGGTCCATGGCTGTCCGTCGTGTACCGGGGCTCCGTTTTTGCATCGGACTCAGTTATCCGGCTTTTTTTGGCTGCTGTAAAAAAATAGCTGTGCGGAGTGACGTAGGGACGAATCGTACTTGCTGGTCCGTAAAACGCTGCCTGACTCCGTACGGACATCGCGTACGCGCTGTCCAGGATCAGACTTTTTTAGCCGTACGGTGTTTTGTACGAATCGTACGGAAATGCTATTTCTGTACGAATCGTACTTGCTGGATTGTACGGTGGATTTCCCGGGTACAAGTCGTATGGAGAATACGCTCCGTACGACGAATCGTAACCGGGTTTTACAGGATTGGAATCAGCACCATAATGTGAGCTCAATATGGTGCACAGTTTGTGTCAAAAAGGCCGGGCCTCAGCCGAAACGCGTCACATTGGCTATGATACGTGAATAAAACAGAGTGGCAGAGTGGATTAAGAAAAGGTATGTCGGAGCCTGTTTTTATCAATGAACAGGTCGTGGATGGCATATATATATATATATATATATATATATATATATATATATATATATATATATATATATAATCTACTGCCGGTCGCCAGTAGATAGTTATAGTTACAACCAAGTTTCCATAGGAAATCTCAAAATTCTATTTTGAATAACTTTGGCGCCGGTTGACGAATCCTCGCAAAATTTTCAAAACTAATGGGGCGCTCCATTCAGCTCCTACCCTGAAAGTCTCGGGGTGATTCGTCAAGCAGGGGCCGAGAAAAAGGGGGCGTCCCAAAACACGTTTTCCCCATGCGTTTTTCCATAGGACCTTTAGTCGCAGCTACAGCCCGAACGGCTGAACAGAATCACATGAAATTTGGCAGAGAGGTAGCCATAAGGTCAAGGAAGTGCCTTTTGCAGGTCTGGTGTAAATCTGTTCAGTATTTCCTGAGAAAATAGCATTTAAAAGCATATATATATGTGGGCGGAGCCTAACCACACATCCCATCCTGAGATCTGATTGGCTGTCAGTACTTCATCCAAGAAGTGTTGGCAGCCATCTTGGGACCAATATACATGATAGCACCTCATTAAAAAGCATTGCAGTTAATAGAAGGTTTTAAGACTTTAGTTACATTATAAATCATTTGTTGATGGTACCATACTCATTTTAGGAATTGTGGTATGTTCTAAGGTGATTTCACCATGTGAAAAAGCCTTCTGCTGGGATATCATGATTGAGAGAAAAATATTTTCTCATGCTTTTACCACAGAGGTTTGGAAGGTGATCTATAAGCTAAACTGAGAGCTTATTTTCTGTAAATTCACATTATCTTTCTCAGTCATGTGAGAATGAAGTCTGACATTCTCAGTAAAACATGTACATCCAACAAGGGCAGAGACTGTCAGTTGATTCCTTTGTGTTCTACTGCAGCTTCCCAGAGTGTTCCAAAGAACTACTAGAGCGCTAACAGTCCTACTTATGATAAACGTATGGCACACCTGAAGCCATCTTGCTTGGATTAAAGTGATAACTCTTAAAACATTTAATTTAAAAAGGAACAAAATGAGGGGGTTCATTTTTCCATAAAAAGTATGATTAGTGCTGTAGAAAGAAAAATTAGGGCACATTTTGAGTGACTTCTCAAATCCTCTTCTATTTCATTAAAAAATTCTGACATGCAGACTGAAACATGCACTTTCATTACCAGCAGCAGTTTTCCCTGGTGAGCAGTAGCTTTACTACAGTGATCTAATGAGTAAAAAGAGTGCTAACATTCTGAATTTATGGCAAATGTGTGACACATCTGAATGCCTTCTTGATGGAATCAAAGTAAAAAACTGAAAGTATTTCCTACTGAGGAGACTGCAGTAAATGAGGAAATTAGGAAACTTCATAACAAATAAGTCTCCCAAGATGGCCACCAGAGACAAAAGAGCCCAAATGTAGCCCAAATATCACCCAGATGTAGCCCAAGTATAGCCCAATGACAGAATGTCCCAGAATGTTCTTAAAAACAACTAGAGCGCTTACTGTCTTCATTATGACAAAAGTATGGCACACCTGAAGCCATTTTGATTGGAATAAACTGGTAACACTTAAAACGTTTAATTTAAAAAGGAACACAATGAGGGGGTTCATTTTGCCATAGAAAATATGATTAATGCTGAAGAAAGAAAATGAGGGCACATTTTGAGTGACTTCTCAAATCATCTTCTATTTCATTAAAAAATTCTGACATGCAGACTGAAACATGCACTTTTAATACCAGGAGCAGACTTCCATGGTGAACAGTAGTTTTACTACAGTGATCTAATGAGCAACTAGAGTGCTAACATTCAGAGTTTATGGCAAATGTGTGACATATCTGAATACCTTCATGATGGAATCTGGTGTAAATCTGTTCAGTATTTCCTGAGAAAATAGCATTTAAAAGCATATATATATGTGGGCGGAGCCTAACCACACATCTCATCCTGAGATCTGATTGGCTGTCAGCACTTCATCCAAGAAGTGTTGGCAGCCATCTTGGGACCAATATACATGATAGCACCTCATTAAAAAGCATTGCAGTTAATAGAAGGTTTTAAGACTTTAGTTACATTATAAATCATTTGTTGATGGTACCATACTCATTTTAGGAATTGTGGTATGTTCTAAGGTGATTTCACCATGTGAAAAAGCCTTCTGCTGGGATATCATGATTGAGAGAAAAATATTTTCTCATGCTTTTACCACAGAGGTTTGGAAGGTGATCTATAAGCTAAACTGAGAGCTTATTTTCTGTAAATTCACATTATCTTTCTCAGTCATGTGAGAATGAAGTCTGACATTCTCAGTAAAACATGTACATCCAACAAGGGCAGAGACTGTCAGTTGATTCCTTTGTGTTCTACTGCAGCTTCCCAGAGTGTTCCAAAGAACTACTAGAGCGCTAACAGTCCTACTTATGATAAACGTATGGCACACCTGAAGCCATCTTGCTTGGATTAAAGTGGTAACTCTTAAAACATTTAATTTAAAAAGGTACAAAATGAGGGGGTTCATTTTTCCATAAAAAGTATGATTAGTGCTGTAGAAAGAAAAATTAGGGCACATTTTGAGTGACTTCTCAAATCCTCTTCTATTTCATTAAAAAATTCTGACATGCAGACTGAAACATGCACTTTCATTACCAGCAGCAGTTTTCCCTGGTGAGCAGTAGCTTTACTACAGTGATCTAATGAGTAAAAAGAGTGCTAACATTCTGAATTTATGGCAAATGTGTGACACATCTGAATGCCTTCTTGATGGAATCAAAGTAAAAAACTGAAAGTATTTCCTACTGAGGAGACTGCAGTAAATGAGGAAATTAGGAAACTTCATAACAAATAAGTCTCCCAAGATGGCCACCAGAGACAAAAGAGCCCAAATGTAGCCCAAATATCACCCAGATGTAGCCCAAGTATAGCCCAATGACAGAATGTCCCAGAATGTTCTTAAAAACAACTAGAGCGCTTACTGTCTTCATTATGACAAAAGTATGGCACACCTGAAGCCATTTTGATTGGAATAAACTGGTAACACTTAAAACATTTAATTTAAAAAGGAACACAATGAGGGGGTTCATTTTGCCATAGAAAATATGATTAATGCTGAAGAAAGAAAATGAGGGCACATTTTGAGTGACTTCTCAAATCATCTTCTATTTCATTAAAAAATTCTGACATGCAGACTGAAACATGCACTTTTAATACCAGGAGCAGACTTCCATGGTGAACAGTAGTTTTACTACAGTGATCTAATGAGCAACTAGAGTGCTAACATTCAGAGTTTATGGCAAATGTGTGACATATCTGAATACCTTCATGATGGAATCTGGTGTAAATCTGTTCAGTATTTCCTGAGAAAATAGCATTTAAAAGCATATATATATGTGGGCGGAGCCTAACCACACATCTCATCCTGAGATCTGATTGGCTGTCAGCACTTCATCCAAGAAGTGTTGGCAGCCATCTTGGGACCAATATACATGATAGCACCTCATTAAAAAGCATTGCAGTTAATAGAAGGTTTTAAGACTTTAGTTACATTATAAATCATTTGTTGATGGTACCATACTCATTTTAGGAATTGTGGTATGTTCTAAGGTGATTTCACCATGTGAAAAAGCCTTCTGCTGGGATATCATGATTGAGAGAAAAATATTTTCTCATGCTTTTACCACAGAGGTTTGGAAGGTGATCTATAAGCTAAACTGAGAGCTTATTTTCTGTAAATTCACATTATCTTTCTCAGTCATGTGAGAATGAAGTCTGACATTCTCAGTAAAACATGTACATCCAACAAGGGCAGAGACTGTCAGTTGATTCCTTTGTGTTCTACTGCAGCTTCCCAGAGTGTTCCAAAGAACTACTAGAGCGCTAACAGTCCTACTTATGATAAACGTATGGCACACCTGAAGCCATCTTGCTTGGATTAAAGTGGTAACTCTTAAAACATTTAATTTAAAAAGGTACAAAATGAGGGGGTTCATTTTTCCATAAAAAGTATCATTAGTGCTGTAGAAAGAAAAATTAGGGCACATTTTGAGTGACTTCTCAAATCCTCTTCTATTTCATTAAAAAATTCTGACATGCAGACTGAAACATGCACTTTCATTACCAGCAGCAGTTTTCCCTGGTGAGCAGTAGCTTTACTACAGTGATCTAATGAGTAAAAAGAGTGCTAACATTCTGAATTTATGGCAAATGTGTGACACATCTGAATGCCTTCTTGATGGAATCAAAGTAAAAAACTGAAAGTATTTCCTACTGAGGAGACTGCAGTAAATGAGGAAATTAGGAAACTTCATAACAAATAAGTCTCCCAAGATGGCCACCAGAGACAAAAGAGCCCAAATGTAGCCCAAATATCACCCAGATGTAGCCCAAGTATAGCCCAATGACAGAATGTCCCAGAATGTTCTTAAAAACAACTAGAGCGCTTACTGTCTTCATTATGACAAAAGTATGGCACACCTGAAGCCATTTTGATTGGAATAAACTGGTAACACTTAAAACATTTAATTTAAAAAGGAACACAATGAGGGGGTTCATTTTGCCATAGAAAATATGATTAATGCTGAAGAAAGAAAATGAGGGCACATTTTGAGTGACTTCTCAAATCATCTTCTATTTCATTAAAAAATTCTGACATGCAGACTGAAACATGCACTTTTAATACCAGGAGCAGACTTCCATGGTGAACAGTAGTTTTACTACAGTGATCTAATGAGCAACTAGAGTGCTAACATTCAGAGTTTATGGCAAATGTGTGACATATCTGAATACCTTCATGATGGAATCTGGTGTAAATCTGTTCAGTATTTCCTGAGAAAATAGCATTTAAAAGCATATATATATGTGGGCGGAGCCTAACCACACATCTCATCCTGAGATCTGATTGGCTGTCAGCACTTCATCCAAGAAGTGTTGGCAGCCATCTTGGGACCAATATACATGATAGCACCTCATTAAAAAGCATTGCAGTTAATAGAAGGTTTTAAGACTTTAGTTACATTATAAATCATTTGTTGATGGTACCATACTCATTTTAGGAATTGTGGTATGTTCTAAGGTGATTTCACCATGTGAAAAAGCCTTCTGCTGGGATATCATGATTGAGAGAAAAATATTTTCTCATGCTTTTACCACAGAGGTTTGGAAGGTGATCTATAAGCTAAACTGAGAGCTTATTTTCTGTAAATTCACATTATCTTTCTCAGTCATGTGAGAATGAAGTCTGACATTCTCAGTAAAACATGTACATCCAACAAGGGCAGAGACTGTCAGTTGATTCCTTTGTGTTCTACTGCAGCTTCCCAGAGTGTTCCAAAGAACTACTAGAGCGCTAACAGTCCTACTTATGATAAACGTATGGCACACCTGAAGCCATCTTGCTTGGATTAAAGTGGTAACTCTTAAAACATTTAATTTAAAAAGGTACAAAATGAGGGGGTTCATTTTTCCATAAAAAGTATGATTAGTGCTGTAGAAAGAAAAATTAGGGCACATTTTGAGTGACTTCTCAAATCCTCTTCTATTTCATTAAAAAATTCTGACATGCAGACTGAAACATGCACTTTCATTACCAGCAGCAGTTTTCCCTGGTGAGCAGTAGCTTTACTACAGTGATCTAATGAGTAAAAAGAGTGCTAACATTCTGAATTTATGGCAAATGTGTGACACATCTGAATGCCTTCTTGATGGAATTAAAGTAAAGAACTGAAAGTATTTCCTACTGAGGAGACTGCAGTAAATGAGGAAATTAGGAAACTTCATAACAAATAAGTCTCCCAAGATGGCCACCAGAGACAAAAGAGCCCAAATGTAGCCCAAATATCACCCAGATGTAGCCCAAGTATAGCCCAATGACAGAATGTCCCAGAATGTTCTTAAAAACAACTAGAGCGCTTACTGTCTTCATTATGACAAAAGTATGGCACACCTGAAGCCATTTTGATTGGAATAAACTGGTAACACTTAAAACATTTAATTTAAAAAGGAACACAATGAGGGGGTTCATTTTGCCATAGAAAATATGATTAATGCTGAAGAAAGAAAATGAGGGCACATTTTGAGTGACTTCTCAAATCATCTTCTATTTCATTAAAAAATTCTGACATGCAGACTGAAACATGCACTTTTAATACCAGGAGCAGACTTCCATGGTGAACAGTAGTTTTACTACAGTGATCTAATGAGCAACTAGAGTGCTAACATTCAGAGTTTATGGCAAATGTGTGACATATCTGAATACCTTCATGATGGAATCTGGTGTAAATCTGTTCAGTATTTCCTGAGAAAATAGCATTTAAAAGCATATATATATGTGGGCGGAGCCTAACCACACATCTCATCCTGAGATCTGATTGGCTGTCAGCACTTCATCCAAGAAGTGTTGGCAGCCATCTTGGGACCAATATACATGATAGCACCTCATTAAAAAGCATTGCAGTTAATAGAAGGTTTTAAGACTTTAGTTACATTATAAATCATTTGTTGATGGTACCATACTCATTTTAGGAATTGTGGTATGTTCTAAGGTGATTTCACCATGTGAAAAAGCCTTCTGCTGGGATATCATGATTGAGAGAAAAATATTTTCTCATGATTTTACCACAGAGGTTTGGAAGGTGATCTATAAGCTAAACTGAGAGCTTATTTTCTGTAAATTCACATTATCTTTCTCAGTCATGTGAGAATGAAGTCTGACATTCTCAGTAAAACATGTTCATCCAACAAGGGCAGAGACTGTCAGTTGATTCCTTTGTGTTCTACTGCAGCTTCCCAGAGTGTTCCAAAGAACTACTAGAGCGCTAACAGTCCTACTTATGATAAACGTATGGCACACCTGAAGCCATCTTGCTTGGATTAAAGTGGTAACTCTTAAAACATTTAATTTAAAAAGGTACAAAATGAGGGGGTTCATTTTTCCATAAAAAGTATGATTAGTGCTGTAGAAAGAAAAATTAGGGCACATTTTGAGTGACTTCTCAAATCCTCTTCTATTTCATTAAAAAATTCTGACATGCAGACTGAAACATGCACTTTCATTACCAGCAGCAGTTTTCCCTGGTGAGCAGTAGCTTTACTACAGTGATCTAATGAGTAAAAAGAGTGCTAACATTCTGAATTTATGGCAAATGTGTGACACATCTGAATGCCTTCTTGATGGAATCAAAGTAAAAAACTGAAAGTATTTCCTACTGAGGAGACTGCAGTAAATGAGGAAATTAGGAAACTTCATAACAAATAAGTCTCCCAAGATGGCCACCAGAGACAAAAGAGCCCAAATGTAGCCCAAATATCACCCAGATGTAGCCCAAGTATAGCCCAATGACAGAATGTCCCAGAATGTTCTTAAAAACAACTAGAGCGCTTACTGTCTTCATTATGACAAAAGTATGGCACACCTGAAGCCATTTTGATTGGAATAAACTGGTAACACTTAAAACATTTAATTTAAAAAGGAACACAATGAGGGGGTTCATTTTGCCATAGAAAATATGATTAATGCTGAAGAAAGAAAATGAGGGCACATTTTGAGTGACTTCTCAAATCATCTTCTATTTCATTAAAAAATTCTGACATGCAGACTGAAACATGCACTTTTAATACCAGGAGCAGACTTCCAAGGTGAACAGTAGTTTTACTACAGTGATCTAATGAGCAACTAGAGTGCTAACATTCAGAGTTTATGGCAAATGTGTGACATATCTGAATACCTTCATGATGGAATCAAAGTAAAAAACTGAAAGCATTTCCTACTGAGGAGACTGCAGTACATGAGGAAATTAGGAAACTTCATAACAAATAAATCTCCCAAGATGGCCACCGGAGACAAAAGAGCCCAAATGTAGCCCAAAATCACCCAGATGTAGCCCAAATATAGCCCAATGACAGAAGTGTGCAAAGCACTTATTATTTTGTGTTTTTGCAGTGTTATATAGTGCAGACTTGTCAGGTATAGGAGTGCTTTACATGAGCATTGGTTACATCACACAAGAACAAATTCATTTTGGTTGTAGACATGGGGAGACTAAGTGATTTGACCAGAATCTCAGAATGTCGAGCTGAAGCAGAAACTTCATCCTGGTTCCCCAGTTGCAAAGTCTGCACTTCTGGAAGTAACACCACATCCTCTCCCCTAAGTGCAACATTTAATCAAGTGGTCAACTGGATAAAAAAACATAAAGATAACAAATAATTCAAAAGTGCTTTGTCGCTATTTGAAAACTCAGAAAATATGTCCTTATTTTAGTCTTTTAGAGCACTATCCATAATTTTGATGCCAATAAGACCCTCTCATATATGTAATTTCTAAAGGAAATGCTCTAGGTATTACAGTTTTGATTACATCAAGATGATGTCAGGCGTTCCACACTTTTGTAATAAATATAGAATGTTAGCAATCTAGTTGTTCATTAGGATACTGTTGAGAGGCAGAGGCCAGGGGCACGGACTCTGAAAATTGAAGGCAGGTAGGAGGGTGCAAAGGTAACAATTTAACCACACTGAGCAGGCAGGAAGGGCCGTGGAAGCACAACAGACTATGGAGGGCAGTGGAAAGGGGGGCAGGGGCAAAAGGCCAACAATACAGGACTTGCAAGAGAGGCTGTGGCAATGTAATAGACCATTGTGGGCAGAAGGAAGAGGCAATGGTAGTACAACCATACATGCCAACAGACCCGATTCAGCCAGGAAACGTCCAATGTTTTTAAGCTCAAATGGGCTTTATTTGATCTGTCTCCTGTCTACAATCTCCTCTTTTTCAATGTAACTCAAAGGGGAAAATCAATACCCCAGTTTTTTTTCAAAATCTCCCTCTTACCAAGTTCAAAATGTTCGCAAGTATGGTACATTGGATTATGGAAGGAAATGGGATAGGGACATGGACTTGGATAACAGAGGACAAGAGGGACATGGAGAGGTGCACCAAACTGACCCTGCAGGGCAGGCATCAGGGTTTGCAGCAGCACAATACACCACACAGGGCATGCAGGACGGGAGTGCAGCACAACAATCCATAGAAAGCAAGAGGGAGGGGACAGGACCATGCACATGGACAACAGAGAACAGAGGGGCAAGAGGCAATGGTAGCTAGCTGACCATAATGGACAGACAGGAGAGAACGCTGCAGCATTACAGACCATAAAGGGCAGGAGGGACGGATCAGGGGCATTACAATGGAACAGACAAGCCAGGAGGGAGGGAGTAGGGGTCTGCACATGTAAACAGAGGGCTGGGGGCAAGGGGGCAGGGCAGGAGCAGCAAGATAGCCATGGAGGTCAGGCAGGATGGGCACTAGAAGCAAGACACACCATGAAGAGCAACAGTGAGACTGTGATGGCATACACACAGACCATGGAGGGAAGGTGGGAGGGGGTCAGGGGCAGCTAACTGACCACACAGGGAAGGTGGGAGGGGCCATGGCAGCACAGAAGACCATGCATGGCAAGTGGGAGGGTTAGTGGCAGCACAATGGCTATGAATGGCAAGAAGGAGGGTGCAGGGGCATGCACAAAGGATGATGGAGGATAGAAGGGAGGGTCAGGACCTGTGCACAGACAAGAAAGTTCAGGGGAAGGGGCCTCACAACAGACCACACAGGGCAGGCAGGAGGAGCAGTTGCAGCACAACAGACCAGGGAGGGCAGAAGGGTGTGGCAGTACAATGGACCATTTAGGACAGGAGGAAGAGGATAGGGGCATGGCATGTGGACAGGCAGGGTGGAGGTGGCAGGGACAGGTTACAGTCATCTGACAATGCTAGGCAGGTGGGAGGGGAGTGGCAGCTCAACAGAACACTCAGAGTAGATAGGAGTGGCAGGTCCATGGAACATGGTGGGCAAAAAGGATGGAGCAGGGGCATGCACAAAGACATCGGAGGGCAGGGGGAAGGAGAATAGGGGCAGCAAGCTAAGCACAGAGTTTAAGCAGGAGGTCAATGATGGGGCATAGAATTGGGCAATGGAGGGCAGGAGGAGTGGACTGGTACATCATACTAAATTGAGGGCAGTGGCAGCACATCAGACCATGCATGGCAGGAGGGAGGAGGCTAGTCCATGGATTCACACAACAGAGGATAGGGAGGAGGGGGATGGGGCAGCAAGCTAACTGTTCAGAGAAGGCGGGTATTAGGAATTTTATTGTTTTTAAAACATTGTGTCTGTGCGAACTACTTAAAATATGAACATGTATGCAGCACAATCTCACTTTTATTCAGGAAAAAGAGGACGTTTGTGACTGTGACTCCGGGCTCACTTGGCAGAAACACCCCCTGACCCTCCACCCCCTATCGCAAAATGTAATGCCCGTGAAAAGGGTAGGTGAACACAGTGTTATATAGAACATAGTCCTGAGAGCATGATTGAAAATGAAAACTAGATATAGTGCATGGTATAAACTATGCACCAAAAAGTGTGATATAAGATGAACCGGGCGTGAAATATAATATGCAATACATTGTGCGCAATGACAGATTCATTGGAGAGCGTGAAATAGCACAGGCACTAGCACGTGCTATGCGATATGCGCCTTGGAGTGTAATATGCACAGGGCAGTGTTGTGTAACCTAACTAATCTCTAAAGTTGTAATATAAAATATGTGCTGTGGAGTGTAACGTTGCATATGCACTGTGACAAAGATATGGATCCCAGATTGTAATATGTATGGCATAGCACTGTGCGTTATATCATAGGCATCGAGGAAGGCACGTTAGATGGGGCAATATAACCCATGCGAAGACAAGTGTGGCATGACATATTCACGGGGTGGTGTTACAGTGCACATGGGCTAGAGAGTGTCATAGCGTATGCACTAGCTAGTGGAATACAACACAGAGGTGTGTGGCACTCAGCAGGCAATGGTGGGTGTAACACAGCATTGGGCTCTGTCAGGAGCGCGCTGTGACTCTCAAGTGATGTTCGTCCCCTTTCCAGAGAGTAAAATAAAAAGTATTACACATCCGGCAGTGGATGTGTGTTTTATTAACCATGAGGGGGGTTTCTTGCATAGTTTTGGTTGAATTTTTGTCGAATCCCCTTTGAATGGCTTGGTGTGCATGTGTATTAAATATGCCCATCAATAGCTACCCATGTTTGTATAAATAAACGACAAGGGTGTCTACCGGAATTAGGCACGGTAGGGCATCAGACATGTCAGAGCTTCACTAGTGGTGTAAATACATTCCACGTGGATTCATTGTATGCATAGTCGCCTTTTAATGAATATCACGCAAATTGTCATGGTGATAGGTACGTACGGTTTGTCCAGCATGTCCTAGGTGTGTCTATAAATATATATTTTTTAAAAATAATAAAAAACAGTGGCCGGCCCTTGGGATTAGGGTCAAAAAAATATAATTAGGAGACAGGCCCTGGGGGATGGGGTCATCAGGGCCAATAAATTAGAATAAGAAGGGGAACCACACAGCCCCCCTTCTTAAAAAATTAATATAAATAAAAGACTGGCATCGTGCCGGAGGCCATGCCCCCTCCGTGCAGCACTCTGCAAACGCGCCCCCAACAGGCATCTCCAGTATGCGCCAGGGAGCTGCGCTGCAGACAGGTGTTCTGAGGCCAAGCCCCTTTTTACACCTCTCTGCAACGCAGCTCTGTGGCGCTTACTGGAGGTACCTAGTGGTCTAGTTTGACCCTAGGGACCCTTAGGATTCAAGGGGACTTAATCTCTCAACTTAGAACAGCCACAGGGCGCGTTTACACAGTGGTGAAGGGAGGGGACGGGGCCTGAGGTGACGTGTGCAAACACGCACTATGGCACGTTTTAAATTGGGGATATAATTTCCCTTCAATACTGAGGGCCCCTGGGGGCTAACTAGCCCACCAAGTGCTTCGAGTAAGCGCCACTGAGCTGCATTGCAGAGAGGTGGTCCAGGCCGTGCCACTTTTTACACCTCTCTGCAACGCAGCTCTGTAGCACTTACTGGAGGTACCTAGTGGCCTAGTTGAACCCTAGGGACCCTCAGGATTCAAATGAACTTAATCTCCCAACTAAAAACGGACACAGGGCGTGTTTACACAGTGGTGAAGGGAGGGGACGGGGCCTGAGTTAACCTGTGCAAAAACGCCATGTGGCCTGTTTTAAGAGGTAGTTTTAATCCCCATGCCCTATTATATACTAGGGGCTTACAGAGGAGGTCATGCTAATCACAGGGGGACCCCAACGCATAATGTTCCCTAGTGTATGTAGGTGTTTTCACTGTATTCTAAGTGTCTTTTAACCTAGCACTGGCTCTAGGACTGGTTAGTCAGACTCAGTTACCACCAGTATCCGTCTGAAAAAGTTGAGGGTACAGGATGATTTTGCAACAAGGCTTCTTTCTGCTCTTCTTTTTGTTCTTTCTGCACGTTATCCTTCTTCCTGCACTTTTCTTCGTCTTTGAGGACTTCTGTTGCTTCTTTCTGCAATTCTTTTGTTTCTTTCTGTGCATTTTTTCTTCTTTCTTCACATGTCCTATCTCTGTAGGCATAGTTAGAAATTAGCATTTAAAAAATCTTTGAAATTCACAGAAAAAACCATAGGTTTCTGGCACGTTATAGTTAGCAATTAGCATTTAAAAAACCTCAGAAATTCACTGAAAAAACCATAGGTTTCAGGGGTGTTACAGTTAGCTGGACTTTTCACTTGTACAAAACCATTGAAATTCCCCCGTTATAGTTAGTTCAGCTAACTATAACTCGTGGGCCCGCAATGCACTGCTGATGAAGTCACATATTACATCACTCATGACATGGTCAGTGACATCACTCATGACATCACTGATGACATCTCAAATGACATCACTGATGACATCACTGATGACATCATCCTTGTGATAGAGTGGCAGACCTCCTCTCACCCTAATATAACCTTTGATACACACATTCAAAAATAGAGACTAAAATTTTCAAAACAATGGACATACCAATACCAGTTACAACAACCTCTTCAGTAATTCTAAGATCCACATACACATCCACTCATTCACCAACAGTCCTATACAGTCACTCATACATGTACTCACTCATCATATGTACTCATACACCTATATATCCTGTTACACAATGCCACTCATCCATAGAGTTACTCACACACATAGTCACTCATGCTAATAAAGAATCAAACATACATTTACTTGCATATACAGTTATACACACTTACTTCTACGGAAACTTACACATACTTAGTCTTTTAACCCCTTCGCTGCGACGGGAATTCTGCCGCAGCGCTAGGGGGTGCGGGGGGGCAGCGCGGTTGAGCTGTGCTCATGACGGAGCGGTTCCGTCATGACTCCGCCCAGTTGCGTTGTCCCCCCGCACAGGCGGGGAAACAGCGCCGCGTAGGCGGAGCGGCCGCCAACGGTCGTGGCATGACGGAACCGCTCCGTCATGAGCACACGGCAACCGTGGCTCATGACGGAGCGGTTCCGTCATGAGCGGGGAAGGGGTTAAACAATCACTTATAGAAACACATACTTATTCATACAGGAACTCTTTCAATCTCTCACTCTCACATATACTCACATATATACACCAATAGTCACATATACTAGTTTAAAACATATGTAGTTACTCATAAAGACACTATTGAGACAGTCATTCACTCACTAACACACCCATACACACACTCATCCACCCATACAGTCCTGCACACATGCTGTGTTCAACACATACAAACAGTGAGTCACTCATTCATGCACCTATACACTACGTAATACCCCCCACCGAACCATGCAGACACTCAGACTGATACTCAAAAAACCAACTAATAACCCATGTAGCTACTCACCAACCCATGCAGCCACTTATACACAAAGTGAGAGACTGATACAGATATTTACATATTTAAACATTACTCACTAAGCCATGTATTCACTATAATACACTTAATCAGTCAGTTACACAATCAATTTTACAAAAACAAATCATCCATTTAGACACTTATATACCCATTTATTCTTCCATCGACCTTGAGATATACATATATAAAACATATTTAATTTTCAGAAAAACAGACATTCACTGGGTGATGTCATCAGTGGTGTCATTTGAGATGTCATCAGTGATGTCATGAGTGATGTCACTGACCATGTCATGAGTGATGTAATATGTGACGTCATCAGCAGTGCATTGCGGGCGCGTGAGTTATAGTTAGCTGAACTAACTATAACGGGGGAATTTCAATGGTTTTGTACAAGTGAAAAGTCCAGCTAACTATAACACCCCTGAAACCTATGGTTTTTTCAGTGAATATATATATATATATATATATAATCTACTGGCGTTCGCCAGTAGATAGTTATAGTTAGGACCGTGTTTCCATAGGAAATCTCAAAATTCTATTTTGAATAACTTTGGCGTCAGTTGACGAATCCTTGCGAAATTCTCAAAACTAATGGGGCGCTCCGCTCAGCTCCTACCCTGAAAGTCTCGGGGGGATTCGTCAAGCGGGGGCCGAGAAAAAAGGGGGGTCCCAAAACGCGTTTTCCCCATGCATTTTCCCATAGGCCCTTTAGTCGAAGGTACAGCCCGAACGGCTGAACAGAATTACTTGAAATTTGGCAAAGAGGTAGTCCTCAGGTCAGGGATGTGCCTTTTGCATGTATGGAGTCAATCTGTTCAGTAGTTCCTGAGAAAATCAAAAGTAAAATCATATATATATCTGGGCGGAGCCTAACCACACATCTCATTGTGAGATCTGATTGGCTGTCAGTACTTCATCCAAGAAGTGTTGTCAGCCATCTTGGGACCAATATACATGACAGCACCTCATTAAAAAGCATTGCAGTTAATAGAAGGTTTTAAGACTTTAGTTACATTATAAATCATTTGTTGATGGTACCATACTCATTTTAGGAATTGTGGTATGTTCTAAGGTGATTTTACCATATGAAAAAGCCTTCTGCTGGGATATCATGAATCATGTTTGAGAGAAAACTATTTTCACATGCTTTTCCCACAGAGGTTCGGAAGATGATCCATAAGCTAAACTGAGAGCATATTTTCTGTAAATTCACATTATCTTTCTCAGTCATGTGAGAATGAAGTCTGACATTCTCAGTAAAACATGTACATCCAACAAGGGCAGAGACTGTCAGTTGATTCCTTTGTGTTCTACTGCAGCTTCCCAGAGAGTTCCAAAGAACAATTAGAGCGCTAACAGTCTTACTTATGACAAAGTTATGGCACACCTGAAGCCATCTTTATTGGAATAAAGTGGTAACATTTAAAACATTTAATTTAAAAAGGAACACAATGAGAGGGTTCATTTTGCCATAGGATGTATGATTAGTGCTGCAGAAAGAAAAATTAGGGCACATTTTGAGTGACTTTCCAAATCCTTTTCTATTTCATTAAAGAATTCTGACATGCAGACTGAAACATGCACTTTCAATACCAGCCGCAGACTTCCCTGGTGAGCAGTAGCTTTACTACAGTGATCTAATGAGCAACTAGAGTGCTAAAATTCTGAATTTATGGCAAATGTGTGACACATCTGAATGCCTTCTTCATTGAATCAAAGTAAAAAACTGACAGTATGCCTACTGAGGAGACTGCAGTAAATGAGGAAATTAGGAACCTTCATAACAAGGTTCCCAAGATGGCCACCAGAGACAAAAGAGCCCAAATGTAGCACAAATATCACCGAGATGTAGCCCAAGTATAGCCCAATGACAGAAATCCCAGAGTGTTTTAAAGAACAACTAGAGCGCTAACAGTCTTACTTATGACAAAGGTATGGCACACCTGAAGCCATCTTGATTGGAATAAAGTGGTAACATTCAAAACATTTAATTTGCAAAGGAACAAAATGAGGGGGTTCATTTTGCCATAGAAATTATGATTAGTGCTGCAGAAAGAAAACTTAGGCCACATTTTGACTTCTCAAATCCTCTTCTATTTCATTAAAAAGTTCTGACATGCAGACTGAAACATGCACTTTGAATACCAGCAGCAGACTTCCCTGGTTAGCAGTAGCTTAGCTACAGTGATGTAATGAGGAACTAGAGTGCTACCATTCAACATTTATGGCAAATGTGTCACATCTGAATGCCTTTTTGATGGAACCAAAGTAAACAAGCATTGAAAATGCAATAGGTCTCGCCCTCGTTTAAGTTAAAGCAATTCTGTTTATAATTAGGTGGCTTTTTAGCTTCGCTTTTATTAGTGTTTTTCAAACTTTCATATACATACCATGCATATGTATGCATATATGTATATGTATATGTTTGCATGAATTTATATTTATATAGATATGCAGATTATATGTTTATATATGTATATATATACACACATACATATATATATAAATGCATATATATGCATATATATGTGCATATGTGTGCATGTACAGAGAGGTAGAGAGGTAGAGGTGTATAGGTAGCGGTGTAGAGGTAGAGAGGTAGAGGTAGAGAGGTAGAGAGTAGTAGAGAGAGAGGTAGAGAGGTAGAGAGTAGAGAGCGAGTAATAGAGAGTAGGGAGTGAGTAGTAGAGAGTAGTAGAGAGTAGTAGAGAAAGTATCAGAGAGTGAGTAGTAGAGAGTAGTAGAGTGAGTAGTAGAGAGTGAGTAGTAGAGAGTGAGTATTAGAGAGTGAGTAGTAGAGAGTAGTAGAGAGTGAGTAGTAGAGTGAGTAGTAGAAAGTAGTAGAGAGTAGTAGAGAGTGAGTAGTAGAGAGTAGTAGAGAGTGAGTAGTAGAGAGTAGTAGAGTGTGAGTAGTAGAGAGTGGTAGAGAGAGTAGTAGAGAGTGAGTAGTAGAGAGTAGTAGAGAGTGAGTAGTAGAGAGTAGTAGAGAGTGAGTAGTAGAGAGAGAGTAGTAGAGAGTAGTAGAGTAGTAGAGCGTGAGTAGTAGAGAGTGAGTAGTAGAGAGTAGTGGAGTAGTAGAGAGTGAGTAGTAGAGAGTAGTAGAGAGTGAGTATTAGAGTGAGTACTAGAGAGTAGTAGAGAGCCTGTAGCAGAGAGCAAGTAGTAGAGAGTG
Source organism: Triturus cristatus (assembly GCF_964204655.1). Classification (NCBI taxonomy): domain Eukaryota; kingdom Metazoa; phylum Chordata; class Amphibia; order Caudata; family Salamandridae; genus Triturus; species Triturus cristatus. The sequence goes on from NC_140579.1 coordinate 319,852,308, forward strand.
TGTAGTAGAGAGTGAGTAGTAGAGAGTGAGTAGTAGAGAGAGTAGTAGAGAGTGAGAAGTAGAGAGAGTAGTAGAGTAGTAGAGAGTGAGTAGTAGAGTGAGTAGTAGAGAGTAGTTGAGAGCGAGTAGTAGAGAATCAATAGTGGAGAGTGAGCAGTAGAGAGTAGTAGAGAGTGAGTAGTAGAGAGTGAGTAGTACAGAGTGAGTAGTAGAGAGTAGTACAGAGTGAGTAGTATAGAGTAGTAGAGTGAGTAGTAGAGAGTGAGTAGTAGAGAGAGAGTAGTAGAGAGAGAGTAGTAGAGAGTGAGTGGTAGAGAGTAGGAGAGAGTAGTAGAGTGAGTAGTAGAGCATAGTAGAGGGTGAGTAGTAGAGCGAGTAGTAGAGAGTAGTAGAGTAGTAGAGAGTGAGTAGTAGAGAGTGAGTAGCAGAGAGAGTAGTAGAGAGTAGTAGAGAGTGAGTAGTAGAGAGTGAGTAGTAGAGAGTAGTAGAGAGCGAGGAGTAGAGAGTGAGTAGTGGAGAGTGAGTAGTAGAGAGCGAGTAGTAGAGAGTGAGTAGTAGAGAGTGAATAGTAGAGAGTGAGTAGTAGAGAGAGAGTAGTAGAGAGTGAGTAGTAGAGAGTAGTAGAGAGAGAGTAGTAGAGAGTGAGTAGTAGAGAGAGAGTAGTAGAGTAGTAGAGAGTGAGTGCTAGAGAGCAGCAGAGAGTAGTAGAGTGAGTAGTAGAGAGTGAGTAGTAGAGAGTGAATAGTAGAGAGTAGTAGTAGAGAGTAGTAGAGAGAGAGAGAGTAGTAGAGAGTGTAGTAGAGAGTGAGTAGTAGAGAGTAGTAGCGAGTAAGTAGTAGAGAGTTGTAGAGAGTGAGTAGTAGAGTAGTAGAGAGTGAGTGGTAGAGAGTAGTAGAAAGTAGTAGAGTGAGTAGTAGAGAGTGAGTAGTAGAGAGTGAATAGTAGAGAGTAGTAGAGAGTGAGTAGTAGAGAGTAGTAGAGCGTGAGTAGTAGAGAGTGAGTAGTAGAGAGTAGTAGCGAGTGAGTAGTAGAGAGTGAGTAGTAGAGTAGTAGAGAGTGAGTAGTTGAGAGTGAGTAGTAGAGAGTGAGTAGTAGAGAGTAGTAGAGTAGTAGAGAGTGAGTAGTAGAGAGTAGTAGAGAGTGAGTAGTAGAGAGTGAGTAGTAGAGAGAGAGTAGTAGAGAGTCAGTAGTAGAGCAGTAGAGATTAGTCAGTCAGTGTCAGTCAGTGTCAGTCAGTCAGTGTCAGTCAATGTCAGTCAGTGTCAGTCTGTCAGTGTCAGTCAATGTCAGTCAATGTCAGTCAGTCAGTGTCAGTCAATCAGTGTCAGTCAATCAGTGTCAGTCGGTCAGTGTCAGTCAATCAGTGTCAGTCAGTCAGTGTCAGTCAATCAGTGTCAGTCAGTGTCAATCAGTGTCAGTCAGTGTCAGTCTGTCAGTGTCAGTCAGTCAGTGTCAGTCAGTCAGTGTCAGCTAGAGCAGCTCTGCTGACCTGGTTCTCTGGCTCTAAAGCAGCTCTGCTGACCTGGTTCTCTCTCTCTAAAGCAGCTCTGCTGACCTGGTTTCTCTGGCTCTACAGCAGGTCTGCTGACCTGGTTCTCTAACTCTAGAGCAGCTCTGTTGACATAGTTCTTATGCTACAGAGCAGCTCTGCTGATCTAGTTCTCTGGTTCTACAACAGCTCTGCAGACCTGGTTCTCTGGCTCTAAAGCAGCTCCGTTGACCCAGTTCTATGGCTCTGAAGCAGTTCTGCTGACATGGTTCTCTGGCTCTATAGAAGCTCTGCTGACCTGGTTCTCTCCCTCTAAAGCAGCTCTACTGACCTGGTTTCTCTGGCTCTGCAGCAGCTCTGCTGACCTGGTTCTCTGGCTCTAGAGCAGCTCTGTTGACCTGGTTCTTAGGCTCTAGAGCAGCTCTACTGACCTGGTTCTCTGGCTCTAAAGCAGCTCTGCTGACCTGGTTCTATGGCTCTAAAGCAGCTCTGCTGATTTGGTTCTCTTGCTCTAGAGTAGGTCTGCTGATCTGGTTCTATGGCTCTGAAGCAGTTCTGCTGACATGGTTCTCTGGCTCTAAAGCAGCTCTGCTGACCTGGTTCTCTCCCTCTAAAGCAGCTCTGCTGAACTGGTTTCTCTGGCTCTACAGCAGCTCTGCTGACCTGGTTCTCTGACTCTAGAGCAGCTCTGCTGACCTAGTTCTTAGGCTCTAGAGCAGCTCTGCTGACCTGGTTCTCTGGCTCTACAGCAGCTCTGCTGACCTGGTTTTCTGCACTCACGACGCACGCACCCGACTTCGCGAAAAGTTTCTTATAAGTATAAATATATTATTTTGATGAATACCTTACATAATCTCTTGCCTTAATATGTATATTAAAGACACATACATATCATTTTGGAACATTAATTATTTTTGTGGGAGTCGCGCACCCAGCGCGCCCCAGCACGTATTTGATGTCACGCGGGACCCGCAAGCGCGCAAACATCTCGTACCGTAATGCGCATGTGTCGCGAATGCACGGGAGCAGTAGTCGCAGACTAGTCGCATACCGATCGTGCATATCATGTGATATTAAATGTATATGATGTAACTGAAAAACACGCTGCCATCGCACACCATACGTGGATCCTTCATGACTTTTCTAAAATGGCGGCTAGAATGCGCGCACTCACCGTGATGTGTACTTTGAGTATAAATATATTAAAATAAAAAATGAAAACAAGAAAATTAATCAATATTTCAGTTTTAATTAAAAAATGTTTTTTGCAAGTTTCAGAAAAATGTTATTTAATGAATAAAATATTTATAAATAAACAGTTAAAAAACTGTAGAAAATCAGTCCAAAAAAATAGATATAACTACTATCACACTTAAAAGTTAGCATTTAAAAATCCTTTGAAATTCACTGAAAAAAAACATAGGTTTCAGGGGTGTTATAGTTAGCTGCCCATTTCACTCGTACAAAACCATAGAAATTCCTCCGTTATAGTTAGTTCTGCTAACTATAACTCACACGCCCGCAATGCACTGCTGATGATGTCACATATTGCATCATTCATGACATGGTCAGTGACATCACTGATGACATCTCAAATGACATCACTGATGACATCATCCACTTGACAATCCGATACACCACATCATACACTAGTATAACCTTTCATCACTCACTGTAAAATACAGAGTACCATATTTCAAACCATTGACACACCAATACCAGTTACTACATACCCACTCACTGATTCCTAAGTCTACACACACAACTACCCATTCAACAACAGAATCATCTATACATGCAGTCATTAATTAATAGAACACTATCAAATGCACTTATACACATATATAGACATTGACACATCAGCAGTCATCTTAGTCGGTTATGCAGTCATCCTACTCACTCATGAAAAAAATGTATCGCACTTAAATTTACTCACTTACACAATTATCCAATGATACCTCATTTATTCAAACACATAGTAACTCATCGTTAATATGTTAAAAAAGCACCATTACAATTATACACTCATTCATATATTTACTCTCACAATCACTGACTCTTACACAAACTTATTTATATACACCAACTCTCACATACAATGCCTTTTATTTTTTTACTTTGTTGAAGATGTACAACTAAAACATATATTCGCTCACCAACACACAAATAAATACACTCAGTCACCCAAACAACTGTTTCCACATGCACTCTTAAACCCATATACCTAGTCAATCAACCATTCACACATCTATGCATAGAGTTACACACACCCCATCCAACCACACACAAACTCAGTGTCCCATACAAATACTCACCCAACTAATCAATAACTAATATACACACTCATGTAGTTAGTGACCAACTGAGGCAGCATGTTATACAACAACAGAGACAGTGCTGCACACATTCACATAGTTTAGTTACTAATCCATGTATTAAGTGAGACACTTTTAATTACTCACTTAAAAAGACAGTCAGACAGCTACTAAATCCTCCTTCCAGACAGTTATATATCCACTCAATCTTCAATACAGATTGGTATATATATAATACATATTTAAATTTCAAACTAAACCACATTCAGTGGATGATGTCATCAGTGATGTCATCAGTGATGTAATTTGAGATGTCATCAGTGATGTCATCAGTGATATCACTGACCATGTCATGAATGATGCAATATGTGACATCATCAGCAGTGCATTGCGGGCGCGTGAGTTATAGTTAGCAGAACTAACTATAACGGAGGAATTTCTATGGTTTTGTACGAGTGAAATGGGCAGCTAACTATAACACCCCTGAAACCTATGGTTTTTTCTGTGAATTTCTAAGGTTTTTTAAATGCTAATTTCTAACTATAACGTCTCTGAAACCTATGTTTTTTTCAGTGAATATATATATATATATATATATATGTATATATATCTATATGTATATATATATAGAGAGAGAGAAAGAGAGAGAAAGAGAGAGAGAGAGAAAGAGAGAATAACATTTTTTTTTAAACATATCACTTTAATTACAAATAAAAAAGTAAACAATACAAAAAATTGTAATTTACTAAAAATATATTGATTATTAAAACATTACTAATTAAAAATATTATAATTTTAAATACACAAAAACATAACAATAAACATTTAAACAAGATAAACTAAATTATAAAATTCAACAACTAATGAATATACTCTGTGCACTCCAATTTATACAACAGTAGGGAAAGCGTTGGATTCAGAAGAAGTACAAATTACCATTCCCAGTCCAATGACAACAACAGTAGGTAAAACGTTGGATGCGGAGGTGTAAAAATAACTATTCCCACTCCAATCTATGCAACAGTAGAGAAAGTGCTAGACTCAGCAGAGGAAAAAATTACTATTCCCATTCCAACCTATGTAACTGTATGGAAAGTGTGGAATTAAGATACGGGAGAAAGAACTATTCCCACTCCAGTTGGTGCAATAGTAGGGAAAGGGTTGGACTGAGGAAGGGTAAACATTACTATTCTCACTCCATACTCTGCAACAGTAGAGAATGTGTTGGACTCAGGAGGTGTCATATTTGCTATTCCCACCCCAATCTATGCAACAATAGAGAAAGCATTGGACTGAGATGGGGGAAAAATTAATATTCCCACTCCACTGCAATAATAGGGAACGCGTTGGACTCATGAATGGGTAACAATCCCTACTTCAATTGTAGTCTAGGAAACAGTAGGGTAAGTGTTGGATTGCTGAGGTGTCAAAATTAGAATTTCCACTTTGGTCAGTCCAACAGTTGGGAAAGTGTTGGATTGCGAAGGAGTAACATTTACTATTCCCGCTTCAGTCAGTGCAACAGTAGGGAAAGTGTTGGATTGCAGAGGGGTAAAATGTACTATTCCCACTCCAGTCAGTTCAACAGTAGGGAAAGTGTTGGATTATGGAGGGGTAAAATTGTCTATTCCCAGTGCACTCTGCAACATAGAAACAGAGGGGCCCATTATGATGTCAGTCAATGCTCATAGCGGAAACAGGAACACCCGACAAAGAGTCGGCAGTCCCGCTTTCTTTATTATGATTCTTATGTCTTCAATTGCAGCTTGTGCTGCGAGCTGCAGCACCAGCCTCAATAGAAAAAAAATCACTTTTAAAACATCCATGCAATGCTTGCCACATGATGCATGGATGTTTGGGGTGCACCATAGTTGCCCCTCAGGACTCATAGCAGAAGCCACGGGCCCTGATCTGGACCCCCAAAGTCATTTTCCAACAGTCTTTCCATGTCGGAAAGGCCTACATGGAAAGGCTATCGGAAACGGACATCAGATTCCCAACGGCAGTGTCTCAGCATGCACTGCAGCTATTTGGGGATTATCTGTTCGACTGACACCCCAATGGGCTCTGTAAGCCCATTGGAAGCGGAGAGGTATTCCCCCACGGGTTTCACTCCGACCGTCAGTATCATAATACGGCGCTCGGACGGAAACCTTTGATGTTGGGCGGAAAGCTTCAGATGAGCTGTTGGATGGCTTTCAGCCCGACATCATAATGGGCCCCAGAGTAGTTCACTTCAAGAAAGGAATATATTTTTAAAACTATATAAACTACACAACACACACCTAAAAATAAATGTTTACAATTATAATATTTACACTTTTTACATAACTAATTATCAAGTAAAAAATCAATAGTAATTAACTAACAGTAAAATAGTTACATTTAATTACCTTCCCATCTTTTATTCCTACAAAACCAGCTATGGTTACCTAATAAATAAATGAAACAATCTTAATTACATAATATACATAATTAATTATCAACTAATGATTAATTAATAACTACATTATTTGTATTTAATTACAATCCCACCCTCTACCCCTACAAATCCAACAACTCACATCTAATAAATATCTTGATTACACAATTTACATAATTAATTGTCAATTAAATTTACATTATTAATCCTTATGATTAATTTACTGCACACTCTTGACCTTTATATATAATTATGATAATACAAAAATTAATTAATTATAATTAAGGTCCTTCCCACCTTATACCCCTACAAAACCCACAACCTGCAACTAAAACTTAACTTAAATTATTTTGTAGTATACAATTAACATAAATATTTATAAATTACATAATTGATATTAATGAAAAAGTAATTGTTAATTAATTATAATAAATTTACTTCCCACCCAGCACCCCTATAAATCCCACAATTCGCGTTGGTACTAAAAATGACAAAAAGCTATTAAAATACATTTAAAACTACTGAACACTTACAAGCTATATTAAAAAAACATTAACAATAATTTTACAAACAGGTTATAACATATACAATTGAAATATATAGTAAAATATATAAAAATAATTTTAAAAAGATGTTATTAACAATATTTTAATTGTCATTTTGAACCATTGTTGGGGATCCCGTCTGTAGCTGCAGAGGAGGATTCTATCTGGCATATTCAGGAGTGCTTATTGTATCCAGCAAAGCGCCTGACTCCATTGGCGCTGCAGATAAATAAGCTTTTAGTTTCCCATCCCCTTAGAGCTTGCAATGGCAGACTTCCTGTCGACTCCCCAGGGAAGCCCACTTACAATAGAGCGGGCAAAACTACGACCATTGACTTTATTATGGTCAATGTTGAATTGTGGTCCCAAATTAAGACCTTCACTGTAATTGAGAGAGTGGATAGTGACCACAATCTCTTGTCTCTAGAACTTCATTCAGCATTGGGCAGTAAACTTGGAGTTGGGGAGTACGATCCTTACCCAAACCCCAATTTAATCACTGTAGCAGGAGGCAGACGTATTAAATGGGCTAAGTTTGCATTGGCATCAGATAAAGTATCTGAGCTCTACCAACTAGTTGCCTCGTCCTTTGCAGAGGCTTCCTTTTTGCCGGTTACTTATGATTGCTCCTACCTTCGGGCGTTTGAGCTTATCCATTCTAATTTATTCACCTCCCTAGCTGATTATCTCTATATCCCAGCTCACGGGAGGGTCCGGCCAAGAATCCAGGAGCAGTGGTTTAACAAATCCTATAGGGAGGCAAAACGCGCCCTTGTTAGAGAAGTCAAAACTGGCACAGTTGAGAGTATAAGAGGGGCTAGACTCGCTTACAAAAGCATTACAGTGGAGTCCAAATCAGAATGGGAGGCCCGTAGATGGGATAACATAAAAGATGCCCTAGATGGAGGTGATTACAGGGCATTTTGGAACCTGTTAGATCAGGTTCGTCCGAGGGGTCGAGTGCTATTACACCTAATCTGAGTGAAGATGTGTGGATAGCGCACTTTAAACCCCTCTTCTTGCATACTAATACTGTGACCCCAACAGACTCAGTCACACCTGCTCCAGACACAAAGGTCACTAATGACCCGTACTACTATCCAGTAACCCTGCAGGAAACTCAGGGAGCCCTTAAAAGTCTGGCCACAGGGAAAGCCCCTGGACTGGACCACATACCGGGAGACCTGTTTCTGAGTGAGCAGAAGGTTTGGGTCCCTTACATGTGCCTATATTTTAACGCCATACTCCTGGGTATGGAAATTCCTCTAACTTGGCTGGGCGCGGAGATTATTCCCATCCATAAAAAGGCATCCCCCCTGGACCCGGTCAACTACCGCCCCATCAGTCTTATTGACGTCTTCCAGAAATTAATGGCCCGCATTCTTCTATCAAGTTTGCAGTGTTGGATGGACGATCATCACATCCTGACCTCCCTACAAGCAGGTTTTCGTGCCAAAGTTTCCACCATCAACCAACTGTTTAGATTACAGATGGTATTCTGGAAGACGTTGACTTTGGGGGCTGGCAGTTTTTATTTGATCTTTGTAGATCTTCGATCTGCATTTGACCTGGTCCAGAGGGAGAAGCTATGGGCCATTTTGTTGGAGATGGGTGTTCCAGCCTATTTGTGCCAATTATTTAAACGTCTACATCAGGGCACTTTTGCAAGAGTGAGCAAAAAGCGGAGGTAATCAGGCAAAATGTTTGGGGAAGACCACCCTGAGGCTGTCAGGTCTTAAAAAAAGCCATTTGGGTTCTGATTTTTTCAGTTTTTTCCTGTGTTCCTGCACTATACTTACAACAATCTTAGAATACTCTAACCCAGCCTCTCCGTTCCTTCTAACACATCTCACACAATGAATTTATGGAGCTGGTCAAAGCAAGCAGACCTGCCAACAGCCCTTCTGACCCGTGTCCACCACAAACTTTCAAGACAATTCTTTTAACAACCACTGCTGCCACTCCAGTAAAAAGAATCATCAATGATTCCTTTACTACCGGAATATTTCCAGAAAAACTCAAAAAGTCACACATACGCCATTTACTGACGAAAACAAACTTGGACCCGCTGAACCCTGAGAACTACAGACCCATTTCAAATGGACCTTTCCTGGGCAAACTGATAGAAAGAGCAGCTTTCGCCCAGATGTCACAATTCATTCAATCAATCAATCAATCATATAATTTGTAGAGTGCACTACCCCCGCTCCTTCAGCCTCTCCTCGCATCGCTCCCCTCCCCACTCGCCACCCCGCTCCCGCCTCCCAGCTGCTCCTCCCTCCCACTGAGTATTTAGGTGGGGTCCGCGAGGCGGGGAGCTGTGACCTGACCTGACCTGGTCAGTGCCGGTCGCTCCACCCGCCGCGTGGCCCACCTGCGTGTGCCCAGTCCCCGTTGCCGCCACCACTGCCGCCACCACTAGTAACTTTTGTTTGCTTTGCCTGTATTCTGTGATAGTATTCTGTTCTCTCCGTGCTTGTGCCCCTGACTGTTGCCCCTGATTGTATTCTGCTCTCTCCGTGCCCTTGATTGTACTCTGCTCTCTCCGTGCCGTTGTGCCCCTGTTCCCCCCCCTGGTTTCACTACTGTGCCTGATTGTAATTCTGTACTCTCCGTGCTGTTGCCCCTGATTGTATTCTGCTCTCTCCGTGCCCCTGATTGCTTTTGCTCTCTCCGTGCTGTTGTGCCCCCTGTCCACTGTTGTGCCCTTGATTGAATTCCGGTCCTCTCCTCTCCGTGCTCCCGCTGACCCACCCCGCTCCCTGCCGCTGCTCCCCCGTGGCCCCACCCCCGCTCCTTCAGCCTCTCCTCGCATCGCTCCCCTCCCCACTCGCCACCCCGCTCCCGCCTCCCAGCTGCTCCTCCCTCGCTCCGCCCCCCTCCACTCTCCACTTATGGCAGAGTCCGCGCGTGCGCGCAGCGTTCACGCGCAGCGGGCGTGCCCTATGTGCGCCGAAGGCGCGCCAAAGGCAAGCCCGTCTGCGCCTGGACCGTGCCCAGCGCCAGACCCCCTGGCCCCCGCAGATGCCATCCCACCCGCCGGACGAACGACGCCGCCACCCTCAGCGCACTCAACACCAGACGCCTCCCCGGATGCCACCAAGCCACCCCAGGACGCACCCACGGACCCTTCACCTGCCAATCCTGCAAATTCACCTGCATCCGGACCCGCAACCCACCCACACCCGCCAAGCCAAGCACCTACAGCAACCACCTGAAGTGCATCCTGCTCAACACCCGCTCCGTCCACAGACACGCCGTGGAACTTTGGAACCTGCTCGACACCACATCCCCGGATGTCGCATCCTCACGGAGACCTGGATGAACGCCTCCTCATCATCCGACATCGCCATAGCCATCCCAGACGGCTACAAGATCATCCGGAGGGACCGCGCTAACCAGACTGGAGGAGGCATCGCCATCGTCCACAAAAACACCATACGCATCTCGTCTAACTCCGAAGACACCCTCACAGCCGCCGAACATCTTCACTTCCAGATACACACCGACCCCAAGACCACACTCAGAGGCACCCTCATCTACAGACCCCTAGGACCCCGCACACAATTCAGCGAAGACATCGCAGACTTCATCAGCCCACACGCCCTCCCCTCCGCCGACTACATCCTCCTAGGGGATCTCAACTTCCACCTGGAGAACAACAACGACAACAACACCACCACCCTACTGGACAACCTCACTAACCTCGGACTCAAGCAACTGGTGAACACCCCCACCCACTACGCTGGACACACGCTTGATCCAGTCTTCACTTCCAGCAAGCACATCTCCTTCAGCCACTCAACCGGACTTTACTGGACAGACCACAGCTGCGTCCACTTCAGTTTCAGAAAGAACACAACTCACCACCTCCCGCAACAGGTTCCCCGCAGGAACTGGAACAAGATCACCACCGACCAGCTCACCGTGTCACTGAACCAAAACCCTCCCGCCAGATCAACGGACCCCAACCAAGCAGCCCACAACCTCGCACAATGGATCACCAACTGCGCCGACGACCTCGCACCCCTGAAAACCCATCCCAGCAGGCCCGGAAGCAAGAAAGCCCCGTGGATCAACGACGACCTCAAGAACTCCAAGAAGAACTGCCGCACCCTCGAGAAAGCCTGGCGAAAGAACCCGAACACAGACAACATGACTGCCCTCAAGCACGCCACCCGCAAACACCACCAGCTGATCCACACCACCAAGAAGACAGCACTCAAGGAACGATTAGACAATAACGCACACAACAGCAAGGAGCTCTTCAGCATCGTCAAAGAGCTGTCCAACCCCAGCGCCGGAAACAACGACATCACTCCATCACAAGACCTCTGCGACTCACTCGCCACGTTCTTCCACAACAAGATCACAGACATACACAACAGCTTCGGCGAACAGACCACGCACCCAACCACAGAACCAACGCCCCCCACCACCACCCTCCGCAACTGGACCCCAGTCAACACCGAAGACACCATCCGGACGATGAACACCATCCACTCCGGATCACCAACCGACCCATGCTCTCACCACGTCTTCAACAAGGCCGACACCGTCATCGCACCCCAACTCCGGGACATCATCAACTGCTCCTTCAACACCGCCACCTTCCCGGAGAGCTGGAAGCACGCCGAACTCAGCGCCCTCCTAAAGAAACCATCGGCAGACCCCACCGACCTCAAGAACTACCGCCCCATCTCGCTGCTCCCGTTTCCTGCCAAAGTCATCGAGAAGACCGTCAACAGACAGCTGCCCGCCTTCCTCGAGACGAACGGATCCCTCAACCACTCACAGTCTGGCTTCCGAGCCAATCACAGCACCGAGACCGCCCTCATCGCAGCCGCGGACGACATCCGAACCCTGCTCGACAACGGGGAAACAGCGGCCCTCATCCTCCTGGACCCTCTGCAGCGTACGATACTGTCTGCCACCGCACCCTGGTTCAACGCCTCAGCAACGTCGGAATCCAAGAAAAGGCACTGGAGTGGATCATCTCTTTCCTCGCCGGAAGAACCCAGAGAGTCCGCCTTCCCCCGTTCAGATCGGAGGCCACCGAAGTCATCTGCGGCGTACCACAAGGTTCATCACTCAGCCCCACCCTCTTCAACGTGTACATGAGCCCCCTCGCAGCCATTGCACGTCAACACAGCCTCAACATCATCTCCTACGCCGACGACACCCAGCTGATCCTCTCCCTCACCAACGACCCTGCCACCGCCAGAACTAACCTTCACAAAGGGATGAAAGTAGTAGCCGAGTGGATGAAGAACAGCCGCCTGAAACTGAACTCAGACAAGACGGAAGTCCTCATCCTTGGATCAACACCATCAGCCTGGGACGACTCCTGGTGGCCCCCGGCCCTAGGCAGCGCACCCAAACCAATGGACCACGCGCGCAACCTGGGCTTCATCCTAGACTCCTCCCTGTCGATGGCCAGACAAGTCAACGCCGTCTCGTCTTCATGTTTCAACATCCTATGCATGCTCCAAAAGATCTTCAGATGGATCCCCACCGAAACCAGGAAGACGGTCACCCAGGCACTTGTCACCAGCCGACTAGACTACGGAAACACCCTCTACACCGGAACCACAGCCAAACTGCAGAAAAGACTCTAACGCATCCAGAACGCCTCCGCACGACTCATCCTGGACACCCCCCGCCACAGCCACATCTCCGGACACCTGAGAGACCTGCACTGGCTCCCCGTCAGCAAAAGAATCACGTTCCGCCTCCTCACCCACGCACACAAAGCCCTCCATGACCTAGGCCCCAGGTACCTCAACAACCGCCTGACCTTCTACACTCCCACCCGCCAACTACGATCGACCAACCACGCCCTCGCCGCCGTTCCACGCATCCGAAGAGCCACCATGGGAGGAAGATACTTCTCCTACCTGGCAGCCAAGACCTGGAATTCCCTCCCCATCCACCTCCGACTCACCCAAGACCACTTCTCCTTCAGGAAGCAACTCAAGACCTGGCTGTTCGAGCAGTAGCGGACCCCCCCCCAGCGCCTTGAGACCCTCCGGGTGAGTAGCGCGCTATACAAATTTCTTGATTGATTGATTGATTGACTTACCCGTAAGGGTTTCAAGGCGCTGGGGGGGAGGGGTGCTGCTGCTACTGGTCGAAGAGCCAGGTCTTGAGTTGTCTCCTGAAAGTCAGCAGGTCTTCGGTTTGTTGTAGGTAGAGGGGGAGGGTGTTCCAGGTCTTGGCAGCGCGGTGGGAGAAGGACCTGCCTCCGAAAGTGGTTCTACGGATGCGCGGGACCGTGGCTAGGGCATGGTCGGCAGAGCGGAGTTTCCTGTTAGGTACGTAGAAGGAGAGTCGACTGTTGAGATAGGCTGGTCTGGTCTTGTGGAGTGCCTTGTGTGTGTGGATCAGGAGCTTGAAGGAGATTCTCCTGTCGACGGGGAGCTAGTGCAGGTTCCTCAGGTGGGGGGTGATGTGTTCGGGCGCGGGACGTCGAGGATCAGGCGTGCAGAGGCATTCTGGATTCTTTGCAGTTTGTTGATGAGCTTGGACGAGGCTCCGGCGTAGAGGGCGTTTCCGTAGTCAAGTCTGCTGCTGACTAGGGCCTGGGTGACTGTTTTCCTCATGTTTGTTGGGATCCATCTGTAGATCTTGCGGAGCATGCGGAGGGTGTTGAAGCAGGTGGAGGAGACTGCGTTGACTTGTTTGGTCACGGTGAGTTTTGAGTCGAGGATGACTCCCAGGTTGCATGCAGGGTCGGTGGGGGGCGGGGGGGTCCCCAGTGATGCGGGCCACCATGAGTTGTCCCATGCTGAGGGGTTGGACCCGAGGATGAGGATCTCCGTCTTGTCTGAGTTCAGCTTGAGTCAGCTTTCCTTCATCCAGTCGGCGACTGTCTTCATTCCCTGGTGGAGGTTGGATTTGGCGGTGAGAGGGTCCTTGGTGAGGGAGAGGATCAGCCACGGGTCATCAGTGTAAGAGATTATGTTGAGGTCGTGCTGTCAGGCGATGCGTGCTAGTGGTGCCATGTAGACATTGAACAGCGTTGGGCTGAGGGAAGATCCTTGTGGGATGCCGCAGATGATCTCGGAGGCCTCGGACCGGAACGGGGGGAGGCAGACTCTCTGAGTTCTGCCGGAGAGGAAAGAGGTGGTCCAGTCCAGGGCCTTCTCCCGGATCCCTGCGTCTTGGAGTCGTGTGCGTAGTGTGCGGTGGCAGACGGTGTCGAAGGCGGTGGAGAGATCCAGGAGGATGAGGGCCGCCGCCTCGCCGTTGTCTAGAAGGATCCTGATGTCGTCTGTGGCGGCGATGAGGGCGGTCTCGGTCCTGTGGTTGCTGCGGCTTCCTGATTGGGAGGGGTCCAGGATGTTGTTGTCTTCGAGGTGACGGGTGAGCTAGGTGTTAACTATCTTCTCGATGACCTTTGCTGGGAATGGGAGCAGGGAGATTGAAGAGAAAGACATGCTTTCAGACTTCCAAACAGGATTCCGTCCGGGAAGAGGCACTGAATCTGCCCTCCTTGCTATCTGGGAAGACCTGTAGAACACAGTAGACTTCAACGGGGTTGCTGCGCTACTCCTCTTCGACCTCTCGGCTGCCTTTGACACAGTTGACCATGACACTCTGAAACAAAGACTCTATGAAGCCGGCATAGAGGGAACTGCTCTAGATTGGATTGAGTCCTTCCTTCAAAACAGAACTAATGTCATCCATACCCCACCTTTCTCGTCTAAACCATACTCCACAAAAGCAGGGGTCCCTTAAGGCTCTATCATCTTGCCCATGCTTTTCAACATCGACATGAAGTCATTAACGATACTGATCAATCAATTTCATCTCACGTTCTATAACTATGCAGATGACAGGCAAATACTTCTTCAGCTGGAATGCCCCAAAGACATTGGAAAATCCCTATTTTCAGTTGTCTCAGAGCTGTGGATCAGTGGATGACTTGGAGCCATCTCAAATTGAATGCTTCCTAAACGAAAATACTCACGTGTGCCGATTGGAAACATTATGACCCGCTTGCTGCCTGGCCTGATGAACTGGGATCACTGCCTAAAGTATCGAAGGAAGTAAGAAACCTCGGAATGACTATGGACTTCAAGCTATCGATGAATGCACAAGTGGACAAACGAGCAAGATCAAGCTTTGTAACTATAAAAATGCTGCAATACATTTTCCCTCATTTGGGATTTCCACACAATGTCCAAGCTACCATCTCCCTTGTTCTGTCCAAACTCGATTACGCCAATAGCCTCTACCACGGATCACCTTTAAAGAACCTTGAAAAGACTACAACGGATTCAGAACTTGGCTGCCAGACTACTCTTGCATATCAAACCGCGAGACCACATCTCACCTGCCTTGAAAGCCTTACATTGGTTACCGGTTAACAGAAGATCAACGTTCAAGCTGCTTTGTATCACCCACAAAGCAATGCATGGAATGGAACCGCTCTTCATCAAGAATAAAATCACCAAACACATTCAACAAAGAAATAGGCCTGGGCGAAGCACTACGCTACGCTCGCGTAGTTTGCGAAGTTCGCGCTACTTCGCACTACGCGAACTGCACGTAGCACAGTGCGAACACGCGTAGCGTAGTGTTGCGTAGTGCTGCGGTCATTTTTTGCTTGCTCGCGGTCCTCAACGTCAAGTTGGCGACCGCGAGCAAGCAAAATGACATCCTGGCGAGACTTTTTCCCTTGTTCGCGATCGCGAGCATGGAAAATAAACCTCCCGGCGAGATTCCCAACGCGAGGAGGTCAGGTTTCTCATTGCGAGGGGTCGCGTATGCTCGCGACCGCTCGCGATGAGAAACTACCAGTTCGCGTTGAGAAAGCTGCAGCTCGAGTAAAAATCTACTCGAGCAGCAGAAAACTACAGCTCGCACTGTGCAAGATGCCATTTTCAATGATTGCACAGTGCCGGTTGCTTGTCCGCACTGTGCAATCATTGAAAACAACATCTTGCACAGTGCGAACATGTTACTTCGCAGTTCGCGAAGTGCTACGCGTAGCTCGCGTAGTGCGAACTTCACTTTGCGTAGCTTCGCGAAGTGCTACTTCGCGAACTACGCCCACCCTTACAAAGAAACCTCTCCTCAAAAGGGGCACCTCGCCTCAAAATCCCAAGACACTAGAAAAAAGACACATGGGTAGCGCATCCTTCTCTGTTCATGCAGCCAAAGTATGGAACTCTTTACCCCCAACATTAAATCCACCGACAGCCACCTTATCTTCAGAAAACTACTCAAGAATTGGCTCTTCCCCACATAAGCACCATATGCAAACAGAAATGTACTGCATATCCCTCTGTTTATAAGCATTTAGTTTCACTATAGATATGTCCCTATCTTTGTTTATTGCTTTGTATAAACATGTAAAAGAATTATGTTGTGAAAAAAAAGTAGAATAACACTTGAAAGCCGGAGTTTATATGGTGCATCTTTGGTCTACATGTACTTGCTGCCATTGTGCATATATGTAACTTCCATGTACTTAGATCTGTGTGTTTGTTAATTTTCTCCTGAAAAAGCATATCCAATGCACTACCATATTTCTCATCCTGCACCTCTATCAATATCTTTAGTCAACATATACTTACCTCCTTTGCGCATCTATATACTTTCAATGTACTTATGGATCTATATATGTATCACTTTCTTCTAATTTAGCATTTCCTATGAACTACCCTATTTCTCAGCCTATACTTCTCTCAATATATCTTCTAGCCCAACATTCTGACTCATCTCAAACTTCTTTATGCTACTCTTTCCAGTGACTGCCATATTTTTCAGCCTATACGTCTCTCAATACATCCTCTACATCCACTCTCTCATTTATCCCAAACCTCATACCACCACTATGATCCCCAAAATAACCCTTGCTAGACTCTCCCCTACTCTACCCCTCCTTGCATCATGTGATGCCTCTTTTACTATACCAAGCCCCCAAAAACAAATTCTTCTAAACTCTTCCCTCTGACCCTTCCCCTCCAAACCCCTTTTTACTCACCCAAAAACCTCCTCTTACTGCGATAACCTCAAAAATAAATCGAAATCCTTCACTGTCCTATCCCTCCACTATCCTTTTCAATCAAACTAAAAGACTAACATGTTCACTCCCCAAATTCCATATTCCACTATACTAATTCACCACGAATCCTTTATGGGTTCCAGAGTAGCGTACTACACGCCAAAAAAAAGCACTTCAAACACCATCAGGGGTAACAAGCGCTATATAAATAAAAATCTTTTTTCCTCCTCTATCTTTCTGCTATCCTTCCGAATCCAAATAACTGACTAACCTATCCATCACTTAAAATTACTTTCATATTTCACCATACTTATTCAACACTAATCCTCTATGGGTACTGGAGTAGCATGCTTCTCGCCAAAAAAGCACTTTGACGCCTCGTCAGGGTTAGTAAGCACTATATAAATGCAATTACAATACAATACAATACAATACTTGAGCTCAGAATGGTGGCATAATTACGTGATGTGACATAATGACATAATTTTGGGACTTTCTTGTAATAAGCACAACACAAAGTTCCCAAAAGTACATGAATTATGCTGGCGTAATACAAATTTCTCCTGGGGCCACTATACAGCCTGATGTAATGTCAGTAGTCACTGCTTTTAAACAGATAGTGCAGAAGCTGTGACATCCTTACCACAGAGCCCAATCTAGTCCTCATTCCATATAACGGGAATACTTCAGCGTGTGATACAGTTTGCTATGGAAGACTCGATGATGAGGTGTGTTCTCTCCAGAGCCATGCAAGAACCTATCTCTATTCCCAACCTCCAGTATCACTAATAAGATTATTCACTCAGACATTTTTGGCTACCTAACAAGCAGAGTTTGAGTTTATCAGGTGTCCAATGGTCTCTATGCAGTAAAGAAATGTTTCTCTTAATGTCCCCAGCTTTCAAAAAAGAGCATACAGTGGCTTATTCCTTCTCAGGCGGCGATACAACAACATGGAAATCTCTCTCATCAGCCTTATATTTTGTTACTGGTCCTTGGCATCGTTCATAAATGATCTCAAACCCCTTTTTTCCAAAGCTATTTCCACTCAGTCACACTGAACTGTTTTCCCTCTTCATCTCTGACACTCATATCCCTCTCTCAACTTCACCTTATTCTCCCTTCTGTAATTTTTTGTTTTTACTCTGAAAGCCCTCTTCTTTTATTGTAAAGTGCTGTAACGTCCTTGGGTAATGTCAGCGCTATGCAAAACTGCATAACTAAATAAAGAAATACATTTGGATACAAAAACCATTAATGTATCTCTGAACATACCCTCAAAAGCGCTGTACTGACCTGCAACACTATTTGATGAGAAACTGATAGAGTGAGAGTAGATCCTCTCATGGAGGAATACATGCTTTAAATTCTTGGAAGGCAAGCCTTCACTGCTGCTTTTTATGACTACCGCTTGAGGGAATCTCATCCTCACTAGTTAACAGTAGACCCAAGGAAAAGAAATGTATTAAACTTGTTAAATCTCTCAAAATGTGTGAACCTTGCATCACATGAACATCATTGAATAACATTTTGGGTAACACAAATTTGTCTAATTTTTACCTCTTGGAGTCTCCTGGGAATGGTAAAAACACTTCTTAAACACACTGCCACAGCATCCTGACAAGTTCCATTGACCCCATTCTTGTGTGCTTGTGTATTACTGGCATGTGTGAGAGAGGGGATTCCATTAGGTGCACCACATCCAACTCCATCAACTGTGAGATTGGATCCTGGCAGAGTATATCTTCAAGCAGGCTTCCACAACTCTAGTAGTCTGGGTAAAGCGGGGGAGTACCCTGCTGTAAGTGAGAAGAACTATTGTTGGTCCAGTAAGACTATAACCCATTTGTTTAGAATCTGGCACTGCATGTATTGCGGGGGGCGTGTTGCTCCAACTAGACAAGTGAATGATCTCCCTATTGTAAATATTAGTTTGTCACTTTTATTCTCCGGGCTATTAAGTGTCACTTTGCTCTATACTCTGCCTATTTGAGAATACAACATTCTCCATGTATGCCATTGCACAGATTTGGAAACAAATATCTCAGTTTGGTCAATGTGTACTACAGGGGGAAGAAGATGTGTGGTTCAAACTGAGAATGACTTTAAATCTCTAGACCTCTATACTCATACTTCAACTCCATATTTGTCCTTTCAAACTGAGACAAAACTAATTTTTTATTTGAGTTGATTGAGTTTGCTGTGTGTCACCTTAGCACTTTAGAAGTACATCAGTGGTCAGTGATAGACTACAGTACAAAAATGCACATATTTGCTTGTGCTCTTTATTCTTGGGCACCTCTCAAGTCTGTAAGATTCTTTGAGACACCAATCATACATTTTCCCTAATGTTGTCTGTGCCCCTTTTAATGCAGGATGGCTTAAGTGTTCCGCTTTCTACTGAGATCCAAAATCTCTGTTATGTGTGCATCAAAGGAATTATCATCTGTCAATTAGAGCAGAATAGAGTTAATGGCCCTGGACCCTGCTCTATAATTTGTCCCTTAGAAAACTGTGACCTAAGTTAAAAAGCATCTTCATTGATCTTCCTGGGTACGATACACTAGCTAAGATCTTTCAACATAGGATTCTTTTTTCATAGGCTTAAGGTGCTTAGAAGAATATACCATTGGAACACAGTTTCACACTTGTAAGTAGAGATTCTTGAGCTATGGGACAATGTGGTTTGCAGCAGGATGCAGACAGGAAAGCTTCAAGTCGTTTGTCGAGATGGACTTCTTGCAGACGTTCACACTACAAATGCAAGAAGTGCAGAATTGACTGTGAGGGGCCATCCAGGGCTGAACTAGCCATTCTGCCAATTTCGCATTTTCCTATGGGCTTCAGGCTAGGGAAATGGTTTTAGAGAAGGACAGGTGCTCATTACCTACCAAGGACTCCATGACTCCACTCTATTCATGCAATTCGGTAGTGTACAGCTGGCTTTTAGCATTTTTGCAATATTTGATTTTAGTTTTCAGTGGCACTTGTGAGACAGATCTATTATTTGACAAAAGGCAGGGAGGAGCTGGAGCACATAAGGTGTCCTGCAAAACGTACGTGTAGGAAGTTATTTGTACACTTATAAATGCTAATAGGGAAGAATGTGAATGCCTATATTGTAGCAGCCATACATTAGCAGGGGAAGGACCCTAAAGCGTTCAAAGCAAGCCGCTCCATCGGGTGTTAGCTGGATTGAGTGAATCATCAGTCTGTCTTTGGATTTATGTCTGACCATGTTGTGTACAAGCATTTAAGGTCTGAGGTAAAGGTAATGAGCTCAATCCTTCGAGCAGGTCTAAAACTTGAAGTATAATTAAGCACAAGGTTTGAGGGTACGCACTAAGCGCATGGTATCTGACCATGAAGTGGATGCATAGAACAGCCAAACAGCAACAATATCAGAGGGAAAACCAGGGATCTCTGACAGTAACAAAACAAGCATTTGCAATGCAATAGGTCTCGCATTTACGCGAGTTTGAGCTATTGACATTGTAAATGACAATCCCTTTTTTTTTTATGTTTTGTTTGTTTGGTTAAAACATAAATAAAACGCATTGTCATTTACAATGCTAACAGCTTAAACTCTCACAAAAACGGCACCTATTGCATTGCAAATGCTTGCTTAAATAAAGTAATTTGTTTATTTGATGTAACCTTTTTTTATTTCACATCCAGAAAAAACTATTTGCAAATGACACTTGACCGTATTCTGATCTATAACCATACTTCAAGCAGGTTTATGCCTAACATGCACCAGGTTGTACCTTTGGTAGGAGAACGCTTCTTTTCAAGATATCTTCAACGTTCATTATTATTTAATACATTTCAATACAAGAACTCTCTTAGAGGCAGAATTGACATCTGCCAGCTAGCAGCAAAGTAGGGGAAAGGCGTATTCCTCTGAATCCTCTTCTATCTTATTTAAAAATGAGTGAGAATATTTGAGAGACGGCTAAAGCGGTCTGTTGCCAGAACCAGAAAGCGAAAAAAGGAGTACAAACAGGATCTTTACCTCCTCTCTTGTTGATCAGCCTTTTTACGGAGACTCGGCCTCTGATTGTCCATCAGTTTTGTTTGTGTGCCCAAATACTGTTATTTTCCAGAGACTGTAAAAGCACAGAAAACTGCTGGACTGCAGCACAAACTGCAGAGTTTGACACAGATTACTGGAGCATAGCATGACTGAAAGAGCACAAGATGTACTGCATGTGCACTATAATGACTGCAAGAGCATAGTGTAAAAGATTTCAGGAGAAACTTTAGAAGCAGAACACAGACTACAGGGTCTCTGCACTGGCTGCATGAGCATGAAACAGACTGCGGGAACGCTGCACTAACTGCAGGAACTCTGCGCTGACTGCAGGAACAGGACACAGACGGTAGGATCTCCACGGTGACTGCAAGAGAATGACAGACTACAGGATCTCTGTACTGACTGCAGGAGCATGACAGACTGCAGGAACTCTGCACTGACTGCTGGAGCTCCGCCCTAGCTGCAGGAACAGGACACAGGCTGCAGGATCTGCGCACTGACTGCAGGATCTGCGCACTGACTGCAGGATCTGCGCACTGACTGCAGGAGCTTGAAACTGACTGCAGGAGCTTGACACTGACTGCAGGAGCTTGACACAGACAGTAGGAACTCTGTACTGGCTGCAGGATCTCCGCACTGACTGCAGGATCTTAACACAGACCGTAGGAACTCCGCGCTGACTGCAGGAACTCCGCGCTGACTGCAGGAACTCCGCACTGACTGCAGGAGCTCCGCACTGGCTGCGGGAACTGCGCACTGGCTGCAGGAACTCCAAACAGATTACAGGAGCATAACACAGACTGCAGAATCTCTGCTCTGACAGCAGGAGCTTGAAACAGACCGTCGGAACTCCACGCTGACAGCAGGAGCATGACACAGACTGCAGGAGCTCCGCACTGACTTTAGGAGCGCCGCACTCACTGCAGGAGCATGACATGGACTGACTGCAGGAACTCCGCACAGACCGACTACAAGCACAGCTCTGGCTGCAGAAACACAGCAATGGATGAAACAATCAGGAGGTGCTCAACACACAGACGAATTTCAGACGGCTTTGGAAAATCAACAGAGCAGCACAGGGTGAAAGAACAAACAAGAAACAGACGGGGGCATAGGGTTAAAACAAAAAGCAGCGCCTACGTATAAGGGAAATGGACTGAAAGACAATGCCTTTAAGCTGTCACGAAGAACCTCAAACAAGCTGGCGCAGCAATGCATGAAAAGGTTTTCTCTTCAAGACAGGGTCTGAGAGAGGGAGGGGTCGGGTGAGTCTCAGAAAAAACGCCACAGTTCAGGAAAGAAGACGGATTGGCGGGTGGAGAGACGGGAGGACGAGAGAACAAAGAGAGATAGTGAAGGGGGCAGAGAGAGTAGAGGCACGAAGAACAAGAAGGGCTGGGCGAGAAGGGAGGGGGGAATGCCAGCAACAGAGGAGCCCGCGAAAGTGAAAGTGATCGTGATTACGATCGCTACGGAGGAAAGACACATGGCGCTGCGCGCGTGCACGTTCACGTGCACTGTAGCTTTAGGCCATGGCAGCACTTTGAAAAGCCCAGATATAAAATGTCTCTTCGAGCCTTTGGCTCGCGAGACCTAAAAATCGTGTGGACAGAATATTGTGTCAATAATATCGAGGACAAAAAAATCGAGAAGGTAAGTGCAAATAGGTGACTAAAGAGATACCTTTCTTAACTCCACATCTACGTACTTTGAAGAGATATATATATCGTCTTGGTACATATGTGTGAAGTTATAGATAGTAAAACTTTGCTTACCTATAGAAACTTATCTTCACAATATTTTTGTCTCCGATATTCTTGACAGAATATTTTGCCTCACGAAATTTGTGTTTCCAATATTCTGTCTAAATACCAAAACCAGAACATGAACTGAAGGAGGTCTGGAGACACACAGGAGCACTAGTGCTGCAGTTAGAGTTAGCGAGTGTGCAGCTTGCTTGTAGCACCAGGTGCAGCAGTAGCTACATTTGACTGACTTATTGGAACGCATCTGCCTCAAAATGTTATGTTTTTGTGTTTTTTTAACAATATGAATATTCTCAATGTGTTTTATTGCTAAGCCGTTGAAGGACGGCAGTATAATAAATGCACATATATATTCAGCAGCAAACATATGATTGTCAATACAATTTTACGTTTAAATGACTGAGGCACAAGAAAATTGTTCTTTTGAGTCAAAATTACAGTTTTTTGTGACCGGAGGTTAGCTCTCTTTACAACAGACCTGCGCTATATTCAGTTATACCTCTCCTTTTCCAAAAATCTACAAATATCTCAGCGGGCTCCAATTTTATAAAGAGATGTGCCTTTTGTTATATTGTCTTCTGAAACAATGGAATAGATATGTCTCCCGCTGACAAGGCGTGTTCAGAGGTCAACCCGTGTCAATAATACATTTTGAAAAACACATCAATCCAAAGAGACAAGCATTGTGCGCCATATTGTACACTGCAACAAATCACCCTAAGAGATACTAAAGCTGCTAGTGCCGCCATAAAAAATGTGTCGCACGAAATTACAAATAATCATTTCATCTGTCTTCACCTTTTATTTAAAGCATTACCCACTGGAAGAAATGAAGTGGAAAAGATCGATCGCGCGATTATTAATATGTGATGAGTCATTGATTTTACTGAAAAATACACATACTAATTATATGAGAAAACCTGCAATCGATCAGCAACGATTCCGCTCTTTTTTATGGACTTGTGTGAATAGAACCGCGTGTGTGTTTTTAAAATGGCACAAAGACTACAAACTGCCTTGAGAATGACATTGTACCTTTAAGAGAAGGGGCTTGCTTATTGCATTCTCTGTTATTAGATATTGTGCGTGGAAACTTGTATGTTATTTCAAGGTTCGTGAGTCCTCTACATGCTCACAAGCAACACCAGCAGAATTGTAATGCCAGTGGGCTTTTACTCCACACTGGAATGTCAAGGAGTCAGACTTAATGCACATTAAATATGCTGGCTTTCTCCTAAGACAGACAACGGCTGAATCAGTTATATCAACGTCAGGTGTAACAAGGACACCATACACGGGGCATGACCTGTACCATAACATCACTTGCACCACATCTGCACATCTTTTGCACATCTTTGGTTCCTGCAGGGTGATCCCCAAACTTTTTGTGTTTTTCTATGTTTTGCTGAATTCGTTTTTGCTGGCCTTAGGACTTTTTACCACTGCTAACCAGTGCTTAAGTGCTTATGCTCTCTTCTCTAAACATGGTAATTTTGGTGTATCCCCAATTGCCATGAATAATTTACTTATAAGTCCTCAGTAAAAAAGCACTCCTCATGTCCTATGCCTGTAAATTTAATACTACAGTAGGTCTGCAGCACTGATGGTGCCACCCAGTTAAATAGCCCAGGCGCAAGAGACGTGGAAACTGACCCATCTCCCACTCACTGCTGCGACCGGAGCCGCAAAACATTTCCTTTCGGCGCGGCCGCAAGTGCCTCACTGCTGCGGCCGGAGCCGCAAAACATCTCCTTTTGGCGCGGTGCTGCCGCAAGTGCCTCACTGCTGCGGCCGGAGCCGCAAAGCATTTCCTTTTGGCGCGGCGCTGACGCAAGTGCCTCACTGCTGCGGCCGGAGCCGCAAAACATTTCCTTTTTGGCGCGGAGCTGCCGCGAGTGCTTCACTGCTGCGGCTGGAGCCGCAAAACATTTCCTTTGGCGCGGTAAAGCCGCGAGTGCTTCACTGCTGCGGTTGGAGACGCTTCCCTTTGTTCTCCACACGGCGCTGCGAGTGTGGCGCACCCAAGGATCACATTGAGGATCACGCCGAGACGGCTCCTGGGCCACTGAATTGAACGTCGATGTACGGGGGCCCGAGGTGCCCAGCGGAAGGCCAGAGGGAGGTGCAGGCGAGGGCCGGGTGGTGAAACAGGAACTTAGGAGCTTACTGATGAAGTCTGTGAAGCCCCGCGCCGGGAGAAGAAATCTCAAATCCCAAAAAACGCGGACCTAAGGAGTGCTGACGGTACTAGCAGATTTAGACAGCACCTCATTAACAGGAGAGCAGCAAGGGGCTGGGAGAGCGAATACGCGCAGCGGTAACCGTAAGAGAGGAGCAGCTGACTTTGTATAAATTAATCTGAGTAAGGGATGTTCCTGTTTTTTTTAATTTAAAAAAATAAATAATTAAGGACCTCAAATTTAAAAGTGATTGTGGCAGCAAATAGCTACTGTGTTGGGAAGGTTTTAGTAGGGAGAAAGCCGTGAACAGGTTACAGAATTGGTGAACTGAGGGCGGGTAAAGAAGAAAGGAACTAAAAGATGGCACCAGCCAAAGCAAGAGCCCGTAAGGCTCCAAAAAATGGGAAAAAGAATGAAACGAACATTCAAGCGGTAGGCGAAGTGAGCAGTGTTTGTAAGCCAAAGGGGGCGACAAGCGAGCCAACCGGAAAGAAGAAAACAGTATCTAGAAATACTAAATCCTTGACGCTAACACCTCAGTCAGTAAAATCAGTGGTTCATCAGTGTCTAACTCAAAGATTTTTTGGGAAGACATTTTAAGGGGAAGGACACGATGGACACGATGGATAAGGAAACAAGCACCCTGGTACCTCCAACCTCGGAGCCCATAGGCGAGGTGGAGTTAGGCTCTTCAATGCAGACCATCTTTAATATTTCTGGAGCTTCTTTGAACCCACGGCTGTCCTCTTCACCAAAAATGTTTCAGCAGTTATTTGAGCATGAAACTGAGAGCGAAGGCGAAGATGAAACACCAAGCAGCAAGGAACTAAGTATGAAAGGCAAAGATGGGACAATTGCTCAAACCAAGGAGAACGCTGGCATAGAGTGCTCTTTTGGTATGGGGAGTGAATCTCTGCACTCTCCATTGCATGGGTTGGAGGTCACAGGAGCCTCGAGTACTTCCATGCTTGAGGTTATGTGGATCCTCCAAAAAACCCTGCAAGGCCTATTAGAGGTATCTGTAGTAAATCATGAAATTTTAAAAACACAAGGGGAGCAGTTTAAATCTATGTTGGGAGAGTTGACACAAATCAAAGGATTAATGCCGGCATTAGTTAGACCGGTTGGTGAAGAACAGGACGGTGCAGGTAGTAAAGAGAAAGATGAAGTTGTGCTAAGGGCTCCCAATCTACAAAAAGAGGAACCGAGTGTTTATATATCTCGACAGCCCATGATTGAAAGGAAATGGGGCGAAAGAAGATATAATATGAGGGGTTTCCCGAGGTTTAGGGGGGAGATGGTCGCCTCTAGAAATAGACAATTGTTAAAACAACCAGAAAGGAAGGGGAGAAGAGGGAAAGAGGAAAGGAATAAAAAAGAAGATCAAGAGAGGAAAGTGACGCAAAGAGCAAAGCAGAATAAGGTAAAGCCCCTAGCTGAACAAAAAGAATGCTGGAATCCATTAGAAAGATCAAAGAATAGTAAAAGAAATCTGATGCCAACATCGAATAGAACGGAGGGGAAACACACAGAAAAGAGGATAATTGCCCAGTTGGGATCTAGAAGCCCTAGGCGTAGCAAGGCCCTTATGGAAAAAGATAAAGAAGACATCCTGTCAAAGAGAAGAGAAACTAGATTAACGGGGGCTCCCTATGGTGTAAGGCAAGAATGTACCCCTGATTTATGGGTTTTCTTGGAACCTTCCAGACAGGGTAAAGGCGGGAAAAAAGCTAGGAAACTAAACCCATTAAATCAATCACAGCTCCTATTCTCCTTGTCAAAATGTGCACGCCTCTGCAGCATTGGCACAGAGGACCTTAGAGAAGTAGGGTTCGTTATGAGTAGTAAAGGGGGAGAAGTAACCAAGGTTCTCTTTTACTCTGCCTTGGTAAAAGCCGCAGTGGAAAAAGCAAAAAATGAGCTGCAAAAGGAGGGGATTAGACTGGTAAGAATGGAGGAAATCCAGGGGCAGCACTTCCTTACGAAACATGCAGGATTAGGGTTACGGCAGGTAAGATTAATCAACTCAAGTTGGAATAAGAAGGAGGATCTTGCAATAACTATAACTGATAATGAAATTGCAGGATATGAAAGAGATATACTTGCTGGAAACAGGTACAATGCCCTAGCAACCCCAGAATTTAGGGAGTATGATGAGGAGGGGTTCCTGAGCGAAATCGACTAGGAGCATGGGTCGTCACACAGCTTATCAATCCTATCGTGGAATATAAACGGATAAAAGAAAATATCGATTCAAGATAATGTTGACAAATTCATCAAAAGTAACGATATTGTGTGCTTGCAGGAGACTTGGCTGTGTGACGATACCCTAGAAACCCTAGTTATAGAAGGATTCACCCAACACTCAAAAGCAGCAAAGAAAAACACCTTGGGGAGGCCATCAGGGGGGCAACTAACACTAATCTCTACACAGATAGGTAGGAAGGTCGAAAATGTGAAGCTAAACTGTGTTTGGGCACTAGGCTGTAGGGTTCTGCTTCAGAAGTTGGATCCCTGTTATGATGGAATATGCATTATAAATGTATATATACAGAAGGGAAAAGACTATGAATATAAGGAGAACCTGGGGAAGTTAAAAGAAGATATAGCGTTCGTAAGTGAAAATTATCAGAAGGATATATTATTGGTGTTAGGGGATTTTAATCATAGATTAGATCCCCGAAGGGTGGCTAGCTGGCACAAGGAACTACTAACATCTTATATTATTGAAGTGGCCAACTTTCCTAGAGGAGAGACCTCTCCACAGAATATAACATTTTCTCAGTTGATGGGTTCATTAGGCATGGTATGTCTAAATGGGAGAATGCAGTTGGATCGGCCAGCAAGTCTCACTTTTATGAAGGGCCAGCAACTCTGCCCAATAGATTATGTGTTTGCCCATACTTGGCATTTTGGGCTAATCAAAAATTTTGAGGTGGTGAAAATGGAAGGCAGTGACCACTACCCTCTGAGGACAGAATTATATTTAGCAAGCAGTAAGAAGAGAGAAAGGGTTCTACAGGTACATGTGGTTTACCCTAAACGGCTGACAACCAGGATAACACAGGAACACATTGAGAAATTAAAACAAACCCAGCTGATGATCCCGGTAGAAGAAATCCATTCTAGAAATGGAAGTATCTGGTTCGAAACCATCATAAGTAAGCTAGTGGACACCCTAAAGATACAATTTAAATCAAGAAAGTCAGGGCTTAGAAGCCAGAGAGCTAATAAAAATATGCATGCCTGGTTTGATGATGAATGCCGAGTAGCAAAGGCACAGATCAGGCAGAAGGAAAGAAGGCTAAGGGGTAGGTTGTATGTGGAAATATCTCAGTCCCTCCAGTCACTCAGGGTAAGATATAAAACATTAATTAGAAACAAAAAACTAACTTATAAAGATAACTGCTGGGCAAATATGTTGGAGGTAATTGAAACCAGAGATGTAAAAGGTTTTTGGAAATTGGTCCAAGAAAGTGCGGGTAGAAAAGCAGGATACCTAGACTGTATGGTCCCTGAGGACGATTGGGTGGGTTACCTGGGAGAGATATATGGGAACTGGCCAATACAAGATAAGGCTGGAATGCCAGCTTGGTCACTGGTGAGGGACGACCTAAAAGAACAATTTTCCTCCAGTTATATAAAGAAAATTATAGCAAATTTGAACCCCACCCGTGCCGCTGGCCCAGACAATCTTCCAGCAGTAATAATAAAGACTAGACCAGAATGGTGGGCAGAGTTTTTCGCAAAGATGTACCAAGTGATCTTGGAGACAGGAATTGTACCAGAAAGTTGGAGGGGTGCAATTATGAGACCAATTCATAAGAAAGGCGATCGGAAACTACCGAAGAACTATAGGTTGATAAATCTCCTAGATGTAGGGGAGAAAGTCTTTGCAAAAGTCATTTTGGGACTACTTAAAGAGTGGGCGGAGGAAAATCAGATTATACCCCCAGAACAGGGGGGTTTTAAAGCAGGCCATTCCACAATTGACCATTGTTTTGCTCTCTGGTCCAGAGCGCGGAAGTCGATCGAACAGCGGAGAAATTTATTTTGTTGTTTTGTGAACTTCCGCACAGCTTTCGATCTGGTGGACCGGGAGCTATTGTGGGAGGCCTTAATTAGCCATGGTATCCCAAAAGATTTGCTAAGTCTGATTCAAATGCTCCACACAAAGAATTGGGCCCAGATAATTTTAGATGTGGATGGAAGTTTAACCAGGAAGATTGAGATTGGAAATGGGTTGCGGCAGGGATGCGTATGGGCCCCCCTGCTGTTTTCCTTGTTCTTGGCAGATTTACCATTGACCCTAGAGACCGCTAACGGGGCAAGCCCAAAACAAGATGGTAAGCATATTGCATGTTTGCTCTACGCGGAAGACCTGGTGATCATGGATCAGACCGAAATCGGCTTGCAAAGGAAACTAAAGATATTTATTGATTATTGCGCCAAGAAAAAACTTGTGGTTAATATGGACAAGACTAAAGCCCTGAGATTTGGCCGGAGGAAAGCTGGATTCGTATGGTTTTTGGGGACCGAGAAAGTAGAAACAGTTACAGAATATAGGTATTTGGGAATGTGTATTGAAAGAAATTTGAAATGGCATACCCATCTAGATGCGTTAAAATTAAGAACATCAGCATCAATTAGCGGTTTGAAATTGTTTAACAAAACCTACGGTGCGATGTCAGATAGACCAGTGTTAAAAGCTTATTCTGCCATTGTACCTCCTGTGGTACTTTAGAATTTGGGACCGCGTAGGAGGCAGGGCCCTACCCCTGTCTATCCCGGTATTAGCGAACCGCGAATGGTCAATGCGGTATGTACAAGTGCTTTGTGTAACGTTTTAGCTATGAATGCACTATGTATACGTTATTATACATTGACTACGTGGGTTCCATCTTAGAGCGGTGGCCATCTTATGGTTGCCCTCACATAGGTTACATATTACGAGCAAATACGGGCCTTTAGAGCACACGTGCCTTCCTCTGACTTCTCTGTGACCTGGGCAGCTTGGCTCCACTGCCCCAGATCAGTCCGGTCCCACGAGCTCCCCGTCCTTCGGCCACCTTTGATTAGCATCAGGGCTTGACACACCATAAAGCCTTTTCATCCCACACGAGCCTCCAGCTAATCTCTTTCACACCTGACTGTTCCTGCTTTATGGCTTGTTTTCCAAACAGGAGATGCTCGTGTTTATTGGGGCCTGTTGATATCTGATGTGGGATCTGAGACTTGCTGGGTAAATAATTGTGGGCTGGCTTAACTGGAATGTGGGATGGTCATCATGACTCTGCCTTTTCGTTTGTAATGTATACATTTATATGGCCATATCATAAAACAAGGAATGTATGCCTGAAGCAGGATATTTTGTATTTAAGGAGAAGCCCGTTTCTGTAACTTTTAGCAGTCTCCTGAGAACATACACGCTGTTGTACTTCTAGGATGCCTGTAATTGGTCTGCAGCCAATAAACTGATCTTTGACTTCACCCAGAAGACTCTGTGTTTCTGTAGATCTGAAACAGGAAGAACCCGAAGTCATAGGGTGTGTTCCCCTGCACCGCTGGGCTTAAAATTCCCAGTACTTCAGTTGGCGCCCAACTCGGAACTATTTCAGCGGTACCGGTCCAAGCCAGAGGTTCGTGAGGAGCTTCGTGTGGAAATTCTGGAGGAAGGCCGCCACTTCATCGACCCCTGCATGTCGACGTGGTCCAAAAGTCTTTTCTGCGAGGTTCTCCGCGTCCCGACGGCTACGAAGGACTGCTGCCCTGATTAATTTGAATTTTACCGATTCTGTATTTATGAAGTGGTAAATGCTATGTAGGTAATCAGTCGGTAAAAAATACTGAATCGGAATGGGTCGGTATTTTAGAATCGGTATTTACCGATTCGGTAATGGTAACTGGCTTCCCATTGAATCCTATGGGCCAGGAGGCCCATAGGAATCTATGGGAAGCCAGTTACCATTACCGAATCGGTAAATACCGATTCGGTAACGGGGGGAGCACAATCAAGGGTGGCAGGGTGTCACAGTGACACCCTGTTGCACCCCTGATTCCTGCATGTGTGCACATGTGGCACACATACATGCCCTAAGGGCATGTATGTCTGCCACATTGCACACTTCTAAGTGCGAAAAAATGCTTTTTCAAAGACATTCGTCATTTACCACCAACTTTTAGTTGGTGGTAAATAACGAATCCACACAACACCCACACACTCCCCCTACATCTCATTTCGGGATTCGGTATTTACCAAATCGGTAAAATTACCGATTCGGTAATTTTACCGATTCGGTAAATTACCGAATCCTGAAACGTGCCCCCTACATACCAAAAGCCTGAATACCGGTCGGTAACAGGATTTTTACCGAAAATCGGCCGTTACCGACCGGTATTGGGCTTCCTACATATGGCCCCTGGTGATTTGGCTGCTAACCCACCTGTTCAGCCATATTTTCAGCGTGTTTGGGTACATGTTCCATGGAAGCGTTCTGAGGTGTTAGCACTTAAGCAGACATTGCCTGACCCCCGTAAAAACCCTACAGGATATTATAAGGAGTTATCACAAACTGCAGAATCATGTGTCATGAATCTGGCTGACATAGACATGCTGTTTGGGAATGTGGTTCCACAGCCTTTATGGGGATCCATTCGCAATGTAGATCACGCTGCAGAATTGGGTAACACATGGGCTAATATTATTGCTGCAGACGCTGGACAAGTTGGCGGCGCGAAGCCTGATCCTTTGGTAGCAGAACTCCCTGGTCGAATTATTACCTACATGAAAACTATAATGCCTGCGATGCGCGTAAATTGGGATAAACTATCCGCATGTAAGCAGAAGAAAGATGAGACAGTGTCCGATTTCTTTACCAGGTTTGAAGAAACGTTTATCGACCACAGTGGTCAAGACATGAGCACTGAAGGTGGCCAACGGTTATTTGTTGCTAAATTTGTGCAGAATCTACTTCCCGAGTTGTGTAAGAAATTAAAAGACTCAGAAAGTTCCTGGGCTGTTTCCTCTTCAGCGCAAATACTGGCTACTGCACAGTATTATGAAAATAGAGACAAAGATGAGAAGGATAGAACAGATAAGAAAACGAAAGAACTGAAAACAAAGGTCCTTTTACAGCAGGCTTATCCGCCACGTGGAGGACAGAATAATTATAGGCAAACACAAGGTATCTATCAGCAATCCCAACAGTTTCAGAATAATCAGCAAATGAATGGGTATTATCAACCACGAGTCCCTGTAGGTCCCAACCAATGTTCATATTGCAAAGAGGAAGGTCATTTTAAATATAGTTGCCCTAAATGAATGCAGCGTAACAGTAATGCGTATGGCGCAAGAGGTAGAGGTGGTCAGCAAGCTCCTAGAGGCAGAGGGCGTGGAAATGTTCCCCAGAACGCGCGTCCTCTTCCGCCTCAAAATACCATAAATAGCTTTGATCAGCAAGCCAACGCAACTGGTAATACAGCTCAGTACTACAATAATGAATATTATGCAGAAGACGACAATGTAGAAGATAATGATTACTAGGACCGCCGTAGACAGAGAGAGGGAGTTGTTTCAGTGCCAGTGGATCAGAGCGGACCTTATGTTAAAGTAACTACAGCAAATGTAACGGAGCCCTTTCTGCTGGATACTGGTGCTGCAAAGAGTTCAATCATGCATTCAAAACTCCCTGGCGCGCCTTTGTCTGGCGAAATGAATGTTTCAGTAGGTTTTTCTGGCGCCCCAGTTAGGAACCCGATTTCTAGTCCTATGTCACTTTCTGTTGGACCTTGCGAGTTAAAAGCACCCCTCATCCTAACGACAGGTTGTGGTGAAAATTTGCTAGGATTAGAT
Organism: Triturus cristatus; assembly: GCF_964204655.1. Taxonomy (NCBI): domain Eukaryota; kingdom Metazoa; phylum Chordata; class Amphibia; order Caudata; family Salamandridae; genus Triturus; species Triturus cristatus. The sequence continues at coordinate 319,884,928 of NC_140579.1, forward strand.
TTGCTAAAAAGATTGCATGCAACGCTATATTGTTCTCCCTCGGGAGTACAACTTACATTAGGTAAGAAAGTGATTTCCCCGATGTATTTGTCTAAAAATGCAATGCCACCTGAGTTGTCATCCCTTCCGGATGGCCTTTGGGCTACTGGTCCCAATGATGATGGTCTTTTGGAAATACCGCCATACGTGATCACTTTAAAAGCCAATGTCAGATTGCCACGTATTCCCCAGTACAAGATCTCCAATGAAGGTCAGAAGGCATTGTTAGCCATTGTCAGCGATTTGATTAAAAAGGGTGTAATTGAAGAGACAAGCGGCAACGTTTGCAATTGTCCTGTTTTACCTGTCTTAAAACGAACGGACCCTTCACAGCCACCTGTTTACAGATTTGTGATTGATCTTAGAGAGGTTAATAAGATTGTTGTGCCACAGTTTCCATTTGTCCCTGATATAACTGCCTTGTTAACTATGATTCCAGCCTCCGCTGCATGGTTTTCAGTGATCGATTTAAAGAATGCTTTCTTTAGCATCCCAATTGCAGAGGAGAGCAGAGACATTTTTTGCTTTAGTTTAGGAGGTCGAAGCTTCCGCTTTAAACGCGCTCCCCAGGGCTACTGTGAAAGTCCATCAATATACAGTCAGGCTTTAAAAGCGCAGCTTGATGCACTGGTTTTACCAAGTGGCGCTATCCTTATTCAGTACGTTGACGATTTACTAATCGCCCCGGATACTGAAAAGATTTGCAAAGAAGCTACATTGTCATTGTTGCGTCATTTGTCTGCCTTTCATCACAAAGTGTCTCTCTCAAAGCTGCAATATTGTCGACAAGAAGTGACCTACTTAGGTCATCTCTTATCGAAGGAGGGAAGGAAACTGACCCCAGAGAAAATTCAAGCCATTGCACAATTAAGTGTGCCAAGAACACAGAGAGAAGTGCGTGCTTTCTTGGGCATTACTTCATACTGTAGGCACTGGATACCAAATTTCTCCTTGCTGGCAAAACCTTTGTTAGCATTAACATGCAAAGACACACCGAATCCTATTCCATGGTCTGAAGAGTGTCAGAAAAGTTTTTGGGAATTACGTAATGCATTATGTTCAGCTCCTGTGTTGGGTACCCCTGACTACAGCAAGCCTTTTACATTGTATGTTCATGAAAAAGATGGTTGCGCATTATCAGTGTTAACACAGCCTTTTGGCGATAGACCGCGTCCATGCGCATATTTTTCGTCAACCTTGGACCCGGTAGCGAGGGCATTGCCAAGTTGTCTGAGGGCCAAAGCCGCCGCAGCTATGTCTATTCGACAGTCTGCTGGCCTAGTAATGGATAATACATTGATTGTTATGGTTCCACATGCTGTGGACACATTGTTAAACAGGACCAAGACACAACACTTAACTAGTGCGCGATTATCCGGATATGAGCTGACACTGTTAGCAAATCATATACACATAAAGAGATGCAACACGTTGAATCCAGCTACACTATTACCAATTCCAGCAGACCTAGATGAGATTGAGCAACATGATTGTTTGTTCAGAACAGAAGAAGAGACGAAAGGAAGAGTAGATCTTAAGGATACTCCCCTGACTGAGTGTGATGGTACTTTATGGGTGGATGGTTCGTGTTTCAAGCTTCCGAATGGTGATACGACTGCTGCATATGCTATCACGACTTTGCACACGATTGTTGAAACTGCACGTGTGCCACAAAATTCGGCACAAGCAGCAGAACTGATTGCCCTTACAAGAGCATGCGTGTTGTCTGAAGGAATGAAAGTGAACATATATACGGATAGCCAGTACGCCTTTGGCGTGGCGCACAGTTTTGGGTGATTGTGGAAAGAACGTGGGTTCCTGACTTCGCATGGAGCTAAGATTCAGAATGGCAAGTTGGTGAATGATCTCCTTAAGTCACTGACCCTACCGTTACAAGTTGCGATTATGAAATGCAGTGCGCACAAGAAAATCACTGATGATGTTGGTCGTGGTAATGCGTTTGCTGATGAAGTCGCGAAAGAAACAGCAAAAGATGTAAAGACTCGAATGTATGTTGCAGGCCCTGCAAGATGGGTTGGTGATGTTGGAATGTGTGAAAACACAATAGAGAGTGTAAAGTCTCTTCGAGCTGAAGCCACAGAGAAAGAGTTGAGAAAGTGGAGAGAAAGTACGGGTAAGTTGGATGAGAATGGTTGTTGGATTGATTTGTCAGAACATAGGCGATGGTTGTTACCTGATGCGTATGTGCTTCCAGTGGTTACTATGGCACATGGAATGGCACATATCAGTATGAAAGGAATCTGTAAGTTGTTGGCTCCAGTATGGCAGAATGCTGGAATTCCCAAGTGTGCAGAGAATGTGGTCAAGAATTGTATGGTATGCTTGAAATACAACCCTGGTAGGGGAACCCCAACTCCAGCTGGTCATTTTGCGCCTCCATCATATCCATTTGAAGTTTTGCAGCTAGATTTTATCCACATGGAAAGGTGCAACAACCTGAAATATGTATTGGTGGTTGTCTGCGCTTTTTCAAAATGGATAGAGGCATATCCCCTAAAAGACAACACTGCTCTATCCACAGCCAAAGCCCTTGTGAAGGAATTTTTCCCTAGGTTTGGAATGCCAAGAATGGTGTGGAGTGATAATGGGAGTGAATTTGTGGGCCAAGTAATGAAGAATGTGTGTGAGGGATTAGGGATTAAGCAGAAGTTTCACGCTGCAAATCACCCCCAATCAGCTGGATTAGTAGAGCGCTACAATGGCGCTCTGAAACTCAAGCTGGCCAAAATCCAGGCGAGCTCCGGTCTTAAATGGCCTGATGCTCTGCCTCTAGCACTCCTGTCCACCAGAATGACCGTACACTCACGAGTGGGACTTAGCCCATACGAGGTTATTTTTGGCCGCCCGGCCAATGTATGGGGTGTGCCAAGACCGGCGAAATTCAGTGAAATCGAACATCCAGTACTGCTTGATTATTTGTACGAATTGACGGCTAAATTGCATGTTTTACACCAACAGGTGCATGATACTCTCCCCCAGGCCTCTGAGGCTCCAGGACATCCTATCGACCCTGGCACATGGGTGCTCATCAAGAATTTCCAGCGCAAAAGCAACGATGAGCCCCGTTGGATTGGCCCTCACCTCGTACTTCTGTCTACAAGATCAGCTGTTCGAGTAAAGGGGAAAAAGAACTGGATCCACGGCGCCCACATCAAGAGGATACCTTTGCCTCTACCGTATGACCAGTGGGTCCAGGAGGGTATCGCTGACTCTGAAACAGACACTGTACCTCGTTTTGTGCCGTTCAGTGATGCACGCGTGAGAGGCACAACTTCAACACAAGAGAGTGACGATATTTTTCAAGAAGCTGTGCCACCGTCAATTCGATTGGACACCACAGAACCTGAACTCTTGTTTCAAGATCAGACAGTACCTGGCCGTCTCCACTATAACTTAAGACCAAGGCCTATGGACAAATAAATATTCTTTTCCTTACCTTTTTGTTTTTTGATACCATAGCGCTCCCATCTGAAGGACTTTCTTGATTTTTGTTTTTCAAACCACCATCCGGGTTCAGCCGCAGGGTCGCGGTGCCAAGACTTTGGGGTATGGGCCGAAGACGTTAGGTCAACGGTTCTGGTTGGTCTAGGGCGTTCCCTGGACTGACAGGCGTACTCCTTAGCAGAAGATACTCACCCGCCGCGAGCGGCACGATTAGAGGATGGAGTTTTTCAAGATGGAGAGACCCGCTGAGGAAATGAACTTTAAAGCAAAAATATGTAAAATAATGAAGAGCAAACGTTTTGTATTTTTATGTCTGTTTATATTATGTAGTATGATTGTGTTTACTGTAGGATTTGTATTCTTCTCCTCTCAAGAGCCCATTGCACCCACTGTATAGCCTATACCTCCTCCTACTGTCTCCTCACACTCTTTTCACCCTCTGGCTGAACATGAACAAGCTAGACGGTCTGAGTTTGTAAACAACTCGTTTATTCAGCTCCTGCACCAGCACCAACTAGTCATGAATACAACCAATTGCTGGGTGTGTGGTTTAATGCCACATACCATTAATAAGGGTATTCCTTATCTAGTGCTGCCCTTTAGTTACAATGGATCGTCATGGGCATTCCAGACCATGTTTCTCTTTGCACTAGACGCCTACTCCCCGCGACAACTGCGTTCCATCAGACCTAGCACAAATAATAAAGCTTTAATGAAAGGAGTTGCCGATATGAGCAGAGATATCGATGCATACTCATCTATTCCCAAAGAAGAATTGAGAGCTTATGTAGGGTGGGACGCGACGGGGTATAGTATTAGTCTGGGTGAAAGACAGCGAAAAATCTCATCCCCAATTTGGGTCGTACCCCACATAGGTCGGTTCTGTTTACAAGGTAATGGTCAGAATCCAAGAGCTACATGGAAGAAGTGACTGTACTGAAACATACACTTTTCCATCGCAGTTTTCCCCTGCGTTTTTGGCTGCCAAGGGTACATATTTTGTCTGCAATGACCGAGCATATACATGGTTGCCCCCTGATTTCTCGGGCACATGTTATATCGCAAATTTGCTACCGCCAACATTTACTGCTGCCCCTGACTATCACAAGACCAGAGTTGTGAGAGGCGTGATTAGTAAGGAGGATACTGCCGGTCAGGAAGCGGGAGACTTCTTTTTGGGTTTCCTGCCATTTTGGGGACCTATGGTCAATAGTAGGAACCTGAGACAACTGACTCGTGTGGTTGAATCCACTGTTAATGTTACGGCTGGTGCCCTTGGTAATTTGACAGCTGAGCTCCAAGCGGATCGCCTCATGACTTTGCAGAACCGCATGGTTCTAGACGTCATACTTGCAGACCGCGGTGGGGTATGTAAGGTCATCCAATCTAGTTGTTGCATTTTCATACCAGATAACGCTCCAACAATTTATCAAGCCATCTCCAAACTGCATAAAATATCTGAATCCATACACGTGGATAAAGGAGATTGGTCACTGGTGGGGTGGTTCTGGGAACTGATATGTGCCTGGGGTTGGAAGATTCTGATGGTCATTGGAATGGTCTTAGCCATCCTTTTCCTGTTCTGTCTGTGCATCCAGTGTGCTCCTGCGATATGTGGCCTCTGTGCTACATTATGTGTAAGGAAACCTGTATCGAGGGACGAGCTAAGTAATAGGATGATGCTACAGCAACATCTCCATGACTTCGTGAATATTGACCTAGACTCGGATTAATGTGAGCATAGTTATTGCCTATGTAAGGGCAAAAGGAGGGTCTGTGGTACTTTAGAATTTGGGACCGCGTAGGAGGCAGGGCCCTACCCCTGTCTATCCCGGTATTAGCGAACCGCGAATGGTCAATGCGGTATGTACAAGTGCTTTGTGTAACGTTTTAGCTATGAATGCACTATGTATACGTTATTATACATTGACTACGTGGGTTCCATCTTAGAGCGGTGGCCATCTTATGGTTGCCCTCACATAGGCTACATATTACGAGCAAATACGGGCCTTTAGAGCACACGTGCCTTCCTCTGACTTCTCTGTGACCTGGGCAGCTTGGCTCCGCTGCCCCAGATCAGTCCGGTCCCACGAGCTCCCCGTCCTTCGGCCACCTGTGATTAGCATCAGGACTTGACACACCATAAAGCCTTTTCATCCCACACGAGCCTCCAGCTAATCTCTTTCACACCTGACTGTTCCTGCTTTATGGCTTGTTTTCCAAACAGGAGATGCTCGTGTTTATTGGGACCTGTTGATATCTGATGTGGGATCTGAGCCTTGCTGGGTAAATAATTGTGGGCTGGCTTAACTGGAATGTGGGATGGTCATCATGACTCTGCCTTTTCGTTTGTAATGTATACATTTATATGGCCATATCATAAAACAAGGAATGTATGCCTGAAGCAGGATATTTTGTATTTAAGGAGAAGCCCGTTTCTGTAACTTTTAGCAGTCTCCTGAGAACATACACGCTGTTGTACTTCTAGGATGCCTGTAATTGGTCTGCAGCCAATAAACTGATCTTTGACTTCACCCAGAAGACTCTGTGTTTCTGTAGGTCTGAAACAGGAAGAACCCGAAGTCATAGGGTGTGTTCCCCTGCACCGCTGGGCTTAAAATTCCCAGTACTTCACTCCGCAGTTTTTGTATGGCGCGGAACTTCTATACTTGAGCGGCAAAAAGGGCTGGGATATTGAGGAAGGCAAATATTTAAAAAACCTATTCTCACTCCCCTTGTCAGCAATGGTACAGGCAATACAACTTGAATTAGGATTGATTTCATGGGGCATTCTAGCCAGTATGGCTCTTGTCCGTTTTTGGCAACGCCTAGGGGTAGGTGAGAACACCAAAATATCACAATGGTGTTAAAACGAAATTCAGAACAGCGAAATAAAATGGGCAAAAGAGACTAGAGCTATCATGACGAAACTGTGTTGTACGATGAAGGTTAAATTGCGCCCCATCACTTACATGATTAATTGTGATAAGAAGGTACTTAGGACGTTGGGGAACGAAATATCGCAGGCACAGGATCAAAACTACCTAGCGAACAAAACCTCTGTACACTTTATGACTATGGCATGGAAAAATGAACAATGCTTTCCCTACGTTGACAGGTTACCCGATTGCCGTTTGCGAAGAGAGGTTTTAGAGGTAAGAATTGGGGTAAACCAGTGTTATGTAAATAATGTGGTAAAAAGCTCAATGATTGATAAGATGGGAAGATGTATTTGCACTTTGGACACTTCATGTGACTTGTTACATATCTTAATAGATTGCCAGAAGTTTCTTGATATTCGAATTATTATTTTAAGACCGATTTTTAGGAAATATGAGATAAAATCTGGGGCTCAGGCTGTAATTTTGGTGACTCAAATGAGCCACTTAGACATTGCCGTTGCTATTGGGAAGTTCATGCAAAGAGTAAAGGCACTTCTTCTTATTGGTTTTAAATGAGTTTTTTAAGCCACCCAGACGTAATTATTTAATGGAGGGTGTATTAATTGTATGTGTTTTAAGATGTGTTTAGTGTATTTAAGGTTATGCAATTTTAGATGTATTTTAATCATATATGTAAGGTTTGAGGACCAATGGTCTAAATAAATGCAAATTGAACTGAACTAAATAGTCCATTAAACATGTCTCAGACCTGCCACTGTAGAGCCTGTGTGTGCAGTTTTAACCTGCCATGTCAGCCTGGCAAAAAAAAACTTTTACCAGGCCCAGACCCTCCTTTTTGAACACACATAGGTCACCTCTAGTGTAGGCCGTGAACAGCCCCAAGGGCAGGGCGAAGTTTTTAAAAAAAGTTGGACATGCACTTTTAGGCTTTACATATCTTGATAGTGAAAACCTCTTAAATTTGTTTTTCAATACTGCAAGGCCCATCTCTCTCATAGGATAACGTTGGATTTGCCTTATTACATTTTGTGAGTGTAATTTCCAAATGTGAAGATGTAGGAGAGTAGGATCTGCAATTATGTTGCCCCCACTTTTTTTCTGATGTTTACACTGGTTTCTGGCTATAGTCTGGCTGGGTTCCTGCTAATCAGAGCCCCAGCCTCTCTGTTCTCTCTAAACAACTTGGAGTGCATATTAGATGCACTAGTGATTGGATCCTGTGGTACCATATGAGCCCCTAGTATATGGTACCTTAGGTACCAAGGGCATAGGTACATCACAGGCCTACCAGGGGTTGAAGCATGTATTATGCCACCACTGGGAAGCAGACTAAATCTGACACCACAGGCCTGCTACTGCAGCCTGGGTGAGGTAGTGTTAGTGCTGGAGCGGGTAGTACAAAATGTTGTATACCCCCCCATTCTGCATGTTTATATTAATCTGAATAATCAATTAATTGTAATATTATTAATTGGTTTGAAGTGATAACTCACCAACTATATTAACAAGAGAATTACACGTGGGAATTGCACTTTGCATGGCTATATTAATTGTGAATTAACTTGTGTACGCATATTAATAGTAGAAAATTAGAATATTACATGTTATATGTTGCTTTAAGTGATGTATTTGTGATTTGTGCTTTATTTAGTGAGTATAAACCGCTCTGAGTGTTGCTTCTGCTAGATAAATACACACACATATGGGTATTAGCAAGGGGATAACATTTTATTAGTAATTTCTATCTTTTAATTACGTTTTTGTGTTTCTTTTGCTTAAGTTGACCATTTTGGCCTATACAAGATGGCTGAACAGGACGTTAAACGTGACTGCCCTGACAACACGAGGTTCTGGGTGAAGTGCGCAGACGTCACCGCCAGCAGCAGTGGCCTGGACCTGACCCCGGGAGAACATGTACCTTCCAAGGACGCTCCGGGAACCCATCCAAGAGAAAGGACAATGCTTGATGTAAAAACCGGAACCAGCAAGTGCGATGACCTCATTTTGCGGACTATGTTAGAACTTCACCTCACAACCCCAAATTGACCAATCCGGACTCTCTAAACCCCAATCTTGATACATTTTGATATTATTTTCATTATAAAAGTAGGTAGGGAATTGAACTAAAAAAACGCTCTTCTTTGACGAACTCGATTTCCTGACGTTATGCTGACGAAGAGGACGGTGACACTGCTGGACAGCTGTTATCCTGAATCTTTGAAAGAATGAATTGCGGCCTAACTTTGCCGAATAAATTCTTCTTTGACTGATTGACTTAGAGGACGACTTTAGCCAGAATAGGTAAATATGATGCTCTGAAATGCTAATGATGATTTCTAATTTTCTTGCAATATAATTTAGATAAAGAATATTTGATTAATTGTCAAATGTGTTGTGTCAGTTATTTGAATAAGAGAAATGTGGGAAGGAAGTAATGTATAGATAGACCAGCATTATTCATTAAAACCACGTATAACAACTAAATGATCCATCTCCTTATGAGAGGGATATCTTAGAAGTCTGAGGGCAATGTGTTTAAGGGTAAGGTAAAGATATTACTCTCATGTCAGCGTTGAGAAACGTATTTTCCCTCAGAAAACAGGTCAACTGAGTGTAAGTATATTGGTGTTATGGGCCCCACCAATGAATGTATTTCAGTGAATTGGATGCCGAGGTAGTTGGTCTGTGCCGAAAGGGGAATTTGACGTTCTGCGGTGCAACAGTTTTCTGGTAGCAAGACGATGGTTTTTATTGTTTTGGTTTGGTGATTATTGCTTGTAAATAGCTTATTGATTATTGGTTATTGATATTGATTTATGTACTAACACTCTATGTTGAGTCGTGTTGAGTTTTATGTTGTTTGCACGACTTCTGGGATGAAGGAAGTCGGAAGTTTGTAACAGTTCCGTAGTAGAGCAGAGGTAAGCGCTGTTCTCGGGAAAGACGGAATTGTTGTTATCCTGTAGGTACACTGGAGAAAACGTGTGACGATTGAAGTTGCACGACGCATTGTCTGGGTTCGATTCGGTGACATCGCCGTGTGTTGCCATTAGAGATATTTTCTGTGCGAGACAAGTGTGTATGATAGCGAAGGTTACCTGTGAAATTCCGGTCTTAGGTACCAGGGATCCAACTGGCATTCCGATAACGCTTATCACTGGAAAGGTAATAGGTACTCACTGAGCTTGTTAGAAGGACAAAGGAGAGGTAAGCGCTGCTTTGTTAGCATATGTCATAATTCTGTAGTAGAACAGACTGTTTGCTGTTCTCGGGAAAGACAGGATTCTGCGTGAATGTACTACATTTTCTAGTGTGAAAGTGCGTGAACAAAATAACATTTGGGTTAATTGCGAAACTCTGGGTTTATTTCTCAGGAGCATTGGGTCTCCAACTGTGTGTCTTAAATACTAGAGAAACAGTTAGCTAATGCTTGTTAGAAGGGTGAAGTAGAGGGATGTGCTACTTTATCAACGGAAGTAACGATTCCGTAGTAGGGCAGAGGTAAGCGATGCTCTCGGGAAAGACGGAATTCTCGTGAGAAAGGTTTATTGCTATTCTTTGGTTAGCGAAGCGGACAATGGAGACGTTTTTATGTTGTTACTAACAGGATTGTAGAAATTGAAACAAAAACTTACAGCGGAGTTTGTAAAGGAGGGGTAGACAGAAGCAGGAGCTACCGCAGCGGCTGCTGACGTCAGAACGACCGCGCTGGGATTGCACAGTCGGTCAGAACTGCAAAACGCTCCGGATTGGTGCGTTAGTGTGCGCCGCACTAGGAGTGGAGAAATACAGGGTGACGTAGACGCTCCGGATTAGTGCGTTAGTGTGAGTCGCACTGCGATTGGACAGAGTAGTGGTACAGTCATAGGGAGAAACTAGTGAGACACGAAAAAGAAGGAAAATGTATTACAATCCACCAGAAATAGAGAAAAAGTCATGGTTTGGTAAAATTAAGAAGTGGTTTAAGAAGGACAAACCGATCAAAACTAGGGAAGGGCAGTTACTTCCTCCACCAAAAACCCCTGCATCCTTAATGATTGCGAAATATGGATATCACACCTGTATTTGGTTAGACAACTGGGTTAAGTATACAGAGAAGGACGGAGTGTTGGCTTTTCCAGAACATGGTTCATTTAATTTGACCGTTTTGAGAAATTTGAGAGAGAAAATGATGAATTTAGAACCAAGACCTAGACCGACTCAATTTGAGGCTTTGACGGAGTGGGAAGATGAAATGCATGACCGAGAAAGACAGAGAAATGGTAGAGGATATAGGTACTTGTTTGGCAGATCATTCGGACATGAGACGCATGATGATCGAATGAGAAGGTGGCGGAATGCGAGTATGACTGAGGGTTTGTTTCCCGTAAGAACTGCAGGAGAGAATGTAGGACGAAAGTGTGTAGAAAAGAGGCATAATGTGGACACGAGAGGGTATGGAGTGAATGAGTCCGAGGGTGATGTTCTTGATGATATGTTCTATAAGAATCCACCAGCATACCGATCAGAACCAGAAATATTAACTCCGAGTGCCCCAATGAAAGAAACAGTACGAATCATAAAATCGGAACCAGAGTTCCAAGATTTGGGAAGAAACAATCCTATTAGAGAGGTAGAAAAGAAGTCTGGAGGAAAACTGGATGGAGAAAATTCAGCAGAATTAGCCAAAACAACCCTAGAATTAACGGAGAAAATAAGAGAATTGACTAAGAATCTGGAAGCGGTAACTGTACCAGTAACGATAGGTCCAGTAATGCCTATTTTTGACAAACAGAAAGACAGCGAACATTGTTTGACAGTCCCTTATAAAAGTAATAAACTGGTTGAACAACCAAGAATGAGTCAGAGTGAGAATCCATGGAGACAGACAATGAGTATGCTTGAACCAAATTTTTCAAACAACCCATTTGTAGATCAGTACTGTGCAGAGAAACGTATGACAATGATAGAGACTATGTCAGAAACACAAAAAGATTTTGGACAAGGAAATGTAGAGAAGCCGGTAGGACCGTCTACAGAGGAGTTGAGTGAATGGTTGAGAAGCTTGCAAAAGAAAGACAAGGAATCCCAGTCAATAGATGTAGCATAATTACGAATGGTACTGGAAGAATTAATAGTAGGAACTATCCCGACAGAGAAGTTAAAAACGTACCAAGATGAGGAATTGTTATTTCTGTGCAAAAGAGTAACATGGAGAGCGAAAAGTTTTCATGAAAGATTAGAAGAAGTGGCAAATGAGATGGGTATTGATATTGAAAAGGTAAAAGCCTTACAGAAACCCTATTGAGTAGATTTCACCGAAAAAGACATTGAAAACATGAATACCACAGGACGAATAGGTCAGATTAAGGATATAATTATTTTGTTGAGAAAATGGGGAGATGTGGACAAATGGAAGAGCAGATGGTATCGTAAGCGAGACGAAGTTTCAGACAAAACGTTTTCAGCCTATCCTATGAGAGAAAAAGAGAAGGTTGTGACAGAATACCCTATGAGAGAGATTCCAGGAGGAGGATATGTGCATGTCCCATGGACTAGACAGGATATTTTGTCATTTACGAATGACTTCCCTCGACTGCGTGAAAAGCCCGTCGAGTGGTATAGACAGGTGGACAGATTTGTGAAATTATCCAAAGTATTGTGGATTGATTTGAATAGCCTGTTTGACATAATTGTACCAGCAGATCTATCGACAGAATGTAAAATAGTAATAGATTGGCCGACACAGGAATACCCAAGGGATCCAAAGACAGGAGCTCCAGACCCTGAGGTAATGAAGAAATATGAACAGGTTATGGCATTCTTGAAGAACAAAGTACCCCCTAAGGAGACAGATTGGGTGAAAATTGACAGAACGCATCAAGAAAGCAAAGAATCAGTACATGCCTATTACGAGAGGTTAATTTTAGCCTTTAAACAATTCAGTGGAGATGAAAATTTGAGTGACAAGGATTTGAGCCATTTTGTATACAGGTTTGTATATGGTCTTCGTCCAGAAATTAGTGAAATGATCAAACAGCATACGGTAGATTGGCAAAACAAGAAAATAGACGAAGTATTGAGACATGCTAATTATTTTAGTGATTAAATTGAAGCAAAACAGCGAAAACTAAAAGAGAAGGCAATGTGGGCACAGGTAAAAGTAGCAGAGAGACAGGAAGCACAATTAGTGGAACAAGCTGGGTCAAAACCAAGATTTAATCCTGGGAATATTGAGGAAGCTAAAAAGAAATTTCCGTGTCATAATTGCGGTAGGATAGGGCATTGGAAATCCGAGTGTAAGAATCCACCAAGTACTAATGATGAAAATTCATCCTTGAATCCACAGGTGCAGAATGAGGTGAGTGGCCAACAGCAACGACAACAGCAGGGTGTAACACAACAGAATCAGTTGCCAAAACCACCTTTTCCACAGAACAAAAATTGCCAGAATTATAGTAAGGAGAATGGATTCTACAACGAAGAACAGGGAAATAAGCCGCAATGCGCTAGCGCTGCTTCACAGTATTGGCTACAACACGATGAAAGCGATTCAGAAGAGGGTTATTGACGGTGCCAAAGGGAGGAAGAAGAGTGCGTACTTGGCGCAACTCTAGAAGTAGACCAGACAGGCCCATTTGTAGATGGAAAAGTTAATAATGAAAATATTACTTTCCTAGGTTGATACTGGTGCTACTCGATCAACTGTTAGATCAGCTGATGTTAAGAATCTTCCTCTCTCGGATGAAACGATCCAAGTAGTTGGGGTCTCCAACAGACAGATTAAAACTTACCTTATAGAACCAGTGAAAGTTAGTATGGGGAAATTTTCTGAAATGCACAGATTCGTAGTGTGCGATACCAGTCCTGTGAACTTGTTAGGTAGGGATTTATTGTGCAAGATTGAACTACCGGGTTTTTAGAACCCAGCGGTGCAGGGGAACACACCCTAAGACTTCGGATTCTTCCTGGTTCAGACCCACAGAAACACAGAGTCTTCTAGGTGAAATCAAAGATCGTATTTATTGGCTGCAGACCAATCACAGGTATCCGAGAAGTACAACACAATGTATGTTCTCAGGAGACTGCTCCTGAACCAAAAAACAGTCCTTTCTTAAATACAGAATATTACGCTTCTGGGCAACACCGCCCCTATTTTACAAGTGGTCATTCACATATTTTCGTTTCAACGGAACAGCAGAGCCATAATGACAATCCCACATTTCAGTTCATTAAGCATGCAGTCATTGTACCCAGCAAGGCTCAGAACCCTCATCAGATAACAGCGGACCCCTAATAAAACGGGCACCTCCTGCTCGTAAAACAATCCATAAAGTAGGAAACAGAGTCAGGTGTGAAAATAGCTTAGTCAGAGATCGTGTGCGAACAGGGGCTTTATGATGGGCCGGGCCCTGATGCTAATCACATTAGGCCGCGAGGAAAGGAACCGGCCGGACAGGATTGACCTCGGGCAGCGGAGTCAGTTTGCACAGGTCATAGAGAAGTCACAGAAGGTGTACGTGTCTTTCAGGCCTAGGCAGGGCCTTAGTGCGCAGCCTATGTGAGGGCAACCACAAAATGGCTACTATTCTAAAATGGAACCCAAAGGGTTCAATATGTGTCATCGTATGCACGGTGAATTCATCAGTGAAACATGACGAAAACACTCATACATACTGCGTTACTCATTTGCGGTTTGTTGGTACCAGAATTGACATGGTGGGACCATGCCACATACAAGGTTCCGAATTTTACAGTACCACAGACCCTCCTTTTGCCCTTACATAGGCAAGAACTATACTAATCTGAGTCCAAGTCTATGTTCTTAAAGTCATGGAGATGTTGCTGTAGCATCATCCTACTGCTCAGCTTGTCCCTTGATACAGGTTTCCTTACACATGATGTAACACAGAGGCTACACATTACAGGAGCACACTGTATGCATAAACAGAACAGGAAAAGAATGGCTAAGATCATCCCAATGACTATTAGAATCTTCCATCCCCAAGCTGATATCAGTCCCCAGAACCACCCCATCATTGACCAATCCCCTTTATCCACGTGAATGGATTCGGAAATCTTATGTAGTTTGGAAATGGCCCGGTAGACTGTCGGAGCGTTATCTGGTATGAAAATACAACAGCTCGATTGGATAACCTTGCATACCCCACCACGGTCTGCAAGTATGACATCTAGAACCATACGGTTCTGCAACGTCATGAGGCGATCCGCTTGAAGCTCAGCTGTCAAGTTAACAAGGGCACCGGCCGTTACATTAACAGTGGATTCAACTACACGAGTCAGTTGTCTCAGGTTCCGACTATTGACCATTGGTCCCCAAAACGGCAGGAAACCCAGGAAAAAGTCTCCCGCTTCCTGACTGGCAGTATCTTCCTTACTAACAACGCCTCTCACAACTCTGGTCTTGTGATAATCAGAGGCAGCAGTAAATGTTGGCGGTAGCAAATTTGCAACATAACACGTGCCCGAGAAATCAGGGGGCAACCATGTGTATGCTCGATCACTACAGACAAAGTATGTACCCTTGGCAGCTAAAAACGCAGGGGAAAACTGTGATGGAAAAGTGTATGTTTCAGTACAGTTACTCTTCCCTAGTTGAGCTCTTGGATTTTGACCATTGCCTTGTAAACAAAGGCGACCCATGTGTGGTACAACCCAAATTGGAGATGAACTTTTGCGCTGTTTTTCGCCCAAACTGATGCTATACCCAGTCGCGTTCCAACCTACATAAGCTCGCAACTCATCCTTGGGAATAGATGTATATGCATCGATATCTCTACTCATATCTGCAACTCCTCTCATCAAGGCTTTATTGTTCGAGTTAAGTCTAGTGGAACGCGGTGGTCGCTGGGAGTAGGTTTCAAGCGCAAAAAGAAACATGGTCTGGAATGCCCATGATGAACCATTATAGCTAAACGGCAGTACTAGATATGGGATACCCTTATTAATGGTGTGTGGCATCAAACCACACACCCAGCAGTTTGTTGTATTCATAACTAGTTGGTGCTGGTGTAGGAGTTGAATGAACGAATTGTTTACAAATTCAGCACGTCTAGCTTGTTCGTGTTCTGGCAGAGGGTGAAAAGAGTGCGGAAAAACAGTAGGAAGAGGTGTGGGCTGTACAGTGGGTGCAAATGACACTTGGAAGGACAATAGTACACAACCTACAGAAAACATCATTATGCTAGATAGCACAAACAGACATAATACTACAAAACATTTGCTATTCATTATTTTACATATTCTGCTCTTGAAATGTATTTCCTCGGTGGGCCTCTTCATCCTGAAAAACTCCATCCTCTAATCGTGCTGCTCGCGGCGGATGAGTATCTTCTGCTAAGGAGTACACCTGTCAGTTCAGGGAACGCCCTAGACCAACCAGAACCGTAGACCTAACGTCTTTGGCTTGTACCCCAAAGTCTTGGCACCGCGACCCTGCAGCTGAACCCGGATGGTGGTTCGAAAAACAAAACGTCAAAAAGTTTTTCAGATGAGAGAGCTGCACTTTTGAAAATATCAAAGAAAAAGAATTTTTATTTGTCCATAGTTCTTGGCCTCAAATTATAGCGATGTCTGCCAGGTACTGTCTGGTCCTGAAACAAAAGTTCAGGTTCTGTGGTGTCCAATCGGATTGATGGCGATGTAGCTTCTTGCAGAATGTCGTCACTTTCTTGCTCTGTATTTGTTCCCTTTACACGTGCATCGCTAAAAGGCACAAAACTAGGCACAGTGTCAGCCTCGGAGTCAGCGATCCCCTACTGGACCCACCGATCATACGGTAGGGGCACAGGGATCCTCTTGCAATGTATGCAGTGTATCCAATTCTTTTTCCCTTTCACTCGAACCGCTGATCTTGTTGATAGCAGGACTAGGTGGGGGCCGATCCAACGGGGCGCATCATTTTTCGTACGTTGAAAATTCTTAATTAGCACCCACGTTCCAGGATTAATAGGGTGTCCTGGAGCTTCAGAGGCCTGGGGCAGAGTATCGTGAACCTGTTGGTGTAAGACACGCAATTTAGCCGTCAATTCATACAGATAATCAAGCAGTACTGGATGTTCAATTTCACTGAATTTTGTCGGCCTTGGCACTCCCCATACATTGGCCGGACGGCCAAACACAATCTCATACGGACTAAGTCCCACTCGTGAATGCACAGTCATTCTTGTTGATAGGAGTGCTAAGGGCAGAGCATCAGGCCATTTAAGACCGGAGCTCGCCTGAATTTTGGCCAACTTAAGTTTCAAAGTGCCATTGTAGCACTCTACTAATCCAGCTGATTGGGGGTGATTTGCAGCGTGGAACTTCTGCTTAATGCCTAGTCCCTCACACACATCCTTCATCACTCGACCTACAAATTCACTCCCGTTATCACTCCATACCATCCTCGGCATTCCGAACCTAGGGAAAAATTCTTTGACAAGGGCTTTAGCTGTGGATAAGGCCGTATTGTCGTTTAGGGGATATGCTTCTATCCATCTTGAAAAGGCGCAAACAACAACCAGTACATATTTCAAATTGTTGCATCTTTCCATGTGGATGAAGTCTAGTTGCAGAACTTCAAATGGATATGATGGAGGCGCAAAATGACCAGGTGGAGTTGGGGTTCCCCTACCAGGATTGTATTTCAGACATACCATGCAATTTTTGACCACATTCTCCGCACACTTAGGGATTCCAGCATTCTGCCATACTGGAGCCAACAACTTACAAATCCCTTTCACACTGATATGTGCCATTCCATGCGCCATCGTAACCACTGGAAGCACATATGCATCAGGTAACAACCATCGCCGGTGTTCTGACAAATCAATCCAACAACCGTTTTCATCTAATTTACCCTTACTCTCTCTTTCCACATACTCAATTCTTTCTCTGTGGCTTCAGCTTGAAGGGACGTCACACTCTCTATCGTGTCTTCACACATTCCAACATCACCAACCCATCTTGCAGGGCCTGCAACATACATTCGGGTTGTCACATCTTTTGCTGTTTCTTTCGCGGTTTCGTCAGCAAATGCGTTACCACGCCCAACATCATCGGTATCCTTCTTGTGTGCGCTGCATTTCACAATCGCGACTTGTAACGGTAAGGTCAGTGACTCAAGGAGATCATTCACTAACTGACCATTCTGAATCTTAGCTCCCTGCGAGGTCAGGAAACCACGTTCTTTCCACAAACGCCCAAAACTATGGGCCACACCAAAAGCATACTGACTGTCAGAATATATGTTCACTTTCATTCCTTTCGACAACACGCATGCTCTTGTAAGTGCA
The DNA here is from genome assembly GCF_964204655.1 of Triturus cristatus. Classification (NCBI taxonomy): domain Eukaryota; kingdom Metazoa; phylum Chordata; class Amphibia; order Caudata; family Salamandridae; genus Triturus; species Triturus cristatus. Next base: position 319,902,611 of record NC_140579.1, read on the forward strand.
ATTAATTCTGCTGCTTGGGCTGAATTATGTGGTATGCGTGCAGTTTCAACAATTGTGTGCAGAGTCGTGACAGCATAAGCGGCAGTCGTATCACCATTCGGAAGCTTGAAGCATGAACCATCCACCCATAAGGTACCATCACATTCAACCAGGGGAGAATCTTTAAGATCCACTCTCCCTTTTGTTTCTTCTTCTGTTCTGAACAGACAATCATGCTTTTCAACCTCATCTGTGTCTGCTGAAATTGGCAATAATGTGGCTGGATTCAGCGTGTTGCACCTTTTTATGTGCACATGGTTTGCTAACAGTGTCAATTCATACCCTGACAATCGAGCATTAGTTAAATGCTGTGCCTTGGTCCTGTTTAACAATGTGTCCACCGCATGGGGAACCATTACAATCAATGTATTATTCATCACTAGTCCAGCAGACTGTCGAGTAGACGCAGCTGCTGCCGCTGTGGCTCTTAAACAACTTGGCAATGCCCTCGCTACAGGGTCCAAAGTCGACGAAAAATACGCGCATGGACGCGGTCTGTCTCCAAAAGTCAGTGTTAGCACTGACAATGCGCAACCGTCCTTTTCATAAACATACAAGGTAAAAGGCTTACTATAGTCGGGGGTACCCAACACAGGAGCTGAACATAATGCCTTGCGTAATTCCCAAAAACTTTTCTGACACTCTTCAGACCATGGGACAAGGTTCTGTATATCTTTATATGTTAATGCTAGCAATGGTTTTGCCAGCAAAGAAAAACTCGGGATCCAGTGCCTACAGTATGAAGTAATGCCCAAGAAAGCACGCACTTCTCTCTTTGTCCTTGGCACGCTTAACTGTGCAATGGCTTGGATTCTTTCTGGGGTCAGCTTCCTTCCCTCCTTCGATAAGAGATGACCTAAATAGGTCACTTCTTGTCGACAATATTGCAGTTTAGAGAGAGACACTTTGTGATGAAAGGCAGACAAATGACGCAACAATGATGATGTAGCTCCTTTACAAATCTCCTCAGTATCCGCGGCGATTAGTAAATCGTCAACATACTGGATAAGGGTAGCACCTTTAGGTAATACAAGGGCATCAAGCTGCGCTTTTAAAGCCTGACTGTATATTGATGGACTTTCACTGTAGCCCTGTGGAGCACGTTTAAAACGGAAGCTTCGACCTCCTAAACAAAAGCCAAAAATATCCCTGCTCTCCTCTGCAATCGGAATGCTAAAGAAAGCATTCTTTAAATCAATCACTGAGAACCAAGCAGCGGAAGCTGGGATCATAGTCAACAAGGCAGTTATATCAGGAACCACTGGAAACTGTGGCACAGCTACCTTATTGACCTTTCTAAGATCGATCGCAAATCTGTAAACAGGTGGCTGAGAAGGGTCAGTACGTTTTAAAACAGGCAGAACCGGACTATTGCAAACGTTGCCTCTTGTCTCTTCAATCACATCCTTCTCAATTAAATCATAGATAATTGCTAACAACGCTTTTTCACCTTCCTTAGAGATCTTGTACTGGGGAATGCGGGGCAATTTAACATTGGTTTTCAAAGTGACAACATATGGGGGGTATTTCTAAAAAGGCCCACATCATTAGGGCCAGTGGCCCAAAGGGCATCAGGAAGAGACGACAATTCAGCTGGTAGTTTATTCTTTGACAAATACATGGGAGAAATCACTTCCTTACCCAGCGTAAGTTGTACTCCCGAGGGGGAACAATATAATGTCGCATGTAATCTCTTTAACAGATCCAATCCTAACAGGTTTTCATTACATCCTGTCGTTAGGATAAGGGGTGCTTTCAGCTCACAAGGTCCAACAGAAAGGGCCATAGGACTTGAGATCGGGTTTCTAACCGGGGCACCAGAAAAACCTACGGAAATATTCATTTCGCCAGACAAAGGCGCGCCAGGGAGTTTTGAGCGCATAATAGAACTCTTTGCAGCACCAGTGTCCAGCAGAAAGGGCTCTGTTACACCCGCTGTGGTCACCTTAACATACGGTCCGCTCTGATCCACTGGCACTGAAACAACTCCCTCTCTCTGTCTATGGCTGTCCTAGTAATCATTACCTTCCGTATTATCATCTTCCACATAATAGTCATTATTATAGTACTGCGCTGTCTTGCCAGTTGCATTGGCTTGCTGATCAAAACTATTCATCGTATTTTGAGGCGGAAGAGAACGCGCGTTCTGGGGAACATTTCCACGCCCTCTACCTCTTGGGGCTTGCTGGCCACCTCTACCTCTTGCGCCATAAGCATTATTCGTGCGCTGCAACAATCGAAGGCAATTATTTTTAAAATGACCTTCCTCCTTGCAATATGAACACTGATTGGGACCTACAGGGACACGTGGTTGATAATACCCATACATTTGCTCATTATTCTGAAATTGTTGGGGTTGCTGATAGATACCCTGGGTTTGCCTATAATTATTCTGACCGCCACGTGGCGGATAAGCCTGCTGTAAAAGAACCTTTGTTTTCAACTCTTTCGTTTTCTTGTCTGTTCTATCCTTCTCATCTTTATCCCTATTTTCGTAATACTGTGCAGTAGCCAGTATTTGCGCTGAAGAGGAAACGGCCCAAGAACTCTCCGAATCTTTTAATTTTTTACACAACTCCGGAAGCAAATTATGCACAAATTTTTCAACAAATAACCGTTGGCCACCTTCTGTACTCATGTCCTGACCACTGTGGTCGATAAATGTTTCTTCAAACCTGGTGAAGAAATAGGACACTGTTTCATCTTTCTTCTGTTTGCATGCGGATAATTTATCCCAATGTACACGTATAGCGGGCATTAAAGTTTTCATATAGTTAATTATTCTACCAGGGAGTTCTGCTACCGCGGGCTCAGGCTTGGCACCACCAACCTGTCTATTGTCTGCATTAATGATATTAGCCCATGTGTCACCTAGTTCTGCAGCATGATCTGCATTACGAATCAATCCCCATAAAGGCTGTGGAACAACATTTCCGAACAACATATCTATGTCAGCCAGGTTCAGGACACACGATTCTGCAGTCTGTGATAACTCCTTATAATATCCTGCAGGGTTCTTACGGGGGTCAGGTAGAGTCTGCTTAAGCGCTAAAACTTCAGATCGTTTCCAGGGAACATGTACCCAAACACGCTGAAAATGTGGCAGAACGGGTGGATTAGCCTGTGCATCACCAGGTCTCCAGACTGGAGGAACCTCACGCATCGGGTATTGTCGCGCTTTTACCTGTTTCCCTTCAGGGAATTCCTGTTCAAACAACGACTGCTGACAATCCCCATTCCTGAAAGACAGCAGTGTCGCCACTGCTTTCTCAACATCAGAACCCACAATCGTACCTTTTCCAAATTCAAATCACACTTGACACAACTCTTGCGGACTGGAGTCTAAATCATTATCTTCCAATTCCTCACATAGGTTTTCACACATTTTCTCAAAAACGTATCTCTGTTGTGGCGCTTCCCACTGATGAAAAACGTTAACAACAGATTCTACATCATATCTGGAAGGATAAACAATCCATCTACATGCCATGCGGTCCAGTTTTTCTTTCTCTCTAGAACCAGGTATTTGACTACGTAACTGCTTACGTTGTGGACCAGGGGTCGTAGTAGACGACCCAAAGAGGGGTGATATAAGACTAGTGACTGCACTAGCTATTCGTTGTCGTGCAGAAGGAGAAGTTGAGGCAAGAACCGGGTGAAAAGCAGAGGGAAGAAAAACGGGTGTAGATACAGATACAGGAGTAGTAACAGGTAGGGCAGCAAGGGAGGCAGCTGATGTGCTAGGTAAAGTCGCAGGGAGCGCAGAAGTGGTAGGTAGCAAAATCGGCGTCCCTTGGGAAGGCTGTGCTACCGGGACAGGAGCCGGCTGAGGAGGAGCTGGCGGCTGCGGGAAAGCTTGCGGTGCATTAGCTGGAGGCTGTACATTTACTGGTTGCGGAGGCGCTGTAGCATTTTGCGCATACGGGGGTGGCGAACTTAGCAAATGCGACATTAGGGGGTCTTTCTCTTTTTCTTTTGACTCATCTTGTTGAAGGGGTGGCAAAACAGGGTAACATTTATCAATGACTAGTTTGCGTTGCCTGTGCAACTGCTCATTCATTTGGTCCTCTTCATTATCCTTAAACTGCAAAGCTGCTTGCATTATCGACATACCTCTCTCTCTTTTATTCTTCTTTGCTAATTTAATTTCTTTTTGTTTGGCTTCCTTTCGCCATAGGCTGAAAGAATCAAACATCGCCGGCCGGGCTTTCTTCTTAAACAATTTAACTTCTAAATTATCTAGAATCTCTGTGTCGAAACTACCATTTTGGGGCCATTTTAAAACACCATCCTTCCTGGTGTATCGGATCCATACTTCATTATACGTAATGGGGCCCACGCCATGTTTCACATAAAGCTCATAAGTTGGAGTTCCAATTGGAGGAACCGGACACGAATCCTCTAATCGGGAATCCCTTTTACAACCAAAACAAAACAAATTTCCAAATATACTAGAACCAGGCATCTTCGCTCACTAGTCTAGTTTCAAACTTCAAAGGATTATCGAATACGATAGTCTCATGAATACACGAGTCCTCTGGCTTTGGCACTTGCAAGACCCAAATCAAAGCGATCCCGAAGGATACCAAAATCCCGAAGGATACCAAACAAACTGGGAGACGCTCCACTTATACTTAACTGAGGTATCGATGACTTCACCAGAAGACTCTCTCAATTGTTTCGCTCTACCAAATCGTCAAGGGTCCAAAACAGGGCGATTAATCAGGGCAGCAGTCCTTCGTAGCCGTCGGGACGCGGAGAACCTCGCAGAAAAGACTTTCGGACCACGTCGACATGCAGGGGTCGATGAAGTGGCGGCCTTCCTCCAGAATTTCCACACGAAGTCCCTCACGAAACTCTGGCTTGGACCGGTACCACTGAAATCGCCCCGAGTTGGGCGCCAACTGAAGTACCGGGTTTTTAGAACCCAGCGGTGCAGGGGAACACACCCTAAGCCTTCGGATTCTTCCTGTTTCAGACCCACAGAAACACAGAGTCTTCTAGGTGAAATCAAAGATCGTATTTATTGGCTGCAGACCAATCACAGGTATCCGAGAAGTACAACACGATGTATGTTCTCAGGAGACTGCTCCTGAACCAAAAAACAGTCCTTTCTTATATACAGAATATTACGCTTCTGGGCAACACCGCCCCTATTTTACAAGTGGTCATTCTCATATTTTCGTTTCAAAGGAACAGCAGAGCCATAATGACAATCCCACATTTCAGTTCATTAAGCATGCAGTCATTGTACCCAGCAAGGCTCAGAACCCTCATCAGATAACAGCGGACCCCATTAAAACGGGCACCTCCTGCTCGTAAAACAAGCCATAAAGTAGGAAACAGAGTCAGGTGTGAAAATAGCTTAGTCAGAGATCGTGTGCGAACAGGGGCTTTATGATGGGCCGAGCCCTGATGCTAATCACATTAGGCCGCGAGGAAAGGAATCGGCCGGACAGGATTGACCTCGGGCAGCGGAGTCAGTTTGCACAGGTCATAGAGAAGTCACAGAAGGTGTACGTGTCTTTCAGGCCTAGGCAGGGCCTTAGTGCGCAGCCTATGTGAGGGCAACCACAAAATGGCTACTATTCTAAAATGGAACCCAAAGGGTTCAATATATGGCATCGTATGAACGGTGAATTCATCAGTGAAACATGACGAAAACACTCATACATACCGCGTTACTCATTTGCGGTTCGTTGGTACCAGAATTGGCATGGTGGGACCATGCCACCTACACGGTTCCAAATTTTACAGTATCACAAGATGAATTGCACTATATTTTGTACTCCGGACGGAATAGCCTTTGAAACTCCAGATGATGATGTGTTGTATAAAATGACATTGGCAGATAGAGAGAAAGAGGTTACAGGAACCTATGCTGTATTCAACCCTGACAAACTACCAAAAGAATTGAAACAATCAGTAAAAGCAGAAGTTTGGGACTTCACAGGAGAGGATGTAGGATTGATGAGGAATGTAGATCCCGTAAAGATAACTGTAAAAGAAGGAGTAAGTTATCCAAATGTCCCATTATATAAATTGACCCCTGAAATAATCGAAGGAGTTACTCCTGTGATTGAGAAAATGATAAAATAAGGAATTTTGAGAGAAATAATGAGTAGCCCATGTAATTCACCAATAATGGGACTGAAAAAGCCTAGTGGGAAGTTCAGAATAGTGCAAGACATAAGAAAGATAAACAAAATTGTTGTACCATGTTGTCCCATTGTACCGAATCCATCTGTGGTTTTGTATTAGATCCCTCATGACGCAGAATGGTACACAGTGATTGATTTGTGCCATGCTTTCTTTTCCATCCCATTGCACCATGACAGTCAGCAAATTTTTGCATTTCGTTTCGGTGAACGTATTTTGGCGTGGTGCCGAATTCCACAGGGGTATACAGAAAGCCCCTCAATATTTAATCAGCTACTGAAAAAGTCTTTGGAGAGTCTAGAAATGCCTGAGAATTCAGTACTAGTCCAGTATATCGATGACCTACTTGTGTCATCGAAAACTCGTGAAGCTTGTGAGGTAGACACTGTAGCTTTGTTAAATCATATGGCAGATGGAGGACTAAAAGTGTCACCATCAAAATTACAATTTTGTAAAAGAGAAGTCCAATATTAGGGACACAGCATTGAGAAAGGACACAGGAAAATAACCATAGATAGAATCAGGATCATAAAAAGAATGAGTCCACCAATGACCCAAAGAGAAGTGAGAATGTTTCTGGGAATGGTTGGATATTGTCGTCCATGGATAGGCAATTTCTCACTGATTGCAAAACCTTTGGTACGACTGACAAGAAGTGATGTGAGCGATCCAATTGATCTGAACAAAGAGGAGTTGGCAGCATTCAAGAAGTTGAGAGAAGGATTGTGTGAAGCGCCAGCATTAGGTATGCCTGACTATGAGAAGGAGTTCGATCTGTATTGCAGTGAGAGAAATGGATGTGCACTCTCTGTTCTAGTGCAGAAGCATGGAAAACTGAGGAAACCAATTGCATATTTTTCATCTATGTTGGACCCAGTAGCTGTAGCCCTTCCTGGGTATCTGAAAGCAGTAGCTGCTACATGTCGAAGTTTGGAACAGAGTGAAGGAATTGTGATGGGATACCCTGTGAAAGCGTTTGTGCCTCATGATGTGGCGATTCTTCTAAAAAGGAGTCGTACTCAGTATATGACGCACAGCTGACTGACTAAGTATGAAAAGGTCATTTTGGGCGCAACAAATGTGAGTCTTGTGAGATGTGTGAATGTGAATCCTTCAACATTGTTGCATGATGTAGAGCATGTGGAGGTAAGAGATGAAGCAGATCATGATTGTTTGGATGTACTTGATTTTTGTACAAAACCAATGCCTGACATAAAAGATGACCCTTTACCAGAAAGTGATTATGTCATGTTTGTTGATGGATCTTGTTTGAGAGCAGATGATGGCGTGCTAAGTGCAGCATATGCAGTATGTACAGTTGCAGCAGTGATGGAAGCATCCTATTTGAAAGGAGTAAGGTCGGCCCAAGTAGCTGAACGTATTGCCCTGACCAGAGCCTGTAAGATTGGGAAAAGGGTGAGTGTTACTGTGATAACTGATAGCCAGTATGGCTACGGGGTGGTCCATGATTTCGGCCAAATTTAGCTGCAAAGAGGTTTTCTGACCTCAAGTGGGACTCCCATTAAGAATGCTGAAGTGGTTGGAAAGTTGCTTGAGGCAATACAGCTGCCTAGGCAATTGGCTGTGGTAAAATGTGCTGCTCATAGTCACAGTGGTGATTACATTGCCACTGGAAATAAATTCGCCAATGACATGGCACAGTATTGTGCACGAAATCAGAATTCAATCAATCGGGCAAAGGAAAAAGAATTGGTTTCTTGTTTCCCAATGTTTACTAACACTGTGGGAACATGGGATGAAGTAAGACAATTACAGGACGAAGCAGGAGAGGAAGAAGTAAAACAGTGGGTAAAAGCAGGATGTGCACCAAGAGAGAAAGATCATGTGTGGGTCTATCGAGATGGAAGACCAGTAATGCCTGATAGCATGATGTCTGCCATGGCACGGATGTATCATGGACAGGGACATATAGGGAGAGAAGCCATGATTAGGTCTTTTAAACAGACTTTGTATAATGCCAAGTTTAGGCTTGTGGCGGAAATTATTTGTCAAAGGTGTCTAATTTGTCAGCAGTACAATCCCGGAAGAAAGACAGTGGTGAGTCTAGGAACAATAGGTCGAGAGGGAGGGCCTTTCACCAGAATGCAAGTAGATTTCATTGAGATGCCTCCTTGTAACAGGTTGAGGTATGTTTTGGTGATGGTGTGCCTATTCTCAAGGTGGGTAGAGGCGTTCCCAACAAGAAGAAATGATGGAATGACAGTGGCAAAATTATTGTTGAGGGAATTTATACCTAGGTTTGGGTTACCAGTAACAATTGAATCAGACAGAGGAGGACATTTTCATAATGAGATCATAAAATTGATTTGTGAAGCGTTGAATGTACGACAAAAACTGCATTGTGCCTACCGACCAGAGGCTTCTGGTGTAGTAGAACAAATGAATGGTACTATCAAAAACAGAATAGGGAAAATGTGTTTAGCCACAGGTATGAAATGGCCCAATGTCTTGTCTCTAGTACTCATGACTATTAGATCAATACCAGACAGAACTACTGGTTTGAGTCCTCATGAAATCCTCATGGGACGCGCAATGAGACATGTATTTATACCAGTCAACAAAATGATGACAATAACTGATGACATGGTATTGGAATACTGTAAAAGCCTGGCTGACGCAGTTCATTCTGTGTTTCATCAGGTTGGAGCGGATGCCACCACTCTTGAAAAGAAGCCAGCTCATGATCTGAGCCCAGGGGACTGGGTAAGGATAAAAGTACACAGAAGAAGAAACTGTTTGGTTCCCAGGTGGGGAAAACCAAGGCAAGTCATCTTGACTACAACAACAGCTGTGAAGTGTGCTGGATTGAAGAACTGGATCCATGCAAGTCATACTTTGAGAATTCCAAATCCAGTTGATTGTAAAGAAAATGAGTATTTTGATGAATCAGAATCCAGTACTGAGTCAGATGACGGATAGCCAAAAGATAAAGAAGGAGAAAACTCTGAAAGGGGGGAGACAGATCCAAGGTTAACTTTGGTCCCCAGAAGTAACTCCCTGAGGAAAAGATTGCAGATTTTTTAATCCAATTCAGACTCAGAGACAGAACAAAGAGCCCATTCATCCAAGAAAGAACAAAGGAAGAACAAAGAAAAGGACAGTGGAGAGACAATAAAAGAAATCTGTGAGAAGGAAGTGCCAGATGAAAGATTGAGAGAAATTCCACCTGAAACAACACCTTTAGATGGACAGGTGCCAGATACAGAGAGAAAGGGAAAGATTATTGCGGAAGACCCCCGAGGAGGTGTAGGGAACTCCAACATCCAGTTAGAAGCAGGAACAAGTAGTCAGCAGGAAGATTGCGTGACGGAGATTCGAGGAGGGACAGAAGTAGGGAAAACAAAAGAGGTGGAAAAAGAACTCGTTGAAGGTAAATAGCAAGTTGAAACAGAATCTGAGGAAAGCGAAGATGAAATACCAGAAGGCCGAGTTCTGAGAAAGAGAGCTTGGAGAACTGAAAAGAATGATAAAGGGAGTAAATTGAAAAGAGCGGCCAAAGACGAGGTGTGGCCAAACAAAATAAAGAGACTGAGATATCGGCTGACACGTGTAAATTCGCCAAGAGCTGAACAGGTGAATGAAGTAACGAGTCAGTAAAAATCGAAAGAAGAAGAACAGACAGTAGTCAAAGAAAACAAAAGAACAAGAAAACCTAACCAGAAGTATAAATCACCGGAATGGACATATGTGGCCCTGCCTGAAGTGAAGGAAGAGGCGGATAGCCAAGGAAATGCAGAGGTGGTTGTACCGGAAGTGGTTGAGGAAGACGAAGAATCGGAAATCCTGAGAGTTATCTTGTCCGATATTGGAGAAGAAGCGGATGTTCAGGACAACCTGTATGTTGAAAATGAAGGGAAGGTGAAAGATGATGAGATGCCAAACTGAATGAGACAAGAAAATTACTGATGGAAAAACAATAAAATACTGAAAAAGACAAAAACTGGTAGAACCACGTAGGTGCTTAGAAGCCTTGGGTTAGGAACTAGTTGTGAAGTAGAAGAGGCTAAGTCAAAAGACACGGCTCATTTTAGAAAGATGGCAAAAATAGAACGTAGCAAAAGTAGATGTACCTTTTTTAGAAGATGGTGCAAAATGTGTTGTTGTACAGGATTATTAATGCTTCTTTGGAGTATTCTTGCTCTATTAATTTCATTTAAAGTTACTGTAGATACATTAGAAGAACATAGTGATAACATAACTAATATAGGTAAAGATCAAAAGGTAGTTCCAACTAGAATAGATAAAAACTATTTACATAAAGACAGGTCAATAACAGATTTTTCTAACAATGTGTTTTCAAAGTTGTTGTATGAATATGTAAAAACTATGGATGTAAGGGATTGCTACGTATGTATGCAATTACCTGCATCTGTATCTGAAGGAGTGACTTATCATCACCTTCCTGTAAAATATGGAATAACATGCAGTGTAATAGCTAGTTTATTTTATCAAACAGGTAAATTAGAGTATTATTTCTCAGATGTAGATACTATATTTTCACAAGTACCCGCAATTAACAAACTAAACAAAGTAAAACCTGCAAAGGTATTAGGTGAATTTTTCTTAGAGACAAATGAACTAACCTTAGAATATATATTTAGAAATAACTTGACTTGCAGTTTAAAGAAAGAGGGGAAGACATTTTTGGATATGGTTGAAGAAAGGAGATTGAAAAGGCAAAGGAATGTTTCAGAAGGGAAAGTGGAGAAAACGGTTTGGGATGTACAAACGGAGAAACATTTAAGAGGAGAGACGAGTTCAACTATGGCTTTAGATTGGCCTCAGAAAGGGAAATTGTGTATAAGAAGGAATCAGACGGCGTATGACAATTATTTTCGAGGGAATAGTGAGTGCCATGATACATACCGAATCATGGGAGGATGGGGATTTAAAGGTGGAAGAGATCCAGTCTTTCCAGGACTGTATTTCATTTGTGGGAACAGGGCATATTATCGTTTGCCAGACCATTGGTATGGCACATGTTATGTTGGCCTGGTTTTTCCAAAGATTTTTCACATGGATAGAGGAGAAGATGATGTACATAGTTTAGGTAGTTATTTAGCATGTAGTAAGAGAGAATCTTGGACTGAAATTGTGGGTGACATTTTTGGAGCACTGATACCCGCAGTGGGAATATCTCTGAATGCAAACAAAATTAGAAAACTTTCAACAGTAGTGGATCGCTTGTCAACAAGCACCACTGGAGAATTCTTATTGGTAAATACTGAAATGGTTGCCATGCGTGCTATGGTAATGCAAAATCGACTTGTCCTTGATATTCTAGGAGCTAAGGGGTCTGAATCAGGGGGTGGGTCAGCTATAGTCTCTGGGTCAGATGATGAAGATCAAGATGACCTGGACTCTGTGGTTGAAGTGCCAGACCAACAAGGGTCTGAAAAGGACAGAGGAATTCTCCCTAAGAGAGCTGACAGAGTGGAAGAGAGGCCTAGGTCCCCTTCAAGGGAATCTGACCACTCCTATCACTCTGGCAGAGAATCTGTCCAGCAGAGGAACCCATACTTTAATAGAAGAGAGACCTCCTCTGAAAGAATGTACAAACTGCTGCAGTATGAGGAAGTAAGAGTTGCCCTCAAGGCCAAGCAGTTGGCATTAGACAGAGAAGCCTTTGAGCCCCAGAGAACTTCTAGAAAAGAGGGGTTAGAACCCCCTGGTGGCAGCAACAGTGTCCCTAGAGTCAGAGAATACATTCCAGACCATAGGAACCTGTCAAAGGTTGTTCCTCCCTACCAGAGTGGGGTTGATATCCACAAATGGATAACTGCCATGGACAGGGCCTGTAGAGTACAACAGGTCCCCCAGAAACAGTGGGTAGCAATCTTGTGGTTCTCGTTTTCAGATAAAGGCAGAGACAAGCTCCTCACTGTTAGAGAAGAGGATGCTGATGACTATGAAGTCCTGAAGAGTGCATTAATAGATGGGTTTGGCTTAACCACTGAACAGTACAGGTTGAAGTTCAGAGACACCCAGAAAGCACAGAATCAGGACTGGACTGACTTTGTAGATTGTGCAACCAAGGCTCTGGAGGGTTGGCTGGTTGGTAGTAGAGTTACTGATTTTAAGGGATTGTATAATCTTATGATGAGAGAACAGATCCTTAATAATTGCCAAAACCAGTTGTTGTATCAGTACCTGGTGGACTCTGATCTGACCTCTCCCCAAGAATTGGGAAAGAAAGCAGACAAATGGGTCAGAACCAGGGTGAGGCAGAAAACCCAGAACCAAGGGGGTGACACTAAGAAGCAGGATCCTAAAGGCTCTGAGAAAGGTGCAGATAAGTCAAAAGACCAGAAGTCTTAACAAGGGCCCCACAAATCTGCATCTGGTGGGGATTCACAGTCTAACAAAGGGAAAGGCCAAAAGAAGCCCTGGTGCAAATTCTGTAAACAGAATGGGCACTGGACTTCTGACTGTAACAAGTCCAAAGACCAAACCACCACCACTCCTGCCCCTAAGGCAACTGTTCCCCCTAATACAGCTACTGGTGGAGTTGGTAATCAGAATATGGGTGTAGTAGGGTTGACCCTGGGTTCTGAAGTGGACTCTGGCCTAGTCAGAGTACCCACTCAGGCATTGCTGATTTGTGATGGAGACATTGATATGCCCTTCCTAGTGAGCCCCAGTAATCTGGGCAAATGCAAGCAGCAGCCTGTAATAAATGGCAAACAGGCTTTGGCATTCAGGGACACAGGTGCTAGTGTCACCATGGTGGCAGAGGACCTTGTGGACCCTGGGCAGATCATCCTGGGTGAAATGTACCAGGTTACCAATGCAAGCAATGTCAGGACCAACCATAGTCTGGCAGTTGTGAATTTCTCCTGGGGAGGGGTAACTGGCCTTAAGAAGGTTGCAGTCAGTGCAGACCTCCCTGTCGAATGCCTATTGGGCAATGATCAAGAGACTTCAGCCTGGTCTGAAGTAGAGTTATGAACTTATGCTGAGATGTTGGGCATACCTGCAGAGGTGTTTGCTGTGACCAGGTCACAGGCCAAAATGCATCAAACTGAACCAGCTCTGGATCCTGAAAGTGTGGACCAGGTGCTACCCAAGAGGAGGAGCAGTAGGGCTAAGGCAGTGCCTTCCCCTCTGTCTCAGATCACAGATGACCCTCCTGAGGGAGGAGAAGCAGGTCCTGAAGAAGGACTGCCCCAGAGGGACTTGAGCCTGATCAGGTTGAGTTCTTGGGGGAAGGGGGACCTTCGGGGGAAGATCTGAGCAAGGAGCAACAGTGCTGCCCCTCTCTTGAACCCCTCAGACAGCAGGCTGCTGCTGAGGCTGCTGGGAGTGCTAGTGGGTCCCATAAAGTTTATTGGGATGAGGGGCTCCTATACTCTGAGGCTAGAGATGCAACCCCTGGAGCCACCAGGAGGTTGGTAATACCTCAGAAGTTTAGGGGGTTCCTCTTGACCCTAGCATATGACATCCCTTTTGCAGGACACTTGGGCCAAAACAAGACCTGGGACAGGCATGTTCCACATTTTCATTGGCCACATATGTCAGAGGATACCAAAGAGTTTTGTCACTCCTGTGTCACTTGCCAAGCCAGTGGCAAGTCAGTTGGCACTACCTGTGGTGGGGGTGCCCTTTGAAAGGGTAGGGATTGACATTGTTGGTCCCCTTGACCCTCCAACAGCATCTGGGCACAGGTTTATCCTGGTGGTAGTGGATCATGCCACCAGGTACCCAGAAGCAATTCCCCTGAGGACCACCACAGCCCCTCTGGTGGCAAGAGCCCTCATTGGAGTTTTCTCCAGAGTGGGTTTCCCAAAGGAGGTCATATCTGACAGAGGTACCAACTTCATGTCAGGATATCTAAGAGCATTATGGAAGGAGTGTGGTGTAACTTATAAATGCACTACTCCCTATCACCCACAATGCAATGGGTTAGTTGAACGCTTCAACAAAACCCTAAAGGGAATGATTAAAGGCCTCCCAGAAATGCTTAGGCGAAAATGGGACCTTTTACTTCCCTGCCTTCTGTTTGCCTACAGAGAGGTTCCACAGAAGGGGGTTGGTTACAGCCCTTTTGAACTTCTGTTTGGGCATCCTGTAAGAGGTCCATTATGTTTGGTGAAGGAGGGCTGGGAGTTACCTCTCAAACCTCCCAAACAGGATGTGATGGACTATGTATTTGGTCTCCACTCCAGGATGGCTGAATACATGAAGAAGGCAACTAAAAACCCGGAGGCCAGCCAAGAACTACAAAAAACTTGGCATGACCAAAAGGCTGTGTTGATTGTGTACCAGCCAGGATAGAAAGTGTGGGTGTTGGAGCCTGTGGCCCCAGCAGCTCTCCAAGACAAGTGGAGTGGCCCCCATACAATTGTTGAGCAAAAGGGAGAAGTCAGCTATCTGGTGAATCTTGGAACTCCCAGGAGCCCCCTTAGGGTTCTCCATGTCAACAGATTGAAACCATATTTTGACAGGGCTGACATGGGCTTGCTCATGGCAACTGATGAGGACCCTCTCCCTGACCTTCTCTCACAGAACCCTGATGATAGGTCAGTAGATGGTGTTGCTTTGGCAAGCAGCCTCACTGATCATCAGCAAACTGAGTGCAGACAAGTTTTGCAACAGTTTAGACATATGTTTAGCCTGACCCCTTCAGACCTCCTGGTGCACCCATGAGGTGGACACTGGAGACAGTCTGCCTGTCAAGAGTAAAATCTACAGGTAACCTGACCATGTCAGGGACTGTATCAGGACTGAAGTCCAGAAAATTTTGGAACTATGTGTGATTGAGCCTTCAGACAGCCCCTGGGCTAGTCCAGTAGTCCTTGTGCCTAAACCTCATACCCTGGGTGGTAAGAAAGAAATGAGGTTTTGTTTAGACTACAGAGGCCTCAATGCAGTCACCAGGACTGATACCTATCCAATTCCAAGGGCAGATTAACTGATTGATTCTTTGGCCTCAGCCAAGTATCTGAGTACATTTGACCTAACAGCTGGCTACTGGCAGATCAGGTTAGCTGAGGATGCCAATGCCAAAACAGCATTTTCAACCCCTGGTGGGCACTACCACTTTGTGGTGATGCCCTTTGGTCTGAAGAATGCACCTGCCACTTTTCAGAGGTTGGTGAACAAAGTCGGGGATGGAAACCTATTGCTCAGCCTATCTTGATGATATTGCTGTCTTTGGTTCCTCCTGGCAGGATCACCTGGTCCACCTCAGAAATGTTTTGGAGGCTCTGCAAAAAGCAGGCCTCACTATCAAGGCCACCAAGTGCCAGATAGGGCAGAGTCAGGTTGTGTACCTTGTAGATGGAGGCCAGGTTCAGCCTTTACAGAGCAAAATCCAAACCATCATGGAATGGGTTGCTCCAACCACCCAGACACAGGTGAGAGCATTTTTAGGCCTGACTGGGTACTATAGGAGGTTTGTTAAGGGATATGGATCTATAGTGACCCCCTTAAATGATCTTACCTCAAAGGAAATGCCAAAACAGTTTCAGTGGACAGCTAGCTGTCAGAAGGCATTTGAAGACCTAAAGCATGCCATGTGCACTGCCCCCATCTTACAGAGTCCAGACTACACCACAAAGTTCATTGTCCAAACAGATGCTTCTGAGCTGGGTGTGGGAGCTGTACTGTCTCAACTGAATGATGAAGGTCAAGACCAGCCAGTAGCTTTTATTAGCAGAAGGTTGACCCCTAGAGAGAAATGTTGGTCAGCTATAGAGAGGGAGGACTTTGCTGTGGTGTGGGCCCTGAAGAAGCTGATACC
Organism: Triturus cristatus; assembly: GCF_964204655.1. Classification (NCBI taxonomy): domain Eukaryota; kingdom Metazoa; phylum Chordata; class Amphibia; order Caudata; family Salamandridae; genus Triturus; species Triturus cristatus. The sequence continues at coordinate 319,918,572 of NC_140579.1, forward strand.
ATACTTGTTTGGCACTCACTTCATAGCTCAGACTGACCACAAGCCCCTCCTATGGCTTAACCAGATGAAAGGTGAAAACCCAAAACTTTAAGGTGGTCCATTTCCCTACAGGGGATGGACTATACAGTGGAACATAGACCTGAGACCCAACATGCCAATGCAGATGGACTCTCAAGGTATTTCCACTTAGAACACGAAGACTCAACTGGTCAAGGTTAGTTTAGTGTCCCTGCGTTTGGGGGGGGGTTGATGTAGGAGAGTAGGATCTGCACTTATGTTGCCCCCACTTTTTTTCTGATGTTTACACTGGTTTCTGGCTATAGTCTGGCTGGGTCCCTGCTAATCAGGGCCCCAGCCTGTCTGTTCTCTCTAAACAACTTGGAGTGCATATTAGATGCACTAGTGATTGGATACTGTGGTACCTTCTGAGCCCCTAGTATATGGTACCTTAGGTACCAAGGGCATAGGTACTTCACAGGCCTACCAGGGGCTGAAGCATGTATTATGTCACCCCTGGGAAGCAGACTAAATCTGATACCACAGGCCTGCTACTGCAGCCTGGGTGAGGTAGTGTTAGCACTCCTCACTGAGGTATAGGTTCCCTATATCTCACCTTACACACACATATAAACCTATCAGTCACCCCTAAGGCAGGCCCTATCAATCCTGAGGGCAGGGTGTTTGGTTTCCATGTGAGGGGGTGCCTCTGCCTGAGCAGGGCCCCTCTACAGCTCTCAGAGTCCATTCTCTGTAGCTGTTTGTGGATGTGGTTAAACCATATACTCTTAAGTGCATTATTACCTAGCGGTAAATGCTAACTTTGGGATGGCTGCATTAAAACATGTTGTGTTTGATGTCAAACGCTTTGGAATCATTCCCCCACACCAGTAACTGGTGTGGGAGTATGATCCCACCCTTCTAGAGGGGTAGACATGTACCCACTGTGGAAACATGGTAGAATCCTGAAGAGCCCTGGCATCACAAAATGGATGCCACCAGCACAGACACTGGGCTGCCCTCCTGTTGCTGATTGAAACTTGCAGTTGAGGAGGCCCAACAATAGGCATTCTGTCACAGGTAGGTGTAACCACCTTCCAGACAGGATTTAGTGTATTGGGGCTGGACGGGTGCACTCCTAGAGTGCTTTGAAGTCCTGCACTGGGGGAGCAGTAGGCTCCTCTGTGCATATGCCAGCTCAAACTGGTTCAGGGGCTACCAGCCCCTGCTCTGGTGTGAAACTGGACAAAGGGAAGTGGGTGTAGCCACCCACTCCCCTGATCCTCCCGTAGGAGTGGTCACAGAGCTAGTCCCTCCCCTCCTTGTAGTATAAGTTAGGACACCCTTGCCATTGCAAACTAGATATCCCTGGATGACGCTCTGAAGAAGAATCCTGGACCTTCGACGTTCCACTACCTTTGGAAGACTGAAGAATCTCCCTTGGAGTCAAGGAGTAACTCCCCTGCTTGGCAGGCACCAAAACTTTGCATCAATGGCCGCAAACTTTCCCGCTCCTGCCGGAGTCCTGCAGCCCCGGAAGTGGATTTCCTGACTTCTCTACGGCCATCGTGAGTCTGCAGCGAAGCTGAGGCAAGTGGACTCCACGAGTGACGAGGAACAGCAATACCTGGGTACCGTGCACTATTGTCAAGTGCAACCCCTTCACAATGTTTTATGAACTTGTGCATTAGACCACGTGTGGCCCAAGCCTCCAGCAGGATTTCCTCCGAAGATCAGAGGCCTACCTTGTCCCTAGTGACCGTGGACTCCTGGTGAGTGATTCCTCCCGAGGTGTCTTTGCGATCCCTTGCCGGTTGGTTTGTGGGTCCCCAGAAGACTTTTCTACAGAACCAAAGGGCCCCCCTGATTGATCCAGTCCTGTCCTGACTTACCCTCGCTGGGTGAGTCCCTCAGACCTTGCTGGTCTGCACCGCTGACTTTCTTCACTTTCCACAAGACTTGCTGTTGCCAAGGCTTGTTGGCTCCAATCCGGTTGTGACACCTCAGTAAGCTGCAGACTTCGTGTGACAAACCGAATCCAGCTCGTGGTTGTTGTCGATGCCTTCTTAACCTCGTGGCTGAAGAGTCAAGACACCCATGATCACCTGAAATCACCCGACTACTGTGGACATCCAGCTTCCTGGCCCCGGGTCACTGGCAAGTGATTTTGAACACTGTCTCCTCTGCTTTCAGGTCTTCTTTCTTCACAATCCAGCCTTGGATTCCACCGGACACTTCTCCTGTCTTCACAAGCAGCAAGTCTTCTTTGGATCCCATTGAAAACGACGCCGCGACCCAACACCAAAAGACACCTTGCCCCCGGCTTCCCTGGGTGAGGTAACTTGAGTACTCTGGTGCTCCTGTGTGTGTTGGCTCTAGAACTACTTACCCTGTAAGTGACTTGCTTGTAGACTCTCCCGAAGTACCCTAACACTTTAAAAGTCCAACCAGGACTTGCTCCATTGAAGACTATTGGGATTCGCGGCTGTGTTCTCACACGGCATGCGTCTCTCATGGGTCCTTTACTTACCTGCCTTGGGTGGATTAGTGAGGCCCCAGCGCTTCTGAAGACCTTAGGCCTTCTCCCTTCTCAAGTCGTTCTTCTTATACCTCTTTTTTAGTATATGGTCTGGTACGCCCCTAGGGCCCCAGCCACATAAGTGCTTAACTTGTTGTGAAATGTTGATTTGTGCATATGTCCTTGACTTCTAATCTCATAAAGAGATTAGTAGAGTGTGTCTAGTAATAAATACATATATATTTTATATATATACCTGTGTGGTGTCCTTTCATTTAGTGATTCAAGAGATTATAAGGTAAAACAAGCTGCTTTACATTCCTCTGAGACTTAGCCTGAAGGCTGCTCCCCACAGCTACCACTAGGATAGCTTTCTTTAAAAGGTTGTCTTAAACCTATCTACCATAAGAGTCGAATTGTACTGGTGCAAGGTGGCCACTTTAACTAGTGACCAGCATATACCAGGTCAACTTCTCACAGAAGAGATAACCGGTTCACTTTTGGTGTCTCTGGAATCACAATTTTCGGAAAGACAGAAATCCTCCTCTTCGGCAAAGCCCAAACCTTGTGGTTGAGTGATTGGTGGCCTTCAAATCTCGGCTCATGTCCATCTCCCAAGGCGGTAGTTTGTAACCTCTCTCTGACTGATCATGTCAATCATGTGGCCAGCATCTGTTATGGACTAATGCACAGTCTTCCTAAGATCTTCAAATGGGTTCCACTGTCATCCCGATTGCCGCTTGTTCAAGGATTAATTATCAGTCGGCTAGACTATGGAAACACCCTAATGGCCTCCATCAATGAAGAGCTCCTAACCAAATTGCAGGTCCTCCAAAACACAGCTGCTAGACTGGTATTAAATCTATCCTGCTGATTCCCCTCGATACCAAGTTTGAGAGATCTCCACTGGCTTACCATCAGGAAACGCATAACAATTAATATGACCACATTATGTTGCAAATAAACTGATCCGGTTTAACCCCTTCATAGCTCTCAGATCCGCCAATAAACATCTACTCATGTCATTCATGATTTGTACCGCCAGAAATGGCGGGAGATCAATTTCACATCTTGCCCCCACCCTATGGAACTCCCTCCCTCTGCATCTACGTATGGAGACCGACCATAGAAAAGTTCGTAAGGATCTTAAGACCTGGCTGTTCTGAGTTCTTTCCTTCCTGCCTGCTCACTTTACTCCCTCTCCTCAACTGCTTCTCGAGATAGGCTAGCGCTTTGAGACCTTTGGGTGAAATGTGCGTAAAATCTCCTAACATAACATAACAATTTAAAATCCTAACTTAAGGTGAAGTAGAATTGTAAGTTGCAATTCTGAAAATGCCCTCTTTCAGAAAGTTGGCATTTTCATGCCTTAGCCATGTGGTGCCTGCAGCTGTCTCTTGTCACATGACTGGGTGTAGTTGGCAGCTGTACTTTTCGTGTTTTTCTAGACAGCCACACACAATGGAAGCTTAGATGTGACTGAATGGGCCAACACTGGTTGGATGGGGGGGAGTAGCTGAACACAGCCTCATGTAAGCTGGAATAGGTTGTGTCCTGTCTCCACACCAAGGGCTGAAATACCCTGCATTATCACTCCAGCCTGCTTGGGGCCATAGCGGGGGAGGCAGGGAATCCTTCCACTTCAAAGCCACTGTCTAAGAAACATCTCCCACTATCCAGAACCAGGGCACCAAGCTATAAAAGATGGACCTCAGACACAACCACTTCAGTACACTTCTAGATCTGTGGATACTCTGCCAGGAAAAAGGACTGATGTGCTACTGACTGACTGACACTCTTCTGGACAGCACTCGGTTGGGCTCCTGCCTTTTGCCTGCTACCCTCTTACCTGGGTGAGAAGGACAGGACCTGCATCCAGAGTTACTCCAAGGTGAGTGGGGCTGAATCCTGTGATGAAGGGGGGGCATAGGGGCACAGAATCAGTACCCGCCCCCAGTGCCGGGCTCATCTTCACAGCGGCGCTGCAGTTGCGGGCCGCTGCAACAGCTTGGGCACTATTGGTGATTTCAGAGTCCCCGAGCGGGACTCCAACGTGCCCCTTGTTGGTGCTGGACGGTGCCCACCCTTATTTCTCCATCTGCCCCACCTGATAGCGGGCAGCTGCACCGAGAGGGCATGTGTCATTGTTCAAGAGCCCCAAAGCAGGGCTCAGGCCATTTTTCCCCGCTGCCCCACCTCTGATCGAGGGCAGCGGCCACGGTTGGCACAGATTGATTTAGGAGTTCCTGAGAGGGACAGAAGCGGCACAGTGGTGCCAGGCCTCATTTTGAGATTCCCAGCTGCCCAGCAAGTAGTGGGCAGCTGCAACGTTTAGGCCATTCTTTTCTTTGGGGGGACGTGTGTGAGTTAGGAGTGAGATGCACTCCTTTACCCCATATCTTCACAGCTGTGCAGCACTTAGTGCCAGCTGCACCGTTTAGGTTTGTGCAATGGTGCAATTGGATTCAGCTGCTAGGCAGCAGCCCTGACAATCTGGACACAGGGCATTTGAGCCCCTTTGAGATGGCCAGTTGGCCTGGGGAACTGGGCGATTTGTAGGGCGCCAGGCCCCCTAATGTGATTTATGTCTGCTATGGTCTTTCTTAGGAGACTATGTGCTAAATGTGATTTATGTGATGCTAGGAAATGTGATTCACGTAGTATGATTTACACACCCCTTTTTATACCTCTAAATGTGGTTGTTATGATTATGAGGTTGGTTTGCATATTATGGTTTATGCTAGTGAGATTATGTTCCACTGAGATTATTTCCTAAATGTGAGTTATACTTAGGAGGTTAGGTTCTAATGCGTTTATACTTATGAGATGATGGCATAATGTGTTTATGCTGGTGAGGTTGGCTCAGAATGTATTTCACACCTAAATGTGATGGTTATGAGATGTATTACTTTTTCTAAGTTCGCTTTGTGAGGGTTCTGACAGTGGTCCAGTGGGTCCTGTCAGGTGTATATAATCCCTTGTAAGTATGTCCTAGTGCCAGGTGGCACCGTGTATATTATGTGTTTACTATCCTAATGTGTTATGAGAATACAAAGGCTTTTTTGATATAACCTTGTGTGGAGTTCCTTTTGTGGTGTGCTTGGGATGTTGTTGCTGTGTGCGCGCGCAAATGCTTTACACATTGCCACCGGGATAAGCCTGACTGCTCATGCCAAGCTACCAAGGGGGTGAGCAGGGGTTATCTTTGGTGTGTAACTCCCTTGCCCTGACTAGAGTGGTGGTCTCTGCCTGACTTTGGCGCAAGCCTTAGCCAACCAGAGATCCCATTTCTAACATTGGTTGTCAGCGGTGAGGATCGGACTTGCATTTGCGTAGTAGCACAGCGACAACCGGCTGCATTACAAAACTCTGCATTTTAGATAGTCACATGGAAAGGGATTATAGTTTCTGAGTTTGTTTTAAGTGTCATTTCTTTGGAAATGTGTTTCTTGTGCACTATGAGTTGGGTGTCCTGCCAAGGACAGAAACCAGAGAATGTGGGGGAGTGACTGCCATTGTGCAGACTGCTATTGGGTTGGCCTGAAGCTGAAGGAGGGACTGCCCTTGGACCATGATGCGGGTTCTTGGGTTGGCATGATGCTGAAGGAGTGACTGCCCCTGTGCTGTCTGTTAGTTCTGGGGTTGGCCTACAGTGGGGACTTAATTGGTATTGAGTAACAAGCTCGGGAGGGTAGATTATCCCCTAAATGCAGTATGAGTTGTCTGGATTCACCAGTAAGGGTGGGATCCAGTGGTGGTAGCAGAAGTGAGTCCAGTGCATGAAGTCCCCTTCCCGTTCCCAGAGTATGGTACCTGGTGCTCAGTAACAGGGGTGCAGGTTGAGATTCAGGGGCAGTAAGGAACTGTCTCACCGGTCTGCGGGGTGTGTGTGTGGATGAGTGGTGTGTTGCACTGGACGATTGGGTGTGAGTTCTCTGAAATAAGGAGCTTGCATGGGGGAGTGATCGTAGAGGAATGGTGCAGGTATCTTCCAACCCAGAGTGGTGGAAGAGGTTCAGAGTTAGGTGACCTCACAGTGACCAGGTTGCAATGCCTCACATCCTGTCCCACAGGGGAAGGTGTGAGACTGGGCCGTGATCTGTGCCTCAGACTCCGACACTGGATGGTTCTTAGAAGGAACACCACGTTGGGAGCCTAGTCTGTCCTGTTTGACTGTTCTGTGTGGGGGATCTCCCCGTGTTAGAGGATCTGAAGAGGCATTGGGGAGTGATTCCAAAAAGAGTGGCTGAGGTGTCTTCCAGCCAAGAGTGGTGAAAGAGGTTTAGAGTAGCCCAGCTAGGTCCCGGTGTAGAGGGAGGTGTGTAGGGGCTCATGTCCTGTCTCAGAGGAGAAGGAGTGAGTGGGACTGCGTGTCTCCAGGTGCCCGAAACCCCGTCTCAGGGCCTGGATGGTTTCTTCAGGAAACTCCAGGTTGGGAGCCAAGGCTGTACTTGTAGACCATTTGAGGAGGATCTCCCAGTGTCTAGAGGACATGGAGTGTCTGTAATCAGAGCTCCAGCAGTCCTGGTGTCTGGCAGTACCGCTCCAGTTGGGAGGGTGCAAAAGTCCAGTGTGAGGGGTGAGAGGGGGAAAGAGTCCCCAGTGGGAGCCAGTGGGTCAGGGGCCAGCCAGAAGGGCTAAGTCGCCAATGATTGGCCATGGTGACACCACTTCTGTCCTGGGGGATCTACACGCACTGTCAGATGGACAGGAGGTCGTGAGATTTGCGCCAGGTAGACTTTCACACGACACATTAGTTATGTGTCACCCTCGTGGGGGCATGCGTGCTCCCCATGAAGTCCTGGTTCGCCGGGCATCTGACCAAAGGGTAGCGTCCCTGGGTTGGGGAGCCATGTTCAGGTGTTTACCTGACCTGGACGGCAGGGCGGCTGTAATCAGTGTCCTGGCTGGTTTGCCTTCTAGGGGTACCCCTGTGAACACAGGTGGGGCCCATCTTAAGTGAAGAGACCCTGTGTTTCCCAGAAGGGGTGGTGCAGGCCTAGCCAGGATCTTTAGGGTCCCTGGCTGAGTGTGGTTGTACTACCCTGAGAGCAGGCGGGGCCCATCTTAAGTGAAGGGACCCTGCTCTACAGTAGGAGGGTCCAGAACTCTGGAAGGGGGTGCAGAGGGAGGGAGTCCTCACCTCTGACACAGGTGCATCCGGTGAATGTGGATCCCAGGTGGTAGTCAAGTTGATGGAGATAGGTCCTGAAATGATGGGAGAGTTGTGTTCTGGTAGGTGATTCCCCTGGGAGGGTGCGGAACCCCAGAAGTAGAGGTAGGGTGAGGAGACGCTTTGCCCGTGACCTCTGGTCAGCCTGAGGGTGCGGACCCTAGGTTGAACGATCAGTGGTAGTTTGGAACTACACTGAGAGGGAGAGTGGAGAATGGAGAATGGCTATTGGATGCCAGGGTTTACTGCCCCCCACTCTGTGGATTGGCAAGGACCAAAGGTATCTGGATGGTCTAGGGCCTGGTCCTGGCCGTGGACAACTAGGGAGTACCAGTGGTGTAGCCTAGTTTTGCCTGAGAATTTTTTTTCTGAGGAAACCAAGTTGGTTCAGAGTGGCGTAGAACCAGAGGGTGTCCCTGCAGTGTGGGCCCGCGTCTTCGTTTTATCACCCCAAGCAGGGAAGTCCATCACAGTGGTGATTGGTCTGCCCTGCGTTTTGGCTGGAAGGGGGTTGTGTTGGACTTGGCCCTTTTTGGCAGGTTCACCCGTGAACTTTTTTCCTTAAGCTCTGACATAGTGGTAGTGGTTTTAGGCCTCTGGGCACTTTAGCACTGTGGCCCAGAGTAAAGTGTGTGCGCGCTCTGAGTGCATGTGGTGAGATCGGCCTGCCCTCCCATAGGAATGCACGGGGGATATGTGTGTCCATGGTAATTCCTGGTATGAGAAGAGTGCAGGGGTGAGTTTAGTATGTATGAACTCATGAGGATAAATGCTGCGCAATGGTGTGCACAGATTTATGGTGTCTGGTGGAGAAATGCCACTTTTAGAAGTTGGCATTTCTGTGTACTGTGTGCCTGCCTGCCTGATGTGAATTGCATGTCTGGCTTGTGATTGAGAGGAGCTGAAAGGTGTGGGTTGCTCCAGGAGGCAGGGGGAGTCAGCCCAGTGGTGAATAGAGAGATCTGCATGCAGATGGGAGGGAGGAGTTGCACCTGGGATCTGAATAGGGCTGTACCTTCCCTCCACAATGCCGGCTCCGCCTCCTGTGGTGTGTCTGATCACTGCGCCCCCACCTGACAAAGGGGAGAGGAGCTGGGCAAAACAAAGTGCTCCAAATCCCCCCTAAACCAGTTCTGACTGGTATCCTCAAGCCCTGTGCTGTGACACAATGGGATTTTGTAGTATAAATATAGGGGCTGTGGCCCCATGAAAATGTTCCTGCTCAATCTTGGTGTGCTGTTCCTGCTGGGGCGTGCTGCTGCTGGGGCCCGGGGGGGCTGCCATGAGGGCTTGTCTCCCTGGGCCCTGCATTGCCCCTTTATGCCAAAAGGACTCTTGGGACCCCTCTTGCTTTTCCTGACCTCCAGGACCTTAAAGGGACTTTGTGCTTTTACCCCTTTTTCTTCATCTAGCGCCTGGGAGCACTATCTTTGAAAATGCCCAGCTGATGGAGAGCACTGTATTTATCCTGTGAGCGCTTCACTTTTACTTGGGAGAGTGCTTGGCTCTCTGTTGCTGAGGAGCGCTCCGTTTTTGAGACTGCAGCACTAGGCTGCGATCCCTTTTAGAAGAAATCCCCGGCGTAGGGATTCCCCCGCATTGTTGGGATCTTGTGGGTTCCCACCCCGCTGTTTATGCCACAATTACCTATTTTTATATCCAAGTTATGGGTGACCACCCCGCTTATTGAGCGTGGCTGCGGGTGCCCACCCCGCTGTGTGTTTTGAATTTCGAGGGAGCCTACCCTTCATTGTCGCCCGAAGAGATTGTTGCCACTGTGGCCCTAGCCGTGGCCACCCGGAAGTCAGGTATGTCTGCTTGTGACGTGGGCGGGGCCGGCGGCAGGGCCGGAAGAGGCGCCAGAGTTGCGGGCCTGCGCGGTGCTCCTGTGAGCTGTGTGGAGCCCCGGCACCGGAAAGGAAGTGTCGATGGAGCCTCGCGGGCTCCATAGAGAAGTCCCAGGTCCCAGGAGGGGGCCCGGGTGAAGGTAGCGTGGTCGAGACCCGGCGCGGCATCTTGCGATGCCGGTCCCAGCAAAGAGAGAAGCTTCGCTGGAGGAGCCGCAGACGTCTCCAAGCAGCCCGCTGAGTGGGGATGAATCCTTCGATGGAGGGGGGCGTAGGGGCACAGAGTCAGTACCCACCCCCAGTGCCGTGCTCATATTCACAGCGGCGCCGCAGTTGCGGGCCGCTGCAACAGCTTGGGCACTATTGGTGATTTCAGAGTCTCCGAGCCGGACTCCAACGTGCCCCTTGTTAGTGCTGGACGGTGCCCACCCTTATTTCTCCAGCTGCCCCACCTGATAGCGGGCAACTGCACCGAGAGGGCACGTGTCATTGTTCAAGAGCCCCAGAGCAGGGCTCAGGCCATTTTTCCCCGCTGCCCCGCCTCTGATCGAGGGCAGCGGCCACGGTTGGCGCAGATTGATTTAGGAGTCCCTGAGAGGTACAGAAGCGGCATAGTGGTGCCAGGCCTCATTTTGAGATTCCCAGCTGCCCAGCAAGTAGTGGGCAGCTGCAAAGTTTAGGCCATTCTTTTCTTTGAGGGACATGTCTGAGTTAGGAGAGAGATGCACTTATTTGCCCCATATCTTCACAGCTGCGCAGCACTTAGTGCCAGCTGCACCGTTTAGGTTTGCGCAATGGCGCAATTGAATTCAGCTGCTAGGCAGCAGCCCTGACATTCCGGACACAGGGCGATTGAGACCCTTTGAGATGGCCAGTTAGCCAAGGGGACTGGGAGGTTTGTAGGACGCCAGGCCCTAATGTGATTTATGTCTACTATGGTCTTTATTAGGAGACTATGTGTTAAATGTGATTTATGTGGTGCTAGAAAATGTGATTCACGTAGTATGATTTACGCACCCTGTTTTATACCTCTAAATGTGGTTGTTATGAATATGAGGTTGGTTTGCATATTATGGTTTATGCTAGTGAGATTATGTTCCACTGAGATTATTTCCTAAATGTGAGTTATACTTAGGAGGTTAGGGTCTAATGCGTTTAGACTTATGAGATGATGGCATAATGTGTTTATGCTGGTGAGGTTGGCACAGAATGTATTTCACGCCTAAATGTGATACTCTGCATAATGTGGTTTATGTTACAGGCTGATGCTAAGTACAGTGATTACCAGTGGGTACTGGTTGTACGTTTATGAGATGTATTACTTTTGCTAAATTCGCTTTGTGATGGTTCTGACAGTGGTCCAGTGGGCCCTGTCAGGTGTATATAATCCCATGTAAATATGTCCTAGTGCCAGGTTGCACCATGTATATTATGTGTTTACTATTCTAATGTGTTATGAGAATGCAAAGGCTATTTTTGATACAACCTTGTGTGGAGTTCCTTTTGTGGTGTACCTGGGATGTTGTTGCTGTGTGCGTGTGCAAATGCTTTACACATTGCCACCGGGATAAGCCTGACTGCTCGTGCCAAGCTACCAAGGGGGTGAGCAGGGTTTATCTTTGGCGTGTAACTCCATTGCCCTGACTAGAGTGGTGGTCTCTGCCTGACTTTGGCGCAAGCCTTAGCCAACCAGAGATCCCATTTCTAACAGCTGGCCTCCTGATCTAAAACCTCAGAGGCATAACAGACTTCTAACAACCTTGCATCTGCTCCTGGACTCTGCCATCTTTCAGTATAACCTGCCAAATGGTGCCACGCCAGCCCTGGACCCTTGGAAGTGGGCCTAAGGTGCTCTGCCAGACTGTGGATTTTGCAGAACTGACACATCTCCTCTGTTGTGTGGAGCAAACCCGAGCAGAAATTACACATTGCCGCTGCTGTGTGGATTGGACCTGTCACAAAGTCCAAATCTGAACCGATACTGCGTGATGCACCTCGGTGCAGGCCTACGCACCTCTTATTGGATGCAACCTTGGCTATGGACTCCCCATTGCAGCCTTGCAGCTCTTTGTAACTGACACATTACCCTGCCTGCGTGTCACATCCCAAACACCAGAATTCACATTGCAAGCCCTGTCAACAGGATCCTCAACATCGACGCAACAGGACCTCGCACCACAGCCTCACCGCATCTCAGAACCAACTCACCGCATCGGCAGAACAACACATCTTCTACGTATATCCACGCATTGATCTGCAAACCAGGATTGAAGGTACTTTTGTTCAACGGCCCTACCTCGGTTCCTGTAGCCGACCCGCTCTCCATTGGTGTTTGCTAAACTTGTGACTTTGGCCCAGTCTTGCATGACCAGATATCCACACTTGGGGCCTCATGTAGGTAGCATACCAGTTACCACTTCTAAAATACCGAACGATACCGAATCGGTATTTTAGAAGTGGTAACTGGTATGTAGGTAATGAGTCGGTATTTTTTACCGAATCGTTACTAGTCGGTAATTACCGAATCGGTATTTACCGATTCGGTAATGAGGCATACCTTCCCATTGATGGGAAGGTATGCCTCATTACCGAATCGGTAAATACCGATTCGGTAATGGGGGGAACACATACAAGGGTGGCAGGGTGTCACATTGACACCCTGTTGCACCCCTGATTCGGCCATGTGTGCACATGTGGCACACATACATGCCCTAAGGGCATGTATGTATGCCACATTGCACACTGCTACGCGCGTAAAAATGCATTTACACATACATTCATTATTTACCACCAACTATAAGTTGGTGGTAAATACCGACTCTTAAACACACACACACACTCCCCCTACATCTCGATTTTGCTTTCGGAATTTACCGAATCGGTAAAATTACCGATTCGGAAAAGTTACCGATTCGGTAACATTACCGATTCGGTATTATTACCGAATCGGTAATTTTACCGATTCGGTAAATTCCGAAAGCAAAGTTTGTCCCCCTACATACCAATGGCCAAAATACCGGTCGGTAACGGTATAATTACCGAAAATCGGCCGTTACCGACCGGTATTTGGCTTCCTACATGAGGCCCTTGGTGCTTTATGCCTTTTAGAGCTTTTTTCTTTAAAAAAGTTCAAATTCAATATATCCGATTCTACAAATTCTATACTTTTGGTTTTGGTTTTGTTATATTTATTAAAGATTACTCTACTGCTCTGTGCCAAGCTATCAGGGGTTGAGCACAGGTTAATTTGGGGTTTTGCTTGTGCTTGTGGTTGCTGTTTGACCTGGCCTCATACCCCAGACTACCAACAATCGTATTTTTTACACCCTACATGCACTGAGAAATCTGTGAGCATTCCTCCCGAGGACGCTTCTCTTGTCTTAAGACAAAAAGTTGAGCTGCTAAGTAGCATCTGCCACGAATATGTATTGTATCCGATTCCTCGTGGTGGCCCCTGGGGTTTGGTGGCCCTGTGCAGGTGCACAGCTTGCACATGCCTAAGGCCGCCCCTGCTGCGACAGAGATAATATGCTCCCTCCGAAAACCAGCCTTACCTTTAGTATGAGATATCCTTATATCAACTTGGATACTCCAGCTGTTCTAAAATGAATGTTTAAAGATTACCTGAAGCATGCTTGTGTATGAAAGCTCAGAAAAGCCAGCTCTTTAATTGGAATTACAATTGAACGTCTCTGTTCGGATTCGGAGGAAACTCGAGTAATGGTAAGTGGTGAGTCACATAATCTGAAATATGCCAACATGAAGAACATGCTGTTCCCTGAAGTCATTCACGATTATACTGATTCACTTTGCTCCCACCGGTTACAAAATGTAATTTTCTCTACAATTAACATGGCATGTAGACCTTTATGAATGACGGAAACTGCAGACAAGAAAGCAGGCATACATTTAACTTGTTTTTATATTGTGCTTCAAATCCCATTCCAAGGGGCATATCATCAAGGGCCGGCGATAATTATCACTAAGCGCACTTAGCGCTAGGATAATTATCGCCGGCTATCGTGGAATTTTATCGCTGAGATAGCGTGCTATCAGCAACGCTTATCTCAAAAGCGATAAAATTCCTCGCACTAACAGCCAAAAGTGAGATTATCGCTGGAAATCCAGCGATAATCTCACACATTTTGGCGTTAGCTTGCTGATAAGGCAGGGCATACTTAGCCATTATATGCACCTTACATTGGATATAATGGCTAAGTCATGGTGAAAGCAGGCGTAAGGAAAGTAGCGTTAACTGTGGTTAGCGCTACTTGTCTTATCGCTATGCCTGTTAGCGATTCCCTTGATAATTGGAGAAATGTCGGTTAGCGACATTACTCCAGTTATTTTGGGATGGAACGCCCACTTTGCATCTCATTAGAGATGCATAGATGGGCGTTATGGGAAAGGGAGCTAAAGCAAGGAATCCCGCGTTAGCGTGACCTTGCTGATTAAGCGATAAAATTATCGCCACTTTTCGTCCGAAAACGGACGCTAAAGCGTCGATAATTTTTTATCGCCAGCTTGCTGATATGCCCCCAAGTGCGGTAAATACCAGATGCCATTATGACCTAATTTAATCGAGCTCGATGTATTTACCTTGGAAGACTAAAAAGCTGGGTCTTCCTGGCGAGGTCTCATTGAGCCATCTTGCTGACACAGAATATATAAAATGCAACAATGCATGATTCATGCATACATTGAAGTAGAAGGCTTTAATTTTTTCCACAATACTTTTCTTTTGTAGTTGGGGTGAACCCCTATTAAATGAGTTGGACAACCCATCGTCAGTGTTTACATAGACAACAATTCCTGCCAGTGCTATCAGGGTTTGACCTGAAAATCTCTACGAAGTGTGTTGTCATGTAAGTTACCAAACCACACGAATTTTATTGTCTGGCATGACAGCGCAACTGTAAGTAGACAATTATGTGATCATCACTAGAGAGGGGTTTTGTCTCCACCCTCAAGTTGGAAGCCAGGAGTACATGTTCTGATTGGCTGACATTTTGTCATTCTACAAAAACATTGCTTGCCTTCTTGCAAATGTGATCATTTTATTTATTTATCCAGGTACCTAAACCTGAATGTTCAGGGGCACACACATGATACTGGAATGCTATTACAGTGTCTAAGATAACTAGATCATTTACGTTGCGTTTCCTGTCAGAAGCACAGATGGGAGTAGGTTGGTTAATACCCAACATGGAGTTTTAGGGGGCTTGAAAGTGCAACTCTGATCTGACCTTTTAAGCTAACCAATATTATGATATATATATAATAATATACAATATTATTATATTATTATTGTTAGACCTGGCATCTTTAGGCATGTTTCCCCTGTCTTTTTGCTTTCTGACCTCCTGGTTTTTTACTCTGCTGGTTTAGTGTCTCAACACATTTTCTCACTGCTGTTCAGTGTTAAATTGCAAGTGTAAATTGTTATTATGGATTAGTGTTTCCTTGATTGGCTTAGTTGATTTATTACTAAGTCCCTGGTACAGTACACTGTGTGTGCCCAGGGCATGTAAATCAAATGCTGCTAGTGGGCCTGCAGCACTGATTGTGCCACTAACACACGCTGCCTCGCTAAAGGTTTAAGACCTGCCACTGCTGTGTCTGAGTGCTGTTTCTACTGCCATGTTCACCTGGCAAGTGCACCCACTTGCCAAGCCTTAACCTTCTTTTTTAGGTCTGGCGAGAGATTCAGTGAGTGGGCTTTAAAAATCCGAGTACACGTTTTCGTCTGGCTGAGAGCGTGCAGTTAGGCGCACAGGTACGCGCATAGCAGCCATCTGACTTTCCTCTCGCTCTCGCTTGGGAGAGCAGACTGCTTTCCCAAGCGCGCGCACCTCGCTCCGCCTCTCTGTCTTGCTCGCGCCTCAATGCTCCTCCCCCACCCCCACCACAGAGCGGGTCTTGCAGCCGCGCATCTTGTTTTACTTTGCGTCTTGTTTTGTAGTCTGTTTTCACCCGCTATTACTCGTTACTTCCGCTTCTGCCTTAACCCTCTTCACTGGTTCCAATCCTCACTCTCCCAACCTTTTTTCTCCCTCTTCCAACCTCTTTCCTTCTCCCCTTCGTTCCCTGGGCCCCCTCCCTTTCTTCCTTGAGGATCCCAGGAAGATTTCTCCTGCCTATGCTAATTAAATTCAAATCGCTTGAGCCAGTGTCCATGAGCGCCTGAACACTTTGTGCGCGTCACCCTATTTATCTTTAGAAAGCTGTGGGCGGGAACATGGCCGGTTTTTTCCACGTGAGCTCACAGGATTCTCGGCCCATTCCCCACCGCGCCAGACTCTTTCTGTCTTTATTATTCCAGGCCTAACAAAAGGAATGGGAGACGAAATCAGTCACCGTTCCCCAATGAGGCAGGCCTCCGCAACCACCACCCTCCCGCCATTTGCTCTTTCCTTCTTCAGAAACCGTTATGTTTCGGATTAGAAAGCCCCAAGTCATTTGAAAATAATTTTACCGCCTGGGCGGCAAACCTACCACTACCACAGAAGCCCGAGGATGCGCCAGCATGCTCTGACTTTCACCATTTGCACGTGACGCGCGGAACGAAAGTCAGCACTTTAATCCAACTAGAACATTCAAAACGCATTAAAAGGGCATCGGCATGAACAGGTGTTTTGAGCATGCTATTAAAGAATGTGCAGTGGAATACTTAGTCGAGGGAAGAATCGTATGAAGTCACGACATACAATATAACACATCAAGGTGCCGATTCCGATCCTGGGAAAATTTCCCCCGTACGAATCGTATCCGGATTTTTTCCGTACGAATCGTACAGGTAGCGTACAAACTGCCAAGTACGACATGCATGGGAAAAACTCCATGCGAATCACATCCGGAACATTTCCCCACACGTCCTCGGGTCGGAAAATGTGTCTGACACATCCCCGGACGATTTACCGTACGAATCAGAAAAATGAAGTCCGACCGCGCAAGTACGATCACTCCCGTCCTTTCGATTTTACAACTGTATGGAGAAAACCATTAAGTGAGTCGCACACCGCTCGTCATACTAGCAAGTAGCCCCATAGGATTCTGGACAATGAAGTAGCAGCGGCGAGTACACCTATGCTACGAGTGTTAAATAAATGCCATCCCTGGACACGTGTTTCGAGGTAGTTGCCTCTCGTCAGCAAGGAGCAGGTCTGTGTGTGGGGTGCCGGTAGACTGCCAAATATACAAGGTTAAATACCTTTCACGGCGCGCGGGTGCGGGATCCTGACTCGTCAGCCAATCGCTCGAGGGAGCTTTAAATTCAACCATTAAGTGGGTCGCACACCGCTCGTCATACTAGCAAGTAGCCCCATAGGATTCTGGACAATGAAGTAGCAGCGGCGAGTACACCTATGCTACGAGCGTTAAATAAATGCCATCCCTGGACACGTGTTTCGAGGTAGTTGCCTCTCGTCAGCAGGGAGCAGGTCTGTGTGTGGGGTGCCGGTAGACTGCCAAATATACAAGGTTAAATACCTTTCACGGCGCGCGGGTGCCTGATCCTGACTCGTCAGCCAATCGCTCGAGGGAGCTTTAAATTCAACCATTAAGTGGGTCGCACACCGCTCGTCATACTAGCAAGTAGCCCCATAGGATTCTGGACAATGAAGTAGCAGCGGCGAGTACACCTATGCTACGAGTGTTAAATAAATGCCATCCCTGGACACGTGTTTCGAGGTAGTTGCCTCTCGTCAGCAGGGAGCAGGTCTGTGTGTGGGGTGCCGGTAGACTGCCAAATATACAAGGTTAAATACCTTTCACGGCGCGCGGGTGCGGGATCCTGACTCGTCAGCCAATCGCTCGAGGGAGCTTTAAATTCAACCATTAAGTGGGTCGCACACCGCTCGTCATACTAGCAAGTAGCCCCATAGGATTCTGGACAATGAAGTAGCAGCGGCGAGTACAACCATGCTACCAGTGTTAAATAAATGCCATCCCTGGACACGTGTTTCGAGGTAGTTGCCTCTCATCAGCAGGGAGCAGGTCTGTGTGTGGGGTGCCGGTAGACTGCCAAATATACAAGGTTAAATACCTTTCACGGCGCGCGGGTGCGGGATCCTGACTCGTCAGCCAATCGCTCGAGGCACGCCGTGAAAGGTATTTAACCTTGTATATTTGGCAGTCTACCGGCACCCCACATACAGACCTGCTCCCTGCTGACGAGAGGCAACTACCTCGAAACACGTGTCCAGGGATGGCATTTATTTAACACTCGTAGCATAGGTGTACTCGCCGCTGCTACTTCATTGTCCAGAATCCTATGGGGCTACTTGCTAGTATGACGAGCGGTGTGCGACCCACTTAATGGTTGAATTTAAAGCTCCCTCGAGCGATTGGCTGACGAGTCAGGATCCCGCACCCGCGCGCCGTGAAAGGTATTTAACCTTGTATATTTGGCAGTCTACCGGCACCCCACACACAAACCTGCTCCCTGCTGACGAGAGGCAACTACCTCGAAACACGTGTCCAGGGATGGCATTTATTTAACACTCGTAGCATAGGTGTACTCGCCGTTGCTACTTCATTGTCCAGAATCCTATGGGGCTACTTGCTAGTATGACGAGCGGTGTGCGACCCACTTAATGGTTGAATTTAAAGCTCCCTCGAGCGATTGGCTGACGAGTCAGGATCCCGCACCCACGCGCCATGAAAGGTATTTAACCTTGTATATTTGGCAGTCTACCGGCACCCCACACACAGACCTGCTCCCTGCTGACGAGAGGCAACTACCTCGAAACACGTGTCCAGGGATGGCATTTATTTAACACTCGTAGCATAGGTGTGCTCGCCGCTGCTACTTCATTGTCCAGAATCCTATGGGGCTACTTGCTAGTATGACGAGCGGTGTGCGACCCACTTAATGGTTGAATTTAAAGCTCCCTCGAGCGATTGGCTGACGAGTCAGGATCCCGCGCGCCGTGAAAGGTATTTAACCTTGTATATTTGGCAGTCTACCGGCACCCCACACACAGACCTGCTCCCTGCTGACGAGAGGCAACTACCTCGAAACACGTGTCCAGGGATGGCATTTATTTAACACTCGTAGCATAGGTGTACTCGCCGCTGCTACTTCATTGTCCAGAATCCTATGGGGCTACTTGCTAGTATGACGAGCGGTGTGCGACCCACTTAATGGTTGAATTTAAAGCTCCCTCGAGCGATTGGCTGACGAGTCAGGATCCCGCACCCGCGCGCCGTGAAAGGTATTTAACCTTGTATATTTGGCAGTCTACCGGCACCCCACACACAGACCTGCTCCCTGCTGATGAGAGGCAACTACCTCGAAACACGTGTCCAGGGATGGCATTTATTTAACACTGGTAGCATGGTTGTACTCGCCGCTGCTACTTCATTGTCCAGAATCCTATGGGGCTACTTGCTAGTATGACGAGCGGTGTGCGACCCACTTAATGGTTGAATTTAAAGCTCCCTCGAGCGATTGGCTGACGAGTCAGGATCCCGCACCCGCGCGCCGTGAAAGGTATTTAACCTTGTATATTTGGCAGTCTACCGGCACCCCACACACAGACCTGCTCCCTGCTGACGAGAGGCAACTACCTCGAAACACGTGTCCAGGGATGGCATTTATTTAACACTCGTAGCATAGGTGTACTCGCCGCTGCTACTTCATTGTCCAGAATCCTATGGGGCTACTTGCTAGTATGACGAGCGGTGTGCGACCCACTTAATGGTTGAATTTAAAGCTCCCTCGAGCGATTGGCTGACGAGTCAGGATCAGGCACCCGCGCGCCGTGAAAGGTATTTAACCTTGTATATTTGGCAGTCTACCGGCACCCCACACACAGACCTGCTCCCTGCTGACGAGAGGCAACTACCTCGAAACACGTGTCCAGGGATGGCATTTATTTAACGCTCGTAGCATAGGTGTACTCGCCGCTGCTACTTCATTGTCCAGAATCCTATGGGGCTACTTGCTAGTATGACGAGCGGTGTGCGACCCACTTAATGGTTGTATGGAGAAAACACCGTACGGACCGAACTTCTATAGCAACCATGGAGACATGTGCCCGCATACGCGCCGAACACACCACCCCAGACCCCGTATGTATGCGCAGAACACCCCCCCAGCCCTCGTATGTACGCGCCGAACCCCCTCCCATCCCCCGCATCTACGAGCCAAATGCCCCCCGGCCGTAGATGTACGCGCCAAACGCCCACCAGTGTATGTATGGAGCATACCCCCACCCTTGTATGTATGGAGCGTACCCACACCCCACCAGTGTATGTACGGAGCGTACCCCCACCTGTGTATGTACGGACCATGCCTCCACCCGTGTATGAATGGAGCATACCCACACCCCACCCGTGTATGCATGGAGCGTACCAACCACCAGTGTATGTACGGAGCGTACCCCCACCTGTGTATGTACAGACCGTACCCCCACCCGTGTATGTACGGACCGTACCCCCACCCGTGTATGCATGGAGCGTACCAACTCCCCACCCGTGTATGTACGGACCGTACCCCCACCCGTGTATGAATGGAGCGTACCAACACCCCACCAGTGTATGTACGGACCGTACCCCCACCCGTGTATGAATGGAGTGTACCAACACCCCACCAGTGTATGTACAGACCGTACCCCCACCCGTGTATGAATGGAGTGTACCAACACCCCACCAGTGTATGTACGGACCGTACCCCCACCCGTGTATGAATGGAGCGTACCAACACCCCACCAGTGTATGTACGGACCGTATCCCCACCCGTGTATGAATGGAGCGTACCAACACCCCACCAGTGTATGTACAAACCGTACCCCCACCCGTGTATGTACGGACCGTACCCCCACCCGTGAATGCATGGAGCGTACCAACTCCCCACCCGTGTATGTACGGACCGTACCCCCACCCGTGTATGAATGGAGCATACCAACACCCCACCAGTGTATGTACGGAGCGTACACCCAGCCCCCCCTGTATATACGGTGCGAAACACCACCACCGATGGACGGTGCGGACCAACACCCTGCCCGTGTCTGTACGCACCCTACCCCAGGCCCCCACACCAGCACCCTCACCCAACATCGCGCATGTATGAGTCGTACTAAGCCATAGCAAAGGACAGCACTGTACAACAACATGGCCCATGTACGCACCGTACAGATGCAAAAAACGTACTGAACCAGGACAAACCAAAAAAACACAAGGAGAGTCAATTCGATGCACACAACACCACAAAACATGTCCAACAAGCCCAAATACATCCTATACACTGACCTGCAACTGACAAACAGCTAAACAGAGGCCCAAACCACTACCACTCCTTATTACACACCCACTCAAAGTTCAAACACAGCCACACACACAAATGGACCAATAAAAAGGCCCAGCACACACGAACCATGATCCTTTGCAACAGATCCACTACTGCCAGACCACAGAGACAACGCACTGCACCATACTACATACATCAATACACCTTACACTTGCACTCCTTCACACAACCACCATCACAAACACACCCTCATCACATTCACACACACACCTGCACAACCACACTCACACCCCCACAACCATTCACACCCACACCCCCACAACCATCCACACCCACACCCCACACCATGCCCACTAACAAGAATCCAAAGTTCACCAAGGAGGAGCTGGAGGTCCTTGTCGACGAAATCGTCAGAGTCGAGCCACAGCTCTTTGGAACATTGGTCAGACGGACCAGCATAGCCGAAAAATCAGCCATGTGGGAGAGGATTGTCA
The DNA here is from genome assembly GCF_964204655.1 of Triturus cristatus. Taxonomy (NCBI): domain Eukaryota; kingdom Metazoa; phylum Chordata; class Amphibia; order Caudata; family Salamandridae; genus Triturus; species Triturus cristatus. Next base: position 319,939,852 of record NC_140579.1, read on the forward strand.
ATTCTGTGAATGCTGTTGGGTCCACCAGAAGGACCAGGCATGAGTGCCAAGCCAGGTGGTACGATCTGCGGAGGACGGTCCTCCGCAAAATGACGGACGAGCACAACCAGGCCAACATCACTGGAGGAGGGCCGCCCCGCAGACTGGTACAGTACCATCCCTGGGAGGAGAAGGTGATGGCCACGCTGCCGCCGGTGGGAGTAGATGGAGTAGAAGGAGTCCGAGAGCCTGGTGAGTACACAAACAACTCACCTCACATGGGGGGAACACCATACACAACCAAAATACCAATAATGCACGCAACCCCCCCAAAGCCAGCACCGGACACAACCACACTCCAAAAACACACACATGCCACTAGCGCCTCCATGCCCCATGCCCCAAGCAAGGCCATGCCAAGTCACAGGCCACACAAAACACCAACACAAGACAGGATGTCCCCGATGCCGGGAGGGTGGGCCTCAAAACTAACATAGAGCAACACTGAAGCACACAACAATGCCCTCAGCCCATATGGCCTAGGGCACAGCCATACAAACAGTGTGTCCCCACACATTACTGTGTTGCCTGCTAATGGTGGCCGCGTTGCAGGAAGACATGGGGATGAAGGCACAATTTGCACATAACAGCAGCTAATGAAGACGCATCACCCTGAAAGAGTGTCAGCACACACCACCACAGCAGCAGCGCAGACTCAGACACTCCGCCCAATGGGTGCCCGGAGATAAGAAACAAACCCACATGAACAAGCTAATGGCCTTTGAAAGACCTGCAAACTGTGTGTGCCCAGGAAGCTGGGCTGAGGTGACAGAGGGTGACACACAGAGGGAGGGAGAGGTGGAGACAGAGGGACGGAGACAGAGGTGGACACAGGGAGACAGACAGAGGGAGGGAGGAGGCTGACAGAGGGAGGGAGAAAGGGAGACAGAGGGAGACGGACAGTGGGAGGAGGGTGACAGAGGGAGTGAGAAAGGGAGACGGACAGAGGGAGGAGGGTGACAGAGGGAGGGAGAAAGGGAGACAGAGGGAGACGGACAGAGGGAGGAGGCTGACAGAGGGAGGGAGAAAGGGAGACAGAGGGAGATGGACAGTGGGAGGAGGGTGACAGAGGGAGGGAGAAAGGGAGACGGACAGTGGGAGGAGGCTGACAGAGGGAGGGAGAAAGGGAGACAGAGGGAGACGGACAGTGGGAGGAGGCTGACAGAGGGAGGGAGAAAGGGAGACGGGCAGTGGGAGGAGGCTGACAGAGGGAGGGAGAAAGGGAGATAGACAGTGGGAGGAGGCTGACAGAGGGAGGGGGAAAGGGAGACAGAGGGAGACGGACAGTGGGAGGAGGGTGACAGAGGGAGGGAGAAAGGGAGACGGGACAGTGGGAGGAGGCTGACAGAGGGAGGGAGAAAGGGAGACGAGACTGTGGGAGGAGGCTGACAGAGGGAGGGAGGGAGACAGAGGGAGAAGGACAGAGGGAGGAGGCTGACAGGGGGAGGGAGAAAGGGAGACAGAAGGAGAGGGACAGTACAGAGGGAGGGAGAAACGGAGACGGGACAGTGGGAGGAGGCTGACAGAGGGAGGGAGAAAGGGAGACAGACAGTGGGAGGAGGCTGACAGAGGGAGGGGGAAACGGAGACAGAGGGAGACGGACAGTGGGAGGAGGGTGACAGAGGGAGGGAGAAAGGGAGACGGGACAGTGGGAGGAGGCTGACAGAGGGAGGGAGAAAGGGAGACGGGACTGTGGGAGGAGGCTGACAGAGGGAGGGAGAAAGGGAGACAGAGGAAGACGGACAGAGGGAGGAGGCTGACAGGGGAGGGAGAAAGGGAGACAGAAGGAGACGGACAGTACAGAGGGAGGGAGAAACGGAGACGGGACAGTGGGAGGAGGCTGACAGAGGGAGGGAGAAAGGGAGATAGACAGTGGGAGGAGTCTGACAGAGGGAGGGGGAAAGGGAGACAGAGGGAGAAGGACAGTGGGAGGAGGGTGACAGAGGGAGGGAGAAAGGGAGACGGGACAGTGGGAGGAGGCTGACAGAGGGAGGGAGAAAGGGAGACGGGACTGTGGGAGGAGGCTGACAGAGGGAGGGAGAAAGGGAGACAGAGGAAGACGGACAGAGGGAGGAGGCTGACAGGGGAGGGAGAAAGGGAGACAGAAGGAGACGGACAGTACAGAGGGAGGGAGAAACGGAGACGGGACAGTGGGAGGAGGCTGACAGAGGGAGGGAGAAAGGGAGATAGACAGTGGGAGGAGTCTGACAGAGGGAGGGGGAAAGGGAGACAGAGGGAGAAGGACAGTGGGAGGAGGGTGACAGAGGGAGGGAGAAAGGGAGACGGGACAGTGGGAGGAGGCTGACAGAGGGAGGGAGAAAGGGAGACAGACAGTGGGAGGAGGCTGACAGAGGGAGGGGGAAACGGACACAGAGGGAGACGGACAGTGGGAGGAGGGTGACAGAGGGAGGGAGAAAGGGAGACGGGACAGTGGGAGGAGGCTGACAGAGGGAGGGAGAAAGGGAGACGGGACTGTGGGAGGAGGCTGACAGAGGGAGGGAGAAAGGGAGACAGAGGGAGACGGACAGAGGGAGGAGGCTGACAGGGGGAGGGAGAAAGGGAGACAGAAGGAGACGGACAGTAGAGAGGGAGGGAGAAACGGAGACGGACAGTGGGAGGAGGCTGACAGAGGGAGGGAGGAAGGGAGACAGAGGGAGATGGACAGAGGGAGGAGGCTGACAGGGGGAGGGAGAAAGGGAGACAGAGGGAGACGGACAGTGGGAGGAGGGTGACAGAGGGAGGGAGAAAGGGAGACGGACAGTGGGAGGAGGCTGACAGAGGGAGGGAGAAAGGGAGACAGAGGGAGACGGACAGTGGGAGGAGGGTGACAGAGGGAGTGAGAAAGGGAGACGGACAGAGGGAGGAGGGTGACAGAGGGAGGGAGAAAGGGAGACAGAGGGAGACGGACAGAGGGAGGAGGCTGACAGAGGGAGGGAGAAAGGGAGAGAGAGGGAGACGGACAGTGGGAGGAGGGTGACGGAGGGAGGGAGAAAGGGAGACGGACAGTGGGAGGAGGCTGACAGAGGGAGGGAGAATGGGAGACAGAGGGAGATGGACAGTGGGAGGAGGCTGACAGAGGGAGAGAGAAAGGGAGACGGACAGTGGGAGGAGGGTGACAGAGGGAGGGAGAAAGGGAGACGGGCAGTGGGAGGAGGCTGACAGAGGGAGGGAGAAAGGGAGATAGACAGTGGGAGGAGGCTGACAGAGGGAGGGGGAAAGGGAGACAGAGGGAGACGGACAGTGGGAGGAGGGTGACAGAGGGAGGGAGAAAGGGAGACGGGACAGTGGGAGGAGGCTGACAGAGGGAGGGAGAACGGAAGACGGGACTGTGGGAGGAGGCTGACAGAGGGAGGGAGAAAGGGAGACAGAGGGAGAAGGACAGAGGGAGGAGGCTGACAGGGGTAGGGAGAAAGGGAGACAGAAGGAGACGGACAGTACAGAGGGAGGGAGAAACGGAGACGGGACAGTGGGAGGAGGCTGACAGAGGGAGGGAGAAAGGGAGACAGACAGTGGGAGGAGGCTGACAGAGGGAGGGGGAAACGGAGACAGAGGGAGACGGACAGTGGGAGGAGGGTGACAGAGGGAGGGAGAAAGGGAGACGGGACAGTGGGAGGAGGCTGACAGAGGGAGGGAGAAAGGGAGACGGGACTGTGGGAGGAGGCTGACAGAGGGAGGGAGAAAGGGAGACAGAGGGAGACGGACAGAGGGAGGAGGCTGACAGGGGGAGGGAGAAAGGGAGACAGAAGGAGACGGACAGTACAGAGGGAGGGAGAAATGGAGACGGGACAGTGGGAGGAGGATGACATGGGGAGGGAGACAGAGGGAGACGGACAGTGGGAGGAGGGTGACAGAGGGAGGGAGAAAGGGAGACGGACAGTGGGAGGAGGCTGACAAAGGGAGGGAGAAAGGGAGACAGAGGGAGACAGACAGAGGGAGGAGGCTGACAGGGGGAGGGAGAAAGGGAGACAGAGGGAGACGGACAGTGGGAGGAGGGTGACAGAGGGAGGGAGAAAGGGAGATGGGACAGTGGGAGGAGGCTGACAGAGGGAGGGAGAAAGAGAGACAGAGGGAGACGGACAGATGGAGGAGTCTGACAGGGGGAGGGAGAAAGGGAGACAGAGGGAGACGGACAGTGGGAGGAGGGTGACAGAGGGAGGGAGAAAGGGAGATGGACAGTGGGAGGAGGCTGACAGGGGGAGGGAGAAAGGGAGACAGAGGGAGACGGACAGTGGGAGGAGGGTGACAGAGGGAGGGAGAAAGGGAGACGGGACAGTGGGAGGAGGCTGACAGAGGGAGGGAGAAAGGGAGACGGGACAGTGGGAGGAGGCTGACAGAGGGAGGGAGAAAGGGAGACAGCGGGAGACGGGACAGTGGGAGGAGGCTGACAGAGGGAGGGAGAAAGGGAGACAGAGGGAGAACAAATAACCCTTGGGTGGTGTGGCCATGTCCGCTCATCAGCGGGTGGACTGTGTGCATGTAGACAAGGTTTGGCAGTGCATGAACCCCCCCTTCAACCTTTGATAAACACTGGGCCATGTGTCAATCTGTGCACGAGTACATCCGTGCTGCAGGCACAAACATAACCTTACACCCAGTATACCCACCCACTGTGGTTGTCAGAACCCTGTCTCAAATGCTTAAGTTACCTACCTGCATTCTCAAATAGCATGGAAAAAACACCATTTGGCCACGTATAGTGCAACACGTAAGGCGGCTCTGCATGGCTTGCTACGCCCGCTCACTACACTGCTGACTGCGATCCCAAAAGATGCATCAACTAAGATTGTGTCACACATAGGTAAAGTGTCGAAAGCTGTGGCCAAGGGACATACCCATGCACAAGTGCACTGTGAGAGGTATGCTAGCCAAATCCAACCACCCAGAGGAACAGTGCCAACTCAAAAATGAATGAAACATGGATGTCGCATGTAACACAATTAACACTGTCTCTCTCACACACAGGTCAACGTCATCGATCTCCCCCCAACACTGGGGGGAAGACTCACAGGACCAGGCTCTGCGTGAAGAGGACCCCACCGGCAGCGACGACTCTCACCACTCCATGGATGACCCACACCAACCTGGCCCCTGTGGTGTCCAACCACCTGCAGCACCTGCGTCAGGTACAATTGTGCCAACCACCACCCCCATTCCTGCCACATCCCAGTGTATGTACGGACCGTACCCCCACCCGTGTATGAATGGAGCGTACCAACACCCCACCAGTGTATGTACAGACCGTACCCCCACCCGTGTATGAATGGAGCGTACCAACACCCCACCAGTGTATGTACGGACCGTACCCCCACCCGTGTATGAATGGAGCGTACCAACACCCCACCAGTATATGTACGGACCGTATCCCCACCCGTGTATGAATGGAGCGTACCAACACCCCACCAGTGTATGTACAAACCGTACCCCCACCCGTGTATGTACGGACCGTACCCCCACCCGTGAATGCATGGAGCGTACCAACTCCCCACCCGTGTATGTACGGACCGTACCCCCACCCGTGTATGAATGGAGCATACCAACACCCCACCAGTGTATGTACGGAGCGTACACCCAGCCCCCCCTGTATGTACGGTGCGAAACACCACCACCGATGGACGGTGCAGACCAACACCCTGCCCGTGTCTGTACGCACCCTACCCCAGGCCCCCACACCAGCACCCTCACCCAACATCGCGCATGTACGAGTCGTACTAAGCCATAGCAAAGGACAGCACTGTACAACAACATGGCCCATGTACGCACCGTACAGATGCAAAAAACGTACTGAACCAGGACAAACCAAAAAAACACAAGGAGAGTCAATTCGATGCACACAACACCACAAAACATGTCCAACAAGCCCAAATACATCCTATACACTGACATGCAACTGACAAACAGCTAAACAGAGGCCCAAACCACTACCACTCCTTATTACACACCCACTCAAAGTTCAAACACAGCCACACACACAAATGGACCAATAAAAAGGCCCAGCACACACGAACCATGATCCTTTGCAACAGATCCACTACTGCCAGACCACAGAGACAACGCACTGCACCATACTACATACATCAATACACCTTACACTTGCACTCCTTCACACAACCACCATCACAAACACACCCTCATCACATTCACACACACACCTGCACAACCACACTCACACCCCCACAACCATCCACACCCACACCCCAACAACCATCCACACCCACACCCCACACCATGCCCACTAACAAGAATCCAAAGTTCACCAAGGAGGAGCTGGAGGTCCTTGTCGACGAAATCGTCAGAGTCGAGCCACAGCTCTTTGGAACATTGGTCAGACGGACCAGCATAGCCGAAAAATCAGCCATGTGGGAGAGGATTGTCAATTCTGTGAATGCTGTTGGGTCCACCAGAAGGACCAGGCATGAGTGCCAAGCCAGGTGGTACGATCTGCGGAGGACGGTCCTCCGCAAAATGACGGACGAGCACAACCAGGCCAACATCACTGAAGGAGGGCCGCCCCGCAGACTGGTACAGTACCATCCCTGGGAGGAGAAGGTGATGGCCACGCTGCTGCCGGTGGGAGTAGACGGAGTAGAAGGAGTCCGAGAGCCTGGTGAGTACACAAACAACTCACCTCACATGGGGGGAACACCATACACAACCAAAATACCAATAATGCACGCAACCCCCCCAAAGCCAGCACCAGACACAACCACACTCCAAAAACACACACATGCCACTAGCGCCTCCATGCCCCATGCCCCAAGCAAGGCCATGCCAAGTCACAGGCCACACAAAACACCAACACAAGACAGGATGTCCCCGATGCCGGGAGGGTGGGCCTCAAAACTAACATAGAGCAACACTGAAGCACACAACAATGCCCTCAGCCCATATGGCCTAGGGCACAGCCATACAAACAGTGTGTCCCCACACATTACTGTGTTGCCTGCTAATGGTGGCCGCGTTGCAGGATGACATGGGTATGAAGGCACAATTTGCACATAACAGCAGCTAATGAAGACGCATCACCCTGAAAGAGTGTCAGCACACACCACCACAGCAGCAGCGCAGACTCAGACACTCCGCCCAATGGGTGCCCGGAGATAAGAAACAAACCCACATGAACAAGCTAATGGCCTTTGAAAGACCTGCAAACTGTGTGTGCCCAGGAAGCTGGGCTGAGGTGACAGAGGGTGACACACAGAGGGAGGGAGAGGGGGAGACAGAGGGACGGAGACAGAGGTGGACACAGGGAGACAGACAGAGGGAGGGAGGAGGCTGACAGAGGGAGGGAGAAAGGGAGACAGAGGGAGACGGACAGTGGGAGGAGGGTGACTGAGGGAGTGAGAAAGGGAGACGGACAGAGGGAGGAGGGTGACAGAGGGAGGGAGAAAGGGAGACAGAGGGAGACGGACAGAGGGAGGAGGCTGACAGAGGGAGGGAGAAAGGGAGACAGAGGGAGACGGACAGTGGGAGGAGGGTGACAGAGGGAGGGAGAAAGGGAGACGGACAGTGGGAGGAGGCTGACAGAGGGAGGGAGAAAGGGAGACAGAGGGAGACGGACAGTGGGAGGAGGCTGACAGAGGGAGGGAGAAAGGGAGACGGGCAGTGGGAGGAGGCTGACAGAGGGAGGGAGAAAGGGAGATAGACAGTGGGAGGAGGCTGACAGAGGGAGGGGGAAAGGGAGACAGAGGGAGACGGACAGTGGGAGGAGGATGACAGAGGGAGGGAGAAAGGGAGACGGGACAGTGGGAGGAGGCTGACAGAGGGAGGGAGAAAGGGAGACGAGACTGTGGGAGGAGGCTGACAGAGGGAGGGAGAAAGGGAGACGAGACTGTGGGAGGAGGCTGACAGAGGGAGGGAGAAAGGGAGACAGAAGGAGACGGACAGTACAGAGGGAGGGAGAAACGGAGACGGGACAGTGGGAGGAGGCTGACAGAGGGAGGGAGAAAGGGAGACAGACAGTGGGAGGAGGCTGACAGAGGGAGGGGGAAACGGAGACAGAGGGAGACGGACAGTGGGAGGAGGGTGACAGAGGGAGGGAGAAAGGGAGACGGGACAGTGGGAGGAGGCTGACAGAGGGAGGGAGAAAGGGAGACAGGACTGTGGGAGGAGGCTGACAGAGGGAGGGAGAAAGCGAGACAGAGGAAGACGGACAGAGGGAGGAGGCTGACAGGGGAGGGAGAAAGGGAGACAGAAGGAGACGGACAGTACAGAGGGAGGGAGAAACGGAGACGGGACAGTGGGAGGAGGCTGACAGAGGGAGGGAGAAAGGGAGATAGACAGTGGGAGGAGTCTGACAGAGGGAGGGGGAAAGGGAGACAGAGGGAGACGGACAGTGGGAGGAGGGTGACAGAGGGAGGGAGAAAGGGAGACGGGACAGTGGGAGGAGGCTGACAGAGGGAGGGAGAAAGGGAGACAGACAGTGGGAGGAGGCTGACAGAGGGAGGGGGAAACGGACAGAGAGGGAGACGGACAGTGGGAGGAGGGTGACAGAGGGAGGGAGAAAGGGAGACGGGACAGAGGGAGGAGGCTGACAGAGGGAGGGAGAAAGGGAGACGGGACTGTGGGAGGAGGCTGACAGAGGGAGGGAGAAAGGGAGACAGAGGGAGACGGACAGAGGGAGGAGGCTGACAGGGGGAGGGAGAAAGGGAGACAGAAGGAGACGGACAGTAGAGAGGGAGGGAGAAACGGAGACGGACAGTGGGAGGAGGCTGACAGAGGGAGGGAGAAAGGGAGACAGAGGGAGATGGACAGAGGGAGGAGGCTGACAGGGGGAGGGAGAAAGGGAGACAGAGGGAGACGGACAGTGGGAGGAGGGTGACAGAGGGAGGGAGAAAGGGAGACGGACAGTGGGAGGAGGCTGACAGAGGGAGGGAGAAAGGGAGACAGAGGGAGACGGACAGTGGGAGGAGGGTGACAGAGGGAGTGAGAAAGGGAGACGGACAGAGGGAGGAGGGTGACAGAGGGAGGGAGAAAGGGAGACAGAGGGAGACGGACAGAGGGAGGAGGCTGACAGAGGGAGGGAGAACGGGAGACAGAGGGAGACGGACAGTGGGAGGAGGGTGACGGAGGGAGGGAGAAAGGGAGACGGACAGTGGGAGGAGGCTGACAGAGGGAGGGAGAAAGGGAGACAGAGGGAGATGGACAGTGGGAGGAGGCTGACAGAGGGAGAGAGAAAGGGAGACGGACAGTGGGAGGAGGGTGACAGAGGGAGGGAGAAAGGGAGATAGACAGTGGGAGGAGGCTGACAGAGGGAGGGGGAAAGGGAGACAGAGGGAGACGGACAGTGGGAGGAGGGTGACAGAGGGAGGGAGAAAGGGAGACGGGACAGTGGGAGGAGGCTGACAGAGGGAGGGAGAACGGAAGACAGGACTGTGGGAGGAGGCTGACAGAGGGAGGGAGAAAGGGAGACAGAGGGAGAAGGACAGAGGGAGGAGGCTGACAGGGGTAGGGAGAAAGGGAGACAGAAGGAGACGGACAGTACAGAGGGAGGGAGAAACGGAGACGGGACAGTGGGAGGAGGCTGACAGAGGGAGGGAGAAAGGGAGACAGACAGTGGGAGGAGGCTGAAAGAGGGAGGTGGAAACGGAGACAGAGGGAGACGGACAGTGGGAGGAGGGTGACAGAGGGAGGGAGAAAGGGAGACGGGACAGTGGGAGGAGGCTGACAGAGGGAGGGAGAAAGGGAGACGGGACTGTGGGAGGAGGCTGACAGAGGGAGGGAGAAAGGGAGACAGAGGGAGACGGACAGAGGGAGGAGCCTGACAGGGGGAGGGAGAAAGGGAGACAGAAGGAGACGGACAGTACAGAGGGAGGGAGAAATGGAGACGGGACAGTGGGAGGAGGATGACATGGGGAGGGAGACAGAGGGAGACGGACAGTGGGAGGAGGGTGACAGAGGGAGGGAGAAAGGGAGACGGACAGTGGGAGGAGGCTGACAAAGGGAGGGAGAAAGGGAGACAGAGGGAGACAGACAGAGGGAGGAGGCTGACAGGGGGAGGGAGAAAGGGAGACAGAGGGAGACGGACAGTGGGAGGAGGGTGACAGAGGGAGGGAGAAAGGGAGACGGGACAGTGGGAGGAGGCTGACAGAGGGAGGGAGAAAGAGAGACAGAGGGAGACGGACAGAGGGAGGAGGCTGACAGGGGGAGGGAGAAAGGGAGACAGAGGGAGACGGACAGTGGGAGGAGGGTGACAGAGGGAGGGAGAAAGGGAGATGGACAGTGGGAGGAGGCTGACAGGGGGAGGGAGAAAGGGAGACAGAGGGAGACGGACAGTGGGAGGAGGGTGACAGAGGGAGGGAGAAAGGGAGACGGGACAGTGGGAGGAGGCTGACAGAGGGAGGGAGAAAGGGAGACGGGACAGTGGGAGGAGGCTGACAGAGGGAGGGAGAAAGGGAGACAGAGGGAGACGGGACAGTGGGAGGAGGCTGACAGAGGGAGGGAGAAAGGGAGACAGAGGGAGAACAAATAACCCTTGGGTGGTGTGGCCATGTCCGCTCATCAGCGGGTGGACTGTGTGCATGTAGACAAGGTTTGGCAGTGCGTGAACCCCCCCTTCAACCTTTGATAAACACTGGGCCATGTGTCAATCTGTGCACGAGTACATCCGTGCTGCAGGCACAAACATAACCTTACACCCAGTATACCCACCCACTGTGGTTGTCAGAACCCTGTCTCAAATGCTTAAGTTACCTACCTGCATTCTCAAATAGCATGGAAAAAACACCATTTGGCCACGTATAGTGCAACACGTAAGGCGGCTCTGCATGGCTTGCTACGCCCGCTCACTACACTGCTGACTGCGATCCCAAAAGATGCATCAACTAAGATTGTGTCACACATAGGTAAAGTGTCGAAAGCTGTGGCCAAGGGACATACCCATGCACAAGTGCACTGTGAGAGGTATGCTAGCCAAATCCAACCACCCAGAGGAACAGTGCCAACTCAAAAATGAATGAAACATGGATGTCGCATGTAACACAATTAACACTGTCTCTCTCACACACAGGTCAACGTCATCGATCTCCCCCCAACACTGGGGGGAAGACTCACAGGACCAGGCTCTGCGTGAAGAGGACCCCACCGGCAGCGACGACTCTCACCACTCCATGGATGACCCAGACCAACCTGGCCCCTGTGGTGTCCAACCACCTGCAGCACCTGCGTCAGGTACAATTGTGCCAACCACCACCCCCATTCCTGCCACATCCCAGGAGACACCCAGGAGCCCTGCCCGCACACAACAACACAGCCAGTCTGTCCAGGAGGGACAAGGTTCTCCGGGCACCCAGGAGGAGGCAGGCGACACCGCAAATGCCATCCCTCAGGGGTCCCAGGAGACCCGATGTGCCCACAACGGCAGGCCAGGCGCAAGTGGGCAGGGGTGGTGGGAGTGGAGGACGGCGGAGGCGAGAACCTGACCAGTTGGCTCAGGAACCGGTAATGTCACACGTCAGCAACATCCTCGACTCATACCGGCGTGACACCAGGGGCATCAGCCAGGTTGTGTCCACCCTCGAGGAGATGAAAACCTTGCAGGCCAAGCAACATGCCAGTCAACGGCGACACCAAGGACGGGTGGAGGCAAGACTGGCTGAGCTCGTGGCGGTGCAAACGGACATGACCCATGTACTCCGTCGGATTGCCGAAAACATGGGCAACCCTCCCTGTGCCACCAGGCGAAGAACATCACCACCCACAGGGAGGGATCAGGAGGAGGAGGATTCATCCGATGGAGCATCACAAGCATCGTCACGGCCTGCTTCTGAGGGTCCCCGCAGGAGGGTGGGTCGTCCACGCAAAAGACCGTGAGAGTCAGCAGAACATCACCATCTCCCAGGTCACCTGGCCTGGCACCTGGCCCTCTGGCCCAACAGCAGCACATCAGCAAATGACATTCTCTGCCACATGGCCTTGCTGGTCATAGTCTGACCAATGTTGACAAAGACTGTGGCATAGACTCTGATGACTTTCAATGGCAAGGATACCAACTCCCCCTGTGAACTTTGGATTCTACACTCCCGCCAAGCACCTCTTGTCATCCCCCCCAAACACGTGCCCCACCACAAATAAAAATCATCACAATCACGAGATGATGCTGTCATTTTGCATTATTCCACTATATGTGTGTGCTGTAAAGTCAAACCATGCCTGATTTCAGAAGTTACTCCAACCATCCATACCCTGGGGTCTGAGTCTGGCACAGGACACACATGGGTCACAATGTATCATCCAATACAGACATGGAGCACCATACTCACCCATGATGGGCCCAACCAGCTGAGGGGGTGCCCGCACAACTGTGCCTACAGACCTATTTAGAAGAGCAACAGTCATGCGCAGAGATCAGGGATCATGTGGAGTGTCCTGGGGTGGGAGTCCCAGGTATGTGTAGACACGTGGCAGAACCATGTCCTGCATGCTTGAGTCAGGTGGATGTGGAGAATGGTGGGCCGGCCAAGGTTGGATGCATGGAGATGGCACAATGGGGTGTTGGAGCACACTGCCACAAGGTTGTTTTGTGGTTGTGGGCTGCATCCTGAGTGTGTGCGTGGATTGAGAAGGTCATCCTGCAGCTGGCAGTGATCCATTCCCCCCATCTCTGTTGGACGTTGATGTGGCCTGGTCGCCGGATGTAGAAGCAGAGCTGTGCAGATGCACCCTGGATGTGGACAAGTATGATGGGAGTTGTAACGCACATGTCCGTAGAGTGCAGGGTAGGATTAGACACGGATGTCGTAGTTGATCTGGGGGATGGTCTCCCTCTTGCCTTGAGGTGGATGGAACTGGGGATCTTGTGCATAATGCAGAGTGTGCTGCAGCATGAGGCACAGATGCTGCTGATCAGCATAGCACCTGTCAGCAAGCAATCCATGATGGACACCAGCTCGTTTGCGTGGACACTGGGTGCCCTTGCTGCAGGGCCTGCAGCAGCATGCGCCATGTCAAGAAAACAATGCCACAAGTAGCACACAAACACAAGGATCTCAGGAAGGAACTATGCAAAAGGGGTATGTCAAGGAAGGAATATCTCGTTCAACATGGCACACACACACACAATGGATTCACATGCAGCACAGTGGCCGTTGTGGATACTGACATGCCACAATACCTGCACAGCCATGGACATCATGCACAATACAGATTCTAATCCCTGACAAACAGCTTGCATCTTGCTACTCTACACATAGACTCATATGCACCAGCTCTGAGAACAATGCCAGACATGCTGCATGCACAGTGGCAACAGACCACCATTGACAGAGATGAGGCACCTTGGAGGCAGAGGGACACCTTTATTACTCATGTGTGTCGGAATGCTAATGCAACTCTGTCAACACATACACAGGTCATGTGGATGAACACGTGGGACCAACACTGGCACCCCCCTTTGCACCACAGATAATGGAAATCCATAGAACTGGCACACAAGTGACGGGTTACAGCTAAACACCCCCTGCTGCTCACGGAGAGGCTGCTATACACCATTGAGCCCCTAATGGGGAATTCACACACCATGTCAACCCGGTGCAACCCGTATGTTTCCGAGGGCAGTGTTACACACATTGATGGCTTCATCACAATCCACAATCCCATTACAGATGACTGTCACCAAGTCTGACCATTAATTCAGGTGAATTCAGCTCCATGTCATGTGCCCCATGTTGATTCAACATGTATGTAAAGTATCCAAACATGAACAGGAGCAGCGCACACACATTCAAAAAAAATACCACTCCCAAAAAGCCGTGCTGCATCCCTTACCCTAAGGAGATTTTCAAACTTGTCCGTGCATGTAACCCTGATTCAGCACATGTTGCTGTGTTCATGAGGAATAGCAGGAGCACAACAATGCCACCAGCAGACAGCATGCGCAAGTACCTGTGGATGAGAGACACACCAGAAGTCAGCCAAAATAAGCACATCCGCATGCATGTGCATGTACTCGACACGTATAAGGTTGTCAACATGCTAGGTGACAATGAGGACTCTGGAAAAACATTCTTCCATTGCACCATCACTCGAGTGACACATCCAAACACACCTCTGACTCACTTGGCAGACATGCAGATGGACACACACATTGCAACACATGCCACACACGGCCCAATGGGTGCACACTCAGACACTGGAACTCACCACTAAGCAAAGAAGTTGCGTATGAGCTGACTCCGGATGTCCTCTACCGCCTCCTCCTCCTCCACATCACTTGCCTCGTGACCAAGCCCTTCATCCTCCACGGGTGGATGGTCCTGCGCATCTGGATCCAGGATGAGTGGCACAGCTTTCTCCACTGCCATGTTGTGCAGCATGCAGCACACAAGGAAGATCTTGCAGGCCTTCACCGGTGCATATGAGAAGTGCGCCACCAGTCTTGTGGAGGCAACGGAATCGGCTCTTCAGGAGGCCAAACGTCCTCTCTATCACTCGCCTGGTCCGCCCATGGGCGTTGTTGTAGCGGTGATCGGCAGCCGTGCTGGGGTTGCGGAGAGGCGTGATCAGCCATGGCATGCTGGGATAGCCAGCGTCCCCTACATGGAAACATCATGGACAACAGTGGGTCAGGAGAAACAGTAAGACAGGAAGATGACGTTAAATACAGGACTGCCAGAGTACACCCACCAACAATACATGCTAGTTTGTTGCGCAGCTGCAGCATCATTTCAGGCACCCTGCTACGCCTCATGATGTAGGCATCGTGTGCTGATCCTGGAAAACGAGCACAGACATGTGAAATCACCATGTTGGCAAGACACACCACAAGGGCATTAATTGAGTGGTAATGCTTGCGGTTCCTATATGCTACCTCCTATGCCTTTGGTGGTACCAAAGCCACATGTGTTCCATCTATGGACCCAATGACATGGGGCATCCCTCCCAGGGCATAGAACTCACGCTTGACACCTGTCAACTGCTCAGGAGTTGGGAATTTTATGAACTCATCCAGGTGATCCAACATGGCCTTTAAAAAATCATGCAGAACACGGCTGAACATGGTTTGGGACATGCCACCAACATGGGCAATGGTATGTTGAAAGGTACCCGTGGCAAAGAAATGTAGGGCTGCCATCACCTTCATCTTGGGTGTCAGTGCAGTAGGATACCTGTGTAGGGGTTGGAGGTGTGGTGCCAGCCGTGTCATCAAGTCCTCAATCAAATGTTGGGGGAAGCGGTAGCGGCATATACAGTCATGTTCCCTCAGGTCAGCCAAGTCCGGAATTGGTCGAGGGAGAGGCGGAGCCCTGCAGTGAATTAGGAGGGACAACGAAGAGTGAGTACAGTACACCACCAATGTCAATGTACTGAACACATGTTCAACAGGCAATACACATATGCTACATACAGAGTCAGGTCTGTGCAATATGCCCTGGACACTTATGCCAGGCAGGTGACACTCCTACCAAGAGCCAGCTACAAAGGTTGATTCTCAACCTCAATATGCCATGCCATGAAACTAACTGTGGGCCAGTGTAAGTGAACAGGCAGACGCATTGCAGGAGTTACAGACATCCACACATGTGCAGAAGAAGGATGTTTATTGTACAGACAGGTTGCGGAACACTAGAGGCACAGGTCACATGTCATAGAAAAAGGACAGACCACACACCTTGCCATGAAGGATTACATGTCAAGACTGATCACACATACATTGAGAGTATGCAGATATGTCCTTGTTTTGAAACTCCGTGTCGATGCATACATACACACCTTACGTCGGATTACACATGTGGGCTGGTGTGCGTAACAGTGTGCCATGGCCATCTACACACAGACACATGTTGGTTGCAGCAACTGCAGTTACATTTGACCAAACACCTACAGCAAACCTATGGGAACACATGACACACACATGACATAGTTACAGCGTGCAACGCGGGCATTCACATGTCAGGGGTAATATTCCATGTACCTGGCATCAGGGGACAGTTGTGGGTGTCAGTGACTGTGCCATGCCAGTGACGCATAGCTCAACAAGTCTGTACTACATGCACACATGTCAAAGGAGTGAAGGGGATGTGTGGCACATAGGGCACCATCATACATGACATGTGTACACAGCTCATCATACTTTTATTAGCTTCACACCTCAGGAGTATAGTGCTGTGTTGTTGACTTGACATCATGCTCAATTTTTAAACCATGCAAAGCCACTCACTGGGGTAGCTTTAAAGGGATTGGAGGAAACGTAGGATGCTAATGTGACTGACCAATCACTCTGTACGCCTGTAAATGAAACAGTCCAGCAAGGCAGATATAAGGCAGCCAGGTCCCATGAGAGAGCACTTGCCTGCACATCCTTTCATTCCACAACACTGCTGCTGCTCGTGATTCCTCTGGCACCATGTCCAGGTCTGTGGAGAGGGCCCAGCCATTCACCATGGAGGAGAATATGGCGTTGGTGGATGTGATCCTCCCACAGTACACCATGCTGTATGGTCGACCAGGGGAGCAGGTGCGTGCAGACTCCACTAGCTTAGACTGTGCCCCTTTTTTGTGACTGTAACTTCTGGCATTGTGTCCCTGTGTGACAGAGATGCAATGTTGTTTCGAGTGTGTCCCAGGGTGGGGAAGGCCTCATGTCTCCCATGCAGAGCATGCTATGGTTCCTGTGTGCACTCCTCACTTGCATTGTGCTTACTGTGACAATCAATGCATGGTGCATGCCACATTCTGCCTGGCTACTCCTCCTGGGAATGTTGTTGCTACAGTCCTGATGTGATTCTGTGGTCCCCCCAGTGTGACAGGTGACAGTACCCATAGATGTGTGTTTGTTCAGTGTACCTGTGCTGTGAGTGTCCAAAAGATGTGTTCGTCCCCTGGACATTGGTGTGTGTGTAAGTCCCCTGTCATGTGGGTGAGTGCATATGGGGAGTGTTGCACACCAGCTGCATGAGGGATGGATATACCCTGCCCATGTGATGTGAGCAGGGAGCAGTGCTGTGTGACTGCCATGCTGAGCCAGCCCCACACCTGTAACACCCCCCAGTCTAGTGGCACATGGGCAGAGTGAGGTTTGTACCCACAGTTGGCAATGGCAGGTGATTGTCCTGTGCCTGTGTGTGTCTGTGTACTCTGCTGAGGTAGCATCAGTGGGCTGGGGCATGTGACTGCTTTGAGGTGCTGTACATAATCCTTGTGTAGCTTGTGATGCACAGTGTGATCCAGGGTCAATGATTGTGTGGCACCCCTCATGCCACCTGTGTACTTTGCCTTCCACAGTGGATTATGTCCCTATGACAAATGTGCAATGAGTTGCCTTCATACCATGGCCTGTTCAAACAAGACAAATTGTTAATATGTGTGTCTCTGTGTCATTGCTCAGGTGAATTAAAGTATTCTCACTTTTGCATCCTCACAGGTAGGCGTCCATGCCAAGGGGGAGATATGGAAGCAAGCCGTCAGTGCCGTGAGGATGACGGAGGGTCGGAAGCGGCACCTAGCTCAGGTGAGGAAACGCTGGCAGGATATCCGGTGCTGGACGAGGAGGATTACACGGGTCCTGCTGGAGGACTCACCTGAGAGCCGGAAGAACCATGGGCGCCGGCGTCTGACCCACATCCAGAAGCGTGTGCTGGCGGTGGTCTTCCCCGACTAGGATAGGCGCTTACAGGAGAAGCAGCAGCAGGAAGGGGTAGGTACATGTGTGTTTGTTGTGTGTCCCCAGCTTTTGGAAGTGCGCAGTTGCATGGATACACTGCCAGGGTTTACATGTGCAGTGCATAACCAGTTCCCCAAAGTAAACCGGTGCTGTTCTTCCTCCTTTCCCCTCCTTGCCATGTGTTCCCTGGTCTGTGTGTAGTCACTCTTGCACAAGGTAATCTAGGCTGGCAGTTAATCCAAGTGCCCAATGCTTGCAGCATCATGTGTGGGGGTGGAGTGTAACAGGTTTTGGGACCTTGGCTGTGCCCTGGCCAGTTCAGTCATTGTGGGGTCCATGTCAGTTGGCACTGATGCTGAGTCCCAACATAGGAGTGTGTCTTTAAAGTGTACTGCCTTCCAGCATGCATGTCCAATGTTGTGCCCTCTGACATGATGTCCATGAGTGGGAGTAATGCATAGTGCAGGGACGGTTGCTTCAGTTGCAGTCATATCCATCCAGGACCATGGAGGTGTGTGGCCACTACCGTGCCCTGGGGCACCTTTTCCTAGGTATCATGTGTGTCATCCAACTTTGTGGACATTCTCTGTGTCTTCGGCATAGGTTGGGCTCTGTGGCATTGTACCCTGGCCTCATCTGTATTGACGTAAACTGTGCTACATGTGTCCACTGTACAGTGTGACCCAATTTTGCTTGTGCATACTCACAGTGGGCAGTGCCTGTGTGTCTTGGAACGACAATCTGATGATGGTTGATTGTCAATGATATATGTGGACAGGCGCACCAGGGGTAGTTTGTGTACAATCAGGATTTAGTGCAGGCCATGTGTTTTTATCCCAGAGTAAGAGGTGTAAGTACTTCCTCTGTCTCAATCACATTGTCTCAGGTAGGGGGTGCTTTGTGCGGAAAAGGCCTACATGTCCAATTCTGAAGTCTCCCTGCTAGGTCTGGCCTGTGTGTGATGTTTGTCTGGACATACACTCAAGGTGCAGTGACCCAGTCATATTGTGCATGTTTTAATGTGTTAGCTTTGCAGCATGTGCAAAAAGTTAATAGACATGGTTCCTGTTCATCCCTTTTTTGTCAACGCTGTGTGGTACAGATGCTGTGCACGATTGTCCCCAGAGCCTGGCTCCTCTGTCCTATTTGATATCAAGTAATTTGCTGTTGGGTCATGCTCTCCATTGTTTCTCAGTGGCATGGTGGGTCAACCAGCTGTGTGTTGCAGGGCCTACATGTGACCCTTGTGTTGTAGATGTTACTCATGTTGCTTTTCAGGCTATGCACTGTGATCTATGTAGATTTAACTCATGTGACAAATGTATACAGGTGTCTGATTATTTCCTGTCTCTTCACCTTGCCCACAGCATCGTCGGGGGACTCCGAGGGAGACACTGGCACGTACCGTGAGGAGGGAGCAGGCACCAGTGGCAGCAGTGCTGTCTTGTCTGGCGCATCGAGTGGCACGGAGGCCGAGGGGAGTGAGGGGGAGGACCTGTCCAGTAACACCACCGACTATGACGCTGACGGGTCCGAGGCTGATCTCCCAGAGGGGGCGGAGGCTGCTCCCACAGCTGACAGCAGCACTCGATCTCTACCTGCCCCCTCGATTCCCATCACCGGCCTCCCACTTGCTCTGGTCCCTTCCCGCCGTGCTAGGTCACCACGTGTCTCCTTCTTGCCAGGCACCGCACCCCCTGCCCCTGTCTCCACTGCTGCCGCCAATGCTGAGTCTGTGGACATCCTGCGCCAGTTGCAGGTTGGTCAGGCTGCGATGCTTAATGTCCTCCATGGCCAAATACGAGTGCTCACCCAGATGGAGGCATACATGGAGGGCATCTCAGCTGCGCAGTCTGACCAACGCCAGTTGCTGAGGTCCATTGGTTGACACTGACTGCAGCAGTGGGTCTCCTGCAGCGCTACGTCCCCCCCCTACCCCTGCACCATCCACACTTCCCACTCCCATGCCTGTCGAAAGCACACCCAGACGTACCCATGCACGCACCACACCAGACACAGGCACCACACCACCAGGGAAGGCCAAGCGCACACCTCCTGTCACGCACACACAGGGTGAAGTAGGCACACCCACTGGGTCGGGGGGCAAACGGAAGACACGCAGCCACAGTGGGAGTCCACATTCATCACAACCCACTACCTCCAAATCCACTCCCCTCAGCTCTCCTGGCCAGGATTCCACCAAAGAATCCTTCATGGCCGCTCTGTCCCTGAGCCCCAAAGTGACACCACCCCGCAAGCGGTCAAAGGAGTCCCCGGTCAGGGTGGTTGAGTCCCCCCCCCTGTCCACACCCTCCCCCAGTAGCACTGCAACCCATCCCTCCGACCCCCCCCTCCTTGGGGCCTGTGGTTCCTTCGGGTGCAGGGGAGACGCTGGAGGACCTCGCAACCGTGTGCAGCGCCATTCTCACCTCCACCTTTGGTGCTGCCCCACCCCCTGTGGTGGAGTCCTCTGTCCCTGCACCCACAACACCTACCCTTGCCCCTCCTGTCCCTGCGGTGCCTGGTCCTTCCCCCCCACATGATGCCCCCTCCCCTGTGGAAGCAAAGGAGGTATGAACTGTGCAGGCAAGCTAGGGGACACGCGTCCCTATGTGTCCCCCACCAGGAATTGGACTATGGACTGCCCTATGGGCCTTGTACATATTCAACTTTTAATGACAATTCTTTTTTTAATTCTGAATAAAGCTATGTTTTTTTTTCCCTTTGCACACTACTGCTTTGCTGGTATTGCTGTTGGTGGTGCTGCTCCATGTTTGGGGTGGGGATAATGTGTTAGGTGTCTGGCAAATGTAGTAGTGTGCTGCTCATGGGATGGACCCTGGTATCTGTGTGCCATCACAAGGTATTTGCGAAATAACTTTGTTCATGTATGCTCTTACTGCATGGTGACATTGTCCCAAGGTGTGTTCCTTCCTCTGTGGACCCTGACATCTTCCCTGCAGGGTGTTTCCTAAATGTTGTGCTGAGCTGTGTCTACATATCCTTGGTGTGTGATGGATCCATTCTACTTTGGCCATGCATGCTGGGCAATGTCTCCACCTGCATCATTTGTGGCATCCTTGGTGGTCACTGTACTTGTGTGTGGAGTATATTGAAGTTACTTCATGTGGACATGTTCCCTTTTACACACTATGCATGTGTGTACTCCCAGCTGCGCACACATGTTACGTGTTCTGCAGGGTCTTTGAGCACCTGACTGACAATTGTGGGCATTGTATCTGTGGGTACTGCACCCTTTTCTTTCCATGGGCACTGCTGGGAGGACTCTGCCCCACCCCTCCTGTGTCTGGGCACTGCTGGGAGTAATAGGCACCCACCCCTCCTATGTCTGGGCACTGCTGGGAGGACTCTGCACCCACCCCTCCTGTATCTGGGCACTGCTGGGAGGACTCTGCACCCACCCCTCCTGTGTCTGGGCACTGCTCGGAGGACTCTGCACCCACCCCTCCTATGTCTGGGCACTGCTGGGAGGACTCTGCACCCACCCCTCATATGTCTGGGCACTGCTGGGAGTGATAGGCACACACCCCTCCTGTGTCTGGGCACTGCTGGGAGGACTGTGCACCCACCCCTCCTGTGTCTGGGCACTGCTGGGAGTGATAGGCACCCACCCCTCCTGTGTCTGGGCACTGCTGGGAGGACTCTGCACCCACCCCTCATATGTCTTGGCACTGCTGGGAGTGATAGTCACACACCCCTCCTGTGTCTGGGCACTGCTGGGAGGACTCTGCACCCACCCCTCATATGTCTTGGCACTGCTGGGAGTGATAGGCACACACCCCTTTTATCCGTGCGGGGTGACGTCGGTGCGGATCGTACTTCCTGGTTCGTGAAATGCAGCCTGAATGCGTCCCGACGTCACGTCGGCGCTGTCTCGGATCACATTGGTATGTATTTTTTCGTCGGTCGGTGTTTTTTACGGTTCGTACGGAAATGGTGTTTCCGTTCGAATCGTACTTGCATGTTTGTAATGTTTATTTCCCGGGTACGAGTCGGATGGAGAAAACGCTCCGACCGACGGTTCGTACCCGGTTTCTCCAGGATCGGAATCGGCCCCCAATTCTCAAACATGAATGGTGCCCAACTTGCAAAACAAAAAGCCATTTTGTGGTATTCCAAACAATGAGTTATGAATAGAAACTGAAAGTGATAATATAAACTCTGCAGTACACATAGCCAGAGTTAACAAGCATTGGCATAGCCAATAGGCCTCGCCTTTGCGACATTATAAGTGTTTAGCCATGCAACAGTTGATGTTGCACCAAGGATGTTGTGCTGCAAAATTAAATACTTATAAGGTCCCAAATGCCAGACCTATTGGCTATGCCAATGCTGTTTTTGTATGTCACCCCTAAGGTAGGCCCAAAGTACTCCTATGGGTGTGTGCAGTGTATGTGAAAGGTAGGACATGTCCTGGTGTGTGTGACATGTCCTGATAGTGAAATACAGTGTATTTTGTTTTTCACCATTGAAAGGCTATCTGTCCCATAGGATAGAATGGGAGTTTACTTATAACATCTTGTAAGTATAACTTCCCATTGGGACAGTATGGGAAGATGGAGTTTAGTATGCCTGAACTCAGAATATAAATATGCATCTTTTGGTGAAGATGATTTTTATATTGTGTGTTTGAAAATACAACTTTTCGAAAGTCTGTATATTCTTTCTTAGCCATCCTGTGTGCCTCAGTTGGGTTGTGGATTGACTGTCTGGCTTCGGGATGAAAGGGTTTGGGGATGTGCATTCTCTTCAGACAGCCACTGGGGTGGTCGAGGTGTGTCCTGTCATTTCCGGATGAGTCGGGGCTGGGCTGGGCTGAAAAGACCAGGGCTTCATTTAGAGGAGTGAAGTAGATTTCTTGCACATGAATGGGCCTGGTCTGCCTTGAAAAATGCTGTCTCCACCTCCTGCCAAGAAGCTGGGCCACAGAGGATCAAACTGGGTTGGACTAAGCCCAGACACTCTCTGTCCAAGAGACCAAAGAGAAATGTAGCAAAAATATTGGGGCCCAGAACCCAGAACTTTAGAACTCTTTTTGGACCAAGAAGACTGCCAAGAAGAAGAGCTGGAGAAGTTGTGAGGAGGAACTACCACTTTGCTGTGTGCTTTGCTGTGTTGGCCTGCAGTGGCTGCTTTTGTCTTGGGCAGTGAAAGGACTGGACTGAACATTCTGCAACTTCCTTGTGCGAGTTTCTCCAAGGGTTTGAGATAGAGCTTGTCCCCTGTTCAAGCAGTCTCAGGAACAACAAAGACTTCAAGTTCATCTGCTAAAAGCACTGGCAACAGTGTGTTTTGTGCTACGACAGAAAGAAACAGCAACCTGACGCCGCCACTGACACCACTACCGAATTTGTGCCTTTGCAGCCATCACAGACGGTACCCTTGCACCTCACACTGCAACCCTGGTCTTACTAACAATGGCGCTTGACGCTACCAACAAGCCACTGCTTGTACCACGACCTGTGGGCACTGCACTCTGCACCCCCAAGCTTCACACCACTACCCTGGTATCACCGACAATGATGCTCCACATCAACATCAACGCCGCTGCTTTCACTGTGGTTCAAGAACACCACTCATAAGTTACACGATGCACCGCCCCCATCCCCACTGCAGCCTTGGCCTACCTATGCCGGTTCTATTCACTCCTGTTTGTCAGCCGACAACAGTGCTTTCACAATGATGACACTGCTGCTTGCACTGTGACCTGCCAGCACCTCATCACTTTGCACCGCCGCCCTGGTTTCACTGACACCACTGGATGACCGTCACCGAGCCACTGCCTGGACCACGACCTATGGGGGCTGCACCGCTGCACCTTGCACTGCAGCCCGATGCCTGCCGACACCGGGGCTCCCGACTTCAACCCGAGGAGTTTGATCTGCAACACGTGTGACTTCAAGGGCCTGATGACTCCTGCACCAACTTCCTGAGCCGATGGCTGTGGATGCAGGCTCTTCTGGACTCAATGAGAGGTCGCCGATGCCCTGCATTTCTAAAGGCACTGTTTTGCGGGTCTTCCCGACGCCATTGCTGACCGAGATGCCACGGTCAGCCAGACCTGTTTGGATTTATTGTTCACGACACCGTGATAGCCCTGGATGGAGCTATAGACTTCAAGGAACTGTATTTCAAGTCTAGTGTTGTGTATTGATATTTCTGAGAAGTGTATGGTGAATCTGTATCGGTTTTTGCCTTGTTTGCATGGATAAATTATTGATTATTTTTCTGAAACTGATGTGGTGTTCTTTTGTGGTGTTTTCACTGTATTCCTGTTGGTTATGTACACACTGCCCCTGAGATAAGCCTGACTGCTCATGACAAGCACCAAAGGGGTGAGCAGGGGCTACTTCCTGTCTCCTGTCTCTGAACAAACGGCCCTCCCAGCCTCATTTGAATGGTGCGAGGAGCTGTCCTCCTTCTTCATAGAAAAAATTCAGACTATCCAAGACAGTTTGGATCGGATCCCCTTTCACCAAGTGATCCTCTCTTTTCGTTGTCTTTAGTGTCCACTGTCTTCACCCATCTATTTACGAAGTTCGTGCCCGTAGCCGGTCCCGATACTTTGGCCATCCTCAAATCCCTCAAGTCGGGGTCCCCGTCTGACCCCATTCCTGCCAGGGTGCTTGCAGGGGTCACTGAGGTGGTTCTTCCTGAGGCCAATAGGATTATAAACCTATCCCTACAGACTGCTGTTGTTCCGAGGAGCTGGAAACAGGCTAAACTTCTTCCACTTTTGAAGAAACCTTCCTTAGACCCAACAAAGCTTGTTAGTTATCGCCCTATCTCTCTTCTTCCAGCCATGTCCAAAGTCTGTGAGAAGATTGTTTTTCGTCAGCTGGAGACCTATGTGGAAACATCTGGTCTTCTCCATCCTGCACAGTCTGGGTTCAGGGCATCCTATAGTACTGAGACTGCTTTGGTGGAAATGGCCGAAGCAATTTGGGAGTGCCTAGATGAGGGCGGCAGAGCGGCCCTGATTTTATTTGACCTCTCTGCTGCCTTCGATACGGTGCCCCATCAATTGCTTCTTGCTCGCCTCTCGAACATCGGCATTGTTGGTCCAGCTTAGGACTGGTTGAAATCCTTTCTGGAAGATCGGACCCAGCAGGTATGGATGCCTCCTTTCTCCTCTACCGCTAAGAAGATGTCCACCGGTGTCCCGCAGGGCTCTACCTTGAGCCCTTTGCTTTTTAATATCTATCTGACCCTTCTGACCTATCTGGCTGAGGAGATGGGTGCAAAAACAATTGCATATGCTGATGACACCCAGCTTCTCTTCACTTGGAAGGACCCCGATCTGTTAACAGAGACTGCCCACAACTGCCTATCCGCGGTGTTCAGGTGGCTGGCCTCCACCCAATTGAAATGTAACGAGGATAAGTCAGAGGTCCTATTGTATGGCCGTTTTCCATCCGCCTTTAGAGAATCTTTATGGCCCATGACTTTCCTCGTCCTAATTCTGAGGGTGCCCCAGCAAAAAACTTGGGGGTTTGGTTTGAAGAGGACTTACGGTTTACTCAACAAATCAAGATACTCTCTGGAATATGTTTCGGCATCAGTCTTTAAGAAGATTCCTTCCTTTGCAGCCGCGTTCAGCTAAGGAAATGGTTTTTCGTGCCCTCATCAATGCTCTGTATGTGGGGATTTCCATGCTACCTACTTAAAAAACTACAGACTATACAGAATGCCGCTGCGAGACTTCTGTTTAACACCTCTGGGAGATCTAGCGTAAAAAAATATTTGCGCGACTTGCATTGGCTACCCAGAGAGTGCAATTCAAAGCTCTTACCCTGGCGCATAGAGCGCTGCATGATCTTGGTCCTATGTATATTTGGAAGCGTTTTGCTTTCTATGTCCCAAATAGAGTGCTGCGTTCAGCCACCCACCGACGGGTTGGTGATTCCACGCTTCCGCAGAACTCGGCTGGGGGGCCAGTCTCTGTCTGTCAAAACAGCTATGGCATGGACCGCCTTGCCTCAGGAATTACGTAATATCCAGGATCTTAGACTTTTTAAAAAACAATTGAAAACTTTCCTATTTCCAGAGTCGTGCTGAAGCCGTGTTGCATTGGATCACCTTTATTTTGCGCGCCAGGACACTCTTGAGTATTTGTGCGCGGTATAAGTCCATTATAACATAACTTCAGTAGTGTATCCCCCTATCCTGACTAGAAGGAAGGGTCCCTATTTGGATAAATTAGCAAAACATTGCCAACTAAAGACCCCCATTTCTAACAATTATTTTGGTATGCTTCACATTACCACAAAACCTTCCTTTAAAGTCAGACCCATTGGCATTGCCAATGCTTGTTATTAAGTTTTTAGGAATGCTGCTCTCTCACCTTTATGAAGTGAATAATCTAAATACAATCATCATGATATAGGCACACTATTCGCTTGGACTCCAGGTGCCCATGATCACAGGGCACAGCTTGCGAAGGTCTCAGGCTGCACAAAGCACATGCACACAGTGTCGCTGAGACACTTCTGGAAACTTGTGTGTTCCTGCGTTTCCACAACAGGGAGCCAGCTCACCTCGGGCCCTTGGGGTTAAGCTACTTCAGGACACAGCACAGCAAAGTCCTTTCATGCAGGGGGACACAGCACACAGCAAAGTCCCTTTAGCCTCTAGTTGGTTAAAGCAGTAAACTGCAGGTCAGCCCCAGAACACACAGCAAGGGTCTATCCTTTCCTTCAGTCTCTTCAGCTGTGTCTTCCTTGGCAGAGGTTCCTCTTGACCACAAAGTAGTTTCAGTCTTGTTCAGTCTTGAACAATCCAATTAAAATTCCCAGGGGTTTCAGCTCTCAAAGTTCTACCTCTAAATGTATTTTAAGTCTTTGTGTTCAGGGGGGCACTGACCCCTGTCTAAACCAGTTCTGGGTGTCTCCTTGCCAGTGACACCTTATTCCTTTGATAGTGGGGGTCTGGATCCTCAATCACTCAGCAGGGGATGGAGCCATTGTTTTATGGTTGCAGCCCAGGACTTTTCACCTCCAGGGGCTACTCCCCCCCCTACACTCCAGATGCAGGTCAGCCTGTTGCTGTCTCACCTCCTCCCCTGTGTCAAGACATTCCACAGATCCTATCACTTTCAGATCCAGACAGTCAATCCACAACCAGGCAGAGACACACAAATGTTAGAGCACAAAAACCCAGCCACTTCTAAAAGAGTGGTTTCTAACACATAATGCAAAAACCACCTTCACAAAAAGATGTGTCATTGAATTGTGAGTTTAGGCATACTAAACTTCACCTCTCCATCTTAAGCCTTTAGGAAGATAGGCTGGAAACATATTACACAGCCTTCCCAGTCTGTCCTATGGGCGAGATGGCCTTTCAACAGTGAAAAACGAAAAATAGAGTATTTCACTGCCAGGACATGGTACACACCTCAGTACATATCCTACCTTTCACATGCACTGCACCCTGCCCAGGGAGGTACCTTGGGCCTACCATAGGGGTATCTGATGTGCATAGAAAGAAAAGGGTATGGTCTGGCAAGTGGGTGCACTTGTGAGAACAACATGGGAGTTTAACAAACTGCATGCAGGCACTGCAGTGGCAGGCCTGAGTTCTCTCTTTAAGGCTACTTGTGTGGGTGGCACAATTGGTGCTGCAGGCCCACATATAGCATTTGCATTACCAGCCCTGGCACACATAGTGCACTTTACTGGGGACTTTATTAGTAAGGCAAACATACCAATCATGGACAACCAATTACCATTACACTTTACACAGGAAGCACTTGCACTTTGACACTGATCAGCAGTGGCAAAGTGCCCAAAGCATCTAAGTTGGCAACACCATGTCAGAAAAAAGGTGTAGGGGATAACAAAAAGTTTAAGGAACTTTAGCCAAAAATGGCAAAGTCCAACAGCTACTAATACACTAGACGCACAGCGACAATTGCCACTCAGAGCTGAGAAACTATTCCTGTTTTCATTTCCCTCCGAGCCATGATTATTTAAAAATTAATCACATTGTTGTCTTCATTCTTTAGTTCCAGTACCCCTTATTCATTCACTACTGAAGTGCATGACCTTTGCTCCAATATATAGAAATTTGCAGATCAAAGGTTTGAGATCCATGCTAGAAATTTACCATGATCTTGGCAATTATCACAGAGGGCCCGATTACGACTCTGGCAGTCCACGGACTGCCAGACTTGTGGGGGCATGGTGGTGGTGGTCTCCCAACTGCCCTATTACCCTTCAGATGGGCAGGCCGCCACAGCCGTGAGGGAACAGCCATTACCTGGCAGTGTTGCAGTTGTCAGAAAGCCTCAATATGCTTGGCGGGACTGCCGCGGTCCCACCAAGCATATTACGCGTTTCCTCTCTGCCGGAGGCGTCATGGAGGTTCCTACTCCAAGAACACTGTGGCAAAGAAGAAACAAAGGGGGCCATGCAGGGACCCCTGTGCCTCCTCCGCATGAGAATGCATTCATGTGCCCCCCGTGTACATGCACCCCAGTTCCTGCATAGCATGGACATGCCAGTCCATGATGTGAAGGAACTGTTTTTGGTGTTCCCATTGAGGTGCCTATTTTCTGAGGCACCGCCATGAGAATGCCAAAAACCAGCCGGCCAGGCAGGTAGAAACTGCTAATCTGGCGGTTGGTCTGACCACGGCTTTGGTGGTATGGAGGTAGGACGGACCCGGCACCTCACTGCCAAAGTCGTAATCAGGCCCTGATTGTGTGAAAGTAGATTTTGCTTTGATTCAATGACCTTTGGAGAAAGAAAGGAGGACTAGTCACCTAACCGATCCTATTTAATGAACATGCCAACCTATTAGCCTGAAGCATGACTCTACACTAAACTAAACGATTTAATGGACTAATGTGAATGCTTGGATTTTCAGCTGAAATTCCCTATAACAAAGACATTACGATCCACATCACACGTAAGGGAAAAAGATTTTGGTCCCAAATCAGGACAAGTGATGACTATGGGTAATATTGGTAAAGTGTGGAACGTTCCAAACAAAAGCATATGCAGTCTTTGCATTTATATATCATTGCAGGTCTTGGAAACAAAAGTGGAAGGGGCTCTAAAAAAGTCTTGAATTGAAAAAGCAAAGACGTCCACTGGCAGTGGCGTTGTCTAAATAAGCAGGTGAAGGAAATTGCTGAAAGTTCATATGTTCTTCTGCACAACAAAGCAGTTGAAAACTTATGCACCTCCCACCCCCCTCCGACTCACCCATATTTCACAGAAATACATTGGCCATAGGATGAATTGAAGCACGCTGAAGGGGTGCGCCTACCCTCTCTTCTCCACCCCCCCTCCCTCGCGGTGGCTTCAGAGGCCCGCTTTACGCCACGGCAGGAAGGACTCTTGCGTTACGTAAACTAATAATAATAATAATACCATTTTCAAAGTGTAGGGAATATAGGGCATTATTAGCAAGAAACTGCGATAAACATCGCAGATCGCGCTTAGCGCAAAATAATTATCTCCTGCTATCGCTTGAATATATCGCCACTCTAATGCTGTATTAGCAGCAATTAGCTCCATGGCAATAAATAATCCAGCGATAGCAGGAGAAATGGGCCAACATCGCTACAAAACCAGTGATGTTGCATGGGGGACGGGGGAAACCTTGCTTATACAACCCTGTGGTCGTATCAGCATAATCCACCCCCCCATGTTAAGTATGCACTAGTCAGGTTTTGGGCAGGTGTTAAAATCCAGCGATGACCCCGATTTGCGCGACTTTTAACATCACTAACCGGGGCCAGGGCCTCATTGCTAATAGGCGATAGGCCTGTTAGCCTCTATTTTCCTGGTCTTGTGGTCAGGAACGCCAACTTTGCATGTCATTAGCAATTAATATCGCTGACATGCAAAGCGGCACCCAACACAGTCAGTCAGTCAAAACAGTCTTTATTTCGAATATTTCATCTTAAAAGACAAGTTAATATTTCATCAGAACAGTTAAAAATTAGAATAAGATTATTGACATTATGGACAAAAAGACCATTTAATAAATAACAAGTTAAAAAACAGTAATAAAAAAATATTAAACATTTCAATTGACATCGACTTGAAGATAATTATAACATACACCACGGTAATAAGGATAATGCTAAGCTTCAGTATATAAGAACGGGGGATTGGAGATATTTCGTCTACTCCGTAAAAGCCACGCCCAACTAACATATTTGGCTAAACCAATAACCACAAGAGAAGATGTATCTGTCTGTAGAATTCGTCTAGCGGCCTGGGCTGATCTGACACCTAGTTCACGACACACAGGTCGCAACCAAACTCTTCTAGGTTGATGGTATTCCGGACAAATAAATAAAAAATGATCAACTGTTTCAACCATGTTTTTACAGGTTGGGCATTTATCAGTGCCATTTGTGGTCCAACTTGAGGTAAAGGAGCATAGTGGAAGGGACCCAATTCTAAATTGGTGATATAATTTCCGATCCTGCTTTTTGGTTATTACATCCCAATATGCCTCAAGAGAGGGTTGATCCTTAATAGACAAATAAGTTGTAGTCAAGGAGCTACCAGTCAAAAGAGTATGGCGTTTGTGTAATGACCATTGCCAATAGGCTTCCCTAAAGATTTTTTTGGGGGGAAAGACGGCCGACACGGGGTTAGACCACAAATCGCCCATGCCCATTTCTATCAGAATAAGTTTAATTTCTGACAGCCAGCTAATTCTATAAGAACCCCCCATGTCTTTTACCTCAAGCAACGCCTTAACATAAAGGGATAGCTCTGGTGTAGTCCAAAGGCGTCGCCAGAACGCCAGAGGCCTATATCGGACCATATCCTCAATAGGCTGACAGCCTAAATCGAATAACAGGGGGATACGTGGGGTAGATAGGGGTAGCCCAACTAATGACCTCAAAAAGTTGTTTGTGCCACCCTCAAAGAATCCAAATTACTGAACCCCCATAACTCAGCACCACACATAACTGCTGGGAGAATTTTAGACCCATAGATTTGTATCAATGGTGCTACAGGTTTTGTGCAGGATTGCCTATGTTCTTTAAGTAAGGCGCCCCCTAATTGTGAGTGCTTAAGGCTAAGCAATTCTGTCTGGGGCCTCCAACTTAGGTTGTTGCTAAAAGTGACCCCCAAATATGTAAAGGTGGAAGTCTGTTCCAGCCTTACACCACCCATATCAACCCTAGCTTTGACAGGACGAGGGCCACGGAGGACCATAAATTTAGTCTTCCCCACATTAACCTCGAGCTCATGTTCGCGGTAGAATAACTCAAACCTAGATAGTGCTAATTGGAGCCCACAGTCACTTTCACAAGAAAGCTGTCGCTAACAGTTGTTAGCGACAGCTTGCTGATAGGGCGATAATAATATCGCTGCTTTAGCGGCAAAAAGTGCCGCTAAAGCGGCGATATTGCCCTTGCTAATATGCCCCATAGGGCCATATTAGCAAGAAACTGCGATAAACATCGCAGTTTCTTGCAAATATGGCCCTATGATGTTACTAATATGGCCCAGTGATGTTGCATGGGGGACAGGGGAAACCTTGTTGATGCAACCCTGTGATCGTATCAGCATAATCCACCCACCCATGTTAAGTATGCACTAGTCAGGTTTTGGGCAGGTGTTAAAAATCCAGCGATGACCCTGGTTAGTGCGACTTTTAACATCGCTAACCGGGGCCAGGGCCTCATTGCTAATAGGCGATAGGCCTGTTAGAGGCTGTTTTCCTGGTCTTGGGGTCGGGAACGCCTACTTTGCATGTCATTAGCAATTAATATCGCTGACATGCAAAGCGGCACCCAACACGGTCGCTTTCACGAGAAAGCTGTCGCAAACAGTTGCTAGCGACAGCTTGCTGATAGGGTGATAATAATATCGCCGCTTTAGCGGCAAAAAGTGCAGCGGAAGCTGCGATATTGCCCTTGCTAATATGCCCCTCAGTTCCCATATTTGAATTTAAGGTATAAAAGTACACTCTAGGATACCCCAGGTTTGTCTTCCTACTCAAAGATAAAGTGAAAGTTCCTCACAAAAGTTTGCATATACTTACTCTTTCGTAAAACTAATATTGGGAGATTTCAGCTATTGTGTGTGTACGTTTCCAGCAGAAGAAAGAAATAATTTGACATTTGTGTTATGTGAATGACGTCACATTAACTAAACTTGTCCGTGATTTTATGTTAGTAGTGGGGCATATCTACAAGGCGGCGCTAAAAAATTATCACCGCTTTTGCGGCCATTTTCGGCCGAAAAGCGGCGATAATTTTATCGCTATATCAGCAAGGTCACGCTATCGCATAAATCCTTGCCTTAGCACCTGTTTTCTGAACGCCCAGCTTTGCATCTCTAATGAGATGCAAAGTGGGCGTTCCTTCCTGAAATAACTGGAGAAATGTCGCTAACCGACAAGCATAGCGATAAGAAAAGTAGCGCTAACCATGGTTACCGCTACTTTCCTTACACCTGCTTTTCAACTGACTTAGCCATGATATCCTATGGAAGGTGGATATCATGAGCAAGTCTGCATTGCCCTATCAGCAAGCTTTCGCCAAACGTTGTGCGATTATCGCTGTATTTCCAGCGATAATCGCACAGTTGGCAGCTTGCGCGTTGAATTTTATCGCTTTGGAGATAAGCGTTGCTGATGGCACGCTATCTCCACGATAAAATTCAGCGTTGGCCGGCGATAATTATCCTCGCGCTAAGAGCGCTGAGCGATAATTATCGCCTAGTCTTGTAGAAATGCCCCAGTATTTGTTAATTAGTCTTGCCGCAAGTAATTTACGGTCTGTTTACCCGGTGAATGTTGGGATCGGTGTCCCTGTCCTTCAGATGGATAGGTTTGCTCACACTGTGAAGTGGCTGTGGCTAAGGTTGCCTCCCGGAAGGCTGAGCTCTGGGCTCTGCCGTTCTGAGTCCAGGCCCTCCTGTGAGTCAGGCAACTCGATAGCTTTCCACACAATGAACTTGAGCCACACAGAATGGATAGCCACCTTCCAGCGCGCTGTCTATTCCAGCCATGGTTACGGTCTGTTGATGAATTGTTAATGCTCTACCATGTTGGAGTACGAGGAAGAAAGAGATATGTGCTGGCCCACCAAGGTTTGTGTTACCAGGGCTCCTGTGCCAATGAATCTCACCGCCGCAGAAAACGAGGCACTGTACTTCAATGTGACTGACATCAGACTTGCTTTCTTATTAAAACGGTGACAAATGCAAAACATAAACATGCGTCCCGTTGGACATATTGTTGAATGTGATGAAATATGAATAAAAAAAGGAATTGGTCTAAACAGAAACCCAACGATGGCATTACGCAGTTCTATACGAAGTTAAATTATTCAGCAGCAAGTAAGCTACCCGCCCCATTGTTTTTTTTCCTAACTGCAGATAATGTTTGGGGCTTCCATATAAACTAACACTAAGACATAATTAAAGCTTCATTCTGCACAGGATGATGAACTTATCAGTTCACGGGACGATCGCAGTCCCATCCCAAACTACCATCAATTTAAACTTCATAGGCATCAGTTCAATGTTTCAGAGCAGTGGCATACCAGCCAGTATTTTGATTTTGTGAGACCTGCCAATGGAAAATTTGGGTTTCATGAAATAACTGGCAGACTCTCTTACACCATATCTATAATTTAGAGTAGAATCTCTGCACACAAGATGAAACCAGAATCTCCCTTCATGTTAAAAATAAGCTTTGCCTTTCAATTGTATTGTTTGAACAGAGTGTGGGATATGTTTTTATTGTTCGGTCAGTAAGCACTGGAGATTGAACCCTTTGTCTGTTATATTGTGAAGCAAAAAACAATGGTCTAAAATAGGAGTGGTTTAATCTGAGAACTGATGGATCTCTCAGCAGCATTTCATGTGGTCGAACACGAGGTCCTTCTGCCTGCCACAGTTAAATATGTAGATGTCCAAGCCCTCTAATTTATTCTTATTTACTAGTCTCACTGACCTAAAAAAGAACTCCATGTCCATCACCATCACTCCTTCCTCTCCTTCCCTACCAGTAGTACTGAAATAAATAACCTGCAGTGTAATTTTCCCCTCAATATAAAAGGCTTGCATTTGCAGTTGCATACTTCGTTTGACAATAAGTAAGTAGACGGGTTTAACTTAGAGAAAAAGTGTAAAACATTTAAAAATACCAAAACAGATACAAATTGAAAAACACAACACAACCAAAATTCCACTCTAACTTATATAAAAAAAGAGAAAACCTTAGTAAGCAAAATGATGTTATAACTACCAAAATCCAGTAAGGGGAACCAGACATGTGACTTTTTTTTTATAGAGTTCAAAGGGGAAGAAAGCCAAGAATTGTGATAAACCAATGGTAGTCAATGGCCATGGTAGACCAGGACCTATGTGTGATTTGAGACAGACTGCGATGGAACACAGGTCTGATGCACCAAGTAGACTGGCCTCCTATGGCCTGGGAGTAGGGTAGTTCGAAAAAGGTTCAAAGTCCCAATCTACTTTTTTCTGAAGAAAAACTCTTCTTCATATAGGTCAAACCTAACATTCATTCCAAAGCAATTGTAGATACATACTTTTTCGCAATCGGTCCTCTGGTGCTCTGGAGCTAATGTTTTGAAAAAGTTATCAAACTTCCATTTGTGCCAAAACAACCATAGGAGTACACTTCTAAGGCCCCCAGGACCTTAGGGGAGAACCTAAATGCTCGCAGGGTGTCAGGCAGAGGGCAACAACAAAGCACAGTCCAGGTCCAGTTGCCATTGGTCAGCTGAAATTCTTCAAAGGAATTTAATCTTCAGCTTGGTTATGTTTTTGAGCCACCCAGGGAATCAGCCTTATGCACAGTGAGAAGCTTTCTGTCCTTTGATTTCAAGAAGTAGGGGTCCAACCTTCTCAGGTCCTTCTCACAGGTCACAGATGCCAATTGCAGCACGTTCAGACTACCTGGTATCCTTTTGCAAGTCTAGCAATTTTCTGACAGGGTGAAACAATTAGGCATGGCACTAGCTAGTGGGTGGGAATGACTTCTTACCACTCCCTAACCACAAGAGTGAAAACTCCCTGGGGCAACCCCACACATGTTTTCAGTAGTTCCTGTTTGTAGTACTGCAAACAGGCCCACAATGTCATGTCAGGGCATTTAGAAGATGGCGAAAGTCTTTGACCACACTAAATGTGGGCTGTGAGGGATGGATGTGGGAGTGTCATGGGGGAATCACTAGCGTCCTTATACATCTAACTCTAAAATCCGATTTGTAGAAGGCACTGTGCCCAGAGCAAACTCATAAACAGAAGTCTAGTAGGAGAAAAGCAGACTCCTTTAGCAGCTATACACAAGAATTGTCTTGGCATCCTGTTCTCTCTATTTCATATGTGCCCCAGCTGTTAGATGGAGCTCAACAGATCTGTCAATCAGGATTTGACAGTGTGATGTCAACCAGGATGCCCACAACTCTGACTCTGAATGTTATGTGTAGTTTTGAGGCGCCATCCTGCCTACGCAAGTCTATCTATTGTTTGCCCTTGGGAGGCACTTCACACCTATACTTCAGCTGAGCACAGGCTGGGAGAAGCTGAAGAGTCAATACAATGTAGCCTCCTGGACCTCAGGTAGGAAAAAGATACCTTTCATTGGTATTAATAAAACAAATCCTAATTCACCATTAAATTTGGTTTTTGATAATTATTAAAACTAATGGTTTAATTATTTTCTACTTGGTTCCTATCCCGAGATACAGTATTAGTATTTCAAACTCTACTCTACTTTTCTATTTAATAGGGAGGTTTTTATCTGTTCAAAAAAGTTATTTTAACAGGTTGCACTGTAGGTTTTAAACTGTAGCAGCCAGGCTACATTAGTGAGCCTGAAGCCATGTTTTACTTTGTCACACCAGTGGATTACTTATTAAGTGATGTAGTCCACGGGTGATATTTACATTTTCATGCCATTCATGCATTTCCACGCCATATACTATGATCTTATAGAAAAGGTAAATAACACCAATCAGGGATTAGAAAAGTTTTATCTGTTTTAGTGGCCAAAGCACATACACTGGGCACTGGACAGCAGTGCCCCAGTATGCAGAGCCTAAATTTCGGCAGTAGAATTCAGGAAAAAATTAGGAGGAGCACTCACTAAGGGGCATTTCCTCACAGGGCGTGAGAAACCTCCTGGCACAAATCAGGATAGGCATCATTTGCTCTTCATTTTTCTTACTATTCTGCTAGCAGAACTAAATCATGGTAGCTCTACATGGGGAAAAATAGCTACGAAAATTCCAGCTACTTGTTTTTCGAAGCAATATAATAATTCACAAAATGAAATTCTTCTAATGATAATTGTATCAAGGTAATCATTAATTTGGAGGTAGGGACCACGCCAACTGTTTGTCTATAACAATACCTTTACTCTGCTCCTTCAGCAGCCTTAATAGACACATAGACCACACTAACATGTGACAGCACCACCTTCCCGAAAGTCACTGGTATCAGTTATATTAATGTGTTTGTTGCAAAAAAAATAATTTAGTATAAGTGCTGGCACCTTTGCTTTTTTTAGCCTCCTGTAACTCATTCTGCCACTTCCTGGTTCTTTCAAAATTGGTTCACTTTTTCACAGAACATTGCCCTTAAAATCTTATCTGCAAAATTATACTCTTACCCTGCAAATTATCCTCTCATATCTATATGGATCTTGGTTGATCTATCAGAAAAAGAAGATCTTCAATACCTATTAGTTTTTTTTATCCTCACCTGTAAATTAAGCCTGGGTGTTAAACTACGCTCCGTTCGCGGAGCTTGCGAAGTTTAGGGCAACTTCGCGATTCGCACAGAGCGCGAAGTTGCAGATTGCTACGCAATCTAGCGCGTAGCGTAGTGGTTTAGCTTCCTCGCACGCTCAATATTCATTCTCGCGCGCGCGGTAACATCTTACCGTGATTCTGCGATCGCCAACTTGCTTTTCTGTCCGTTCGCGAGCGCCACGAGATTTGTAATATGGCTACCCAAGCCCGCGAGAGTGTGCGAACACGTCATTCGGGCGCGCAAGCTGACTTTCGGCGGCTGTCTTGGTAAGATCGCGATCCCGAACATGCAAAACTACAATCTGGCGAAGAATATCTCGCGATCTTCATAAAACCTTCTCTAAAATGATCATTTTGCTCAGAAAAACTCCTCAGATTGTGATTTTGCTGTAGTCTTTTGTGTAAGGAGGAGTCCTTTAATTTTTTTAACTCTTTTTTTCAAGAGGAAGGAAGTGCCCCTGAGTCTACAACTTCCTGTTCCTGTCCAGCAGGCTCCTCCCAGTGCTTTGTGCATGTGCTGTTCACTTTCATTTGGATTTGGAGCTGGAAGGATCACTTTTTGTGTCTGTCTGCTGCATCATACCATTGGATTGGATTTATTTGAGGACTTTTTGATTTGAGATTTAATTTACTACAAGTAAGTTGGAGAATTGGTGTGTTTGTTTCATTGGGGCTTGTATTACCTACATTTTTCTGGGTTTTTCATTGTTTTTTAAAATTATTGTTGTGGCGGGTGGCTTGTGCTTTCAATAGGGGCCTAGTTGTTTTTCTCTGCAATTTCAGCCAGTAGGGTACCCATGGGTCCATGTTTTGTGGTGTCTGTAGAATTTTCAACATCATGTAGGGCATGGATGGCATAGGATTATTTGAAATGCTAAATGTGGCAGTGGTGTATTTCACTGTTGGTGTGTGTGTGTGTGTGTGAAATGCCTTTGTTGGATGTGTGTGCTTGATGTGTAACTTCTTTCCAATCCTTTCGTAGCCCTGTTGATTTTCATTTTTGTATTAAAGCTGTGTTGTTTAGCAGGCCTCCTTTGTCCGGTCAAATATATATAGGCCTGCTTCAGTTCATTGTTTTCCATGGCCTGTTGTGACTGTGAGTGCCCATGTGGCTTGTGGTAATTTTGTGGTGGTAGTTTAGTAGTCTGTGCTTCTTTTTCCATAAAGGCCTGCATTTCTTTTCTTTGTTCCCCTTGGCTTATGCTTGTTGTTGTTGTGTCCTCCTGGCCATGTGTGTGGCGGCCATTATGCGAAGGCAGGCATTGTGCTTTTGCCATAGGCTTACATTGACTGTTCCAAGCTTGTGGCCTAGTCTGCCAGTAGGCCCAGAGGTAGTCATCCTCAAATCTTTGGTGCGTTATTTAAATTTACAGTTTGTGTTGTCTGTTGATTTTTTTTTTTTTTACACCATGGATGGCTTTGGATTTTATTGCAAAAGGTGTTTTTTTGGGGTGGAATAGCATTTTTTGTGTGTGTGTTAAATAAATAGGGCTTACAGTTTTCGTCATGTTCGCGCTCTCAATATGCGTGTTCGCGCTCGCGATAAAGCCTTTTTGTACAGTTCGCGATTACGAACACGCAGCATTTGCAATCTGGCAAACAATATCTCGCGAGCAACATAAATCCTTCTTGAAAACGCTTTTTTTATGCATTTTGCTAAAAAAACTCCTCAGGTTGTCATTCAGCTATAGGTTTGGAGCACGGAGAAGCTTTTATTTTTTTGAAAATATTTTTATGAGAGTTAGTAAGTTCCACAGACACTACAACTTCCTGTTCCTGTCCTTTGTAATCACTTTTTGGTTATTTGTGGTGGGTGGCCTGAGCATGTCTGTGGCGGCCATTTTAGGAAGGCAGGCATTGTGCTTTTGCCATAGGCGTACATTGACTGTCTTCCATTTCTTGTTGCTGTGGGTGTGTGGCGGCCATTTTGTGGAGCCATCCAAGCAGTGTGCTTGCTTTTGCCATTCTTCTGTTCCAAGCTTGTGGCCTAGTCTGCCAGTAGGCCCAGAGGTAGTCAGTCTCAAATCTTTGGTGCGTTATTTAAATTTACAGGTTGTGTTGTCTTGCCTGTTGATTTTTTTTTTTTTACACCATGGATGGGTTTGGATTTATTTGCAAAAGGTGTTTTTTTGGGGTGGAATAGCATTTTTTGGGTGTGTGTTAAATAAATAGGGCTTTTTAGCCAGTAGGTAACCCTAGGGACACAGAGACTACAACTTCCTGTTCCTGTCCCTTGTAATCACTTTTTGGTTATTTGTGGTGGGTGGCCTGAGCATGTGTGTGGCGGCCATTTTAGGAAGGCAGGCATTGTGCTTTTGCCATAGGCGTACATTGACTGTCTTCCATTTCTTGTTTTTGTGGGTGTGTGGCGGCCATTTTGTGGAGCCATCCAAGCAGTGTGCTTGCTTTTGCCATTCTGTTCCAAGCTTGTGGCCTAGTCTGCCAGTAGTCCCAGAGGTAGTCATCCTCAAATCTTTGGTGCGTTATTTAAATTTACAGTTTGTGTTGTCTGTTGATTTGTTTTTTTTACACCATGGATGGCTTTGGAGTTTATTGCAAAACTAGTTTTTTTGAGGTGAAATAGCATTTTTTGGGTGTGTGTTAAATAAATAGGGCTTTTTAGCCAGTAGGTAACCCTAGGGATTCAGCTCGCGTACTTTTGGTAACTCTGCACAGCGCGACAACGCGGACTTACCGTTTTCGTCATGTTCGCGCTCTCAATATGCGTGTTCGCGCTCGCGATAAAGCCTTTTTGTACAGTTCGCAATCCCGAACACGCAGCATTTGCAATTTGGCAAACAATATCTCGCGAGCAACATAAATCCTTCTCGAAAACGCTTTTTTTGTGCATTTTTCTAAAAAAACTCCTCAGGTTGTCATTCAGCTGTAGGTTTGGAGCACGGTGAAGCTTTTATTTTTTTGAAAATATTTTTATGAGAGGAAGTAAGTTCCACAGACACTACAACTTCCTGTTCCTGTCCTTTGTAATCACTTTTTGGTTATTTGTGGTGGGTGGCCTGAGCATGTGTGTGGCGGCCATTTTAGGAAGGCAGGCATTGTGCTTTTGCCATAGGCGTACATTGACTGTCTTCCATTTCTTGTTGATGTGGGTGTGTGGCGGCCATTTAGTGGAGCCATCCAAGCAGTGTGCTTGCTTTTGTCATTCGGTTCCAAGCTTGTGGCCTAGTCTGCCAGTAGGCCCAGAGGTAGTCATCCTCAAATCTTTGGTGCGTTATTTAAATTTACAGTTTGTTTTGTCTGTTGATTTTTTTTTTTTACACCATGGATGGCTTTGGATTTTATTGCAAAAGGTGTTTTTTTGGGGTGGAATAGCATTTTTTGGGTGTGTGTTAAATAAATAGGGCTTTTTAGCCAGTAGGTAACCCTAGGGATTCAGCTCGCGTACTTTTGGTAACTCTGCACAGCGCGACAACACGGACTTACAGTTTTCATCATTTTCGCGCTCTCAATATGCGTGTTCGCGATAAAGCCTTTTTGTACAGTTCGCGATCCCGAACACGCAGCATTTGCAATCTCGCAAACAATATCTCGCGAGCAACATATATCCTTCTCGAAAACGCTGATTTTGTGCATTTTGCAAAAAAAACTACTCAGGTTGTCATTTGTAGTTTTGGAGCACGGAGAAGCTTTTATTTTTTGTAAAACAATTTTGAGAGAGGAAGTAAGTCCCACAGACACTACAACTTCCTGTTCCTGTCCTTTGTAATCACTTGTTGGTTATTTGTGGTGGGTGGCAGGCATTGTGCTTTTTGAATAGGCCTCCAAGCTTGTGACCTAGTCGTACAGTAGGCCCAGGGGTACTACTCATCAATCATCACGGGTGCATGGAATTTAAACAACAGTTTTTGTGTTGTGCGTTAAATTTCAACATCATGTATGGCTTTGGATTGAATTGTAAAATGTGGCCTTTACTTTTTTACGGGGGTAGATTTCACTTTTTGGGTGTTGTAAATAAATGCTTTTAGTTTTTGTGTATATGTTTGTTGTTGTTGCTCCCTGATGCTGCATCCATCCCATAAGACGCACACATTTTTATTTAGGGCAAACAGGCTAGACTACATTTATGTTTTTGTTCTTTGCTATTATTCTTCCTGAGTGTACACAGTACAAATACAACAGGATCCCTGGCCTTGTCAGTCTCTTAATGGCTGGCTATACTGTTGTTGTTCACTGACTTCATAAAATTTAATAATTGTGACCACCCACCAGACACTAATACGTTATATATTATATTAAGGATCTTTTGACTGATGTTCTTCTGGCGTTTTTGCTTTTAGGTGCACAAAAGACAGAGGAGGTGTGTCATCATCATCCACCGTTGTGGTGCCAGACCGACGTCCTGCTGCTGTACACAACGTGACGTGTCAGTGACCTGACCAGGCATCTCTGCAACTTGTGCAACTGAGTGCTGTTTTGACATCTGTTGAAGATGCCCCCAAAGAAAGCAGGTAGCAGGTCCTCCGGTACCAAGAAAGTTGCCATGGAGAAGAAGGAACAGAAGAAGAAGGAAGTGTTACTTAAGTCTGGTGTGCCTCCCAAAACCTTTTTTGGGACACCAAAAATGACGCCTGCAGCAGCGGTGTCGGGGAGCCAAGCTGGGGGCAGCACCTCCACATCAGTGGGCCCAACCCACCAACCCAGGCCCAAGCAGATGAGTGTGGAAGAGGTAGCCAGCCTTATGGTGGAAAGCAGTGATGCTGAGCCTGAACTAAACTTATCGCTATCTCAAAGTAGTACACAATCAACGCAGGAGGGAACACAGTAGATAAGTGGTCAACAGCCGCAGCCGCAGCCACCGCCCGCAATAGTAGCTGTTGTTCCTCCCGAAGTAGGGGCAGTTCAGGAAATTGAGCCTCATGCAGAGGAAGAAGAGGAAGCCACTCCTTTAGAAGTTCCATTGGCTTCCAAATCCCCAGCAAGGAAAAGGAGGGTTAGTACATCAAGTTCTTCACCAAGCCCCCCTTCTGATGATCTAGATGCCACTTGGAAGCCACAAACTGAGTCTGAGAGGGAAACACATCACAAGAGCAGGCATGGGAAAAGGAAGGTTCCAGAAAGCCTTACACTTATGGATGTTGATGTAGAAGAGCAGGATGATGATGATGATGATGAGCCAGTCATCACAAACATCACTCCCGGGCATGAGGAGATGGAGACCAACATTTTTACACTATCCAAAATGGCTGCGAGGGATGTAGCACGCATACCTCCAACACAGGTAACACCAACAAGACCTCCATCTTCCATATTTACATTAGCAAAGGGCCGGCAGCGTCCTACATCCAGCACAAGCACCACCTCAGCAGAAGTAGGTAGTGGTACTGCACAGAGTCAAATTCAACACACCCCCTAGTTCATCCGGCATTGGAAGTGGGAGTGGCACCTCCAGCAGGAGACAAAAGTTAATCTCCCCAGTGTGGGACTTCTTTACGGTTAGCTGAAAGGAGGAGAACATTGCTATATGCTCCGTTTGTCATACCTCTGTTAGTCGTGGTAAGCTTGGTACAAACTATGGTACCGGAGGCCAAATGACACATCTGAAAAAACACCACGCAATCCAGTGGGAGGAGCACCTTAGTCTTATCAAAAGTGGAACCATTGCTGTTGGGCATAAATGAGTACAAAGTCCGCTCACGGTGGAACAGGAAGAAGAGGGAGATATTCTCTGTGGTAGTGGTACACAAAGTAGCCCTGTCCCCAGCACTGCAGTGGTAATGCCCACATCCTCAGCCACATCTCATTGGCACAAGAGTAAGAGTCAGCC
Source organism: Triturus cristatus (assembly GCF_964204655.1). Lineage (NCBI taxonomy): Eukaryota > Metazoa > Chordata > Amphibia > Caudata > Salamandridae > Triturus > Triturus cristatus. Next base: position 319,982,059 of record NC_140579.1, read on the forward strand.
TGAGACACCAAGGAGTACAGCTGGCCAAAAAAGTGCGACCTTGACCACAGGAAGGAATACCATGCAGCCTACCATTCTTAGCATGTTTAGTAGGCCGGAGGGGCAGTACGAACGCAACTACCCGATAGCACGTTTGTACAATGCAAAGCTGGCTAAAATTTTAGCACTGGACCTTCTCCCTTTTTCTTTTGTTGAAGGGGTGGGTTTTCTTGAATTTGTGACCACCATCTGCCCAAAATGGAGAGTTCCCAGCCGCTACTATTTCGCAAGAGTTGCTGTTCCAGCACTACATCACGACGTGCTGGAATTGCTTGGAAAAGCCTTAAAACAGAGTGCTGTTCAGAGTATACACCTGACAACAGACGTGTGGACCAGTTGCCAAACCACTGATTACATGTGCATCACTGCACACTGGGTCTCTTTTTCGGATGTTAAAGATAAGATATCTGACGGTGCTGTTGACACCGCTGAGATTTTTAAAGACACTCGCAAACATGCAACTGTAGCCATGTTTGCTATGGAGAAATCTCATACTGCTGCAAACATTTTGGATGAGTTTAACAGGAAGGTGTTTGAGTGGCTGCGACCAAGAGGGCTTACCATTGGTTTTGTTGCCACGGACAATGGCAGTAATGTAGTTAGGGCCATGAAAGATGGTGGCTATTTCAGGGTGCCATGTTTGGCACACTGCATTAACATTGTTGTTCAGGACTTTCTGAAAAATGAAAGCAAAGTCAGGAGCTTACTGACCACCTGCAGAAGAATATGCACACATTTCAACCATTCTTTTAAAGCCCGGAAGCAGCTGAGGGTCAATCAACGTGAGCATAAAATGCCAGTCAAAGCACTCATCCAGGAGGTGCCAACACGTTGGAACTCAACGTATTACATGCTTGAGCGTCTGTTTGAGCAGTACATACCACTTAATGATTATGTCATGAAAAGGTCAGGGGATCCTACAGTGAAAGGCATGAGAGTTGAGATGGCCCAATCGGACCTCGTCAAATGCCTGACAGAGATGCTACTTCCTTTTGAGGTCTTCACACGTGAAGTGAGCAGGGAGAACTGTACTATGGGCCAAGCTATCCCATTGTTGTACATGCTAGAGCAAGAGCTGAAGGAGGTGTTAGAAATGTACGCAGGTGTGGATGACAAAGTAGACGCATATTATTTGGCAGGCACCTTAGTCGCTCGCTTATCTGACAATACAAGGATTCAAAATAACATTGTGTCACATCCACATTACATTACTGCCTCAATTTTGGATCCACGTTACAAATTATTGCTGCACAGTAATGAAGTAATTCCTTTTTCAGAAGTGGATGTTGCCCAGTACAAAACTTTGATAGCTAAGGAAGCCACTGACTTTGAAAACGAAAGGATCTTAATTAGAGACCCTCCCCCCAGGGCAGAAAAAGTACTGCAGGGCACCCACAGTCAATTTCTACTTCAGAGTCCAAGAGCAGTGCGTTTGCCTCCCAGCAGTCAACAACACTGCCAGCAATAACATCAACAGCACCAACAGGATCATCAGGCACATTTAAAAAAATGGCAGGTGATTGGTTTCTACGGAAAGGGTATTGTACGTCCATGACTGATGCAAAGGCAAAAGAGGCCCAGGAAATCGGAGCACCCCTGAACATTGAGCGGATGATTCAGGCCTATCTAGATGACACAACAGAGGTCTTCATGGAGCAAAGCCCATTGGTGTATTGGTATGGGAAAAGAAGCCAATGGCCAGTGCTCAGCAGGCTGGCGATAAAGTGTGTGGCTTGCCCTGTTGCAAGTGTCTCTTCAGAGCGTGTTTTCAGTGCTGCTGGTGCCATTGTTACTGTCAAAAGGACCAGTCTCTCGCCCAAAAGCGTTGAGAGGTTAACCATGATCAAAATGAATCAACACTTTATGCCACCGGAGTACAAAATACGTGAATCACAGCAGGAAGAGGAGAGCGACTTCGATGACATAAGTAGTGGGTTGTTAGAAGTACTTCTGTCCGAACTACCAGAGTTTGAGGATGAGCTCCTCTTCCCTGACAACTAGGCTTTCAAATTGTTCTCCCTTCCTTTATTTGTGTGTGACTGTGTATCTGTTTTTCTGGTTCAAAATCTAATCATAATAAATCCATCAACAGTCTCCTCTTTTTATTTCCCTATTGGAGTTGCACGTCTGTGCATAACTGTCCACTCCACTCCTCAGGGTCCTGCTCCATCTTCCTTACTCTCCCTAAGTACATTTCAAGCAAGCCAGACATTGGATGGAGATGGAGAATAGTACAATACATGTTGCCTCTAACAGTCCCTCCATAAGAAGTGAAACGTGACTCCAGCTATATTCCATTTTGTTTCCAAGCCGAAAGAAACTCATCACTGACTGCCAGAAGGCTAGGCAGGCATCAGATCAGACAGCCAAAGAGAACACCAAGACAGGTAATGAGTGATTATTTTGAATGATGGTGGCATGCATTGGGTGTGGTGACAGTTAATGTTTCCTTGTTGTTTAATAATAACCACATTGTACTCCTACCACTGCAGGTGCCGGCCATTATCCGTTGCAATTTTGTAATATGGAATATATTATAAACTTAATCATCAGTCACTACAGACTGAGTTGGTGTTGGAGAATACGTACCACACGGTCATCATCATGATGCTGCTGAGCATACTATCTTTGCACACAGTCAGTTGGATCGGAGAAAATTGATGGAATAACTGCGTTTCATGGCCTGACCTAAAAGGTAAACAGTTTGAACAAGAACCACAGCAGACCTAGGCTAGATGTGCGTGTGGACTGGAGTAGAGTGTAGTGGTATGTGGGACAGTGGCGCATTGATTTAGTCACTTCATTTGGAAAATGCTAGGTTGCTGCAGTGCATATGACATTTCTCTGGCTCGGTCAAAATGTAAGTAAGGGGTAGGGTGCCTGGCCTGTGCCGCGGTTCTCCTGTTCTGTGGCTGTGCTGGCTCCTGAGTCCTGTCCCGTTGTTGCTGTACCTTAATGCTGTAGAGTAGAGACTATGTATCCTATACAAGCTGCCTCAGTCTGAAAGTGTTCTCTCCAGAGTGTTGTCTTCTCGTCTTGCACTCCACTGTAATTGAGTTTATTGTTTTAAATGCAGTAATTTTTCAAATACCCCGTTTGTTTTTCCGTCTACACTTACAGGCCGGCCTTTAACCTGTGCTATAGTGGGAGAAACGACTCACACTTACCTTACCAATCCGCATCAGGCAGGCAGTGGTACCCAAGATTGATGTGCGGAGTGTCCATGGAAGGGAGGACCAAGAGGAATGACGAGAATGATGCAATTCCACATTTGGACCAGGATAATACAGCAACTTTAGTATCATTCATCATTCGTCTTTAAATTTATTTGATTGCTTTTTTCTCTTCAATCATTACGACTGTGTGTTGTGGTTTGTTTGGTAATTGATCCCTACAACTATTTTTTAATTTCCTTTGCTAGCTTGAAAAATAAAAGTAAGCCCGGTACAGCATGTAATTGGGTTCGGTCTGAGCTCTGAGGGCGGCAGACAGGCAAGGCAAATTTAAATTTCTTCCCTGACTGTACTGTCTCATTGGGTATTAGTAGTCATTGTAAGTACAACTCATTATCATTAACCATCAAGCTCTCTTCCTCAGCATGCATGCATTTGCTTTTTCTCTCTTTATACTTTGATTTATTTGATAATGGATCATGGTCGTCTTGTCTTACAAGATTGTGTTTTACTTTTGTTGTGTCCATGCATACTGTCTGTTTTTCTTTCTCAAACCTTTCCCACAACCCCACTGTGTGATTTATATTGAGGTGTGATGTCTTGCTAAATGTACACCAATTGATCACACGCTTGCTGGGGCAGATGTGGTGAAAGCAACACTAATTGAATTTCAACTAAAGCAGGGCAAGGATCTTCTTTTGCTTGCCCACCCATGCTGTAGTTTACTTTGTGTTCTGTTCCACTACTCCTCCCACAGTCTCTCAGTCAAGTGACTTTCTATTTCTTTTTTCAAATGCTATTGCCAGTGTCTACTACTACCACCACAATAATGGCATCTTGTCCGTTAATTTGGGAAACCAACCATGCAGCCATCAGTGTGCCGAACTTCATCAATCACAGGTAAGATAAGTTTGGTGAGAGGTATGGACTAGGAGGAGAGACTGACAGTACTATTATGACAACTAAAAATAAGCCAGTGAGGGGTACTGCATCCATTGGTTTGTGTGTTACAAAATCGGCAGATCTTTTAAATCAAACACTGGCTGTGGGCATGCAGCAGCACGGAAACAAAGTAACAAACCATGTAACTTAGATTGAATTCTGAAAACTGTAACCCACCACAAAACATTAACATCGTATAAGTAAATAGAATAAAATTTAATCCCCCCTAACAAAAATAAACTATCCCACTCTGACCTAACCCATCCCCCTCCCTAACCCCAACCAATGTCCAAAACTAAACGAAACCGAAAGTTGAAGAGTCCCAAATGTCCGAAAGAATCCCCAACGCCCAAAAACCCAGCCACCAACAAAACGAATTAAAAAAGGGGCAAATGACGAGGTCCTCTATTTTCAGCGGGCCTTAAGGTGTTTGTCAACCAGGATCTTTACCCGCTCCTCCATGTTCTCCTCTAAGCGGGCCATCTGGCGGAGCAGCTGGCGGCGAAATGCCCTGCAGTAACATGCAGGGTGGGGGGCAGCAGTGCGTGAGATCGAGGCGCGGTGGCGGGCGGATGCCGGACCACGGCGCCGTGAAAGTGGAGGCAGGGCCTGACTGGGGCCCGGGGCATTGGAGGAGGCTGCAGCTGCAACCGCCTCCTCCTCCTCCTCCGCCTGAGCCACCAGCCGGCGATAATGTTCGCAGATGGCCTCCAGTTTCCGGCGGCAGGCCCTAGCGGATGTGGAAGGAGTATCTATATCAAGAAAGAAAAAGAACATGTTGTAGCCAATACTCTTAAAAAAACAGAAACACTAAAATCATTCAAAACATAGTGTCACAGTATCACTAGCAAGCACAGTTCATAACATTTGTGATTTGGTGGTAAGTATCTCTACTCCTACTTCCTTGGACTCTAACATTTGTGGGAGTTTCCGACATTATAAATATAATCATACTATGTACTCCGGTACACCAGTCGTGTTGTTCTTATCTGTAGTTTAGCCCAATTATATAACCTTGTTGTAGCCGGCATGCTACTTCAGTCAGCTAAGCTTGCACCCAAGAGAAACAGATATGAGCCACATGATGCAGACTCACGTTAGTTTTATTTACTACTACTGTCTGCAGGTGGGGAAGCTCATATTTTTGTATGCCGCATTACGGCCGTTGGCACTGGGCATACTCTGTTACATGAGGGCAAATGGCATGCAAAATTTCACTTACAAAACAGAAGCAACAAGAATGACCGACCAAGGTCCAGCTCAACCAATACACAATTAATGAAGACAACCCGTTAAATTGGTGCAAAACCACTTCCTACATCTGTCATCCAGAGATGTAACATGAGTCAAAACATAAAGCCAAAGGTGGAAGGTGCACTCCTTGTGTCCGGACACATTAAATCAAATAGTCCAAACAGTATAAGATCTCTCTTCTTTTAATTCTTGAGATTTTTTCCACGATCACTCAGACACGAGCAAAGTACAGCCAACGCATTTCGTTCCGTACAGGAACTTCATCAGGGCTCTTTCAAAAAGAGTAGAATATAGATATGGTAAGATACTCCTAGGGCAGTATGTGCTCCTGTGTGGCTCGTTACGTCGCAGACAGAATTAATAGAGCATATGAAAATTATTACATTCCTTGTGTTATGTCATCCCATGTATAAATTAATACAATTGGACCCTCATGCGGTTTCAATGATGGGACGCATTCGGAGTAATGAGATTCCCATAGGACGTGCCATATAAACCTTGTATCCGGCATTCCGTGCAAGCAGGGTAGCTGTCGAGTATCATACTTGACAGCTATCCTTGGCTTTATAAAATTTCACTTACACCCTGCCATGAGTACTACAAAAAGGCTGATTATTTATCTGATCCAATGATCATTGCTTATATATTCAGATTATAGGTGCTAATACGATACGACATCAGGTCAGTAGCGGTCGGTGGTGGGAGTGCTGCCGGGCGGTGAGTCGGTGATGTGGGAAGGTGCAGGGTGGGGATAGTAAACTATGGATTAAGGACAATCACAGGTAATTAAACAATACATTAAAAAAAAATGTTGCACGCACTGCATCGCATTCGGCGGTGCAGTGCGCACATTGAAAACAATTTTCTGTATTATTATGTTGATTATTACCTGTATTTGGCCGTAATACACAGTTTACTCGCCAGTGCCACCCACCAGTCCCCTCCCCATGTCACCGCCCACCAACACTCCCACCACCAACCGCTACTGCAGAGGGTACTTTGCTTTCATTGATTGTGTAACCAATAACCATAAACAACAGATAGCCCACTCTTTGCAGGCTGGCTGCCCCAATCGAACATACATTAATAATAATAGGTAGGGAGTGGTCCCCAGAGTGGGAGGAAGGGGCTTCCGCTTGATTATATATATATATATATATATATATATATATATATATATATATATATATATATATATATATATATATATATATATATATATATATATATATATATATATATAAATATATATGACGTGCTTGCAAACTACTGCAAGTGTACTGTATTCTGATAAATACTACCTATATTCCCCTAGGCTTTGCTACTGTCGCGCAGTTTCTTTTACATTTTCTTCAAAGTAAGAATCTCCAGTGACACTTTCCACCTATACTGTCTATATTGATGATAGTACATCCAGGCATACATCCATTAAAGTAAACGTTTATCCTTCTTTTTTATATCTCTCATACTTAGTTGGTTTCACCAACAACCACCCATGCTTCGCTCCTTCCTTACTTGCCTTGGCTTTGAGTTTGAACCAAACAACGCTGATTTTTGCTATCTAGCACTATCCACCCATACTGTGTCGCCCACCCAGGCAGGCATTCTTTCACCTTCCACCCATCCTTCAACAACCCATGCATCTTATCTGATTACTATCAGCCACCTATGCATGCTTTCAACAAAATATCCTTCTCTGCCAGTTAGTCATATTATTTATCTCGTCCGTCCTTCCACCCTTAGTTCTTTCCCTCTTTGTTCAACACATCCATCAAGGTCATCTGATCTGAGTTTGTCTTCTCCATAAAACCTTCACAGCTGATTTTGGAGTCAAATAGAAGAGGCCATTGGTTACTCTACTCAAGCTGCTAATGCTAAGTAAATTGTGTCTTCTTCAACCGTTGTATAATAATAAGTCGCACGTTACAGTGAAATAGTGAACACACTTCCATCCAGTAGTAATGTCAAGAAGTAATGAATATAACTTACCGCCGCCGGCCACTGCTGCTGGATCCCCCCCTGTCTCTCCTGCAGGTGCCGCCAGTTCGCCTGCCCCCTCCGGAATGGCCGCATCGCTGGCCCCGACGGCACTGGTGGATGGTAGTGTGCCTAGAAAAAACCATCACAAATTTTTAGATGCCTGGAAACCTCCCCCTATTTTAAGTGTTCACTTGAAACATTAAAAAAAAAGTTAATACAACATACATCCGCACTAGACAGTAAGTACAGTCAGTAGACAGACACTAGTAGTAGTGATATGGTTCCACTTCCTAGGGTCATCTAGCCCTACTCTACTCTTTTGAAAGTTAGCCTGAGCCATGTGTAACCCTTTTAGATTCATCATGTCGACTACTACTCTTTTTGCGCATATTTAATTATACCTGCCAGCTTATTGACATGTGCAGTAGATGCCTTTGAGGCCACTTGACTGTTGCGTACAAGTGAAGAGGTCGGAAAAAAAAACACTTATTGAGTTTGTTTAGTTCATATTGCTTAGCCATCACATACATGTTACACTTTTTGCCATGACTGCAAAATGCTAGCATTCACCAGTATACTATCTAACGGCTAACTCGCAGCATTTTTCTCATATAATTCCCTTCTACAAACCAGAGATTTACAGAACATGTTATGATGCAAGATGATGTAACCAGTATTTCTACGTTCTACGGTGAGGGGTCTTCCGGAATTCTAAAGATCTTGGCTCTTGTTCTTGTTGTCATGCACTTGTAAATGTTTACTGTTTTAATCTTTGTCTTTTTGCTGGCTTATTGACTATGGCTGTAGTAAATTAAATTTCATATTAACGATGTACAGAGTTTGATACTTGTTTCAAATAAACCTTTTGAACTTACACATAGACTCTGTGGTATTTGGTGTGGTGGGGTGGACTTACACAAGTGAGTGAGCAAAATGGTGTTATTGTGTTCTGGGTTGTCTGTCTCAGTCATCATCAACATTGTGTATCTTCTTCGTGGGGGGGTCGGGAGTGGGACCCTGATGTGAGACACTCACACTATAGCTAGTCGGTCAGGGGATCCTGGGTTCTTCGGACTGAGGTGTGATCAGTAAGGTCCAACCTCCCATCAGCAACATCCTATTTTGTTGTGCATAGTTCTGTATGTGGCTCTGCAGAATCACTAGACAAGAGTTGTATCATGTACTATCCGATCAAAAATACTAGTCAAATATCTGGTTGGCCATTTTGTTTGTGGTAATTGTCAAAGCCTCAACATTGAGAAGACTTGAAGAGGACAACCCAAAGGACAGGACACAGTGGCTAGAGCTATTGGTCAATCAGAGTTGTATTATTCCAAAGAAAACCTTCTATAAAGAGTGGGCAACTGTGCAAGCTTCGCTACAGACAGAGTAATATAATAGTAGTAGTAGTAGTAGTACAGAGAGTCATAGCAGAGGCAGTTAGAAGCAAATTAGTTAGAGGCAGGGATAAACAGAATTTGGAAACAGATTGTCAAGGTCAAAGAAGTAAGCTTTTGTAAAAAATAGAATTAGAAAGTGGAACCATAATTTATAGTTCGGAAAAAAAAGATGCAGTAAAAGTTAGGGAAATATAAATGTCAATATAACCACTGGAGGACTTACTGGGGCCAGCAGCAGGAGCCTTGGTAGAGGAGCGGTCCTCTGGTTCCCCCACCGACTCCGACCCCGTCTTCTTGCCGCTGGGTGGTGCTGATGATCATGTAAAATATAATAATGAAAGAGACAAACATTAAGGAGTGCTGTGAAAGAAATAATAATAAATCATTTGGAAAAATAAGTCAAACAACATTTTAGGAAACAACAATTGCAATAAAATTGACCTATCTAATCAGATGGATCGACTACTGGCTTCTTCCTGCATTCACGGATCGTCTACTTATTTAGGAACACTCCAGTGTTCCATAATCATTCTGATTACAAATACTAACGAAGCCTAGTAAGTACCACCTGACCTACACCACCTATTCCAGACGGGCCAATTGTTCACTAAGTCTGCATTTCCTTTTTTATTTCAGCCATCAAATGTATAGGCGAGATGGAGGACACATGCATACATTAGTGCATACATACAATTGTGGGTTGGTTGCAAGATTCTGATCTAGTTCTGCTACTGACTGACCATGCTGCTAAGCCTACCACTCACTAAACAAAGTACAAAAGGTTCGACGGAGGACTGGGGTAAGCAGCACTCAGTGACAGAGGAGGCGTCACGCAGACCGCATAAAACAATTATTAACTAATACTAACAAACTAAACCTAGTATCCAATATCCATCCACCACTATTTCACAGTAGGACAATGGAAGGACTAGAGTCTCTCTAGCAAATCGCATTACCTAACTTCAGTTCTGTAAAATAAACTCTTATATAATCAGCATCAGCACAAGCTAGCGCAAACTAAGTTGCAAACAAGTAAGAGTACCACCGAGCACCTGGGTCCTAGTTAAATCAAAGAACTTTTTGCTTTTTGGAACTTAATTTACCAGCAACGCTTGGCACGCAGCAGTAATCTTGTTCATCAAATTCAATAATATTATACACAATAAGTTACTCACCAAGCCCGATGACCTCGACACCTAGCAGGTCCAACAGGTCCTGCTCCCGGTCCAGGATGTCGGACCACCGGTGGGCTAGTTGATTGTGGGTACGCCGTACCCCAGAGCACCGGAACACGGCCCGGCGCACCTTCGCCCACAGACGGTGCCGCTCCTGGGTAGCGTACCCGAAACCGGGCCTGCCGCCTGCTGCCATGGTCAAGGGGAGGTGGCGCTGGATGAAAAAAACAAGGGCGCCACCTCCTCCTCCCCAAACAGTTGCCGGGCCTGCACCCCTGCAGGACGCATTCTGCCGCAAGGCAGGCGGCCCTTCTCTGCTCCTGCGGGTCCCTTGCCCTTGCCACTCGGTCTGCCCTTGGCCATGGTTCTGGGCTGGGTGGGAGGCGGAAAAGAAAAGTTAGAAGGGGAAAAAAAAGTTAGGGGGAAGAAGATAGAAAGAACTTTATAAAAGTAACAAAAACACAGTAAAAGTAGAAATAAAATGCAAAATATAAACTTAGGCAAAGAGAGAGATAGATAATAACTAAAAAAAAGTCAGAATAAATGTTTTAAAGACAAAGGATTGAACAGATAAAGGGAGGATACAAAAGTAGGCCCAGAACCATAGAATAGAGTGAAAAACAAGATGGCCGTGCCCATTCGCGACCGCGTGGGTAAGTTTGCGCGATATTTCTCGCGTACATGTACTATTCATCGCGAACAAGTAAAATGCGCTCCCGAACACATCAATGCACATCGCGAACACGCTATCCGCGACCCGGAACAGGAAATAAGGCATCACAAGCGGGCGGGACAATAGAAAAACAAGATGGCCGCGCCCGTTGGTGACCGCATGGGTAAGATCGTGAGATATATCCCCCGAGCATGCAAACAGCTCCCCGAACACGCTCACCGCGCTCACGAACAAGAAAAAGCCATCGCGAACGGGCTAACCAAGCAACTACGCAAGCACGCGAAGCTACGCGAAGGTCGCGTAGTGCAAGTACATGTTCTTGAAGCTTCGCGAAGCGCGGCTACGCGAACTACGCCCAGGGTTACTGTAAATTCATGTCCCACTAACCAGATAACTTGGTACTCAGTCTGCAACAAAACATTGACTTCGTAAGACGTATTAGACTGTATCACAAAGCATTCATGACTTGCACTATTTTGTGTACTTGGTAAGGCAGTGCTTGGTGGAAACACCTTTTACCATAATTTAAAAAAAACAGGCCTCTGCTGCACCTCTTATCCACAACACCAGACTTTAGACTGCAAGCCCCATCAACAGGATCTTTGGCATCGATGTATCATGACCTCACACCGGACTCTTGTTGCGTCTCGAAATCGACACATTGCATCAGCTGCACAACACAATTTCAACGCTGATCCATGCACTTACTCTGCAGCCAGGATTAAGGTAATTTTGTTCAGTGGGTCTAACTGGGCCTCTGCAGCCAGCCTGCACTCCATCAGGATTGGCCTGAACATTTGAATTTGTCCTGGTCCAGCATGCCCAGATATTCCAAATAATGCTTTTTCCTCCTTAACATTATTTTTACCTAAAAACTTTGAAATTAAATGTCTCAAGTTCTACTTATTGGATTTTTGTCATTGTGGTCTTGTTTTATTTATTATATTGAGCATTTTTTTCTAACATGGTGTGGAACTTTCTTGTGTGGAAGTACTGTTTGAATTGTTGCACAAACACTTTACACACTGGCTTTAAAGTTAAGCCTGACTGCTCTGTGTCAAGCTACCAGACGGTGAGAACAGATACATTTAGGGTTTGCCTGCTTCTTACCCTGACAAGGATTGTGGTTGCTGTTTGACTAGGACAACCACCTACCCAAATTCTAACAATACTGTTCTAAGCGACAGGGTAATTCATTGGGTCGCATCCTTAGATAACGAAAAAGCATTTCACGCCTCAAGCTGGCCATTCTTAATGGGCGTGCTGCGCCTTTTGGGATTGGTCCCTGAGTTCCTGGTATGGGTGCACCTACTATATACCGAACCATTAGCACGAATTTGAAAAGCTAGTGTGATCTGAAACTCAATTGAGATTAGAAGGAGTACTATACAAGGTTGCCTAATGTTGCCCATCACATTTCGCCTGCCAATGGAGTCACTGTCATGTGCACTTCATGCATGTGACCCAGAATGGGCATATCAATAGGCACCAAATTGTATATAATCTCCATAAATGCTGACAACGCACTGATTTATCCCCAAGATGAGACTAGGGAAGGGAACACTCTAACTTCCCTGATGACCCTGTTGGATGACTTTGGCATAGCGTCTGGTTTGAAAGTCAACTGGGATAAATCATTTTGTGCCCCCTTGCTAAAACAGGGCAAGGGACTCTGCCACTACTTCCCCTATTGGGCTTATGATTTGCCTTGGAAACTATTAGATGCTTAGGGGTAAACATATATCATACAGAAAAATACATCATCAATGGCAATCTGAGTAAAGCAATAGCAACAATCTGACAATCAAAACCTTTCTGGAATGTGTTGCCATTGTCTACAATAGGCAGAGTGGCAATATCTAAAATGCTGCTATAACTGTTCTTCGACATATCAGTAATCCTCAACAAAAACTTTCTTCGTGAACTACAGTCTCTACTCAACGCTGTTTTTTGTGGGGGCTGTAGACGCAGATTCGCAATTACAACATTGTATAACATTATATACCTCACTAACAGAAGGAGGCTAGGGTCTCTTAATTACAAAATGCACTACGAATAGGCCCATTTACAATGGCCCACACAATGGATCACCGATACTGCTGACCCAGGGACACAGGAAATAAAAAATCAGATCTCCGATTTTGGATTGGTTGTCTGGAAAAGAGTGGGGTCAAGCCAAATAGAATATATTATCACAAATGACAAATTGGTGCTGGAAACAGTTCTAGACAGTTCTTCTCATGAGTCCTCCTTCTTGTTGGTTCCTCTCCTTCTGGTGAGAACCTCACTATCATTTGTCTAATACAACACAAATGCCTATTCAGTAACTAACAGAAGGCTTCTGGAAAGTTGCAGCTTTTGCAGCAAAAGAGAAAACGTGTGCAAAACAGCTGCTCAATGTCAAAAACGGGCCTTTCAATTTTAATCTGAAACTTCCGTTAAGATGGCATCAGAAGTTAGGCTAAGTTTAATCAACACCTATTTACTTCACCCATAAGCTTATAACATCTAAGTATGATTACCTAATACAACATTTTCGTTTAATATGTGTGCTATTTAAATGAAGATTTTTCCACATTTTGATAAAAATAGTTTTTTTGCAAATTAAATTTGCTCCTGTAGGTCTATACACGGACGATGTCTTACGATCATTCGATGATTTGCGGCATACCTATGAGGTGGGCCCCGGGCAAATCTTAGAATATAGAGCACTGGTGATACAAGCAAATGACAACTGAGACATCAGAGGTGGAAAACCTAATAGATCATGCCTGCTTCAGGTAATATTAATTCAAGCAGACAGAAAGAGGTGGTCACTTGCTTGTGTTCAGAACGTCTACAACACTCTGTAAGGAAAATGTGATAGATAAAAAATGGTGGGAATAACATATGGGAACTGAGATATTTGAGGTACAATTGAAAAAATCTCTGGGATATGTTAATCAGTTTCTGGAAGCTCCACATTCCAGTACATCCAATGTAACTATGTTCACCATACTTACTTCACTGTACTTTCTTGACATCGAAGCATATAGGCCATATGTATTCAGGCGCTTTGACTAAATGTCCCAAATGCGAGAAGGGAACAGGTGGATTTTCTATATATGGTGTGGAGTTGTTCAGGAGTGTCAACTTTTTGGGATGAAGTGATTACTGGTCTGATCGGGCTGACATGGAGGTTAATACCGAAAGACCCTGCAACATGTCTTTTAGGATTGATGACCCATATAAACTCATCCAAACATGTATGTTCCTTCATTGACTTGGTGTGGATCTTTGCTAGGAAACACTAAGCTACGTCCTGGAAGGCAGCAATGGCTTCCCTGAGTCAAGTCTGGTTGAGGGACATATTGATGTTGTCGTATGTAGAGAAAACAGTATTGTCAGGTCCTCGGTGCAGGAGAGCCGAGAGTGGGCAAATGTCTAAATAGGATACTTATTCAGAAAATGTATACGCCAAATCAGATATTCGCCTCCCCTATGGACGGGTAGCTGGTGCCTTACTTGTTAGGACTAAACTCTACAGGTTTTCTACTTTGGGAGAGACTTAACGCACCATGCATAAGCGAAAGTAGCCCCTTAATAGGTATTCAGCACCGAGGCACTGCAATAAATAGCAAGATAGGCATGTCAGGAGAAATTATTCTGGGGTCCGAAACCGGCTGAGAGCAAGATAAACTCAAGCTTGCTTCAGGTTGTTGTATTCTTCGTCCTTCTACATTATATTGATTTGTTGATATGTCCAATGATGAATATGGAAGATAATGTATCAAGTAGGGGTGGGCGGAATTTGCGGAATTAACCTTCGCAAATTATCGCGAGAATGTTTAAAATTATCGCAAACAAGCAGAAATATCGCAAAGATGCGGAAGTTTTTTTCCGGCATGTTCGCGAGATTTTCTGCATGGTTGCGGGTCGCCAACTTACCCATGTGGTTGCTTGCGGGCGCGGCCATCTTGTTTTGAGTTGTTCTCGCGGTGCATGATCGCGAGAAGAAAGACGTGATCGCGCGACGCATGACGTCACTGCGGGCGCGAACTGTCGCGAGACAGCGCAAATGGCTAAAAACAATACAACATCTCATGGAGAACGCGACCGGATCAAGAAAACTTATCGGCGAACGCAGGGATTCAGGTAAGGCGATCGCGCGCGCGCGAGAATGTATCATTTTACAGCGCGAGCAAGAAACAAATTATCGCCAAGCTGCGGAAACCGGAATTTTTGACATTTTCGCGCTCTCCGCGGAACGCAAAAATGTCAAATTATCGCAATTTCCGCGAACGGAACGAAATTTTTGCCCAGGCCTAGTATCAAGGCAGTTGGCCATGGTTACACAATGGATGGCGTTATGGCTCTGGCCACACCCTCCTTGTATTTGCCCTTGCCTAAACTATGGTGGCATTGTTGAAGTTTAAGTTGATTGAATGTTTAGCCTGTAATCTCAAATATAACACTCAATAAAAATTATGTAAATAAATGTGATGCAAATGGGTGTGTATATTTGATGTGTGACATTATTCTGTTAACATCGGTCAAGATGAGACCACTTCGGTCATCGTGTAGCCTAGGCTACTGAAGTATTTTAGAGAGCTTTAGTCAGGTAAAACAAATCAAAGTAGTCCAGGCGGGACTAATTATGCAGTATATGCTGGGACACAAGGTTTGGTATGACATCACATTTATTAACAGCATAAACGGAGTATCATAGTATAATTCTAGAAATACTTCTGGTGCTCACACAAGAAGTGGAAGTGTGTGACGTGAGGGGTGATTGTGACATTAAAATTGACATCGCATTGACAAGAATATTGCACAGAACTCCAATTTAGTTAGCTGTAGTAATAGAGTTTTGGTTGTAACGGTCGACGGTGTTTCGATCTCATTAGTGTGAGATCATCATCAGGATGAAAAAAGTGTGAGCAGGTAGAATCAGAGTTGGCGGTTAAGTCGGTATGGAGAATCTTCAAGGGATATCAATTCAATCAGGAGCACGCCTTCCGATTACTCTGAGGCCACATTGGAAGTTAGCAATAGGGCCGTACTCGCCGAATCATTAGAGGTCGAGCTGGGCAATAATTCATGGATGGGGAGGACACGGGGGCCACAGCTGATGAAAACAAACCTGTGAGTCCCGGGCGGGTGGTCGGACTGCGCCAAGCAAGGTTGCAGGGAAGTAAATCTTTGAAGGTAACTGCAGGCGGAGCGCAGCAATTCAGCGCGGATCAGGAACAAATCATTGTTTTCCTACGTACTTAACTACCCCTGATCACAATACTGGGGTTCCCTTGTTCTTTGAAACATTATTCTGTTAAGGCAAAGATTAGTTATGTATTTTTTGTGCTTCTGAATTTTATGCTGCGTTATTGCAATGTGATGTAGTTGTATTGTATTGTAGTTAAGGTATAGAGTTTT
The DNA here is from genome assembly GCF_964204655.1 of Triturus cristatus. Lineage (NCBI taxonomy): Eukaryota > Metazoa > Chordata > Amphibia > Caudata > Salamandridae > Triturus > Triturus cristatus. The sequence continues at coordinate 319,998,107 of NC_140579.1, forward strand.
TGTTATACTCTCGTGTGTTGTGGCCTAGTATGTTTTCATTCTGTTGCTATGTTACTTTGTGTACGCTTTGTGTCATGTTCTTTACTTCTAAAATATTTCAACATGCTGATAATTTTCAGCTAGGAGCATCAAAATCCATTAGAGTAGCTGTGGCAAGTAACCGTTGCCTCAGTTTAAGAAGGTAAAATAGAGCTGTTACAGCTCTTCATTACACCAGTCAGTCCAACAGTTAGGCAATGTCTTATATAAGCACTACCTATGCTAGCTTTAAGTGAGCGCATCCCTCAAGCAGTCATAGCTCAATTCAAATAGAAGGTTGAGACGAGGTACAGTTTAGCACAATTATGACATTTACAATAAGATGTCAATGTCCAGCCAAAAAACAGGAAAACAAATAAAATACGAGTTAAAATAGATTGAATAAATACAGTTGCAACACCGAACAACCTATTCACACAAAACATGGAGTGTTTAAGATCATTAAATATAAGATTGTGATCCTGTCAGCAAAACTGTAAGTCATTAAACCGGGTGTGTGTTCACTGACCAATCACAAACCAAGTAAAAGTACAAAAACATATATTGCAAATGGTTGAATTTGGACTGGAGCAAAGCCAACTTCTCACACACTGGAATCATTTGCCTCAATGTTTGCCATCAGTAGTTATTTACCCAGGCAAATGTGCCTGTTTGATGAAGATCTGCTGCTCCCAGGAAAAGTTGATATCCCATGGTCAAGGTTTCTCCCGAGCCCAGGACAAGGGCTTCACATTAAGGGCCTGATTCTGATGCGGTTTGGAAAGCTTCCCGACCAAATCGGTTTGGAAATGGTTTCCGACCCACTCGGATCGGGAGAGTCCGACCGACCGAGTATGATGCATCCGGATGCTTCCAGATACAATTTGGTTGAACTCCCATTGACTTCAATGGGAGCATATGTTCCTAACCTCATCGTAGTTGGGCCCTCGTCGGGAAGACACGTTCCCGATCCGATTTGGAAGGAGCAAATGCTGTTAGGAGGCCTTCCTAACTGCATCGTAATCAAGCCCTAGGTGGGAATGCTTTCCTAACCGCATCAGAATCAGGCCCTAAGTGTGCGGGAAGATCAAGATACAGAAGATGGCTATATAATCGAAAAGAGCAATTGACTTGTGAACCCACAAACCCTAGGGAATACACCAGGACTATGCATGAACTAACTGCGCTCTCTGGCATAAGGAAGCTGCTTGCCAAAGCTCTGGACTGCATGGGAATATATGGGAACCTCTGTGCGAGGCATACTTCTGCTAGTACATAGGCCCTCCTAGACAAGTGGTTGGCTCTTAATCACACCATGCCAAGGAACTACTGGGAAAGGAAAAGGATAGATAGATAGATAGATAGATAGATAGATAGATAGATAGATAGATAGATAGATAGATAGACAGACAGACAGACAGACAGACAGACAGACAGACAGACAGACAGACAGACAGACAGGCAGGCAGGCAGGCAGGCAGGCAGGCAGGCAGGCAGGCAGCAGGCAGGCAGGCAGGCAGACAGACAGACAGACAGACAGACCGATCGATCGATCGATAGATAGATAGATAGATAGATAGATAGATAGATAGATAGATAGATAGATAGATAGATAGATAGATAGATAGATAGATAGATAGATAGATAGATAGATAGATAGATAGATGATAGATAGATAGATAGATAGATAGATAGATAGATAGATAGATAGATAGATAGATAGATAGATAGATAGATAGATAGATAGATAGATAGATAGATAGATAGATAGATAGATAGATATTGGAAGTAGTATTTTGCATGTTGGTAACAACCACCTTCCAGTAAGCGTTTGTTGTGAATTGAAGGCTGAAGAAAACGTGAGCTGCTTAGCAGAAATTGTTGCTCCCTTGTAAAATTGACTTTTGCAGTTCCATTAGTTTTTAGTCTTCTTAAGGTGTGAGATTAGTTTTTTTTTGTCTCCAGCAAAGTTTCTGCAGGGCATCAGGCTTAGTCCTCACTTTGGGAAAAAAGGCAGCGCATATCTTCTGGGAACACCACATTAAGGTTGATGCTGGTCTGCGTTCATAGACGTGGAGTGGAACTGCAGCTTGTAGTTTCAGCCATTTCCAGTTGGACAGCAGCCCACTGCAATCAGTGCAGTGCAACCCTAAACAGTTTAAACTTACAACCGACCACCGTGAAGGACAGTTTCCCTCCTGATGGAGAATTATCGGATAGAGTGCTCTTGTCCACTTCCCAGAACGCACTGTCATGGTTGGTGCATTTATGTCACAAGGCAGGCCTGCATTTGCAGGAAAACCTTACCGATGCAAAGGGCCCCGCCATCTGGTCATATATGTTCTTGTGTTAAGAAGCTGGATACTTACCTTCCCTTAACCTAACATTGCCTCCGACATTTGTTTCCAACCCGTTTGATGGCAAGCAGCCTTGCCATTCACAGCTAAACTTCTCCTAAAGTGATATTCAAAACAAGTGAATTATTTGATATGTGGAAGGCATTTACTTTACATTCAGTTGCATTATTGCTTTGGAACTGTAACTACAAAGTGAGAAAACAGATTCTGATTTGATCATTTAGAATTGAAATGGAGGTACCACATTTGCATTGCTAACTAGGTGCTTGGTGCTTAAGGTTAGTTTATTGAAGGGACCTGACGATCTAGCTATTTAAAGAATGAGCTATACTGCACTGAAAGCCGTCTACATTAGTGCTCACGGCGACATGTTTAGTTTTGTAGTCTACATCTCCTGTAGTAAATGTGTGACTGCAACCTATTTGGGATATGTAAAGTGTCTTTGAATTGTGGGTGGTGCTTTGGAAACTGACTGGCTAAAGGAGAGTAAACTGTGGTAGGGGACACATTGAAAAGATGAAAATCCATCGTACAAGATTCGAGAAAATGAGAAGTTACATCTTCTCCTGTTGAATAAAACAGAGTTGTTCAGTTTAGTATGTGCTGTAGTAGGTACCTGTAACCAGAGTTAGGAAAGTTATCATCCTGATCAGGTCCAGGTTTATTGGGATCTCAGGTCTGTTGTGCTGCCTTCACCCTGATGTTGAAGCCTACATACTAATCACAGGAGGTCACGAGATGGAGATGAAATGTCCAAGAGAGTGCTGCACAGAGAGAGGAGCTCATGAATCGTTGAACTTTTGAGGTTGGGAACGACTTTTGGAACCTTTGGCATGCTTGTATTCATCTCAAAGAAATCTGTGTCCATAGAGACAGGGATAATACAAGTTAGTCTTGAAAATCTGACACATACTCGCGCAGCTCTACCAATGGTACATTGTATAACAGAGAAATGTTTTTCTTTTTGCACCAATCCTTCAAAGGGTCCAGAGGACCCTGTGAAAAACATCTGATAAATATGCAACCTTCCATCATTGAGAACGTGCCCTGGCCTGCCCACAAGATGTCTATGTTCACTAAGGCTATTCCACATAAGCTCAAAAACTATCACCTTGACCCATAGAGTGTTGTATTGCTCAGGACAACATCTTCCTGCATCATCATGTGTGTGCATCCAAAGATCTGCAAAAGAAGAACTGACTGAGAGAAAGTACCACAAGCATTCAATGATATGTTACTCTCTCTTGGCCAGAACCATTGACCTCGGATACTCTATCTCCTGTTTAGTGCATTTGAAACAGTGCAAGTCTATTTGTATATATATTTATGACTTAATGTATGGGACTAATGTTTGCTCTGTCTCAAAGTTTATTTAGGTAAGTATAAAGTTTTATTTGACATAGTCCCTTACTCCATTGAAAGTTAGGAACTCAGGGGTCATATTGATCTAAATGCTAGGTCCAGAAGAGGTCCCAAGAAAGGCTACGGGTTAATGGAAGGTTGAGTGGTAATGGGGAATGTTAGGAATAGGATTCCTAGCTCGCTGAGGTATGGACCCAGGTCAGGCAGGAACTACTATCTTAGTCTGGGTAAGCCAGATACACAATAAAAGATAACCTGTGCTTACCCTCTGATAGCTTGGCACAGAGCAGCCAGGTTTATCTATTTTTAAAAAAAATTATTTCTTATTGATTTCAAACTGATCAAGAAAGCAACAAAATAGCAGAAACAAGGGGACCAAATACATTGCTTATCAACCTTAATCGAGAAGCAACCCAGTTAACAAATCAGAATAATACATTTTATTCCAAAAATAAATTGAAACAAAGAAAACAGAAAAGGATAAACAGATCCATATAACAAATAGCAATGGATAGGTGGAGGAGAGCACCGTGGAGAAATAAAAGAGAGAAAAAAGGAAAAAAAGAAAATATAACTAGGCAGGCAAGTCATGTAATAAAGCTACCTTGGCCAACCAGCTTCAGAAGGTTGTGTGATGGAACTACGCAAGCCTTTACCACACATTCCACACAGTACCACACTTTCCACGCAGTCTCAGCAACTCAAGTCCTAACCACAAATATGGCTTTTTACCATGCATGCTTTACAACAAATAATGCGTTGTTAAGGCATGTATGGTAAAGACATATCCATGGTCAAAACTTGACAGGTAAGTCTTAACCCCCTGACCCCTGCCCTGTGTCCTTAAACTACCCCCTCCCTCCTGAAAACCAAACCCCTCCCCCCAGCCTTAGGAACTTCCCTGTCTCCAGTCCTAAAAACTACACCGCCCTCCCCTACCCCCTAAAAACGACCCAATGTCCCTCTGCGCCCTAAAAACTACCCTGCCCTCCCCTAATCCTTAAAAACTACCCGACCACCCCTGAGCCCTAAAAACTACCCTTACGATCCCTGTCCCCGCCCTGATCCCTAAAACAACCCCCTCCCTAATAAAAAGTAACCTCTCCCCCAGCCCTTAAAATGATGCCCCAGCCCTGAAAATGACCCGACCTCCAGGCCCTGAAAACTACCATGAACCCCCAGCCCTGAAAACTACCTGACCCCCGAGCCCTGAAAACTACCCGATCCCCCAGCCTTTTAAACTACCCTGCCCTGAAAACTAACCCGACCCCAAGCCCAGAAAACTACCTCAACCCATCCAGCCCTGAAAACGAACCCAAACACCGCCAGTCCTGACAATTTCCCCGAAACTCACCAGCCCTGAAAACTAACCCGAACTCCCCCAGCCCTGAAAACTACCCCAAGCCCTCAGCCCTGAAAACTACCCCTACCCCCTCCACCCCCTCAACCATACAAACTACCCCTCAAAACCTGGCCCCAGACCCGCTTTCCCCTGACCGCGTCACAACCTCTTCCGATCCTTCCTGTTGCTTGGCAGCTTCCTGCATCCGCCAGCCAGTAGCTAGCAGCGAGCCTGCGCACTGCCTTAACCACGCATATGCGTGGTTAAGGCAAGCGTGGTAGCGCTTACGTACTTGGAACATGCTTGGCTGAGGCAGCGGTGTTCTGACTGTTTCCCTCCCCGGACAGGGTCCGAAATCTCACTGAGCTTTCTCCTCCAAGAATCGTTATTGATTAAAAACATCTGCAGTCTACTTATTTTCAGAAATCCACGCCAACCGATCAATAGATCAGGTGACTCACTAGAAAGCAAAAATCGTGCCAGAACCAGTCTTGCTAGCAAGATACAATAAAAGTATAAGCCCAATAGGTAGGGGGGAACAGCTGGTGAATGTCCCAACATAATTAGCTTTGGATCAGCCACAACCTCCACGTTTCAGAAAACATAGAGCTTGCGAAAGACAAATTCCCAGTAGAAAAGCAATGCAGAACAAGTTGCAAAGACACTAGCCACATAGGCTCCCGCCAATTCACAGTGAAAACAACGGTCCTATGGTCGTAACTTCATAATGTAGAGCTGATGAAGGGTGTAATATCAACAGTTGATACGTTTCAAATGGTGTACCTTGACACAAGAAACATTCAAGGCAGAGTGAAACAACACGTTGCTATGCCTGAGGTCCGCAGCCATTACCAAAGTACTGAGAAAAGCTCTCCACTTATCTGCCCTCAGCTGGAAAAGATGAACCACGTTACCATGGAATGACAAATACATTGCCTTATAAGCAAGCCTGATGTTTCTCTTTAGAGGATCATTTCTCATAAGGTCCAGACAGGGGTTAACAATACAGCTCAGATCTTTTTCCTTAAGACTAATGATGAAATGCCTCATCTGCAGGGATCTGAAGACTGTAGATGGTAGAGAAAACTGTTGCTGTATATTCCAAAATGAAGAGAAGACATCTGTATCGAATAACTGTCATAGAAGCAGTGAGTTAGCACTTCCCTAAGCCTTCCTGAAGCCCTCGTGAACACATTGAGGAAAGTTGTAATTATAGCCCAGATGTGTGAGCTGGTTAAACAGGGTAATGCCTGGAAATATCTGCTTAAATGAGTCCAAATAAGATGAAAAACATTTTAAGTCTTGAAGCAAGTTTGCTTAAAGTATACGGTGTCCATGATCCCCACTCCAGGGTGAATAGAGTAGCCCAGAGGTAGAAACTCAGGGAACATACGCCCCTGAGGCCACAGTCCCCAACCCAATACCAGCCACAGACATGGAAAAGATGACACAAAATAGGGGCCTATTAGGATGGCGGTCGGAAAACCACCCCGACCGCCATGGAAGTGGAAAACAACCCCCCACCGGCACCGTGGAAAAACCGGCAGCCAAATTAGGATCATCCGTCAAAAATCACCGACCGCGGCAGCACGGGGCCAAGCAAAACCAACCGTAGCGGCCGGTTATTGCCAAAATCCGTCCGTGGCGGTCGGATACGCTGAGGAAAAACACCAACCCGCCACAAGCATAGCGGAGACACCGCACAGGAAACTAGGATATCCCCGATGGTCCTGCGAAACGTTCTGCTGTTTCTGACCGCCGCGGTCGCACACTGGGATGAATGGGAGAGCCAGCGGAAGAGCTGCAGCATAGCCACCGCTGCGGACGATCCGTGAAAAATATGGCGGACGAAGGAAAAACCCCACAATAAGGCTAAATAGTGCACACACCAAACTAGCCAAGCCCCCCAAATACACAAAACACACCCCAATGACACAACCACGTGGCAAAAAGAAAAATAAATTTCCCAGGAAAACACACACACACCACACCTGACAGCAATACCCCATTTGGACACACCCACATAGCTGAGTATAAAACCAGCCCGTTCCCTGACCACAATCCTTTGCAACATTCCAAGACTGAAAGCCACCAACCCTCAACAAAGGATAGGGAAAGCAACACACCAGCACTACTCACACCACACATAGCACCACCACCACTTCCACACCTGTACCACTAACACCCTGCACATCACACACCATACACATCACAACCACACCCACCACTCACACCCCTGCACCCACAACCACTTTGCAAACCACACAACATATCAACACATAAAATGCCCAAATTCACAGAGAGTGAGTTGACAGTCATGGTAAATGAGATAGTCAGAGTGGAGCCACAACTGTTTGGTAGCCTGGTCCATCAGACACCATTAGCCACAGGGACACAAATGTGGGCAAGGATAGTCCAAAGGGTCAATGCAGTAGGGACCACCCCAAGATCCAAAAAGGAGATCATGAAGCAGTGTCATGATCTGAAGAGGATTGTCAAAGAGAGGTGAAGCAAGAACTGTGAGCTGGCTCAGAGGACTGGCGGTGGCCGTCCCATTCCACCGAAACCATTCACACCATGGGAGGAGAAGGTGCTTGCCATACTGCATCCAGAGAGTCTTACAGGAGTAACTGGGGGAGTGGAGGCTGGTAAGTACAAACAAATGACTACCACCACACTGACATGTACTGTCTTGCACAACTACAAAGCTACACCACCTAGGACAAATTTCATTCATTTGCACCACACACTCACAAAAACATGTTTCACAGATCCAACATTCACTCACTCCCATCCACCCCAAACGTAGCTAGCAACATTACCATGGGGGCATGTCCACAGGCAGCCAGCACTACAACTCCCACCAAGCCCCCTTTTCCCATAGCATCAGCAAGATAGAGCCCTCCCCCCACCCCACCCAGAAGCATTTAGAAGCCATTGTAGTACACCAAACAAACTTACAGGTAGGTAGCCATCTTCCCAGGGAGGGTGTTTGTGGGTGGGAGGCCAGCACCACTACTCCCCCCAAGCCCCCTGCTCCACACCTGAGCAGGATGGAGCACTCCCCCACCCAGAAGTAGTTGGAAGCCATTGCAATACACCAAACAAACTTACAGGTAGGTAGCTATCTTCCCTGGGAGGGTGTTTGTGGGTGGGAGGCCTGTACCAATACTCCCACCATGCCCCCTGTCTCACACCTGAGCAGGGAGGAGCACCCCCCCCACAGAAGCAGTTGGAATCCATTGCAGTACACCAAACAAACTTACAGGTAGGTAGCCATCTTCCATGGGAGGGTGTTTGTGGGTGGGAGGCCTGCACTACTACTCCCACCATGCCCCCTGTCCCAGACCTGAGCAGGATGGAGCACTCCCCAACCCAGAAGCAGTTTGAAGCCATTGCAGTACACCAAACAAACGTACAGGTAGGTAACCATCTTCCCTGGGAGGGTGTTGGTGGGAGGCCTGTACCACTACTCCCACAATGCCCCCTGCCCCCCACCTCAGCAGGATGGAGCCCTCCTTCCACCCCACCCAGAAGCAGTTGGAAGCAATTGCAGTACACCAAACAAACGTACAGGTAGGTAACCATCTTCCCTGGGAGGGTGTTGGTAGGAGGCCTGTACCACTACTCCCACAATGCCCCCTGCCCCCCACCTCAGCAGGATGAAGCCCTCCTTCCACCCCACCCAGAAGCAGTTGGAAGGCATTGCAGTACACCAAACAAACGCATAGGTAGGTAGCCATCTTCCCTGGGAGGGTGTTTGTGGGTGGGAGGCCTGTACCACTACTCCCACCATGCCCCCTGGCCCACACCTGAGCAGGATGGAGCACTCCCCCACCCATAAGCAATTGGAAGCCATTGCAGTACACCAAACAAACTTACAGGTAGGTAGCCATCTTCCCTGGGAGGGTGTTTGTGGGTTGGAGACCTGTACCACTACTCCAACCATGCCCCCTGGTGCATACCTGAGCAGGATGGAGCACCCCCCCACCCAGAAGCAGTTGGAAGCCATTGCAGTACACCTAACAAACTCACAGGTAGGTAGACATATCATTCGGTCTTATGACACCACTGAGCAGGATGTAAGCCTCCACCACGCACACACAGATGTGTCACATCACAAAGCCAAATGCGAGCACGTAACAGGCAAGCACCCACACATTTGTCACAAAAGAAATGGTGCCATATGACAAATCCAGTCCTCCCATTGCACAAATATGCACACCGACCCCATTGCCATGAACAGTGTGCACACAGGTAAGCTAAGGAAACTGTCACAGCTGCCAAAGTGTGACACACCAATGCACATATAGAAGAAAGTCTGGGCACAATCATGCACAGCACCTATTGACATGTGCATCGCCATGGGGCAAGTGCAGCAAGGACCATTTGAGAAATAAGAAAGCATGTGTGGTGGTATAAATCAAGATATGCACATGACAGGACAAAGGTATGCAGGTGATGACAATGGCCAGTCCATGGCCAGATGTGACGTCTGCCAGGTCAAACAAATCAACAAAGAGTTCGCAATGAAAAACTTGTTGTGCCAGTCCCTAGATGGCAACAGGTCCCTGTAATCATAAATCATGCACGGGTCGCATGGTATGCATTGACACCTCACACTGGGGACAAGTAATGCATGTACCACTGCATCATGTCAGGAAGCACAGTAGTGCACATAGGAAACAATGTGATGATCAGTCAATTGCGCAGTGTACAAACGGTGAATGACACATAGCTAACACAAAGCTTGCGGGGTGCACTACAATGACCATTTCCCATCTGATCCACAGGTGACCAAGAACTCACTGCAGAGGACAACACAAGCAACCTGCAGAGCCAGTCCCTCCCCCCCTGGTACATGGACTCTCGGATGTTGACTCCCAGGATTCTCTGGACGATGAGCTCGAAGCCAGCCCATCTGGTGTGCCAGGGAGCAACATGTCCCAGGACACCATCGTCCTTCCTACCACATCTGTGGCAATAACAACTTCACTGCAGACCCCTGCTGTTACGGCCTGTGCGGCCACCGCCACTACCACCATCACCACCACCAGTGCTGCCTGCAACACCATCCCAGTCCTAGAGGATGACCACCCCACACCACCGACTAAGGAGGGCAGGGAGAGGAAGCGGGTGCCCACAGTGGTGAGGCAACAAGTCCGTGGCAGCAGGGTAGGTGGGAAGGGCAGGGTCACCCACAGACATCAGGAGGCTGGGACCCAATCCCTGGAACACATCACCAGAGTCCTTGGCGCATATGAACAGGCCCAGGGACGAACAGGCCAGTCGGATGAACTGTTACACAAGCTCATCCTGCTGATGAGGTCCATTGACACCCGAACGGGTCAAATTTTGGACCTCTTGGGCCAGCAAGTGGCGGTACTGAGGGACAGGCCTGTGCCACAACCAATACCTCCACCTCCCTCTGGTGGGCCGCAGGATGACAGTTCACCATCCTCCCCTGCGCCCACAGAGAGGGGTGAGTCCTCAGTCCCCACTGGCCCTGCAGCAGGCCCCCCTCCTGCCAAGCGACGTAGGGGCTGTCCTAAGAAGACCCTGGAAGTATCTGGAGGCAAAGCACCTGTCAAACGCCAGTCACGGAGCCAGCCCTTATGGCAACCCTCTTCACCACTGCATTGACTTTTTGGGCTGTCCTTCCCCACACTGCCTTGTGAATGGCATCTGTCTGTTGGACTGGGTCACCACATCAATGTGGTGACTACTTGATTATCTCATTTACCATAACTGTCAACTCACTGCTCCACCACCTCAATGGAAATGTACACCGCCCCTCACATGTCACCATTGCAAATAAAAAATCCTTAAATACACATGTTGTCGTGTCTGCTCTGTCTTTATTACAGGATGTACAGTTTTCAACATGATCACAATGTACCAGGAGTATGGACTGTATGTAGGCAAGGAGAAGTTGAAGGCACCTAGCAAAACACAACAGAACAACATTCACTGGTCTGGGTGTGGCATCAGAGACATCACACAACACGTACCATCAAGATAACCCAACATGCACACGTCACAATGGGCAACAAGTGTCAACATACACGTCCTGTAGATGTTCCCAAATGACCTGTCCCAGAAACATTGCCAACCACTGCAGAGTCTACAACTGGCTGCTGTTATAATTCTCACATACCCCTTCACAACAACAGCAATATCAGCAGACAATGGGTATGTTGTACATTGTCACCCACCTTCAAGTGAAGTAGCGGCTGATGAGCAGTTCATGCAGGTCAACACCTTCCTCCTCTCCACTGTCCTCATCACTGGACACGGGTTGGTTTGCAGGCTGGGGCCTTGGGTCCTCATCATCATCCAGGAGCAGGGGAATCTCCTTGCGAATGGCTAGGCTGTGGAGCATGCAGTATGCCACTACAATCTGACACACCTTCCTGGGCGAGTATGCCAGTTCACCTCCGGTCTTGTCCAGGCAGCGGAAATGTGACTTGAGCAGACCAAAAGTACAATCCACCACACGACGTGTCCTCCCATGGGCCTCATTGTAGCGGACTTCAGCCGGGGTCCTGGGATTCCGCAGTGGGCTCAGCAACCAGGGACAGTTGGGATATGCAGAGTCACCTAGGTATGACAAACACAATTAGACACTGCAATGTCGCTGAGGCAGAGGGCAGCAGGTCACACACCCAGCACGCCATACGACTAAGCATACTCACCCACAATCCATGCACTCTCGGGAAGCAGATTAGCCATCAGCTGGGGCACAATGCTGTTCTGCAGGATGTAGGAGTCATGGGCCGAGCCTGGGAATTTGGCAATCACGTGGGAGATGATCATATCTGCCAGGCACACCACTTGCACATTTATGGAGTGGTAATGTTTGCGATTCCTGTAAACATGCTCACTTGCCTGTGGTGGCACAAGCCCGACATGGGTGCAATCAGTGGCACCAACAACATGGGGAATGTGTCCAAGGGGATAGAAGGCTTCCTTCACAGCTGGCAATTCAGCATCCCTGGGGAAATGGATGTATCTGACCTTGTATATCATCATGGCGGACAGAAAATCACGCAGCACCATGCTGAACATCGGTTGTGACATCCCACCAGTGCTGGCCACTATCTCTTGGAACGATCCAGTGGCAAAAAAATGCAGGGCCACCATCACCTTATAAGTTGGGGTGAAAGCTGTTGGATATGTCCGACGAGGCTGCAGGTGGGGCTCCAATAGATCACAAAGAGTTTTTAGGGTGGCTCTATCCAGATGTCATTTCTGGATGATTGCCACATTCTCCATGTCCTCCAGCACTGTCAAGTGACGAATCAGATTTGGCCTCCTCCTAGTTGAGATGAAAGTGGACACATGTCAATGCAATACATCATGGGATGGGCGCAGCATCTCACGTTCTGGATGACACAACAACAACAATGACTGTGTTAAATGGTAGATTCTTCCATCAAAGATTAGATGAGAATAAGTAGATTTCCATAGGTTCTTTATTCATAAGTATAAAGGTACAACAGCTCAGCCACCCAACTGCCTCTTACTCCACTCCTCAAGATTCTCTCCCACACCAAGCTCTCTTATCCATTCTAGAATCCTCAGATGTCATCACAGCCATGATAGACAGCTGACAATCTGAAGCATAAACTTTACAACACATCTCCCTCCTTTACACACTAACATTTGGACGAAAAGTCAAAGAAAGAAAAGAACACTATACAATTAACATATAAATATGACTAAATCATTTTACTACATAGTCGTTCAAATATGAAGGAGTATGAGAAATTCTGTTAGATTTCCTTAAGGTTCGTGAGCCATCATTGCTATCAATATTTTTTGAAAGATCACTCACATGACGCATCTTGCCACATACAGCGACTCTATTTAAATTCCACACTCTGTGGTCAGAAGTCCTCACAGCATTGCCAAAGACCTTAATTACCTTTAAAGGTTTCGTGAATTTGGCACCAGAAACACAGAAACCAGGTCTTTTGATCCTGACAAAGTCACCAACAGAAACTTTAGTAGATCTAACAGCATGTCTCGCATCATAATTTTCTTTACTTTTCAAACACTTATAATCCTCCCTTTCCTCCCACGAGCTTACATCCGGAACACCACCCTTGGCCGAGATACATTTATTAACCCACGGTGGTTCCAAAAAAGTATCAGGTTGCCTCCCCCTGAACAAGGAAAAGGGAGACCTTCCAGTCATGGTATGAGGCGCAAAGCGATAGACACCAACTCTCCTAAAAACCTCCTCCTTCCAGTCAAGACAATTCTGTTTAGCCAGGGAAATAGTGTCTTTTAGGACCCTATTAAACCTTTCAACAGTGCCATTAGATTCAGGGTGATATAAGGCACATTTTTTGTGAACAATACCACAATTAACAAGGAAGTCTTCCATTTCCTTTGACACCAGCTGGACACCATTGTCAGTCAGCAAAGTCTGTGGTATACCTTCCCTTGAAATTAACACTTTCAGAAAATCGATAACGCTTTTAGTATTAGTGTTTCTAGTGAAAGAAATTTCAGGCCACCTAGAGTAGAGATCCATGACAACAATAACAAAAGTATCCGACCCATCACCATGGACTGGTCCCAAAATATCTAGAGCTATGTCCTTCCAAGGACCACTGGGGCGCGACCTTTTTTCCATGGGCTGAGTCCTGATCTTTAAACTCTTCTCACTTAGAGAACATTGGACACACTCCCTTACCAAACGCTCAATTTGAATGTCCATCCCAGGCCACCAGTAAGTAGAACGCACTCGTTCTTTGGTTTTAGAAATCCCTAAGTGAGCCTCATAGCTAGATCTAGAAGAGATTTCCTTAGAGACAAAGGAGGAACTAGTCGGTGACCTCTCCATAACATTCCCTCACAACAGGACAACTGTTCCCTAACTGACCAAAAATCTTTAACAGCTTGACTTCCTTCTTCCTTACAATGCCAACCCTCATGGATAAGTTTCAAAACCTCTTGAATAACTTGATCTTCATGACAAGCGTTTAGCCAGGAATCTTGAGAAATTACTTTGTAATCAATTTCACACACAAAATCATGGGAATGACTAAAATCAGAATCTAAACTGTCACTAGATTGGGTAACAGGGACCAATCTTGAAAGTGTGTCGGCAACCAAGTTCTCTGAACCTGGAACATACCTAACTGAGAAATTAAAACCTTGCAACCCAACAATCCATCTGGAGATTCTCGGAGAAATTGAGTCAATACCCTTACTCGTTAGTACCTCACACAATGGTTTGTGATCCGTCCTAACTACAAACGAAGTTCCCCAAAGAAATTTTTTAAACTTCTTAATAGCCCAGTAGACAGCAAGGGCTTCTCTTTCAATGACCGAGTACCTAGATTCTGCACCCTTCAGACTCCTTGACACAAACATAATGGTGTTGTCAGGATTCGTGCCACCTTGATATAAGACAGCACCAAGACCCTTGAGACTAGCATCAGTCGAGATAATTGAACATTTAGCTGGATCAAAATTACGGAGATTAGGCGCATTCTGTAACTTGTACTTTATATCTATGAATTCCTTATCACACAAATCATTCCAGACAAATTTTACTCCTTTTTTAAGCAAATTTCTCATGTTGAAAGTAACTTCTGCAAAATTCTTAATAAATTTGTTGTAATATTCCGCCATCCCCAGGAAGCGCATGAGTTCTTCCTTTGAAGAGGGGGCAATTAGATCTTTAATAGTGCTTACCAATTCGGCCTTGGGGACAACACCATCAGCTGTTACCGTGTGACCCAAGTAATCAATTTTATCAAGGCCGAACTTGCACTTCTCACGCTTAATAGTGAGATTGTGAGCGGAAAGTCTATCCAACACTTGTCGGACCCTTTTCCCATGTTCTAATTCATCACATGCATAGACTAAAATATCGTCCTGATAGACGCAAACCCCAGAAACGTTGACTAACACCTTTTCCATGACTCTTTGGAAAACAGAAGCGGCAGAGACAAGACCAAAAGGAAGTCTTACAAATCTAAAGGTACCAAACGGGGTAACGAATGCAGTTAAATCTCTGGATGACTGATCAAGCAGAATTTGATGGTACGCAGATGTTAAATCTATCGTGCTAAACACTTTAGCACCACTCACCATGCTTAACAGCTCTGTTATATTTGGAAGAGGATATTTATCAACAAGAACACATTTGTTGAGTTGTCTGAGGTCCACACACAATCTCAAAGAACCATCAGCCTTCCTTGCGGCCACAACCGGAGCCAACCATGACGTTCCTTCAACCTCCTCAATAATCCCCTGTGATTTGAGCTTCTCTAACTCCTTCAACATCTCCTCCCTAACAGTGAAAGGAACATTACGTACCTTACTGGACACTGGGACGGACCCCGGAGACAGTTTTATTTTGTGACAATACCCTTTCAAACATCCAAGTTTGTCACCAAACACTTGTGGATATTCCTCCATCAGTTGAGTTTGCAGAAGGGAATGATGATCTACAGATTCAACAGTTTCCCTCTTTTTGAGTAAGATAGGAGGAGAGCTGTTAGGATCCAACATGACGCCTAGATCTTTCTGATGCCACCAACTGATTATACTGTCGCCCTTCTTAGAGACATATACTTTCCCAGACGTAAGGCGACCCTCATATTCAACCAAACCCATAAAGTAACCTCTCAAATCAATAGGGTCCCCACCATAGGCTGTGGGGCGAATGTCAGGTTTTAACAGATTGATTTTTGACCTTAAATTATCATCAAAAAATTTGCTTGATACAATGGTAATTTTTGCACCAGAGTCAAACAAAACTTTGGTTTAATGACCTTCAATAAGAATATAATCCAAAGGTCCATCACTACCAACCTGGACAATAATCTGACCACACTCAAAATCATGTTGGTCACACGAATTGTCCACCGCAATTTCATTAATACCTTGTTTGGACGATTTAATTCTGCAAGCAATTACAAAATGTCCCCTTTTCTTACAATACGTGCATATGGCATTTAACGCGGGACAGGATTTATCATTGGGCTTCTCTGGATTACGTAGAGCACGCAAATGAAACACAAACACTGAGCGTCTGCATTGCTAAGTAACCACGGAGAAGACACCAACCAATCTGCAATGAGAGCGCGAGCATGCGCATAGGTCATAGAAGAATCCTAGGTAGCGTAACGTTGCGTTCCAGTGACAATGGGAAGACGTCGTCAGACCACAAACCTCAAAGGATTACAGGGCATCGAATGAAGAGACATCATATGAGAATGCTAAAGTATGAACGCGCATCAGTAACTCACGAGGGATCCACGCGCATCAGGGGCTCACGGGACTTCCACGCGCATCACAAGACTCACAGGGCATTTACGCGCGTGAGACAGAAGATAATTTAAAATAACCAACTTTAACCGTAGAAAGTTCGGTAGTAACACAAAAGAAAACAAAAACTTAGATATTTGGCAGTCTTGGAGAGCGCGCTTCAAGTAAAGTGAAAGTCTTACTTGAAAGCCAGTCAAAAGCTGACAAGAATAGTTTGAGATGATTACGAAGTGAGTCTTGGAGGGCGCGCTACAAATAAAGTGAAAGTCTTACTTGAAACCTTGAAAGAGCTCCTGGAACGGAGAGTACTTGATTGTATCTGTAGTTTACCTCACAGTACGGCATCTCAGATAAAACTTCAGTATCAAGCCAGTCTTCCCTCTTTGTCTTTTTTTAAAGAAATGTAGATTTGGTTAAAACGGAGATTTTCCAGGCTGGAGTTGAGCTGCTTTTCCCAGTCGTCGCCAGTGTTAAATGGTAGATTCTTCCATCAAAGATTAGATGAGAATAAGTAGATTTCCATAGGTTCTTTATTCATAAGTATAAAGGTACAACAGCTCAGCCACCCAACTGCCTCTTACTCCACTCCTCAAGATTCTCTCCCACACCAAGCTCTCTTATCCATTCTAGAATCCTCAGATGTCATCACAGCCATGATAGACAGCTGACAATCTGAAGCATAAACTTTACAACAGACTGCCATCAAAATTGAGTTACAGACCAGCTTACATGTAGGGACACCTTCAGCTACACAAAGGGCACACATGTCAACTTACACAAAACAAGTACCTCAAACACCACCTTGGTCAATGTGTATGCACATAGGGATATGGCCACATTTCACATGGGCACGCCTGGGAGTATAGCATCCAGCATATGTGTAAAAAATCAACCCCACTGTCTCCACCTAGCTGCTGTACCTGTCACACCTTCATGAATCATTTCAACCTGGCACACATCCACAACACAATGACCACAGTCGGCGCAGAAATGATGAATGTGTGCATGGCAGACATAAGAGACCATGCAAAAAAGTTCATCATTCATTGAAACAAGCATTGCTGTGATTGTCACTGCACCTCAACACATTGACATGTGTACACATTGTAGAGTCCAGGACAACACTGTCCTGCCTACACGACCATCAAATTCATAAGTGACATGTGAGGAAGTACAGGCCAATCTACGAAATCACATACACAAACATGGCATGTGTAGTCATCAGTGGAGTAAATGGAACATTGGCATCGTGTGCACAATTATGTGCCATTGACCATGTGAGCACTGTGCACTGTTGATGTTTACCAGATGGCCATTGCCATTGTATGGCACCCATATGGCGGTAGCTTCCGTCTGGCCCCAGCGGTGTGTCACCAGCACCACCCATTCACACAAGTGTGGTAGTGATAGGCATGGAGACATGCCCAAATGGCGGTGGGCATGCTCCACCATCCATATTGCGGTAGCTACCGCCTGGCCCCAGCGGTGTGTCACCAGCACCCCCATTCTCACAAGTGCGCTAGTGATATGCATGGAGACATGTGGTAATGGCGTTGGACATGCTCCGCCGCCTGAATCGCGGTGCCTCGTGTCAATGTATGGCACCCATATCGTGGTAGCTACCGCCTGGCCCCAGCGGTGTGTCACCAGCACCCCCCATTGACACAGGCGTGGTAGTTATAGGCATGGAGACATGTGAAAATGGCGGTGGGCATGCTCTGCCACCTGAATTGCGGTGCCTCGTGTCAATGTATGGCACCCATATCGCGGTAGCTACCGCCTGGCCCCAGCGGTGTGTCACCAGCACCCCCCATTCACACAAGTGTGGTAGTGATAGGCATGGAGACATGCCCAAATGGCGGTGGGCATGCTCCACCATCCATATTGAGGTAGCTACCGCCTGGCCCCAGCGGTGTGTAACCAGCACCCCCATTCACACAAGTGCGGTAGTGATAGGCATGGAGACATGTGGAAATGGAAGTTGGCATGGTCCGCCGCTACAATTGCGGAAGCGCACACCGGGCCCCTGCGGTGTGTCACCGCCATGGAGCTTGCCCTAGAGCCAATTGATTGCGGTGGCATGATGCAATTATGAAAATCACGGTAGGCGTGCTCCGCCACCGTGGAGGCGGTCATTGGATGCATTTGAAAGAAGCAGACCTGGACCACCAATTGCTGCAGCTTGGCACCTTTGAAACGACCCCCAGGGGGCTATATATGTGTGGGAGTGACCCTCACATTTCCACTGCTCCCAGAGCCTGCTGCCTGTGACCCCTCACCTTCTGCTGCCTCCAGGGACTGCTGCCTGAGACCCCTCACCTGCTGCTGCCTCAAGGGACTGCTGCCAGAGACCCCATCACCTGCTGCTGCCTCCAGGGACTGCTGCATGAGACCCCTCACCTGCTGTTGCCTCCAGGGACTGCTGCCAGACCCCCTCATCTGCTGCTGCTGCCTCCAGGGGCTGCTGCCTGAGACCCCTCACCTGCTGCTGCCTCCAGGGACTGCTCCCTGAGACCTCTCACCACCCAATTCCGCCACTGTTGTCTCATGTCCACAGTGATGGAAAGGACAGAAAAGATCCATGCCAGTCCCTTCACGGGTGAGGAGCTGGAGGTCCTGGTGGACGAGTTGCTCACACAGTACCCAAGGCTATATGGTGCCCCAAATGTCGTGGTAAGTCCTCAACAGTGGTGGGGTAGGGCAGGGGGGCACACATGTAGTTGGACTGATGCAGTATGTGCCTGGGAGTGTGGGGTTGTGTCATGCACTGCCTAACATGCTGTCTCCAGGGGGAAGGTGTGTGTACCCAATGCCACAGGTTTCCCTGCCTGCACATGTATGTATGAGTGACCTGTGTTGTGTTGTCAGCCATACAGTGACACAGAAGGTTGTTCATGCAGGAGTCAGGACAGAGATTGCTTGGCTGAATGGCTGTGTTTGCCCCTGTAGTCCACCTCAGTGTGAGCCCACCTGGCCAGCACAGTCCCCGCCCACAAAGACAAGGACACATCTCTTCACTTACAGATTATTACATCAGTCTTTTCACATTGCACTTCAGCTATGGGCCATCTCAGCACTGTAGATTGCACACGACCGGCCTTGTGAAGAGGATTTTGGATTTGTGAGATCATGTCCCTCAATGTGACATCCATGACACAGTTATCTATTCACAGAGCAGGGACATTGAGGGCTGCGCAGTCTTGGACACAGTAAATCTACCCCCAAACAAAGGTTGATATGTGATGTATGTGTTGCTCTACCCAACAATGGACTGGAGATGTGGGCAGGCTACATTGGTGTTTCAGTGCTGACATCCTGCATGTGTGTGAGATGTGCAGGGACTGTGTTCCCCCTCACACCTGCATGCATTTACATCAGCTTTTCCCATGCAGATGTACCACGTGAGATGTACTATAGTATCTGATAGACATATCGTTGGATATGCGATGAGTTTGTATCCTGCTGCTATACTGAGAGATGCCAGTACATAACACTGTGTCACTGATCATTTCCCCCTCTTGTCTCCCATGCCTGCAGCTCAAGGTACACCAGCGTAAGGCCGTGTGGAGGGCCATTGCAGCCAAGGTGCGAGCTCTGGGGGTCTCAAACCGATGGTGCACCCACTGCCACAAGAGGTGGGATGACATCAGCCGGGTGGCAAAGAACATGGCAGAGATGACCTTAGGGCTGCTTCTTCACACTGGGCATTTGGCACGGCGCAGCATGACACCACTAATGGGGTGCATCTTGGTGGTGACACAGCCTGATCTGGATGCATCAGGAGCATCAGCAGCAACCCAGGGGTGAGCATTTGGGGAGGGTGACTTTGGCTGGGAGTGGCTGCATGTGTACAGAGCCTGTGCCAGAGTTGGCCTATGTGATGTTGGTAGTGTGATGCATTGGCATGTAAGTGGCTGCTGGGCTGGGTGCCCATGTCATGCATTTGTCATGCCTGTACTTACAAAGGTGATTGGAATGCTGTGCATTCCCATTGCATTCTGAGTTGTGTTCTTCAGGTTTCTTCAGCATTGGGGTAGTTTTGGGAAACAGCAGTGTGCCCAATCTGACTGTGCCTTCATCAATGCATCCATTGCATGCACCAAGATTGGGGAGGCTGGGACATGTGACAACAATGTGCACCAGTCTTTGGGCCCCAAATGGTGGGTGGCATGGGCTAATGACCATTGTGGACTGTTATGTTGCAGTCTGTGTCTGTGTTGTCCCCTCCTGTTACATCCAGATCTGTCAGTGGCAACAAGTAGTGTGCCCCCATCATGTCCCTAGGTGTGCTCAGAGCTAGTTGTTCGTCTGGTTGAACAGAGCCACAAGCAGGGTGTTGTGCTATGTGGTCATCACATGGCTCACTCATGCCTGAATTTCCAGTTTCCACACACTGTTTGAGTCTATATAGTGAGTTGGCATGATGTGATTGCACAGGGTGGTGTGCAACATGTAGATTTGGTCAACTTTTGTTATGCATTGCTTGCATATGTTTGTTCTGTTGCTGCCACTGACCTGACCCTACATCTCTCTCTCATGCAGCATCTCCTGTGGTCACAGAGGAACAGGAGACGGACACCAGTGGGGGTGAAACTAGCACAACAGCTGCACAGGAGCCCAGTGACACAGATGTCACCAGCGCCTCAGAGGGGAACAGGAGTCTGCTGGAGGAATCCCAGCCTGAGACGCAAAGCACCACATCATCTGATGCCAGCGGGGATGCATCCGTGTTGGCGGGCACAGGGAACGGGGACTCTGCATCGTCTTCCACCATGCAGCGGCCAGTGCCCACCTTCCCAGCCACTTCCTCTGGTGCTGCCTGTGTCTGCCTCAGTAAGAGGGGAAGAGTGTTCTTCACCCTGGAACCGCTGCCCCTGTCCCCCCTGCTGCCATCAGTGCTGAGTCTGTGGACCTTTTGCACCAGCTGTGTGTAGGCCAGACAACTCTCCTCAATGCCTTGACCACGACAAAAAATTGGCCCAGGTGGTTGCTTTCATGGAGGGCATACATTCAGACGTGGGTGGGCTGCACCAGACTGCCCTTCAACAGGCAAATACTCACAGTCCATCTCCGGTCCCTTTGTCCACCCCTCTGGCAGTGGCCACGTCTGACAATAGTGACCACGGTCCACATACATCAAAGTCACGATATGGCACATGAAGCACACAGCAGCAGCAACCCAAGCGGTCCCGGGCGCAGACACCATCCCCAGAGAAGACCAAATGCACCCCAGAGCTCAGAGAGAAAAGCCCGTCAGGCGACACCAGGGGGCAAATAGCAAAGCAGCAGACCTCAGGCACACATGCCTCAGAGGCATCCCCATCCAAGGACTCTCCTGTCCCTTAAGAATCTCGCAAAGAGAAGCATACAGTTTCTGTGCCCACTAAGGAGGTGGTGCATGCCAAGGGTACACCTACGAAGGGCTCAAAGGCAGATTCACCCACCACCTCGACTCCCATTCCCAGCCCAGTGAAGCAGGGGAAGGAGGGCACTGTAGGGGTGACACCTAGTAAACAGGAGAAGGGGGGGCAGACACGAAGCTAGGCAAAGCGTTCCGCTGGGTCCAGCACATCACCAGAGGGGGTGCCAGCATCTGCACCTGATGCAGCTTTGGTGGTGAGTGTTCCTGTTGTGTCCACACCACTTCCCATTGATCCAGAGTCAGGAAAGCCATTTAGGATCCGCAAGAAGTGGAAAGGCACCCCTCCACAATCTCTCGGCCACACAGTGTCTCCCGTCTGCATGACTCCGCATCCACGTGCCACTACACCACCTGGTCCAAGGAGCCCTCCGGCTTGCCAAGCCACTGATAGCTCTACCTCAGCTGGTCCGCTCTCTCCCCGGTCAAGTAGCCCCACAGTCCCCGAGACAGAGCCAGCTCCCAGTCTGCCTGACAGCCAAGTCTGAGTGTTAATCACCCTCACACACCTGTCTCTCACACACATAGGCATGTGCTGCACATTGTTATCCACTGACTGTGTTGCTGACCATGCAAAGGTACAGTCGCACACATTCCCTGTGCAGCCTCTCCTGGACATACCCTAAACTTAGCCCTGGCCACTGGCCTTGTTGTTCACTGCTGTTTTGCACTTGCCTGTGCCGCTTCTCATGGACATGCTCTGCTCTTAGCCCTGACCACTGGCCTTGTTGTTCACTGCTGTTTTGCCCTTGCCTGTGCAGCTTCTCATGGACATACTCTGCACCCTGGACTGGCCACTGGCCTTGCTGTGAGCCCCTTGCCTGTGCAGCTTCTCATGGACGTACTCTGCACTTAACTCTGGTCACTGGCCTTGTTGTTCCCTGCTGTTTTGCCCTTGCCTGTGCAGCTTCTCATGGACATGTTCTGCACTTAGCCCTGGCCACTGGCCTTGTTGTTCACTGCTGTTTTGCCCTTGCCTGTGCAGCTTCTCATGGACATGCTCTGCACTTAGCCCTGGCCACTGGCCTTGTTGTTCACTGCTATTTTGAACTTGCCTGTGCTGCTTCTCATGGACATGCTCTGCACTTAGCCCTGGCCACTGGCCTTGTTGTTCACTGCTGTTTTGCCCTTGCCTGTGCAGGTTATCATGGACATGCTCTGCACTTAGCCCTGGCCACTGGGGTTGTTGTTCACTGCTGTTTTGCCCTTGCCCATGCAGCTTCTCATGGACATGCTCTGCACTTAGTCCTGGCCACTGGCCTTGTTGTTCACTGCTGTTTTGCCCTTGCCTGTGCAGCTTCTCATGGACATGCTCTGCACTTATCACTGGCCACTGGCCTTGTTGTTCACTGCTATTTTGCCCTTGCGTGTGCAGCTTCTTATGGACATACTCTGCACCCTGGACTGGCCACCGGCCTTGCTGTGTGCCCCTTGCCTGTACAGCTTTTCATGGACATGCTCTGCACTTAGCCCTGGCAACTGGGGTTGTTGTTCACTGCTGTTTTGCCCTTGCCTGTGCAGCTTCTCATGGACATGCTCTGCACTTAGCCCTGGCCACTGGCCTTGTTGTTTACTGCTGTTTTGCCCTTGCCTGTGCAGCTTCTCATGGACATGCTCTGCACTAAGCCCTGGCCACTGGCCTTGTTGTTCACTGTTGTTTTGCCCTTGCCTGTGCAGCTTCTCATGGACATACTCTGCACCCTGGACTGGCCACTGGCCTTGCTGCGTGTCCCTTGCCTGTGCAGCTTCTCATGGACATACTCTGCACTTAGCCCTGGCCACTGGCCTTGTTGTTCCCTGCTGTTTTGCCCTTGCCTGTGCAGCTTCTCATGGACATACTCTGCACTTAGCCCTGGCCACTGGCCTTGTTGTTCCCTGCTGTTTTGCCCTTGCCTGTGCAGCTTCTCATGGACATGCTCTGCACTTAGCCCTGGCCACTGGCCTTGTTGTTCACTGCTGTTTTGCCCTTGCCTGTGCAGCTTCTCATGGACATGCTCTGCATTTTGTGCCTTGCTCTTCTCTTCTCATGGTGCCTATCTGTGCAATATGTGAATAAAGACAGTTGTTCCTGTTGTCTATTTTGTCAGTGTCCTTACTGAATAAAGTTATTTTGCTGTGTGTATATGGTTTACTTTGCCACATGGTCTGTGTGCCACTTCAACATAGTCAATGTTTGGGCTCACTTATTCTATTTTTTCAGGGGTGACTGGGTCTTCAGTTTTTCCTGACCCAGAGACTTGTGGGGGCAATGGTGTCAATTTTTAATGCAAAGCAGTTGTCATTTTCTTAATTTGTTCATGGTGTCTATATTGTACACATGTCAGGTTGGAGGGCACTGCCAGCACAGAGTGGGTTTCTGCACACAGTATTGCAGGCCGGCTGGCCAGGGTCATCATGTATGTGTATTTTTCCTTTATGTGTGCCCAGTGGTGTATGTGTGTGGTCATCTTGTGATGGCCAGTCATCCTGGTCCCATGACTTACTTTCCATGTGTGCTCTTGGATGGTCAGGAAGTGTGCAGTGTGAAGGAGGTGAGTTTGTCGGGAGTGTTGATGTGTGCATGCCCCTGCATTGTCAATTACACATGTGTGTCACCCAGGAGTTGTATGCCTGTTGTTTTGATTGTTCATCCCTGTGGATGTGGTTGTATGCACATGTGTGAGTTGTATGTTGTGCACTGTGCAGTGTGTTAGTGTGTCCTTGGAGTTCTTTCTGACTCCTACTTGTTGTTTCTGTCACTTGTGAGTATGCTGAGTGTGTGACTGGCAAGTCAGTGTTGTGTTTTGTTGCACATCCATGTGTCTTATTACTGTTTGTGGAGACTGTGCAGACCTGCTGTTCCACACTGCCATTGTGGTTGTGTTCTCATGCATTGCTGTCACATGGTGCCTTCTTGCCTCCAGTATGGCATGTTGTGTGTGTTGTCATATCATCCCCTATCTGTGCTTCAGATGCCTACCCATTGTGGGTCTGCATTCCCTCTCTTTGTGTATGGTACACTCCTGCCATGTCCCCTACTGACATGCAGTACACTTCACTTTGGTGTCAGCTGTTCCCTTGGTTTACATGTGTGTGTGCCTCCCCATCACTTCATTTGTGACACTGTGCTTTGTGGTGCAGTTCTTTGGCCAGGATCAATGTGTCACTCAGGGCATTTCATCAATGGGTTGTATGTGATGTTCTTGTGCTGTTTGTCAGTCATGGTTGCTCCTATGCAGTTCAACTGTGTGTGCTGCCCAGCCCTCTGGTCAAGTTGTTTCCACCTTTGTGTCCCAGACTTGTGCATCTGTTGGTGTTGTGTTGGATGTATGTTTGTTGGCTGTGTTATTGCTTCACTTCCTGGGTGTGCTGTTGTCTTTGTGCTGTGCTGTATGGTGTTGTGTGGGTTGCTGTTCTGTCACTCAAGTCTGTGTGGGGCTGGTATGCTTGGTGTGCACACACTGCTTGTTGTGCATGCAGTGCTGTGTGTGTGTGTTGCCTTGTCATTGCCTGGTGTGCATCCCTTGATGTCCTGCTGTGTTTGCAATGTGATTTGTCTGCCTGTGCACCTGTTGTTTGTTTGATGTGGCTGTGTTGTTCTGTGATGGTGCACTTTGTGTGTGTGTTGTGGTATGTTGTCTGTGCATTGCCTGAGTGATGAGTTTGTGCACTCCTGTTGTGTCTGTGCTCCCATTGCCTTTCTATGGTTTAGCTGCACAGGGCATGTCTGTTCTTGTTGTGGTTCTGTGTGTGTTTCTGTTGGGTTATTTGTTTGTCTGTTGTTTTTGTGCAGACATTTGTTCTGGCATCGCTGTGTGTGTGTGATGTTTGTGGCTACCCCCAGGGTGTGTGATTGATTGTGTGTGTATTGACTGTCATCTATTATTTTTTCTTCACCGGTGTGAGGTCTTGTCCTTTCTTCTCCTTTCTAGGGTCTTTCATGTGTATTTGTTTAAAAATTGTTTTGTAAGTGAAATTTCTCTGTTGTATAGCTGTGTAGGAACCTCAAATATGTTTTAATTATTATAAACGTGTATATGTGTGCCATAAACTTATTACATGAGTTGTAATACTGATCAACTCTAGATAATGAAAAATTGTTTATAAATAAACTGAAAAAAAAAAAATTCTATTTAGTTTAATCACAAAAGAACGGACACCTGACGAAGGCTTAGCCGAAACGCGTTGTGCGAAGAAAAGTTTTCATCAATAGGGTGTTGTCTTGTTCCATGTACATACAGGCATGGGGTATTGTTACATGTCAGTATATGTATATAATTTTGTGTAATCTTTAGACAATTTAATCGCTTTTGTAATCTTTATTGTTCTTGTCTATATTTTTGTATTAACAAAGAAAGAGATAATAAGAATAAGAACATACTACAAATAAAATTAAAAAACATTTTGTTATCTAAATTGGTAGCTTCTTTCATGTTTTCTCATGTATTTTGAAATGTAATCATATATCACTGGTACATTATTTAGAGTTCATATATTTTTGCACACTTTGTCCTAATTATCCTTTCCCACCCTTTACCTATTTTGACTGTCAAGTATTGCCAGTCTTCAGCGTGTTTGACACTGGTGTTGTCTGCTGCTGGTGTGAAGGGGGGTATGTGTGTAGATTCCTATTGGTGTTTGTCATCATGGAGTGTGTCAATGGGCCCTGTGTGTAGTGCTGCTGGTGTACTCCCGTGAAGTAGTTGTATAGATGTGTGGCTGCTCACAGTTTGACTTCAGGGCCATCCTTTCATCCTAGTGCCTATACATGGTTTTGCCTTGCTGTCTTCCTGTGTTGTTGCACTGTGATGTTTGTTGTTTGACATCACTGACTGTACCAGCCATGTGTGCTTTAATGGTCTGAGGGTGTTGTTCTCTGTTCCTTGTCTTGCATGTGATGTACACATTCTTGTTGTGTGTCTCCATAGACTTCCATTAGTGTGCAGCCCACTTTGTTTTTCCTATTTGTTGTGCTCCATTGCTGTTGGCATGTGGCGTGCGTGTGTGTCTGTGTGTCGGTCTGTGGTATGTATGTGTGACTATGCAGGCTGTGTGTTCATTTGGATGTTTGTTCCTTGTATGTGTTCATTTGGTGCTTGTACTCATTTTTGTATCCCTGAGTGTGGTGTTGTGGTGATGTGTGTGTTTCCCTTGCCCTGTGCTACTGTCCTATATGGTTTGTGTTCCTGTGCAGCCACTCCTGCAGTGTCTGTCTCCCTGGTTGTTTGTTGTGTGGTGCAGGGTTTGTATTCACCTGGCTTGTTGTTGTGCATGGGGGTGCACAGGAGGGGCACATGGCATGTGCCTTCATGGGGTGTGCTAGTGTGTGGTGGGAGGGGGTGTGGCCCTGTGGACTTTGTGCCCTGCCCATGCCTGGCACTGGCCCTGCCTTCTGCATTGTGCGCATGTATTTCCTTGTGTTCACTGCTGCGGTGACGTGACCGGGACATTGCTGCATGGTGGCGGAAGATGTGTGTCCAGGATGCAGAGGGGTGACTTGGTGGCAGGTGGTTGATGTGTGGGTGCCCTTGTAGATGTGTCCCTGTACCCACCAGGGTGTCTGCTGTGGATTTGGACCCTGTGTCAGCCCATGTGTTGTGTGTTGTGTTTGTGTTATTGCGTACCTGCGGCGTCGTCTGCGGCGGTCCATGAGTTGCTGGTGATGTAGCAGGTACAGCACCTGGAAAACATGTAGAGCTGGATCCATGGCGTTCGTGACCGGGTGGTGTGGACCGGGACTCTGGTTTCGCGCTCCGCTGTTGAGCTTCCACCGACTCTGGTTGGGCGGTTTCTCTGCTGCTTGTTTGGGGCATCCTAATTTGTGGAGCGGGGCGGATTTCATTCCGCACGGCGGTGAGTCTCCATTGGCTCCCACCGCCGCCGGCCGAGAAATGGGCTATATTTGGCCCTACTAATATGGCGGACGTGAGGACCGCTACTCGTGGACGGAAAAAGGCATTTTTCCGCACTGCCAGCACCACGGTGGTGCCACTGCCCGACATCCTAATGGACCCCTAAGAATCTGGGGTGAAACCCCAAAATCTTCCTTAGGTTGTTGTGAAAAGTGAATTTTACAGTGAGGCTTCCGATAACTCCAAATAAACTTCTGCCATAAGGCCTCCACTTTAGTGAAGAAAACTACCGGCAGAAAAAGCGGGATACAACAAAAAAAATAAAGGTACCAAGGGAGGATGATCATCTTAATGAGGTCGCAATGACTAATGAGCCCCAAATGGAAACAATTCCACTTGGAAAAAACATTGGCGGAATGTTGAAACAGCTTCCCATAATTATTCTCCAATATCTGCGAGATTTTAATAGCTAGAATATTCTCAAGATCAACCAATGACTGGATTCACCTACCATCCGGTCCAAAAGGAAACACATTAGACAAGATCTGGGTCTTATCTCAGTTTAGCTTATAGCCAGCAACCTCCCCAAATGATTGGCCTGCTGAAACTACTGGGCCATAGCAAGTGTCAAAACAGCCATGTCATCTGCATATTCCAGGATTTTGACCTCATAAGGGTGCAGTTTCAGGGCCTGTATCTCTTCTGATCATTTAAGAGATTGGATAAACTGTTCTATCTATAACACCAATAACTCAGGAGAAAGATGGCACCGCTGTTGGTTACCACAGAGAAAATTGAATGAATCTGATAATAGGCCATCGATGCGGATCCTTGCCGTAAGACCAGCATACAGATGCCAGGAGAACCAGTCAAACGCGTTCATCGCATCCAGACATAACATGGCGGGTGTACCCCTGCCAGAAGAGGCCACCTCCAGAGCTGAGATTGCTGTATTAACATCCAATGTTGTGTCCTGATCAGGGATGAAACATTGCTAGTTTGGATTGACCAACTAGGAAATTATCACCGACAGTCGATTAGCAAGGATGCGCATATGAATCTTAGCATTAGCATTGATTAAGGAGATTGGAAGTTTTGATCCGCAAAGTTTGAGGGTCTTTCCCCTTTTTTTGGAAAGATAACAATATTTGCCTCCCTCCACGACTTAGGGACCTGGTCAAAAGATTCAAAAGAGTTATACAGATCCTTTAACAATGGAGCCAAGGTCTGCAAAAAGATGGAATACAACTCTAACAGTATCTGGTCAGGACCAGTAGCTTTTCCGCTGGCACAGGAGCCAATGGCATTTTCGACCTTCAAAAGGATAATAGGTGACTCTAATTTAGATCACTGGCTAACAGTCACCTTTTGGTCAAAGTGTTGGCCAATATATTGAGAAATCTCCTTGGTGCAAGCAGAGCAGTCCTCACTATAAAGGTCCTGGTAGACTTGAGGAAAGACCTCACAAATTGAGGCTGGCTCAGTAGTGAGAGCACTGTTCACATTCCTGATCTACTGGATAGTATTGAAGCCAGTTCAGTCTCCTACCTTAAAAGAAAGAATTCGCCCCATTTCTTCACTATTTTCAAACTAAGCCATCTGCTGTGCCCTGACATTTTTCACCACCCTATTCCAGATTTGAGAACAGCGGACTGCTCCAAAAGCTGGTGGGCCTGTGGCCCGTCATTCAACATAATGCTGTATTCCAGCTCACGTTCCAATGGACAAAGGGTCAATCGGACCGCGGTCTCCTCTGCAAGTAATAACCTCTGTTGATGTGAGGTGAATTGAAGGGCCTGTCCAAGACACAAAGCCTTAAGGGCATGCCAGACCACCAAAAGAGGCGCCGATCCCATAATACATTCTAGGAACTCCCTTAAGTGGGCATTTATAACACTAACAAAGCCAGGTTCCAGAAGTAATCTACGCTCAAATGTCAAGCACGGGGAGCCTGGTATATGAGTGGGCTCACCAAGTTGGATAAACAATGACATAAAGTTATGATCCAATAAAACCCGCTGCTTAAGTACCATTGTAGGAAAGGAAACTAGGGTATCACTAACCAGAAACATATCTAACCTTGACAAGGTTTTATGAAGAGTAGAATAAAACATAAATTCTGGTTCTTTTGGGAGCTGAAAGTGCCAAAGATCTACCAGTGCATATGAGGAAATTAGCTGATGTACTACACCCTAAAACTGGTTCTTCCCCCGGTGAGCCGAGACATTGTAAAACAAATCTAGAGATGCAGACTGAGATGACGAATCCCAGAAAGGACAGAACGTCACATTAAAGTCTCTGCACACAATCTAAGGTGGATCCCACAGTTGCAACTCAGACAAAAGAAAATCCAAGACCTTCGGTTCATCCGTGTTTGGTCCATAAAACACAGATAATGAAACAGTCCATATGCTTCCGAATAGTCGCCACCAGCCAGCACTCTTCCTGGTCTGTCTTTTGTCATAAAACCCACCAGGTACTATCCTGTACCATGAGTGCAACCACCCTCTGAGGTGGAGAGAACCTGGTACTAGAGCTCACTTACCAGTACACTCTCCGTCTGAGACAGACGCGTCTCCAGAAAGCAAGAGAATATGCAGATGCTGACCAGGACTGCCGCCATTACTGTTTAATACCATTGAACCTCAAGGTCCCCCCCAAGCTATGCCCAGCACCAATTACACACCCCAACATGGGAACCATCAAACACTAAAGCCTTTTAGACCTCTGTGCCCCATCACAACAGAGATCAGTAATTAAGACAACATCAATCCCCAGGTTGCCACTTGGTTAGCAGCTTCTGAACTTATTGACAATCATAACAGTAGAGAGTCTGGCCATTCTTTCTGTTCCACCGGGTTGCAGGCTCCGTAAGGGAGACAGAAGCACCCAGCTCCTGAAGTGCTAGGATATGCTCCTGAAGCTGCCAGTGTCTCACCACAGTTTGATGGCAGTAGTCTGAATAAAAAAGAACTCAGTGCTATATGATTTAACCAGAAACTTAGGAGTTGCAGTTCAGAAGATCTCCTATGGAAGGCAGAAATTCCTAATATAGATTAAAATAGCCTGGGGGTACCAAGAAGGCTTACTGGGAGGTCTAAATGGAAAGGAATGTGCACACTGGATCATGCAATCCATATCCGAGTCACTCAGTGCAGCGTGTGCCTCTCAGAGCAAACGGACCATAAAATCACAAGGATCATCCACTTCCGCATCTTCTGGGATCATGAGAACCCGCAGGTTGAGCTGATGTGACCTATTCTCCAGGTCCTCCACCCTAGACAACAGTGCAGTAATCTGTGCCTCATGCTGGGTGATACTTATGCTGTTAGAATCCACAACCTTATGAAGAGGTGACTGAGAGGCTTCCACCACTCCTAGTCTCAAATGGAATATGTCAATGTTTTTGACATCTTTCGGAGAACAACTTGGGTCTTAAGATGAGTGGTCTTCAAGGCCAATGAATCTTTCCAATAGACTTCTCTGTGCTGCAGAAGAAGATGATAGATAACACTGAGGGTGGGAGCATCCTTTGCCAGAACCACAGGTTGACATCCTGCTAAAAAAGGTGTATTGCTACCTGTGTCCTGATCACCAGGTAATGATTATGTAGTTAGGGGTGCGGCCCCAAGGGGGGACTGATTTGTGGATGTCAGCTCGGACCCTTCTGGGTCCCATAGCAGGACCTCTTCCTCCTCTGGTAAAAGACTGGGTCGATTACGCCCTGGTCAAAAGATGCTGACATCAAATTCCCTGCTTGACCTCCTGGCAGGCCACCCTGCATACTAATTAGCTGAGATGAGATAACAAAGCAGTCAGAGCTGAGGGGATGCCTTACTTGAAAAGTCAGAGCGGTTGTCACGGACATTTGAGGTCAGTATTGATTGAGCCGCTTTGTTCAGATCCTCATCCCAGTCACTGTCAGATAAATCAGAGAAGGAGAATAATACCTCTTGGCCGTCAGCCCTGGCAGGGTGGGCTTAATGCTATCAGTACACAGAGGCTGTGAGAACTGAGGAAATTGTAGCAATAGTTGAGATAACAAAATCAGATGGGTCATTAGAAGGCTTGCTTCAGCATGGGAGCTTACAGAATACAAATGTAGCTCAGACCAATCCACTAGGAGTAATGATGACAAGGTAGAGGTAATCAACCCCTTACTACCGGATATAACTTCTGTTGGACAGGAAGGGGGGTCTAGGACAGCCACCATTGTGTCAGTCCTCTCAATTTTGTTGCCCTGTTCAGCTGTCACAGCATCCAAGGTAGAAGATGGCCCTGCAGTTAAAAATTATTCCATTGTATGATGTGACCGGGGCATCCTGGTGGCAGCAGGGAGTGCCTTCTCAGTGGAGGATATATCCTGGGTATTTACAGCTGGGAGATCCTCTACCCTTTCCTGAGTGCGGTAGCCAGAGGTCATGTGGCACATTTTTCCCTCTTAACCCACTTCAGGGGCTCATATTTCCATCACCCAGCTTACCAGGCTGTACTGGCCTTTTTTCCCACCTTTGGAGGAGTATGGGAGGTATATATGGTGAACACTCCTGATCGACCCCCCTTTAGCCCCCACTTGACAGGCATTCCTGACTTGAATCCTGAACACAGCATCAGAGGATGCTGTTGAAGATTCTAAATACATTGCAGGCTCTGAATTAAACTTAGGCAGACCAATGACTCCTCTTAAAGTCTGCAATAATGTATCCAGAAGCCCTAGAGCTGAGTTGGGCCAAGTTTATCTGCACAAACAATGGCTGAGATACAACACAATTGCAGCCATGGTGAGCAAAAGATCTCTTCCCTCCCTTGAGGTAAGAGAAACATTTGCCGGGCAACCAAAAGCCAATTTCTTTGCTACACTGGCACTCTGTATTCCCTCAGTGGCAGCCACACAGCACTGTAACTTTTGTTCCAGCATGAAGCCAATGGGTAGGCTCCAAGCTTTCACAGGCAGAGCCAGTTCAGGACTCCGTCACAACCTGTCGCCGCCAGGACTGAGACCACAAGAGAAAACACATAGGGGCAGATTTACAAGCCCAGTACGCCACTTTTGTGCCGCCGTTGCGTCACTTCTGTGACGCAGCGTGGCGTAAAGCCAGCGCCATGCTGCGGGGTATTTACAACGTGACGGATCTAGGGAGATGCGTCACGTTGTAAAGCCCTGCGCCACATGAAACCTGCATCAAGTTTCATGTGGGCGTTTTGGCGCAGGGGGGCGTTCCGGTGCAGGAACGCCTCGGAAAAGTGGCTGAGTGAAATCTTAAAGATTTCACGCAGTCACTTTTCCGACCCCCCTGTGTCAAAACCTTGCGCCTGCTTGAAGCAGGCGTAAGGATTGACGCACCATGTTAGACATAGGCAGGGTTGGCACAGTGCTGGAGTTGCTTCGCGCCCGCAACACAACTCCAGCACTGCGCCAACCTTACGGCAGCAGATGCGACACACATCTGCATTTCCCTGCACCATGATGCGCCGCATTGTAAATGCGGCGCATCCGTGGTGGCGCAAGGATTGAGATGCGTGTTGCAAGTTTCCGGGCGCATCCCTGCTGATTTGCAGGGATGCGCCAGGAATCGTAAATCTGCCTCATAGTTTGGGGGGCTGCAGAAAGCTCCTGCCCTAATCAACCTTTGATCCAGGCCTAGGAGGCGCCACCTTCCACCCAGGCCATCCAATCCACCAGGGCCATCCAATCCAGGAGCCCGACCAGATGGCTTAAAGTCTGGGTCCAATAGCCCACTTGCTCCGCCAAGCTGACAGCACCACCTGGATGCCAAAGAACTGCTCTCTCAAATCGGCCTAACCACATTGGTAAAGAGGGGGCAGAGAAGGAGGGGGATCTTGACTTGCCTGTTGGGACAGTTAGGGCAGCATTCTTATAGGCTGGAAAGATGCAGGGAGCCGGACCTCCATGATGGCTCAACTGCTGGCCACCATCTTACAATTCACCACCAGGCTTATCTAAAGAGGCAATGTGTAAAGTATTTGTGCAACACACACAGTAAAACAATAACTGCACCATAAAACTACACACAGGTTTAGAAAAATATATTATTATATTCTGAGCAGTTCAAGATGACAAAAAAACAACACAGAAGTTGAGATATTGAATTTTAAAAGAATAACTGCAATCAAGCGCTTCGGAGAAAGTAGGGCTGAAAAGGTTAATTTGGGTCATGCTGAATCAGGGCAAAATCAAAGTTTGAGCTGACTTTGTGGAAGCGTATGCCAGCTACAGGCCCCATGCAGATCCTGGTGAAAAAAATAAATTCCTTTCCTGGTTGCGAACAGAGAGCGACATGTCGATGTCGAGGCTTACAGGTTCAGGATGAGTCGATCTTCTCCACGCAGTAAAGGTGGTGCATTAGTTCAGAAAACGGGTGCTTGAGTTGAGAGGCGTCAAGTAATGCACCAGATTCTGCCACGCAGTGTAGGGGATGAGTCTATCTCACCAAGCTGTAGCAGCAGCGATACACTGTTCCATGCATCGATCTCTGGAGGCAAAGAGCTGGTTCCGATATGATGCACAGATTTTGCTTCTGAAACTGGATCGATGCGCCAGGTTTGCTACACGCAGACAGAAGATGCATAGAAATCCGTGTTGCATTTATTTTATTTAAGCAGTTTTATATAGCGCTGGCCGGACCCAAGGGTATCAGAGCGCTTTACAGCAGTTTTTCGCAAGAGTCATATAATAGAGCCTGTTATCTTGTTATACATATTGGTTCGGAAGTCCAAGCGTGTGGTGAAGTATTGAGGTAGTACGTGAGTCCTGAGATAGCCTTGATTAGTGCACATTGTCTTGGGTTGAACCACAGCAGTTTTTCGCAAGATTCATATAGTAGAGCAGTGTTATACAGATAGGTTCGGAGGTCCAAGTTTGCTGTGCAGTATTGCGGTAGTACGTGAGTCCTGAGATAACCTTGATGGGTGCACTTTGTCTTGGGATGAACCTTTAAGGGGGGGAGGAACAGGAGGAGGTTAGAAAGCAGGTAGGAAGTAGGACATTGTGATACAATGTCAGGGTGCAATGTTTCATGTATGTGGGCTTCTTCCAGTGAGCCAGGCACAGAAGTAGAGACTGATATCCTTGAGTCTCAAACAAAAGGAAGCAAGCCACCAAGCCCTTTGAGATATCTTGGAGTGAAGGCAGAGTCCAGCTCTACTTCAGCAGAGTCAGAGAGCAGCAGGCAGCAGGCTGACAAACAGAAAAGCAGGCCTTCCAGATCAGCAGTCCAGTTGAGTCCTTTAAGCAGCACAGCAGTTCTTCTGGCAGAGCATCAGTTACAAGACCAGTAGTGTCGAATTTTAGGGGGTTAGAGACCTAGAACTTATACCCAGAAATGCCTTTGATGTGGGGGTGATTTCAAAGCAGCTCTATGGAGTGCGCAAGTATCCCTTTAAACACAGTCATGTCTGGCAGGCAATCTGTGTGTGTGGGGAGGGTTCTCAGTCCTTTATGTGGTGACATGACACAGCCTATTCAGGTGAAGTGTTAGCCCCTCCCTACCTCCTGCCCAGGCAAGGTAATCAGAATGCAGATGTATATAGATGGGTACTCAGACACACCTATCCTTCCTGTGTTGTTGCTTTCTAGAGAGAATGCACAAAATTGATCTGTTACCCCCCAACCATCCTCCTACCCCAGACTTGAATTGGAGACAGGCTGTCAGGCACACAGAACAGTAAGTACAGAGAAATCTCCACTTTCTAAAAGTGCCATTTCTAAAATAGTAATGTTAAATCCAACTTCACCAGTAAGGAGGATTTATAATTACCATTCCAAAGGTATGAAAAGGCTACTCCTCTCTGATCAGGAATTACCACTGAAAAGTGTATTAAGGTATTCCGAGTGCTATCATATGAGAGGGGTAAGTCTCACAGGAGTAGAACACAAATTTGGGTGCTTGTCACTCCCAAGACATTTAAAGATTAAACACAGATGTCCTACTGTGATGATGTTTGAATGAAGTCACATTCGGAATTCTCGGGGTGCTCGCCAAGAGAATTCCGTGAAGTGACAGTTGCTATGACATCGTCGTTGGATGGGGTCATTATAATAAACTCGGCTTGATCTTACCTCTTCTTCGTGTCTTCTGTACAGAAACACCACATTTGGCAGACGAGGACGGGATACTGTTCCGGTGTTCGAATTGCACCCCACCAAGACGTCATTTTGATTTCTCCTCGTTGCTCCTGATAGCGGAGTCCGCAGTCTGAGGCGAGCTGTCGTGGAGCCAGGGACCTGTGTTGGAAATGCCCCCGATGTGCCTGACTGTTGGGTCTTTGAGGCTAAAGTGAGATCATTTGAGGTCGGTGAGTGCTTCTGAAGCTTAACGGCATCCACCGGAGTCTGTGATCGCTTCTAAAGATCGACGGAGTTTTTACTCGTACGGAGATTGGAGTTGTTGTTGGCAGTGGGCATACCACCGCATTCAGGTACGTTTCTCTTTTTATTCACGGGCTCTGAGGAACGACCTTTCATCCTCCAGCCTGGGTTTTTTGTACGTCGGAAGGAATGACTCTTCCCCCTCCGACGTCATGTGTCTTGCGCATGCTCATAGGCAGCTGGAGGAAGTCACATGGTTTTTTCTTTAAAAAAAAAAGAACGCATTGGGAATGAGTTTCTTGAATTAAATACATTGGGAAATAGACTTTGCCATAACGAATCCTAACACCGCTTTGGGAAATAGACTCTGAACCGGCACAAAGAATTTTAAAGGATTTTAAGGCATTAAGGTGACATCAGCTATTTGAGTCATTGGGAACTTATCTCTATTACAAAAGTGGTTTTAAAGTTGAACCAAGCGATTAATTACTATTTATAAAGGCTGTTATTTTTGTTTTATGTTCTATACGGTCTGTTAAAGCAGATTTTATTAATCTTTTTGATAACTTTTTCTCACTCTCATTTATATAGAGTGTTTAAAAGACTTGAGTGAATGCAGTGTAGTCAATTTAAAGTATCCATTGTAAAGCTTTGATTATTTAAATACAGTCTATAATAATTACCCAATATTATTATTATTATTTTTTTGTTTTGTTTAAGGGAAAATGCAGAATGTAACACTAGTTTCTTTCTTCCTCTCCTCCCCTGGTGAACCTTCTATAGAGTGGTCAAAATGGAAAAAGGTTTTTACCAACTATGCGCGTGTTTGTGGCACTAACCTTAGCGCAGAAAGAAAACATGCACTATTGTTACACTGTCTAGGGGCAGAGGGGCAGGATGTTTTGGAGAACGTACCTGATCATCCCCATGTTTTGGCATGTGATTTAAATGAATATGAAATTGCCATAACAAAGTTAGACCAACATTACTTACCACGTGTAAGTGCCATTTTAGAAAGGTATCACTTTGGATTAAGATGTCAGGGAAAAGAAGAGTCAGTTGAAGATTACATATCTCTGAGGAAGTTAGCATCCAAGTGCAAATTTGGTGGGATGTTAGATGAAAGAATTAGAGATCAATTTCTACTTCGCTGCAACAGTAATAAAATAAGAGAGGAACTTTAGATGAAAGACGATCCTCCCCTGGAAGAGGTAATTATTGTTGCAAAGCAAGTTGAGCACATGTTGAAGTGCGTAAGTGAACGTAAAGTAGAGAAAGAGTTTGAAATCTCTAATTCTGCAGAGAAAGAGAACACTGCTGAAGTTCAGGTGATTAGATCTAGTGGAGCCAAAACTCAGAGTGAGTCTAACATTAAACAAACAGTTGAAGTATAAGGGACTAAGAGTAAAGATTATAGTAAAGATTATAGTCTTAATGTCACTTGTTTCAGATGTTATTATAGTGGACATAGAGCTAATGAGAAACCCTGTCCGGCATTTTTTGCAATCTTGTAACTTTTGTGGTTTGAGAGGACATTTTAGCAAATGTTGCAGGAAACGAAATAAGAAGAATTATAAGAACAGAGACAAAGAGTCTTGTCATGAGATATTATTACAAGTTAGTCAAGATGGGAAAGTTTTCCCCTCTGAGATGGTCAGCATTGATGGGAAGGAGACAATAATGAAATTTGATTCTTGTTCTCGTATTGCTATTATCTCAAAACAAACACTGGTAAATGTGTTTCCGGATAATAAATCTCTCCATGAAATGGATATTCAATCTGGGGGGTATGGAGGGAGCAAGGTTGACATGTTGGGTTATTTTACTGCTAAGGTTGGTGTTTGTGGGAAGATCACATCTGATAAAGTTTATGTATCCTGCAAAGGAGACGATCTTTTGGGTTGGGCTCACCAAAAGGAGTTGGGTGTCAGTTTACATCCGAATAAAAACCAACAGGTACATATTTATCATATTGAACACAGTAGTAATAAGTTTGTGAAAGAATTTAGTGGTTTGTTTCAGAATAAACTTGGGAAACTTCTTGACTACAAACACAAAATCAGACTCAGATATCATGCCGTCCCTGTGGTAGCCAGGTAAGAAGGATTCCCATTCATCTTCAAATTGCAGTTGAGAATGAACTTAAGAAGTTGGTAGATTGTGGAGTTATTGAAGAAGTCGAAGGTACAAATTGGTTAGCCCCCATTGTCGTCGCGCGCAAAGGGAATGGTGACATTCGTCTTTGTGTGGACTTGAGGGCGCTAAACAAAGAGGTGGTGGTTGACAAATTTCCGATACCCAACATAGAAGAGATGATCACCACTTTCTTGGATGCTAAAGTTTTCAGTACAGTAGATCTGATGTCGGCGTATCATCAGGTTGAGTTACATGAAAGTTCACAAGACTTGACAGCCTTTACGACTCCTTTTGGCATTTTTCGTTTCAAAAGAATGCCTTTTGGTTTAATTTCTGCAGCTGCAGTTTTTCAGAGAGCGATGGCTATGATTCTTTAAGGTCAGCCTGGAGTGAAATGTTACCAGGATGACATTATCATTTTTGCGCAAAACGACATTGAGCATGATCTACGTGTTCGTCAAGTTCTACAAAGACTTCAGGACTCTGGTCTTACACTTAATGCTGAAAAGTGTAGATTTGGGGTCAAAGAAGTAAGCTATTTAGGATATAAGATGACTGCTTCTGGAATTCAGCCAAAGAAAGAGCTGGTTGATACCATCAAATCATTGAAAGAACCTACGACAAAAGAGGAACTCTCATCTTTTTTGGGAATGGTAGAATATTACAGTCTTTTCATAAAGGACTTTGCAAGCAAAATGTATCACATGCGGAAACTGTTAAAGAAGGACACTGAATTTGTGTGGGGTAAAGAATGTAGTCAAGAGTTTGTGAATGTGAAGCAAGACTTAAACAATGCTCCTTCCCTACAATCTTTTCAGGCGTCTTATGACACAAAAGTTGTGTGTAATGCGAGCGGCAAAGGAATAGATGCTTTACTAATTCAGACTAAGAATGGAAAGGAGAATCTAATTGCTTGTATCTCAAGAACTCTTAGGGATTCTGAACGCAATTATTCTGTAATTGAGCGAGAGTTGTTGGCTTTTTTCTGGTCCATCATGAGGTTCAAACAATTTCTTTGGGGCATCCAATTTTCTGTTCAGTCAGATCATAAACCTTTAGTGGAGGTCTTTGCAAGTCTTGATTCTATTTCATCACGCATAAGAAGATGGGTAGTAGGGCTACAAGATTTTTCTTTCACTGTTCAATATGTTCCTGGAGCTGGAAATTTCTCAGCAGATTGTCTATCCAGACTTGTTGATCTAGATTGTGTCCAGTCTGATTGTTATGATGATCTGGATCTAGAAGAAGGTGTGAGTGTGTGTGAAGTAACTGAAGGATCCATTAGCGAGGCAGAGTGGTTGGAAGATCTGATTAAGGATATCACTCTAGTTAAGATTACAGATATTGTTGCTTCTGGTACAACATGTAGTTCTCAATTTAAGGAATTTTCTGGATGTTAGGAAAAGATCTGGAACAAACTAGCTGTTGATAGAGGTTTCCTGTTGAGGGGCACAAGATTAATTCCACCTGAAAATTTGAGGAAAAAAATCTTAAGATTGGCTCACGAAGGACACATGGGCATTGTTAAAACTAAAGGAAGGCTCTGAAGAGATTTTTTGGTGGCCTACACTTGATCATGATGTAGAGTGTTTGATTAGGGATTGTGTGGAATGTGCTTTCTCTGATAAAGGCCTCAAGACCAGTCAAC
Source organism: Triturus cristatus (assembly GCF_964204655.1). Lineage (NCBI taxonomy): Eukaryota > Metazoa > Chordata > Amphibia > Caudata > Salamandridae > Triturus > Triturus cristatus. The sequence goes on from NC_140579.1 coordinate 320,037,841, forward strand.
TTCCCATGGTTTGGAGATCTTTACCTAAATACCCTTGGGAAGAAGTTGCAATGGATATTCTTGGACCCATTAGGGGTGAGCATGCCACACCTTATGTCATTGTGCTTTTGGATTTGTATTCCAGATGGGTTGAGGTTTCGTGTGTACAAGATATTTCTTCCTCAGCAATTATTACGTTTCTGGGGAATATATTTTTGAGGAAAAGTTTTCCAAGATATCTGCTCACTGATAATGGTGTGCAGTTTTGTTCTTACGAAACAGAATTGTTCTTGAAAAAGTGTGGAATTATTCATAAGAAATCAGATCTGTACCATCCTCAGACTAATGGTGCTATTGAAAGGGTTGTCAAAACCTTAAAGGAGGGCATTCAATTAGCCAGAGCGAATGGTTTAGACTGGAAAAAAGAGTTGTCAAAAAGACTTCAGGGTTATAGATTCTCTCCCCATAGCTCTACTGGGAAATTGCCTTTTGAATTATTCAAAGGTAGATCACCTTCCACCTTTGTGTGCCCTGGGTGGATGAATTGGAGTAAGGGTTGTGTGGATAATTCCCCTGGTCTGTGGAGAAAGAGAGAGATAGCTTCTCAACACAAACGGAAAGAGGATTTTGACTCTCGCAAGTGTGTGAGAGAGGTGGAAGTTGGTGTTGGTGATTTTGTGAAGATCAGCGCTCCCAAGGGATGTGCAGATTGGTCCAAGTTCACCAAAGAGTTACAAGTTATCAAATGCTTTAACAACGCTGCCAAGACTCATGATGGTCGTATTTGGAACAAAAACAGAGTATCTGTTACACGCAGGATATCTAATCCTATTTTCTATTCCCGGTCAAGACCTCTCTCAGTTGCAGGTTATTCTTCTAGTCCATGTTTGTATAGTTCTTCTAGAAGAGCATCACCTGCACATAGACGTAGTGCTAGAGTGATCAAGAGACCTTCTTATCTCAAAGATTTTGAAGTTTGATTTGGTCTGCTATTTTCAAAATTCATTTGTCTTCTATTGGTTTTTATTGTATATTTCTTTTCTTGTTGTTCCTATTTTGATTACACTTCTTTGTATAATAAGGGAGAAGTGTGATGATGTGTTAATGAAGTCACATTTGGAATTCTCGGGGTGCTCGCCGAGAGAATTCCGTGAAGTGACAGTTGCTGTGACATCGTCGTTGGATGGGGTCATGAATGATAATAAACTCGGCTTGATCTTACCTCTTCTTCGTGTCTTCTGTTCGGAAACACCACACCTACCTTTTACTTATATGGCACCCTGTCCTTAGGGTTACTTAGAACCTTCATTAGGCGTGACGTATATGTAATAAAAGGGGAGTTTGAGGCTTGGCAAGTAGTTTTAAATGCCAAGTCGAGTAGCAGTAAACTGCACATACATGTACTGCAATGGCAGGCCTAAGATTGGTTTGAAGGGCTACTCATGTGGTTGGCATAATCAGTGCTGCAGGCCCACTAGTAGCATTTGACTTCTAGGCCCTGGATATATGTAATACCACTTTACGGGGAACAGCCATTACAACGCCGTTTTTACCATGCGCAGCTTTTACATCGCATGCGTTACAACGCGTGCGATGTTACAACGCAATGCCATTACAACGCAAGTCTTTACATCGACTTGCGCTAGATGGCGTGCTTACATTACAAATAGTGTAGTTTACTATCCCAACACCTTCCCTACTGTTATGTGGACTGGAGTTGGAATAGTAAATTACACTTTTCTAATGTTAGCACGCCATCTAGTGCAAGTCGATGTAACGACTTGCGTTGTAATGGCATAGCGTTGTAACATCGCATGCATGGTAACGCATGTGATGTAACTGCACGCGTTGTAATGACACTCGTTGTAATGTCATACATCCCCACTTTACAAGGGACTTATTAGTTAACCAAATACACCAATCAGGTATTCACCAATGTCACCATGTGTAGGGGAGAAGCATATGCACTTTAGCACTAGTTAGTAGGGGTAAAGTGCTCAGAGTCCGATAGTAAACAAAAAGAATCAGGAAAAATAGGAGATAATCCACCAAAAACTGGCAGGTACCCAGTGGCTGGACACAGCACGGAGACCGCCCTCCTCTCCATGGCTGAACACCTTCGCACGGTGATGGATGCGGGACAGACAGCAGCGCTCGTCTTATTGGACTTGAGCGCCGCGTTTGATACTGTTTCGCATCCTATCCTGTTGCATCGCCTGGAGGAGATTGGGCTGGGTGGACCTGCCCTCCAGTGGTTCCGGTCTTTTCTAGACGATCGTTTCTTTAGCGTTGCCGTCCCACCGTTCCAGTCCCAATTCCATCCTTTGAAACAGGGGGTGCCGCAAGGATCCTCGCTGAGCCCCACATTGTTTAATCTCTACGTGAGACCGCTGGCTGAGGTCGTCAAGCAATGGGGCATGACTATGGTCTCATATGCTGACGACACTCAGCTAGCGGTTACGATCAGCGGGGATGCGGACCGGGATGCCCCCAGGTTTCAGAGTGGACTTAGGGCGGTGGCGAGCTGGATGAAGAACAACTGTCTCCAGCTCAACGCCAAGAAAACAGAGATCATGATCGTAGGCAAGAGATCGGAGCTATGGGGGGACAGGTGGTGGCCTATGGAGCTGGGGCCGGCCCCCCTTCCGGTCACGGAATTAAAGAACTTAGGAGTATGGATGGATCCCTCCCTCAGCTACGTTGGCCACACGAAGAAAATCGCGGCCTGTTGCTTTGGTATCTTACGGTCGCTTCGCCCTGTTTTGAAGTTCTTTGACCATCGCACCAGGCAGCTGATAGTCCAGGCTACAGTGTTATCTCGCCTGGACTATGCCAGCTCTCTTCTGGTAGGGTCCAATGTGGCTGAGGTTACCCGCCTCCAACGTGTCCAGAACGCTGCGGCGAGAGCTATTGTTGGCCTACCCCGTACTTGTTCTGCCTCCAGCACATTGAGATCACTGCACTGGCTGCCTATCAGGGCCAGAATTCAGTTTAAAGTGCTGTGTATGGCGTTCAAGATTCTGAGGGGGGTAGGTCCCCCTATTCTTGCGGACCTTTTGTCTTGGTATGTGCCTACTCGGCCCCTGAGATCCATGGGTCATGCACTCACTGTGATTCCCCGATACAGGCTGTGTCGGGTAGGTGGCCGTTCTTTCCGGGTCAGAGCAGCCGAGCTCTGGAACTCCCTTCCTGTAGAGTTGCGACTGCTAGATGATCTTTTAGTCTTTCGTAAAGCCTTAAAAACCTTTTTGTTTTAATAAATTCACTTTCCTTCTTTCTGTTGTGTTTCCTGTGGTGTTGCATTTTTACCTGCCATGCGCCTGGACGCCCCTTAGCTGGGGCAGCAGTGCGCATTACAAATGTATGTAACATAACATAACATAACATAACTCTATTATCTTCTCTTGTGGTACTGTTGTTTTACCAATGGTGGAACCTCAGCTGGTTTCACCATCAGAAACTGAAGCTTCCTCATCTGTGTTGAGAAATACATCAGAGGTATCTCCTTGGAGGGTGGCCCTCCAATGTCATTCCCAGCTTCTTCTTTGATGACCTTTACTGCCATGCAGCACAGCAGTTACAAGCATGAATAATGTAAAAAAAAATCCCAATGCACTGGAAGAAAACTCGCCAAAGCAATGGAGGCAATTACTTTATTAAACTTTCAAGCCCGTTTTAGGAGTTTGGCTTAAAGAAAACACAAAAATGCAGATTTGTCCACCATGCAGTTATGGAATGGGTGGCATACTATAAATCTATTTTCTGCCAAACGTGATCCCGCCAGGTCAGTGGCAACACACTCTACCAAAAATCCACATTGTACTAGTGGGGAACAATAAACATGGTGGGCTTGTTAGACCTAAATAGGAACCTAAGTATTTTTTTAAGATTTCTACCATTTTCTATTGACATTTATGGAGAATTTCTTGTATTACATGTCGAGGAATTGAAGCTTCAATACACTACATCCTCTTGGCATTCAGCTGAAGAGAAGCCTTTGTACTTGGCAATGTTTAGATTAAGGGGGAGGTTATGTTTGTGAGTCACCCTCATCAAGTTTTTTGGCAAGTGGGGATTCTCATGGGGAAATCTGATATTTACATTGAGTTCCGTAAAATATGCATATTCTCTCTATCATTGTCGAGCAGCAATAGAGAGATGTAAACAGTAAATGCACCATAAAGTCACCAACAATATATATATAGGCAAAGTCGCACTAGAAAATCTCTCTTTTTGACAAAACATGAAAAAATAATTTGAGAAGGTCCCAGGCCCAACCTTGACTAGCACTCTGGCGGCAAACAGTGGCCAATACTCAGATCAAATAACACCAAAGGCGACCCATGATGTAGTATCAACCCCTACATATCACATCAAAGGACACTATGGCATCTTAAACAGGGGCAACAAACTCCGCCTACTGAAGCACAGTGCTTCTCTGGCCCACATCTGATCGGACAACCTCACCAGGGTCAGGTGATCGAACTCCCCAGGGACACTTATGGCAAGTCAACCCTGATAGGGCTGTGCTAATACCCACTTCCAGGGGCCATGATCAAGAAGCAATTATGCTGGCAGAATGAGGGATAGATATCAAAGCCACTCAACCAGAGAAATACCCAGAGGTGCTTAATGCCCCCTCGCAAAACAATTTGATCTTACTTTGTTCTAAGAGGAGCAGACGACAGCCACTATGGCAACAATCCTCTAGCTGTACCCAAGCCTCCCAATGCATTTAGAATAATTTGCACCCTCGACCAAAGGACCATGCTTCCCTGCTATCCCAAGACAAAAACAAAACTTGAATATTGGGTTCTGCCGGACAGCTGCCCCTCACGACAGCACTCCTAATACTATCAACACGAAGACACAAGACAAAGTTATCAGGGAGGCAGGACCCAGCTCCCACTTATCAATCATATCCTGGAACGTGGCTGGTGTCAAAAAACTTACAGAGGTCAACTCTGCCCCTGACTACCTTTACAACAGTGACATCCTTTGGTTCCAGGAGAACTGGGCCACTGAAACAACAACTCTCACAGGATACTATGAATTGCACACTCCAGCTACAAAGCACAATATCTTCAGGCGGCCATCTGGTTGACTTTCCATCTTTATAAAACACGAACAAAAAGTAGAGGCCACTGTAATATTCATTAACATGACAGAGCTGCAAAAACTACTCATAAATGGGCTAAAAAGTAAACACCAGTCCCTCCGACTACTGCTAATCAACTGCTATGCCAACTCCTCTTTGTATCAGAAAAAACAGGTTATAAACTGCCACGCAGCTAAAATAAAGGAACCACTAAAGAAATATGCTTTCAATCTTATAATAATTGTTGAGGATTTCAACAACAGGACACTGGGCAAGTTACTTCAACACCCTATGCCTTCAGCAGAGGCAGCTCCTCTGCAGAGTCTTCTTAACAGCTGCAGTTTATTCTCCTCGCTCTTTTTGTAAAGAAGCCCACGATCCACAGCGGCTATCTCTTCATTCTTTCAGGAACATATCTACCATCAGCTACATTTTCATCAGTTTCTTGCTGTACCCCAAGGTCAGGAACTACGAAGTAGATGACAGGGACGAGAGTGATCACAAACCTCTGCGGGTAGTTCTGCAATATGCCAGTAAAGCTTCGCCACAACTACAGTCACTTGGGGAACTCACTGGGGAAGAACCATAGGAAAAGTACTCTGCAGAATCAAATGGTCAGTAAATCTTGGCACAAAACTGTCTGCGAGGATAGCAATAAATGAGACAACCCCCAAATCATTTGATTCAGTTACACCTCTGGAGCACTAGAAGGACCTCCTCGCAGAACTCCATCTGCCACTGGGGGGAGGATCCGGGATTTCCACAAGACAGGACCTCCTCACTCAAACATCTCTCTCAATCATTAAAACCAATGAGCTACTCACAAGTAAACGTAGTCTCTGAAAGGCCCTGAGGGTAAGAGGAAGAGGCAGTAAAATGTATCAAGGTCGAACAATCCCCCCACTCAATGCAGCCCACAATCAGAGAGTCTGGCATCAAAGACCAAAGATGATTGAAGCAGAATGACTGAAAATCTTCATCCTCCTAAAAGAGAGGAGCCGTACTCAGCTCTGGAAGTCCATTAACAATGTTAGTAACTTTAGTCAAACAAAGGAGAACAGAGTGGCAGATCAGGCGTGGGTCAACTAAGTTAAGCAGCTATAGTCTAATAACACAGACACAGCAAATACAAAGCCTCATTCATCTCCTATTACACCCTGCTATGCCATGTAAGCCACCTGTATTTCTGAGGCCTCAGTAATTGACACCATTAAAAAAATGAGGAATGACGGAGCCCTGGGACCCAACTGGATTCCTGATGCTGTTTTCACTGAGTTTTGAGAGCAATTCCAAATCTCCTGTTCCCCATTTTGGCCAAGAGCCTCCCACACTTTTAAGCTAGTTCTGCTCCACCACCCTCCCCCCCCAAAACCTAAATACCCTTGTTACCTGACTAGTGCCATTAACCCATCCCTGGGCCTCCTCTCATACTATGTTTCTTGCCTTTTCAGTTAATGGCTTTATCTTCTTTGCTGATGACATCTCCAATCCGTACTTCCACCTTGATTGATTCGTAAATCCTTGGCTTGACGCGTCTGCACCTCCACTAATTAACTGCGCTTCACTCAGTGAGTTCTGTGCCTTACTTTGTATTGCCACTGCTTCCCCTATGCAGTATCTGCAATCTAGAGCTTGCTGAGTGATCCTCTCTCATTGTGAGAACCCTGTCTGAGCTCTACCTTATCTCTCCATAGATATTATTCTATTATCCTGATTCCTGTGTTTTCGTGCCTTGACCCGACCTGACTTGCACTCCTGGTCTCCTTCACGGTAATTAATATTCCTTATATATAATTCGCATTGTTCCCCTTTCCCACCCTTTCCCCTCTCCGCCTCCCCTCCTCCCTCGCTACACCTTTTTGCTCACCACTATGGGCCTTGTCCCACCCACTACTGGGGTCTGATATCTCTCCCCTTCCCCCCATACAGCACTCCTACAAACTCCTACAAACTCATAACCAGGTCCTGATGATGACCTGAATTTCGAACAGGTCGAAACGCCTTTCGATCCTTCAGCGCAACTCTTGCCGCTACCCTCATGGTTCTATATAACTAATTGTATTTTTACGAAATGTACTAAGCAAGGAGAACCACCAATAGTCCCTTGTATAGGTTGTTTTTTGCACTGTTTTATCGCTGTATATATTTTGTCACTTGTCACTTGCGCCACTCACTTCATTTCTCATGAATACCATTGTGCACAGGTCTGTACAAGTTACATGAACATTCAATGTAACTGAGTGCCAGCAAAGTTTGACGTGGTAGACTGGGGAATACTGTGGGAGAAACTAACCACCTGGTGCTTGAGCTCTTCAAGACCATACCATCCTTACACCTGAAGACCTGGGTTCCGATTAAACCCAGTCCCACCACAGCAACTGCTAAAGTGCCAACCAACAATGGTCCCAAGGAAGGCTGCGTGCTGGCCCCTCTTTTTAATCTTTACACAGCAGATCTGGGCAAAACACTTGAAGGTGCCAGTCTAGTAATTCCGAGGCTCGATAAGGTACATCACCAAATATTGCTGTACGTTGATAATATTGAAATCATGTAGCTCTCCCGAATTGGTCTACAGAGAGCCCTCAATGCCCTCCACAGGTATAACCAAGTACACAAAGTCCTGGTGAATCAGTGTAAGACCAACATTTGGGAGACCTTCAAATAACTACATGCACAAGTTACAATTACTTAGGAGCCTGGCTGGCTAACTGAAGAGGCTAAACCAGAGACCATTGAAAACATTTCAGAAACAAGGGAGTTGGGGTCATTCACATTCTGAAATGTTTAAACTACCAGCTATACAGCCCAACTGCGGAACCTATATTAAAAGTTTTGAGAGCAAAACTAATCCCCCTTTCTAAACAATAGTAACTTAGCCTTCCCTGGAGCACTCGACACCTACCTCATGAACTATCAAATCTCAGCTTAATAAAAAATACTCAGTTCCACTTGGCAGGTCAGGAGGGCAAGGCTGAGACTGGAGCTGGGTCTTGGAAGGCCGGATCTTTCATGCTTAGGGGACCTAACAAAATATTATATTATTACCCTGCAGGGCCCCAGCGTCCTCTCTTAAAGCACACGTTAGAACACATTTTGAAGAGCAGTGCTCTCTATGGCATACACAGCTCGCAGTGGCTACAAGGTGCATGAAAATTGAGACCTCCAACCTGCATAATCAGGATATTCTGTTTTCAGCTTGGAAAAATGCAGCGAATGTGCAGGTCATGAAGGCTTCATTTGAATAGGTTACTGGAAGGCTCGTCTATAGAACCATCTTCACTTTACTGTATGCCTCCTACATCTTGGTTAAAGCCCAGCTCTATTTTGAGCAACCATTGTCATCTCAGGCACAAAGGAAAATCACTTTTATGTGGCTTCTTGCACTACCCATCGCTGACTTTAATCCAGCATGGGCACAGAAGGATGAGTTAACATCCTGCCCACCATGCAACTACCACTGAAAATCCTGGTTTCACCTGCTGTTTTGCTGCCCCAATCTGGCCAGTGACCTACGTCGCATGTTAGCTCCCTTATGCTGGGCCTCAGACACCTGGACCTTTTGTTTCTCCACCAACACACCATAGACTCTGGCCATGTTGGGAAAATTTACATCCGTCATTCAATCTGCACTGAAAAATGCAATAAAAGGTCAGAATTAACCAGACCCACAGAGAAGCACTGGTTCAAAGTCGGTCCACCACTCAGCCCCAGATTCTGGTCAGCCAATCCGCAGAATTAATTCAAACCACAGGCAGTGACAATGAAGTGTGAACACCCATACTCTTTCCATCTCAAGCACTCCAAACTTGAAACCAAACCAGCTAAGGGAACAATGGGCAAACTATAAGGTGCCGTTCGCAGAAGCAAAGGTGTCACGGACTTTGTCGGCTTGGGCATTTACTGAGGGACTGCGAGGTCCAGCAGCCTCAGCTCACACACAGCTGCTGCCTCTTCCCCTGATTGGTTCCAGTATTCAGCCTGCATATATAACTACTCACGGCCCCCACTTCGTGGGTGCCGTTCGCAGAAGCACAGGTGTCACGGACTTTGTCGGCTTGGGCATTTACTGAGGGACTGCGAGGTCCAGCCGCCTCAGCTCGCACACAGCTGCTGACTCTTCCCCTGATTGGTTCCAGTATTCAGCCTGCATATATAACTACTCACGCCCCCGCTTCGCGGGAGCCATTCGCAGAAGCAAAGGTGTCACGGACTTTGTCGGCTTGGGCATTTACTGAGGGACTGCGAGGTCCAGCAGCCTCAGCTCGAACACAGCTGCTGCCTCTTCCCCTGATTGGTTCCAGTAATCAGCCTGCATATATAACTACTCGGGGCCCCCGCTTCGCGGGAGCCGTTCGCAGAAGTAAAGGTGTCACGGACTTTGTCAGCTTGGGCATTTACTGAGGGACTGCGAGTTCCAGCAGCCTCAGCTCGCACACAGCTGCTGACTCTTCCCCTGATTGGTTCCAGTATTCAGCCTGCATATATAACTACTCACGCCCCCGCTTCGCGGGAGCCGTTCGCAGAAGCAAAGGTGTCACGGACTTTGTCGGCTTGGGCATTTACTGAGGGACTGCGAGGTCCAGCAGCCTCAGCGCGCACACAGCTGCTGACTCTTCCCCTGATTGGTTCCAGTATTCAGCCTGCATATATAACTACTCACGGCCCCCGCTTCGCGGGGGCCGTTCACAGAAGCAAAGGTGTCACGGACTTTGTCGGCTTGGGCATTTACTGAAAGACTGCGAGGTCCAGCAGCCTCAGCTCGCACACAGCTGCTGACTCTTCCCCTGATTGGCTCCTGCATCCAGGCTGTAAATAAATTCCTGCCCATTGCACGCAACGCGTGACGTGCGCGGGTGTGCGCCGGGCGAAGCCCGGGCCAAGGGCGGGCCCGTTGTAGCCCGTTCGAGCCCGTGAGAGACCGGACCGGGCTATTTCTCTTCAATTGTGGGTTTGCTACCTGTGCCCTTTTACTCCTATTATGTTTTGAGTCTCTGGCTATAGTAAGTAAGTAAGTAGGCTCCTATTTGCTCCTCCACGACTACAAAGTGTATAGCTTATACAGGTATGGCAGCTCGGGAGCTGCGAAAGAAAACATTGATCCCCAGGCACCCTGGATAATTTTATTACCAGGGCCAACTCTGTGATTGACCAGGGGATAGTTCTGATGGAGCGACGTGAATCGCAAGACCTTGCCTTGGCCAAACGTTCTTCAATGGGACATATCGCCAATGCACGTACCCCGGATCGTGTTTGTTCCCAGGGTTCAATGTTAGTCCCAGTCACCGTGCATACTCCGCCCCTAGCTTTTGAACAGATCTGCTCCTCGCCACTGGCCTCCCAACTAGTAACTGAGGTTCCCTCGACTGAAGAAACTGTCAACACGGTGGTCCCCTCAGTGAAATCCCCAATAAATCAAGCTCAGAAAAATATCAAGGGGAATAATCCTAAACGAAAGCGTGTTGTAACAACCGTGGTTGGTGGAAAAAAATCGAAACGTGTTAAAGCCCATGCTGATAACGACAGAATAACTGTAGACAAGGGGGGCTGCGCTCAGAATAATCAGCCTGCTCAGGGATCATGCCCATTGAATGACTTGGACACTGGCCACAGCCCTGGGGCTGTGTCCTGCCCCGCGTCAAACACTACTGCGATTCTAGACCTTATCATGGAAAAAATGGGTGACCTATTTAGGGCCTGGCTTGGTCCGATAGAGGAAAGAATGGGCTGTATTGAAAAAAGGCTTATGCAATTAGACCAAGACATATGGGGCTCTTTGTCCAAAACTAATTCTAATATTTTGGAGCAATTTTGTAACTACTTCTAGACCTGATGGGGTACCGGTATATAAACCCCCTTCTAATGTTGCAGATGCCATTGATAATAACAATGCACTGCCATTGAGAACCCAAGATTCTTGTGAAACCCCTCATGTTAGCTTGATTAAGCACAGGACAACTAAATGAGAGTGGCCAAATTCCGCCCGATGCACTTGCTCGGGTGGCTCTTAGACCTGACCTACCACCGGAAACTAGCCTGTATGTGGTGGTTTTAACTGGCATCTCCGCATTAAGTAAAACAGACCGGGAATCGTACAGGTCTTTAAGAAATAAGGTAACGCACTGGCTAAATTTCAATAGACCACTACCTCCACATATTACAAGCGAAATATTGATGGTACGATGGATTCCCTGGGTGGGCCCCTCTCCCAAAACTATTGCAGGTGACTGCGTTTTGGTAAATTTTATGGATCCTCGTACTGTTGAGTACATTTGCAACTGGAATCAAGATAGTACTGGGTCAACTATTGGGTCATACCCCCTATCTTTTTTCTATCCTCCGGGTAACTTGAATGAACGAAATGGTGGGTGGACTTTAGTGCCACACCGTCGTGGGCCCAAGCCAGAGAGGGGCACGCATGGTCAGCCACCTATGCATACCTACCCAACCCTACAGAATAGGTTTAGTACCCTGGATGCGATAGATTGACTGCATTGTAGCAAGTCGAATGCAGGCACAAGAATTCCATTGGGTCATAAAGCTAGCCGAGGTGGAGAGGTAGAGATGCTCAAGTGGGATCCCCCAAGCTTCCAGATAGATTCACAAATATCAATAGGGGGACTTATACTGGAAACAGGCAATGAGAACTCGGACAGCTTAGCATTATCCCATGAAATACTATCTCCCCAGCTGACTTTTGGGGAAGGGGGTAACCTAGGTTGCCCGCCCCTTCCAAAGATAAAGAAAATGACTATATTGTCTTGGAATGTTGCGGGCTTGTCAAATAAGTTGAATTGCACAGAGTGGGGATCCTTAGTAGACCACAAGGATATTTGTCTCTTTCAGGAGACTTGGGCCAGGGAGGAACATTCCAGAGAGGGTTTTGCAACATTCTATGTCCCCGCCAGGTGGGCTGGTAGAGGGCAGCCGTCAGGTGGTCTTGCAATCTGGGTAGCTGTCCACTTGGGCTGTACAGCAGAGATTATGACTACGCACTCTGCAGATCTTCAGTGTATACTCCTCAAATGGCCAAATGCTTATAAACTGGCCATTGTGAATGAGTACTCGCGCCCAGTCGGTTTGAATTTGGACTTGCCCACTATAACTGAATTGTCACATTTCATTAGCTCACTTTCTGGTAGTTGTCGCCTTCTAGTGGCGGGAGACGTCAACTGCCAGTTTGAGACGCTATTAAGGGTGAGTGAGGGTGCCCTTTTGGGCGAGGATGACCATTGGGGGATTCCACCATGTCAATCACCATGTCTAAAATCGTGGTCTCCCCTGGCAGTTCAGATCATGTCCCTCACATTAAATAATTCCTTGAGGGCCTGTAATGGGCGAACCCTGTCTGATAGCCCCTCAGTGTGCACTTTTAATAGGAAGGGGCAGGAATCGCTGATAGACTATATGCTAGTAGAGGTGAGCATGTGGTCTAAGGTTCTTGATTTTAGAGTAATTTCCAGGGCCGATAGTGACCACAATGCTCTTTGTCTGGATATGGCGTTCCCGGGCCCCAAGACAACCTTTACTCCAGGAATGGAGGATTTGGGGGAAGGAACGCTAGTATTATCTAACAACAGGCGAAGGGTTAATTGGGGCAGAATAGTAGACTCACCAAAGAAAATAGCAAAAATGTATGATCTGGTCCATTCACGATTTATAGAGATAGAGAGTCTGATCAGCCAACCCAAGTCTTTAGAATATAATGAGAAACTAGGCTTTATCCACGCAAATTTAGTTACTGGGCTAGGAGATGTCTTCAATCCCTTGGCACCCATAAGGAAGAATACGTCTCCTGTATCGTCATGGTACAACTCTGCATGTAGAAAAGCTAAGACTGAGCTGATCCTCGCAGTCAAGTCCGATACTGAGAAAAACAAAATACACTATCTCAGACGGCGTTACAAAGATGTGATGACACATGCAAAGAGAGAATGGGACTGGGATAGGTGGAAAAATTTAACACAAGCTCTGGACTCAAGAGACGCACGCAGGTTCTGGTCTTTAATTAACACAGGGTCAGGGGAAACTAAAGTTGCGGTAGATCCAAATATTGATGCCCTGATTTGGGAGTCTCATTTCAAGGATCTTTATTGTGAAGAACCCTGTACACAAATTCTTACTGGCTTAATGGATTCAAACGCACAATATGACCCCTTAGAGTTTACGTTGGGTGAAGTGCACAAAGCTATAGGGAGACTTGCGAGGGGTAAGGCCCCAGGTTTAGATAGACTTCATGGGGACTTATTCAAGCATGAACCTGAGATCTGGGCCCCCTACCTACTTATTCTCTTTGATGCAATTGCAAGAGGTATGGAGATTCCTCGTACATGGCTGGGAGCGGAGATAGTCCCAATTTTAAAAAAGGGCTCTCCTCTGCTACCAGCCAATTACAGGCCAATAAGCCTTATCGATGTCCCTCAAAAACTTTTTGCACGCCAGATATTGGACCATCTTCTGGAAAGGATGGATGAACATAAGGTCCTAAGTCCACTTCAAGCAGGGTTTAGGAGGAAAACATCTGCCATGGACCAGGTCTTTCGCCTTATTCTCCTTTATTGGAAAACGGCAAAGATAGAGGGTGGCAGCCTCTACATGGTATTTGTGGACCTCAGGTCCGCGTTCGATCTAGTACCAAGGAAGAAATTGTGGTGGGTTCTTCAGGAGTTGGGTGTCCCACCACAAATTTTGCATATATTGATAAGGCTTCATGATGGGAATTTTGCCTAGGTCAGATGCGGAAGGAATGGGGCACTGTCATCTAGGTTCCCGATTGGCAGGGGGGTGAGACAGGGTTGTGTCTTAGCACCAACCCTGTTTTGCCTCTATGTCAATGGTGTAATTTCGCATCTTAACGGCGTCCCCAATAATGACGCACCAAGGTTGGCGGGCAGGAGGGTACCAGCAATCATGTTTGCTGATGATAATTTCCTGCTCTCCAAATCCCCTATGGGGATACTGCTGATATTGGATGGGTTCGGGGATTTTTGTAGATCCAGGGGCCTTGAGATAAATGCCGACAAAACAAAGTTTATGATATTCAATCCCACGGCTTCTAGACGTTTAAACCCGACCCTGGGGTCTGTAGGGTTGGAAAGGGTTAATACGTTTCAGTATCTTGGGGTAACATTACATGAAAACCTCTCCTGGGGACCACAACAAGCAAAATCCCGTTTAAAGTTGTCCCAATTGGTGGGTGGCATTTTGAAGGCCTCAAATTCATCTACATTCAAGCCAGTAAGTCCAGCCCTGGAGATTTATAAAACTCAAGCCAGGGCTGCAGCACTTTATGGTGGTGAGCTGTGGGGTCATTCTGCTTGTCCTGAAATTTCTAAATTGGAATCCAATTATGTCAGACGGCTGTTGTCACTCCCACAAAGTACCCCACTTTTCCCACTCAGGTTAGATCTGGGACTCCTACCTATAGGAGATGAATTAGCACTGAAACCATTAAGGTTCTGGCATAGGCTATGGACCACTGCGGAATTGTCACACTATAGACAGGAGCTGAAGCAGGTATTGAGCCTCTGTAATCCAGATAAAATACCTTGGCTGGCTTTAAAACGAGAACTCCAACGCTTGGGTTTGCGTGATGTGTGGAGTGATCCGGAGAGGGGATGTTTAGAGTTATCCCGCAGGACCTTGGCAGGGCTCTTCAAAGAGAAGAGCCTGAATTTGGCACTATGTACCTCTAATGTTGGCACCCTTACTGTATCATTTTTGGCCTCCAAGAGTTCGAATAAATTTGAGGATTTTATTGATATTGTTTTTCCAGTTTTAGCAAGAAAACTTTTTATTCAATGGAGATATGGTACTCTCCCTCTCAAGGTGTTCACAAGCAAATGGTCTGCTTCACTAGACAAGACCTGCCCAGGCTGCAATTGTAGCACGGAAGATGAAATGCACGTGCTCTTCTTTTGTCCCGCCTACAGTAAACATAGGAAGTACTGGCTGATTCCACTATGCAGAAACGTAGGTTTTAAAAACTGTCTACAATCATTTAGAATTTTAAAGACTAGTACCTCAAGTCCAGTTGTGTTTGCAGTAAGCAAGTTCTTGACAGCCATGTGGACGAGAAGGCGTAAATTAATGTCTAGTTAATGCAAACTGGGGAAAATTGTGTGTTCACTATTTTCCTAATTATAAATATGGACACTATTTTTATTTGTAATTTGCAACTCAATGGACCTTTTTGACGTGATTCTATATTTATTTGTATATTATGTTAATGGTTTTACTGTTGCATCTTTTATGGCCTAAAATGGCCGAAATAAAGAATTTTTGGATTGGATTGGATAATGCACTTTAAATGTAATAATGTATGGACTGGCTCTAGTCTCACAAAAGTTCCCGGGTGGCCAAGCTCTAGAGCAGTAAGGGTCCATGAAGTAGAGTTAGAGTTTACAATGTTTTTATCTCAGGGGATTTTAAAGTTTTTTTCTTAATGCTGCTATAACCTTCTAAAATCTTATAGATCATATTACTTTATTTTATGTAATTTATAAATACTTACCAGTAAGGTATATGGGAAGCTGCTATCCTTTCACACCAACATGCAATGATGTTAAGTTTCAGACCAACAAGGCCACAATGGTCAAGTCACAAGACATTTTATACATTGTACTATATGCACCCAGTCTCCTAAAGTTCCCTGACAGCCATGGTCAAGAGCGATAAGTTCCCATGAGCATCAGAGCTAGAGTTTGGAATGATATTAACATAAGGAACACTAAAGCATTTCCTCATGGCTGCTATTACCTTCCAAACTCTTATAGATCATTTTATTTTATGTAATTTATTAACATTTCCTAGTATGGTATATAGTAACTGATGATTTTTTATGTTTAAATATAATGATTTTGAGTAATCAAACATGAATAAAATTACTTACAATTTATTTATCTAGTTCTGTATAGCACAAACTAGACTCCAGGGTAACAGATCACTTCACAGAGTTAGCATAGCTGCAATTATAAGAGTTACATATGGGTTAATTATCGATAAATAGTGAAAGTATGTAAACGAAGTGTATGAAAGACATTAGGATATATTGAGAATACAGTTTTGCGGTGGATACAACATATATATATATATATATATATATATATATATTACCTACTGGCAGTCGCCAGTAGATAGTTATAGTTAGGACCTATTTTCCATAGGAAATCCGCAACGTTCTATTTGGAATACCGTTGGCGTCGATTGATGAATCTTCGTGAAATTTTCCAAATTTCACGGTGATTCGTCAAGCGGGGGCCGAGAAAAAAGGGGGGTCCCAAAACACGTTTTCCCCATGCATTTTCCATAGGACCTGTTGACGCAGCTACAGCCCGAAGTGCTGAACGGAATTACACCAAATTTGGCAAAGAGGTAGTCCTCAGTTCAGACTCGTGCCTTTTGCTTAAATGGTGTAAATCCGTTCAGTAGTTCCTGAGAAAATCAAAAGTAAAATCACATATATATCTGGGCGGAGCCTAACCACACATCTCATCGTGAGATCTGATTGGCTGTCAGCACTTCATCCAAGAAGTGTTGGCAGCCATCTTGGGACCAATATACATGATAGCACCTCATTAAAAAACATTGCAGTTAATAGAAGTTTTTAAGACTTTAGTTACATTATAAATCATTTGGATGGTACCATACTCATTTTAGGAATTGTGGTGTGTTCTAAGGTGATTTTACCATGTGAAAAAGCCTTCTGCTGTGATATCATGAATCATGTTTGAGAGAAAACTATTTTCTCATGCTTTTCCCACAGAGGTTTGGAAGGTGATCTATAAGCTAAACTGAGAGCATATTTTCTGTAAATTCACATTATCTTTCTCAGTCATGTGAGAATGAAGTCTGACATTCTCAGTAAAACATGAACATCCAACAAGGACAGAGACTGTCAGGTGATTCCTTTGTGTTCTACTGCAGCTTCCCAGAGTGTTCTAAAGAACAACTAGAGAGCTAACAGTCCTACTTATGACAAACGTATGGCACACCTGAAGCCATCTTGGTTGGAATAAAGTGGTAACTCTTAAAACATTTAATTTAAAAAGGAACAAAATGAGGGGGTTCATTTTGCCATAGAAAGTATGATTAGTGCTGTAGAAAGAAAAATTAGGGCACATTTTGAGTGACTTCTCAAATACTCTTCTATTTCATAAAAAAATTCTGACATGCAGACTGAAACATGCACTTTCAATACCAGCAGCAGACTTCCCTGGTGAGCAGTAGCTTTACTACAGTGATCTAATAAGCAACTAGAGTGCTAACATTCTGAATTTATGGCAAATGTGTGACACATCTAAATGCCTTCTTGATGGAATCAAAGTAAAAAACTGAAAGTTTTTCCTACTGAGGAGACTGTAGTAAATGAGGAAATTAGGAAACATCATAACAAATAAGTCTCCCGAAATGGCCACCAGAGACAAAAGAGCCCAAATGTAGCCCAAATATCACCCAGATGTAGCCCAAGTATAGCCCAATGACAGAATGTCCCAGAGTGTTCTAACGAACAACTAGAGCGCTAACAGTCTTACTTATGACAAAAGTATGGCACACCTGAAGCCATCTTGATTGGAATAAAGTGGTAACACTTAAAACATTTATTTTACAAAGGAACAAAATGATGGGGTTCATTTTGCCGCGATAGAAATTATGATTAGTGCTGCAGAAAGAAAAATTAGGGCACATTTTGACTTCACAAATCATCTTCTATTTCATAAACAAATTCTGACATGCAGACTGAAACATGCACTTTGAATACCAGCAGCAGACTTCCCTGGTGAGCAGTAGCTTTACTACAGGGATCTAATAAGCAACTAGAGTGCTAACATTCAGAATTTATGGCAAATGTGTGACACATCTGAATGCCTTCTTGATGGAACCAAAGTAAAAAACTGAAAGTATTTCCTACTGAGGAGACTGCAGGAAATTAGGAAACTTCATAACAAATAAATCTCCCAAGATGGCCACCAGAGACAAAAGAGCCCAAATGTAGCCCAAATATCACCCAGATGTTGCCCAAGTATAGCCCAATGACAGAATTTCCCAGAGTGTTCTAGCGAACAACTAGAGCGCTAACAGTCTTACTTATAACAAAAGTATGGCACACCTGAAGCCATCTTGATTGGAATAAAGTGGTAACACTTAAAACATTTGATTTACAAAGGAACAAAATGAAGGGGTTCATTTTGCCATAGAAATTATGATTAGTTCTACAGAAAGAAAAATTAGGGCACATTTTGACTTCTCAAATTCTCTTCTATTTCATAAAACAATTCTGACATGCAGACTGAAACATGCACTTTGAATACCAGCAGCAGACTTCCCTGGTGAGCAGTAGTTTTACTACAGTGATCTAATGAGCAACTAGAGTGCTAACATTCAGAATATATGGCAAATGTGTGACACATCTGAATGCCTTCTTGATGGAACCAAAATAAAAAACTGAAAGTATTCTCACTGAGGAGACTGCAGTAAATGAGGAAAGTAGGAAACTTCACAACAAATAAATCTCCCAAGATGGCCACCAGAGACAAAAGAGCCCAAATGTAGCCCAAATATCACCAAGATGTAGCCCAAGTATAGCCCAATGACAGAATGTACCAGAGTGTTCTTCAGAACAACTAGAGCGCTTACTGTCTTACTTATGACAAAAGTATGGCACACCTGAAGCCATCTTGATTGGAATAAACTGGTAACACGTAAAACATTTAATTTAAAAAGGAACACAATGAGGGGTTTCATTTTGCCATAGAAATTATGATTCGTGCTGAAGAAAGAAAAATTAGGGCACATTTTGAGTGACTTCTCAAATCCTCTTCTATTTCCTTAAAAAATTCTGATATGCAGACTGAAACATGCACTTTTAACACCAGCAGCAGACTTCCGTGGTGAGCAGTAGCTTTACTACAGTGATCTAATGAGCAACTAGAGTGCTAACATTCAGAATTTATGGCAAATGTGTGACATATCTGAATGCCTTCTTGATGGAACCAAAATAAAAAACTGAAAGTATTCTCACTGAGGAGACTGCAGTAAATGAGGAAAGTAGGAAACTTCATAACAAATAAATCTCCCAAGATGGCCACCAGAGACAAAAGAGCCCAAATGTAGCCCAAATATCACCAAGATGTAGCCCAAGTATAGCCCAATGACAGAATGTCCCAGAGTGTTCTTCAGAACAACTAGAGCGCTTACTGTCTTACTTATGACAAAAGTATGGCACACCTGAAGCCATCTTGATTGGAATAAACTGGTAACACGTAAAACATTTAATTTAAAAAGGAACACAATGAGGGGTTTCATTTTGCCATAGAAATTATGATTCGTGCTGAAGAAAGAAAAATTAGGGCACATTTTGAGTGACTTCTCAAATCCTCTTCTATTTCCTTAAAAATTTCTGATATGCAGACTGAAACATGCACTTTTAACACCAGCAGCAGACTTCCGTGGTGAGCAGTAGCTTTACTACAGTGATCTAATGAGCAACTAGAGTGCTAACATTCAGAATTTATGGCAAATGTGTGACATATCTGAATACCTTCTTGATGGAATCAAAGTAAAAAACTGAAAGCATTTCCTACTGAGAAGACTGCAGTAAATGAGGAAATTAGGAAACTTCATAACAAATAAATCTCCCAAGATGTCCACCAGAGACAAAAGAGCCCAAATGCAGCACAAATATCACCCAGATGTAGCCCACATGTAGCCCAATGACAGAAGTGTGCAAAACAAATATTTTTTGTGTATTTGCAGTTTTATATAGTGCAGACTTGTCAGGTATTGGAGTGCTTTACATGAGCATTGGTTACATCACACAAGATCAAATTCATTTTGGTTGTAGACATGGGGAGATTAAGTGATTTGACCAGAATCACAGAATGTTGAGCTGAAGCAGAAACTCCAACCTGGTTCCCCAGTTGCAAAGTCTGCAGCTCTGGAAGTAACACCACATCCTCTCCCCTAGGTGCAACATTTAATCAAGTGGTCAACTGGATAAAAAAACATAAAGATTACAAATAATTTAAAAGTTCTTTGTCGCTATTTGAAAACTCAGAAAATATGTCCTCATTTTAGTTTTTTATAGCACTAACCATAATTTTGATGCAAATAAGACCCTTTCAGATATGTAATTTCTAAAGGAAATACTCTAGGTATTACAGTTTTGATTACATCAAGATGACGTCAGCCGTTCCACACTTTTGTAATAAAGATAGAATGTTAGCAATCTAGTTGTTCATTGGGATACTGTTGAGAGGCAGAGGCCAGGGGCACGGACTCTGAAAATTGAAGGCAGGTAGGAGGGTGCAAAGGCAACAATTTAACCACACTGAGCAGGCAGGAAGGGCCGTGGAAGCACAACAGACTATGGGGGGCAGTGGAAAGGGGGTCAGGGGCAACAAACCAACAATACAGGACTTGCAAGAGAGGCTGTTGGAGGGAAGATCTATTACGGGTCAAGGAAGCTAATGGCGGTCCACAGAGCCCCGGGAGCCACCACAGAACTGAGCAGCAGAGTGAGTCAGGGACAAAAGGGGCACCTTAATTTGAGCCGGGGTGCCTAGGAACGCTTGCTCCAAAAGTGAAGAAAACAGACATATGAGACATGGAATTGGAGGCAGAATACAATGGCAGTTTAATGAGAAGATGCAACTTCAAAGAAACCGCAGAATAGAGACATAAAGTACAAAATACAGAATCCAGATAATCATACAGCTGTCATGATATTCTCTGTATCTCAATTAATGTACTGACAGAGAGAGAGAGAAAACACATCTATAAATGCATCATGAGAAACAAGTTACACCAAGGAAAATGTTACCTAGGAACACTCACGTTTACTCTTAGAGCAAGCATTCCTGGAATTACAATACAAAATCTTTTAAATGCAAAAGTAAAGAGAACAATGGTTAAACATAACATGAAATTTCATATAGGTAAAATAGAATAAGATACTTCAAGCAAAGCAGAGCAAGACATTTTAAGCAAAGGAAGACAAGAGCTCCCAGCTCTTGGGGAAAACCTGCACAGCCTGTTAACCTACATACAGACGGCGAGGTAGTCCGTCGATATCTGTGGGTGCTCCCTTTTTATATCATTTTGTGGGCTCCTTTGCATGCTACATCTACCTACGTATGCTACCCAAAAGCTTCGTCTGCAGATTTTACCAGACATTTCGTCATTTACCCACTTAATGCTGACAATGGACTGGGTGAAAAGGTCAGTCTCTCAGGCCAATCGCTTATCGTAAGTTCCATAGAGCAAGCAGAAAATAATGGGTATTGTACGGGAATTCAATATATTCATGTATAAAATCTCCTCAGTTCTCCTAACTTGACGCTCTGCGGTTGCCACTTCCTTAAAAGCGGGAAACCTGCCCAGGAAGCAAGTACCAGTCCAGGATGCAGCCTACTGTATGTCGACAGCTTCAGGGGGATGTTGAACTTTGATACCGAGCACGGAGCACTCGGGTAGGGTGGGGGCTACTAGTTTGGAGCAGAAGGCCTCGCAGACCTGCCTTCAGACTGCTATACACTAAAATTGCAGAGCTATGGTCAATTTAACAAAGAGGCCTACATATTGAACAGAAGGGCCTACACAGGGGTTTTATGCTGGCTGAGTGGTAAGGATGTCTCAGGATAATTATATAGCAACACAGGACCCGCTGGTCAATTTAATACGGCCTACAAATGCAGCTGGCAGGGCAAGGACAAGGGTCTCATACTTCAGGTGTGGACAGAACGGGCCAGGGGCCCCCTGTGATACAAAATCTACCCTCATTCAAGTCTGTGGCAATGTAATAGACCATTGTGGGCAGAAGGAAGAGGCAATGGTAGTACAACCATACATGCCAACAGACCCGATTCAGCCTGGAAACGTCCAATGTTTTTAAGCTCAAATGGGCTTTATTTGATCTGTCTCCTGTCTACAATATCCTCTTTTTCAATGTAACTCAAAGGGGAAAATCAATACCCCAGTTTTTTTTCAAAATCTCCCTCTTACCAAGTTCAAAATGTTCGCAAGTATGGTACATTGGATCATGGAAGGAAATGGGATAGGGACATGGACTTGGATAACAGAGGACAGGAGGGACATGGAGAGGTGCACCAAACTGACCCTGCAGGGCAGGCATCAGGGTTTGCAGCAGCACAATACACCACACAGGGCATGCAGGACGGGAGTGCAGCACAACAATCCATAGAAAGCAAGAGGGAGGGGACAGGACCATGCACATGGACAACAGACAACAGAGGGGCAAGAGGCAATGGTAGCTAGCTGACCTTAATGGACAGACAGGAGAGAAAGCTGCAGCATATCAGACCATAAAGGGCAGGAGGGACGGATCAGGGGCATTACAATGGAACAGACAAGCCAGGAGGGAGGGAGTAGGGGTCTGCACATGTAAACAGAGGGCTGGGGGCAAGGGGGCAGGGCAGGAGCAGCAAGATAGCCATGGAGGTCAGGCAGGATGGGCACTAGAAGCAAGACACACCATGAAGAGCAACAGTGAGACTGTGATGGCATACACACAGACCATGGAGGGAAGGTGGGAGGGGGTCAGGGGCAGCTAACTGACCACACAGGGAAGGTGGGAGGGGCCATGGCAGCACAGAAGACCATGCATGGCAAGTGGGGGGTTAAAGGCAGCGCAATGGCTATGATGGGCAAGAAGGAGGGTGCAGGGGCATGCACAAAGGACGATGGAGGATAGAAGGGAGGGTCAGGACCAGTGCACAGACAAGAAAATTCAGGGGAAGGGACCTCACAACAGACCAAACGGGGCAGGCAGGAGGAGCAGTTGCAGCACAACAGACCAGGGAGGGCAGAAGGGTGTGGCAGTACAATGGACCATGTAGGACAGGAGGAAGAGGATAGGGGCATGGCATGTGGACAGGCAGGGTGGAGGTGGCAGGGACAGGTTACAGTCATCTGACAATGCTAGGCAGGTGGGAGGGGAGTGGCAGCTCAACAGAACACTCAGAGTAGATAGGAGTGGCAGGTCCATGGGACATGGTGGGCAAAAAGGATGGAGCAGGGGCATGCACAAAGACATCGGAGGGCAGGGGGAAGGAGAATAGGGGCAGCAAGCTAAGCACAGAGTTTAAGCAGGAGGTCAATGATGGGGCATAGAATTGGGCAATGGAGGGCAGGAGGAGTGGACTGGTACATCATACTAAATTGAGGGCAGTGGCAGCACATCAGACCATGCATGGCAGGAGGGAGTAGGCTAGTCCATGGATTCACACAACAGAGGATAGGGAGGAGGGGGATGGGGCAGCAAGCTAACTGTTCAGAGAAGGCGGGTATTAGGAACTTTATTGTTTTTAAAACATTGTGTCTGTGCGAACTACTTAAAATATGAACAAGTATGCAGCATAATCTCACTTTTATTCAGGAAGAAGAGGACGTTTGTGACTGTGACTCCGGGCTCACTTGGCAGAAACACCCCCTGACCCTCCACCCCCTATCGCAAAATGTAATGCCCGTGAAAAGGGTAGGTGAACACAGTGTTATATAGAACATAGTCCTGAGAGCACGATTGAAAATGAAAACTAGATATAGTGTATGGTATAAACTATGCACCAAAAAGTGTGATATAAGATGAACCGGGCGTGAAATATAATATGCAATACATTGTGCGCAATGACAGTTTCATTGGAGAGCGCGAGATAGCACAGGCAGTAGCATGTGCTATGCGATATGCGCCTTGGAGTGTAATATGCACAGGGCAGTGTTCTGTATCCTAACTAGTCTCTAAAGTTGTAATATAAAATATGTGCTGGGGAGTGTAACGTTGCATATGCACTGTGACAAAGATATGGATTCCAGATTGTAATATGTATGGCATAGCACTGTGCGTTATAACATAGGCATCGAGGAAGGCACGTTAGATGGGGCAATATAACCCGTGCGAAGACAAGTGTGGCATGACATATTCACGGGGTGGTATTACAGTGCACATGGGCTAGAGAGTGTCATAGCATATGCACTAGCTAGTGGAATACAACACAGAGGTGTGTGGCACTCAGCAGGCAATGGTGGGTGTAACACAGCATTGGGCTCTGTCAGGAGCGCGCTGTGACTCTCAAGTGATGTTCGTCCCCTTTCCAGAGAGTAAAATAAAAAGTATTACACATCCGGCAGTGGATGTGTGTTTTATTAACCGTGAGGGGGGTTTCTTGCATAGTTTTGGTCGAATTTTTGTCGAATCCCCTTTGAATGGCTTGATGTGCATGTGTATTAAATGTGCCCTTCAATAGCTACCCGTGTTTATATAAATAAACGACAAGGGTGTCTACCGGGATTAGGCACGGTAGGGCATCAGACTTCACTAGTGGTGTAAATACATTCCATGTGGATTCATTGCATGCATAGTCGCCTTTTAATGAATATCACGCAAATCGTCATTGTGATAGGTACGTACGGTTTGTCCAGCATGTCCTAGGTGTGTCTATAAATATATATTTTTAAAAAATAATAAAAAACAGTGGCCGGCCCTGTGGATTGGGGTCAAAAAAATATAATTAGGAGACAGGCCCTGGGGGATGGGGTCATCAGGGCCAATAAATTAGAATAAGAAGGGGAACCACACAGACCCCCTTCTTAAAAAATTAAAATAAATAAAAGACTGGCATCGTGCCGGAGGCCATGCCCCCTCCGTGCAGCACTCTGCAAACGCGCCCCCAACAGGCATCTCCAGTATGCGCCAGGGAGCTGCGCTGCAGACAGGTGTTCTGAGGCCAAGCCCCTTTTTACACCTCTCTGCAACGCAGCTCTGTGGCGCTTACTGGAGGTACCTAGTGGTCTAGTTTGACCCTAGAGACCCTTAGGATTCAAGGGGACTTAATCCCTCAACTTAGAACAGCCACAGGGCGCGTTTACACAGTGGTGAAGGGAGGGGACGGGGCCTGAGGTGACGTGTGCAAACACGCACTATGGCACGTTTTAAATTGGGGATATAATTTCCCTTCAATACTGATGGCCCCTGGGGGCTAACTAGCCCACCAAGTGCTTCCAGTAAGCGCCACTGAGCTGCATTGCAGAGAGGTGGTCCAGGCCGTGCCACTTTTTACACCTATCTGCAACGCAGCTCTGTGGCACTTACTGGAGGTACCTAGTGGGCTAGTTGGACCCTAGGGACCCTCAGGATTCAAATGAACTTAATCTCCCAACTAAAAATGGACACAGGGGGTGTTTAAACAGTGGTGAAGGGAGGGGACGGGGCCTGAGTTAACGTGTGCAAAAACGCCCTGTGGCCTGTTTTAAGAGGTAGTTTTAATCCCCATGCCCTATTATATACTAGGGGGCTTACAGAGGAGGTCATGCTAATCACAGGGGGACCCCAACGCATAATGTTCCCTAGTGTATGTAGGTGTTTTCACTGTATTCTAAGTGTCTTTTAACATAGCACTGGCTCTAGGACTGGTTAGTCAGACTCAGTTACCACCAGTATCCGTCTGAAAAAGTTGAGGGTACACGATGATTTTGCAACAAGGCTTCTTTCTGCTCTTCTTTTTGTTCTTTCTGCACGTTATCCTTCTTCCTGCACTTATCTTCGTATTTGAGGACTTCTGTTGCTTCTTATTGCACTTCTTTTGTTTCTTTCTGTGCATTTTTTCATCTTTCTTCACATGTCCTATCTCTGTAGGCATAGTTAGAAATTAGCATTTAAAAAACCTTTGAAATTCACAGAAAAAACCATAGGTTTCAGGCACGTTATAGTTAGGAATTAGCATTTAAAAAACCTCAGAAATTCACTGAAAAAACCATAGGTTTCAGGGGTGTTATAGTTAGCTGGACTTTTCACTTGTACAAAACCATTGAAATTCCCCCGTTATAGTTAGTTCAGCTAACTATAACTCGCGCGCCCGCAATGCACTGCTGATGACGTCACATATTACATCACTCATGACATGGTCAGTGACATCACTCATGACATCACTGATGACATCTCAAATGACATCACTGATGACATCACTGATGACATCATCCTTGTGATAGAGTGGCAGACCTCCTCTCACCCTAATATAACCTTTGATACACACATTCAAAAATAGAGACTAACATTTTCAAAACAATGGACATACCAATACCAGTTACAACAACCTCTTCAGTAATTCTAAGATCCACATACACATCCACTCATTCACCAACAGTCCTATACAGTCACTCATACATGTACTCACTCATCATATGTACTCATACACCTATACATCCTGTTACACAATGCCACTCATCCATAGAGTTACTCACACACATAGTCACTCATGCTAATAAAGAATCAAACATCCATTTACTTGCATATACAGTTATACCCACACCACCACACTTACTTCTACGGAAACTTACACATACTTAGTCTTTTAAACAATCACTTATAGAAACACATACTTATTCATACAGTAACTCTTTCAGTCTCTCACTCTCACATATACTCACATATATACACCAATAGTCACATATACTAGTTTAAAACATATGTAGTTACTCATAAAGACACTATTGAGACAGTCATTCACTCACTAACACACCCATACCCACATTCATCCACCCATACAGTCCTGCACACATGCTGTGTTCAACACATACAAACAGTGAGTCACTCATTCATGCACCTATGCACTACGTAATACCCCCCACCGAACCATGCAGACACTCAGACTGATACTCAAAAAAACAACTAATAACCTATATAGACACCCATGTAGCTACTCACTAACCCATGCAGCCACTTATACACAAAGTGAGAGACTGATACAGATATTTACATATTTAAACATTACTCACTAAGCCATGTATTCACTATGATACACTTAATCAGTCAGTTACACAATCAATTTTTCAAAAACAAATCATCCATTTAGACACTTATATACCCATTTATTCTTCCATCGACCTTGAGATATACATATATCAAACATATTTAATTTTCAGAAAAACACACATTCACTGGATGATGTCATCAGTGATGTCATCAGTGATGTCATTTGAGATGTGATCAGTGATGTCATGAGTGATGTCACTGACCATGTCATGAGTGATGTAATATGTGACGTCATCAGCAGTGCATTGCGGGCGCGCGAGTTATAGTTAGCTGAACTAACTATAACGGGGGAATTTCAATGGTTTTGTACAAGTGAAAAGTCCAGCTAACTATAACACCCCTGAAACCTATGGTTTTTTCAGTGAATATATATATATATATATATATATATATATATATATATATATATTCCGATACGTGTGCTCTGCACTTGAAGGTGCACTCTGTGAACTGCAATCTATTCGTTAGGGCAACGCCAGCACTTCAACCTCGAGTGTTCGCCTGACGCGTTTCGGATGGTTCCTTACTCATAGGCTCACTCCAATAATTTGCATATCAGCTGACACTCATTTAAATTCTCCAATGAGCTTCTTTCACCTTTTCCTAACGCCTGGTGGGACTTGTAGTGTCAGCCGCCGCCTCTTGCTCAAATGAGATTAGGTAAGTGTATTTTCCTTCGGCACTGATTGCGCCGTGATGTGCCGCTGGTGTCCATATTAAATTCAGTTCCCCACAAATGGCGACGACATGTATTGCGCGCCGTGGCCCCCTTTGGCAATCCTGGGGTGGTGCTACCTTCCTACGCCTAGATTGCAGTTCACAGAGTGCACCTTCAAGTGCAGAGCACACGTATCGGAATATATATATATATATATATATATATTCACTTAAAAAACCATAGGTTTCACACATGTTATAGTTAGCTGGACATTTCACTCGTAAAAAACCAATGAAATTCCCCCGTTATAGTTAGTGCAGGCAACTATAACTCAGGCGACCGCAATCCTCTGCTGATGACGTCAGATATTACATCACTGTATTTAGACACTTATTTACCCATGTCTTCTTCCATTAATCTTTAGCTATACATATATTACAAATATTTATTTTTCATAAAGACACATATGTCATCAGTGATGTAATATCTGACGTCATCAGCAGAGGATTGCGGTCGCGTGAGTTATAGTTGCCTGCACTAACTATAACGGGGGAATTTCATTGGTTTTTTACGAGTGAAATGTCCAGCTAACTATAACATGTGTGAAACCTATGGTTTTTTAAGTGAATTTGCAAGGTTTTTTAAATGCTAATTCATAACTATAACGTGTGTGAAACCTTTAGTTTTTTCAGTGAATATATAAACATATAAATATAATCTGCATATCTATATAAATATAAATTCATGCAAACATATACATATATGCATACATATGCATGGTATGTACATGAAAGTTTGAAAAACTCTAATACAAGCAAAGCTAAAAAGCCACCTAATTACAAACAGAATTGCTTTAACTTAAACGAGGGCGAGACCTATTGCATTTTCAATGCTTGTTTACTTTGATTCCATCAAGAAGGCATTCAGATGTGTCCCACATTTTCCATAAATTCTGAATGGTAGCACTCTAGTTGCTCATTAGATCACTGTAGTAAAGCTACTGCTCACCAGGGAAGTCTGCTGCTGGTATTGAAAGTGCATGTTTCAGTCTGCATGTCAGAATTTTTTAATGAAATAGAAGAGAATTTGATAAGTCACTCAAAATGTGCCCTAATTTTTCTTTTGTCCTCACTAATCATAATTTCTATGGCAAAATGAACCTCCTCATTGTGTTCCTTTTAAATTAAACTACTCACTCTCTACTACTCACATGCTACTACTTTCTACTACTCACTCTCTACTACTCACTTTCTACTACTCTCTACTACTCTACTACTCTCTATTACTCACTCTCTACTACTCACTCTCTACTACTCTCTACTACTCTCTACCACTCACTCTCTACTACTCTACTACTCACTCTCTACTACTCTCTACTACTCTCTCTCTACTACTCTCTCTCTCTACTACTCCCTCTCTACTACTCTCTCTACTACTCACTCTCTACTACTCACTCTCTACTACTCTCTACTACTCTCTACTACTCTCTACTACTCACTCTCAACTACTCACTCTACTACTCTCTCTACTACTCACTCTACTACTCACTCTACTACTCTCTACCACTCACTCTCTACTACTCTCTCTCTACTACTCACTCTCTACTACTCTCTACTACTCTCTACTACTCTCTCTGCTACTCACTTTCTACTACTCTCTACTACTCACTCTCTACCACTCACTCTCTACTACTCACTCTCTACTACTCTACTACTCTCTACTACTCTCTCTACTACTCACTCTCTACTACTCACCCTCTACTACTCTCTACTACTCTCTCTCTACTACACACTCTCTACTACTTGCTCTCTACTACTCACTCTACTACTCACTCTACTACTCACTCTCTACTACTTCCTACTACTCCCTACTACTCACTATACTACTCACTCTCTACTACTCACTCTCTACTTCTCCACTACTCTCTACTAATCACTCTCTACTACTCACTCTGTACTACTCTCTACTACTCTCTCTACTATTCTTTACTACTCACTATCTCTACTACTCTCTCTCTACTACTCTCTCTCTACTACTCACTCTCTACTACTCACTCTCTACTACTCTCTCTCTACTACTCTCTACTACTCTCTACTACTCACTCTCTACTACTCTCTACTACTCACTCTCTACTTCTCTCTACTAATCACTCTCTACTACTCACTCTACTACTCATTATCTACTACTCATTCTCTACTACTCTCTCTCTGCTACTCAGTCTCCACTACTCACTCTCTACTACTCACTCTCTAATACTCACTCTCTACTACTCCCTCTACTACTCACTCTCTACTACTCTCTACTACACCCTCTACTACTCACTCTCTACTACTCTCTACTACTCTCTACTTCTCACTCGCTACTACTCTCTACTACTCACTCTCTACTACTCACTACTACTCTCTCCTACTCACTCTCTGCTACTCTCTCTACTACTCTACTACTCTCTCTACTACTCTCTCTCTACTCTCTACTCTCTATTACTCATCCTCTACTCTCTACCTCTCTACCTTTCTCTACCTCTCTCTCTACTACTCTCTACCTCTCTACCTCTACCTCTCTACCTCTACCTCTCTACCTCTACCTCTCTACCTCTACCTCTACCTCTCTACCTCTACGTCTCTACCTCTACATCTCTACCTCTCTACCTCTCTCTACCTGCACACATATGCACATATATGCATTTATATATATGTATGTGTATATATATGTATATACATACATATATAAACATATATATAATCTGCATATCTATATAAATACAAATATAAATGCATGCATACATATACAGATATGCATGTTATTTACATGAAATTTTGAAAAACACTAATAAAAGCAAAGCTAAAAAGCCACCTAATTACAAACAGAATTGCTTTAACTTAAACGAGGGCGAGACCTATTGCATTTTCAATGCTTGTTTACTTTGGTTCCATCAAGAAGGCATTCAGATGTGACACATTTGCCATACATTCTGAATGGTAGCACTCTAGTTCCTCATTAGATCACTATAGTAAAGCTACTGCTCACCAGGGAAGTCTGCTGCTGGTATTCAAAGTGCATGTTTCAGTCTGCATGTCAGAACTTTTTAATGAAATAGAAGAGGATTTGAGAAGTCAAAATGTGCCCTAAGTTTTCTTTCTGCAGCACTAGTCATAATTTCTATGGCAAAATGAACCCCCTCATTTTGTTCCTTTGCAAATTAAATGTTTTAAATGTTACCACTTTATTCCAATCAAGATGGCGGCAGGTGTGCCATACCTTTGTCATAAGTAAGACTGTTAGCGCTCTAGTTGTTCTTTAAAACACTCTGGTATTTCTGTCATTGGGCAATACTTGGGCTACATCTCAGTGATATTTGTGCTACATTTGGGCTCTTTTGTCTCTGGTGGCCATCTTGGGAGACTTGTTATGAAGTTTCCTAATTTCCTCATTTACTGCAGTCTCCTCAGTAGGCATACTGTCAGTTTTTTTACTTTGATTCAATGAAGAAGGCATTCAGATGTGTCACACATTTGCCATAAATTCAGAATGTTAGCACTCTAGTTGCTCATTAGATCACTGTAATAAAGCTACTGCCCACCAGGGAAGTCTGCTGCTGGTATTGAAAGTGCATGTTTCAGTCTGCATGTCAGAATTCTTTAATGAAATAGAAGAGGATTTGAGAAGTCACTCAAAATGAGCCCTAATTTTTCTTTCTGCAGCACTAATCATACATTCTATGGCAAAATGAACCCTCTCATTTTGTTCCTTTTTAAATTAAATGTTTTAAATGTTACCACTTTATTCCAATCAAGATGGCTTCAGGTGTGCCATACCTTTGTCATAAGTAAGACTGTTAGCGCTCTAGTTGTTCTTTGGAACACTCTGAGAAGCTGCAGTAGAACACAAAGGAATCAACTGACAGTCTCTGCCCTTGTTGGATGTACATGTTTTACTGAGAATGTCAGACTTCATTCTCACATGACTGAGAAAGATAATGTGAATTTACAGAAAATATGCTCTCAGTTTAGCTTATAGATCACCTTCCAAACCTCTGTGGGAAAAGCATGTGAAAATAGTTTTCTCTCAAACATGATTCATGATATCCCAGCAGAAGGCTTTTTCACATGGTAAAATCACCTTAGAACATACTACAATTCATAAAATGAGTATGGTACCATCAACAAATGATTTATAATGTAACTAAAGTCTTAAAACCTTCTATAAACTGCAATGCTTTTTAATGAGGTGCTATCATGGATATTGGTCCCAAGATGGCTGCCAACACTTCTTGGATGAAGTGCTGACAGCCAATCAGATCTCACAATGAGATGTGTGGTTAGGCTCCGCCCAGATATGTATATGATTTTACTTTTGATTTTCTCAGGAACTACTGAACGGATTTACACCATATATGCAAAAGGCACATGCCTGATCTGAGGACTACCTCTTTGCCAAATTTCAAGTAATTCTGTTCAGCCGTTCTGGCTGTAGCTGTGTCTAAAGGTCCTATGGAAAACGCATTTTGGGACCCCCCTTTTGTCTCGGCCCCCGCTTGATGAATCACCCCGAAACTTTCAGGGTAGGAGCTGAACGGAGCGCCCCATTAGTTTTGAAAATTTCGCGAGGATTCGTCAACCGGCGCCAAAGTTATTCAAAATAGAATTTTGAGATTTCCTATGGAAACTAGGTTGTAACTATAACTATCTACTGGCGACCGCCAGTAGATAATATATATATTATCTACTGGCGGTCGCCAGTAGATAGTTATAGTTATGACCTATTTTCCATAGGAAATCTGCAACATTCTATTCCCAATAAGTCTGGCGCCGATTGACTAATCTTCGCGAAATTTTCCAAACTTTTGGCCAGCTCCGCTCCGCTCCTACCCTGCAAGTTTTGTGGTGATTCGTCAAGCGGGGGGCCGAGAAAAAAGGGGGGTCCTAAAACACGTTTTCCCCATGCAATTTCCCATAGGATCTGTTGTCGCACCTACAGCCCGAACTGCTGAATGGAATGACACCAAATTTGGCAAAGAGGTAGTCCTGAGTTCAGACTCGTGCCTTTTGCATAAATGGTGTGAATCTGTTCTGTTGTTCCTGAGAAAATGAGGGTTAAAAAGTTAGTGATATCTATGGCCGGGGAGGATCCGCGGACCCTACCCACACCGTAAGTGCACCCTCCCCGAACCGAGCGCGCACCCTCCCGATCGCGCACTGAATGCTAATTGGCTGTCGAGTGTGTCACTACATTCGAAACCAGGAACTGTTGGCGGGCATTTTCTACCTCGGTAGAAGCGAGGCTGAAGAAGCAAGGGGAATAAGTTTGTAAAACATATAAAGGGGGCAGAGTGGAAATACTCTGACCCTCTAGAGAAGTGCTTAGGGGGTCCCAGAAGGACCCCCTGAGGCCCCCTTTTTAAAAAAAAAAAAACAGTGAAATACGCGCACGGTGCGCGCATCCTAACGCGTTGGGTGCACGGATTCTCACACGTTGGGTGCGCGGATCCACGGCAATGTTTTTTGAAAAAAGACAAGAAATCATTGGTTGTATGACTACTTTCTACACTGAAAGGTAGGGTGTATATTTCTGTTTTTTAAAGGTATGATTCTTATTGGTTAACAAAAATAGATTGTAAGGAACATTATGTATGATAAGCTGATATGTTGAAAAGTCAAGCACACTTCCTGTCTTGTTTAGTAACATTGTGTGCTGAACTTGTGACCAGTGAGCTCAGTGCAGTGTTCCATCACCTGTTTCTATGGTAACAGGAAGAAGGCAGATTGGGGGAAGGGTTGAAATGTATTTCAGTTGAAATGTTTAACCAATAGACATGTGTGTTTGCTTTTGAGTTTATGTGTGAAGGATTGTGATTTGATGTTTACATGTATATGTGTGGAAAATGAAAGGGAAACTTTTCCATTCTTTGTTTTTGCTGAGAGGTGCACAGTGCAGAGATTCTGTAAAAGAAAATATGGTGAGTGATTGATATACTTCTTAATCTACAAAAGAACTTGAAAGATGAGTTATTTAATTGTGAGTGGATGTATGTAGACTGTTTTGATTTTAATCAGACTAATGTATTTCTCCTGCTAAAGTGTAGGGAGTACTTTTTTTCTCTACAATGTGTGTGCATGTAGAAACCATTCTGTGATATGCATTTGTGTTTTTCATGTGTTTGTAGACAGATAACTGTGCTGTTTTTATATTTTGGTAGAATTAGAAACCAGTCATTGTTTATGAATTTGTGAAATGAGTTATGTTATGTTTCTATACTAAAATGTAGTACTACTTCTAGATGAAGAAATGTGTTTTGGTATAGTGCAAGGGATAGTGTTGTTTGTCTAGAATCACACAGTGAGTCTGTGTGCATTTGGGAACCACAGTGAGAGAAGCATTTGGTAACATCGTGTTTTTGCTGACAGATAACTGTTTTAACTTGTCATGTTGTCAAGTATTAGTAGCATTAGAAGACAGTTATGGCTTATGCTTTCATTAAATGAGTCAGGCATTGACAGTAAATTGCAGTTGTGAAATATGTAGATTGTGTGCAGTTCCCTTACCACTTGCACTGTAGTGAATGAGTTTTGGTAAACTCCTAGGGATAGAGGTGCTTGTCTAGAATCACACTGTGAGTTAGTGTGTATTTTGGATCAGTGTGAGAGAAGCATTTGGTAACATCATGTATTTGCTGACAGATAACTGATTTAAAACCTGTCATGTTGTGAAGTTTTAGTAGCATTAGAATTCAGTCATTGCTTATGCTTTCATTATATGAGTAAGGCATTGACAGTAAATTGCAGTTGTGAAATATGTAGATTGTGTGCAGTTCCCTTACCACTTGCACTGTAGTGAATGAGTTTTGGTAAACTCATAGGGATAGTGGTGCTTGTCTAGAATCACAATGTGAGTTAGTGTGTATTTGGGATCACTGTGAGAGAAGCATTTGGTAACATCATGTATTTGCTGAGAGATAACTGTTTTAAAACCTGTCATGTTGTGAAGTTTTAGTAGCATTAGAATCCAGTCTTTGCTTATGCGTTGATTAAATGAGTCATGCTTTGACACTGATGTGGTGTACTTAAATATGTAGATTGTGTGCAGTACCATTAACTCTTCCAGACTAGTGAATGAGTTTTGGTAAACTCCTAGGATAGTGTTGCTTGTCTAAAATCACACTGTGAGTCTGTGTGCATTTGGGTAAGGATTGTGAGAGAAGCATTTGGTAACATCGTGTATTTGCTGACAAATAACTGTTTTAAAACCGGTCATGTTGTCAAGTTTTAGTAGCATTAGAAGCCAGTCTTTGCTTATGATTTGATTATATGAGTCAGGCTTTGACATAAAAGTGCAGTCCTGAAATATGAAGATTGTGTGCAGTTCCCTTGCCACTTCCACAGTAGTTAATGATTTTTGGTAAACTCTTAGGTATAGTGGTTGTTGTCTAGAATCACACTGTGAGTCTGTGTGCATTTGGGAACCACTGTGAGAGAAGCATTTGGTAACATCGTGTATTTGCTGACAGATAACTAATTTAAAACCTCTCATGTTGTCAAGTTTTAGTAGCATTAGAAGCTAGTCTTTGCTTATGCGTTGATAAAATGAGTCAGGGTTTGACACTAAGGTGCAGTACCATGTACTATTCTGTTCACTGTGGCAGAACTGAAAATGTAAAAGTTTTACCTAAGCACTGTTCTAGAAGTAGTCTGATTATTTAGTCAGTTTCTAAGTACCAAATAGATTGCTTCAAATGTCTATGCAGTATGCATGTAGTGTTCTAACATACTATACACTTGTCTTTTACACCTTCAATTCCCTAGTCAGTATCCATACACTTCCAGGAAACATCCTGTCACATCCTTTGCAGTCCTCTAGAGACCCATTCAACAGCATGTACTAATCCATTCACTGTGCCAAAACCCAAACACTTATAAATTCACCAAGACACTCTCTTTCCAGTACTCTAATGATTCAGTCAATGCCTAAGTAGTCATGCACTGAGCCAGGTATTAGCACATGGACATCTTCAAACCTCTATCCACTATGCATGCAGTCCTCTAACCATTTACACACTTGTCTTTCACACCTTCAATTCCCCAGTCAGTATCAGTTCACTTCCAGCAAACACCCTGTCACTGCCGTTGCACTCCTCTAGTGACCCATTCAGCATCATGTACTAATCCATTCACTGCGCCAAACCCTACTAAATTCACCCAGGCACTCTCCTTGCAGTACTCTAATCATTCAGTCAGTACCCAAGTACTCATCCAGTGATCCAGGCCTTAGTATATGGACTGCTTCAAACCCTTATCCACTATGCATGCAGTCCTCTAACCACCTACACAATTGTCTTTCACACTTTCAATTTCCTAGTCAGTATCCATACAGTCCAGCACTTGTCACTGCCTTTGCACTCCTCTAGTGACCCATTCAGTACCAAGTACTAATCCATTCCCTGTGCGAAAAGCCTAGCACTTATAAATTCACCTAGGCACTCTCCTTGCTGTACTCTAATCATTCAGTCAGTACCCAAGTAGTCAAGCAGTGAGCCAGGCCTCAGCACATGGACTGCTTTAAATGCCTATGCAGTATGGATGCAGTCCTCTAATCACCTACACAGTTGTGTTTCACACCTTCTATTCCCTAGTTAGTATTCATACTCTTCTAGCAAACACCCTGTCACTCACCCAGTGCGTCTCCTTATAGTACTGTAATCATTTAGTCAGTTAGCATGTAGTCTTTTAGTGAGGTAGGCTTTAGGGCATGAACTGCTTCAAAGTAGTATGAACTATGCATGTAGTGTTTTAACGATCGTCACACTTGTGGTTCAGGGCTATAGTTTCTTAGTCAGTTTTTATATAAAATGTGTTTGTACAGTAATGGAATAGTATAAATTTGAAAGTTATTAAAATACATTTATTTGTGATTCTTTTTTACAGATACAGAACAGGAGTATTTCTCATCTGTTTGCACTCTTCTCGTGCAAGATTGTTTGGATGAAGGGTCCTTAGGTGTTTCATCATACTTGCTGTGCCGCACGAGTATTTCTTGTTAGGATCGCCTCGTAACAGAACTCTTTGGAAAATCTTGCGAGTGACGAAGGTGGCATTGGTCTTTGTTTGCCCCTTGGGAAAAGTAAAAAATGTCCTCACCACTGAAGAAAAACATTGTGGGCGTGGTGCCTTCTGCAAAAAAAATTCCTCAGATTCGGGAAAGTTAAAGTTATAAAATTTTGTTAGCTGTATGCATTTTATATATCTGTGATTTGTTTCTTGTGGTATTTTGTTGAGAATACCATGTTGGGTTTTTTTTTAACAATCTTTCTGATTTTCCAGGTCTGTCGTCGACATCCATGGTCCCCACAGGAGTGTTCCGCCTTGTTGTTTTGTATTATTGTTGTTACATTTTGTTTATTAGTTTATTGTTCATATATATGTTAATAAAAAAATAAAGTTGGAAAATAGTTTATCGTTTATATATTTATTACTATAAAAAATAAAGTTTGAAAAAAAAATTAATAACGTTTTGGGTTGTTCTCTTAACTGCCGTGTGACTCTTTATTGTTCTTATTACTGTTATTTGATGGAGTCCACCATGGTGTTAAATTTTGGGGCACTTATCGCTGAAATACTGGTGATATCTGCAGTTTGCACCAACTTCTGAATAGTGTGTTAGATTTATCTCAACTGTACTTCCGTTTAAGTACTGATAATGAAATGGAGAGTAGCCGTTCCTGTGCAAAAAGACACGAGGTGCACCTTTCCGATTTATTCTAAATACTAAAATCCGGTATTGAATTGCACTGAGGTATTGGCTGCACTTACAGTGTACACA
This sequence comes from Triturus cristatus, assembly GCF_964204655.1. Taxonomy (NCBI): domain Eukaryota; kingdom Metazoa; phylum Chordata; class Amphibia; order Caudata; family Salamandridae; genus Triturus; species Triturus cristatus. Next base: position 320,075,209 of record NC_140579.1, read on the forward strand.
CAAAATCTATTGAGAAATCTCATTGTATTTATATTGATTGGGAATAGTGCATCAGGTGCTGGATCTTGACGAGATACACTGCTCAGTTCGTATATTGTTCTGCACACGAAAAAAATCACATCACAACTTTCACACCAATTGCAATGCGAAACAAATTCTGGTGATAAGACACGTTAGCACCAGGGATGTTACACCTGCTTTCTGCTGGTGTTAAGCAGGACAACTACCTGCACCATGGAAGGGAACACAGCCAAGAGCCACACCAGAACACCCACAGGTGCCATAGAGTCAATGAGCATGATACAGGGATACCCATGAGGGCCAGAAGACTCATCTCAACAACTCCAGGACCGCCAATGCCCCCCAAACCCACATCTTAGTAAGTGTGTCCCTGTGGTCATTGTCTTAGCATGATAGGCACAAGCCCTGCAACATCACAGTGTGCTGTCACCTCAGCGTTGGCAGTGAGCCTGGATGTGTAGCTACGCATGCATCTTCCTGCATGCACAACTGGCGTGTGTTGGTCTGGGGTTCACAGGTCAGTGCAGGGGTGTGCCTATCCGGCAAGGGGAACGAGGTGTCTCAGACATGTCCGTGTACAGGAAGTGCGGTAAGTGTGTCTCTGTGTTCTGGTGTGGCCTGCTACAAGAGCCGCAGCAGTCGATGTTGTAAAGTGGCATGTACCACCTCAAAGCGGCACTGTGATGTTGTAGTTGGAATGTAGCAGGACATGCGCAAATAGGCATTACAATGGTGTGCCGTACGAGTGCACGAGATACAACAGTGCACTGTACAAAAATGTGGGGGCTCGTGGGAGGGAGGAGCAGCCGTTTGGCAACATGACACACAGTGAACTCGACCATGTGCCACATGCTGGGCATCTCATCCATGATGACCACGGTAGCAGACATCCCACAACACCAACGACTGGTCTTTGTACACATCCTGTATGAATGCAGCGTGGTTTTCACTTCTATGCTCGTTCAGTGGTGTGATGTTGGCGGGTTGTGTGACTTGTGCTCCTTGTTGGTGTGTTTCATTTTGGCCATTGTTAGTCTATAAGTGTGTTGTACTTAATTGTGCATGTGTGCCATTCTGCCCATCTTCCCCCCTCCCCCACTCTCTGCTTCTTCATTTTCCTAGTGCTGTTGTTCCTATAACTTTGTTGCTGCACACATAAATACATGTAAAGAATAAATTAAAATAGTTCCTTGATTCTATTAGGTTTCAAAACTTCTCTATTGGTTTCGTTTTAATTTTCCATATGAAACGTTTTTTTAATATTCAACAACACATAGAAGTCAGAAGTGCAACGTATTCAATCAACACACTTTCTAGAACATTCTACAACACGTGCAGGTTAAAAGTTCATCAATTTTTTAAAACTTAACGATATTTTTTTGTAACATTTTCTTGAACATTTAACAACACGTGCAGGTTAAAAGTTGACGATTGTTTTAAGTTCGAACAGTGCCTTCCAAATGCAAGTAGCATGTGTGGTTGAGCTGAGCAAATTTTATCCTATGATATGTACTCCACGTTGAAACTGCTTTTTCTTAATCAATCACACAGATGCTTTTCCACAAAACTAATGTGCACCCTACTTTTAAAAAATAATGCTTTTCATGATATCTTTAGAGATAAGTTATAGATAGGAATTAGCATTTAAAAAACTTTTGAAATTCACTGAACAAACCATAGGTTTCATGCACATTATAGTTAGGAATTGCCATTTAAAAAACCCTTGAAATTCACTGAAAAAACCAAAGGTTTCAGGCACGTTATAGTTAGGAATTAGCATTTAAAAAACCTTAGAAATTCACTGAAAAAACCATAGGTTTCAGGGGCGTTATAGTTAGCTGGACATTTCCCTCGTACAAAACCCTAGAAATTCCCCTGTTATAGTTAGTACAGCTAACTATAACTCGCGCCCCCGCAATGCACTGCTGATGACATCACATATTACATCACTCATGACATGGTCAGTGACATCACTCATGACATCACTGATGACATCTCAAATGACATCACTGATGACATCATCCAGTGAATGTGTGTTTTTCTGAAAATTACATATGTTTTATATATGTATATCTCAAGGTCGATGGAAGAATAAATGGGTATATAGGTGTCTAAATGGATGATTTGTTTTTGAAAAATTGATTGTATAACTGACTGATTAAGTGTATCTTAGTGAATACATGGTCAGTGACATCACTGATGACATCTCAAATGACATCACTGATGACATCACTGATGACGTCATCCATGTGTTAAATTACTGCATCTTCTCACACCCTAATTTAACCATTGATACACCGACTCAAAATTTCAGACGTCCATTCTCAAAACCATAGATACTCCAATACCAATAACTACATACCCACTTATTAACTCTTAGGTCTACATACACCTCCACTTATTCACCTGTACAGTCACTCATACTTACAGTCACTCCGTACAAGACTATCATATGCATTTATACCTCTACATAGACACTCACACACCACCAATCATCCATAGAGGTACTCTCACACCTAGTCAGTCATGCAAATAATTAATTACACTACCAATTACTCACCTATGCAGTTATACACACTCAGGTTCACTTACTCATAAAAATAGCACCACATTCTTACGCTCTTATGCAATCATTGATACAAGCACACACTCATCCATACAGCCACTCTCATAATCACACACTCTCACATATACCCACTTATATACTCTTACACGCATATATACTGCCTTTCACATATGTAGTTAGTCACAAATGTACCACTGAGATATACATTCAATCCCTAACACACCCATACATACACTCACTCAACCATACAGTTCATCACAGATGCACTCTTAAAACCATGCACCCATAGAATCACCCACTCACACATCTATGCACAGAGTCACACACAGCCTACGCACACAAACACTCAGGCACCCATACAGATACTCAGACAACCAATCAATAACAACCAATCAATAACCCATATTGACACTCATATAGCTATTCACAAAACCATGCAGCCACTTATACACCAACGCACAGACACATACAGACATTCACACAGTTTAGTCGCTAGTCTGTAGTAAGATACATTTCATGACTCACTTATAGAGTCAGTCCCACACCTACAAAATCATCCATTCACACACTTGTACACCCACTCATCCTTCAACAGGCCTTTTCCTATATATAGTAAACATATTAAAACTTTACAGAAACACATACTCACTGGATGACGTCATCAGTGATGTCATCAGTCATGGTTTTTTCAGTGAATATATATATTTATCTATACATATATTATCTACTGGCGGTCACCAGTAGATAGTTATAGTTAGGACCGAGTTCCCATAGGAAATATGAAAATTCTATTTTTAATAACTTTAGGAATTGTGGTATGTTCTAAGGTGATTTTACCATGTGAAAAAGCCTTCTGCTGGGATATCATGAATCATGTTTGAGAGAAAACTATTTTCACATGCTTTTCCCACAGAGGTTTGGAAGGTGATCTGTAAGCTACACTGAGAGCATATTTTCTGTAAATTCACATTATCTTTCTCAGTCATGTGAGAATGAAGTCTGACATTCTCAGTAAAACATGTACATCCAACAAGGGCAGAAACTGTCAGTTGATTCCTTTGTGTTCTACTGCAGCTTCCCAGAGTGTTCCAAAGAACAACTAGAGCGCTACCACTCCTACTTATGATAAACGCATGGCACACCTGAAGCCATCTTGATTGGAATAAAGTGGTAACTCTTAAACATTTAATTTAAAAAGTAACAAAATGAGAGGGTTCATTTTGCTATAGAATGTATGATTAGTGCTGCAGAAAGAAAAATTAGGGCACATTTTGAGTGACTTCTCAAATCCTCTTCTATTTCATTAAAGAATTCTGACATGCAGACTGAAACATGCACTTTCAATACCAGCAGCAGACTTCCCTGGTGAGCAGTAGCTTTACTACAGTGATCTAATGAGCAACTAGAGTGCTAACATTCTGAATTTATGGCAAATGTGTGACACATCTGAATGCCTTCTTCATTGAATCAAAGTAAAAAACTGACAGTATGCCTACTGAGGAGACTGTAGTAAATGAGGAAATTAGGAAACTTCATAACAAGTCTCCCAAGATGGCCACCTGAGACAAAAGAGCCCAAATGTAGCACAAATATCACCGAGATGTAGCCCAAGTATAGCCCAATGACAGAAATCCCAAAGTGTTTTAAAGAACAACTAGAGCGCTAACAGTCTTACTTATGACAAAAGTATGGCACACCTGAAGCCATCTTGATTGGAATAAAGTGGTAACACTTAAAACATTTAATTTGCAAAGGAACAAAATGAGGGGGTTCATTTTGCCATAGAAATTATGATTAGTGCTGCAGAAAGAAAAATTAGGGCACATTTTGATTTCTCAAATCCTCTTCTATTTCATTAAAAAGTTCTGACATGCAGACTGAAACATGCACTTTGAATACCAGCAGCAGACTTTCCTGGTGAGCAGTAGCTTTACTACAGTGATCTAATGAGCAACTAGAGTGCTACCATTCAGAATTTATGGCAAATGTGTCACATCTGAATGCCTTCTTTATGGAACCAAAGTAAACAAGCATTGAAAATGCAATAGGTCTCACCCTCGTTTAAGTTAAAGCAATTCTGTTTGTAATTAGGTGGCTTTTTAGCTTTGCTTTTATTAGTGTTTTTCAAAATTTCATGTACATACCATGCATATATGTATATGTGTGCATGCATTTATATTTGTATTTATATAGATATGCAGATCATATATATGTTTATATTTGTATGTATATATATATTCACATAAAAAACCATAGGTTTCACACATGTTATAGTTAGGTGGATATTTCACTTGTAAAAAACCAATGAAATTCCCCCGTTATAGTTACTTCAGATAACTATAACTCGCGCGCCCGCAATCCTGTGCTCATGACGTCACATATTACATCACTCATGACATGGTCAGTGGCATCACTCTTGACATCACTGATGACATCATCCTTGTGATAGAGTGGCGGTCGCGCGAGTTATAGTTATCTGAAGTAACTATAACGGGGCAATTTCATTGGTTTTTTACGAGTGAAATATCCACCTAACTATAACATGTGTGAAAGCTATGTTTTTTTAAGTGAATTTGCAAGGTTTTTTAAATGCTAATTCCTAACTATAACATGTGTGAAACCTATGAGTTTTTCAGTGACCCCATCCCCCAGGGCCTGCACCCTAATTTTTTTTGTTGAAAAAAAATAATTTGGCCCTCCCAAGGCCTTAATCGGCCCCGGGGACCCCAACCCCCAGGTCATGGCCTTTTTTTATTTTTTTATTCTTTAGGAGGGGGGTTGTGTTGCCCCCCTCCTCAGGCCACTTATCGCCCCGGGGACCCCATCCCCCGGGGCCAGCCTTTGTTTTTTATTAAAAAAAATATATATATATTTATAGAAACACCTAGGACATGCTGGACAAACCGTATGTACCTATCACCATGACAATTTGCGTGATATTCATTAAAAGGCGACTATGCCTGATTAAAAGTGAGATTATGCTGCAAACTTGTTCATATTTTAAGTAGTTCGCACAGACACACATTTTAAAAACAATGAAGTTCCTAATACCCACCTTCTATGAACAGTTAGCTTGCTGCCCCATCCACCTCCTCCCTATCCTCTGTTGTCTGAATCCATGGACTAGCCTCCTCCCTCCTGCCATGCATGGTCTGATGTGCTGCCACTGCCCTACATTTAGCATGATGTACCAGTCCACTCATCCTGCCCTCCATTGCCCAATTCTATGGCCCATCATTGACCTCCCGCTTAGCCTCTGTGCTTTGCTTGCTGCCCCTATTCTCCTTCCCCCTGCCCTCCGATGTCTTTGTGCATGCCCCTGCTCCATCCTTTTTGACCACCATGTTCCATGGACCTGCCACTCCTATCTACTCTGAGTGTTCTGTTTAGCTGCCACTCCCCTACCACCTGCCTAGCATTGTCAGATGACTGTAACCTGTCCCTGCCACCTTCACCCTGCCTGTCCACATGCCATGCCCCTATCCCCTTCCTCCTGTCCTCCATGGTCCATTTTACTGCCACACCCTTCTGCCCTCCTGGTCTGTTGTGCTGCAACTGCTCCCCCTGCCTGCCCCGCGCGGTCTGTTGTGAGGCCCCTTCCCCTGAACTCTCTTGTCTGTGCCCAGGTCCTGACCCTCCCTTCTATCCTCCATGGTCCTTTGTGCATGCCCCTGCACCCTCCTTCTTGCCCATCATAGCCATTGTGCTGCCACTAACCCTCTCGCTTGCCATGCATGGTCTTCTGTGCTGCCATAGCCCCTCCCACCTTCCCTGTGTGGTCAGCTAGCTTCTCCTGACCCCCTCCCACCTTCCCTCCATGGTCTGTGTGTATGCCATCATAGTCTCACTGTTGCTCTCCATGGTGTGTCTTGTTTCTAGTGCCCATCCTGCCTGACCTCCATGGTCACCTTGCTGCTCCTGCCCTGCCCCCTTACCCCCAGCCCTCTGTTTCCATCTGCAGACCCCTATTCCCTCCCTCCTGGCATGTCAGTTCCATTGTAATGCCCCTGATCCGTCCCTCCTGCCCTTTATGGTCTGTTATGCTGCAGCTTTCTCTCCTGTCTGTCCATTATGGTCAGCTAGCTACCATTGCCTCTTTCCCCTCTGTTGTCTGTTGTCCATGTGCATGGTCCTGTCCCCTCCCTATTGCTTTTTATGGATTGTTGTGCTGCACTCCCGTCCCGCATGCCCTGTGTGGTGTATTGTGCTGCTGCAAACCCTGATGCCTGCCCTGTAGGGTCAGTTTGGTGCACCTCTCAATGTCCCTCCTGTCCTGGGGTATTGATTTTCCCCTTTGAGTTACATTGAAAAAGAGAAGATTGTAGACAGGAAACAGATCAAGTAAAGCCCATTTGAGCTTAAAAACATTGGACGTTTCCTGGCTGAAACGGGTCTGTTGGCATGCATGGTTGTATGACCACTGCCTCTTCCTTCTGCCCACAATGGTCTAATATATTGCCACAGCCTCTCTTGCCAGTCCTGTATTGTTGGTTTGTTGCCCCTGCCCCCCTTTCCACTGCCCTCCATAGTCTGTTGTGCTGCCACTGCCCTTCCTGCCTGCCTAGTGTGGTCAAATTGTTGCCTCTGCACTCTCCTACCTGCCTTCAATTTTCAGAGTCCGTGCCCCTGGCCTCTGCCTCTCAACAGTATCCCAATGAACAACTAGATTGCTAACATTCTATATTTATTACAAAAGTGTGGAATGCCTGACGTCATCTTGATGTAATCAAAACTGTAATGCCTAGAGCATTTCCTTTAGAAATTACATATATGAGAGGGTCGTATTGGCATCAAAATTATGGTTAGTGCTCTAAAAGACTAAAATAAGGACATATTTTCTGAGTTTTCAAATAGCGACAAAGCACTTTTAAATTATTTGTTATCTTTATGTTTTTTTATCCAGTTGACCACTTGATTAAATGTTGCACTTAGGGGAGAGGATGTGGTGTTACTTCCAGAACTGCAGACTTTGCAACTGGGGAACCAGGTTGGAGTTTCTGCTTCAGCTCGACATTCTGTGATTCTGGTCAAATCACTTAATCTCCCCATGTCTACAACCAAAATGAATTTGATCTTGTGTGATGTAACCAATGTTCATGTAAAGCACTCCAATACCTGACAAGTCTGCACTATATAAAACTGCAAATACACAAAAAATAAGTGTTTTGCACACTTCTGTCAGTGGGCTACATTTGGGCTACATCTGGGTGATATTTGGGCTATATTTGGGCTCTTTTGTCTCTGGTGGATATCTTGGGAGATTTATTTGTTATGAAGTTTCCTAATTTCCACATTTACTGCAGTCTCCTCAGTAGGAAATACTTTCAGTAAGGCATTCAGATGTGTCACACATTTTCCATAAATTCTGAATGTTCGCACTCTAGTTGCTCATTAGATCACTGTAGTAAAGCTACTGGTCACCAGGCAAGTCTGCTGCTGGTATTCAAAGTGCATGTTTCAGTCTGCATGTCAGAATGTTTTTATGAAATAAAAGAGGATTTCAGAAGTCAAAATGTGCCCTAGTTTTTCTTTCTGCAGCACTAATCATAATTTATATGGCAAAATGAACCCCCTCATTTCCTTTGTAAATTAAATGTGTTACCACTTTATTCCAATCAAGATGGCTTCAGGTGTGCCATACTTTTGTCATAAGTAAGACTGTTAGCGCTCTAGTTGTTCTTTAGAGCACTCTGGGAAGCTGCAGTAGAACACAAAGGAATCAACTGACAGTCTCTGCCCTTGTTGGATGTACATGTTTTACTGAGAATGTCAGACTTCATTCTTACATGACTGAGAAAGATAATGTGAATTTACAGAAAATATGCTCTCAGTTTAGCTTATAGATCACCTTCCAAACCTCTGTGGGAAAAGTATGAGAAAATAGATTTCTCTCAAACATGGTTCGTGATATCACAGCAGAAGGCTTTTTCACATGGTAAAATCACCTTAGAACACACCACAATTCCTAAAATGAGTATGGTATCATCAACAAATGATTTATAATGTAACTAAAGTCTTAAAACCTTCTATTAACTGCAATGCTTTTTAATGAGGTGCTATCATGTATATTGGTCCCAAGATGGCTGCCAACACTTCTTGGATGAAGTACTGACAGCCAATCAGATCTCAGGATGAGATGTGTGGTTAGGCTCCGCCCAGATATGTATGTGATTTTACTTTTGATTTTCTCAGGAACTACTGAACAGATTGACACCATGTATGCAAAAGGCACATGCCTGACCTGAGGACTACCTCTTTGCCAAATTTCAAGTAATTCTGTTCAGCCGTTCGGGCTGTACCTTGGACTAAAGGTCCCTAAGGAAAATTGCATGGGGAAAATGCGTCTTGGGACCCCCCTTTTTTCTCAGCCCCCGCTTTACGAATCCCCCCGAGACTTTCAGGGTAGGAGTGTAGCGGAGCGGAGCGGAGCGCCCCACCTATTTTGAAAATTTCGCGAGGATTCGTCAACCGGCGCCAAAGATATTCCAAATAGAATGTTGCGGACTTCCTAAGGAAACACGGTCCTAACTATAACTATCTACTGGCGACCGCCAGTAGATAATATATATATATATATATATATATATATATATTATCTACTACTGGCGGTCGCCAGTAGATAGTTATAGTTAGGATCATATTTCAATAGGAAATCTCAAAATTCTATTTTGAATAACTTTGGCGCCGGTTGACGAATCCTTGCAAAATTTTCAAAACAAATGGGGCGCTCCGCTCAGCTCGTACCCTGAAAGTCTGGGGGTGATTCGTCAAGCGGGGGCCGAGAAAAAAGGGGGGTCCCAAAACGTGTTTTCCCCATGCATTTTCCCATAGGACCTTTAGTCGAAGGAACAGCCCGAACGGCTGAACAGAATTACTTGAAATTTGGCAGATAAGTAGTCCTCAGGTCAGGGAAGTGCCTTTTGCAGGTCTGGTGTCAAACTGTTCAGTAGTTCCTGAGAAAATTACATTTAAAAGCATATAAATATCTATAAGCGTGTACCGTGCGTGCACTGTAAGCGCACGGTGCGCGCACCCTAACGTGCGCGAGCGACATTCTGATTGGTTGTTACATGTCTGTAAACATTCGAATCGGTCGAAATCAGGAAGTGTCGGCCGCCATTTTGTCTGTCACACTGTAAAGGAAAGGTGGAGAACGTGAACAGGGGGCAGGGTAGGGAGTTCCTGACCCCCTAGAGTTTGTCAGGGGGTCACAGTGGGACCCCGAAGGGCAAAAAAAAAGATTTTAATTTTTTTTAAAATTCGCGAGGTGCGCGCACCGTGCGCGCACGGCAAACAAATTAAAAAAAAATATATTAAAAAAAGAAGATTAAGTGTTTGGATGTTGGTTGGCTCTAAAAAGAGCCGTTGTGTTTATTGAGTGTTTTTTTGTACCTACAAGTAAGTACCGATGCAGAGTCTAAAGTTCAAGAGGAAGACTCTGTTTGTTCCCTTCATCATTGAAATGTACACCGTCTCCTCTATAAATGCCTTGCATGTTGTAACGCAAGTTGTTGTGGTATATAGAACCCATACCATAGTCTCTGAGGAAAGCAGAAACAGACTTATTGACGTGCTTTCTTGCTTTGTCAATCTGCGGACAATGTTGGTTGGACCAGTTCCACTTTTGCCTTTGGCATATATTAGAATATACAAAGGCAGTTTGTGGAAATAGTGACATCAATTGCACAAAGGTGTCCTTAATAAGCATTTCCAGACCTACGCCAGTTAAAGTGCCTAGGTCATTTCCACCACAGTGCACAATAATAAGGTTAGGCTGTTGGAGATGTAGAAAGGTTTTCACCAAAGGCATTAATTGGTGCCACTTTAACCCTCTCTGACCAATCCATTTAATGTCTACATTTGGCAAAGCAAGATCTGTCACAATACCTTTTTTTTCTGCAAACTTTTCACTCCAGAAGACATAGCTGTGACCTATAATCCACACTGTGAACATCTTCCAAGGAGATCTGGATGCACTCAGAAGGTGTCTTTCAGTAGAATGGCAATATGAAAAGAAAGATAGTTGTAAAATGGAGGCTTACATACTTTTTTTAAAATAAAAAGAAATCATTGGCTGTTTCAGACCATTCAACAGTAAAAACTAGGCTGTATGTTTAAATTATTAAAAGCATGTTTTGTATTGGTTCTTAAAAATGTGTTCCCACAGAACATTAGTTTGGATTTGCTGTTAGGTTTGAAAAGTCAAGCACTCTTTCTATTTGGATTTGAAACATTGTGTGCTGAACTTCTGACTTCTCTGCTCACACCAGTGTTCCATGACCTGTTGCTATGGTAGCAGGCAGAAGTCATGTTGGGGGAAGGGATCATTTGGAAAGGGTTGAAATTTGCAACCAATAGAAATGTGTGATTGCATTTGAAAAAATGTGGGAAACACTGTGATTTGAAGTTAACATGTATATGTGTGAAAAAAGAAAGGGAAACATTGCCATTTACTGGTTCTGCTGAGAGGTGTACAGTTCAGAGATTCTGGCTCTGATAATCTGATGTGTGAGTGGCACATTTTTTTCTCAACTAACTACTTTTAAAAGGCGAGTTATGAATTTGAGAGGGGATGTATGTGGTGTATTTGGATAAAAATAATAGAAATGTGATTCTTCTTTTAAAGTTGTGTTTTACATTTTATGTTAAGGAAGATATTTACCTGCCTTGAACATGTCAGATATTATGGAGTATGTCTTCACCATAAGTTAAGGTGTATTGGTATCACCCAGGAATACTGTTTTGTGCCTAGAATCACATCATGAGTCTGTGTGCACACAGGAATTTTTATCAGAGATTTAATTTGTGTTGCTCTTGCTCTGTTAGCCATGCACTCGCAGGAAAGGGGCAGCTTGATTTATTGAACTCTGATGGTTAGCATTCAGTAGAAATCACTTTCTCACAAATGAGAGGCAAATGCTAACACATTTGAAATTAACATGGTACATTTTCCTTCCACTTTTAAAATTGTGATGTCAGATATTATGGAGTATGTCTTCACCATAAGTTAAGGTGTACTGGTATCACCCAGGAATACTGTTTTGTGCCTAGAATCACACCTTGAGTCTGTCTGAACACAGGATTTACTTTGTGTTGCTGTTTTCTGTAAGATTTGCACTCGCAGGAAAGTGCCAGCTTGTTTTCTTCAACTGTGATGGATAGTATTGAGCAGAAATCACTATCTCACAAATGAGAGGCAAATGCTAACACATTTGAAATCAACATGGTAGATTTTACTTCCACTCCCGCAATGGGTGAGGTAGTTTTTACATGTTGACAATTCCAATTAACCTTTACCACACATGTACTCTTACATACATCTGTGCAGTCTTCATGCAGTTGTGCAAGCGTCCATGCAGATCTGTCTTGTATCAGACAATAATCGGTCTCCAGAAGCACGCTCTTTGCACACAGACAGGTGCTTCTCCTGCACTCCCATGCTTACTACTCAGCTCTGTGTGGTATTTTAGATAGCAGTGTGTAATGCTAATACATTCAACGTCATCAAGGCTCATTTCCTTTGCTCTACTCTAATCATTCACCCTGTAACACATGCTGATGGTCTCAAGTATCTGTTAGGACATGTGCTCTTTTCTGCCTCTCTAAAATATAAGGAAAATGTGTCAGGCTGCCATAGTAATTATCACTTACTCTACCACAGTAGTAAATGTGCTTTGAAATTGTTGTGTGCCTAGAATCACACCATGAGTATGTGTGCACACAGGAATTGTTCTCAGAGATTTAATGTGTGTTGCTGTTGTTTTGTAAGATTTGCACTCGCAGGAAAGGGCCAGCTTGTTTTCTTCAACTGTGATGGATAGCATTGAGCAGAAATCACTATCTCACAAATGAGAGGCAAATGCTAACACATTTGAAATCAACATGGTAGATTTTACTTCCACTCCCGAAATGGGTGAGGTAGTTTTTACATGTTCAAAATTCAAATTAACCTTTACCACACATGTACTCTTACATACATCTGTGCAGTCTTCATGCAGTTGTGCAAGCGTCCATGCAGATCTGTCTTGCACCAGACAATAATCGGTCTCCAGAAGCACGCTCTTAGCACAGAGACAGATGCTTCTCCTGCACTCCCATGCTTACTACTCAGCTCTGTGTGCTATTTCAGATAGCAGTGTGTAACGCTAACACATTCAAAGTCACCAAGGCTCATTTCCTTTGCTCTACTCTAATCACTCCCCCTGTAACACATGCTGATGGTCTCAAGTACCTGTTAGGACATGTGCTCTTTTCTGCCTCTCTAAAATATAAGGAAAATGTGTCAGGCTGCCATAGTGATTATCACTTACTCTACCACAGTAGTAAATGTGCTATGAAATTGCCAAACAAAAATTGTTGTGTGCCTAGAATCACACCATGAGTCTGTGTGCACACAGGAATTGATGTTAGAGATTTAATATGTGTTGGTATTGTTCTGTCAGACATATATATTTCTGGAAAATTGGAAAATGAAGAGATTGTCAAACTGGAAAATTGTTTTGATTTGGGTGAAGATCAGCGTATTTGTAAATACTGTTATAACAAGTTAGAAGAAAATAGAATGCCAGCTAGAGCTGTACATAATAATTTAGTTGATATTCCTGCAGAACTTTCTGAGTTAAATACCTATGAGTCTATACTCATTCAATGCGTGCATCCATTTCAGACCATAGTGCGTATGGAGCCCAAAACAGGTAAATTACCTCCTTCGGATTTACAAAGAGGTTTAAAAGGAAGAGTTGTCTATTTGCCATTGGATTTGAAAAAAAATATGGAAACAACAGATGAAGATAGATTGGAAACTGAACCATTAGTTATTATGGTTAATGGTGTACCAACAAAGAATAAGAACATTTGGCAAGAGCTGGTAGATGTAAGAAAAGTACAAAGAGCAAATTTATATTTGAAAATAAATAATAAATGGTATGAAACAATTTATATGGATGAAGATGAAGAAGAATTACTAGCAGACACAGGAGTACCAACTGGGCAAATTGAAAAAGTGGATAAGTCAAAAGAAGAAGAAATTTATGAACATTTCAGCATACATCCTCGTCATTCTAAAGAAGTTATGGGAAACACTATTGATCTGTTTCAGATGAAAAAAGCACAAGAAACTCCCGTGAGTGTATGGGAGGAGAGCTTGGAAGCTCGTTGTTTTCCCCAGCTGTTTCCTACAGGAAAAGGTGGACGATATGATGAACGTCCTGTGCAGATTCCTGCTTCTGAGTATCGGACTACAAGACTATATGCAGAAGATCCGAGATTTCGTCAAAGTATTCCTTATTTGTTCCATCTTTTATTTGAAAGTGACTTGTCTGCACTATCTTATGCAGTAAATCACATTTTGAAAACTGGAGTACATCTACATAATGTGTCTGCAAAGGATTTTATGAACAAAGTGCAACAGCGAGATGATCATTTGGAATCTCAATTGATTAATTTGATGGCTTGTCAGCGTGGGACTAATGAATATTGGTACCGACGCCATGGAGAATTGAAATGTATGTTACAGAATTTAGGAACTCCTACATGGTTCCTTACCCTAAACTGTGCTGAGTACGCTTGGGATGATTTACTGGATTTTCTTCGAGAGGCAAATTCAAATATTGAAAACATCCAACACAAGACAGCAGGAGAATTATGCTCATTGGATCCAGTAAATGTTTGCAGATATTTCAATCATAGATTTGAGGCTATGATGTCCTTCATCTGCACTAAAAAAAATCCACCTCTTGGAGAAGTTGTGGATTTCTTTTGGAGAAAAGAGTACCAACCAAGAGGTGCTCCACATATTCATTTGCTGTTGTGGATCAAGGATGCACCCAAATTTGGAACAGATGCTGATGAAGCAGTTTTATCTTTCATTGAAGAATATGCAACATGTGCTATACCTAAAAGCACAGAAGAAAAAAACTTAAAAGAGCAAGTTTTACGTTTCCAAAGTCATCGGTGTGGAAAATACTGTCGACGAAAGTACAAAAGTAAAGATAAATTCTACACAAAATGTCGATTTGGATTTCCACGACCTGTTCTTTCAAAAGGAAGAGTAAACAGTTTTATGTCAGCTGTGCGACATACTATTACAAGAAAATCGCCTAAGAATACCTACAACCTAAGAAGAAAAGAAGAGTCAAAATATATAAATGACTACAACCCAGTCATTTTATCCATGTGGAATGCTAACATGGATATACAGTATGTTGCTGACAATTCTATTGCTGTTGCTCTGTATGTCACATCTTACATCACTAAATCTGAGAAAACGGAATTGAAAGAAATGTGGGAAGAGATTTCACACGAGAAGACTGTCAGTAAAAAGCTATACAGTTTCAGTTTAAAGATGTTATCGCATCGAGAAATTGGATCCTACGAATGCTCAGATAGGTTATCATCTGCAAGTCTGTACTCCAAATCCAGAAGAATAATTTGGGTAAGTTTAGGCCTTGCAGGAATGAGAAATCGGGTACTGAAATCTATTCAAGAAATTGAATATTTAGCAGAGTACGAACCAGAAAGTACAGACATTTTAAGAACAAACATGTTGGACACATATTACCCACAAAGAAGTCATCATCTTGAGAACATGTGTCTCTATGAAGTGCTGCAGAACTACATTTATAAACGGAATGCCACAGAAGATATCAACAATGGAAAATAAAAAGTCACTGGTGAGGAAGGATGTTTGGTAAAACAAACAAAAGGAAGTTTGATTAATCATCGGAAGCTGAGTTGCGACACTACTGACAAAAAGGAATTTTACTACTTGGCACTTTTACAGCTCTTTAAACCATGGCATTCAGAGGACGAACTACTTGGAGATTTTCAGAGCTATGAAGATTCCTTTAATGCTTGCAAAGATAGCATAGAATGCAGTATTTTCACAACTTATGTTCAAATGTTAAATGAAGAAATTGAACAAGAAGCAACAATTGCAGCTGAAGTAGCTAGAGACAGTTCTCAAGACAGTCAAAGTTCTGGGACATTCAGTCAAGATCCTCTAGGACAACCAATCGTAGAAAATGTAGCTGCAATAGCCATGACTAAAGTCGAAACAGCTATGAATCAAGCTCAGGAAGATTTAATAAACTTACCAAATATGGAACAACTGAATGATGAACAACAACAAATTTATGAGGAACTCAGAAAAAAAATTGATCACGGATTACTACATGAAAATAAAGAGTGCTCATGCACATCGTTTGAACCAATCAGAATGTATGTGAGTGGACAAGCCGGAACTGGAAAAAGTTTCTTGATTAAAGTAATTAGAAGCTATCTACAGCAAAAAACAGATTCAACTTTGTCTTGTGTTGTTACTGCTCCAACTGGGTTAGCAGCATATAACATAAAATGAATTACCCTCCATCGTTTGCTAATGTTACCAATAGAGCACGAGAACAAAATACAATACCACAAGCTAACAGGAGAAGCATGTTTTGAAGTTGCAAGAGTATTGAAAAAAATGAAAGTTCTCATCATTGATGAGGTAAGCATGGTATCAAACTTAATGCTTGCCTTTGTGCATTTAAGAATGCAGCAAATTCTAAAGACAAACTATGACGTGCTATTTGGAGGAAAACATGTTATAGTTTTTGGGGATCTTCTGCAGCTCACTCCAGTTAAAGGACAACCGGTATTTCAAACCCTTACACATAAAGACACGAAAATGTCATTAGGAAGTATAGGTAATGTGAATATTTGGACATACTTTGAGTATAAAGAACTCATTACCAATATGCGGCAAGCCAATGATGAGGATTATGCAAGTATTCTGAAAGATATCAGAATTGAACTACTCATAGAACATGGCAGAAAAGCTTTACAGAGTCGATTGCTATGTAATGTGTTTTCAACAGAACAAATAGTTCCAGAGAAAAGATACAAGAACATTGCTGAAAAAAATACTGTAATCTGCTTAATGCCAACACTACATGAATGCTCTATATTCAATCAAGAACTTTTGAAATTGGAAAATGAAGAGATTGTCAAACTGGAAGCTGTGGATAAAATACAACATGAAGGAATAACTATTATATTGACAAACAAATTGACAAGTAAATTGGATTCTCTAGAGAAAAACATCTCGAAAACAGCCGGTTTAGAAAAGAATCTTTATGTATGTATGAACTGTCGAGTAATTTTAAGACGTAATTTGGATGTAGAAAAAGGTTTAGTGAACGGAGCTATGGGTAAAGTTGTGGGTTTTGTTAATTACCAGAAAACAGTTGGAATTGAATTTTTAAAAATAAAATTTGATCAGATTGAAGAGGTTAAAGACATTTGTCGTTGTTCAGTTCGTTTCTTGCTTGTGAAAGACTTATATGTACGTAGGAAGCAGTTTCCGTTTTCTCTAGCATATGCTGTAACTATTCACAAATCTCAAGGATTAACTGTAGATAGTGCTTTTGTAAACATTGGATCTACTGTGTTTAAAGAAGGTATGGCATATGTTGCTTTGTCACGCGTGAAAAAAATATCTGGTTTATTCATGATAGACTTTGATGAGTCAAAAGTTAGTGCTGATGCAAACTGTGTAAAGGAGTATAATAGATTAAGAAGAAGCTATGCTCCTCATTTAGGTCAGTATCCTGTGTTTGAAAAACGTGTTGTTTGTCGGAAAAGGAGATTTGAGAATATCTATAATGAGGATGTACAGAACAGAAAAAAAGAGAGTGATGTGACTGCAAGCAAAAAGAAAAAGGACAGTGTTGAAGGGGTTGTTGGTTGTCATTTTGAAAATAGCTCTGGTGTCAACTGCTACGCAAATGTAGTGCTGAATGTTGTATTTTATCTTCAAATTTTGCAAGAGCAGATAATACTAAATCATGGAAAAAGATTCTGTTCTCTGCTGAGTCTCCTTTATGAGAAGCTGAGTAATGATAAAACTAAAATAGAAAGTGCTTCAGATGTTAGAAATATTTTAGATGAATGTTCTGGATGTACACAGTTTACACAAGATGTCCAGCAAGATGCACAAGAATTTTTAATGTATATGCTTATGGTACTGGAAGATGAAGGGGTAGAAATATAAAATATATTTGGTGTCTCATATAAATGGGAACATTGTTGTGAAAACTGTATGAACACATGCAGCAGTAATGTTGATTCTGAAAGGTTCACATATTTAACATTACCAGAGAGTAAATCAGTGACTTTTAGTAAATTAGTTAAAGATGCTAATCACAACATGGAATGTTCTCAATGTAAATCAGACATTTTATCAACGTTATTTTTAAATAAATATGGACAGTATGTAATTTTAATGATGCAACGTTGTAGAGCAGATGGAACTAAATTGGAAACTTTACTAAAGAAGTTTGTAGGAAATCAATTATCAATATCAGGTAAAACTTTTGTTGCAGTTGCAATTATTTTTCATGATGGACCTTCTATAACTTCTGGTCATTACACAGTTTATCTTAAATGTGAAAAAGGATGGACACTGTGTAATGATTCTCAATTGATTTTCAAGCAACATTTGCCTTATGATTGACCAAATTGTTACTTAATTTTTCTAAAACCAACATTTTAGATACAAATTCCAGCATCTGAAGAAACCATTATTTCAACTTTATAGGATTAACATTGGATATTTCACTTACAAAGGATTTTAAAATTACCATTTGGCCTCATGGAAAGGTAAAGGTAACAATTGTGGACTTGTTTGACAGATATTATTTTGGTGTACGTGCTTAAGCATCAAGATTTACAGATGTTATTTATTGCAAATAGTTATTGTTCTTAGAAGGTATTTTTAATATATTTGTGACATTTTTATCAAGGTATGTTTTAGTGAGAAGAGATTCAGGGCTTTTTTTAAACAATCTTTCAGATTGTTTTTTTTTTGCCCGCTGTTAAATGATGAAAACAATTGATATCACTATTTTCAGTGAAATTCAATACATTCTGAAAACAGCAAAAAAGGGCAAAAAATTGCTTTGTTAAATATGAAAAAACATGTGCTGCTTAAGAAAATGTATTGTTGAATATTAATACTTTTTTTCTTTTTTTCAGATCTTGAAAAAAAATTTAGGAGATGTAATCCATTTTACTTGCAATTAAAAAAACACATTTAAAAATGTGTTTTAATTTAAAACAAAGGTGGAGAACATGGAAAGGGGGCAGGGTAGAGACTTCCTGACCCCCTAGTCTTTGTCAGGGAGTCCCTGAAGGATCACAAAGGGTGAAAAAAATGATTAATTATTTTATTTTTTTTAAAACCGTGCGCGCACGGTAAAAAAAAAAACGAAAAACAGATTTTAAAAACAAGTTTTTGTGTTAAGATTTTAGGTGGCTCTAAAACGAGCCCTTGTGTTAATGTAGGGACAGAGGAACAGAAAAAGTAAAAAATGAAAAAAACTATGGCCGGGTGCATGAGTGCTGCTCTATCTTTCTCTCAATGAGATCAATACTGGTTTCACTAAGAGAAATAAGAGCATGACAGTCAATGCACCGTGTATACACCCTCCGAAAAGCAGGGCGTATATCAAGAGGTGCAGAATTAGGGGAAGGCGCCACTGCAGAAGAAGTGCTCGGCTGAGCTGCCAATGATGTGCTCGGCTGAGCTGCTGCGGATGTGCTCGGGTGAGCTGCTGGAGAGTTTTCACTAGCAGCTCGAGCAAAATGTACAGGATGTACTCCTTCAACGTGCCTTAACATCGTGTGAATACTAAAAGAGTATTTCTTATTAGCATTTCCACGTGATAAGGTCCGTTGACAAATAATGCAGGTGACTTTGGGAGCATTTACCTTCTTCTGCCCCTCAGGAAAAGTGAAAAACTGCCATATGAAAGACTCTTTCCGCTTCCTCTGTCTCTGTGGCACAAGAGTCTCCTGATCACTACTAGAAGATGGCTGCTGCTCTGCCATTGTATCACAAAAACAGATCAGCTCCTTCTCCCAGGGAATCAGAAGTAATAATGAGGAGAGTGGGTGTGGTATTGGAAGAATCTGGAACTGAAAGTACTATGAACCAATGACAAGTGTTGTTTCCTAATCACATGATTTGCCTGGGTGTGGTGTTGGAAGAATCTGGAAGTGAAAGTACTATGAACCAATGAAAAGTGTTCTTTCTGAATCACATAACTTGCCTGGGTGTGTTAATGGAAGAATCTGAAAGGGAAATTACTATGAACCAATGAAAAGTGTTCTTTCTTAATCACATGACTTGCCGTGTGCGCACCGTGCGCACACGGCGCATGCACTGAGCACAAGGGCATGCGCGGAGCACGCGCGCATGCGCGAACGAACCGCGCATGTGCATTCGTAGTGCGCAGTAGTACACGCACATGCACAAACATAACACGCGGAGCACGCACGATGTGCGCATGCGCACACGAAGAACGTACGCATGCGTACGTAGTGTGCGCTCCGAGCGCGTAAAAAGCACGCACACATGCGTGAATTCCACAAACGTAGCGCGCGGAGCACGCACGACGTACGCATGCGTACGTGGAGAACGTACGCATGCGTACACAAAGAATGTACGCATGCGTACATAGTGCGCGCACCGAGCGCGTATGGAGCACGCGCGCAAGTGCGAACGTACCGCGCAGAGTACGCCCGACGTACGCATGCATACTACGTGGAGACCGTACGTACGCACACAGCACCGAGTGCGTACGATGACGTAGCAATCACGTACGCGCACCGAGCGCATGGCAAAAATACTTTAAAAAAAAAAAGAAAGAATTAAAGTGTTTATAAGTTAATAGAAGATATTAACTATGCTGTTCAACTTTATCCCAATTTTTTTTTTTTTAAAGTTGTACCATTCCAAATTAAAGGATACAGGTAATCTATAACTATAAACATATGTAACTTTTTGTAAAAGAAATATATAAAAAATAAAATAAAAGATTCATAAATTAGCATTTAAAAAACCTTTGAAATTCACTGAAAAAAACATAGGTTTCACACACGTTATAGTTAGGAATTAGCATTTAAAAAACCTAGCAAATTCACTGTAAAAACCTTAGGTTTCAAACACGTTATATTTGCTGGAAATTTCACTCGTACAAAACAAATGAAATTCCACCGTTATAGTTAGTTCAGCTAACTATAACTCGCGCGCTTGCAATCCACTGCTGATGATGTCACATATTACATCACTCATGACATGGTCAGTGACATCACTCATGACATCACTGATGACATCTCAAATGACATCACTGATGACATCACTGATGACGTCTTCCATGTGATAAATTACCACATCTTCTCAGACCCTAATATAACCTTTGATACACCGACTCAAAATTTCAGAGTTCCATTCTCAAAACCATACATACTGCAATACCAATAACTACATACCCACTTTTTAACTGTTAGGTCTACATACACCTCCACTCATTCACCTGTACAGTCACTCATACTTACAGTCACTCCATACAAGACTATCATATGCATTTATACACCTATAAAGACACTCACACACTACCAATCATCCATAGAGGTACTCTCACACCTAGTCAGTCATGCAAATAATCACACTCCTATTTACTCACCTATGCGGTTATACACACTCAAGTTCACTAAATCATAAAAATATTACCACAATCTTACGCTCTTATAGAATCATTGATACAAGCGCACACTCATCCATACAGTCACTCTCACAATCACACACTCTTACATGTACCCACTTATATACTCTTACACGTATATATACTGCCTTTCAAATATGTAGTTAGTCACAAATGTACCACTGAGATATATATTCACTCGCTAACATACCCATACATACACTCACTCAACCATACAGTCCATCAGAGATGTACTCTTAAAACCATGCACCCATAGAATCACCCACTCACACATCTAGTCACAGAGTAAAACACACCCTACCCACACAAACACTCAGGAACCCCTACAGATACTGAGACAAGCAATCAATAACTCATATAGACACTCATATAGCTATTCACAAAACCATGCAGCCACTTATACACCAACATACAGACACATACAGACATTTACACAGTTTAGTCACTAGTCTGCAGTTAGATATATTTAATGACTCACTTAAAGAATCAGTTACGCACCACTGGAAAAAATCCATTTACACACTTGCACACCCACTCATTCTTCAACAGGCCTTTCCCTATATATATTAAACATATTAAAATTGTTCAGAAACACATAGTCAATGAATGACGTCATCAGTGATGTCATTTGAGATGTCATAAGTGATGTCATGAGTGATGTCACTGACCATGTCATGAGTGATGTAATATGTGACGTCATCAGCAGTGGATTGCGAGCGCGCAAGTTATAGTTAGCTGAACTAACTATAACGGTGGAATTTCATTGGTTTTGTACGAGTGAAATTTCCAGCTAACTATAACGTGTGTGAAACCTATGGTTTTTTCAGTGAATATATATATGTATATATATATGTATATACATATGTATGTATATATAAATACATACATATATATATATCCATATATATTACCTACTGGCAGTCGCCAGTGGGTAGTTATAGTTAGGACCTATTTTCCATAGGAAATCCGCAACATTCTATTTGGAATAACATTGGCGTCGATTGATGAATCTTCGCGAAAGTTTCCAAACTTTTGGCCAGCTCCGGTCCGCTCCTATCCTGAAAATTTCACGGTGATTCGTCAAGCGGGGGCCGAGAAAAAAGGGGGGTCCCAAAACGCATTTTCCCCATGCATTTTCCCCTAGTACCTGTTGATGCAGCTACAGCCCGAAGTGCTGAACGGAATTACACCAAATTTGGCAAAGAGGTAGCCCTCAGTTCAGACTCGTGCCTTTTGCTTAAATGGTCTAAATCCGTTCAGTAGTTCCTGAGTAAATCAAAAGTAAAATCACATATATATCTGGGCGGAGCCTAACCACACATCTCATCGTGAGATCTGATTGGCTGTCAGCACTTCATCCAAGAAGTGTTGGCAGCCATCTTGGGACCAATATACATGATAGCACCTCATTAAAAAGCATGGCAGTTAATAGAAGGTTTTAAGACTTTGGTTACATTATAAATCATTTCTTGATGGTACCATACTCATTTTAGGAATTTTGGTGTGTTCTAAGGTGATTTTACCATGTGAAAAAGCCTTCTGCTGTGATATCATGAATCATGTTTGAGAGAAAACTATTTTCTCATGCTTTTCCCACAGAGGTTTGGAAGGTGATCTATAAGCTAAACTGAGAGCATATTTTCTGTAAATTCACATTATCTTTCTCAGTCATGTGAGAATGAAGTCTGACATTCTCAGTAAAACATGTACATCCAACAAGGGCAGAGACTGTCAGTTGATTCCTTTGTGTTCTACTGCAGCTTCCCAGAGTGTTCTAAAGAACAACTAGAGCGCTAACAGTCCTACTTATGACAAAAGTATTGCACACCTGAAGCCATCTTGATTGGAATAAAGTGGTAACACTTAAAACATTTAATTTGAAAAGGAACAGAATGAGGGGGTTCATTTTGCCATAGAAAGTATGATTAGTGCTGCAGAAAGAAAAATTAGGGCACATTTTGAGTGACTTCTCAAATCCTCTTCTATTTCATTAAAGAATTCTGACATGCACACTGAAACATGCACTTTCAATACCAGCAGCAGACTTCCCTGGTGAGCAGTAGCTTTACTACAGTGATCTAATAAGCAACGAGAGTGCTAACATTCAGAATTTATGACAAATGTGTGACACATCTGAATGCCTTCTTGATGGAACCAAAGTAAAAAACTGAAAGTATTTCCTACTGAGGAGACTGCAGTAAATGAGGAAATTAGGAAACTTCATAACAAAAAAATCTCCCACGATGGCCACCAGAGACGAAAGAGCCCAAATGTAGCCCAAATATCACCCAGATGTAGCCCAAGTATAGCCCAATGACAGAATGTCCTAGAGTGTTCTAGCGAACAACTAGAGCGCTAACAGTCTTACTTATGACAAACGTATGGCACACCTGAAGCCATCTTGATTGGAATCAAGTGGTAACACTTAAAACATTTAATTTACAAAGGAACAAAATGAGGGGGTTCATTTTGCCATAGAAATTATGATTAGTGCTGCTGAAAAAAAATGAGGGCACATTTTGACTTCTCAAATCCTCTTCTATTTCATAAAAAATTCTGACATGCAGACTGAAACATGCACTTTGAATACCAGCAGCAGACTTCCCTGGTGAGCAGTAGCTTTACTACCGTGATCTAATGAGCAACAAGAGTGCTAACATTCAGAATTTATGGCAAATGTGTGACACATCTGAATGCCTTCTTGATGGAACCAAAATAAAAAACTGAAAGTATTTCTTACTGAGGAGACTGCAGTAAATGAGGAAATTAGGAAACTTCATAACAAATAAATCTCCCAAGATGGCCACCAGAGACAAAAGAGCCCAAATGCAGCACAAATATCCCCCAGATGTAGCCCAATGACAGAAGTGTGCAAAACCCTTATTTTTTGTGTATTTGCAGTTTTATATAGTGCAGACTTGTCAGGTATTGGAGTGCTTTACATGAGCATTGATTACATCATACAAGATCAAATTTATTTTGGTTGTAGACATGGGGAGATTAAGTGATTTGACCAGAATCACAGAATGTTGAGCTGAAGCAGATACTCCAACCTGGTTCCCCAGTTGCAAAGTCTGCAGCTCTGGAGGTAACACCACATCCTCTCCCCTAGGTGCAACATTTAATCAAGTGGTCAACTGGATAAAAAAAACATAAAGATTACAAATAATTTAAAAGTTCTTTGTCGCTATTTGAAAACTCAGAAAATATGTCCTCATTTTAGTTTTTTAGAGCACTAACCATAATTTTGATGCAAATAAGACCCTCTCATATATGTAATTTCTAAAGGAAATGCTCTAGTTACTACAGTTTTGATTACATTAAGATGACGTCAAGCGTTCCACACTTTTGTAATAAATATATAATGTTAGCAATCTAGTTGTTCATTGGGATACTGTTGAGAGGCAGAGGCCAGGGGCACGGACTCTGAAAATTGAAGGCAGGTAGGAGAGTGCAGAGGCAACAATTTGACAACACTGGGCAGGCAGGAAGGGCAGTGGCAGCACAACAGACTATGGAGGGCAGTGGAAAGGGGGGCAGGGGCAACAAACCAACAATACAGGACTGGCATGAGTGGCTGTGGCAATATAATAGACCATTGTGGGCAGAAGGAAGAGGCAGTGGTAGTACAACCATACATGCCAACAGACCTGTTTCAGCCAGGAAACGTCCAATGTTTTTAAGCTCAAATGGGCTTTATTTGTTCTGTCTCCTGTCTACAATCTCCTCTTTTTCAATGTAACTCAAAGGGGAAAATCAATACCCCAGTTTTTTTTTCAAAATCTCCCTCTAACCAAGTTCAAAATGTTCGCAAGTATGGTACATTGGATCGTGGTAGGCAGGAGGAATTGGGGTAGGGACATGGACTCGGATAACAGAGGACAGGAGGGACATGGAGAGGTGCACCAAACTGACCCTACAGGGCAGGCATCAGGGTTTGAAGCAGCACAATACACCACACAGGGAATGCGTGATGGGAGTGCAGCACAACAATCCATAGAAAGCAATAGGGAGGGGACAGGACCATGCACATGGACAACAGAGAACAGAGGGGAAAGAGGCAATGGTAGCTAGCTGACCATAATGGACAGACAGGAGAGAAAGCTGCAGCATAACAGACCATAAAGGGCAGGAGGGACGGATCAGGGGCATTACAATGGAACAGACAAGCCAGGAGGGAGGGAATATGGGTCTGCACATGGAAACAGAGGGCTGGGGGCAAGAGGGCAGGAGCAGCAAGATGACCATGGAGGTCAGGCAGGATGGGCACTAGAAACAAGATACACCATGGAGAGCAACAATGAGACTATGATGGCATACACACAGACCATGGAGGGAAGGTGGGAGGGGGCCAGGGGCAGCTAGCTGACCACACAGGGAAGGTGGGAGGGGCCATGGCAGCACAGAAGACCATGCATGGCAAGCGGGAGGGTTGGTGGCAGCACAATGGCTATGATGGGCAAGAAGGAGGGTGCAGGGGCATGCACAAAGGACCATGGAGGATAGAAGGGAGGGTCAGGACCTGGGCACAGACAAGAGAGTTCAGGGGAAGGGGCCTCACAACAGCCACGCGGGGCAGGCAGGAGGAGCAGTTGCAGCACAACAGACCAGGGAGGGCAGAAGGGTGTGGCAGTAAAATGGACCATGGAGGACAGAAGAAAGGGGATAGGGGCATGGCATGTGGACTGGCAGGATGGAGGTGGCAGGGACATGTTACAGTCATGTGAGAATGCTAGGCAGGTGGGAGGGTAGTGGCAGCTCAACAGAACACTCAGAGTAGATAGGAGTGGCAGGTCCATGGAACATGGTGGCCAAAAACGATGGAGCAGGGGCATGCACAAAGACATCGGAGGGCAGGGGGAAGGAGAATAGGGGCAGCAAGCTAAGCACAGAGGCTAAGCAGGAGGTCAAAGATGGGCCATAGAATTGGGCAATGGAGGGCAGGAGGAGTGGACTGGTACATCATGCTAAATGGAGGGCAGTGGCAGCACATCAGACCATGCATGGCAGGAGGGAGGACTCTAGTCCATGGATTCAGACAACAGAGGATAGGGAGGAGGTGGATGGGGCAGCAAGCTAACTGTTCAGAGAAGGTGGGTATTAGGAACTTTATTGCTTTTAAAATGTGTGTCTGTGCGAACAACTTAAAATATGAACAAGTATGCAGCATAATGTCACTTTTATTCAGGAAGAAGAGGACGTTTGTGACTGTGACTCCGGGCTCACTTGGCAGAAACACCCCCTGACCCTCCACCCCATCACAAAATGTAATGCCCATGAAAAGGGTAGGTGGACTCAGTGTTATATAGAACATAGTCCTGAGAGCACGATTGAAAATGAAAACTAGATATAGTATATGGTATAAACTATGCACCAAAAAGTGTGATATAAGATGAACCGGGGCGTGAAATATAATATGCAATACATTGTGCGCAATGAGAGATTCATTGGAGAGCGCGAGATAGCACGGGCACTAGCACGTGCTATGCGATATGCGCCTTGGAGTGTAATATGCACAGGGCAGTGTTGTGTAACCTAACTAGTCTCTAAAGTTGAAATATTAAATATGTGCTGGGGAGTGTAACGTTGCATATGCACTGTGACAAAGATATGGATCCCAGATTGTAATATGTATGGCATAGCGCTGTGCGTTATAACATAGGCATCGAGGAAGGCACGTTAGATGGGGCAATATAACCCATGCAAAGGCAAGTGTGGCATGACATATTCACAGGGTGGTGTTACAGTGCACATGGGCTGGAGAGTGTCATAGCATACGCACTAGCTGGTGGAATACAACACAGAGGTGTGAGGCACTCGGCAGGCACTGGTGGGTGTAACACTGCATTGGGCTCAGCCAGGAGCACGCTGTGACTCTCAAGTGAGGTTCGTCTCCTTTCCAGAGAGTAAAATAAAAAGTATAACACATCCGGCGGTGGATGTGTGTTTTATTAACCGTGAGGGGGGTTTCTTGCATAATTTGGTCTAATTTTTGTCGAATCCCCTTTGAATGGCTTGGTGTGCGTGTATATGAAATGTGCCCGTCAATAGCTACCCATGTTTGTATAAATAAACGACAAGGGTGTCTACTTGGAGAGTACCCACCGGCAGGGGCGCCGGGATTAGGCACGGTAGGGCGTCAGACACGTCAGAGCTTCACTAGCG
Organism: Triturus cristatus; assembly: GCF_964204655.1. Lineage (NCBI taxonomy): Eukaryota > Metazoa > Chordata > Amphibia > Caudata > Salamandridae > Triturus > Triturus cristatus. The sequence goes on from NC_140579.1 coordinate 320,102,509, forward strand.
GTTTAAATACATTCCATGTGGATTCATTCTATGCATAGTCGCATTTTAATGAATATCACGCAAATCGTCATGGTGATAGGTACATACGGTTTGTCCAGCATGTCCTAGGTTTTTCTATAAATCTATATTTTTTTTAAATAATTAAAAACAAAGGGATGAGGTCCCCGGGGCCATAAGTGGCCTGAGGACGGGTGCAACGCAGCCCCCTCCTAAAGAATTAAAAAAAAAAAAAAGGCCATGACCCGGGGGTTTGGGTCCCCGGGGCCGATTAAGGCCTTGGGAGGGACAAATTTATTTTTTTCAACAACAAAAAATGAGGGTGCAGGGCCTGGGGGATGGGGTCCCCAGGGCCAGTAAATTAGAAAAAGAAGGGGGGCCACACAGCCATCCTTCTTAAAAAAATCAAATAAATAAAAGACCGGCATCGCGCCGGAGGCCACGCCCCCTCATTGCAGCACTCTGCAAACGCGCCCCCTGGCCAGTTGTAAGTTGGGGAATTAATTCCCCTTCAATACTGAGGGTCCCTGAGCGCCAACTAGCCCAACAGGTATCTCCAGTATGCGCCAGGGAGCTGCGTTGCAGACAGGTGTTCTAAGGCCATGCCCCTTTTTACACCTCTATGCAACGCAGCTCTGTGGCGCTTACTGGAGGTACCTAGTGGGCTAGTTTGACCCTAGGGACCCTTAGAATTCAAGGGGACTTAATCTCTCAACTTAGAACGGCCACAGGGCGCATTTACACAGTGGTGAAGGGAGGGGACGGGGCCTGAGGTGACGTGTGCAAACACGCCCTGTGGCGCGTTTTAAGTTGGGGAAATAATTCCCTTTCAATCCTGAGGGACCCTGGGGGCCAACTAGACCACCAGGTGCTTCCAGTAAGTACCACTGCTCTGCGTTGCAGAGAGGTGGTGCAGGCCGTGCCCCTTTTTACACCTCTCTGCATTGGCGCTTACTGGATGTACCCAGTGGGCTATTTTGCCCCTAGGGATCCTCAGGATTCAAAGGGACTTAATCTCCCAACTTAAAAAACGGCCACAGGGCGTGTTTACACAGTGGGGAAGGGAGGGGACGGGGCCTGTGGTGACGTGTGCAAACACGTCCTATGGCGCGTTTTAAGTTGGGGAAATAATTCCCCTTTAATCCTGAGGGCCCCTGGGGGCTAACTAGCCCACCAGGTGCTTCCAGTAAGCGCCACTGAGGTGGTCCAGGCCGTGCCACTTTTTACACCTCTCTGCAACGCAGCTCAGTGGCGCTTACTGGAGGTACCTAGTGGGCTAATTGGACCCTAGGGACCCTCAGGATTCAAATGAACTTAATCTCCCAACTAAACACAGCCACATGGCGTGTTTACACAGTGGTGAAGGGAGGGGACGGGGCCTGAGTTAACGTGTGCAAACAAGCCCTGTGGCACGTTTTAAGTTGGGGAAATAATTCCCTTCAATCCAGTGGTCGAAGTGGGGGGGAACGGCAGGGCATGGCGTGCCCCTACTTCTTCAATTCCAGCGATTCCGTTCCCCTACTTTTTTATTTTGAAAATGCGTCCCGGGACGCAAGAAATCGGCATGGCCTATAAAGCTCGGCGTTCCTGGCGTTCGAGGACGGGCGGCAGAGAAGTAACAGGACCCTGTCTTTTCTTCTTACCCAGAGAAGAAAAATACAGTGTCCGCGTCTGCTCTGTAGCTTCAGCTGCCTTCCCCCCTCCCCCCAACTCTTTCCCTCTTCCCTCTCTTTCTGTCTAGCAGTTCTTCTCTTACTGAAAACCATGACTTCAAGACGGGATTTTCACTCTCTTTCCTCTCCTTTCTCTTATCTCCTCCCCTGTGAAATGGATCCAAAAATGAAAATGATTTTTGCTGGAAATGTCGTATTTTAATTCCAAAGAGCAGCATCTAGAATAAAAGGTTAAAAATAGGAAAAATAACGAAGTAAAGGAAGACAGACTGGTAGCCAGAGGGCAAAGAACAAATTTCGGGGGGGGCTTAATCTTTAAGCAATAGGCAGAGTGGAGCTGCAGGGGCTCTTAGAAGGGGTGAAACAACAGCAAGGCCTCATTAACATGCAAATGGTCTTTAAAAGACCTGTGAAGTGCTCGGGTGCGGCTGTCTGGGTGCCCGGGAAGCTGTCTCATCCCGGGCTGCCACACACGAGTGGGGGGGGGGGGACTGAAGCCCTTTGAGTCCAATGGGTGTTGCGCGCCTGCTGGTAGCAAACTGACCAGATTGATTTTATTCACACCCAAACACATTAGCGCCACTTTTACAGAGTTTGCCAGTGAAGCGCTATTTTTGTTTTCTTGTCTTTGTTTTCCCTGGGCTTGCAACTAGTGTGCCAATCCTGGAGGTACTGCAAAGTGTGGATTGGAAAACAAAATGTGTACTGCGGCTCTGCGTACAGGGATGTGGTCTTTTTACCATACTGCTTACGTTTTGTAAGGATATAAGCAATGGGCATTGAAATGGGTCCATTCAGGGCCCTGTAGTCATGTCCTTAACTTTTCAGGCAAGAGCACTCACTGATTTCTGAATAGTGAGTGTAAACGCATTAAGGTAACCATGTTGTTCCTGCTTACAATTCACATGGTTTGCTAAATTTTTTGTAGGCTGCATATTGCTCTGCGTCATTTAAATTGAGCCACATCCATGTGTGTATAGCCGGCAGCAATTGGGTTGTAGTTGAAGGCAGTGTGAGTTTTTCTCAGTGGGGCAGTATGGTGTTCAGTGGGGGAGAGAATGTGGCACTATGGCCAGAGCTACTGAATTTGTAACTGGGGAACCAGGTTCAGCCTTAATAACCAGTCCACCAGACCACTCTCCTGAGAGAGCACAATCCCATGCTAGACCTTAGTTGGCTGCGCAAGACCTTAGAAGCCCTGGTGTCTTAGCACCAGCAGGTGGACCCTAGCAGTGGCAAGTGTGGGTTAACCTTCAAGGTTTGTCCACCACAATCCATATTGAAGTTCACCTCCAGTCTTGCAGACAGGCCTATGAAGCAGCACACCCTAGAGCGACAGTGGCTCTGTCACTGAGGTCACAGGACACTTGAGAAGGGCCAGCTCTAGGGCAGTGCAACCGGTGTGACCGCACCGGGTGCTGACTTTGGGTGGAGGCATTATGTTTGCAAGTATATTAAGGTTTTAAAAGTGCTTGCTGCCTTCTTCCTGGCCTCCAGCAATTTTCGGCAACAATAAAAATGTCATGATGACTCTGGTGTTTAATGTTCTTCCTAGAGAGAGATTATTTTGTCTAGTGGAAGTTCTGATTCATGGAAAGTTAGCTCAGAGGGTTAATGTGCCTGCTGCAAAGAACATGTACCATACAGATTGTGAGAAGTTGGCCTGGTATATGCTGTCTACTAGGTTTAGTGGGCACCTTGTACCAGTCCAAACAACCCTTATTGATGGGGAGAAAAAGCCCCTATCCCTTACTCGCCAGGTATTAAGCGTTTGTCAAAAGGTGCTGGTTCTTGCCCGATGACAGGGGGAGACCCCTATCCCCCTAATTTTAGCAAAAGTTCTGAGGGTTTGTCTGGGCAAGATTGATATATTTTGATTCTTGGAGGAACAAATTCCAATTCAAAACAAGTTGATCCAGAGGTGAAAAAGTCCTTTATTTACACTCTCAACTTAGGAGTGGGTATGAAGGATAAAGAGAGAGGTGGCACAGCCAACACGTGTTTCTCCCCCTACATGGCCTATAGGCCTGGGGCTTCTTCAGGGCTGTACAATAAGGGTTAATAGAGCCATTTGAAAGTGTGCAGATACATATAAGAGTATGTAGTAAGAGAACCAGGTCAGTAGATCTTCTTTAGATCAGGTGGTCAGGTTCGCGCGAAGGTGCCATTTTGGAATGGGAAGGGGACCTGGAAATTGGGACCCGGTAAGCGCCATTCTGATTACTTTTTGCTCTCACTGTGATAACTCTTCACCCTGACCACTGCACTCTCAGATTCAATTAAGCCTCAATCGTCATGAGCACGTTTAATCCAAACCTATAATTTTTTAATACCACGCCACTCATATCTCAACACGTCAATCCCTTTCGGGACCGTGGCTCTGTCACTGAGGTCACAGGACACTTGAGAAGGGCCAGCTCTAGGGCAGTGCAACCGGTGTGACCGCACCGGGTGCTGACTTTGGGTGGAGGCATTATGTTTGCAAGTATATTAAGGTTTTAAAAGTGCTTGCTGCCTTCTTCCTGGCCTCCAGCAATTTTCGGCAACAATAAAAATGTCATGATGACTCTGGTGTTTAATGTTCTTCCTAGAGAGAGATTTTTTTCCCCCACTTCGACCACTGCTTCAATCCTGAGGGACCCTGGGGGCCAACTAGCCCACCAGGTGCTTCTAGTAAGCGCCACTGCGCTGCGTTGCAGAGAGGTGGTCTAGGCCGTGGCCCTTTTTACATCTCTCTGCAACGCAGCTCTGTGGCGCTTACTGGAGGTACCTAGTGGTCTAGTTGGACCAAAGGGACCCTCAGGATTCAAGGGGACTTAATCTCCCAACTTAAAACGGCCACAGGGCGTGTTTACACAGAATGTAGTACTTCTTCTAAATGATCAATCAATTAAAACTTTATTCGGATACAAAATTTGTAACCATAAAAGTATACAAGAATTAAAAACAAAGTTTTGAGATTAAAAATATTCAAGTAAATCATGAAAAAGTTAATATGCATTGATTGTAAATACAACAGGTATATAACACATAATTACTTTTAATTCATTACAATCTGGCGAATTAAGAAAGGTCATAGTTTTCACGATATTTAACGCAAGCTTTTAGAAAACTGGATATTAAAAAGATGCTATGCTCAGTGTCCAAACGTTGTAATGCAAGAAGGGCCGGACGACACTGGCGTAAGCCTATGACTTTTAGTAAAGGTAAAATCCACTTATGACGTGGAAAATCATAATAACTACAAAATAGGACTACATGAAATAATGATTGTTCAGAATGGCCATCACAGGGACACGGAATTAATTTTCTGGACCAATCTTTTGTCTTCGGGAAGGTAATCAACCGATAGAAAGTGTTAAACCGGAATCGTGTTAAAAGATATTTTTCATAATGGGTGGCACTGGTTAGTAAATATGGCTGAATTCCTAATGAGACTTGTACAGCGGCAAGATGGAGATTTGTGGGCTTTGAGATCTCTGATGTTAGGCGCAGCTCACGTAGATGAGATAAGCATGCGGTTTTCAAATTTTTGCGTGAAATGTCCGCTGAAGACTCAGGAAGTATGAAAAGAGATTCCAGGTTTACATCTTTCAGAAATTTATAAACATACAGCAGCCACGAGATATTTTTCCAACCTTCTAAGGTGAGACAGTCAGAGATGAGCTGCCGAGTCAGTTTGCATTCTGGAGTAACCCAAAGACGATGCCATAAAAGAATTGGTTGGATTGCAATAAGATCCGAAATGTAATCTTCCCCCAACTCCATGTGGCAACCGTAAATTGGTGAACTTTTGGGGGCGGCCAAAAGGTACCGCAAGAAAGCATTTTCTATTTTTTGGATAGGTTCCGTGTCGATGTAACCCCAGACCCCTGCCCCATACATTGCCACTGGACGGCACTTGGCCCCATAAATCTGAATCAACTCCCGGGAAGGGCGCTGGCCTAGTTTTTGTGCGAATGTGACCAAAGCTGTTGTAGTCCTGAGGAGCCCCAACTTTCTGGCCTGGAGGGTGGGACCCCAACTAGAGGTATTGTCTATCAGAATACCTAAGTAGGGGTATGCAGTAACAGTCTCCAGGGTGGTATTGTTTATCTGGATACAGCCGGAATGTCTAAGGCGTTTCCCCATGTGCATGGCAAACGTTTTCTTTATGTTTACTTTTAAGTCGAGGGCTGCCATGAAGTCACAATATCTATCGAGGAGAAGTTGGAGTTGGCGTGGGGTCCTGGCCATGATCACCACGTCATCCGCGTAAAGCAACGCGGGTATCGAACGGTGACCAATCGCTGGTAGGTCCTGGCTTCCTGCCAACATCGCAGCTTCTAAACCGTTTGTATATAGATTAAAAAGAAAGGGGGCCAAAACGCATCCCTGTCTGACACCCTTAAGTACTGGAAATGATGCTGTGACTTCCCCCCCCAGACCGTACCGTACTTTAGCTGAGGCCCCTGAATAGAGATTCCGAATAAAATTCACCAGAAGAGGATCTATCCCCATAGCCAAAAGGAGTTTCCATAACTTACTATGGGAAACGCAATCGAATGCCGCCGATAAGTCGACGTATGCAAAATGCAACCTCCCCTTTTTAGCCCCAACGTATTTACCTATCAGTAGGGAAAGGTTTAGTGCCTGCTCCACTGTCCCAAGTCCCTCTCGAAAGCCGTACTGTAGGTCGGAAACCACTTGATTGCTTTCAGCCCAATCCTGGAGTCTTTTAAGAAGCAGCCGACCCATCACCTTGCCGGTAGAATCCAAGAGGGAAATGGGTCGGTAACAGGCAGGACTATTACGGTCGCCCTTCTTAAAGATAGGAAGAAGAATAGAAGTTGTCCACGACTCTGGTGGGCCGATTTTAGTGGCTGCTTCGAAGACCCTAGTGAGAATTGGGGACCATAGTTCTAAGTTGTTTTTGAATAGGTCCACAGGGACCCCATCAGGACCTGGGGCTTTGCCACATTTAGAGGCCTGCAACGCCATAAGTACCTCATCGTGGCCAAAATGAAGGTTAGAATTAGGGGTGGGAGGAGACCTACTGTAGTTTTGGGTAAGCCGTATCCCTGCACTATCTGGGGGGGCTCTGGCATAGAATCATCCGAGAGACCAAAGATCCTTGAGAAATGGTCAACCCATGCTGCCTCACCCACTGCTACCTCGATCCTTGGGGTCTCTTGTTGATCAGTCAAAAAGGGAGTTCTAACTATTTTCCAGAAAGTGGCCGAGTCCTTAAGAGAGCTACTCTGATGCAGCTTGGCCCATAATTCCTTCTTGATATCAACCTTGCAGGATTTTAGTGCTTGCTTATAACATTTTCTCAATCTTCTCACTTCCTCGCTATCCCTGACAGTTTTAGTAAGAGCTTTCTTCAATAGTTGATGTGAGCGCCTTGTTGCAGAATTAAACCAACCCTTTTTTGTTTGATTTGTGCCCGTCGTTTTACGGAACAGCTCTCTCTTAATTTCTGATGTAATGAGAGAGAAACTTTCCAGTACCTGACCGGGAAGCGACTGTAAATTTAAGCACGTTTCTATGTGAGGGAGTATGCGGCTCAAGACTGCTGAAGTAGTCTTTTCGGCATCAACTTTACACCATTTGATCGCATACCCGTTCAGCTTATTTACCCTTAAAGTGTCTTGTATTAAGAGAGTTTGCTTACTGGGTGGTACTAACATTTCCGGGATAGCGATGGCGAGAATATTAGGGAAGTGGTCGCTGCTGGGGTCGATCCCAGTTCGAACGCTATGTAGCTGATCTTTGGAAGCTTGGGAAACCAGAACAAAGTCAATCAGACTAGTTAGTCCCCTGCCATTGAAGGTAGGAGTAAAAGGGACTGGGGGGGTGTAGGAGAGTAGGGTCTGCTATCCTATGGTCACCCCAAATTTTTGCTTTTTGCTTCACTGGTTTTTGACATATTGAGGCTGTGGGCCTGCCAATCAGACCCCCAGCCTGCTGTTCTCTCTACTAAATTAAAACTATGCACCCTAGGTGCATAACCAATTGGAAGTGGATCACCCTGTCAGCCCCTGTACCAGTGTACACTAGGTACCCAGGGCATTGGTGTACCCAAGGCCTGCCAGGGGCTGCAGCATGTATTATGCCACCCCAGGCTTGGCCTAACAATCTGACACAACTGGCTGATCACTCAGCTGGGGTAAGTTGGTGTAATCACCTCTTACTTAGGTGTAGTATACCTATACCTAACCTTAAATGGGACACCTGGTAACCTATAAGTCACTCCTATAGCAGGCCTTAACAATCCTGAAGGCAGAGTGCTTGGTTCCATGTGAGATGGTGCTCTGGCATGAGCTGAGCCTGTCTGCAGTGGTCGGAACAACTTCCTTCTACTGTTTCCAGATATCGTCATACCATATACTCTTAAGTGCATTATGAACCTCGCGGTTAAATGCTATCTTTGGTTTGGCTTTATCAAAACATGTCGAGTAAGGTGTCATACGAATTGGAATACTAACCCCTCGCCAATTCTGGCGACGGGGTTAGCATTCCACCCTTCTAGAGGGACACGACATGTACAGTGCCTGAAACCCGGGTAAAATCAGACATAGCCTCAGCTCCACAAAATGGATGCTGCCACCACAGACACAAGTCTGCCCTCCTGCTGCTGGGAGTCCTTCCAGCTTGGGAGGTGTGGACAAAGGGTTTCCTGCCAGGGGAGGTGCGTGCACCACCCCAGACAGGATTTTGTGTATTGGTCAGGTAGGGCTTGAAAGAAACCAGACATGCCTGTGGCTCACAAGGAGCCTCGGGGCATATGCCAGTTCAAACCGGTCCTGGGGCACACCAGTCCCGGGCCTGGGGCGAGCTGGACAAAGGATTGGGGGTGTAACCACCCCCCTTCCTGGTCCCACCCATAGGGAGGGACCTAGCAGGTAGTCCGGCCCCTAGAATCCGAATAAAGGTAGGAGCTGTGTCCTAAGACTTCAGACATCCTGGAATCAACTTGAAACTAAGAAGAAGACGGGAACTTCGACATTCTGCTGCACAGAAGACTGAAGAAAATCTCCCCTGTGGTCAGGGAGTGACCACCTTGCTAACGCAAGCACCATCCAGCGAATCAACGTCTGCTTTGCCGCCGCCTCCCGCCGGAGCCCGAGCCCAGAGACTGACAAGACCTGGACCTCCAGACCTCTCACCGCCCGATCCACAGTCCCTGAAAAGAGGAGACCCGTGGAGGCACCGAGACACGTGGAGCCAGCCATCTTGGAACGACTACGACAAGCTGACCAGTGCAACAACCGAGGCTCCCTCCAAGTTGTGCTTTGGGTCCTGAGAAGCCCAACCCTCGAGCAGCATCTGCACCAAAGGTGAGCCCTCCAGCATCTCCACGATCTGCGTGGGGCCCTTCTGCATTTTGCCACTCGACGCGCCTAACCGGTTGCTGGCCCGCTGGCTAGTGGCCATCTTGGCGACGAAATCTACGACAAACACCGCTGGTCTGGTTGCTCCAGACTGGCCCTTGCTCCACACCAAAGGAGCAATCCCTCTGACCTTGCTGGTCAGAACCAACAGCTGATTTCCGAATCCTCCTGCAATTGCTTTTGCCAAGGCTTGTTTGCTTCGATCAAGTCGCCGACACCGCCGACAGCGAGAGCCTGCGTGGGACAGCTCGTGAGCCGACTCCTGGACGTCGTCGACCTTCAGGGACCACGTGGCTGCGGAGACAAGCTACCCCTCATCACCTGTTTGCACCCGACATCGCCTGGTACCCACCTGGTGCCACGCTGGTCACTGGCTAGTGACTGTGAACACTGTCCCCTCTGCTTACAGGTCTTCAACATCTCCGATCCACTCTTGGATCCACTGCATCTCTTCCCGACCGACCGCCTGCAGCATCTTTGTCCCAGGCTCAACGGAACAGATAGAAGAAACCCGACGCACTTTGAGGCCTATGCACCCGCTTCCTGTGGGTGAGGTAAAGCTGGCACACCTGTGCCCAAGTGTAGTAATACATCTCTAGTGCCTGTGTTCCAAATCTTAAGTTCCTAGGTCATCCGGAAGATTCCTTTTGCAGTAACTTTGTACTTTTTACGCACCCATTGAAACCTATGGGAGCCCGCGTGTGACTATTTGCTCTGCACACGCCACCCGTGGACCTCCTGGTCACTAACTGACGTTAGCTCCTTGTAGGCCCAGCGATTCTAGAGGCCCTAGGCCTTTTCCCTTTTCTGTTCGTGGTACTTATACCACTATTTTAGTATATGGTTCGAGTGGCCACCAGGGCCTATCCATATAAAGTGCAACTTCTGTGTATTCTGTGATAATCTTGTTTGACGATTTGTGCTCCTGTGCTCATAAAGAGACTAGGGGTTACTTTGAGAAATAAATACATATATATTTTGAATATATATCTGTGTGGTGTCCTTTCATTGGTATAAAAGGGGGTTACTATTGGTAAAACAGCTTGCTTAACACGCATCACGAGTTTAGCCTCAAAGACTGCTTAGCCTACGCTACCACTAGGGCAGCTAGTCCAAAAAGGTTGACTTACAACCACACCATAAGGGTTGCTTGGCATGGTACAAGGTGGTCACTAGAACTAGTGAACAGCATATACCAGGCCAACTTCTCACATTGGTGAGCAGCGGTTGGATTTGAGCTTGCTGTGTTTTACCATTGTAATCTCTTGGTTACCAATTGAAAGATCACATAGGTACCTGTAGGTACATATAAAACAAGATTAGATATACTTAAGTTCTACTGAACTTAGTTGTTGTAGAGCAAAGGGAGTAGCGCACCCTGACTACAACTACTAGATAGGTTTAGTAGGTAAACCCAAGTGTAGGTAGATTGCAACACATCCACCCACACTTAAGAGCAATGGCCGGGGCAGAGGGGTCCACTGTACCCATCTCTGTTGAGAGTGACCCCCAGAGGGCACCATCCAGCTTTGCTACCCTTAATCAGAATGAGCTCAGGCATTTGGCAACTCTTAGAGGCCTTAAACAGCCCAAGAACCCAAACTCTGCTGAGCTCAGAGAGCTCTTACAGAATGATGAGAATCAGAGAGCACTCAAGAAAGCTTCCCAGTTAGCCCCCTTAGGGACAGGAACAGGAGGCCCCCCTTCTAAAGATGCCACTGAAGTACCCCTTCCCAATAGTCACCCCTTAGATGGGATGCCTACCACAGAGGATGAGAGTGAAAAGGATACTGACAGTAGTGAGGATGAAGGGAGAACTAGCCCAGTGCCAAGTATTATACTTGGCCCAGCTAAACCAAGGCTATTGGGGACTGACAGTGGGTTCAACCCACTGGATCTCCCCAGTGGACTTAACACAGGGCTTGGAAGGCAAAGGAATCGCTCAGGTGACTCCAATGCTTCCCATGGCTCTAGAGGCTCTCAAGGTCACTCCAGGAGAAGGATGACCACCCCTCAGAGGAGGGAACATGAGGCCAAGATGCAAGAGGCTCAGCTGAGGATCAGGAAGCAGGAGCTAGAAGTAGCCCTGATGGAAGAGAAACTTAGCAAGGCTAGACAGCATAAAGAGAGTGGGTCTATACCCACTGGTGGCAGCATTGTCCCTAAGGACAAAGATAGGGTTTTCGACAATAGAAACCTGTCTAAGGTTGTGCCCCCCTACAAAAGTGGGGATGACATCCACAAGTGGATAACTGCTCTTGAGAGAGCCTGCAAAGTACAGCAGGTTCCTGAAGATCAGTGGGCAGCAATCCTCTGGCTCTCCTTTGAAGGAAGAGGCAGAGACAGACTCCTCACTGTTAGAGAAGAGGATGTCAGAAACTACAGAGTCCTGAAGAGTGTTCTAGTTGATGGGTTAGGCTTAACCACTGAGCAGTACAGGTTAATGTTCAGAGACACCCAAAAGACACAGACTCAGGACTGGTCTGAATACATTGAATGTGCCACTAAGGCTTTGGAGGGTTGGTTGCTGGGAAGTAAGGTATCTGATTTTACAGGATTGTATAATTTGATGATGAGAGAACAGATTTTAAATAACTGTCAAAACCAGCAACTGCATCAACACTTGGTTGACTCTGATCTGACCTCTCCCCAAGAATTGGGAAAGAAGGCAGACAAATGGGTCAGAACCAGGGTTAAGCAAAAGAACCAGAACCAGGGCCAAGGGGGTGATCAGAAGAAAACAGACCAAAAGGGTGGAGATCAGAAACCTAAAGACCAGAAGTCTTCAACAGGGCCCCAAACTACTGCTAAGGAGGGTGGGTCCCAACAGTCCAAGAAGAAGAAAGAAGGTCAGAAGAAACCCTGGTGCAATCATTGTAAAAATACAACTCACTGGACTAGTGATTGCAAAAAGGGTGGAGCCCCCAACACTGTTGCCCCTAAGGCACCTGCTCCCAGTACTACTGTTAGCAGTGTTGGTCCCCAGACAAAGGGTGTAGTGGGAATCACTATGGGAACTGAAGGAGATTCTGACTTAGACAGAACCCTGACACAGGCAGTCTTGATCTGTGATGGGGACATTGATTTGTCCCTGACTGTGAGCCCCAGTAACCTGGGCAAGTACAGACAGACTCCTTTAATTAATGACAAAGTGGCTCAAGCCTACAGGGACACATGTGCCAGTGTCACTATGGTGACACCAGGCTTTGTGGATCCTGGACAGTACATACCAGGTGAGAACTACCTGGTGACCAATGCCAGCAATGCCACTACTTCACATAGTGTGGCAGTTGTTAACTTCTCATGGGGAGGGGTAACTGGCCTCAAAAGGGTTGTGGTTAGTGCAGACCTCCCAGTAGAATGTTTGTTGGGCAATGACCTAGAGAGTTCTCTATGGTCAGAAGTGGAGTACAGGACTCATGCAGAGATGTTAGGTATATCATCACATGTCCTTGCTGTGACCAGGTCACAGGCCAAAAAGTGCCTCACTGAACCTCAGGTCTTGGATCCTGGAACAATGGACCAAGCACCTACCAAGAAGAAGAACAGGAGGGTCAAGGCTGTGCCTTCCCCCCTGCCTCAGAGTGATGATCAGCCTTCCCAGGAAGCTGATCTAGAGGACCCTGAAGGAACTGTCCCTGAAGAGCTTGAACCTGATCAGGTTGAGTTTCTGGGGACAGGGGGACCTTCAAGGGCTGACTTGAGGCAGGCTCAGTTATCCTGTCCCTCTCTTGAACCCCTCAGACAGCTGGCTGCTGCTGAGGCTGCTGGGAATGCTCAAGGTACCCATAAAGTGTATTGGGATGAAGGGCTCCTTTATTCAGAGGCTAGAGACCCCAAGCCTGGTGCAACCAGGAGGTTGGTTATACCTCTGCAATTTAGGGGCTTCCTTCTTACCTTGGCCCATGATATTCCTTTAGCAGGACACCTAGGCCAGAACAAGACCTGGGACAGACTTGTCCCTCACTTTCACTGGCCTCATATGAATGAAGATACAAAGGAGTTTTGTCGCTCCTGTGTTACCTGCCAAGCCAGTGGCAAATCAGGTGGCACAACAAAGGCCCCCCTGATACCACTACCTGTGGTGGGGGTTCCCTTTGAAAGAGTAGGAATAGACATAGTGGGTCCCATGGATCCTCCCACTGCATCTGGGCACAGATTTATACTGGTGGTAGTGGATCATGCCACCAGGTATCCAGAGGCAATTCCCCTTAGGACCACTACAGCACCTGTTGTGGCCAGGGCCCTGCTGGGAGTATTCTCCAGAGTGGGGTTTCCTAAGGAGGTAGTATCTGACAGAGGTACCAACTTTATGTCAGGATACTTGACAGCTATGTGGAAGGAATGTGGTGTCAACTACAAGTTCACCACCCCTTATCACCCACAATGCAATGGGCTTGTTGAGAGATTCAACAAGACCCTAAAGGGTATGATCAAAGGATTACCTGAAAAGCTCAGGCGAAGATGGGATATCCTTCTACCCTGCCTTCTGTTTGCTTACAGAGAGGTCCCACAAAAAGGAGTTGGCTACAGCCCCTTTGAATTGTTGTTTGGGCACCCTGTGAGAGGCCCACTGTGTTTGGTGAAGGAAGGATGGGAGTTACCTCTCAAAAAGCCTAAGCTAGACATAGTGGACTATGTACTTGGTCTCCGCTCCAGGATGGCTGAGTATATGGAGAAGGCATCTAAAAACCTTGAGGCAAGCCAGGCCTTACAGAAAGCTTGGCATGACCAAAAGGCTGTCTTGGTTGAGTATCAGCCAGGACAGAAGGTATGGGTGTTGGAGCCAGTGGCCCCAGCAGCACTCCAAGACAAATGGTCTGGACCCCATACAATCCTGGAAAAGAAGGGAGAGGTCACCTACTTGGTGGACCTAGGAACTCCCAGGAGTCCCCACAGGGTACTCCATGTTAACAGGCTTAAAGCATATGTTGACAGGGCAGACATGGGCTTGCTCATGGCTACAGATGAGGGACAGGAGGAAGAGAGTGACCCTCTCCCAGACCTGTTGTCTCAGAACCCTGAAGATGGCTCAGTTGAAGGAGTGACCCTTGGAGGCAACCTCACTGCCCATCAGCAGACTGAATGTAGACAGGTTCTACAATCATTTTCACATATGTTTTCCTTGATACCTAGTCAAACTGACTGGTGTACCCATGTTGTGGACACTGGTGACAGTCTGCCTGTAAAGAACAAACTTTACAGACAACCTGACCACGTCAGGGACTGTATAAAGGCTGAGGTACATAAAATGCTGGAATTAGGTGTCATTGAACCCTCAGAGAGCCCCTGGGCTAGCCCAGTGGTTCTGGTCCCCAAACCTCACACCAAAGATGGCAAGAGAGAGATGAGGTTCTGTGTGGACTACAGAGGACTCAATGCTGTCACCAGGACAGATGCACACCCTATTCCAAGGGCAGATGAGCTCATAGACAAACTAGCTTCTGCAAAGTTTTTGAGCACATTTGACTTGACAGCTGGCTATTGGCAAATCCGATTAGCTGAGGAGTCTAAGGCCAAAACAGCATTCTCAACCCCAGGTGGGCATTATCAGTTTGTGGTGATGCCCTTTGGTCTGAAGAATGCACCTGCCACCTTCCAAAGGCTGGTGAACCAAGTCCTTACTGGGTTGGATGACTTTTGCGCAGCATATCTTGATGACATTGCTGTCTTTAGTTCCACCTGGGAGGATCACCTGATCCACCTGAAGAAGGCTCTTGAGGCTCTGCAAAGGGCAGGCCTCACTATCAAGGCTACCAAGTGCCAGATAGGGCAGAGTAAGGTTGTGTATTTGGGCCACCTTGTAGGTGGAGGCCAAGTTCAACCACTGGAGAGTAAGATACAATCCATCAAGGACTGGTCCCCTCCAACCACCCAGACTCAAGTTCGAGCTTTCTTGGGCTTGACTGGGTACTACAGGAAGTTTGTTAAGAACTATGGGTCCATTGTGACTCCTCTTAATGATCTGACATCCAAGAAGATGCCCAAAAAGGTTCAGTGGACAGTAAGCTGTCAAAAGGCATTTGATGACCTGAAGGAGGCCATGTGCTCTGCACCTATCCTGAAAAGTCCTGACTACTCCAAAGAGTTTATTGTCCAAACAGATGCTTCTGAGTTGGGTGTGGGAGCTGTGCTGTCACAACTTAATGTAGATGGTCAAGACCAACCCATTGCTTTTATTAGCAGAAGGTTGACCCCCAGAGAGAAGAATTGGTCAGCTATTGAGAGGGAGGCCTTTGCTGTGGTGTGGGCCCTGAAGAAGCTGAGGCCATACTTGTTTGGCACTCACTTCAAGATTCAGACCGACCATAAGCCCCTCTTGTGGCTAAATCAGATGAAGGGTGAAAACCCCAAACTGCTTAGGTGGTCCATTTCCCTACAGGGGATGGACTTTACAGTGGAGCACCGGCCAGGTACTGACCATGGGAATGCAGATGGTCTCTCCAGGTACTTCCACTTAGGACATGAAGACGAGACTGGTCAAGGCTAGTTTAATGTCCCAGCGTTTGGGGGGGGTTGTGTAGGAGAGTAGGGTCTGCTATCCTATGGTCACCCCAAATTTTTGCTTTTTGCTTCACTGGTTTTTGACATATTGAGGCTGTGGGCCTGCCAATCAGACCCCCAGCCTGCTGTTCTCTCTACTAAATTAAAACTATGCACCCTAGGTGCATAACCAATTGGAAGTGGATCACCCTGTCAGCCCCTGTACCAGTGTACACTAGGTACCCAGGGCATTGGTGTACCCAAGGCCTGCCAGGGGCTGCAGCATGTATTATGCCACCCCAGGCTTGGCCTAACAATCTGACACAACTGGCTGATCACTCAGCTGGGGTAAGTTGGTGTAATCACCTCTTACTTAGGTGTAGTATACCTATACCTAACCTTAAATGGGACACCTGGTAACCTATAAGTCACTCCTATAGCAGGCCTTAACAATCCTGAAGGCAGAGTGCTTGGTTCCATGTGAGATGGTGCTCTGGCATGAGCTGAGCCTGTCTGCAGTGGTCGGAACAACTTCCTTCTACTGTTTCCAGATATCGTCATACCATATACTCTTAAGTGCATTATGAACCTCGCGGTTAAATGCTATCTTTGGTTTGGCTTTATCAAAACATGTCGAGTAAGGTGTCATACGAATTGGAATACTAACCCCTCGCCAATTCTGGCGACGGGGTTAGCATTCCACCCTTCTAGAGGGACACGACATGTACAGTGCCTGAAACCCGGGTAAAATCAGACATAGCCTCAGCTCCACAAAATGGATGCTGCCACCACAGACACAAGTCTGCCCTCCTGCTGCTGGGAGTCCTTCCAGCTTGGGAGGTGTGGACAAAGGGTTTCCTGCCAGGGGAGGTGCGTGCACCACCCCAGACAGGATTTTGTGTATTGGTCAGGTAGGGCTTGAAAGAAACCAGACATGCCTGTGGCTCACAAGGAGCCTCGGGGCATATGCCAGTTCAAACCGGTCCTGGGGCACACCAGTCCCGGGCCTGGGGCGAGCTGGACAAAGGATTGGGGGTGTAACCACCCCCCTTCCTGGTCCCACCCATAGGGAGGGACCTAGCAGGTAGTCCGGCCCCTAGAATCCGAATAAAGGTAGGAGCTGTGTCCTAAGACTTCAGACATCCTGGAATCAACTTGAAACTAAGAAGAAGACGGGAACTTCGACATTCTGCTGCACAGAAGACTGAAGAAAATCTCCCCTGTGGTCAGGGAGTGACCACCTTGCTAACGCAAGCACCATCCAGCGAATCAACGTCTGCTTTGCCGCCGCCTCCCGCCGGAGCCCGAGCCCAGAGACTGACAAGACCTGGACCTCCAGACCTCTCACCGCCCGATCCACAGTCCCTGAAAAGAGGAGACCCGTGGAGGCACCGAGACACGTGGAGCCAGCCATCTTGGAACGACTACGACAAGCTGACCAGTGCAACAACCGAGGCTCCCTCCAAGTTGTGCTTTGGGTCCTGAGAAGCCCAACCCTCGAGCAGCATCTGCACCAAAGGTGAGCCCTCCAGCATCTCCACGATCTGCGTGGGGCCCTTCTGCATTTTGCCACTCGACGCGCCTAACCGGTTGCTGGCCCGCTGGCTAGTGGCCATCTTGGCGACGAAATCTACGACAAACACCGCTGGTCTGGTTGCTCCAGACTGGCCCTTGCTCCACACCAAAGGAGCAATCCCTCTGACCTTGCTGGTCAGAACCAACAGCTGATTTCCGAATCCTCCTGCAATTGCTTTTGCCAAGGCTTGTTTGCTTCGATCAAGTCGCCGACACCGCCGACAGCGAGAGCCTGCGTGGGACAGTTCGTGAGCCGACTCCTGGACGTCGTCGACCTTCAGGGACCACGTGGCTGCGGAGACAAGCTACCCCTCATCACCTGTTTGCACCCGACATCGCCTGGTACCCACCTGGTGCCACGCTGGTCGCTGGCTAGTGACTGTGAACACTGTCCCCTCTGCTTACAGGTCTTCAACATCTCCGATCCACTCTTGGATCCACTGCATCTCTTCCCGACCGACCGCCTGCAGCATCTTTGTCCCAGGCTCAACGGAACAGATAGAAGAAACCCGACGCACTTTGAGGCCTATGCACCCGCTTCCTGTGGGTGAGGTAAAGCTGGCACACCTGTGCCCAAGTGTAGTAATACATCTCTAGTGCCTGTGTTCCAAATCTTAAGTTCCTAGGTCATCCGGAAGATTCCTTTTGCAGTAACTTTGTACTTTTTACGCACCCATTGAAACCTATGGGAGCCCGCGTGTGACTATTTGCTCTGCACACGCCACCCGTGGACCTCCTGGTCACTAACTGACGTTAGCTCCTTGTAGGCCCAGCGATTCTAGAGGCCCTAGGCCTTTTCCCTTTTCTGTTCGTGGTACTTATACCACTATTTTAGTATATGGTTCGAGTGGCCACCAGGGCCTATCCATATAAAGTGCAACTTCTGTGTATTCTGTGATAATCTTGTTTGACGATTTGTGCTCCTGTGCTCATAAAGAGACTAGGGGTTACTTTGAGAAATAAATACATATATATTTTGAATATATATCTGTGTGGTGTCCTTTCATTGGTATAAAAGGGGGTTACTATTGGTAAAACAGCTTGCTTAACACGCATCACGAGTTTAGCCTCAAAGACTGCTTAGCCTACGCTACCACTAGGGCAGCTAGTCCAAAAAGGTTGACTTACAACCACACCATAAGGGTTGCTTGGCATGGTACAAGGTGGTCACTAGAACTAGTGAACAGCATATACCAGGCCAACTTCTCACAGGGGGAAACAAGATCGTTAGTAAATCCGAGATCTAAATTGAATATTATCTCGGTCAGATAATTCCCTAGTTTAGTATGGGGGAAATGCGTTACATTGTTACCTAGGTCATCCTCAATACCACAGATGTTGGAATCACCTCCCTTACAGAGGTTAAGATTAAAGATTTAAGATTAAAGTCTCCACCCCAGACTATGGAAATACTGCAATTAGAATGATTGAGACGCTCTTCAAATAAGAGTCGATAGATGTTTTCCAGGACTGGAAGTATATCCTTGGGGGTCAAATTATTATAAAAATTAACTATATAAAACACCTGTGTTTTGTCAAGTGTTATCAAAATAATCTGGGAATAGGGATTGGTATTAATAACTTTGATGTCTGTGGTTAAAAGTTCATTCGAGAGATAAATTACCAGGCCACCTTTCGCTCGCCCACATGTAGATGGTTCAGCAAATGAGTTAAAGGTTTTGTAACCTTGCAGGTGAATAGGTGCTGTCAGCCAGGTTTCCTGCAGGCAAACGATGTTATGCTCCCTGATGACGGAGAGCCAGGATGGATTGTCTGCCTTAGTGCGTAGTCCTGCAATGTTCCAGAAAATAAATTTGAGAGCGAGGTTGGTGTTAACTGGACCCCCCCCAGAAGGAAGATCATCGACTGGAAATTTGGTTTTGGGGGAGAGGGCGGAGTTAACCGAACCCACCACAGTTAAAGTAACTCCACCAGGGGGTTTTGTCAAGACCTTTGAGGAATCTAGGTCTAATTGGAAATCCAGTGTACTCTGGGATGTGGAGTGATGGACCTCCATAGGCCTACAAGCAGAGTGGAGCTGAGGTACTTCGTTTTCATTTTCAGGAAGTGAACGGGACGGACAGACTGGGGACTGCGTGAATTGAACCAGTCAGTCATTTATGTCAAGTCCTGATGGATAATCAAACCTATAGGGAGCTAAAAAAGGTTTATGACCGTAAAATGGGTTGAGACCAATAAAGGAATTCATGTTAAACAAACCATTATTACGGCTATACCTAAAACGCTCATTAGGGTAGCTAGTTAAAAGTCCCCAGATTAGGTATGGAATCTACAACCGATCTTGGATAGAAGAATAGCAGATCGCGTGTCATGATGCCCCCTGACCCAATTTCCTGAAATTCATCTAAAATATATCTTACAGTTCCTCGATCTGAAAAATTAACAATAATAATGTCACCGAATAGGTTTTTCGTTCTACAGCCCAGCCAGGGCAAACGCCTGACGTGAATGATTGCGCCGTTCAGGTACGGGGGAAGCGGTCGATTTTGGCTAAGCCAGAAGAGGACTTTATTTTTTAGTTGGTAAAAATCTTCTAAATGAAGAAATGTGTTTTGGTATAGTGCAAGGGATAGTGTTGTTTGTCTAGAATCACACAGTGAGTATGTGTGCATTTGGGAACCACTGTGAGAGAAGCATTTGCTGACAGATAAATGTTTTAAAACCTGTCTTATTGTCAAGTTTTAGTAGCATTAGAAGGCAGCTTTTGCTTATGCTTTGATTAAATGAGTCAGGCTTTGACACAAAAGTGCAGTCCTGAAATATGTAGATTGTGTGCAGTTCCCTTACCACTTGCACTGTAGTGAATGAGTTTTGGTAAACTCCTAGGGATAGTGGTGCTTGTCTAGAATCACACTGTGAGTTAGTGTGTATTTGGGATCACTGTGAGAGAAGCATTTGGTAACATGGTGTATTTTCTGACAGATAACTCTTTTAAAACCTGTCATGTTGTCAAGTTTTAGTAGCATTAGATGCCAGTCTTTGGTTATGCATTGATAAAATGATTCTTGCTTTGACACTAAAGTGCAGTGCTGAAATATGTAGATTGTGTGAAGTTCCCTTACCACTTGCACTGTAGTGAATGAGTTTTGGTAAACTCCTAGGGCTAGTGGTTCTTGTCTAGAATCACACTTTGAGTTAGTGTGTATTTGGGAACCACTGTGAGAGAAGCATTTGGTAACATCATTTATTTGCTGCCAGATAACTGTTTTAACCTGTCATGTTGTGAAGTTTTAGTAGCATTAGAAGACAGTTATGGCTTATGCTTTGATTAAATGAGTCAGGTTTTGACAGAAAAGTACAGTCCTGAAATATGTAGATTGTGTGCAGTTCCCTTACCACTTGCACTGTCGTGAATGAGTTTTGGTAAACTCCTAGGGATAGTGGTGCTTGTCTAGAATCACGCTTTGAGTTAGTGTGTATTTGGGATCACTGTGAGAGAAGCATTTGGTAACATCATGTATTTGCTGACAGATAACTGTTTTAAAACCTGTCATGTTGTCAAGTTTTAGTAGGATTAGAAGCCAGTCTTTGCTTATGCGTTGATTAAATGAGTCATGCTTTGACACTAATGTGCTGTACTTAAATATGTAGATTGTGTGCAGTACCATTAACTCTTCTAGACTAGTGAATGAGTTTTGGTAAACTGCTAGAGATAGTGTTGCTTGTCTAAAATCACACTGTGAGTCTGTGTACATTTGGGTAAGAATTGTGAGAGAAGCATTTGGTAACAGTGTATTTGATGACAGATAACTGTTTTAAAATCGGTCATGTTGTCAAGTTTTAGTAGCTTTAGAAGCTATTCTTTGCTTATGCATTGATAACATGAGTCAGGGTTTGACTCTAAAGTGCAGTACCATGTACTATTCTATTCACTGTGCCAGAACTGAAAATTTAAAAGTTTTACCCAGGCACTAACCTAGTAGTAGTCTGATGACTTAGTCAGTTTCCAAGTCCTCATGTTGTGAACCATACATTATGACATAGATTGTTTCAAATGTCTATGCAGTATGCATACAGTCTTCTAACATACTATACACTTGTCTTTCACATTTTCAATTCGCTAGTCAGTATCCATACACTTCCAGGAAACACCCTGTAACTCCCTTTACAGTCCTCTAGTGACCCATTCAGCATCATGTACTAATCCATTCACTGAACGAAAACTCAAACACTTATAAATTCACCAAGATACTATCTTTGCAGTACTCTAATCATTCAGTCAGTGCCTAAGTATTCATGCACTGAGCCAGGTCTTAGCACATGGACTGCTTCAAACCCCTATCCACTATGAATGCAGTCTTCTAACCACCTAGACACTTGTCTTTCACACTTTCAATTCCCTAGTCAGTATCCATACAGTCCAGCAAACATCCTGTCACATCCTTTGAACTCCTCTAGTGACCCATTCAGTACCAAGTACTAATCCATTCCCTGTGCGAAAAGCCTACCACTTATAAATTCACCTAGTCACTCTCCTTGCTGTACTCTAATCATTCAGTCAGTACCCAAGTAGTCAAGCAGTGAGCCAGGCCTTAGCACATGGACTGCTTTAAATGCCTATGCAGTATGGATGCAGTCCTCTAATCACCTACACAGTTGTGTTTCACACCTTCAATTCCCTAGTTAGTATTCATACACTTCTAGCAAACACCCTGTCACTCACCCAGTGTGTCTCCTTATAGTACTGTAATCATTTAGTCAGTTAGCATGTAGTGTTTTAGTGAGGTAGGCTTTAGGGCATGAACTGCTTCAAAGTAGTATGCACTATGCATGTAGTGTTTTAACCATCGTCACACTTGTGGTTCAGGGCTATAGTTTCTTAGTCAGTATTTATATAAAATGTGTTTGTACAGTAATGGAATAGTATAAATTTAAAAGTTATTAATATACATTTATTTGTGATTCTTTTTTACAGATACAGAACGGGAGTGTTTCTCA
This sequence comes from Triturus cristatus, assembly GCF_964204655.1. Lineage (NCBI taxonomy): Eukaryota > Metazoa > Chordata > Amphibia > Caudata > Salamandridae > Triturus > Triturus cristatus. The sequence goes on from NC_140579.1 coordinate 320,124,572, forward strand.
TCTGTTTGCACTCTTCTCGTGCAAGATTGTTTGGATGAAGGGTCCTTAGGTGTTTCATCATACTTGCTGTGCCGCACAAGTATTTTTTGTTAGGATCCCCTCGTAACAGATCTCTTTTGAAAATCTTGCACGTGACAAAGGTGGCATTGGTCTTTGTTTACCCCTCGAGAAAAGTAGAAAATTTCCACATCACTGAAGGAAAACGTTGTGGGCGTGGTGCATCCTCCAAAAATTCATCTTTAGATTCGGTGAATTTTTTAAAGCGACATCATTCACAGTTTTTGTAAGTTAAAGTTAAAAAATGTTGTTAGCTGTGTGAATTTTATATATCTGTGATTTGTATCTTGTTTTTTTTTTCGAGAATAGCATGTTGTTTTTTTTTTAACAATCTTTGAGATTGTGTTTTTTTTGCCCGCTGTTAAGTGATGAGTGCGATTGAAATCACTATATTTAGTGAAATTTAATATATTCTGAGAACAGCAAAAAAGGCAAAAAATTTACTTTGTGGAAATTATGCTGTGTTGTAAAAAATGTATTATACATGTTATAATTTTTTTTTCCTTTTCTTTCAAAGATCCAAATTTTAAAATAAGCAATTTTTAAGAATTTAGATTGGAATGAAAATGTGAAAAAAATGTGTACCATTTTTTATTCCTATTACTGTGAAGGTAAGTTTAACTAAGTCTCAATATGCTGAATGAGGAGGTCTGCAAGAAGCTACAAAGTGGAAACATGTTTCTAAAAACACTCTGTTTATACCTATGTAGTTTTGAAATTTGACCATAATCAGATATCATGTGACCTGCAGAAAAAGAGATTTGAGGGGTTCATAATATTTCCTATTTTAGCTATTGAAGGACCGCAATTATTTCAATCATACTTCTTTGAACATCTTTGCAGACAAAACTCTGTGCTTACCTTTTATCATTCGCAAGGAATTTTTAAAAACGGAAATATGTCACTTTTTGTAACATAGTTATTGTGTAAGATACTCTTTCATATTTACAAAGAGAGGAAAAGGCACTGTGTGCACTTTTTATACTCCATGTAAATACAACCTCATCATGCAGACCACTTTGTTTTGAAAGGGTGTTCTATAAGTGTTGTTGTGCATGATTGCACTGAATACTCATAGAACAAGACACATGTCTAGATTTATCAGAAATCATTAATCTCGATATGGGTGTGAATGGTGCATCATTCTAAAATTGATGTAGGAAAGCACAACAAGGAGAATTGTTTTCATTTCTCCACATTTTTATATCTTCAATGCATGCTGAAATGTTCAGCATACATTGAAGGAGAAACATGCATTTTCTCATTGTTTTTGTGCAGGAAGGTGTGTCTTCCTGCAGAAAAACAAACAGCACATGACACAGATATCCTTGCACTATGGTGCAAGGGTGCCTGTGTCACCACATGGCTGCAGTTTAAGCAGCCGTGCAGACAGAAGCATAGATTTGCAACATATTTATGTACATATGTTGCATCCCTGTGCTTCGGAAGTACTACAGCACACTGCAGTTAAAGAGGTTACTGTTCGATGCTGCAGCACTTCCTCATACTTCTGCACTTATACATTCACCATTTGCTACTAATGCATTCATTCAGTCAATTACGTACTATACATACATTCATCTAAACTAACACTAACAAAGAAATTTAGCTCTTTTTTTAAACCAGGAAAGTCAGAACTTTTTTTTTCTTCTTTCTTCTTTTATAATTTTCTTGGGGTTTTCTGAACAATTTTTAATTTTGGGGGGTTTTTCTGCAAAAAACAAAACGGGAGAAAACAAACAATGAACTTCAGGGAACAATAAAAAAAAAAAAAAAAGCTAGCAAATGTGACTTTCTTGCCGGCGGCAGATCAGATCGATCGACTGCTCACCATAGCACAAAGTCGCATTGCACTTAGTACAGAGCACTTTTAAAAATTGATATTGAGGGGGTGGCAATACTGCCTTGGGTCCAGTGTGGAGTGAAGCAGCCCCTGGTTTTCTATCCTCCCCCTGGAGTCGTGGGGACGACGACCCGCCACGGAGTTTGGTCCCCGGCCTCACCATGAGCGGTAAGGGGAATAGGGCGCACCACCAAGGGAAACTGGACAAATATGCGTTCACTAAAGGCTCACCCCCGCCGACGGACCACGACAAGCGTGCGGGCACGGCCTCTGACCCGGCCGGCCCACCTAAAGTAACGCTGGAGGACATCATGGCCGCCCTGACCACTGTGCAAGCGACGGTGGGGTCGATATCCACGGACGTGACGCTCCTCCGGGCGGACTTCCAAAAAATGTCCGCCAGAGTCACGGAGGTTGAACAGGTGACTACCACTCTGAAGAGAGACACTGGCACGCTGCTCCAAAAGGTGTCGCGACTGGAGGCCGAGAATAAACGCATGATCGAGAGGCTTGAGGATCAGGAGGGGCGCTCCCGCCGCAACAATGTCCGCATCACGGGCATTCCGGAGAGCGAGGGGAGCCCAGCCATGGACCTCTATGTGGAGAACCTTATAAAAACTGAACTGCAGCCCAGGGGGCTCTCTGCCTTCTTCTCAGTGGAGCGGGCACACAGGGTGCCCGGGGGGAGGCCGAGGGTCGGGGCTCCCCCCGGCCGGTCCTGGCCCACATTTTCAATTTCCGCGATCGCGATGCCATTTTGCAGACGGCCCGCGTGGCCCCACCCTTGCGTATCCAGAACTCCCAAATATCCTTCTTTCCGGACTACACGGTGGCAGTGTCGGCGCGGCGGCGGAGCTTCCTGGAAGTCAAAAAGAGCTTGAGGGCCCGCGAACTTTCCTACTCTATGTTATTTCCGGCCAGACTGAGAGTGGTGGCAGAGGGAAAGACTTTGTTCTTCGAATCGCCAGAGGAAGCGCATGACTGGCTGGAGGGGTGGCAACAAGTGAAACAGTCAGGCCGTTCCGACAGGCGCAAACGACCGGCGGGAGAGGCGCCGGACCCCACTGGCCGAGATGAAGCACTGATGGCTGCGGCGCGGCTGCAGCACGAGGCTTAACCCGAAGGCGCTGGACACTGCTTACTTAAATGGACGGTGCAGGGTAAGGGGGACGACCCTGGGGTGGGGAGATGGCTGTGCTTCCTAAAGTAGCCCGGGACATATGGACACTCGAAATGGGGAAGGTACTGGTCTTCCTCGGACCTTCCGCTCCTTGCACGCGAGTCAGGTGCTGGGATATGGGGTCAAAGCGCTCTGCTGAGTTGGGGTGGCGGGCAGTTTGGAGTCCGCATGGCAGGGAGGCAGGGAGGGGGTTGGAGGGTATGAGGGTAATCTGTTGGGGTTTTTTAGTAGTTAAGGTTTACATTGGCAGTAATGTTTGTTGTGCGGCACATGCAACCACTACAGAGCACACACTGCGCGCCGTTTGCTGCGCGCCGCTAGTTCCCCTGGTGCACGAGCGTTCTGATGGCTACTGACTGGGAGTAGGCGCCTGAGCTGGGCCCCTCCACTCCGATACCACCAGTCTCCCTGCTCACATGGAATGTGCGCGGCCTGGGGGACTAAATCAAGCGTGGCCTCGTTTTACACAGTCTTAAGAGATGCGCCCCAGCGATTGTCCTGCTTCAGGAAACCCACCTGATCGACACCACCAGTAAAGCGATGGACAGGTGGGGGTACAAAATGGTAGTACACTCGGAGTTTACCTCCGGGTCCAGAGGGGTGGGTATTTTAGTACGGAAGCACTACCCGCTTATTATACACAAACATAAAACGGACAGAGCGGGGCGGTTTGCGGCTATAGCCATCCAGTGGGAGGGACGGCCCCTTAACATAGTCTCCGTTTACATCCCTCCTGCAATGCACGCCACCGCGCTGCCGGCGCTTAGCGAATTCCTCCTCGACCTACCGGAGGGGGAACTGCTCATTGGCGGTGATTTTAATGCAGTAGTGCACGAAGCACTTGATAGGCACCCTCAGCGAGCGGGTGGGGAGGGACTGTCCCGGTTCGGAGGTTTTCTGGAGGCCATGGGCCTGCTGGATTTATGGCAGTTGCACCATCCAACGACAAAGCAATACACGTACCACTCGGGGGTGCATAACAGTCTTACTAGGATTGACTACTTCCTGGGTTCCACTAACTGTCCTCGCAATATCGATAGTGTTGAGATTAGACCTAGGGGTATCTCCGATCACTCCCCTATACTTCTGAAATATGACTGTTACGGCCTCGCACGTCGCCGTATTCCGGTGATACGTCCGGGTTGTCTCCAGGTCCCGGCGATACATAAAGCGCTGTCAAAAGCGACGGTCCTCTTCTTTAAGGAAAATGCCCCTTCTGCTGCTTCGCCGACGATATTATGGGAGGCGTACAAAACAGTCCTCCGAGATCAGGCGCTCACCACCATGGCGGCGCACCGGCGTGCGACGCTGGCGGAGCTACAGTTGCTTGAACGGGAACTGCGCTTGGCGGAGGATCGGCAGGCTCGGGACCCAAATCTGGAGTCAGCCGCAGCCCTGCGGGCTGCGCAGACCAAGTAGAGAAGAAAAATACAGTGTCCGCTTCTGCTCTGTAGCTTCAGCTGCCTTCCCCCCTCCCCCCAACTCTTTCCCTCTTCCCTCTCTTTCTGTCTAGCAGTTCTTCTCTTACTGAAAACCATAACTTCAAGACGGGATTTTCACTCTCTTTCCTCTCCTTTCTCTTATCTCCTCCCCTGTGAAATGGATCCAAAAATGAAAATGAATTTTGCTGGAAATGTCGTATTTTAATTCCAAAGTGCAGCATCTAGAATAAAAGGTTAAAAATAGGAAAAATAACGAAGTAAAGTAAGACAGACTGTTAGCCAGAGGGCAAAGAACAAATTTTGGGGGGGGCTTAATCTTTAAGCAATAGGCAGAGTGGAGCTGCAGGGGCTCTTAGAAGGGGTGAAACAACAGCAAGGCCTCATTAACATGCAAATGGTCTTTAAAAGACCTGTGAAGTGCTCGGGTGCGGCTGTCTGGGTGCCCAGGAAGCTGTCTCATCCGGGCTGCCACACACGAGTGGGGGGGGGGACTGAAGCCCTTTGAGTCCAATGGGTGTTGCGCGCCTGCTGGTAGCAAACTGACCAGATTGATTTTATTCACACCCAAACACATTAGCGCCACTTTTACAGAGTTTGCCAGTGAAGCGCTATTTTTGTTTTCTTGTCTTTGTTTTCCCTGGGCTTGCAACTAGTGTGCCAATCCTGGAGCTACTGCAAAGTGTGGATTGGAAAACAAAATGTGTACTGCGGCTCTGCGTACAGGGATGTGGTCTTTTTACCATACTGCTTACGTTTTGTAAGGATATAAGCAATGGGCATTGAAATGGGTCCATTCAGGGCCCTGTAGTCATGTCCTTAACTTTTCAGGCAAGAGCACTCACTGATTTCTGAATAGTGAGTGTAAACGCATTAAGGTAACCATGTTGTTCCTGCTTACAATTCACATGGTTTGCTAAATTTTTTGTAGGCTGCATATTGCTCTGCGTCATTTAAATTGAGCCACATCCATGTGTTTATAGCCGGCAAAAATTGGGTTGTAGTTGAGGGCAGTGTGAGTTTTTCTCAGTGGGGCAGTATGGTGTTCAGTGGGGGAGAGAATGTGGCACTATGGCCAGAGCTACTGAATTTGTAACTGGGGAACCAGGTTCAGCCTTAATAACCAGTCCACCAGACCACTCTCCTGAGAGAGCACAATCCCATGCTAGACCTTAGAAGGCTGCGCAAGACATTAGAAGCCCTGGTGTCTTAGCACCAGCAGGTGGACCCTAGCAGTGGCAAGTGTGGGTTAACCTTCAAGGTTTGTCCACCACAATCCATATTGAAGTTCACCTCCAGTCTTGCAGACAGGCCTATGAAGCAGCACACCCTAGAGCGACAGTGGCTCTGTCACTGAGGTCACAGGACACTTGAGAAGGGCCAGCTCTAGGGCAGTGCAACCGGTGTGACCGCACCGGGTGCTGACTTTGGGTGGAGGCATTATGTTTGCAAGTATATTAAGGTTTTAAAAGTGCTTGCTGCCTTCTTCCTGGCCTCCAGCAATTTTCGGCAACAATAAAAATGTCATGATGACTCTGGTGTTTAATGTTCTTCCTAGAGAGAGATTATTTTGTCTAGTGGAAGTTCTGATTCATGGAAAGTTAGCTCAGAGGGTTAATGTGCCTGCTGCAAAGAACATGTACCATACATATTGTGAGAAGTTGGCCTGGTATATGCTGTCTACTAGGTTTAGTGGGCACCTTGTACCAGTCCAAACAACCCTTATTGATGGGGAGAAAAAGCCCCTATCCCTTACTCGCCAGGTATTAAGCGTTTGTCAAAAGGTGCTGGTTCTTGCCCGATGACAGGGGGAGACCCCTATCCCCCTAATTTTAGCAAAAGTTCTGAGGGTTTGTCTGGGCAAGATTGATATATTTTGATTCTTGGAGGAACAAATTCCAATTCAAAACAAGTTGATCCAGAGGTGAAAAAGTCCTTTATTTACACTCTCAACTTAAGAGTGGGTATGAAGGATAAAGAGAGAAGTGGCACAGCCAACACGTGTTTCTTCCCCTACATGGCCTATAGGCCTGGGGCTTCTTCAGGGCTGTACAATAAGGGTTAATAGAGCCATTTGAAAGTATGCAGATACATATAAGAGTATGTAGTAAGAGAACCAGGTCAGTAGATCTTCTTTAGATCAGGTGGTCAGGTTCGCGCGAAGGTGCCATTTTGGAATGGGAAGGGGACCTGGAAATTGGGACCCGGTAAGCGCCATTCTGATTACTTTTTGCTCTCACTGTGATAACTCTTCACCCTGACCACTGCACTCTCAGATTCAATTAAGCCTCAATCGTCATGAGCACGTTTAATCCAAACCTATAATTTTTAATACCACGCCACTCATATCTCAACACGTCAATCCCTTTCGGGACTGTGGCTCTGTCACTGAGGTCACAGGACACTTGAGAAGGGCCAGCTCTAGGGCAGTGCAACCGGTGTGACCGCACCGGGTGCTGACTTTGGGTGGAGGCATTATGTTTGCAAGTATATTAAGGTTTTAAAAGTGCTTGCTGCCTTCTTCCTGGCCTCCAGCAATTTTCGGCAACAATAAAAATGTCATGATGACTCTGGTGTTTAATGTTCTTCCTAGAGAGAGATTTTTTTCCCCCACTTCGACCACTGCTTCAGTCCTGAGGGACCCTGGGGGCCAACTAGCCCACCAGGTGCTTCTAGTAAGCGCCACTGCGCTGCGTTGCAGAGAGGTGGTCTAGGCCGTGCCCCTTTTTACATCTCTCTGCAACGCAGCTCTGTGGCGCTTACTGGAGGTACCTAGTGGTCTAGTTGGACCAAAGGGACCCTCAGGATTCAAGGGGACTTAATCTCCCAACTTAAAACGGCCACAGGGCGTGTTTACACAGAATGTAGTACTTCTTCTAAATGAAGAAATGTGTTTTGGTATAGTGCAAGGGATAGTGTTGTTTTTCTAGAATCACACAGTGAGTATGTGTGCATTTGGGAACCACTGTGAGAGAAGCATTTGCTGACAGATAAATGTTTTAAAACCTGTCTTATTGTCAAGTTTTAGTAGCATTAGAAGGCAGCTTTTGCTTATGCTTTGATTAAATGAGTCAGGCTTTGACACAAAAGTGCAGTCCTGAAATATGTAGATTGTGTGCAGTTCCCTTACCACTTGCACTGTAGTGAATGAGTTTTGGTAAACTCCTAGGGATAGTGGTGCTTGTCTAGAATCACACTGTGAGTTAGTGTGTATTTGGGATCACTGTGAGAGAAGCATTTGGTAACATTGTGTATTTTCTGACAGATAACTCTTTTAAAACCTGTCATGTTGTCAAGTTTTAGTAGCATTAGATGCCAGTCTTTGGTTATGCATTGATAAAATGATTCTTGCTTTGACACTAAAGTGCAGTGCTGAAATATGTAGATTGTGTGCAGTTCCCTTACCACTTGCACTGTAGTGAATGAGTTTTGGTAAACTCCTAGGGCTAGTGGTTCTTGTCTAGAATCACACTGTGAGTTAGTGTGTATTTGGGAACCACTGTGAGAGAAGCATTTGGTAACATCATTTATTTGCTGCCAGATAACTGTTTTAACCTGTCATGTTGTGAAGTTTTAGTAGCATTAGAAGACAGTTATGGCTTATGCTTTGATTAAATGAGTCAGGTTTTGACAGAAAAGTACAGTCCTGAAATATGTAGATTGTGTGCAGTTCCCTTACCACTTGCACTGCAGTGAATGAGTTTTGGTAAACTCCTAGGGATAGTGGTGCTTGTCTAGAATCACGCTTTGAGTTAGTGTGTATTTGGGATCACTGTGAGAGAAGCATTTGGTAACATCATGTATTTGCTGACAGATAACTGTTTTAAAACCTGTCATGTTATCAAGTTTTAGAAGGATTAGAAGCCAGTCTTTGCTTATGCGTTGATTAAATGAGTCATGCTTTGACACTAATGTGCTGTACTTAAATATGTAGATTGTGTGCAGTACCATTAACTCTTCTAGACTAGTGAATGAGTTTTGGTAAACTGCTAGAGATAGTGTTGCTTGTCTAAAATCATACTGTGAGTCTGTGTACATTTGGGTAAGAATTGTGAGAGAAGCATTTGGTAACAGTGTATTTGATGACAGATAACTGTTTTAAAATCGGTCATGTTGTCAAGTTTTAGTAGCTTTAGAAGCTATTCTTTGCTTATGCATTGATAACATGAGTCAGGGTTTGACTCTAAAGTGCAGTACCATGTACTATTCAATTCACTGTGCCAGAACTGAAAATTTAAAAGTTTTACCCAGGCACTAACCTAGTAGTAGTCTGATGATTTAGTCAGTTTCCAAGTCCTCATATTGTGAACCATACATTATGACATAGATTGTTTCAAATGTCTATGCAGTATGCATACAGTCTTCTAACATACTATACACTTGTCTTTCACATTTTCAATTTGCTAGTCAGTATCCATACACTTCCAGGAAACACCCTGTAACTCCCTTTGCAGTCCTCTAGTGACCCATTCAGCATCATGTACTAATCCATTCACTGAACGAAAACTCAAACACTTATAAATTCACCAAGATACTATCTTTGCAGTACTCTAATCATTCAGTCAGTGCCTAAGTATTCATGCACTGAGCCAGGTCTTAGCACATGGACTGCTTCAAACCCCTATCCACTATGAATGCAGTCTTCTAACCACCTAGACACTTGTCTTTCACACTTTCAATTCCCTAGTCAGTATCCATACAGTCCAGCAAACATCCTGTCACATCCTTTGAACTCCTCTAGTGACCCATTCAGTACCAAGTACTAATCCATTCCCTGTGCGAAAAGCCTACCACTTATAAATTCACCTAGTCACTCTCCTTGCTGTACTCTAATCATTCAGTCAGTACCCAAGTAGTCAAGCAGTGAGCCAGGCCTTAGCACATGGACTGCTTTAAATGCCTATGCAGTATGGATGCAGTCCTCTAATCACCTACACAGTTGTGTTTCACACCTTCAATTCCCTAGTTAGTATTCATACACTTCTAGCAAACACCCTGTCACTCACCCAGTGTGTCTCCTTATAGTACTGTAATCATTTAGTCAGTTAGCATGTAGTGTTTTAGTGAGGTAGGCTTTAGGGCATGAACTGCTTCAAAGTAGTATGCACTATGCATGTAGTGTTTTAACCATCGTCACACTTGTGGTTCAGGGCTATAGTTTCTTAGTCAGTATTTATATAAAATGTGTTTGTACAGTAATGGAATAGTATAAATTTAAAAGTTATTAATATACATTTATTTGTGATTCTTTTTTACAGATACAGAACGGGAGTGTTTCTCATCTGTTTGCACTCTTCTCGTGCAAGATTGTTTGGATGAAGGGTCCTTAGGTGTTTCATCATACTTGCTGTGCCGCACAAGTATTTTTTGTTAGGATCCCCTCGTAACAGATCTCTTTTGAAAATCTTGCACGTGACAAAGGTGGCATTGGTCTTTGTTTACCCCTCGAGAAAAGTAGAAAATTTCCACATCACTGAAGGAAAACGTTGTGGGCGTGGTGCATCCTCCAAAAATTCATCTTTAGATTCGGTGAATTTTTTAAAGCGACATCATTCACAGTTTTTGTAAGTTAAAGTTAAAAAATGTTGTTAGCTGTGTGAATTTTATATATCTGTGATTTGTATCTTGTTTTTTTTTTCGAGAATAGCATGTTGTTTTTTTTTTAACAATCTTTGAGATTGTGTTTTTTTTGCCCGCTGTTAAGTGATGAGTGCGATTGAAATCACTATATTTAGTGAAATTTAATATATTCTGAGAACAGCAAAAAAGGCAAAAAATTTACTTTGTGGAAATTATGCTGTGTTGTAAAAAATGTATTATACATGTTATAATTTTTTTTTCCTTTTCTTTCAAAGATCCAAATTTTAAAATAAGCAATTTTTAAGAATTTAGATTGGAATGAAAATGTGAAAAAAATGTGTACCATTTTTTATTCCTATTACTGTGAAGGTAAGTTTAACTAAGTCTCAATATGCTGAATGAGGAGGTCTGCAAGAAGCTACAAAGTGGAAACATGTTTCTAAAAACACTCTGTTTATACCTATGTAGTTTTGAAATTTGACCATAATCAGATATCATGTGACCTGCAGAAAAAGAGATTTGAGGGGTTCATAATATTTCCTATTTTAGCTATTGAAGGACCGCAATTATTTCAATCATACTTCTTTGAACATCTTTGCAGACAAAACTCTGTGCTTACCTTTTATCATTCGCAAGGAATTTTTAAAAACGGAAATATGTCACTTTTTGTAACATAGTTATTGTGTAAGATACTCTTTCATATTTACAAAGAGAGGAAAAGGCACTGTGTGCACTTTTTATACTCCATGTAAATACAACCTCATCATGCAGACCACTTTGTTTTGAAAGGGTGTTCTATAAGTGTTGTTGTGCATGATTGCACTGAATACTCATAGAACAAGACACATGTCTAGATTTATCAGAAATCATTAATCTCGATATGGGTGTGAATGGTGCATCATTCTAAAATTGGTGTAGGAAAGCACAACAAGGAGAATTGTTTTCATTTCTCCACATTTTTATATCTTCAATGCATGCTGAAATGTTCAGCATACATTGAAGGAGAAACATGCATTTTCTCATTGTTTTTGTGCAGGAAGGTGTGTCTTCCTGCAGAAAAACAAACAGCACATGACACAGATATCCTTGCACTATGGTGCAAGGGTGCCTGTGTCACCACATGGCTGCAGTTTAAGCAGCCGTGCAGACAGAAGCATAGATTTGCAACATATTTATGTACATATGTTGCATCCCTGTGCTTCGGAAGTACTACAGCACACTGCAGTTAAAGAGGTTACTGTTCGATGCTGCAGCACTTCCTCATACTTCTGCACTTATACATTCACCATTTGCTACTAATGCATTCATTCAGTCAATTACGTACTATACATACATTCATCTAAACTAACACTAACAAAGAAATTTAGCTCTTTTTTTAAACCAGGAAAGTCAGTTCTTACAAGAACTTTTTTTTTCTTCTTTCTTCTTTTATAATTTTCTTGGGGTTTTCTGAACAATTTTTAATTTTGGGGGGTTTTTCTGCAAAAAACAAAACGGGAGAAAACAAACAATGAACTTCAGGGAACAATAAAAAAAACAAAAAAAAAACTAGCAAATGTGACTTTCTTTCCGGCGGCAGATCAGATCGATCGACTGCTCACCATAGCACAAAGTCGCATTGCACTTAGTACAGAGCACTTTTAAAAATTGATATTGAGGGGGTGGCAATACTGCCTTGGGTCCAGTGTGGAGTGAAGCAGCCCCTGGTTTTCTATCCTCCCCCTGGAGTCGTAGGGACGACGACCCGCCACGGAGTTTGGTCCCCGGCCTCACCATGAGCGGTAAGGGGAATAGGGCGCACCACCAAGGGAAACTGGACAAATATGCGTTCACTAAAGGCTCACCCCCGCCGACGGACCACGACAAGCGTGCGGGCATGGCCTCTGACCCGGCCGGCCCGCCTAAAGTAACGCTGGAGGACATCATGGCCGCCCTGACCACTGTGCAAGCGACGGTGGGGTCGATATCCACGGACGTGACGCTCCTCCGGGCGGACTTCCAAAAAATGTCTGCCAGAGTCACGGAGGTTGAACAGGTGACTACCACTCTGAAGAGAGACACTGGCACGCTGCTCCAAAAGGTGTCGCGACTGGAGGCTGAGAATAAACGCATGGTCGAGAGGCTTGAGGATCAGGAGGAGCGCTCCCGCCGCAACAATGTCCGCATCACGGGCATTCCGGAGAGCGAGGGGAGCCCAGCCATGGACCTCTATGTGGAGAACCTTATAAAAACTGAACTGCAGCCCAGGGGGCTCTCTGCCTTCTTCTCAGTGGAGCGGGCGCACAGGGTGCCCGGGGGGAGGCCGAGGGTCGGGGCTCCCCCCCGGCCGGTCCTGGCCCGCATTTTCAATTTCCGCGATCGCGATGCCATTTTGCAGACGGCCCGCGTGGCCTCACCCTTGCGTATCCAGAACTCCCAAATATCCTTCTTTCCGGACTACACGGCCGCGGTGTCGGCGCGGCGGCGGAGCTTCCTGGAAGTCAAAAAGAGCTTGAGGGCCCGCGAACTTTCCTACTCTATGTTATTTCCGGCCAGACTGAGAGTGGTGGCAGAGGGAAAGACTTTGTTCTTCGAATCGCCAGAGGAAGCGCATGACTGGCTGGAGGGGTGGCAACAAGTGAAACAGTCAGGCCGTTCCGACAGGCGCAAACGACCGGCGGGAGAGGCGCCGGACCCCACTGGCCGAGATGAAGCTCTGATGGCTGCGGCGCGGCTGCAGCACGAGGCTTAACCCGAAGGCGCTGGACACTGCTTACTTAAATGGACGGTGCAGGGTAAGGGGGACGACCCTGGGGTGGGGAGATGGCTGTGCTTCCTAAAGTATCCCGGGACATATGGACACTCGAAATGGGGAAGGTACTGGTCTTCCTCGGACCTTCCGCTCCTTGCACGCGAGTCAGGTGCTGGGATATGGGGTCAAAGTGCTCTGCTGAGTTGGGGTGGCGGGCAGTTTGGAGTCCGCATGGCAGGGAGGCAGGGAGGGGGTTGGAGGGTATGAGGGTAATCTGTTGGGGTTTTTTAGTAGTTAAGGTTTACATTGGCAGTAATGTTTGTTGTGCGGCACATGCAACCACTACAGAGCACACACTGCGCGCCGTTTGCTGCGCGCCGCTAGTTCCCCTGGTGCACGAGCGTTCTGATAGCTACTGACTGGGAGGAGGTGCCTGAGCTGGGCCCCTCCACTCCGATACCACCACTCTCCCTGCTCACATGGAATGTGCGCGGCCTGGGGGACAAAATCAAGCGTGGCCTCGTTTTACACAGTCTTAAGAGATGCGCCCCAGCGATTGTCCTGCTTCAGGAAACCCACCTGATCGACACCACCAGTAAAGCGATGGACAGGTGGGGGTACAAAATGGTAGTACACTCGGAGTTTACCTCCGGGTCCAGAGGGGTGGGTATTTTAGTACGGAAGCACTACCCGCTTATTATACACAAACATAAAACGGACAGAGCGGGGCGGTTTGCGGCTATAGCCATCCAGTGGGAGGGACGGCCCCTTAACATAGTCTCCGTTTACATCCCTCCTGCAATGCACGCCACCGCGCTGCCGGCGCTTAGCGAATTCCTCCTCGACCTACCGGAGGGGGAACTGCTCATTGGCGGTGATTTTAATGCAGTAGTGCACGAAGCACTTGATAGGCACCCTCAGCGAGCGGGTGGGGAGGGACTGTCCCGGTTCGGAGGTTTTCTGGAGGCCATGGGCCTGCTGGATTTATGGCGGTTGCACCATCCAACGACAAAGCAATACACGTACCACTCGGGGGTGCATAACAGTCTTACTAGGATTGACTACTTCCTGGGTTCCACTAACTGTCTTCGCAATATCGATAGTGTTGAGATTAGACCTAGGGGTATCTCCGATCACTCCCCTATACTTCTGAAATATGACTGTTACGGCCTCGCACGTCGCCGTATTCCGGTGATACGTCCGGGTTGTCTCCAGGTCCCGGCGATACATAAAGCGCTGTCAAAAGCGACGGTCCTCTTCTTTAAGGAAAATGCCCCTTCTGCTGCTTCGCCGACGATATTATGGGAGGCGTACAAAACAGTCCTCCGAGATCAGGCGCTCACCATCATGGCGGCCCACTGGCGTGCGATGCTGGCGGAGCTACAGTTGCTTGAACGGGAACTGCGCTTGGCGGAGGATCGGCAGGCTCGGGACCCAACTCTGGAGTCAGCCGCAGCCCTGCGGGCTGTGCAGACCAAGTATCGGGCGCACCTTACGGAGCATACGAAGCAGCAGCTGCTGGCCACACGGCACACGATATATGACCTGGGGGATAAGACAGGGAAGCTCCTGGCGTGGCTTGACAGGAGGGAGGGTGGAACCAGGTGGATAGCGCAGCTCGCCTCTGAGGCAGGCCAGGTGCTAACAAAACCTGGCGAGATAGCGGACACTCTCGCGCGTCACTTTCGGCGGGTCTACTCCTCCAGCTCCTCCATGACAGAGGAGGAGGCAGGGACGTATGTGCGGGATCTGGCGATGCCCCGGCTCGCCCCTGAGGCCGCGGATGTCTTGGAGGCTGACATTACAGTGGAGGAGGTGCAAATGGCAATCCTTGCGCTGCAGACGGGTAAGGCGACGGGACCTAACGGTATACCAGTTGAGCTATACAAGCGACTGGCCGGGACGGTCGCCCCTCATTTGCTCAACATGTTTATGGATAGTCTCTGAGCGGGTGTACTCCTGCAGGACCAACGGACAGCCACTATTGTGGCTATCCCTAAACCTGGCAAGCCGGCGTCAGAATGCACTTCCTATCGCCCTATCTCTCTGCTGAACGCAGAGGCGAAGATCCTCGCGAAGCTCTTGGCATCCAGGCTCACGCCGCATTTGCCAGACATTGTACACCCGGACCAATCGGGTTTTATGCCTGGCAGGAGCACGGCCCTTAATCTGCGACGATTACACAGAGTGTTGGCCCGTGTGGGACAGGTGCAGGAACCGGCGGTGCTGCTCTCATTGGATGCGCGAATGCCATTCGACATGGTCGAATGGCCCTTCCTCTTTGCCGTCTTGTCGCACTTGGGCTTTGGACCCAAATTTAGGGCCTTTGTTCTTTCTTATATGCCCAACCACTGGCCCATGTGGCCGTGAACGGACACATATCGAGAGACTTTCCCCTTACGCGTGGCACCCGACAGGGATGCCCCCTGTCACCCCTGCTCTTCGCTCTCGTGCTAGAACCCTTGGTGGCTTGGATCCGCTGGGAACCCCAGATACGGGGACTTAAATGGACAAATGACTGGGAGGACCGTATCTCCCTCTACGCGGATGACGTGCTACTCTATCTCTCCTCCCCGAGACGCTCCATCCTTGCCCTACTCAACATTTGTGATATTTTCGGGAGAGCGTCCGGTTATACTATCAACTGGTCGAAATCGGTGCTCTATGTGCTGCGCGGCCCCACTCCCCGGCTCCCCGTGGACTGCCCGTTGCAGACGGTGACGGAGTCGTTTAAGTATCTGGGTATCCACATCACGGCCAACCCCACGGACTTCTTCCAACTAATTCTGCACCCCCCATTAGACCGCCTCCGGCGCGATGTGCGCCACTGGGGTACGCTACCGCTTGCGTTGCTGGGGAAGGCGGCCCTCTTTAAAATGATGGCCCTTCCCCGGTTCGTCTACGTGCTGGAAAACACACCGTATCGCGTCCCGCCAGACTACTTCCGCGCGATAGCAGCGCAGGTGACTACCCTTCTGTGGGGTGGCAGACCGCCGCGCATAGCGCAGTCAAAATTGACTCGCGGCTGGTACGACGGGGGGATAGCGCTTCCCGACATTCAGCTCTATTATTGGGCAGCGCAGCTCAAAGTCATAAACCAGTGGCGTCATGTCCCGCATACGGACCCGGCATTCAGAGCAGATAGGGACATAATGGGGGAACGAGGTGTGTTGGCAACCCTGTATGATGGTGGGCTGACTCCGGCTTTCATCGGCCCTCTCAGACAAACGGTGGCCATATGGCATGCAGCACAGGCCAAATTAGGGTGGCCCGGGGTGCTGACCAAGCTCACACCGCTGTGAGACACCAGGCAGCTTGGGAGGCTCCGGCACAGCAGGGGAGTTGACAAGTGGGACGCTATAGGGATCTCTACGATTGGCGACATGTGGCATGGGAATGACGTTATCACATTCGACCGTCTCCAACAGCAATATGAGCTGGCGCCCTCCGAATGGTTCCGCTACACGCAAATTAAACACGCCTTGCTGGCACGGCTAACACCGGGTGTGGCGGTACCAGAGGCATCGCCCTTGGAGGACCGGTTATTAACGGATTATATGCCGAAAAGGGCCACATCGTTTACATACCATAAGCTGATTAACAACCTGCCGGACCCAATGGGACCTCTCCGCGAGAAATGGTCCCGTGATCTGGGGGAATTAGAGGAACCGGAGTGGCGAGAGGCGCTGGCCTCGGCACGGGAGGCGGGTATACCATCGAGGCTCAGGCTGGTGCAGCTTCGCATCTTCCACCGCTCCTATTACACCAGGCACACACTGCACAAGATCGGCAGCGCGACACATCCTTTCTGCCTGCGTTTTTGCGGGGAGGTGGGAGGCTTCTTCCATACCATATGGGAATGCCCCGTGCTTCAGGAGTACTGGCGGGGGGTGATGAACATGCTATCACAGTCGGGGGGAGTCACGCTGGTGCCGGAGCCCAGACGCTGCCTGCTGAATATCTGGGAGCCTAACGACCTCTCGCGCCTGGCGCAGGGCTGGGCCACATTAGGATTAATGATAGCTAAACGCAACATAGCTCAAAAATGGGGAAAAGGGGAACTGCCGCGCCTCACTGCTTGGGGCACAGACATGGACGAGGCCATGTTTGCAGAGAAGTCGGCCTTTATTAGACGGGGCTGTCCTGGCAAATGGAGTAAAGTATGGGGAGCGTGGAACTCCTATAGGGGTGACATCTGTGACCCGCCCTCAGATCCTGAAGACGATGCCTCAGACACAGACTAGGATGGGGGATCCCGGGGGTGGGGGAGCGAGATGGTGGATGTTGGAGAAATGTACCGCTGTTGAACTGTTCTCTGCTAACTTGCCTCATTCAGGGGCTACTGCATTGCTCTACATTGTGGAAAATTATGTGTCTGATTACTGTATTGTGCTGCTGCTAATGAATACAATAAAAACAAGTTTAAAAAAAAAAAACAATTGATATTGAGGATGGATGTCCAAGGTTTGGGCTTATGGATGCACTCTTGATGTGCTCGGCTGCGATGAGGTGGATGGCGCAGGAGTGTTTCTCATCCGTCGGTACTCTTCTCGTGCAAGATTGTTTGGATGAAGGGTCCTCATGTGCTTCATCATACTTGCCGTGCCGCAAGAGTATTTCTTGTTAGGATCCCCTCGCGACAGGACTCTTTTGCAAATCTTGCACGTGACCAAGGTGGCATTGGTCTTATTCTGCCCCTCGGGAAAAGTAAAAAATGTCCACACCACTGAAGAAAAACGTTCTTTGGGTGGTGCCTCTGCCAAAAATTCATCCTCAGAAGTATGAGGTGATGCAGCTGATGCCTGCTGCCCAGAAGCCATTTTTGGTTGAAAAAAGTTAGAGCTAAGTGTAAACTTAGTCTAAAAAATCTTCTTCTCTCCAAAGAGATGGTGCTCTAAAGAAGGTCAAAGAAGAATGATTGAAATGGGTGGGGTCTTTCAATAGTTAGAAGAGGAAGTGAAATGAATCAATCAAACCTCTTTTTTTGCAGGTCACATGGGATCCGCGCACCCTGCGCTTACGCAGCACGCACCCAGCGCGCATCCGCGAAATTGAATTAAAAAAAATTATAGGATTAGATGTAAAAATATATTAGTTTTAAGACTAGTTTAGAGTTTGTCTTCAATTAATATTCACATGAAATACATATATAAATGTTTTTTTAAATGTTAAATATGTTGCAGGATCCGCGCACCTACCGCATCATAGACGCAGATGACGCATTGCGGAAGCGCATAAATGTCGCGTTACATACATCGAACTTGTCGCGTATACGCTGGGAGTCGCGTACCGGTCGCATTGCTATCGCGCACTAAACACGTACCTAACGCATACCATGCGCGGATGCTATCGCGTAGGGATCGGGAACGGTGCACTTAGAATTAATTAATTAATTAAAAAAATAAGTTTAAAAAATGGTGATAAAAAAGTATTTTTAAAAAAATGTAATTAATGAAATTGACACACTGAATTTGAAAAATATACAAATCCAATCAAAATCATTAAACATGATATCTTCAGAGATAAGTTATAGATAGGAATTAGCATTTAAAAAACCTTTGAAATTTACTGAAAAAACCATAGGTTTCATGCATGTTATAGTTAGGAATTGGCATTTAAAAAACCTTTGAAATTCACTGAAAAAAACAAAGGTTTCAGGGGCGTTATAGTTAGGAATTGGCATTTACAAAACCTTAGAAATTCACTGAAAAAACCATAGGTCTCAGGGGTGTTATAGTTAGCTGGACATTTCCCTCATTCAAAACCCTAGAAATTCCCCTGTTATAGTTAGTTCAGCTAACTATAACTCGCGCCCCCGCAATGCACTGCTGATGACGTCACATATTACATCACTCATGACATGGTCAGTGACATCACTGATGACATCACTGATGATATCTCAAATGACATCACTGATGACATCACTGATGACGTCATCCACGTGATAAATTACTGCATCTTCTCACACCCTAATTTAACTGTTGATACACCAACTCAAAATTTCAGACATCCATTCTCCCCCAGCACGACCCCGTACACTGCGCAAACACCACTGCACTGCCCTAACCCCTTAAACACTACCCCAGCTCGACCCCCTACACTGCCCGAACATCACTGCCCTTAACCCTGAAACACCACCCCAGCAAGAACCCCAAAACTGCCCGAACACCACTGCCCTCAACCCTGAAACACCACACCCTGCATGACCCCCGACACTGCCTGAACACAACTGCACCACTGCCCTAAACACTGAAACACCACTCCCAGCAAGACCCCCTACACGGCACGAACACCACTGCCCAAAACCCTGAAACACAAGCCCCTGCAAGACCCCCTACAGTGGCCGAACACCACTGCACTGCCCTCAACCCTGAAACACCGTCCCCTGCATGACCCCCTACACTGCCCGAACACCACTGCACTGCCCTAAAGCCGTAAAACACCACCCCCAGCATGACCCCCTACACTGCTCAAACACCACTGCACTGCACTAAACCCTAAAACACCACCCCCAGCACTACCCCCAACACTGCCCAAACACCACTGCACTTTCCTCAACCCTACAACACCACCCCATCATGTCCCCCTACGCTGCCTGAACACAACTCCACTGCCATAAACCCTAAAACAGCAGCACCAACACGACCCCTTACATTGCCCAAACACCACTGCACTGCCCTAAACCTTAAAACACCACCCACAGCACGACCCCTACACTGCCAGAACACCACTGCACTAACCTAAACCCTAAAACACCACCCCCAGGACGACCAACTACACTGCCCGAACACCACTGCACAAATCTAAACCCTGAAACACCAGCCCCAGCACGACCTCCTACACCACTTGAAAACCACTGCACTACCCTAAACCATAAACCACCAGCCCCAGCATGACCCCCTGCACTGCCCGAACACCACTGCACTGCCCTAAACCCTAAAAGACCTGCCCCAGCACGACCCCTACACTCCCCGAACACCACTGCATTGTCCTAAACACTAAAAGTCTAGCCCCAGCACAACCCCTCACACTGCCCGAACACCACTGCACTGCCCTAAACCCTAAAACACCACACCCAGCACGACCCCCTACGCTGCCCGAACACCACTGCACTGCCCTAAACCCTGAAAAACCACCCCCAGCATGACCCCTTACACTGACCGAACACCACTGCAGTGCTCTAAACCCTAAAACCCCACCCCCAACACGTCCCCCTACACTGCCCGAACACCACTGCACTGCCCTAAATCCTGAAACACAACCCCCAGTACTTCCACCTACACTGCCCAAACACCACTGCTCTGCCCTAAACCCTGAAACACCAGCACGGGCCTGACCCATTACACTGCCCGAACGCCACAGCACTGCCCTAAACCCTGAAACACCAGGCCCAGCACGACCCCCTACACTGCCCGATCACCACTGCACTGCTCTAAACCCTGAAACACCGTCCCCTGCATGACCCCCTACACTGCCCGAACACCACTGCACTGCCCTAAAGCCGTAAAACACCACCCCCAGCATGACCCCCTACACTGCTCAAACACCACTGCACTGCACTAAACCCTAAAACACCACCCCCAGCACTACCCCCAACACTGCCCAAACACCACTGCACTTTCCTCAACCCTAAAACAACACCCCATCATGTCCCCCTACGCTGCCTGAACACAACTCCACTGCCATAAACCCTAAAACAGCAGCACCAACACGACCCCTTACATTGCCCAAACATCACTGCACTGCCCTAAACCTTAAAACACCACCCACAGCACGGCCCCTACACTGCCAGAACACCACTGCACTAACCTAAACCCTAAAACACCACCCCCAGGACGACCAACTACACTGCCCGAACACCACTGCACAAATCTAAACCCTGAAACACCAGCCCCAGCACGACCTCCTACACCACTTGAAAACCACTGCACTACCCTAAACCATAAACCACCAGCCCCAGCATGACCCCCTGCACTGCCCGAACACCACTGCACTGCCCTAAACCCTAAAAGACCTGCCCCAGCACGACCCCTACACTGCCCGAACACCACTGCATTGTCCTAAACACTAAAAGTCCAGCCCCAGCACAACCCCTCACACTGCCCGAACACCACTGCACTGCCCTAAACCCTAAAACACCACACCCAGCACGACCCCCTACGCTGCCCGAACACCACTGCACTGCCCTAAACCCTGAAAAACCACCCCCAGCATGACCCCTTACACTGACCGAACACCACTGCAGTGCCCTAAACCCTAAAACCCCACCCCCAACACGTCCCCCTACACTGCCCGAACACCACTGCACTGCCCTAAATCCTGAAACACAACCCCCAGTACTTCCACCTACTCTGCCCAAACACCACTGCTCTGCCCTAAACCCTGAAACACCAGCACGGGCCTGACCCACTACACTGCCCGAACGCCACAGCACTGCCCTAAACCCTGAAACACCAGGCCCAGCACGACCCCCTACACTGCCCGATCACCACTGCACTGCCCTAAACCCTGAAACACCAGCCCCTGCACGACCCCCTACACTGTCCGAACACTAATGCGATGGACTATACACTGAAACACCACCTCCAGCACGACGCTCTACTCTGCCCAAATACCACTACATTGCCCTTAACCCCAAAACTCCACCCCCTGAAGGATGCCCTACACTGCCCGAACACCACTGCACTGCCCTGAACCCTGAAACACCAGTCCCAGCATGACCCCCTACACTGCCCAGAACACCACTGCACTGCTCTAAACCCTGAAACACCAGCCTCAGCAAGAACCCCTACACTACCCAAACACCACTACCCTAAACTTTGAAACACCACTCCCTGCACGACCCCCTAACCTACCCGAACACCACTGCACTGCCCTAAACCCTGAAACACCAGCCCCAGCATGACCCCCTACACTGCCTGAACTCCACTGCTCTGCCCTAAACCCTAAAAAACCACCCCAGCACGTCCCCCTACACTACCCGAAAGCCACTGCACTGCCCTAAACCCTAAAACACCACCCTCAGCATGTCCCCCTACTCTACCCGAACAGCACTGTACAGCCCTAAACCCTGAAACAGCAGCCCAGCACGACCCCCTATACTGCCCGAACACCACTGCTCTGCCCTAAGCCCTGAAACATCACCCCCAGCACAACACCCTACACTGCTCGAACTCCACTGCACTGCCCTAAACCCTGAAACACCTGCCCCAGCACGACCCCCTACAATGCCCGAACACCACTGTACTGCCTTAAACCCTGAAACACCAGCCCCAGCACAACCTCCTACACTGCCCGAACACCACTGCACTGTCCTAAACCCTGAAACACCAACCCCAGCATGACCCCCTACACTGCCAAAACACCAATGCACTGCCATAAACCCTGAAACACCACCACCAGCACAACGCCCTAAACTGTCCGAATACCACTGCACTGCCCTAAACCCTGAATCACCAGCACGACCCCCTACACTGCCCAAAAACCACTGCACTGCCCTTAACCCTAAAAAACACCAGCCCCAGCACGACCCCCTACACTGCCCGAACACTAATGCACTGGCCTATACCCTGAAACACCACCCCCAGCACGACGCCCTACACTGTCCGAAAACCACTGCACTGCCCTAAACCCTGAATCACCAGCACGACCCCCTACACTGCCCAAAAACCACTGCACTGCCCTTAACCCTAAAAAACACCAGCCCCAGCACGACCCCTTACACTGCCCGAACACTAATGCACTGCCCTAAACCCTGAAACACCAACCCCAACACGACCATATACACTGCTTGAACACCACTGCACTGCCCTAAACCCTGAAACACCAGCCCCAGCAAGAACCCCAACACCACCGAACACCACTGCCCTAAACCTTGAAACACCACCCCTAGCAAGACCCCTACACTGCCTGAAAACCATTGCACTGCCCTAAACCCTGAAACTCCACCCCCTGCATGACCCCCTACACTGCCCGAACACCACTGCACTGCCCTAAACCCTGAAACACCACCCCCAGCACAACCCCCTGCACTGCCCTAAACCCTGAAATACCAGCCCCAGCACGACCCCCTACACTGCCCGAACACCACTGCACTGCCCTAAACCCTGAAACACCACCCCCAGCACAAAACCCTACACTGTCCGAACACCACTGCACTGCCCTAAACCCTGAAACAGCAGCCCCAGCACGACCCCCTACACTGCCCAAACACCACTGCTCTGCCCTAAACCCTAAAAAACCACCCGCAGCATGTCCTCCTACACTGCCCGAACACCACTGCACTGCCCTAAACCCTAAAACACCACCCCCAGCACGTACCCCTACACTGCCCGAACACCACTGCACTGCCCTAAACCCTGAAACACCAGCACCAGCACGACCCCCTACACTGCCCGAACACCACTGCTCTGCCCTAAACCCTAAAACTCCACCCCCAGCACGACCCCTACTCTGCCCAAAAACCACTACACTGCCCTAAACCCTGAAACACCAGCAATAGCACGATCTCCTAAACTGCCCGTACACCACTTCTCTGCCCTAAACCCTGAAACTCCAGCCCCAGCAAGAACCCCTACACTTCCCGAACACCACTGCCCTAAACCCTGAAACATCAGAACCAGCACAACCCCCTACACTGCCTGAACACCACTGCTCTGCCCTAAACTTTGAAACACCACCCCCAACACCACCCCCTACACTGACCGAAAACCACTGCACTACCCTAAACCCAAAAACACCAACCCCAGCACGTACCCCTACACTGCCCGAACACCACTGCACTGCCCTAAACCCTGAAACAACAGCACCAGCACGACCCCCTACACTGCCCGAACACCACTGCTCTGCCCTAAACCCTAAAACTCCGACCCCAGCACGACCCCTACTCTGCCCAAAAACCACTACACTGCCCTAAACCCTGAAACACCAGCCCCAGCACAACCTCCTACACTGCCCGTACACCACTTCACTGCCCTAAACCCTGAAACACCAGCCCCAGCAAGAACCCCTACACTACCCAAACACCACTGCCCTAAACCCTGAAACACCACACCCAGCAAGACCCCCTACACTGCCTGAAAAACACTGCACTGCCCTAAACCCTGAAACACCACCCCTGCACGATTCCCTACACTGCCCGAACACCACTGCACTGCCCTAAACCCTGAAACACCACCCCCTGCCCTCCCCCCTACACTGCCCGAACACCACTGAACTGCCCTAAACCCTGAAACACCACCCCCAGAACAACCCCCTACACTTCCCAAACACCACTGCACTGCCCTAAACCCTGAAACACCACCCCCAGCACGACCCTGTACACTGCGCAAACACCACTGCACTGCCCTAACCCCTTAAACACTACCCCAGCTCGACCCCCTACACTGCCCGAACATCACTGCTCTGAACCCTGAAACACCACCCCAGCAAGAACCCCAAAACTGCCCGAACACCACTGCCCTCAACCCTCAAACACCACACCCTGCAAGACCCCCTACACGGCCCGAACACCACTGCCCAAAACCCTGAAACACCAGCCCCTGCAAGACCCTCTACAGTGCCCGAACACCACTGCTCTGCCCTCAACCCTGAAACACCGTCCCCTGCATGACCCCCTACACTGCCCGAACACCACTGCACTGCCCTAAAGCCGTAAAACACCACCCCCAGCATGACCCCTACACTGCTCAAACACCACTGCACTGCACTAAACTCTAAAACAACACCCCCAGCACTACCCCCAACACTGCCCAAACACCACTGCACTTCCCTCAACCCTAAAACACCACCCCCATCATGTCCCCCTACACTGCCTGAACACAACTCCACTGCCATAAACCCTAAAACAGCACAACCAACACGACCCCTTACATTGCCCGAACACCACTGCACTGCCCTAAACCTTAAAACACCACCCACAGCACGACCCCTACACTGCCCGAACACCACTGCACTAACCTAAACACTAAAACACCACCCCCAGCATGACCAACTACACTGCCCGAACACCAATGCACAAATCTAAACCCTGAAACACCAGCCCCAGCGCGACATCCTACACCACTTGAAAACCACTGCACTACCCTAAACCATAAACCACCAGCCCAAGCATGACCCCCTGCACTGCCCGAACACCACTGCACTGCCCTAAACCCTAAAAGACCTGCCCCAGAACGACCCCTACACTGCCCGAACACCACTGCATTGTCCTAAACACTAAAAGTCCAGCCCCAGCACAACCCCTCACACTGCCCAAACACCACTGCACTGCCCTAAACCCTAAAAGACCTGCCCCAGCACAACCCCTACACGGCCCGAGCACCACTGCATTGTCCTAAACACTAAAAGTCCAGCCCCAGCACAACCCCTCACACTGCCCAAACACCACTGCACTGCCCTAAACCCTAAAACACCAAACCCAGCATGACCCCAAACACTGACCAAACACCACTGCAGTGCCCTAAACCCTAAATCCCCACCCCCAACACGTCCCCCTACACTGCCCAAACACCACTGCACTGCCCTAAACACTGAAACACAACCCCCAGTACTTCCCCCTACACTGCCCAAACACCACTGCTCTGCCCTAAACCCTGAAACACCAGCACCAGCCCGACCCACTACACTGCCCGAACGCCACAGCACTTCCCTAAACCCTGAAACACCAGGCCAAGCACGACACCCTACACTGCCCGAACACTAATGCAGTGGCCTAAACCCTGAAACACCACCCCCAGCATTACACCCTACACTGTCAGAACACCACTGCACTGCCCAAAACCCCGAAAAACCACCCCAGCACGACCGCCTACACTGCCCGAACACCACTGCACTGCCATGAACCCTGAAACCCCACCCCCAGCACGACCCCCCACACTGCCCGAACACTAATGCACTGCCCAACCCTGAAACACCATCCCCAGCACAATGCCCTACACTGTTGTTACACCACTGCACTGTCCTAAACCCTGAAACACCAGCATGACCCCCAACACTGCCAGAACACCACTGCTCTGCCCTAAAACTGAAAACACCACTCCCAGCACAACCCCCTACACTGCCCGAAGACCACTGCACTAAACCCTGAAACACCATCCCCAGCACGTCCCTCTACACTGTCCGAACACCACTGTACTGCCCTAAACCCTGAAACACCAGCCCCTGCAAGAACCCCTACACTACCCGAACACCACTGCCCTAAACCCTGAAACACCGCCCCCAGCACGACCGCCTACACTGCCAAAAAACCACTGCACTGCCCTAAACCCTGAAACACATGCCCCAGCACGACCCCCTACACTGCCCGAACACCACTGCATTGCCCTAAACCCTGAAACACCACCCCCATCATGCCCCCCTACACTGCCTGAACACAACTGCACTGCCATAAACCCTAAAACAGCAGCACCAGCACGACTGCCTACATTGCCCGAAAACCACTGTACTGCCCTAAACCCTGAAACACCAGCCCCTGCAAGAACCCCTACACTACCCGAACACCACTGCCCTAAACCTTAAAACACCACCCCCAGCATGACCCCTACTCTGCCCAAAAACCACTACACTGCCCTAAACCCTGAAACACCAGCCCCAGCACGACCTCATACACTGCCCGTACACCACTTCACTGCCCTAAACCCTGAAACAACAGCCCCAGCAAGAACCCCTACACTTCCCAAACACCACTGCCCTAAACCCTGAAACACCACACCCAGCAAGATCCCCTACACTGCCTGAAAACCACTGCACTGCCCTAAACCCTGAAACACCACCCCTGCACGACTCCCTACACTGCCCGAACACCACTGCACTGCCCTAAACCCTGAAACACCACCCCTGCACGACTCCCTACACTGCCCGAACACCACTGCACTGCCCTAAACCCTGAAACACCACCCCCTGCACTACCCCCTACACTGCCCGAACACCACTGAACTGCCCTAAACCCTGAAACACCAATCCCAGAACAACCCCCTACACTTCCCGAACACCGCTGCACTGCCCTAAACCCTGAAACACCACCCCCAGCATGACCCCGTACACTGCACAAACACCACTGCACTGCCCTAACCCCTTAAACACTACCCCATCTCGACCCCCTACACTGCCTGAACATCACTGCCCTGAACCCTGAAACACCACCCCAGCAAGAACCCCAAAACTGCCCGAACACCACTGCCCTCAACCCTGAAACACCACACCCTGCAAGACCCCGACACTGCCTGAACACAACTGCACCACTGCCCTAAACCCTGAAACACCACTCCCAGCAAGACCCTCTACACGGCCCGAACACCACTGCCCAAAACCCTGAAACACCAGCACCTGCAAGACCCCCTACAGTGCCCGAACACCACTGAACTGCCCTCAACACTGAAACACCATCCCTTGCATGACCCCCTACACTGCCCGAACACCACTGCACTGCCCTAAAGCCGTAAAACACCACCCCAGCACGACCCCCTACACTGTCCAAACACCACTGCACTGCACTAAACCCTAAAACACCACCCCCAGCACTACCCCAAAACTGCCCAAACACCACTGCACTTCCCTCAACCCTAAAACACCACCCCATCATGTCCCCCTACACGGCCTGAACACAACTGCACTGCCAAAAACCCTAAAACAGCAGCACCAGCACGACCCCTTACATTGCCCGAACACCACTGCACTGCCCTAAACCTTAAAACACCACACACAGCACGACCCCTAAACTGCCTGAACACCACTGCATTAACCTAAACCCTAAAACACCAGGCCCAGCACGACCCCCTACACTGCCCGAACACTAATGCACTGGCCTAAACCCTGAAACACCACCCCCAGCATTACGCCCTACACTGTCCGAACACCACTGCACTGCCCTAAACCCTGAAATACCAGCACCAGCACGACACCCTACACTGCCCGAACACCACTGCTCTGCCCTAAACCCTAAAACTCCACCCCCAGCACGACCCCTACTCTGCCCAAAAACCACTACACTGCCCTAAACCCTGAAACACCAGCAACAGCACGATCTCCTACACTGCCCGTACACCACTTCTCTGCCCTAAACCCTGAAACACCAGCCCCAGCAAGAACCCCTACACTTCCCGAACACCACTGCCCTAAACCCTGAAACATCAGAACCAGCATGACCCCCTACACTGCCTGAACACCACTGCTCTGCCCTAAACCTTGAAACACCACCCCCAACACCACCCCCTACACTGCCCGAAAACCACTGCACTACCCTAAACCCAAAAACACCAACCCCAGCACGTACCCCTACACTGCCCGAACACCACTGCACTGCCCTAAACCCTGAAACAACAGCACCAGCACGACCCCCTACACTGCTCGAACACCACTGCTCTGCCCTAAACCCTAAAACTCTGACCCCAGCACGACCCCTACTCTGCCCAAAAATCACTACACTGCCCTAAACCCTGAAACACCAGCCCCAGCACGACCTCCTACACTGCCCGTACACCACTTCACTGCCCTAAACCCTGAAACACCAGCCCCAGCAAGAACCCCTACACTACCCAAACACCACTGCCCTAAACCCTGAAACACCACACCCAGCAAGACCCCCTACACTGCCTGAAAACCACTGCACTGCCCTAAACCCTGAAACACCACCCCTGCACGATTCCCTACACTGCCCGAACACCACTGCACTGCCCTAAACCCTGAAACACCACCCCCTGCCCTACCCCCTACACTGCCCGAACACCACTGAACTGCCCTAAACCCTGAAACACCACCCCCAGAACAACCCCCTACACTTCCCAAACACCACTGCACTGCCCTAAACCCTGAAACACCAGCCCCAGCACGACCCCCTACACTTCCCGAACACCACTGCACTGCCCTAAACCCTGAAACACCACCCCCAGCACGACCCCGTACACTGCGCAAACACCACTGCACTGCCCTAACCCCTTAAACACTACCCCAGCTCGACCCCCTACACTGCCCGAATATCACTGCCCTGAACCCTGAAACACCACCCCAGCAAGACCCCAAAACTGCCCGAACACCACTGCCCTCAACCCTCAAACACCACACCCTGCAAGACCCCCTACACGGCCCAAACACCACTGCCCAAAACCCTGAAACACCAGCCTCTGCAAGACCCCCTACAGTGCCCGAACACCACTGCTCTGCCCTCAACCCTGAAACACCAGCACCAGCACGACCCCCAACACTGCCCGACCACCACTGCTCTGCCCTAAAACTGAAAACACCACTCCCAGTACAACCCCCTACACTGCCCGAAAACCACTGCACTGCCCTAAACCCTGAAACACCATCCCCAGCACGTCCCTCTACACTGTCCGAACACCACTGTACTGCCCTAAACCCTGAAACACCAGCCCCTGCAAGAACCCCTACACTACCCGAACACCACTGCCCTAAACCCTGAAACACCAGCACCAGCACGACCCCCTACACTGCCCAAACACCACTGCACTGCCCTAAACCCTGAAAAACCAGCCCCAGCACGACCACCTACACTGCCCGAACACCACTGCCCTAAACCCTGAAACACCAGCACCAGCACAACCCCCTACACTGCCCAAACACCACTGCACTGCCCTAAACCCTGAAAAACCAGCCCCAGCACGACCCCCTACACTGCCCGAACACTAATGCATTGCCCTAAACCCTGAAACACCATCCCCAGCACACCGCCCTACACTGTTGTTACACCACTGCACTGTCCTAAACCCTGAAACACCAGCACCAGCACGACCCCCAACACTGCCCGAACACCACTGCTCTGCCCTAAAACTGAAAACACCACTCCCAGCACAACCCCCTACACTGCCCGAAAACCACTGCACTGCCCTAAACCCTGAAACACCAGCCCCTGCAAGAACCCCTACACTACCCGAACACCACTGCCCTAAACCCTGCAACATCAGCACCAGCACGTCCCCCTACACTGCCCAAACACCACTGCTCTGCCCTAAACCCTGAAACACCACCCCCAGCACGACTGCCTACACTGCCAAAAAACCACTGCACTGCCCTAAACCCTGAAACACAAGCCCCAGCACGACCCCCTACACTGCCCGAATACCACTGCATTGCCCTAAACCATGAAACACCAGCCCCAGCAAGAGCCCCTACACTACAAGAACACCACTGCCCTAAACCCTGAAACACGACCCCCAGCAAGACACCCTACACTACCTGAAAACCACTGTACTGCCCTAAACCCTGAAACACCACCCCTGTATGACCCCCTACACTGCCTGAACACCACTGCACTGCCCTAAACCCTGAAACACCAGCCCCAGCAAGAGCCCCTACACTACAAGAACACCACTGCCCTAAACTCTGAAACACCACCCCCAGCAAGACACCCTACACTGCCTGAAAACCACTGTACTGCCCTAAACCCTGAAACACCAGCCCCTGCAAGAACCCCTACACTACCCGAACACCACTGCCCTAAACCCTGAAACACCAGCACCAGCACGTCCCCCTACACTGTCCAAACACCACTGCTCTGCCTAAACCCTGAAACACCACCCCCAGCACGACGGCCTACACTGCCAAAAAATCACTGCACTGCCCTAAACCCTGAAACACAAGCCCCAGCACGACCCCCTACACTGCCCGAATACCACTGCATTGCCCTAAACACTGAAACACCAGCCCCAGCAAGAGCCCCTACACTACAAGAACACCACTGCCCTAAACCCTGAAACACCACCCCCAGCAAGACACCCTACACTGCCTGAAAACCACTGCACTGACCTAAACCCTAAAACACCACCCCCAGCACTACCCCAAAACTGCCCAAACACCACTGCACTTCCCTCAACCCTAAAACACCACCCCATCATGTCCCCCTACACGGCCTGAACACAACTGCACTGCCAAAAACCCTAAAACAGCAGCACCAGCACAACCCCTACACTGCACAAACACCACTGCACTGCTCTAAACCCTGAAACACCACCCCAGCACAACCCCCTACACTACCCGAACATCACTGCCCTGAACTCTGAAACACCACCCCCAGCAAGACACCCTACACTGCCCGAACACCACTGCCCTGAACCCTGAAACACCACCCCAGCAAGACCCCCTACACCGCCTGAATACCACTGCCCTAAACCCTGAAACACTACACCCTGCAAGACACCCTACACTGCCCGAACACCAAAGCACCACTGCCCTAAACCATGAAACACCACCCCCTGCAAGACCCCCTACACTGCCCGAACACCACTGCACTGACCTAAACCCTGAAACACCACCCCCTGCACGACCCCCTACACTGCCAAAATTCCACTGGACTGCCCTAAACCCTAAAGCACCACCCCCAGCACGACCCGCAACACTGTCCAATCAACACTGCGCTGCCCTAAACCCTGAAACACCATCACCAGCTAGACCACCTACACTGCCCAAACACCACTGCACTGCCCTAAACCCTGAAACACCACGCCCAGTAAGACCCCCTACACTGCCCAAACATGACTGCCCTAAACCCTGAAACACCATCCCCCGCAAGTCCCCCTACACTGCATGAAAACCACTGCACTGCCCTAAACCCTGAAACACCAACCCCTGCACGACCCCCTGCACTGCCCGAAAACCTCTGCACTGTCCTAAACCCTGAAACACCACCCCCTGTACTACCCCCAACAGTGCCCGAACACCACTGCACTGCCTTAATCCCTGAAACAACACCCGCAGCACAACCCCTACACTGCCCGAACACCACCACTCTGCCCTAAACCCTGAAACACCACCCGCAGTACGTCCCCCTACACTGTCCGATCTCCACTGCTCTGCCCTAAACCCTAAAATACCAGCACGAGCCCCTACAGTGCCCGAACACCACCGCTCTGCCCTAAACCCTAAAACACCACCCCCAGTAGGAATGCCTACACTTCCCGAAAACCACTGCACTGCCCTAAACCCTGAAACAACAGCCCCAGCACGACCTCCTACACTGCCCGAATACCACTGCACTGCCCTAAAAACTGAAACACAAGCCCCAGCAAGAACTCCAACACTACCCGAACACCACTGGCCTAAACTCTGAAACACCAGCACAAGCACAACCACCTACACTGCCCGAACACCACTGCACTGCCCTAAACCCTGAGACACCACCCCCAGTACTTCCCCCTACACTGCCTGAAAACCACTGCTCTGCCCTCAACCAGAAAACACCAGCCCCAGCAAGAACCCCTACACTACACGGAGACCACTGGCCTAAACTCTGAAACACCACCCCCTGCACGACCACCTACACTGCCCGAACACCACTGCACTGCCTTAAACCCTGAAACACCACCCCCAGCATCACCACCTACACTTCCCGAGCACCACAGCTCTGCCCTAGACCCAGAAACAACACCCCAGTACATCCCCCTACACTGCCCAAACACCACTGCTCTGCCCTAAACCCTGAAACACCAGCACCAGCACCAGCACGACCCCCTACACAGCCCGAACACCACTGCTCTGCCCTAAGCCCTGAAACACCACCCCCAGCACAACCCCCTACACTGCCCGAACACCACTGCACTGCCCTAAACCCTGAAACACCACCACCAGCACAACCCCTACACTGCCCGAACAACTCTGCACTGCCCTAAACACTGAAACACCATCCCCTGCATGACCCCCTACACTGCCCGAACACCAATGCACTGCACTAATCCCTGAAACACCACCCTCTGTACGACCCCCTACACTGCCCGAACATCTCTGCACTGCCCTAAACCCTGAAACACCACCCGCAGCACGACCCCCTTCACTGCCCGAACACCACTCCTCTGCCCTAAACCCTAAAACACCACCCCCAGCACGTCCCCCTAAACTGCCCGAAACCACTGCACTGCCCTTAACCCTGAGACACCACCCCCAGTACCTCCCCCTACACTGCCCGAAAACCACTGCTCTGCCCTCAACCAGAAAACACCAGCCCCAGCACGACCCCTACACTGCCCGAACACCACCGCTCTGCCCTAAACCCTGAAACACCACCCGCAGTACGTCCCCCTACACGGTCCGATCTCCACTGCTCTGCCCTAAACCCTAAAATACCAGCACGACCCCGTACACTGCCCGAACACCACCGCTCTGCCCTAAACCCTAAAACACCACCCCAGTAGGAATGCCTACACTTCCCGAAAACCACTGCACTGCCCTAAACCCTGAAACAACAGCCCCAGCACGACCTCCTACACTGCCCGAATACCACTGCACTGCCCTAAAAACTGAAACACAAGCCCCAGCAAGAACCCCAACACTACCCGAACACCACTGGCCTAAACTCTGAAACACCAGCACAAGCACGACCACCTACACTGCCCGAACACCACTGCACTGCCCTAAACCCTGAGACACCACCCCAGTACTTCCCACTACACTGCCTGAAAACCACTTCTCTGCCCTCAACCAGAAAACACCAGCCCCAGCAAGAACCCCTACACTACACGGAGATCACTGGCCTAAACTCTGAAACACCACCCCCTGCACGACCACCTACACTGCCCGAACACCACTGCACTGCCTTAAACCCTGAAACACCACCCCCAGCATCACCACCTACACTTCCCGAGCACCACAGCTCTGCCCTAAACCCTGAAACAACACCCCAGTACATCCCCCTACACTGCCCAAACACCACTGCTCTGCCCTAAACCCTGAAACACCAGCACCAGCACCAGCACCAGCACGACCCCCTACACAGCCCGAACACCACTGCTCTGCCCTAAGCCCTGAAACACCACCCCCAGCACAACCCCCTACACTGCCCGAACACCACTGCACTGCCCTAAACCCTGAAACACCACCACCAGCACGACCCCTACACTGCCCGAACAACTCTGCACTGCCCTAAACACTGAAACACCACCCCCTGCATGACCCCCTACACTGCCCGAACATCTCTGCACTGCCCTAAACCCTGAAACACCACCCGCAGCACGACCCCCTTCACTGCCCGAACACCACTCCTCTGCCCTAAACCCTAAAACACCACCCCCAGCACGTCCCCCTAAACTGCCCGAAACCACTGCACTGCCCTTAACCCTGAGACACCACCCCCAGTACTTCCCCCTACACTGCCCGAAAACCACTGCTCTGCCCTCAACCCTGAAACACCAGCCCCAGCAAGAACCCCTACACTACCCGAACACCACTGGCCTAAACTCTGAAACACCACCCCCTGCACGACCACCAACACTGCCCGAACACCACTGCACTGCCCTAAACCCTGAAACACCAGCCCCAGCACGACCCCCTACACTGCTCGAACACCACTGCTCTGCCCTAAACCCTAAAACACCACCCCAGCACATCCCCTAAACTGCCCGAACAGCACTGCACTGCCCTAAACCCTGAAACACCACCCCCAGAATCACCACCTACACTTCCTGAACACCACTGCTCTGCCCTAAACCCTGAAACAACACCCCCAGTACATCCCCCTACACTGCCCGAACACCACTGCTCTGCCCTAAACCCTGAAACACCAGCACCACCCCCAGCACAACCCCCTACACTACCCGAACACCACTACACTGCCCTAAACCCTGAAACACCACCCCCAGCACGACCCCCAACACTGTCCAAACACCACTGCACTGCCCTAAACCCTGAAACACCATCACCAGCTAGACCCCCTACACTGCCCGAACACCACTGCACTGCCCTAACCCCTGAAACACCATGCCCAGCAAGACCCGCTACACTGTCCAAACACGACTGCCCTAAACCCTGAAACACCACCCCCCGCAAGTCCCCCTACACTGCATGAAAACCACTGTACTGCCCTAAACCTGAAACACCAACCCCTGCACGACCCCCTGCACTCCCCGAAAACCACTGCACTGTCCTAAACCCTGAAACACCACACCCTGTACTACCCCCAACAGTGCCCGAACACCCCTGCACTGCCTTAATCCCTGAAACAAAACCCCCAGCACGACCCCTACACTGCCCGAACACCACTGCTCTGCCCTAAACCCTGAAACACCACCCCAGTACGTCCCCCTACACTGTCCGAACTCCACTGCTCTGCCCTAAACCCTAACATACCAGCACCAGCACGACCCCCTACACTGCCTGAACACCACCGCTCTGCCCTAAACCCTAAAACACCACCCCCAGTAGGAATGCCTACACTTCCCTAAAACCACTGCACTGCCCTGCCCTAAACCCTGAAACAACAGCCCCAGCACGACCACCTACACTGCCCGAACACCACTGCACTGCCCTAAACCCAGAGTCACCACCCCAGTACTTCCCCCTACACTGCCTGAAAACCACTGCTCTGCCCTCAACCATAAAACACCAGCCCCAGCAAGAACCCCTCACTACACGAAGACCACTGGCCTAAACTCTGAAACACCACCCCCTGCACGACCACCTACACTGCCCGAACACCACTGCACTGCCTTAAACCCTGAAACACCAACCCCAGCATGACCCCCTACACTGCCCGAACACCACTGCTCTGCCCTAAACCCTAAAACACCACCCCAGCACGTCCCCTAAACTGCCTGAACAGCACTGCACTGCCCTAAACCCTGAAACACCAGCACCAGCACCAGCACGACCCCCTACACAGCCCGAACACCACTGCTCTGCCCTAAGCCCTAAAACACCACCCCAGCACGTCCCCCTAAACTGCCTGAACAGCACTGCACTGCCCTAAACCCTGAAACACCAGCACCAGCACAACCCCCTACACAGCCCGAACACCACCGCTCTGCCCTAAACCCTAAAACACCACCCCCAGTAGGAATGCCTACACTTCCCTAAAACCACTGCACTGCCCTGCCCTAAACCCTGAAACAACAGCCCCAGCACGACCACCTACACTGCCCGAACACCACTGCACTGCCCTAAACCCAGAGTCACCACCCCAGTACTTCCCCCTACACTGCCTGAAAACCACTGCTATGCCCTCAACCATGAAACACTAGCCCCAGCAAGAACCCCTAAACTACCCGAACACCACTGGCCTAAACTCTGAAACAACACCCCCTGCACGACCACCTACACTGACCGAACACCACTGCACTGCCCTAAACCCTGAAACACCAGCTCCAGCATGACCCCCTACACAGCCCGAACACCACTGCTCTGCCCTAAACCCTTAAACACCACCCCCAGTAAGAATGCCTACACTTCCCGTAAACCACTGCACTGCCCTAAACCCTGAAACAGTAGCACCAGCACGACCTCCTACACTGCCCGAATACCACTGCACTGCCCTAAAAACTGAAACACGAGCCCCAGCAAGAATCCCAACACTACCCGAACACCACTGGCGTAAACTCTGAAACACCAGCACAAGCACGAACACCTACA
This sequence comes from Triturus cristatus, assembly GCF_964204655.1. Lineage (NCBI taxonomy): Eukaryota > Metazoa > Chordata > Amphibia > Caudata > Salamandridae > Triturus > Triturus cristatus. The sequence continues at coordinate 320,160,748 of NC_140579.1, forward strand.
CTGCCCGAACACTACTGCACTGCCCTAAACCCTGAGACACCACCCCCAGTACTTCCCCCTACACTGCCTGAAAACCACTGCTCTGCCCTCAACCATAAAACACCAGCCCCAGCAAGAACCCCTCACTACACGAAGACCACTGGCCTAAACTCTGAAACACCACCCCCTGCACGACCACCTACACTGCCCGAACACCACTGCACTGCCTTAAACCCTGAAACACCAACCCCAGCATGACCCCCTACACTGCCCGAACACCACTGCTCTGCCCTAAACCCTAAAACACCACCCCAGCACGTCCCCCTAAACTGCCTGAACAGCACTGCACTGCCCTAAACCCTGAAACACCAGCACCAGCACCAGCACGACCCCCTACACAGCCCGAACACCACTGCTCTGCCCTAAGCCCTGAAACACCACCCCCAGCACAACCCCTAAACTGCCTGAACAGCACTGCACTGCCCTAAACCCTGAAACACCACCACCAGCATGACCCCTACACTGCCCGAACAACTCTGCACTGCCCTAAACACTGAAACCCCACCCCCTGCATGACACCCTACACTGCCCGAACACCAATGCACTGCACTAATCCCTGAAACACCACCCCCTGTACTTCCCCCTACACTGCCCGAACATCTCTGCACTGCCCTAAACCTTGAAAAACCACCCGCAGCACGACCCCCTTCACTACCCGAACACCACTCCTCTGCCCTAAACCCTAAAACACCACCCCCAGCACGTCCCCCTAAACTGCCCGAAACCACTGCACTGCCCTTAACCCTGAGACACCACCCCCAGTACTTCCCCCTACACTACCCGAACACCACTGGCCTAAACTCTGAAACACCACCCCCTGCATGACCACCTACACTGCCCGAACACCATTGCACTGCCCTAAACCCTGAAACACCAGCCCCAGCACGACCCCCAACACTGCTCGAACACCGCTGCTCTGCCCTAAACCCTAAAACACCACCCCAGCACGTCCCCTAAACTGCCCGAACAGCACTGTACTGCCCTAAACCCTGAAACACCACCACCAGCATCACCACCTACACTTCCCGAACACCACTGCTCTGCCCTAAACCCTGAAACAACACCCCCAGTACATCCCCCTACACTGCCCGAACACCACTGCTCTGCCCGAAACCCTGAAACACCAGCACCACCCCCAGCACAACCCCCTACACTACCCGAACACCACTGCACTGCCCTAAACCCTGAAACACCACCCCAGCACGACCCCCAACACTGTCCAAACACCACTGCACTGCCCTAAATCCTGAAACACCATCACCAGCTAGACCCCCTACACTGCCCGAACACCACTGCACTGCCCTAAACCCTGAAACACCACGCCCAGCAAGACCCCCTACACTGCCCAAACACGACTGACCTAAACCCTGAAACACCACCCCCCGCAAGTCCCCCTACACTGCATGAAAACCACTGTACTGCCCTAAACCCTGAAACACCAACCCCTGCACGACCCCCTGCACTGCCCGCAAACCACTGCACTGTCCTAAACCCTGAAACACCACCCCCTGTACTACCCCCAACAGTGCCCGAACACCCCTGCACTGCCTTAATCCCTGAAACAACGCCCCCAGCACGACCCCTACACTGCCCGAACACCACGGCTCTGCCCTAAACCCTGAAACACCATCCCAGTACATCCCCCTACACTGTCCGAACTCCACTGCTCTGCCCTAAACCCTAACATTCCAGCACCAGCACGACCCCCTACACTGCCCGAACACCACCGCTCTGCCCTAAACCCTAAAACACCACCCCCAGTAGGAATGCCTACACTTCCCTAAAACCACTGCACTGCCCTGCTCTAAACCCTGAAACAACAGCCCCAGCACGACCACCTACACTGCCCAAACACCACTGCACTGCCCTAAACCCTGAGTCACCACCCCCAGTACTTCCCCCTACACTGCCTGAAAGCCACTGCTATGCCCTCAACCATGACACACCAGCCCCAGCAAGAACCCCTCACTACCCGAACACCACTGGCCTAAACTCTGAAACACCACCCCCTGCACGACCACCTACACTGCCCAAACACCACTGCACTGCCCTAAACCCTGAAACACCAGCCCCAGCACGACCCCCTACACTGCTCGAACACCACTGCTCTGCCCTAAACCCTAAAACACCACCCCAGCACGTCCCCTACACTGCCCGAACAGCACTGCACTACCCTAAACCCTGAAACACCACCCCCAGAATCACCACCTACACTTCCCGAACACCACTGCTCTGCCCTAAACCCTGAAACACCAGCACCACCTCCAGCACAACCCCCTACACTACCCGAACACCACTGCACTGCCCTAAACCCAGAAACACCACCACCAGTACGACCCCCTACACTGCCAGAACACCACTGCTCTGCCCTAAACCCTGAAACACCACCCCCTGTACGACCCTCTACACTGCCCAAACACCACTGCACTGCCCTAAACCCTGAAACACCACCCCCAGCACGACTCCCTACACTGCCCGAACACCACTGCTCTGCCCTAAACCCTAAAACACCACACCCAGGACGTCCCCCTAAACTGCCCGAACACCACTGCACTGCCCTAAACCCTGAAACATCAGCCCCAGTACGACCCCCCACACTGCCCGAATACCTCTGTGCTGCCCTAAACCCTGAAACACCAGCCCCAGCACGACCCCCAACACTGCTCGAACACCACTGCTCTGCCCTAAACCCTAAAACACCACCCCATCACGTCCCCTACCCTGCCCGAACACCATTGCACTGCCCTAAACCCTGAAACACCAGCCCCAGCACGACCCCCAACACTGCTTGAACACCACTGCTCTTCCCTAAACCCTAAAACACCACCCCATCACATCCCCTAAACTGCCCGAACAGCACTGCACTGCCCTAAACCCTGAAACACCACCCCCAGCATCACCACCTACACTTCCCGAACACCACTGCTCCTCCCTAAACCCTGAAACAACACCCCCAGTACATCCCCCTACACTGCCCGAACAACACTGCTCTGCCCTAAACCCTGAAACACCAGCACCACCCCCAGCACAACCCCCTACACTACCCGAACACCACTGCACTGCCCTAAACCCTGAAACACCACCCCCAGCACGACCCCCAACACTGTCCAAACACCACTGCACTGACCTAAACCCTGAAACTCCATCACCAGCTAGACCCCCTACACTGCCCGAACACCACTGCACTGCCCTAAACCCTGAAACACCACGCCCAGCAAGACCCCCTACACTGCCCAAACACGACTGACCTAAACCCTGAAACACCACCCCCCGCAAGTCCCCCTACACTGCATGAAAACCACTGTACTGCCCTAAACCCTGAAACACCAACCCCTGCACGACCCCCTGCACTGCCCGCAAACCACTGCACTGTCCTAAACCCTGAAACACCACCCCCTGTACTACCCCCAACAGTGCCCGAACACCCCTGCACTGCCTTAATCCCTGAAACAACACCCCCAGCACGACCCCTACACTGCCCGAACACCACTGCTCTGCCCTAAACCCTGAAACACTACCCCAGTACGTCCCCCTACACTGTCCGAACTCCACTGCTCTGCCCTAAACCCTAACATACCAGCACCAGCACGACCCCCTACACTGCCCGAACACCACCGCTCTGCCCTAAACCCTAAAACACCACCCCCAGTAGGAATGCCTACACTTCCCTAAAACCACTGCACTGCCCTGCCCTAAACCCTGAAACAACAGCCCCAGCACGACCTCCTGCACTGCCCGAATACCACTGCACTGCCCTAAAAACTGAAACACGAGCCCCAGCAAGAACCCCAACACTACCCGAACACCACTGGCCTAAATTCTGAAACACCAGCACAAGCACGACCACCTACACTGCCCGAACACCACTGCACTGCCCTAAACCCTGAGTCACCACCCCCAGTACTTCCCCCTACACTGCCTGAAAACCACTGCTCTGCCATCAACCATGAAACACCAGCCCCAGCAAGAACCCCTACACGACCCGAACACCACTGGCCTAAACTCTGAAACACCACCCACTGCACGACCACCTACACTGCCCGAACACCACTGCACTGCCCTAAACCCTGAAACACCAGCTCCAGCATGACCCCCTACACTGCCCGAACACCACTGCTCTGCCCTAAACCCTAAAACACCACCCCAGCACGTCCCCCTAAACTGCCCGAACAGCACTGCACTGCCCTAAACCCTGAAACACCACCCCCAGCATCACCACCTACACTTCCCGAGCACCACAGCTCTGCCCTAAACCCTGAAACAACACCCCAGTACATTCCCCTACACTGCCCAAACACCACTGCTCTGCCCTAAACCCTGAAACACCAGCACCAGCACGACCCCCTACACAGCCCGAACACCACTGCTCTGCCCTAAGCCCTGAAACACCACCCCCAGCACAACCCCCTACACTGCCCAAACACCACTGCACTGCCCTAAACCCTGAAACACCACCACCAGCACGACCCCTACACTGCCCGAACAACTCTGCACTGCCCTAAACACTGAAACACCACCCCCTGCATGGCCCCCTACACTGCCCGAACACCAATGCACTGCACTAAACCCTGAAACACCACCCCCTGTACGACCCCCTACACTGCCCGAACATCTCTGCACTGCCCTAAACCCTGAAACACCACCCGCAGCACGACCCCCTTCACTGACCGAACACCACTCCTCTGCCCTAAACCCTAAAACACCACCCCAGCACGTCCCCCTAAACTGCCCGAAACCACTGCACTGCCCTTAAGCCTGAGACACCACCCCCAGTACTTCCCCCTACACTGCCCGAAAACCACTGCTCAGCCCTCAACCCTGAAACACCAGCCCCAGCAAGAACCCCTACACTACCCGAACACCACTGGCCTAAACTCTGAAACACCACCCCCTGCACGACCACCTACACTGCCCAAACACCACTGCACTGCCCTAAACCCTGAAACACCAGCCCCAGCACGACCCCCTACACTGCTCGAACACCACTGCTCTGCCCTAAACCCTAAAACACCACCCCAGCACGTCCCCTACACTGCCCGAACAGCACTGCACTACCCTAAACCCTGAAACACCACCCCCAGCATCACCACCTACACTTCCCAAACACCACTGCTCTGCCCTAAACCCTGAAACACCACCACCAGTACGACCCCCTACACTGCCAGAACACCACTGCTCTGCCCTAAACCCTGAAACACCACCCCCTGTACGACCCCCTACACTGCCCAAACACCACTGCACTGCCCTAAACCCTGAAACACCACCCCCAGCACGACTCCCTACACTGCCCGAACACCACTGCTCTGCCCTAAACCCTAAAACACCACACCCAGGACGTCCCCCTAAACTGCCCGAACACCACTGCACTGCCCTAAACCCTGAAACATCAGCCCCAGTACGACCCTCCACACTGCCCGAATACCTCTGTGCTGCCCTAAACCCTGAAACACCACCCCCAGCACGACCCCCTTCACTGCCCGAACACCACTCCTCTGCCCTAAACCCTAAAACACCAAGCCCAGCAGGTCCCCCTAAACTGCCCGAAACCACTGCACTTCCCTTAACCCTGTGACACCACCCCCAGTACTTCCCCCTACAGTGCCTGAAAACCACTGTTCTGCCCTCAACCCGGAAACACCAGCCCCAGCAAGAACCCCTATACTACCCGAAGACCACTGGCCTAAACTGTGAAACACCACCCCCTGCACGACCACCTACACTGCCCAAACACCACTGCACTGCCCAAAACCCTGAAACACCAGCCCCAGCTCGACCCCCTACACTGCCCGAACACCACTGCTCTGCCCTAAACTCTAAAACACCACCCCAGCACATCCCCATAACTGCCCGAACACCACTGCACTGCCCTAAACCCTGAAACACCACCCCCAGCATCACCACCTACACTTCCCGAACACCACTGCTCTGCCCTAAACCCTGAAACAACACCCCCAGTACATCCCCCTACACTGCCCGAACACCACTGCTCTGCCCTAAACCCTGAAACACCAGCACCAGCACGACCCCCTACACAGCCCGAACACGACTGCTCTGCCCTGAGCCCTGAAACACCACTCCCAGCACAACCACCTAAACTGCCCAAACACCACTACACTACCCTAAACCCTGAAACATCAGCCCCAGTACGACCCCCCACACTGCCCGAACACCTCTGCACTGCTCTAAACACTGAAACACCACCCCCTGCATTACCCCCTACACTGCCCGAACACAACTGCACTGCCCTAAACCCTGAAACACCACCCCCTGTGCGATCCCCTACACTGCCCGAACACCACTGCACTGCCCTAAACCATGAAACACTACCCCCAGCACGACCCCCTACACTGCCCGAACACCACTGCTCTGCCCTAAACCCTAAAACACCACCCCCAGCACGTCCCCCTAAAATGCCAGAACACCACTGTACTGCCCTAAACCCTGAGACACCAACCCAGTACTTCCCCCTACACTGCCCGAACACCACTGCTCTGCCCTCAATCCTGAAACACCAGCCCCTGCAAGAACCCCTACACTACCCAAACACCACTTCCCTAAACCCTGAAACATCACCCCCTACACTCCCCGAACACCACTACACTGCCATAAACCCTGAAACACCACCCCCAGCACGACCCCCTACACTGCCCGAACAACACTGCACTGCCCTAAACCCTGAAACCCCACCCCCAGCACAATCCTCTACTCTGCGCAAACACCCCTGCACTGCCCTAATCCCTGAAACACCACCCCAGCACGACCCCCTACACTGCCCCAACATCACTGCCCTGAACCCTGAAACAACACCCCAGCAAGACCCCCTACACTGCCCGAATACCACTGTCCTAATCCCTGAAACACCACACCCTGCAAGACCATCTACAATGCCCGAACACCACTGCACCACTGCCCTAAACCATGAAGCACCACCCCCAGCAAGACCCCTACACTGCCAGAACACCACTGCCCTAAACCCTGAAACACCAACCCCTACAAGATCCCCTACACTGTCCGAACACCTCTGCACTGCGCTAAACCATGAAACACCACCCCCTGCATGAACCCCTACACTGCCCGAACACCACTGCACTGCCCGAAACCCTGAAACACCACCCCCAGCACAACCCTCTACACTGCCCGGACACCACTGCACTACCCTAAAGCCTAAATCACCACCCCCGGCACAACCACCAACACTGCCCGAACACCACTGCACTGCCCTAAAACACCACCCCCAGCAAGACCCCCTACACTGCCCGAATACCACTGTCCTAAACCCTGAAACACCACACCCTGCAAGACCATCTACAATGCCAGAACACCACTGCACCACTGCCCTAAACCATGAAACACCACCCCAGCAAGACCCCCTACACTGCCCGAACACCACTGCCCTAAACCCTGAAACACCAACCCCTAAAAGATCCCCTACACTGTCCGAACACCACTGCACTGCCCTAAACCATGAAACACCACCCCCTGCATGAAAGCCTACACTGCCCGAACACCACTGCACTGCCCTAAACCCTGAAACACCACCCCCAGCACGACCCTCTACACTGCCCGGACACCACTGCACTACCCTAAAACACCACCCCCGGCACGACGCCCAACACTGCCCGAACACCACTGCACTGCCCTAAAAAAACCACCCCCAGCATGACCCCCTACACTGCCCGAATACCACTCCACTGCCCTAAACCCTGATTTACCATCCCCAGCTAGACCCCCTACACTGCCCGAACACCACTTCACTGCCCTTTACCCTGAAACACCTCCCCCAGCAAGACCCCCTATACTGCCCGAAAACAACTGCCCTAAAGCCTGAAACACCACCCCCAGCAAATACCCCTACAGTGCATGAAAACCACTGCACTGCCCTAAACCCTGTAACAGCACCCCCTGCACGACCAACTGCACTGCCCAAAAAAGCACTGCTCTGCCCTAAACCCTGAAACACCAGCACCAGCACGACCCCCTACACTGCCAGAACACCACTGCGCTGCCCTAAACACTAAAATACCACCCCCAGTAGGAACGCCTACACTGCCCGAACACCACTGCACTGCCCTAAAAAGTGAAACACGAGTCCCAGCAAGAACCCCAACACTTCCCGAACACCACTGGCCTAAACCCTGAAACACCAGCCCCAGCATGACCCCCTAAACTGCCCGAACACCACTGCTCTGCCCTAAACCATGAAACACCACCCTTAGCATCACCCCCTACGCTTCCCAAACACCACTGCTCTGCCCGAAGCCCTGAAACACCATCCCCAGCACAACCCCCTATACTGCATGAACATCACTGCACAGCCCTAAACCCTGAAACACCAGCCCCAGCAAGACCCCCACACTGCCCAAACACCACTGCACTGCCTTAAACCCTGAAACACCACCCCCAGCAAGACCATTTATACTGCTCGAACACCACTGCCTTAAACCCTGAAGCACCACCCACAGCAAGACCCCCTACACTTCCCGAAAACCACTGCACTGCCCTGAACCCTGAAGCACCACCCCCTGCATGACCCCCTACACTGCCTGAATACCACTGCACTGCCCTAAACCCTGAAACTCCACCCCTACACGATCCCCTACACTGCCCGAACTCCACTGCACGGCCCTAAACCCTGAAACACCAGCTTCAGCACGACCCCTTACTCTACCCGAACACTACTGCACTACCCTAAACCCTGAAACACCATCCCCAGCACAGCCCCCTACAGTGCCCGAACACCACTGCACTGCTCTAAACCCTGAAACACCAGCCCCAGCACGACACCCTACACTGCCCGAACACCACTGCACTGCCCTAAACCCTGAAACACCACCCCCAGCAAGACCACCTACACTGCTCGAACACCACTTCCTTAAACCCTGAAACACCACCCCTAGAAAGACACCCTACACTGCCCGAATACCACTGCCCTAAACTTTGTAACACCACCCCCTGCAAGATCCCCTACACTGTCCGAACACCACTGCACTGCCCTAAACCATGAAACACCACCCCCTGCATGAAACCCTACACTGCCCGAACACCAATGCACTGCCCTAAACCCTGAAACACCACCCCCAGCACGACCCTCTACACTGCCCGGACACCACTGCACTACCCTAAACCCTAAAACACCTCCCCCTGCACGACCCCCAACACTGCCCTAACACCACTGCACTGCCCTAAACCCTGAAACACCATCACCAGCATGACCCCTACACTGTCCGAATACCACTGCACTGCCCTAAATCCTGATTTACCATCCCCAGCTAGACCCACTACACTGCCCGAACACCACTTCACTGCCCTTTACCCTGAAACACCTCCCCCAGCAAGACCCCCTACACTGCCCGATAACAACTGCCCTAAAGCCTGAAACACCACCCCCAGCAAAAACCCCTACAGTGCATGAAAACCACTGCACTGCCCTAAACCCTGAAACAGCATCCCTGCTCGACCCCCTGCACTGCCCAAAAAAACACTGCTCTGCCCTAAACCCTGAAACACCAGCACCAGCACGACCCCCTACACTGCCAGAACTCCACTGCTCTGCCCTAAACCCTAAAACACCACCCCCAGTAGGAACGCCTACACTTCCCGAAAACCACTGCACTGCCCTAAACCCTGAAACAACAGCCCCAGCACGACCTCCTACACTGCCCGAACACCACTGCACTGCCCTAAAAAGTGAAACACTAGTCCCAGCAAGAACCCCAACACTTCCCGAACACCACTGGCCTAAACCCTGAAACACCAATCCCAGCATGACCCCCTACACTGCCCGAACACCACTGCTCTGCCCTAAATTCTAAAACACCACCCCCAGCACGTCCCCCTACACTGCCCAAACACCACTGCACTGCCTAAACCATGAAACACCACCCCTAGCATCACCCCCTACACTTCCCGAACACCACTGCTCTGCCTGAAGCCCTGAAACACCATCACCAGCACAACCCCCTATACTGCATGAACACCACTGCACAGCCCTAAACCCTGAAACACCAGCCCCAGCAAGACCCCCTACAGTGCCCGAACACCACTGCACTGCCCTAAACCCTGAAACACCACCCCCAGGACGACACCCTACACTGCCCGAAACCACTGCACTGCCATAAACCCTGAAACACCAGCCCCAGCACCATCCCCCAACACTGCCCGAACACCACTCCTCTGCCCTAAACCCTAAAACTCCACCCCCAGCACATCCCCCTAAACTGCCTGAAACCACTGCACTATCCTAAACCCTGAGACACCACCCCAGTATATCCCCCTACACTGCCCGAAAACCACTGCTCTGCCCTCAACCCTGAAACACCAGCCCCAGCAAGAACCCCTACACTACCCGAACACCACTGGCCTAAACTCTGAAACACCACACCCTGCACGACCGACTACACTGCCCGAACACCACTGCACTGCCCTAAACCCTGAAACACCAGCCCCAGCACGACCCCCTACACTGCCCAAACACCACTGCTCCTGCCCTAAACCCTAAAACACCACCTCAGCACATCCCCCTAAACTGCCCGAACAGCACTGCACTGCCCTAAACCATGAAACACCATCCCCTGCATGACCCCCTACACTGCCCGAACACCACTGCACTGCCCTAAACCCTGAAACACCACCCCCAGCACGACCCCCTACACTGCCCGAACACCACTGCACTATCCTATACCCTAAAACGCCACCCCCGGCATGACCCCCAGCACTGCCTGAACACCACTGCACTACCCTAAACCCTAAAACACCAGCCCCAGCACGACCCCCTACACTGCCCAAACACCACTGCACTGCCCTAAACCATGAAACACCACCCTTAGCATCACCCCCTACGCTTCCCAAACACCACTGCTCTGCCCGAAGCCCTGAAACACCATCCCCAGCACAACCCCCTATACTGCATGAACACCACTGCACAGCCCTAAACCCTGAAACACCAGCCCCAGCAAGACCCCCTACACTGCCCAAACACCACTGCACTGCCCTAAACCCTGAAACACCACCCCCAGCAAGACCATCTATACTGCTCGAACACCACTGCCTTAAACCCTGAAGCACCACCCACAGCAAGACCCCCTACACTTCCCGAAAACCACTGCACTGCCCTAAACTCTGAAGCACCACCCCCTGCATGACCCCCTACACTGCCTGAATACCACTGCACTGCCCTAAACCCTGAAACTCCACCCCTACACGATCCCCTAAACTACCCGAACTCCACTGCACGGCCCTAAACCCTGAAACACCAGCTTCAGCACGACCCCCTACTCTACCCGAACACTACTGCACTACCCTAAACCCTGAAACACCATCCCCAGCACAGCCCCCTACAGTGCCCGAACACCACTGCACTGCTCTAAACCCTGAAACACCAGCCCCAGCACGACACCCTACACTGCCCGAACACCACTGCACTGCCCTAAACCCTGAAACACCACCCCCAGCAAGACCACCTACACTGCTCGAACACCACTTCCTTAAACCCTGAAACACCACCCCTAGAAAGACACCCTACACTGCCCGAATACCACTGCCCTAAACTCTGTAACACCACCCCCTGCAAGATCCCCTACACTGTCCGAACACCACTGCACTGCCCTAAACCATGAAACACCACCCCCTGCATGAAACCCTACACTGCCCGAACACCAATGCACTGCCCTAAACCCTGAAACACCACCCCCAGCACGACCCTCTACACTGCCCGGACACCACTGCACTACCCTAAACCCTAAAACACCTCCCCCTGCACGACCCCCAACACTGCCCTAACACCACTGCACTGCCCTAAACCCTGAAACACCATCACCAGCATGACCCCTACACTGTCCGAATACCACTGCACTGCCCTAAATCCTGATTTACCATCCCCAGCTAGACCCCCTACACTGCCCGAACACCACTTCACTGCCCTTTACCCTGAAACACCTCCCCCAGCAAAACCCCCTACACTGCCCGATAACAACTGCCTTAAAGCCTGAAACACCACCCCCAGCAAAAACCCCTACAGTGCATGAAATCCACTGCACTGCCCTAAACCCTGAAACAGCATCACTGCTCGACCCCCTGCACTGCCCAAAAAAACACTGCTCTGCCCTAAACCCTGACACACCAGCACCAGCACGACCCCCTACACTGCCAGAACTCCACTGCTCTGCCCTAAACCCTAAAACACCACCCCCAGTAGGAACGCCTACACTTCCCGAAAACCACTGCACTGCCCTAAACCCTGAAACAACAGCCCCAGCACGACCTCCTACACTGCCCGAACACCACTGCACTGCCCTAAAAAGTGAAACACTAGTCCCAGCAAGAACCCCAACACTTCCCGAACACCACTGGCCTAAACCCTGAAACACCAGCCCCAGCATGACCCCCTACACTGCCCGAACACCACTGCTCTGCCCTAAATTCTAAAACACCACCCCCCAGCACGTCCCCCTACACTGCCCAAACACCACTGCACTGCCTAAACCATGAAACACCACCCCTAGCATCACCCCCTACTCTTCCCGAACACCACTGCTCTGCCTGAAGCCCTGAAACACCATCACCAGCACAACCCCTATACTGCATGAACACCACTGCACAGCCCTAAACCCTGAAACACCAGCCCCAGCAAGACCCCCTACAGTGCCCGAACACCACTGCACTGCCCTAAACCCTGAAACACCACCCCCAGGACGACACCCTACACTGCCCGAAAACCACTGCACTGCCATAAACCCTGAAACACCAGCCCCAGCACCATCCCCCAACACTGCCCGAACACCACTCCTCTGCCCTAAACCCTAAAACTCCACCCCCAGCACATCCCCCTAAACTGCCCGAAACCACTGCACTATCCTAAACCCTGAGACACCACCCCAGTACATCCCCCTACACTGCCCGAAAACCACTGCTCTGCCCTCAACCCTGAAACACCAGCCCCAGCAAGAACCCCTACACTACCCGAACACCACTGGCCTAAACTCTGAAACACCACACCCTGCACGACCGACTACACTGCCCGAACACCACTGCACTGCCCTAAACCCTGAAACACCAGCCCCAGCACGACCCCCTACACTGCCCAAACACCACTGCTCCTGCCCTAAACCCTAAAACACCACTTCAGCACATTCCCCTAAACTGCCCGAACAGCACTGCACTGCCCTAAACCATGAAACACCATCCCCTGCATGACCCCCTACACTGCCCGAACACCACTGCACTGCCCTAAACCCTGAAACACCACCCCCAGCACGACCCCCTACACTGCCCGAACACCACTGCACTATCCTATACCCTAAAACGCCACCCCCGGCATGACCCCCAGCACTGCCTGAACACCACTGCACTACCCTAAACCCTAAAACACCACCCCAGCATGACCCCCTACTCTGCCCGAATACCACTGCACTGCCCTAAACCTTGATATACCATCCCCAGCTAGACCCTCTACACTGCCCGAACACCACTTCACTGCCCTTAACCCTGAAACACCACCCCCAGCAAGAACCCCTACACTGCCCGAACACCACTGCCCTAAAGCCTGAAACACCACCCCAGCAAACCCCCCTACACTACCCTGAAACAGCACCCCCTGCATGACCCCCTGTACTGCCCAAAAAACACTGCTCTGCCCTAAACCCTGAAACACAAGCACCAGCACGACCCCCTACACTGCCCAAACACCACTGCTCTGCCCTAAACCCTAAAACACCACCCCCAGTAGGAACGCCTACACTTACCGAAAACCACTGCACTGCCCTAAACCCTGAAACAACAGCCCCAGCACGACCTCCTACACTGCCCGAACACAACTACACTGCCCTAAAAAGTGAAACACGAGCCACAGGAAGAACCCCAACACTACCTGAACACCACTAGCCTAAACTCTGAAACACCACCCACTGCATGACCGCCTACAATGCCCAAACACCACTGCACTGCTGCCCTAACCCCGAAAGACCAGCCCCAGCATGTCCCCATACACTGCCCGAACACCCACTGCTCTGCCCTAAACCCTAAAACACCACCCCCAGTAGGAACGCCTACACTTCCCGAAAACCACTGCACTGCTTTAAACCCTGTAACAACAGACCCAGCACGACCTCCTACACTGCCCGAACACCACTGCACTGCCCTAAAAAGTGAAACACGAGCCCCAGTAAGAACCCCAACACTACCCGAACACCACTGGCCTAAACTCTGAACCACCTCCCACTGCACGACCGCCTACAATGCCCAAACACCACTGCACTGCCCTAAACCCTGAAACACCAGCCCCAGCATGACCCCCTACACTGCCCGAACACCACTGCCCTGCCCTAAATCCTAAAACACCACCCCAGCACGTCCCCCTACACTGCCCAAACACTACTGCACTGCCCTAAACCATGATACACCACCCCCAGCATCACCCCCTACACTTCCCGAACACCACTGCTCTGCCCGAAGCCATGAAACACCATCCTCAGCGCAACCCCCTATACTGCCCGAACACCTCTGCACTGCCCTAAACCCTGAAACACCAGCCCCAGCATGACCCCCTACACTGCCCGAACACCTCTGTACCGCCCTAAACACTGAAACACCACCACCTGCACTACCCCTACACTGCCCGAACACCACTCCTCTGCCCTAAACCCTAAAACATCACCCCAGCATATCCCCTAAATTGCCCGAAACCACTGCACTGCCCTAAACCCTGAGACACCACCCCCAGTACTTCCCCCTACACTGCCCGAAAACCACTGCGCTGCCCTCAACCCTGAAACACCAGCCCTGCACGACCCCCTACACTGCCCGAACACCACTGCTCCTGCTCTAAACCCTAAATCACCACCCCCAGCACGTCCCCCTAAACTGCCCGAACAGCACTGCAATGCCCTAAACCTTGAAACACCACCCCCAGCATCACCACCTACACTTCCCGAACACCACTGCTCTGCCCTTAACCCTGAAACAACACCCTCAGTACATCCCCCTACACTGGCCTAACACCACTGCACTGCCGTTAACCCTGAAACACCAGCCCCAGCACGACCCCCTACACTGCCCGAACACCAATGCACTGCCCTAAACCCTGAAACACCACCCCAGCACGACGCCCTATGCTGTCCGAACATGACTGCACTGCCCTAAACCCTGAAACACCACCACTAGCACGACCCCCTACACTGCCCGAACAACACTGCTCTGCACTAAATCCTGAAACACCACCCCCAGCACGACCCCCTACACTGCCCGAACACCTCTGCACTGCCCTAAGCATTGAAACACCACCCCCTGCATGACCCCCTATACTGCCCAACCACCACTGCACTGCCCTAAACCCTGAAACACCACCCCCTGTACGACCCCCTACACTGCCCGAACACCACTGCACTGCCCTTAACCCTGAAACACCACCCCAGCACGACCCCCTATACTGCCTGAACACCACTGCTCTGCCTTAAACCCTAAAACACCACCCCCAGCACATCCCCCTAAAGTGCCCGAACACAACTGCACTGCCCTAAACCCTGAGACACCACCCCCAGTACTTCCCCCTACACTGCCTGAACACCACTGCTCTGTCCTCAACCCTGAAACACCAGCCCTGCACGACCCTCTAAACTGCCCGAACACCACTGCACTGCCCTAAACCATGAAACATCACTCCCTGCACGACCCCCTACACTCCCCGAACACCACTACACTGCCCTAATCCCTGAAACACCACCCCCAGCACAATCCCCTACACTGCGCAAACACCACTGCACTGCCCTAAACCCTGAAACACCACCCCAGCACGACCCTGCACTGCCTGAACATCACTGACCTGAACCCTGAAACACCACCCCAGCAAGCCCCCCACACTGCCCGAATACCACTGTCCTAAACCCTGAAACACAATACACCCTGCAAGACCATCGACACTGCCCGAACACCACTGCCCTAAACCATGAAACACCACCCCCAGCAAGACCCCCTACACTGCCCGAACACCACTGCCCAAAACCCTGAAACACCAACCCCTACAAGACCCCCTACACTGCCCGAACACCACTGCACTAACCTAAACCCTAAAACACCACCCCGGCACCACCCCCAACACTACCCAAACACCACTGCACTGCCTTAACCCTGAAACACTGCCCCCTGTACGACCCCCTACACTACCTGAACATCACTGCACTGCCCTAAACCCTGAAACACCAGCCCCAGCATGACCCCCTACACTGCCCGAACACCACTGCTCTGCCCTAAATCCTAAAACACCACTCCAGCACATTCCCCTACACTGCCCAAACACTACTGCACCGCCCTAAACCATGAAACACCACCCCAGCAAGACCCCCTACACTGCCTGAACACCACTGATCTGCCCTAAACCCTAAAACACCACCCCCAGCACATCCCCCTAAAGTGCCCGAACACAACTGCACTGCCCTAAACCCTGAGACACCACCCCCAGTACTTCCCCCTACACTGCCTGAACACCACTGCTCTGCCCTCAACCCTGAAACACCAGCCCTGCACGACCCTCTACACTGCCCGAACAACACTGCACTGCCCTAAACCATGAAACATCACCCCCTGCACGACCCCCTACACTCCCCGAACACCACTACACTGCCCTAAACCCTGAAACACCACCCCCAGCACAATCCCCTTCACTGCGCAAACACCACTGCACTGCCCTAAACCCTGAAACACCACCCCAGCACGACCCTACACTGCCTGAACATCACTGCCCTGAACCCTGAAACACAACCCCAGCAAGCCCCCCACACTGCCCGAATACCACTGTCCTAAACCCTGAAACACCACACCCTGCAAGACCATCTACACTGCCCGAACACCACAGCACCACTGCCCTAAACCATGAAACACCACCCCCAGCAAGACCCCCAACACTGCCCAAACACCACTGCCCTAAACCCGGAAACACCAACCCCTACAAGACCCCCTACACTGCCCGAACACCACTGCACTAACCTAAACCCTAAAACACCACCCCGGCACGACCCCCAACACTACCCGAACACCCCTGCACTGCCTTAACCCTGAAACACCGCCCCCTGTACGACCCCCTACACTGCCTGAACACCACTGCACTGCCCTAAACCCTGAAACACCACCCACAGCATGACCCCCTAGACTGCCCGAACACCACTGCTCTCCCAAAAACCCTAAAACACCACCCCCAGCACATCCCCCTAAACTGCCCGAACAGCACTGCACTGCCCTAAACCATGAAACACCTCCCCCAGCAAGACCCCCTACACTGCCCGAAAACAACTGCCCTAAAGCCTGAAACACCACCCCCAGCAAAAACCCCTAAACTGCATGAAAACCACTGCACTGCCCTAAACCCTGAAACAGCAGCCCCTGCACGACCCCCTGCACTGCCCAAAAAAACACTGCTCCGCCCCAGCACGACCCCCTACACTGCCAGAACACCACTGCTCTGCCCTAAACTCTAAAACACCACCCCCAGTAGGAACGCCTACACTTCCCGAAAACCACTGCACTGCCCTAAACCCTGAAACAACAGCCCCAGCACGACATCCTACACTGCCCAAACACCACTGCACTGCCCTAGAAAGTGAAACACGAGTCTCAGCAAGAACCCGAACACTTCCCGAACACCACTGGCCTAAACCCTGAAACACCAGCCCCAGCATGACCCCCTACACTGCCCGAACACCACTGCTCTGCCCTAAATCCTAAAACACCACCCCCAGCACGTCCCCCTACACTGCCCAAACAACACTGCACTAAACCATGAAACACCACCCCCAGCATCACCCCCTACACTTCCCGAACACCACTGCTCTGCCCGAAGCCCTGAAACACCATCCCCAGCACAACCACCTATACTGCACGAACACCACTGCACAGCCCTGAACCCTGAAACACCAGCCCCAGCAAGACCCCCTACACTGCCCAAACACCAATGCACTGCCCTAAACCCTGAAACACCACCCCCAGCACGATGCCCTACGCTGTCCGAACACCACTGCACTGCCCTAAACTCTGAAACACCACCACCAGCACGACCCCCAACACTGCCCGAACACCACTGCTCTGCCTTAAACCCTGAAACACCAGCCCCAGCACGATCCCCTACACTGCCCAAACACCTCTGCACTGCCCTAAACACTGAAACACCACCCCCAGCACGACGTCCAACGCTGTCCGAACACCACTGCGCTGCCCTCAACCCTGAAACACCAGCCCTGCACGACCCCCTACACTGCCCGAACACCACTGCTCCTGCTCTAAACCCTAAATCACCACCCCCAGCACGTCCCCCTAAACTGTCCGAACAGCACTGCAATGCCCTAAACCCTGAAACACCACCCCCAGCATCACCACCTACACTTCCCGAACACCACTGCTCTGCCCTTAACCCTGAAACAACACCCTCAGTACATCCCCCTACACTGGCCTAACACCACTGCACTGCCCTTAACCCTGAAACACCAGCCCCAGCACGACCCCCTACACTGCCCGAACACCAATGCACTGCCCTAAACCCTGAAACACCACCCCAGCACGACGTCCTATGCTGTCCGAACATGACTGCACTGCCCTAAACCCTGAAACACCACCACTAGCACGACCCCCTACACTGCCCGAACAACACTGCTCTGCACTAAATCCTGAAACACCACCCCCAGCACGACCCCCTACACTGCCCGAACACCTCTGCACTACCCTAAGCATTGAAACACCACCCCCTGCATGACCCCCTACACTGCCCAACCACCACTGCACTGCCCTAAACCCTGAAACACCACCCCCTGTACGACCCCCTACACTGCCCGAACACCACTGCACTGCCCTTAACCCTGAAACACCACCCCAGCACGACCCCCTACACTGCCTGAACACCACTGCTCTGCCTTAAACCCTAAAACACCACCCCCAGCACATCCCCCTAAAGTGCCCGAACACAACTGCACTGCCCTAAACCCTGAGACACCACCCCCAGTACTTCCCCCTACACTGCCTGAACACCACTGCTCTGCCCTCAACCCTGAAACACCAGCCCTGCACGACCCTCTAAACTGCCCGAACACCACTGCACTGCCCTAAACCATGAAACATCACTCCCTGCACGACCCCCTACACTCCCCGAACACCACTACACTGCCCTAATCCCTGAAACACCACCCCCAGCACAATCCCCTACACTGCGCAAACACCACTGCACTGCCCTAAACCCTGAAACACCACCCCAGCACGACCCTACACTGCCTGAACATCACTGACCTGAACCCTGAAACACCACCCCAGCAAGCCCCCCACACTGCCCGAATACCACTGTCCTAAACCCTGAAACACAATACACCCTGCAAGACCATCGACACTGCCCGAACACCACTGCCCTAAACCATGAAACACCACCCCCAGCAAGACCCCCTACACTGCCCGAACACCACTGCCCAAAACCCTGAAACACCAACCCCTACAAGACCCCCTACACTGCCCGAACACCACTGCACTAACCTAAACCCTAAAACACCACCCCGGCACCACCCCCAACACTACCCAAACACCACTGCACTGCCTTAACCCTGAAACACTGCCCCCTGTACGACCCCCTACACTACCTGAACATCACTGCACTGCCCTAAACCCTGAAACACCAGCCCCAGCATGACCCCCTACACTGCCCGAACACCACTGCTCTGCCCTAAATCCTAAAACACCACTCCAGCACATTTCCCTACACTGCCCAAACACTACTGCACCGCCCTAAACCATGAAACACCACCCCAGCAAGACCCCCTACACTGCCTGAACACCACTGATCTGCCCTAAACCCTAAAACACCACCCCCAGCACATCCCCCTAAAGTGCCCGAACACAACTGCACTGCCCTAAACCCTGAGACACCACCCCCAGTACTTCCCCCTACACTGCCTGAACACCACTGCTCTGCCCTCAACCCTGAAACACCAGCCCTGCACGACCCTCTACACTGCCCGAACAACACTGCACTGCCCTAAACCATGAAACATCACCCCCTGCACGACCCCCTACACTCCCCGAACACCACTACACTGCCCTAAACCCTGAAACACCACCCCCAGCACAATCCCCTTCACTGCGCAAACACCACTGCACTGCCCTAAACCCTGAAACACCACCCCAGCACGACCCTACACTGCCCGAACATCACTGCCCTGAACCCTGAAACACCACCCCAGCAAGCCCCCCACACTGCCCGAATACCACTGTCCTAAACCCTGAAACACCACACCCTGCAAGACCATCTACACTGCCCGAACACCACAGCACCACTGCCCTAAACCATGAAACACCACCCCCAGCAAGACCCCCAACACTGCCCAAACACCACTGCCCTAAACCCTGAAACACCAACCCCTACAAGACCCCCTACACTGCCCGAACACCACTGCACTAACCTAAACCCTAAAACACCACCCCGGCACGACCCCCAACACTACCCGAACACCCCTGCACTGCCTTAACCCTGAAACACCGCCCCTGTACGACCCCCTACACTGCCTGAACACCACTGCACTGCCCTAAACCCTGAAACACCACCCACAGCATGACCCCCTACACTGCCCGAACACCACTGCTCTCCCAAAAACCCTAAAACACCATCCCCAGCACATCCCCCTAAACTGCCCGAACAGCACTGCACTACCCTAAACCATGAAACACCTCCCCCAGCAAGACCCCCTACACTGCCCGAAAACAACTGCCCTAAAGCCTGAAACACCACCCCCAGCAAAAACCCCTAAACTGCATGAAAACCACTGCACTGCCCTAAACCCTGAAACAGCAGCCCCTGCACGACCCCCTGCACTGCCCAAAAAAACACTGCTCCGCCCCAGCACGACCCCCTACACTGCCAGAACACCACTGCTCTGCCCTAAACTCTAAAACACCACCCCCAGTAGGAACGCCTACACTTCCCGAAAACCACTGCACTGCCCTAAACCCTGAAACAACAGCCCCAGCACGACATCCTACACTGCCCAAACACCACTGCACTGCCCTAGAAAGTGAAACACGAGTCTCAGCAAGAACCCGAACACTTCCCGAACACCACTGGCCTAAACCCTGAAACACCAGCCCCAGCATGACCCCCTACACTGCCCGAACACCACTGCTCTGCCCTAAATCCTAAAACACCACCCCCAGCACGTCCCCCTACACTGCCCAAACAACACTGCACTAAACCATGAAACACCACCCCCAGCATCACCCCCTACACTTCCCGAACACCACTGCTCTGCCCGAAGCCCTGAAACACCATCCCCAGCACAACTACCTATACTGCACGAACACCACTGCACAGCCCTGAACCCTGAAACACCAGCCCCAGCAAGACCCCCTACACTGCCCAAACACCAATGCACTGCCCTAAACCCTGAAACACCACCCCCAGCACGATGCCCTACGCTGTCCGAACACCACTGCACTGCCCTAAACTCTGAAACACCACCACCAGCACGACCCTCAACACTGCCCGAACACCACTGCTCTGCCTTAAACCCTGAAACACCAGCCCCAGCACGATCCCCTACACTGCCCAAACACCTCTGCACTGCCCTAAACACTGAAACACCACCCCCAGCACGACGTCCAACGCTGTCCGAACACCACTGCACTGCCTTAAACCCTGAAACACCACCACCAGCACGACCCCCAACACTGCCCGAACACCACTGCTCTGCCTTAAACCCTGAAACACCACCCCCAGGACGACAACCTACCCTGCCCAAACAACACTGCACTAAACCATTAAACACCACCCCCAGCATCACCCCCTCCACTTCCACAACACCACTGCTCTGCCCAAAGCCCTGAAACACCATCCCCAGCACAACCACCTATACTGCACGAACACCACTGCACAGCCCTGAACCCTGAAACACCAGCCCCAGCAAGACCCCCTACACTGCCCGAACACCACTGCACTGCCTTAACCCTGAAACACTGCCCCCTGTACGACCCCCTACACTACCTGAACATCACTGCACTGCCCTAAACCCTGAAACACCAGCCCCAGCATGACCCCCTACACTGCCCGAACACCACTGCTCTGCCCTAAATCCTAAAACACCACTCCAGCACATTCCCCTACACTGCCCAAACACTACTGCACCACCCTAAACCATGAAACACCACCCCAGCAAGACCCCCTACACTGCCTGAACACCACTGATCTGCCCTAAACCCTAAAACACCACCCCCAGCACATCCCCCTAAAGTGCCCGAACACAACTGCACTGCCCTAAACCCTGAGACACCACCCCCAGTACTTCCCCCTACACTGCCTGAACACCACTGCTCTGCCCTCAAACCTGAAACACCAGCCCTGCACGACCCTCTACACTGCCCGAACAACACTGCACTGCCCTAAACCATGAAACATCACCCCCTGCACGACCCCCTACACTCCCCGAACACCACTACACTGCCCTAAACCCTGAAACACCACCCCCAGCACAATCCCCTTCACTGCGCAAACACCACTGCACTGCCCTAAACCCTGAAACACCACCCCAGCACGACCCCCACACTGCCCGAATACCACTGTCCTAAACCCTGAAACACCACACCCTGCAAGACCATCTACACTGCCCGAACACCACAGCACCACTGCCCTAACCCATGAAACACCACCCCCAGCAAGACCCCCAACACTGCCCAAACACCACTGCCCTAAACCCTGAAACACCAACCCCTACAAGACCCCCTACACTGCCCGAACACCACTGCACTAACCTAAACCCTAAAACACCACCCCGGCACGACCCCCAACACTACCCGAACACCCCTGCACTGCCTTAACCCTGAAACACCGCCCCCTGTACGACCCCCTACACTGCCTGAACACCACTGCACTGCCCTAAACCCTGAAACACCACCCACAGCATGACCCCCTACACTGCCCGAACAGCACTGCACTGCCCTAAACCATGAAACACCTCCCCCAGCAAGACCCCCTACACTGCCCGAAAACAACTGCCCTAAAGCCTGAAACACCACCCCCAGCAAAAACCCCTAAACTGCATGAAAACCACTGCACTGCCCTAAACCCTGAAACAGCAGCCCCTGCACGACCCCCTGCACTGCCCAAAAAAATACTGCTCCACCCCAGCACGACCCCCTACACTGCCAGAACACCACTGCTCTGCCCTAAACTCTAAAACACCACCCCCAGTAGGAACGCCTACACTTTCCGAAAACCACTGCACTGCCCTAAACCCTGAAACAACAGCCCCAGCACGACATCCTACACTGCCCAAACACCACTGCACTGCCCTAGAAAGTGAAACACGAGTCTCAGCAAGAACCCGAACACTTCCCGAACACCACTGGCCTAAACCCTGAAACACCAGCCCCAGCATGACCCCCTACACTGCCCGAACACCACTGCTCTGCCCTAAATCCTAAAACACCACCCCCAGCACGTCCCCCTACACTGCCCAAACAACACTGCACTAAACCATGAAACACCACCCCCAGCATCACCCTCTACACTTCCCGAACACCACTGCTCTGCCCGAAGCCCTGAAACACCATCCCCAGCACAACCACCTATACTGCACGAACACCACTGCACAGCCCTGAACCCTGAAACACCAGCCCCAGCAAGACCCCCTACACTGCCCAAACACCAATGCACTGCCCTAAACCCTGAAACACTACCCCCAGCACGATGCCCTACGCTGTCCGAACACCACTGCACTGCCCTAAACTCTGAAACACCACCACCAGCACGACCCCCAACACTGCCCGAACACCACTGCTCTGCCTTAAACCCTGAAACACCAGCCCCAGCACGATCCCCTACACTGCCCAAACACCTCTGCACTGCCCTAAACACTGAAACACCACCCCCAGCACGACGTCCAACGCTGTCCGAACACCACTGCACTGCCCTAAACCCTGAAACACCACCACCAGCACGACCCCCAACACTGCCCGAACACCACTGCTCTGCCTTAAACCCTGAAACACCACCCCCAGGACGACAACCTACCCTGCCCAAACAACACTGCACTAAACCATTAAACACCACCCCCAGCACCACCCCCTCCACTTCCCCAACACCACTGCTCTGCCCGAAGCCCTGAAACACCATCCCCAGCACAACCACCTATAATGCACGAACACCACTGCACAGCCCTGAACCCTGAAACACCAGCCCCAGCAAGACCCCCTACACTGCCGAACACCACTGCACTGCCCTAAACCCTGAAACACCAGCCCCAGCACGACCCCCTACACTGCCCAAACACCAATGCACTGCCCTAAACCCTGAAACACCACCCCCAGCACGACGCCCTACGCTGTCCGAACACCAAGGCACTGCCCTAAACCCTGAAACACCACCACCAGCACGACCCCCAACACTGCCCGAACACCACTGCTCTGCCTTAAACCCTGAAACACCACCCCCAGGACGACACCCTACACTGCCCGAAAACCACAGCACTGCCATAACCCTGAAACACCAGCCCCAGCACGATCCCCTACACTGCCCGAACACCACTGCACTGCCCTAAACCATGAAACATCACCCCCTGCACGACCCCCTACACTGCCCGAACATCACTGCTTTGCCCTAAACCCTAAAACACCACCCCCAGCACATCCCCCTAAAGTGCCCGTACACAACTGCACTGCCCTAAACCCTGAGACACCACCCCCAGTACTTCCCCCTACACTGCCTGAACACCACTGCTCTGCCCTCAACCCTGAAACACCAGCCCTGCACGACCCTCTACACTGCCCGAACACCACTGCACTGCCCTAAACCATGAAACATCACCCCCTGCACGACCCCCTACACTGCCCGAACATCACTGCCCTGAAATCTGAAACACCACCCCAGCAAGCCCCCCACACTGCCCAAATACCACTGTCCTAAACCCTGAAACACCACACCCTGCAAGACCATCTACACTGCCCGAACACCACAGCACCACTGCCCTAAACCCTGAAACACCAACCCCTACAAGCCCCCTACACTGCCCGAACATCACTGCACTAACCTAAACCCTAAAACACCACCCCGGCATGACCCCCAACACTACCCGAACACCACTGCACTGCCTTAACCCTGAAACACCGCCCCCTGTATGACCCCTACACTGCCTGAACACCACTGCACTGCCCTAAAGCCTGAAACACCACCCACAGCATGACCCCCTACACTGCCCGAACACCACTGCTCTCCCCTAAACCCTAAAACACCACCCCCAGCACATCCCCCTAAACTGCCCGAACAGCACTGCACTGCCCTAAACCATGAAACACCTCCCCCAGCAAGACCCTACACTGCCCGAAAACAACTGCCCTAAAGCCTGAAACACCACCCCCAGCAAAAACCCCTAAACTGCATGAAAACCACTGCACTGCCCTAAACCCTGAAACAGCACCCCCTGCACGACCCCCTGCACTGCCCAAAAAAACAGTGCTCTGCCCTAAACCCTGAAACACCAGCACCAACACGACCCCCTACACTGCCAGAACACCACTGCTCTGCACTAAACCCTAAAACACCACCCCCAGTAGGAATGCCTACACTTCCCGAAAACCACTGCACTGCCCTAAACCCTGAAACAACAGCCCCAGCACGACCTCCTACACTGCCCGAACACCACTGCACTGCACTAGAAAGTGAAACACGAGTCCCAGCAAGAACCCGAACACTTCCCGAACACCACTGACCTAAACCCTGAAACACCAGCCCCAGCATGACCCCCTACACTGCCCGAACACCACTGCTCTGCCCTAAATCCTAAAACACCACCCCCAGCACTTCCCCCTACACTGCCCAAACAACACTGCACTAAACCATGAAACACCACCCCCAGCATCACCCCCTACACTTCCCGAACACCACTGCTCTGCCCGAAGCCCTGAAACACCATCCCCAGCACAACCACCTATACTGCACGAACACCACTGCACAGCCCTGAACCCTGAAACACCAGCCCCAGCAAGACCCCCTACACTGCCCGAACACCACTGCACTGCCCTAAACCCTGAAACACCAGCCCCAGCACGACCCCCTACACTGCCCAAACACCAATGCACTGCCCTAAACCCTGAAACACCACCCCCAGCACGACGCCCTACGCTGTCCGAACACCACTGCACTGCCCTAAACCCTGAAACACCACCACCAGCACGACCCCCAACACTGCCCGAACACCACTGCTCTGCCTTAAACCCTGAAACACCACCCCCAGGACGACACCCTACACTGCCCGAAAACCACTGCACTGCCATAAACCCTGAAACACCAGCCCCAGCACGATCCCCTACACTGCCCGAACACCTCTGCACTGCCCTAAACACTGAAACACCACTAACTGCACGACCCCTACACTGCCAGAACACAAATGCACTGCCCTAAACCCTGAAACACCACCCCCTGTACGACCCCCTACACTGCCCGAACACCTCTACACTACCCTAATCCCTGAAACACCACCCCCTGTACTACCCCCTACACTGCCCGAACACATCTACACTACCCTAAACCCTAAAACACCACCCACAGCACATCCCCCTAAACTGCCCGAAACCACTGCACTGCCCTAAACGCTGAGACACCACCCCAGTACATCCCCCTACACTGCCTGAAAACCACTGCTCTGCCCTCAACCCTGAAACACCAGCCCCAGCAAGAACCCCTACACTACCCGAACACCACTGGCCTAAACTCTGAAACACCACACCCTGCACGACCGACTACATTGCCCGAACACCACTGCACTGCTCTAAACCCTGAAACACCAGCCCAGCACGACCCCGTACACTGCCCAAACACCACTGCTTCTGCCCTAAACCCTAAAACACCACCCCAGCACATCCCCCTAAACTGCCCGAACAGCACTGCACTGCTCTAAACCATGAAACACCAACCCCTGCATGACCCCCTACACTGCCCGAACACCACTGCACTACCCTAAACCCTAAAACACCACCCCCGGCACAACCCCCAACACTGCCTGAACACCACTACACTACCCTAAACCCTAAAACACCACCCCCAGCATTAACCCTACACTGCCCGAATACCACTGCACTGCCCTAAACCCTGATATACCATCACCAGCTAGACCCTTTACACTGCCCGAACACCACTTCACTGCCCTTAACCCTGAAACACCACCCCCAGCAAGAACCCCTACACTGCCCGAACACCACTGCCCTAAAGCCTGAAACACCACCCCAGCAAAACCTCCTACACTGCATGAAAACCACTGCACTGCCCTAAACCCTGAAACAGCACCCCCTGGACGACCCCCTGTACTGCCCAAAAAAGCACTGCTCTGCCCTAAACCCTGAAACACAAGCACCAGCAGGACCCCCTACACTGCCCGAACACCACTGCTCTGCCCTAAACCCTAAAACACCACCCCCAGCATGACCCCCTACACTGCCCGAACACCACTGCTCTCCCCTAAACCCTAAAACACCACCCCCAGCACATCCCCCTAAACTGCCCGAACAGCACTGCACTGCCCTAAACCATGAAACACCTCCCCCAGCAAGACCCCCTACACTGCCCGAAAACAACTGCCCTAAAGCCTGAAACACCGCCCCCAGCAAAAACCCCTAAACTGCATGAAAACCACTGCACTGCCCTAAACCCTGAAACAGCACCCCCTGCATGACCCCCTGCACTGCCCAAAAAAACACTGCTCTGCCCTAAACCCTGAAACACCAGCACCAACACGACCCCCTACACTGCCAGAACACCACTGCTCTGCCCTGAACCCTAAAACACCACCCCCAGTAGGAATGCCTACACTTCCCGAAAACCACTGCACTGCCCTAAACCCTGAAACAACAGCCCCAGCACGACCTCCTACACTGCCCGAACACCACTGCACTGCACTAGAAAGTGAAACACGAGTCCCAGCAAGAACCCGAACACTTCCCGAACACCACTGACCTAAACCCTGAAACACCAGCCCCAGCATGACCCCTTACACTGCCCGAAAACCACTGCTCTGCCCTAAATCCTAAAACACCACCCCCAGCACGTCCCCCTACCCTGCCCAAACAACACTGCACTAAACCCTGAAACACCACCCCCAGCATCACCCCCTACACTTCCCGAACACCACTGCTCTGCACGAAGCCCTGAAACACCATCCCCAGCACAACCACCTATACTGCACGAACACCACTGCACAGCCCTGAACCCTGAAACACCAGCCCCAGCAAGACCCCCTACACTGCCCGAACACCACTGCACTGCCCTAAACCCTGAAACACCAGCCCCAGCACGACCCCCTACACTGCCCAAACACCAATGCACTGCCCTAAACCCTGAAACACCACCCCCAGCACGACGCCCTACGCTGTTCGAACACCACTGCACTGCCCTAAACCCTGAAACACCACCCCCAGAACGACACCCTACACTGCCCGAAAACCACTGCACTGCCATAAACCCTGAAACACCAGCCCCAGCACGATCCCCTACACTGCCCGAACACCACTGCACTGCCCTAAACACTGAAACACCACTACCTGCATGACCCCTACACTGCCCGAACACAAATGCACTGCCCTAAACCCTGAAACACCACCCCCTGTACGACACCCTACACTGCCCAAACACCTCTACACTACCCTAAACCCTGAAACACCACCCCCTGTACGACCCCCTACACTGCCCGAACACCTCTACACTACCCTAAACCCTAAAACACCACCCCCAGCACATCCCCTTAAACTGCCCGAAACCACTGCACTGCCCTAATCGCTGAGACACCACCCCAGTACATCCCCCTACACTGCCTGAAAACCACTGCTCTGCCCTCAACCCTGAAACACCAGCCCCAGCATGAACCCCTACACTACCCGAACACCACTGGCCTAAACTCTGAAACACCACACCCTGCATGACCGACTACACTGCCCGAACACCACGGCACTGCTCTAAACCCTGAAACACCAGCCCAGCACGACCCCCTACACTGCCTAAACACCACTGCTTCTGCCCTAAACCCTAAAACACCACCCCAGCACATCCCCCTAAACTGCCCGAACAGCACTGCACTGCTCTAAACCATGAAACACCACCCCCTGCATGACCCCCTACACTGCCCGAACACCACTGCACTGCCCTAAACCCTGAAACACCACCCCAGCACTACCCCCTACACTGCCCGAACACCACTGCACTACCCTAAACCCTAAAACACCACCCCCGGCACAACCCCCAACACTGCCTGAACACCACTGCACTACCTTAAACCCTAAAACACCACCCCCAGCATTAGCCCCTACACTGCCCGAATACCACTGCACTGCCCTAAACCCTGATATACCATCACCAGCTAGACCCTTTACACTGCCCGAACACCACTTCACTGCCCTTAACCCTGAAACACCACCCCCAGCAAGAACCCCTACACTGCCCGAACACCACTGCCCTAAAGCCTGAAACACCACCCCAGCAAAACCTCCTACACTGCATGAAAACCACTGCACTGCCCTAAACCCTGAAACAGCACCCCCTGGACGACCCCCTGTACTGCCCAAAAAAGCACTGCTCTGCCCTAAACCCTGAAACACAAGCACCAGCACGACCCCCTACACTGCCCGAACACCACTGCTCTGCCCTAAACCCTAAAACACCACCCCCAGTAGGAACGCCTACACTTCCCGAAAACCACTGCACTGCCCTAAACCCTTAAACAACAGCCCCAGCACGATCTCCTACACTGCCCGAACACCACTGCACTGCCCTAAAAAGTGAAACACGAGCCACAGAAAGAACCCCAACACTACCTGAACACCACTGGCCTGAACTCTGAAACACCACTGTGAGAAGGTGGCCTGGTATATGATGTTCACTAGTTAAAGTGACCACCTTGTACCATGCCAAGCAACCCTTATGGTGTGGTTGTAAGTCAACCTTTTCAGACTAGCTGCCCTAGTGTTAGCGTAGGCTAAGCAGTCTTTGAGGCTGAACTCGTGAAGCGTGTTAAGCCAGCTGTTTTACCAAATGTAACCCCCTTTTATACCAATGAAAGGACACCACACAGATATATATTGAAAATATATATGTATTTATTTCTCAAAGTAACCCCTAGACTCTTTATGAGCAAAGGAGCACAAATCGTTAAACAAGAATACGTTAGAATACACAGAAGTTGCACTTTATATGGATAGGCCCTTGGTGGCCGCTCAAACCATATACTAAAATAGTGGTATAAGTACCATGAACAGAAAAGGGAAAAGGCCTAGGGCCTCTAGAATCGCTGGGCCTACAAGGAGCTAACTTTAGTTAGTGACCAGGAGGTCCACGGGTTGCGTGTGCAGAGCAAATAGTCACACGCGGGCTCTCATAGGTTTTCAATGGGTGCGTAAAAGTTACAAAGTTACTGCAAAAAGGACCTTCCGGATGGACTATGAACTTAAGATTCGAAACACAGACACTAGAGATGATACTCTACACTTGGGCACCGGAGTGCCAGCTTTACCTCACCCACAGGAAGCGGGTGCATAGGTCTCGAAGTGCGTCGGGTTTCTTCTATCTGTTCAATGGAGCCTGTGGACAAAGATGCTGCAGGCGATCGGTCCGGAAGAGATGCGGTGGATCCAAGGGTGGATCGGAGTTGTAGAAGACCTGTAAGCAGAGGGGACAGTGTTCACAGTCACTAGCCAGTGACCAGCGTGGCACCAGGTGGGTACCAGGCGATGTCGGGTGCAAACAGGAAGGAAGGTGTAGCTTGTCTCTGCAGCCACGTGGTCCCTGAAGGTTGACGACGTCCAGGAGTCGGTTCACGAGCTGTACCACGCAGGCTCTCGCTGTCGGCGGTGTCGGCGACTTGATTGAAGCAAACAAGCCTTGGCAAAAGCAATTGTTGTGGAAAACGAAATAAGCTGATGGTTCTGACCAGCAAGGTCAGAGGGACTGCTGCTTTGGAGGGGAGCAAGGGCCAGTCTGGAGCAACCAGACCAGCGGTGTAGTTCTTGAAGTTCGTCGCCAAGATGGCCACTAGCCAGCTGGTCAGCAACCGGTTAGGCACATCGAGTTGCAAAATGCAGAAGGGCCCCACGCAGATCGTGGAGATGCTGGAGGGCTCACCTTTGGTGCAGATGCTGCTCGAGGGTTGGGCTTCTCAGATCCCAAAGCACAACTTGGAGGGAGCCTCGGTTGTTGCGCTTGCAGCTTGTCGTGGTCGTTTCAAGATGGCTGGCTCCACGTGTCTCGTTGCCTCCACGGGTCTCTTGTTTTCAGGGACTGTGGATCGGGTGGTGAGAGGTCTGGAGGTCCAGGTCTTGTCAGTCTCTGGGCTCGGGCTCCGGCTGGAGGCGGCGGCAAAGCGGACGTTGATTCGCTGGATGGTGCTTGCGTTAGCAAGGTGGTCACTCCCTGACCACAGGGGACATTGGCTTCAGTCCTCTGTGCGGCAGAGCGTCGAAATTCCCGTCTTCTTCTTGTTGTTGAGTTGATTCCAGGATGTCTAAAGTCTTAGGACACAGCTCCTACCTTTATTCGGATTCTAGGGGCCGGACTACCTGCTAGGTCCCTCCCTAAGGGTGGGACCAGGAAGGGGGGTGGTTACACCCCCAATCCTTTGTCCAGCTCGCCCCAGGTCCAGGGCTGGTGTGCCCCAGGACCGGTTTGAACTGGCATATGCACCGAGGCTCCTTGTGAGCCTCAGGCATGTCTGGTTTCTTTCAAGCCCTACCTGACCAATACACAAAATCCTGTCTGGGGTGGTGCACGCACCTCCCCTGGCAGGAAACCCTTTGTCCACACCTCCCAAGCTGGAAGGACTCCCAGCAGCAGGAGGGCAGACTTGTGTCTGTGGTGGCAGCATCCATTTTGTGGAGCTGAGGCTATGTCTGATTTTACCCGGGTTTCAGGTACTGTACATGTCGTGTCCCTCTAGAAGGGTGGAATGCTAACCCCGTCGCCAGAATTGGCGAGGGGTTAGTATTCCAATTCGTATGACACCTTACTCGACATGTTTTGATAAAGCTAAACCAAAGATAGCATTTAACCGCGAGGTTCATAATGCACTTAAGTGTATATGGTATGACGATATCTGGAAACAGTAGAAGGAAGTTGTTCCGACCACTGCAGACAGGCTCAGCTCATGCCAGAGCACCCTCTCACATGGAACCAAGCACTCTGCCTTCAGGATTGTTAAGGCCTGCCATAGGAGTGACTTATAGGGTAACATGTGTCCCATTTAAGGTTAGGTATAGGTATACTACACCTAAGTAAGAGGTGGTTACACCAACTTACCCCAGCTGAGTGATCAGCCAGTTGTGTCAAATTTGTTAGGCCAAGCCAGGGGTGGCATAATACATGCTTCAGCCCCTGGCAGGCCTTAGATACACCAATGCCCTGGGTACCTAGTGTACACTGGTACAGGGGCTCACAGGGTGATCCACTTCCAATTGGTTATGCACCTAGGGTGCATAGTGTAAATTTAGTAGAGAGAACAGCAGGCTGGGGGTCTGATTGGCAGGCCCACAGCCTCAATATGTCAAAAACCAGTGAAGCAAAAATCAAAAATTTGGGGTGACCATAGAATAGCAGACCCTACTCTCCTACACAACCCCCCCCCCCCAAACGCAGGGACATTAAACTAGCCTTGACCAGTCTCGTCTTCATGTCCTAAGTGGAAGTACCTGGAGAGACCATCTGCATTCCCATGGTCAGTACCTGGCCGGTGCTCCACTGTAAAGTTCATCCCCTGTAGGGAAATGGACCACCTAAGCAGTTTGGGGTTTTCACCCTTAATCTGATTTAGCCACAAGAGGGGCTTATGGTCGGTCTGAATCTTGAAGTGAGTGCCAAACAAGTATGGCCTCAGCTTCTTCAGGGCCCACACCACAGCAAAGGCCTCCCTCTCAATAGCTGACCAATTCTTCTCTCTGGGGGTCAACCTTCTGCTAATAAAAGCAATGGGTTGGTCTTGACCATCTACATTAAGTTGTGACAGCACAGCTCCCACACCCAACTCAGAAGCATCTGTTTGGACAATAAACTCTTTGTAGTAGTCAGGACTTTTCAGGATAGGTGCAGAGCACATGGCCTCCTTCAGGTCATCAAATGCCTTTTGACAGCTTACTGTCCACTGAACCTTTTTGGGCATCTTCTTGGATGTCAGATCATTAAGAGGAGTCACAATGGACCCATAGTTCTTAACAAACTTCCTGTAGTACCCAGTCAAGCCCAAGAAAGCTCGAACTTGAGTCTGGGTGGTTGGAGGGGACCAGTCCTTGATGGATTGTATCTTACTCTCCAGTGGTTGAACTTGGCCTCCACCTACAAGGTGGCCCAAATACACAACCTTACTCTGCCCTATCTGGCACTTAGTAGCCTTGATAGTGAGGCCTGCCCTTTGCAGAGCCACAAGAGCCTTCTTCAGGTGGATCAGGTGATCCTCCCAGGTGGAGCTAAAGACAGCAATGTCATCAAGATATGCTGCACAAAAGTCATCCAACCCAGTAAGGACTTGGTTCAGCAGCCTTTGGAAGGTGGCAGGTGCATTCTTCAGAACAAAGGGCATCACCACAAATTGGTAGTGCCCACCTGGGGTTGAGAATGCTGTTTTGGCCTTAGACTCCTCAGCTAATCTGATTTGCCAATAGCCAGCTGTCAAGTCAAATGTGCTCAAAAACTTAGCAGAAGCTAGTTTGTCTATGAGCTCATCTGCCCTTGGAATAGGATGTGCATCTGTCCTAGTGACAGCATTGAGTCCTCTGTAATCCACACAGAACCTCATCTCTCTCTTGCCATCTTTGGTGTGAGGTTTGGGGACAAGAACCACTGGGCTAGCCCAGGGGCTCTCTGAGGGTTCAATGACACCCAATTCCAGCATCTTGTGTACCTCAGCCTTTATACAGTCCCTGACGTGGTCAGGTTGTCTGTAAAGCTTGTTCTTTACAGGCAGACTGTCACCAGTGTCCACCACATGGGTACACCAGTCAGTTTGGCTAGGTATTAGGGAAAACAGATGTTGAAATGATTGTAGAACTTGTCTACATTCAGTCTGTTGATGGGCAGTGAGGTTGCCTCCAAGGGTCACTTCTTCAACTGAGCCATCTTCAGGGTTCTGAGACAACAGGTCTGGGAGAGGGTCACTCTCTTCCTCCTGTCCCTCATCTGTAGCCATGAGCAAGCCCATGTCTGCCCTGTCAACATATGTTTTTAACCTGTTAACATGGAGTACCCTGTGGGGACTCCTGGGAGTTCCTAGGTCCACCAAGTAGGTGACCTCTCCCTTCTTTTCCAGGATTGTATGGGGTCCAGACCATTTGTCTTGGAGTGCTGCTGGGGCCACTGGCTCCAACACCCATGCCTTCTGTCCTGGCTGAAACTCAACCAAGACAGCCTTTTGGTCATGCCAAGCTTTCTGTAAGGCCTGGCTTGCCTCAAGGTTTTTGGATGCATTCTCCATATACTCAGCCATCCTGGAGCGGAGACCAAGTACATAGTCCACTATGTCTTGTTTAGGCTTTTTGAGAGGTAACTCCCATCCTTCCTTCACTAAACACAGTGGGCCTCTTACAGGGTGCCCAAACAACAATTCAAAGGGGCTGTAGCCAACCCCCTTTTGTGGGACCTCTCTGTAAGCAAACAGAAGGCAGGGTAGAAGGATGTCCCATCTTCGCCTGAGCTTTTCAGGTAATCCTTTGATCATACCCTTTAGGGTCTTGTTGAATCTCTCAACAAGCCCATTGCATTGTGGGTGATAAGGGGTGGTGAACTTGTAGTTGACACCACATTCCTTCCACATAGCTGTCAAGTATCCTGACATGAAGTTGGTACCTCTGTCAGAAACTACCTCCTTAGGAAACCCCACTCTGGAGAATACTCCCAGCAGGGCCCTGGCCACAACAGGAGCTGTAGTGGTCCTAAGGGGAATTGCCTCTGGATACCTGGTGGCATGATCCACTCCCACCAGTATAAATCTGTGCCCAGATGCAGTGGGAGGATCCATGGGACCCACTATATCTATTCCCACTCTTTCAAAGGGGACCCCCACCACAGGTAGTGGTATTAGGGGGGCCTTTGTTGTGCCACCTGATTTGCCACTGGCTTGGCAGGTCACACAGGAGCGACACAACTCCTTGGTATCTTCATTCATGTGAGGCCAGTGAAAGTGAGGGACAAGCCTGTCCCAAGTCTTGTTCTGGCCTAAGTGTCCAGCTAAAGGAATATCATGGGCCAAGGTAAGAAGGAAGCCCCTAAATTGCAGAGGTATAACCAACCTCCTGGTTGCACCAGGCTTGGGGTCTCTAGCCTCTGAATAAAGGAGCCCTTCATCCCAATACACTTTATGGGTACCTTGAGCATTCCCAGCAGCCTCAGCAGCAGCCAGCTGTCTGAGGGGTTCAAGAGAGGGACAGGATAACTGAGCCTGCCTCAAGTCAGCCCTTGAAGGTCCCCCTGTCCCCAGAAACTCAACCTGATCAGGTTCAAGCTCTTCAGGGACAGTTCCTTCAGGGTTCTCTAGATCAGCTTCCTGGGAAGGTTGATCATCACTCTGAGGCAGGGGGGAAGGCACAGCCTTGACCCTCCTGTTCTTCTTCTTGGTAGGTGCTTGGTCCATTGTTCCAGGATCCAAGACCTGAGGTTCAGTAAGGCACTTTTTGGCCTGTGACCTGGTCACAGCAAGGACATGTGGTGATATACCTAACATCTCTGCATGTGTCCTGTACTCCACTTCAGACCATAGAGAACTCTCTAGGTCATTGCCCAACAAACATTCTACTGGGAGGTCTGCACTAACCACAACCCTTTTGAGGCCAGTTACCCCTCCCCATGAGAAGTTAACAACTGCCACACTATGTGAAGTAGTGGCATTGCTGGCATTGGTCACCAGGTAATTCTCACCTGGTATGTACTGTCCAGGGTCCACAAAGCCTGGTGTCACCATAGTGACACTGGCACATGTGTCCCTGTAGGCTTGAGCCACTTTTTCATTAATTAAAGGAGTCTGTCTGTACTTGTCCAGGTTACTGGGGCTCACAGTCAGGGACAAATCTATGTCCCCATCACAGATCAGGACTGCCTGTGTCAGGGTTCTGTCTAAGTCAGAATCTCCTTCAGTTCCCATAGTGATTCCCACTACACCCTTTGTCTGGGGACCAACACTGCTAACAGTAGTACTGGGAGCAGGTGCCTTAGGGGCAACAGTGTTGGGGGCTCCACCCTTCTTACAATCACTAGTCCAGTGAGTTGTATTCTTGCAATGATTGCACCAGGGTTTCTTTTGACCTTCTTTCTTCTTTCCCTTAGATTGTTGTTGGCACCCACCCTCCTTAGCAGTAGTTTGGGGCCCTGTTGAAGACTTCTGGTCTTTAGATTTCTGATCTCCACCCTTTTGGTCTGTTTTCTTCTGATCACCCCCTTGGCCCTGGTTCTGGTTCTTTTGCTTAACCCTGGTTCTGACCCATTTGTCTGCCTTCTTTCCCAATTCTTGGGGAGAGGTCAGATCAGAGTCAACCAAGTGTTGATGCAGTTGCTGGTTTTGACAGTTATTTAAAATCTGTTCTCTCATCATCAAATTGTACAATCCTGTATAATCAGATACCTTACTTCCCAGCAACCAACCCTCCAAAGCCTTAGTGGCACATTCAATGTATTCAGACCAGTCCTGAGTCTGTGTCTTCTGGGTGTTTCTGAACATTAACCTGTACTGTTCAGTGGTTAAGCCTAACCCATCAACTAGGACACTCTTCATGGCTCTGTAATTTCTGACATCCTCTTCTCTAACAGTGAGGAGTCTGTCTCTGCCTCTTCCTTCAAAGGAGAGCCAGAGGATTGCTGCCCACTGGTCTTCAGGAACCTGCTGCACTTTGCAGGCTCTCTCAAGAGCAGTCATCCATTTGTGGATATCATCCCCACTTTTGTAGGGGGTACAACCTTAGACAGGTTCCTATTATCAAAGACCCTATCTTTGTCCTTAGGGACAATGCTGCCACCAGTGGGTATAGACCCACTCTCTCTAGGTTGCCTAGCCTTGTTCAGTTTCTCTTCCATCAGGGCTACCTCTAGCTCCTGCTTCCTGATCCTCAGCTGAGCTTCCTGCATTCTGGCCTCATGTTCCCTCCTCTGAGGGGTGGTCATCCTTCTTCTGGAGTGACCTTGAGAGCCTCTAGAGGCATGAGAAGCATTAGATTAACCTGAGTGATTCCTTTGCCTCCCAAGCCCCTGGTTAAGTCCACTAGGGAGATCCAATGGGGTGATCCCATTGTCAGTCCCCAGTAGCCTTAAATTAGCTGGGCCACGTATAACACTTGGCACTGGGCTAGTTCTCCCTTCATCCTCACTACCTTCTGTATCCCCATCACTTTCCTCCTCTGTAGTATGATTCTCATCTAAGGGATGGCTATTGGAAAGGGGTACTTCAGTAGCATCTTCAGAAGGGGGGCCTCCTGTTCCTGTCCCTAAGGGGCCTAACTGGGAGGCTTTCCTGAGAGCTTTCTGATCTTCATCAGCCTGTAAAAGCTCTCTGAGTTCAGCAGAAGTAGGATTCTTGGGCTGTTTAAGGCCCCTGATATTTGCCAACTGCCTGAGCTCATTTTGATTTAGGGTAGCAAAGATGGATGGTGCCCTCTGGGGGTCACTCTCAACAGAGATGGGTACATTGGACCCCTCTGCCCCAGCCATTGCTCTTAAGTGTGGGTGGATGTGTTGCAATCTACCTACACTTGGGTTTACCTACTAAACCTATCTAGTAGTTGTAGTCAGGGTGTGCTACTCCCTTTGCTCTACAACACTAAGTTCAGTAGAACTTAAGTATATCTAATCTTGTTTTATATGTACCTACAGGTACCTATGTGATCTTTCAATTGGTAACCAAGAGATTACAATGGTAAAACACAGCAAGCTCAAAACCAACCGCTGCTCACCAATGTGAGAAGTTGGCCTGGTATATGATGTGCACTAGTTAAAGTGACCACCTTGTACCATGCCAAGCAACCCTTATGGTGTGGTTGTAAGTCAACCTTTTCGGACTAGCTGCCCTAGTGGTAGCGTAGGCTAAGCAGTCTTTGAGGCTAAACTCGTGAAGCGTGTTAAGCCAGCTGTTTTACCAAATGTAACCCATTTTATACCAATGAAAGGACACCACACAGATATATATTGAAAATATATATGTATTTATTTCTCAAAGTAACCCCTAGACTCTTTATGAGCACAGGAGCACAAATCGTTAAACAAGAATACGTTAGAATACACAGAAGTTGCACTTTATATGGATAGGCCCTGGTGGCCGCTCAAACCATATACTAAAATAGTGGTATAAGTACCACGAACAGAAAAGGGAAAAGGCCTAGGGCCTCTAGAATCGCTGGGCCTACAAGGAGCTAACTTTAGTTAGTGACCAGGAGGTCCACGGGTTGCGTGTGCAGAGCAAATAGTCACACGCGGGCTCCCATAGGTTTACAATGGGTGCGTAAAAGTTACAAAGTTACTGCAAAAAGGACCTTCCGGATGGACTATGAACTTAAGATTCGAAACACAGACACTAGAGATGATACTCTACACTTGGGCACCGGAGTGCCAGCTTTACCTCACCCACAGGAAGCGGGTGCATAGGTCTCGAAGTGCGTCGGGTTTCTTCTATCTGTTCAATGGAGCCTGTGGACAAAGATGCTGCAGGCGATCGGTCCAGAAGAGATGCGGTGGATCCAAGGGTGGATCGGAGTTGTAGAAGACCTGTAAGCAGAGGGGACAGTGTTCACAGTCACTAGCCAGTGACCAGCGTGGCACCAGGTGGGTACCAGGCGATGTCGGGTGCAAACAGGAAGGAAGGTGTAGCTTGTCTCTGCAGCCACGTGGTCCCTGAAGGTCGACGACATCCAGGAGTCGGTTCACGAGCTGTCCCACGCAGGCTCTCGCTGTCGGCGGTGTCGGCGACTTGATTGAAGCAAACAAGCCTTGACAAAAGAAATTGTTGTGGAAAACAAAATAAGCTGATGGTTCTGACCAGCAAGGTCAGAGGGACTGCTCCTTTGGAGGGGAGCAAGGGCCAGTCTGGAGCAACCAGACCAGCAGTGTAGTTCTTGAAGTTCGTCGCCAAGATGGCCACTAGCCAGCGGGCCAGCAACCGGTTAGGCGCGTCGAGTGGCAAAATGCAGAAGGGCCCCACGCAGATCGTGGAGATGCTGGAGGGCTCACCTTTGGTGCAGATGCTGCTCGAGGGTTGGGCTTCTCAGATCCCAAAGCACAACTTGGAGGGAGCCTCGGTTGTTGCGCTTGCAGCTTGTCGTGGTCGTTTCAAGATGGCTGGCTCCACGTGTCTCGTGCCTCCACGGGTCTCTTCTTTTCAGGGACTGTGGATCGGGTGGTGAGAGGTCTGGAGGTCCAGGTCTTGTCAGTCTCTGGGCTCGGGCTCCGGCGGGAGGCGGCGGCAAAGCGGACGTTGATTCGCTGGATGGTGCTTGCGTTAGCAAGGTGGTCACTCCCTGACCACAGGGGAGATTGGCTTCAGTCCTCTGTGCGGCAGAGCGTCGAAGTTCCCGTCTTCTTCTTGTTGTTAAGTTGATTCCAGGATGTCTAAAGTCTTAGGACACAGCTCCTACCTTTATTCGGATTCTAGGGGCCGGACTACCTGCTAGGTCTCTCCCTAAGGGTGGGACCAGGAAGGGGGGTGGTTACACCCCCAATCCTTTGTCCAGCTCGCCCCAGGTCCAGGGCTGGTGTGCCCCAGGACCGGTTTGAACTGGCATATGCACCGAAGCTCCTTGTGAGCCTCAGGCATGTCTGGTTTCTTTCAAGCCCTACCTGACCAATACACAAAATCCTGTATGGGGTGGTGCACGCACCTCCCCTGGCAGGAAACCCTTTGTCCACACCTCCCAAGCTGGAAGGACTCCCAGCAGCAGGAGGGCAGACTTGTGTCTGTGGTGGCAGCATCCATTTTGTGGAGCTGAGGCTATGTCTGATTTTACCCGGGTTTCAGGTACTGTACATGTCGTGTCCCTCTAGAAGGGTGGAATGCTAACCCCGTCGCCAGAATTGGCGAGGGGTAAGTATTTCAATTCGTATGACACCTTACTCGACATGTTTTGATAAAGCCAAACCAAAGATAGCATTTAACCGCGAGGTTCATAATGCACTTAAGAGTATATGGTATGACGATATCTGGAAACAGTAGAAGGAAGTTGTTCCGACCACTGCAGACAGGCTCAGCTCATGCCAGAGCACCCACTCACATGGAACCAAGCACTCTGCCTTCAGGATTGTTAAGGCCTGCCATAGGAGTGACTTATAGGGTAACATGTGTCCCCTTTAAGGTTAGGTATAGGTATACTACACCTAAGTAAGAGGTGGTTACACCAACTTACCCCAGCTGAGTGATCAGCCAGTTGTGTCAAATTTGTTAGACCAAGCCTGGGGTGGCATAATACATGCTTCAGCCCCTGGCAGGCCTTAGATACACTAATGCCCTGGGTACCTAGTGTACACTGGTACAGGGGCTCACAGGGTGATCCACTTCCAATTGGTTATGCACCTAGGCTGCATAGTGTAAATTTAGTAGAGAGAACAGCAGGCTGGGGGTCTGATTGGCAGGCCCACAGCCTCAATATGTCAAAAACCAGTGAAGCAAAAAGCAAAAATTTGGGGTGACCATAGGATAGCAGACCCTACTCTCCTACAACCACCCACTGCACGAGGGCCTACAATGCCCAAACACCACTGCACTGCCTTAAACCCTGAAACACCAGCCCCAGCACGTCCCCCTACACTGCCCAAACACCACTGCACTGCCCTAAACCATGAAACACCACCCCCAGCATCACCCCCTACACTTCCCGAACACCACTGCTCTGCCCGAAGCCATGAAACACCATCCCCAGCACAACCACCTATACTGCCCGAACACCACTGCACTGCCCTAAACCCTAAAACACCACCCCGGAAAGACCCCCAACACTGCCCAAACAGCACTGCACTACCCTAAACCCTAAAACACCACCCCCAGCATGACCCCCTACACTGCCCGAATACCACTGCACTGCCTTAAACCCTGATATACCATCCCCAGCTAGGCCATCTACATTGCCCGAACACCACTTCACTGCCCTTAACCCTGAAACACCACCCCCAGCAAGACCCCCTACACTGCATGAAAACCACTGCACTGCCTTAAACCCCGAAACTGCACCCCCTGCACGGCCCCCTGCACTGCCCAAAAAACCACTGCTCTGCCCTAAATTCTGAAACACCAGCACCAGCACGACCCCCTATACTGCCTGAACAACACTGCTCTGCCTTAAACCCTAAAACACCACCCCCAGTAGGAACGCCTTAACTTCCCGAAAACAACTGCACTGCTTTAAACCCTGAAACAACAGCCCCAGCACGACCTCCTACACTGCCCGAACACCACTGCACTGCCCTAAAAAATGAAACACGAGCCCCAGCAAGAACCCCAACACTACCCAAATACCACTGGCCTAATCTCTGAAACACCTCCCACTGCACAACCGCCTACAATGCCCAAACACCACTGCACTGCCCTAAACCCTGAAACACCAGCCCCAGCATCACCCCCTACACTGCCCGAACACCACTGCTCTGCCCTAAATCCTAAAACACCACCCCAGCACATCCCCCTACACTGCCCAAACACTACTGCACCGCCCTAAACCATGAAACACCACCCCAGCAAGACCCCCTACACTGCCTGAACACCACTGCTCTGCCCTAAACCCTAAAACACCACCCCCAGCACATCCCCCTAAAGTGCCTGAACACAACTGCACTGCCCTAAACCCTGAGACAACACCCCCAGTACTTCCCCCTACACTGCCTGAACACCACTGCTCTGCCCTCAACCCTGAAACACCAGCCCTGCATGACCCTCTGCACTGCCCGAACACCACTGCACTGCCCTAAACCATGAAACATCACCCCCTGCACGACCCCCTACACTCCCCGAACACCATTACACTGCCCTAAACCCTGAAACACCACCCCCAGCACAATCCCCTACACTGCACAAACACCACTGCACTGCCCTAAACCCTGAAACACCACCCCAGCATGACCCTACACTGCCCGAACATCACTGCCCTGAACCCTGAAACACTACCCCAGCAAGCCCCCCACACTGCCCGAATACCACTGTCCTAAACCCTGAAACACCACACCCTGCAAGACCATCTACACTGCCCGAACACCACAGCACCTCTGCCCTAAACCATGAAACACCACCCCCAGCAAGACCCCCTACACTGCCCGAACACCACTGCCCTAAACCCTGAAACACCAACTCCTACAAGACCCCCTACACTGCCCGAACACCACTGCACTAACCTAAACCCTAAAACACCACCCCGGCACGACCCCCAACACTACCCGAACACCACTGCACTGCCCCAAGCCCTGAAACACCACCCACAGCATGACCCCCTA
Source organism: Triturus cristatus (assembly GCF_964204655.1). Classification (NCBI taxonomy): domain Eukaryota; kingdom Metazoa; phylum Chordata; class Amphibia; order Caudata; family Salamandridae; genus Triturus; species Triturus cristatus. The sequence continues at coordinate 320,203,196 of NC_140579.1, forward strand.
CACTGAACGAACACCACTGCTCTCCCCTAAACCCTAAAACACCACCCCAGCACATCCCCCTCAACTGCCCGAACAGCACTGCACTGCCCTAAACCATGAAACACCTCCCCCAGCAAGACCCCCTACACTGCCCGAAAACAACTGCCCTAAAGCCTGAAACACCACCCCCAGCAAAAACCCCTAAACTGCATGAAAACCACTGCACTGCCTTAAACCCTGAAAAAGCACCCCTGCACGACCCCCTGCACTGCCCAAAAAAACCCTGCTCTGCCCTAAACCCTGAAACACCAGCACCAGCACGACCCCCTACAGTGACAGAACACCACTGCTCTGCCCTAAACCCTGAAACACCACCCCCAGTAGGAACGCCTATACTTCCCGAAAACCACTGCACTGCCCTAAACCCTGAAACAACAGCCCCAGCAGGACCTCCTACACTGCCCGAACACCACTGCACTGCCCTAGAAAGTGAAACACGAGTCCCAGCAAGAACCTGAACACTTCCCGAACACCACTGGCCTAAACCCTGAAACACCAGCCCCAGCATGACCCCCTACACTGCCCGAACACCACTGCTCTGCCCTATCTCCTAAAACACCACCCCCAGCACGTCCCCCTACCCTGCCCAAACAACACTGCACTAAACCATTAAACACCACCCCCAGCATCACCCCCTACACTTCCCCAACACCACTGCTCTGCCCGAAGCCCTGAAACACCATCCCCAGCACAACCACCTATACTGCACGAACACCACTGCACAGCCCTGAACCCTGAAACACCAGCCCCAGCAAGACCCCCTACACTGCCCGAACACCACTGCACTGCCCTAAACCCTGAAACACCAACCCCAGCACGACCCCCTACACTGCCCAAACACCAATGCACTGCCCTAAACCCTGAAACACCACCCCCAGCACGACGCCCTACGCTGTCCGAACACCACTGCACTGCCCTCAACTCTGAAACACCACCACCAGCACGACTCCCAACACTGCCCGAACACCACTGCTCTGCCATAAACCCTGAAACACCAGCCCCAGCACAATCCCCTACACTGCCCAAACTCCTCTGCACTGCCCTAAACACTGAAACACCACTACATGCATGACCCCCTACACTGCCCGCACACAAATGCACTGCCCTAAACCCTGAAACACCAGCACCAGAACGACCCCCAAAACTGCCCGAACACCACTGCCCTGCCTTAAACCCTGAAACACCACCCCCAGGACGACACACTACACTGCCCGAAAACCACTGCACTGCCATAAACCCTGAAACACCAGCCCCAGCACGATCCCCTACACTGCCCAAACTCCTCTGCACTGCCCTAAATACTGAAACACCACTACCTGCATGACTCCCTACACTGCCCGAACACAAATGCACTACCCTAAACCCTGAAACACTACCCCCTGTACGACCCCCTACACTGCCCGAACACCTCTACACTACCCTAAACCCTGAAACACCACCCCCAGCATGACCCCCTACACTGCCCGAACACCTCTACACTACCTTAAACCCTGAAACACCACCCCCAGCATGACCCCCTACACTGCCCGAACACCACTCCTCTGCCCTAAACCCTAAAACACCACCCCCAGCACATCCCCCTAAACTGCCCGAAACCACTGCACTGCCCTAAACGCTGAGACACCACCCCAGTACATCCCCCTACACTGCCTGAAAACCACTGCTCTGCCCGAAGCCCTGAAACACCATCTCCAGCACAACCACCTATACTGCACGAACACCACTGCACAGCCCTGAACCCTGAAACACCAGCCCCAGCAAGACCACCTACACTGCCCGAACACCACTGCACTGCCCTAAACCCTAAACCTTGAAACACCAGCCCCAGCACGACCCCCTACACTGCCCAAACACCAATGCACTGCCCTAAACCCTGAAACACCACCCCCAGCACGACGCCCTACGCTGTCCGAACACCACTGCACTGCCCTAAACCCTGAAACACCACCACCAGCACGACCCCCAACACTGCCCGAACACCACTGCTCTGCCTTAAACCCTGAAACACCACCCCCAGGACGACACCCTACACTGCCCGAAAACCACTGCACTGCCATAAACCCTGAAACACCAGCCCCAGCACGATCTCCTACACTGCCCGAACTCCTCTGCACTGCCCTAAACACTGAAACACCACTACCTGCATGACCCCCTACACTGCCCGAACACCTCTACACTACCCTAAACCCTGAAACACCACCCCCAGCATGACCCCCTACACTGCCCGAACACCACTCCTCTGCCCTAACCCCTAAAACACCACCCCCAGCACATCCCCCTAAACTGCCCGAAACAACTGCACTGCCCTAAACGCTAAGACACCACCCCAGTACATCCCCCTACACTGCCTGAAAACCACTGCTCTGCCCTCAACCCTGAAACACCAGCCCCAGCAAGAACCCCTACACCACCCGAACACCAATGGCCTAAACTCTGAAACACCACAACCTGCACGACCGACTACACTGCCCGAACACCACTGCACTGCTCTAAACCCTGAAACACCAGCCCCAGTACGACCCCCTACACTGCCCAAACACCACTGCTTCTGCCCTAAACCCTAAGACACCACCCCAGCACATCCCCCTAAACTGCCCGAACAGCACTGCACTGCCCTAAACCATGAAACACCACCCCCTGCATGACCCCCTACACTGCCTGAACTCCGCTGCACTACCCTAAACCCTAAAACACCACCCCCGGCACAACCCCCAACACTGCCTGAACACCACTGCACCACCCTAAACCCTAAAACACCACCCCCAGCATTAGCCCCTACACTGCCCGAATACCACTGCACTGCCCTAAACCCTGATATACCATCACCAGCTAGACCCTTTACACTGCCCGAACACCACTTCACTGCCCTTAACCCTGAAACACCACCACAGCAAGAACCCCTACACTGCCGGAACACCACTGCCCTAAAGCCTGAAACACCACCCCAGCAAAACCTCCTACACTGCATGAAAACCACTGCACTGCCCTAAACCCTGAAACAGCACCCCCTGGACAACCCCCTGTACTGCCCAAAAAACCACTGCTCTGCCCTAAACCCTGAAACACAATCACCAGCACGACCCCCTACACTGCCCGAACACCACTGCTCTGCCCTAAACCCTAAAACACCACCCCCAGTAGGATCGCCTACACTTCCCGAAAACCACTGCACTGCCCTAAACCTTGAAACAACAGCCCCAGCACGATCTCCTACACTGCCCGAACACCACTGCACTGCCCTAAAAAGTGAAACGCGAGCCACAGAAAGAACCCCAACACTACCTGAACACCACTGGCCTAAACTCTGAAACACCACCCACTGCACGAGCGCCTACAATGCCCAAACACCACTGCACTGCCTTAAACCCTGAAACACCAGCCCCAGCACGTCCCCCTACACTGCCCAAACACCACTGCACTGGCCTAAACCATGAAACACCACCCCCAGCATCACCCCCTACACTTCCCGAACACCACTGCTCTGCCCGAAGCCATGAAACACCATCCCCAGCACAACCACCTATACTGACCGAACACCACTGCACTGCCCTAAACCCTAAAACACCACCCCGGAAACACCCCCAACACTGCCCAAACAGCACTGCACTACCCTAAACCCTAAAACACCACCCCCAACATGACCCCCTACACTGCCCGAATACCACTGCACTGCCTTAAACCCTGATATACCATCCCCAGCTAGGCCCTCTACACTGCCCGAACACCACTTCACTGCCCTTAACCCTGAAACACCACCCCCAGCAAGACCCCCTACACTGCATGAAAACCACTGCACTGCCTTAAGCCCTGAAACTGCACCCCCTGCACGACCCCCTGCACTGCCCAAAAAACCACTGCTCTGCCCTAAAATCAGAAACACCAGCACGACCCCCTACACTGCCCGAACAACACTGCTCTGCCTTGAACCCTAAAACACCACCCCCAGTAGGAACGCCTTAACTTCCCGAAAACAACTGCACTGCTTTAAACCCTGAAACAACAGCCCCAGCACGACCTCCTACACTACCCGAACACCACTGCACTGCCCTAAAAAGTGAAACACGAGCCCCAGCAAGAACCCCAACACTACCCAAACACCACTGGCCTAAACTCTGAAACACCTTCACCTGCACGACCGCCTACAACGCCCAAACACCACTGCACTACCCTAAACCCTGAAACACCAGCCCCAGCATGAAACCCTACACTGCCCGAACACCACTGCTCTACCTAAATCCTAAAACACCACCCCAGCACATCCCCATACACTGCCCAAACACTACTGCACCGCCCTAAACCATGAAACACCACCCCCAGCATCACCCCCTATACTTCCCGAACACCACTGCTCTGCCCGAAGCCCTGAAACACCATCCCCAGCTCAACCCCCTATACTGCTTGAACACCACTGCACTGCCCTAAACCCTGAAACACCAGCCCCAGCACGACCCCCTACACTGCCCGAACACCTCTGCACTGCCCTTAACACTGAAACACCACCACCAGCACGACCCCCTACACTGCCCGAACACCACTCCTCTGCCCTAAACCCTAAAACAACACCCCCAGCACATCCCCTAAATTGCCTGAAACCACTGCACTGCCCTAAACCCTGAGACACCACCCCCAGTACTTCCCCCTACACTGCCCGAATACCACTGCTCTGCCCTCAACCCTGAAACACCAGCCCCAGCAAGAACCCCTACACTACCCGAACACCACTGGCCTAAACTCTGAAACACCACACCCTGCATGACCGCCTATCCTGCCTGAACACCACTGCTCTGCCCTAAACCCTGAAACACCAGCACCAGCATGACCCCCTATACAGCCCTAACACCACTGCTCTGCCCTAAGCCCTGAAACAATACCCCCAGTACAACCCCCTAAACTGCCCGAACACCACTGCACTGCCCTAAACCCTGAAACACCACCACTAGCACGACCCCCTACACTGCCCGAACAACACTGCTCTGCACTAAACCCTGAAACACCACCCGCAGCATGACACCCAACACTGCCCAAAAACCACTGCACTGCCCTAAACCCTGAAACATCAGACCCAGCACGACCCCCTACACTGCCCGAACACCTCAGCACTGCCCTAAACATTGAAACACCACCCCCTGCATGACCCCCTACACTGCCCAAACACAACTGCACTGCCCTAAACCCTGAAACACCACCCCCTGTATGACCCCCCACACTGCCCAAACACCGCTGCACTGCCCTAAACCCTGAAACACCACCCCAGGACGACCCCCTACACTGCCTGAACACCACTGCTCTGCCCTAAACCCTAACACACCACCCCCAGCACATCCCCCTAAAGTGCCCGAACACAACTGCACTGCCCTAAACCCTGAGACACCACCCACAGTACTTCCCCCTACACTGCCTGAACACCACTGCTCTGCCCTCAACCCTGAAACACTAGCCCTGCACGACCCTCTACACTGCCCAAGCACCACTGCACTGCCCTAAACCACGAAACATCACCCCCTGCACGACCCCCTACACTCCCCGAACACTACTGCACTGCCCTAAACCCTGAAACACCAGCCCAGCACAATCCCCTACACTGCGCAAACACCACTGCACTGCCCTAAACCCTGAAACACCACCCGAGCAAGCCCCCCACACTGCCCGAATACCACTGTCCTAAACCCTGAAACACCACACCCTGCAAGACCATCTACACTGCCCGAACACCACAGCACCACTGCCCTAAACCATGAAACACCACCCCCAGCAAGACCCCCTACGCTGCCCGAACACCACTGCCCTAAACCCTGAAACACCAACCCCTACAAGACCCCCTACACTGCCCGAACACCACTGCACTAACCTAAACCCTAAAACACCACCCCGGCACGACCCCCAACACTACCCGAACACCCCTGCACTGCCTTAACCCTGAAACACCACCCCCTGTACGACCCCCTACACTGCCTGAACACCACTGCACTGCCCTAAACCCTGAAACACCACCCACAACACGACCCCCTACACTGCTCGAACACCACTGCTCTCCCTTAAACCCTAAAGCACCACCCCCATCACATCCCCCTAAACTGCCCGAACAGCACTGCACTGCCCTAAACCATGAAACACCTCCCCCATGCACTGACGATCTTACTACCTCTACTGTAAGGGGTTTTAGGGGCCAGGTTCTGTCTCTGCTCAGTGTTCCAGCCTACCCGCCCTGGTCCGACTCGGTATCCAATACCGTTGAGCGGAGGGCGGGTGGACAAGAGCAAGACACGCCCACTAACCCCGAAACATTTGAGCGGTTAGCACTCTAACAGCACTCCACACAGGCTATTTAGCCCCTCATCGGCCAAAGCGCGCAGCGGTTGCGCGCAGAAGGGCGCCATTGACAGCGCCGAAGACAAGCCAAAGACCTGCCCGTCTGCGCCCGTCCGCAACAGGACGGGGCCAGGGGCCATGGGGACTGTCAAAACCAACACGCAAAGGCGTTCACTGATGAGGCTTACCTATAACTCTCAGGTATTGAGGGGATATAACTTACAATTGTTAAAGGGCTGCAGGGCAAGTGAATACCCTGAGGTAGAAGGGCCTTTTTCTTGCCTATATTGCCGCACTCAGTGCACCATATTTTCCCGAGATACGACCAATATTGACCGCTCTATATCAAACGATCCTGTTATCAGTTTGGTTCCCGGAAGTAACCACACCCTATTAGGGAGGAAGAACATCTTGTGTAACATTAGGTCACTCTCTAAACACAGTGCTGAAGTTTGGGACTTAATCTCCTCTAAACAACCCGATCTGTGCTACCTCACGGAAATGTGGTTAAAACCACATTCCACTCCTGCTATAACCTTGGGAGTTCCAAGTGACTATAAAATAGTTAGACTGGATCGCCCTACTAAGATTGGTGGTGGGATCGCTATTGTACATAAACAGGAAATTAGTATATCGGTTTTAGAAGAAATAAGCTCCCCATAAATTGAATTATTAAGTTTTAAAATAATACTGCCCTCCAATGAAAACCAAAAGGGTGCATTAGTATACCGACCCCCTGGACTGTGTAATAACTTTTCTAGCTTACTGATTGAGCTACTTGCCCCACATGTCAACAATGATAGCGACTTTATTTTAGTCGGAGATTTTAATGTACACAGTGATAAGTCGGATTGTAGCGAGGCTCAATCCTTATTACTTGACCTGTCCTCATTAGGCCTTATGAAACGTAACTCTGGGCCCACACATCAGGCAGGTCATACCCTTGACTTGATATTTTCCAATTTTACGCTGGTCTCCTGTCCGTCTGCAAGACAGGTTAATTGGACAGATCACTATATTGTTGAATTCCTTACTCCTTATCCTAAATGTACCTCCTCACGACCCATGCTATTACCGAGTATACGTAGACAGTGGCACAAAATTACCGACACCATTTTTAAAAATAATTTTTATTGTCCCCCTTTCTCTCCTCAAGAAAATATTGATATGGCCATTAAAAAATTTTAAAAAGCCACCATGGAAACTATTGATAAGATTGCCCCTCTCAAACAATTTAAACCCAGACCAGCAAAGAAACAAGAAATTTGGTTTACTGATCGACTTAGGACGCTAAAACTACATGCCAGGAAATTAGAAAAGAGGTGGAGAATCTCTCATTTGGTCGAGGATAAAAATAAATATTGGGACTCACTATCTACATACCATAAAGCCATTCGCGTTGCCCGTAAAACTTACATTGCAATACAAATTACAGCTGCAGGGAACTCTTCAATGGTCTTGTATCAAGTTTTACAAACCTTTGTTAAACCGGCAGCATGTGAATCCTCGGAATGAGCCTCTCAACAGCTGTGTGACGACATCTCATGCTTTTTTACTAATAAAATAGATATAATCTATGATAAAATAGTTTGCACTAATACAAGCTCGACCACAGATATGGCACTCCTGAAGACAGATCTTGATTCCAAACAGCATAAATATATGTTAAACTCCTTTCCACCCATCTCTTTACAAGAGACATCTGCACTAATATCACGGATTAAAAGTGGCAGTCCTGATGATATCATCCCAGCCAGGATTATGCCTGTCCTGACTGAACAGCTCTGCCCCACGATCCAAAGGTTGGTGAATCTCTCTCTTGGCTCAGGCACTGTCCCAAGAGAGTGGAAAAGAGCTCTTATCAGACCCATTATGAAAAATACTGCTATCCCATGGTCCGATTTAACCAATCTCAGGCCCATATCCCTATTACCATTCTTAGGGAAACTGATCGAAAAATATGTTAACTGTCATCTGCCCAATCACATAGAACTTGCTGGCGGCCTGGACTACTCTCAGTCAGGGTTCAGGCCGAAACGCAGCACGGAGTCCACCCTGCTGTCTGTTATGGATGACTTACATATGTACCAGGACAAGGGCTTCTCAGTAATCCTAGTCCTTTTAGATCTATCAGCAGCGTTCAACACCGTGTCACATACCATTCTTATTGACCGGTTGTCGAACGCTGGCATCAAGGATAAAGCCATTGACTGGCTAAAGAGCTTTTTATCTGGTCGTTCCCAGAGAGTCATCATGGACATGTACCGTTCAGCGGAGGTTGAGATCTCTAAAGGGGTGCAACAGGGCTCTTGCTTAAGCCCAACACTGTTTAACATCTATGTGGCACCCCTGGCAAGAGTGATGCGTAGCTATGGCTTTATCCCAGTATCATATGCTGATGATACTCAGCTCCTCTTCCCTTTTAAGACTATCTCTGCTGAAATTAAAGGCTCTTTTTCTGCGGGCATGAAGGCGGTGGCTCATTGGATGTCCTCCAACTATCTTCAATGCAATGTCAGCAAAACGGAACAAATGTTGTTTGGAGAAGCCAAATTATTATGGACCCCTGATTGGTGGCCACCCGATCTGGGAGTAGTTCCGGAACCTAAACAGGTCGTGAAGAGTTTAGGGATTCGTTTGGATCAAGACCTGTTATTTGGACAGCATGTCAACCACATTGCTGGAATATGTTTCCATACTATTAGCCTGCTGCGCAGAGTTTTTCCTTTACTACTGGACTCCTTTAGGAGAACTCTGGTCCAAACATTGGTTTTGAGTCGCATTGACTACTGTAATGGCCTGTTGCTTTCTGCCAACGAAGGCATGCTGGCTAAGCTTCAGGTCATTCAAAACACGGCGGCTCGTCTTGTCCTTAATGCCCCTCCGAGAACTGCGTCCAAACCTCTTCTGGAGCAATTACATTGGCTTTCTATCCGCCAGAGATCAAAATTCAAGATATGCTGCTTGATTCACAAATGTTTAAATGGACAAGGGCCTATCTATCTTCAGAACAAATTTGTTAATTATGTTCCAATTCGTTCGCTTAGGTCCAGTAACAATCTTCTTTTGGTGATTCCCCGTGCAAAAAAAATCTAGACATGGTAGTAAAGCACTATCAATCTCGGGTCCTACTCTGTGGAATAGACTTCCCCTTTCTCTGAGACAGTGTAAAGAACATCTCACTTTTAGAAAACTCCTGAAAACTGTGTTGTTCAGAAATGAGATCTAGCTCCTTTTATTCCTCTGTTTTACCGGCTCCACAAAGCGCAGAGATACTCCAATTGGAGTCGATTCTAGCGCTATATAAACCTACAAATATATAAATAAAGACCCCCTACACTGCCCGAAAACAACTGCCCTAAAGCCTGAAACACCCCCCCAGCAAAAACCCCAACACTGCATGAAAACCACTGAACTGCCCTAAACCCTCAAACAGCACCCCCTGCATGACCCCCTGCACTGCCCAAAAAAACACTTCTCTGCCCTAAACCCTGAAACAGCAGCACCAGCACGACCCCCTACACTGCCAGAACACCACTGCTCTGCCCCAAACACTAAAACACCACCCCCAGTAGGAACGCCTACACTTCCCGAAAACCACTGCACTGCCCTAAACCCTGAAACAACAGCACCAGCACGACCTCCTACACTGCCCGAACACCACTGCACTGCCCTAAAAAGTGAAACATGAGTCCCAGCAAGAACCCCAACACTTCCCGAACACCACTGGCCTAAATCCTGAAACACCAGCCCCAGCATGACCTCCTACACTTCCCAAACACCACTGCACTGCCCTAAACCATGAAACACAACCTCCAGCATCACCCCCTACACTTCCCGAACGCCACTGCTCTGCCCGAAGCCCTGAAACACCATCCCCAGCAAAACCCCTGATACTGCACGAACACCACTGCACAGCCCTAAACCCTGAAACACCAGCCCCAGCAAGACCCCCTACACTGCCCGAACACCACTGCACTGCCCTAAACCCTGAAACACCAGCCCCAGCACGACCCCCTACACTGCCCAAAACCCAATGCACTGCCCTAAACCCTGAAACACCACCCCCAGCATGACGCCCTATGCTGTCCGAACACCACTGCACTGCCCTAAACCCTGAACCACCACCACCAGCACTACCCCCTACACTGCCCGAACACCACTGCACTGCCCTAAAAAGTGAAACACGAGTCCCAGCAAGAACCCGAACAATTCTCGAACACCACCGGCCTAAACACTGAAACACCACACCCTGCAAGACCATCTACACTGCCCGAACACCACAGCACCACTGCCCTAAACCATGAAACACCACCCCCAGCAAGACCCCCTACGCTGCCCGAACACCACTGCCCTAAACCCTGAAACACCAACCCCTACAAGACCCCCTACACTGCCCGAACACCACTGCACTAACCTAAACCCTAAAACACCACCCCGGCACGACCCCCAACACTACCCGAACACCACTGCACTGCCCTAAACCCTGAAACACCACCCACAACATGACCCCCTACACTGCTCGAACACCACTGCTCTCCCTTAAACCCTAAAGCACCACCCCCATCACATCCCCCTAAACTGCCCGAACAGCACTGCACTGCCCTAAACCATGAAACACCTCCCCCATGCACTGACGATCTTACTACCTCTACTTTAAGGGGTTTTAGGGGCCAGGTTCTGTCTCTGCTCAGTGTTCCAGCCTACCCGCCCTGGTCCGACTCGGTATCCAATACCGTTGAGCGGAGGGCGGGTGGACAAGAGCAAGACACGCCCACTAACCCCGGAACATTTGAGCGGTTAGCACTCTAACAGCACTCCACACAGGCTATTTAGCCCCTCATCGGCCAAAGCGCGCAGCGGTTGCGCGCAGAAGGGCGCCATTGACAGCGCCGAAGACAAGCCAAAGACCTGCCCGTCTGCGCCCGTCCGCAACAGGACGGGGCCAGGGGCCATGGGGACTGTCAAAACCAACACGCAAAGGCTTTCACTGATGAGGCTTACCTATAACTCTCAGGTATTGAGGGGATATAACTTACAATTGTTAAAGGGCTGCAGGGCAAGTGAATACCCTGAGGTAGAAGGGCCTTTTTCTTGCCTATATTGCCGCACTCAGTGCACCATATTTTCCCGAGATACGACCAATATTGACCGCTCTATATCAAACGATCCTGTTATCAGTTTGGTTCCCGGAAGTAACCACACCCTATTAGGGAGGAAGAACATCTTGTGTAACATTAGGTCACTCTCTAAACACAGTGCTGAAGTTTGGGACTTAATCTCCTCTAAACAACCCGATCTGTGCTACCTCACGGAAACGTGGTTAAAACCACATTCCACTCCTGCTATAACCTTGGGAGTTCCAAGTGACTATAAAATAGTTAGACTGGATCGCCCTACTAAGATTGGTGGTGGGATCGCTATTGTACATAAACAGGAAATTAGTATATCGGTTTTAGAAGAAATAAGCTCCCCATAAATTGAATTATTAAGTTTTAAAATAATACTGCCCTCCAATGAAAACCAAAAGGGTGCATTAGTATACCGACCCCCTGGACTGTGTAATAACTTTTCTAGCTTACTGATTGAGCTACTTGCCCCACATGTCAACAATGATAGCGACTTTATTTTAGTCGGAGATTTTAATGTACACAGTGATAAGTCGGATTGTAGCGAGGCTCAATCCTTATTACTTGACCTGTCCTCATTAGGCCTTATGAAACGTAACTCTGGGCCCACACATCAGGCAGGTCATACCCTTGACTTGATATTTTCCAATTTTACGCTGGTCTCCTGTCCGTCTGCAAGACAGGTTAATTGGACAGATCACTATATTGTTGAATTCCTTACTCCTTATCCTAAATGTACCTCCTCACGACCCATGCTATTACCGAGTATACGTAGACAGTGGCACAAAATTACCGACACCATTTTTAAAAATAATTTTTATTGTCCCCCTTTCTCTCCTCAAGAAAATATTGATATGGCCATTAAAATTTTTTAAAAAGCCACCATGGAAACTATTGATAAGATTGCCCCTCTCAAACAATTTAAACCCAGACCAGCAAAGAAACAAGAAATTTGGTTTACTGATCGACTTAGGATGCTAAAACTACATGCCAGGAAATTAGAAAAGAGGTGGAGAATCTCTCATTTGGTCGAGGATAAAAATAAATTTTGGGACTCACTATCTACATACCATAAAGCCATTCGCGTTGCCCGTAAAACTTATATTGCAATACAAATTACAGCTGCAGGGAACTCTTCAATGGTCTTGTATCAAGTTTTACAAACCTTTGTTAAACCGGCAGCATGTGAATTCTCGGAATTAGCCTCTCAACAGCTGTGTGACGACATCTCATGCTTTTTTACTAATAAAATAGATATAATCTATGATAAAATAGTTTGCACTAATACAAGCTCGACCACAGATATGGCACTCCTGAAGACAGATCTTGATTCCAAACAGCATAAATATATGTTAAACTCCTTTCCACCCATCTCTTTACAAGAGACATCTGCACTAATATCACGGATTAAAAGTGGCAGTCCTGATGATATCATCCCAGCCAGGATTATGCCTGTCCTGACTGAACAGCTCTGCCCCACGATCCAAAGGTTGGTGAATCTCTCTCTTGGCTCAGGCACTGTCCCAAGAGAGTGGAAAAGAGCTCTTATCAGACCCATTATGAAAAATACTGCTATCCCATGGTCCGATTTAACCAATCTCAGGCCCATATCCCTATTACCATTCTTAGGGAAACTGATCGAAAAATATGTTAACTGTCATCTGCCCAATCACATAGAACTTGCTGGCGGCCTGGACTACTCTCAGTCAGGGTTCAGGCCGAAACGCAGCACGGAGTCCACCCTGCTGTCTGTTATGGATGACTTACATATGTACCAGGACAAGGGCTTCTCAGTAATCCTAGTCCTTTTAGATCTATCAGCAGCGTTCGACACCGTGTCACATACCATTCTTATTGACCGGTTGTCGAACGCTGGCATCAAGGATAAAGCCATTGACTGGCTAAAGAGCTTTTTATCTGGTCGTTCCCAGAGAGTCATCATGGACATGTACTGTTCAGCGGAGGTTGAGATCTCTAAAGGGGTGCAACAGGGCTCTTGCTTAAGCCCAACACTGTTTAACATCTATGTGGCACCCCTGGCAAGAGTGATGCGTAGCTATGGCTTTATCCCAGTATCATATGCTGATGATACTCAGCTCCTCTTCCCTTTTAAGACTATCTCTGCTGAAATTAAAGGCTCTTTTTCTGCGGGCATGAAGGCGGTGGCTCATTGGATGTCCTCCAACTATCTTCAATGCAATGTCAGCAAAACGGAACTAATGTTGTTTGGAGAAGCCAAATTATTATGGACCCCTGATTGGTGGCCACCCGATCTGGGAGTAGTTCCGGAACCTAAACAGGTCGTGAAGAGTTTAGGGATTCGTTTGGATCAAGACCTGTTATTTGGACAGCATGTCAACCACATTGCTGGAATATGTTTCCATACTATTAGCCTGCTGCGCAGAGTTTTTCCTTTACTACTGGACTCCTTTAGGAGAACTCTGGTCCAAACATTGGTTTTGAGTCGCATTGACTACTGTAATGGCCTGTTGCTTTCTGCCAACGAAGGCATGCTGGCTAAGCTTCAGGTCATTCAAAACACGGCGGCTCGTCTTGTCCTTAATGCCCCTCCGAGAACTGCGTCCAAACCTCTTCTGGAGCAATTACATTGGCTTTCTATCCGCCAGAGATCAAAATTCAAGATATGCTGCTTGATTCACAAATGTTTAAATGGACAAGGGCCTATCTATCTTCAGAACAAATTTGTTCCTTATGTTCCAATTCGTTCGCTTAGGTCCAGTAACCATCTTCTTTTGGTGATTCCCCGTGCAAAAAAAATCTAGACATGGTAGTAAAGCACTATCAATCTCGGGTCCTACTCTGTGGAATAGACTTCCCCTTTCTCTGAGACAGTGTAAAGAACATCTCACTTTTAGAAAACTCCTGAAAACTGTGTTGTTCAGAAATGAGATCTAGCTCCTTTTATTCCTCTGTTTTACCGGCTCCACAAAGCGCAGAGATACTCCAATTGGAGTCGATTCTAGCGCTATATAAACCTACAAATAAATAAATAAAGACCCCCTACACTGCCCGAAAACAACTGCCCTAAAGCCTGAAACACCCCCCCAGCAAAAACCCCAACACTGCATGAAAACCACTGAACTGCCCTAAACCCTCAAACAGCACCCCCTGCATGACCCCCTGCACTGCCCAAAAAAACACTTCTCTGCCCTAAACCCTGAAACAGCAGCACCAGCACGACCCCCTACACTGCCAGAACACCACTGCTCTGCCCCAAACACTAAAACACCACCCCCAGTAGGAACGCCTACACTTCCCGAAAACCACTGCACTGCCCTAAACCCTGAAACAACAGCACCAGCACGACCTCCTACACTGCCCGAACACCACTGCACTGCCCTAAAAAGTGAAACATGAGTCCCAGCAAGAACCCCAACACTTCCCGAACACCACTGGCCTAAACCCTGAAACACCAGCCCCAGCATGACCTCCTACACTTCCCAAATACCACTGCACTGCCCTAAACCATGAAACACCACCTCCAGCATCACCCCCTACACTTCCCGAACGCCACTGCTCTGCCCGAAGCCCTGAAACACCATCCCCAGCAAAACCCCTGATACTGCACGAACACCACTGCACAGCCCTAAACCCTGAAACACCAGCCCCAGCAAGACCCCCTACACTGCCCGAACACCACTGCACTGCCCTAAACCCTGAAACACCAGCCCCAGCACGACCCCCTACACTGCCCAAACACCAATGCACTGCCCTAAACCCTGAAACACCACCCCCAGCATGACGCCCTATGCTGTCCGAACACCACTGCACTGCCCTAAACCCTGAACCACCACCACCAGCACTACCCCCTACACTGCCCGAACACCACTGCACTGCCCTAAAAAGTGAAACACGAGTCCCAGCAAGAACCCGAACAATTCTCGAACACCACCGGCCTAAACACTGAAACACCAGCCCCAGCATGACCCCCTACACTGCCCGAACACCACTGCACTGCCCTAAACCCTGAAACACCAGCCCCAGCACAACCCCCTACACTGCCCACACATCAATGCACTGCCCTAAACCCTGAAACACCACCCCCAGCACGACGCCCAACGCTTTCCGAACACCACTGCACTGCCCTAAACCCTGAAACACCACCACCAGCACGACCCCCAACACTGCCCGAACACCACTGCTCTGCCTTAAACCCTGAAACACCACCCCCAGGACGACACCCTACACTGCCCGAAAACCACTGCACTGCCATAAACACTGAAACACCACTTCCTGCATGACCCCCTACACTGCCCGAACACAAATGCACTGCCCTAAACCCTGAAACACCTCCCATAGCACGACCCCCTACACTGCCCGAACACCACTGCACTACCCTAAACCCTGAAACACCACCCCCAGCACGACCCCCTACACTGCCCGAACACCACTCCTCTGCCCTACACCCTAAAACACCACTCCTCTGCCCTACACCCTAAAACACCACCCCCAGCACATCCCCCTAATCTGCCCAAAACCACTGCACTGCCCTAAACCCTGAGACACCACCCCCAGTACTTCCCCCTACACTGTCCGAAAACCACTGCTCTGCCCTCAACCCTGAAACACCAGCCCCAGCAGGAACCCCTACACTACCCGAACACCACTGGCCTAAACTCTGAAACACCACACCCTGCACGACCGCCTATACTGCCTGAACACCACTGCTCTGCCCTAAACCCTGAAACACCAGCACCAGCACGACCCCCTATACAGCCCGAACACCACTGCTCTGCCCTAAGCCCTAAAACAATACCCCCAGTACAACCCCCTGAACTGCCCGAACACTACTGCACTGCCCTTAACCCTGAAACACCAGCCCCAGCACGACCCCTACACTGCCCGAACACCAATGTACTGCCCTAAACCCTGAAACACCACCCCCATCACGACGCCCTACGCTGTCCGAACATGACTGCACTGCCCTAAACCCTGAAACACCACCACTAGCATGACCCCCTACCCTGCCCGAACAACACTGCTCTGCACTAAACCCTGAAACACCACCCCCAGCACGACCCCCAACACTGCCTGAACACCACTGCACTACCCTAAACCCTAAAACACCACCCCCAGCATGACCCCCTACACTGCCCGAATACCATTGCACTGCCCTAAACCCTGACATACCATCCCCATCTAGACCCTCTACACTGCCCGAACACCACTTCACTGCCCTTAACCCTGAAACACCACCCCCAGCAAGAACCCCTACACTGCCTGAACACCACTGCCCTAAAGCCTGAAACACCACCCCAGCAAAACCCCCTACACAGCATGAAAACCACTGCACTGCCCTAAACCCTGAAACAGCACCCCCTGCACGACCCCCTGAACTGCCCCAAAAAACACTGCTCTGCCCTAAACCCTGAAACACAAGCACCAGCAGGACCCCCTACACTGCCCGAACACCACTGCTCTGCCCTAAACCCTAAAACACCACCTCCAGTAGGAACAACTACACTTCCCGAAAACCACTGCACTGCCCTAAACCCTGAAACAACAGCCCCAGCACGACCTCCTACAATGCCCGAACACCACTGCACTGCCCTAAAAAGTGAAACACGAGCCACAGAAAGAACCCCAACACTACCTGAACACCACTGGCCTAAACTCTGAAACACCACCCACTGCACGACCGCCTACAATGCCCAAACACAACTGCACTGCCCTAAACCCTGAAACACCAGCCCCTGCACGTCCCCCTAAACTGCCCAAACACCACTGCACTGCCCTAAGCCATGAAACACCACCCCCAGCATCACCCCCTACACTTCCCGAACACCACTGCTCTCCCCGAAGCCCTGAAACACCATCCCCAGCACAACCCTCTATACTGCCCGACCACCACTGCACTGCCCTAAACCCTAAAACACCACCCCGGAACGACCCCCAACACTGCCCAAACACCACTGCACTATCCTAAACCCTAAAACACCACCCCCAGCATGACCCCCTACACTGCCCGAATACCACTGCACTGCCCTTAACCCTGAAAAACCAACCCCAGCAAGACCCCCTACACTGCTCGAACACCACTGTGTTAAAAAGCCTGAAACACCACCCCCAGCAAATCCCCCTACACTGCATGAAAACCACTGCTCTGCCCTAAATCCTAAAACACCACCCCACCACGTCCCCCTACACTGCCCAAACATTACTGCACTGCCCTAAACCATGAAACACCACCCCCATTATCAC